>NW_026535840.1:4883508-7325262 GCF_028551555.1 Melozone crissalis | reverse complement strand
AGTTGGCAAGCTGCGCACACAATCGCAGTGTTGTACAGCTTGTTTCATCGCCTTTGCGAAGCTGCCGCTCTCTCCGGCTCCCGGAGACGAAGAAGCTGCTTCTTCGCGCAAAGACGATTCTGCCGCTCACAGTGCTCTGCGGTGTGCGCCTTCTGCCGAAAGACGCCCGGGAGCGGTGCTTAGCTCTGCAGAGCACCGTACCTTCGTCTTTAGCCTCTCTTCTCGTCTACATCTTAGCAAAAAGCTTTTCCACTCTGTCTGGCAAGGAGAAACTGTGCCAGCACAAAAAACATCTCCCATCGTGTTCTAGAGGCTGCACGGAGGTCTGCCGAGTGTTTTGCAAGAAGAGAAGGAAAGTTGTCCAAAACAGCTTGCAATCGAATGTTCATGTGAATAGAAAAGGCAGGAGAGTGGTCAGGTACTGTTTTCTCTCAGTTGGCAAGCTGCGCACACAATCGCAGTGTTGTACAGCTTGTTTCATCACCTTTGCCAAGTTGCCGCTCTCTCCGGCTCCCGGAGACGAAGAAGCTGCTTCTTCGCGCAAAGACGATTCTGCCGCTCACAGTGCTCTGCGGTGTGCGCCTTCTGCCGAAAGAGATCCGGGAGCGGTGCTTAGCTCTGCAGAGCACCGTACCTTCGTCTTTAGCCTCTCTTCTCGTCTACATCTTAGCAAAAAGCTTTTCCACTCTGTCTGGCAAGGAGAAACTGTGCCAGCACAGAAAACATCTCCCATCGTGTTCTAGAGGCTGCACGGAGGTCTGCCGAGTGTTTTGCAAGAAGAGAAAGAAAGTGGTCCAAAACAGATTGCAATCGAATGTTCATGTGAATAGAAAAGGCAGGAGAGTGGTCAGGTACTGTTTTCTCTCAGTTGCCAAGCTGCGCACACAGTCGCAGTGTTGTACAGCTTGTTACATAGCCTTTGCGAAGCTGCCGCTCTCTCCGGCTCCCGAGACGAAGAAGCTGCTTCTTCGCGCAAAGACGATTCTGCCGCTCACAGTGCTCTGCGGTGTGCGACTTCTGCCGAAAGACGCCCGGGAGCGGTGCTTAGCTCTGCAGAGCACCGTACCTTCGTCTTTAGCCTCTCTTCTCGTCTACATCTTAGCAAAAAGCTTTTCCACTCTGTCTGGCAAGGAGAAACTTTGCAGCACAAAAAACCATCTCCCATCGTGTTCTAGAGGCTGCACGGAGGTCTGCCGAGTGTTTTGCAAGAAGAGAAAGAAAGTTGTCCAAAACAGCTTGCAATCGAATGTTCATGTGAATAGAAAAGGCAGGAGAGTGGTCAGGTACTGTTTTCTCTCAGTTGCCAAGCTGCGCACACAATCGCAGTGTTGTACAGCTTGTTTCATCACCTTTGCGAAGTTGCCGCTCTCTCCGGCTCCCGGAGACGAAGAAGCTGCTTCTTCGCGCAAAGACGATTCTGCCGCTCACAGTGCTCTGCGGTGTGCGCCTTCTGCCGAAAGAGGTCCGGGAGCGGTGCTTAGCTCTGCAGAGCACCGTACCTTCGTCTTTAGCCTCTCTTCTCGTCTACATCTTAGCAAAAAGCTTTTCCACTCTGTCTGGCAAGGAGAAACTTTGCCAGCACGAGAAACATCTCCCATCGTGTTCTAGAGGCTGCACGGAGGTCTGCCGAGTGTTTTGCAAGAAGAGAAAGAAAGTTGTCCAAAACAGCTTGCAATCGAATGTTCATGAGAATAGAAAAGGCAGGAGAGTGGTCAGGTACTGTTTTCTCTCAGTTGGCAAGCTGCGCACACAATCGCAGTGTTGTACAGCTTGTTTCATCACCTTTGCCAAGTTGCCGCTCTCTCCGGCTCCCGGAGACGAAGAAGCTGCTTCTTCGCGCAAAGACGATTCTGCCGCTCACAGTGCTCTGCGGTGTGCGCCTTCTGCCGAAAGAGATCCGGGAGCGGTGCTTAGCTCTGCAGAGCACCGTACCTTCGTCTTTAGCCTCTCTTCTCGTCTACATCTTAGCAAAAAGCTTTTCCACTCTGTCTGGCAAGGAGAAACTGTGCCAGCACAAAAAACATCTCCAATCTTGTTCTAGAGGCTGCAGGGAGGTCTGCCGAGTGTTTTGCAAGAAGAGAAAGAAAGTTGTCCAAAACAGCTTCCAATCGAATGTTCATGTGAATAGAAAAGGCAGGAGAGTGCTCAGGTACTGTTTTCTCTCAGTTGCCAAGCTGCGCACACAATCGCAGTGTTGTACAGCTTGTTTCATCACCTTTGCGAAGTTGCCGCTCTCTCCGGCTCCCGGAGACGAAGAAGCTGCTTCTTCGCGCAAAGACGATTCTGCCGCTCACAGTGCTCTGCGGTGTGCGCCTTCTGCCGAAAGACGCCCGGGAGCGGTGCTTAGCTCTGCAGAGCACCGTACTTTCATCTTTAGCCTCTCTTCTCCTCTACATCTTAGCAAAAAGCTTTTCCACTCTGTCTGGCAAGGACAAACTGTGCCAGCACAAAAAACATCTCCCATCGTGTTCTAGAGGCTGCACGGAGGTCTGCCGAGTGTTTTGCAAGAAGAGAAAGAAAGTTGTCCAAAATAGCTTGCAATCCAATGTTCATGTGAATAGACAAGGCAGGAGAGTGGTCAGGTACTGTTTTCTCTCAGTTGGCAAGCTGCGCACACAATCGCAGTGTTGTACAGCTTGTTTCATCGCCTTTGCGAAGCTGCCGCTCTCTCCGGCTCCCGGAGACGAAGAAGCTGCTTCTTCGCGCAAAGACGATTCTGCCGATCACAGTGCTCTGCGGTGTGTGTCTTCTGCCGAAAGAGGTCCGGGAGCGGTGCTTAGCTCTGCAGAGCACCGTACCTTCGTCTTTAGCGTCTCTTCTCGTCTACATCATAGCAAAAAGCCTTTCCACTCTGTCTGGCAAGGAGAAACTGAGCAAACACAGAAACCATCTCCCATCGTGTTCTAGAGGCTGCACGGAGGTCTGCCGAGTGTTTTGCAAGAAGAGAAAGAAAGTTGTCCAAAACAGCTTCCAATCGAATGTTCATGTGAATAGAAAAGGCAGGAGAGTGGTCAGGTACTGTTTTCTCTCAGTTGGCAAGCTGCGCACACAATCGCAGTGTTGTACAGCTTGGTTCATCACCTTTGCGAAGTTGCCGCTCTCTCCGGCTCCCGGAGACGAAGAAGCTGCTTCTTCGCGCAAAGACGATTCTGCCGCTCACAGTGCTCTGCGGTGTGTGTCTTCTGCCGAAAGACGCCCGGGAGCTGTGCTTAGCTCTGCAGAGCACCGTACCTTCGTCTTTAGCCTCTCTTCTCGTCTACATCTTAGCAAAAAGCTTTTCCACTCTGTCTGGCAAGGAGAAACTGTGCCAGCACAAAAAACATCTCCCATCGTGTTCTAGAGGCTGCACGGAGGTCTGCCAAGTGTTTTGCAAGAAGAGAAAGAAAGTTGTCCAAAACAGCTTGCAATCGAATGTTCATGTGAATAGAAAAGGCAGGAGAGTGGTCAGGTACTGTTTTCTCTCAGTTGGCAAGCTGCGCACACAATCGCAGTGTTGTACAGCTTGTTTCATCACCTTTGCGAAGCTGCCGCTCTCTCCGGCTCCCGGAGACGAAGAAGCTGCTTCTTCGCGCAAAGACGATTCTGCCGCTCACAGTGCTCTGCAGTGTGTGTCTTCTGCAGAAAGAGGTGCGGGAGCTGTGCTTAGCTGTGCAGAGCACCGTACCTTCGTCTTTAGCCTCTCTTCTCGTCTACATCTTAGCAAAAAGCTTTTCCACTCTGTCTGGCAAGGAGAAACTGTGCCAGCACAAAAAACATCTCCCATCGTGTTCTAGAGGCTGCACGGAGGTCTGCCGAGTGTTTTGCAAGAAGAGAAAGAAAGTTGTCCAAAACAGCTTCCAATCGAATGTTCATGTGAATAGAAAAGGCAGGAGAGTGGTCAGGTACTGTTTTCTCTCAGTTGCCAAGCTGCGCACACAATCGCAGTGTTGTACAGCTTGTTTCATCACCTTTGCGAAGTTGCCGCTCTCTGCGGCTCGGGGAGACGAAGAAGCTGCTTCTTCGCGCAAAGACGATTCTGCCGCTCACAGTGCTCTGCGGTGTGCGCCTTCTGCCGAAAGACGCCCGGGAGCAGAGTTTAGCTCTGCAGAGCACCGTACCTTCGTCTTTAGCCTCTCTTCTCGTCTACATCTTAGCAAAAAGCTTTTCCACTCTGTCTGGCTAGGAGAAACTTTGCCAGCACAAAAAACATCTCCCATCGTGTTCTAGAGGCTGCACGGAGGTCTGCCGAGTGTTTTGCAAGAAGAGAAAAAAGTTGTCCAAAATAGCTTGCAATCGAATGTTCATGTGAATAGAAAAGGCAGGAGAGTGGTCAGGTACTGTTTTTTCTCAGTTGGCAAGCTGCGCACACAATCGCAGTGTTGTACAGCTTGTTTCATCACCTTTGCAAAGTTGCCGCTCTCTCCGGCTCCCGGAGACGAAGAAGCTGCTTCTTCGCGCAAAGACGATTCTGCCGCTCACAGTGCTCTGCGGTGTGCGCCTTCTGCCGAAAGTCGCCCGGGAGCGGTGCTTAGCTCTGCAGAGCACAGTACCTTCGTCTTTAGCCTCTCTTCTCGTCTACATCTTAGCAAAAAGCTTTTCCACTCTGTCTGGCAAGGAGAAACTGTGCCAGCACAAAAAACATCTCCCATCGTCTTCTAGAGGCTGCACGGAGGTCTGCCGAGTGTTTTGCAAGAAGAGAAAGAAAGTTGTCCAAAACAGCTTGCAATCGAATGTTCATGTGAATAGAAAAGGCAGGAGAGTGGTCAGGTACTGTTTTCTCTCAGTTGGCAAGCTGCGCACACAATCGCAGTGTTGTACAGCTTGTTTCATCACCTTTGCCAAGTTGCCGCTCTCTCCGGCTCCCGGAGACGAAGAAGCTGCTTCTTCGCGCAAAGACGATTCTGCCGGTCACAGTGCTCTGCGGTGTGCGCCTTCTGCCGAAAGACGCCCGGGAGCGGTGCTTAGCTCTGCAGAGCACAGTACCTTCGTCTTTAGCCTCTCTTCTCGTCTACATCTTAGCAAAAAGCTTTTCCACTCTGTCTGGCAAGGAGAAACTGTGCCAGCACAAAAAACTTCTCCCATCGTGTTCTAGAAGCTGCACGGAGGTCTGCAGAGTGTTTTGCAAGAAGAGAAAGAAAGTTGTCCAAAACAGCTTGCAATCGAATGTTCATGTGAATAGAAAAGGCAGGAGAGTGGTCAGGTACTGTTTTCTCTCAGTTGGCAAGCTGCGCACACAATCGCAGTGTTGTACAGCTTGTTTCATCGCCTTTGCGAAGCTGCCGCTCTCTCCGGCTCCCGGAGACGAAGAAGCTGCTTCTTCGCGCAAAGACGATTCTGCCGCTCACAGTGCTCTGCGGTGTGCGCCTTCTGCCGAAAGACGCCCGGGACCTGTGCTTAGCTCTGCAGAGCACCGTACCTTCGTCTTTAGCCTCTCTTCTCGTCTACATCTTAGCAAAAAGCTTTTCCACTCTGTCTGGCAAGGAGAAACTGTGCCAGCACAAAAAACATCTCCCATCGTGTTCTAGAGGCTGCACGGAGGTCTGCCGAGTGTTTTGCAAGAAGAGAAGGAAAGTTGTCCAAAACAGCTTGCAATCGAATGTTCATGTGAATAGAAAAGGCAGGAGAGTGGTCAGGTACTGTTTTCTCTCAGTTGGCAAGCTGCGCACACAATCGCAGTGTTGTACAGCTTGGTTCATCACCTTTGCGAAGTTGCCGCTCTCTCCGGCTCCCGGAGACGAAGAAGCTGCTTCTTCGCGCAAAGACGATTCTGCCGCTCACAGTGCTCTGCGGTGTGCGCCTTCTGCCGAAAGAGGTCCGGGAGCTGTGCTTAGCTCTGCAGAGCACCGTACCTTCGTCTTTAGCCTCTCTTCTCGTCTACATCTTAGCAAAAAGCTTTTCCACTCTGTCTGGCAAGGAGAAACTGTGCCAGCACAAAAAACATCTCCCATCGTGTTCTAGAGGCTGCACGGAGGTCTGCCGAGTGTTTTGCCAGAAGAGAAAGAAAGTTGTCCAAAACAGCTTGCAATCGAATGTTCATGTGAATAGAAAAGGCAGGAGAGTGGTCAGGTACTGTTTTCTCTCAGTTGGCAAGCTGCGCACACAATCGCAGTGTTGTACAGCTTGTTTCATCGCCTTTGCGAAGCTGCCGCTCTCTCCGGCTCCCGGAGACGAAGAAGCTGCTTCTTCGCGCAAAGACGATTCTGCCGCTCAGAGTGCTCTGCGGTGTGCGCCTTCTGCCGAAAGAGATCCGGGAGCGGTGCTTAGCTCTGCAGAGCACCGTACCTTCGTCTTTAGCCTCTCTTCTCGTCTACATCTTAGCAAAAAGCTTTTCCACTCTGTCTGGCAAGGAGAAACTTTGCCAGCACGAGAAACATCTCCCATCGTATTCCAAAGGCTGCACGGAGGTCTGCCGAGTGTTTTGCAAGAAGAGAAAGAAAGTTGTCCAAAACAGCTTCCAATCGAATGTTCATGTGAATAGAAAAGGCAGGAGAGTGGTCAGGTACTGTTTTCTCTCAGTTGGCAAGCTGCGCACACAATCGCAGCGTTGTACAACTTGTTTCACACCTTTGCGAAGTTGCCGCTCTCTCCGGCTCCCGGAGACGAAGAAGCTGCTTCTTCGCGCAAAGACGATTCTGCCGCTCACAGTGCTCTGCGGTGTGCGCCTTCTGCCGAAAGAGGCCCGGGAGCTGTGCTTTGCTCTGCAGAGCACCGTACCTTCGTCTTTAGCCTCTCTTCTCGTCTACATCTTAGCAAAAAGCTTTTCCACTCTGTCTGGCAAGGAGAAACTGTGCCAGCACAAAAAACATCTCCCATCGTGTTCTAGAGGCTGCAGGGAGGTCTGCCGAGTGTGTTGCAAGAAGAGAAAGAAAGTTGTCCAAAACAGCTTGCAATCGAATGTTCATGTGAATAGAAAAGGCAGGAGAGTGGTCAGGTACTGTTTTCTCTCAGTTGGCAAGCTGCGCACACAATCGCAGTGTTGTACAGCTTGTTTCATCACCTTTGCCAAGTTGCCGCTCTCTGCGGCTCCGGGAGACGAAGAAGCTGCTTCTTCGCGCAAAGACGATTCTGCCGCTCACAGTGCTCTGCAGTGTGTGTCTTCTGCCGAAAGAGGTCCGGGAGCGGTGCTTAGCTCTGCAGAGCACCGTACCTTCGTCTTTAGCCTCTCTTCTCGTCTACATCTTAGCAAAAAGCTTTTCCACTCTGTCTGGCAAGGAGAAACTTTGCCAGCACGAGAAACATCTCCCATCGTGTTCTAGAGGCTGCACGGAGGTCTGCCGAGTGTTTTGCTAGAAGAGAAAGAAAGTTGTCCAAAATAGCTTGCGATCCAATGTTCATGTGAATAGAAAAGGCAGGAGAGTGGTCAGGTACTCTTTTATCTCAGTTGGCAAGCTGCGCACACAATCGCAGTGTTGTACAACTTGTTTCACACCTTTGCGAAGTTGCCGCTCTCTCCGGCTCCCGGAGACGAAGAAGCTGCTTCTTCGCGCAAAGACGATTCTGCCGCTCACAGTGCTCTGCGGTGTGCGCCTTCTGCCGAAAGACGCCCGGGACCTGTGCTTAGCTCTGCAGAGCACCGTACCTTCGTCTTTAGCCTCTCTTCTCGTCTACATCTTAGCAAAAAGCTTTTCCACTCTGTCTGGCAAGGAGAAACTGTGCCAGCACAAAAAACATCTCCCATCGTGTTGTAGAGGCTGCACGGAGGTCTGCCGAGTGTTTTGCAAGAAGAGAAGGAAAGTTGTCCAAAACAGCTTGCAATCGAATGTTCATGTGAATAGAAAAGGCAGGAGAGTGGTCAGGTACTGTTTTCTCTCAGTTGGCAAGCTGCGCACACAATCGCAGTGTTGTACATCTTGGTTCATCACCTTTGCGAAGTTGCCGCTCTCTCCGGCTCCCGGAGACGAAGAAGCTGCTTCTTCGCGCAAAGACGATTCTGCCGCTCACAGTGCTCTGCGGTGTGCGCCTTCTGCCGAAAGAGGTCCGGGAGCTGTGCTTAGCTCTGCAGAGCACCGTACCTTCGTCTTTAGCCTCTCTTCTCGTCTACATCTTAGCAAAAAGCTTTTCCACTCTGTCTGGCAAGCAGAAACTGTGCCAGCACAAAAAACATCTCCCATCGTGTTCTAGAGTCTGCACGGAGGTCTGCCGAGTGTTTTGCCAGAAGAGAAAGAAAGTTGTCCAAAACAGCTTGCAATCGAATGTTCATGTGAATAGAAAAGACAGGAGAGTGGTCAGGTACTGTTTTCTCTCAGTTGGCAAGCTGCGCACACAATCGCAGTGTTGTACAGCTTGTTTCATCGCCTTTGCGAAGCTGCCGCTCTCTCCGGCTCCCGGAGACGAAGAAGCTGCTTCTTCGCGCAAAGACGATTCTGCCGCTCACAGGTCTCTGCGGTGTGCGCCTTCTGCCGAAAGAGATCCGGGAGCGGTGCTTAGCTCTGCAGAGCACCGTACCTTCGTCTTTAGCCTCTCTTCTCGTCTACATCTTAGCAAAAAGCTTTTCCACTCTGTCTGGCAAGGAGAAACTTTGCCAGCACGAGAAACATCTGCCATCGTGTTCTAGAGGCTGCACGGAGGTCTGCCGAGTGTTTTGCAAGAAGAGAAAGAAAGTTGTCCAAAACAGCTTCCAATCGAATGTTCATGTGAATAGAAAAGGCAGGAGAGTGGTCAGGTACTGTTTTCTCTCAGTTGGCAAGCTGCGCACAAAATCGCAGCGTTGTACAACTTGTTTCACACCTTTGCGAAGTTGCCGCTCTCTCCGGCTCCCGGAGACGAAGAAGCTGCTTCTTCGCGCAAAGACGATTCTGCCGCTCACAGTGCTCTGCGGTGTGCGCCTTCTGCCGAAAGAGGCCCGGGAGCTGTGCTTTGCTCTGCAGAGCACCGTACCTTCGTCTTTAGCCTCTCTTCTCGTCTACATCTTAGCAAAAAGCTTTTCCACTCTGTCTGGCAAGGAGAAACTGTGCCAGCACAAAAAACATCTCCCATCGTGTTCTAGAGGCTGCAGGGAGGTCTGCCGAGTGTTTTGCAAGAAGAGAAAGAAAGTTGTCCAAAACAGCTTGCAATCGAATGTTCATGTGAATAGAAAAGGCAGGAGAGTGGTCAGGTACTGTTTTCTCTCAGTTGGCAAGCTGCGCACACAATCGCAGTGTTGTACAGCTTGTTTCATCACCTTTGCCAAGTTGCCGCTCTCTGCGGCTCCGGGAGACGAAGAAGCTGCTTCTTCGCGCAAAGACGATTCTGCCGCTCACAGTGCTCTGCAGTGTGTGTCTTCTGCCGAAAGAGGTCCGGGAGCGGTGCTTAGCTCTGCAGAGCACCGTACCTGCTTCTTTAGCCTCTCTTCTCGTCTACATCTTAGCAAAAAGCTTTTCCACTCTGTCTGGCAAGGAGAAACTTTGCCAGCACGAGAAACATCTCCCATCGTGTTCTAGAGGCTGCACGGAGGTCTGCCGAGTGTTTTGCTAGAAGAGAAAGAAAGTTGTCCAAAACAGCTTGCGATCCAATGTTCATGTGAATAGAAAAGGCAGGAGAGTGGTCAGGTACTCTTTTTTCTCAGTTGGCAAGCTGCGCACACAATCGCAGTGTTGTACAACTTGTTTCACACCTTTGCGAAGTTGCCGCTCTCTCCGGCTCCCGGAGACGAAGAAGCTGCTTCTTCGCGCAAAGACGATTCTGCCGCTCACAGTGCTCTGCGGTGTGCGCCTTCTGCCGAAGGAGGCCCGGGAGCTGTGCTTAGCTCTGCAGAACACCGTACCTTCGTCTTTAGCCTCTCTTCTCGTCTACATCTTAGCAAAAAGCTTTTCCACTCTGTCTGGCAAGGAGAAACTGTGCCAGCACAAAAAACATCTCCCATCGTGTTCTAGAGGCTGCACGGAGGTCTGCCGAGTGTTTTGCAAGAAGAGAAAGAAAGTTGTCCAAAACAGCTTGCAATCGAATGTTCATGTGAATAGAAAAGGCAGGAGAGTGGTCAGGTACTTTTTTTTCCCAGTTGGCAAGCTGCGCACACAATCGCAGTGTTGTACAGCTTGTTTCATCACCTTTGCAATGTTGCCGCTCTCTCCGGCTCCCGGAGACGAAGAAGCTGCTTCTTCGCGCAAAGACGATTCTGCCGCTCACAGTGCTCTGCGGTGTGCGCCTTCTGCCGAAAGACGCCCGGGAGCGGTGCTTAGCTCTGCAGAGCACCGTACCTTCGTCTTTAGCCTCTCTTCTCGTCTACATCTTAGCAAAAAGCTTTTCCACTCTGTCTGGCAAGGAGAAACTGTGCCAGCACAAAAAACATCTCCCATCGTGTTCTAGAGGCTGCACGGAGGACTGCCGAGTGTTTTGCAAGAAGAGGAAGAAAGTTGTCCAAAATAGCTTGCAATCCAATGTTCATGTGAATAGAAAAGGCAGGAGAGTGGTCAGGTACTGTTTTCTCTCAGTTGGCAAGCTGCGCACACAATCGCAGTGTTGTACAGCTTGTTTCATCACCTTTGCAAAGTTGCCTCTCTCTCCGGCTCCCGGAGACGAAGAAGCTGCTTCTTCGCGCAAAGACGATTCTGCCGCTCACAGTGCTCTGCGGTGTGCGCCTTCTGCCGAAAGACGCCCGGGAGCGGTGCTTAGCTCTGCAGAGCACAGTACGTTCGTCTTTAGCCTCTCTTCTCGTCTACATCTTAGCAAAAAGCTTTTCCACTCTGTCTGGCAAGGAGAAACTGTGCCAGCACAAAAAACATCTCCCATCGTGTTCTAGAGGCTGCACGCAGGTCTGCCGAGTGTTTTGCAAGAAGAGAAAGAAAGTTGTCCAAAATAGCTTGCAATCCAATGTTCATGTGAATAGAAAAGGCAGGAGAGTGGTCAGGTACTGTTTTCTCTCACTTGGCAAGCTGCGCACACAATCGCAGTGTTGTACAGCTTGTTTCATCACCTTTGCGAAGTTGCCGCTCTCTCCGGCTCCCGGAGACGAAGAAGCTGCTTCTTCGCGCAAAGACGATTCTGCCGCTCACAGTGCTCTGCGGTGTGCGCCTTCTGCCGAAAGACGCCCGGGAGCGGTGCTTAGCTCTGCAGAGCACCGTACCTGCTTCTTTAGCCTCTCTTCTCGTCTACATCTTAGCAAAAAGCTTTTCCACTCTGTCTGGCAAGGAGAAACTGTGCCAGCACAAAAAACATCTCCCATCGTCTTCTAGAGGCTGCACGGAGGTCTGCCGAGTGTTTTGCAAGAAGAGAAGGAAAGTTGTCCAAAACAGCTTGCAATCGAATGTTCATGTGAATAGAAAAGGCAGGAGAGTGGTCAGGTACTGTTTTCTCTCAGTTGGCAAGCTGCGCACACAATCGCAGTGTTGTACAGCTTGTTTCATCGCCTTTGCGAAGCTGCCGCTCTCTCCGGCTCCCGGAGACGAAGAAGCTGCTTCTTCGCGCAAAGACGATTCTGCCGCTCACAGTGCTCTGCGGTGTGCGCCTTCTGCCGAAAGACGCCCGGGAGCGGTGCTTAGCTCTGCAGAGCACCGTACCTTCGTCTTTAGCCTCTCTTCTCGTCTACATCTTAGCAAAAAGCTTTTCCACTCTGTCTGGCAAGGAGAAACTGTGCCAGCACAAAAAACATCTCCCATCGTGTTCTAGAGGCTGCACGGAGGTCTGCCGAGTGTTTTGCAAGAAGAGAAAGAAAGTGTTCCAAAACAGCTTGCAATCGAATGTTCATGTGAATAGAAAAGGCAGGAGAGTGGTCAGGTACTGTTTTCTCTCAGTTGGCAAGCTGCGCACACAATCGCAGTGTTGTACAGCTTGTTTCATCGCCTTTGCGAAGCTGCCGCTCTCTCCGGCTCCCGGAGACGAAGAAGCTGCTTCTTCGCGCAAAGACGATTCTGCCGCTCACAGTGCTCTGCGGTGTGCGCCTTCTGCCGAAAGACGCCCGGGAGCGGTGCTTAGCTCTGCAGAGCACCGTACCTTCGTCTTTAGCCTCTCTTCTCGTCTACATCTTAGCAAAAAGCTTTTCCACTCTGTCTGGCAAGGAGAAACTGTGCCAGCACAAAAAACATCTCCCATCGTGTTCTAGAGGCTGCACGGAGGTCTGCCGAGTGTTTTGCAAGAAGAGAAGGAAAGTTGTCCAAAACAGCTCGCAATCGAATGTTCATGTGAATAGAAAAGGCAGGAGAGTGGTCAGGTACTGTTTTCTCTCAGTTGCCAAGCTGCGCACACAATCGCAGTGTTGTACAGCTTGTTTCACACCTTTGCGAAGTTGCCGCTCTCTCCGGCTCCCGGAGACGAAGAAGCTGCTTCTTCGCGCAAAGACGATTCTGCCGCTCACAGTGCTCTGCGGTGTGCGCCTTCTGCCGAAAGAGATCCGGGAGCGGTGCTTAGCTCTGCAGAGCACCGTACCTTCGTCTTTAGCCTCTCTTCTCGTCTACATCTTAGCAAAAAGCTTTTCCACACTGTCTGGCAAGGAGAAACTGTGCCAGCACAGAAAACATCTCCCATCGTGTTCTAGAGGCTTCACGGAGGTCTGCAGAGTGTTTTGCAAGAAGAGAAAGAAAGTGGTCCAAAACAGATTGCAATCGAATGTTCATGTGAATAGAAAAGGCAGGAGAGTGGTCAGGTACTGTTTTCTCTCAGTTGGCAAGCTGCGCACACAATCGCAGTGTTGTACAGCTTGTTTCATCGCCTTTGCGAAGCTGCCGCTCTCTCCGGCTCCCGGAGACGAAGAAGCTGCTTCTTCGCGCAAAGACGATTCTGCTGCTCACAGTGCTCTGCGGTGTGCGCCTTCTGCCGAAAGAAATCCGGGAGCGGTGCTTAGCTCTGCAGAGCACCGTACCTTCGTCTTTAGCCTCTCTTCTCGTCTACATCTTAGCTAAAAGCTTTTCCACTCTGTCTGGCAAGGAGAAACTTTGCCAGCGCGAGAAACATCTCCCATCGTGTTCTAGAGGCTGCACGGAGGTCTGCCGAGTGTTTTGCAAGAAGAGAAAGAAAGTTGTCCAAAACAGCTTGCAATCGAATGTTCATGTGAATAGAAAAGGCAGGAGAGTGGTCAGGTACTGTTTTCTCTCAGTTGCCAAGCTGCGCACACAATCGCAGTGTTGTACAGCTTGTTTCATCGCCTTTGCGAAGTTGCCGCTCTCTCCGGCTCCCGGAGACGAAGAAGCTGCTTCTTCGCGCAAAGACGATTCTGCCGCTCACAGTGCTCTGCGGTGTGCGCCTTCTGCCGAAAGACGCCCGGGAGCGGTGCTTAGCTCTGCAGAGCACCGTACCTTCGTCTTTAGCCTCTCTTCTCCTCTACATCTTAGCAAAAAGCTTTTCCACTCTGTCTGGCAAGGAGAAACTGTGCCAGCACAAAAAACTTCTCCCATCGTGTTCTAGAAGCTGCACGGAGGTCTGCAGAGTGTTTTGCAAGAAGAGAAAGAAAGTTGTCCAAAACAGCTTGCAATCGAATGTTCATGTGAATAGAAAAGGCAGGAGAGTGGTCAGGTACTGTTTTCTCTCAGTTGGCAAGCTGCGCACACAATCGCAGTGTTGTACAGCTTGTTTCATCGCCTTTGCGAAGCTGCCGCTCTCTCCGGCTCCCGGAGACGAAGAAGCTGCTTCTTCGCGCAAAGACGATTCTGCCGCTCACAGTGCTCTGCGGTGTGCGCCTTCTGCCGAAAGACGCCCGGGACCTGTGCTTAGCTCTGCAGAGCACCGTACCTTCGTCTTTAGCCTCTCTTCTCGTCTACATCTTAGCAAAAAGCTTTTCCACTCTGTCTGGCAAGGAGAAACTGTGCCAGCACAAAAAACATCTCCCATCGTGTTCTAGAGGCTGCACGGAGGTCTGCCGAGTGTTTTGCAAGAAGAGAAGGAAAGTTGTCCAAAACAGCTTGCAATCGAATGTTCATGTGAATAGAAAAGGCAGGAGAGTGGTCAGGTACTGTTTTCTCTCAGTTGGCAAGCTGCGCACACAATCGCAGTGTTGTACAGCTTGGTTCATCACCTTTGCGAAGTTGCCGCTCTCTCCGGCTCCCGGAGACGAAGAAGCTGCTTCTTCGCGCAAAGACGATTCTGCCGCTCACAGTGCTCTGCGGTGTGCGCCTTCTGCCGAAAGAGGTCCGGGAGCTGTGCTTAGCTCTGCAGAGCACCGTACCTTCGTCTTTAGCCTCTCTTCTCGTCTACATCTTAGCAAAAAGCTTTTCCACTCTGTCTGGCAAGGAGAAACTGTGCCAGCACAAAAAACATCTCCCATCGTGTTCTAGAGGCTGCACGGAGGTCTGCCGAGTGTTTTGCCAGAAGAGAAAGAAAGTTGTCCAAAACAGCTTGCAATCGAATGTTCATGTGAATAGAAAAGGCAGGAGAGTGGTCAGGTACTGTTTTCTCTCAGTTGGCAAGCTGCGCACACAATCGCAGTGTTGTACAGCTTGTTTCATCGCCTTTGCGAAGCTGCCGCTCTCTCCGGCTCCCGGAGACGAAGAAGCTGCTTCTTCGCGCAAAGACGATTCTGCCGCTCAGAGTGCTCTGCGGTGTGCGCCTTCTGCCGAAAGAGATCCGGGAGCGGTGCTTAGCTCTGCAGAGCACCGTACCTTCGTCTTTAGCCTCTCTTCTCGTCTACATCTTAGCAAAAAGCTTTTCCACTCTGTCTGGCAAGGAGAAACTTTGCCAGCACGAGAAACATCTCCCATCGTATTCCAAAGGCTGCACGGAGGTCTGCCGAGTGTTTTGCAAGAAGAGAAAGAAAGTTGTCCAAAACAGCTTCCAATCGAATGTTCATGTGAATAGAAAAGGCAGGAGAGTGGTCAGGTACTGTTTTCTCTCAGTTGGCAAGCTGCGCACACAATCGCAGCGTTGTACAACTTGTTTCACACCTTTGCGAAGTTGCCGCTCTCTCCGGCTCCCGGAGACGAAGAAGCTGCTTCTTCGCGCAAAGACGATTCTGCCGCTCACAGTGCTCTGCGGTGTGCGCCTTCTGCCGAAAGAGGCCCGGGAGCTGTGCTTTGCTCTGCAGAGCACCGTACCTTCGTCTTTAGCCTCTCTTCTCGTCTACATCTTAGCAAAAAGCTTTTCCACTCTGTCTGGCAAGGAGAAACTGTGCCAGCACAAAAAACATCTCCCATCGTGTTCTAGAGGCTGCAGGGAGGTCTGCCGAGTGTGTTGCAAGAAGAGAAAGAAAGTTGTCCAAAACAGCTTGCAATCGAATGTTCATGTGAATAGAAAAGGCAGGAGAGTGGTCAGGTACTGTTTTCTCTCAGTTGGCAAGCTGCGCACACAATCGCAGTGTTGTACAGCTTGTTTCATCACCTTTGCCAAGTTGCCGCTCTCTGCGGCTCCGGGAGACGAAGAAGCTGCTTCTTCGCGCAAAGACGATTCTGCCGCTCACAGTGCTCTGCAGTGTGTGTCTTCTGCCGAAAGAGGTCCGGGAGCGGTGCTTAGCTCTGCAGAGCACCGTACCTTCGTCTTTAGCCTCTCTTCTCGTCTACATCTTAGCAAAAAGCTTTTCCACTCTGTCTGGCAAGGAGAAACTTTGCCAGCACGAGAAACATCTCCCATCGTGTTCTAGAGGCTGCACGGAGGTCTGCCGAGTGTTTTGCTAGAAGAGAAAGAAAGTTGTCCAAAATAGCTTGCGATCCAATGTTCATGTGAATAGAAAAGGCAGGAGAGTGGTCAGGTACTCTTTTTTCTCAGTTGGCAAGCTGCGCACACAATCGCAGTGTTGTACAACTTGTTTCACACCTTTGCGAAGTTGCCGCTCTCTCCGGCTCCCGGAGACGAAGAAGCTGCTTCTTCGCGCAAAGACGATTCTGCCGCTCACAGTGCTCTGCGGTGTGCGCCTTCTGCCGAAAGACGCCCGGGACCTGTGCTTAGCTCTGCAGAGCACCGTACCTTCGTCTTTAGCCTCTCTTCTCGTCTACATCTTAGCAAAAAGCTTTTCCACTCTGTCTGGCAAGGAGAAACTGTGCCAGCACAAAAAACATCTCCCATCGTGTTGTAGAGGCTGCACGGAGGTCTGCCGAGTGTTTTGCAAGAAGAGAAGGAAAGTTGTCCAAAACAGCTTGCAATCGAATGTTCATGTGAATAGAAAAGGCAGGAGAGTGGTCAGGTACTGTTTTCTCTCAGTTGGCAAGCTGCGCACACAATCGCAGTGTTGTACATCTTGGTTCATCACCTTTGCGAAGTTGCCGCTCTCTCCGGCTCCCGGAGACGAAGAAGCTGCTTCTTCGCGCAAAGACGATTCTGCCGCTCACAGTGCTCTGCGGTGTGCGCCTTCTGCCGAAAGAGGTCCGGGAGCTGTGCTTAGCTCTGCAGAGCACCGTACCTTCGTCTTTAGCCTCTCTTCTCGTCTACATCTTAGCAAAAAGCTTTTCCACTCTGTCTGGCAAGCAGAAACTGTGCCAGCACAAAAAACATCTCCCATCGTGTTCTAGAGTCTGCACGGAGGTCTGCCGAGTGTTTTGCCAGAAGAGAAAGAAAGTTGTCCAAAACAGCTTGCAATCGAATGTTCATGTGAATAGAAAAGACAGGAGAGTGGTCAGGTACTGTTTTCTCTCAGTTGGCAAGCTGCGCACACAATCGCAGTGTTGTACAGCTTGTTTCATCGCCTTTGCGAAGCTGCCGCTCTCTCCGGCTCCCGGAGACGAAGAAGCTGCTTCTTCGCGCAAAGACGATTCTGCCGCTCACAGGTCTCTGCGGTGTGCGCCTTCTGCCGAAAGAGATCCGGGAGCGGTGCTTAGCTCTGCAGAGCACCGTACCTTCGTCTTTAGCCTCTCTTCTCGTCTACATCTTAGCAAAAAGCTTTTCCACTCTGTCTGGCAAGGAGAAACTTTGCCAGCACGAGAAACATCTGCCATCGTGTTCTAGAGGCTGCACGGAGGTCTGCCGAGTGTTTTGCAAGAAGAGAAAGAAAGTTGTCCAAAACAGCTTCCAATCGAATGTTCATGTGAATAGAAAAGGCAGGAGAGTGGTCAGGTACTGTTTTCTCTCAGTTGGCAAGCTGCGCACAAAATCGCAGCGTTGTACAACTTGTTTCACACCTTTGCGAAGTTGCCGCTCTCTCCGGCTCCCGGAGACGAAGAAGCTGCTTCTTCGCGCAAAGACGATTCTGCCGCTCACAGTGCTCTGCGGTGTGCGCCTTCTGCCGAAAGAGGCCCGGGAGCTGTGCTTTGCTCTGCAGAGCACCGTACCTTCGTCTTTAGCCTCTCTTCTCGTCTACATCTTAGCAAAAAGCTTTTCCACTCTGTCTGGCAAGGAGAAACTGTGCCAGCACAAAAAACATCTCCCATCGTGTTCTAGAGGCTGCAGGGAGGTCTGCCGAGTGTTTTGCAAGAAGAGAAAGAAAGTTGTCCAAAACAGCTTGCAATCGAATGTTCATGTGAATAGAAAAGGCAGGAGAGTGGTCAGGTACTGTTTTCTCTCAGTTGGCAAGCTGCGCACACAATCGCAGTGTTGTACAGCTTGTTTCATCACCTTTGCCAAGTTGCCGCTCTCTGCGGCTCCGGGAGACGAAGAAGCTGCTTCTTCGCGCAAAGACGATTCTGCCGCTCACAGTGCTCTGCAGTGTGTGTCTTCTGCCGAAAGAGGTCCGGGAGCGGTGCTTAGCTCTGCAGAGCACCGTACCTTCGTCTTTAGCCTCTCTTCTCGTCTACATCTTAGCAAAAACTTTTCCACTCTGTCTGGCAAGGAGAAACTTTGCCAGCACGAGAAACATCTCCCATCGTGTTCTAGAGGCTGCACGGAGGTCTGCCGAGTGTTTTGCTAGAAGAGAAAGAAAGTTGTCCAAAATAGCTTGCGATCCAATGTTCATGTGAATAGAAAAGGCAGGAGAGTGGTCAGGTACTCTTTTTTCTCAGTTGGCAAGCTGCGCACACAATCGCAGTGTTGTACAACTTGTTTCACACCTTTGCGAAGTTGCCGCTCTCTCCGGCTCCCGGAGACGAAGAAGCTGCTTCTTCGCGCAAAGACGATTCTGCCGCTCACAGTGCTCTGCGGTGTGCGCCTTCTGCCGAAGGAGGCCCGGGAGCTGTGCTTAGCTCTGCAGAACACCGTACCTTCGTCTTTAGCCTCTCTTCTCGTCTACATCTTAGCAAAAAGCTTTTCCACTCTGTCTGGCAAGGAGAAACTGTGCCAGCACAAAAAACATCTCCCATCGTGTTCTAGAGGCTGCACGGAGGTCTGCCGAGTGTTTTGCAAGAAGAGAAAGAAAGTTGTCCAAAACAGCTTGCAATCGAATGTTCATGTGAATAGAAAAGGCAGGAGAGTGGTCAGGTACTTTTTTTTCCCAGTTGGCAAGCTGCGCACACAATCGCAGTGTTGTACAGCTTGTTTCATCACCTTTGCAATGTTGCCGCTCTCTCCGGCTCCCGGAGACGAAGAAGCTGCTTCTTCGCGCAAAGACGATTCTGCCGCTCACAGTGCTCTGCGGTGTGCGCCTTCTGCCGAAAGACGCCCGGGAGCGGTGCTTAGCTCTGCAGAGCACCGTACCTTCGTCTTTAGCCTCTCTTCTCGTCTACATCTTAGCAAAAAGCTTTTCCACTCTGTCTGGCAAGGAGAAACTGTGCCAGCACAAAAAACATCTCCCATCGTGTTCTAGAGGCTGCACGGAGGACTGCCGAGTGTTTTGCAAGAAGAGGAAGAAAGTTGTCCAAAATAGCTTGCAATCCAATGTTCATGTGAATAGAAAAGGCAGGAGAGTGGTCAGGTACTGTTTTCTCTCAGTTGGCAAGCTGCGCACACAATCGCAGTGTTGTACAGCTTGTTTCATCACCTTTGCAAAGTTGCCTCTCTCTCCGGCTCCCGGAGACGAAGAAGCTGCTTCTTCGCGCAAAGACGATTCTGCCGCTCACAGTGCTCTGCGGTGTGCGCCTTCTGCCGAAAGACGCCCGGGAGCGGTGCTTAGCTCTGCAGAGCACAGTACGTTCGTCTTTAGCCTCTCTTCTCGTCTACATCTTAGCAAAAAGCTTTTCCACTCTGTCTGGCAAGGAGAAACTGTGCCAGCACAAAAAACATCTCCCATCGTGTTCTAGAGGCTGCACGCAGGTCTGCCGAGTGTTTTGCAAGAAGAGAAAGAAAGTTGTCCAAAATAGCTTGCAATCGAATGTTCATGTGAATAGAAAAGGCAGGAGAGTGGTCAGGTACTGTTTTCTCTCACTTGGCAAGCTGCGCACACAATCGCAGTGTTGTACAGCTTGTTTCATCACCTTTGCGAAGTTGCCGCTCTCTCCGGCTCCCGGAGACGAAGAAGCTGCTTCTTCGCGCAAAGACGATTCTGCCGCTCACAGTGCTCTGCGGTGTGCGCCTTCTGCCGAAAGACGCCCGGGAGCGGTGCTTAGCTCTGCAGAGCACCGTACCTGCTTCTTTAGCCTCTCTTCTCGTCTACATCTTAGCAAAAAGCTTTTCCACTCTGTCTGGCAAGGAGAAACTGTGCCAGCACAAAAAACATCTCCCATCGTCTTCTAGAGGCTGCACGGAGGTCTGCCGAGTGTTTTGCAAGAAGAGAAGGAAAGTTGTCCAAAACAGCTTGCAATCGAATGTTCATGTGAATAGAAAAGGCAGGAGAGTGGTCAGGTACTGTTTTCTCTCAGTTGGCAAGCTGCGCACACAATCGCAGTGTTGTACAGCTTGTTTCATCGCCTTTGCGAAGCTGCCGCTCTCTCCGGCTCCCGGAGACGAAGAAGCTGCTTCTTCGCGCAAAGACGATTCTGCCGCTCACAGTGCTCTGCGGTGTGCGCCTTCTGCCGAAAGACGCCCGGGAGCGGTGCTTAGCTCTGCAGAGCACCGTACCTTCGTCTTTAGCCTCTCTTCTCGTCTACATCTTAGCAAAAAGCTTTTCCACTCTGTCTGGCAAGGAGAAACTGTGCCAGCACAAAAAACATCTCCCATCGTGTTCTAGAGGCTGCACGGAGGTCTGCCGAGTGTTTTGCAAGAAGAGAAAGAAAGTGTTCCAAAACAGCTTGCAATCGAATGTTCATGTGAATAGAAAAGGCAGGAGAGTGGTCAGGTACTGTTTTCTCTCAGTTGGCAAGCTGCGCACACAATCGCAGTGTTGTACAGCTTGTTTCATCGCCTTTGCGAAGCTGCCGCTCTCTCCGGCTCCCGGAGACGAAGAAGCTGCTTCTTCGCGCAAAGACGATTCTGCCGCTCACAGTGCTCTGCGGTGTGCGCCTTCTGCCGAAAGACGCCCGGGAGCGGTGCTTAGCTCTGCAGAGCACCGTACCTTCGTCTTTAGCCTCTCTTCTCGTCTACATCTTAGCAAAAAGCTTTTCCACACTGTCTGGCAAGGAGAAACTGTGCCAGCACAGAAAACATCTCCCATCGTGTTCTAGAGGCTTCACGGAGGTCTGCAGAGTGTTTTGCAAGAAGAGAAAGAAAGTGGTCCAAAACAGATTGCAATCGAATGTTCATGTGAATAGAAAAGGCAGGAGAGTGGTCAGGTACTGTTTTCTCTCAGTTGGCAAGCTGCGCACACAATCGCAGTGTTGTACAGCTTGTTTCATCGCCTTTGCGAAGCTGCCGCTCTCTCCGGCTCCCGGAGACGAAGAAGCTGCTTCTTCGCGCAAAGACGATTCTGCTGCTCACAGTGCTCTGCGGTGTGCGCCTTCTGCCGAAAGAAATCCGGGAGCGGTGCTTAGCTCTGCAGAGCACCGTACCTTCGTCTTTAGCCTCTCTTCTCGTCTACATCTTAGCTAAAAGCTTTTCCACTCTGTCTGGCAAGGAGAAACTTTGCCAGCGCGAGAAACATCTCCCATCGTGTTCTAGAGGCTGCACGGAGGTCTGCCGAGTGTTTTGCAAGAAGAGAAAGAAAGTTGTCCAAAACAGCTTGCAATCGAATGTTCATGTGAATAGAAAAGGCAGGAGAGTGGTCAGGTACTGTTTTCTCTCAGTTGCCAAGCTGCGCACACAATCGCAGTGTTGTACAGCTTGTTTCATCGCCTTTGCGAAGTTGCCGCTCTCTCCGGCTCCCGGAGACGAAGAAGCTGCTTCTTCGCGCAAAGACGATTCTGCCGCTCACAGTGCTCTGCGGTGTGCGCCTTCTGCCGAAAGACGCCCGGGAGCGGTGCTTAGCTCTGCAGAGCACCGTACCTTCGTCTTTAGCCTCTCTTCTCCTCTACATCTTAGCAAAAAGCTTTTCCACTCTGTCTGGCAAGGAGAAACTGTGCCAGCACAAAAAACATCTCCCATCGTGTTCTAGAGGCTGCACGGAGGTCTGCCGAGTGTTTTGCAAGAAGAGAAGGAAAGTTGTCCAAAACAGCTTCCAATCGAATGTTCATGTGAATAGAAAAGGCAGGAGAGTGGTCAGGTACTGTTTTCTCTCAGTTGCCAAGCTGCGCATACATTCGCAGTGTTGGACAGCTTGTTTCATCACCTTTGCGAAGTTGCCGCTCTCTCCGGCTCCCGGAGACGAAGAAGCTGCTTCTTCGCGCAAAGATGATTCTGCCGCTCACAGTGCTCTGCGGTGTGCGCCTTCTGCCGAAAGAGGTCCGGGAGCGGTGCTTAGCTCTGCAGAGCACCGTACCTTCGTCTTTAGCCTCTCTTCTCGTCTACATCTTAGCAAAAAGCTTTTCCACTCTGTCTGGCAAGGAGAAACTGTGCCAGCACACAAAACATCTCCCATCGTGTTCTAGAGGCTGCAGGGAGGTCTGCCGAGTGTTTTGCAAGAAGAGAAAGAAAGTTGTCCAAAACAGCTTGCAATCGAATGTTCATGTGAATAGAAAAGGCAGGAGAGTGGTCAGGTACTGTTTTCTCTCAGTTGGCAAGCTGCGCACACAATCGCAGTGTTGTACAGCTTGTTTCATCACCTTTGCGAAGCTGCCGCTCTCTCCGGCTCCCGGAGACGAAGAAGCTGCTTCTTCGCGCAAAGACGATTCTGCCGCTCACAGTGCTCTGCAGTGTGTGTCTTCTGCAGAAAGAGGTCCGGGAGCTGTGCTTAGCTGTGCAGAGCACCGTACCTTCGTCTTTAGCCTCTCTTCTCGTCTACATCTTAGCAAAAAGCCTTTCCACTCTGTCTGGCAGGGAGAAACTGAGCCAACACAGAAACCATCTCCCATCGTGTTCTAGAGGCTGCACGGAGGTCTGCCGAGTGTTTTGCAAGAAGAGAAAGAAAGTTGTCCAAAACAGCTTGCAATCGAATGTTCATGTGAATAGAAAAGGCAGGAGAGTGGTCAGGTACTGTTTTCTCTCAGTTGCCAAGCTGCGCACACAATCGCAGTGTTGTACAGCTTGTTTCATTACCTTTGCGAAGCTGCCGCTCTCTCCGGCTCCCGGAGACGAAGAAGCTGCTTCTTCGCGCAAAGACGATTCTGCCGCTCACAGTGCTCTGCGGTGTGCGCCTTCTGCCGAAAGACGCCCGGGAGCGGTGCTTAGCTCTGCAGAGCACCGTACCTTCGTCTTTAGCCTCTCTTCTCGTCTACATCTTAGCAAAAAGCTTTTCCACTCTGTCTGGCAAGGAGAAACTGTGCCAGCACAAAAAACATCTCCCATCGTCTTCTAGAGGCTGCACGGAGGTCTGCCGAGTGTTTTGCAAGAAGAGAAGGAAAGTTGTCCAAAACAGCTTGCAATCGAATGTTCATGTGAATAGAAAAGGCAGGAGAGTGGTCAGGTACTGTTTTCTCTCAGTTGGCAAGCTGCGCACACAATCGCAGTGTTGTACAGCTTGTTTCATCGCCTTTGCGAAGCTGCCGCTCTCTCCGGCTCCCGGAGACGAAGAAGCTGCTTCTTCGCGCAAAGACGATTCTGCCGCTCACAGTGCTCTGCGGTGTGCGCCTTCTGCCGAAAGACGCCCGGGAGCGGTGCTTAGCTCTGCAGAGCACCGTACCTTCGTCTTTAGCCTCTCTTCTCGTCTACATCTTAGCAAAAAGCTTTTCCACTCTGTCTGGCAAGGAGAAACTGTGCCAGCACAAAAAACATCTCCCATCGTCTTCTAGAGGCTGCACGGAGGTCTGCCGAGTGTTTTGCAAGAAGAGAAAGAAAGTTGTCCAAAACAGCTTGCAATCGAATGTTCATGTGAATAGAAAAGGCAGGAGAGTGGTCAGGTACTGTTTTCTCTCAGTTGCCAAGCTGCGCACACAATCGCAGTGTTGTACAGCTTGTTTCATCACCTTTGCGAAGTTGCCGCTCTCTGCGGCTCCGGGAGACGAAGAAGCTGCTTCTTCGCGCAAAGACGATTCTGCCGCTCACAGTGCTCTGCGGTGTGCGCCTTCTGCTGAAAGAGATCCGGGAGCTGTGCTTAGCTGTGCAGAGCACCGTACCTTCGTCTTTAGCCTCTCTTCTCGTCTACATCTTAGCAAAAAGCTTTTCCACTCTGTCTGGCAAGGAGAAACTGTGCCAGCACAAAAAACATCTCCCATCGTGTTCTAGAGGCTGCACGGAGGTCTGCCGAGTGTTTTGCAAGAAGAGAAAGAAAGTTGTCCAAAACAGCTTGCAATCGAATGTTCATGTGAATAGAAAAGGCAGGAGAGTGGTCAGGTACTGTTTTCTCTCAGTTGGCAAGCTGCGCACACAATCGCAGTGTTGTACAGCTTGTTTCATCGCCTTTGCGAAGCTGCCGCTCTCTCCGGCTCCCGGAGACGAAGAAGCTGCTTCTTCGCGCAAAGACGATTCTGCCGCTCACAGGTCTCTGCGGTGTGCGCCTTCTGCCGAAAGACGCCCGGGAGCGGTGCTTAGCTCTGCAGAGCACCGTACCTTCTTCTTTAGCCTGTCTTCTCGTCTACATCTTAGCAAAAAGCTTTTCCACTCTGTCTGGCAAGGAGAAACTGTGCCAGCACAAAAAACATCTCCCATCGTGTTCTAGAGGCTGCACGGAGGTCTGCCGAGTGTTTTGCAAGAAGAGAAGGAAAGTTGTCCAAAACAGCTTGCAATCGAATGTTCATGTGAATAGAAAAGGCAGGAGAGTGGTCAGGTACTGTTTTCTCTCAGTTGCCAAGCTGCGCACACAATCGCAGTGTTGTACAGCTTGTTTCATCGCCTTTGCGAAGTTGCCGCTCTCTCCGGCTCCCGGAGACGAAGAAGCTGCTTCTTCGCGCAAAGACGATTCTGCCGCTCACAGTGCTCTGCGGTGTGCGCCTTCTGCCGAAAGACGCCCGGGAGCGGTGCTTAGCTCTGCAGAGCACCGTACCTTCGTCTTTAGCCTCTCTTCTCGTCTACATCTTAGCAAAAAGCTTTTCCACTCTGTCTGGCAAGGAGAAACTGTGCCAGCACAAAAAACATCTCCCATCGTGTTCTAGAGGCTGCACGGAGGTCTGCCGAGTGTTTTGCAAGAAGAGAAGGAAAGTTGTCCAAAACAGCTTCCAATCGAATGTTCATGTGAATAGAAAAGGCAGGAGAGTGGTCAGGTACTGTTTTCTCTCAGTTGCCAAGCTGCGCATACAATCGCAGTGTTGTACAGCTTGTTTCATCACATTTGCGAAGTTGCCGCTCTCTCCGGCTCCCGGAGACGAAGAAGCTGCTTCTTCGCGCAAAGACGATTCTGCCGCTCACAGTGCTCTGCGGTGTGCGCCTTCTGCCGAAAGAGGTCCGGGAGCGGTGCTTAGCTCTGCAGAGCACCGTACCTTCGTCTTTAGCCTCTCTTCTCGTCTACATCTTAGCAAAAAGCTTTTCCACTCTGTCTGGCAAGGAGAAACTGTGCCAGCACACAAAACATCTCCCATCGTGTTCTAGAGGCTGCACGGAGGTCTGCCGAGTGTTTTGCAAGAAGAGAAAGAAAGTTGTCCAAAACAGCTTGCAATCGAATGTTCATGTGAATAGAAAAGGCAGGAGAGTGGTCAGGTACTGTTTTCTCTCAGTTGGCAAGCTGCGCACACAATCGCAGTGTTGTACAGCTTGTTTCATCACCTTTGCGAAGCTGCCGCTCTCTCCGGCTCCCGGAGACGAAGAAGCTGCTTCTTCGCGCAAAGACGATTCTGCCGCTCACAGTGCTCTGCAGTGTGTGTCTTCTGCAGAAAGAGGTCCGGGAGCTGTGCTTAGCTGTGCAGAGCACCGTACCTTCGTCTTTAGCCTCTCTTCTCGTCTACATCTTAGCAAAAAGCCTTTCCTCTCTGTCTGGCAGGGAGAAACTGAGCCAACACAGAATCCATCTCCCATCGTGTTCTAGAGGCTGCACGGAGGTCTGCCGAGTGTTTTGCAAGAAGAGAAAGAAAGTTGTCCAAAACAGCTTGCAATCGAATGTTCATGTGAATAGAAAAGGCAGGAGAGTAGTCAGGTACTGTTTTCTCTCAGTTGCCAAGCTGCGCACACAATCGCAGTGTTGTACAGCTTGTTTCATTGCCTTTGCGAAGCTGCCGCTCTCTCCGGCTCCCGGAGACGAAGAAGCTGCTTCTTCGCGCAAAGACGATTCTGCCGCTCACAGTGCTCTGCGGTGTGCGCCTTCTGCCGAAAGACGCCCGGGAGCGGTGCTTAGCTCTGCAGAGCACCGTACCTTCGTCTTTAGCCTCTCTTCTCCTCTACATCTTAGCAAAAAGCTTTTCCACTCTGTCTGGCAAGGAGAAACTGTGCCAGCACAAAAAACATCTCCCATCGTGTTCTAGAGGCTGCACGGAGGTCTGCCAAGTGTTTTGCAAGAAGAGAAAGAAAGTTGTCCAAAACAGCTTGCAATCGAATGTTCATGTGAATAGAAAAGGCAGGAGAGTGGTCGGGTACTGTTTTCTCTCAGTTGGCAAGCTGCGCACACAATCGCAGTGTTGTACAGCTTGTTTCATCGCCTTTGCGAAGCTGCCGCTCTCTCCGGCTCCCGGAGACGAAGAAGCTGCTTCTTCGCGCAAAGACGATTCTGCCGCTCACAGTGCCCTGCGGTGTGCGCCTTCTGCCGAAAGACGCCCGGGAGCGGTGCTTAGCTCTGCAGAGCACCGTACCTGCTTCTTTAGCCTCTCTTCTCGTCTACATCTTAGCAAAAAGCTTTTCCACTCTGTCTGGCAAGGAGAAACTGTGCCAGCACAAAAAACATCTCCCATCGTCTTCTAGAGGCTGCACGGAGGTCTGCCGAGTGTTTTGCAAGAAGAGAAGGAAAGTTGTCCAAAACAGCTTGCAATCGAATGTTCATGTGAATAGAAAAGGCAGGAGAGTGGTCAGGTACTGTTTTCTCTCAGTTGGCAAGCTGCGCACACAATCGCAGTGTTGTACAGCTTGTTTCATCGCCTTTGCGAAGCTGCCGCTCTCTCCGGCTCCCGGAGACGAAGAAGCTGCTTCTTCGCGCAAAGACGATTCTGCCGCTCACAGTGCTCTGCGGTGTGCGCCTTCTGCCGAAAGACGCCCGGGAGCGGTGCTTAGCTCTGCAGAGCACCGTACCTTCGTCTTTAGCCTCTCTTCTCGTCTACATCTTAGCAAAAAGCTTTTCCACTCTGTCTGGCAAGGAGAAACTGTGCCAGCACAAAAAACATCTCCCATCGTGTTCTAGAGGCTGCACGGAGGTCTGCCGAGTGTTTTGCAAGAAGAGAAAGAAAGTGTTCCAAAACAGCTTGCAATCGAATGTTCATGTGAATAGAAAAGGCAGGAGAGTGGTCAGGTACTGTTTTCTCTCAGTTGGCAAGCTGCGCACACAATCGCAGTGTTGTACAGCTTGTTTCATCGCCTTTGCGAAGCTGCCGCTCTCTCCGGCTCCCGGAGACGAAGAAGCTGCTTCTTCGCGCAAAGACGATTCTGCCGCTCACAGTGCTCTGCGGTGTGCGCCTTCTGCCGAAAGACGCCCGGGAGCGGTGCTTAGCTCTGCAGAGCACCGTACCTTCGTCTTTAGCCTCTCTTCTCGTCTACATCTTAGCAAAAAGCTTTTCCACTCTGTCTGGCAAGGAGAAACTGTGCCAGCACAAAAAACATCTCCCATCGTGTTCTAGAGGCTGCACGGAGGTCTGCCGAGTGTTTTGCAAGAAGAGAAAGAAAGTTGTCCAAAACAGCTTGCAATCGAATGTTCATGTGAATAGAAAAGGCAGGAGAGTGGTCAGGTACTGTTTTCTCTCAGTTGGCAAGCTGCGCACACAATCGCAGTGTTGTACAGCTTGTTTCATCGCCTTTGCGAAGCTGCCGCTCTCTCCGGCTCCCGGAGACGAAGAAGCTGCTTCTTCGCGCAAAGACGATTCTGCCGCTCACAGGTCTCTGCGGTGTGCGCCTTCTGCCGAAAGACGCCCGGGAGCGGTGCTTAGCTCTGCAGAGCACCGTACCTTCTTCTTTAGCCTGTCTTCTCGTCTACATCTTAGCAAAAAGCTTTTCCACTCTGTCTGGCAAGGAGAAACTGTGCCAGCACAAAAAACATCTCCCATCGTGTTCTAGAGGCTGCACGGAGGTCTGCCGAGTGTTTTGCAAGAAGAGAAGGAAAGTTGTCCAAAACAGCTTGCAATCGAATGTTCATGTGAATAGAAAAGGCAGGAGAGTGGTCAGGTACTGTTTTCTCTCAGTTGCCAAGCTGCGCACACAATCGCAGTGTTGTACAGCTTGTTTCATCGCCTTTGCGAAGTTGCCGCTCTCTCCGGCTCCCGGAGACGAAGAAGCTGCTTCTTCGCGCAAAGACGATTCTGCCGCTCACAGTGCTCTGCGGTGTGCGCCTTCTGCCGAAAGACGCCCGGGAGCGGTGCTTAGCTCTGCAGAGCACCGTACCTTCGTCTTTAGCCTCTCTTCTCGTCTACATCTTAGCAAAAAGCTTTTCCACTCTGTCTGGCAAGGAGAAACTGTGCCAGCACAAAAAACATCTCCCATCGTGTTCTAGAGGCTGCACGGAGGTCTGCCGAGTGTTTTGCAAGAAGAGAAGGAAAGTTGTCCAAAACAGCTTCCAATCGAATGTTCATGTGAATAGAAAAGGCAGGAGAGTGGTCAGGTACTGTTTTCTCTCAGTTGCCAAGCTGCGCATACAATCGCAGTGTTGTACAGCTTGTTTCATCACATTTGCGAAGTTGCCGCTCTCTCCGGCTCCCGGAGACGAAGAAGCTGCTTCTTCGCGCAAAGACGATTCTGCCGCTCACAGTGCTCTGCGGTGTGCGCCTTCTGCCGAAAGAGGTCCGGGAGCGGTGCTTAGCTCTGCAGAGCACCGTACCTTCGTCTTTAGCCTCTCTTCTCGTCTACATCTTAGCAAAAAGCTTTTCCACTCTGTCTGGCAAGGAGAAACTGTGCCAGCACACAAAACATCTCCCATCGTGTTCTAGAGGCTGCACGGAGGTCTGCCGAGTGTTTTGCAAGAAGAGAAAGAAAGTTGTCCAAAACAGCTTGCAATCGAATGTTCATGTGAATAGAAAAGGCAGGAGAGTGGTCAGGTACTGTTTTCTCTCAGTTGGCAAGCTGCGCACACAATCGCAGTGTTGTACAGCTTGTTTCATCACCTTTGCGAAGCTGCCGCTCTCTCCGGCTCCCGGAGACGAAGAAGCTGCTTCTTCGCGCAAAGACGATTCTGCCGCTCACAGTGCTCTGCAGTGTGTGTCTTCTGCAGAAAGAGGTCCGGGAGCTGTGCTTAGCTGTGCAGAGCACCGTACCTTCGTCTTTAGCCTCTCTTCTCGTCTACATCTTAGCAAAAAGCCTTTGCACTCTGTCTGGCAGGGAGAAACTGAGCCAACACAGAATCCATCTCCCATCGTGTTCTAGAGGCTGCACGGAGGTCTGCCGAGTGTTTTGCAAGAAGAGAAGGAAAGTTGTCCAAAACAGCTTCCAATCGAATGTTCATGTGAATAGAAAAGGCAGGAGAGTGGTCAGGTACTGTTTTCTCTCAGTTGCCAAGCTGCGCATACAATCGCAGTGTTGTACAGCTTGTTTCATCACATTTGCGAAGTTGCCGCTCTCTCCGGATCCCGGAGACGAAGAAGCTGCTTCTTCGCGCAAAGACGATTCTGCCGCTCACAGTGCTCTGCGGTGTGCGCCTTCTGCCGAAAGAGGCCCGGGAGCGGTGCTTAGCTCTGCAGAGCACCGTACCTTCGTCTTTAGCCTCTCTTCTCGTCTACATCTTAGCAAAAAGCTTTTCCACTCTGTCTGGACAGGAGAAACTGTGCCAGCACACAAAACATCTCCCATCGTGTTCTAGAGGCTGCAGGGAGGTCTGCCGAGTGTTTTGCAAGAAGAGAAAGAAAGTTGTCCAAAACAGCTTGCAATCGAATGTTCATGTGAATAGAAAAGGCAGGAGAGTGGTCAGGTACTGTTTTCTCTCAGTTGGCAAGCTGCGCACACAATCGCAGTGTTGTACAGCTTCTTTCCTCACCTTTGCGAAGCTGCCGCTCTCTCCGGCTCCCGGAGACGAAGAAGCTGCTTCTTCGCGCAAAGACGATTCTGCCGCTCACAGTGCTCTGCAGTGTGTGTCTTCTGCAGAAAGAGGTCCGGGAGCTGTGCTTAGCTGTGCAGAGCACCGTACCTTCGTCTTTAGCCTCTCTTCTCGTCTACATCTTAGCAAAAAGCCTTTCCACTCTGTCTGGCAGGGAGAAACTGAGCCAACACAGAAACCATCTCCCATCGTGTTCTAGAGGCTGCACGGAGGTCTGCCGAGTGTTTTGCAAGAAGAGAAGGAAAGTTGTCCAAAACAGCTTGCAATCGAATGTTCATGTGAATAGAAAAGGCAGGAGAGTGGTCAGGTACTGTTTTCTCTCAGTTGGCAAGCTGCGCACACAATCGCAGTGTTGTACAGCTTGTTTCATCGCCTTTGCGAAGCTGCCGCTCTCTCCGGCTCCCGGAGACGAAGAAGCTGCTTCTTCGCGCAAAGACGATTCTGCCGCTCACAGTGCTCTGCGGTGTGCGCCTTCTGCCGAAAGACGCCCGGGAGCGGTGCTTAGCTCTGCAGAGCACCGTACCTTCGTCTTTAGCCTCTCTTCTCGTCTACATCTTAGCAAAAAGCTTTTCCACTCTGTCTGGCAAGGAGAAACTGTGCCAGCACAAAAAACATCTCCCATCGTGTTCTAGAGGCTGCACGGAGGTCTGCCGAGTGTTTTGCAAGAAGAGAAAGAAAGTGTTCCAAAACAGCTTGCAATCGAATGTTCATGTGAATAGAAAAGGCAGGAGAGTGGTCAGGTACTGTTTTCTCTCAGTTGGCAAGCTGCGCACACAATCGCAGTGTTGTACAGCTTGTTTCATCGCCTTTGCGAAGCTGCCGCTCTCTCCGGCTCCCGGAGACGAAGAAGCTGCTTCTTCGTGCAAAGACGATTCTGCTGCTCACAGTGCTCTGCGGTGTGCGCCTTCTGCCGAAAGACGCCCGGGAGCGGTGCTTAGCTCTGCAGAGCACCGTACCTTCGTCTTTAGCCTCTCTTCTCCTCTACATCTTAGCAAAAAGCTTTTCCACTCTGTCTGGCAAGGAGAAACTGTGCCAGCACAAAAAACATCTCCCATCGTGTTCTAGAGGCTGCACGGAGGTCTGCCGAGTGTTTTGCAAGAAGAGAAGGAAAGTTGTCCAAAACAGCTTCCAATCGAATGTTCATGTGAATAGAAAAGGCAGGAGAGTGGTCAGGTACTGTTTTCTCTCAGTTGGCAAGCTGCGCACACAATCGCAGTGTTGTACAACTTGTTTCACACCTTTGCGAAGTTGCCGTTCTCTCCGGCTCCCGGAGACGAAGAAGCTGCTTCTTCGCGCAAAGACGATTCTGCCGCTCACAGTGCTCTGCGGTGTGCGCCTTCTGCCGAAAGAGGCCCGGGAGCGGTGCTTAGCTCTGCAGAGCACCGTACCTTCGTCTTTAGCCTCTCTTCTCGTCTACATCTTAGCAAAAAGCTTTTCCACTCTGTCTGGCAAGGAGAAACTGTGCCAGCACAAAAAACATCTCCCATCGTGTTCTAGAGGCTGCACGGAGGTCTGCCGAGTGTTTTGCAAGAAGAGAAAGAAAGTTGTCCAAAACAGCTTGCAATCGAATGTTCATGTGAATAGAAAAGGCAGGAGAGTGGTCAGGTACTGTTTTCTCTCAGTTGGCAAGCTGCGCACACAATCGCAGTGTTGTACAGCTTGTTTCATCACCTTTGCCAAGTTGCCGCTCTCTGCGGCTCCGGGAGACGAAGAAGCTGCTTCTTCGCGCAAAGACGATTCTGCCGCTCACAGTGCTCTGCGGTGTGCGCCTTCTGCCGAAAGAGATCCGGGAGCTGTGCTTAGCTGTGCAGAGCACCGTACCTTCGTCTTTAGCCTCTCTTCTCGTCTACATCTTAGCAAAAAGCTTTTCCACTCTGTCTGGCAAGGAGAAACTGTGCCAGCACAAAAAACATCTCCCATCGTGTTCTAGAGGCTGCACGGAGGTCTGCCGAGTGTTTTGCAAGAAGAGAAAGAAAGTTGTCCAAAACAGCTTGCAATCGAATGTTCATGTGAATAGAAAAGGCAGGAGAGTGGTCAGGTACTGTTTTCTCTCAGTTGGCAAGCTGCGCACACAATCGCAGTGTTGTACAGCTTGTTTCATCACCTTTGCGAAGTTGCCGCTCTCTGCGGCTCCGGGAGACGAAGAAGCTGCTTCTTCGCGCAAAGACGATTCTGCCGCTCACAGTGCTCTGCGGTGTGCGCCTTCTGCCGAAAGAGATCCGGGAGCTGTGCTTAGCTGTGCAGAGCACCGTACCTTCGTCTTTAGCCTCTCTTCTCGTCTACATCTTAGCAAAAAGCTTTTCCACTCTGTCTGGCAAGGAGAAACTGTGCCAGCACAAAAAACATCTCCCATCGTGTTCTAGAGGCTGCACGGAGGTCTGCCGAGTGTTTTGCAAGAAGAGAAAGAAAGTTGTCCAAAACAGCTTGCAATCGAATGTTCATGTGAATAGAAAAGGCAGGAGAGTGGTCAGGTACTGTTTTCTCTCAGTTGGCAAGCTGCGCACACAATCGCAGTGTTGTACAGCTTGTTTCATCGCCTTTGCGAAGCTGCCGCTCTCTCCGGCTCCCGGAGACGAAGAAGCTGCTTCTTCGCGCAAAGACGATTCTGCCGCTCACAGGTCTCTGCGGTGTGCGCCTTCTGCCGAAAGACGCCCGGGAGCGGTGCTTAGCTCTGCAGAGCACCGTACCTTCGTCTTTAGCCTGTCTTCTCGTCTACATCTTAGCAAAAAGCTTTTCCACTCTGTCTGGCAAGGAGAAACTGTGCCAGCACAAAAAACATCTCCCATCGTGTTCTAGAGGCTGCACGGAGGTCTGCCGAGTGTTTTGCAAGAAGAGAAAGAAAGTTGTCCAAAACAGCTTGCAATCGAATGTTCATGTGAATAGAAAAGGCAGGAGAGTGGTCAGGTACTGTTTTCTCTCAGTTGGCAAGCTGCGCACACAATCGCAGTGTTGTACAACTTGTTTCACACCTTTGCGAAGTTGCCGCTCTCTCCGGCTCCCGGAGACGAAGAAGCTGCTTCTTCGCGCAAAGACGATTCTGCCGCTCACAGTGCTCTGCGGTGTGCGCCTTCTGCCGAAAGAGGCCCGGGAGCGGTGCTTAGCTCTGCAGAGCACCGTACCTTCGTCTTTAGCCTCTCTTCTCGTCTACATCTTAGCAAAAAGCTTTTCCACTCTGTCTGGCAAGGAGAAACTGTGCCAGCACAAAAAACATCTCCCATCGTGTTCTAGAGGCTGCACGGAGGTCTGCCGAGTGTTTTGCAAGAAGAGAAAGAAAGTTGTCCAAAACAGCTTGCAATCGAATGTTCATGTGAATAGAAAAGGCAGGAGAGTGGTCAGGTACTGTTTTCTCTCAGTTGGCAAGCTGCGCACACAATCGCAGTGTTGTACAGCTTGTTTCATCACCTTTGCGAAGGTGCCGCTCTCTGCGGCTCCGGGAGACGAAGAAGCTGCTTCTTCGCGCAAAGACGATTCTGCCGCTCACAGTGCTCTGCGGTGTGCGCCTTCTGCCGAAAGAGATCCGGGAGCTGTGCTTAGCTGTGCAGAGCACCGTACCTTCGTCTTTAGCCTCTCTTCTCGTCTACATCTTAGCAAAAAGCTTTTCCACTCTGTCTGGCAAGGAGAAACTGTGCCAGCACAAAAAACATCTCCCATCGTGTTCTAGAGGCTGCACGGAGGTCTGCCGAGTGTTTTGCAAGAAGAGAAAGAAAGTTGTCCAAAACAGCTTGCAATCGAATGTTCATGTGAATAGAAAAGGCAGGAGAGTGGTCAGGTACTGTTTTCTCTCAGTTGCCAAGCTGCGCACACAATCGCAGTGTTGTACAGCTTGTTTCACACCTTTGCGAAGCTGCCGCTCTCTCCGGCTCCCGGAGACGAAGAAGCTGCTTCTTCGCGCAAAGACGATTCTGCCGCTCACAGTGCTCTGCGGTGTGCGCCTTCTGCCGAAAGACGCCCGGGAGCGGTGCTTAGCTCTGCAGAGCACCGTACCTTCGTCTTTGGCCTGTCTTCTCGTCTACATCTTAGCAAAAAGCTTTTCCACTCTGTCTGGCAAGGAGAAACTGTGCCAGCACAAAAAACATCTCCCATCGTGTTCTAGAGGCTGCACGGAGGTCTGCCGAGTGTTTTGCAAGAAGAGAAGGAAAGTTGTCCAAAACAGCTTGCAATCGAATGTTCATGTGAATAGAAAAGGCAGGAGAGTGGTCAGGTACTGTTTTCTCTCAGTTGCCAAGCTGCGCACACAATCGCAGTGTTGTACAGCTTGTTTCATCGCCTTTGCGAAGTTGCCGCTCTCTCCGGCTCCCGGAGACGAAGAAGCTGCTTCTTCGCGCAAAGACGATTCTGCCGCTCACAGTGCTCTGCGGTGTGCGCCTTCTGCCGAAAGACGCCCGGGAGCGGTGCTTAGCTCTGCAGAGCACCGTACCTTCGTCTTTAGCCTCTCTTCTCCTCTACATCTTAGCAAAAAGCTTTTCCACTCTGTCTGGCAAGGAGAAACTGTGCCAGCACAAAAAACATCTCCCATCGTGTTCTAGAGGCTGCACGGAGGTCTGCCGAGTGTTTTGCAAGAAGAGAAGGAAAGTTGTCCAAAACAGCTTCCAATCGAATGTTCATGTGAATAGAAAAGGCAGGAGAGTGGTCAGGTACTGTTTTCTCTCAGTTGCCAAGCTGCGCATACAATCGCAGTGTTGTACAGCTTGTTTCATCACATTTGCGAAGTTGCCGCTCTCTCCGGCTCCCGGAGACGAAGAAGCTGCTTCTTCGCGCAAAGACGATTCTGCCGCTCACAGTGCTCTGCGGTGTGCGCCTTCTGCCGAAAGAGGTCCGGGAGCGGTGCTTAGCTCTGCAGAGCACCGTACCTTCGTCTTTAGCCTCTCTTCTCGTCTACATCTTAGCAAAAAGCTTTTCCACTCTGTCTGGACAGGAGAAACTGTGCCAGCACACAAAACATCTCCCATCGTGTTCTAGAGGCTGCAGGGAGGTCTGCCGAGTGTTTTGCAAGAAGAGAAAGAAAGTTGTCCAAAACAGCTTGCAATCGAATGTTCATGTGAATAGAAAAGGCAGGAGAGTGGTCAGGTACTGTTTTCTCTCAGTTGGCAAGCTGCGCACACAATCGCAGTGTTGTACAGCTTGTTTCATCACCTTTGCGAGGCTGCGGCTCTCTCCGGATCCCGGAGACGAAGAAGCTGCTTCTTCGCGCAAAGACGATTCTGCCGCTCACAGTGCTCAGCAGTGTGTGTCTTCTGCAGAAAGAGGTCCGGGAGCTGTGCTTAGCTGTGCAGAGCACCGTACCTTCGTCTTTAGCCTCTCTTCTCGTCTACATCTTAGCAAAAAGCCTTTCCACTCTGTCTGGCAGGGAGAAACTGAGCCAACACAGAAACCATCTCCCATCGTGTTCTAGAGGCTGCACGGAGGTCTGCCGAGTGTTTTGCAAGAAGAGAAAGAAAGTTGTCCAAAACAGCTTGCAATCGAATGTTCATGTGAATAGAAAAGGCAGGAGAGTGGTCAGGTACTGTTTTCTCTCAGTTGGCAAGCTGCGCACACAATCGCAGTGTTGTACAGCTTGTTTCATTGCCTTTGCGAAGCTGCCGCTCTCTCCGGCTCCCGGAGACGAAGAAGCTGCTTCTTCGCGCAAAGACGATTCTGCCGCTCACAGTGCTCTGCGGTGTGCGCCTTCTGCCGAAAGACGCCCGGGAGCGGTGCTTAGCTCTGCAGAGCACCGTACCTTCGTCTTTAGCCTCTCTTCTCCTCTACATCTTAGCAAAAAGCTTTTCCACTCTGTCTGGCAAGGAGAAACTGTGCCAGCACAAAAAACATCTCCCATCGTGTTCTAGAGGCTGCACGGAGGTCTGCCGAGTGTTTTGCAAGAAGAGAAAGAAAGTTGTCCAAAACAGCTTGCAATCGAATGTTCATGTGACTAGAAAAGTCAGGAGAGTGGTCGGGTACTGTTTTCTCTCAGTTGGCAAGCTGCGCACACAATCGCAGTGTTGTACAGCTTGTTTCATCGCCTTTGCGAAGTTGCCGCTCTCTCCGGCTCCCGGAGACGAAGAAGCTGCTTCTTCGCGCAAAGACGATTCTGCCGCTCACAGTGCTCTGCGGTGTGCGCCTTCTGCCGAAAGACGCCCGGGAGCGGTGCTTAGCTCTGCAGAGCACCGTACCTTCGTCTTTAGCCTCTCTTCTCGTCTACATCTTGGCAAAAAGCTTTTCCACTCTGTCTGGCAAGGAGAAACTGTGCCAGCACAAAAAACTTCTCCCATCGTGTTCTAGAGGCTGCACGGAGGTCTGCCGAGTGTTTTGCAAGAAGAGAAAGAAAGTGGTCCAAAACAGCTTCCAATCCAATGTTCATGTGAATAGAAAAGGCAGGAGAGTGGTCAGGTACTGTTTTCTCTCAGTTGGCAAGCTGCGCACACAATCGCAGTGTTGTACAGCTTGTTTCATCACCTTTGCGGAATTGCCGCTCTCTCCGGCTCCCGGAGACGAAGAAGCTGCTTCTTCGCGCAAAGACGATTCTGCCGCTCACAGTGCTCTGCGGTGTGTGTCTTCTGCCGAAAGAGATCCGGGAGCGGTGCTTAGCTCTGCAGAGCACCGTACCTTCGTCTTTAGCCTCTCTTCTCGTCTACATCTTAGCAAAAAGCTTTTCCACTCTGTCTGGCAAGGAGAAACTGTGCCAGCACAAAAAACATCTCCCATCGTGTTCTAGAGGCTGCACGGAGGTCTGCCGAGTGTTTTGCAAGAAGAGAAGGAAAGTTGTCCAAAACAGCTTGCAATCGAATGTTCATGTGAATAGAAAAGGCAGGAGAGTGGTCAGGTACTGTTTTCTCTCAGTTGCCAAGCTGCGCATACAATCGCAGTGTTGTACAGCTTGTTTCATCACCTTTGCCAAGTTGCCGCTCTCTCCGGCTCCCGGAGACGAAGAAGCTGCTTCTTCGCGCAAAGACGATTCTGCCGCTCACAGTGCTCTGCGGTGTGCGCCTTCTGCCGAAAGAGATCCGGGAGCGGTGCTTAGCTCTGCAGAGCACCGTACCTTCGTCTTTAGCCTCTCTTCTCGTCTACATCTTAGCAAAAAGCTTTTCCACTCTGTCTGGCAAGGAGAAACTGTGCCAGCACAGAAAACATCTCCCATCGTGTTCTAGAGGCTTCACGGAGGTCTGCAGAGTGTTTTGCAAGAAGAGAAAGAAAGTGGTCCAAAACAGATTGCAATCGAATGTTCATGTGAATAGAAAAGGCAGGAGAGTGGTCAGGTACTGTTTTCTCTCAGTTGGCAAGCTGCGCACACAATCGCAGTGTTGTACAGCTTGTTTCATCGCCTTTGCGAAGCTGCCGCTCTCTCCGGCTCCCGGAGACGAAGAAGCTGCTTCTTCGCGCAAAGACGATTCTGCCGCTCACAGTGCTCTGCGGTGTGCGCCTTCTGCCGAAAGAAATCCGGGAGCGGTGCTTAGCTCTGCAGAGCACCGTACCTTCGTCTTTAGCCTCTCTTCTCGTCTACATCTTAGCAAAAAGCTTTTCCACTCTGTCTGGCAAGGAGAAACTGTGCCAGCGCGAGAAACATCTACCATCGTGTTCTAGAGGCTGCACGGAGGTCTGCCGAGTGTTTTGCAAGAAGAGAAAGAAAGTTGTCCAAAACAGCTTGCAATCGAATGTTCATGTGAATAGAAAAGGCAGGAGAGTGGTCAGGTACTGTTTTCTCTCAGTTGGCAAGCTGCGCACACAATCGCAGTGTTGTACAACTTGTTTCACACCTTTGCGAAGTTGCCGCTCTCTCCGGCTCCCGGAGACGAAGAAGCTGCTTCTTCGCGCAAAGACGATTCTGCCGCTCACAGTGCTCTGCGGTGTGCGCCTTCTGCCGAAAGAGGCCCGGGAGCGGTGCTTAGCTCTGCAGAGCACCGTACCTTCGTCTTTAGCCTCTCTTCTCGTCTACATCTTAGCAAAAAGCTTTTCCACTCTGTCTGGCAAGGAGAAACTGTGCCAGCACAAAAAACATCTCCCATCGTGTTCTAGAGGCTGCACGGAGGTCTGCCGAGTGTTTTTGCAAGAAGAGAAAGAAAGTTGTCCAAAACAGCTTGCAATCGAATGTTCATGTGAATAGAAAAGGCAGGAGAGTGGTCAGGTACTGTTTTCTCTCAGTTGCCAAGCTGCGCACACAATCGCAGTGTTGTACAGCTTGTTTCATCACCTTTGCGAAGTTGCCGCTCTCTGCGGCTCCGGGAGACGAAGAAGCTGCTTCTTCGCGCAAAGACGATTCTGCCGCTCACAGTGCTCTGCGGTGTGCGCCTTCTGCCGAAAGAGATCCGGGAGCTGTGCTTAGCTGTGCAGAGCACCGTACCTTCGTCTTTAGCCTCTCTTCTCGTCTACATCTTAGCAAAAAGCTTTTCCACTCTGTCTGGCAAGGAGAAACTGTGCCAGCACAAAAAACATCTCCATCGTGTTCTAGAGGCTGCACGGAGGTCTGCCGAGTGTTTTGCAAGAAGAGAAAGAAAGTTGTCCAAAACAGCTTGCAATCGAATGTTCATGTGAATAGAAAAGGCAGGAGAGTGGTCAGGTACTGTTTTCTCTCAGTTGGCAAGCTGCGCACACAATCGCAGTGTTGTACAGCTTGTTTCATCGCCTTTGCGAAGCTGCCGCTCTCTCCGGCTCCCGGAGACGAAGAAGCTGCTTCTTCGCGCAAAGACGATTCTGCCGCTCACAGGTCTCTGCGGTGTGCGCCTTCTGCCGAAAGACGCCCGGGAGCGGTGCTTAGCTCTGCAGAGCACCGTACCTTCGTCTTTAGCCTGTCTTCTCGTCTACATCTTAGCAAAAAGCTTTTCCACTCTGTCTGGCAAGGAGAAACTGTGCCAGCACAAAAAACATCTCCATCGTGTTCTAGAGGCTGCACGGAGGTCTGCCGAGTGTTTTGCAAGAAGAGAAGGAAAGTTGTCCAAAACAGCTTGCAATCGAATGTTCATGTGAATAGAAAAGGCAGGAGAGTGGTCAGGTACTGTTTTCTCTCAGTTGCCAAGCTGCGCACACAATCGCAGTGTTGTACAGCTTGTTTCATCGCCTTTGCGAAGTTGCCGCTCTCTCCGGCTCCCGGAGACGAAGAAGCTGCTTCTTCGCGCAAAGACGATTCTGCCGCTCACAGTGCTCTGCGGTGTGCGCCTTCTGCCGAAAGACGCCGGGAGCGGTGCTTAGCTCTGCAGAGCACCGTACCTTCGTCTTTAGCCTCTCTTCTCGTCTACATCTTAGCAAAAAGCTTTTCCACTCTGTCTGGCAAGGAGAAACTGTGCCAGCACAAAAACATCTCCCATCGTGTTCTAGAGGCTGCACGGAGGTCTGCCGAGTGTTTTGCAAGAAGAGAAGGAAAGTTGTCCAAAACAGCTTCCAATCGAATGTTCATGTGAATAGAAAAGGCAGGAGAGTGGTCAGGTACTGTTTTCTCTCAGTTGCCAAGCTGCGCATACAATCGCAGTGTTGTACAGCTTGTTTCATCACATTTGCGAAGTTGCCGCTCTCTCCGGCTCCCGGAGACGAAGAAGCTGCTTCTTCGCGCAAAGACGATTCTGCCGCTCACAGTGCTCTGCGGTGTGCGCCTTCTGCCGAAAGAGGTCCGGGAGCTGTGCTTAGCTCTGCAGAGCACCGTACCTTCGTCTTTAGCCTCTCTTCTCGTCTACATCTTAGCAAAAAGCTTTTCCACTCTGTCTGGACAGGAGAAACTGTGCCAGCACACAAAACATCTCCCATCGTGTTCTAGAGGCTGCACGGAGGTCTGCCGAGTGTTTTGCAAGAAGAGAAAGAAAGTTGTCCAAAACAGCTTGCAATCGAATGTTCATGTGAATAGAAAAGGCAGGAGAGTGGTCAGGTACTGTTTTCTCTCAGTTGCCAAGCTGGGCGCACACAATCGCAGTGTTGTACAGCTTGTTTCATTGCCTTTGCGAAGCTGCCGCTCTCTCCGGCTCCCGGAGACGAAGAAGCTGCTTCTTCGCGCAAAGACGATTCTGCCGCTCACAGTGCTCTGCGGTGTGCGCCTTCTGCCGAAAGACGCCCGGGAGCGGTGCTTAGCTCTGCAGAGCACCGTACCTTCGTCTTTAGCCTCTCTTCTCCTCTACATCTTAGCAAAAAGCTTTTCCACTCTGTCTGGCAAGGAGAAACTGTGCCAGCACAAAAAACATCTCCCATCGTGTTCTAGAGGCTGCACGGAGGTCTGCCGAGTGTTTTGCAAGAAGAGAAAGAAAGTTGTCCAAAACAGCTTGCAATCGAATGTTCATGTGAATAGAAAAGTCAGGAGAGTGGTCGGGTACTGTTTTCTCTCAGTTGGCAAGCTGCGCACACAATCGCAGTGTTGTACAGCTTGTTTCATCGCCTTTGCGAAGCTGCCGCTCTCTCCGGCTCCCGGAGACGAAGAAGCTGCTTCTTCGCGCAAAGACGATTCTGCCGCTCACAGTGCTCTGCGGTGTGCGCCTTCTGCCGAAAGACGCCCGGGAGCGGTGCTTAGCTCTGCAGAGCACAGTACCTTCGTCTTTAGCCTCTCTTCTCGTCTACATCTTGGCAAAAAGCTTTTCCACTCTGTCTGGCAAGGAGAAACTTTGCCAGCACGAGAAACATCTCCCATCGTGTTCTAGAGGCTGCACGGAGGTCTGCCGAGTGTTTTGCAAGAAGAGAAAGAAAGTTGTCCAAAACAGCTTCCAATCCAATGTTCATGTGAATAGAAAAGGCAGGAGAGTGGTCAGGTACTGTTTTCTCTCAGTTGGCAAGCTGCGCACACAATCGCATTGTTGTACAGCTTGTTTCATCACCTTTGCTGAATTGCCGCTCTCTCCGGCTCCCGGAGACGAAGAAGCTGCTTCTTCGCGCAAAGACGATTCTGCCGCTCACAGTGCTCTGCGGTGTGTGTCTTCTGCCGAAAGAGATCCGGGAGCGGTGCTTAGCTCTGCAGAGCACCGTACCTTCGTCTTTAGCCTCTCTTCTCGTCTACATCTTAGCAAAAAGCTTTTCCACTCTGTCTGGCAAGGAGAAACTGTGCCAGCACAAAAAACATCTCCCATCGTGTTCTAGAGGCTGCACGGAGGTCTGCCGAGTGTTTTGCAAGAAGAGAAGGAAAGTTGTCCAACACAGCTTGCAATCGAATGTTCATGTGAATAGAAAAGGCAGGAGAGTGGTCAGGTACTGTTTTCTCTCAGTTGCCAAGCTGCGCACACAATCGCAGTGTTGTACAGCTTGTTTCATCACCGTTGCGAAGTTGCCGCTCTCTCCGGCTCCCGGAGACGAAGAAGCTGCTTCTTCGCGCAAAGACGATTCTGCCGCTCACAGTGCTCTGCGGTGTGCGCCTTCTGCCGAAAGAGATCCGGGAGCGGTGCTTAGCTCTGCAGAGCACCGTACCTTCGTCTTTAGCCTCTCTTCTCGTCTACATCTTAGCAAAAAGCTTTTCCACTCTGTCTGGCAAGGAGAAACTGTGCCAGCACAGAAAACATCTCCCATCGTGTTCTAGAGGCTTCACGGAGGTCTGCAGAGTGTTTTGCAAGAAGAGAAAGAAAGTTGTCCAAAACAGATTGCAATCGAATGTTCATGTGAATAGAAAAGGCAGGAGAGTGGTCAGGTACTGTTTTCTCTCAGTTGCCAAGCTGCGCACACAATCGCAGTGTTGTACAGCTTGTTTCATCGCCTTTGCGAAGCTGCCGCTCTCTCCGGCTCCCGGAGACGAAGAAGCTGCTTCTTCGCGCAAAGACGATTCTGCCGCTCACAGTGCTCTGCGGTGTGCGCCTTCTGCCGAAAGAAATCCGGGAGCGGTGCTTAGCTCTGCAGAGCACCGTACCTTCGTCTTTAGCCTCTCTTCTCGTCTACATCTTAGCAAAAAGCTTTTCCACTCTGTCTGGCAAGGAGAAACTGTGCCAGCACAAAAAACATCTCCCATCGTGTTCTAGAGGCTGCACGGAGGTCTGCCGAGTGTTTTGCAAGAAGAGAAAGAAAGTTGTCCAAAACAGCTTGCAATCGAATGTTCATGTGAATAGAAAAGGCAGGAGAGTGGTCAGGTACTGTTTTCTCTCAGTTGGCAAGCTGCGCACACAATCGCAGTGTTGTACAACTTGTTTCACACCTTTGCGAAGTTGCCGCTCTCTCCGGCTCCCGGAGACGAAGAAGCTGCTTCTTCGCGCAAAGACGATTCTGCCGCTCACAGTGCTCTGCGGTGTGCGCCTTCTGCCGAAAGAGGCCCGGGAGCGGTGCTTAGCTCTGCAGAGCACCGTACCTTCGTCTTTAGCCTCTCTTCTCGTCTACATCTTAGCAAAAAGCTTTTCCACTCTGTCTGGCAAGGAGAAACTGTGCCAGCACAAAAAACATCTCCCATCGTGTTCTAGAGGCTGCACGGAGGTCTGCCGAGTGTTTTGCAAGAAGAGAAAGAAAGTTGTCCAAAACAGCTTGCAATCGAATGTTCATGTGAATAGAAAAGGCAGGAGAGTGGTCAGGTACTGTTTTCTCTCAGTTGCCAAGCTGCGCACACAATCGCAGTGTTGTACAGCTTGTTTCATCACCTTTGCGAAGTTGCCGCTCTCTGCGGCTCCGGGAGACGAAGAAGCTGCTTCTTCGCGCAAAGACGATTCTGCCGCTCACAGTGCTCTGCGGTGTGCGCCTTCTGCCGAAAGAGATCCGGGAGCTGTGCTTAGCTCTGCAGAGCACCGTACCTTCGTCTTTAGCCTCTCTTCTCGTCTACATCTTAGCAAAAAGCTTTTCCACTCTGTCTGGCAAGGAGAAACTGTGCCAGCACAAAAAACATCTCCCATCGTGTTCTAGAGGGTGCACGGAGGTCTGCCGAGTGTTTTGCAAGAAGAGAAGGAAAGTTGTCCAAAACAGCTTGCAATCGAATGTTCATGTGAATAGAAAAGGCAGGAGAGTGGTCAGGTACTGTTTTCTCTCAGTTGCCAAGCTGCGCACACAATCGCAGTGTTGTACAGCTTGTTTCATCGCCTTTGCGAAGTTGCCGCTCTCTCCGGCTCCCGGAGACGAAGAAGCTGCTTCTTCGCGCAAAGACGATTCTGCCGCTCACAGTGCTCTGCGGTGTGCGCCTTCTGCCGAAAGACGCCCGGGAGCGGTGCTTAGCTCTGCAGAGCACCGTACCTTCGTCTTTAGCCTCTCTTCTCCTCTACATCTTAGCAAAAAGCTTTTCCACTCTGTCTGGCAAGGAGAAACTGTGCCAGCACAAAAAAACATCTCCCATCGTGTTCTAGAGGCTGCACGGAGGTCTGCCGAGTGTTTTGCAAGAAGAGAAGGAAAGTTGTCCAAAACAGCTTCCAATCGAATGTTCATGTGAATAGAAAAGGCAGGAGAGTGGTCAGGTACTGTTTTCTCTCAGTTGCCAAGCTGCGCATACAATCGCAGTGTTGTACAGCTTGTTTCATCACATTTGCGAAGTTGCCGCTCTCTCCGGCTCCCGGAGACGAAGAAGCTGCTTCTTCGCGCAAAGACGATTCTGCCGCTCACAGTGCTCTGCAGTGTGCGCCTTCTGCCGAAAGACGCCCGGGAGCGGTGCTTAGCTCTGCAGAGCACCGTACCTTCGTCTTTAGCCTCTCTTCTCGTCTACATCTTAGCAAAAAGCTTTTCCACTCTGTCTGGCAAGGAGAAACTGTGCCAGCACAAAAAAACATCTCCCATCGTGTTCTAGAGGCTGCACGGAGGTCTGCCGAGTGTTTTGCAAGAAGAGAAAGAAAGTTGTCCAAAACAGCTTGCAATCGAATGTTCATGTGAATAGAAAAGTCAGGAGAGTGGTCGGGTACTGTTTTCTCTCAGTTGGCAAGCTGCGCACACAATCGCAGTGTTGTACAGCTTGTTCATCGCCTTTGCGAAGCTGCCGCTCTCTCCGGCTCCCGGAGACGAAGAAGCTGCTTCTTCGCGCAAAGACGATTCTGCCGCTCACAGTGCTCTGCGGTGTGCGCCTTCTGCCGAAAGACGCCCGGAGCGGTGCTTAGCTCTGCAGAGCACAGTACCTTCGTCTTTAGCCTCTCTTCTCGTCTACATCTTGGCAAAAGCTTTTCCACTCTGTCTGGCAAGGAGAAACTTTGCCAGCACGAGAAACATCTCCCATCGTGTTCTAGAGGCTGCACGGAGGTCTGCCGAGTGTTTTGCAAGAAGAGAAAGAAAGTTGTCCAAAACAGCTTCCAATCCAATGTTCATGTGAATAGAAAAGGCAGGAGAGTGGTCAGGTACTGTTTTCTCTCAGTTGCCAAGCTGCGCACACAATCGCAGTGTTGTACAGCTTGTTTCATCACCGTTGCGAAGTTGCCGCTCTCTCCGGCTCCCGGAGACGAAGAAGCTGCTTCTTCGCGCAAAGACGATTCTGCCGCTCACAGTGCTCTGCGGTGTGCGCCTTCTGCCGAAAGAGATCCGGGAGCGGTGCTTAGCTCTGCAGAGCACCGTACCTTCGTCTTTAGCCTCTCTTCTCGTCTACATCTTAGCAAAAAGCTTTTCCACTCTGTCTGGCAAGGAGAAACTGTGCCAGCACAGAAAACATCTCCCATCGTGTTCTAGAGGCTTCACGGAGGTCTGCAGAGTGTTTTGCAAGAAGAGAAAGAAAGTGGTCCAAAACAGATTGCAATCGAATGTTCATGTGAATAGAAAAGGCAGGAGAGTGGTCAGGTACTGTTTTCTCTCAGTTGGCAAGCTGCGCACACAATCGCAGTGTTGTACAGCTTGTTTCATCGCCTTTGCGAAGCTGCCGCTCTCTCCGGCTCCCGGAGACGAAGAAGCTGCTTCTTCGCGCAAAGACGATTCTGCCGCTCACAGTGCTCTGCGGTGTGCGCCTTCTGCCGAAAGAAATCCGGGAGCGGTGCTTAGCTCTGCAGAGCACCGTACCTTCGTCTTTAGCCTCTCTTCTCGTCTACATCTTAGCAAAAAGCTTTTCCACTCTGTCTGGCAAGGAGAAACTGTGCCAGCACAAAAAACATCTCCCATCGTGTTCTAGAGGCTGCACGGAGGTCTGCCGAGTGTTTTGCAAGAAGAGAAAGAAAGTTGTCCAAAACAGCTTGCAATCGAATGTTCATGTGAATAGAAAAGGCAGGAGAGTGGTCAGGTACTGTTTTCTCTCAGTTGGCAAGCTGCGCACACAATCGCAGTGTTGTACAACTTGTTTCACACCTTTGCGAAGTTGCCGCTCTCTCCGGCTCCCGGAGACGAAGAAGCTGCTTCTTCGCGCAAAGACGATTCTGCCGCTCACAGTGCTCTGCGGTGTGCGCCTTCTGCCGAAAGAGGCCCGGGAGCGGTGCTTAGCTCTGCAGAGCACCGTACCTTCGTCTTTAGCCTCTCTTCTCGTCTACATCTTAGCAAAAAGCTTTTCCACTCTGTCTGGCAAGGAGAAACTGTGCCAGCACAAAAAACATCTCCCATCGTGTTCTAGAGGCTGCACGGAGGTCTGCCGAGTGTTTTGCAAGAAGAGAAAGAAAGTTGTCCAAAACAGCTTGCAATCGAATGTTCATGTGAATAGAAAAGGCAGGAGAGTGGTCAGGTACTGTTTTCTCTCAGTTGCCAAGCTGCGCACACAATCGCAGTGTTGTACAGCTTGTTTCATCACCTTTGCGAAGTTGCCTCTCTCTGCGGCTCCGGGAGACGAAGAAGCTGCTTCTTCGCGCAAAGACGATTCTGCCGCTCACAGTGCTCTGCGGTGTGCGCCTTCTGCCGAAAGAGATCCGGGAGCTGTGCTTAGCTGTGCAGAGCACCGTACCTTCGTCTTTAGCCTCTCTTCTCGTCTACATCTTAGCAAAAAGCTTTTCCACTCTGTCTGGCAAGGAGAAACTTTTCCAGCACAAAAAACATCTCCCATCGTGTTCTAGAGGCTGCACGGAGGTCTGCCGAGTGTTTTGCAAGAAGAGAAAGAAAGTGGTCCAAAACAGCTTGCAATCGAATGTTCATGTGAATAGAAAAGGCAGGAGAGTGGTCAGGTACTGTTTTCTCTCAGTTGCCAAGCTGCGCACACAATCGCAGTGTTGTACAGCTTGTTTCATCGCCTTTGCGAAGTTGCCGCTCTCTCCGGCTCCCGGAGACGAAGAAGCTGCTTCTTCGCGCAAAGACGATTCTGCCGCTCACAGTGCTCTGCGGTGTTTGTCTTCTGCCGAAAGAGGTCCGGGAGCTGTGCTTAGCTGTGCAGAGCACCGTACCTTCGTCTTTAGCCTCTCTTCTCGTCTACATCTTAGCAAAAAGCTTTTCCACTCTGTCTAGCAAGGAGAAACTGAGCCAACACAGAAACTATCTCCCATCGTGTTCTAGAGGCTGCACGGAGGTCTGCCGAGTGTTTTGCAAGAAGAGAAGGAAAGTTGTCCAAAACAGCTTGCAATCGAATGTTCATGTGAATAGAAAAGGCAGGAGAGTGGTCAGGTACTGTTTTCTCTCAGTTGGCAAGCTGCGCACACAATCGCAGTGTTGTACAGCTTGTTTCATCGCCTTTGCGAAGTTGCCGCTCTCTCCGGCTCCCGGAGACGAAGAAGCTGCTTCTTCGCGCAAAGACGATTCTGCCGCTCACAGTGCTCTGCGGTGTGCGCCTTCTGCCGAAAGAGATCCGGGAGAGGTGCTTAGCTCTGCAGAGCACCGTACCTTCGTCTTTAGCCTCTCTTCTCGTCTACATCTTAGCAAAAAGCCTTTCCACTCTGTCTGGCAAGGAGAAACTGAGCCAACACAAAAAACATCTCTCATCGTGTTCTAGAGGCTGCACGGAGGTCTGCCGAGTGTTTTGCAAGAAGAGAAAGAAAGTTGTCCAAAATAGCTTGCAATCGAATGTTCATGTGAATAGAAAAGGCAGGAGAGTGGTCAGGTACTGTTTTCTCTCAGTTGCCAAGCTGCGCACACAATCGCAGTGTTGTACAGCTTGTTTCATCGCCTTTGCGAAGCTGCCGCTCTCTCCGGCTCCCGGAGACGAAGAAGCTGCTTCTTCGCGCAAAGACGATTCTGCCGCTCACAGTGCTCTGCGGTGTGCGCCTTCTGCCGAAAGACGCCCGGGAGCGGTGCTTAGCTCTGCAGAGCACCGTAACTTCGTCTTTAGCCTCTCTTCTCGTCTACATCTTAGCAAAAAGTTTTTCCACTCTGTCTGGCAAGGAGAAACTGTGCCAGCACAAAAAACATCTCCCATCGTGTTCTAGAGGCTGCACGGAGGTCTGCCGAGTGTTTTGCAAGAAGAGAAAGAAAGTGGTCCAAAACAGCTTCCAATCGAATGTTCATGTGAATAGAAAAGGCAGGAGAGTGGTCAGGTACTGTTTTCTCTCAGTTGGCAAGCTGCGCACACAATCGCAGTGTTGTACAGCTTGTTTCATCGCCTTTGCGAAGCTGCCGCTCTCTCCGGCTCCCGGAGACGAGGAAGCTGCTTCTTCGCGCAAAGACGATTCTGCCGCTCACAGTGCTCTGCGGTGTGCGCCTTCTGCCGAAAGACGCCCGGGAGCGGTGCTTAGCTCTGCAGAGCACCGTACCTTCGTCTTTAGCCTCTCTTCTCGTCTACATCTTAGCAAAAAGCTTTTCCACTCTGTCTGGCAAGGAGAAACTGTGCCAGCACACAAAACATCTCCCATCGTGTTCTAGAGGCTGCACGGAGGTCTGCCGAGTGTTTTGCAAGAAGAGAAAGAAAGTGGTCCAAAACAGCTTGCAATCGAATGTTCATGTGAATAGAAAAGGCAGGAGAGTGGTCAGGTACTGTTTTCTCTCAGTTGGCAAGCTGCGCACACAGTCGCAGTGTTGTACAGCTTGTTTCATCGCCTTTGCGAAGCTGCCGCTCTCTCCGGCTCCCGGAGACGAAGAAGCTGCTTCTTCGCGCAAAGACGATTCTGCCGCTCACAGTGCTCTGCGGTGTGCGACTTCTGCCGAAAGACGCCCGGGAGCGGTGCTTAGCTCTGCCGAGCACCGTACCTTCGTCTTTAGCCTCTCTTCTCGTCTACATCTTAGCAAAAAGCTTTTCCACTCTGTCTGGCAAGGAGAAACTTTGCCAGCACAAAAAACCATCTCCCATCGTGTTCTAGAGGCTGCACGGAGGTCTTCCGAGTGTTTTGCAAGAAGAGAAAGAAAGTTGTCCAAAACAGATTGCAATCGAATATTCATGTGAATAGAAAAGGCAGGAGAGTGGTCAGGTACTGTTTTCTCTCAGTTGCCAGGCTGCGCACACAATCGCAGTGTTGTACAGCTTGTTTCATCACCTTTGCGAAGTTGCCGCTCTCTCCGGCTCCCGGAGACGAAGAAGCTGCTTCTTCGCGCAAAGACGATTCTGCCGCTCACAGTGCTCTGCGGTGTGCGCCTTCTGCCGAAAGAGGTCCGGGAGCGGTGCTTAGCTCTGCAGAGCACCGTACCTTCGTCTTTAGCCTCTCTTCTCGTCTACATCTTAGCAAAAAGCTTTTCCACTCTGTCTGGCAAGGAGAAACTTTGCCAGCACGAGAAACATCTCCCATCGTGTTCTAGAGGCTGCACGGAGGTCTGCCGAGTGTTTTGCAAGAAGAGAAAGAAAGTTGTCCAAAACAGCTTGCAATCGAATGTTCATGTGAATAGAAAAGGCAGGAGAGTGGTCAGGTACTGTTTTCTCTCACTTGGCAAGCTGCGCACACAATCGCAGTGTTGTACAGCTTGTTTCATCACCTTTGCGAAGTTGCCGCTCTCTCCGGCTCCCGGAGACGAAGAAGCTGCTTCTTCGCGCAAAGACGATTCTGCCGCTCACAGTGCTCTGCGGTGTGCGCCTTCTGCCGAAAGACGCCCGGGAGCGGTGCTTAGCTCTGCAGAGCACCGTACCTTCGTCTTTAGCCTCTCTTCTCCTCTACATCTTAGCAAAAAGCTTTTCCACTCTGTCTGGCAAGGAGAAACTGTGCCAGCACAAAAAACATCTCCCATCGTGTTCTAGAGGCTGCACGGAGGTCTGCAGAGTGTTTTGCCAGAAGAGAAAGAAAGTTGTCCAAAACAGCTTGCAATCGAATGTTCATGAGAATAGAAAAGGCAGGAGAGTGGTCAGGTACTGTTTTCTCTCAGTTGCCAAGCTGCGCACACAATCGCAGTGTTGTACAGCTTGTTTCATCGCCTTTGCGAAGTTGCCGCTCTCTCCGGCTCCCGGAGACGAAGAAGCTGCTTCTTCGCGCAAAGACGATTCTGCCGCTCACAGTGCTCTGCGGTGTGCGCCTTCTGCCGAAAGAGATCCGGGAGCGGTGCTTAGCTCTGCAGAGCACCGTACCTTCGTCTTTAGCCTCTCTTCTCGTCTACATCTTAGCAAAAAGCTTTTCCACTCTGTCTGGCAAGGAGAAACTGTGCCAGCACAAAAAACATCTCCCATCGTGTTCTAGAGGCTGCACGGAGGTCTGCCGAGTGTTTTGCAAGAAGAGAAAGAAAGTTGTCCAAAACAGCTTCCAATCGAATGTTCATGTGAATAGAAAAGGCAGGAGAGTGGTCAGGTACTGTTTTCTCTCAGTTGGCAAGCTGCGCACACAATCGCAGTGTTGTACAGCTTGTTTCATCACCTTTGCGAAGTTGCCGCTCTCTCCGGCTCCCGGAGACGAAGAAGCTGCTTCTTCGCGCAAAGACGATTCTGCCGCTCACAGTGCTCTGCGGTGTTTGTCTTCTGCCGAAAGAGGTCCGGGAGCTGTGCTTAGCTCTGCAGAGCACCGTACCTTCGTCTTTAGCCTCTCTTCTCGTCTACATCTTAGCAAAAAGCTTTTCCACTCTGTCTAGCAAGGAGAAACTGAGCCAACACAGAAACTATCTCCCATCGTGTTCTAGAGGCTGCACGGAGGTCTGCCGAGTGTTTTGCAAGAAGAGAAGGAAAGTTGTCCAAAACAGCTTGCAATCGAATGTTCATGTGAATAGAAAAGGCAGGAGAGTGGTCAGGTACTCTTTTCTCTCAGTTGGCAAGCTGCGCACACAATCGCAGTGTTGTACAGCTTGTTTCATCACCTTTGCCAAGTTGCCGCTCTCTCCGGCTCCCGGAGACGAAGAAGCTGCTTCTTCGCGCAAAGACGATTCTGCCGCTCACAGTGCTCTGCGGTGTGCGCCTTCTGCCGAAAGAGATCCGGGAGCTGTGCTTAGCTCTGCAGAGCAGCGTACCTTCGTCTTTAGCCTCTCTTCTCGTCTACATCTTAGCAAAAAGCTTTTCCACTCTGTCTGGCAAGGAGAAACTGTGCCAGCACAAAAAACATCTCCCATCGTGTTCTAGAGGATGCACGGAGGTCTGCAGAGTGTTTTGCCAGAAGAGAAAGAAAGTTGTCCAAAACAGCTTCCAATCGAATATTCATGTGAATAGAAAAGGCAGGTGAGTGTTCAGGTACTGTTTTCTCTCAGTTGGCAAGCTGCGCACACAATCGCAGTGTTGTACAGCTTGTTTCATCACCTTTGCGAAGTTGCCGCTCTCTCCGGCTCCCGGAGACGAAGAAGCTGCTTCTTCGCGCAAAGACGATTCTGCCGATCACAGTGCTCTGCGGTGTGTGTCTTCTGCCGAAAGACGCCCGGGAGCTGTGCTTAGCTCTGCAGAGCACCGTACCTTCGTCTTTAGCCTCTCTTCTCGTCTACATCTTAGCAAAAAGCTTTTCCACTCTGTCTGGCAAGGAGAAACTGTGCCAGCACAAAAAACATCTCCCATCGTGTTCTAGAGGCTGCACGGAGGTCTGCCGAGTGTTTTGCAAGAAGAGAAGGAAAGTTGTCCAAAACAGCTTGCAATCGAATGTTCATGTGAATAGAAAAGGCAGGAGAGTGGTCAGGTACTGTTTTCTCTCAGTTGGCAAGCTGCGCATACAATCGCAGTGTTGTACAGCTTGTTTCATTGCCTTTGCCAAGTTGCCGCTCTCTCCGGCTCCCGGAGACGAAGAAGCTGCTTCTTCGCGCAAAGACGATTCTGCCGCTCACAGTGCTCTGCGGTGTGCGCCTTCTGCCGAAAGACGCCCGGGAGCTGTGCTTAGCTCTGCAGAGCACCGTACCTTCGTCTTTAGCCTCTCTTCTCGTCTACATCATAGCAAAAAGCTTTTCCACTCTGTCTGGCAAGTAGAAACTGTGCCAGCACAAAAAACATCTCCCATCGTGTTCTAGAGGCTGCACGGAGGTCTGCAGAGTGTTTTGCAAGAAGAGAAAGAAAGTTGTCCAAAACAGCTTGCAATCGAATGTTCATGTGAATAGAAAAGGCAGGAGAGTGGTCAGGTACTGTTTTCTCTCAGTTGGCAAGCTGCGCACACAATCGCAGTGTTGTACAGCTTGTTTCATCACCTTTGCGAAGCTGCCGCTCTCTCCGGCTCCCGGAGACGAAGAAGCTGCTTCTTCGCGCAAAGACGATTCTGCCGCTCACAGTGCTCTGCGGTGTGTGTCTTCTGCAGAAAGAGGTGCGGGAGCTGTGCTTAGCTGTGCAGAGCACCGTACCTTCGTCTTTAGCCTCTCTTCTCGTCTACATCTTAGCAAAAAGCCTTTCCACTCTGTCTGGCAAGGAGAAACTGAGCCAACACAGAAACCATCTCCCATCGTGTTCTAGAGGCTGCACGGAGGTCTGCCGAGTGTTTTGCAAGAAGAGAAAGAAAGTTGTCCAAAACAGCTTCCAATCGAATGTTCATGTGAATAGAAAAGGCAGGAGAGTGGTCAGGTACTGTTTTCTCTCAGTTGGCAAGCTGCGCACACAATCGCAGTGTTGTACAGCTTGTTTCATCACCTTTGCGAAGTTGCCGCTCTCTCCGGCTCCCGGAGACGAAGAAGCTGCTTCTTCGCGCAAAGACGATTCTGCCGCTCACAGTGCTCTGCGGTGTTTGTCTTCTGCCGAAAGAGGTCCGGGAGCTGTGCTTAGCTGTGCAGAGCACCGTACCTTCGTCTTTAGCCTCTCTTCTCGTCTACATCTTAGCAAAAAGCTTTTCCACTCTGTCTAGCAAGGAGAAACTGAGCCAACACAGAAACTATCTCCCATCGTGTTCTAGAGGCTGCACGGAGGTCTGCCGAGTGTTTTGCAAGAAGAGAAGGAAAGTTGTCCAAAACAGCTTGCAATCGAATGTTCATGTGAATAGAAAAGGCAGGAGAGTGGTCAGGTACTGTTTTCTCTCAGTTGGCAAGCTGCGCACACAATCGCAGTGTTGTACAGCTTGTTTCATCGCCTTTGCGAAGTTGCCGCTCTCTCCGGCTCCCGGAGACGAAGAAGCTGCTTCTTCGCGCAAAGACGATTCTGCCGCTCACAGTGCTCTGCGGTGTGCGCCTTCTGCCGAAAGAGATCCGGGAGAGGTGCTTAGCTCTGCAGAGCACCGTACCTTCGTCTTTAGCCTCTCTTCTCGTCTACATCTTAGCAAAAAGCCTTTCCACTCTGTCTGGCAAGGAGAAACTGAGCCAACACAAAAAACATCTCTCATCGTGTTCTAGAGGCTGCACGGAGGTCTGCCGAGTGTTTTGCAAGAAGAGAAAGAAAGTTGTCCAAAATAGCTTGCAATCGAATGTTCATGTGAATAGAAAAGGCAGGAGAGTGGTCAGGTACTGTTTTCTCTCAGTTGCCAAGCTGCGCACACAATCGCAGTGTTGTACAGCTTGTTTCATCGCCTTTGCGAAGCTGCCGCTCTCTCCGGCTCCCGGAGACGAAGAAGCTGCTTCTTCGCGCAAAGACGATTCTGCCGCTCACAGTGCTCTGCGGTGTGCGCCTTCTGCTGAAAGACGCCCGGGAGCGGTGCTTAGCTCTGCAGAGCACCGTAACTTCGTCTTTAGCCTCTCTTCTCGTCTACATCTTAGCAAAAAGTTTTTCCACTCTGTCTGGCAAGGAGAAACTGTGCCAGCACAAAAAACATCTCCCATCGTGTTCTAGAGGCTGCACGGAGGTCTGCCGAGTGTTTTGCAAGAAGAGAAAGAAAGTGGTCCAAAACAGCTTGCAATCGAATGTTCATGTGAATAGAAAAGGCAGGAGAGTGGTCAGGTACTGTTTTCTCTCAGTTGGCAAGCTGCGCACACAATCGCAGTGTTGTACAGCTTGTTTCATCGCCTTTGCGAAGCTGCCGCTCTCTCCGGCTCCCGGAGACGAGGAAGCTGCTTCTTCGCGCAAAGACGATTCTGCCGCTCACAGTGCTCTGCGGTGTGCGCCTTCTGCCGAAAGACGCCCGGGAGCGGTGCTTAGCTCTGCAGAGCACCGTACCTTCGTCTTTAGCCTCTCTTCTCGTCTACATCTTAGCAAAAAGCTTTTCCACTCTGTCTGGCAAGGAGAAACTGTGCCAGCACACAAAACATCTCCCATCGTGTTCTAGAGGCTGCACGGAGGTCTGCCGAGTGTTTTGCAAGAAGAGAAAGAAAGTGGTCCAAAACAGCTTGCAATCGAATGTTCATGTGAATAGAAAAGGCAGGAGAGTGGTCAGGTACTGTTTTCTCTCAGTTGGCAAGCTGCGCACACAGTCGCAGTGTTGTACAGCTTGTTTCATCGCCTTTGCGAAGCTGCCGCTCTCTCCGGCTCCCGGAGACGAAGAAGCTGCTTCTTCGCGCAAAGACGATTCTGCCGCTCACAGTGCTCTGCGGTGTGCGACTTCTGCCGAAAGACGCCCGGGAGCGGTGCTTAGCTCTGCCGAGCACCGTACCTTCGTCTTTAGCCTCTCTTCTCGTCTACATCTTAGCAAAAAGCTTTTCCACTCTGTCTGGCAAGGAGAAACTGTGCCAGCACAAAAAACCATCTCCCATCGTGTTCTAGAGGCTGCACGGAGGTCTTCCGAGTGTTTTGCAAGAAGAGAAAGAAAGTTGTCCAAAACAGATTGCAATCGAATATTCATGTGAATAGAAAAGGCAGGAGAGTGGTCAGGTACTGTTTTCTCTCAGTTGCCAAGCTGCGCACACAATCGCAGTGTTGTACAGCTTGTTTCATCACCTTTGCGAAGTTGCCGCTCTCTCCGGCTCCCGGAGACGAAGAAGCTGCTTCTTCGCGCAAAGACGATTCTGCCGCTCACAGTGCTCTGCGGTGTGCGCCTTCTGCCGAAAGAGGTCCGGGAGCGGTGCTTAGCTCTGCAGAGCACCGTACCTTCGTCTTTAGCCTCTCTTCTCGTCTACATCTTAGCAAAAAGCTTTTCCACTCTGTCTGGCAAGGAGAAACTTTGCCAGCACGAGAAACATCTCCCATCGTGTTCTAGAGGCTGCACGGAGGTCTGCCGAGTGTTTTGCAAGAAGAGAAAGAAAGTTGTCCAAAACAGCTTGCAATCGAATGTTCATGTGAATAGAAAAGGCAGGAGAGTGGTCAGGTACTGTTTTCTCTCACTTGGCAAGCTGCGCACACAATCGCAGTGTTGTACAGCTTGTTTCATCACCTTTGCGAAGTTGCCGCTCTCTCCGGCTCCCGGAGACGAAGAAGCTGCTTCTTCGCGCAAAGACGATTCTGCCGCTCACAGTGCTCTGCGGTGTGCGCCTTCTGCCGAAAGACGCCCGGGAGCGGTGCTTAGCTCTGCAGAGCACCGTACCTTCGTCTTTAGCCTCTCTTCTCCTCTACATCTTAGCAAAAAGCTTTTCCACTCTGTCTGGCAAGGAGAAACTGTGCCAGCACAAAAAACATCTCCCATCGTGTTCTAGAGGCTGCACGGAGGTCTGCAGAGTGTTTTGCCAGAAGAGAAAGAAAGTTGTCCAAAACAGCTTGCAATCGAATGTTCATGAGAATAGAAAAGGCAGGAGAGTGGTCAGGTACTGTTTTCTCTCAGTTGCCAAGCTGCGCACACAATCGCAGTGTTGTACAGCTTGTTTCATCGCCTTTGCGAAGTTGCCGCTCTCTCCGGCTCCCGGAGACGAAGAAGCTGCTTCTTCGCGCAAAGACGATTCTGCCGCTCACAGTGCTCTGCGGTGTGCGCCTTCTGCCGAAAGAGATCCGGGAGCGGTGCTTAGCTCTGCAGAGCACCGTACCTTTGTCTTTAGCCTCTCTTCTCGTCTACATCTTAGCAAAAAGCTTTTCCACTCTGTCTGGCAAGGAGAAACTGTGCCAGCACAAAAAACATCTCCCATCGTGTTCTAGAGGCTGCACGGAGGTCTGCCGAGTGTTTTGCAAGAAGAGAAAGAAAGTTGTCCAAAACAGCTTCCAATCGAATGTTCATGTGAATAGAAAAGGCAGGAGAGTGGTCAGGTACTGTTTTCTCTCAGTTGGCAAGCTGCGCACACAATCGCAGTGTTGTACAGCTTGTTTCATCACCTTTGCGAAGTTGCCGCTCTCTCCGGCTCCCGGAGACGAAGAAGCTGCTTCTTCGCGCAAAGACGATTCTGCCGCTCACAGTGCTCTGCGGTGTTTGTCTTCTGCCGAAAGAGGTCCGGGAGCTGTGCTTAGCTGTGCAGAGCACCGTACCTTCGTCTTTAGCCTCTCTTCTCGTCTACATCTTAGCAAAAAGCTTTTCCACTCTGTCTAGCAAGGAGAAACTGAGCCAACACAGAAACTATCTCCCATCGTGTTCTAGAGGCTGCACGGAGGTCTGCCGAGTGTTTTGCAAGAAGAGAAGGAAAGTTGTCCAAAACAGCTTGCAATCGAATGTTCATGTGAATAGAAAAGGCAGGAGAGTGGTCAGGTACTCTTTTCTCTCAGTTGGCAAGCTGCGCACACAATCGCAGTGTTGTACAGCTTGTTTCATCACCTTTGCCAAGTTGCCGCTCTCTCCGGCTCCCGGAGACGAAGAAGCTGCTTCTTCGCGCAAAGACGATTCTGCCGCTCACAGTGCTCTGCGGTGTGCGCCTTCTGCCGAAAGAGATCCGGGAGCTGTGCTTAGCTCTGCAGAGCACCGTACCTTCGTCTTTAGCCTCTCTTCTCGTCTACATCTTAGCAAAAAGCTTTTCCACTCTGTCTGGCAAGGAGAAACTGTGCCAGCACAAAAAACATCTCCCATCGTGTTCTAGAGGATGCACGGAGGTCTGCAGAGTGTTTTGCCAGAAGAGAAAGAAAGTTGTCCAAAACAGCTTCCAATCGAATATTCATGTGAATAGAAAAGGCAGGTGAGTGTTCAGGTACTGTTTTCTCTCAGTTGGCAAGCTGCGCACACAATCGCAGTGTTGTACAGCTTGTTTCATCACCTTTGCGAAGTTGCCGCTCTCTCCGGCTCCCGGAGACGAAGAAGCTGCTTCTTCGCGCAAAGACGATTCTGCCGATCACAGTGCTCTGCGGTGTGTGTCTTCTGCCGAAAGACGCCCGGGAGCTGTGCTTAGCTCTGCAGAGCACCGTACCTTCGTCTTTAGCCTCTCTTCTCGTCTACATCTTAGCAAAAAGCTTTTCCACTCTGTCTGGCAAGGAGAAACTGTGCCAGCACAAAAACCATCTCCCATCGTGTTCTAGAGGCTGCACGGAGGTCTGCCGAGTGTTTTGCAAGAAGAGAAGGAAAGTTGTCCAAAACAGCTTGCAATCGAATGTTCATGTGAATAGAAAAGGCAGGAGAGTGGTCAGGTACTGTTTTCTCTCAGTTGGCAAGCTGCGCATACAATCGCAGTGTTGTACAGCTTGTTTCATCGCCTTTGCCAAGTTGCCGCTCTCTCCGGCTCCCGGAGACGAAGAAGCTGCTTCTTCGCGCAAAGACGATTCTGCCGCTCACAGTGCTCTGCGGTGTGCGCCTTCTGCCGAAAGACGCCCGGGAGCTGTGCTTAGCTCTGCAGAGCACCGTACCTTCGTCTTTAGCCTCTCTTCTCGTCTACATCATAGCAAAAAGCTTTTCCACTCTGTCTGGCAAGTAGAAACTGTGCCAGCACAAAAAACATCTCCCATCGTGTTCTAGAGGCTGCACGGAGGTCTGCAGAGTGTTTTGCAAGAAGAGAAAGAAAGTTGTCCAAAACAGCTTGCAATCGAATGTTCATGTGAATAGAAAAGGCAGGAGAGTGGTCAGGTACTGTTTTCTCTCAGTTGGCAAGCTGCGCACACAATCGCAGTGTTGTACAGCTTGTTTCATCACCTTTGCGAAGCTGCCGCTCTCTCCGGCTCCCGGAGACGAAGAAGCTGCTTCTTCGCGCAAAGACGATTCTGCCGCTCACAGTGCTCTGCGGTGTGTGTCTTCTGCAGAAAGAGGTGCGGGAGCTGTGCTTAGCTGTGCAGAGCACCGTACCTTCGTCTTTAGCCTCTCTTCTCGTCTACATCTTAGCAAAAAGCCTTTCCACTCTGTCTGGCAAGGAGAAACTGAGCCAACACAGAAACCATCTCCCATCGTGTTCTAGAGGCTGCACGGAGGTCTGCCGAGTGTTTTGCAAGAAGAGAAAGAAAGTTGTCCAAAACAGCTTCCAATCGAATGTTCATGTGAATAGAAAAGGCAGGAGAGTGGTCAGGTACTGTTTTCTCTCAGTTGGCAAGCTGCGCACACAATCGCAGTGTTGTACAGCTTGTTTCATCACCTTTGCGAAGTTGCCGCTCTCTCCGGCTCCCGGAGACGAAGAAGCTGCTTCTTCGCGCAAAGACGATTCTGCCGCTCACAGTGCTCTGTGGTGTGCGCCTTCTGCCGAAAGACGCCCGGGAGCTGTGCTTAGCTCTGCAGAGCACCGTACCTTCGTCTTTAGCCTCTCTTCTCGTCTACATCTTAACAAAAAGCTTTTCCACTCTGTCTGGCAAGGAGAAACTGTGCCAGCACAAAAAACATCTCCCATCGTGTTCTAGATGCTGCACGGAGGTCTGCCGAGTGTTTTGCAAGAAGAGAAGGAAAGTTGTCCAAAACAGCTTGCAATCGAATGTTCATGTGAATAGAAAAGGCAGGAGAGTGGTCAGGTACTGTTTTCTCTCAGTTGCCAAGCTGCGCACACAATCGCAGTGTTGTACAGCTTGTTTCATCACCTTTGCGAAGCTGCCGCTCTCTCCGGCTCCCGGAGACGAAGAAGCTGCTTCTTCGCGCAAAGACGATTCTGCCGCTCACAGTGCTCTGCGGTGTGCGCCTTCTGCCGAAAGACGCCCGGGAGCGGTGCTTAGCTCTGCAGAGCACCGTACCTTCGTCTTTAGCCTCTCTTCTCGTCTACATCTTAGCAAAAAGCTTTTCCACTCTGTCTGGCAAGGAGAAACTGTGCCAGCACAGAAAACATCTCCCATCGTGTTCTAGAGGCTGCACGGAGGTCTGCCGAGTGTTTTGCAAGAAGAGAAAGAAAGTTGTCCAAAACAGCTTGCAATGGAATGTTCATGTGAATAGAAAAGGCAGGAGAGTGGTCAGGTACTGTTTTCTCTCAGTTGCCAAGCTGCGCACACAATCGCAGTGTTGTACAGCTTGTTTCATCACCTTTGCTAAGTTGCCGCTCTCTCCGGCTCCCGGAGACGAAGAAGCTGCTTCTTCGCGCAAAGACGATTCTGCCGCTCACAGTGCTCTGCGGTGTGCGCCTTCTGCCGAAAGAGATCCGGGAGCGGTGCTTAGCTCTGCAGAGCACCGTACCTTCGTCTTTAGCCTCTCTTCTCGTCTACATCTTAGCAAAAAGCTTTTCCACTCTGTCTGGCAAGGAGAAACTGTGCCAGCACAGAAAACATCTCCCATCGTGTTCTAGAGGCTGCACGGAGGTCTGCCGAGTGTTTTGCAAGAAGAGAAAGAAAGTTGTCCAAAACAGCTTGCAATCGAATGTTCATGTGAATAGAAAAGGCAGGAGAGTGGTCAGGTACTGTTTTCTCTCAGTTGGCAAGCTGCGCACACAATCGCAGTGTTGTACAGCTTGTTTCATCACCTTTGCGAAGTTGCCGCTCTCTCCGGCTCCCGGAGACGAAGAAGCTGCTTCTTCGCGCAAAGACGATTCTGCCGCTCACAGTGCTCTGCGGTGTTTGTCTTCTGCCGAAAGAGGTCCGGGAACGGTGCTTAGCTCTGCAGAGCACCGTACCTTCGTCTTTAGCCTCTCTTCTCGTCTACATCTTAGCAAAAAGCTTTTCCACTCTGTCTGGCAAGGAGAAACTTTGCCAGCACGAGAAACATCTCCCATCGTGTTCTAGAGGCTGCACGGAGGTCTGCCGAGTGTTTTGCAAGAAGAGAAAGAAAGTTGTCCAAAACAGCTTGCAATCGAATGTTCATGTGAATAGAAAAGGCAGGAGAGTGGTCAGGTACTGTTTTCTCTCAGTTGCCAAGCTGCGCACACAATCGCAGTGTTGTACAGCTTGTTTCATCACCTTTGGGAAGTTGCCGCTCACTCCGGCTCCCGGAGACGAAGAAGCTGCTTCTTCGCGCAAAGACGATTCTGCCGCTCACAGTGCTCTGCGGTGTGCGCCTTCTGCCGAAAGAGATCCGGGAGCGGTGCTTAGCTCTGCAGAGCACCGTACCTTCGTCTTTAGCCTCTCTTCTCGTCTACATCTTAGCAAAAAGCTTTTCCACTCTGTCTGGCAAGGAGAAACTGTGCCAGCACAAAAAACATCTCCAATCGTGTTCTAGAGGCTGCACGGAGGTCTGCCGAGTGTTTTGCAAGAAGAGAAAGAAAGTGTTCCAAAACAGCTTGCAATCGAATGTTCATGTGAATAGAAAAGGCAGGAGAGTGGTCAGGTACTGTTTTCTCTCAGTTGGCAAGCTGCGCACACAATCGCATTGTTGTACAGCTTGTTTCATCACCTTTGCCAAGTTGCCGCTCTCTCCGGCTCCCGGAGACGAAGAAGCTGCTTCTTCGCGCAAAGACGATTCTGCCGCTCACAGTGCTCTGCAGTGTGTGTCTTCTGCCGAAAGAGGTCCGGGAGCTGTGCTTAGCTCTGCAGAGCACCGTACCTTCGTCTTTAGCCTCTCTTCTCGTCTACATCTTAGCAAAAAGCTTTTCCACTCTGTTTGGCAAGGACAAACTGTGCCAGCACAAAAAACATCTCCCATCGTCTTCTAGAGGCTGCACGGAGGTCTGCCGAGTGTTTTGCAAGAAGAGAAAGAAAGTTGTCCAAAACAGCTTGCAATCGAATGTTCATGTGAATAGAAAAGGCAGGAGAGTGGTCAGGTACTGTTTTCTCTCAGTTGCCAAGCTGCGCACACAATCGCAGTGTTGTACAGCTTGTTTCATCACCTTTGCGAAGTTGCCGCTCTCTCCGGCTCCCGGAGACGAAGAAGCTGCTTCTTCGCGCAAAGACGATTCTGCCGCTCACAGTGCTCGGCGGTGTGCGCCTTCTGCCGAAAGACGCCCGGGAGCGGTGCTTAGCTCTGCAGAGCACCGTACCTTCATCTTTAGCCTCTCTTCTCCTCTACATCTTAGCAAAAAGCTTTTCCACTCTGTCTGGCAAGGAGAAACTGTGCCAGCACAAAAAACATCTCCCATCGTGTTCTAGAGGCTGCACGGAGGTCTGCAGAGTGTTTTGCCAGAAGAGAAAGAAAGTTGTCCAAAACAGCTTGCAATCGAATGTTCATGAGAATAGAAAAGGCAGGAGAGTGGTCAGGTACTGTTTTCTCTCAGTTGCCAAGCTGCGCACACAATCGCAGTGTTGTACAGCTTGTTTCATCGCCTTTGCGAAGTTGCCGCTCTCTCCGGCTCCCGGAGACGAAGAAGCTGCTTCTTCGCGCAAAGACGATTCTGCCGCTCACAGTGCTCTGCGGTGTGCGCCTTCTGCCGAAAGAGATCCGGGAGCGGTGCTTAGCTCTGCAGAGCACCGTACCTTCGTCGTTTGCCTCTCTTCTCGTCTACATCTTAGCAAAAAGCTTTTCCACTCTGTCTGGCAAGGAGAAACTGTGCCAGCACAAAAAACATCTCCCATCGTGTTCTAGAGGCTGCACGGAGGTCTGCCGAGTGTTTTGCAAGAAGAGAAAGAAAGTTGTCCAAAACAGCTTGCAATCGAATGTTCATGTGAATAGAAAAGGCAGGAGAGTGGTCAGGTACTCTTTTCTCTCAGTTGGCAAGCTGCGCACACAATCGCAGTGTTGTACAGCTTGTTTCATCACCTTTGCGAAGTTGCCGCTCTCTCCGGCTCCCGGAGACGAAGAAGCTGCTTCTTCGCGCAAAGACGATTCTGCCGCTCACAGTGCTCTGCGGTGTTTGTCTTCTGCCGAAAGAGGTCCGGGAGCTGTGCTTAGCTGTGCAGAGCACCGTACCTTCGTCTTTAGCCTCTCTTCTCGTCTACATCTTAGCAAAATCTTTTCCACTCTGTCTAGCAAGGAGAAACTGAGCCAACACAGAAACTATCTCCCATCGTGTTCTAGAGGCTGCACGGAGGTCTGCCGAGTGTTTTGCAAGAAGAGAAGGAAAGTTGTCCAAAACAGCTTGCAATCGAATGTTCATGTGAATAGAAAAGGCAGGAGAGTGGTCAGGTACTGTTTTCACTCAGTTGGCAAGCTGCGCACACAATCGCAGTGTTGTACAGCTTGTTTCATCGCCTTTGCGAAGTTGCCGCTCTCTCCTGCTCCCGGAGACGAAGAAGCTGCTTCTTCGCGCAAAGACGATTCTGCCGCTCACAGTGCTCTGCGGTGTGCGCCTTCTGCCGAAAGAGATCCGGGAGAGGTGCTTAGCTCTGCAGAGCACCGTACCTTCGTCTTTAGCCTCTCTTCTCGTCTACATCTTAGCAAAAAGCTTTTCCACTCTGTCTGGCAAGGAGAAACTGAGCCAAAACAGAAACCATCTCCCATCGTGTTCTAGAGGCTGCACGGAGGTCTGCCGAGTGTTTTGCAAGAAGAGAAAGAAAGTGGTCCAAAACAGCTTGCAATCGAATGTTCATGTGAATAGAAAAGGCAGGAGAGTGGTCAGGTACTGTTTTCTCTCAGTTGCCAAGCTGCGCACACAATCGCAGTGTTGTACAGCTTGTTTCATCACCTTTGCGAAGTTGCCGCTCTCTCCGGCTCCCGGAGACGAAGAAGCTGCTTCTTCGCGCAAAGACGATTCTGCCGCTCACAGTGCTCTGCGGTGTGCGCCTTCTGCCGAAAGACGCCCGGGAGCGGTGCTTAGCTCTGCAGAGCACCGTACCTTCGTCTTTAGCCTCTCTTCTCGTCTACATCTTAGCAAAAAGCTTTTCCACTCTGTCTGGCAAGGAGAAACTGTGCCAGCACAAAAAACATCTCCCATCGTGTTCTAGAGGCTGCACGGAGGTCTGCCGAGTGTTTTGCAAGAAGAGAAAGAAAGTTGTCCAAAACAGCTTGCAATCGAATGTTCATGTGAATAGAAAAGGCAGGAGAGTGGTCAGGTACTGTTTTCTCTCAGTTGCCAAGCTGCGCACACAATCGCAGTGTTGTACAGCTTGTTTCATCACCTTTGCGAAGTTGCCGCTCTCTCCGGCTCCCGGAGACGAAGAAGCTGCTTCTTCGCGCAAAGACGATTCTGCCGCTCACAGTGCTCTGCGGTGTGCGCCTTCTGCCGAAAGAGATCCGGGAGCGGTGCTTAGCTCTGCAGAGCACCGTACCTTCGTCTTTAGCCTCTCTTCTCGTCTACATCTTAGCAAAAAGCTTTTCCACTCTGTCTGGCAAGGAGAAACTGTGCCAGCACAGAAAACATCTCCCATCGTGTTCTAGAGGCTTCACGGAGGTCTGCCGAGTGTTTTGCAAGAAGAGAAAGAAAGTGGTCCAAAACAGATTGCAATCGAATGTTCATGTGAATAGAAAAGGCAGGAGAGTGTTCAGGTACTGTTTTCTCTCAGTTGGCAAGCTGCGCACACAATCGCAGTGTTGTACAGCTTGTTTCATCGCCTAAGCGAAGCTGCCGCTCTCTCCGGCTCCCGGAGACGAAGAAGCTGCTTCTTCGCGCAAAGACGATTCTGCCGCTCACAGTGCTCTGCGGTGTGCGCCTTCTGCCGAAAGACGCCCGGGAGCGGTGCTTAGCTCTGCAGAGCACCGTACCTTCGTCTTTAGCCTCTCTTCTCGTCTACATCTTAGCAAAAAGCTTTTCCACTCTGTCTGGTAAGGAGAAACTGTGCCAGCACAAAAAACATCTCCCATCGTGTTCTAGAGGCTGCACGGAGGTCTGCCGAGTGTTTTGCAAGAAGAGAAAGAAAGTTGTCCAAAACAGCTTCCAATCGAATATTCATGTGAATAGAAAAGGCAGGAGAGTGGTCAGGTACTGTTTTCACTCAGTTGGCAAGCTGCGCACACAATCGCAGTGTTGTACAGCTTGTTTCATCACCTTTGCGAAGTTGCCGCTCTCTGCGGCTCCCGGAGACGAAGAAGCTGCTTCTTCGCGCAAAGACGATTCTGCCGCTCACAGTGCTCTGCGGTGTGCGCCTTCTGCCGAAAGAAATCCGGGAGCGGTGCTTAGCTCTGCAGAGCACCGTACCTTCGTCTTTAGCCTCTCTTCTCGTCTACATCTTAGCAAAAAGCTTTTCCACTCTGTCTGGCAAGGAGAAATTTGCCAGCACAAAAAACATCTCCCATCGTGTTCTAGAGGCTGCACGGAGGTCTGCCGAGTGTTTTGCAAGAAGAGAAAGAAAGTTGTCCAAAACAGCTTCCAATCCAATGTTCATGTGAATAGAAAATGCAGGAGAGTGGTCAGGTACTGTTTTTTCTCAGTTGGCAAGCTGCGCACACAATCGCAGTGTTGTACAGCTTGTTTCATCACCTTTGCAAAGTTGCCGCTCTCTCCGGCTCCCGGAGACGAAGAAGCTGCTTCTTCGCGCAAAGACGATTCTGCCGCTCACAGTGCTCTGCGGTGTGTGTCTTCTGCCGAAAGAGATCCGGGAGCGGTGCTTAGGTGTGCAGAGCACCGTACCTTCGTCTTTAGCCTCTCTTCTCGTCTACATCTTAGCAAAAAGCTTTTCCACTCTGGCAAGGAGAAACTGTGCCAGCACAAAAAACATCTCCCATCGTGTTCTAGAGGCTGCACGGAGGTCTGCCGAGTGTTTTGCAAGAAGAGAAAGAAAGTTGTCCAAAACAGCTTGCAATCGAATGTTCATGTGAATAGAAAAGGCAGGAGAGTGGTCAGGTACTGTTTTCTCTCAGTTGCCAAGCTGCGCACACAATCGCAGTGTTGTACAGCTTGTTTCATCGCCTTTGCGAAGCTGCCGCTCTCTCCGGCTCCCGGAGACGAAGAAGCTGCTTCTTCGCGCAAAGACGATTCTGCCGCTCACAGTGCTCTGCGGTGTGCGCCTTCTGCCGAAAGACGCCCGGGAGCGGTGCTTAGCTCTGCAGAGCACCGTACCTTCGTCTTTAGCCTCTCTTCTCGTCTACATCTTAGCAAAAAGTTTTTCCACTCTGTCTGGCAAGGAGAAACTGTGCCAGCACACAAAACATCTCCCATCGTGTTCTAGAGGCTGCACGGAGGTCTGCCGAGTGTTTTGCAAGAAGAGAAAGAAAGTGTTCCAAAACAGCTTGCAATCGAATGTTCATGTGAATAGAAAAGGCAGGTGAGTGGTCAGGTACTGTTTTCTCTCAGTTGCCAAGCTGCGCACACAATCGCAGTGTTGTACAGCTTGTTTCATCGCCTTTGCGAAGCTGCCGCTCTCTCCGGCTCCCGGAGACGAAGAAGCTGCTTCTTCGCGCAAAGACGATTCTGCCGCTCACAGTGCTCTGCGGTGTGCGCCTTCTGCCGAAAGACGCCCGGGAGCGGTGCTTAGCTCTGCAGAGCACCGTACCTTCGTCTTTAGCCTCTCTTCTCGTCTACATCTTAGCAAAAAGCTTTTCCACTCTGTCTGGCAAGGAGAAACTGTGCCAGCACAAAAAACATCTCCCATCGTGTTCTAGAGGCTGCACGGAGGTCTGCCGAGTGTTTTGCAAGAAGAGAAGGAAAGTTGTCCAAAACAGCTTGCAATCGAATGTTCATGTGAATAGAAAAGGCAGGAGAGTGGTCAGGTACTGTTTTCTCTCAGTTGGCAAGCTGCGCACACAATCGCAGTGTTGTACAGCTTGTTTCATCACCTTTGCGAAGTTGCCGCTCTCTCCGGCTCCCGGAGACGAAGAAGCTGCTTCTTCGCGCAAAGACGATTCTGCCGCTCACAGTGCTCTGCGGTGTGCGCCTTCTGCCGAAAGAGATCCGGGAGCGGTGCTTAGCTCTGCAGAGCACCGTACCTTCGTCTTTAGCCTCTCTTCTCGTCTACATCTTAGCAAAAAGCTTTTCCACTCTGTCTGGCAAGGAGAAACTGTGCCAGCACAGAAAACATCTCCCATCGTGTTCTAGAGGCTGCACGGAGGTCTGCCGAGTGTTTTGCAAGAAGAGAAAGAAAGTGGTCCAAAACAGATTGCAATCGAATGTTCATGTGAATAGAAAAGGCAGGAGAGTGGTCAGGTACTGTTTTCTCTCAGTTGGCAAGCTGCGCACACAGTCGCAGTGTTGTACAGCTTGTTACATAGCCTTTGCGAAGCTGCCGCTCTCTCCGGCTCCCGGAGACGAAGAAGCTGCTTCTTCGCGCAAAGACGATTCTGCCGCTCACAGTGCTCTGCGGTGTGCGCCTTCTGCCGAAAGACGCCCGGGAGCGGTGCTTAGCTCTGCAGAGCACCGTACCTTCGTCTTTAGCCTCTCTTCTCGTCTACATCTTAGCAAAAAGCTTTTCCACTCTGTCTGGCAAGGAGAAACTTTGCAGCACAAAAAACCATCTCCCATCGTGTTCTAGAGGCTGCACGGAGGTCTGCCGAGTGTTTTGCAAGAAGAGAAAGAAAGTTGTCCAAAACAGCTTGCAATCGAATGTTCATGTGAATAGAAAAGGCAGGAGAGTGGTCAGGTACTGTTTTCTCTCAGTTGCCAAGCTGCGCACACAATCGCAGTGTTGTACAGCTTGTTTCATCACCTTTGCGAAGTTGCCGCTCTCTCCGGCTCCCGGAGACGAAGAAGCTGCTTCTTCGCGCAAAGACGATTCTGCCGCTCACAGTGCTCTGCGGTGTGCGCCTTCTGCCGAAAGACGCCCGGGAGCGGTGCTTAGCTCTGCAGAGCACCGTACCTTCGTCTTTAGCCTCTCTTCTCGTCTACATCTTAGCAAAAAGCTTTTCCACTCTGTCTGGCAAGGAGAAACTTTGCCAGCACGAGAAACATCTCCCATCGTGTTCTAGAGGCTGCACGGAGGTCTGCCGAGTGTTTTGCAAGAAGAGAAAGAAAGTTGTCCAAAACAGCTTGCAATCGAATGTTCATGAGAATAGAAAAGGCAGGAGAGTGGTCAGGTACTGTTTTCTCTCAGTTGGCAAGCTGCGCACACAATCGCAGTGTTGTACAGCTTGTTTCATCACCTTTGCGAAGTTGCCGCTCTCTCCGGCTCCCGGAGACGAAGAAGCTGCTTCTTCGCGCAAAGACGATTCTGCCGCTCACAGTGCTCTGCGGTGTGCGCCTTCTGCCGAAAGAGATCCGGGAGCGGTGCTTAGCTCTGCAGAGCACCGTACCTTCGTCTTTAGCCTCTCTTCTCGTCTACATCTTAGCAAAAAGCTTTTCCACTCTGTCTGGCAAGGAGAAACTGTGCCAGCACAAAAAACATCTCCAATCTTGTTCTAGAGGCTGCAGGGAGGTCTGCCGAGTGTTTTGCAAGAAGAGAAAGAAAGTTGTCCAAAACAGCTTCCAATCGAATGTTCATGTGAATAGAAAAGGCAGGAGAGTGCTCAGGTACTGTTTTCTCTCAGTTGGCAAGCTGCGCACACAATCGCAGTGTTGTACAGCTTGTTTCATCACCTTTGCGAAGTTGCCGCTCTCTCCGGCTCCCGGAGACGAAGAAGCTGCTTCTTCGCGCAAAGACGATTCTGCCGCTCACAGTGCTCTGCGGTGTGCGCCTTCTGCCGAAAGACGCCCGGGAGCGGTGCTTAGCTCTGCAGAGCACCGTACTTTCATCTTTAGCCTCTCTTCTCCTCTACATCTTAGCAAAAAGCTTTTCCACTCTGTCTGGCAAGGAGAAACTGTGCCAGCACAAAAAACATCTCCCATCGTGTTCTAGAGGCTGCACGGAGGTCTGCAGAGTGTTTTGCCAGAAGAGAAAGAAAGTTGTCCAAAACAGCTTGCAATCGAATGTTCATGAGAATGGAAAAGGCAGGAGAGTGGTCAGGTACTGTTTTCTCTCAGTTGGCAAGCTGCGCACACAATCGCAGTGTTGTACAGCTTGTTTCATCGCCTTTGCGAAGTTGCCGCTCTCTCCGGCTCCCGGAGACGAAGAAGCTGCTTCTTCGCGCAAAGATGATTCTGCCGCTCACAGTGCTCTGCGGTGTGCGCCTTCTGCCGAAAGAGATCCGGGAGCGGTGCTTTGCTCTGCAGAGCACCGTACCTTCGTCGTTTGCCTCTCTTCTCGTCTACATCTTAGCAAAAAGCTTTTCCACTCTGTCTGGCAAGGAGAAACTGTGCCAGCACAAAAAACATCTCCCATCGTGTTCTAGAGGCTGCACGGAGGTCTGCCGAGTGTTTTGCAAGAAGAGAAAGAAAGTTGTCCAAAACAGCTTGCAATCGAATGTTCATGTGAATAGAAAAGGCAGGAGAGTGGTCAGGTACTGTTTTCTCTCAGTTGGCAAGCTGCGCACACAATCGCAGTGTTGTACAGCTTGTTTCATCACCTTTGCCAAGTTGCCGCTCTCTCCGGCTCCCGGAGACGAAGAAGCTGCTTCTTCGCGCAAAGACGATTCTGCCGCTCACAGTGCTCTGCGGTGTTTGTCTTCTGCCGAAAGAGGTCCGGGAGCTGTGCTTAGCTGTGCAGAGCACCGTACCTTCGTCTTTAGCCTCTCTTCTCGTCTACATCTTAGCAAAAAGCTTTTCCACTCTGTCTAGCAAGGAGAAACTGAGCCAACACAGAAACTATCTCCCATCGTGTTCTAGAGTCTGCACGGAGGTCTGCCGAGTGTTTTGCAAGAAGAGAAGGAAAGTTGTCCAAAACAGCTTGCAATCGAATGTTCATGTGAATAGAAAAGGCAGGAGAGTGGTCAGGTACTGTTTTCTCTCAGTTGGCAAGCTGCGCACACAATCGCAGTGTTGTACAGCTTGGTTCATCACCTTTGCGAAGTTTCCGCTCTCTCCGGCTCCCGGAGACAAAGAAGCTGCTTCTTCGCGCAAAGACGATTCTGCCGCTCACAGTGCTCTGCGGTGTGCGCCTTCTGCCGAAAGAGATCCGGGAGAGGTGCTTAGCTCTGCAGAGCACCGTACCTTCGTCTTTAGCCTCTCTTCTCGTCTACATCTTAGCAAAAAGCTTTTCCACTCTGTTTGGCAAGGACAAACTGTGCCAGCACAAAAAACATCTCCCATCGTGTTCTAGAGGCTGCACGGAGGTCTGCCGAGTGTTTTGCAAGAAGAGAAAGAAAGTTGTCCAAAATAGCTTGCAATCCAATGTTCATGTGAATAGACAAGGCAGGAGAGTGGTCAGGTACTGTTTTCTCTCAGTTGGCAAGCTGCGCACACAATCGCAGTGTTGTACAGCTTGTTTCATCGCCTTTGCGAAGCTGCCGCTCTCTCCGGCTCCCGGAGACGAAGAAGCTGCTTCTTCGCGCAAAGACGATTCTGCCGATCACAGTGCTCTGCGGTGTGTGTCTTCTGCCGAAAGAGGTCCGGGAGCGGTGCTTAGCTCTGCAGAGCACCGTACCTTCGTCTTTAGCGTCTCTTCTCGTCTACATCTTAGCAAAAAGCCTTTCCACTCTGTCTGGCAAGGAGAAACTGAGCAAACACAGAAACCATCTCCCATCGTGTTCTAGAGGCTGCACGGAGGTCTGCCGAGTGTTTTGCAAGAAGAGAAAGAAAGTTGTCCAAAACAGCTTCCAATCGAATGTTCATGTGAATAGAAAAGGCAGGAGAGTGGTCAGGTACTGTTTTCTCTCAGTTGGCAAGCTGCGCACACAATCGCAGTGTTGTACAGCTTGTTTCATCACCTTTGCGAAGTTGCCGCTCTCTCCGGCTCCCGGAAACGAAGAAGCTGCTTCTTCGCGCAAAGACGATTCTGCCGCTCACAGTGCTCTGCGGTGTGCGCCTTCTGCCGAAAGAGATCCGGGAGCTGTGCTTAGCTCTGCAGAGCACCGTACCTTCGTCTTTAGCCTCTCTTCTCGTCTACATCATAGCAAAAAGCTTTTCCACTCTGTCTGGCAAGGAGAAACTGTGCCAGCACAAAAACATCTCCCATCGTGTTCTAGAAGCTGCACGGAGGTCTGCAGAGTGTTTTGCAAGAAGAGAAGGAAAGTTGTCCAAAACAGCTTGCAATCGAATGTTCATGTGAATAGAAAAGGCAGGAGAGTGGTCAGGTACTGTTTTCTCTCAGTTGGCAAGCTGCGCACACAATCGCAGTGTTGTACAGCTTGTTTCATCACCTTTGCGAAGCTGCCGCTCTCTCCGGCTCCCGGAGACGAAGAAGCTGCTTCTTCGCGCAAAGACGATTCTGCCGCTCACAGTGCTCTCAGTGTGTGTCTTCTGCAGAAAGAGGTGCGGGAGCTGTGCTTAGCTGTGCAGAGCACCGTACCTTCGTCTTTAGCCTCTCTTCTCGTCTACATCTTAGCAAAAAGCTTTTCCACTCTGTCTGGCAAGGAGAAACTGTGCCAGCACAAAAAACATCTCCCATCGTGTTCTAGAGGCTGCACGGAGGTCTGCCGAGTGTTTTGCAAGAAGAGAAAGAAAGTTGTCCAAAACAGCTTCCAATCCAATGTTCATGTGAATAGAAAATGCAGGAGAGTGGTCAGGTACTGTTTTTTCTCAGTTGGCAAGCTGCGCACACAATCGCAGTGTTGTACAGCTTGTTTCATCACCTTTGCAAAGTTGCCGCTCTCTCCGGCTCCCGGAGACGAAGAAGCTGCTTCTTCGCGCAAAGACGATTCTGCCGCTCACAGTGCTCTGCGGTGTGTGTCTTCTGCCGAAAGAGATCCGGGAGCGGTGCTTAGGTGTGCAGAGCACCGTACCTTCGTCTTTAGCCTCTCTTCTCGTCTACATCTTAGCAAAAAGCTTTTCCACTCTGGCAAGGAGAAACTGTGCCAGCACAAAAAACATCTCCCATCGTGTTCTAGAGGCTGCACGGAGGTCTGCCGAGTGTTTTGCAAGAAGAGAAAGAAAGTTGTCCAAAACAGCTTGCAATCGAATGTTCATGTGAATAGAAAAGGCAGGAGAGTGGTCAGGTACTGTTTTCTCTCAGTTGCCAAGCTGCGCACACAATCGCAGTGTTGTACAGCTTGTTTCATCGCCTTTGCGAAGCTGCCGCTCTCTCCGGCTCCCGGAGACGAAGAAGCTGCTTCTTCGCGCAAAGACGATTCTGCCGCTCACAGTGCTCTGCGGTGTGCGCCTTCTGCCGAAAGACGCCCGGGAGCGGTGCTTAGCTCTGCAGAGCACCGTACCTTCGTCTTTAGCCTCTCTTCTCGTCTACATCTTAGCAAAAAGTTTTTCCACTCTGTCTGGCAAGGAGAAATTGTGCCAGCACAAAAAACATCTCCCATCGTGTTCTAGAGGCTGCACGGAGGTCTGCCGAGTGTTTTGCAAGAAGAGAAAGAAAGTGTTCCAAAACAGCTTGCAATCGAATGTTCATGTGAATAGAAAAGGCAGGTGAGTGGTCAGGTACTGTTTTCTCTCAGTTGGCAAGCTGCGCACACAATCGCAGTGTTGTACAGCTTGTTTCATCGCCTTTGCGAAGCTGCCGCTCTCTCCGGCTCCCGGAGACGAAGAAGCTGCTTCTTCGCGCAAAGACGATTCTGCCGCTCACAGTGCTCTGCGGTGTGCGCCTTCTGCCGAAAGACGCCCGGGAGCGGTGCTTAGCTCTGCAGAGCACCGTACCTTCGTCTTTAGCCTCTCTTCTCGTCTACATCTTAGCAAAAAGCTTTTCCACTCTGTCTGGCAAGGAGAAACTGTGCCAGCACAAAAAACATCTCCCATCGTGTTCTAGAGGCTGCACGGAGGTCTGCCGAGTGTTTTGCAAGAAGAGAAGGAAAGTTGTCCAAAACAGCTTGCAATCGAATGTTCATGTGAATAGAAAAGGCAGGAGAGTGGTCAGGTACTGTTTTCTCTCAGTTGGCAAGCTGCGCACACAATCGCAGTGTTGTACAGCTTGTTTCATCACCTTTGCGAAGTTGCCGCTCTCTCCGGCTCCCGGAGACGAAGAAGCTGCTTCTTCGCGCAAAGACGATTCTGCCGCTCACAGTGCTCTGCGGTGTGCGCCTTCTGCCGAAAGAGATCCGGGAGCGGTGCTTAGCTCTGCAGAGCACCGTACCTTCGTCTTTAGCCTCTCTTCTCGTCTACATCTTAGCAAAAAGCTTTTCCACTCTGTCTGGCAAGGAGAAACTGTGCCAGCACAGAAAACATCTCCCATCGTGTTCTAGAGGCTGCACGGAGGTCTGCCGAGTGTTTTGCAAGAAGAGAAAGAAAGTGGTCCAAAACAGATTGCAATCGAATGTTCATGTGAATAGAAAAGGCAGGAGAGTGGTCAGGTACTGTTTTCTCTCAGTTGGCAAGCTGCGCACACAGTCGCAGTGTTGTACAGCTTGTTACATAGCCTTTGCGAAGCTGCCGCTCTCTCCGGCTCCCGGAGACGAAGAAGCTGCTTCTTCGCGCAAAGACGATTCTGCCGCTCACAGTGCTCTGCGGTGTGCGCCTTCTGCCGAAAGACGCCCGGGAGCGGTGCTTAGCTCTGCAGAGCACCGTACCTTCGTCTTTAGCCTCTCTTCTCGTCTACATCTTAGCAAAAAGCTTTTCCACTCTGTCTGGCAAGGAGAAACTTTGCAGCACAAAAAACCATCTCCCATCGTGTTCTAGAGGCTGCACGGAGGTCTGCCGAGTGTTTTGCAAGAAGAGAAAGAAAGTTGTCCAAAACAGCTTGCAATCGAATGTTCATGTGAATAGAAAAGGCAGGAGAGTGGTCAGGTACTGTTTTCTCTCAGTTGCCAAGCTGCGCACACAATCGCAGTGTTGTACAGCTTGTTTCATCACCTTTGCGAAGTTGCCGCTCTCTCCGGCTCCCGGAGACGAAGAAGCTGCTTCTTCGCGCAAAGACGATTCTGCCGCTCACAGTGCTCTGCGGTGTGCGCCTTCTGCCGAAAGACGCCCGGGAGCGGTGCTTAGCTCTGCAGAGCACCGTACCTTCGTCTTTAGCCTCTCTTCTCGTCTACATCTTAGCAAAAAGCTTTTCCACTCTGTCTGGCAAGGAGAAACTTTGCCAGCACGAGAAACATCTCCCATCGTGTTCTAGAGGCTGCACGGAGGTCTGCCGAGTGTTTTGCAAGAAGAGAAAGAAAGTTGTCCAAAACAGCTTGCAATCGAATGTTCATGAGAATAGAAAAGGCAGGAGAGTGGTCAGGTACTGTTTTCTCTCAGTTGGCAAGCTGCGCACACAATCGCAGTGTTGTACAGCTTGTTTCATCACCTTTGCCAAGTTGCCGCTCTCTCCGGCTCCCGGAGACGAAGAAGCTGCTTCTTCGCGCAAAGACGATTCTGCCGCTCACAGTGCTCTGCGGTGTGCGCCTTCTGCCGAAAGAGATCCGGGAGCGGTGCTTAGCTCTGCAGAGCACCGTACCTTCGTCTTTAGCCTCTCTTCTCGTCTACATCTTAGCAAAAAGCTTTTCCACTCTGTCTGGCAAGGAGAAACTGTGCCAGCACAAAAAACATCTCCAATCTTGTTCTAGAGGCTGCAGGGAGGTCTGCCGAGTGTTTTGCAAGAAGAGAAAGAAAGTTGTCCAAAACAGCTTCCAATCGAATGTTCATGTGAATAGAAAAGGCAGGAGAGTGCTCAGGTACTGTTTTCTCTCAGTTGGCAAGCTGCGCACACAATCGCAGTGTTGTACAGCTTGTTTCATCACCTTTGCCAAGTTGCCGCTCTCTCCGGCTCCCGGAGACGAAGAAGCTGCTTCTTCGCGCAAAGACGATTCTGCCGCTCACAGTGCTCTGCGGTGTGCGCCTTCTGCCGAAAGACGCCCGGGAGCGGTGCTTAGCTCTGCAGAGCACCGTACTTTCATCTTTAGCCTCTCTTCTCCTCTACATCTTAGCAAAAAGCTTTTCCACTCTGTCTGGCAAGGAGAAACTGTGCCAGCACAAAAAACATCTCCCATCGTGTTCTAGAGGCTGCACGGAGGTCTGCAGAGTGTTTTGCCAGAAGAGAAAGAAAGTTGTCCAAAACAGCTTGCAATCGAATGTTCATGAGAATGGAAAAGGCAGGAGAGTGGTCAGGTACTGTTTTCTCTCAGTTGGCAAGCTGCGCACACAATCGCAGTGTTGTACAGCTTGTTTCATCGCCTTTGCGAAGTTGCCGCTCTCTCCGGCTCCCGGAGACGAAGAAGCTGCTTCTTCGCGCAAAGATGATTCTGCCGCTCACAGTGCTCTGCGGTGTGCGCCTTCTGCCGAAAGAGATCCGGGAGCGGTGCTTAGCTCTGCAGAGCACCGTACCTTCGTCGTTTGCCTCTCTTCTCGTCTACATCTTAGCAAAAAGCTTTTCCACTCTGTCTGGCAAGGAGAAACTGTGCCAGCACAAAAAACATCTCCCATCGTGTTCTAGAGGCTGCACGGAGGTCTGCCGAGTGTTTTGCAAGAAGAGAAAGAAAGTTGTCCAAAACAGCTTGCAATCGAATGTTCATGTGAATAGAAAAGGCAGGAGAGTGGTCAGGTACTGTTTTCTCTCAGTTGGCAAGCTGCGCACACAATCGCAGTGTTGTACAGCTTGTTTCATCACCTTTGCCAAGTTGCCGCTCTCTCCGGCTCCCGGAGACGAAGAAGCTGCTTCTTCGCGCAAAGACGATTCTGCCGCTCACAGTGCTCTGCGGTGTTTGTCTTCTGCCGAAAGAGGTCCGGGAGCTGTGCTTAGCTGTGCAGAGCACCGTACCTTCGTCTTTAGCCTCTCTTCTCGTCTACATCTTAGCAAAAAGCTTTTCCACTCTGTCTAGCAAGGAGAAACTGAGCCAACACAGAAACTATCTCCCATCGTGTTCTAGAGGCTGCACGGAGGTCTGCCGAGTGTTTTGCAAGAAGAGAAGGAAAGTTGTCCAAAACAGCTTGCAATCGAATGTTCATGTGAATAGAAAAGGCAGGAGAGTGGTCAGGTACTGTTTTCTCTCAGTTGGCAAGCTGCGCACACAATCGCAGTGTTGTACAGCTTGGTTCATCACCTTTGCGAAGTTTCCGCTCTCTCCGGCTCCCGGAGACGAAGAAGCTGCTTCTTCGCGCAAAGACGATTCTGCCGCTCACAGTGCTCTGCGGTGTGCGCCTTCTGCCGAAAGAGATCCGGGAGAGGTGCTTAGCTCTGCAGAGCACCGTACCTTCGTCTTTAGCCTCTCTTCTCGTCTACATCTTAGCAAAAAGCTTTTCCACTCTGTTTGGCAAGGACAAACTGTGCCAGCACAAAAAACATCTCCCATCGTGTTCTAGAGGCTGCACGGAGGTCTGCCGAGTGTTTTGCAAGAAGAGAAAGAAAGTTGTCCAAAATAGCTTGCAATCCAATGTTCATGTGAATAGACAAGGCAGGAGAGTGGTCAGGTACTGTTTTCTCTCAGTTGGCAAGCTGCGCACACAATCGCAGTGTTGTACAGCTTGTTTCATCGCCTTTGCGAAGCTGCCGCTCTCTCCGGCTCCCGGAGACGAAGAAGCTGCTTCTTCGCGCAAAGACGATTCTGCCGATCACAGTGCTCTGCGGTGTGTGTCTTCTGCCGAAAGAGGTCCGGGAGCGGTGCTTAGCTCTGCAGAGCACCGTACCTTCGTCTTTAGCGTCTCTTCTCGTCTACATCTTAGCAAAAAGCCTTTCCACTCTGTCTGGCAAGGAGAAACTGAGCAAACACAGAAACCATCTCCCATCGTGTTCTAGAGGCTGCACGGAGGTCTGCCGAGTGTTTTGCAAGAAGAGAAAGAAAGTTGTCCAAAACAGCTTCCAATCGAATGTTCATGTGAATAGAAAAGGCAGGAGAGTGGTCAGGTACTGTTTTCTCTCAGTTGGCAAGCTGCGCACACAATCGCAGTGTTGTACAGCTTGTTTCATCACCTTTGCGAAGTTGCCGCTCTCTCCGGCTCCCGGAAACGAAGAAGCTGCTTCTTCGCGCAAAGACGATTCTGCCGCTCACAGTGCTCTGCGGTGTGCGCCTTCTGCCGAAAGAGATCCGGGAGCTGTGCTTAGCTCTGCAGAGCACCGTACCTTCGTCTTTAGCCTCTCTTCTCGTCTACATCATAGCAAAAAGCTTTTCCACTCTGTCTGGCAAGGAGAAACTGTGCCAGCACAAAAAACATCTCCCATCGTGTTCTAGAAGCTGCACGGAGGTCTGCAGAGTGTTTTGCAAGAAGAGAAGGAAAGTTGTCCAAAACAGCTTGCAATCGAATGTTCATGTGAATAGAAAAGGCAGGAGAGTGGTCAGGTACTGTTTTCTCTCAGTTGGCAAGCTGCGCACACAATCGCAGTGTTGTACAGCTTGTTTCATCACCTTTGCGAAGCTGCCGCTCTCTCCGGCTCCCGGAGACGAAGAAGCTGCTTCTTCGCGCAAAGACGATTCTGCCGCTCACAGTGCTCTGCAGTGTGTGTCTTCTGCAGAAAGAGGTGCGGGAGCTGTGCTTAGCTGTGCAGAGCACCGTACCTTCGTCTTTAGCCTCTCTTCTCGTCTACATCTTAGCAAAAAGCTTTTCCACTCTGTCTGGCAAGGAGAAACTGTGCCAGCACAAAAAACATCTCCCATCGTGTTCTAGAGGCTGCACGGAGGTCTGCCGAGTGTTTTGCAAGAAGAGAAAGAAAGTTGTCCAAAACAGCTTCCAATCGAATGTTCATGTGAATAGAAAAGGCAGGAGAGTGGTCAGGTACTGTTTTCTCTCAGTTGCCAAGCTGCGCACACAATCGCAGTGTTGTACAGCTTGTTTCATCACCTTTGCGAAGTTGCCGCTCTCTGCGGCTCGGGGAGACGAAGAAGCTGCTTCTTCGCGCAAAGACGATTCTGCCGCTCACAGTGCTCTGCGGTGTGCGCCTTCTGCCGAAAGACGCCCGGGAGCAGAGTTTAGCTCTGCAGAGCACCGTACCTTCGTCTTTAGCCTCTCTTCTCGTCTACATCTTAGCAAAAAGCTTTTCCACTCTGTCTGGCTAGGAGAAACTTTGCCAGCACAAAAAACATCTCCCATCGTGTTCTAGAGGCTGCACGGAGGTCTGCCGAGTGTTTTGCAAGAAGAGAAAAAAGTTGTCCAAAATAGCTTGCAATCGAATGTTCATGTGAATAGAAAAGGCAGGAGAGTGGTCAGGTACTGTTTTTTCTCAGTTGGCAAGCTGCGCACACAATCGCAGTGTTGTACAGCTTGTTTCATCACCTTTGCAAAGTTGCCGCTCTCTCCGGCTCCCGGAGACGAAGAAGCTGCTTCTTCGCGCAAAGACGATTCTGCCGCTCACAGTGCTCTGCGGTGTGCGCCTTCCGCCGAAAGTCGCCCGGGAGCGGTGCTTAGCTCTGCAGAGCACAGTACCTTCGTCTTTAGCCTCTCTTCTCGTCTACATCTTAGCAAAAAGCTTTTCCACTCTGTCTGGCAAGGAGAAACTGTGCCAGCACAAAAAACATCTCCCATCGTGTTCTAGAGGCTGCACGGAGGTCTGCCGAGTGTTTTGCAAGAAGAGAAAGAAAGTTGTCCAAAACAGCTTGCAATCGAATGTTCATGTGAATAGAAAAGGCAGGAGAGTGGTCAGGTACTGTTTTCTCTCAGTTGGCAAGCTGCGCACACAATCGCAGTGTTGTACAGCTTGTTTCATCGCCTTTGCCAAGTTGCCGCTCTCTCCGGCTCCCGGAGACGAAGAAGCTGCTTCTTCGCGCAAAGACGATTCTGCCGGTCACAGTGCTCTGCGGTGTGCGCCTTCTGCCGAAAGACGCCCGGGAGCGGTGCTTAGCTCTGCAGAGCACAGTACCTTCGTCTTTAGCCTCTCTTCTCGTCTACATCTTAGCAAAAAGCTTTTCCACTCTGTCTGGCAAGGAGAAACTGTGCCAGCACAAAAAACTCCTCCCATCGTGTTCTAGAAGCTGCACGGAGGTCTGCAGAGTGTTTTGCAAGAAGAGAAAGAAAGTTGTCCAAAACAGCTTGCAATCGAATGTTCATGTGAATAGAAAAGGCAGGAGAGTGGTCAGGTACTGTTTTCTCTCAGTTGGCAAGCTGCGCACACAATCGCAGTGTTGTACAGCTTGTTTCATCGCCTTTGCGAAGCTGCCGCTCTCTCCGGCTCCCGGAGACGAAGAAGCTGCTTCTTCGCGCAAAGACGATTCTGCCGCTCACAGTGCTCTGCGGTGTGCGCCTTCTGCCGAAAGACGCCCGGGACCTGTGCTTAGCTCTGCAGAGCACCGTACCTTCGTCTTTAGCCTCTCTTCTCGTCTACATCTTAGCAAAAAGCTTTTCCACTCTGTCTGGCAAGGAGAAACTGTGCCAGCACAAAAAACATCTCCCATCGTGTTCTAGAGGCTGCACGGAGGTCTGCCGAGTGTTTTGCAAGAAGAGAAGGAAAGTTGTCCAAAACAGCTTGCAATCGAATGTTCATGTGAATAGAAAAGGCAGGAGAGTGGTCAGGTACTGTTTTCTCTCAGTTGGCAAGCTGCGCACACAATCGCAGTGTTGTACAGCTTGTTTCATCACCTTTGCGAAGTTGCCGCTCTCTCCGGCTCCCGGAGACGAAGAAGCTGCTTCTTCGCGCAAAGACGATTCTGCCGCTCACAGTGCTCTGCGGTGTGCGCCTTCTGCCGAAAGAGGTCCGGGAGCTGTGCTTAGCTCTGCAGAGCACCGTACCTTCGTCTTTAGCCTCTCTTCTCGTCTACATCTTAGCAAAAAGCTTTTCCACTCTGTCTGGCAAGGAGAAACTGTGCCAGCACAAAAAACATCTCCCATCGTGTTCTAGAGGCTGCACGGAGGTCTGCCGAGTGTTTTGCCAGAAGAGAAAGAAAGTTGTCCAAAACAGCTTGCAATCGAATGTTCATGTGAATAGAAAAGGCAGGAGAGTGGTCAGGTACTGTTTTCTCTCAGTTGGCAAGCTGCGCACACAATCGCAGTGTTGTACAGCTTGTTTCATCGCCTTTGCGAAGCTGCCGCTCTCTCCGGCTCCCGGAGACGAAGAAGCTGCTTCTTCGCGCAAAGACGATTCTGCCGCTCACAGTGCTCTGCGGTGTGCGCCTTCTGCCGAAAGAGATCCGGGAGCGGTGCTTAGCTCTGCAGAGCACCGTACCTTCGTCTTTAGCCTCTCTTCTCGTCTACATCTTAGCAAAAAGCTTTTCCACTCTGTCTGGCAAGGAGAAACTTTGCCAGCACGAGAAACATCTCCCATCGTATTCCAGAGGCTGCACGGAGGTCTGCCGAGTGTTTTGCAAGAAGAGAAAGAAAGTTGTCCAAAACAGCTTCCAATCGAATGTTCATGTGAATAGAAAAGGCAGGAGAGTGGTCAGGTACTGTTTTCTCTCAGTTGGCAAGCTGCGCACACAATCGCAGCGTTGTACAACTTGTTTCACACCTTTGCGAAGTTGCCGCTCTCTCCGGCTCCCGGAGACGAAGAAGCTGCTTCTTCGCGCAAAGACGATTCTGCCGCTCACAGTGCTCTGCGGTGTGCGCCTTCTGCCGAAAGAGGCCCGGGAGCTGTGCTTTGCTCTGCAGAGCACCGTACCTTCGTCTTTAGCCTCTCTTCTCGTCTACATCTTAGCAAAAAGCTTTTCCACTCTGTCTGGCAAGGAGAAACTGTGCCAGCACAAAAAACATCTCCCATCGTGTTCTAGAGGCTGCAGGGAGGTCTGCCGAATGTGTTGCAAGAAGAGAAAGAAAGTTGTCCAAAACAGCTTGCAATCGAATGTTCATGTGAATAGAAAAGGCAGGAGAGTGGTCAGGTACTGTTTTCTCTCAGTTGGCAAGCTGCGCACACAATCGCAGTGTTGTACAGCTTGTTTCATCGCCTTTGCGAAGCTGCCGCTCTCTCCGGCTCCCGGAGACGAAGAAGCTGCTTCTTCGCGCAAAGACGATTCTGCCGATCACAGTGCTCTGCGGTGTGTGTCTTCTGCCGAAAGAGGTCCGGGAGCGGTGCTTAGCTCTGCAGAGCACCGTACCTTCGTCTTTAGCGTCTCTTCTCGTCTACATCTTAGCAAAAAGCCTTTCCACTCTGTCTGGCAAGGAGAAACTGAGCAAACACAGAAACCATCTCCCATCGTGTTCTAGAGGCTGCACGGAGGTCTGCCGAGTGTTTTGCAAGAAGAGAAAGAAAGTTGTCCAAAACAGCTTCCAATCGAATGTTCATGTGAATAGAAAAGGCAGGAGAGTGGTCAGGTACTGTTTTCTCTCAGTTGGCAAGCTGCGCACACAATCGCAGTGTTGTACAGCTTGTTTCATCACCTTTGCGAAGTTGCCGCTCTCTCCGGCTCCCGGAAACGAAGAAGCTGCTTCTTCGCGCAAAGACGATTCTGCCGCTCACAGTGCTCTGCGGTGTGCGCCTTCTGCCGAAAGAGATCCGGGAGCTGTGCTTAGCTCTGCAGAGCACCGTACCTTCGTCTTTAGCCTCTCTTCTCGTCTACATCATAGCAAAAAGCTTTTCCACTCTGTCTGGCAAGGAGAAACTGTGCCAGCACAAAAAACATCTCCCATCGTGTTCTAGAAGCTGCACGGAGGTCTGCAGAGTGTTTTGCAAGAAGAGAAGGAAAGTTGTCCAAAACAGCTTGCAATCGAATGTTCATGTGAATAGAAAAGGCAGGAGAGTGGTCAGGTACTGTTTTCTCTCAGTTGGCAAGCTGCGCACACAATCGCAGTGTTGTACAGCTTGTTTCATCACCTTTGCGAAGCTGCCGCACTCTCCGGCTCCCGGAGACGAAGAAGCTGCTTCTTCGCGCAAAGACGATTCTGCCGCTCACAGTGCTCTGCAGTGTGTGTCTTCTGCAGAAAGAGGTGCGGGAGCTGTGCTTAGCTCTGCAGAGCACCGTACCTTCGTCTTTAGCCTCTCTTCTCGTCTACATCTTAGCAAAAAGCTTTTCCACTCTGTCTGGCAAGGAGAAACTGTGCCAGCACAAAAAACATCTCCCATCGTGTTCTAGAGGCTGCACGGAGGTCTGCCGAGTGTTTTGCAAGAAGAGAAAGAAAGTTGTCCAAAACAGCTTCCAATCGAATGTTCATGTGAATAGAAAAGGCAGGAGAGTGGTCAGGTACTGTTTTCTCTCAGTTGCCAAGCTGCGCACACAATCGCAGTGTTGTACAGCTTGTTTCATCACCTTTGCGAAGTTGCCGCTCTCTGCGGCTCGGGGAGACGAAGAAGCTGCTTCTTCGCGCAAAGACGATTCTGCCGCTCACAGTGCTCTGCGGTGTGCGCCTTCTGCCGAAAGACGCCCGGGAGCAGAGTTTAGCTCTGCAGAGCACCGTACCTTCGTCTTTAGCCTCTCTTCTCGTCTACATCTTAGCAAAAAGCTTTTCCACTCTGTCTGGCTAGGAGAAACTTTGCCAGCACAAAAAACATCTCCCATCGTGTTCTAGAGGCTGCACGGAGGTCTGCCGAGTGTTTTGCAAGAAGAGAAAAAAGTTGTCCAAAATAGCTTGCAATCGAATGTTCATGTGAATAGAAAAGGCAGGAGAGTGGTCAGGTACTGTTTTTTCTCAGTTGGCAAGCTGCGCACACAATCGCAGTGTTGTACAGCTTGTTTCATCACCTTTGCAAAGTTGCCGCTCTCTCCGGCTCCCGGAGACGAAGAAGCTGCTTCTTCGCGCAAAGACGATTCTGCCGCTCACAGTGCTCTGCGGTGTGCGCCTTCTGCCGAAAGTCGCCCGGGAGCGGTGCTTAGCTCTGCAGAGCACAGTACCTTCGTCTTTAGCCTCTCTTCTCGTCTACATCTTAGCAAAAAGCTTTTCCACTCTGTCTGGCAAGGAGAAACTGTGCCAGCACAAAAAACATCGCCCATCGTGTTCTAGAGGCTGCACGGAGGTCTGCCGAGTGTTTTGCAAGAAGAGAAAGAAAGTTGTCCAAAACAGCTTGCAATCGAATGTTCATGTGAATAGAAAAGGCAGGAGAGTGGTCAGGTACTGTTTTCTCTCAGTTGGCAAGCTGCGCACACAATCGCAGTGTTGTACAGCTTGTTTCATCACCTTTGCCAAGTTGCCGCTCTCTCCGGCTCCCGGAGACGAAGAAGCTGCTTCTTCGCGCAAAGACGATTCTGCCGGTCACAGTGCTCTGCGGTGTGCGCCTTCTGCCGAAAGACGCCCGGGAGCGGTGCTTAGCTCTGCAGAGCACAGTACCTTCGTCTTTAGCCTCTCTTCTCGTCTACATCTTAGCAAAAAGCTTTTCCACTCTGTCTGGCAAGGAGAAACTGTGCCAGCACAAAAAACTCCTCCCATCGTGTTCTAGAAGCTGCACGGAGGTCTGCAGAGTGTTTTGCAAGAAGAGAAAGAAAGTTGTCCAAAACAGCTTGCAATCGAATGTTCATGTGAATAGAAAAGGCAGGAGAGTGGTCAGGTACTGTTTTCTCTCAGTTGGCAAGCTGCGCACACAATCGCAGTGTTGTACAGCTTGTTTCATCGCCTTTGCGAAGCTGCCGCTCTCTGCGGCTCCCGGAGACGAAGAAGCTGCTTCTTCGCGCAAAGACGATTCTGCCGCTCACAGTGCTCTGCGGTGTGCGCCTTCTGCCGAAAGAGATCCGGGAGCTGTGCTTAGCTGTGCAGAGCACCGTACCTTCGTCTTTAGCCTCTCTTCTCGTCTACATCTTAGCAAAAAGCTTTTCCACTCTGTCTGGCAAGGAGAAACTGTGCCAGCACAAAAAACATCTCCCATCGTGTTCTAGAGGCTGCACGGAGGTCTGCCGAGTGTTTTGCAAGAAGAGAAGGAAAGTTGTCCAAAACAGCTTGCAATCGAATGTTCATGTGAATAGAAAAGGCAGGAGAGTGGTCAGGTACTGTTTTCTCTCAGTTGGCAAGCTGCGCACACAATCGCAGTGTTGTACAGCTTGTTTCATCACCTTTGCGAAGTTGCCGCTCTCTCCGGCTCCCGGAGACGAAGAAGCTGCTTCTTCGCGCAAAGACGATTCTGCCGCTCACAGTGCTCTGCGGTGTGCGCCTTCTGCCGAAAGAGGTCCGGGAGCTGTGCTTAGCTCTGCAGAGCACCGTACCTTCGTCTTTAGCCTCTCTTCTCGTCTACATCTTAGCAAAAAGCTTTTCCACTCTGTCTGGCAAGGAGAAACTGTGCCAGCACAAAAAACATCTCCCATCGTGTTCTAGAGGCTGCACGGAGGTCTGCCGAGTGTTTTGCCAGAAGAGAAAGAAAGTTGTCCAAAACAGCTTGCTATCGAATGTTCATGTGAATAGAAAAGGCAGGAGAGTGGTCAGGTACTGTTTTCTCTCAGTTGGCAAGCTGCGCACACAATCGCAGTGTTGTACAGCTTGTTTCATCGCCTTTGCGAAGCTGCCGCTCTCTCCGGCTCCCGGAGACGAAGAAGCTGCTTCTTCGCGCAAAGACGATTCTGCCGCTCAGAGTGCTCTGCGGTGTGCGCCTTCTGCCGAAAGAGATCCGGGAGCGGTGCTTAGCTCTGCAGAGCACCGTACCTTCGTCTTTAGCCTCTCTTCTCGTCTACATCTTAGCAAAAAGCTTTTCCACTCTGTCTGGCAAGGAGAAACTTTGCCAGCACGAGAAACATCTCCCATCGTATTCCAGAGGCTGCACGGAGGTCTGCCGAGTGTTTTGCAAGAAGAGAAAGAAAGTTGTCCAAAACAGCTTCCAATCGAATGTTCATGTGAATAGAAAAGGCAGGAGAGTGGTCAGGTACTGTTTTCTCTCAGTTGGCAAGCTGCGCACACAATCGCAGCGTTGTACAACTTGTTTCACACCTTTGCGAAGTTGCCGCTCTCTCCGGCTCCCGGAGACGAAGAAGCTGCTTCTTCGCGCAAAGACGATTCTGCCGCTCACAGTGCTCTGCGGTGTGCGCCTTCTGCCGAAAGAGGCCCGGGAGCTGTGCTTTGCTCTGCAGAGCACCGTACCTTCGTCTTTAGCCTCTCTTCTCGTCTACATCTTAGCAAAAAGCTTTTCCACTCTGTCTGGCAAGGAGAAACTGTGCCAGCACAAAAAACATCTCCCATCGTGTTCTAGAGGCTGCAGGGAGGTCTGCCGAATGTGTTGCAAGAAGAGAAAGAAAGTTGTCCAAAACAGCTTGCAATCGAATGTTCATGTGAATAGAAAAGGCAGGAGAGTGGTCAGGTACTGTTTTCTCTCAGTTGGCAAGCTGCGCACACAATCGCAGTGTTGTACAGCTTGTTTCATCACCTTTGCCAAGTTGCCGCTCTCTGCGGCTCCGGGAGACGAAGAAGCTGCTTCTTCGCGCAAAGACGATTCTGCCGCTCACAGTGCTCTGCAGTGTGTGTCTTCTGCCGAAAGAGGTCCGGGAGCGGTGCTTAGCTCTGCAGAGCACCGTACCTTCGTCTTTAGCCTCTCTTCTCGTCTAAATCTTAGCAAAAAGCTTTTCCACTCTGTCTGGCAAGGAGAAACTTTGCCAGCACGAGAAACATCTCCCATCGTGTTCTAGAGGCTGCACGGAGGTCTGCCGAGTGTTTTGCTAGAAGAGAAAGAAAGTTGTCCAAAATAGCTTGCGATCCAATGTTCATGTGAATAGAAAAGGCAGGAGTTGGTCAGGTACCCTTTTTTCTCAGTTGGCAAGCTGCGCACACAATCGCAGTGTTGTACAACTTGTTTCACACCTTTGCGAAGTTGCCGCTCTCTCCGGCTCCCGGAGACGAAGAAGCTGCTTCTTCGCGCAAAGACGATTCTGCCGCTCACAGTGCTCTGCGGTGTGCGCCTTCTGCCGAAAGACGCCCGGGACCTGTGCTTAGCTCTGCAGAGCACCGTACCTTCGTCTTTAGCCTCTCTTCTCGTCTACATCTTAGCAAAAAGCTTTTCCACTCTGTCTGGCAAGGAGAAACTGTGCCAGCAGAAAAAACATCTCCCATCGTGTTCTAGAGGCTGCACGGAGGTCTGCCGAGTGTTTTGCAAGAAGAGAAGGAAAGTTGTCCAAAACAGCTTGCAATCGAATGTTCATGTGAATAGAAAAGGCAGGAGAGTGGTCAGGTACTGTTTTCTCTCAGTTGGCAAGCTGCGCACACAATCGCAGTGTTGTACATCTTGGTTCATCACCTTTGCGAAGTTGCCGCTCTCTCCGGCTCCCGGAGACGAAGAAGCTGCTTCTTCGCGCAAAGACGATTCTGCCGCTCACAGTGCTCTGCGGTGTGCGCCTTCTGCCGAAAGAGGTCCGGGAGCTGTGCTTAGCTCTGCAGAGCACCGTACCTTCGTCTTTAGCCTCTCTTCTCGTCTACATCTTAGCAAAAAGCTTTTCCACTCTGTCTGGCAAGGAGAAACTGTGCCAGCACAAAAAACATCTCCCATCGTGTTCTAGAGGCTGCACGGAGGTCTGCCGAGTGTTTTGCCAGAAGAGAAAGAAAGTTGTCCAAAACAGCTTGCAATCGAATGTTCATGTGAATAGAAAAGACAGGAGAGTGGTCAGGTACTGTTTTCTCTCAGTTGGCAAGCTGCGCACACAATCGCAGTGTTGTACAGCTTGTTTCATCGCCTTTGCGAAGCTGCCGCTCTCTCCGGCTCCCGGAGACGAAGAAGCTGCTTCTTCGCGCAAAGACGATTCTGCCGCTCAGAGTGCTCTGCGGTGTGCGCCTTCTGCCGAAAGAGATCCGGGAGCGGTGCTTAGCTCTGCAGAGCACCGTACCTTCGTTTTTAGCCTCTCTTCTCGTCTACATCTTAGCAAAAAGCTTTTCCACTCTGTCTGGCAAGGAGAAACTTTGCCAGCACGAGAAACATCTCCCATCGTGTTCTAGAGGCTGCACGGAGGTCTGCCGAGTGTTTTGCAAGAAGAGAAAGAAAGTTGTCCAAAACAGCTTCCAATCGAATGTTCATGTGAATAGAAAAGGCAGGAGAGTGGTCAGGTACTGTTTTCTCTCAGTTGGCAAGCTGCGCACACAATCGCAGCGTTGTACAACTTGTTTCACACCTTTGCGAAGTTGCCGCTCTCTCCGGCTCCCGGAGACGAAGAAGCTGCTTCTTCGCGCAAAGACGATTCTGCCGCTCACAGTGCTCTGCGGTGTGCGCCTTCTGCCGAAAGAGGCCCGGGAGCTGTGCTTTGCTCTGCAGAGCACCGTACCTTCGTCTTTAGCCTCTCTTCTCGTCTACATCTTAGCAAAAAGCTTTTCCACTCTGTCTGGCAAGGAGAAACTGTGCCAGCACAAAAAACATCTCCCATCGTGTTCTAGAGGCTGCAGGGAGGTCTGCCGAGTGTTTTGCAAGAAGAGAAAGAAAGTTGTCCAAAACAGCTTGCAATCGAATGTTCATGTGAATAGAAAAGGCAGGAGAGTGGTCAGGTACTGTTTTCTCTCAGTTGGCAAGCTGCGCACACAATCGCAGTGTTGTACAGCTTGTTTCATCACCTTTGCCAAGTTGCCGCTCTCTGCGGCTCCGGGAGACGAAGAAGCTGCTTCTTCGCGCAAAGACGATTCTGCCGCTCACAGTGCTCTGCAGTGTGTGTCTTCTGCCGAAAGAGGTCCGGGAGCGGTGCTTAGCTCTGCAGAGCACCGTACCTTCGTCTTTAGCCTCTCTTCTCGTCTACATCTTAGCAAAAAGCTTTTCCACTCTGTCTGGCAAGGAGAAACTTTGCCAGCACGAGAAACATCTCCCATCGTGTTCTAGAGGCTGCACGGAGGTCTGCCGAGTGTTTTGCTAGAAGAGAAAGAAAGTTGTCCAAAATAGCTTGCGATCCAATGTTCATGTGAATAGAAAAGGCAGGAGAGTGGTCAGGTACTCTTTTTTCTCAGTTGGCAAGCTGCGCACACAATCGCAGTGTTGTACAACTTGTTTCACACCTTTGCGAAGTTGCCGCTCTCTCCGGCTCCCGGAGACGAAGAAGCTGCTTCTTCGCGCAAAGACGATTCTGCCGCTCACAGTGCTCTGCGGTGTGCGCCTTCTGCCGAAGGAGGCCCGGGAGGTGTGCTTAGCTCTGCAGAACACCGTACCTTCGTCTTTAGCCTCTCTTCTCGTCTACATCTTAGCAAAAAGCTTTTCCACTCTGTCTGGCAAGGAGAAACTGTGCCAGCACAAAAAACATCTCCCATCGTGTTCTAGAGGCTGCACGGAGGTCTGCCGAGTGTTTTGCAAGAAGAGAAAGAAAGTTGTCCAAAACAGCTTGCAATCGAATGTTCATGTGAATAGAAAAGGCAGGAGAGTGGTCAGGTACTTTTTTTTCCCAGTTGGCAAGCTGCGCACACAATCGCAGTGTTGTACAGCTTGTTTCATCACCTTTGCAATGTTGCCGCTCTCTCCGGCTCCCGGAGACGAAGAAGCTGCTTCTTCGCGCAAAGACGATTCTGCCGCTCACAGTGCTCTGCGGTGTGCGCCTTCTGCCGAAAGACGCCCGGGAGCGGTGCTTAGCTCTGCAGAGCACCGTACCTTCGTCTTTAGCCTCTCTTCTCGTCTACATCTTAGCAAAAAGCTTTTCCACTCTGTCTGGCAAGGAGAAACTGTGCCAGCACAAAAAACATCTCCCATCGTGTTCTAGAGGCTGCACGGAGGACTGCCGAGTGTTTTGCAAGAAGAGAAAGAAAGTTGTCCAAAATAGCTTGCAATCCAATGTTCATGTGAATAGAAAAGGCAGGAGAGTGGTCAGGTACTGTTTTCTCTCAGTTGGCAAGCTGCGCACACAATCGCAGTGTTGTACAGCTTGTTTCATCACCTTTGCAAAGTTGCCTCTCTCTCCGGCTCCCGGAGACGAAGAAGCTGCTTCTTCGCGCAAAGACGATTCTGCCGCTCACAGTGCTCTGCGGTGTGCGCCTTCTGCCGAAAGACGCCCGGGAGCGGTGCTTAGCTCTGCAGAGCACAGTACGTTCGTCTTTAGCCTCTCTTCTCGTCTACATCTTAGCAAAAAGCTTTTCCACTCTGTCTGGCAAGGAGAAACTGTGCCAGCACAAAAAACATCTCCCATCGTGTTCTAGAGGCTGCACGCAGGTCTGCCGAGTGTTTTGCAAGAAGAGAAAGAAAGTTGTCCAAAATAGCTTGCAATCGAATGTTCATGTGAATAGAAAAGTCAGGAGAGTGGTCAGGTACTGTTTTCTCTCACTTGGCAAGCTGCGCACACAATCGCAGTGTTGTACAGCTTGTTTCATCACCTTTGCGAAGTTGCCGCTCTCTCCGGCTCCCGGAGACGAAGAAGCTGCTTCTTCGCGCAAAGACGATTCTGCCGCTCACAGTGCTCTGCGGTGTGCGCCTTCTGCCGAAAGACGCCCGGGAGCGGTGCTTAGCTCTGCAGAGCACCGTACCTGCTTCTTTAGCCTCTCTTCTCGTCTACATCTTAGCAAAAAGCTTTTCCACTCTGTCTGGCAAGGAGAAACTGTGCCAGCACAAAAAACATCTCCCATCGTCTTCTAGAGGCTGCACGGAGGTCTGCCGAGTGTTTTGCAAGAAGAGAAAGAAAGTGTTCCAAAACAGCTTGCAATCGAATGTTCATGTGAATAGAAAAGGCAGGAGAGTGGTCAGGTACTGTTTTCTCTCAGTTGGCAAGCTGCGCACACAATCGCAGTGTTGTACAGCTTGTTTCATCGCCTTTGCGAAGCTGCCGCTCTCTCCGGCTCCCGGAGACGAAGAAGCTGCTTCTTCGCGCAAAGACGATTCTGCCGCTCACAGTGCTCTGCGGTGTGCGCCTTCTGCCGAAAGACGCCCGGGAGCGGTGCTTAGCTCTGCAGAGCACCGTACCTGCTTCTTTAGCCTCTCTTCTCGTCTACATCTTAGCAAAAAGCTTTTCCACTCTGTCTGGCAAGGAGAAACTGTGCCAGCACAAAAAACATCTCCCATCGTCTTCTAGAGGCTGCACGGAGGTCTGCCGAGTGTTTTGCAAGAAGAGAAGGAAAGTTGTGGAAAACAGCTTGCAATCGAATGTTCATGTGAATAGAAAAGGCAGGAGAGTGGTCAGGTACTGTTTTCTCTCAGTTGGCAAGCTGCGCACACAATCGCAGTGTTGTACAGCTTGTTTCATCGCCTTTGCGAAGCTGCCGCTCTCTCCGGCTCCCGGAGACGAAGAAGCTGCTTCTTCGCGCAAAGACGATTCTGCCGCTCACAGTGCTCTGCGGTGTGCGCCTTCTGCCGAAAGACGCCCGGGAGCGGTGCTTAGCTCTGCAGAGCACCGTACCTTCGTCTTTAGCCTCTCTTCTCGTCTACATCTTAGCAAAAAGCTTTTCCACTCTGTCTGGCAAGGAGAAACTGTGCCAGCACAAAAAACATCTCCCATCGTCTTCTAGAGGCTGCACGGAGGTCTGCCGAGTGTTTTGCAAGAAGAGAAAGAAAGTTGTCCAAAACAGCTTGCAATCGAATGTTCATGTGAATAGAAAAGGCAGGAGAGTGGTCAGGTACTGTTTTCTCTCAGTTGCCAAGCTGCGCACACAATCGCAGTGTTGTACAGCTTGTTTCATCACCTTTGCGAAGTTGCCGCTCTCTGCGGCTCCGGGAGACGAAGAAGCTGCTTCTTCGCGCAAAGACGATTCTGCCGCTCACAGTGCTCTGCGGTGTGCGCCTTCTGCTGAAAGAGATCCGGGAGCTGTGCTTAGCTGTGCAGAGCACCGTACCTTCGTCTTTAGCCTCTCTTCTCGTCTACATCTTAGCAAAAAGCTTTTCCACTCTGTCTGGCAAGGAGAAACTGTGCCAGCACAAAAAACATCTCCCATCGTGTTCTAGAGGCTGCACGGATGTCTGCCGAGTGTTTTGCAAGAAGAGAAAGAAAGTTGTCCAAAACAGCTTGCAATCGAATGTTCATGTGAATAGAAAAGGCAGGAGAGTGGTCAGGTACTGTTTTCTCTCAGTTGGCAAGCTGCGCACACAATCGCAGTGTTGTACAGCTTGTTTCATCGCCTTTGCGAAGCTGCCGCTCTCTCCGGCTCCCGGAGACGAAGAAGCTGCTTCTTCGCGCAAAGACGATTCTGCCGCTCACAGGTCTCTGCGGTGTGCGCCTTCTGCCGAAAGACGCCCGGGAGCGGTGCTTAGCTCTGCAGAGCACCGTACCTTCTTCTTTAGCCTGTCTTCTCGTCTACATCTTAGCAAAAAGCTTTTCCACTCTGTCTGGCAAGGAGAAACTGTGCCAGCACAAAAAACATCTCCCATCGTGTTCTAGAGGCTGCACGGAGGTCTGCCGAGTGTTTTGCAAGAAGAGAAGGAAAGTTGTCCAAAACAGCTTGCAATCGAATGTTCATGTGAATAGAAAAGGCAGGAGAGTGGTCAGGTACTGTTTTCTCTCAGTTGCCAAGCTGCGCACACAATCGCAGTGTTGTACAGCTTGTTTCATCGCCTTTGCGAAGTTGCCGCTCTCTCCGGCTCCCGGAGACGAAGAAGCTGCTTCTTCGCGCAAAGACGATTCTGCCGCTCACAGTGCTCTGCGGTGTGCGCCTTCTGCCGAAAGACGCCCGGGAGCGGTGCTTAGCTCTGCAGAGCACCGTACCTTCGTCTTTAGCCTCTCTTCTCGTCTACATCTTAGCAAAAAGCTTTTCCACTCTGTCTGGCAAGGAGAAACTGTGCCAGCACAAAAAACATCTCCCATCGTGTTCTAGAGGCTGCACGGAGGTCTGCCGAGTGTTTTGCAAGAAGAGAAGGAAAGTTGTGCAAAACAGCTTCCAATCGAATGTTCATGTGAATAGAAAAGGCAGGAGAGTGGTCAGGTACTGTTTTCTCTCAGTTGGCAAGCTGCGCACACAATCGCAGTGTTGTACAGCTTGTTTCATCGCCTTTGCGAAGCTGCCGCTCTCTCCGGCTCCCGGAGACGAAGAAGCTGCTTCTTCGCGCAAAGACGATTCTGCCGCTCACAGTGCTCTGCAGTGTGTGTCTTCTGCAGAAAGAGGTCCGGGAGCTGTGCTTAGCTGTGCAGAGCACCGTACCTTCGTCTTTCGCCTCTCTTCTCGTCTACATCTTAGCAAAAAGCCTTTCCACTCTGTCTGGCAGGGAGAAACTGAGCCAACACAGAATCCATCTCCCATCGTGTTCTAGAGGCTGCACGGAGGTCTGCCGAGTGTTTTGCAAGAAGAGAAAGAAAGTTGTCCAAAACAGCTTGCAATCGAATGTTCATGTGAATAGAAAAGGCAGGAGAGTGGTCAGGTACTGTTTTCTCTCAGTTGCCAAGCTGCGCACACAATCGCAGTGTTGTACAGCTTGTTTCATTGCCTTTGCGAAGCTGCCGCTCTCTCCGGCTCCCGGAGACGAAGAAGCTGCTTCTTCGCGCAAAGACGATTCTGCCGCTCACAGTGTTCTGCGGTGTGCGCCTTCTGCCGAAAGACGCCCGGGAGCGGTGCTTAGCTCTGCAGAGCACCGTACCTTCGTCTTTAGCCTCTCTTCTCCTCTACATCTTAGCAAAAAGCTTTTCCACTCTGTCTGGCAAGGAGAAACTGTGCCAGCACAAAAAACATCTCCCATCGTGTTCTAGAGGCTGCACGGAGGTCTGCCAAGTGTTTTGCAAGAAGAGAAAGAAAGTTGTCCAAAACAGCTTGCAATCGAATGTTCATGTGAATAGAAAAGGCAGGAGAGTGGTCGGGTACTGTTTTCTCTCAGTTGGCAAGCTGCGCACACAATCGCAGTGTTGTACAGCTTGTTTCATCGCCTTTGCGAAGCTGCCGCTCTCTCCGGCTCCCGGAGACGAAGAAGCTGCTTCTTCGCGCAAAGACGATTCTGCCGCTCACAGTGCCCTGCGGTGTGCGCCTTCTGCCGAAAGACGCCCGGGAGCGGTGCTTAGCTCTGCAGAGCACCGTACCTGCTTCTTTAGCCTCTCTTCTCCTCTACATCTTAGCAAAAAGCTTTTCCACTCTGTCTGGCAAGGAGAAACTGTGCCAGCACAAAAAACATCTCCCATCGTCTTCTAGAGGCTGCACGGAGGTCTGCCGAGTGTTTTGCAAGAAGAGAAGGAAAGTTGTCCAAAACAGCTTGCAATCGAATGTTCATGTGAATAGAAAAGGCAGGAGAGTGGTCAGGTACTGTTTTCTCTCAGTTGGCAAGCTGCGCACACAATCGCAGTGTTGTACAGCTTGTTTCATCACCTTTGCGAAGCTGCCGCTCTCTCCGGCTCCCGGAGACGAAGAAGCTGCTTCTTCGCGCAAAGACGATTCTGCCGCTCACAGTGCTCTGCGGTGTGCGCCTTCTGCCGAAAGACGCCCGGGAGCGGTGCTTAGCTCTGCAGAGCACCGTACCTTCGTCTTTAGCCTGTCTTCTCGTCTACATCTTAGCAAAAAGCTTTTCCACTCTGTCTGGCAAGGAGAAACTGTGCCAGCACAAAAAACATCTCCCATCGTGTTCTAGAGGCTGCACGGAGGTCTGCCGAGTGTTTTGCAAGAAGAGAAGGAAAGTTGTCCAAAACAGCTTCCAATCGAATGTTCATGTGAATAGAAAAGGCAGGAGAGTGGTCAGGTACTGTTTTCTCTCAGTTGCCAAGCTGCGCACACAATCGCAGTGTTGTACAGCTTGTTTCATCACCTTTGCGAAGCTGCCGCTCTCTCCGGCTCCCGGAGACGAAGAAGCTGCTTCTTCGCGCAAAGACGATTCTGCCGCTCACAGTGCTCTGCGGTGTGCGCCTTCTGCCGAAAGAGATCCGGGAGCGGTGCTTAGCTCTGCAGAGCACCGTACCTTCGTCTTTAGCCTCTCTTCTCGTCTACATCTTAGCAAAAAGCTTTTCCACTCTGTCTGGCAAGGAGAAACTGTGCCAGCACAGAAAACATCTCCCATCGTGTTCTAGAGGCTTCACGGAGGTCTGCAGAGTGTTTTGCAAGAAGAGAAAGAAAGTGGTCCAAAACAGATTGCAATCGAATGTTCATGTGAATAGAAAAGGCAGGAGAGTGGTCAGGTACTGTTTTCTCTCAGTTGGCAAGCTGCGCACACAATCGCAGTGTTGTACAGCTTGTTTCATCGCCTTTGCGAAGCTGCCGCTCTCTCCGGCTCCCGGAGACGAAGAAGCTGCTTCTTCGCGCAAAGACGATTCTGCTGCTCACAGTGCTCTGCGGTGTGCGCCTTCTGCCGAAAGAAATCCGGGAGCGGTGCTTAGCTCTGCAGAGCACCGTACCTTCGTCTTTAGCCTCTCTTCTCGTCTACATCTTAGCAAAAAGCTTTTCCACTCTGTCTGGCAAGGAGAAACTTTGCCAGCGCGAGAAACATCTCCCATCGTGTTCTAGAGGCTGCACGGAGGTCTGCCGAGTGTTTTGCAAGAAGAGAAAGAAAGTTGTCCAAAACAGCTTGCAATCGAATGTTCATGTGAATAGAAAAGGCAGGAGAGTGGTCAGGTACTGTTTTCTCTCAGTTGGCAAGCTGCGCACACAATCGCAGTGTTGTACAGCTTGTTTCATCGCCTTTGCGAAGCTGCCGCTCTCTCCGGCTCCCGGAGACGAAGAAGCTGCTTCTTCGCGCAAAGACGATTCTGCCGCTCACAGTGCTCTGCGGTGTGCGCCTTCTGCCGAAAGACGCCCGGGAGCGGTGCTTAGCTCTGCAGAGCACCGTACCTTCGTCTTTAGCCTGTCTTCTCGTCTACATCTTAGCAAAAAGCTTTTCCACTCTGTCTGGCAAGGAGAAACTGTGCCAGCACAAAAAACATCTCCCATCGTGTTCTAGAGGCTGCACGGAGGTCTGCCGAGTGTTTTGCAAGAAGAGAAAGAAAGTTGTCCAAAACAGCTTGCAATCGAATGTTCATGTGAATAGAAAAGGCAGGAGAGTGGTCAGGTACTGTTTTCTCTCAGTTGCCAAGCTGCGCACACAATCGCAGTGTTGTACAGCTTGTTTCATCGCCTTTGCGAAGTTGCCGCTCTCTCCGGCTCCCGGAGACGAAGAAGCTGCTTCTTCGCGCAAAGACGATTCTGCCGCTCACAGTGCTCTGCGGTGTGCGCCTTCTGCCCAAAGAGGCCCGGGAGCGGTGCTCAGCTCTGCAGAGCACCGTACCTTCGTCTTTAGCCTCTCTTCTCCTCTACATCTTAGCAAAAAGCTTTTCCACTCTGTCTGGCAAGGAGAAACAGTGCCAGCACAAAAAACATCTCCCATCGTGTTCTAGAGGCTGCACGGAGGTCTGCCGAGTGTTTTGCAAGAAGAGAAGGAAAGTTGTCCAAAACAGCTTCCAATCGAATGTTCATGTGAATAGAAAAGGCAGGAGAGTGGTCAGGTACTGTTTTCTCTCAGTTGCCAAGCTGCGCATACAATCGCAGTGTTGTACAGCTTGTTTCATCACATTTGCGAAGTTGCCGCTCTCTCCGGATCCCGGAGACGAAGAAGCTGCTTCTTCGCGCAAAGACGATTCTGCCGCTCACAGTGCTCTGCGGTGTGCGCCTTCTGCCGAAAGAGGCCCGGGAGCGGTGCTTAGCTCTGCAGAGCACCGTACCTTCGTCTTTAGCCTCTCTTCTCGTCTACATCTTAGCAAAAAGCTTTTCCACTCTGTCTGGACAGGAGAAACTGTGCCAGCACAAAAAACATCTCCCATCGTGTTCTAGAGGCTGCAGGGAGGTCTGCCGAGTGTTTTGCAAGAAGAGAAAGAAAGTTGTCCAAAACAGCTTGCAATCGAATGTTCATGTGAATAGAAAAGGCAGGAGAGTGGTCAGGTACTGTTTTCTCTCAGTTGGCAAGCTGCGCACACAATCGCAGTGTTGTACAGCTTGTTTCATCACCTTTGCGAAGCTGCCGCTCTCTCCGGATCCCGGAGACGAAGAAGCTGCTTCTTCGCGCAAAGACGATTCTGCCGCTCACAGTGCTCTGCAGTGTGTGTCTTCTGCAGAAAGAGGTCCGGGAGCTGTGCTTAGCTGTGCAGAGCACCGTACCTTCGTCTTTAGCCTCTCTTCTCGTCTACATCTTAGCAAAAAGCCTTTCCACTCTGTCTGGCAGGGAGAAACTGAGCCAACACAGAAACCATCTCCCATCGTGTTCTAGAGGCTGCACGGAGGTCTGCCGAGTGTTTTGCAAGAAGAGAAAGAAAGTGTTCCAAAACAGCTTGCAATCGAATGTTCATGTGAATAGAAAAGGCAGGAGAGTGGTCAGGTACTGTTTTCTCTCAGTTGCCAAGCTGCGCACACAATCGCAGTGTTGTACAGCTTGTTTCATTGCCTTTGCGAAGCTGCCGCTCTCTCCGGCTCCCGGAGACGAAGAAGCTGCTTCTTCGCGCAAAGACGATTCTGCCGCTCACAGTGCTCTGCGGTGTGCGCCTTCTGCCGAAAGACGCCCGGGAGCGGTGCTTAGCTCTGCAGAGCACCGTACCTTCGTCTTTAGCCTCTCTTCTCGTCTACATCTTAGCAAAAAGCTTTTCCACTCTGTCTGGCAAGGAGAAACTGTGCCAGCACAAAAAACATCTCCCATCGTGTTCTAGAGGCTGCACGGAGGTCTGCCGAGTGTTTTGCAAGAAGAGAAAGAAAGTTGTCCAAAACAGCTTGCAATCGAATGTTCATGTGAATAGAAAAGGCAGGAGAGTGGTCGGGTACTGTTTTCTCTCAGTTGGCAAGCTGCGCACACAATCGCAGTGTTGTACAGCTTGTTTCATCGCCTTTGCGAAGCTGCCGCTCTCTCCGGCTCCCGGAGACGAAGAAGCTGCTTCTTCGCGCAAAGACGATTCTGCCGCTCACAGTGCTCTGCGGTGTGCGCCTTCTGCCGAAAGACGCCCGGGAGCGGTGCTGAGCTCTGCAGAGCACCGTACCTGCTTCTTTAGCCTCTCTTCTCGTCTACATCTTAGCAAAAAGCTTTTCCACTCTGTCTGGCAAGGAGAAACTGTGCCAGCACAAAAAACATCTCCCATCGTCTTCTAGAGGCTGCACGGAGGTCTGCCGAGTGTTTTGCAAGAAGAGAAGGAAAGTTGTCCAAAACAGCTTGCAATCGAATGTTCATGTGAATAGAAAAGGCAGGAGAGTGGTCAGGTACTGTTTTCTCTCAGTTGGCAAGCTGCGCACACAATCGCAGTGTTGTACAGCTTGTTTCATCGCCTTTGCGAAGCTGCCGCTCTCTCCGGCTCCCGGAGACGAAGAAGCTGCTTCTTCGCGCAAAGACGATTCTGCCGCTCACAGTGCTCTGCGGTGTGCGCCTTCTGCCGAAAGACGCCCGGGAGCGGTGCTTAGCTCTGCAGAGCACCGTACCTTCGTCTTTAGCCTCTCTTCTCGTCTACATCTTAGCAAAAAGCTTTTCCACTCTGTCTGGCAAGGAGAAACTGTGCCAGCACAAAAAACATCTCCCATCGTGTTCTAGAGGCTGCACGGAGGTCTGCCGAGTGTTTTGCAAGAAGAGAAAGAAAGTGTTCCAAAACAGCTTGCAATCGAATGTTCATGTGAATAGAAAAGGCAGGAGAGTGGTCAGGTACTGTTTTCTCTCAGTTGGCAAGCTGCGCACACAATCGCAGTGTTGTACAGCTTGTTTCATCGCCTTTGCGAAGCTGCCGCTCTCTCCGGCTCCCGGAGACGAAGAAGCTGCTTCTTCGTGCAAAGACGATTCTGCTGCTCACAGTGCTCTGCGGTGTGCGCCTTCTGCCGAAAGACGCCCGGGAGCGGTGCTTAGCTCTGCAGAGCACCGTACCTTCGTCTTTAGCCTCTCTTCTCGTCTACATCTTAGCAAAAAGCTTTTCCACTCTGTCTGGCAAGGAGAAACTGTGCCAGCACAAAAAACATCTCCCATCGTGTTCTAGAGGCTGCACGGAGGTCTGCCGAGTGTTTTGCAAGAAGAGAAGGAAAGTTGTCCAAAACAGCTTCCAATCGAATGTTCATGTGAATAGAAAAGGCAGGAGAGTGGTCAGGTACTGTTTTCTCTCAGTTGCCAAGCTGCGCACACAATCGCAGTGTTGTACAGCTTGTTTCATCACCTTTGCGAAGTTGCCGCTCTCTCCGGCTCCCGGAGACGAAGAAGCTGCTTCTTCGCGCAAAGACGATTCTGCCGCTCACAGTGCTCTGCGGTGTGCGCCTTCTGCCGAAAGAGATCCGGGGGCGGTGCTTAGCTCTGCAGAGCACCGTACCTTCGTCTTTAGCCTCTCTTCTCGTCTACATCTTAGCAAAAAGCTTTTCCACTCTGTCTGGCAAGGAGAAACTGTGCCAGCACAGAAAACATCTCCCATCGTGTTCTAGAGGTTTCACGGAGGTCTGCAGAGTGTTTTGCAAGAAGAGAAAGAAAGTGGTCCAAAACAGATTGCAATCGAATGTTCATGTGAATAGAAAAGGCAGGAGAGTGGTCAGGTACTGTTTTCTCTCAGTTGGCAAGCTGCGCACACAATCGCAGTGTTGTACAGCTTGTTTCATCGCCTTTGCGAAGCTGCCGCTCTCTCCGGCTCCCGGAGACGAAGAAGCTGCTTCTTCGCGCAAAGACGATTCTGCTGCTCACAGTGCTCTGCGGTGTGCGCCTTCTGCCGAAAGAAATCCGGGAGCGGTGCTTAGCTCTGCAGAGCACCGTACCTTCTTCTTTAGCCTCTCTTCTCGTCTACATCTTAGCAAAAAGCTTTTCCACTCTGTCTGGCAAGGAGAAACTGTGCCAGCACAAAAAACATCTCCCATCGTGTTCTAGAGGCTGCACGGAGGTCTGCCGAGTGTTTTGCAAGAAGAGAAAGAAAGTTGTCCAAAACAGCTTGCAATCGAATGTTCATGTGAATAGAAAAGGCAGGAGAGTGGTCAGGTACTGTTTTCTCTCAGTTGGCAAGCTGCGCACACAATCGCAGTGTTGTACAACTTTTTTCACACCTTTGCGAAGTTGCCGCTCTCTCCGGCTCCCGGAGACGAAGAAGCTGCTTCTTCGCGCAAAGACGATTCTGCCGCTCACAGTGCTCTGCGGTGTGCGCCTTCTGCCGAAAGAGGCCCGGGAGCGGTGCTTAGCTCTGCAGAGCACCGTACCTTCGTCTTTAGCCTCTCTTCTCGTCTACATCTTAGCAAAAAGCTTTTCCACTCTGTCTGGCAAGGAGAAACTGTGCCAGCACAAAAAACATCTCCCATCGTGTTCTAGAGGCTGCACGGAGGTCTGCCGAGTGTTTTGCAAGAAGAGAAAGAAAGTTGTCCAAAACAGCTTGCAATCGAATGTTCATGTGAATAGAAAAGGCAGGAGAGTGGTCAGGTACTGTTTTCTCTCAGTTGCCAAGCTGCGCACACAATCGCAGTGTTGTACAGCTTGTTTCATCACCTTTGCGAAGTTGCCGCTCTCTGCGGCTCCGGGAGACGAAGAAGCTGCTTCTTCGCGCAAAGACGATTCTGCCGCTCACAGTGCTCTGCGGTGTGCGCCTTCTGCCGAAAGAGATCCGGGAGCTGTGCTTAGCTGTGCAGAGCACCGTACCTTCGTCTTTAGCCTCTCTTCTCGTCTACATCTTAGCAAAAAGCTTTTCCACTCTGTCTGGCAAGGAGAAACTGTGCCAGCACAAAAAACATCTCCCATCGTGTTCTAGAGGCTGCACGGAGGTCTGCCGAGTGTTTTGCAAGAAGAGAAAGAAAGTTGTCCAAAACAGCTTGCAATCGAATGTTCATGTGAATAGAAAAGGCAGGAGAGTGGTCAGGTACTGTTTTCTCTCAGTTGCCAAGCTGCGCACACAATCGCAGTGTTGTACAACTTGTTTCACACCTTTGCGAAGTTGCCGCTCTCTCCGGCTCCCGGAGACGAAGAAGCTGCTTCTTCGCGCAAAGACGATTCTGCCGCTCACAGTGCTCTGCGGTGTGCGCCTTCTGCCGAAAGAGGCCCGGGAGCGGTGCTTAGCTCTGCAGAGCACCGTACCTTCGTCTTTAGCCTCTCTTCTCGTCTACATCTTAGCAAAAAGCTTTTCCACTCTGTCTGGCAAGGAGAAACTGTGCCAGCACAAAAAACATCTCCCATCGTGTTCTAGAGGCTGCACGGAGGTCTGCCGAGTGTTTTGCAAGAAGAGAAAGAAAGTTGTTTAAAACAGCTTGCAATCGAATGTTCATGTGAATAGAAAAGGCAGGAGAGTGGTCAGGTACTGTTTTCTCTCAGTTGGCAAGCTGCGCACACAATCGCAGTGTTGTACAGCTTGTTTCATCACCTTTGCGAAGTTGCCGCTCTCTGCGGCTCCGGGAGACGAAGAAGCTGCTTCTTCGCGCAAAGACGATTCTGCCGCTCACAGTGCTCTGCGGTGTGCGCCTTCTGCCGAAAGAGATCCGGGAGCTGTGCTTAGCTGTGCAGAGCACCGTACCTTCGTCTTTAGCCTCTCTTCTCGTCTACATCTTAGCAAAAAGCTTTTCCACTCTGTCTGGCAAGGAGAAACTGTGCCAGCACAAAAAACATCTCCCATCGTGTTCTAGAGGCTGCACGGAGGTCTGCCGAGTGTTTTGCAAGAAGAGAAAGAAAGTTGTCCAAAACAGCTTGCAATCGAATGTTCATGTGAATAGAAAAGGCAGGAGAGTGGTCAGGTACTGTTTTCTCTCAGTTGCCAAGCTGCGCACACAATCGCAGTGTTGTACAGCTTGTTTCATCGCCTTTGCGAAGCTGCCGCTCTCTCCGGCTCCCGGAGACGAAGAAGCTGCTTCTTCGCGCAAAGACGATTCTGCCGCTCACAGTGCTCTGCGGTGTGCGCCTTCTGCCGAAAGACGCCCGGGAGCGGTGCTTAGCTCTGCAGAGCACCGTACCTTCGTCTTTAGCCTGTCTTCTCGTCTACATCTTAGCAAAAAGCTTTTCCACTCTGTCTGGCAAGGAGAAACTGTGCCAGCACAAAAAACATCTCCCATCGTGTTCTAGAGGCTGCACGGAGGTCTGCCGAGTGTTTTGCAAGAAGAGAAGGAAAGTTGTCCAAAACAGCTTGCAATCGAATGTTCATGTGAATAGAAAAGGCAGGAGAGTGGTCAGGTACTGTTTTCTCTCAGTTGGCAAGCTGCGCACACAATCGCAGTGTTGTACAGCTTGTTTCATCGCCTTTGCGAAGTTGCCGCTCTCTCCGGCTCCCGGAGACGAAGAAGCTGCTTCTTCGCGCAAAGACGATTCTGCCGCTCACAGTGCTCTGCGGTGTGCGCCTTCTGCCGAAAGACGCCCGGGAGCGGTGCTTAGCTCTGCAGAGCACCGTACCTTCGTCTTTAGCCTCTCTTCTCCTCTACATCTTAGCAAAAAGCTTTTCCACTCTGTCTGGCAAGGAGAAACTGTGCCAGCACAAAAAACATCTCCCATCGTGTTCTAGAGGCTGCACGGAGGTCTGCCGAGTGTTTTGCAAGAAGAGAAGGAAAGTTGTCCAAAACAGCTTCCAATCGAATGTTCATGTGAATAGAAAAGGCAGGAGAGTGGTCAGGTACTGTTTTCTCTCAGTTGCCAAGCTGCGCATACAATCGCAGTGTTGTACAGCTTGTTTCATCACATTTGCGAAGTTGCCGCTCTCTCCGGCTCCCGGAGACGAAGAAGCTGCTTCTTCGCGCAAAGACGATTCTGCCGCTCACAGTGCTCTGCGGTGTGCGCCTTCTGCCGAAAGAGGTCCGGGAGCGGTGCTTAGCTCTGCAGAGCACCGTACCTTCGTCTTTAGCCTCTCTTCTCGTCTACATCTTAGCAAAAAGCTTTTCCACTCTGTCTGGACAGGAGAAACTGTGCCAGCACACAAAACATCTCCCATCGTGTTCTAGAGGCTGCACGGAGGTCTGCCGAGTGTTTTGCAAGAAGAGAAAGAAAGTTGTCCAAAACAGCTTGCAATCGAATGTTCATGTGAATAGAAAAGGCAGGAGAGTGGTCAGGTACTGTTTTCTCTCAGTTGGCAAGCTGCGCACACAATCGCAGTGTTGTACAGCTTGTTTCATCACCTTTGCGAAGCTGCGGCTCTCTCCGGATCCCGGAGACGAAGAAGCTGCTTCTTCGCGCAAAGACGATTCTGCCGCTCACAGTGCTCTGCAGTGTGTGTCTTCTGCAGAAAGAGGTCCGGGAGCTGTGCTTAGCTGTGCAGAGCACCGTACCTTGGTCTTTAGCCTCTCTTCTCGTCTACATCTTAGCAAAAAGCCTTTCCACTCTGTCTGGCAGGGAGAAACTGAGCCAACACAGAAACCATCTCCCATCGTGTTCTAGAGGCTGCACGGAGGTCTGCCGAGTGTTTTGCAAGAAGAGAAAGAAAGTTGTCCAAAACAGCTTGCAATCGAATGTTCATGTGAATAGAAAAGGCAGGAGAGTGGTCAGGTACTGTTTTCTCTCAGTTGCCAAGCTGCGCACACAATCGCAGTGTTGTACAGCTTGTTTCATTGCCTTTGCGAAGCTGCCGCTCTCTCCGGCTCCCGGAGACGAAGAAGCTGCTTCTTCGCGCAAAGACGATTCTGCCGCTCACAGTGCTCTGCGGTGTGCGCCTTCTGCCGAAAGAGGCCCGGGAGCGGTGCTTAGCTCTGCAGAGCACCGTACCTTCGTCTTTAGCCTCTCTTCTCGTCTACATCTTAGCAAAAAGCTTTTCCACTCTGTCTGGCAAGGAGAAACTGTGCCAGCACAAAAAACATCTCCCATCGTGTTCTAGAGGCTGCACGGAGGTCTGCCGAGTGTTTTGCAAGAAGAGAAAGAAAGTTGTCCAAAACAGCTTGCAATCGAATGTTCATGTGAATAGAAAAGTCAGGAGAGTGGTCGGGTACTGTTTTCTCTCAGTTGGCAAGCTGCGCACACAATCGCAGTGTTGTACAGCTTGTTTCATCGCCTTTGCGAAGTTGCCGCTCTCTCCGGCTCCCGGAGACGAAGAAGCTGCTTCTTCGCGCAAAGACGATTCTGCCGCTCACAGTGCTCTGCGGTGTGCGCCTTCTGCCGAAAGACGCCCGGGAGCGGTGCTTAGCTCTGCAGAGCACCGTACCTTCGTCTTTAGCCTCTCTTCTCGTCTACATCTTGGCAAAAAGCTTTTCCACTCTGTCTGGCAAGGAGAAACTTTGCCAGCACGAGAAACATCTCCCATCGTGTTCTAGAGGCTGCACGGAGGTCTGCCGAGTGTTTTGCAAGAAGAGAAAGAAAGTGGTCCAAAACAGCTTCCAATCCAATGTTCATGTGAATAGAAAAGGCAGGAGAGTGGTCAGGTACTGTTTTCTCTCAGTTGGCAAGCTGCGCACACAATCGCAGTGTTGTACAGCTTGTTTCATCACCTTTGCGGAATTGCCGCTCTCTCCGGCTCCCGGAGACGAAGAAGCTGCTTCTTCGCGCAAAGACGATTCTGCCGCTCACAGTGCTCTGCGGTGTGTGTCTTCTGCCGAAAGAGATCCGGGAGCGGTGCTTAGCTCTGCAGAGCACCGTACCTTCGTCTTTAGCCTCTCTTCTCGTCTACATCTTAGCAAAAAGCTTTTCCACTCTGTCTGGCAAGGAGAAACTGTGCCAGCACAAAAAACATCTCCCATCGTGTTCTAGAGGCTGCACGGAGGTCTGCCGAGTGTTTTGCAAGAAGAGAAGGAAAGTTGTCCAAAACAGCTTGCAATCGAATGTTCATGTGAATAGAAAAGGCAGGAGAGTGGTCAGGTACTGTTTTCTCTCAGTTGCCAAGCTGCGCATACAATCGCAGTGTTGTACAGCTTGTTTCATCACCTTTGCCAAGTTGCCGCTCTCTCCGGCTCCCGGAGACGAAGAAGCTGCTTCTTCGCGCAAAGACGATTCTGCCGCTCACAGTGCTCTGCGGTGTGCGCCTTCTGCCGAAAGAGATCCGGGAGCGGTGCTTAGCTCTGCAGAGCACCGTACCTTCGTCTTTAGCCTCTCTTCTCGTCTACATCTTAGCAAAAAGCTTTTCCACTCTGTCTGGCAAGGAGAAACTGTGCCAGCACAGAAAACATCTCCCATCGTGTTCTAGAGGCTTCACGGAGGTCTGCAGAGTGTTTTGCAAGAAGAGAAAGAAAGTGGTCCAAAACAGATTGCAATCGAATGTTCATGTGAATAGAAAAGGCAGGAGAGTGGTCAGGTACTGTTTTCTCTCAGTTGGCAAGCTGCGCACACAATCGCAGTGTTGTACAGCTTGTTTCATCGCCTTTGCGAAGCTGCCGCTCTCTCCGGCTCCCGGAGACGAAGAAGCTGCTTCTTCGCGCAAAGACGATTCTGCCGCTCACAGTGCTCTGCGGTGTGCGCCTTCTGCCGAAAGAAATCCGGGAGCGGTGCTTAGCTCTGCAGAGCACCGTACCTTCGTCTTTAGCCTCTCTTCTCGTCTACATCTTAGCAAAAAGCTTTTCCACTCTGTCTGGCAAGGAGAAACTGTGCCAGCGCGAGAAACATCTCCCATCGTGTTCTAGAGGCTGCACGGAGGTCTGCCGAGTGTTTTGCAAGAAGAGAAAGAAAGTTGTCCAAAACAGCTTGCAATCGAATGTTCATGTGAATAGAAAAGGCAGGAGAGTGGTCAGGTACTGTTTTCTCTCAGTTGCCAAGCTGCGCACACAATCGCAGTGTTGTACAACTTGTTTCACACCTTTGCGAAGTTGCCGCTCTCTCCGGCTCCCGGAGACGAAGAAGCTGCTTCTTCGCGCAAAGACGATTCTGCCGCTCACAGTGCTCTGCGGTGTGCGCCTTCTGCCGAAAGAGGCCCGGGAGCGGTGCTTAGCTCTGCAGAGCACCGTACCTTCGTCTTTAGCCTCTCTTCTCGTCTACATCTTAGCAAAAAGCTTTTCCACTCTGTCTGGCAAGGAGAAACTGTGCCAGCACAAAAAACATCTCCCATCGTGTTCTAGAGGCTGCACGGAGGTCTGCCGAGTGTTTTGCAAGAAGAGAAAGAAAGTTGTCCAAAACAGCTTGCAATCGAATGTTCATGTGAATAGAAAAGGCAGGAGAGTGGTCAGGTACTGTTTTCTCTCAGTTGCCAAGCTGCGCACCACAATCGCAGTGTTGTACAGCTTGTTTCATCACCTTTGCGAAGTTGCCGCTCTCTGCGGCTCCGGGAGACGAAGAAGCTGCTTCTTCGCGCAAAGACGATTCTGCCGCTCACAGTGCTCTGCGGTGTGCGCCTTCTGCCGAAAGAGATCCGGGAGGTGTGCTTAGCTGTGCAGAGCACCGTACCTTCGTCTTTAGCCTCTCTTCTCGTCTACATCTTAGCAAAAAGCTTTTCCACTCTGTCTGGCAAGGAGAAACTGTGCCAGCACAAAAAACATCTCCCATCGTGTTCTAGAGGCTGCACGGAGGTCTGCCGAGTGTTTTGCAAGAAGAGAAAGAAAGTTGTCCAAAACAGCTTGCAATCGAATGTTCATGTGAATAGAAAAGGCAGGAGAGTGGTCAGGTACTGTTTTCTCTCAGTTGGCAAGCTGCGCACACAATCGCAGTGTTGTACAGCTTGTTTCATCGCCTTTGCGAAGCTGCCGCTCTCTCCGGCTCCCGGAGACGAAGAAGCTGCTTCTTCGCGCAAAGACGATTCTGCCGCTCACAGGTCTCTGCGGTGTGCGCCTTCTGCCGAAAGACGCCCGGGAGCGGTGCTTAGCTCTGCAGAGCACCGTACCTTCGTCTTTAGCCTGTCTTCTCGTCTACATCTTAGCAAAAAGCTTTTCCACTCTGTCTGGCAAGGAGAAACTGTGCCAGCACAAAAAACATCTCCCATCGTGTTCTAGAGGCTGCACGGAGGTCTGCCGAGTGTTTATCAAGAAGAGAAGGAAAGTTGTCCAAAACAGCTTGCAATCGAATGTTCATGTGAATAGAAAAGGCAGGAGAGTGGTCAGGTACTGTTTTCTCTCAGTTGCCAAGCTGCGCACACAATCGCAGTGTTGTACAGCTTGTTTCATCGCCTTTGCGAAGTTGCCGCTCTCTCCGGCTCCCGGAGACGAAGAAGCTGCTTCTTCGCGCAAAGACGATTCTGCCGCTCACAGTGCTCTGCGGTGTGCGCCTTCTGCCGAAACACGCCCGGGAGCGGTGCTTAGCTCTGCAGAGCACCGTACCTTCGTCTTTAGCCTCTCTTCTCGTCTACATCTTAGCAAAAAGCTTTTCCACTCTGTCTGGCAAGGAGAAACTGTGCCAGCACAAAAAACATCTCCCATCGTGTTCTAGAGGCTGCACGGAGGTCTGCCGAGTGTTTTGCAAGAAGAGAAGGAAAGTTGTCCAAAACAGCTTCCAATCGAATGTTCATGTGAATAGAAAAGGCAGGAGAGTGGTCAGGTACTGTTTTCTCTCAGTTGCCAAGCTGCGCATACAATCGCAGTGTTGTACAGCTTGTTTCATCACATTTGCGAAGTTGCCGCTCTCTCCGGCTCCCGGAGACGAAGAAGCTGCTTCTTCGCGCAAAGACGATTCTGCCGCTCACAGTGCTCTGCGGTGTGCGCCTTCTGCCGAAAGAGGTCCGGGAGCGGTGCTTAGCTCTGCAGAGCACCGTACCTTCGTCTTTAGCCTCTCTTCTCGTCTACATCTTAGCAAAAAGCTTTTCCACTCTGTCTGGACAGGAGAAACTGTGCCAGCACACAAAACATCTCCCATCGTGTTCTAGAGGCTGCACGGAGGTCTGCCGAGTGTTTTGCAAGAAGAGAAAGAAAGTTGTCCAAAACAGCTTGCAATCGAATGTTCATGTGAATAGAAAAGGCAGGAGAGTGGTCAGGTACTGTTTTCTCTCAGTTGCCAAGCTGCGCACACAATCGCAGTGTTGTACAGCTTGTTTCATTGCCTTTGCGAAGCTGCCGCTCTCTCCGGCTCCCGGAGACGAGGAAGCTGCTTCTTCGCGCAAAGACGATTCTGCCGCTCACAGGTCTCTGCGGTGTGCGCCTTCTGCCGAAAGACGCCCGGGAGCGGTGCTTAGCTCTGCAGAGCACCGTACCTTCGTCTTTAGCCTCTCTTCTCGTCTACATCTTAGCAAAAAGCTTTTCCACTCTGTCTGGCAAGGAGAAACTGTGCCAGCACAAAAAACATCTCCCATCGTGTTCTAGAGGCTGCACGGAGGTCTGCCGAGTGTTTTGCAAGAAGAGAAAGAAAGTTGTCCAAAACAGCTTGCAATCGAATGTTCATGTGAATAGAAAAGTCAGGAGAGTGGTCGGGTACTGTTTTCTCTCAGTTGGCAAGCTGCGCACACAATCGCAGTGTTGTACAGCTTGTTTCATCGCCTTTGCGAAGCTGCCGCTCTCTCCGGCTCCCGGAGACGAAGAAGCTGCTTCTTCGCGCAAAGACGATTCTGCCGCTCACAGTGCTCTGCGGTGTGCGCCTTCTGCCGAAAGACGCCCGGGAGCGGTGCTTAGCTCTGCAGAGCACAGTACCTTCGTCTTTAGCCTCTCTTCTCGTCTACATCTTAGCAAAAAGCTTTTCCACTCTGTCTGGCAAGGAGAAACTTTGCCAGCACGAGAAACATCTCCCATCGTGTTGTAGAGGCTGCACGGAGGTCTGCCGAGTGTTTTGCAAGAAGAGAAAGAAAGTTGTCCAAAACAGCTTCCAATCCAATGTTCATGTGAATAGAAAAGGCAGGAGAGTGGTCAGGTACTGTTTTCTCTCAGTTGGCAAGCTGCGCACACAATCGCAGTGTTGTACAGCTTGTTTCATCACCTTTGCTGAATTGCCGCTCTCTCCGGCTCCCGGAGACGAAGAAGCTGCTTCTTCGCGCAAAGACGATTCTGCCGCTCACAGTGCTCTGCGGTGTGTGTCTTCTGCCGAAAGAGATCCGGGAGCGGTGCTTAGCTCTGCAGAGCACCGTACCTTCGTCTTTAGCCTCTCTTCTCGTCTACATCTTAGCAAAAAGCTTTTCCACTCTGTCTGGCAAGGAGAAACTGTGCCAGCACAAAAAACATCTCCCATCGTGTTCTAGAGGCTGCACGGAGGTCTGCCGAGTGTTTTGCAAGAAGAGAAGGAAAGTTGTCCAACACAGCTTGCAATCGAATGTTCATGTGAATAGAAAAGGCAGGAGAGTGGTCAGGTACTGTTTTCTCTCAGTTGCCAAGCTGCGCACACAATCGCAGTGTTGTACAGCTTGTTTCATCACCGTTGCGAAGTTGCCGCTCTCTCCGGCTCCCGGAGACGAAGAAGCTGCTTCTTCGCGCAAAGACGATTCTGCCGCTCACAGTGCTCTGCGGTGTGCGCCTTCTGCCGAAAGAGATCCGGGAGCGGTGCTTAGCTCTGCAGAGCACCGTACCTTCGTCTTTAGCCTCTCTTCTCGTCTACATCTTAGCAAAAAGCTTTTCCACTCTGTCTGGCAAGGAGAAACTGTGCCAGCACAGAAAACATCTCCCATCGTGTTCTAGAGGCTTCACGGAGGTCTGCAGAGTGTTTTGCAAGAAGAGAAAGAAAGTGGTCCAAAACAGATTGCAATCGAATGTTCATGTGAATAGAAAAGGCAGGAGAGTGGTCAGGTACTGTTTTCTCTCAGTTGGCAAGCTGCGCACACAATCGCAGTGTTGTACAGCTTGTTTCATCGCCTTTGCGAAGCTGCCGCTCTCTCCGGCTCCCGGAGACGAAGAAGCTGCTTCTTCGCGCAAAGACGATTCTGCCGCTCACAGTGCTCTGCGGTGTGCGCCTTCTGCCGAAAGAAATCCGGGAGCGGTGCTTAGCTCTGCAGAGCACCGTACCTTCGTCTTTAGCCTCTCTTCTCGTCTACATCTTAGCAAAAAGCTTTTCCACTCTGTCTGGCAAGGAGAAACTGTGCCAGCACAAAAAACATCTCCCATCGTGTTCTAGAGGCTGCACGGAGGTCTGCCGAGTGTTTTGCAAGAAGAGAAAGAAAGTTGTCCAAAACAGCTTGCAATCGAATGTTCATGTGAATAGAAAAGGCAGGAGAGTGGTCAGGTACTGTTTTCTCTCAGTTGGCAAGCTGCGCACACAATCGCAGTGTTGTACAACTTGTTTCACACCTTTGCGAAGTTGCCGCTCTCTCCGGCTCCCGGAGACGAAGAAGCTGCTTCTTCGCGCAAAGACGATTCTGCCGCTCACAGTGCTCTGCGGTGTGCGCCTTCTGCCGAAAGAGGCCCGGGAGCGGTGCTTAGCTCTGCAGAGCACCGTACCTTCGTCTTTAGCCTCTCTTCTCGTCTACATCTTAGCAAAAAGCTTTTCCACTCTGTCTGGCAAGGAGAAACTGTGCCAGCACAAAAAACATCTCCCATCGTGTTCTAGAGGCTGCACGGAGGTCTGCCGAGTGTTTTGCAAGAAGAGAAAGAAAGTTGTCCAAAACAGCTTCCAATCCAATGTTCATGTGAATAGAAAAGGCAGGAGAGTGGTCAGGTACTGTTTTCTCTCAGTTGGCAAGCTGCGCACACAATCGCAGTGTTGTACAGCTTGTTTCATCACCTTTGCGAAGTTGCCGCTCTCTGCGGCTCCGGGAGACGAAGAAGCTGCTTCTTCGCGCAAAGACGATTCTGCCGCTCACAGTGCTCTGCGGTGTGCGCCTTCTGCCGAAAGAGATCCGGGAGCTGTGCTTAGCTGTGCAGAGCACCGTACCTTCGTCTTTAGCCTCTCTTCTCGTCTACATCTTAGCAAAAAGCTTTTCCACTCTGTCTGGCAAGGAGAAACTGTGCCAGCACAAAAAACATCTCCCATCGTGTTCTAGAGGCTGCAAGGAGGTCTGCCGAGTGTTTTGCAAGAAGAGAATGAAAGTTGTCCAAAACAGCTTGCAATCGAATGTTCATGTGAATAGAAAAGGCAGGAGAGTGGTCAGGTACTGTTTTCTCTCAGTTGGCAAGCTGCGCACACAATCGCAGTGTTGTACAGCTTGTTTCATCGCCTTTGCGAAGCTGCCGCTCTCTCCGGCTCCCGGAGACGAAGAAGCTGCTTCTTCGCGCAAAGACGATTCTGCCGCTCACAGTGCTCTGCGGTGTGCGCCTTCTGCCGAAAGACGCCCGGGAGCGGTGCTTAGCTCTGCAGAGCACCGTACCTTCGTCTTTAGCCTCTCTTCTCGTCTACATCTTAGCAAAAGGCTTTTCCACTCTGTCTGGCAAGGAGAAACTGTGCCAGCACAAAAAACATCTCCCATCGTGTTCTAGAGGCTGCACGGAGGTCTGCCGAGTGTTTTGCAAGAAGAGAAGGAAAGTTGTCCAAAACAGCTTGCAATCGAATGTTCATGTGAATAGAAAAGGCAGGAGAGTGGTCAGGTACTGTTTTCTCTCAGTTGCCAAGCTGCGCACACAATCGCAGTGTTGTACAGCTTGTTTCATCGCCTTTGCGAAGTTGCCGCTCTCTCCGGCTCCCGGAGACGAAGAAGCTGCTTCTTCGCGCAAAGACGATTCTGCCGCTCACAGTGCTCTGCGGTGTGCGCCTTCTGCCGAAAGACGCCCGGGAGCGGTGCTTAGCTCTGCAGAGCACCGTACCTTCGTCTTTAGCCTCTCTTCTCCTCTACATCTTAGCAAAAAGCTTTTCCACTCTGTCTGGCAAGGAGAAACTGTGCCAGCACAAAAAACATCTCCCATCGTGTTCTAGAGGCTGCACGGAGGTCTGCCGAGTGTTTTGCAAGAAGAGAAGGAAAGTTGTCCAAAACAGCTTCCAATCGAATGTTCATGTGAATAGAAAAGGCAGGAGAGTGGTCAGGTACTGTTTTCTCTCAGTTGCCAAGCTGCGCATACAATCGCAGTGTTGTACAGCTTGTTTCATCACATTTGCGAAGTTGCCGCTCTCTCCGGCTCCCGGAGACGAAGAAGCTGCTTCTTCGCGCAAAGACGATTCTGCCGCTCACAGTGCTCTGCGGTGTGCGCCTTCTGCCGAAAGACGCCCGGGAGCGGTGCTTAGCTCTGCAGAGCACCGTACCTTCGTCTTTAGCCTCTCTTCTCGTCTACATCTTAGCAAAAAGCTTTTCCACTCTGTCTGGACAGGAGAAACTGTGCCAGCACACAAAACATCTCCCATCGTGTTCTAGAGGCTGCACGGAGGTCTGCCGAGTGTTTTGCAAGAAGAGAAAGAAAGTTGTCCAAAACAGCTTGCAATCGAATGTTCATGTGAATAGAAAAGGCAGGAGAGTGGTCAGGTACTGTTTTCTCTCAGTTGGCAAGCTGCGCACACAATCGCAGTGTTGTACAGCTTGTTTCATCACCTTTGCGAAGCTGCCGCTCTCTCCGGCTCCCGGAGACGAAGAAGCTGCTTCTTCGCGCAAAGACGATTCTGCCGCTCACAGTGCTCTGCAGTGTGTGTCTTCTGCAGAAAGAGGTCCGGGAGCTGTGCTTAGCTGTGCAGAGCACCGTACCTTCGTCTTTAGCCTCTCTTCTCGTCTACATCTTAGCAAAAAGCCTTTCCACTCTGTCTGGCAGGGAGAAACTGAGCCAACACAGATACCATCTCCCATCGTGTTCTAGAGGCTGCACGGAGGTCTGCCGAGTGTTTTGCAAGAAGAGAAAGAAAGTTGTCCAAAACAGCTTGCAATCGAATGTTCATGTGAATAGAAAAGGCAGGAGAGTGGTCAGGTACTGTTTTCTCTCAGTTGCCAAGCTGCGCACACAATCGCAGTGTTGTACAGCTTGTTTCATTGCCTTTGCGAAGCTGCCGCTCTCTCCGGCTCCCGGAGACGAAGAAGCTGCTTCTTCGCGCAAAGACGATTCTGCCGCTCACAGTGCTCTGCGGTGTGCGCCTTCTGCCGAAAGACGCCCGGGAGCGGTGCTTAGCTCTGCAGAGCACCGTACCTTCGTCTTTAGCCTCTCTTCTCCTCTACATCTTAGCAAAAAGCTTTTCCACTCTGTCTGGCAAGGAGAAACTGTGCCAGCACAAAAAACATCTCCCATCGTGTTCTAGAGGCTGCACGGAGGTCTGCCGAGTGTTTTGCAAGAAGAGAAAGAAAGTTGTCCAAAACAGCTTGCAATCGAATGTTCATGTGAATAGAAAAGGCAGGAGAGTGGTCGGGTACTGTTTTCTCTCAGTTGCCAAGCTGCGCACACAATCGCAGTGTTGTACAGCTTGTTTCATCGCCTTTGCGAAGTTGCCGCTCTCTCCGGCTCCCGGAGACGAAGAAGCTGCTTCTTCGCGCAAAGACGATTCTGCCGCTCACAGTGCTCTGCGGTGTGCGCCTTCTGCCGAAACACGCCCGGGAGCGGTGCTTAGCTCTGCAGAGCACCGTACCTTCGTCTTTAGCCTCTCTTCTCGTCTACATCTTAGCAAAAAGCTTTTCCACTCTGTCTGGCAAGGAGAAACTGTGCCAGCACAAAAAACATCTCCCATCGTGTTCTAGAGGCTGCACGGAGGTCTGCCGAGTGTTTTGCAAGAAGAGAAGGAAAGTTGTCCAAAACAGCTTCCAATCGAATGTTCATGTGAATAGAAAAGGCAGGAGAGTGGTCAGGTACTGTTTTCTCTCAGTTGCCAAGCTGCGCATACAATCGCAGTGTTGTACAGCTTGTTTCATCACATTTGCGAAGTTGCCGCTCTCTCCGGCTCCCGGAGACGAAGAAGCTGCTTCTTCGCGCAAAGACGATTCTGCCGCTCACAGTGCTCTGCGGTGTGCGCCTTCTGCCGAAAGAGGTCCGGGAGCGGTGCTTAGCTCTGCAGAGCACCGTACCTTCGTCTTTAGCCTCTCTTCTCGTCTACATCTTAGCAAAAAGCTTTTCCACTCTGTCTGGACAGGAGAAACTGTGCCAGCACACAAAACATCTCCCATCGTGTTCTAGAGGCTGCACGGAGGTCTGCCGAGTGTTTTGCAAGAAGAGAAAGAAAGTTGTCCAAAACAGCTTGCAATCGAATGTTCATGTGAATAGAAAAGGCAGGAGAGTGGTCAGGTACTGTTTTCTCTCAGTTGCCAAGCTGCGCACACAATCGCAGTGTTGTACAGCTTGTTTCATTGCCTTTGCGAAGCTGCCGCTCTCTCCGGCTCCCGGAGACGAAGAAGCTGCTTCTTCGCGCAAAGACGATTCTGCCGCTCACAGTGCTCTGCGGTGTGCGCCTTCTGCCGAAAGACGCCCGGGAGCGGTGCTTAGCTCTGCAGAGCACCGTACCTTCGTCTTTAGCCTCTCTTCTCGTCTACATCTTAGCAAAAAGCTTTTCCACTCTGTCTGGCAAGGAGAAACTGTGCCAGCACAAAAAACATCTCCCATCGTGTTCTAGAGGCTGCACGGAGGTCTGCCGAGTGTTTTGCAAGAAGAGAAAGAAAGTTGTCCAAAACAGCTTGCAATCGAATGTTCATGTGAATAGAAAAGTCAGGAGAGTGGTCGGGTACTGTTTTCTCTCAGTTGGCAAGCTGCGCACACAATCGCAGTGTTGTACAGCTTGTTTCATCGCCTTTGCGAAGCTGCCGCTCTCTCCGGCTCCCGGAGACGAAGAAGCTGCTTCTTCGCGCAAAGACGATTCTGCCGCTCACAGTGCTCTGCGGTGTGCGCCTTCTGCCGAAAGACGCCCGGGAGCGGTGCTTAGCTCTGCAGAGCACAGTACCTTCGTCTTTAGCCTCTCTTCTCGTCTACATCTTAGCAAAAAGCTTTTCCACTCTGTCTGGCAAGGAGAAACTTTGCCAGCACGAGAAACATCTCCCATCGTGTTCTAGAGGCTGCACGGAGGTCTGCCGAGTGTTTTGCAAGAAGAGAAAGAAAGTTGTCCAAAACAGCTTCCAATCCAATGTTCATGTGAATAGAAAAGGCAGGAGAGTGGTCAGGTACTGTTTTCTCTCAGTTGGCAAGCTGCGCACACAATCGCAGTGTTGTACAGCTTGTTTCATCACCTTTGCTGAATTGCCGCTCTCTCCGGCTCCCGGAGACGAAGAAGCTGCTTCTTCGCGCAAAGACGATTCTGCCGCTCACAGTGCTCTGCGGTGTGTGTCTTCTGCCGAAAGAGATCCGGGAGCGGTGCTTAGCTCTGCAGAGCACCGTACCTTCGTCTTTAGCCTCTCTTCTCGTCTACATCTTAGCAAAAAGCTTTTCCACTCTGTCTGGCAAGGAGAAACTGTGCCAGCACAAAAAACATCTCCCATCGTGTTCTAGAGGCTGCACGGAGGTCTGCCGAGTGTTTTGCAAGAAGAGAAGGAAAGTTGTCCAACACAGCTTGCAATCGAATGTTCATGTGAATAGAAAAGGCAGGAGAGTGGTCAGGTACTGTTTTCTCTCAGTTGCCAAGCTGCGCACACAATCGCAGTGTTGTACAGCTTGTTTCATCACCGTTGCGAAGTTGCCGCTCTCTCCGGCTCCCGGAGACGAAGAAGCTGCTTCTTCGCGCAAAGACGATTCTGCCGCTCACAGTGCTCTGCGGTGTGCGCCTTCTGCCGAAAGAGATCCGGGAGCGGTGCTTAGCTCTGCAGAGCACCGTACCTTCGTCTTTAGCCTCTCTTCTCGTCTACATCTTAGCAAAAAGCTTTTCCACTCTGTCTGGCAAGGAGAAACTGTGCCAGCACAGAAAACATCTCCCATCGTGTTCTAGAGGCTTCACGGAGGTCTGCAGAGTGTTTTGCAAGAAGAGAAAGAAAGTGGTCCAAAACAGATTGCAATCGAATGTTCATGTGAATAGAAAAGGCAGGAGAGTGGTCAGGTACTGTTTTCTCTCAGTTGGCAAGCTGCGCACACAATCGCAGTGTTGTACAGCTTGTTTCATCGCCTTTGCGAAGCTGCCGCTCTCTCCGGCTCCCGGAGACGAAGAAGCTGCTTCTTCGCGCAAAGACGATTCTGCCGCTCACAGTGCTCTGCGGTGTGCGCCTTCTGCCGAAAGAAATCCGGGAGCGGTGCTTAGCTCTGCAGAGCACCGTACCTTCGTCTTTAGCCTCTCTTCTCGTCTACATCTTAGCAAAAAGCTTTTCCACTCTGTCTGGCAAGGAGAAACTGTGCCAGCACAAAAAACATCTCCCATCGTGTTCTAGAGGCTGCACGGAGGTCTGCCGAGTGTTTTGCAAGAAGAGAAAGAAAGTTGTCCAAAACAGCTTGCAATCGAATGTTCATGTGAATAGAAAAGGCAGGAGAGTGGTCAGGTACTGTTTTCTCTCAGTTGGCAAGCTGCGCACACAATCGCAGTGTTGTACAACTTGTTTCACACCTTTGCGAAGTTGCCGCTCTCTCCGGCTCCCGGAGACGAAGAAGCTGCTTCTTCGCGCAAAGACGATTCTGCCGCTCACAGTGCTCTGCGGTGTGCGCCTTCTGCCGAAAGAGGCCCGGGAGCGGTGCTTAGCTCTGCAGAGCACCGTACCTTCGTCTTTAGCCTCTCTTCTCGTCTACATCTTAGCAAAAAGCTTTTCCACTCTGTCTGGCAAGGAGAAACTGTGCCAGCACAAAAAAAATCTCCCATCGTGTTCTAGAGGCTGCACGGAGGTCTGCCGAGTGTTTTGCAAGAAGAGAAAGAAAGTTGTCCAAAACAGCTTGCAATCGAATGTTCATGTGAATAGAAAAGGCAGGAGAGTGGTCAGGTACTGTTTTCTCTCAGTTGCCAAGCTGCGCACACAATCGCAGTGTTGTACAGCTTGTTTCATCACCTTTGCGAAGTTGCCGCTCTCTGCGGCTCCGGGAGACGAAGAAGCTGCTTCTTCGCGCAAAGACGATTCTGCCGCTCACAGTGCTCTGCGGTGTGCGCCTTCTGCCGAAAGAGATCCGGGAGCTGTGCTTAGCTGTGCAGAGCACCGTACCTTCGTCTTTAGCCTCTCTTCTCGTCTACATCTTAGCAAAAAGCTTTTCCACTCTGTCTGGCAAGGAGAAACTGTGCCAGCACAAAAAACATCTCCCATCGTGTTCTAGAGGCTGCAAGGAGGTCTGCCGAGTGTTTTGCAAGAAGAGAATGAAAGTTGTCCAAAACAGCTTGCAATCGAATGTTCATGTGAATAGAAAAGGCAGGAGAGTGGTCAGGTACTGTTTTCTCTCAGTTGGCAAGCTGCGCACACAATCGCAGTGTTGTACAGCTTGTTTCATCGCCTTTGCGAAGCTGCCGCTCTCTCCGGCTCCCGGAGACGAAGAAGCTGCTTCTTCGCGCAAAGACGATTCTGCCGCTCACAGTGCTCTGCGGTGTGCGCCTTCTGCCGAAAGACGCCCGGGAGCGGTGCTTAGCTCTGCAGAGCACCGTACCTTCGTCTTTAGCCTCTCTTCTCGTCTACATCTTAGCAAAAGGCTTTTCCACTCTGTCTGGCAAGGAGAAACTGTGCCAGCACAAAAAACATCTCCCATCGTGTTCTAGAGGGTGCACGGAGGTCTGCCGAGTGTTTTGCAAGAAGAGAAGGAAAGTTGTCCAAAACAGCTTGCAATCGAATGTTCATGTGAATAGAAAAGGCAGGAGAGTGGTCAGGTACTGTTTTCTCTCAGTTGCCAAGCTGCGCACACAATCGCAGTGTTGTACAGCTTGTTTCATCGCCTTTGCGAAGTTGCCGCTCTCTCCGGCTCCCGGAGACGAAGAAGCTGCTTCTTCGCGCAAAGACGATTCTGCCGCTCACAGTGCTCTGCGGTGTGCGCCTTCTGCCGAAAGACGCCCGGGAGCGGTGCTTAGCTCTGCAGAGCACCGTACCTTCGTCTTTAGCCTCTCTTCTCCTCTACATCTTAGCAAAAAGCTTTTCCACTCTGTCTGGCAAGGAGAAACTGTGCCAGCACAAAAAACATCTCCCATCGTGTTCTAGAGGCTGCACGGAGGTCTGCCGAGTGTTTTGCAAGAAGAGAAGGAAAGTTGTCCAAAACAGCTTCCAATCGAATGTTCATGTGAATAGAAAAGGCAGGAGAGTGGTCAGGTACTGTTTTCTCTCAGTTGCCAAGCTGCGCATACAATCGCAGTGTTGTACAGCTTGTTTCATCACATTTGCGAAGTTGCCGCTCTCTCCGGCTCCCGGAGACGAAGAAGCTGCTTCTTCGCGCAAAGACGATTCTGCCGCTCACAGTGCTCTGCGGTGTGCGCCTTCTGCCGAAAGACGCCCGGGAGCGGTGCTTAGCTCTGCAGAGCACCGTACCTTCGTCTTTAGCCTCTCTTCTCGTCTACATCTTAGCAAAAAGCTTTTCCACTCTGTCTGGACAGGAGAAACTGTGCCAGCACACAAAACATCTCCCATCGTGTTCTAGAGGCTGCACGGAGGTCTGCCGAGTGTTTTGCAAGAAGAGAAAGAAAGTTGTCCAAAACAGCTTGCAATCGAATGTTCATGTGAATAGAAAAGGCAGGAGAGTGGTCAGGTACTGTTTTCTCTCAGTTGGCAAGCTGCGCACACAATCGCAGTGTTGTACAGCTTGTTTCATCACCTTTGCGAAGCTGCCGCTCTCTCCGGCTCCCGGAGACGAAGAAGCTGCTTCTTCGCGCAAAGACGATTCTGCCGCTCACAGTGCTCTGCAGTGTGTGTCTTCTGCAGAAAGAGGTCCGGGAGCTGTGCTTAGCTGTGCAGAGCACCGTACCTTCGTCTTTAGCCTCTCTTCTCGTCTACATCTTAGCAAAAAGCCTTTCCACTCTGTCTGGCAGGGAGAAACTGAGCCAACACAGATACCATCTCCCATCGTGTTCTAGAGGCTGCACGGAGGTCTGCCGAGTGTTTTGCAAGAAGAGAAAGAAAGTTGTCCAAAACAGCTTGCAATCGAATGTTCATGTGAATAGAAAAGGCAGGAGAGTGGTCAGGTACTGTTTTCTCTCAGTTGCCAAGCTGCGCACACAATCGCAGTGTTGTACAGCTTGTTTCATTGCCTTTGCGAAGCTGCCGCTCTCTCCGGCTCCCGGAGACGAAGAAGCTGCTTCTTCGCGCAAAGACGATTCTGCCGCTCACAGTGCTCTGCGGTGTGCGCCTTCTGCCGAAAGACGCCCGGGAGCGGTGCTTAGCTCTGCAGAGCACCGTACCTTCGTCTTTAGCCTCTCTTCTCCTCTACATCTTAGCAAAAAGCTTTTCCACTCTGTCTGGCAAGGAGAAACTGTGCCAGCACAAAAAACATCTCCCATCGTGTTCTAGAGGCTGCACGGAGTTCTGCCGAGTGTTTTGCAAGAAGAGAAAGAAAGTTGTCCAAAACAGCTTGCAATCGAATGTTCATGTGAATAGAAAAGGCAGGAGAGTGGTCGGGTACTGTTTTCTCTCAGTTGGCAAGCTGCGCACACAATCGCAGTGTTGTACAGCTTGTTTCATCGCCTTTGCGAAGCTGCCGCTCTCTCCGGCTCCCGGAGACGAAGAAGCTGCTTCTTCGCGCAAAGACGATTCTGCCGCTCACAGTGCTCTGCGGTGTGCGCCTTCTGCCGAAAGACGCCCGGGAGCGGTGCTTAGCTCTGCAGAGCACCGTACCTGCTTCTTTAGCCTCTCTTCTCGTCTACATCTTAGCAAAAAGCTTTTCCACTCTGTCTGGCAAGGAGAAACTGTGCCAGCACAAAAAACATCTCCCATCGTGTTCTAGAGGCTGCACGGAGGTCTGCCGAGTGTTTTGCAAGAAGAGAAGGAAAGTTGTCCAAAACAGCTTGCAATCGAATGTTCATGTGAATAGAAAAGGCAGGAGAGTGGTCAGGTACTGTTTTCTCTCAGTTGGCAAGCTGCGCACACAATCGCAGTGTTGTACAGCTTGTTTCATCGCCTTTGCGAAGCTGCCGCTCTCTCCGGCTCCCGGAGACGAAGAAGCTGCTTCTTCGCGCAAAGACGATTCTGCCGCTCACAGTGCTCTGCGGTGTGCGCCTTCTGCCGAAAGACGCCCGGGAGCGGTGCTTAGCTCTGCAGAGCACCGTACCTTCGTCTTTAGCCTCTCTTCTCGTCTACATCTTAGCAAAAAGCTTTTCCACTCTGTCTGGCAAGGAGAAACTGTGCCAGCACAAAAAACATCTCCCATCGTGTTCTAGAGGCTGCACGGAGGTCTGCCGAGTGTTTTGCAAGAAGAGAAAGAAAGTGTTCCAAAACAGCTTGCAATCGAATGTTCATGTGAATAGAAAAGGCAGGAGAGTGGTCAGGTACTGTTTTCTCTCAGTTGGCAAGCTGCGCACACAATCGCAGTGTTGTACAGCTTGTTTCATCGCCTTTGCGAAGCTGCCGCTCTCTCCGGCTCCCGGAGACGAAGAAGCTGCTTCTTCGCGCAAAGACGATTCTGCCGCTCACAGTGCTCTGCGGTGTGCGCCTTCTGCCGAAAGACGCCCGGGAGCGGTGCTTAGCTCTGCAGAGCACCGTACCTTCGTCTTTAGCCTCTCTTCTCGTCTACATCTTAGCAAAAAGCTTTTCCACTCTGTCTGGCAAGGAGAAACTGTGCCAGCACAAAAAACATCTCCCATCGTGTTCTAGAGGCTGCACGGAGGTCTGCCGAGTGTTTTGCAAGAAGAGAAGGAAAGTTGTCCAAAACAGCTTGCAATCGAATGTTCATGTGAATAGAAAAGGCAGGAGAGTGGTCAGGTACTGTTTTCTCTCAGTTGCCAAGCTGCGCACACAATCGCAGTGTTGTACAGCTTGTTTCATCACCTTTGCGAAGTTGCCGCTCTCTCCGGCTCCCGGAGACGAAGAAGCTGCTTCTTCGCGCAAAGACGATTCTGCCGCTCACAGTGCTCTGCGGTGTGCGCCTTCTGCCGAAAGAGATCCGGGAGCAGTGCTTAGCTCTGCAGAGCACCGTACCTTCGTCTTTAGCCTCTCTTCTCGTCTACATCTTAGCAAAAAGCTTTTCCACTCTGTCTGGCAAGGAGAAACTGTGCCAGCACAGAAAACATCTCCCATCGTGTTCTAGAGGCTTCACGGAGGTCTGCAGAGTGTTTTGCAAGAAGAGAAAGAAAGTGGTCCAAAACAGATTGCAATCGAATGTTCATGTGAATAGAAAAGGCAGGAGAGTGGTCAGGTACTGTTTTCTCTCAGTTGGCAAGCTGCGCACACAATCGCAGTGTTGTACAGCTTGTTTCATCGCCTTTGCGAAGCTGCCGCTCTCTCCGGCTCCCGGAGACGAAGAAGCTGCTTCTTCGCGCAAAGACGATTCTGCTGCTCACAGTGCTCTGCGGTGTGCGCCTTCTGCCGAAAGAAATCCGGGAGCGGTGCTTAGCTCTGCAGAGCACCGTACCTTCGTCTTTAGCCTCTCTTCTCGTCTACATCTTAGCAAAAAGCTTTTCCACTCTGTCTGGCAAGGAGAAACTTTGCCAGCGCGAGAAACATCTCCCATCGTGTTCTAGAGGCTGCACGGAGGTCTGCCGAGTGTTTTGCAAGAAGAGAAAGAAAGTTGTCCAAAACAGCTTGCAATCGAATGTTCATGTGAATAGAAAAGGCAGGAGAGTGGTCAGGTACTGTTTTCTCTCAGTTGGCAAGCTGCGCACACAATCGCAGTGTTGTACAACTTGTTTCACACCTTTGCGAAGTTGCCGCTCTCTCCGGCTCCCGGAGACGAAGAAGCTGCTTCTTCACGCAAAGACGATTCTGCCGCTCACAGTGCTCTGCGGTGTGCGCCTTCTGCCGAAAGACGCCCGGGAGCGGTGCTTAGCTCTGCAGAGCACCGTACCTTCGTCTTTAGCCTCTCTTCTCGTCTACATCTTAGCAAAAAGCTTTTCCACTCTGTCTGGACAGGAGAAACTGTGCCAGCACACAAAACATCTCCCATCGTGTTCTAGAGGCTGCACGGAGGTCTGCCGAGTGTTTTGCAAGAAGAGAAAGAAAGTTTTCCAAAACAGCTTGCAATCGAATGTTCATGTGAATAGAAAAGGCAGGAGAGTGGTCAGGTACTGTTTTCTCTCAGTTGGCAAGCTGCGCACACAATCGCAGTGTTGTACAGCTTGTTTCATCACCTTTGCGAAGCTGCCGCTCTCTCCGGCTCCCGGAGACGAAGAAGCTGCTTCTTCGCGCAAAGACGATTCTGCCGCTCACAGTGCTCTGCAATGTGTGTCTTCTGCAGAAAGAGGTCCGGGAGCTGTGCTTAGCTGTGCAGAGCAACCGTACCTTCGTCTTTAGCCTCTCTTCTCGTCTACATCTTAGCAAAAAGCCTTTCCACTCTGTCTGGCAGGGAGAAACTGAGCCAACACAGAAACCATCTCCCATCGTGTTCTAGAGGCTGCACGGAGGTCTGCCGAGTGTTTTGCAAGAAGAGAAAGAAAGTTGTCCCAAAACAGCTTGCAATCGAATGTTCATGTGAATAGAAAAGGCAGGAGAGTGGTCAGGTACTGTTTTCTCTCAGTTGCCAAGCTGCGCACACAATCGCAGTGTTGTACAGCTTGTTTCATTGCCTTTGCGAAGCTGCCGCTCTCTCCTCCGGCTCCCGGAGACGAAGAAGCTGCTTCTTCGCGCAAAGACGATTCTGCCGCTCACAGTGCTCTGCGGTGTGCGCCTTCTGCCGAAAGACGCCCGGGAGCGGTGCTTAGCTCTGCAGAGCACCGTACCTTCGTCTTTAGCCTCTCTTCTCGTCTACATCTTAGCAAAAAGCTTTTCCACTCTGTCTGGCAAGGAGAAACTGTGCCAGCACAAAAAACATCTCCCATCGTGTTCTAGAGGCTGCACGGAGGTCTGCCGAGTGTTTTGCAAGAAGAGAAAGAAAGTTGTCCAAAACAGCTTGCAATCGAATGTTCATGTGAATAGAAAAGGCAGGAGAGTGGTCAGGTACTGTTTTCTCTCAGTTGCCAAGCTGCGCACACAATCGCAGTGTTGTACAGCTTGTTTCATCACCTTTGCGAAGTTGCCGCTCTCCTGCGGCTCCGGGAGACGAAGAAGCTGCTTCTTCGCGCAAAGACGATTCTGCCGCTCACAGGTCTCTGCGGTGTGCGCCTTCTGCCGAAAGACGCCCGGGAGCGGTGCTTAGCTCTGCAGAGCACCGTACCTTCGTTTTTGGCCTGTCTTCTCGTCTACATCTTAGCAAAAAGCTTTTCCACTCTGTCTGGCAAGGAGAAACTGTGCAGCACAAAAAACATCTCCCATTCGTGTTCTAGAGGCTGCACGGAGGTCTGCCGAGTGTTTTGCAAGAAGAGAAGGAAAGTTGTCCAAAACAGCTTGCAATCGAATGTTCATGTGAATAGAAAAGGCAGGAGAGTGGTCAGGTACTGTTTTCTCTCAGTTGCCAAGCTGCGCACACAATCGCAGTGTTGTACAGCTTGTTTCATCGCCTTTGCGAAGTTGCCGCTCTCATCCGGCTCCCGGAGACGAAGAAGCTGCTTCTTCGCGCAAAGACGATTCTGCCGCTCACAGTGCTCTGCGGTGTGCGCCTTCTGCCGAAAGACGCCCGGGAGCGGTGCTTAGCTCTGCAGAGCACCGTACCTTCGTCTTTAGCCTCTCTTCTCCTCTACATCTTAGCAAAAAGCTTTTCCACTCTGTCTGGCAAGGAGAAACTGTGCCAGCACAAAAACCATCTCCCATCGTGTTCTAGAGGCTGCACGGAGGTCTGCCGAGTGTTTTGCAAGAAGAGAAGGAAAGTTGTCCAAAACAGCTTGCAATCGAATGTTCATGTGAATAGAAAAGGCAGGAGAGTGGTCAGGTACTGTTTTCTCTCAGTTGGCAAGCTGCGCACACAATCGCAGTGTTGTACAGCTTGTTTCATCACCTTTGCGAAGCTGCCGCTCTCTCCGGCTCCCGGAGACGAAGAAGCTGCTTCTTCGCGCAAAGACTATTCTGCCGCTCACAGTGCTCTGCAGTGTGTGTCTTCTGCAGAAAGAGGTCCGGGAGCTGTGCTTAGCTGTGCAGAGCACCGTACCTTCGTCTTTAGCCTCTCTTCTCGTCTACATCTTAGCAAAAGCCTTTCCACTCTGTCTGGCAGGGAGAAACTGAGCCAACACAGAAACCATCTCCATCGTGTTCTAGAGGCTGCACGGATGTCTGCCGAGTGTTTTGCAAGAAGAGAAAGAAAGTTGTCCAAAAACAGCTTGCAATCGAATGTTCATGTGAATAGAAAAGGCAGGAGAGTGGTCAGGTACTGTTTTCTCTCAGTTGCCAAGCTGCGCACACAATCGCAGTGTTGTACAGCTTGTTTCATTGCCTTTGCGAAGCTGCCGCTCTCTCCGGCTCCCGGAGACGAAGAAGCTGCTTCTTCGCGCAAAGACGATTCTGCCGCTCACAGTGCTCTGCGGTGTGCGCCTTCTGCCGAAAGACGCCCGGGAGCGGTGCTTAGCTCTGCAGAGCACCGTACCTTCGTCTTTAGCCTCTCTTCTCCTCTACATCTTAGCAAAAAGCTTTTCCACTCTGTCTGGCAAGGAGAAACTGTGCCAGCACAAAAAACATCTCCCATCGTGTTCTAGAGGCTGCACGGAGGTCTGCCGAGTGTTTTGCAAGAAGAGAAAGAAAGTTGTCCAAAACAGCTTGCAATCGAATGTTCATTGTGAATAGAAAAGTCAGGAGAGTGGTCGGGTACTGTTTTCTCTCAGTTGGCAAGCTGCGCACACAATCGCAGTGTTGTACAGCTTGTTTCATCGCCTTTGCCAAGTTGCCGCTCTCTCCGGCTCCCGGAGACGAAGAAGCTGCTTCTTCGCGCAAAGACGATTCTGCCGCTCACAGTGCTCTGCGGTGTGCGCCTTCTGCCGAAAGACGCCCGGGAGCGGTGCTTAGCTCTGCAGAGCACCGTACCTTCGTCTTTAGCCTCTCTTCTCGTCTACATCTTGGCAAAAAGCTTTTCCACTCTGTCTGGCAAGGAGAAACTTTGCCAGCACGAGAAACATCTCCCATCGTGTTCTAGAGGCTGCACGGAGGTCTGCCGAGTGTTTTGCAAGAAGAGAAAGAAAGTTGTCCAAAACAGCTTGCAATCGAATGTTCATGTGAATAGAAAAGGCAGGAGAGTGGTCAGGTACTGTTTTCTCTCAGTTGGCAAGCTGCGCACACAATCGCAGTGTTGTACAGCTTGTTTCATCACCTTTGCGGAATTGCCGCTCTCTCCGGCTCCCGGAGACGAAGAAGCTGCTTCTTCGCGCAAAGACGATTCTGCCGCTCACAGTGCTCTGCGGTGTGTGTCTTCTGCCGAAAGAGATCCGGGAGCGGTGCTTAGCTCTGCAGAGCACCGTACCTTCGTCTTTAGCCTCTCTTCTCGTCTACATCTTAGCAAAAAGCTTTTCCACTCTGTCTGGCAAGGAGAAACTGTGCCAGCACAAAAAACATCTCCCATCGTGTTCTAGAGGCTGCACGGAGGTCTGCCGAGTGTTTTGCAAGAAGAGAAAGAAAGTTGTCCAAAACAGCTTGCAATCGAATGTTCATGTGAATAGAAAAGGCAGGAGAGTGGTCAGGTACTGTTTTCTCTCAGTTGCCAAGCTGCGCACACAATCGCAGTGTTGTACAGCTTGTTTCATCGCCTTTGCGAAGCTGCCGCTCTCTCCGGCTCCCGGAGACGAAGAAGCTGCTTCTTCGCGCAAAGACGATTCTGCCGCTCACAGTGTTCTGCGGTGTGCGCCTTCTGCCGAAAGACGCCCGGGAGCGGTGCTTAGCTCTGCAGAGCACCGTACCTTCGTCTTTAGCCTCTCTTCTCGTCTACATCTTAGCAAAAAGCTTTTCCACTCTGTCTGGAAAGGAAAAACTGTGCCAGCACAAAAAACATCTCCCATCGTGTTCTAGAGGCTGCACGGAGGTCTGCCGAGTGTTTTGCAAGAAGAGAAGGAAAGTTGTCCAAAACAGCTTGCAATCGAATGTTCATGTGAATAGAAAAGGCAGGAGAGTGGTCAGGTACTGTTTTCTCTCAGTTGGCAAGCTGCGCACACAATCGCAGTGTTGTACAGCTTGTTTCATCGCCTTTGCGAAGTTGCCGCTCTCTCCGGCTCCCGGAGACGAAGAAGCTGCTTCTTCGCGCAAAGACGATTCTGCCGCTCACAGTGCTCTGCGGTGTGCGCCTTCTGCCGATAGACGCCCGGGAGCGGTGCTTAGCTCTGCAGAGCACCGTACCTTCGTCTTTAGCCTCTCTTCTCGTCTACATCTTAGCAAAAAGCTTTTCCACTCTGTCTGGCAAGGAGAAACTGTGCCAGCACAAAAAACATCTCCCATCGTGTTCTAGAGGCTGCACGGAGGTCTGCCGAGTGTTTTGCAAGAAGAGAAGGAAAGTTGGCCAAAACAGCTTGCAATCGAATGTTCATGTGAATAGAAAAGGCAGGAGAGTGGTCAGGTACTGTTTTCCTCTCAGTTGGCAAGCTGCGCATACAATCGCAGTGTTGTACAGCTTGTTTCATCACCTTTGCGAAGTTGCCGCTCTCTCCGGCTCCCGGAGACGAAGAAGCTGCTTCTTCGCGCAAAGACGATTCTGCCGCTCACAGTGCTCTGCGGTGTGCGCCTTCTGCCGAAAGACGCCCGGGAGCGGTGCTTAGCTCTGCAGAGCACCGTACCTTCGTCTTTAGCCTCTCTTCTCGTCTACATCTTAGCAAAAAGCTTTTCCACTCTGTCTGGCAAGGAGAAACTGTGCCAGCACAAAAAACATCTCCCATCGTGTTCTAGAGGCTGCACGGAGGTCTGCCGAGTGTTTTGCAAGAAGAGAAAGAAAGTTGTCCAAAACAGCTTGCAATCGAATGTTCATGTGAATAGAAAAGGCAGGAGAGTGGTCAGGTACTGTTTTCTCTCAGTTGCCAAGCTGCGCACACAATCGCAGTGTTGTACAGCTTGTTTCATCACTTTTGCGAAGTTGCCGCTCTCTCCGGCTCCCGGAGACGAAGAAGCTGCTTCTTCGCGCAAAGACGATTCTGCCGCTCACAGTGCTCTGCAGTGTGCGTCTTCTGCAGAAAGAGGTCCGGGAGCTGTGCTTAGCTGTGCAGAGCACCGTACCTTCGTCTTTAGCCTCTCTTCTCGTCTACATCTTAGCAAAAAGCCTTTCCACTCTGTCTGGCAAGGAGAAACTGAGCCAACACAGAAACCATCTCCCATCGTGTTCTAGAGGCTGCACGGAGGTCTGCCGAGTGTTTTGCAAGAAGAGAAAGAAAGTGGTCCAAAACAGCTTGCAATCGAATGTTCATGTGAATAGAAAAGGCAGGAGAGTGGTCAGGTACTGTTTTCTCTCAGTTGGCAAGCTGCGCACACAATCGCAGTGTTGTACAGCTTGTTTCATCGCCTTTGCGAAGCTGCCGCTCTCTCCGGCTCCCGGAGACGAAGAAGCTGCTTCTTCGCGCAAAGACGATTCTGCCGCTCACAGTGCTCTGCGGTGTGCGCCTTCTGCCGAAAGACGCCCGGGAGCAGAGCTTAGCTCTGCAGAGCACCGTACCTTCGTCTTTAGCCTCTCTTCTCGTCTACATCTTAGCAAAAAGCTTTTCCACTCTGTCTGGCAAGGAGAAACTGTGCCAGCACAAAAAACATCTCCCATCGTGTTCTAGAGGCTGCACGGAGGTCTGCCGAGTGTTTTGCAAGAAGAGAAGGAAAGTTGTCCAAAACAGCTTGCAATCGAATGTTCATGTGAATAGAAAAGGCAGGAGAGTGGTCAGGTACTGTTTTCTCTCAGTTGCCAAGCTGCGCACACAATCGCAGTGTTGTACAGCTTGGTTCATCACCTTTGCGAAGTTGCCGCTCTCTCCGGCTCCCGGAGACGAAGAAGCTGCTTCTTCGCGCAAAGACGATTCTGCCGCTCACAGTGCTCTGCGGTGTGCGCCTTCTGCCGAAAGAGATCCGGCAGCGGTGCTTAGCTCTGCAGAGCACCGTACCTTCGTCTTTAGCCTCTCTTCTCGTCTACATCTTAGCAAAAAGCTTTTCCACTCTGTCTGGCAAGGAGAAACTTTGCCAGCACAGAAAACATCTCCCATCGTGTTCTAGAGGCTGCACGGAGGTCTGCCGAGTGTTTTGCAAGAAGAGAAATAAAGTGGTCCAAAACAGCTTGCAATCGAATGTTCATGTGAATAGAAAAGGCAGGAGAGTGGTCAGGTACTGTTTTCTCTCAGTTGGCAAGCTGCGCACACAATCGCAGTGTTGTACAGCTTGTTTCATCGCCTTTGCGAAGCTGCCGCTCTCTCCGGCTCCGGGAGACGAAGAAGCTGCTTCTTCGCGCAAAGACGATTCTGCCGCTCACAGTGCTCTGCGGTGTGCGCCTTCTGCCGAAAGAGATCCGGGAGCGGTGCTTAGCTCTGCAGAGCACCGTACCTTCGTCTTTAGCCTCTCTTCTCGTCTACATCTTAGCAAAAAGCTTTTCCACTCTGGCTAGCAAGGAGAAACTGTGCCAGCACACAAAACATCTCCCATCGTGTTCTAGAGGCTGCACGGAGGTCTGCCGAGTGTTTTGCAAGAAGAGAAGGAAAGTTGTCCAAAACAGCTCGCAATCGAATGTTCATGTGAATAGAAAAGGCAGGAGAGTGGTCAGGTACTGTTTTCTCTCAGTTGCCAAGCTGCGCACACAATCGCAGTGTTGTACAGCTTGTTTCATCGCCTTTGCGAAGCTGCCGCTCTCTCCGGCTCCCGGAGACGAAGAAGCTGCTTCTTCGCGCAAAGACGATTCTGCCGCTCACAGTGCTCTGCGGTGTGCGCCTTCTGCCGAAAGACGCCCGGGAGCGGTGCTTAGCTCTGCAGAGCACCGTACCTTCGTCTTTAGCCTCTCTTCTCGTCTACATCTTAGCAAAAAGCTTTTCCACTCTGTCTGGCAAGGAGAAACTGTGCCAGCACAAAAAACATCTCCCATCGTGTTCTAGAGGCTGCACGGAGGTCTGCCGAGTGTTTTGCAAGAAGAGAAAGAAAGTTGTCCAAAACAGCTTGCAATCGAATGTTCATGTGAATAGAAAAGGCAGGAGAGTGGTCAGGTACTGTTTTCTCTCAGTTGGCAAGCTGCGCACACAATCGCAGTGTTGTACAGCTTGTTTCATCACCTTTGCGAAGTTGCCGCTCTCTCCGGCTCCCGGAGACGAAGAAGCTGCTTCTTCGCGCAAAGACGATTCTGCCGCTCACAGTGCTCTGCGGTGTGTGTCTTCTGCCGAAAGAGGTCCGGGAGCGGTGCTTAGCTCTGCAGAGCACCGTACCTTCGTCTTTAGCCTCTCTTCTCGTCTACATCTTAGCAAAAAGCTTTTCCACTCTGTCTGGCAAGGAGAAACTGTGCCAGCACAAAAAACATCTCCCATCGTGTTCTAGAGGCTGCACGGAGGTCTGCCGAGTGTTTTGCAAGAAGAGAAGGAAAGTTGTCCAAAACAGCTTGCAATCGAATGTTCATGTGAATAGAAAAGGCAGGAGAGTGGTCAGGTACTGTTTTCTCTCAGTTGGCAAGCTGCGCACACAATCGCAGTGTTGTACAGCTTGTTTCATCACCTTTGCGAAGTTGCCGCTCTCTCCGGCTCCCGGAGACGAAGAAGCTGCTTCTTCGCGCAAAGACGATTCTGCCGCTCACAGTGCTCTGCGGTGTGCGCCTTCTGCCGAAAGAGATCCGGGAGCGGTGCTTAGCTCTGCAGAGCACCGTACCTTCGTCTTTAGCCTCTCTTCTCGTCTACATCTTAGCAAAAAGCTTTTCCACTCTGTCTGGCAAGGAGAAACTGTGCCAGCACAGAGAACATCTCCCATCGTGTTCTAGAGGCTGCACGGAGGTCTGCCGAGTGTTTTGCAAGAAGAGAAGGAAAGTTGTCCAAAACAGCTTGCAATCGAATGTTCATGTGAATAGAAAAGACAGGAGAGTGGTCAGGTACTGTTTTCTCTTAGTTGCCAAGCTGCGCACACAATCGCAGTGTTGTACAGCTTGTTTCATCACCTTTGCGAAGTTGCCGCTCTCTCCGGCTCCCGGAGACGAAGAAGCTGCTTCTTCGCGCAAAGACGATTCTGCCGCTCACAGTGCTCTGCGGTGTGCGCCTTCTGCCGAAAGAGGTCCGGGAGCGGTGCTTAGCTCTGCAGAGCACCGTACCTTCATCTTTAGCCTCTCTTCTCCTCTACATCTTAGCAAAAAGTTTTTCCACTCTGTCTGGCAAGGAGAAACTGTGCCAGCACAAAAAACATCTCCCATCGTGTTCTAGAGGCTGCACGGAGGTCTGCCGAGTGTTTTGCAAGAAGAGAAAGAAAGTTGTCCAAAACAGCTTGCAATCGAATGTTCATGTGAATAGAAAAGGCAGGAGAGTGGTCAGGTACTGTTTTCTCTCAGTCGGCAAGCTGCGCACACAATCGCAGTGTTGTACAGCTTGTTTCATCACCTTTGCGAAGTTGCCGCTCTCTCCGGCTCCCGGAGACGAAGAAGCTCCTTCTTCGCGCAAAGACGATTCTGCCGCTCACAGTGCTCTGCGGTGTGCGCCTTCTGCCGAAAGACGCCCGGGAGCGGTGCTTAGCTCTGCAGAGCACCGTACCTTCGTCTTTAGCCTCTCTTCTCGTCTACATCTTAGCAAAAAGCTTTTCCACTCTGTCTGGCAAGGAGAAACTTTGCCAGCACGAGAAACATCTCCCATCGTGTTCTAGAGGCTGCACGGAGGTCTGCCGAGTGTTTTGCAAGAAGAGAAAGAAAGTTGTCCAAAACAGCTTCCAATCCAATGTTCATGTGAATAGAAAAGGCAGGAGAGTGGTCAGGTACTGTTTTCTCTCAGTTGGCAAGCTGCGCACACAATCGCAGTGTTGTACAGCTTGTTTCATCACCTTTGCGAAGTTGCCGCTCTCTCCGGCTCCCGGAGACGAAGAAGCTGCTTCTTCGCGCAAAGACGATTCTGCCGCTCACAGTGCTCTGCGGTGTGCGCCTTCTGCCGAAAGACGCCCGGGAGCGGTGCTTAGCTCTGCAGAGCACCGTACCTTCGTCTTTAGCCTGTCTTCTCGTCTACATCTTAGCAAAAAGCTTTTCCACTCTGTCTGGCAAGGAGAAACTGTGCCAGCACACAAAACATCTCCCATCGTGTTCTAGAGGCTGCACGGAGGTCTGCCGAGTGTTTTGCAAGAAGAGAAAGAAAGTTGTCCAAAACAGCTTGCAATCGAATGTTCATGTGAATAGAAAAGGCAGGAGAGTGGTCAGGTACTGTTTTCTCTCAGTTGGCAAGCTGCGCACACAATCGCAGTGTTGTACAGCTTGTTTCATCACCTTTGCGAAGTTGCCGCTCTCTCCGGCTCCCGGAGACGAAGAAGCTGCTTCTTCGCGCAAAGACGATTCTGCCGCTCTCAGTGCTCTGCGGTGTGCGCCTTCTGCCGAAAGAGGTCCGGGAGCGGTGCTTAGCTCTGCAGAGCACCGTACCTTCATCTTCAGCCTCTCTTCTCGTCTACATCTTAGCAAAAAGCTTTTCCACTCTGTCTGGCAAGGAGAAACTTTGCCAGCACGAGAAACATCTCCCATCGTGTTCTAGAGGCTGCACGGAGGTCTGCCGAGTGTTTTGCAAGAAGAGAAAGAAAGTTGTCCAAAACAGCTTGCAATCGAATGTTCACGTGAATAGAAAAGGCAGGAGAGTGGTCAGGTACTGTTTTTTCTCAGTTGGCAAGCTGCGCACACAATCGCAGTGTTGTACAGCTTGTTTCATCACCTTTGCGAAGTTGCCGCTCTCTCCGGCTCCCGGAGACGAAGAAGCTGCTTCTTCGCGCAAAGACGATTCTGCCGCTCACAGTGCTCTGCAGTGTGTGTCTTCTGCCGAAAGAGGTCCGGGAGCTGTGTTTAGCTGTGCAGAGCACCGTACCTTCGTCTTTAGCCTCTCTTCTCGTCTACATCTTAGCAAAAAACCTTTCCACTCTGTCTGGCAAGGAGAAACTTTGCCAACACAGAAACCATCTCCCATCGTGTTCTAGAGGCTGCACGGCGGTCTGCCGAGTGTTTTGCAAGAAGAGAAAGAAAGTTGTCCAAAACAGCTTCCAATCGAATGTTCATGTGAATAGAAAAGGCAGGAGAGTGGTCAGGTACTGTTTTCTCTCAGTTGGCAAGCTGCGCACACAATCGCAGTGTTGTACAGCTTGTTTCTTCACCTTTGCGAAGCTGCCGCTCTCTCCGGCTCCCGGAGACGAAGAAGCTGCTTCTTCGCGCAAAGACGATTCTGCCGCTCACAGTGCTCTGCGGTGTGTGTCTTCTGCCGAAAGACGCCCGGGAGCTGTGCTTAGCTCTGCAGAGCACAGTACCTTCGTCTTTAGCCTCTCTTCTCGTCTACATCTTAGCAAAAAGCTTTTCCACTCTGTCTGGCAAGGAGAAACTGTGCCAGCACACAAAACATCTCCCATCGTGTTCTAGAGGCTGCACGGAGGTCTGCCGAGTGTTTTGCTAGAAGAGAAAGAAAGTTGTCCAAAACATCTTCCAATCGAATATTCATGTGAATAGAAAAGGCAGGAGAGTGGTCAGGTACTGTTTTCTCTCAGTTGGCAAGCTGCGCACACAATCGCAGTGTTGTACAGCTTGCATCTACACCTTTGCCAAGCTGCCGCTCTCTCCGGCTCCCGGAGGCGAAGAAGCGGCTTCTCCGCGCAAAGACGATTCAGCCGCTCACAGTGCTCTGCGGTGTGCGACTTCTGCCGAAAGACGCCCGGGAGCAGAGCTTAGCTCAGCAGAACACCGTACCTTCGTCTTTAGCCTCTCTTCTTGTCTACATCTTAGCAAAAAGCTTTTCCACTCTGTCTGTCAAGGAGAAACTGTGCCAGCACACAAAACATCTCCCATCGTGTTCTAGAAGTTGCACGGAGGTCTGCCGAGTGTTTTGCAAGAAGAGAATGAAAGTTGTCCAAAACAGCTTCCAATCGAATATTCATGTGAATAGAAAAGGCAGGAGAGTGGTCAGGTACTGTTTTCTCTCAGTTGGCAAGCTGCACACACAATGGCAGTGTTGTACAGCTTGCTTCTTCACCTTTGCCAAGCTGCAGAGCACAGTACCTTCGTCTTTAGCCTCTCTTCTCGTCTACATCTTAGCAAAAAGCTTTTCCACACTGTCTGGCAAGGAGAAACTGTGCCAGCACAGAAAACATCTCCCATCATGTTCTAGAAGTTGCACGGAGGTCTGCCGAGTGTTTTGCAAGAAGAGAAAGAAAGTTGTCCAAAACAGCTTCCAATCGAATATTCATGTGAATAGAAAAGGTAGGAGAGTGGTCAGGTACTGTTTTCTCTCAGTTTGTAAGCTGCACACACAATGGCAGTGTTGTACAGCTTGCTTCTTCACCTTTGCCAAGCTGCAGAGCACAGTACCTTCGTCTTTAGCCTCTCTTCTCGTCTACATCTTAGCAAAAAGCTTTTCCACTCTGTCTGGTAAGGAGAAACTGTGCCAGCACACAAAACCTCTCCCATCGTGTTCTAGAGGCTGCACGGACGTCTGCCGAGTGTTTTGCTAGAAGAGAAAGAAAGTTGTCCAAAACATCTTCCAATCGAATGTTCATGTGAATAGAAAAGGCAGGAGAGTGGTCAGGTACTGTTTTCTCTCAGTTGGCAAGCTGCGCACACAATCGCAGTGTTGTACAGCTTGTTTCATCACCTTTGCGAAGTTGCCGCTCTCTCCGGCTCCCGGAGACGAAGAAGCTGCTTCTTCGCGCAAAGACGATTCTGCCGCTCACAGTGCTCTGCGGTGTGCGCCTTCTGCCGAAAGAGGTCCGGGAGCGGTGCTTAGCTCTGCAGAGCACCGTACCTTCGTCTTTAGCCTCTCTTCTCGTCTACATCTTAGCAAAAAGCTTTTCCACTCTGTCTGGACAGGAGAAACTGTGCCAGCACACAAAACATCTCCCATCGTGTTCTAGAGGCTGCACGGAGGTCTGCCGAGTGTTTTGCAAGAAGAGAAAGAAAGTTTTCCAAAACAGCTTGCAATCGAATGTTCATGTGAATAGAAAAGGCAGGAGAGTGGTCAGGTACTGTTTTCTCTCAGTTGGCAAGCTGCGCACACAATCGCAGTGTTGTACAGCTTGTTTCATCACCTTTGCGAAGCTGCCGCTCTCTCCGGCTCCCGGAGACGAAGAAGCTGCTTCTTCGCGCAAAGACGATTCTGCCGCTCACAGTGCTCTGCAATGTGTGTCTTCTGCAGAAAGAGGTCCGGGAGCTGTGCTTAGCTGTGCAGAGCACCGTACCTTCGTCTTTAGCCTCTCTTCTCGTCTACATCTTAGCAAAAAGCCTTTCCACTCTGTCTGGCAGGGAGAAACTGAGCCAACACAGAAACCATCTCCCATCGTGTTCTAGAGGCTGCACGGAGGTCTGCCGAGTGTTTTGCAAGAAGAGAAAGAAAGTTGTCCAAAACGGCTTGCAATCGAATGTTCATGTGAATAGAAAAGGCAGGAGAGTGGTCAGGTACTGTTTTCTCTCAGTTGCCAAGCTGCGCACACAATCGCAGTGTTGTACAGCTTGTTTCATTGCCTTTGCGAAGCTGCCGCTCTCTCCGGCTCCCGGAGACGAAGAAGCTGCTTCTTCACGCAAAGACGATTCTGCCGCTCACAGTGCTCTGCGGTGTGCGCCTTCTGCCGAAAGACGCCCGGGAGCGGTGCTTAGCTCTGCAGAGCACCGTACCTTCGTCTTTAGCCTCTCTTCTCGTCTACATCTTAGCAAAAAGCTTTTCCACTCTGTCTGGCAAGGAGAAACTGTGCCAGCACAAAAAACATCTCCCATCGTGTTCTAGAGGCTGCACGGAGGTCTGCCGAGTGTTTTGAAGAAGAGAAAGAAAGTTGTCCAAAACAGCTTGCAATCGAATGTTCATGTGAATAGAAAAGGCAGGAGAGTGGTCAGGTACTGTTTTCTCTCAGTTGCCAAGCTGCGCACACAATCGCAGTGTTGTACAGCTTGTTTCATCACCTTTGCGAAGTTGCCGCTCTCTGCGGCTCCGGGAGACGAAGAAGCTGCTTCTTCGCGCAAAGACGATTCTGCCGCTCACAGTGCTCTGCGGTGTGCGCCTTCTGCCGAAAGAGATCCGGGAGCTGTGCTTAGCTGTGCAGAGCACCGTACCTTCGTCTTTAGCCTCTCTTCTCGTCTACATCTTAGCAAAAAGCTTTTCCACTCTGTCTGGCAAGGAGAAACTGTGCCAGAACAAAAAACATCTCCCATCGTGTTCTAGAGGCTGCACGGAGGTCTGCCGAGTGTTTTGCAAGAAGAGAAAGAAAGTTGTCCAAAACAGCTTGCAATCGAATGTTCATGTGAATAGAAAAGGCAGGAGAGTGGTCAGGTACTGTTTTCTCTCAGTTGCCAAGCTGCGCACACAATCGCAGTGTTGTACAGCTTGTTTCATCGCCTTTGCGAAGCTGCCGCTCTCTCCGGCTCCCGGAGACGAAGAAGCTGCTTCTTCGCGCAAAGACGATTCTGCCGCTCACAGGTCTCTGCGGTGTGCGCCTTCTGCCGAAAGACGCCCCGGAGCGGTGCTTAGCTCTGCAGAGCACCGTACCTTCGTCTTTAGCCTGTCTTCTCGTCTACATCTTAGCAAAAAGCTTTTCCACTCTGTCTGGCAAGGAGAAACTGTGCCAGCACAAAAAACATCTCCCATCGTGTTCTAGAGGCTGCACGGAGGTCTGCCGAGTGTTTTGCAAGAAGAGAAGGAAAGTTGTCCAAAACAGCTTGCAATCGAATGTTCATGTGAATAGAAAAGGCAGGAGAGTGGTCAGGTACTGTTTTCTCTCAGTTGCCAAGCTGCGCACACAATCGCAGTGTTGTACAGCTTGTTTCATCGCCTTTGCGAAGTTGCCGCTCTCTCCGGCTCCCGGAGACGAAGAAGCTGCTTCTTCGCGCAAAGACGATTCTGCCGCTCACAGTGCTCTGCGGTGTGCGCCTTCTGCCGAAAGACGCCCGGGAGCGGTGCTTAGCTCTGCAGAGCACCGTACCTTCGTCTTTAGCCTCTCTTCTCGTCTACATCTTAGCAAAAAGCTTTTCCACTCTGTCTGGACAGGAGAAACTGTGCCAGCACACAAAACATCTCCCATCGTGTTCTAGAGGCTGCACGGAGGTCTGCCGAGTGTTTTGCAAGAAGAGAAAGAAAGTTGTCCAAAACAGCTTGCAATCGAATGTTCATGTGAATAGAAAAGGCAGGAGAGTGGTCAGGTACTGTTTTCTCTCAGTTGGCAAGCTGCGCACACAATCGCAGTGTTGTACAGCTTGTTTCATCACCTTTGCGAAGCTGCCGCTCTCTCCGGCTCCCGGAGACGAAGAAGCTGCTTCTTCGCGCAAAGACGATTCTGCCGCTCACAGTGCTCTGCAGTGTGTGTCTTCTGCAGAAAGAGGTCCGGGAGCTGTGCTTAGCTGTGCAGAGCACCGTACCTTCGTCTTTAGCCTCTCTTCTCGTCTACATCTTAGCAAAAAGCCTTTCCACTCTGTCTGGCAGGGAGAAACTGAGCCAACACAGAAACCATCTCCCATCGTGTTCTAGAGGCTGCACGGATGTCTGCCGAGTGTTTTGCAAGAAGAGAAAGAAAGTTGTCCAAAACAGCTTGCAATCGAATGTTCATGTGAATAGAAAAGGCAGGAGAGTGGTCAGGTACTGTTTTCTCTCAGTTGCCAAGCTGCGCACACAATCGCAGTGTTGTACAGCTTGTTTCATTGCCTTTGCGAAGCTGCCGCTCTCTCCGGCTCCCGGAGACGAAGAAGCTGCTTCTTCGCGCAAAGACGATTCTGCCGCTCACAGTGCTCTGCGGTGTGCGCCTTCTGCCGAAAGACGCCCGGGAGCGGTGCTTAGCTCTGCAGAGCACCGTACCTTCGTCTTTAGCCTCTCTTCTCCTCTACATCTTAGCAAAAAGCTTTTCCACTCTGTCTGGCAAGGAGAAACTGTGCCAGCACAAAAAACATCTCCCATCGTGTTCTAGAGGCTGCACGGAGGTCTGCCGAGTGTTTTGCAAGAAGAGAAAGAAAGTTGTCCAAAACAGCTTGCAATCGAATGTTCATGTGAATAGAAAAGTCAGGAGAGTGGTCGGGTACTGTTTTCTCTCAGTTGGCAAGCTGCGCACACAATCGCAGTGTTGTACAGCTTGTTTCATCGCCTTTGCCAAGTTGCCGCTCTCTCCGGCTCCCGGAGACGAAGAAGCTGCTTCTTCGCGCAAAGATGATTCTGCCGCTCACAGTGCTCTGCGGTGTGCGCCTTCTGCCGAAAGACGCCCGGGAGCGGTGCTTAGCTCTGCAGAGCACCGTACCTTCGTCTTTAGCCTCTCTTCTCGTCTACATCTTGGCAAAAAGCTTTTCCACTCTGTCTGGCAAGGAGAAACTTTGCCAGCACGAGAAACATCTCCCATCGTGTTCTAGAGGCTGCACGGAGGTCTGCCGAGTGTTTTGCAAGAAGAGAAAGAAAGTTGTCCAAAACAGCTTGCAATCGAATGTTCATGTGAATAGAAAAGGCAGGAGAGTGGTCAGGTACTGTTTTCTCTCAGTTGGCAAGCTGCGCACACAATCGCAGTGTTGTACAGCTTGTTTCATCACCTTTGCGGAATTGCCGCTCTCTCCGGCTCCCGGAGACGAAGAAGCTGCTTCTTCGCGCAAAGACGATTCTGCCGCTCACAGTGCTCTGCGGTGTGTGTCTTCTGCCGAAAGAGATCCGGGAGCGGTGCTTAGCTCTGCAGAGCACCGTACCTTCGTCTTTAGCCTCTCTTCTCGTCTACATCTTAGCAAAAAGCTTTTCCACTCTGTCTGGCAAGGAGAAACTGTGCCAGCACAAAAAACATCTCCCATCGTGTTCTAGAGGCTGCACGGAGGTCTGCCGAGTGTTTTGCAAGAAGAGAAAGAAAGTTGTCCAAAACAGCTTGCAATCGAATGTTCATGTGAATAGAAAAGGCAGGAGAGTGGTCAGGTACTGTTTTCTCTCAGTTGCCAAGCTGCGCACACAATCGCAGTGTTGTACAGCTTGTTTCATCGCCTTTGCGAAGCTGCCGCTCTCTCCGGCTCCCGGAGACGAAGAAGCTGCTTCTTCGCGCAAAGACGATTCTGCCGCTCACAGTGCTCTGCGGTGTGCGCCTTCTGCCGAAAGACGCCCGGGAGCGGTGCTTAGCTCTGCAGAGCACCGTACCTTCGTCTTTAGCCTGTCTTCTCGTCTACATCTTAGCAAAAAGCTTTTCCACTCTGTCTGGCAAGGAGAAACTGTGCCAGCACAAAAAACATCTCCCATCGTGTTCTAGAGGCTGCACGGAGGTCTGCCGAGTGTTTTGCAAGAAGAGAAGGAAAGTTGGCCAAAACAGCTTGCAATCGAATGTTCATGTGAATAGAAAAGGCAGGAGAGTGGTCAGGTACTGTTTTCTCTCAGTTGGCAAGCTGCGCATACAATCGCAGTGTTGTACAGCTTGTTTCATCACCTTTGCGAAGTTGCCGCTCTCTCCGGCTCCCGGAGACGAAGAAGCTGCTTCTTCGCGCAAAGACGATTCTGCCGCTCACAGTGCTCTGCGGTGTGCGCCTTCTGCCGAAAGACGCCCGGGAGCGGTGCTTAGCTCTGCAGAGCACCGTACCTTCGTCTTTAGCCTCTCTTCTCGTCTACATCTTAGCAAAAAGCTTTTCCACTCTGTCTGGCAAGGAGAAACTGTGCCAGCACAAAAAACATCTCCCATCGTGTTCTAGAGGCTGCACGGAGGTCTGCCGAGTGTTTTGCAAGAAGAGAAAGAAAGTTGTCCAAAACAGCTTGCAATCGAATGTTCATGTGAATAGAAAAGGCAGGAGAGTGGTCAGGTACTGTTTTCTCTCAGTTGCCAAGCTGCGCACACAATCGCAGTGTTGTACAGCTTGTTTCATCACCTTTGCGAAGTTGCCGCTCTCTCCGGCTCCCGGAGACGAAGAAGCTGCTTCTTCGCGCAAAGACGATTCTGCCGCTCACAGTGCTCTGCAGTGTGCGTCTTCTGCAGAAAGAGGTCCGGGAGCTGTGCTTAGCTGTGCAGAGCACCGTACCTTCGTCTTTAGCCTCTCTTCTCGTCTACATCTTAGCAAAAAGCCTTTCCACTCTGTCTGGCAAGGAGAAACTGAGCCAACACAGAAACCATCTCCCATCGTGTTCTAGAGGCTGCACGGAGGTCTGCCGAGTGTTTTGCAAGAAGAGAAAGAAAGTGGTCCAAAACAGCTTGCAATCGAATGTTCATGTGAATAGAAAAGGCAGGAGAGTGGTCAGGTACTGTTTTCTCTCAGTTGGCAAGCTGCGCACACAATCGCAGTGTTGTACAGCTTGTTTCATCGCCTTTGCGAAGCTGCCGCTCTCTCCGGCTCCCGGAGACGAAGAAGCTGCTTCTTCGCGCAAAGACGATTCTGCCGCTCACAGTGCTCTGCGGTGTGCGCCTTCTGCCGAAAGACGCCCGGGAGCAGAGCTTAGCTCTGCAGAGCACCGTACCTTCGTCTTTAGCCTCTCTTCTCGTCTACATCTTAGCAAAAAGCTTTTCCACTCTGTCTGGCAAGGAGAAACTGTGCCAGCACAAAAAACATCTCCCATCGTGTTCTAGAGGCTGCACGGAGGTCTGCCGAGTGTTTTGCAAGAAGAGAAGGAAAGTTGTCCAAAACAGCTTGCAATCGAATGTTCATGTGAGTAGAAAAGGCAGGAGAGTGGTCAGGTACTGTTTTCTCTCAGTTGCCAAGCTGCGCACACAATCGCAGTGTTGTACAGCTTGTTTCATCACCTTTGCGAAGTTGCCGCTCTCTCCGGCTCCCGGAGACGAAGAAGCTGCTTCTTCGCGCAAAGACGATTCTGCCGCTCACAGTGCTCTGCGGTGTGCGCCTTCTGCCGAAAGAGATCCGGGAGCGGTGCTTAGCTCTGCAGAGCACCGTACCTTCGTCTTTAGCCTCTCTTCTCGTCTACATCTTAGCAAAAAGCTTTTCCACTCTGTCTGGCAAGGAGAAACTTTGCCAGCACAGAAAACATCTCCCATCGTGTTCTAGAGGCTGCACGGAGGTCTGCCGAGTGTTTTGCAAGAAGAGAAATAAAGTGGTCCAAAACAGCTTGCAATCGAATGTTCATGTGAATAGAAAAGGCAGGAGAGTGGTCAGGTACTGTTTTCTCTCAGTTGGCAAGCTGCGCACACAATCGCAGTGTTGTACAGCTTGTTTCATCGCCTTTGCGAAGCTGCCGCTCTCTCCGGCTCCGGGAGACGAAGAAGCTGCTTCTTCGCGCAAAGACGATTCTGCCGCTCACAGTGCTCTGCGGTGTGCGCCTTCTGCCGAAAGAGATCCGGGAGCGGTGCTTAGCTCTGCAGAGCACCGTACCTTCGTCTTTAGCCTCTCTTCTCGTCTACATCTTAGCAAAAAGCTTTTCCACTCTGGCTAGCAAGGAGAAACTGTGCCAGCACACAAAACATCTCCCATCGTGTTCTAGAGGCTGCACGGAGGTCTGCCGAGTGTTTTGCAAGAAGAGAAGGAAAGTTGTCCAAAACAGCTCGCAATCGAATATTCATGTGAATAGAAAAGGCAGGAGAGTGGTCAGGTACTGTTTTCTCTCAGTTGCCAAGCTGCGCACACAATCGCAGTGTTGTACAGCTTGTTTCATCGCCTTTGCGAAGCTGCCGCTCTCTCCGGCTCCCGGAGACGAAGAAGCTGCTTCTTCGCGCAAAGACGATTCTGCCGCTCACAGTGCTCTGCGGTGTGCGCCTTCTGCCGAAAGACGCCCGGGAGCGGTGCTTAGCTCTGCAGAGCACCGTACCTTCGTCTTTAGCCTCTCTTCTCCTCTACATCTTAGCAAAAAGCTTTTCCACTCTGTCTGGACAGGAGAAACTGTGCCAGCACAAAAAACATCTCCCATCGTGTTCTAGAGGCTGCACGGAGGTCTGCCGAGTGTTTTGCAAGAAGAGAAAGAAAGTTGTCCAAAACAGCTTGCAATCCAATGTTCATGTGAATAGAAAAGGCAGGAGAGTGGTCAGGTACTGTTTTCTCTCAGTTGGCAAGCTGCGCACACAATCGCAGTGTTGTACAGCTTGTTTCATCACCTTTGCGAAGTTGCCGCTCTCTCCGGCTCCCGGAGACGAAGAAGCTGCTTCTTCGCGCAAAGACGATTCTGCCGCTCACAGTGCTCTGCGGTGTGTGTCTTCTGCCGAAAGAGGTCCGGGAGCGGTGCTTAGCTCTGCAGAGCACCGTACCTTCGTCTTTAGCCTCTCTTCTCGTCTACATCTTAGCAAAAAGCTTTTCCACTCTGTCTGGCAAGGAGAAACTGTGCCAGCACAAAAAACATCTCCCATCGTGTTCTAGAGGCTGCACGGAGGTCTGCCGAGTGTTTTGCAAGAAGAGAAGGAAAGTTGTCCAAAACAGCTTGCAATCGAATGTTCATGTGAATAGAAAAGGCAGGAGAGTGGTCAGGTACTGTTTTCTCTCAGTTGGCAAGCTGCGCACACAATCGCAGTGTTGTACAGCTTGTTTCATCACCTTTGCGAAGTTGCCGCTCTCTCCGGCTCCCGGAGACGAAGAAGCTGCTTCTTCGCGCAAAGACGATTCTGCCGCTCACAGTGCTCTGCGGTGTGCGCCTTCTGCCGAAAGAGATCCGGGAGCGGTGCTTAGCTCTGCAGAGCACCGTACCTTCGTCTTTAGCCTCTCTTCTCGTCTACATCTTAGCAAAAAGCTTTTCCACTCTGTCTGGCAAGGAGAAACTGTGCCAGCACAGAGAACATCTCCCATCGTGTTCTAGAGGCTGCACGGAGGTCTGCCGAGTGTTTTGCAAGAAGAGAAGGAAAGTTGTCCAAAACAGCTTGCAATCGAATGTTCATGTGAATAGAAAAGACAGGAGAGTGGTCAGGTACTGTTTTCTCTTAGTTGCCAAGCTGCGCACACAATCGCAGTGTTGTACAGCTTGTTTCATCACCTTTGCGAAGTTGCCGCTCTCTCCGGCTCCCGGAGACGAAGAAGCTGCTTCTTCGCGCAAAGACGATTCTGCCGCTCACAGTGCTCTGCGGTGTGCGCCTTCTGCCGAAAGAGGTCCGGGAGCGGTGCTTAGCTCTGCAGAGCACCGTACCTTCATCTTTAGCCTCTCTTCTCCTCTACATCTTAGCAAAAAGTTTTTCCACTCTGTCTTGCAAGGAGAAACTGTGCCAGCACAAAAAACATCTCCCATCGTGTTCTAGAGGCTGCACGGAGGTCTGCCGAGTGTTTTGCAAGAAGAGAAAGAAAGTTGTCCAAAACAGCTTGCAATCGAATGTTCATGTGAATAGAAAAGGCAGGAGAGTGGTCAGGTACTGTTTTCTCTCAGTCGGCAAGCTGCGCACACAATCGCAGTGTTGTACAGCTTGTTTCATCACCTTTGCGAAGTTGCCGCTCTCTCCGGCTCCCGGAGACGAAGAAGCTCCTTCTTCGCGCAAAGACGATTCTGCCGCTCACAGTGCTCTGCGGTGTGCGCCTTCTGCCGAAAGACGCCCGGGAGCGGTGCTTAGCTCTGCAGAGCACCGTACCTTCGTCTTTAGCCTCTCTTCTCGTCTACATCTTAGCGAAAAGCTTTTCCACTCTGTCTGGCAAGGAGAAACTTTGCCAGCACAAAAAACATCTCCCATCGTGTTCTAGAGGCTGCACGGAGGTCTGCCGAGTGTTTTGCAAGAAGAGAAAGAAAGTTGTCCAAAACAGCTTCCAATCCAATGTTCATGTGAATAGAAAAGGCAGGAGAGTGGTCAGGTACTGTTTTCTCTCAGTTGGCAAGCTGCGCACACAATCGCAGTGTTGTACAGCTTGTTTCATCACCTTTGCGAAGTTGCCGCTCTCTCCGGCTCCCGGAGACGAAGAAGCTGCTTCTTCGCGCAAAGACGATTCTGCCGCTCACAGTGCTCTGCGGTGTGCGCCTTCTGCCGAAAGACGCCCGGGAGCGGTGCTTAGCTCTGCAGAGCACCGTACCTTCGTCTTTAGCCTCTCTTCTCGTCTACATCTTAGCAAAAAGCTTTTCCACTCTGTCTGGCAAGGAGAAACTGTGCCAGCACACAAAACATCTCCCATCGTGTTCTAGAGGCTGCACGGAGGTCTGCCGAGTGTTTTGCAAGAAGAGAAAGAAAGTTGTCCAAAACAGCTTGCAATCGAATGTTCATGTGAATAGAAAAGGCAGGAGAGTGGTCAGGTACTGTTTTCTCTCAGTTGGCAAGCTGCGCACACAATCGCAGTGTTGTACAGCTTGTTTCATCACCTTTGCGAAGTTGCCGCTCTCTCCGGCTCCCGGAGACGAAGAAGCTGCTTCTTCGCGCAAAGACGATTCTGCCGCTCTCAGTGCTCTGCGGTGTGCGCCTTCTGCCGAAAGAGGTCCGGGAGCGGTGCTTAGCTCTGCAGAGCACCGTACCTTCATCTTCAGCCTCTCTTCTCGTCTACATCTTAGCAAAAAGCTTTTCCACTCTGTCTGGCAAGGAGAAACTTTGCCAGCACGAGAAACATCTCCCATCGTGTTCTAGAGGCTGCACGGAGGTCTGCCGAGTGTTTTGCAAGAAGAGAAGGAAAGTTGTCCAAAACAGCTTGCAATCGAATGTTCACGTGAATAGAAAAGGCAGGAGAGTGGTCAGGTACTGTTTTTTCTCAGTTGGCAAGCTGCGCACACAATCGCAGTGTTGTACAGCTTGTTTCATCACCTTTGCGAAGTTGCCGCTCTCTCCGGCTCCCGGAGACGAAGAAGCTGCTTCTTCGCGCAAAGACGATTCTGCCGCTCACAGTGCTCTGCAGTGTGTGTCTTCTGCCGAAAGAGGTCCGGGAGCTGTGTTTAGCTGTGCAGAGCACCGTACCTTCGTCTTTAGCCTCTCTTCTCGTCTACATCTTAGCAAAAAACCTTTCCACTCTGTCTGGCAAGGAGAAACTTTGCCAACACAGAAACCATCTCCCATCGTGTTCTAGAGGCTGCACGGAGGTCTGCCGAGTGTTTTGCAAGAAGAGAAAGAAAGTTGTCCAAAACAGCTTGCAATCGAATGTTCATGTGAATAGAAAAGGCAGGAGAGTGGTCAGGTACTGTTTTCTCTCAGTTGGCAAGCTGCGCACACAATCGCAGTGTTGTACAGCTTGTTTCTTCACCTTTGCGAAGCTGCCGCTCTCTCCGGCTCCCGGAGACGAAGAAGCTGCTTCTTCGCGCAAAGACGATTCTGCCGCTCACAGTGCTCTGCGGTGTGTGTCTTCTGCCGAAAGACGCCCGGGAGCTGTGCTTAGCTCTGCAGAGCACCGTACCTTCGTCTTTAGCCTCTCTTCTCGTCTACATCTTAGCAAAAAGCTTTTCCACTCTGTCTGGCAAGGAGAAACTGTGCCAGCACACAAAACATCTCCCATCGTGTTCTAGAGGCTGCACGGAGGTCTGCCGAGTGTTTTGCTAGAAGAGAAAGAAAGTTGTCCAAAACATCTTCCAATCGAATATTCATGTGAATAGAAAAGGCAGGAGAGTGGTCAGGTACTGTTTTCTCTCAGTTGGCAAGCTGCGCACACAATCGCAGTGTTGTACAGCTTGCATCTACACCTTTGCCAAGCTGCCGCTCTCTCCGGCTCCCGGAGGCGAAGAAGCGGCTTCTCCGCGCAAAGACGATTCAGCCGCTCACAGTGCTCTGCGGTGTGCGACTTCTGCCGAAAGACGCCCGGGAGCAGAGCTTAGCTCAGCAGAACACCGTACCTTCGTCTTTAGCCTCTCTTCTCGTCTACATCTTAGCAAAAAGCTTTTCCACTCTGTCTGGCAAGGAGAAACTGTGCCAGCACACAAAACATCTCCCATCGTGTTCTAGAGGCTGCACGGAGGTCTGCCGAGTGTTTTGCAAGAAGAGAAAGAAAGTTGTCCAAAACAGCTTGCAATCGAATGTTCATGTGAATAGAAAAGGCAGGAGAGTGGTCAGGTACAGTTTTCTCTCAGTTGGCAAGCTGCACACACAATGGCAGTGTTGTACAGCTTGCTTCTTCACCTTTGCCAAGCTGCAGAGCACAGTACCTTCGTCTTTAGCCTCTCTTCTTGTCTACATCTTAGCAAAAAGCTTTTCCACTCTGTCTGTCAAGGAGAAACTGTGCCAGCACACAAAACATCTCCCATCGTGTTCTAGAAGTTGCACGGAGGTCTGCCGAGTGTTTTGCAAGAAGAGAATGAAAGTTGTCCAAAACAGCTTCCAATCGAATATTCATGTGAATAGAAAAGGCAGGAGAGTGGTCAGGTACTGTTTTCTCTCAGTTGGCAAGCTGCACACACAATGGCAGTGTTGTACAGCTTGCTTCTTCACCTTTGCCAAGCTGCAGAGCACAGTACCTTCGTCTTTAGCCTCTCTTCTCGTCTACATCTTAGCAAAAAGCTTTTCCACACTGTCTGGCAAGGAGAAACTGTGCCAGCACAGAAAACATCTCCCATCATGTTCTAGAAGTTGCACGGAGGTCTGCCGAGTGTTTTGCAAGAAGAGAAAGAAAGTTGTCCAAAACAGCTTCCAATCGAATATTCATGTGAATAGAAAAGGTAGGAGAGTGGTCAGGTACTGTTTTCTCTCAGTTTGTAAGCTGCACACACAATGGCAGTGTTGTACAGCTTGCTTCTTCACCTTTGCCAAGCTGCAGAGCACAGTACCTTCGTCTTTAGCCTCTCTTCTCGTCTACATCTTAGCAAAAAGCTTTTCCACTCTGTCTGGCAAGGAGAAACTGTGCCAGCACAAAAAACATCTCCCATCGTGTTCTAGAGGCTGCACGGAGGTCTGCCGAGTGTTTTGCAAGAAGAGAAGGAAAGTTGTCCAAAACAGCTTCCAATCGAATGTTCATGTGAATAGAAAAGGCAGGAGAGTGGTCAGGTACTGTTTTCTCTCTGTTGGCAAGCTGCGCACACAATCGCAGTGTTGTACAGCTTGTTTCATCACCTTTGCGAAGCTGCCGCTCTCTCCGGCTCCCGGAGACGAAGAAGCTGCTTCTTCGCGCAAAGACGATTCTGCCGCTCACAGTGCTCTGCGGTGTGTGTCTTCTGCCGAAAGACGCCCGGGAGCTGTGCTTAGCTCTGCAGAGCACCGTACCTTCGTCTTTAGCCTCTCTTCTCGTCTACATCTTAGCAAAAAGCTTTTCCACTCTGTCTGGTAAGGAGAAACTGTGCCAGCACACAAAACCTCTCCCATCGTGTTCTAGAGGCTGCACGGACGTCTGCCGAGTGTTTTGCAAGAAGAGAAAGAAAGTTGTCCAAAACATCTTCCAATCGAATATTCATGTGAATAGAAAAGGCAGGAGAGTGGTCAGGTACTGTTTTCTCTCAGTTGACAAGCTGCGCACACAATCGCAGTGTTGTACAGCTTGCATCTACACCTTTGCCAAGCTGCCGCTCTCTCCGGCTCCCGGAGGCGAAGAAGCGGCTTCTCCGCGCAAAGACGATTCAGCCGCTCACAATGCTCTGCGGTGCGCGACTTCTGCCGAAAGACGCCCGCGAGCAGAGCTTAGCTCAGCAGAGCACCGTACCTTCGTCTTTAGCCTCTCTTCTCGTCTACATCTTAGCAAAAAGCTTTTCCACTCTGTCTGGCAAGGAGAAACTGTGCCAGCACACAAAACATCTCCCCTCGTGTTCTAGAGGCTGCACGGAGTTCTGCCGAGTGTTTTGCAAGAAGAGAAAGAAAGTTGTCCAAAACAGCTTCCAATCGAATATTCATGTGAATAGAAAAGGCAGGAGAGTGGTCAGGTACTGTTTTCTCTCAGTTGGCAAGCTGCACACACAATGGCAGTGTTGTACAGCTTGCTTCTTCACCTTTGCCAAGCTGCAGAGCACAGTACCTTCGTCTTTAGCCTCTCTTCTCGTCTACATCTTAGCAAAAAGCTTTTCCACTCTGTCTGGCAAGGAGAAACTGTGCCAGCACACAAAACATCTCCCATCGTGTTCTAGAAGTTGCACGGAGGTCTGCCAAGTGTTTTGCAAGAAGAGAATGAAAGTTGTCCAAAACAGCTTCCAATCGAATATTCATGTGAATAGAAAAGGCAGGAGAGTGGTCAGGTACTGTTTTCTCTCAGTTGGCAAGCTGCACACACAATGGCACTGTTGTACAGCTTGCTTCTTCACCTTTGCCAAGCTGCAGAGCACAGTACCTTCGTCTTTAGCCTCTCACTCGTCTACAGGTTAGCAAAAAGCTTTTCCACTCTGTCTGGCAAGGAGAAACTGTGCCAGCACACAAAACATCCCCCATCGTGTTCTAGAGGCTGCACGGAGGTCTGCCGAGTGTTTTGCAAGAAGAGAAAGAAAGTGGTCCAAAACAGCTTCCAATCGAATATTCATGTGAATAGAAAAGGCAGGAGAGTGGTCAGGTACTGTTTTCTCTCAGTTGGCAAGCTGCGCACACAATGGCCGTGTTGTACAGCTTCCATCTACACCTTTGCCAAGCTGCCGCTCTCTCCGGCTCCCGGAGGCGAAGAAGCGGCTTCCCCGCGCAAAGACGATTCAGCCGCTCACAGTGCTCTGCGGTGTGCGACTTCTGCCGAAAGACGCCCGGGAGCAGAGCATAGCTCAGCAGAGCACCGTACCTTCGTCTTTAGCCTCTCTTCTCGTCTACATCTTAGCAAAAAGCTTTTCCACTCTGTCTGGCAAGGAGAAACTGTGCCAGCACACAAAACATCTCCCATCGTGTTCTAGAGGCTGCACGGAGGTCTGCCGAGTGTTTTGCAAGAAGAGAAAGAAAGTTGTCCAAAACAGCTTCCAATCGAATATTCATGTGAATAGAAAAGGCAGGAGAGTGGTCAGGTACTGTTTTCTCTCAGTTGGCAAGCTGCACACACAATGGCAGTGTTGTACAGCTTGCTTCTTCACCTTTGCCAAGCTGCAGAGCACAGTACCTTCTTCTTTAGCCTCTCTTCTTGTCTACATCTTAGCAAAAAGCTTTTCCACTCTGTCTGGCAAGGACAAACTGTGCCAGCACACAAAACATCTCCCATCGTGTTCTAGAAGTTGCACGGAGGTCTGCCGAGTGTTTTGCAAGAAGAGAATGAAAGTTGTCCAAAACAGCTTCCAATCGAATATTCATGTGAATAGAAAAGGCAGGAGAGTGGTCAGGTACTGTTTTCTCTCAGTTGGCAAGCTGCACACACAATGGCAGTGTTGTACAGCTTGCTTCTTCACCTTTGCCAAGCTGCAGAGCACAGTACCTTCGTCTTTAGCCTCTCTTCTCGTCTACATCTTAGCAAAAAGCTTTTCCACTCTGTCTGGCAAGGAGAAACTGTGCCAGCACAGAAAACATCTCCCATCATGTTCTAGAAGTTGCACGGAGGTCTGCCGAGTGTTTTGCAAGAAGAGAAAGAAAGTTGTCCAAAACAGCTTCCAATCGAATATTCATGTGAATAGAAAAGGCAGGAGAGTGGTCAGGTACTGTTTTCTCTCAATTGGCAAGCTGCACACACAATGGCAGTGTTGTACAGCTTGCTTCTTCACCTTTGCCAAGCTGCAGAGCACAGTACCTTCGTCTTTAGCCTCTCTTCTCGTCTACATCTTAGCAAAAAGCTTTTCCACTCTGTCTGGAAAGGAGAAACTGTGCCAGCACACAAAACATCTCCCCTCGTGTTCTAGAGGCTGCACGGAGGTCTGCCGAGTGTTTTGCAAGAAGAGAAAGAAAGTTGTCCAAAACAGCTTGCAATCGAATGTTCATGTGAATAGAAAAGGCAGGAGAGTTGTCAGGTACTGTTTTCTCTCAGTTGGCAAGCTGCGCACACAATCGCAGTGTTGTACAGCTTGTTTCATCACCTTTGCGAAGTTGCCGCTCTCTCCGGCTCCCGGAGACGAAGAAGCTGCTTCTTCGCGCAAAGACGATTCTGCCGCTCACAGTGCTCTGCGGTGTGTGTCTTCTGCCGAAAGAGGTCCGGGAGCGGTGCTTAGCTCTGCAGAGCACCGTACCTTCGTCTTTAGCCTCTCTTCTCGTCTACATCTTAGCAAAAAGCTTTTCCACTCTGTCTGGCAAGGAGAAACTGTGCCAGCACAAAAACCATCTCCCATCGTGTTCTAGAGGCTGCACGGAGGTCTGCCGAGTGTTTTGCAAGAAGAGAAAGAAAGTTGTCCAAAACAGCTTGCAATCGAATGTTCATGTGAATAGAAAAGGCAGGAGAGTGGTCAGGTACTGTTTTCTCTCAGTTGGCAAGCTGCGCACACAATCGCAGTGTTGTACAGCTTGTTTCATCACCTTTGCGAAGTTGCCGCTCTCTCCGGCTCCCGGAGACGAAGAAGCTGCTTCTTCGCGCAAAGACGATTCTGCCGCTCTCAGTGCTCTGCGGTGTGCGCCTTCTGCCGAAAGAGGTCCGGGAGCGGTGCTTAGCTCTGCAGAGCACCGTACCTTCATCTTCAGCCTCTCTTCTCGTCTACATCTTAGCAAAAAGCTTTTCCACTCTGTCTGGCAAGGAGAAACTGTGCCAGCACAAAAAACATCTCCCATCGTGTTCTAGAGGCTGCACGGAGGTCTGCCGAGTGTTTTGCAAGAAGACAAAGAAAGTTGTCCAAAACAGCTTGCAATCGAATGTTCACGTGAATAGAAAAGGCAGGAGAGTGGTCAGGTACTGTTTTTTCTCAGTTGGCAAGCTGCGCACACAATCGCAGTGTTGTACAGCTTGTTTCATCACCTTTGCAAAGTTGCCGCTCTCTCCGGCTCCCGGAGACGAAGAAGCTGCTTCTTCGCGCAAAGACGATTCTGCCGCTCACAGTGCTCTGCGGTGTGTGTCTTCTGCCGAAAGACGCCCGGGAGCTGTGCTTAGCTCTGCAGAGCACCGTACCTTCGTCTTTAGCCTCTCTTCTCGTCTACATCTTAGCAAAAAGCTTTTCCACTCTGTCTGGCAAGGAGAAACTGTGCCAGCACAGAAAACATCTCCCATCGTGTTCTAGAGGCTGCACGGAGGTCTGCCGAGTGTTTTGCTAGAAGAGAAAGAAAGTTGTCCAAAACATCTTCCAATCGAATATTCATGTGAATAGAAAAGGCAGGAGAGTGGTCAGGTACTGTTTTCTCTCAGTTGGCAAGCTGCGCACACAATCGCAGTGTTGTACAGCTTGCATCTACACCTTTGCCAAGCTGCCGCTCTCTCCGGCTCCCGGAGGCGAAGAAGCGGCTTCTCCGCGCAAAGACGATTCAGCCGCTCACAGTGCTCTGCGGTGTGCGACTTCTGCCGAAAGACGCCCGGGAGCAGAGCTTAGCTCAGCAGAACACCGTACCTTCGTCTTTAGCCTCTCTTCTCGTCTACATCTTAGCAAAAAGCTTTTCCACTCTGTCTGGCAAGGAGAAACTGTGCCAGCACGCAAAACATCCCCCCTCGTGTTCTAGAGGCTGCACGGAGGTCTGCCGAGTGTTTTGCAAGAAGAGAAAGAAAGTTGTCCAAAACAGCTTGCAATCGAATATTCATGTGAATAGAAAAGGCAGGAGAGTGGTCAGGTACTGTTTTCTCTCAGTTGGCAAGCTGCACACACAATGGCAGTGTTGTACAGCTTGCTTCTTCACCTTTGCCAAGCTGCAGAGCACAGTACCTTCGTCTTTAGCCTCTCTTCTTGTCTACATCTTAGCAAAAAGCTTTTCCACTCTGTCTGGCAAGGAGAAACTGTGCCAGCACACAAAACATCTCCCATCGTGTTCTAGAAGTTGCACGGAGGTCTGCCGAGTGTTTTGCAAGAAGAGAATGAAAGTTGTCCAAAACAGCTTCCAATCGAATATTCATGTGAATAGAAAAGGCAGGAGAGTGGTCAGGTACTGTTTTCTCTCAGTTGGCAAGCTGCACACACAATGGCAGTGTTGTACAGCTTGCTTCTTCACCTTTGCCAAGCTGCAGAGCACAGTACCTTCGTCTTTACCCTCTCTTCTCATCTACATCTTAGCAAAAAGCTTTTCCACTCTGTCTGGCAAGGAGAAACTGTGCCAGCACAGAAAACATCTCCCATCATGTTCTAGAAGTTGCACGGAGGTCTGCCGAGTGTTTTGCAAGAAGAGAAAGAAAGTTGTCCAAAACAGCTTCCAATCGAATATTCATGTGAATAGAAAAGGTAGGAGAGTGGTCAGGTACTGTTTTCTCTCCGTTTGTAAGCTGCACACACAATGGCAGTGTTGTACAGCTTGCTTCTTCACCTTTGCCAAGCTGCAGAGCACAGTACCTTCGTCTTTAGCCTCTCTTCTCGTCTACATCTTAGCAAAAAGCTTTTCCACTCTGTCTGGCCAGGAGAAACTGTGCCAGCACAAAAAACATCTCCCATCGTGTTCTAGAGGCTGCACGGAGGTCTGCCGAGTGTTTTGCAAGAAGAGAATGAAAGTTGTCCAAAACAGCTTCCAATCGAATGTTCATGTGAATAGAAAAGGCAGGAGAGTGGTCAGGTACTGTTTTCTCTCTGTTGGCAAGCTGCACACACAATCGCAGTGTTGTACAGCTTGTTTCATCACCTTTGCGAAGCTGCCGCTCTCTCCGGCTCCCGGAGACGAAGAAGCTGCTTCTTCGCGCAAAGACGATTCTGCCGCTCACAGTGCTCTGCGGTGTGTGTCTTCTGCCGAAAGACGCCCGGGAGCTGTGCTTAGCTCTGCAGAGCACCGTACCTTCGTCTTTAGCCTCTCTTCTCGTCTACATCTTAGCAAAAAGCTTTTCCACTCTGTCTGGCAAGGAGAAACTGTGCCAGCACACAAAACATCTCCCATCGTGTTCTAGAGGCTGCACGGAGGTCTGCCGAGTGTTTTGCTAGAAGAGAAAGAAAGTTGTCCAAAACATCTTCCAATCGAATATTCATGTGAATAGAAAAGGCAGGAGAGTGGTCAGGTACTGTTTTCTCTCAGTTGACAAGCTGCGCACACAATCGCAGTGTTGTACAGCTTGCATCTACACCTTTGCCAAGCTGCCGCTCTCTCCGGCTCCCGGAGGCGAAGAAGCGGCTTCTCCGCGCAAAGACGATTCAGCCGCTCACAGTGCTCTGCGGTGTGCGACTTCTGCCGAAAGACGCCCGCGAGCAGATCTTAGCTCAGCAGAGCACCGTACCTTCGTCTTTAGCCTCTCTTCTCGTCTACATCTTAGCAAAAAGCTTTTCCACTCTGTCTGGCAAGGAGAAACTGTGCCAGCACACAAAACATCTCCCCTCGTGTTCTAGAGGCTGCACGGAGGTCTGCCGAGTGTTTTGCAAGAAGAGAAAGAAAGTTGTCCAAAACAGCTTCCAATCGAATATTCATGTGAATAGAAAAGGCAGGAGAGTGGTCAGGTACTGTTTTCTCTCAGTTGGCAAGCTGCACACACAATGGCAGTGTTGTACAGCTTGCTTCTTCACCTTTGCCAAGCTGCAGAGCACAGTACCTTCGTCTTTAGCCTCTCTTCTCGTCTACATCTTAGCAAAAAGCTTTTCCACTCTGTCTGGCAAGGAGAAACTGTGCCAGCACACAAAACATCTCCCATCGTGTTCTAGAAGTTGCACGGAGGTCTGCCAAGTGTTTTGCAAGAAGAGAATGAAAGTTGTCCAAAACAGCTTCCAATCGAATATTCATGTGAATAGAAAAGGCAGGAGAGTGGTCAGGTACTGTTTTCTCTCAGTTGGCAAGCTGCACACACAATGGCACTGTTGTACAGCTTGCTTCTTCACCTTTGCCAAGCTGCAGAGCACAGTACCTTCGTCTTTAGCCTCTCACTCGTCTACATGTTAGCAAAAAGCTTTTCCACTCTGTCTGGCAAGGAGAAACTGTGCCAGCACACAAAACATACCCCATCGTGTTCTAGAGGCTGCACGGAGGTCTGCCGAGTGTTTTGCAAGAAGAGAAAGAAAGTGGTCCAAAACAGCTTCCAATCGAATATTCATGTGTGTGGGATTTCTGGGCTGTTCAGATGGTCTGGGGAAAAGCCCAAAGATGGCCTTGGGCCCCCGGGTTCGAAAGGACGAGAGGAAGCTTCAGATTTGTTCTTGGTCTTGGTGTTTATTAATTGCTTATCTAAAAGATTTTCTCTTGGCCTGACAGAGTTCTGCTCAGCAGTCAGCCATGGGCACACACTGAAAGCCCCTGGGGCGGTCACCTATCTTTATACCCGGAGTTACGTATACCATATTTATCATTTTTCTCCAATACCCTCTACCCTTCTTAACCAGTGTTCCCCTAGTAAGGTCCAATCCCGGAGTGCTAACATCACCACAGAAGATGGAGGTCTAGAGGAAGAAGAAGAAGGAGAAGGGCACGCCCCAATTCCTCCATCTTACTTCTCTAGACCCCCCTGTACAGAAATCTTAAGCCCTGTATCTCACACTCCAATTAACTTGTCCCTTCACCATTCACCCCAGTGAAATCCTCCCGTCCTCATACTGATGTCATCTCCCATGTGGGATCAAAGTCCAGCCACCAGACATTTCTGGCAGCATTCCAGGACTCCCGAGCCCCCCAGGGGGGGTCTTGTTCACCCTGCACCCCAGTTCTGAGAGACTGAGATCCCACATCTCCCCCTTCTGTTTGCACCAAAAGACCCCTTTTTTTTTTTTTTTGCTTTTATGTGAAAACCCCCCAAAGTCCTTAGTTTCTTTTCATTTCTCTTCTGGGTCGTTTTTCGCAGCCCGAGTCTCGACTTCTGTCTGAGTACTCGTCTCTCTGCTTCTTGGATCAGCATTCTCGTGTTCTCGCGTTCGGAATGGTTTCACGTGCCGCGCTGACACCCACTTCAGACCTCGATCTGTGGAGATACAAGCAAAACCCTTTCCCCAAGTGATTAGTCTGAAAGGACCCTCTATTTGTCCGGTCTCTGGGTTCCTGATCAAAACTAAAGGATTTTCCCTTAGCTTTGCCTGTGTGTTGTTTAGAAAATGTCTCACGATCGGTGGATCAGGTTCCGAGGATGAGCTATTTAGGAAATTCAGCACATACAATGCCTTATTTAATTTCATGTGAGGTGTTGCCTCTGGCTCACCCCTTCTCTGTCTGTCCAGAAGGGATTTTAGGGTGTGATGTGTTCTCTCAATGATTGCCTGACCTGTGGGTGAATGCGGAATACCAAACGTGTGTCTGACACCCCATCTTTTCAGGAATCTGTCAAGCACCCTGCCTGTGTATGTTGGACCATTATCTGTTTTTATCTCCTGAGGCACACCTAATGCTGCAAATGCCTGCAGAAAGTGTCGGCAAGCATGGTCTGCTGTTTCCCCAGCATGTGCTGAAGCAAAGACTGCACCTGAGAATGTATCTACAGAAACGTGAACATTTTTGAGCTTCCCAAAAGATGGGTATTTTGTGACATCAGCTTGCCACAACTGAAGACTTTGCAGCCCCCGCGGATTGATGGCCCCGGTAGAAGAAGGTGGCTGCACAAGCTGACAGTCTGGACAAGCACTAATGATCTCCCTCGCCTGACTCTTTGTGAGACGAAAGGACTCCATCAGTGCTTGCGCATTCTGATGAAAGAACGCATGACTTAACCTTGCCTGCTCAAAAATGTCCGGCAGCGTTTGCAAAATGGGCATTGTCAACCTGTCCGCCCGAGCATTCCCTTCCGCTAAAAACCCTGGAAGTGTTGTGTGCGCTCTAATGTGTGTGATAAAATACTCCCTTTCCCTGCTCTCTAGCAGTGTTTTCAAGCTTGTCAGGTATGAGTATAAAACCTCATTACTGACTTCTTTCAAGAGCGAACCCTCCAATCTCTTAACCACACCCGCAACATATGCGGAATCTGTCACCAGATTGAGAGGCTGTTTGAACAACTGAAATGCTCGGACAACGGCTGCCAACTCCACAATTTGTGGAGAGCCCTGAACCATCCTCACGTCTGATTCCCAATCCCCTGTCGTTGAGTCTCTCCACGTGATCACTGACTTGTGTGTCTTCCCCGAGCCATCCGTGAACACGGTGATCCCGTCCAAAGGTTCTTCACTTATCTGTGGTTTTGCTCTATAGCATATTTGCGATTGCAGTATTCTGTGTTGGGGAAAGTGGATTGTGCAAGCTCCTGGGAACGCTAACAATGCGATTAACAGGTCTTTCGATTGTTGCATTGCCCAATCGAAGTAGTCTCGTTTCAGAGGTAACCTGATGACTGAGAATTCTCTTCCTGCCATTGTCAGCAGCCTTGTTCTCGCCTTTATGATGATTTGTGCTGCCATCTCCAGATCTGTGAGAATCGTTTTCGCGGGCCTGTGCGGTAGGAAAATCCACTCTATGATTATCAAAGAGTCCTTTTGTGATTCATCCCATTGGAAGATCAAACCATGGAACTGCGTTTTCTTCCCCAGCACTGCCAACTGAAAAGGCAACGATGGAACAAATCGATGTGCCTGCCTTTTCTGTATCGCATCCGAGATTTTCTCCAACTCTTTTCTTGCTTCTGGTGTGAGTGTCCTGGGAGAACGAATGTCTGTGTCTCCTCTCAAGAGATCAAGCAGTGCTGGAATGTCACTATTTGTGATTCCCAAAACTGGTCTCATCCAGTTGATTTCTCCCAAAAGCTGTTGCAGATCATGCAAATTGTTGACCTTTGTGCTGATCTCCACCTTTTGAGGCTTTATTGTTTTCTCTGAGATTTTCCACCCTAGATATTTCCAAGGTGCAACCTCTTGAATCTTTGAAATGCTGATTTCCAGACCTGCCTTTTGCACCTCTGCGATCACACAGTCACGAGCTTCTTGCAGCTCCTGTCGTGTTGATGCTGCGATGAGCAAATCATCCATGTAATGAATGATCTTCGCCTTCGGAAATTTCTTTCGTGCTGGTGCCAAAGCTCGCGCCACGTACCATTGACAGATCGTCGGAGAATTTTTCAGGCCTTGTGGAAGGCAGACCCAATGGTACCGCTGCAGAGGCGTTTCCCTGTTGATACTCGGGACTGAAAAGGCAAATCTCGGAGCATCATCTGGATGGAGTGGGATACTGAAAAAGCAATCCTTGAGGTCAATGACCACAAGCTGCCAATCTCTGGGAATCATTGAGACAGATGGAAGTCCCAACTGAAGTGGCCCCATGTCCTCTATGACTTCGTTGATCTTCCTGAGGTCGTGTAACAACCTCCATTTGCCCGACAGCTTTTTCTTGATGACAAACACCGGAGAATTCCAAGGGCTGTCTGTTGGCTTGATGTGTCCCTTCTGCAATTGTTCTTGGACCAGGTCTTTCAAAGCACTCAATTTTTTCCGCTCAAGGGGCCACTGATCCACCCAAACTGGATCATCTGTTTTCCATGTCAGCTTCAGTGTGGCGAGTGCTGCAGTGACCCCTATTAAAAATCCATTTCGATCTTCGCGCCCCATTGTGCCAAAAGGTCCCGACCCCAGACTGTGATCGGCTTTTGAACGACAAAAGGACGAATGATCGCCGTCTTATCTCCTGGTCCCGTGACAACGACGGAATTCTCACTTTGCAGACACAGAGATGCTCCCCCGATGCCTGAGAGAGAGCCCAATGGCGCGACCAAGCTCCAATTGCGTGGCCAAAAGATGTACGATATTACTGTTACATCCGCCCCTGTGTCGAGCATACCTCTGATCGATATTGTCCTGTCCCCACATGTCAATTGGCACGTGAGCGTGGGTCGGTCTCGACCTATGTGCTTCACCCATGTTGTATGTACTTCAACATGCTCTTTCATAGGGAGACCTTCTTCGTCGAAGATTGACATGACCTCTCCAACTGCATGTGGTGGCAGTGCGAAGGCTCTCGCAACCACAGTATTTTCTGGTACAGTCAATGGTGGACGAAGCGCTCTTGCCAAAACTGTTAACTCTGTATTTTTGTCTGCTGAGACAACTGTTGGATAGACAATGAGCCCAAGAATACTGCACTTATCTTGCCCAACTATCAAAAAATCTTGTTTCTTGTATGAGTCCCCGCGGATACCTGTTGGTATCTCCGCATGACTTTCATCTAGAAAGCATACTAGTTTTGAAGCTGCCAATGCACACTGTGCCCCTGGTGGGAGGAGGTCTGGGTCACTGTGGAATCGACTGAGGGTTTTGCTGAGGGCATCTGCTTGTCGCTCACTGATGACTGCCCTGTCTGTTCTTGTGACACCGCCAGTATTTGTGTCGGAGCGCGCCGGGGATTTCCCGCGCTCAATTTCCCGTTTCCCGGATGCGGCAACGGATTTCCTTCCACATCTGTCCGGGAATAACATTCTTTCACGGAGTGTCTTCCTCTTCCGCACCGTGCGCAAATTGGTCTTTCCGCTCTCTGGACTGGCGTTGGTATATGTGTCCGTGGGCAATTCCTTTTCATGTGCCCAGATTCCCCACATCCGTAACACTGTCCTCCTTGGGGTCTGTTTCTTTTCTGCATTGCCGCAAGAACTTTGTTGATATTTTCGTCCTGTTGATGGAGTAATTTTTCGAACATCTTCTCCAATGTCTTGTCCTCTGATTGCCCTTCTGAGCGTCCCTTTAGCTGTTTCTCCCATTCCTCTTTTAGTTCATCCTTTACAATCGCTGCGACGTGCTGAGGCGTCCCCACCTTGCTGCATGCCTCCACCATCTCTGCCAAGGATGGCCGTCCTGGCATGGTGCTAATCACCCGTTGACAATCCGGGTTGGCATTGCCGAAAGCTAAATTCTCCAAGAGAGGCCTCTTCACTTCTTCTGTTGTCACCTGTCGATCCACGGCTTGCGTGAGTCGGTCGATGAATGACATGAATGGCTCTGTGGGACCTTGCCTGATGCAAGAGAACGGGACATCCGGAGCTCCTGTCGGCGTAATTTGCATGATTGCCAATCGCGCTGCTTCTTTGATGTCGCTTAACACTCTCCGTGGAAGCCGCGCTGCTTGTTCCCCTGGATTGTCATCTGGAGGATCCCCTGCTAATTGCCCTTCTGTGAGGTTCGCATTCGGCCCACCTTGGTATCTGTTCCGCAACTCAGCAAGATATTTTCTCCACCTTTTTTCCCAGACAAGACTCTGTGTGTCAGTGAGGATCATTGCCACAATACTTCGAATGTCATATGGTGTGAGATCATACATAGAGAATGTCCCTCTTAATAGCTGTTTGAAGTATTGTGAGTTCAGCCCAAAAGTCTGAGCTGCCTTCCCTAGGTCTTTGAGTGTCTCATGACCCATCCTTTCCCACCTTGGATTCTGTCCCTGGGCATCATATGTCACTGGCATTGTCAAATCCCCTGATCCCGGGAATAAATGCTTTTCCTTTTCCAATGCTTTTCTGATTTGCCTCCAATCCATTGTCTTCACCGGCTCTTGAAACCCCTCTTCATCAGATTCCATTGGGATTTGCATGAATAATGGTGTTGTAGATGTCATCGGTGATTCATAGTGTCTCATTTTTTGCCTTGAGGTTTTTGGCCTTGCTCCTAAATCCGAAAAGGAAACTCGAGGATCCTGTTGATATTTCTTCTTTACTGCATCGAATGAATGCAAGAAGCTTTTTGCTGCTTCTGCTGCTGATAGCATCCATGTTGGGACACCTTCCGATGCTGTGATCCTTATGACATCTTCCCCTTGTAGCTGTTCTTCATCTGAGCTTTCATCATCTTCATGAAATCCCGAAGTGGATGGATAATCCCTTTGTCGTGTTAACATTGTTTTCTTCGAGGTGCTTTTCTTTTTATATATTGTTGGAAAAAATTGCTGCATTGTTGCAGTCTCGCCACGAGATGGCGCTGTGGCTCCGCCGAGCCGACCCGGCATGTCGTGCACTTCTGCCCTCCTGCCACTAGGTGGCGCTGTCACCGGCCTCCCTGGCTCGGATGACGAAGCAAGCTCGACTACCCTACTTCCTCTTCCGGCTCGGGGTCTCCCGTGAGGGGAAGGAACTGAAACTCCGAGGCTCGAGACTAAAGGCACCAGATCTGGAGACGGTGTGGAGCCGCGGGACGTAGAATCCCTAACACGGCCCCTCCTCACCCGCGACGTCGCAGGGGACCGGGCTCGGGCCCGCCCGCGTCTTACTCTCTGCGCGTGCGTGCTCTCTGAGCTACTTCCGGTGTCCCCCAGGGTGACGTCATCATCGTCTCCCCCCTGTTTCACCTCCGAAGTTCCCGCCCCTCGGTCTGTCCCAGAATCCGACCCCTCCTCCTCTGACGTTGTGTTCGCCTCCCCCGCCGGCACCCCGGCTCTACCCGCGATTCGAGCTGATCGTCGCACCGGCTCTGACATCACACCCGCGCGCCTCCTGCGTCCCGCCGCGGCGGCCCTCCGGGGCTGCGCGTTTTCCCTCAGCCCGCCTTGTGCGCTCGCCGCCCCCGCGCTGGTATGTGAGTCTATCCCCCGGTTTTTGCGAGTTTCGCCCTCCGCGGGCGTGTCCTCATCCTCACCGGCGCTGCTCGCGCCCGCCGCCGCCGCCGCGTCGCCGCTTTCGCCGCGAGCAGGCCCCCCCCCCGATCCCTTATCTTCCTGCTCCCCCCCTTCTGCTCCTGACTCCTCCACACTCTCTGGAGTTTCAGGACGCCCTTGGGGTTTGTTGCATTTTTTGATCGGGGGTTTTAATATTTTTTCCTGCTCTCTTTTTTCGAGAGCCCTTTCCCCCTGGCCTTTCAAAGCCAGAGCAATTTTTTTCCCGGAGCTCTGCCGCTCCGCCCCCTGCTCTGAGGGTGCCGCAGCTTCTCGCTGCTTCTCCAGTTTTTTAGACTGGACTGCAATACCTTGTAACATGATTCTTGCCGGCGAGAGTAGCTTTAACGCTGTCTCATCTTTTTTTGTTGCTAAAATATATAAATGCCTATTAATCTCTTGCCAAAACCCGACTTCGAACAAAAGATATGTCTCTGCAAGTGGGTAATTGAGCCTTGCCCATAATAACAGCTGTTTTAATTCTTTCTTTGGGATCCCTTCTGTATATAATTCTGCTACACTTTGTAAGGTGGATAAGATTTCCCGTTGTTCTTGGGAGAGTGTTGCCCCCATAATATTATTTTGGCCTTCTTACCGAATCTGTCGCCAGCGTGGTCTGGAGGCCCTTGTTCTCCGTCCAGCAGATTACGAGGGATGGATCAGAGGCGCCTTTCTGGTCCCAGTCCAGGCCGCTCTGCTACGAGCTGTCTTCAGCAGAAGCTGAGAGATGGGATTTCTCAGTGACTGCTGATTTTTGCAGCTTCTCCCGGCCGGTTTTTTCTTTTTCTTCTTTCTTTCTTCAGGCTTCCCTCCTCTGGAGTTATCAGTGCTGTTCTCTTGGCTCTTCAGCTCTTCAGGGCTTTCCCCCCCCCGAAAGGTTTGGTGGGAGATTGCCCGCACAGCAGACGCCAGTTGTGGGATTTCTGGGCTGTTCAGATGGTCTGGGGAAAAGCCCAAAGATGGCCTTGGGCCCCCGGGTTCGAAAGGACGAGAGGAAGCTTCAGATTTGTTCTTGGTCTTGGTGTTTATTAATTGCTTATCTAAAAGATTTTCTCTTGGCCTGACAGAGTTCTGCTCAGCAGTCAGCCATGGGCACACACTGAAAGCCCCTGGGGCGGTCACCTATCTTTATACCCGGAGTTACGTATACCATATTTATCATTTTTCTCCAATACCCTCTACCCTTCTTAACCAGTGTTCCCCTAGTAAGGTCCAATCCCGGAGTGCCAACATCACCACAGAAGATGGAGGTCTAGAGGAAGAAGAAGAAGGAGAAGGGCACGCCCCAATTCCTCCATCTTACTTCTCTAGACCCCCCTGTACAGAAATCTTAAGCCCTGTATCTCACACTCCAATTAACTTGTCCCTTCACCATTCACCCCAGTGAAATCCTCCCGTCCTCATACTGATGTCATCTCCCATGTGGGATCAAAGTCCAGCCACCAGACATTTCTGGCAGCATTCCAGGACTCCCGAGCCCCCCAGGGGGGGTCTTGTTCACCCTGCACCCCAGTTCTGAGAGACTGAGATCCCACACATGTGAATAGAAAAGGCAGGAGAGTGGTCAGGTACTGTTTTCTCTCAGTTGGCAAGCTGCGCACACAATGGCCGTGTTGTACAGCTTGCATCTACACCTTTGCCAAGCTGCCGCTCTCTCCGGCTCCCGGAGGCGAAGAAGCGGCTTCCCCGCGCAAAGACGATTCAGCCGCTCACAGTGCTCTGCGGTGTGCGACTTCTGCCGAAAGACGCCCGGGAGCAGAGCTTAGCTCAGCAGAGCACCGTACCTTCGTCTTTAGCCTCTCTTCTCGTCTACATCTTAGCAAAAAGCTTTTCCACTCTGTCTGGCAAGGAGAAACTGTGCCAGCACACAAAACATCTCCCATCGTGTTCTAGAGGCTGCACGGAGGTCTGCCGAGTGTTTTGCAAGAAGAGAAAGAAAGTTGTCCAAAACAGCTTCCAATCGAATATTCATGTGAATAGAAAAGGCAGGAGAGTGGTCAGGTACTGTTTTCTCTCAGTTGGCAAGCTGCACACACAATGGCAGTGTTGTACAGCTTGCTTCTTCACCTTTGCCAAGCTGCAGAGCACAGTACCTTCTTCTTTAGCCTCTCTTCTTGTCTACATCTTAGCAAAAAGCTTTTCCACTCTGTCTGGCAAGGACAAACTGTGCCAGCACACAAAACATCTCCCATCGTGTTCTAGAAGTTGCACGGAGGTCTGCCGAGTGTTTTGCAAGAAGAGAATGAAAGTTGTCCAAAACAGCTTCCAATCGAATATTCATGTGAATAGAAAAGGCAGGAGAGTGGTCAGGTACTGTTTTCTCTCAGTTGGCAAGCTGCACACACAATGGCAGTGTTGTACAGCTTGCTTCTTCACCTTTGCCAAGCTGCAGAGCACAGTACCTTCGTCTTTAGCCTCTCTTCTCGTCTACATCTTAGCAAAAAGCTTTTCCACTCTGTCTGGCAAGGAGAAACTGTGCCAGCACAGAAAACATCTCCCATCATGTTCTAGAAGTTGCACGGAGGTCTGCCGAGTGTTTTGCAAGAAGAGAAAGAAAGTTGTCCAAAACAGCTTCCAATCGAATATTCATGTGAATAGAAAAGGCAGGAGAGTGGTCAGGTACTGTTTTCTCTCAATTGGCAAGCTGCACACACAATGGCAGTGTTGTACAGCTTGCTTCTTCACCTTTGCCAAGCTGCAGAGCACAGTACCTTCGTCTTTAGCCTCTCTTCTCGTCTACATCTTAGCAAAAAGCTTTTCCACTCTGTCTGGCAAGGAGAAACTGTGCCAGCACACAAAACATCTCCCATCGTGTTCTAGAGGCTGCACGGAGGTCTGCCGAGTGTTTTGCTAGAAGAGAAAGAAAGTTGTCAAAAACATCTTCCAATCGAATATTCATGTGAATAGAAAAGGCAGGAGAGTGGTCAGGTACTGTTTTCTCTCAGTTGACAAGCTGCGCACACAATCGCAGTGTTGTACAGCTTGCATCTACACCTTTGCCAAGCTGCCGCTCTCTCCGGCTCCCGGAGGCGAAGAAGCGGCTTCTCCGCGCAAAGACGATTCCGCCGCTCACAGTGCTCTGCGGTGTACGACTTCTGCCGAAGTACGCCCGGGAGCAGAGCTTAGCTCAGCAGAGCACCGTACCTTCTTCTTTAGCCTCTCTTCTCGTCTACATCTTAGCAAAAAGCTTTTCCACTCTGTCTGGCAAGGAGAAACTGTGCCAGCACACAAAACATCTCCCATCGTGTTCTAGAAGTTGCACGGAGGTCTGCCAAGTGTTTTCCAAGAAGAGAATGAAAGTTGTCCAAAACAGCTTCCAATCGAATATTCATGTGAATAGAAAAGGCAGGAGAGTGGTCAGGTACTGTTTTCTCTCAGTTGGCAAGCTGCACACACAATGGCACTGTTGTACAGCTTGCTTCTTCACCTTTGCCAAGCTGCAGAGCACAGTACCTTCGTCTTTAGCCTCTCACTCGTCTACATGTTAGCAAAAAGCTTTTCCACTCTGTCTGGCAAGGAGAAACTGTGCCAGCACACAAAACATCCCCCATCGTTTTCTAGAGGCTGCACGGAGGTCTGCCGAGTGTTTTGCAAGAAGAGAAAGAAAGTTGTCCAAAACAGCTTCCAATCGAATATTCATGTGAATAGAAAAGGCAGGAGAGTGGTCAGGTACTGTTTTCTCTCAGTTGGCAAGCTGCGCACACAATCGCAGTGTTGTACAGCTTGCATCTACACCTTTGCCAAGCTGCCGCTCTCTCCGGCTCCCGGAGGCGAAGAAGCGGCTTCTCCGCGCAAAGACGATGCAGCCGCTCACAGTGCTCTGCGGTGTGCGACTTCTGCCGAAAGACGCCCGGGAGCAGAGCTTAGCTCAGCAGAGCACCGTACCTTCGTCTTTAGCCTCTCTTCTCGTCTACATCTTAGCAAAAAGCTTTTCCACTCTGTCTGGCAAGGAGAAACTGTGCCAGCACACAAAACATCTCGCATCGTGTTCTAGAGGCTGCACGGAGGTCTGCCGAGTGTTTTGCAAGAAGAGAAAGAAAGTTGTCCAAAACAGCTTCCAATCGAATGTTCATGTGAATAGAAAAGGCAGGAGAGTGGTCAGGTACTGTTTTCTCTCAGTTGGCAAGCTGCACACACAATGGCAGTGTTGTACAGCTTGCTTCTTCACCTTTGCCAAGCTGCAGAGCACAGTACATTCGTCTTTAGCCTCTCTTCTTGTCTACATCTTAGCAAAAAGCTTTTCCACTCTGTCTGGCAAGGAGAAACTGTGCCAGCACAAAAAACATCTCCCATCGTGTTCTAGAAGTTGCACGGAGGTCTGCCAAGTGTTTTGCAAGAAGAGAATGAAAGTTGTCCAAAACAGCTTCCAATCGAATATTCATGTGAATAGAAAAGGCAGGAGAGTGGTCAGGTACTGTTTTCTCTCAGTTGGCAAGCTGCACACACAATGGCAGTGTTGTACAGCTTGCTTCTTCACCTTTGCCAAGCTGCAGAGCACAGTACCTTCGTCTTTAGCCTCTCTTCTCGTCTACATCTTAGCAAAAAGCTTTTCCACTCTGTCTGGCAAGGAGAAACTGTGCCAGCACACAAAACATCTCCCATCATGTTCTAGAAGTTGCACGGAGGTCTGCCGAGTGTTTTGCAAGAAGAGAAAGAAAGTTGTCCAAAACAGCTTCCAATCGAATATTCATGTGAATAGAAAAGGCAGGAGAGTGGTCAGGTACTGTTTTCTCTCAATTGGCAAGCTGCACACACAATGGCAGTGTTGTACAGCTTGCTTCTTCACCTTTGCCAAGCTGCAGAGCACAGTACCTTCGTCTTTAGCCTCTCTTCTCGTCTACATCTTAGCAAAAAGCTTTTCCACTCTGTCTGGCAAGGAGAAACTGTGCCAGCACAAAAAACATCTCCCATCGTGTTCTAGAGGCTGCACGGAGGTCTGCCGAGTGTTTTGCAAGAAGAAAAGGAAAGTTGTCCAAAACAGCTTCCAATCGAATGTTCATGTGAATAGAAAAGGCAGGAGAGTGGTCAGGTACTGTTTTCTCTCAGTTGGCAAGCTGCACACACAATGGCAGTGTTGTACAGCTTGCTTCTTCACCTTTGCCAAGCTGCAGAGCACAGTACCTTCGTCTTTAGCCTCTCTTCTCGTCTACATCTTAGCAAAAAGCTTTTCCTCTCTGTCTGGCAAGGAGAAACTGTGCCAGCACAGAAAACATCTCCCATCATGTTCTAGAAGTTGCACGGAGGTCTGCCGAGTGTTTTGCAAGAAGAGAAAGAAAGTTGTCCAATACAGCTTCCAATCGAATATTCATGTGAATAGAAAAGGCAGGAGAGTGGTCAGGTACTGTTTTCTCTCAATTGGCAAGCTGCACACACAATGGCAGTGTTGTACAGCTTGCTTCTTCACCTTTGCCAAGCTGCAGAGCACAGTACCTTCGTCTTTAGCCTCTCTTCTCGTCTACATCTTAGCAAAAAGCTTTTCCACTCTGTCTGGCAAGGAGAAACTGTGCCAGCACACAAAACATCTCCCATCGTGTTCTAGAGCTGGCACGGAGGTCTGCCGAGTGTTTTGCAAGAAGAGAAAGAAAGTTGTCCAAAACAGCTTCCAATCGAATATTCATGTGAATAGAAAAGGTAGGAGAGTGGTCAGGTACTGTTTTCTCTCAGTTTGTAAGCTGCACACACAATGGCAGTGTTGTACAGCTTGCTTCTTCACCTTTGCCAAGCTGCAGAGCACCGTACCTTCGTCTTTAGCCTCTCTTCTCGTCTACATCTTAGCAAAAAGCTTTTCCACTCTGTCTGGCAAGGAGAAACTGTGCCAGCACAAAAAACATCTCCCATCGTGTTCTAGAGGCTGCACGGAGGTCTGCCGAGTGTTTTGCAAGAAGAGAAAGAAAGTTGTCCAAAACAGCTTCCAATCGAATGTTCATGTGAATAGAAAAGGCAGGAGAGTGGTCAGGTACTGTTTTCTCTCAGTTGGCAAGCTGCACACACAATGGCAGTGTTGTACAGCTTGCTTCTTCACCTTTGCCAAGCTGCAGAGCACAGTACCTTCGTCTTTAGCCTCTCTTCTCGTCTACATCTTAGCAAAAAGCTTTTCCACTCTGTCTGGCAAGGAGAAACTGTGCCAGCACACAAAACATCTCCCATCGTGTTCTAGAAGTTGCACGGAGGTCTGCCAAGTGTTTTGCAAGAAGAGAAGGAAAGTTGTCCAAAACAGCTTCCAATCGAATATTCATGTGAATAGAAAAGGCAGGAGAGTGGTCAGGTACTGTTTTCTCTCAGTTGGCAAGCTGCACACACAATGGCACTGTTGTACAGCTTGCTTCTTCACCTTTGCCAAGCTGCAGAGCACAGTACCTTCGTCTTTAGCCTCTCACTCGTCTACATGTTAGCAAAAAGCTTTTCCACTCTGTCTGGCAAGGAGAAACTGTGCCAGCACAAAAAACATCTCCCATCGTGTTCTAGAGGCTGCACGGAGGTCTGCCGAGTGTTTTGCAAGAAGAGAAAGAAAGTTGTCCAAAACAGCTTGCAATCGAATGTTCATGTGAATAGAAAAGGCAGGAGAGTGGTCAGGTACTGTTTTCTCTCAGTTGCCAAGCTGCGCACACAATCGCAGTGTTGTACAGCTTGTTTCATCACCTTTGCAAAGTTGCCGCTCTCTCCGGCTCCCGGAGACGAAGAAGCTGCTTCTTCACGCAAAGACGATTCTGCCGCTCACAGTGCTCTGCGGTGTGTGTCTTCTGCCGAAAGACGCCCGGGAGCTGTGCTTAGCTCTGCAGAGCACCGTACCTTCGTCTTTAGCCTCTCTTCTCGTCTACATCTTAGCAAAAAGCTTTTCCACTCTGTCTGGCAAGGAGAAACTGTGCCAGCACAAAAAACATCTCCCATCGTGTTCTAGAGGCTGCACGGAGGTCTGCCGAGTGTTTTGCTAGAAGAGAAAGAAAGTTGTCCAAAACATCTTCCAATCGAATATTCATGTGAATAGAAAAGGCAGGAGAGTGGTCAGGTACTGTTTTCTCTCAGTTGGCAAGCTGCGCACACAATCGCAGTGTTGTACAGCTTGTTTCATCACCTTTGCGAAGTTGCCGCTCTCTCCGGCTCCCGGAGACGAAGAAGCTGCTTCTTCGCGCAAAGACGATTCTGCCGCTCACAGTGCTCTGCGGTGTGCGCCTTCTGCCGAAAGAGATCCGGGAGCGGTGCTTAGCTCTGCAGAGCACCGTACCTTCGTCTTTAGCCTCTCTTCTCGTCTACATCTTAGCAAAAAGCTTTTCCACTCTGTCTGGCAAGGAGAAACTTTGCCAGCACAAAAAACATCTCCCATCGTGTTCTAGAGGCTGCACGGAGGTCTGCCGAGTGTTTTGCAAGAAGAGAAGGAAAGTTGTCCAAAACAGCTCGCAATCGAATGTTCATGTGAATAGAAAAGGCAGGAGAGTGGTCAGGTACTGTTTTCTCTCAGTTGCCAAGCTGCGCACACAATCGCAGTGTTGTACAGCTTGTTTCATCGCCTTTGCGAAGCTGCCGCTCTCTCCGGCTCCCGGAGACAAAGAAGCTGCTTCTTCGCGCAAAGACGATTCTGCCGCTCACAGTGCTCTGCGGTGTGCGCCTTCTGCCGAAAGACGCCCGGGAGCGGTGCTTAGCTCTGCAGAGCACCGTACCTTCGTCTTTAGCCTCTCTTCTCGTCTACATCTTAGCAAAAAGCTTTTCCACTCTGTCTGGCAAGGAGAAACTGTGCCAGCACAAAAAACATCTCCCATCGTGTTCTAGAGGCTGCACGGAGGTCTGCCGAGTGTTTTGCAAGAAGAGAAGGAAAGTTGTCCAAAACAGCTTGCAATCGAATGTTCATGTGAATAGAAAAGGCAGGAGAGTGGTCAGGTACTGTTTTCTCTCAGTTGGCAAGCTGCGCACACAATCGTAGTGTTGTACAGCTTGTTTCATCACCTTTGCGAAGTTGCCGCTCTCTCCGGCTCCCGGAGACGAAGAAGCTGCTTCTTCGCGCAAAGACGATTCTGCCGCTCACAGTGCTCTGCGGTGTGCGCCTTCTGCCGAAAGAGATCCGGGAGCGGTGCTTAGCTCTGCAGAGCACCGTAACTTCGTCTTTAGCCTCTCTTCTCGTCTACATCTTAGCAAAAAGCTTTTCCACTCTGTCTGGCAAGGAGAAACTGTGCCAGCACAGAAAACATCTCCCATCGTGTTCTAGAGGCTGCACGGAGGTCTGCCGAGTGTTTTGCAAGAAGAGAAAGAAAGTGGTCCAAAACAGCTTGCAATCGAATGTTCATGTGAATAGAAAAGGCAGGAGAGTGGTCAGGTACTGTTTTCTCTCAGTTGCCAAGCTGCGCACACAATCGCAGTGTTGTACAGCTTGTTTCATCGCCTTTGCGAAGCTGCCGCTCTCTCCGGCTCCCGGAGACGAAGAAGCTGCTTCTTCGCGCAAAGACGATTCTGCCGCTCACAGTGCTCTGCGGTGTGCGCCTTCTGCCGAAAGAGGTCCGGGAGCGGTGCTTAGCTCTGCAGAGCACCGTACCTTCGTCTTTAGCCTCTCTTCTCGTCTAATCCTTAGCAAAAAGCTTTTCCAATCTGTCTGGCAAGGAGAAACTGTGCCAGCACAAAAAACATCTCCCATCGTGTTCTAGAGGCTGCACGGAGCTCTGCCGAGTGTTTTGCAAGAAGAGAAATAAAGTTGTCCAAAACAGCTTCCAATCGAATGTTCATGTGAATAGAAAAGGCAGGAGAGTGGTCAGGTACTGTTTTCTCTCAGTTGCCAAGCTGCGCACACAATCGCAGTGTTGTACAGCTTGTTTCATCACCTTTGCGAAGTTGCCGCTCTCTCCGGCTCCCGGAGACGAAGAAGCTGCTTCTTCGCGCAAAGACGATTCTGCCGCTCACAGTGCTCTGCGGTGTGCGCCTTCTGCCGAAAGAGATCCGGGAGCGGTGCTTAGCTCTGCAGAGCACCGTAACTTCGTCTTTAGCCTCTCTTCTCGTCTACATCTTAGCAAAAAGCTTTTCCACTCTGTCTGGCAAGGAGAAACTGTGCCAGCACAGAAAACATCTCCCATCGTGTTCTAGAGGCTGCACGGAGGTCTGCCGAGTGTTTTGCAAGAAGAGAAAGAAAGTGGTCCAAAACAGCTTGCAATCGAATGTTCATGTGAATAGAAAAGGCAGGAGAGTGGTCAGGTACTGTTTTCTCTCAGTTGCCAAGCTGCGCACACAATCGCAGTGTTGTACAGCTTGTTTCATCGCCTTTGCGAAGCTGCCGCTCTCTCCGGCTCCCGGAGACGAAGAAGCTGCTTCTTCGCGCAAAGACGATTCTGCCGCTCACAGTGCTCTGCGGTGTGCGCCTTCTGCCGAAAGAGGTCCGGGAGCGGTGCTTAGCTCTGCAGAGCACCGTACCTTCGTCTTTAGCCTCTCTTCTCGTCTAATCCTTAGCAAAAAGCTTTTCCACTCTGTCTGGCAAGGAGAAACTGTGCCAGCACAAAAAACATCTCCCATCGTGTTCTAGAGGCTGCACGGAGCTCTGCCGAGTGTTTTGCAAGAAGAGAAAGAAAGTTGTCCAAAACAGCTTCCAATCGAATGTTCATGTGAATAGAAAAGGCAGGAGAGTGGTCAGGTACTGTTTTCTCTCAGTTGGCAAGCTGCGCACACAATCGCAGTGTTGTACAGCTTGTTTCATCACCTTTGCGAAGTTGCCGCTCTCTCCGGCTCCCGGAGACGAAGAAGCTGCTTCTTCGCGCAAAGACGATTCTGCCGCTCACAGTGCTCTGCGGTGTATGTCTTCTGCCGAAAGAGGTCCGGGAGCGGTGCTTAGCTCTGCAGAGCACCGTACCTTCGTCTTTAGCCTCTCTTCTCGTCTACATCTTAGCAAAAAGCTTTTCCACTCTGTCTGGCAAGGAGAAACTGTGCCAGCACAGAAAACATCTCCCATCGTGTTCTAGAGGCTGCACGGAGGTCTGCCGAGTGTTTTGCAAGAAGAGAAGGAAAGTTGTCCAAAACAGCTTGCAATCGAATGTTCATGTGAATAGAAAAGGCAGGAGAGTGGTCAGGTACTGTTTTCTCTCAGTTGGCAAGCTGCACACACAATGGCAGTGTTGTACAGCTTGCTTCTTCACCTTTGCCAAGCTGCAGAGCACAGTACCTTCGTCTTTAGCCTCTCTTCTCGTCTACATCTTAGCAAAAAGCTTTTCCACTCTGTCTGGCAAGGAGAAACTGTGCCAGCACACAAAACATCTCCCATCATGTTCTAGAAGTTGCACGGAGGTCTGCCGAGTGTTTTGCAAGAAGAGAAAGAAAGTTGTCCAAAACAGCTTCCAATCGAATATTCATGTGAATAGAAAAGGCAGGAGAGTGGTCAGGTACTGTTTTCTCTCAATTGGCAAGCTGCACACACAATGGCAGTGTTGTACAGCTTGCTTCTTCACCTTTGCCAAGCTGCAGAGCACAGTACCTTCGTCTTTAGCCTCTCTTCTCGTCTACATCTTAGCAAAAAGCTTTTCCACTCTGTCTGGCAAGGAGAAACTGTGCCAGCACACAAAACATCTCCCATCGTATTCTAGAGCTGGCACGGAGGTCTGCCGAGTGTTTTGCAAGAAGAGAAAGAAAGTTGTCCAAAACAGCTTCCAATCGAATATTCATGTGAATAGAAAAGGTAGGAGAGTGGTCAGGTACTGTTTTCTCTCAGTTTGTAAGCTGCACACACAATGGCAGTGTTGTACAGCTTGCTTCTTCACCTTTGCCAAGCTGCAGAGCACCGTACCTTCGTCTTTAGCCTCTCTTCTCGTCTACATCTTAGCAAAAAGCTTTTCCACTCTGTCTGGCAAGGAGAAACTGCGCCAGCACAAAAAACATCTCCCATCGTGTTCTAGAGGCTGCACGGAGGTCTGCCGAGTGTTTTGCAAGAAGAGAAAGAAAGTTGTCCAAAACAGCTTCCAATCGAATATTCATGTGAATAGAAAAGGCAGGAGAGTGGTCAGGTACTGTTTTCTCTCAGTTGGCAAGCTGCACACACAATGGCAGTGTTGTACAGCTTGCTTCTTCACCTTTGCCAAGCTGCAGAGCACAGTACCTTCGTCTTTAGCCTCTCTTCTCGTCTACATCTTAGCAAAAAGCTTTTCCACTCTGTCTGGCAAGGAGAAACTGTGCCAGCACACAAAACATCTCCCATCGTGTTCTAGAAGTTGCACGGAGGTCTGCCAAGTGTTTTGCAAGAAGAGAAGGAAAGTTGTCCAAAACAGCTTCCAATCAAATATTCATGTGAATAGAAAAGGCAGGAGAGTGGTCAGGTACTGTTTTCTCTCAGTTGGCAAGCTGCACACACAATGGCACTGTTGTACAGCTTGCTTCTTCACCTTTGCCAAGCTGCAGAGCACAGTACCTTCGTCTTTAGCCTCTCACTCGTCTACATGTTAGCAAAAAGCTTTTCCACTCTGTCTGGCAAGGAGAAACTGTGCCAGCACAAAAAACATCTCCCATCGTGTTCTAGAGGCTGCACGGAGGTCTGCCGAGTGTTTTGCAAGAAGAGAAAGAAAGTTGTCCAAAACAGCTTGCAATCGAATGTTCATGTGAATAGAAAAGGCAGGAGAGTGGTCAGGTACTGTTTTCTCTCAGTTGCCAAGCTGCGCACACAATCGCAGTGTTGTACAGCTTGTTTCATCACCTTTGCAAAGTTGCCGCTCTCTCCGGCTCCCGGAGACGAAGAAGCTGCTTCTTCACGCAAAGACGATTCTGCCGCTCACAGTGCTCTGCGGTGTGTGTCTTCTGCCGAAAGACGCCCGGGAGCTGTGCTTAGCTCTGCAGAGCACCGTACCTTCGTCTTTAGCCTCTCTTCTCGTCTACATCTTAGCAAAAAGCTTTTCCACTCTGTCTGGCAAGGAGAAACTGTGCCAGCACAAAAAACATCTCCCATCGTGTTCTAGAGGCTGCACGGAGGTCTGCCGAGTGTTTTGCTAGAAGAGAAAGAAAGTTGTCCAAAACATCTTCCAATCGAATATTCATGTGAATAGAAAAGGCAGGAGAGTGGTCAGGTACTGTTTTCTCTCAGTTGGCAAGCTGCGCACACAATCGCAGTGTTGTACAGCTTGTTTCATCACCTTTGCGAAGTTGCCGCTCTCTCCGGCTCCCGGAGACGAAGAAGCTGCTTCTTCGCGCAAAGACGATTCTGCCGCTCACAGTGCTCTGCGGTGTGCGCCTTCTGCCGAAAGAGATCCGGGAGCGGTGCTTAGCTCTGCAGAGCACCGTACCTTCGTCTTTAGCCTCTCTTCTCGTCTACATCTTAGCAAAAAGCTTTTCCACTCTGTCTGGCAAGGAGAAACTTTGCCAGCACAAAAAACATCTCCCATCGTGTTCTAGAGGCTGCACGGAGGTCTGCCGAGTGTTTTGCAAGAAGAGAAAGAAAGTTGTCCAAAACAGCTTGCAATCGAATGTTCATGTGAATAGAAAAGGCAGGAGAGTGGTCAGGTACTGTTTTCTCTCAGTTGCCAAGCTGCGCACACAATCGCAGTGTTGTACAGCTTGTTTCATCGCCTTTGCGAAGCTGCCGCTCTCTCCGGCTCCCGGAGACAAAGAAGCTGCTTCTTCGCGCAAAGACGATTCTGCCGCTCACAGTGCTCTGCGGTGTGCGCCTTCTGCCGAAAGAGATCCGGGAGCGGTGCTTAGCTCTGCAGAGCACCGTAACTTCGTCTTTAGCCTCTCTTCTCGTCTACATCTTAGCAAAAAGCTTTTCCACTCTGTCTGGCAAGGAGAAACTGTGCCAGCACAGAAAACATCTCCCATCGTGTTCTAGAGGCTGCACGGAGGTCTGCCGAGTGTTTTGCAAGAAGAGAAAGAAAGTGGTCCAAAACAGCTTGCAATCGAATGTTCATGTGAATAGAAAAGGCAGGAGAGTGGTCAGGTACTGTTTTCTCTCAGTTGCCAAGCTGCGCACACAATCGCAGTGTTGTACAGCTTGTTTCATCGCCTTTGCGAAGCTGCCGCTCTCTCCGGCTCCCGGAGACGAAGAAGCTGCTTCTTCGCGCAAAGACGATTCTGCCGCTCACAGTGCTCTGCGGTGTGCGCCTTCTGCCGAAAGAGGTCCGGGAGCGGTGCTTAGCTCTGCAGAGCACCGTACCTTCGTCTTTAGCCTCTCTTCTCGTCTAATCCTTAGCAAAAAGCTTTTCCAATCTGTCTGGCAAGGAGAAACTGTGCCAGCACAAAAAACATCTCCCATCGTGTTCTAGAGGCTGCACGGAGCTCTGCCGAGTGTTTTGCAAGAAGAGAAATAAAGTTGTCCAAAACAGCTTCCAATCGAATGTTCATGTGAATAGAAAAGGCAGGAGAGTGGTCAGGTACTGTTTTCTCTCAGTTGCCAAGCTGCGCACACAATCGCAGTGTTGTACAGCTTGTTTCATCACCTTTGCGAAGTTGCCGCTCTCTCCGGCTCCCGGAGACGAAGAAGCTGCTTCTTCGCGCAAAGACGATTCTGCCGCTCACAGTGCTCTGCGGTGTGCGCCTTCTGCCGAAAGAGATCCGGGAGCGGTGCTTAGCTCTGCAGAGCACCGTAACTTCGTCTTTAGCCTCTCTTCTCGTCTAATCCTTAGCAAAAAGCTTTTCCACTCTGTCTGGCAAGGAGAAACTGTGCCAGCACAAAAAACATCTCCCATCGTGTTCTAGAGGCTGCACGGAGCTCTGCCGAGTGTTTTGCAAGAAGAGAAAGAAAGTTGTCCAAAACAGCTTCCAATCGAATGTTCATGTGAATAGAAAAGGCAGGAGAGTGGTCAGGTACTGTTTTCTCTCAGTTGGCAAGCTGCGCACACAATCGCAGTGTTGTACAGCTTGTTTCATCACCTTTGCGAAGTTGCCGCTCTCTCCGGCTCCCGGAGACGAAGAAGCTGCTTCTTCGCGCAAAGACGATTCTGCCGCTCACAGTGCTCTGCGGTGTATGTCTTCTGCCGAAAGAGGTCCGGGAGCGGTGCTTAGCTCTGCAGAGCACCGTACCTTCGTCTTTAGCCTCTCTTCTCGTCTACATCTTAGCAAAAAGCTTTTCCACTCTGTCTGGCAAGGAGAAACTGTGCCAGCACAGAAAACATCTCCCATCGTGTTCTAGAGGCTGCACGGAGGTCTGCCGAGTGTTTTGCAAGAAGAGAAGGAAAGTTGTCCAAAACAGCTTGCAATCGAATGTTCATCTGAATAGAAAAGGCAGGAGAGTGGTCAGGTACTGTTTTCTCTCAGTTGCCAAGCTGCGCACACAATCGCAGTGTTGTACAGCTTGTTTCATCACCTTTGCGAAGTTGCCGCTCTCTCCGGCTCCCGGAGACGAAGAAGCTGCTTCTTCGCGCAAAGACGATTCTGCCGCTCACAGTGCTCTGCGGTGTGCGCCTTCTGCCGAAAGAGATCCGGGAGCGGTGCTTAGCTCTGCAGAGCACCGTACCTTCGTCTTTAGCCTCTCTTCTCGTCTACATCTTAGCAAAAAGCTTTTCCACTCTGTCTGGCAAGGAGAAACTGTGCCAGCACAGAAAACATCTCCCATCGTGTTCTAGAGGCTGCACGGAGGTCTGCCGATTGTTTTGCAAGAAGAGAAGGAAAGTTGTCCAAAACAGCTTGCAATCGAATGTTCATGTGAATAGAAAAGACAGGAGAGTGGTCAGGTACTGTTTTCTCTTAGTTGGCAAGCTGCGCACACAATCGCAGTGTTGTACAGCTTGTTTCATCACCTTTGCGAAGTTGCCGCTCTCTCCGGCTCCCGGAGACGAAGAAGCTGCTTCTTCGCGCAAAGACGATTCTGCCGCTCACAGTGCTCTGCGGTGTGCGCCTTCTGCCGAAAGAGGTCCGGGAGCGGTGCTTAGCTCTGCAGAGCACCGTACCTTCATCTTTAGCCTCTCTTCTCGTCTACATCTTAGCAAAAAGTTTTTCCACTCTGTCTGGCAAGGAGAAACTGTGCCAGCACAAAAAACATCTCCCATCGTGTTCTAGAGGCTGCACGGAGGTCTGCCGAGTGTTTTGCAAGAAGAGAAAGAAAGTTGTCCAAAACAGCTTCCAATCGAATGTTCATGTGAATAGAAAAGGCAGGAGAGTGGTCAGGTACTGTTTTCTCTCAGTTGGCAAGCTGCGCACACAATCGCAGTGTTGTACAGCTTGTTTCATCACCTTTGCGAAGTTGCCGCTCTCTCCGGCTCCCGGAGACGAAGAAGCTGCTTCTTCGCGCAAAGACGATTCTGCCGCTCACAGTGCTCTGCGGTGTGCGCCTTCTGCCGAAAGACGCCCGGGAGCGGTGCTTAGCTCTGCAGAGCACCGTACCTTCGTCTTTAGCCTCTCTTCTCGTCTACATCTTAGCAAAAAGCTTTTCCACTCTGTCTGGCAAGGAGAAACTGTGCCAGCACACAAAACATCTCCCATCGTGTTCTAGAGGCTGCACGGAGGTCTGCCGAGTGTTTTGCAAGAAGAGAAAGAAAGTTGTCCAAAACAGCATCCAATCGAATGTTCATGTGAATAGAAAAGGCAGGAGAGTGGTCAGGTACTGTTTTCTCTCAGTTGGCAAGCTGCGCACACAATCGCACTGTTGTACAGCTTGTTTCATCGCCTTTGCGAAGCTGCCGCTCTCTCCTGCTCCCGGAGACGAAGAAGCTGCTTCTTCGCGCAAAGACGATTCTGCCGCTCACAGTGCTCTGCGGTGTGTGTCTTCTGCCGAAAGAGGCGCGGGAGCTGTGCTTAGCTCTGCAGAGCACCATACCTGCTTCTTTAGCCTCTCTTCTCGTCTACATCTTAGCAAAAACTTTTCCACTCTGTCTGGCAAGGAGAAACTGTGCCAGCACAAGAAACATCTCCCATCGTGTTCTAGAGGCTGCACGGAGGTCTGCCGAGTGTTTTGCAAGAAGAGAAGGAAAGTTGTCCAAAACAGCTTGCAATCGAATGTTCATGTGAATAGAAAAGACAGGAGAGTGGTCAGGTACTGTTTTCTCTCAGTTGCCAAGCTGCGCACACAATCGCAGTGTTGTACAGCTTGTTTCATCGCCTTTGCGAAGTTGCCGCTCTCTCCGGCTCCCGGAGACGAAGAAGCTGCTTCTTCGCGCAAAGACGATTCTGCCGCTCACAGTGCTCTGCGGTGTGCGCCTTCTGCCGAAAGAGGTCCGGGAGCGGTGCTTAGCTCTGCAGAGCACCGTACCTTCATCTTTAGCCTCTCTTCTCCTCTACATCTTAGCAAAAAGTTTTTCCACTCTGTCTGGCAAGGAGAAACTGTGCCAGCACAAAAAACATCTCCCATCGTGTTCTAGAGGCTGCACGGAGGTCTGCCGAGTGTTTTGCAAGAAGAGAAAGAAAGTTGTCCAAAACAGCTTGCAATCGAATGTTCATGTGAATAGAAAAGGCAGGAGAGTGGTCAGGTACTGTTTTCTCTCAGTTGCCAAGCTGCGCACACAATCGCAGTGTTGTACAGCTTGTTTCATCACCTTTGCGAAGTTGCCGCTCTCTCCGGCTCCCGGAGACGAAGAAGCTGCTTCTTCGCGCAAAGACGATTCTGCCGCTCACAGTGCTCTGCGGTGTGCACCTTCTGCCGAAAGACGCCCGGGAGCGGTGCTTAGCTCTGCAGAGCACCGTACCTTCGTCTTTAGCCTCTCTTCTCGTCTACATCTTAGCAAAAAGCTTTTCCACTCTGTCTGGCAAGGAGAAACTTTGCCAGCACGAGAAACATCTCCCATCGTGTTCTAGAGGCTGCACGGAGGTCTGCCGAGTGTTTTGCAAGAAGAGAAAGAAAGTTGTCCAAAACAGCTTGCAATCGAATTTTCATGTGAATAGAAAAGGCAGGAGAGTGGTCAGGTACTGTTTTCTCTCAGTTGCCAAGCTGCGCACACAATCGCAGTGTTGTACAGCTTGTTTCATCACCTTTGCGAAGTTGCCGCTCTCTCCGGCTCCCGGAGACGAAGAAGCTGCTTCTTCGCGCAAAGACGATTCTGCCGCTCACAGTGCTCTGCGGTGTGCGCCTTCTGCCGAAAGACGCCCGGGAGCGGTGCTTAGCTCTGCAGAGCACCGTACCTTCGTCTTTAGCCTCTCTTCTCGTCTACATCTTAGCAAAAAGCTTTTCCACTCTGTCTGGCAAGGAGAAACTGTGCCAGCACAGAAAACATCTCCCATCGTGTTCTAGAGGTTGCACGGAGGTCTGCCGAGTGTTTTGCAAGAAGAGAAAGAAAGTTGTCCAAAACAGCTTCCAATCGAATGTTCATGTGAATAGAAAAGGCAGGAGAGTGGTCAGGTACTGTTTTCTCTCAGTTGGCAAGCTGCGCACACAATCGCAGTGTTGTACAGCTTGTTTCATCGCCTTTGCGAAGCTGCCGCTCTCTCCGGCTCCCGGAGACGAAGAAGCTGCTTCTTCGCGCAAAGACGATTCTGCCGCTCACAGTGCTCTGCAGTGTGTGTCTTCTGCCGAAAGAGGCGCGGGAGCTGTGCTTAGCTCTGCAGAGCACCATACCTGCTTCTTTAGCCTCTCTTCTCGTCTACATCTTAGCAAAAAGCTTTTCCACTCTGTCTGGCAAGGAGAAACTGTGCCAGCACAAGAAACATCTCCCATCGTGTTCTAGAGGCTGCACGGAGGTCTGCCGAGTGTTTTGCAAGAAGAGAAAGAAAGTTGTCCAAAACAGCTTCCAATCGAATGTTCATGTGAATAGAAAAGGCAGGAGAGTGGTCAGGTACTGTTTTCTCTCAGTTGGCAAGCTGCGCACACAATCGCAGTGTTGTACAGCTTGTTTCATCACCTTTGCGAAGTTGCCGCTCTCTCCGGCTCCCGGAGACGAAGAAGCTGCTTCTTCGCGCAAAGACGATTCTGCCGCTCTCAGTGCTCTGCGGTGTGCGCCTTCTGCCGAAAGAGGTCCGGGAGCGGTGCTTAGCTCTGCAGAGCACCGTACCTTCATCTTCAGCCTCTCTTCTCCTCTACATCTTAGCAAAAAGCTTTTCCACTCTGTCTGGCAAGGAGAAACTGTGCCAGCACAAAAAACATCTCCCATCGTGTTCTAGAAGCTGCACGGAGGTCTGCAGAGTGTTTTGCAAGAAGAGAAAGAAAGTTGTCCAAAACAGCTTGCAATCGAATGTTCATGTGAATAGAAAAGGCAGGAGAGTGGTCAGGTACTGTTTTCTCTCAGTTGGCAAGCTGCGCACACAATCGCAGTGTTGTACAGCTTGTTTCATCACCTTTGCGAAGTTGCCGCTCTCTCCGGCTCCCGGAGACGAAGAAGCTGCTTCTTCGCGCAAAGACGATTCTGCCGCTCACAGTGTTCTGCAGTGTGTGTCTTCTGCCGAAAGAGGTCCGGGAGCTGTGTTTAGCTGTGCAGAGCACCGTACCTTCGTCTTTAGCCTCTCTTCTCGTCTACATCTTAGCAAAAAGCCTTTCCACACAGTCTGGCAAGGAGAAACTGAGCCAACACAGAAATCATCTCCCATCGTGTTCTAGAGGCTGCACGGAGGTCTTCCGAGTGTTTTGGAAGAAGAGAAAGAAAGTTGTCCAAAACAGCTTCCAATCGAATGTTCATGTGAATAGAAAAGGCAGGAGAGTGGTCAGGTACTGTTTTCTCTCAGTTGGCAAGCTGCGCACACAATCGCAGTGTTGTACAGCTTGTTTCATCGCCTTTGCGAAGCTGCCGCTCTCTCCGGCTCCCGGAGACGAAGAAGCTGCTTCTTCGCGCAAAGACGATTCTGCCGCTCACAGTGCTCTGCGGTGTGCGCCTTCTGCCGAAAGACGCCCGGGAGCGGTGCTTAGCTGTGCAGAGCACCGTACCTTCGTCTTTAGCCTCTCTTCTCGTCTAATCCTTAGCAAAAAGCTTTTCCACTCTGTCTGGCAAGGAGAAACTGTGCCAGCACAGAAAACATCTCCCATCGTGTTCTAGAGGCTGCACGGAGGTCTGCCGAGTGTTTTGCTAGAAGAGAAAGAAAGTTGTCCAAAACAGCTTCCAATCGAATGTTCATGTGAATAGAAAAGGCAGGAGAGTGGTCAGGTACTGTTTTCTCTCAGTTGGCAAGCTGCGCACACAATCGTAGTGTTGTACAGCTTGCTTCATCACCTTTGCGAAGTTGCCGCTCTCTCCGGCTCCCAGAGACGAAGAAGCTGCTTCTTCGCGCAAAGACGATTCTGCCGCTCACAGTGCTCTGCGGTGTGTGTCTTCTGCCGAAAGTGGTCCGGGAGCGGTGCTTAGCTCTGCAGAGCACCGTACCTTCGTCTTTAGCCTCTCTTCTCGTCTACATCTTAGCAAAAAGCTTTTCCACTCTGTCTGGCAAGGAGAAACTGTGCCAGCACAGAAAACATCTCCCATCGTGTTCTAGAGGTTGCACGGAGGTCTGCCGAGTGTTTTGCAAGAAGAGAAAGAAAGTTGTCCAAAACAGCTTCCAATCGAATGTTCATGTGAATAGAAAAGGCAGGAGAGTGGTCAGGTACTGTTTTCTCTCAGTTGGCAAGCTGCGCACACAATCGCAGTGTTGTACAGCTTGTTTCATCGCCTTTGCGAACCTGCCGCTCTCTCCGGCTCCCGGAGACGAAGAAGCTGCTTCTTCGCGCAAAGACGATTCTGCCGCTCACAGTGATCTGCAGTGTGTGTCTTCTGCCGAAAGAGGCGCGGGAGCTGTGCTTAGCTCTGCAGAGCACCATACCTGCTTCTTTAGCTTCTCTTCTCGTCTACATCTTAGCAAAAAGCTTTTCCACTCTGTCTGGCAAGGAGAAACTGTGCCAGCACAAGAAACATCTCCCATCGTGTTCTAGAGGCTGCACGGAGGTCTGCCGAGTGTTTTGCAAGAAGAGAAAGAAAGTTGTCCAAAACAGCTTCCAATCGAATGTTCATGTGAATAGAAAAGGCAGGAGAGTGGTCAGGTACTGTTTTCTCTCAATTGGCAAGCTGCGCACACAATCGCAGTGTTGTACAGCTTGTTTCATCACCTTTGCGAAGTTGCCGCTCTCTCCGGCTCCCGGAGACGAAGAAGCTGCTTCTTCGCGCAAAGACGATTCTGCCGCTCTCAGTGCTCTGCGGTGTGCGCCTTCTGCCGAAAGAGGTCCGGGAGCGGTGCTTAGCTCTGCAGAGCACCGTACCTTCATCTTCAGCCTCTCTTCTCCTCTACATCTTAGCAAAAAGCTTTTCCACTCTGTCTGGCAAGGAGAAACTGTGCCAGCACAAAAAACATCTCCCATCGTGTTCTAGAAGCTGCACGGAGGTCTGCAGAGTGTTTTGCAAGAAGAGAAAGAAAGTTGTCCAAAACAGCTTGCAATCGAATGTTCATGTGAATAGAAAAGGCAGGAGAGTGGTCAGGTACTGTTTTCTCTCAGTTGGCAAGCTGCGCACACAATCGCAGTGTTGTACAGCTTGTTTCATCACCTTTGCGAAGTTGCCGCTCTCTCCGGCTCCCGGAGACGAAGAAGCTGCTTCTTCGCGCAAAGACGATTCTGCCGCTCACAGTGCTCTGCAGTGTGTGTCTTCTGCCGAAAGAGGTCCGGGAGCTTTGTTTAGCTGTGCAGAGCACCGTACCTTCGTCTTTAGCCTCTCTTCTCGTCTACATCTTAGCAAAAAGCCTTTCCACACAGTCTGGCAAGGAGAAACTGAGCCAACACAGAAATCATCTCCCATCGTGTTCTAGAGGCTGCACGGAGGTCTTCCGAGTGTTTTGGAAGAAGAGAAAGAAAGTTGTCCAAAACAGCTTCCAATCGAATGTTTATGTGAATAGAAAAGGCAGGAGAGTGGTCAGGTACTGTTTTCTCTCAGTTGGCAAGCTGCGCACACAATCGCAGTGTTGTACAGCTTGTTTCATCGCCTTTGCGAAGCTGCCGCTCTCTCCGGCTCCCGGAGACGAAGAAGCTGCTTCTTCGCGCAAAGACGATTCTGCCGCTCACAGTGCTCTGCGGTGTGCGCCTTCTGCCGAAAGACGCCCGGGAGCGGTGCTTAGCTGTGCAGAGCACCGTACCTTCGTCTTTAGCCTCTCTTCTCGTCTAATCCTTAGCAAAAAGCTTTTCCACTCTGTCTGGCAAGGAGAAACTGTGCCAGCACAGAAAACATCTCCCATCGTGTTCTAGAGGCTGCACGGAGGTCTGCCGAGTGTTTTGCTAGAAGAGAAAGAAAGTTGTCCAAAACAGCTTCCAATCGAATGTTCATGTGAATAGAAAAGGCAGGAGAGTGGTCAGGTACTGTTTTCTCTCAGTTGGCAAGCTGCGCACACAATCGTAGTGTTGTACAGCTTGCTTCATCACCTTTGCGAAGTTGCCGCTCTCTCCGGCTCCCAGAGACGAAGAAGCTGCTTCTTCGCGCAAAGACGATTCTGCCGCTCACAGTGCTCTGCGGTGTGTGTCTTCTGCCGAAAGTGGTCCGGGAGCGGTGCTAAGCTCTGCAGAGCACCGTACCTTCGTCTTTAGCCTCTCTTCTCGTCTACATCTTAGCAAAAAGCTTTTCCACTCTGTCTGGCAAGGAGAAACTGTGCCAGCACAGAAAACATCTCCCATCGTGTTCTAGAGGTTGCACGGAGGTCTGCCGAGTGTTTTGCAAGAAGAGAAAGAAAGTTTTCCAAAACAGCTTCCAATCGAATGTTCATGTGAATAGAAAAGGCAGGAGAGTGGTCAGGTACTGTTTTCTCTCAGTTGGCAAGCTGCGCACACAATCGCAGTGTTGTACAGCTTGTTTCATCGCCTTTGCGAACCTGCCGCTCTCTCCGGCTCCCGGAGACGAAGAAGCTGCTTCTTCGCGCAAAGACGATTCTGCCGCTCACAGTGCTCTGCAGTGTGTGTCTTCTGCCGAAAGAGGCGCGGGAGCTGTGCTTAGCTCTGCAGAGCACCATACCTGCTTCTTTAGCTTCTCTTCTCGTCTACATCTTAGCAAAAAGCTTTTCCACTCTGTCTGGCAAGGAGAAACTGTGCCAGCACAAGAAACATCTCCCATCGTGTTCTAGAGGCTGCACGGAGGTCTGCCGAGTGTTTTGCAAGAAGAGAAAGAAAGTTGTCCAAAACAGCTTCCAATCGAATGTTCATGTGAATAGAAAAGGCAGGAGAGTGGTCAGGTACTGTTTTCTCTCAGTTGGCAAGCTGCGCACACAATCGCAGTGTTGTACAGCTTGTTTCATCACCTTTGCGAAGTTGCCGCTCTCTCCGGCTCCCGGAGACGAAGAAGCTGCTTCTTCGCGCAAAGACGATTCTGCCGCTCTCAGTGCTCTGCGGTGTGCGCCTTCTGCCGAAAGAGGTCCGGGAGCGGTGCTTAGCTCTGCAGAGCACCGTACCTTCATCTTCAGCCTCTCTTCTCCTCTACATCTTAGCAAAAAGCTTTTCCACTCTGTCTGGGAAGGAGAAACTGTGCCAGCACAAAAAACATCTCCCATCGTGTTCTAGAAGCTGCACGGAGGTCTGCAGAGTGTTTTGCAAGAAGAGAAAGAAAGTTGTCCAAAACAGCTTGCAATCGAATGTTCATGTGAATAGAAAAGGCAGGAGAGTGGTCAGGTACTGTTTTCTCTCAGTTGGCAAGCTGCGCACACAATCGCAGTGTTGTACAGCTTGTTTCATCACCTTTGCGAAGTTGCCGCTCTCTCCGGCTCCCGGAGACAAAGAAGCTGCTTCTTCGCGCAAAGACGATTCTGCCGCTCACAGTGCTCTGCAGTGTGTGTCTTCTGCCGAAAGAGGTCCGGGAGCTGTGTTTAGCTGTGCAGAGCACCGTACCTTCGTCTTTAGCCTCTCTTCTCGTCTACATCTTAGCAAAAAGCCTTTCCACACAGTCTGGCAAGGAGAAACTGAGCCAACACAGAAATCATCTCCCATCGTGTTCTAGAGGCTGCACGGAGGTCTTCCGAGTGTTTTGCAAGAAGAGAAAGAAAGTTGTCCAAAACAGCTTGCAATCGAATGTTCATGTGAATAGAAAAGGCAGGAGAGTGGTCAGGTACTGTTTTCTCTCAGTTGGCAAGCTGCGCACACAATCGCAGTGTTGTACAGCTTGTTTCATCGCCTTTGCGAAGCTGCCGCTCTCTCCGGCTCCCGGAGACGAAGAAGCTGCTTCTTCGCGCAAAGACGATTCTGCCGCTCACAGTGCTCTGCGGTGTGCGCCTTCTGCCGAAAGACGCCCGGGAGCGGTGCTTAGCTGTGCAGAGCACCGTACCTTCGTCTTTAGCCTCTCTTCTCGTCTAATCATTAGCAAAAAGCTTTTCCAATCTGTCTGGCAAGGAGAAACTGTGCCAGCACAGAAAACATCTCCCATCGTGTTCTAGAGGCTGCACGGAGGTCTGCCGAGTGTTTTGCCAGAAGAGAAAGAAAGTTGTCCAAAACAGCTTCCAATCGAATGTTCATGTGAATAGAAAAGGCAGGAGAGTGGTCAGGTACTGTTTTCTCTCAGTTGGCAAGCTGCGCACACAATCGCAGTGTTGTACAGCTTGTTTCATCACCTTTGCGAAGTTGCCGCTCTCTCCGGCTCCCGGAGACGAAGAAGCTGCTTCTTCGCGCAAAGACGATTCTGCCGCTCACAGTGCTCTGCGGTGTGCGCCTTCTGCCGAAAGAGATCCGGGAGCGGTGCTTAGCTCTGCAGAGCACCGTACCTTCGTCTTTAGCCTCTCTTCTCGTCTACATCTTAGCAAAAAGCTTTTCCACTCTGTCTGGCAAGGAGAAACTGTGCCAGCACAGAAAACATCTCCCATCGTGTTCTAGAGGCTGCACGGAGGTCTGCCGAGTGTTTTGCAAGAAGAGAAGGAAAGTTGTCCAAAACAGCTTCCAATCGAATGTTCATGTGAATAGAAAAGGCAGGAGAGTGGTCAGGTACTGTTTTCTCTCAGTTGGCAAGCTGCGCACACAATCGCAGTGTTGTACAGCTTGTTTCATCACCTTTGCGAAGTTGCCGCTCTCTCCGGCTCCCGGAGACGAAGAAGCTGCTTATTCGCGCAAAGACGATTCTGCCGCTCACAGTGCTCTGCGGTGTGTGTCTTCTGCCGAAAGACGCCCGGGAGCTGTGCTTAGCTCTGCAGAGCACCGTACCTTCGTCTTTAGCCTCTCTTCTCGTCTACATCTTAGCAAAAAGCTTTTCCACTCTGTCTGGCAAGGAGAAAGTGTGCCAGCACACAAAACATCTCCCATCGTGTTCTAGAAGTTGCACGGAGGTCTGCCAAGTGTTTTGCAAGAAGAGAATGAAAGTTGTCCAAAACAGCTTCCAATCGAATATTCATGTGAATAGAAAAGGCAGGAGAGTGGTCAGGTACTGTTTTCTCTCAGTTGGCAAGCTGCACACACAATGGCACTGTTGTACAGCTTGCTTCTTCACCTTTGCCAAGCTGCAGAGCACAGTACCTTCGTCTTTAGCCTCTCTTCTCGTCTACATCTTAGCAAAAAGCTTTTCCACTCTGTCTGGCAATGAGAAACTGTGCCAGCACAAAAAACATCTCCCATCGTGTTCTAGAGGCTGCACGGAGGTCTGCCGAGTGTTTTGCAAGAAGAGAAAGAAAGTGGTCCAAAACAGCTTCCAATCGAATATTCATGTGAATAGAAAAGGCAGGAGAGTGGTCAGGTACTGTTTTCTCTCAGTTGGCAATCTGCGCACACAATCGCAGTGTTGTACAGCTTGCATCTACACCTTTGCCAAGCTGCCGCTCTCTCCGGCTCCCGGAGGCGAAGAAGCGGCTTCTCCGCGCAAAGACGATTCAGCCGCTCACAGTGCTCTGCGGTGTGCGACTTCTGCCGAAAGACGCCCGGGAGCAGAGCTTAGCTCAGCAGAGCACCGTACCTTCGTCTTTAGCCTCTCTTCTCGTCTACATCTTAGCAAAAAGCTTTTCCACTCTGTCTGGCAAGGAGAAACTGTGCCAGCACAGAAAACATCTCCCATCATGTTCTAGAAGTGTCACGGAGGTCTGCCGAGTGTTTTGCAAGAAGAGAAAGAAAGTTGTCCAAATCAGCTTCCAATCCAATATTCATGTGAATAGAAAAGGCAGGAGAGTGGTCAGGTACTGTTTTCTCTCAATTGGCAAGCTGCACACACAATGGCAGTGTTGTACAGCTTGCTTCTTCACCTTTGCCAAGCTGCAGAGCACAGTACCTTCGTCTTTAGCCTCTCTTCTCGTCTACATCTTAGCAAAAAGCTTTTCCACTCTGTATGGCAAGGAGAAACTGTGCCAGCACAAAAAACATCTCCCATCGTGTTCTAGAGCTGGCACGGAGGTCTGCCGAGTGTTGTGCAAGAAGAGAAAGAAAGTTGTCCAAAACAGCTTCCAATCGAATATTCATGTGAATAGAAAAGGTAGGTGAGTGGTCAGGTACTGTTTTCTCTCAGTTTGTAAGCTGCACACACAATGGCAGTGTTGTACAGCTTGCTTCTTCACCTTTGCCAAGCTGCAGAGCACAGTACCTTCGTCTTTAGCCTCTCTTCTCGTCTACATCTTAGCAAAAAGCTTTTCCACTCTGTCTGGCAAGGAGAAACTGTGCCAGCACAAAAAACATCTCCCATCGTGTTCTAGAGGCTGCACGGAGGTCTGCCGAGTGTTTTGCAAGAAGAGAAAGAACGTTGTCCAAAATAGCTTCCAATCCAATGTTCATGTGAATAGAAAAGGCAGGAGAGTGGTCAGGTACTGTTTTCTCTCAGTTGGCAAGCTGCGCATAAAATCGCAGTGTTGTACAGCTTGTTTCATCACCTTTGCGAAGTTGCCGCTCTCTCCGGCTCCCGGAGACGAAGAAGCTGCTTCTTCGCGCAAAGACGATTCTGCCGCTCACAGTGCTCTGCGGTGTGCGCCTTCTGCCGAAAGACGCCCGGGAGCGGTGCTTAGCTCTGCAGAGCACCGTACCTTCGTCTTTAGCCTCTCTTCTCGTCTACATCTTAGCAAAAAGCTTTTCCACTCTGTCTGGCAAGGAGAAACTGTGCCAGCACAAAAAACATCTCCCATCGTGTTCTAGAGGCTGCACGGAGGTCTGCCGAGTGTTTTGCAAGAAGAGAAGGAAAGTTGTCCAAAACAGCTTGCAATCGAATGTTCATGTGAATAGAAAAGGCAGGAGAGTGGTCAGGTACTGTTTTCTCTCAGTTGGCAAGCTGCGCACACAATCGCAGTGTTGTACAGCTTGTTTCATCACCTTTGCGAAGTTGCCGCTCTCTCCGGCTCCCGGAGACGAAGAAGCTGCTTCTTCGCGCAAAGACGATTCTGCCGCTCACAGTGCTCTGCGGTGTGCGCCTTCTGCCGAAAGAGATCCGGGAGCGGTGCTTAGCTCTGCAGAGCACCGTACCTTCGTCTTTAGCCTCTCTTCTCGTCTACATCTTAGCAAAAAGCTTTTCCACTCTGTCTGGCAAGGAGAAACTGTGCCAGCACAGAAAACATCTCCCATCGTGTTCTAGAGGCTGCACGGAGGTCTGCCGAGTGTTTTGCAAGAAGAGAAGGAAAGTTGTCCAAAACAGCTTCCAATCGAATGTTCATGTGAATAGAAAAGGCAGGAGAGTGGTCAGGTACTGTTTTCTCTCAGTTGGCAAGCTGCGCACACAATCGCAGTGTTGTACAGCTTGTTTCATCACCTTTGCAAAGTTGCCGCTCTCTCCGGCTCCCGGAGACGAAGAAGCTGCTTCTTCGCGCAAAGACGATTCTCCCGCTCACAGTGCTCTGCGGTGTGCGCCTTCTGCCGAAAGAGATCCGGGAGCGGTGCTTAGCTCTGCAGAGCACCGTACCTTCGTCTTTAGCCTCTCTTCTCGTCTACATCTTAGCAAAAAGCTTTTCCACTCTGTCTGGCAAGGAGAAACTGTGCCAGCACAGAAAACATCTCCCATCGTGTTCTAGAGGCTGCACGGAGGTCTGCCGAGTGTTTTGCAAGAAGAGAAGGAAAGTTGTCCAAAACAGCTTCCAATCGAATGTTCATGTGAATAGAAAAGGCAGGAGAGTGGTCAGGTACTGTTTTCTCTCAGTTGCCAAGCTGCGCACACAATCGCAGTGTTGTACAGCTTGTTTCATCACCTTTGCGAAGTTGCCGCTCTCTCCGGCTCCCGGAGACGAAGAAGCTGCTTCTTCGCGCAAAGACGATTCTGCCGCTCACAGTGCTCTGCGGTGTGTGTCTTCTGCCGAAAGAGGTCCGGGAGCGGTGCTTAGCTCTGCAGAGCACCGTACCTTCGTCTTTAGCCTCTCTTCTCGTCTACATCTTAGCAAAAAGCTTTTCCACTCTGTCTGGCAAGGAGAAACTGTGCCAGCACAAAAAACATCTCCCATCGTGTTCTAGAGGCTGCACGGAGGTCTGCCGAGTGTTTTGCAAGAAGAGAAAGAACGTTGTCCAAAATAGCTTCCAATCCAATGTTCATGTGAATAGAAAAGGCAGGAGAGTGGTCAGGTACTGTTTTCTCTCAGTTGGCAAGCTGCGCACACAATCGCAGTGTTGTACAGCTTGTTTTATCACCTTTGCGAAGTTGCCGCTCTCTCCGGCTCCCGGAGACGAAGAAGCTGCTTCTTCGCGCAAAGACGATTCTGCCGCTCACAGTGCTCTGCGGTGTGCGCCTTCTGCCGAAAGAGATCCGGGAGCGGTGCTTAGCGCTGCAGAGCACCGTACCTTCGTCTTTAGCCTCTCTTCTCGTCTACATCTTAGCAAAAAGCTTTTCCACTCTGTCTGGCAAGGAGAAACTGTGCCAGCACAGAAAACATCTCCCATCGTGTTCTAGAGGCTGCACGGAGGTCTGCAGAGTGTTTTGCAAGAAGAGAAGGAAAGTTGTCCAAAACAGCTTCCAATCGAATGTTCATGTGAATAGAAAAGGCAGGAGAGTGGTCAGGTACTGTTTTCTCTCAGTTGGCAAGCTGCGCACACAATCGCAGTGTTGTACAGCTTGTTTCATCACCTTTGCGAAGTTGCCGCTCTCTCCGGCTCCCGGAGACGAAGAAGCTGCTTCTTCGCGCAAAGACGATTCTGCCGCTCACAGTGCTCTGCGGTGTGTGTCTTCTGCCGAAAGAGGTCCGGGAGCGGTGCTTAGCTCTGCAGAGCACCGTACCTTCGTCTTTAGCCTCTCTTCTCGTCTACATCTTAGCAAAAAGCTTTTCCACTCTGTCTGGCAAGGAGAAACTGTGCCAGCACAAAAAACATCTCCCATCGTGTTCTAGAGGCTGCACGGAGGTCTGCCGAGTGTTTTGCAAGAAGAGAAAGAACGTTGTCCAAAATAGCTTCCAATCCAATGTTCATGTGAATAGAAAAGGCAGGAGAGTGGTCAGGTACTGTTTTCTCTCAGTTGGCAAGCTGCGCATAAAATCGCAGTGTTGTACAGCTTGTTTCATCACCTTTGCGAAGTTGCCGCTCTCTCCGCCTCCCGGAGACGAAGAAGCTGCTTCTTCGCGCAAAGACGATTCTGCCGCTCACAGTGCTCTGCGGTGTGCGCCTTCTGCCGAAAGACGCCCGGGAGCGGTGCTTAGCTCTGCAGAGCACCGTACCTTCGTCTTTAGCCTCTCTTCTCGTCTACATCTTAGCAAAAAGCTTTTCCACTATGTCTGGCAAGGACAAACTGTGCCAGCACATAAAACATCTCCCATCGTGTTCTAGAGGCTGCACGGAGGTCTGCCGAGTGTTTTGCAAGAAGAGAAAGAAAGTTGTCCAAAACAGCTTGCAATCGAATGTTCATGTGAATAGAAAAGGCAGGAGAGTGGTCAGGTACTGTTTTCTCTCAGTTGGCAAGCTGCGCACACAATCGCAGTGTTGTACAGCTTGTTTTATCACCTTTGCGAAGTTGCCGCTCTCTCCGGCTCCCGGAGACGAAGAAGCTGCTTCTTCGCGCAAAGACGATTCTGCCGCTCACAGTGCTCTGCGGTGTGCGCCTTCTGCCGAAAGAGATCCGGGAGCGGTGCTTAGCTCTGCAGAGCACCGTACCTTCGTCTTTAGCCTCTCTTCTCGTCTACATCTTAGCAAAAAGCTTTTCCACTCTGTCTGGCAAGGAGAAACTGTGCCAGCACAGAAAATATCTCCCATCGTGTTCTAGAGGCTGCACGGAGGTCTGCCGAGTGTTTTGCAAGAAGAGAAGGAACGTTGTACAAAACAGCTTCCAATCGAATGTTCATGTGAATAGAAAAGGCAGGAGAGTGGTCAGGTACTGTTTTCTCTCAGTTGCCAAGCTGCGCACACAATCGCAGTGTTGTACAGCTTGTTTCATCACCTTTGCGAAGTTGCCGCTCTCTCCGGCTCCCGGAGACGAAGAAGCTGCTTCTTCGCGCAAAGACGATTCTGCCGCTCACAGTGCTCTGCGGTGTGTGTCTTCTGCCGAAAGTGGTCCGGGAGCGGTGCTTAGCTCTGCAGAGCACCGTACCTTCGTCTTTAGCCTCTCTTCTCGTCTACATCTTAGCAAAAAGCTTTTCCACTCTGTCTGGCAAGGAGAAACTGTGCCAGCACAAAAAACATCTCCCATCGTGTTCTAGAGGCTGCACGGAGGTCTGCCGAGTGTTTTGCAAGAAGAGAAAGAACGTTGTCCAAAACAGCTTCCAATCCAATATTCATGTGAATAGAAAAGGCAGGAGAGTGGTCAGGTACTGTTTTCTCTCAGTTGGCAAGCTGCGCATAAAATCGCAGTGTTGTACAGCTTGTTTCATCACCTTTGCGAAGTTGCCGCTCTCTCCGGCTCCCGGAGACGAAGAAGCTGCTTCTTCGCGCAAAGACGATTCTGCCGCTCACAGTGCTCTGCGGTGTGCGCCTTCTGCCGAAAGACGCCCGGGAGCGGTGCTTAGCTCTGCAGAGCACCGTACCTTCGTCTTTAGCCTCTCTTCTCGTCTACATCTTAGCAAAAAGCTTTTCCACTCTGTCTGGCAAGGAGAAAGTGTGCCAGCACAAAAAACATCTCCCATCGTGTTCTAGAGGCTGCACGGAGGTCTGCCGAGTGTTTTGCAAGAAGAGAAGGAAAGTTGTCCAAAACAGCTTGCAATCGAATGTTCATGTGAATAGAAAAGGCAGGAGAGTGGTCAGGTACTGTTTTCTCTCAGTTGGCAAGCTGCGCACACAATCGCAGTGTTGTACAGCTTGTTTCATCACCTTTGCGAAGTTGCCGCTCTCTCCGGCTCCCGGAGACGAAGAAGCTGCTTCTTCGCGCAAAGACGATTCTGCCGCTCACAGTGCTCTGCGGTGTGCGCCTTCTGCCGAAAGAGATCCGGGAGCGGTGCTTAGCGCTGCAGAGCACCGTACCTTCGTCTTTAGCCTCTCTTCTCGTCTACATCTTAGCAAAAAGCTTTTCCACTCTGTCTGGCAAGGAGAAACTGTGCCAGCACAGAAAACATCTCCCATCGTGTTCTAGAGGCTGCACGGAGGTCTGCCGAGTGTTTTGCAAGAAGAGAAGGAAAGTTGTCCAAAACAGCTTCCAATCGAATGTTCATGTGAATAGAAAAGGCAGGAGAGTGGTCAGGTACTGTTTTCTCTCAGTTGGCAAGCTGCGCACACAATCGCAGTGTTGTACAGCTTGTTTCATCACCTTTGCGAAGTTGCCGCTCTCTCCGGCTCCCGGAGACGAAGAAGCTGCTTCTTCGCGCAAAGACGATTCTGCCGCTCACAGTGCTCTGCGGTGTGTGTCTTCTGCCGAAAGAGGTCCGGGAGCGGTGCTTAGCTCTGCAGAGCACCGTACCTTCGTCTTTAGCCTCTCTTCTCGTCTACATCTTAGCAAAAAGCTTTTCCACTCTGTCTGGCAAGGAGAAACTGTGCCAGCACAAAAAACATCTCCCATCGTGTTCTAGAGGCTGCACGGAGGTCTGCCGAGTGTTTTGCAAGAAGAGAAAGAACGTTGTCCAAAATAGCTTCCAATCCAATGTTCATGTGAATAGAAAAGGCAGGAGAGTGGTCAGGTACTGTTTTCTCTCAGTTGGCAAGCTGCGCATAAAATCGCAGTGTTGTACAGCTTGTTTCATCACCTTTGCGAAGTTGCCGCTCTCTCCGCCTCCCGGAGACGAAGAAGCTGCTTCTTCGCGCAAAGACGATTCTGCCGCTCACAGTGCTCTGCGGTGTGCGCCTTCTGCCGAAAGACGCCCGGGAGCGGTGCTTAGCTCTGCAGAGCACCGTACCTTCGTCTTTAGCCTCTCTTCTCGTCTACATCTTAGCAAAAAGCTTTTCCACTATGTCTGGCAAGGAGAAACTGTGCCAGCACAGAAAATATCTCCCATCGTGTTCTAGAGGCTGCACGGAGGTCTGCCGAGTGTTTTGCAAGAAGAGAAGGAACGTTGTACAAAACAGCTTCCAATCGAATGTTCATGTGAATAGAAAAGGCAGGAGAGTGGTCAGGTACTGTTTTCTCTCAGTTGCCAAGCTGCGCACACAATCGCAGTGTTGTACAGCTTGTTTCATCACCTTTGCGAAGTTGCCGCTCTCTCCGGCTCCCGGAGACGAAGAAGCTGCTTCTTCGCGCAAAGACGATTCTGCCGCTCACAGTGCTCTGCGGTGTGTGTCTTCTGCCGAAAGTGGTCCGGGAGCGGTGCTTAGCTCTGCAGAGCACCGTACCTTCGTCTTTAGCCTCTCTTCTCGTCTACATCTTAGCAAAAAGCTTTTCCACTCTGTCTGGCAAGGAGAAACTGTGCCAGCACAAAAAACATCTCCCATCGTGTTCTAGAGGCTGCACGGAGGTCTGCCGAGTGTTTTGCAAGAAGAGAAAGAACGTTGTCCAAAACAGCTTCCAATCCAATATTCATGTGAATAGAAAAGGCAGGAGAGTGGTCAGGTACTGTTTTCTCTCAGTTGGCAAGCTGCGCATAAAATCGCAGTGTTGTACAGCTTGTTTCATCACCTTTGCGAAGTTGCCGCTCTCTCCGGCTCCCGGAGACGAAGAAGCTGCTTCTTCGCGCAAAGACGATTCTGCCGCTCACAGTGCTCTGCGGTGTGCGCCTTCTGCCGAAAGACGCCCGGGAGCGGTGCTTAGCTCTGCAGAGCACCGTACCTTCGTCTTTAGCCTCTCTTCTCGTCTACATCTTAGCAAAAAGCTTTTCCACTCTGTCTGGCAAGGAGAAAGTGTGCCAGCACAAAAAACATCTCCCATCGTGTTCTAGAGGCTGCACGGAGGTCTGCCGAGTGTTTTGCAAGAAGAGAAGGAAAGTTGTCCAAAACAGCTTGCAATCGAATGTTCATGTGAATAGAAAATGCAGGAGAGTGGTCAGGTACTGTTTTCTCTCAGTTGCCAAGCTGCGCACACAATCGCAGTGTTGTACAGCTTGTTTCATCACCTTTGCGAAGTTGCCGCTCTCTCCGGCTCCCGGAGACGAAGAAGCTGCTTCTTCGCGCAAAGACGATTCTGCCGCTCACAGTGCTCTGCGTTGTGTGACTTCTGCCAAAAGTGGTCCGGGAGCGGTGCTTAGCTGTGCAGAGCACCGTACCTTCGTCTTTAGCCTCTCTTCTCGTCTACATCTTAGCAAAAAGCTTTTCCACTCTGTCTGGCAAGGAGAAACTGTGCCAGCACAAAAAACATCTCCCATCGTGTTCTAGAGGCTGCACGGAGGTCTGCCGAGTGTTTTGCAAGAAGAGAAAGAAAGTTGTCCAAAATAGCTTGCAATCGAATGTTCATGTGAATAGAAAAGGCAGGAGAGTGGTCAGGTACTGTTTTCTCTCAGTTGGCAAGCTGCGCACACAATCGCAGTGTTGTACAGCTTGTTTCATCACCTTTGCGAAGTTGCCGCTCTCTCCGGCTCCCGGAGACGAAGAAGCTGCTTCTTCGCGCAAAGACGATTCTGCCGCTCACAGTGCTCTGCGGTGTGCGCCTTCTGCCGAAAGACGCCCGGGAGCGGTGCTTAGCTCTGCAGAGCACCGTACCTTCGTCTTTAGCCTCTCTTCTCGTCTAATCCTTAGCAAAAAGCTTTTCCACTCTGTCTGGCAAGGAGAAACTGTGCCAGCACAAAAAACATCTCCCATCGTGTTCTAGAAGCTGCACGGAGGTCTGCAGAGTGTTTTGCAAGAAGAGAAAGAAAGTTGTCCAAAACAGCTTGCAATCGAATGTTCATGTGAATAGAAAAGGCAAGAGAGTGGTCAGGTACTGTTTTCTCTCAGTTGGCAAGCTGCGCACACAATCGCAGTGTTGTACAGCTTGTTTCATCACCTTTGCGAAGTTGCCGCTCTCTCCGGCTCCCGGAGACGAAGAAGCTGCTTCTTCGCGCAAAGACGATTCTGCCGCTCACAGTGCTCTGCAGTGTGTGTCTTCTGCCGAAAGAGGTCCGGGAGCTGTGTTTAGCTGTGCAGAGCACCGTACCTTCGTCTTTAGCCTCTCTTCTCGTCTACATCTTAGCAAAAAGCCTTTCCACTCTGTCTGGCAAGGAGAAACTGAGCCAACACAGAAACCATCTCCCATCGTGTTCTAGAGGCTGCACGGAGGTCTTCCGAGTTTTTTACAAGAAGAGAAAGAAAGTTGTCCAAAACAGCTTGCAATCGAATGTTCATGTGAATAGAAAAGGCAGGAGAGTGGTCAGGTACTGTTTTCTCTCAGTTGCCAAGCTGCGCACACAATCGCAGTGTTGTACAGCTTGTTTCATCACCTTTGCGAAGTTGCCGCTCTCTCCGGCTCCCGGAGACGAAGAAGCTGCTTCTTCGCGCAAAGACGATTCTGCCGCTCACAGTGCTCTGCGATGAGTGTCTTCTGCCGAAAGACGCCCGGGAGCTGTGCTTAGCTCTGCAGAGCACCGTACCTTCGTCTTTAGCCTCTCTTCTCGTCTACATCTTAGCAAAAAGCTTTTCCACTCTGTCTGGCAAGGAGAAACTGTGCCAGTACACAAAACATCTCCCATCGTGTTCTAGAGGCTGCACGGAGGTCTGCCGAGTGTTTTGCTAGAAGAGAAAGAAAGTTGTCCAAAACATCTTCCAATCGAATATTCATGTGAATAGAAAAGGCAGGAGAGTGGTCAGGTACTGTTTTCTCTCAGTTGGCAAGCTGGGCACACAATGGCAGTGTTGTACAGCTTGCATCTACACCTTTGCCAAGCTGCCGCTCTCTCCGGCTCCCGGAGGCGAAGAAGCGGCTTCTCCGCGCAGAGACGATTCAGCCGCTCACAGTGCTCTGCGGTGTGCGACTTCTGCCGAAAGACGCCCGGGAGCAGAGCTTAGCTCAGCAGAGCACCGTACCTTCGTCTTTAGCCTCTCTTCTCGTCTACATCTTAGCAAAAAGCTTTTCCACTCTGTCTGGCAAGGAGAAACTGTGCCAGCACAAAAAACATCTCCCATCGTGTTCTAGAGGCTGCACGGAGCTCTGCCGAGTGTTTTGCAAGAAGAGAAAGAAAGTTGTCCAAAACAGCTTCCAATCGAATATTCATGTCAATAGAAAAGGCAGGAGAGTGGTCAGGTACTGTTTTCTCTCAGTTGGCAAGCTGCACACACAATGGCAGTGTTGTACAGCTTGCTTCTTCACCTTTGCCAAGCTGCAGAGCACAGTACCTTCGTCTTTAGCCTCTCTTCTCGTCTACATCTTAGCAAAAAGCTTTTCCACTCTGTCTGGCAAGGAGAAACTGTGCCAGCACACAAAACATCTCCCATCGTGTTCTAGAAGTTGCACGGAGGTCTGCCAAGTGTTTTGCAAGAAGAGAATGAAAGTTGTCCAAAACAGCTTCCAATCGAATATTCATGTGAATAGAAAAGGCAGGAGAGTGGTCAGGTACTGTTTTCTCTCAGTTGGCAAGCTGCACACACAATGGCAGTGTTGTAGAGCTTGCTTCTTCACCTTTGCCAAGCTGCAGAGCACAGTACCTTCGTCTTTAGGCTCTCACTCGTCTACATCTTAGCAAAAAGCTTTTCCACTCTGTCTGGCAAGGAGAAACTGTGCCAGCACACAAAACATCCCCCATCGTTTTCTAGAGGCTGCACGGAGGTCTGCCGAGTGTTTTGCAAGAAGAGAAAGAAAGTGGTCCAAAACAGCTTCCAATCGAATATTCATGTGAATAGAAAAGGCAGGAGAGTGGTCAGGTACTGTTTTCTCTCAGTTGGCAAGCTGCGCACACAATGGCAGTGTTGTACAGCTTGCATCTACACCTTTGCCAAGCTGCCGCTCTCTCCGGCTCCCGGAGGCGAAGAAGCGGCTCCTCCGCGCAAAGACGATTCAGCCGCTCACAGTGCTCTGCGGTGTGCGACTTCTGCCGAAAGACGCCCGGGAGCTGTGCTTAGCTCAGCAGAGCACCGTACCTTCGTCTTTAGCCTCTCTTCTCGTCTACATCTTAGCAAAAAGCTTTTCCACTCTGTCTGGCAAGGAGAAACTGTGCCAGCACACAAAACAACTCCCATCGTGTTCTAGAGGCTGCACGGAGGTCTGCCGATTGTTTTGCAAGAAGAGAAAGAAAGTTGTCCAAACCAGCTTCCAATCGAATATTCATGTGAATAGAAAAGGCAGGAGAGTGGTCAGGTACTGTTTTCTCTCAGTTGGCAAGCTGCACACACAATGGCAGTGTTGTACAGCTTGCTTCTTCACCTTTGCCAAGCTGCAGAGCACAGTACCTTCGTCTTTAGCCTCTCTTCTCGTCTACATCTTAGCAAAAAGCTTTTCCACTCTGTCTGGCAAGGAGAAACTGTGCCAGCACACAAAACATCTCCCATCGTGTTCTAGAAGTTGCACGGAGGTCTGCCGAGTGTTTTGCAAGAAGAGAAAGAAAGTTGTCCAAAACAGCTTCCAATCGAATATTCATGTGAATAGAAAAGGCAGGAGAGTGGTCAGGTACTGTTTTCTCTCAGTTGGCAAGCTGCACACACAATGGCACTGTTGTACATCTTGCATCTTCACCTTTGCCATGCTGCAGAGCACAGTACCTTCGTCTTTAGCCTCCCTTCTCGTCTACATCTTAGCAAAATCTTTTCCACTCTGTCTGGAAAGGAGAAACTGTGCCAGCACACAAAACATCTCCCATCGTGTTCTAGAGCTTGCACGGAGGTCTGCCGAGTGTTTTGCAAGAAGAGAAAGAAAGTTGTCCAAAACAGCTTCCAATTAAATATTCATGTGAATAGAAAAGGCAGGAGAGTGGTCAGGTACAGTTTTCTCTCAGTTGGCAAGCTGCACACACAATGGCAAAGTTGTACAACTTGCTTCTTCATCTTTGCCAAGCTGCAGAGCACAGTACCTTCGTCTTTAGCCTCTCTTCTCGTCTACATCTTAGCAAAAAGCTTTTCCACTCTGTCTGGCAAGGAGAAACTGTGCCAGCACACAAAACATCTCCCACCGTGTTCTAGAGGCTGCACGGAGGTCTGCCGAGTGTTTTGCAAGAAGAGAAAGAAAGTTGTCCAAAACAGCTTCCAATCGAATATTCATGTGAATAGAAAAGGCAGGAGAGTGGTCAGGTACTGTTTTCTCTCAGTTGGCAAACTGCACAAACAATGGCAGTGTTGTACAGCTTGCTTCTTCACCTTTGCCAAGCTGCAGAGCACAGTACCTTCGTCTTTAGCCTCTCTTCTCGTCTACATCTTAGCAAAAAGCTTTTCCACTCTGTCTGGCAAGGAGAAACTGTGCCAGCACAGAAAACATCTCCCATCATGTTCTAGAAGTTGCACGGAGGTCTGCCGAGTGTTTTGCAAGAAGAGAAAGAAAGTTGTCCAAAACAGCTTCCAATCAAATATTCATGTGAATAGAAAAGGCAGGAGAGTGGTCAGGTACTGTTTTCTCTCAATTGGCAAGCTGCACACACAATGGCAGTGTTGTACAGCTTGCTTCTTCACCTTTGCCAAGCTGCAGAGCACAGTACCTTCGTCTTTAGCCTCTCTTCTCGTCTACATCTTAGCAAAAAGCTTTTCCACTCTGTCTGGCAAGGAGAAACTCTGCCAGTACACAAAACATCTCCCATCGTGTTCTAGAGCTGGCACGGAGGTCTGCCGAGTGTTTTGCAAGAAGAGAAAGAAAGTTGTCCAAAACAGCTTGCAATCGAATGTTCATGTGAATAGAAAAGGCAGGAGAGTGGTCAGGTACTGTTTTCTCTCAGTTGGCAAGCTGCACACACAATGGCACTGTTGTACAGCTTGCTTCTTCACCTTTGCCAAGCTGCAGAGCACAGTACCTTCGTCTTTAGCCTCTCACTCGTCTACATGTTAGCAAAAAGCTTTTCCACTCTGTCTGGCAAGGAGAAACTGTGCCAGCACACAAAACATCCCCCATCGTGTTCTAGGGGCTGCACGGAGGTCTGCCGAGTGTTTTGCAAGAAGAGAAAGAAAGTTGTCCAAAACAGCTTCCAATCGAATATTCATGTGAATAGAAAAGGCAGGAGAGTGGTCAGGTACTGTTTTCTCTCAGTTGGCAAGCTGCGCACACAATGGCAGTGTTGTACAGCTTGCATCTACACCTTTGCCAAGCTGCCGCTCTCTCCGGCTCCCGGAGGCGAAGAAGCGGCTTCTCCACGCAAAGACGATTCAGCCGCTCACAGTGCTCTGCGGTGTGCGACTTCTGCCGAAAGACGCCCGGGAGCAGAGCTTAGCTCTGCAGAGCACCGTACCTTCGTCTTTAGCCTCTCTTCTCGTCTACATCTTAGCAAAAAGCTTTTCCACTCTGTCTGGCAAGGAGAAACTGTGCCAGCACACAAAACATCTCCCATCGTGTTCTAGAGGCTGCACGGAGGTCTGCCGAGTGTTTTGCAAGAAGAGAAAGAAAGTTGTCCAAATCAGCTTCCAATCGAATATTCATGTGAATAGAAAAGGCAGGAGAGTGGTCAGGTACTGTTTTCTCTCAGTTGGCAAGCTGCACACACAATGGCAGTGTTGTACAGCTTGCTTCTTCAACTTTGCCAAGCTGCAGAGCACAGTACCTTCGTCTTTAGCCTCTCTTCTCGTCTACATCTTAGCAAAAAGCTTTTCCACTCTGTCTGGCAAGGAGAAACTGTGCCAGCACACAAAACACCTCCCATCGTGTTCTAGAAGTTGCACGGAGGTCTGCCAAGTGTTTTGCAAGAAGAGAAAGAAAGTTGTCCAAAACAGCTTGCAATCGAATGTTCATGTGAATAGAAAAGGCAGGAGAGTGGTCAGGTACTGTTTTCTCTCAGTTGGCAAGCTGCGCACACAATCGCAGTGTTGTACAGCTTGTTTCATCACCTTTGCGAAGTTGCCGCTCTCTCCGGCTCCCGGAGACGAAGAAGCTGCTTCTTCGCGCAAAGACGATTCTGCCGCTCACAGTGCTCTGCGGTGTGCGCCTTCTGCCGAAAGACGCCCGGGAGCGGTGCTTAGCTCTGCAGAGCACCGTACCTTCGTCTTTAGCCTCTCTTCTCGTCTAATCCTTAGCAAAAAGCTTTTCCACTCTGTCTGGCAAGGAGAAACTGTGCCAGCACAAAAAACATCTCCCATCGTGTTCTAGAAGCTGCACGGAGGTCTTCCGAGTGTTTTGCAAGAAGAGAAAGAAAGTTGTCCAAAACAGCTTGCAATCGAATGTTCATGTGAATAGAAAAGGCAGGAGAGTGGTCAGGTACTGTTTTCTCTCAGTTGGCAAGCTGCGCACACAATCGCAGTGTTGTACAGCTTGTTTCATCACCTTTGCGAAGTTGCCGCTCTCTCCGGCTCCCGGAGACGAAGAAGCTGCTTCTTCGCGCAAAGACGATTCTGCCGCTCACAGTGCTCTGCAGTGTGTGTCTTCTGCCGAAAGAGGTCCGGGAGCTGTGTTTAGCTGTGCAGAGCACCGTACCTTCGTCTTTAGCCTCTCTTCTCCTCTACATCTTAGCAAAAAGCCTTTCCACTCTGTCTGGCAAGGAGAAACTGAGCCAACACAGAAACCATCTCCCATCGTGTTCTAGAGGCTGCACGGAGGTCTTCCGAGTGTTTTGCAAGAAGAGAAAGAAAGTTGTCCAAAACAGCTTGCAATCGAAGGTTCATGTGAATAGAAAAGGCAGGAGAGTGGTCAGGTACTGTTTTCTCTCAGTTGCCAAGCTGCGCACACAATCGCAGTGTTGTACAGCTTGTTTCATCACCTTTGCGAAGCTGCCGCTCTCTCCGGCTCCCGGAGACGAAGAAGCTGCTTCTTCGCGCAAAGACGATTCTGCCGCTCACAGTGCTCTGCGATGAGTGTCTTCTGCCGAAAGACGCCCGGGAGCTGTGCTTAGCTCTGCAGAGCACCGTACCTTCGTCTTTAGCCTCTCTTCTCGTCAACATCTTAGCAAAAAGCTTTTCCACTCTGTCTGGCAAGGAGAAACTGTGCCAGTACACAAAACATCTCCCATCGTGTTCTAGAGGCTGCACGGAGGTCTGCCGAGTGTTTTGCAAGAAGAGAAAGAAAGTTGTCCAAAACATCTTCCAATCGAATATTCATGTGAATAGAAAAGGCAGGAGAGTGGTCAGGTACTGTTTTCTCTCAGTTGGCAAGCTGCGCACACAATGGCAGTGTTGTACAGCTTGCATCTACACCTTTGCCAAGCTGCCGCTCTCTCCGGCTCCCGGAGGCGAAGAAGCGGCTTCTCCGCGCAAAGACGATTCAGCCGCTCACAGTGCTCTGCGGTGTGCGACTTCTGCCGAAAGACGCCCGGGAGCAGAGCTTAGCTCAGCAGAGCACCGTACCTTCGTCTTTAGCCTCTCTTCTCGTCTACATCTTAACAAAAAGCTTTTCCACTCTGTCTGGCAAGGAGAAACTGTGCCAGCACAAAAAACATCTCCCATCGTGTTCTAGAGGCTGCACGGAGGTCTGCCGAGTGTTTTGCAAGAAGAGAAAGAAAGTTGTCCAAAACAGCTTCCAATCGAATATTCATGTGAATAGAAAAGGCAGGAGAGTGGTCAGGTACTGTTTTCTCTCAGTTGGCAAGCTGCACACACAATGGCAGTGTTGTACAGCTTGCTTCTTCACCTTTGCCAAGCTGCAGAGCACAGTACCTTCGTCTTTAGCCTCTCTTCTCGTCTACATCTTAGCAAAAAGCTTTTCCACTCTGTCTGGCAAGGAGAAACTGTGCCAGCACACAAAACATCTCCCATCGTGTTCTAGAAGTTGCACGGAGGTCTGCCAAGTGTTTTGCAAGAAGAGAATGAAAGTTGTCCAAAACAGCTTCCAATCGAATATTCATGTGAATAGAAAAGGCAGGAGAGTGGTCAGGTACTGTTTTCTCTCAGTTGGCAAGCTGCACACACAATGGCAGTGTTGTACAGCTTGCTTCTTCACCTTTGCCAAGCTGCAGAGCACAGTACCTTCGTCTTTAGCCTCTCACTCGTCTACATCTTAGCAAAAAGCTTTTCCACTCTGTCTGGCAGGGAGAAACTGTGCCAGCACACAAAACATCCCCCATCGTGTTCTAGAGGCTGCACGGAGGTCTGCCGAGTGTTTTGCAAGAAGAGAAAGAAAGTGGTCGAAAACAGCTTCCAATCGAATCTTCATGTGAATAGAAAAGGCAGGAGAGTGGTCAGGTACTGTTTTCTCTCAGTTGGCAAGCTGCGCACACAATGGCAGTGTTGTACAGCTTGCATCTACACCTTTGCCAAGCTGCCGCTCTCTCCGGCTCCCGGAGGCGAAGAAGCGGCTTCTTCGCGCAAAGACGATTCAGCCGCTCACAGTGCTCTGCGGTGTGCGACTTCTGCCGAAAGACGCCCGGGAGCTGTGCTTAGCTCAGCAGAGCACCGTACCTTCGTCTTTAGCCTCTCTTCTCGTCTACATCTTAGCAAAAAGCTTTTCCACTCTGTCTGGCAAGGAGAAACTGTGCCAGCACACAAAACAACTCCCATCGTGTTCTAGAGGCTGCACGGAGGTCTGCCGATTGTTTAGAAAGAAGAGAAAGAAAGTTGTCCAAAACAGCTTCCAATCGAATATTCATGTGAATAGAAAAGGCAGGAGAGTGGTCAGGTACTGTTTTCTCTCAGTTGGCAAGCTGCACACACAATGGCAGTGTTGTACAGCTTGCTTCTTCACCTTTGCCAAGGTGCAGAGCACAGTACCTTCGTCTTTAGCCTCTCTTCTCGTCTACATCTTAGCAAAAAGCTTTTCCACTCTGTCTGGCAAGGAGAAACTGTGCCAGCACACAAAACATCTCCCATCGTGTTCTAGAAGTTGCACGGAGGTCTGCCGAGTGTTTTGCAAGAAGAGAATGAAAGTTGTCAAAAACAGCTTCCAATCGAATATTCATGTGAATAGAAAAGGCAGGAGAGTGGTCAGGTACTGTTTTCTCTCAGTTGGCAAGCTGCACACACAATGGCACTGTTGTACATCTTGCATCTTCACCTTTGCCATGCTGCAGAGCACAGTACCTTCGTCTTTATCCTCTCTTCTCGTCTACATCTTAGCAAAAAGCTTTTCCACTCTGTCTGGCAAGGAGAAACTGTGCCAGCACACAAAACATCTCCCATCGTGTTCTAGAGCTGGCACGGAGTTCTGCCGAGTGTTTTGCAAGAAGAGAAAGAAAGTAGTCCAAAACAGCTTCCAATTAAATATTCATGTGAATAGAAAAGGCAGGAGAGTGGTCAGGTACTGTTTTCTCTCAGTTGGCAAGCTGCACACACAATGGCACTGTTGTACAGCTTGCTTCTTCACCTTTGCCAAGCTGCAGCGCACAGTACCTTCGTCTTTAGCCTCTCACTCGTCTACATGTTAGCAAAAAGCTTTTCCACTCTGTCTGGCAAGGAGAAACTGTGCCAGCACACAAAACATCCCCCATCGTGTTCTAGGGGCTGCACGGAGGTCTGCCGAGTGTTTTGCAAGAAGAGAAAGAAAGTTGTCCAAAACAGCTTCCAATCGAATATTCATGTGAATAGAAAAGGCAGGAGAGTGGTCAGGTACTGTTTTCTCTCAGTTGGCAAGCTGCGCACACAATCGCAGTGTTGTACAGCTTGCATCTACACCTTTGCCAAGCTGCCGCTCTCTCCGGCTCCCGGAGGCGAAGAAGCGGCTTCTCCACGCAAAGACGATTCAGCCGCTCACAGTGCTCTGCGGTGTGCGACTTCTGCCGAAAGACGCCCGGGAGCAGAGCTTAGCTCAGCAGAGCACCGTACCTTCGTCTTTAGCCTCTCTTCTCGTCTACATCTTAGCAAAAAGCTTTTCCACTCTGTCTGGCAAGGAGAAACTGTGCCAGCACACAAAACATCTCCCATCGTGTTCTAGAGGCTGCACGCAGGTCTGCCGAGTGTTTTGCAAGAAGAGAAAGAAAGTTGTCCAAATCAGCTTCCAATCGAATATTCATGTGAATAGAAAAGGCAGGAGAGTGGTCAGGTACTGTTTTCTCTCAGTTGGCAACCTGCACACACAATGGCAGTGTTGTACAGCTTGCTTCTTCAACTCTGCCAAGCTGCAGAGCACAGTACCTTCGTCTTTAGCCTCTCTTCTCGTCTACATCTTAGCAAAAAGCTTTTCCACTCTGTCTGGCAAGGAGAAACTGTGCCAGCACACAAAACATCTCCCATCGTGTTCTAGAAGTTGCACGGAGGTCTGCCAAGTGTTTTGCAAGAAGAGAAAGAAAGTTGTCCAAAACAGCTTCCAATCGAATGTTCATGTGAATAGAAAAGGCAGGAGAGTGGTCAGGTACTGTTTTCTCTCAGTTGGCAAGCTGCGCACACAATCGCAGTGTTGTACAGCTTGTTTCATCGCCTTTGCTAAGCTGCCACTCTCTCCGGCTCCCGGAGACGAAGAAGCTGCTTCTTCGCGCAAAGACGATTTTGCCGCTCACAGTGCTCTGCAGTGTGTGTCTTCTGCCGAAAGAGGCGCGGGAGCTGTGCTTAGCTCTGCAGAGCACCATACCTGCTTCTTTAGCCTCTCTTCTCGTCTACATCTTAGCAAAAAGCTTTTCCACTCTGTCTGGTAAGGAGAAACTGTGCCAGCACAAAAAACATCTCCCATCGTGTTCTAGAGGCTGCACGGAGGTCTGCCGAGTGTTTTGCAAGAAGAGAAAGAAAGTTGTCCAAAACAGCTTGCAATCGAATGTTCATGTGAATAGAAAAGGCAGGAGAGTGGTCAGGTACTGTTTTTTCTCAGTTGGCAAGCTGCGCATACAATCGCAGTGTTGTACAGCTTGTTTCATCACCTTTGCAAAGTTGCCGCTCTCTCCGGCTCCCGGAGACGAAGAAGCTGCTTCTTCGCGCAAAGACGATTCTGCCGCTCACAGTGCTCTGCGGTGTGCGACTTCTGCCGAAAGAGGCCCGGGAGCGGTGCTTAGCTCTGCAGAGCACCGTACCTTCGTCTTTAGCCTCTCTTCTCGTCTACATCTTAGCAAAAAGCTTTTCCACTCTGTCTGGCAAGGAGAAACTGTGCCAGCACGAAAAACATCTCCCATCGTGTTCTAGAGGCTGCACGGAGGTCTGCCGAGTGTTTTGCAAGAAGATAAAGAAAGTTGTCCAAAACAGCTTCCAATCGAATGTTCATGTGAATAGAAAAGGCAGGAGAGTGGTCAGGTACTGTTTTCTCTCAGTTGCCAAGCTGCGCACACAATCGCAGTGTTGTACAGCTTGTTTCATCACCTTTGCGAAGTTGCCGCTCTCTCCTGCTCCCGGAGACGAAGAAGCTGCTTCTTCGCGCAAAGACGATTCTGCCGCTCACAGTGCTCTGCGGTGTGCGCCTTCTGCCGAAAGACGCCCGGGAGCGGTGCTTAGCTCTGCAGAGCACCGTACCTTCGTCTTTAGCCTCTCTTCTCGTCTACATCTTAGCAAAAAGCCTTTCCACACAGTCTGGCAAGGAGAAACTGAGCCAACACAGAAATCATCTCCCATCGTGTTCTAGAGGCTGCACGGAGGTCTTCCGAGTGTTTTGCAAGAAGAGAAAGAAAGTTGTCCAAAACAGCTTGCAATCGAATGTTCATGTGAATAGAAAAGGCAGGAGAGTGGTCAGGTACTGTTTTCTCTCAGTTGCCAAGCTGCGCACACAATCGCAGTGTTGTACAGCTTGTTTCATCGCCTTTGCGAAGCTGCCGCTCTCTCCGGCTCCCGGAGACGAAGAAGCTGCTTCTTCGCGCAAAGACGATTCTGCCGCTCACAGTGCTCTGCGGTGTGCGCCTTCTGCCGAAAGACGCCCGGGAGCGGTGCTTAGCTGTGCAGAGCACCGTACCTTCGTCTTTAGCCTCTCTTCTTGTCTAATCCTTAGCAAAAAGCTTTTCCAATCTGTCTGGCAAGGAGAAACTGTGCCAGCACAGAAAACATCTCCCATCGTGTTCTAGAGGCTGCACGGAGGTCTGCCGAGTGTTTTGCAAGAAGAGAAAGAAAGTTGTCCAAAACAGCTTGCAATCGAATGTTCATGTGAATAGAAAAGGCAGGAGAGTGGTCAGGTACTGTTTTCTCTCAGTTGCCAAGCTGCGCACACAATCGCAGTGTTGTACAGCTTGTTTCATCACCTTTGCGAAGTTGCCGCTCTCTCCGGCTCCCGGAGACGAAGAAGCTGCTTCTTCGCGCAAAGACGATTCTGCCGCTCACAGTGCTCTGCGGTGTGTGTCTTCTGCCGAAAGTGGTCCGGGAGCGGTGCTTAGCTCTGCAGAGCACCGTACCTTCGTCTTTAGCCTCTCTTCTCGTCTACATCTTAGCAAAAAGCTTTTCCACTCTGTCTGGCAAGGACAAACTGTGCCAGCACATAAAACATCTCCCATCGTGTTCTAGAGGCTGCACGGAGGTCTGCCGAGTGTTTTGCAAGAAGAGAAAGAAAGTTGTCCAAAACAGCTTGCAATCGAATGTTCATGTGAATAGAAAAGGCAGGAGAGTGGTCAGGTACTGTTTTCTCTCAGTTGGCAAGCTGCGCACACAATCGCAGTGTTGTACAGCTTGTTTTATCACCTTTGCGAAGTTGCCGCTCTCTCCGGCTCCCGGAGACGAAGAAGCTGCTTCTTCGCGCAAAGACGATTCTGCCGCTCACAGTGCTCTGCGGTGTGCGCCTTCTGCCGAAAGAGATCCGGGAGCGGTGCTTAGCTCTGCAGAGCACCGTACCTTCGTCTTTAGCCTCTCTTCTCGTCTACATCTTAGCAAAAAGCTTTTCCACTCTGTCTGGCAAGGAGAAACTGTGGCAGCACAGAAAATATCTCCCATCGTGTTCTAGAGGCTGCACGGAGGTCTGCCGAGTGTTTTGCAAGAAGAGAAGGAACGTTGTACAAAACAGCTTCCAATCGAATGTTCATGTGAATAGAAAAGGCAGGAGAGTGGTCAGGTACTGTTTTCTCTCAGTTGCCAAGCTGCGCACACAATCGCAGTGTTGTACAGCTTGCATCTACACCTTTGCCAAGCTGCCGCTCTCTCCGGCTCCCGGAGGCGAAGAAGCGGCTTCTCCGCGCAAAGACGATTCAGCCGCTCACAGTGCTCTGCGGTGTGCGACTTCTGCCGAAAGACGCCCGGGAGCAGAGCTTAGCTCTGCAGAGCACCGTACCTTCGTCTTTAGCCTCTCTTCTCGTCTACATCTTAGCAAAAAGCTTTTCCACTCTGTCTGGCAAGGAGAAACTGTGCCAGCACAAAAAACATCTCCCATCGTGTTCTAGAGGCTGCACGGAGGTCTGCCGAGTGTTTTGCAAGAAGAGAAAGAAAGTTGTCCAAAACAGCTTCCAATCGAATATTCATGTGAATAGAAAAGGCAGGAGAGTGGTCAGGTACTGTTTTCTCTCAGTTGGCAAGCTGCACACACAATGGCAGTGTTGTACAGCTTGCTTCTTCACCTTTGCCAAGCTGCAGAGCACAGTACCTTCGTCTTTAGCCTCTCTTCTCGTCTACATCTTAGCAAAAAGCTTTTCCACTCTGTCTGGCAAGGAGAAACTGTGCCAGCACACAAAACATCTCCCATCGTGTTCTAGAAGTTGCACGGAGGTCTGCCAAGTGTTTTGCAAGAAGAGAATGAAAGTTGTCCAAAACAGCTTCCAATCGAATATTCATGTGAATAGAAAAGGCAGGAGAGTGGTCAGGTACTGTTTTCTCTCAGTTGGCAAGCTGCACACACAATGGCAGTGTTGTACAGCTTGCTTCTTCACCTTTGCCAAGCTGCAGAGCACAGTACCTTCGTCTTTAGCCTCTCACTCGTCTACATCTTAGCAAAAAGCTTTTCCACTCTGTCTGGCAAGGAGAAACTGTGCCAGCACACAAAACATCCCCCATCGTGTTCTAGAGGCTGCACGGAGGTCTGCCGAGTGTTTTGCAAGAAGAGAAACAAAGTGGTCCAAAACAGATTCCAATCGAATATTCATGTGAATAGAAAAGGCAGGAGAGTGGTCAGGTACTGTTTTCACTCAGTTGGCAAGCTGCGCACACAATGGCAGTGTTGTACAGCTTGCATCTACACCTTTGCCAAGCTGCCGCTCTCTCCGGCTCCCGGAGGCGAAGAAGCGGCTTCTCCGCGCAAAGACGATTCAGCCGCTCACAGTGCTCTGCGGTGTGCGACTTCTGCCGAAAGACGCCCGGGAGCTGTGCTTAGCTCAGCAGAGAACCGTACCTTCGTCTTTAGCCTCTCTTCTCGTCTACATCTTAGCAAAAAGCTTTTCCACTCTGTCTGGCAAGGAGAAACTGTGCCAGCACAAAAAACATCTCCCATCGTGTTCTAGAGGCTGCACGGAGGTCTGCCGAGTGTTTTGCAAGAATAGAAAGAACGTTGTCCAAAATAGCTTCCAATCCAATGTTCATGTGAATAGAAAAGGCAGGAGAGTGGTCAGGTACTGTTTTCTCTCAGTTGGCAAGCTGCGCATACAATCGCAGTGTTGTACAGCTTGTTTCATCACCTTTGCGAAGTTGCCGCTCTCTCCGGCTCCCGGAGACGAAGAAGCTGCTTCTTCGCGCAAAGACGATTCTGCCGCTCACAGTGCTCTGCGGTGTGCGCCTTCTGCCGAAAGAGGTCCGGGAGCGGTGCTTAGCTCTGCAGAGCACCGTACCTTCGTCTTTAGCCTCTCTTCTCGTCTACATCTTAACAAAAAGCTTTTCCACTCTGTCTGGCAAGGAGAAACTGTGCCAGCACAAAAAAAATCTCCCATCGTGTTCTAGAGGCTGCACGGAGGTCTGCCGAGTGTTTTGCAAGAAGAGAAGGAAAGTTGTCCAAAACAGCTTGCAATCGAATGTTCATGTGAATAGAAAACGCAGGAGAGTGGTCAGGTACTGTTTTCTCTCAGTTGCCAAGCTGCGCACACAATGGCAGTGTTGTACAGCTTGTTTCATCACCTTTGCGAAGTTGCCGCTCTCTCCGGCTCCCGGAGACGAAGAAGCTGCTTCTTCGCGCAAAGACGATTCTGCCGCTCACAGTGACCTGCGGTGTGCGCCTTCTGCCGAAAGAGATCCGGGAGCGGTGCTTAGCTCTGCAGAGCACCGTACCTTCGTCTTTAGCCTCTCTTCTCGTCTACATCTTAGCAAAAAGCTTTTCCACTCTGTCTGGAAAGGAGAAACTGTGCCAGCACAGAAAACATCTCCCATCGTGTTCTAGAGGCTGCACGGAGGTCTGCCGAGTGTTTTGCTAGAAGAGAAGGAAAGTTGTCCAAAACAGCTTCCAATCGAATGTTCATGTGAATAGAAAAGGCAGGAGAGTGGTCAGGTACTGTTTTCTCTCAGTTGGCAAGCTGCGCACACAATCGCAGTGTTGTACAGCTTGTTTCATCACCTTTGCGAAGTTGCCGCTCTCTCCGGCTCCCGGAGACGAAGAATCTGCTTCTTCGCGCAAAGACGATTCTGCCGCTCACAGTGCTCTGCGGTGTGTGTCTTCTGCCGAAAGACGCCCGGGAGCTGTGCTTAGCTCTGCAGAGCACCGTACCTTCGTCTTTAGCCTCTCTTCTCGTCTACATCTTAGCAAAAAGCTTTTCCACTCTGTCTGGCAAGGAGAAACTGTGCCAGCACACAAAACATCTCCCATCGTGTTCTAGAGGCTGCACGGAGGTCTGCCAAGTGTTTTGCAAGAAGAGAATGAAAGTTGTCCAAAACAGCTTCCAATCGAATATTCATGTGAATAGAAAAGGCAGGAGAGTGGTCAGGTACTGTTTTCTCTCAGTTGGCAAGCTGCACACACAATGGCACTGTTGTACAGCTTGCTTCTTCACCTTTGCCAAGCTGCAGAGCACAGTACCTTCGTCTTTAGCCTCTCTTCTCGTCTACATCTTAGCAAAAAGCTTTTCCACTCTGTCTGGCAAGGAGAAACTGTGCCAGCACACAAAACATCCCCCATCGTGTTCTAGAGGCTGCACGGAGGTCTGCCGAGTGTTTTGCAAGAAGAGAAAGAAAGTGGTCCAAAACAGCTTCCAATCGAATATTCATGTGAATAGAAAAGGCAGGAGAGTGGTCAGGTACTGTTTTCTCTCAGTTGGCAATCTGCGCACACAATGGCAGTGTTGTAAAGCTTGCATCTACACCTTTGCCAAGCTGCCGCTCTCTCCGGCTCCCGGAGGCGAAGAAGCGGCTTCTCCGCGCAAAGACGATTCAGCCGCTCACAGTGCTCTGCGGTGTGCGACTTCTGCCGAAAGACGCCCGGGAGCAGAGCTTAGCTCAGCAGAGCACCGTACCTTCGTCTTTAGCCTCTCTTCTCGTCTACATCTTAGCAAAAAGCTTTTCCACTCTGTCTGGCAAGGAGAAACTGTGCCAGCACAGAAAACATCTCCCTTCATATTCTAGAAGTTGCACGGAGGTCTGCCGAGTGTTTTGCAAGAAGAGAAAGAAAGTTGTCCAAATCAGCTTCCAATCGAATATTCATGTGACTAGAAAAGGCAGGAGAGTGGTCAGGTACTGTTTTCTCTCAATTGGCAAGCTGCACACACAATGGCAGTGTTGTACAGCTTGCTTCTTCACATTTGCCAAGCTGCAGAGCACAGTACCTTCGTCTTTAGCCTCTCTTCTCGTCTACATCTTCGCAAAAAGCTTTTCCACTCTGTCTGGGAAGGAGAAACTGTGCCAGCAAAAAAAACATCTCCCATCGTGTTCTAGAGGCTGCACGGAGGTCTGCCGAGTGTTTTGCAAGAAGAGAAGGAAAGTTGTCCAAAACAGCTTCCAATCGAATGTTCATGTGAATAGAAAAGGCAGGAGAGTGGTCAGGTACTGTTTTTTCTCAGTTGGCAAGCTGCGCACACAATCGCAGTGTTGTACAGCTTGTTTCATCACCTTTGCGAAGTTGCCGCTCTCTCCGCCTCCCGGAGACGAAGAAGCTGCTTCTTCGCGCAAAGACGATTCTGCCGCTCACAGTGCTCTGCGGTGTGCGCCTTCTGCCGAAAGAGATCCGGGAGCGGTGCTTAGCTCTGCAGAGCACCGTACCTTCGTCTTTAGCCTCTCTTCTCGTCTACATCTTAGCAAAAAGCTTTTCCACTCTGTCTGGCAAGGAGAAACTGTGCCAGCACAGAAAACATCTCCCATCGTGTTCTAGAGGCTGCACGGAGGTCTGCCGAGTGTTTTGCAAGAAGAGAAAGAAAGTTGTCCAAAACAGCTTGCAATCGAATGTTCATGTGAATAGAAAAGGCAGGAGAGTGGTCAGGTACTGTTTTCTCTCAGTTGGCAAGCTGCGCACACAATCGCAGTGTTGTACAGCTTGTTTCATCGCCTTTGCGAAGCTGCCGCTCTCTCCGGCTCCCGGAGACGAAGAAGCTGCTTCTTCGCGCAAAGACGATTCTGCCGCTCACAGTGCTCTGCGGTGTGCGCCTTCTGCCGAAAGACGCCCGGGAGCGGTGCTTAGCTCTGCAGAGCACCGTACCTTCGTCTTTAGCCTCTCTTCTCGTCTAATCCTTAGCAAAAAGCTTTTCCACTCTGTCTGGCAAGGAGAAACTGTGCCAGCACGAAAAACATCTCCCATCGTGTTCTAGAGGCTGCACGGAGGTCTGCCGAGTGTTTTGCAAGAAGAGAAGGAAGTTGTCCAAAACAGCTTGCAATCGAATGTTCATGTGAATAGAAAAGGCAGGAGAGTGGTCAGGTACTGTTTTCTCTCAGTTGCCAAGCTGCGCACACAATCGCAGTGTTGTACAGCTTGTTTCATCACCTTTGCGAAGTTGCCGCTCTCTGCGGCTCCGGGAGACGAAGAAGCTGCTTCTTCGCGCAAAGACGATTCTGCCGCTCACAGTGCTCTGCGGTGTGCGCCTTCTGCCGAAAGAGATCCGGGAGCGGTGCTTAGCTCTGCAGAGCACCGTACCTTCGTCTTTAGCCTCTCTTCTCGTCTACATCTTAGCAAAAAGCTTTTCCACTCTGTCTGGCAAGGAGAAATTTTGCCAGCACAAAAAACATCTCCCATCGTGTTCTAGAGGCTGCACGGAAGTCTGCCGAGTGTTTTGCAAGAAGAGAAAGAAAGTTGTCCAAAACAGCTTCCAATCCAATGTTCATGTGAATAGAAAAGGCAGGAGAGTGGTCAGGTACTGTTTTTTCTCAGTTGGCAAGCTGCGTACACAATCGCAGTGTTGTACAGCTTGTTTCATCACCTTTGCAAAGTTGCCGCTCTCTCCGGCTCCCGGAGACGAAGAAGCTGCTTCTTCGCGCAAAGACGATTCTGCCGCTCACAGTGCTCTGCGGTGTGCGCCTTCTGCCGAAAGAGATCCGGGAGCGGGGCTTAGCTCTGCAGAGCACCGTACCTTCGTCTTTAGCCTCTCTTCTCGTCTACATCTTAGCAAAAAGCTTTTCCACTCTGTCTGGCAAGGAGAAACTGTGCCAGCACAAAAAACATCTCCCATCGTGTTCTAGAGGCTGCACGGAGGTCTGCCGAGTGTTTTGCAAGAAGAGAAGGAAAGTTGTCCAAAACAGCTTCCAATCGAATGTTCATGTGAATAGAAAAGGCAGGAGAGTGGTCAGGTACTGTTTTCTCTCAGTTGGCAAGCTGCGCACACAATCGCAGTGTTGTACAGCTTGTTTTATCACCTTTGCGAAGTTGCCGCTCTCTCCGGCTCCCGGAGACGAAGAAGCTGCTTCTTCGCGCAAAGACGATTCTGCCGCTCACAGGTCTCTGCGGTGTGCGCCTTCTGCCGAAAGAGATCCGGGAGCGGTGCTTAGCTCTGCAGAGCACCGTACCTTCGTCTTTAGCCTCTCTTCTCGTCTACATCTTAGCAAAAAGCTTTTCCACTCTGTCTGGCAAGGAGAAACTGTGCCAGCACAGAAAACATCTCCCATCGTGTTCTAGAGGCTGCACGGAGGTCTGCCGAGTGTTTTGCAAGAAGAGAAGGAAAGTTGTCCAAAACAGCTTCCAATCGAATCTTCATGAAAATAGAAAAGGCAGGAGAGTGGTCAGGTACTGTTTTCTCTCAGTTGCCAAGCTGCGCACACAATCGCAGTGTTGTACAGCTTTTTTCATCACCTTTGCGAAGTTGCCGCTCTCTCCGGCTCCCGGAGACGAAGAAGCTGCTTCTTCGCGCAAAGACGATTCTGCCGCTCACAGTGCTCTGCGGTGTGTGTCTTCTGCCGAAAGTGGTCCGGGAGCGGTGCTTAGCTCTGCAGAGCACCGTACCTTCGTCTTTAGCCTCTCTTCTCGTCTACATCTTAGCAAAAAGCTTTTCCACTCTGTCTGGCAAGGAGAAACTGTGCCAGCACAAAAAACATCTCCCATCGTGTTCTAGAGGCTGCACGGAAGTCTGCCGAGTGTTTTGCAAGAAGAGAAAGAACGTTGTCCAAAATAGCTTCCAATCGAATGTTCATGTGAATAGAAAAGGCAGGAGAGTGGTCAGGTACTGTTTTCTCTCAGTTGGCAAGCTGCGCATAAAATCGCAGTGTTGTACAGCTTGTTTCATCACCTTTGCGAAGTTGCCGCTCTCTCCGGCTCCCGGAGACGAAGAAGCTGCTTCTTCGCGCAAAGACGATTCTGCCGCTCACAGTGCTCTGCGGTGTGCGCCTTCTGCCGAAAGACGCCCGGGAGCGGTGCTTAGCTCTGCAGAGCACCGTACCTTCGTCTTTAGCCTCTCTTCTCGTCTACATCTTAGCAAAAAGCTTTTCCACTCTGTCTGGCAAGGAGAAAGTGTGCCAGCACAAAAAACATCTCCCATCGTGTTCTAGAGGCTGCACGGAGGTCTGCCGAGTGTTTTGCAAGAAGAGAAGGAAAGTTGTCCAAAACAGCTTCCAATCGAATATTCATGTGAATAGAAAAGGCAGGAGAGTGGTCAGGTACTGTTTTCTCTCAGTTGCCAAGCTGCGCACACAATCGCAGTGTTGTACAGCTTGTTTCATCACCTTTGCGAAGTTGCCGCTCTCTGCGGCTCCGGGAGACGAAGAAGCTGCTTCTTCGCGCAAAGACGATTCTGCCGCTCACAGTGCTCTGCGGTGTGTGACTTCTGCCGAAAGTGGTCCGGGAGCGGTGCTTAGCTCTGCAGAGCACCGTACCTTCGTCTTTAGCCTCTCTTCTCGTCTACATCTTAGCAAAAAGCTTTTCCACTCTGTCTGGCAAGGAGAAACTGTGCCAGCACACAAAACATCCCCCATCGTGTTCTAGAAGTTGCACGGAAGTCTCCCAAGTGTTTTGCAAGTAGAGAATGAAAGTGGTCCAAAACAGCTTCCAATCGAATATTCATGTGAATAGAAAAGGCAGGAGAGTGGTCAGGTACTGTTTTCTCTCAGTTGGCAAGCTGCGCACACAATGGCAGTGTTGTACAGCTTGCATCTACACCTTTGCCAAGCTGCCGCTCTCTCCGGCTCCCGGAGGCGAAGAAGCGGCTTCTCCGCGCAAAGACGATTCAGCCGCTCACAGTGCTCTGCGGTGTGCGACTTCTGCCGAAAGACGCCCGGGAGCTGTGCTTAGCTCAGCAGAGCACCGTACCTTCGTCTTTAGCCTCTCTTCTTGTCTACATCTTAGCAAAAAGCTTTTCCACTCTGTCTGGCAAGGAGAAACTGTGCCAGCACACAAAACAACTCCCATCGTGTTCTAGAGGCTGCACGGAGGTCTGCCGAGTGTTTTGCAAGAAGAGAAAGAAAGTTGTCCAAAACAGCTTCCAATTAAACATTCATGTGAATAGAAAAGGCAGGAGAGTGGTCAGGTACAGTTTTCTCTCAGTTGGCAAGCTGCACACACAATGGCAAAGTTGTACAACTTGCTTCTTCATCTTTACCAAGCTGCAGAGCACAGTACCTTCGTCTTTAGCCTCTCTTCTCGTCTACATCTTAGCAAAAAGCTTTTCCACTCTGTCTGGCAAGGAGAAACTGTGCCAGCACACAAAACATCTCCCACCGTGTTCTAGAGGCTGCACGGAGGTCTGCCGAGTGTTTTGCAAGAAGAGAAAGAAAGTTGTCCAAAACAGCTTCCAATCGAATATTCATGTGAATAGAAAAGGCAGGAGAGTGGTCAGGTACTGTTTTCTCTCAGTTGGCAAACTGCACACACAATGGCAGTGTTGTACAGCTTGCTTCTTCACATTTGCCAAGCTGCAGAGCACAGTACCTTCGTCTTTAGCCTCTCTTCTCGTCTACATCTTAGCAAAAAGCTTTTCCACTCTGTCTGGCAAGGAGAAACTGTGCCAGCACAGAAAACATCTCCCATCGTGTTCTAGAAGTTGCACGGAGGTCTGCCGAGTGTTTTGCAAGAAGAGAAAGAAAGTTGTCCAAAACAGCTTCCAATCAAATATTCATGTGAATAGAAAAGGCAGGAGAGTGGTCAGGTACTGTTTTCTCTCAATTGGCAAGCTGCACACACAATGGCAGTGTTGTACAGCTTGCTTCTTCACCTTTGCCAAGCTGCAGAGCACAGTACCTTCGTCTTTAGCCTCTCTTCTCGTCTACATCTTAGCAAAAAGCTTTTCCACTCTGTCTGGCAAGGAGAAACTGTGCCAGCACACAAAACATCTCCCATCGTGTTCTAGAGCTGGCACGGAGGTCTGCCGAATGTTTTGCAAGAAGAGAAAGAAAGTTGTCCAAAACAGCTTCCAATCGAATATTCATGTGAATAGAAAAGGCAGGAGAGTGGTCAGGTACTGTTTTCTCTCAGTTGGCAAGCTGCACACACAATGGCACTGTTGTACAGCTTGCTTCTTCACCTTTGCCAAGCTGCAGAGCACAGTACCTTCGTCTTTAGCCTCTCACTCGTCTACATGTTAGCAAAAAGCTTTTCCACTCTGTCTGGCAAGGAGAAACTGTGCCAGCACACAAAACATCCCCCATCGTGTTCTAGGGGCAGCACGGAGGTCTGCCAAGTGTTTTGCAAGAAGAGAAAGAAAGTTGTCCAAAACAGCTTCCAATCGAATATTCATGTGAATAGAAAAGGCAGGAGAGTGGTCAGGTACTGTTTTCTCTCAGTTGGCAAGCTGCGCACACAATGGCAGTGTTGTACAGCTTGCATCTACACCTTTGCCAAGCTGCCGCTCTCTCCGGCACCCGGAGGCGAAGAAGCGGCTTCTCCACGCAAAGACGATTCAGCCGCTCACAGTGCTCTGCGGTGTGCGACTTCTGCCGAAAGACGCCCGGGAGCAGAGCTTAGCTCAGCAGAGCACCGTACCTTCGTCTTTAGCCTCTCTTCTCGTCTACATCTTAGGAAAAAGCTTTTCCACTCTGTCTGGCAAGGAGAAACTGTGCCAGCACACAAAACATCTCCCATCGTGTTCTAGAGGCTGCACGGAGGTCTGCCGAGTGTTTTGCAAGAAGAGAAAGAAAGTTGTCCAAATCAGCTTCCAATCGAATATTCATGTGAATAGAAAAGGCAGGAGAGTGGTCAGGTACTGTTTTCTCTCAGTTGGCAAGCTGCACACACAATGGCAGTGTTGTACAGCTTGCTTCTTCAACTCTGCCAAGCTGCAGAGCACAGTACCTTCGTCTTTAGCCTCTCTTCTCGTCTACATCATAGCAAAAAGCTTTTCCACTCTGTCTGGCAAGGAGAAACTGTGCCAGCACACAAAACATCTCCCATCGTGTTCTAGAAGTTGCACGGAGGTCTGCCAAGTGTTTTGCAAGAAGAGAAAGAAAGTTGTCCAAAACAGCTTCCAATCGAATGTTCATGTGAATAGAAAAGGCAGGAGAGTGGTCAGGTACTGTTTTCTCTCAGTTGGCAAGCTGCGCACACAATCGCGGTGTTGTACAGCTTTTTTCATCGCCTTTGCGAAGCTGCCGCTCTCTCCGGCTCCCGGAGACGAAGAAGCTGCTTCTTCGCGCAAAGACGATTCTGCCGCTCACAGGGCTCTGCAGTGTGTGTCTTCTGCCGAAAGAGGCGCGGGACCTGTGCTTAGCTCTGCAGAGCACCATACCTGCTTCTTTAGCCTCTCTTCTCGTCTACATATTTGCAAAAAGCTTTTCCACTCTGTCTGGCAAGGAGAAACTGTGCCAGCACAAAAAACATCTCCCATCGTGTTCTAGAGGCTGCACGGAGGTCTGCCGAGTGTTTTGCAAGAAGAGAAAGAAAGTTGTCCAAAACAGCTTGCAATCGAATGTTCCTGTGAATAGAAAAGGCAGGAGAGTGGTCAGGTACTGTTTTTTCTCAGTTGGCAAGCTGCGCACACAATCGCAGTGTTGTACAGCTTGTTTCATCACCTTTGCAAAGTTGCCGCTCTCTCCGGCTCCCGGAGACGAAGAAGCTGCTTCTTCGCGCAAAGACGATTCTGCCGCTCACAGTGCTCTGCGGTGTGTGTCTTCTGCCGAAAGACGCCCGGAAGCGGTGCTTAGCTCTGCAGAGAACCGTACCTTCGTCTTTAGCCTCTCTTCTCGTCTACATCTTAGCAAAAAGCTTTTCCACTCTGTCTGGCAAGGAGAAACTGTGCCAGCACAAAAAACATCTCCCATCGTGTTCTAGAGGCTGCACGGAGGTCTGCCGAGTGTTTTGCAAGAAGAGAAAGAAAGTTGTCCAAAACAGCTTCCAATCGAATGTTCATGTGAATAGAAAAGGCAGGAGAGTGGTCAGGTACTGTTTTCTCTCAGTTGGCAAGCTGCGCACACAATCGCAGTGTTGTACAGCTTGTTTCATCACCTTTGCGAAGTTGCCACTCTCTCCGGCTCCCGGAGACGAAGAAGCTGCTTCTTCGCGCAAAGACGATTCTGCCGCTCACAGTGCTCTGCGGTGTGCGCCTTCTGCCGAAAGACGCCCGGGAGCGGTGCTTAGCTCTGGAGAGCACCGTACCTTCGTCTTTAGCCTCTCTTCTCGTCTAATCCTTAGCAAAAAGCTTTTCCACTCTGTCTGGCAAGGAGAAACTGTGCCAGCACAAAAAACATCTCCCATCGTGTTCTAGAAGCTGCACGGAGGTCTGCAGAGTGTTCGGCAAGAAGAGAAAGAAAGTTGTCCAAAACAGCTTGCAATCGAATGTTCATGTGAATAGAAAAGGCAGGAGAGTGGTCAGGTACTGTTTTCTCTCAGTTGGCAAGCTGCGCACACAATCGCAGTGTTGTACAGCTTGTTTCATCACCTTTGCGAATTTGCCGCTCTCTCCGGCTCCCGGAGACGAAGAAGCTGCTTCTTCGCGCAAAGACGATTCTGCCGCTCACAGTGCTCTGCAGTGTGTGTCTTCTGCCGAAAGAGGTCCGGGAGCTGTGTTTAGCTGTGCAGAGCACCGTACCTTCGTCTTTAGCCTCTCTTCTCGTCTACATCTTAGCAAAAAGCCTTTCCACACAGTCTGGCAAGGAGAAACTGAGCCAACACAGAAATCATCTCCCATCGTGTTCTAGAGGCTGCACGGAGGTCTTCCGAGTGTTTTGCAAGAAGAGAAAGAAAGTTGTCCAAAACAGCTTGCAATCGAATATTCATGTGAATAGAAAAGGTAGGAGAGTGGTCAGGTACTGTTTTCTCTCAGTTGGCAAGCTGCGCACACAATCGCAGTGTTGTACAGCTTGTTTCATCACCTTTGCGAAGTTGCCGCTCTGTCCGGCTCCCGGAGACGAAGAAGCTGCTTCTTCTCGCAAAGACGATTCTGCCGCTCACAGTGCTCTGCGGTGTGTGTCTTCTGCCGAAAGTGGTCCGGGAGCGGTGCTTAGCTCTGCAGAGCACCGTACCTTCGTCTTTAGCCTCTCTTCTCGTCTACATCTTAGCAAAAAGCTTTTCCACTCTGTCTGGCAAGGAGAAACTGTGCCAGCACAAAAAACATCTCCCATCGTGTTCTAGAGGCTGCACGGAGGTCTGCCGAGTGTTTTGCAAGAATAGAAAGAACGTTGTCCAAAATAGCTTCCAATCCAATGTTCATGTGAATAGAAAAGGCAGGAGAGTGGTCAGGTACTGTTTTCTCTCAGTTGGCAAGCTGCGCATACAATCGCAGTGTTGTACAGCTTGTTTCATCACCTTTGCGAAGTTGCCGCTCTCTCCGGCTCCCGGAGACGAAGAAGCTGCTTCTTCGCGCAAAGACGATTCTGCCGCTCACAGGTCTCTGCGGTGTGCGCCTTCTGCCGAAAGAGGTCCGGGAGCGGTGCTTAGCTCTGCAGAGCACCGTACCTTCGTCTTTAGCCTCTCTTCTCGTCTACATCTTAACAAAAAGCTTTTCCACTCTGTCTGGCAAGGAGAAACTGTGCCAGCACAAAAAAAATCTCCCATCGTGTTCTAGAGGCTGCACGGAGGTCTGCCGAGTGTTTTGCAAGAAGAGAAGGAAAGTTGTCCAAAACAGCTTGCAATCGAATGTTCATGTGAATAGAAAACGCAGGAGAGTGGTCAGGTACTGTTTTCTCTCAGTTGCCAAGCTGCGCACACAATCGCAGTGTTGTACAGCTTGTTTCATCACCTTTGCGAAGTTGCCGCTCTCTCCGGCTCCCGGAGACGAAGAAGCTGCTTCTTCGCGCAAAGACGATTCTGCCGCTCACAGTGACCTGCGGTGTGCGCCTTCTGCCGAAAGAGATCCGGGAGCGGTGCTTAGCTCTGCAGAGCACCGTACCTTCGTCTTTAGCCTCTCTTCTCGTCTACATCTTAGCAAAAAGCTTTTCCACTCTGTCTGGAAAGGAGAAACTGTGCCAGCACAGAAAACATCTCCCATCGTGTTCTAGAGGCTGCACGGAGGTCTGCCGAGTGTTTTGCAAGAAGAGAAGGAAAGTTGTCCAAAACAGCTTCCAATCGAATGTTCATGTGAATAGAAAAGGCAGGAGAGTGGTCAGGTACTGTTTTCTCTCAGTTGGCAAGCTGCGCACACAATCGCAGTGTTGTACAGCTTGTTTCATCACCTTTGCGAAGTTGCCGCTCTCTCCGGCTCCCGGAGACGAAGAATCTGCTTCTTCGCGCAAAGACGATTCTGCCGCTCACAGTGCTCTGCGGTGTGTGTCTTCTGCCGAAAGACGCCCGGGAGCTGTGCTTAGCTCTGCAGAGCACCGTACCTTCGTCTTTAGCCTCTCTTCTCGTCTACATCTTAGCAAAAAGCTTTTCCACTCTGTCTGGCAAGGAGAAACTGTGCCAGCACACAAAACATCTCCCATCGTGTTCTAGAGGCTGCACGGAGGTCTGCCAAGTGTTTTGCAAGAAGAGAATGAAAGTTGTCCAAAACAGCTTCCAATCGAATATTCATGTGAATAGAAAAGGCAGGAGAGTGGTCAGGTACTGTTTTCTCTCAGTTGGCAAGCTGCACACACAATGGCACTGTTGTACAGCTTGCTTCTTCACCTTTGCCAAGCTGCAGAGCACAGTACCTTCGTCTTTAGCCTCTCTTCTCGTCTACATCTTAGCAAAAAGCTTTTCCACTCTGTCTGGCAAGGAGAAACTGTGCCAGCACACAAAACATCCCCCATCGTGTTCTAGAGGCTGCACGGAGGTCTGCCGAGTGTTTTGCAAGAAGAGAAAGAAAGTGGTCCAAAACAGCTTCCAATCGAATATTCATGTGAATAGAAAAGGCAGGAGAGTGGTCAGGTACTGTTTTCTCTCAGTTGGCAATCTGCGCACACAATGGCAGTGTTGTAAAGCTTGCATCTACACCTTTGCCAAGCTGCCGCTCTCTCCGGCTCCCGGAGGCGAAGAAGCGGCTTCTCCGCGCAAAGACGATTCAGCCGCTCACAGTGCTCTGCGGTGTGCGACTTCTGCCGAAAGACGCCCGGGAGCAGAGCTTAGCTCAGCAGAGCACCGTACCTTCGTCTTTAGCCTCTCTTCTCGTCTACATCTTAGCAAAAAGCTTTTCCACTCTGTCTGGCAAGGAGAAACTGTGCCAGCACAGAAAACATCTCCCTTCATATTCTAGAAGTTGCACGGAGGTCTGCCGAGTGTTTTGCAAGAAGAGAAAGAAAGTTGTCCAAATCAGCTTCCAATCGAATATTCATGTGACTAGAAAAGGCAGGAGAGTGGTCAGGTACTGTTTTCTCTCAATTGGCAAGCTGCACACACAATGGCAGTGTTGTACAGCTTGCTTCTTCACATTTGCCAAGCTGCAGAGCACAGTACCTTCGTCTTTAGCCTCTCTTCTCGTCTACATCTTAGCAAAAAGCTTTTCCACTCTGTCTGGGAAGGAGAAACTGTGCCAGCAAAAAAAACATCTCCCATCGTGTTCTAGAGGCTGCACGGAGGTCTGCCGAGTGTTTTGCAAGAAGAGAAGGAAAGTTGTCCAAAACAGCTTCCAATCGAATGTTCATGTGAATAGAAAAGGCAGGAGAGTGGTCAGGTACTGTTTTTTCTCAGTTGGCAAGCTGCGCACACAATCGCAGTGTTGTACAGCTTGTTTCATCACCTTTGCGAAGTTGCCGCTCTCTCCGCCTCCCGGAGACGAAGAAGCTGCTTCTTCGCGCAAAGACGATTCTGCCGCTCACAGGTCTCTGCGGTGTGCGCCTTCTGCCGAAAGAGATCCGGGAGCGGTGCTTAGCTCTGCAGAGCACCGTACCTTCGTCTTTAGCCTCTCTTCTCGTCTACATCTTAGCAAAAAGCTTTTCCACTCTGTCTGGCAAGGAGAAACTGTGCCAGCACAGAAAACATCTCCCATCGTGTTCTAGAGGCTGCACGGAGGTCTGCCGAGTGTTTTGCAAGAAGAGAAAGAAAGTTGTCCAAAACAGCTTGCAATCGAATGTTCATGTGAATAGAAAAGGCAGGAGAGTGGTCAGGTACTGTTTTCTCTCAGTTGGCAAGCTGCGCACACAATCGCAGTGTTGTACAGCTTGTTTCATCGCCTTTGCGAAGCTGCCGCTCTCTCCGGCTCCCGGAGACGAAGAAGCTGCTTCTTCGCGCAAAGACGATTCTGCCGCTCACAGTGCTCTGCGGTGTGCGCCTTCTGCCGAAAGACGCCCGGGAGCGGTGCTTAGCTCTGCAGAGCACCGTACCTTCGTCTTTAGCCTCTCTTCTCGTCTAATCCTTAGCAAAAAGCTTTTCCACTCTGTCTGGCAAGGAGAAACTGTGCCAGCACAAAAAACATCTCCCATCGTGTTCTAGAGGCTGCACGGAGGTCTGCCGAGTGTTTTGCAAGAAGAGAAGGAAGTTGTCCAAAACAGCTTGCAATCGAATGTTCATGTGAATAGAAAAGGCAGGAGAGTGGTCAGGTACTGTTTTCTCTCAGTTGCCAAGCTGCGCACACAATCGCAGTGTTGTACAGCTTGTTTCATCACCTTTGCGAAGTTGCCGCTCTCTGCGGCTCCGGGAGACGAAGAAGCTGCTTCTTCGCGCAAAGACGATTCTGCCGCTCACAGTGCTCTGCGGTGTGCGCCTTCTGCCGAAAGAGATCCGGGAGCGGTGCTTAGCTCTGCAGAGCACCGTACCTTCGTCTTTAGCCTCTCTTCTCGTCTACATCTTAGCAAAAAGCTTTTCCACTCTGTCTGGCAAGGAGAAACTTTGCCAGCACAAAAAACATCTCCCATCGTGTTCTAGAGGCTGCACGGAAGTCTGCCGAGTGTTTTGCAAGAAGAGAAAGAAAGTTGTCCAAAACAGCTTCCAATCCAATGTTCATGTGAATAGAAAAGGCAGGAGAGTGGTCAGGTACTGTTTTTTCTCAGTTGGCAAGCTGCGTACACAATCGCAGTGTTGTACAGCTTGTTTCATCACCTTTGCAAAGTTGCCGCTCTCTCCGGCTCCCGGAGACGAAGAAGCTGCTTCTTCGCGCAAAGACGATTCTGCCGCTCACAGTGCTCTGCGGTGTGCGCCTTCTGCCGAAAGAGATCCGGGAGCGGGGCTTAGCTCTGCAGAGCACCGTACCTTCGTCTTTAGCCTCTCTTCTCGTCTACATCTTAGCAAAAAGCTTTTCCACTCTGTCTGGCAAGGAGAAACTATGCCAGCACAAAAAACATTTCCCATCGTGTTCTAGAGGCTGCACGGAGGTCTACCGAGTGTTTTGCAAGAAGAGAAAGAACGTTGTCCAAAATAGCTTCCAATCGAATATTCATGTGAATAGAAAAGGCAGGAGAGTGGTCAGGTACTGTTTTCTCTCAGTTGGCAAGCTGCGCATAAAATCGCAGTGTTGTACAGCTTGTTTCATCACCTTTGCGAAGTTGCCGCTCTCTCCGGCTCCCGGAGACGAAGAAGCTGCTTCTTCGCGCAAAGACGATTCTGCCACTCACAGTGCTCTGCGGTGTGCGCCTTCTGCCGAAAGACGCCCGGGAGCGGTGCTTAGCTCTGCAGAGCACCGTACCTTCGTCTTTAGCCTCTCTTCTCGTCTACATCTTAGCAAAAAGCTTTTCCACTCTGTCTGGCAAGGAGAAACTGTGCCAGCACAAAAAACATCTCCCATCGTGTTCTAGAGGCTGCACGGAGGTCTGCCGAGTGTTTTGCAAGAAGAGAAGGAAAGTTGTCCAAAACAGCTTCCAATCGAATGTTCATGTGAATAGAAAAGGCAGGAGAGTGGTCAGGTACTGTTTTCTCTCAGTTGGCAAGCTGCGCACACAATCGCAGTGTTGTACAGCTTGTTTTATCACCTTTGCGAAGTTGCCGCTCTCTCCGGCTCCCGGAGACGAAGAAGCTGCTTCTTCGCGCAAAGACGATTCTGCCGCTCACAGGTCTCTGCGGTGTGCGCCTTCTGCCGAAAGAGATCCGGGAGCGGTGCTTAGCTCTGCAGAGCACCGTACCTTCGTCTTTAGCCTCTCTTCTCGTCTACATCTTAGCAAAAAGCTTTTCCACTCTGTCTGGCAAGGAGAAACTGTGCCAGCACAGAAAACATCTCCCATCGTGTTCTAGAGGCTGCACGGAGGTCTGCCGAGTGTTTTGCAAGAAGAGAAGGAAAGTTGTCCAAAACAGCTTCCAATCGAATCTTCATGTGAATAGAAAAGGCAGGAGAGTGGTCAGGTACTGTTTTCTCTCAGTTGCCAAGCTGCGCACACAATCGCAGTGTTGTACAGCTTTTTTCATCACCTTTGCGAAGTTGCCGCTCTCTCCGGCTCCCGGAGACGAAGAAGCTGCTTCTTCGCGCAAAGACGATTCTGCCGCTCACAGTGCTCTGCGGTGTGTGTCTTCTGCCGAAAGTGGTCCGGGAGCGGTGCTTAGCTCTGCAGAGCACCGTACCTTCGTCTTTAGCCTCTCTTCTCGTCTACATCTTAGCAAAAAGCTTTTCCACTCTGTCTGGCAAAGAGAAACTGTGCCAGCACAAAAAACATCTCCCATCGTCTTCTAGAGGCTGCACGGAGGTCTGCCGAGTGTTTTGCAAGAAGAGAAAGAACGTTGTCCAAAATAGCTTCCAATCGAATGTTCATGTGAATAGAAAAGGCAGGAGAGTGGTCAGGTACTGTTTTCTCTCAGTTGGCAAGCTGCGCATAAAATCGCAGTGTTGTACAGCTTCTTTCATCACCTTTGCGAAGTTGCCGCTCTCTCCGGCTCCCGGAGACGAAGAAGCTGCTTCTTCGCGCAAAGACGATTCTGCCGCTCACAGTGCTCTGCGGTGTGCGCCTTCTGCCGAAAGACGCCCGGGAGCGGTGCTTAGCTCTGCAGAGCACCGTACCTTCGTCTTTAGCCTCTCTTCTCGTCTACATCTTAGCAAAAAGCTTTTCCACTCTGTCTGGCAAGGAGAAAGTGTGCCAGCACAAAAAACATCTCCCATCGTGTTCTAGAGGCTGCACGGAGGTCTGCCGAGTGTTTTGCAAGAAGAGAAGGAAAGTTGTCCAAAACAGCTTGCAATCGAATATTCATGTGAATAGAAAAGGCAGGAGAGTGGTCAGGTACTGTTTTCTCTCAGTTGCCAAGCTGCGCACACAATCGCAGTGTTGTACAGCTTGTTTCATCACCTTTGCGAAGTTGCCGCTCTCTGCGGCTCCGGGAGACGAAGAAGCTGCTTCTTCGCGCAAAGACGATTCTGCCGCTCACAGTGCTCTGCGGTGTGTGACTTCTGCCGAAAGTGGTCCGGGAGCGGTGCTTAGCTCTGCAGAGCACCGTACCTTCGTCTTTAGCCTCTCTTCTCGTCTACATCTTAGCAAAAAGCTTTTCCACTCTGTCTGGAAAGGAGAAACTGTGCCAGCACACAAAACATCCCCCATCGTGTTCTAGAAGTTGCACGGAAGTCTGCCAAGTGTTTTGCAAGTAGAGAATGAAAGTGGTCCAAAACAGCTTCCAATCGAATATTCATGTGAATAGAAAAGGCAGGAGAGTGGTCAGGTACTGTTTTCTCTCAGTTGGCAAGCTGCGCACACAATGGCAGTGTTGTACAGCTTGCATCTACACCTTTGCCAAGCTGCCGCTCTCTCCGGCTCCCGGAGGCGAAGAAGCGGCTTCTCCGCGCAAAGACGATTCAGCCGCTCACAGTGCTCTGCGGTGTGCGACTTCTGCCGAAAGACGCCCGGGAGCTGTGCTTAGCTCAGCAGAGCACCGTACCTTCGTCTTTAGCCTCTCTTCTTGTCTACATCTTAGCAAAAAGCTTTTCCACTCTGTCTGGCAAGGAGAAACTGTGCCAGCACACAAAACATCCGCCATCGTGTTCTAGAGGCTGCACGGAGGTCTGCCGAGTGTTTTGGAAGAAGAGAAAGAAAGTTGTCCAAAACAGCTTCCAATCGAATATTCATGTGAATAGAAAAGGCAGGAGAGTGGTCAGGTACTGTTTTCTCTCAGTTGGCAAGCTGCACACACAATGGCACTGTTGTACAGCTTGCTTCTTCACCTTTGCCAAGCTGCAGAGCACAGTACCTTCGTCTTTAGCCTCTCTTCTCGTCTACATCTTAGCAAAAACCTTTTCCACTCTGTCTGGCAAGGAGAAACTGTGCCAGCACAAAAAACATCTCCCATCGTGTTCTAGAAGTTGCACGGAAGTCTGCCGAGTGTTTTGCAAGAAGAGAATGAAAGTTGTCCAAAATAGCTTCCAATCGAATATTCATGTGAATAGAAAAGGCAGGAGAGTGGTCAGGTACTGTTTTCTCTCAGTTGGCAAGCTGCACACACAATGGCACTGTTGTACATCTTGCATCTTCACCTTTGCCATGCTGCAGAGCACCGTACCTTCGTCTTTAGCCTCCCTTCTCGTCTACATCTTAGCAAAAAGCTTTTCCACTCTGTCTGGAAAGGAGAAACTGTGCCAGCACACAAAACATCTCCCATCGTGTTCTCGAGCTTGCACGGAGGTCTGCCGAGTGTTTTGCAAGAAGAGAAAGAAAGTTGTCCAAAACAGCTTCCAATTAAATATTCATGTGAATAGAAAAGGCAGGAGAGTGGTCAGGTACAGTTTTCTCTCAGTTGGCAAGCTGCACACACAATGGCAAAGTTGTAAAACTTGCTTCTTCATCTTTGCCAAGCTGCAGAGCACAGTACCTTCGTCTTTAGCCTCTCTTCTCGTCTACATCTTAGCAAAAAGCTTTTCCACTCTGTCTGGCAAGGAGAAACTGTGCCAGCACACAAAACATCTCCCACCGTGTTCTAGAGGCTGCACGGAGGTCTGCCGAGTGTTTTGCAAGAAGAGAAAGAAAGTTGTCCAAAACAGCTTCCAATCGAATATTCATGTGAATAGAAAAGGCAGGAGAGTGGTCAGGTACTGTTTTCTCTCAGTTGGCAAACTGCACACACAATGGCAGTGTTGTACAGCTTGCTTCTTCACCTTTGCCAAGCTGCAGAGCACAGTACCTTCGTCTTTAGCCTCTCTTCTCGTCTACATCTTATCAAAAAGCTTTTCCACTCTGTCTGGCAAGGAGAAACTGTGCCAGCACAGAAAACATCTCCCATCATGTTCTAGAAGTTGCACGGAGGTCTGCCGAGTGTTTTGCAAGAAGAGAAAGAAAGTTGTCCAAAACAGCTTCCAATCAAATATTCATGTGAATAGAAAAGGCAGGAGAGTGGTCAGGTACTGTTTTCTCTCAATTGGCAAGCTGCACACACAATGGCAGTGTTGTACAGCTTGCTTCTTCACCTTTGCCAAGCTGCAGAGCACAGTACCTTCTTCTTTAGCCTCTCTTCTCGTCTACATCTTAGCAAAAAGCTTTTCCACTCTGTCTGGCAAGGAGAAACTGTGCCAGCACACAAAACATCTCCCATCGTGTTCTAGAGCTGGCACGGAGGTCTGCCGAGTGTTTTGCAAGAAGAGAAAGAAAGTTGTCCAAAACAGCTTCCAATCGAAGGTTCATGTGAATAGAAAAGGCAGGAGAGTGGTCAGGTACTGTTTTCTCTCAGTTGGCAAGCTGCGCACACAATGGCAGTGTTGTACAGCTTGCATCTACACCTTTGCCAAGCTGCCGCTCTCTCCGGCTCCCGGAGGCGAAGAGGCGGCTTCTCCGCGCAAAGACGATTCTTCCGCTCACAGTGCTCTGCGGTGTGCGACTTCTGCCGAAAGACGCCCGGGAGCAGAGCTTAGCTCAGCAGAGCACCGTACCTTCGTCTTTAGCCTCTCTTCTCGTCTACATCTTAGCAAAAAGCTTTTCCACTCTGTCTGGCAAGGAGAAACTGTGCCAGCACACAAAACATCTCCCATAGTGTTCTCGAGCTTGCACGGAGGTCTGCCGAGTGTTTTGCAAGAAGAGAAAGAAAGTTGTCCAAAACAGCTACCAATCGAATATTCATGTGAATAGAAAAGGCAGGAGAGTGGTCAGGTACTGTTTTCTCTCAGTTGGCAATCTGCACACACAATGGCAGTGTTGTACAGCTTGCTTCTTCACCTTTGCCGTGCTGCAGCGCACAGTACCTTCGTCTTTAGCCTCTCTTCTCGTCTACATCTTAGCAAAAATCTTTTCCACTCTGTCTGGCAAGGAGAAACTGTGCCAGCACACAAAACATCTCCCATCGTGTTCTAGAGGCTGCACGGAGGTCTGCCGAGTGTTTTGCAAGAAGAGAAAGAAAGTTGTCCAAAACAGCTTCCAATCGAATATTCATGTGAATAGAAAAGGCAGGAGAGTGGTCAGGTACCGTTTTCTCTCAGTTGGCAAGCTGCACACACAATGGCAGTGTTGTACAGCTTGCTTCTACACCTTTGCCAAGCTGCCGCTCTCTCCGGCTCCCGGAGGCGAAGAAGCGGCTTCTTCGCGCAAAGACGAGGCAGCCGCTCACAGTGCTCTGCGGGGTGCGACTTCTGCCGACAGACGCCCGGGAGCAGATTTTAGCTCTGCAGAGCACCGTAGCTTCGTCTTTAGACTCTCTTCTCGTCTACATCTTAGCAAAAAGCTTTTCCACTCTGTCTGGCAAGGAGAAACTGTGCCAGCACACAAAACATCTCCCATCGTGTTCTCGAGCTTGCACGGAGGTCTGCCGAGTGTTTTGCAAGAAGAGAAAGAAAGTTGTCCAAAACAGCTTCCAATCGAATATTCATGTGAATAGAAAAGGCAGGAGAGTGGTCAGGTACTGTTTTCTCTCAGTTGGCAAGCTGCACACACAATGGCAGTGTTGTACAGCTTGCTTCTTCACCTTTGCCAAGCTGCAGAGCACAGTACCTTCGTCTTTAGCCTCTCTTCTCGTCTACATCTTATCAAAAAGCTTTTCCACTCTGTCTGGCAAGGAGAAACTGTGCCAGCACAGAAAACATCTCCCATCATGTTCTAGAAGTTGCACGGAGGTCTACCGAGTGTTTTGCAAGAAGAGAAAGAAAGTTGCCCAAAACAGCTTCCAATCGAATATTCATGTGAATAGAAAAGGCAGGAGAGTGGTCAGGTATAGTTTTCTTAAAGTTGGCAAGCTGCAAACGCAATGGCAGTGTTGTACAGCTTGCTTCTTCACCTTTGCCAAGCTGCAGAGCACAGTACCTTCGTCTTTAGCCTCTCTTCTCGTCTACATCTTAGCAAAAAGCTTTTCCACTCTGTCTGGCAAGGAGAAACTGTGCCAGCACACAAAACATCTCCCATCGTGTTCTAGAGGCTGCACGGAGGTCTGCCGAGTGTTTTGCAAGAAGAGAAAGAAAGTTGTCCAAAACCAGTTTCCAATCGAATATTCATGTGAATAGAAAAGGCAGGAGAGTGGTCAGGTACTGTTTTCTCTCAGTTGGCAAGCTGCGCACACAATGGCAGTGTTGTACAGCTTGCATCTACACCTTTGCCAAGCTGCCGCTCTCTCCGGCTCCCGGAGGCGAAGAAGCGGCTTCTCCGCGCAAAGACGATTCAGCCGCTCACAGTGCTCTGCGGTGTGCGACTTCTGCCGAAATACGCCCGGGAGCAGAGCTTAGCTCAGCAGAGCACCGTACCTTCGTCTTTAGCCTCTCTTCTCGTCTACATCTTAGCAAAAAGCTTTTCCACTCTGTCTGGCAAGGAGAAACTGTGCCAGCACACAAAACATCTCCCATCGTGTTCTAGAGGCTGCACGGAGGTCTGCGGAGTGTTTTGCAAGAAGAGAAAGAAAGTTGTCCAAAACAGCTTGCAATCGAATGTTCATGTGAATAGAAAAGGCAGGAGAGTGGTCAGGTACTGTTTTCTCTCAGTTGGCAAGCTGCACACACAATGGCAGTGTTGTACAGCTTGCTTCTTCACCTTTGCCAAGCTGCAGAGCACAGTACCTTCGTCTTTAGCCTCTCTTCTCGTCTACATCTTAGCAAAAAGCTTTTCCACTCTGTCTGGCAAGGAGAAACTGTGCCAGCACACAAAACATCTCCCATCGTGTTCTAGAAGTTGCACGGAAGTCTGCCAAGTGTTTTGCAAGAAGAGAATGAAAGTTGTCCAAGACAGCTTCCAATCGAATATTCATGTGAATAGAAAAGGCAGGAGAGTGGTCAGGTACTGTTTTCTCTCAGTTGGCAAGCTGCACACACAATGGCAGTGTTGTACAGCTTGCTTCTTCACCTTTGCCAAGCTGCAGAGCACAGTACCTTCGTCTTTAGCCTCTCTTCTCGTCTACATCTTAGCAAAAAGCTTTTCCACTCTGTCTGGCAAGGAGAAACTGTGCCAGCACAGAAAACATCTCCCATCGTGTTCTAGAAGTTGCACGGAGGTCTGACGAGTGTTTTGCAAGAAGAGAAAGAAAGTTGTCCAAAACAGCTTCCAATCGAATATTCATGTGAATAGAAAAGGCAGGAGAGTGGTCAGGTACTGTTTTCTCTCAATTGGCAAGCTGCACACACAATGGCAGTGTTGTACAGCTTGCTTCTTCACCTTTGCCAAGCTGCAGAGCACAGTACCTTCGTCTTCAGCCTCTCTTCTCGTCTACATATTAGCAAAAAGCTTTTCCACTCTGTCTGGCAAGGAGAAACTGTGCCCGCACACAAAACATCTCCCATCGTGTTCTAGAGCTGGCACGGAGGTCTGCCGAGTGTTTTGCAAGAAGAGAATGAAAGTTGTCCAAAACAGCTTCCAATTGAATATTCATGTGACTAGAAAAGGCAGGAGAGTGGTCAGGTACTCTTTTCTCTCAGTTGGCAATCTGCACACACAATGGCAGTGTTGTACAGCTTGCTTCTTCACATTTGCCGAGCTGCAGCGCACAGTACCTTCGTCTTTAGCCTCTCTTCTCGTCTACATCTTAGCAAAAAGCTTTTCCACTCTGTCTGGCAAGGAGAAACTGTGCCAGCACACAAAACATCTCCCATCGTGTTCTAGAGGCTGCACGGAGGTCTGCCGAGTGTTTTGCAAGAAGAGAAAGAAAGTTGTCCAAAACAGCTTCCAATCGAATATTCATGTGAATAGAAAAGGCAGGAGAGTGGTCAGGTACCGTTTTCTCTCAGTTGGCAAGCTGCACACACAATGGCAGTGTTGTACAGCTTGCTTCTTCACCTTTGCCAAGCTGCAGAGCACAGTACCTTCGTCTTTAGCCTCTCTTCTCGTCGACATCTTAGCAAAAAGCTTTTCCACTCTGTCTGGAAAGGAGAAACTGTGCCAGCACACAAAACATCTCCCATCGTGTTCTAGAGGCTGCACGGAGGTCTGCCGAGTGTTTTGCAAGAAGAGAAAGAAAGTTGTCCAAAACAGCTTCCAATCGAATATTCATGTGAATAGAAAAGGCAGGAGAGTGGTCAGGTACTGTTTTCTCTCAGTTGGCAAGCTGCGCACACAATGGCAGTGTTGTACAGCTTGCTTCTACACCTTTGCCAAGCTGCCGCTCTCTCCGGCTCCCGGAGGCGAAGAAGCGGCTTCTTCGCGCAAAGACGAGTCAGCCGCTCACAGTGCTCTGCGGTGTGCGACTTCTGCCGACAGGCGCCCGTGAGCAGATTTTAGCTCTGCAGAGCACCGTACCTTCGTCTTTAGCCTCTCTTCTCGTCTACATCTTAGCAAAAAGCTTTTCCACTCTGTCTGGCAAGGAGAAACTGTGCCAGCACACAAAACATCTCCCATCGTGTTCTAGACGCTGCACGGAGGTCTGCCGAGTGTTTTGCAAGAAGAGAAAGAAAGTTGTCCAAAACAGCTTCCAATCGAATATTCATGTGAATAGAAAAGGCAGGAGAGTGGTCAGGTATAGTTTTCTTAAAGTTGGCAAGCTGCAAACGCAATGGCAGTGTTGTACAGCTTGCTTCTTCACCTTTGCCAAGCTGCAGAGCACAGTACCTTCGTCTTTAGCCTCTCTTCTCGTCTACATCTTAGCAAAAAGCTTTTCCACTCTGTCTGGAAAGGAGAAACTGTGCCAGCACACAAAACATCTCCCATCGTATTCTAGAGGCTGCACGGAGGTCTGCCGAGTGTTTTGCAAGAAGAGAAAGAAAGTTGTCCAAAACAGCTTCCAATCGAATATTCATGTGAATAGAAAAGGCAGGAGAGTGGTCAGGTACTGTTTTCTCTCAGTTGGCAAGCTGCACACACAATGGCAGTGTTGTACAGCTTGCTTCTTCACCTTTGCCAAGCTGCAGAGCACAGTACTTTCTTCTTAGACTCTCTTCTCGTCTACATCTTAGCAAAAAGCTTTTCCACTCTCTCTGGCAAGGAGAAACTGTGCCAGCACACAAAACATCTCCCATCGTGTTCTCGAGCTTGCACGGAGGTCTGCCGAGTGTTTTGCAAGAAGAGAATGAAAGTTGTCCAAAACAGCTTCCAATCGAATATTCATGTGAATAGAAAAGGCAGGAGAGTGGTCAGGTACTGTTTTCTCTCAGTTGGCAAGCTGCACACACAATGGCACTGTTGTACAGCTTGCTTCTTCACCTTTGCCAAGCTGCAGAGCACAGTACCTTCGTCTTTAGCCTCTCACTCGTCTACATGTTAGCAAAAAGCTTTTCCACTCTGTCTGGCAAGGAGAAACTGTGCCAGCACACAAAACATCCCCCATCGTGTTCTAGAGGCTGCACGGAGGTCTGCCGAGTGTTTTGCAAGAAGAGAAAGAAAGTGGTCCAAAACAGCTTCCAATCGAATATTCATGTGAATAGAAAAGGCAGGAGAGTGGTCAGGTACTGTTTTCTCTCACTTGGCAAGCTGCGCACACAATGGCAGTGTTGTACAGCTTGCATCTACACCTTTGCCAAGCTGCCGCTCTCTCCGGCTCCCGGAGGCGAAGAAGCGGCTTCTCCGCGCAAAGACGATTCAGCCGCTCACAGTGCTCTGCGGTGTGCGACTTCTGCCGAAAGACGCCCGGGAGCTGTGCTTAGCTCAGCAGAGCACCGTACCTTCGTCTTTAGCCTCTCTTCTCGTCTACATCTTAGCAAAAAGCTTTTCCACTCTGTCTGGCAAGGAGAAAATGTGCCAGCACACAAAACAACTCCCATCGTGTTCTAGAGGCTGCACGGAGGTCTGCCGAGTGTTTTGAAAGAAGAGAAAGAAAGTTGTCCAAAACAGCTTCCAATCGAATATTCATGTGAATAGAAAAGGCAGGAGAGTGGTCAGGTACTGTTTTCTCTCAGTTGGCAAGCTGCACACACAATGGCAGTGTTGTACAGCTTGCTTCTTCACCTTTGCCAAGCTGCAGAGCACAGTACCTTCGTCTTTAGCCTCTCTTCTCGTCTACATCTTAGCAAAAAGCTTTTCCACTCTGTCTGGCAAGGAGAAACTGTGCCAGCACACAAAACATCTCCCATCGTGTTCTAGAAGTTGCACGGAGGTCTGCCGAGTGTTTTGCAAGAAGAGAATGAAAGTTGTCCAAAACAGCTTCCAATCGAATATTCATGTGAATAGAAAAGGCAGGAGAGTGGTCAGGTACTGTTTTCTCCCAGTTGGCAAGCTGCACACACAATGGCACTGTTGTACATCTTGCATCTTCACCTTTGCCATGCTGCAGAGCACAGTACCTTCGTCTTTAGCCTCTCTTCTCGTCTACATCTTAGCAAAAAGCTTTTCCACTCTGTCTGGAAAGGAGAAACTGTGCCAGCACACAAAACATCTCCCATCGTGTTCTAGAGCTTGCACGGAGGTCTGCCGAGTGTTTTGCAAGAAGAGAAAGAAAGTTGTCCAAAACAGCTTCCAATTAAATATTCATGTGAATAGAAAAGGCAGGAGAGTGGTCAGGTACTGTTTTCTCTCAATTGGCAAGCTGCACACACAATGGCAGTGTTGTACAGCTTGCTTCTTCACCTTTGCCAAGCTGCAGAGCACAGTACCTTCGTCTTTAGCCTCTCTTCTCGTCTACATCTTAGCAAAAAGCTTTTCCACTCTGTCTGGCAAGGAGAAACTGTGCCAGCACACAAAACATCTCCCATCGTGTTCTAGAGCTGGCACGGAGGTCTGCCGAGTGTTTTGCAAGAAGAGAAAGAAAGTTGTCCAAAACAGCTTCCAATCGAATATTCATGTGAATAGAAAAGGCAGGAGAGTGGTCAGGTACTGTTTTCTCTCAGTTGGCAAGCTGCACACACAATGGCACTGTTGTACAGCTTGCTTCTTCACCTTTGCCAGGCTGCAGAGCACAGTACCTTCGTCTTTAGCCTCTCACTCGTCTACATGTTAGCAAAAAGCTTTTCCACACTGTCTGGCAAGGAGAAACTGTGCCAGCACACAAAACATCCCCCATCGTGTTCTAGGGGCTGCACGGAGGTCTGCCGAGTGTTTTGCAAGAAGAGAAAGAAAGTTGTCCAAAACAGCTTCCAATCGAATATTCATGTGAATAGAAAAGGCAGGAGAGTGGTCAGGTACTGTTTTCTCTCAGTTGGCAAGCTGCGCACACAATGGCAGTGTTGTACAGCTTGCATCTACACCTTTGCCAAGCTGCCGCTCTCTCCGGCTCCCGGAGGCGAAGAAGCGGCTTCTCCGCGCAAAGACGATTCAGCCGCTCACAGTGCTCTGCGGTGTGCGACTTCTGCCGAAAGACGCCCGGGAGCAGAGCTTAGATCAGCAGAGCACCGTACCTTCGTCTTTAGCCTCTCTTCTCGTCTACATCTTAGCAAAAAGCTTTTCCACTCTGTCTGGCAAGGAGAAACTGTGCCAGCACACAAAACATCTCCCATCGTGTTCTAGAGGCTGCACGGAGGTCTGCCGAGTGTTTTGCAAGAAGAGAAAGAAAGTTGTCCAAAACAGCTTCCAATCGAATATTCATGTGAATAGAAAAGGCAGGAGAGTGGTCAGGTACTGTTTTCTCTCAGTTGGCAAGCTGCACACACAATGGCAGTGTTGTACAGCTTGCTTCTTCACCTTTGCCAAGCTGCAGAGCACAGTACCTTCGTCTTTAGCCTCTCTTCTCGTCTACATCTTAGCAAAAAGCTTTTCCACTCTGTCTGGCAAGGAGAAACTGTGCCAGCACACAAAACATCTCCCATCGTGTTCTAGAAGTTGCACGGAGGTCTGCCAAGTGTTTTGCAAGAAGAGAATGAAAGTTGTCCAAAACAGCTTCCAATCGAATATTCATGTGAATAGAAAAGGCAGGAGAGTGGTCAGGTACTGTTTTCTCTCAGTTGGCAAGCTGCACACACAATGGCACTGTTGTAGATCTTGCATCTTCACCTTTGCCATGCTGCAGAGCACAGTACCTTCGTCTTTAGCCTCTCTTCTCGTCTACATCTTAGCAAAAAGCTTTTCCACTCTGTCTGGAAAGGAGAAACTTTGCCAGCACACAAAACATCTCCCATCGTGTTCTAGAGGCTGCACGGAGGTCTGCCGAGTGTTTTGCAAGAAGAGAAAGAAAGTTGTCCAAAACAGCTTCCAATTAAATATTCATGTGAATAGAAAAGACAGGAGAGTGGTCAGGTACTGTTTTCTCTCAGTTGGCAAGCTGCACACACAATGGCAAAGTTGTACAACTTCCTTATTCACCTTTGCCAAGCTGCAGAGCACAGAACCTTCGTCTTTAGCCTCTCTTCTCGTCTACATCTTAGAAAAAGCTTTTCCACTCTGTCTGGCAAGGAGAAACTGTGCCAGCACACAAAACATCTCCCATCGTGTTCTAGAGGCTGCACGGAGGTCTGACGAGTGTTTTGCAAGAAGAGAAAGAATGTTGCCCAAAACAGCTTCCAATCGAATATTCATGTGAATAGAAAAGGCAGGAGAGTGGTCAGGTACTGTTTTCTCTCAGTTGGCAAGCTGCACACACAAAGGCAAAGTTGTACAACTTGCTTCTTCACCTTTGCCAAGCTGCAGAGCACAGTACCTTCGTCTTTAGGCTCTCTTCTCGTCTACATCTTAGCAAAAATCTTTTCCACTCTGTCTGGCAAGGAGAAACTGTGCCAGCACACAAAACATCTCCCACCGTGTTCTAGAGGCTGCACGGAGGTCTGCCGAGTGTTTTGCAAGAAGAGAAAGAAAGTTGTCCAAAACAGTTTCCAATCGAATATTCATGTAAATAGAAAAGGCAGGAGAGTGGTCAGGTACTGTTTTCTCTCAGTTGGCAAGCTGCACACACAATGGCAGTGTTGTACAGCTTGCTTCTTCACCTTTGCCAAGCTGCAGAGCACAGTACCTTCGTCTTTAGCCTCTCTTCTCGTCTACATCTTAGCAAAAAGCTTTTCCACTCTGTCTGGCAAGGAGAAACTGTGCCAGCACACAAAACATCTCCCATCATGTTCTAGAAGTTGCACAGAGGTCTGCCGAGTGTTTTGCAAGAAGAGAAAGAAAGTTGTCCAAAACAGCTTCCAATCGAATATTCATGTGAATAGAAAAGGTAGGAGAGTGGTCAGGTACTGTTTTCTCTCAGTTTGCAAGCTGCACACACAATGGCAGTGTTGTACAGCTTGCTTCTTCACTTTTGCCAAGCTGCAGAGCACAGTACCTTCGTCTTTAGCCTCTCTTCTCGTCTACATCTTAGCAAAAAGCTTTTCCACTCTGTCTGGCAAGGAGAAACTGTGCCAGCACACAAAACATCTCCCATCGTGTTCTAGAGGCTGCACGGAGGTCTGCCGAGTGTTTTGCAAGAAGAGAAAGAAAGTTGTCCAAAACATCTTCCAATCGAATATTCATGTGAATAGAAAAGGCAGGAGAGTGGTCAGGTACTGTTTTCTCTCAGTTGGCAAACTGCACACACAATGGCAGTGTTGTACAGCTTGCTTCTTCACCTTTGCCAAGCTGCAGAGCACAGTACCTTCGTCTTTAGCCTCTCACTCGTCTACATCTTAGCAAAAAGCTTTTCCACTCTGTCTGGCAAGGAGAAACTGTGCCAGCACACAAAACATCCCCCATCGTGTTCTAGGGGCTGCACGGAGGTCTGCCGAGTGTTTTGCAGGAAGAGAAAGAAAGTTGTCCAAAACAGCTTCCAATCGAATATTCATGTGAATAGAAAAGGCAGGAGAGTGGTCAGGTACTGTTTTCTCTCAGTTGGCAAGCTGCGCACACAATGGCAGTGTTGTACAGCTTGCATCTACACCTTTGCCAAGCTGCCGCTCTCTCCGGCTCCCGGAGGCGAAGAGGCGGCTTCTCCGCGCAAAGACGATTCTGCCGCTCACAGTGCTCTGCGGTGTGCGACTTCTGCCGATAGACGCCCGTGAGCAGATTTTAGCTCAGCAGAGCACCGTACCTTCGTCTTTAGCCTCTCTTCTCGTCTACATCTTAGCAAAAAGCTTTTCCACTCTGTCTGGCAAGGAGAAACTGTGCCAGCACACAAAACATCTCCCATAGTGTTCTCGAGCTTGCACGGAGGTCTGCCGAGTGTTTTGCAAGAAGAGAAAGAAAGTTGTCCAAAACAGCTTCCAATCGAATATTCATGTGAATAGAAAAGGCAGGAGAGTGGTCAGGTACTGTTTTCTCTCAGTTGGCAATCTGCACACACAATTGCAGTGTTGTACAGCTTGCTTCTTCAACTTTGCCGAGCTGCAGCGCACAGTACCTTCGTCTTTAGCCTCACTTCTCGTCTACATCTTAGCAAAAAGCTTTTCCACTCTGTCTGGCAAGGAGAAACTGTGCCAGCACACAAAACATCTCCCATCGTGTTCTAGAGGCTGCACGGAGGTCTGCCGAGTGTTTTGCAAGAAGAGAAAGAAAGTTGTCCAAAACAGCTTCCAATCGAATATTCATGTGAATAGAAAAGGCAGGAGAGTGGTCAGGTACTGTTTTCTCTCAGTTGGCAAGCTGCGCACACAATCGCAGTGTTGTACAGCTTGCTTCTACACCTTTGCCAAGCTGCCGCTCTCTCCGGCTCCCGGAGGCGAAGAAGCGGCTTCTTCGCGCAAAGACGAGTCAGCCGCTCACAGTGCTCTGCGGTGTGCGACTTCTGCCGACAGATGCCCGTGAGCAGATTTTAGCTCTGCAGAGCACCGTAGCTTCGTCTTTAGCCTCTCTTCTCGTCTACATCTTAGCAAAAAGCTTTTCCACTCTGTCTGGCAAGGAGAAACTGTGCCAGCCCACAAAACATCTCCCATCGTGTTCTCGAGCTTGCACGGAGGTCTGCCGAGTGTTTTGCAAGAAGAGAAAGAAAGTTGTCCAAAACAGCTTCCAATCGAATATTCATGTGACTAGAAAAGGCAGGAGAGTGGTCAGGTACTGTTTTCTCTCAGTTGGCAAGCTGCGCACACAATGGCAGTGTTGTACAGCTTGCATCTACACCTTTGCCAAGCTGCAGCTCTCTCCGGCTCCCGGAGGCGAACAGGCGGCTTCTCCGCGCAAAGACGATTCTGCCGCTCACAGTGCTCTGCGGTGTGCGACTTCTGCCGAAAGACGCCCGGGAGCAGAGCTTAGCTCAGCAGAGCACCGTACCTTCGTCTTTAGCCTCTCTTCTCGTCTACATCTTAGCAAAAAGCTTTTCCACTCTGTCTGGCAAGGAGAAACTGTGCCAGCACACAAAACATCTCCCATAGTGTTCTCGAGCTTGCACGGAGGTCTGCCGAGTGTTTTGCAAGAAGAGAAAGAAAGTTGTCCAAAACAGCTTCCAATCGAATATTCATGTGAATAGAAAAGGCAGGAGAGTGGTCAGGTACTGTTTTCTCTCAGTTGGCAATCTGCACACACAATGGCAGTGTTGTACAGCTTGCTTCTTCACCTTTGCCGAGCTGCAGCGCACAGTACCTTCGTCTTTAGCCTCTCTTCTCGTCTACATCTTAGCAAAAAGCTTTTCCACTCTGTCTGGCAAGGAGAAACTGTGCCAGCACACAAATCATCTCCCATCGTGTTCTAGAGGCTGCACGGAGGTCTGCAGAGTGTTTTGCAAGAAGAGAAAGAAAGTTGTCCAAAACAGCTTCCAATCGAATATTCATGTGAATAGAAAAGGCAGGAGAGTGGTCAGGTACCGTTTTCTCTCAGTTGGCAAGCTGCACACACAATGGCAGTGTTGTACAGCTTGCTTCTTCACCTTTGCCAAGCTGCAGAGCACAGTACCTTCGTCTTTAGCCTCTCTTCTCGTCGACATCTTAGCAAAAACCTTTTCCACTCTGTCTGGCAAGGAGAAACTGTGCCAGCACACAAAACATCTCCCATCGTGTTCTAGAGGCTGCACGGAGGTCTGCCGAGTGTTTTGCAAGAAGAGAAAGAAAGTTGTCCAAAACAGCTTCCAATCGAATATTCATGTGAATAGAAAAGGCAGGAGAGTGGTCAGGTACTGTTTTCTCTCAGTTGGCAAGCTGCGCACACAATCGCAGTGTTGTACAGCTTGCTTCTACACCTTTGCCAAGCTGCCGCTCTCTCCGGCTCCCGGAGGCGAAGAAGCGGCTTCTTCGCGCAAAGACGAGTCAGCCGCTCACAGTGCTCTGCGGTGTGCGACTTCTGCCGACAGACGCCCGTGAGCAGATTTTAGCTCTGCAGAGCACCGTAGCTTCATCTTTAGCCTCTCTTCTCGTCTACATCTTAGCAAAAAGCTTTTCCACTCTGTCTGGCAAGGAGAAACTGTGCCAGCCCACAAAACATCTCCCATCGTGTTCTCGAGCTTGCACGGAGGTCTGCCGAGTGTTTTGCAAGAAGAGAAAGAAAGTTGTCCAAAAGAGCTTCCAATCGAATATTCATGTGACTAGAAAAGGCAGGAGAGTGGTCAGGTACTGTTTTCTCTCAGTTGGCAATCTGCACACACAATGGCAGTGTTGTACAGCTTGCTTCTTCACCTTTGCCAAGCTGCAGAGCACAGTACCTTCGTCTTTAGCCTCTCTTCTCGTCTACATCTTAGCAAAAAGCTTTTCCACTCTGGCTGGCAAGGAGAAACTGTGCCAGCACAGAAAACATCTCCCATCATGTTCTAGAAGTTGCACGGAGGTCTGCCGAGTGTTTTGCAAGAAGAGAAAGAAAGTTGTCCAAAACAGCTTCCAATCGAATATTCATGTGAATAGAAAAGGCAGGAGAGTGGTCAGGTATAGTTTTCTTAAAGTTGGCAAGCTGCAAACGCAATGGCAGTGTTGTACAGCTTGCTTCTTCACCTTTGCCAAGCTGCAGAGTACAGTACCTTCGTCTTTAGCCTCTCTTCTCGTCTACATCTTAGCAAAAAGCTTTTCCACTCTGTCTGGCAAGGAGAAACTGTGCCAGCACACAAAACATCTCCCATCGTGTTCTAGAGGCTGCACGGAGGTCTGCCGAGTGTTTTGCAAGAAGAGCAAGAAAGTTGTCCAAAACAGTTTCCAATCGAATATTCATGTGAATAGAAAAGGCAGGAGAGTGGTCAGGTACTGTTTTCTCTCAGTTGGCAAGCTGCGCACACAATGGCAGTGTTGTACAGCTTGCATCTACACCTTTGCCAAGCTGCCGCTCTCTCCGGCTCCCGGAGGCGGAGAAGCGGCTTCTCCGCGCAAAGACGATTCAGCCGCTTACAGTGCTCTGAAGTGTGCGACTTCTGCCGAAAGACGCCCGGGAGCAGAGCTTAGCTCAGGAGAGCACCGTACCTTCGTCTTTAGCCTCTCTTCTCGTCTACATCTTAGCAAAAACTTTTCCACTCTGTCTGGCAAGGAGAAACTGTGCCAGCACACAAAACATTTCCCATCGTGTTCTAGAGGCTGCACGGAGGTCTGCCGAGTGTTTTGCAAGAAGAGAAAGAAAGTTGTCCAAAACAGCTTCCAATCGAATATTCATGTGAATAGAAAAGGCAGGAGAGTAGTCAGGTACTGTTTTCTCTCAGTTGGCAAGCTGCACACACAATGGCAGTGTTGTACAGCTTGCTTCTTCACCTTTGCCAAGCTGCAGAGCACAGTACCTTCGTCTTTAGCCTCTCTTCTCGTCTACATCTTAGCAAAAAGCTTTTCCACTCTGTCTGGCAAGGAGAAACTGTGCCAGCACACAAAACATCTCCCATCGTGTTCTAGAAGTTGCACGGAGGTCTGCCGAGTGTTTTGCAAGAAGAGAATGAAAGTTGTCCAAAACAGCTTCCAATCGAATATTCATGTGAATAGAAAAGGCAGGAGAGTGGTCAGGTACTGTTTTCTCTCAGTTGGCAAGCTGCACACACAATGGCAGTGTTGTACAGCTTGCTTCTTCACCTTTGCCAAGCTGCAGAGCACAGTACCTTCGTCTTTAGCCTCTCTTCTCGTCTACATCTTAGCAAAAAGCTTTTCCACTCTGTCTGGCAAGGAGAAACTGTGCCAGCACACAAAACATCTCCCATCGTGCTCTAGAAGTTGCACGGAGGTCTGCCGAGTTTTTTGCAAGAAGAGAAAGAAAGTTGTCCAAAACAGCTTCCAATCGAATATTCATGTGAATAGAAAAGGCAAGAGAGTGGTCAGGTACTGTTTTCTCTCAATTGGCAAGCTGCACACACAATGGCAGTGTTGTACAGCTTGCTTCTTCACCTTTGCCAAGCTGCAGAGCACAGTACCTTCGTCTTTAGCCTCTCTTCTCGTCTACATCTTAGCAAAAAGCTTTTCCACTCTGTCTGGCAAGGAGAAACTGTGCCAGCACACAAAACATCTCCCATCGTGTTCTAGAGCTGGCACGGAGTTCTGCCGATTGTTTTGCAAGAAGAGAAAGAAAGTTGTCCAAAACAGCTTCCAATCGAATATTCATGTGACTAGAAAAGGCAGGAGAGTGGTCAGGTACTGTTTTCTCTCAGTTGGCAATCTGCACACACAATGGCAGTGTTGTACAGCTTGCTTCTTCACATTTGCCGAGCTGCAGCGCACAGTACCTTCGTCTTTAGCCTCTCTTCTCGTCTACATCTTAGCAAAAAGCTTTTCCACTCTGTCTGGCAAGGAGAAACTGTGCCAGCACACAAAACATCTCCCATCGTGTTCTAGAGGCTGTACGGAGGTCTGCCGAGTGTTTTGCAAGAAGAGAAAGAAAGTTGTCCAAAACAGATTCCAATCGAATATTCATGTGAATAGAAAAGGCAGGAGAGTGGTCAGGTACCGTTTTCTCTCAGTTGGCAAGCTGCACACACAATGGCAGTGTTGTACAGCTTGCTTCTTCACCTTTGCCAAGCTGCAGAGCACAGTACCTTCGTCTTTAGCCTCTCTTCTCGTCGACATCTTAGCAAAAACCTTTTCCACTCTGTCTGGAAAGGAGAAACTGTGCCAGCACACAAAACATCTCCCATCGTGTTCTAGAGGCTGCACGGAGGTCTGCCGAGTGTTTTGCAAGAAGAGAAAGAAAGTTGTCCAAAACAGCTTCCAATCGAATATTCATGTGAATAGAAAAGGCAGGAGAGTGGTAAGGTACTGTTTTCTCTCAGTTGGCAAGCTGCGCACACAATCGCAGTGTTGTACAGATTGCTTCTACACCTTTGCCAAGCTGCCGCTCTCTCCGGCTCCCTGAGGCGAAGAAGCGGCTTCTTCGCGCAAAGACGAGTCAGCCGCTCACAGCGCTCTGCGGTGTGCGACTTCTGCCGACAGACGCCCGTGAGCAGATTTTAGCTCTGCAGAGCACCGTAGCTTCGTCTTTAGCCTCTCTTCTCGTCTACATCTTAGCAAAAAGCTTTTCCACTCTGTCTGGCAAGGAGAAACTGTGCCAGCACACAAAACATCTCCCATCGTATTCTAGAGGCTGCACGGATGTCTGCCGAGTGTTTTGCAAGAAGAGAAAGAAAGTTGTCCAAAACAGCTTCCAATCGAATATTCATGTGAATAGAAAAGGCAGGAGAGTGGTCAGGTACTGTTTTCTCTCAGTTGGCAAGCTGCAAACTTAATGGCAGTGTTGTACAGCTTGCTTCTTCACCTTTGCCAAGCTGCAGAGCACAGTACCTTCGTCTTTAGCCTCTCTTGTCTACATATTAGCAAAAAGCTTTTCCACTCTGTCTGGCAAGGAGAAACTGTGCCAGCACACAAAACATCTCCCATCGTATTCTAGAGGCAGCACGGAGGTCTGCCGAGTGTTTTGCAAGAAGAGAAAGAAAGTTGTCCAAAACAGCTTCCAATCAAATATTCATGTGAATAGAAAAGGCAGGAGAGTGGTCAGGTACTGTTTTCTCTCAGTTGGCAAGCTGCACACACAATGGCAGTGTTGTACAGCTTGCTTCTTCACCTTTGCCAAGCTGCAGAGCACAGTACTTTCTTCTTAGACTCTCTTCTCGTCTACATCTTAGCAAAAAGCTTTTCCACTCTGTCTGGCAAGGAGAAACTTTGCCAGCACACAAAACATCTCCCATCGTGTTCTAGAGGCTGCACGGAGGTCTGCCGAGTGTTTTGCAAGAAGAGAAAGAAAGTTGTCCAAAACAGCTTCCAATCGAATATTCATGTGAATAGAAAATGTAGGAGAGTGGTCAGGTACCGTTTTCTCTCAGTTGGCAAGCTGCACACACAATGGCAGTGTTTTACAGCTTGCTTCTTCACCTTTGCCAAGCTGCAGAGCACAGTACCTTCGTCTTTAGCCTCTCTTCTCGTCTACATCTTAGCAAAAAGCTTTTCCACTCTGTCTGGCAAGGAGAAACTGTGCCAGCACACAAAACATCACCCATCGTGTTCTAGAGGCTGCACGGAGGTCTGCCGAGTGTTTTGCAAGAAGAGAAAGAAAGTTGTCCAAAACAGCTTCCAATCGAATATTCATGTGAATAGAAAAGGCAGGAGAGTGGTCAGGTACTGTTTTCTCTCAGTTGGCAAGCTGCACACACAATGGCACTGTTGTACAGCTTGCTTCTTCACCTTTGCCAAGCTGCAGAGCACAGTACCTTCTTCTTTAGACTCTCTTCTCGTCTACATCTTAGCAAAAAGCTTTTTCCCTCTGTCTGGCAAGGAGAAACTGTGCCAGCACAGAAAACATCTCCCATCGTGTTCAAGAGGCTGCACGGAGGTCTGCCGAGTGTTTTGCAAGTAGAGCAAGAAAGTTGTCAAAAACAGCTTCCAATCGAATATTCATGTGAATAGAAAAGGCAGGAGAGTGGTCAGGTACTGTTTTCTCTCAATTGGCAAGCTGCACACACAATGGCAGTGTTGTACAGCTTGCTTCTTCACCTTTGCCAAGCTGCAGAGCACAGTACCTTCGTCTTTAGCCTCTCTTCTCGTCTACATCTTAGCAAAAAATTTTTCCACTCTGTCTGGCAAGGAGAAACTGTGCCAGCACACAAAACATCTCCCATCGTGTTCTATAGCTGGCACGGAGGTCTGCCGAGTGTTTTGCAAGAAGAGAAAGAAAGTTGTCCAAAACAGCTTCCAATCGAATATTCATGTGAATAGAAGAGGTAGGAGAGTGGTCAGGTACTGTTTTCTCTCAGTTGGCAAGCTGCATACACAATGGTAGTGTTGTACAGCTTGCTTCTTCACCTTTGCCAAGCTGCAGAGCACAGTACCTTCGTCTTTAGCCTCTCTTCTCGTCTACATCTTAGCAAAAAGCTTTTCCACTCTGTCTGGCAAGGAGAAACTGTGCCAGCACACAAAACATCTCCCATCGTGTTCTCGAGCTTGCACGGAGGTCTGCCGAGTGTTTTGCAAGAAGAGAATGAAAGTTGTCCAAAACAGCTTCCAATCGAATATTCATGTGAATAGAAAAGGCAGGAGAGTGGTCAGGTACTGTTTTCTCTCAGTTGGCAAGCTGCACACACAATGGCACTGTTGTACAGCTTGCTTCTTCACCTTTGCCAAGCTGCAGAGCACAGTATCTTCGTCTTTAGCCTCTCTTCTGGTCTACATCTTAGCAAAAAGCATTTCCACTCTGTCTGGCTAGGAGAAACTGTGCCAGCACACAAAACATCTCCCAACGTGTTCTAGAGCTTGCACGGAGGTCTGCCGAGTGTTTTGCAAGAAGAGAAAGAAAGTTGTCCAAAACAGCTTCCAATCGAATATTCATGTGAATAGAAAAGGCAGGAGAGTGGTCAGGTACTGTTTTCTCTCAGTTGGCAAGCTGCACACACAATGGCACTGTTGTACAGCTTGCTTCTTAACCTTTGCCAAGCTGCAGAGCACAGTACCTTCTTCCTTAGTCTCTCTTCTCGTCCACATCTTAGCATAAAGCTTTTCCACTCTGTCTGGCAAGGAGAAACTGTGCCAGCACACAAAACATCTCCCATCGTGTTCTAGAACTGGCACGGAGGTCTGCCGAGTGTTTTGCAAGAAGAGAAAGAAAGTTGTCCAAAACAGCTTCCAATCGAATATTCATGTGAATAGAAAAGGCAGGAGAGTGGTCAGGTACTGTTTTCTCTCAGTTGGCAAGCTGCGCACACAATGGCAGTGTTGTACAGCTTGCTTCTACACCTTTGCCAAGCTGCCGCTCTCTCCAGCTCCCGGAGGCGAAGAAGCGGCTTCTTCGCGCAAAGACGATTCAGCCGCTCACAGTGCTCTGCGGTGTGCGACTTCTGCCGACAGACGCCCGTGTGCAGAGCTTAGCTCTGCAGAGCACCGTACCTTCGTCTTTAGCCTCTCTTCTCGTCTACATCTTAGCAAAAAGCTTTTCCACTCTGTCTGGCAAGGAGAAACTGTGCCAGCACACAAAACATCTCCCATCGTGTTCTAGGGCTGGAACGGAGGTCTGCCGAGTGTTTAGCAAGAAGAGAAAGAAAGTTGTCCAAAACAGCTTCCAATCGAATATTCATGTGAATAGAAAAGGCAGGAGAGTGGTCAGGTACTGTTTTCTCTCAGTTGGCAAGCTGCACAGACAATGGCAAAGTTGTACAGCTTGCTTCTTCACCTTTGCCAAGCTGCAGAGCACAGTACCTTCGTCTTTAGCCTCTCTTCTCGTCTACATGTTAGCAAAAAGCTTTTCCACTCTGGCTGGCAAGGAGAAACTGTGCCAGCACACAAAACATCTCCCATCGTGTTCTAGAGGCTGCACGGAGGTCTGCCGAGTGTTTTGCAAGAAGAGAAAGAAAATTGTCCAAAACAGCTTCCAATTAAATATTCATGTGAATAGAAAAGGCAGGAGAGTGGTCAGGTACTGTTTTCTCTCAGTTGGCAAGCTGCACACACAATGGCAAAGTTGTACAACTTGCTTCTTCACCTTTGCCAAGCTGCAGAGCACAGTACCTTTGTCTTTAGCCTCTCTTCTCGTCTACATCTTAGCAAAAAGCTTTTCCACTCTGTCTGGCAAGGAGAAACTGTGCCAGCACACAAAACATCTCCCATCGTGTTCTAGAGCTGGCACGGAGGTCTGACGACTGTTTTGCAAGAAGAGAAAGAAAGTTGTCCAAAACAGCTTCCAATCGAATATTCATGTGAATAGAAAAGGCAGGAGAGTGGTCAGGTACTGTTTTCTCTCAGTTGGCAAGCTGCACACACAATGGCACTGTTGTACAGCTTGCTTCTTCACCTTTGCCAGGCTGCAGAGCACAGTACCTTCGTCTTTAGCCTCTCTTCTCGTCTACATCTTAGCAAAAAGCTTTTCCACTCTGTCTGGCAAGGAGAAACTGTGCCAGCACACAAAACATCTCCCATCATGTTCAAGAAGTTGCACGGAGGTCTGCCGAGTGTTTTGCAAGAAGAGAAAGAAAGTTGTCCAAAACAGCTTCCAATCGAATATTCATTTGAATAGAAAAGGCAGGAGAGTGGTCAGGTACTGTTTTCTCTCAGTTGGCAAGCTGCACACACAATGGCAGTGTTGTACAGCTTGCTTCTTCACCTTTGCCAAGCTGCAGAGCACAGTACCTTCGTCTTTAGCCTCTCTTCTCGTCTACATCTTAGCAAAAAGCTTTTCCATTCTGTCTGGCAAGGAGAAACTGTGCCAGCACAGAAAACATCTCCCATCGTGTTCTAGAGGCTGCATGGAGGTCTGCCGAGTGTTTTGCAAGAAGAGAAAGAATGTTGTCCAAAACAGCTTCCAATCGAATATTCATGTGACTAGAAAGGGCAGGAGAGTGGTCAGGTACTGTTTTCTCTCAGTTGGCAAGCTGCACACACAATGGCTCTGTTGTACAGCTTGCTTCTACACCTTTGCCAAGCTGCCGCTCTCTCCGGCTCCCGGAGGCGAAGAAGCGGCTTCTTCGCGAAAAGACGATTCTGCCGCTCACAGTGCTCTGCGGTGTGCGCCTTCTGCCGAAAGACGGCCGTGAGCAGATCTTAGCTCTGCAGAGCACCGTAGCTTCGTCTTGTGCCTCTCTTCTCGTCTACATCTTAGCAAAAAATCTTTTCCACTCTGGCGGGCAAGGAGAATCTGTGCCAGCACACAAAACATCTCCCATCGTGTTCTAGAGGCTGCACGGAGGTCTGCCGAGTGTTTTGCTAGAAGAGAAAGAAAGTTGTCCAAAACAGCTTCCAATCGAATATTCATGTGAATAGAAAAGGCAGGAGAGTGGTCAGTTACCGTTTTCTCTCAGTTGACAAGCTGCACACAAAATGGCACTGTTGTACAGCTTGCTTCTTCACCTTTGCAAAGCTGCAGAGCACAGTACCTTCGTCTTTAGCCTCTCTTCTCGTCTACATCTTAGCAAAAAGCTTTTCCACTCTGTCTGGCAAGGAGAAACTGTGCCAGCACACAAAACATCCCCCATCGTGTTCTAGAGGCTGCACGGAGGTCTGCCGAGTGTTTTGCAAGAAGAGAAAGAAAGTTGTCCAAAACAGCTTGCAATCGAATAATCATGTGATTAGAAAAGGCAGGAGAGTGGTCAGGTACTGTTTTCTCTCAGTTGGCAAGCTGCACACACAATGGCAGTGTTGTACAGCTTGCTTCTTCACCTTTGCCATGCTGCCGCTCTCTCCGGCTCCCGGAGGCGAAGAAGCGGCTTCTTCGCGCAAAGACGATTCAGCCGCTCACAGTGCTCTGCGGTGTGCGCCTTCTGCCGAAAGACGCCCGGGCGCAGAGCTCAGCTCTGCAGTGCACAGTAACTTCGTCTTTAGCCTCTCTTCTCGTCTACATCTTAGCAAAAAGCTTTTCCACTCTGTCTGGCAAGGAGAAACTGTGCCAGCACAAAAAACATCTCCCATCGTGTTCTAGAAGTTGCAGGGAGGTCTGCCGAGTGTTTTGCAAGAAGAGAAAGAAAGTTGTCCAAAACAGCTTCCAATCGAATGTTCATGTGAATAGAAAAGGCAGGAGAGTTGTCAGGTACTCTTTTCTCTCAGTTGGCAAGCTGCACACACAATCGCAGTGTTGTACAGCTTGCTTCTTCACCTTTGACATGCTGCCGCTCTCTCCGGCTGCCGGAGGCGAAGAAGCGGCTTCTTTGCGCAAAGGCGATTCTGCCGCTCACAGTGCTCTGCGGTGTGCGCCTTCTGCCGAAAGACGCCCGGGAGCAGAGCTTAGCCTTGCAGAGCACCGTACCTTCGTCTTTAGCCTCTCTTCTCGTCTACATCTTAGCAAAAAGCTTTTCCACTCTGTCTGGCAAGGAGAAACTGTGCCAGCACACAAAACATCTCCCATCGTGTTCTAGAGGCTGCACGGAGGTCTGCCGAGTGTTTTGCAAGAAGAGAAAGAAAGTTGTCCAAAACAGCTTCCAATCGAATATTCATGTGAATAGAAAAGGCAGGAGAGTGGTCAGGTACTGTTTTCTCTCAGTTGGCAAGCTGCGCACACAATGGCAGTGTTGTACAGCTTGCTTCTACACCTTTGCCAAGCTGCCGCTCTCTCCGGCTCCCGGAGGCGAAGAAGCGGCTTCTTCGCGCAAAGACGAGTCAGCCGCTCACAGTGCTCTGCGGTGTGCGACTTCTGCCGACAGACGCCCGTGAGCAGATTTTAGCTCTGCAGAGCACCGTACCTTCGTCTTTAGCCTCTCTTCTCGTCTACATCTTAGCAAAAAGCTTTTCCACTCTGGCTGGCAAGGAGAAACTGTGCCAGCACACAAAACATCTCCCATCGTGTTCTAGAGGCTGCACGGAGGTCTGCCGAGTGTTTTGCAAGAAGAGAAAGAAAGTTGTCCAAAACAGCTTCCAATCAAATATTCATGTGAATAGAAAAGGCAGGAGAGTGGTCAAGTATAATTTACTTAAAGTTGGCAAGCTGCAAACGCAATGGCAATGTTGTACAGCTTGCTTCTTCACCTTTGCCAAGCTGCAGAGCACAGTACCTTCGTCTTTAGCCTCTCTTCTCGTCTACATCTTAGCGAAAAGCTTTTCCACTCTGTCTGGCAAGGAGAAACTGTGCCAGCACACAAAACATCTCCCATCGTGTTCTCGAGCTTGCACGGAGGTCTGCCGAGTGTTTTGCAAGAAGAGAAAGAAAGTTGTCCAAAACAGCTTCCAATCGAATATTCATGTGAATAGAAAAGGCAGGAGAGTGGTCAGGTACTGTTTTCTCTCAGTTGGCAAGCTGCGCACACAATCGCAGTGTTGTACAGCTTGCATCTACACCTTTGCCAAGCTGCCGCTCTCTCCGGCTCTTGGAGGCGAAGAAGCGGCTTCTCCGCGCAAAGACGATTCAGCCGCTCACAGTGCTCTGCGGTGTGCGACTTCTGCCGAAAGACGCCCGGGAGCAGAGCTTAACTCAGCAGAGCACCGTACCTTCGTCTTTAGCCTCTCTTCTCGTCTACATCTTAGCAAAAAGCTTTTCCACTCTGTCTGGCAAGGAGAAACTGTGCCAGCACACAAAACATCTCCCATCGTGTTCTAGAGGCTGCACGGAGGTCTGCCGAGTGTTTTGCAAGAAGAGAAAGAAAGTTGTCCAAAACAGCTTCCAATCGAATATTCATGTGAATAGAAAAGGCAGGAGAGTGGTCAGGTACTGTTTTCTCTCAGTTGGCAAGCTGCACACACAATGGCACTGTTGTACAGCTTGCTTCTTCACCTTTGCCAAGCTGCAGAGCACAGTACCTTCGTCTTTAGCCTCTCTTCTCGTCTACATCTTAGCAAAAAGCTTTTCCACTCTGTCTGGGAAGGAGAAACTGTGCCAGCACATAAAACATCTCCCATCGTGTTCTAGAGGCTGCACGGAGGTCTGCCGAGTGTTGTGCAAGAAGAGAAAGAAAGTTGTCCAAAACAGCTTCCAATCGAATATTCATGTGAATAGAAAAGGCAGGAGAGTGGTCAGGTACTGTTTTCTCTCAGTTGGCAAGCTGCACACACAATGGCAGTGTTGTACAGCTTGCTTCTTCACCTTTGCCAAGCTGCAGAGCACAGTACCTTCGTCTTTAGCCTCTCTTCTCGTCTACATCTTAGCAAAAAGCTTTTCCACTCTGTCTGGCAAGGAGAAACTGTGCCAGCACAGAAAACATCTCCCATCGTGTTCTACAGGCTGCATCGATGTCTGCCGAGTGTTTTGCAAGAAGAGAAAGAAAGTTGTCCAAAACAGCTTCCAATCGAATATTCATGTGACTAGAAAAGGCAGGAGAGTGGTCAGGTACTGTTTTCTCTCAGTTGGCAAGCTGCACACACAATGGCAGTGTTGTACAGCTTTCTTCTTAACCTTTGCCAAGCTGCAGAGCACAGTACCTTCTTCCTTAGTCTCTCTTCTCGTCCACATCTTAGCATAAAGCTTTCCCACTCTGTCTGGCAAGGAGAAACTGTGCCAGCACACAAAACATCTCCCACCGTGTTCTCGAGCTTGCACGGAAGTCTGCCGAGTGTTTTGCAAGAAGAGAAAGAAAGTTGTCCAAAACAGCTTCCAATCGAATATTCATGTGAATAGAAAAGGCAGGAGAGTGGTCAGGTACTGTTTTCTCTCAGTTGGCAAGCTGCACACACAATGGCACTGTTGTACAGCTTGCTTCTTCACCTTTGCCAAGCTGCAGAGCACAGTACCTTCGTCTTTAGCCTCTCTTCTCGTCTACATCTTAGCAAAAAGCTTTTCCACTCTGTCTGGCAAGGAGAAACTGTGCCAGCACACAAAACATCTCCCATCGTGTTCTAGAAGTTGCACGGAGGTCTGCCGAGTGTTTTGCAAGAAGAGAAAGAAAGTTGTCCAAAACAGCTTCCAATCGAATATTCATGTGAATAGAAAAGGCAGGAGAGTGGTCAGGTACTGTTTTCTCTCAGTTGGCAAGCTGCGCACCCAATGGCACTGTTGTACAGCTTGCTTCTACACCTTTGCCAAGCTGCCGCTCGCTCCGGCTCCCGGAGGCGAAGAAGCGGCTTCATCGCGCAAAGACGATTCAGCCGCTCACAGTGCTCTACGGTGTGCGACTTCTGCCGAAAGACGCCCGTGAGCAGAGCTTAGCTCTGCAGAGCACCGTACCTTCGTCTTTAGCCTCTCTTCTCGTCTACATCTTAGCAAAAAGCTTTTCCACTCTGTCTGGCAAGGAGAAACTGTGCCAGCACACAAAACATCTCCCATCGTGTTCTACAGGCTGCATGGAGGTCTGCCGAGTGTTTTGCAAGAAGAGAAAGAAAGTTGTCCAAAACAGCTTCCAATCGAATATTCATGTGACTAGAAAAGGCAGGAGAGTGGTCAGGTACTGTTTTCTCTCAGTTGGCAAGCTGCGCACATAATGGCAGTGATGTACAGCTTTCTTCTTAACCTTTGCCAAGCTGCAGAGCACAGTACCTTCTTCCTTAGTCTCTCTTCTCGTCCACATCTTAGCAAAAAGCTTTCCCACTCTGTCTGGCAAGGACAAACTGTGCCAGCACACAAAACATCTCCCATCGTGTTCTCGAGCTTGCACGGAGGTCTGACGAGTGTTTTGCAAGAAGAGAAAGAAAGTTGTCCAAAACAGCTTCCAATCGAATATTCATGTGAATAGAAAAGGCAGGAGAGTGGTCAGGTACTGTTTTCTCTCAGTTGGCAAGCTGCACACACAATGGCACTGTTGTACAGCTTGCTTCTTCACCTTTGCCAAGCTGCAGAGCACAGTACCTTCGTCTTTAGCCTCTCTTCTCGTCTACATCTTAGCAAAAAGCTTTTCCACTCTGTCTGGCAAGGAGAAACTGTGCCAGCACACAAAACATCTCCCATCGTGTTCTAGAAGTTGCACGGAGGTCTGTCGAGTGTTTTGCAAGAAGAGAAAGAAAGTTGTCCAAAACAGCTTCCAATCGAATATTCATGTGAATAGAAAAGGCAGGAGAGTGGTCAGGTACTGTTTTCTCTCAGTTGGCAAGCTGCGCACACAATGGCAGTGTTGTACAGCTTGCTTCTACACCTTTGCCAAGCTGCCGCTCGCACCGGCTCCCGGAGGCGAAGAAGCGGCTTCTTCGCGCAAAGACGATTCAGCCGCTCACAGTGCTCTGCGGTGTGCGACTTCTGCCGACAGACGCCCGTGAGCAGATCTTAGCTCTGCAGAGAACCGTAGCTTCGTCTTTAGCCTCTCTTCTCGTCTACATCTTAGCAAAAAGCTTTTCCACTCTGTCTGGCAAGGAGAAACTGTGCCAGCACAGAAAACATCTCCCATCGTGTTCTAGAGGCTGCACGGAGGTCTGACGAGTGTTTTGCAAGAAGAGAAAGAAAGTTGTCCAAAACAGCTTCCATTCGAATATTCATGTGAATATAAAAGGCAGGAGAGTGGTCAGGTACTGTTTTCTCTCAGTTGGCAAGCTGCACACACAATGGCACTGTTGTACAGCTTGCTTCTTCACCTTTGCCAAGCTGCAGCGCACAGCACCTTCGTCTTTAGCCTCTCTTCTCGTCTACATCTTAGCAAAAAGCTTTTCCACTCTGTCTGGCAAGGAGAAACTGTGCCAGCACACAAAACATCTCCCATCGTGTTCTAGAGCTGGCACGGAGGTCTGCCGAGTGTTTTGCAAGAAGAGAAAGAAAGTTGTCCAAAACAGCTTCCAATCGAATATTCATGTGAATAGAAAAGGCAGGAGAGTGGTCAGGTACTGTTTTCTCTCAGTTGGCAAGCTGCACACACAATGGCAAAGTTGTACAACTTGCTTCTTCACCTTTGCCAAGCTGCAGAGCACAGTACCTTCGTCTTTAGCCTCTCTTCTCGTCTACATCTTAGCAAAAAGCTTTTCCACTCTGTCTGGCAAGGAGAAACTGTGCCAGCACACAAAACATCTCCCATCGTGTTCTAGAGCTTGCACGGAGGTCTGCCGAGTGTTTTGCAAGAAGAGAAAGAAAGTTGTCCAAAACAGCTTCCAATCGAATATTCATGTGAATATAAAAGGCAGGAGAGTGGTCAGGTACTGTTTTCTCTCAGTTGGCAAGCTGCACACACAATGGCTCTGTTGTACAGCTTGCTTCTACACCTTTGCCAAGCTGCCGCTCTCTCCGGCTCCCGGAGGCGAAGAAGCGGCTTCTTCGCGAAAAGACGATTCTGCCGCTCACAGTGCTCTGCGGTGTGCGCCTTCTGCCGAAAGACGCCCGGGCGCAGAGCTCAGCTCTGCAGTGCACAGTAACTTCGTCTTTAGCCTCTCTTCTCGTCTACATCTTAGCAAAAAGCTTTTCCACTCTGTCTGGCAAGGAGAAACTGTGCCAGCACAAAAAACATCTCCCATCGTGTTCTAGAAGTTGCAGGGAGGTCTGCCGAGTGTTTTGCAAGAAGAGAAAGAAAGTTGTCCAAAACAGCTTCCAATCGAATGTTCATGTGAATAGAAAAGGCAGGAGAGTTGTCAGGTACTCTTTTCTCTCAGTTGGCAAGCTGCACACACAATCGCAGTGTTGTACAGCTTGCTTCTTCACCTTTGACATGCTGCCGCTCTCTCCGGCTGCCGGAGGCGAAGAAGCGGCTTCTTTGCGCAAAGGCGATTCTGCCGCTCACAGTGCTCTGCGGTGTGCGCCTTCTGCCGAAAGACGCCCGGGAGCAGAGCTTAGCCTTGCAGAGCACCGTACCTTCGTCTTTAGCCTCTCTTCTCGTCTACATCTTAGCAAAAAGCTTTTCCACTCTGTCTGGCAAGGAGAAACTGTGCCAGCACACAAAACATCTCCCATCGTGTTCTAGAGGCTGCACGGAGGTCTGCCGAGTGTTTTGCAAGAAGAGAAAGAAAGTTGTCCAAAACAGCTTCCAATCGAATATTCATGTGAATAGAAAAGGCAGGAGAGTGGTCAGGTACTGTTTTCTCTCAGTTGGCAAGCTGCGCACACAATGGCAGTGTTGTACAGCTTGCTTCTACACCTTTGCCAAGCTGCCGCTCTCTCCGGCTCCCGGAGGCGAAGAAGCGGCTTCTTCGCGCAAAGACGAGTCAGCCGCTCACAGTGCTCTGCGGTGTGCGACTTCTGCCGACAGACGCCCGTGAGCAGATTTTAGCTCTGCAGAGCACCGTACCTTCGTCTTTAGCCTCTCTTCTCGTCTACATCTTAGCAAAAAGCTTTTCCACTCTGGCTGGCAAGGAGAAACTGTGCCAGCACACAAAACATCTCCCATCGTGTTCTAGAGGCTGCACGGAGGTCTGCCGAGTGTTTTGCAAGAAGAGAAAGAAAGTTGTCCAAAACAGCTTCCAATCAAATATTCATGTGAATAGAAAAGGCAGGAGAGTGGTCAAGTATAATTTACTTAAAGTTGGCAAGCTGCAAACGCAATGGCAATGTTGTACAGCTTGCTTCTTCACCTTTGCCAAGCTGCAGAGCACAGTACCTTCGTCTTTAGCCTCTCTTCTCGTCTACATCTTAGCGAAAAGCTTTTCCACTCTGTCTGGCAAGGAGAAACTGTGCCAGCACACAAAACATCTCCCATCGTGTTCTCGAGCTTGCACGGAGGTCTGCCGAGTGTTTTGCAAGAAGAGAAAGAAAGTTGTCCAAAACAGCTTCCAATCGAATATTCATGTGAATAGAAAAGGCAGGAGAGTGGTCAGGTACTGTTTTCTCTCAGTTGGCAAGCTGCGCACACAATCGCAGTGTTGTACAGCTTGCATCTACACCTTTGCCAAGCTGCCGCTCTCTCCGGCTCTTGGAGGCGAAGAAGCGGCTTCTCCGCGCAAAGACGATTCAGCCGCTCACAGTGCTCTGCGGTGTGCGACTTCTGCCGAAAGACGCCCGGGAGCAGAGCTTAACTCAGCAGAGCACCGTACCTTCGTCTTTAGCCTCTCTTCTCGTCTACATCTTAGCAAAAAGCTTTTCCACTCTGTCTGGCAAGGAGAAACTGTGCCAGCACACAAAACATCTCCCATCGTGTTCTAGAGGCTGCACGGAGGTCTGCCGAGTGTTTTGCAAGAAGAGAAAGAAAGTTGTCCAAAACAGCTTCCAATCGAATATTCATGTGAATAGAAAAGGCAGGAGAGTGGTCAGGTACTGTTTTCTCTCAGTTGGCAAGCTGCACACACAATGGCACTGTTGTACAGCTTGCTTCTTCACCTTTGCCAAGCTGCAGAGCACAGTACCTTCGTCTTTAGCCTCTCTTCTCGTCTACATCTTAGCAAAAAGCTTTTCCACTCTGTCTGGGAAGGAGAAACTGTGCCAGCACATAAAACATCTCCCATCGTGTTCTAGAGGCTGCACGGAGGTCTGCCGAGTGTTGTGCAAGAAGAGAAAGAAAGTTGTCCAAAACAGCTTCCAATCGAATATTCATGTGAATAGAAAAGGCAGGAGAGTGGTCAGGTACTGTTTTCTCTCAGTTGGCAAGCTGCACACACAATGGCAGTGTTGTACAGCTTGCTTCTTCACCTTTGCCAAGCTGCAGAGCACAGTACCTTCGTCTTTAGCCTCTCTTCTCGTCTACATCTTAGCAAAAAGCTTTTCCACTCTGTCTGGCAAGGAGAAACTGTGCCAGCACAGAAAACATCTCCCATCGTGTTCTACAGGCTGCATCGATGTCTGCCGAGTGTTTTGCAAGAAGAGAAAGGAAGTTGTCCAAAACAGCTTCCAATCGAATATTCATGTGACTAGAAAAGGCAGGAGAGTGGTCAGGTACTGTTTTCTCTCAGTAGGCAAGCTGCACACACAATGGCAGTGTTGTACAGCTTTCTTCTTAACCTTTGCCAAGCTGCAGAGCACAGTACCTTCTTCCTTAGTCTCTCTTCTCGTCCACATCTTAGCATAAAGCTTTCCCACTCTGTCTGGCAAGGAGAAACTGTGCCAGCACACAAAACATCTCCCACCGTGTTCTCGAGCTTGCACGGAAGTCTGCCGAGTGTTTTGCAAGAAGAGAAAGAAAGTTGTCCAAAACAGCTTCCAATCGAATATTCATGTGAATAGAAAAGGCAGGAGAGTGGTCAGGTACTGTTTTCTCTCAGTTGGCAAGCTGCACACACAATGGCACTGTTGTACAGCTTGCTTCTTCACCTTTGCCAAGCTGCAGAGCACAGTACCTTCGTCTTTAGCCTCTCTTCTCGTCTACATCTTAGCAAAAAGCTTTTCCACTCTGTCTGGCAAGGAGAAACTGTGCCAGCACACAAAACATCTCCCATCGTGTTCTAGAAGTTGCACGGAGGTCTGCCGAGTGTTTTGCAAGAAGAGAAAGAAAGTTGTCCAAAACAGCTTCCAATCGAATATTCATGTGAATAGAAAAGGCAGGAGAGTGGTCAGGTACTGTTTTCTCTCAGTTGGCAAGCTGCGCACCCAATGGCACTGTTGTACAGCTTGCTTCTACACCTTTGCCAAGCTGCCGCTCGCTCCGGCTCCCGGAGGCGAAGAAGCGGCTTCATCGCGCAAAGACGATTCAGCCGCTCACAGTGCTCTACGGTGTGCGACTTCTGCCGAAAGACGCCCGTGAGCAGAGCTTAGCTCTGCAGAGCACCGTACCTTCGTCTTTAGCCTCTCTTCTCGTCTACATCTTAGCAAAAAGCTTTTCCACTCTGTCTGGCAAGGAGAAACTGTGCCAGCACACAAAACATCTCCCATCGTGTTCTACAGGCTGCATGGAGGTCTGCCGAGTGTTTTGCAAGAAGAGAAAGAAAGTTGTCCAAAACAGCTTCCAATCGAATATTCATGTGACTAGAAAAGGCAGGAGAGTGGTCAGGTACTGTTTTCTCTCAGTTGGCAAGCTGCGCACATAATGGCAGTGTTGTACAGCTTTCTTCTTAACCTTTGCCAAGCTGCAGAGCACAGTACCTTCTTCCTTAGTCTCTCTTCTCGTCCACATCTTAGCAAAAAGCTTTCCCACTCTGTCTGGCAAGGACAAACTGTGCCAGCACACAAAACATCTCCCATCGTGTTCTCGAGCTTGCACGGAGGTCTGACGAGTGTTTTGCAAGAAGAGAAAGAAAGTTGTCCAAAACAGCTTCCAATCGAATATTCATGTGAATAGAAAAGGCAGGAGAGTGGTCAGGTACTGTTTTCTCTCAGTTGGCAAGCTGCACACACAATGGCACTGTTGTACAGCTTGCTTCTTCACCTTTGCCAAGCTGCAGAGCACAGTACCTTCGTCTTTAGCCTCTCTTCTCGTCTACATCTTAGCAAAAAGCTTTTCCACTCTGTCTGGCAAGGAGAAACTGTGCCAGCACACAAAACATCTCCCATCGTGTTCTAGAAGTTGCACGGAGGTCTGTCGAGTGTTTTGCAAGAAGAGAAAGAAAGTTGTCCAAAACAGCTTCCAATCGAATATTCATGTGAATAGAAAAGGCAGGAGAGTGGTCAGGTACTGTTTTCTCTCAGTTGGCAAGCTGCGCACACAATGGCAGTGTTGTACAGCTTGCTTCTACACCTTTGCCAAGCTGCCGCTCGCACCGGCTCCCGGAGGCGAAGAAGCGGCTTCTTCGCGCAAAGACGATTCAGCCGCTCACAGTGCTCTGCGGTGTGCGACTTCTGCCGACAGACGCCCGTGAGCAGATCTTAGCTCTGCAGAGAACCGTAGCTTCGTCTTTAGCCTCTCTTCTCGTCTACATCTTAGCAAAAAGCTTTTCCACTCTGTCTGGCAAGGAGAAACTGTGCCAGCACAGAAAACATCTCCCATCGTGTTCTAGAGGCTGCACGGAGGTCTGACGAGTGTTTTGCAAGAAGAGAAAGAAAGTTGTCCAAAACAGCTTCCATTCGAATATTCATGTGAATATAAAAGGCAGGAGAGTGGTCAGGTACTGTTTTCTCTCAGTTGGCAAGCTGCACACACAATGGCACTGTTGTACAGCTTGCTTCTTCACCTTTGCCAAGCTGCAGCGCACAGCACCTTCGTCTTTAGCCTCTCTTCTCGTCTACATCTTAGCAAAAAGCTTTTCCACTCTGTCTGGCAAGGAGAAACTGTGCCAGCACACAAAACATCTCCCATCGTGTTCTAGAGCTGGCACGGAGGTCTGCCGAGTGTTTTGCAAGAAGAGAAAGAAAGTTGTCCAAAACAGCTTCCAATCGAATATTCATGTGAATAGAAAAGGCAGGAGAGTGGTCAGGTACTGTTTTCTCTCAGTTGGCAAGCTGCACACACAATGGCAAAGTTGTACAACTTGCTTCTTCACCTTTGCCAAGCTGCAGAGCACAGTACCTTCGTCTTTAGCCTCTCTTCTCGTCTACATCTTAGCAAAAAGCTTTTCCACTCTGTCTGGCAAGGAGAAACTGTGCCAGCACACAAAACATCTCCCATCGTGTTCTAGAGCTTGCACGGAGGTCTGCCGAGTGTTTTGCAAGAAGAGAAAGAAAGTTGTCCAAAACAGCTTCCAATCGAATATTCATGTGAATATAAAAGGCAGGAGAGTGGTCAGGTACTGTTTTCTCTCAGTTGGCAAGCTGCACACACAATGGCAGTGTTGTACAGCTTGCTTCTACACCTTTGCCAAGCTGCCGCTCTCTCCGGCTCCCGGAGGCGAAGAAGCGGCTTCTTCGCGCAAAGACGATTCTGCCGCTCACAGTGCTCTGCGGTGTGCGGCTTCTGCCGAAAGACGCCCGTGAGCAGAGCTTAGCTCTGCAGAGCACCGTAGCTTCGTCTTTAGCCTCTCTTCTCGTCTACATCTTAGCAAAAAGCTTTTCCACTCTGTCTGGCAAGGAGAAACTGTGCCAGCACACAAAACATCTCCCATCGTGTTCTAGAAATTGCACGGAGGTCTGCCGAGTGTTTTGCAAGAAGAGAAAGAAAGTTGTCCAAAACAGCTTCCAATCGAATATTCATGTGAATAGAAAAGGCAGGAGAGTGGTCAGGTACTGTTTTCTCTCAGTTGGCAAGCTGCGCACACAATGGCACTGTTGTACAGCTTGCTTCTACACCTTTGCCAAGCTGCCGCTCGCTCCGGCTCCCGGAGGCGAAGAAGCGGCTTCATCGCGCAAAGACGATTCAGCCGCTCACAGTGCTCTGCGGTGTGCGACTTCTGCCGACAGACGCCCGTGAGCAGAGCTTAGCTCTGTAGAGCACCGTACCTTCGTCTTTAGCCTCTCTTCTCGTCTACATCTTAGCAAAAAGCTTTTCCACTCTGTCTGGCAAGGAGAAACTGTGCCAGCACAGAAAACATCTCCCATCGTGTTCTACAGGCTGCATGGAGGTCTGCCGAGTGTTTTGCAAGAAGAGAAAGAAAGTTGTCCAAAACAGCTTCCAATCGAATATTCATGTGACTAGAAAAGGCAGGAGAGTGGTCAGGTACTGTTTTCTCTCAGTTGGCATGCTGCGCACATAATGGCAGTGTTGTACAGCTTTCTTCTTAACCTTTGCCAAGCTGCAGAGCACAGTACCTTCTTCCTTAGTCTCTCTTCTCGTCCACATCTTAGCATAAAGCTTTCCCACTCTGTCTGGCTAGGAGAAACTGTGCCAGCACACAAAACATCTCCCATCGTGTTCTCGAGCTTGCACGGAGGTCTGACGAGTGTTTTGCAAGAAGAGAAAGAAAGTTGTCCAAAACAGCTTCCAATCGAATATTCATGTGAATAGAAAAGGCAGGAGAGTGGTCAGGTACTGTTTTCTCTCAGTTGGCAAGCTGCACACACAATGGCACTGTTGTACAGCTTGCTTCTTCACCTTTGCCAAGCTGCAGAGCACAGTACCTTCGTCTTTAGCCTCTCTTCTCGTCTACATCTTAGCAAAAAGCTTTTCCACTCTGTCTGGCAAGGAGAAACTGTGCCAGCACACAAAACATCTCCCATCGTGTTCTAGAAGTTGCACGGAGGTCTGCCGAGTGTTTTGCAAGAAGAGAAAGAAAGTTGTCCAAAACAGCTTCCAATCGAATATTCATGTGAATAGAAAAGGCAGGAGAGTGGTCAGGTACTCTTTTCTCTCAGTTGGCAAGCTGCGCACACAATGGCACTGTTCTACAGCTTGCTTCTACACCTTTGCCAAGCTGCCGCTCGCTCCGGCTCCCGGAGGCGAAGAAGCGGCTTCTTCGCGCAAAGACGATTCAGCCGCTCACAGTGCTCTGCGGTGTGCGACTTCTGCCGACAGACGCCCGTGAGCAGAGCTTAGCTCTGCAGAGAACCGTACCTTCGTCTTTAGCCTCTCTTCTCGTCTACATCTTAGCAAAAAGCTTTTCCACTCTGTCTGGCAAGGAGAAACTGTGCCAGCACAGAAAACATCTCCCATCGTGTTCTAGAGGCTGCACGGAGGTCTGACGAGTGTTTTGCAAGAAGAGAAAGAAAGTTGTCCAAAACAGCTTCCATTCGAATATTCATGTGAATATAAAAGGCAGGAGAGTGGTCAGGTACTGTTTTCTCTCAGTTGGCAAGCTGCACACACAATGGCACTGTTGTACAGCTTGCTTCTTCACCTTTGCCAAGCTGCAGCGCACAGCACCTTCGTCTTTAGCCTCTCTTCTCGTCTACATCTTAGCAAAAAGCTTTTCCACTCTGTCTGGCAAGGAGAAACTGTGCCAGCACACAAAACATCTCCCATCGTGTTCTAGAGCTGGCACGGAGGTCTGCCGAGTGTTTTGCAAGAAGAGAAAGAAAGTTGTCCAAAACAGCTTCCAATCGAATATTCATGTGAATAGAAAAGGCAGGAGAGTGGTCAGGTACTGTTTTCTCTCAGTTGGCAAGCTGCACACACAATGGCAAAGTTGTACAACTTGCTTCTTCACCTTTGCCAAGCTGCAGAGCACAGTACCTTCGTCTTTAGCCTCTCTTCTCGTCTACATCTTAGCAAAAAGCTTTTCCACTCTGTCTGGCAAGGAGAAACTGTGCCAGCACACAAAACATCTCCCATCGTGTTCTAGAGCTTGCACGGAGGTCTGCCGAGTGTTTTGCAAGAAGAGAAAGAAAGTTGTCCAAAACAGCTTCCAATCGAATATTCATGTGAATATAAAAGGCAGGAGAGTGGTCAGGTACTGTTTTCTCTCAGTTGGCAAGCTGCACACACAATGGCAGTGTTGTACAGCTTGCTTCTACACCTTTGCCAAGCTGCCGCTCTCTCCGGCTCCCGGAGGCGAAGAAGCGGCTTCTTCGCGCAAAGACGATTCTGCCGCTCACAGTGCTCTGCGGTGTGCGGCTTCTGCCGAAAGACGCCCGTGAGCAGAGCTTAGCTCTGCAGAGCACCGTAGCTTCGTCTTTAGCCTCTCTTCTCGTCTACATCTTAGCAAAAAGCTTTTCCACTCTGTCTGGCAAGGAGAAACTGTGCCAGCACACAAAACATCTCCCATCGTGTTCTAGAAATTGCACGGAGGTCTGCCGAGTGTTTTGCAAGAAGAGAAAGAAAGTTGTCCAAAACAGCTTCCAATCGAATATTCATGTGAATAGAAAAGGCAGGAGAGTGGTCAGGTACTGTTTTCTCTCAGTTGGCAAGCTGCGCACACAATGGCACTGTTGTACAGCTTGCTTCTACACCTTTGCCAAGCTGCCGCTCGCTCCGGCTCCCGGAGGCGAAGAAGCGGCTTCATCGCGCAAAGACGATTCAGCCGCTCACAGTGCTCTGCGGTGTGCGACTTCTGCCGACAGACGCCCGTGAGCAGAGCTTAGCTCTGTAGAGCACCGTACCTTCGTCTTTAGCCTCTCTTCTCGTCTACATCTTAGCAAAAAGCTTTTCCACTCTGTCTGGCAAGGAGAAACTGTGCCAGCACAGAAAACATCTCCCATCGTGTTCTACAGGCTGCATGGAGGTCTGCCGAGTGTTTTGCAAGAAGAGAAAGAAAGTTGTCCAAAACAGCTTCCAATCGAATATTCATGTGACTAGAAAAGGCAGGAGAGTGGTCAGGTACTGTTTTCTCTCAGTTGGCATGCTGCGCACATAATGGCAGTGTTGTACAGCTTTCTTCTTAACCTTTGCCAAGCTGCAGAGCACAGTACCTTCTTCCTTAGTCTCTCTTCTCGTCCACATCTTAGCATAAAGCTTTCCCACTCTGTCTGGCTAGGAGAAACTGTGCCAGCACACAAAACATCTCCCATCGTGTTCTCGAGCTTGCACGGAGGTCTGACGAGTGTTTTGCAAGAAGAGAAAGAAAGTTGTCCAAAACAGCTTCCAATCGAATATTCATGTGAATAGAAAAGGCAGGAGAGTGGTCAGGTACTGTTTTCTCTCAGTTGGCAAGCTGCACACACAATGGCACTGTTGTACAGCTTGCTTCTTCACCTTTGCCAAGCTGCAGAGCACAGTACCTTCGTCTTTAGCCTCTCTTCTCGTCTACATCTTAGCAAAAAGCTTTTCCACTCTGTCTGGCAAGGAGAAACTGTGCCAGCACACAAAACATCTCCCATCGTGTTCTAGAAGTTGCACGGAGGTCTGCCGAGTGTTTTGCAAGAAGAGAAAGAAAGTTGTCCAAAACAGCTTCCAATCGAATATTCATGTGAATAGAAAAGGCAGGAGAGTGGTCAGGTACTCTTTTCTCTCAGTTGGCAAGCTGCGCACACAATGGCACTGTTCTACAGCTTGCTTCTACACCTTTGCCAAGCTGCCGCTCGCTCCGGCTCCCGGAGGCGAAGAAGCGGCTTCTTCGCGCAAAGACGATTCAGCCGCTCACAGTGCTCTGCGGTGTGCGACTTCTGCCGACAGACGCCCGTGAGCAGAGCTTAGCTCTGCAGAGAACCGTACCTTCGTCTTTAGCCTCTCTTCTCGTCTACATCTTAGCAAAAAGCTTTTCCACTCTGTCTGGCAAGGAGAAACTGTGCCAGCACAGAAAACATCTCCCATCGTGTTCTAGAGGCTGCACGGAGGTCTGACGAGTGTTTTGCAAGAAGAGAAAGAAAGTTGTCCAAAACAGCTTCCAATCGAATATTCATGTGAATAGAAAAGGCAGGAGAGTGGTCAGGTACTGTTTTCTCTCAGTTGGCAAGCTGCACACACAATGGCACTGTTGTACAGCTTGCTTCTTCACCTTTGCCAAGCTGCAGCGCACAGTACCTTCGTCTTTAGCCTCTCTTCTCGTCTACATCTTAGCAAAAAGCTTTTCCACTCTGTCTGGCAAGGAGAAAGTGTGCCAGCACACAAAACATCTCCCATCGTGTTCTAGAGCTGGCACGGAGGTCTGCCGAGTGTTTAGCAAGAAGAGAAAGAAAGTTGTCCAAAACAGCTTCCAATCGAATATTCATGTGAATAGAAAAGGCAGGAGAGTGGTCAGGTACTGTTTTCTCTCAGTTGGCAAGCTGCACACACAATAGCAGTGTTGTACAGCTTGCTTCTTCACCTTTGCCAAGCTGCAGAGCACAGTACCTTCGTCTTTAGCCTCTCTTCTCGTCTACATCTTAGCAAAAAACTTTTCCACTCTGGCTGGCAAGGAGAAACTGTGCCAGCACACAAAACATCTCCCATCGTGTTCTCGAGCTTGCACGGAGGTCTGCCGAGTGTTTTGCAAGAAGAGAATGAAAGTTGTCCAAAACAGCTTCCAATCGAATATTCATGTGAATAGAAAAGGCAGGAGAGTGGTCAGGTACTGTTTTCTCTCAGTTGGCAAGCTGCACACACAATGGCAAAGTTGTACAACTTGCTTCTTCACCTTTGCCAAGCTGCAGAGCACAGTACCTTCGTCTTTAGCCTCTCTTCTCGTCTACATCTTAGCAAAAAGCTTTTCCACTCTGTCTGGCAAGGAGAAACTGTGCCAGCACACAAAACATCTCCTATCGTGTTCTAGAATTTGCACGGAGGTCTGCCGAGTGTTTTGTAAGAAGAGATAGAAAGTTGTCCAAAACAGCTTCCAATCGAATATTCATGTGAATAGAAAAGGCAGGAGAGTGGTCAGGTACTGTTTTCTCTCAGTTGGCAAGCTGCACACACAATGGCAGTGTTGTACAGCTTGCTTCTACACCTTTGCCAAGCTGCCGCTCTCTCCGGCTCCCGGAGGCGAAGAAGCGGCTTCATCGCGCAAAGACGATTCAGCCGCTCACAGTGCTCTGCGGTGTGCGACTTCTGCCGAAAGACTGCCGGGAGCAGAGCTTAGCTCAGCAGAGCAACGTACCTTCGTCTTTAGCCTCTCTTCTCGTCTACATCTTAGCAAAAAGCTTTTCCACTCTGTCTGGCAAGGAGAAACTGTGCCAGCACACAAAACATCTCCCATCGTGTTCTAGAGCTTGCACGGAGGTCTGCCGAGTGTTTTGCAAGAAGAGAAAGAAAGTTGTCCAAAACAGCTTCCAATCGAATATTCATGTGAATAGAAAAGGCAGGAGAGTGGTCAGGTACTGTTTTCTCTCAGTTGGCAAGCTGCACACACAATGGCAGTGTTGTACAGCTTGCTTCTACACCTTTGCCAAGCTGCCGCTCTCTCCGGCTCCCGGAGGCGAAGAAGCGGCTTCTTCGCGCAAAGACGATTCTGCCGCTCACAGTGCTCTGCGGTGTGCGCCTTCTGCCGAAAGACGCCCGTGAGCAGAGCTTAGCTCTGCAGAGCACCGTACCTTCGTCTTTAGCCTCTCTTCTCGTCTACATCTTAGCAAAAAGCTTTTCCACTCTGTCTGGCAAGGAGAAACTGTGCCAGCACACAAAACATCTCCCATCGTGTTCTAGAAGTTGCACGGAGGTCTGCCGAGTGTTTTGCAAGAAGAGAAAGAAAGTTGTCCAAAACAGCTTCCAATCGAATATTCATGTGAATAGAAAAGGCAGGAGAGTGGTCAGGTACTGTTTTCTCTCAGTTGGCAAGCTGCGCACACAATGGCACTGTTGTACAGCTTGCTTCTACACCTTTGCCAAGCTGCCGCTCGCTCCGGCTCCCGGAGGCGAAGAAGCGGCTTCATCGCGCAAAGACGATTCAGCCGCTCACAGTGCTCTGCGGTGTGCGACTTCTGCCGACAGACGCCCGTGAGCAGAGCTTAGCTCTGCAGAGCACCGTACCTTCGTTTTTAGCCTCTCTTCTCGTCTACATCTTTGCAAAAAGCTTTTCCACTCTGTCTGGCAAGGAGAAACTGTGCCAGCACACAAAACATCTCCCATCGTGTTCTACAGGCTGCATGGAGGTCTGCCGAGTGTTTTGCAAGAAGAGAAAGAAAGTTGTCCAAAACAGCTTCCAATCGAATATTCATGTGACTAGAAAAGGCAGGAGAGTGGTCAGGTACTGTTTTCTCTCAGTTGGCAAGCTGCACACACAATGGCAGTGTTGTACAGCTTGCTTCTTCACCTTTGCCAAGCTGCAGCGCACATTACCTTCGTCTTTAGTCTCTCTTCTCGTCCACATCTTAGCATAAAGCTTTCCCACTCTGTATGGCAAGGAGAAACTGTGCCAGCACACAAAACATCTCCCATCGTGTTCTCGAGCTTGCACGGAGGTCTGACGAGTGTTTTGCAAGAAGAGAAAGAAAGTTGTCCAAAACAGCTTCCAATCGAATATTCATGTGAATAGAAAAGGCAGGAGAGTGGTCAGGTACTGTTTTCTCTCAGTTGGCAAGCTGCACACACAATGGCACTGTTGTACAGCTTGCTTCTTCACCTTTGCCAAGCTGCAGAGCACAGTACCTTCGTCTTTAGCCTCTCTTCTCGTCTACATCTTAGCAAAAAGCTTTTCCACTCTGTCTGGCAAGGAGAAACTGTGCCAGCACACAAAACATCTCCCATCGTGTTCTAGAAGTTGCACGGAGGTCTGCCGAGTGTTGTGCAAGAAGAGAAAGAAAGTTGTCCAAAACAGCTTCCAATCGAATATTCATGTGAATAGAAAAGGCAGGAGAGTGGTCAGGTACTGCTTTCTCTCAGTTGGCAAGCTGCGCACACAATGGCAGTGTTGTACAGCTTGCTTCTACACCTTTGCCAAGCGGCCGCTCGCTCCGGCTCCCGGAGGCGAAGAAGCGGCTTCTTCGCGCAAAGACGATTCAGCCGCTCACAGTGCTCTGCGGTGTGCGACTTCTGCCGACAGACGCCCGTGAGCAGAGCTTAGCTCTGCAGAGAACCGTACCTTCGTCTTTAACCTCTCTTCTCGTCTACATCTTAGCAAAAAGCTTTTCCACTCTGTCTGGCAAGGAGAAACTGTGCCAGCACAGAAAACATCTCCCATCGTGTTCTAGAGGCTGCACGGAGGTCTGACGAGTGTTTTGCAAGAAGAGAAAAAAGTTGTCCAAAACAGCTTCCAATCGAATATTCATGTGAATAGAAAAGGCAGGAGAGTGGTCAGGTACTGTTTTCTCTCAGTTGGCAAGCTGCACACACTATGGCACTGTTGTACAGCTTGCTTCTTCACCTTTGCCAAGCTGCAGCGCACATTACCTTCGTCTTTAGCCTCTCTTCTCGTCTACATCTTAGCAAAACCTTTTCCACTCTGTCTGGCAAGGAGAAACTGTGCCAGCACACAAAACATCTCCCATCGTGTTCTAGAGCTGGCACGGAGGTCTGCCGAGTGTTTAGCAAGAAGAGAAAGAAAGTTGTCCAAAACAGCTTCCAATCGAATATTCATGTGAATAGAAAAGGCAGGAGAGTGGTCAGGTACTGTTTTCTCTCAGTTGGCAAGCTGCACACACAATGGCAGTGTTGTACAGCTTGCTTCTTCACCTTTGCCAAGCTGCAGAGCACAGTACCTTCGTCTTTAGCCTCTCTTCTCGTCTACACCTTAGCAAAAAACTTTTCCACTCTGGCTGGCAAGGAGAAACTGTGCCAGCACACAAAACATCTCCCATCGTGTTCTAGAGGCTGCACGGAGGTCTGCCGAGTGTTTTGCAAGAAGAGAATGAAAGTTGTCCAAAACAGCTTCCAATCGAATATTCATGTGAATAGAAAAGGCAGGAGAGTGGTCAAGTACTGTTTTCTCTTAGTTGGCAAGCTGCACACACAATGGCAAAGTTGTACAACTTGCTTCTTCACCTTTGCCAAGCTGCAGAGCACAGTACCTTCGTCTTTAGCCTCTCTTCTCGTCTACATCTTAGCAAAAAGCTTTTCCACTCTGTCTGGCAAGGAGAAACTGTGCCAGCACACAAAACATCTCCCATCGTGTTCTAGAGGCTGCACGGAGGTCTGCCGAGTGTTTTGCAAGAAGAGAAAGAAAGTTGTCCAAAACAGCTTCCAATCGAATATTCATGTGAATAGAAAAGGCAGGAGAGTGGTCAGGTACTGTTTTCTCTCAGTTGGCAAGCTGCACACACAATGGCACTGTTGTACAGCTTGCTTCTTCACCTTTGCCAAGCTGCAGAGCACAGTACCTTCGTCTTTAGCCTCTCTTCTCGTCTACATCTTAGCAAAAAGCTTTTCCACTCTGTCTGGCAAGGAGAAACTGTGCCAGCACACAAAACATCTCCCATCGTGTTCTAGAAGTTGCACGGAGGTCTGCCGAGTGTTTTGCAAGAAGAGAAAGAAAGTTGTCCAAAACAGCTTCCAATCGAATATTCATGTGAATAGAAAAGGCAGGAGAGTGGTCAGGTACTGTTTTCTCTCAGTTGGCAAGCTGCACACACAATGGCAGTGTTGTACAGCTTGCTTCTACACCTTTGCCAAGCTGCTGCTCTCTCCGGCTCCCGGAGGCGAAGAGGCGGCTTCTTCGCGCAAAGACGATTCAGCCGCTCACAGTGCTCTGCGGTGTGCGACTTCTGCCGAAAGACGGCCGGGAGCAGAGCTTAGCTCAGCAGAGCAACGTACCTTCGTCTTTAGCCTCTCTTTTCGTCTACATCTTAGCAAAAAGCTTTTCCACTCTGTCTGGCAAGGAGAAACTGTGCCAGCACACAAAACATCTCCCATCGTGTTCTAGAGCTTGCACGGAGGTCTGCCGAGTGTTTTGCAAGAAGAGAAAGAAAGTTGTCCAAAACAGCTTCCAATCGAATATTCATGTGAATAGAAAAGGCAGGAGAGTGGTCAGGTACTGTTTTCTCTCAGTTGGCAAGCTGCACACACAATGGCAGTGTTGTGCAGCTTGCTTCTACACCTTTGCCAAGCTGCCACTCTCTCCGGCTCCCGGAGGCGAAGAAGCGGCTTCTTCGCGCAAAGACTATTCTGCCGCTCACAGTGCTCTGCGGTGTGCGCCTTCTGCCGAAAGACGCCCGTGAGCAGAGCTTAGCTCTGCAGAGCACCGTACCTTCGTCTTTAGCCTCTCTTCTCGTCTACATCTTAGCAAAAAGCTTTTCCACTCTGTCTGGCAAGGAGAAACTGTGCCAGCACACAAAACATCTCCCATCGTGTTCTCGAGCTTGCACGGAGGTCTGACGAGTGTTTTGCAAGAAGAGAAAGAAAGTTGTCCAAAACAGCTTCCAATCGAATATTCATGTGAATAGAAAAGGCAGGAGAGTGGTCAGGTACTGTTTTCTCTCAGTTGGCAAGCTGCACACACTATGGCACTGTTGTACAGCCTTCTTCTTCACCTTTGCCAAGGTGCAGAGCACAGTACCTTCGTCTTTAGCCTCTCACTCGTCTACATCTTAGCAAAAAGCTTTTCCACTCTGTCTGGCAAGGACAAACTGTGCCAGCACACAAAACATCCCCCATCGTGTTCTAGAGGCTGCACGGAGGTCTGCCGAGTGTTTAGCAAGAAGAGAAAGAAAGTTGTCCAAAACAGCTTCCAATCGAATATTCATGTGAATAGAAAAGGCAGGAGAGTGGTCAGGTACTGTTTTCTCTCAGTTGGCAATCTGCACACACAATGGCAGGGTTGTACAGCTTGCTTCTTCACCTTTGCCAAGCTGCAGAGCACAGTACCTTCGTCTTTAGCCTCTCTTCTCGTCTACATCTTAGCAAAAAACTTTTCCACTCTGTCTGGCAAGGAGAAACTGTGCCAGCACACAAAACATCTCCCATCGTGTTCTAGAGGCTGCAGGAGGTCTGCCGAGTGTTTTGCAAGAAGAGAATGAAAGTTGTCCTAAACAGCTTCCAATCGAATATTCATGTGAATAGAAAAGGCAGGAGAGTGGTCAGGTACTGTTTTCTCTCAGTTGGCAAGCTGCACACACAATGGCAAAGTTGTACAACTTGCTACTTCACCTTTGCCAAGCTGCAGAGCACAGTACCTTCGTCTTTAGCCTCTCTTCTCGTCTACATCTTAGCAAAAAGCTTTTCCACTCTGTCTGGCAAGGAGAAACTGTGCCAGCACACAAAACATCTCCCCTCGTGTTCTAGAGGCTGCACGGAGGTCTGCCGAGTGTTTTGCAAGAAGAGAAAAAAAGTTGTCCAAAACAGCTTCCAATCGAATATTCATGTGAATAGAAAAGGCAGGAGAGTTGTCAGGTACTGTTTTCTCTCAGTTGGCAAGCTGCACACACAATGGCACTGTTGTACAGCTTGCTTCTTCACATTTGCCAAGCTGCAGAGCACAGTACCTTCGTCTTTAGCCTCTCTTCTCGTCTACATCTTAGCAAAAAGCTTTTCCACTCTGTCTGGCAAGGAGAAACTGTGCCAGCACACAAAACATCTCCCATCGTGTTCTAGAAGTTGCACGGAGGTCTGCCGAGTGTTTTGCAAGAAGAGAAAGAAAGTTGTCCAAAACAGCTTCCAATCGAATATTCATGTGAATAGAAAAGGCAGGAGAGTGGTCAGGTACTGTTTTCTCTCAGTTGGCAAGCTGCACACACAATGGCAGTGTTGTACAGCTTGCTTCTACACCTTTGCCAAGCTGCCGCTCTCTCCGGCTCCCGGAGGCGAAGAAGCGGCTTCTTCGCGCAAAGACGATTCATCCGCTCACAGTGCTCTGCGGTGTGCGACTTCTGCCGAAAGACGGCCGGGAGCAGAGCTTAGCTCAGCAGAGCAACGTACCTTCGTCTTTAGCCTCTCTTCTCGTCTACATCTTAGCAAAAAGCTTTTCCACTCTGTCTGGCAAGGAGAAACAGTGCCAGCACACAAAACATCTCCCATCGTGTTTTAGAGCTTGCACGGAGGTCTGCCGAGTGTTTTGCAAGAAGAGAAAGAAAGTTGTCCAAAACAGCTTCCAATCGAATATTCATGTGAATAGAAAAGGCAGGAGAGTGGTCAGGTACTGTTTTCTCTCAGTTGGCAAGCTGCGCACACAATGGCAGTGTTGTACAGCTTGCTTCTACACCTTTGCCAAGCTGCCGCTCTCTCCGGCTCCCGGAGGCGAAGAAGCGGCTTCTTCGCGCAAAGACGATTCTGCCGCTCACAGTGCTCTGCGGTGTGCGCCTTCTGCCGAAAGACGCCCGTGAGCAGAGCTTAGCTCTGCAGAGCACCGTACCTTCGTCTTTAGCCTCTCTTCTCGTCTACATCTTAGCAAAAAGCTTTTCCACTCTGTCTGGCAAGGAGAAACTGTGCCAGCACACAAAACATCTCCCATCGTGTTCTCGAGCTTGCACGGAGGTCTGACGAGTGTTTTGCAAGAAGAGAAAGAAAGTTGTCCAAAACAGCTTCCAATCAAATATTCATGTGAATAGAAAAGGCAGGAGAGTGGTCAGGTACTGTTTTCTCTCAGTTGGCAAGCTGCACACACTATGGCACTGTTGTACAGCTTGCTTCTTCACCTTTGCAAAGGTGCAGAGCACAGTACCTTCGTCTTTAGCCTCTCACTCGTCTACATCTTAGCAAAAAGCTTTTCCACTCTGTCTGGCAAGGACAAATTGTGCCAGCACACAAAACATCCCCCATCGTGTTCTAGAGGCTGCACGGAGGTCTGCCGAGTGTTTAGCAAGAAGAGAAAGAAAGTTGTCCGAAACAGCTTCCAATCGAATATTCATGTGAATAGAAAAGGCAGGAGAGTGGTCAGGTACTGTTTTCTCTCAGTTGGCAAGCTGCGCACACAATGGCAGTGTTGTACAGCTTGCATCTACACCTTTGCCAAGCTGCCGCTCTCTCCGGCTCCCGGAGGCGAAAAAGCGGCTTCTCCGCGCAAAGACGATTCAGCCGCTCACAGTGCTCTGCGGTGTGCGACTTCTGCCGACAGACGGCCGTGAGCAGATCTTAGCTCAGCAGAGCACCGTACCTTCGTCTTTAGCCTCTCTTCTCGTCTACATCTTAGCAAAAAGCTTTTCCACTCAGTCTGGCAAGGGGAAACTGTGCCAGCACACAACACATCTCCCATGGTGTTCTAGAGCTTGCACGGAGGTCTGCCGAGTGTTTTGCAAGAAGAGAAAGAAAGTTGTCCAAAACAGCTTCCAATCGAATATTCATGTGAATAGAAAAGGCAGGAGAGTGGTCAGGTACTGTTTTCTCTCAGTTGGCAAGCTGCACACACAATGGCAGTGTTGTACAGCTTGCTTCTTCACCTTTGCCAAGCTGCAGAGCACAGTACCTTCGTCTTTAGCCTCTCTTCTCGTCTACATCTTAGCAAAAAGCTTTTCCACTCTGTCTGGCAAGGAGAAACTGTGCCAGCACACAAAACATCTCCCATCGTGTTCTAGAAGTTGCACGGAGGTCTGCCGAGTGTTTTGCAAGAAGAGAAAGAAAGTTGTCCAAAACAGCTTCCAATCGAATATTCATGTGAATAGAAAAGGCAGGAGAGTGGTCAGGTACTGTTTTCTCTCAGTTGGCAAGCTGCACACACAATGGCAGTGTTGTACAGCTTGCTTCTTCACCTTTGCCAAGCTGCAGAGCACAGTACCTTCGTCTTTACCCTCTCTTCTCGTCTACATCTTAGCAAAAAGCTTTTCCACTCTGTCTGGCAAGGAGAAACTGTGCCAGCACAGAAAACATCTCCCATCATGTTCTAGAAGTTGCACGGAGGTCTGCCGAGTGTTTTGCAAGAAGAGAAAGAAAGTCGTCCAAAACAGCTTCCAATCGAATATTCATGTGAATAGAAAAGGCAGGAGAGTGGTCAGATATAGTTTTCTTAAAGTTGGCAAGCTGCAAACGCAATGGCAGTGTTGTACAGCTTGCTTCTTCACCTTTGCCAAGCTGCAGAGCACAGTACCTTCGTCTTTAGCCTCTCTTCTCGTCTACATCTTAGCAAAAAGCTTTTCCACTCTGTCTGGCAAGGAGAAACTGTGCCAGCACACAAAACATCTCCCATCGTGTTCTAGAGGCTGCACGGAGGTCTGCCGAGTGTTTTGCAAGAAGAGAAAGAAAGTTGTCCAAAACAGTTTCCAATCGAATATTCATGTGAATAGAAAAGGCAGGAGAGAGGTCAGGTACTGTTTTCTCTCAGTTGGCAAGCTGCGCACACAATGGCAGTGTTGTACATATTGCATCTACACCTTTGCCAAGCTGCCGCTCTCTCCGGCTCCCGGAGGCGAAGAAGCGGCTTCTCCGCGCAAAGACGATTCAGCCGCTCACAGTGCTCTGCGGTGTGCGACTTCTGCCGAAAGACGCCCGGGAGCAGAGCTTAGCTCAGCAGAGCACCGTACCTTCGTCTTTAGCCTCTCTTCTCGTCTACATCTTAGCAAAAAGCTTTTCCACTCTGTCTGGCAAGGAGAAACTGTGCCAGCACACAAAACATCTCCCATCGTGTTCTAGAGGCTGCACGGAGGTCTGCCGAGTGTTTTGCAAGAAGAGAAAGAAAGTTGTCCAAAACAGCTTCCAATCGAATATTCATGTGAATAGAAAAGGCAGGAGAGTGGTCAGGTACTGTTTTCTCTCAGTTGGCAAGCTGCACACACAATGGCACTGTTGTACAGCTTGCTTCTTCACCTTTGCCAAGCTGCAGAGCACAGTACCTTCGTCTTTAGCCTCTCTTCTCGTCTACATTTTAGCAAAAAGCTTTTCCACTCTGTCTGGCAAGGAGAAACTGTGCCAGCACACAAAACATCTCCCATCGTGTTCTAGAAGTTGCACGGAGGTCTGCCAAGTGTTTTACAAGAAGAGAATCAAAGTTGTCCAAAACAGCTTCCAATCGAATATTCATGTGAATAGAAAAGGCAGGAGAGTGGTCAGGTACTGTTTTCTCTCAGTTGGCAAGCTGCACACACAATGGCACTGTTGTACATCTTGCATCTTCACCTTTGCCATGCTGCAGAGCACAGTACCTTCGTCTTTAGCCTCTCTTCTCGTCTACATCTTAGCAAAAAGCTTTTCCACTCTGTCTGGAAAGGAGAAACTGTGCCAGCACAGAAAACATCTCCCATCGTGTTCTAGAGCTTGCACGGAGGTCTGCCGAGTGTTTTGCAAGAAGAGAAAGAAAGTTGTCCAAAAAAGCTTCCAATTAAATATTCATGTGAATAGAAAAGGCAGGAGAGTGGTCAGGTACTGTTTTCTCTCAGTTGGCAAGCTGCACACACAATGGCAAAGTTGTACAACTTGCTTCTTCACCTTTGCCAAGCTGCAGAGCACAGTACCTTCGTCTTTAGCCTCTCTTCTCGTCTACATGTTAGCAAAAAGCTTTTCCACTCTGTCTGGCAAGGAGAAACTGTGCCAGCACACAAAACATCTCCCATCGTGTTCTAGAGGCTTCACGGAGGTCTGACAAGTGTTTTGCAAGAAGAGAAAGAAAGTTGTCCAAAACAGCTTCCAATCGAATATTCATGTGAATAGAAAAGGCAGGAGAGTGGTCAGGTACTGTTTTCTCTCAGTTGGCAAGCTGCACACACAATGGCAGTGTTGTACAGCTTGCTTCTTCACCTTTGCCAAGCTGCAGAGCACAGTACCTTCGTCTTTAGCCTCTCTTCTCGTCTACATCTTAGCAAAAAGCTTTTCCACTCTGTCTGGCAAGGAGAAACTGTGCCAGCACACAAAACATCTCCCATCGTGTTCTAGAGGCTGCACGGAGGTCTGCCGAGTGTTTTGCAAGAAGAGAAAGAAAGTTGTCCAAAACAGCTTCCAATCGAATATTCATGTGAATAGAAAAGGCAGGAGAGTGGTCAGGTACTGTTTTCTCTCAGTTGGCAAGCTGCGCACACAATGGCAGTGTTGTACAGCTTGCATCTACACCTTTGCCAAGCTGCCGCTCTCTCCGGCTCCCGGAGGCGAAGAAGCGGCTTCTCCGCGCAAAGACGATTCAGCCGCTCACAGTGCTCTGCGGTGTGCGACTTCTGCCGAAAGACGCCCGGGAGCAGAGCTTAGCTCAGCAGAGCACCGTACCTTCGTCTTTAGCCTCTCTTCTCGTCTACATCTTAGCAAAAAGCTTTTCCACTCTGTCTGGCAAGGAGAAACTGTGCCGGCACACAAAACATCTCCCATCATGTTCTAGAAGTTGCATGGACGTCTGCCGAGTGTTTTGCAAGAAGAGAAAGAAAGTTGTCCAAAACAGCTTCCAATCGAATATTCATGTGAATAGAAAAGGCAGGAGAGTGGTCAGGTACTGTTTTCTCTCAGTTGGCAAGCTGCACACACAATGGCAGTGTTGTACAGCTTGCTTCTACACCTTTGCCAAGCTGCCGCTCTCTCCGGCTCCCGGCGGCGAAGAAGCGGCTTCTTCGCGCAAAGACGATTCAGCCGCTCACAGTGCTCTGCGGTGTGCGCCTTCTGCCGAAAGACGCCCGTGAGCAGAGCTTAGCTCTGCAGAGCACCGTACCTTCGTCTTTAGCCTCTCTTCTCGTCTACATCTTAGCAAAAAGCTTTTCCACTCTGTCTGGCAAGGAGAAACTGTGCCAGCACACAAAACATCTCGCATCGTGTTCTAGAAGTTGCACGGAGGTCTGCCGAGTGTTTTGCAAGAAGAGAAAAAAGTTGTCCAAAACAGCTTCCAATCGAATATTCATGTGAATAGAAAAGGCAGGAGAGTGGTCAGGTACTGTTTTCTCTCAGTTGGCAAGCTGCACACACAATGGCAGTGTTGTACATCTTGCTTCTTCACCTTTGCCAAGCTGCAGAGCACAGTACCTTCGTCTTTAGCCTCTCTTCTCGTCTACATCTTAGCAAAAAGCTTTTCCACTCTGGCTGGCAAGGAGAAACTGTGCCAGCACACAAAACATCTCCCATCGTGTTCTAGAGGCTGCACGGAGGTCTGCCGAGTGTTTTGCAAGAAGAGAAAGAAAGTTGTCCAAAACAGCTTCCAATCGAATATTCATGTGAATAGAAAAGGCAGGAGAGTGGTCAGGTACTGTTTTCTCTCAGTTGGCAAGCTGCGCACACAATGGCAGTGTTGTACAGCTTGCATCTACACCTTTGCCAAGCTGCCGCTCTCTCCAGCTCCCGGAGGCGAAGAAGCGGCTTCTCCGCGCAAAGACGATTCAGCCGCTCACAGTGCTCTGCGGTGTGCGACTTCTGCCGAAAGACGCCCGGGAGCAGAGCTTAGCTCAGCAGAGCACCGTACCTTCGTCTTTAGCCTCTCTTCTCGTCTACATCTTAGCAAAAAGCTTTTCCACTCTGTCTGGCAAGGAGAAACTGTGCCGGCACACAAAACATCTCCCATCGTGTTCTAGAGCTGGCACGGAGGTCTGCCGAGTGTTTAGCAAGAAGAGAAAGAAAGTTGTCCAAAACAGCTTCCAATCGAATATTCATGTGAATAGAAAAGGCAGGAGAGTGGTCAGGTACTGTTTTCTCTCAGTTGGCAAGCTGCACACACAATGGCAGTGTTGTACAGCTTGCTTCTTCACCTTTGCCAAGCTGCAGAGCACAGTACCTTCGTCTTTAGCCTCTCTTCTCGTCTACATCTTAGCAAAAAACTTTTCCACTCTGGCTGGCAAGGAGAAACTGTGCCAGCACACAAAACATCTCCCATCGTGTTCTCGAGCTTGCACGGAGGTCTGCCGAGTGTTTTGCAAGAAGAGAATGAAAGTTGTCCAAAACAGCTTCCAATCGAATATTCATGTGAATAGAAAAGGCAGGAGAGTGGTCAGGTACTGTTTTCTCTCAGTTGGCAAGCTGCACACACAATGGCAAAGTTGTACAACTTGCTTCTTCACCTTTGCCAAGGTGCAGAGCACAGTACCTTCGTCTTTAGCCTCTCTTCTCGTCTACATCTTTGCAAAAAGCTTTTCCACTCTGTCTGGCAAGGAGAAACTGTGCCAGCACACAAAACATCTCCCATCGTGTTCTAGAAGTTGCACGGAGGTCTGCCGAGTGTTTTGTAAGAAGAGAAAGAAAGTTGTCCAAAACAGCTTCCAATCGAATATTCATGTGAATAGAAAAGGCAGGAGAGTGGTCAGGTACTGTTTTCTCTCAGTTGGCAAGCTGCGCACACAATGGCAGTGTTGTACAGCTTGCTTCTACACCTTTGCCAAGCTGCCGCTCGCTCCGGCTCCCGGAGGCGAAGAAGCGGCTTCATCGCGCAAAGACGATTCAGCCGCTCACAGTGCTCTGCGGTGTGCGACTTCTGCCGACAGACGCCCGTGAGCAGAGCTGAGCTCTGCAGAGCACCGTACCTTCGTCTTTAGCCTCTCTTCTCGTCTACATCTTAGCAAAAAGCTTTTCCACTCTGTCTGGCAAGGAGAAACTGTGCCAGCACACAAAACATCTCCCATCGTGTTCTACAGGCTGCATGGAGGTCTGCCGAGTGTTTTGCAAGAAGAGAAAGAAAGTTGTCCAAAACAGCTTCCAATCGAATATTCATGTGACTAGAAAAGGCAGGAGAGTGGTCAGGTACTGTTTTCTCTCAGTTGGCAAGCTGCGCAAATAATGGCAGTGTTGTACAGCTTTCTTCTTAACCTTTGCCAAGCTGCAGAGCACAGTACCTTCTTCCTTAGTCTCTCTTCTCGTCCACATCTTAGCATAAAGCTTTCCCACTCTGTCTGGCAAGGAGAAACTGTGCCAGCACACAAAACATCTCCCATCGTGTTCTCGAGCTTGCACGGAGGTCTGACGAGTGTTTTGCAAGAAGAGAAAGAAAGTTGTCCAAAACAGCTTCCAATCGAATATTCATGTGAATAGAAAAGGCAGGAGAGTGGTCAGGTACTGTTTTCTCTCAGTTGGCAAGCTGCACACACAATGGCACTGTTGTACAGCTTGCTTCTTCACCTTTGCCAAGCTGCAGAGCACAGTACCTTCGTCTTTAGCCTCTCTTCTCGTCTACATCTTAGGAAAAAGCTTTTCCACTCTGTCTGGCAAGGAGAAACTGTGCCAGCACACAAAACATCTCCCATCGTGTTCTAGAAGTTGCACGGAGGTCTGCCGAGTGTTGTGCAAGAAGAGAAAGAAAGTTGTCCAAAACAGCTTCCAATCGAATATTCATGTGAATAGAAAAGGCAGGAGAGTGGTCAGGTACTGTTTTCTCTCAGTTGGCAAGCTGCGCACACAATGGCAGTGTTGTACAGCTTGCTTCTACACCTTTGCCAAGCTGCCGCTCGCTCCGGCTCCCGGAGGCGAAGAAGCGGCTTCTTCGCGCAAAGACGATTCAGCCGCTCACAGTGCTCTGCGGTGTGCGACTTCTGCCGAAAGACGCCCGTGAGCAGAGCTTAGCTCTGCAGAGAACCGTACCTTCGTCTTTAGCCTCTCTTCTCGTCTACATCTTAGCAAAATCTTTTCCACTCTGTCTGGCAAGGAGAAACTGTGCCAGCACACAAAACATCTCCCATCGTGTTCTAGAGCTTGCACGGAGGTCTGCCGAGTGTTTAGCAAGAAGAGAAAGAAAGTTGTCCAAAACAGCTTCCAATCGAATATTCATGTGAATAGAAAAGGCAGGAGAGTGGTCAGGTACTGTTTTCTCTCAGTTGCCAAGCTGCACACACAATGGCAGTGTTGTACAGCTTGCTTCTTCACCTTTGCCAAGCTGCAGAGCACTGTACCTTCGTCTTTAGCCTCTCTTCTCGTCTACATCTTAGCAAAAAACTTTTCCACTCTGGCTGGCAAGGAGAAACTGTGCCAGCACACAAAACATCTCCCATCGTGTTCTAGAGGCTGCACGGAGGTCTGCCGAGTGTTTTGCAAGAAGAGAATGAAAGTTGTCCAAAACAGCTTCCAATCGAATATTCATGTGAATAGAAAAGGCAGGAGAGTGGTCAGGTACTGTTTTCTCTCAGTTGGCAAGCTGCACACACAATGGCAGAGTTGTACAACTTGCTTCTTCACCTTTGCCAAGCTGCAGAGCACAGTACCTTCGTCTTTAGCCTCTCTTCTCGTCTACATCTTAGCAAAAAGCTTTTCCACTCTGTCTGGCAAGGAGAAACTGTGCCAGCACACAAAACATCTCCCCTCGTGTTCTAGAGGCTGCACGGAGGTCTGCCGAGTGTTTTGCAAGAAGAGAAAGAAAGTTGTCCAAAACAGCTTCCAATCGAATATTCATGTGAATAGAAAAGGCAGGAGAGTGGTCAGGTACTGTTTTCTCTCAGTTGGCAAGCTGCACACACAATGGCACTGTTGTACAGCTTGCTTCTTCACCTTTGCCAAGCTGCAGAGCACAGTACCTTCGTCTTTAGCCTCTCTTCTCGTCTACATCTTAGCAAAAAGCTTTTCCACTCTGTCTGGCAAGGAGAAACTGTGCCAGCACACAAAATATCCCCCATCGTGTTCTAGAAGTTGCACGGAGGTCTGCCGAGTGTTTTGCAAGAAGAGAAAGAAAGTTGTCCAAAACAGCTTCCAATCGAATATTCATGTGAATAGAAAAGGCAGGAGAGTGGTCAGGTACTGTTTTCTCTCAGTTGCCAAGCTGCACACACAATGGCAGTGTTGTACAGCTTGCTTCTACACCTTTGCCAAGCTGCCGCTCTCTCCGGCTCCCGGAGGCGAAGAGGCGGCTTCTTCGCGCAAAGACGATTCAGCCGCTCACAGTGCTCTGCGGTGTGCGACTTCTGCCGAAAGACGGCCGGGAGCAGAGCTTAGCTCAGCAGAGCAACGTACCTTCGTCTTTAGCCTCTCTTCTCGTCTACATCTTAGCAAAAAGCTTTTCCACTCTGTCTGGCAAGGAGAAACTGTGCCAGCACACAAAACATCTCCCATCGTGTTCTAGAGCTTGCACGGAGGTCTGCCGAGTGTTTTGCAAGAAGAGAAAGAAAGTTGTCCAAAACAGCTTCCAATCGAATATTCATGTGAATAGAAAAGGCAGGAGAGTGGTCAGGTACTGTTTTCTCTCAGTTGCCAAGCTGCACACACAATGGCAGTGTTGTACAGCTTGCTTCTACACCTTTGCCAAGCTGCCGCTCTCTCCGGCTCCCGGAGGCGAAGAAGCGGCTTCTTCGCGCAAAGACTATTCTGCCGCTCACAGTGCTCTGCGGTGTGCGCCTTCTGCCGAAAGACGCCCGTGAGTAGAGCTTAGCTCTGCAGAGCACCGTACCTTCGTCTTTAGCCTCTCTTCTCGTCTACATCTTAGCAAAAAGCTTTTCCACTCTGTCTGGCAAGGAGAAACTGTGCCAGCACACAAAACATCTCCCATCGTGTTCTCGAGCTTGCACGGAGGTCTGACGAGTGTTTTGCAAGAAGAGAAAGAAAGTTGTCCAAAACAGCTTCCAATCGAATATTCATGTGAATAGAAAAGGCAGGAGAGTGGTCAGGTACTGTTTTCTCTCAGTTGGCAAGCTGCACACACAATGGCACTGTTGTACAGCTTGCTTCTTCACCTTTGCCAAGCTGCAGAGCACAGTACCTTCGTCTTTAGCCTCTCTTCTCGTCTACATCTTAGCAAAAAGCTTTTCCACTCTGTCTGGCAAGGAGAAACTGTGCCAGCACACAAAACATCTCCCATCGTGTTCTAGAGGCTGCAGGAGGTCTGCCGAGTGTTTTGCAAGAAGAGAATGAAAGTTGTCCAAAACAGCTTCCAATCGAATATTCATGTGAATAGAAAAGGCAGGAGAGTGGTCAGGTACAGTTTTCTCTCAGTTGGCAAGCTGCACACACAATGGCAAAGTTGTACAACTTGCTTCTTCACCTTTGCCAAGCTGCAGAGCACAGTACCTTCGTCTTTAGCCTCTCTTCTCGTCTACATCTTAGCAAAAAGCTTTTCCACTCTGTCTGGCAAGGAGAAACTGTGCCAGCACACAAAACATCTCCCCTCGTGTTCTAGAGGCTGCACGGAGGTCTGCCGAGTGTTTTGCAAGAAGAGAAAGAAAGTTGTCCAAAACAGCTTCCAATCGAATATTCATGTGAATAGAAAAGGCAGGAGAGTTGTCAGGTACCGTTTTCTCTCAGTTGGCAAGCTGCACACACAATGGCACAGTTGTACAGCTTGCTTCTTCACATTTGCCAAGCTGCAGAGCACAGTACCTTCGTCTTTAGCCTCTCTTCTCGTCTACATCTTAGCAAAAAGCTTTTCCACTCTCTCTGGCAAGGAGAAACTGTGCCAGCACACAAAACATCCCCCATCGTGTTCTAGAAGTTGCACGGAGGTCTGCCGAGTGTTTTGCAAGAAGAGAAAGAAAGTTGTCCAAAACAGCTTCCAATCGAATATTCATGTGAATAGAAAAGGCAGGAGAGTGGTCAGGTACTGTTTTCTCTCAGTTGGCAAGCTGCACACACAATGGCAGTGTTGTACAGCTTGCTTCTACACCTTTGCCAAGCTGCCGCTCTCTCCGGCTCCCGGAGGCGAAGAAGCGGCTTCTTCGCGCAAAGACGATTCAGCCGCTCACAGTGCTCTGCGGTGTGCGACTTCTGCCGAAAGACGGCCGGGAGCAGAGCTTAGCTCAGCAGAGCAACGTACCTTCGTCTTTAGCCTCTCTTCTCGTCTACATCTTAGCAAAAAGCTTTTCCACTCTGTCTGGCAAGGAGAAACTGTGCCAGCACACAAATCATCTCCCATCGTGTTCTAGAGCTTGCACGGAGGTCTGCCGAGTGTTTTGCAAGAAGAGAAAGAAAGTTGTCCAAAACAGCTTCCAATCGAATATTCATGTGAATAGAAAAGGCAGGAGAGTGGTCAGGTACTGTTTTCTCTCAGTTGGCAAGCTGCACACACAATGGCAGTGTTGTACAGCTTGCTTCTACACCTTTGCCAAGCTGCCGCTCTCTCCGGCTCCCGGAGGCGAAGAAGCGGCTTCTTCGCGCAAAGACGATTCTGCCGCTCACAGTGCTCTGCGGTGTGCGCCTTCTGCCGAAAGACGCCCGTGAGCAGAGCTTAGCTCTGCAGAGCACCGTACCTTCGTCTTTAGCCTCTCTTCTCGTCTACATCTTAGCAAAAAGCTTTTCCACTCTGTCTGGCAAGGAGAAACTGTGCCAGCACACAAAACATCTCCCATCGTGTTCGCGAGCTTGCACGGAGGTCTGCCGAGTGTTTTGCAAGAAGAGAAAGAAAGTTGTCCAAAACAGCTTCCAATCAAATATTCATGTGAATAGAAAAGGCAGGAGAGTGGTCAGGTACTGTTTTCTCTCAGTTGGCAAGCTGCACACACTATGGCACTGTTGTACAGCTTGCTTCTTCACCTTTGCCAAGGTGCAGAGCACAGTACCTTCGTCTTTAGCCTCTCACTCGTCTACATCTTAGCAAAAAGCTTTTCCACTCTGTCTGGCAAGGACAAACTGTGCCAGCACACAAAACATCCCCCATCGTGTTCTAGAGGCTGCACGGAGGTCTGCCGAGTGTTTAGCAAGAAGAGAAAGAAAGTTGTCCGAAACAGCTTCCAATCGAATATTCATGTGAATAGAAAAGGCAGGAGAGTGGTCAGGTACTGTATTCTCTCAGTTGGCAAGCTGCGCACACAATGGCAGTGTTGTACAGCTTGCATCTACACCTTTGCCAAGCTGCCGCTCTCTCCGGCTCCCGGAGGCGAAAAAGCGGCTTCTCCGCGTAAAGACGATTCAGCCGCTCACAGTGCTCTGCGGTGTGCGACTTCTGCCGAAAGACGCCCGGGAGCAGAGCTTAGCTCAGCAGAGCACCGTACCTTCGTCTTTAGCCTCTCTTCTCGTCTACATCTTAGCAAAAAGCTTTTCCACTCTGTCTGGCAAGGAGAAACTGTGCCAGCACACAAAACATCTCCCATCGTGTTCTAGAGCTTGCACGGAGGTCTGCCGAGTGTTTTGCAAGAAGAGAAAGAAAGTTGTCCAAAACAGCTTCCAATCGAATATTCATGTGAATAGAAAAGGCAGGAGAGTGGTCAGGTACTGTTTTCTCTCAGTTGGCAAGCTGCACACACAATGGCAGTGTTGTACAGCTTGCTTCTTCACCTTTGCCAAGCTGCAGAGCACAGTACCTTCGTCTTTAGCCTCTCTTCTCGTCTACATCTTAGCAAAAAGCTTTTCCACTCTGTCTGGCAAGGAGAAACTGTGCCAGCACAGAAAACATCTCCCATCGTGTTCTTGAAGTTGCACGGAGGTCTGCCGAGTGTTTTGCAAGAAGAGAAAGAAAGTTGTCCAAAACAGCTTCCAATCGAATATTCATGTGAATAGAAAAGGCAGGAGAGTGGTCAGGTACTGTTTTCTCTCAGTTGGCAAGCTGCACACACAATGGCACTGTTGTACATCTTGCATCTTCACCTTTGCCATGCTGCAGAGCACAGTACCTTCGTCTTTAGCCTCTCTTCTCGTCTACATCTTAGCAAAAAGCTTTTCCACTCTGTCTGGCAAGGAGAAACTGTGCCAGCACACAAAACATCTCCCATCGTGTTCTCGAGCTTGCACGGAGGTCTGCCGAGTGTTTTGCAAGAAGAGAAAGAAAGTTGTCCAAAACAGCTTCCAATTAAATATTCATGTGAATAGAAAAGGCAGGAGAGTGGTCAGGTACTGTTTTCTCTCAGTTGGCAAGCTGCACACACAATGGCAAAGTTGTACAACTTGCTTCTTCACCTTTGCCAAGCTGCAGATCACAGTACCTTCGTCTTTAGCCTCTCTTCTCGTCTACATCTTAGCAAAAAGCTTTTCCACTCTGTCTGGCAAGGAGAAACTGTGCCAGCACACAAAACATCTCCCATCGTGTTCTAGAAGTTGCACGGAGGTCTGCCGAGTGTTTTGCAAGAAGAGAATGAAAGTTGTCCAAAACAGCTTCCAATCGAATATTCATGTGAATAGAAAAGGCAGGAGAGTGGTCAGGTACTGTTTTCTCTCAGTTGGCAAGCTGCACACACAATGGCAGTGTTGTACAGCTTGCTTCTTCACCTTTGCCAAGCTGCAGAGCACAGTACCTTCTTCCTTAGTCTCTCTTCTCGTCCACATCTTAGCATAAAGCTTTCCCACTCTGTCTGGCAAGGAGAAACTGTGCCAGCACACAAAACATCTCCCATCGTGTTCTCGAGCTTGCACGGAGGTCTGACGAGTGTTTTGCAAGAAGAGAAAGAAAGTTGTCCAAAACAGCTTCCAATCGAATATTCATGTGAATAGAAAAGGCAGGAGAGTGGTCAGGTACTGTTTTCTCTCAGTTGGCAAGCTGCACACACAATGGCAGTGTTGTACAGCTTGCTTCTTCACCTTTGCCAAGCTGCAGAGCACAGTACCTTCGTCTTTAGCCTCTCTTCTCGTCTACATCTTAGCAAAAAGCTTTTCCACTCTGTCTGGCAAGGAGAAACTGTGCCAGCACACAAAACATCTCCCATCGTGTTCTAGAAGTTGCACGGAGGTCTGCCGAGTGTTTTGCAAGAAGAGAAAGAAAGTTGTCCAAAACAGCTTCCAATCGAATATTCATGTGAATAGAAAAGGCAGGAGAGTGGTCAGGTACTGTTTTCTCTCAGTTGGCAAGCTGCGCACACAATGGCAGTGTTGTACAGCTTGCTTCTACACCTTTGCCAAGCTGCCGCTCTCTCCGGCTCCCTGAGGCGAAGAAGCGGCTTCTTCGCGCAAAGACGATTCAGCCGCTCACAGTGCTCTGCGGTGTGCGACTTCTGCCGAAAGACGCCCGGGAGCAGAGCTTAGCTCTGCAGAGCACCATACCTTCGTCTTTAGCCTCTCTTCTCGTCTACATCTTAGCAAAAAGCTTTTCCACTCTGTCTGGCAAGGAGAAACTGTGCCAGCACAGAAAACATTTCCCATCGTGTTCTAGAGGCTGCACGGAGGTCTGACGAGTGTTTTGCAAGAAGAGAAAGAAAGTTGTCCAAAACAGCTTCCAATCGAATATTCATGTGAATAGAAAAGGCAGGAGAGTGGTCAGGTACTGTTTTCTCTCAGTTGGCAAGCTGCACACACAATGGCAGTGTTGTACAGCTTGCTTCTTCACCTTTGCCAAGCTGCAGCGCACAGTACCTTCGTCTTTAGCCTCTCTTCTCGTCTACATCTTAGCAAAAAGCTTTTCCACTCTGTCTGGCAAGGAGAAACTGCGCCAGCACAAAAAACATCTCCCATCGTGTTCTAGAGCTGGCACGGAGGTCTGCCGAGTGTTTAGCAAGAAGAGAAAGAAAGTTGTCCAAAACAGCTTCCAATCGAATATTCATGTGAATAGAAAAGGCAGGAGAGTGGTCAGGTACTGTTTTCTCTCAGTTGGCAAGCTGCACACACAATGGCAGTGTTGTACAGCTTGCTTCTTCACCTTTGCCAAGCTGCAGAGCACAGTACCTTCGTCTTTAGCCTATCACTCGTCTACATCTTAGCAAAAAGCTTTTCCACTCTGTCTGGAAAGGAGAAACTGTGCCAGCACACAAAACATCCCCCATCGTGTTCTAGAGGCTGCACGGAGGTCTGCCGAGTGTTTTGCAAGAAGAGAAAGAAAGTTGTCCAAAACAGCTTCCAATCGAATATTCATGTGAATAGAAAGGGCAGGAGAGTGGTCAGATACGGTTTTCTCTCAGTTGGCAAGCTGCACACACAATGGCAGTGTTGTACAACTTGCTTCTTCACCTTTGCCAAGCTGCAGAGCACAGTACCTTCGTCTTTAGCCTCTCTTCTCGTCTACATCTTAGCAAAAAGCTTTTCCACTCTGTCTGGCAAGGAGAAACTGTGCCAGCACACAAAACATCTCCCATCGTGTTCTAGAGGCTTCACGGAGGTCTGCCGAGTGTTTAGCAAGAAGAGAAAGAAAGTTGTCCAAAACAGCTTCCAATCGAATATTCATGTGAATAGAAAAGGCAGGAGAGTGGTCAGGTACTTTTTTCTCTCAGTTGGCAAGCTGCACACACAATGGCAGTGTTGTACAGCTTGCTTCTACACCTTTGCCAAGCTGCCGCTCTCTCCGGCTCCCGGAGGCGAAGAAGCGGCTTCTTCGCGCAAAGACGATTCTGCCGCTCACAGTGCTCTGCGGTGTGCGCTTTCTGCCGAAAAACGGCCGTGAGCAGAGCTTAGCTCTGCAGAGCACCGTAGCTTCGTCTTTAGCCTCTCTTCTCGTCTACATCTTAGCAAAAAGGTTTTCCACTCTGTCTGGCAAGGAGAAACTGTGCCAGCACACAAAACATCTCCCATCGTGTTCTCGAGCTTGCACGGAGGTCGGACGAGTGTTTTGCAAGAAGAGAAAGAAAGTTGTCCAAAACAGCTTCCAATCGAATATTCATGTGAATAGAAAAGGCAGGAGAGTGGTCAGGTACTGCTTTCTCTCAGTTGGCAAGCTGCACACACAATGGCACTGTTGTACAGCTTGCTTCTTCACCTTTGCCAAGCTGCAGAGCACAGTACCTTCGTCTTTAGCCTATCACTCGTCTACATCTTAGCAAAAAGCTTTTCCACTCTGTCTGGAAAGGAGAAACTGTGCCAGCACACAAAACATCCCCCATCGTGTTCTAGAGGCTGCACGGAGGTCTGCCGAGTGTTTTGCAAGAAGAGAAAGAAAGTTGTCCAAAACAGCTTCCAATCGAATATTCATGTGAATAGAAAAGGCAGGAGAGTGGTCAGATACGGTTTTCTCTCAGTTGGCAAGCTGCACACACAATGGCAGTGTTGTACAACTTGCTTCTTCACCTTTGCCAAGCTGCAGAGCACAGTACCTTCGTCTTTAGCCTCTCTTCTCGTCTACATCTTAGCAAAAAGCTTTTCCACTCTGTCTGGCAAGGAGAAACTGTGCCAGCACACAAAACATCTCCCATCGTGTTCTAGAGCTTGCACGGAGGTCTGCCGAGTGTTTTGCAAGAAGAGAAAGAAAGTTGTCCAAAACAGCTTCCTTTTAAATATTCATGTGAATAGAAAAGGCAGGAGAGTGGTCAGGTACTGTTTTCTCTCAGTTGGCAAGCTGCACACACAATGGCACTGTTGTACAACTTGCTTCTTCACCTTTGCCAAGCTGCAGAGCACAGTACCTTCGTCTTTAGCCTCTCTTCTCGTCTACATCTTAGCAAAAAGCTTTTCCACTCTGTCTGGCAAGGAGAAACTGTGCCAGCACAGAAAACATCTCCCATCGTGTTCTCGAGCTTGCACGGAGGTCTGCCGAGTGTTTTGCAAGAAGAGAAAGAAAGTTGTCCAAAACAGCTTCCAATCGAATATTCATGTGAATAGAAAAGGCAGGAGAGTGGTCAGGTACTGTTTTCTCTCAGTTGGCAAGCTGCACACACAATGGCAGTGTTGTACAGCTTGCTTCTACACCTTTGCCAAGCTGCCGCTCTCTCCGGCTCCCGGAGGCGAAGAAGCGGCTTCTTCGCGCAAAGACGATACTGCCTCTCACAGTGCTCTGCGGTGTGCGCCTTCTGCCGAAAGACGGCCGTGAGCAGAGCTTAGCTCTGCAGAGCACCGTAGCTTCGTCTTTAGCCTCTCTTCTCGTCTACATCTTAGCAAAAAGCTTTTCCACTCTGTCTGGCAAGGAGAAACTGTGCCAGCACACAAAACATCTCCCATCGTGTTCAAGAGGCTGCACGGAGGTCTGCCGAGTGTTTTGCTAGAAGAGAAAGAAAGTTGTCCAAAACAGCTTCCAATCGAATATTCATGTGAATAGAAAAGGCAGGAGAGTGGTCAGGTACTGTTTTCTCTCAGTTGGCAAGCTGCACACACAATGGCACTGTTGTACAGCTTGCTTCTTCACCTTTGTCCAGCTGCAGAGCACAGTACCTTCGTCTTTAGCCTCTCACTCGTCTACATCTTAGCAAAAAGCTTTTCCACTCTGTCTGGCAAGGAGAAACTGTGCCAGCACACAAAACATCTCCCATCGTGTTCTAGAGGCTGCACGGAGGTCTGCCGAGTGTTTTGCAAGAAGAGAAAGAAAGTTGTCCAAAACAGCTACCAATCGAATATTCATGTGAATAGAAAAGGCAGGAGAGTGGTCAGGTACTGTTTTCTCTCAGTTGGCAAGCTGCGCACACAATCGCAGTGTTGTACAGCTTGCTTCTACACCTTTGCCAAGCTGCCGCTCGCTCCGGCTCCCGGAGGCGGAGAAGCGGCTTCTTCGCGCAAAGACTAGTCAGCCGCTCACAGTGCTCTGCGGTGTGCGACTTCTGCCGACAGACGCCCGTGAGCAGATTTTAGCTCTGCAGAGCACCGTACCTTCGTCTTTAGCCTCTCTTCTCGTCTACATCTTAGCAAAAAGCTTTTCCACTCTGGCTGGCAAGGAGAAACTGTGCCAGCACACAAAACATCTCCCATCGTGTTCTAGAGGCTGCACGGAGGTCTGCCGAGTGTTTTGCAAGAAGAGAAAGAAAGTTGTCCAAAACAGCTTCCAATCAAATATTCATGTGAATAGAAAAGGCAGGAGAGTGGTCAAGTATAGTTTACTTAAAGTTGGCAAGCTGCAAACGCAAAGGCAGTGTTGTACAGCTTGCTTCTTCACCTTTGCCAAGCTGCAGAGCACAGTACCTTCGTCTTTAGCCTCTCTTCTCGTCTACATCTTAGCAAAAAGCTTTTCCACTCTGTCTGGCAAGGAGAAACTGTGCCAGCACAAAAAACATCTCCCATCGTGTTCTAGAGGCTGCACGGAGGTCTGCCGATTGTTTTGCAAGAAGAGAAAGAAAGTTGTCCAAAACAGCTTCCAATCGAATATTCATGTGAATAGAAAAGGCAGGAGAGTGGTCAGGTACTGTTTTCTCTCAGTTGGCAAGCTGCACACACAATGGCAGTGTTGTACAGCTTGCATCTACACCTTTGCCAAGCTGCCGCTCTCTCCGGCTCCCGGAGGCGAAGAAGCGGCTTCTCCGCGCAAAGACGATTCAGCCGCTCACAGTGCTCTGCGGTGTGCGACTTCTGCCGAAAGACGCCCGGGAGCAGAGCTTAGCTCAGCAGAGCACCGTACCTTCGTCTTTAGCCTCTCTTCTCGTCTACATCTTAGCAAAAAGCTTTTCCACTCTGTCTGGCAAGGAGAAACTGTGCCAGCACACAAAACATCTCCCATCGTGTTCTAGAGGCTGCACGGAGGTCTGCCGAGTGTTTTGCAAGAAGAGAAAGAAAGTTGTCCAAAACAGCTTCCAATCGAATATTCATGTGAATAGAAAAGGCAGGAGAGTGGTCAGGTACTGTTTTCTCTCAGTTGGCAAGCTGCACACACAATGGCAGTGTTGTACAGCTTGCTTCTTCACCTTTGCCAAGCTGCAGAGCACAGTACCTTCGTCTTTAGCCTCTCTTCTCGTCTACATCTTAGCAAAAAGCTTTTCCACTCTGTCTGGCAAGGAGAAACTGTGCCAGCACACAAAACATCTCCCATCGTGTTCTCGAGCTTGCACGGAGGTCTGCCAAGTGTTTTGCTAGAAGAGAATGAAAGTTGTCCAAAACAGCTTCCAATCGAATATTCATGTGAATAGAAAATGCAGGAGAGTGGTCAGGTACTGTTTTCTCTCAGTTGGCAAGCTGCACACACAATGGCACTGTTGTACATCTTGCATCTTCACCTTTGCCATGCTGCAGAGCACAGTACCTTCGTCTTTAGCCTCTCTTCTCGTCTACATCTTAGCAAAAAGCTTTTCCACTCTGTCTGGAAAGGAGAAACTGTGCCAGCACACAAAACATCTCCCATCGTGTTCTCGAGCTTGCACGGAGGTCTGCCGAGTGTTTTGCAAGAAGAGAAAGAAAGTTGTCCAAAACAGCTTCCAATTAAATATTCATGTGAATAGAAAAGGCAGGAGAGTGGTCAGGTACTGTTTTCTCTCAGTTGGCAAGCTGCACACACAATGGCAAAGTTGTAAAACTTGCTTCTTCACCTTTGCCAAGCTGCAGAGCACAGTACCTTCGTCTTTAGCCTCTCTTCTCGTCTACATCTTAGCAAAAAGCTTTTCCACTCTGTCTGGCAAGGAGAAACTGTGCCAGCACACAAAACATGTCCCATCGTGTTCTAGAGGCTGCACGGAGGTCTGCCGAGTGTTTTGCAAGAAGAGAAAGAAAGTTGTCCAAAACAGCTTCCAATCGAATATTCATGAGAATAGAAAAGGCAGGAGAGTGGTCAGGTACTGTTTTCTCTCAGTTGGCAAGCTGCACACACAATGGCCAAGTTGTACAGCTTGCTTCTTCACCTTTGCCAAGCTGCAGGGCACAGTACCTTCGTCTTTAGCCTCTCTTCTCGTCTACATCTTAGCAAAAAGCTTTTCCACTCTGTCTGGCAAGGAGAAACTGTGCCAGCACACAAAACATCTCCCATCGTGTTCTAGAAGTTGCACGGAGGTCTGCCGAGTGTTTTGCAAGAAGAGAAAGAAAGTTGTCCAAAACAGCTTCCAATCGAATATTCATGTGAATAGAAAAGGCAGGAGAGTGGTCAGGTACTGTTTTCTCTCAGTTGGCAAGCTGCACACACAATGGAAGTGTTGTACAGCTTGCTTCTTCACCTTTGCCAAGCTGCAGAGCACAGTACCTTCGTCTTTAGCCTCTCTTCTCGTCTACATCTTAGCAAAAAGCTTTTCCACTCTGTCTGGCAAGGAGAAACTGTGCCAGCACACAAAACATCTCCCATCGTGTTCTACAGGCTGCATGGAGGTCTGCCGAGTGTTTTGCAAGAAGAGAAAGAAAGTTGTCCAAAACAGCTTCCAATCGAATATTCATGTGACTAGAAAAGGCAGGAGAGTGGTCAGGTACTGTTTTCTCTCAGTTGGCAAGCTGCGCACACAATGGAAGTGTTGTACAGCTTGCTTCTTAACCTTTGCCAATCTGCAGAGCAGAGTACCTTCTTCCTTAGTCTCTCTTCTCGTCCACATCTTAGCATAAAGCTTTCCCACTCTGTCTGGCAAGGAGAAACTGTGCCAGCACACAAAACATCTCCCATCGTGTTCGCGAGCTTGCACGGAGGTCTGCCGAGTGTTTTGCAAGAAGAGAAAGAAAGTTGTCCAAAACAGCTTCCAATCGAATATTCATGTGAATAGAAAAGGCAGGAGAGTGGTCAGGTACTGTTTTCTCTCAGTTGGCAAGCTGCACACACAATGGCACTGTTGTACAGCTTGCTTCTTCACCTTTGCCAAGCTGCAGAGCACAGTACCTTCGTCTTTAGCCTCTCTTCTCGTCTACATCTTAGCAAAAAGCTTTTCCACTCTGTCTGGCAAGGAGAAACTGTGCCAGCACACAAAACATCTCCCATCGTGTTCTAGAAGTTGCACGGAGGTCTGCCGAGTGTTTTGCAAGAAGAGAAAGAAAGTTGTCCAAAACAGCTTCCAATCGAATATTCATGTGAATAGAAAAGGCAGGAGAGTGGTCAGGTACAGTTTTCTCTCAGTTGGCAAGCTGCGCACACAAAGGCAGTGTTGTACAGCTTGCTTCTACACCTTTGCCAAGCTGCCGCTCTCTCCGGCTCCCGGAGGCGAAGAGGCGGCTTCTTCGCGCAAAGACGATTCAGCCGCTCACAGTGCTCTGCGGTGTGCGACTTCTGCCGACAGACGCCCGTGAGCAGAGCTTAGCTCTGCAGAGCACAGTACCTTCGTCTTTAGCCTCTCTTCTCGTCTACATCTTAGCAAAAAGCTTTTCCACTCTGTCTGGCAAGGAGAAACTGTGCCAGCACAGAAAACATCTCCCATCGTGTTCGAGAGGCTGCACGGAGGTCTGACGAGTGTTTTGCAAGAAGAGAAAGAAAGTTGTCCAAAACAGCTTCCAATCGAATATTCATGTGAATAGAAAAGGCAGGAGAGTGGTCAGGTACTGTTTTCTCTCAGTTGGCAAGCTGCACACACAATGGCAGTGTTGTACAGCTTGCTTCTTCACCTTTGCCAAGCTGCAGCGCACAGTACCTTCGTCTTTAGCCTCTCTTCTCATCTACATCTTAGCAAAAATCTTTTCCACTCTGTCTGGCAAGGAGAAACTGTGCCAGCACACAAAACATCTCCCATCGTGTTCTAGAGCTTGCACGGAGGTCTGCCGAGTGTTTAGCAAGAAGAGAAAGAAAGTTGTCCAAAACAGCTTCCAATCGAATATTCATGTGAATAGAAAAGGCAGGAGAGTGGTCAGGTACTGTTTTCTCTCAGTTGGCAAGCTGCACACACAATGGCAGTGTTGTACAGCTTGCTTCTTCACCTTTGCCAAGCTGCAGAGCACAGTACCTTCGTCTTTAGCCTCTCTTCTCGTCTACATGTTAGCAAAAAGCTTTTCCACTCTGTCTGGCAAGGAGAAACTGTGCCAGCACACAAAACATCTCCCATCGTGTTCTAGAGGCTGCACGGAGGTCTGCCGAGTGTTTTGCAAGAAGAGAAAGAAAGTTGTCCAAAACAGCTTCCAATTAAATATTCATGTGAATAGAAAAGGCAGGAGAGTGGTCAGGTACTGTTTTCTCTCAGTTGGCAAGCTGCACACACAATGGCCAAGTTGTACAGCTTGCTTCTTCACCTTTGCCAAGCTGCAGAGCACAGTACCTTCGTCTTTAGCCTCTCTTCTCGTCTACATCTTAGCAAAAAGCTTTTCCACTCTGTCTGGCAAGGAGAAACTGTGCCAGCACACAAAACATCTCCCATCGTGTTCTCGAGCTTGCACGGAGGTCTGCCGAGTGTTTTGCAAGAAGAGAAAGAAAGTTGTCCAAAACAGCTTCCAATCGAATATTCATGTGAATAGAAAAGGCAGGAGAGTGGTCAGGTACTGTTTTCTCTCAGTTGGCAAGCTGCACACACAATGGCAGTGTTGTACAGCTTGCTTCTTCACCTTTGCCAAGCTGCAGAGCACAGTACCTTCGTCTTTAGCCTCTCTTCTCGTCTACATCTTAGCAAAAAGCTTTTCCACTCTGGCTGGCAAGGAGAAACTGTGCCAGCACACAAAACATCTCCCATCATGTTCTAGAAGTTGCACGGAGGTCTGCCGAGTGTTTAGCAAGAAGAGAAAGAAAGTTGTCCAAAACAGCTTCCAATCGAATATTCATGTGAATAGAAAAGGCAGGAGAGTGGTCAGGTATAGTTTTCATAAAGTTGGCAAGCTGCAAACGCAATGGCAGTGTTGTACAGCTTGCTTCTTCACCTTTGCCAAGCTGCAGAGCACCGTAGCTTCGTCTTTAGCCTCTCTTCTCGTCTACATCTTAGCAAAAAGCTTTTCCACTCTGTCTGGCAAGGAGAAACTGTGCCAGCACACAAAACATCTCCCATCGTGTTCTAGAAGTTGCACGGAGGTCTGCCGAGTGTTTTGCAAGAAGAGAAAGAAAGTGGTCCAAAACAGCTTCCAATCGAATATTCATGTGAATAGAAAAGGCAGGAGAGTGGTCAGGTACTGTTTTCTCTCAGTTGGCAAGCTGCGCACACAATGGCAGTGTTGTAGAGCTTGCATCTACACCTTTGCCAAGCTGCCGCTCTCTCCGGCTCCCGGAGGCGAAGAAGCGGCTTCTCCGCGCAAAGACGATTCAGCCGCTCACAGTGCTCTGCGGTGTGCGACTTCTGCCGAAAGACGCCCGGGAGCAGAGCTTAGCTCAGCAGAGCACCGTACCTTCGTCTTTAGCCTCTCTTCTCGTCTACATCTTAGCAAAAAGCTTTTCCACTCTGTCTGGCAAGGAGAAACTGTGCCAGCACACAAAACATCTCCCATCGTGTTCTAGAGGCTGCACGGAGGTCTGCCGAGTGTTTTGCAAGAAGAGAAAGAAAGTTGTCCAAAACAGCTTCCAATCGAATATTCATGTGAATAGAAAAGGCAGGAGAGTGGTCAGGTACTGTTTTCTCTCAGTTGGCAAGCTGCACACACAATGGCAGTGTTGTACAGCTTGCTTCTTCACCTTTGCCAAGCTGCAGAGCACAGTACCTTCGTCTTTAGCCTCTCTTCTCGTCTACATCTTAGCAAAAAGCTTTTCCACTCTGTCTGGCAAGGAGAAACTGTGCCAGCACACAAAACATCTGCCATCGTGTTCTAGAAGTTGCACGGAGGTCTGCCAAGTGTTTTGCAAGAAGAGAATGAAAGTTGTCCAAAACAGCTTCCAATCGAATATTCATGTGAATAGAAAAGGCAGGAGAGTGGTCAGGTACTGTTTTCTCTCAGTTGGCAAGCTGCACACACAATGGCAGTGTTGTACGGCTTGCTTCTACACCTTTGCCAAGCTGCCGCTCTCTCCGGCTCCCGGAGGCGAAGAAGCGGCTTCTTCGCGCAAAGACGATTCTGCCGCTCACAGTGCCCTGCGGTGTGCGCCTTCTGCCGAAAAACGGCCGTGAGCAGAGCTTAGCTCTGCTGAGCACCGTAGCTTCGTCTTTAGACTCTCTTCTCGTCTACATCTTAGCAAAAAGCTTTTCCACTCTGTCTGGCAAGGAGAAACTGTGCCAGCACACAAAACATCTCCCATCGTGTTCTCGAGCTTGCACGGAGGTCTGACGAGTGTTTTGCAAGAAGAGAAAGAAAGTTGTCCAAAACAGCTTGCAATCGAATATTCATGTGAATAGAAAAGGCAGGAGAGTGGTCAGGTACTGTTTTCTCTCAGTTGGCAAGCTGCACACACAATGGCACTGTTGTACAGCTTGCTTCTTCACCTTTGCCAAGCTGCAGAGCACAGTACCTTCGTCTTTAGCCTATCACTCGTCTACATCTTAGCAAGAAGCTTTTCCACTCTGTCTGGCAAGGAGAAACTGTGCCAGCACACAAAACATCCCCCATCGTGTTCTAGAGGCTGCACGGAGGTCTGCCGAGTGTTTTGCAAGAAGAGAAAGAAAGTTGTCCAAAACAGCTTCCAATCGAATATTCATGTGAATAGAAAAGGCAGGAGAGTGGTCAGATACGGTTTTCTCTCAGTTGGCAAGCTACACACACAATGACAGTGTTGTACAGCTTGCTTCTTCACCTTTGCCAAGCTGCAGAGCACAGTACCTTTGTCTTTAGCCTCTCTTCTCGTCTACATCTTAGCAAAAAGCTTTTCCACTCTGTCTGGCAAGGAGAAACTGTGACATCACACAAAACATCTCCCATCGTGTTCTAGAGCTTGCACGGAGGTCTGCCGAGTGTTTTGCAAGAAGAGAAAGAAAGTTGTCCAAAACAGCTTCCAATTAAATATTCATGTGAATAGAAAAGGCAGGAGAGTGGTCAGGTACTGTTTTCTCTCAGTTGGCAAGCTGCACACACAATGGCAGTGTTGTACAGCTTGCTTCTTCACCTTTGCCAAGCTGCAGAGCACAGTACCTTCGTCTTTAGCCTCTCTTCTCGTCTACATCTTAGCAAAAAGCTTTTCCACTCTGTCTGGCAAGGAGAAACTGTGCCAGCACACAAAACATCTCCCATCATGTTCTAGAGGCTGCACGGAGGTCTGCCGAGTGTTTTGCAAGAAGAGAAAGAAAGTTGTCCAAAACAGCTTCCAATTAAATATTCATGTGAATAGAAAAGGCAGGAGAGTGGTCAGGTACTGTTTTCTCTCAGTTGGCAAGCTGCACACACAATGGCAGTGTTGTACAGCTTGCTTCTTCACCTTTGCCAAGCTGCAGAGCACAGTACCTTCGTCTTTAGCCTCTCTTCTCGTCTACATCTTAGCAAAAAGCTTTTCCACTCTGTCTGGCAAGGAGAAACTGTGCCAGCACACAAAACATCTCCCATCGTGTTCTAGAAGTTGCACGGAGGTCTGCCGAGTGTTTTGCAAGAAGAGAAAGAAAGTTGTCCAATACAACTTCCAATCGAATATTCATGTGAATAGAAAAGGCAGGAGAGTGGTCAGGTACTGTTTTCTCTCAGTTGGCAAGCTGCACACACAATCGCAGTGTTGTACAGCTTGCTTCTACACCTTTGCCAAGCTGCCGCTCTCTCCGGCTCCCGGAGGCGAAGAAGCGGCTTCTTCGCGCAAAGACGATTCTGCCGCTCACAGTGCTCTGCGGTGTGCGCCTTCTGCCGAAAGAGGCCCGGGAGCAGAGCTTAGCTCTGCAGAGCACCGTAGCTTCGTCTTTAGCCTCTCTTCTCGTCTACATCTTAGCAAAAAGCTTTTCCACTCTGTCTGGCAAGGAGAAACTGTGCCAGCACACAAAACATCTCCCATCGTGTTCTAGAGGCTGCACGGAGGTCTGACGAGTGTTTTGCAAGAAGAGAAAGAAAGTTGTCCAAAACAGCTTCCAATCGAATATTCATGTGAATAGAAAAGGCAGGAGAGTGGTCAGGTACTGTTTTCTCTCAGTTGGCAAGCTGCACACACAATGGCAGTGTTGTACAGCTTGCTTCTTCACCTTTGACAAGCTGCAGCGCACAGTACCTTCGTCTTTAGCCTCTCTTCTCGTCTACATCTTAGCAAAAAGCTTTTCCACTCTGTCTGGCAAGGAGAAACTGCGCCAGCACACAAAGCATCTCCCATCGTGTTCTAGAGCTGGCACGGATGTCTGCCGAGTGTTTAGCAAGAAGAGAAAGAAAGTTGTCCAAAACAGCTTCCAATCGAATATTCATGTGAATAGAAAAGGCAGGAGAGTGGTCAGGTACTGTTTTCTCTCAGTTGGCAAGCTGCACACACAATGGCAGTGTTGTACAGCTTGCTTCTTCACCTTTGCCAAGATGCAGAGCACAGTACCTTCGTCTTTAGCCTCTCTTCTCGTCTACATCTTAGCAAAAAGCTTTTCCACTCTGGCTGGCAAGGAGAAACTGTGCCAGCACACAAAACATCTCCCGTCGTGTTCTAGAGGCTGCACGGAGGTCTGCCGAGTGTTTTGCAAGAAGAGAAAGAAAGTTGTCCAAAACAGCTTCCAATCGAATATTCATGTGAATAGAAAAGGCAGGAGAGTGGTCAGGTACTGTTTTCTCTCAGTTGGCAAGCTGCACACACAATGGCAAAGATGTACAACTTGCTTCTTCACCTTTGCCAAGCTGCAGAGCACAGTACCTTCGTCTTTAGCCTCTCTTCTCGTCTACATCTTAGCAAAAAGCTTTTCCACTCTGTCTGGCTAGGAGAAACTGTGCCAGCACACAAAACATCTCCCATCGTGTTCTAGAAGTTGCACGGAGGTCTGCCGAGTGTTTTGCAAGAAGAGAAAGAAAGTTGTCCAAAACAGCTTCCAATCGAATATTCATGTGAATAGAAAAGGCAGGAGAGTGGTCAGGTACTGTTTTCTCTCAGTTGGCAAGCTGCACACACAATGGCAGTGTTGTACAGGTTGCTTCTTCACCTTTGCCAAGCTGCCGCTCTCTCCGGCTCCCGGAGGCGAAGAAGCGGCTTCTTCGCGCAAAGACGATTCAGCCGCTCACAGTGCTCTGCGGTGTGCGCCTTCTGCCGAAAGACGCCCGTGAGCAGAGCTTAGCTCTGCAGAGCACCGTACCTTCGTCTTTAGCCTCTCTTCTCGTCTACATCTTAGCAAAAAGCTTTTCCACTCTCTCTGGCAAGGAGAAACTGTGCCAGCACACAAAACATCTCCCATCGTGTTCTAGAGCTTGCACGGAGGTCTGCCGAGTGTTTTGCAAGAAGAGAAAGAAAGTTGTCCAAAACAGCTTCCAATCGAATATTCATGTGAATAGAAAAGGCAGGAGAGTGGTCAGGTACTGTTTTCTCTCAGTTGGCAAGCTGCACACACAATGGCAGTGTTGTAAGGCTTGCTTCTACACCTTTGCCAAGCTGCCGCTCTCTCCGGCTCCCGGAGGCGAAGAAGCGGCTTCTTCGCGCAAAGACGATTCTGCCGCTCACAGTGCCCTGCGGTGTGCGCCTTCTGCCGAAAAACGGCCGTGAGCAGAGCTCAGCTCTGCAGAGCACCGTAGCTTCGTCTTTAGCCTCTCTTCTCGTCTACATCTTAGCAAAAAGCTTTTCCACTCTGTCTGGCAAGGAGAAACTGTGCCAGCCCACAAAACATCTACCATCGTGTTCTCGAGCTTGCACGGAGGTCTGACGAGTGTTTTGCAAGAAGAGAAAGAAAGTTGTCCAAAACAGCTTCCAATCGAATATTCATGTGAATAGAAAAGGCAGGAGAGTGGTCAGGTACTGTTTTCTCTCAGTTGGCAAGCTGCACACACAATGGCACTGTTGTACAGCTTGCTTCTTCACCTTTGCCAAGCTGCAGAGCACAGTACCTTCGTCTTTAGCCTATCACTCGTCTACATCTTAGCAAAAAGCTTTTCCACTCTGTCTGGAAAGGAGAAACTGTGCCAGCACACAAAACATCCCCCATCGTGTTCTAGAGGCTGCACGGAGGTCTGCCGAGTGTTTTGCAAGAAGAGAAAGAAAGTTGTCCAAAACAGCTTCCAATCGAATATTCATGTGAATAGAAAAGGCAGGAGAGTGGTCAGATACGGTTTTCTCTCAGTTGGCAAGATGCACACACAATGGCAGTGTTGTACAGCTTGCTTCTTCACCTTTGCCAAGCTGCAGAGCACAGTACCTTCGTCTTTAGCCTCTCTTCTCGTCTACATCTTAGCAAAAAGCTTTTCCACTCTGTCTGGCAAGGAGAAACTGTGCCAGCACAGAAAACATCTCCCATCGTGTTCTAGAGGCTGCACGGAGGTCTGACGAGTGTTTTGCAAGAAGAGAAAGAAAGTTGTCCAAAACAGCTTCCAATCGAATATTCATGTGAATAGAAAAGGCAGGAGAGTGGTCAGGTACTGTTTTCTCTCAGTTGGCAAGCTGCACACACAATGGCAGTGTTGTACAGCTTGCTTCTTCACCTTTGCCAAGCTGCAGAGCACAGTACCTTCGTCTTTAGCCTCTCTTCTCGTCTACATCTTAGCAAAAAGCTTTTCCACTCTGTCTGGCAAGGAGAAACTGCGCCAGCACACAAAGCATCTCCCATCGTGTTCTAGAGCTGGCACGGATGTCTGCCGAGTGTTTAGCAAGAAGAGAAAGAAAGTTGTCCAAAACAGCTTCCAATCGAATATTCATGTGAATAGAAAAGGCAGGAGAGTGGTCAGGTACTGTTTTCTCTCAGTTGGCAAGCTGCACACACAATGGCAGTGTTGTACAGCTTGCTTCTTCACCTTTGCCAAGATGCAGAGCACAGTACCTTCGTCTTTAGCCTCTCTTCTCGTCTACATCTTAGCAAAAAGCTTTTCCACTCTGGCTGGCAAGGAGAAACTGTGCCAGCACACAAAACATCTCCCGTCGTGTTCTAGAGGCTGCACGGAGGTCTGCCGAGTGTTTTGCAAGAAGAGAAAGAAAGTTGTCCAAAACAGCTTCCAATCGAATATTCATGTGAATAGAAAAGGCAGGAGAGTGGTCAGGTACTGTTTTCTCTCAGTTGGCAAGCTGCACACACAATGGCAAAGATGTACAACTTGCTTCTTCACCTTTGCCAAGCTGCAGAGCACAGTACCTTCGTCTTTAGCCTCTCTTCTCGTCTACATCTTAGCAAAAAGCTTTTCCACTCTGTCTGGCTAGGAGAAACTGTGCCAGCACACAAAACATCTCCCATCGTGTTCTAGAAGTTGCACGGAGGTCTGCCGAGTGTTTTGCAAGAAGAGAAAGAAAGTTGTCCAAAACAGCTTCCAATCGAATATTCATGTGAATAGAAAAGGCAGGAGAGTGGTCAGGTACTGTTTTCTCTCAGTTGGCAAGCTGCACACACAATGGCAGTGTTGTACAGGTTGCTTCTACACCTTTGCCAAGCTGCCGCTCTCTCCGGCTCCCGGAGGCGAAGAAGCGGCTTCTTCGCGCAAAGACGATTCAGCCGCTCACAGTGCTCTGCGGTGTGCGCCTTCTGCCGAAAGACGCCCGTGAGCAGAGCTTAGCTCTGCAGAGCACCGTACCTTCGTCTTTAGCCTCTCTTCTCGTCTACATCTTAGCAAAAAGCTTTTCCACTCTCTCTGGCAAGGAGAAACTGTGCCAGCACACAAAACATCTCCCATCGTGTTCTAGAGCTTGCACGGAGGTCTGCCGAGTGTTTTGCAAGAAGAGAAAGAAAGTTGTCCAAAACAGCTTCCAATCGAATATTCATGTGAATAGAAAAGGCAGGAGAGTGGTCAGGTACTGTTTTCTCTCAGTTGGCAAGCTGCACACACAATGGCAGTGTTGTAAGGCTTGCTTCTACACCTTTGCCAAGCTGCCGCTCTCTCCGGCTCCCGGAGGCGAAGAAGCGGCTTCTTCGCGCAAAGACGATTCTGCCGCTCACAGTGCCCTGCGGTGTGCGCCTTCTGCCGAAAAACGGCCGTGAGCAGAGCTCAGCTCTGCAGAGCACCGTAGCTTCGTCTTTAGCCTCTCTTCTCGTCTACATCTTAGCAAAAAGCTTTTCCACTCTGTCTGGCAAGGAGAAACTGTGCCAGCCCACAAAACATCTCCCATCGTGTTCTCGAGCTTGCACGGAGGTCTGACGAGTGTTTTGCAAGAAGAGAAAGAAAGTTGTCCAAAACAGCTTCCAATCGAATATTCATGTGAATAGAAAAGGCAGGAGAGTGGTCAGGTACTGTTTTCTCTCAGTTGGCAAGCTGCACACACAATGGCACTGTTGTACAGCTTGCTTCTTCACCTTTGCCAAGCTGCAGAGCACAGTACCTTCGTCTTTAGCCTATCACTCGTCTACATCTTAGCAAAAAGCTTTTCCACTCTGTCTGGAAAGGAGAAACTGTGCCAGCACACAAAACATCCCCCATCGTGTTCTAGAGGCTGCACGGAGGTCTGCCGAGTGTTTTGCAAGAAGAGAAAGAAAGTTGTCCAAAACAGCTTCCAATCGAATATTCATGTGAATAGAAAAGGCAGGAGAGTGGTCAGATACGGTTTTCTCTCAGTTGGCAAGATGCACACACAATGGCAGTGTTGTACAGCTTGCTTCTTCACCTTTGCCAAGCTGCAGAGCACAGTACCTTCGTCTTTAGCCTCTCTTCTCGTCTACATCTTAGCAAAAAGCTTTTCCACTCTGTCTGGCAAGGAGAAACTGTGCCAGCACACAAAACATCTCCCATCGTGTTCTAGAGCTTGCACGGAGGTCTGCCGAGTGTTTTGCAAGAAGAGAAAGAAAGTTGTCCAAAACAGCTTCCAATTAAATATTCATGTGAATAGAAAAGACAGGAGAGTGGTCAGGTACAGTTTTCTCTCAGTTGGCAAGCTGCACACACAATGGCAGTGTTGTACAGCTTGCTTCTTCACCTTTGCCAAGCTGCAGAGCACAGTACCTTCGTCTTTAGCCTCTCTTCTCGTCTACATCTTAGCAAAAAGCTTTTCCACTCTGGCTGGCAAGGAGAAACTGTGCCAGCACACAAAACATCTCCCATCGTGTTCTAGAGGCTGCACGGAGGTCTGCCGAGTGTTTTGCAAGAAGAGAAAGAAAGTTGTCCAAAACAGCTTCCAATTAAATATTCATGTGAATAGAAAAGGCAGGAGAGTGGTCAGGTACTGTTTTCTCTCAGTTGGCAAGCTGCACACACAATGGCAGTGTTGTACAGCTTGCTTCTTCACCTTTGCCAAGCTGCAGAGCACAGTACCTTCGTCTTTAGCCTCTCTTCTCGTCTACATCTTAGCAAAAAGCTTTTCCACTCTGTCTGGCAAGGAGAAACTGTGCCAGCACACAAAACATCTCCCATCGTGTTCTCGAGCTTGCACGGAGGTCTGCCGAGTGTTTTGCAAGTAGAGAAAGAAAGTTGTCCAAAACAACTTCCAATCGAATATTCATGTGAATAGAAAAGGCAGGAGAGTGGTCAGGTACTGTTTTCTCTCAGTTGGCAAGCTGCACACACAATCGCAGTGTTGTACAGCTTGCTTCTACACCTTTGCCAAGCTGCCGCTCTCTCCGGCTCCCGGAGGCGAAGAAGCGGCTTCTTCGCGCAAAGACGATTCTGCTGCTCACAGTGCTCTGCGGTGTGCGCCTTCTGCCGAAAGAGGCCCGGGAGCAGAGCTTAGCTCTGCAGAGCACCGTAGCTTCGTCTTTAGCCTCTCTTCTCGTCTACATCTTAGCAAAAAGCTTTTCCACTCTGTCTGGCAATGAGAAACTGTGCCAGCACAGAAAACATCTCCCATCGTGTTCTAGAGACTGCACGGAGGTCTGCCGAGTGTTTTGCAAGAAGAGAATGAAAGTTGTCCAAAACAGCTTCCAATCGAATATTCATGTGAATAGAAAAGGCAGGAGAGTGGTCAGGTACTGTTTTCTCTCAGTTGGCAAGCTGCACACACAATGGCAGTGTTGTACAGCTTGCTTCTTCACCTTTGCCAAGCTGCAGCGCACAGTACCTTCGTCTTTAGCCTCTCTTCTCGTCTACATCTTAGCAAAAAGCTTTTCCACTCTGTCTGGCAAGGAGAAACTGCGCCAGCACACAAAACATCTCCCATCGTGTTCTAGAGCTGGCACGGAGGTCTGACGAGTGTTTTGCAAGAAGAGAAAGAAAGTTGTCCAAAACAGCTTCCAATCGAATATTCATGTGAATAGAAAAGGCAGGAGAGTGGTCAGGTACTGTTTTCTCTCAGTTGGCAAGCTGCACACACAATGGCACTGTTGTACAGCTTGCTTCTTCACCTTTGCCAAGCTGCAGAGCACAGTAGCTTCGTCTTTAGCCTCTCTTCTCGTCTACATCTTAGCAAAAAGCTTTTCCACTCTGGCTGGCAAGGAGAAACTGTGCCAGCACACAAAACATCTCCCATCGTGTTCTAGAGGCTGCACGGAGGTCTGCCGAGTGTTTTGCAAGAAGAGAATGAAAGTTGTCCAAAACAGCTTCCAATCGAATATTCATGTGAATAGAAAAGGCAGGAGAGTGGTCAGGTACTGTTTTCTCTCAGTTGGCAAGCTGCACACACAATGGCAAAGTTGTACAACTTGCTTCTTCACCTTTGCCAAGCTGCAGAGCACAGTACCTTCGTCTTTAGCCTCTCTTCTCGTCTACATCTTAGCAAAAAGCTTTTCCACTCTGTCTGGCAAGGAGAAACTGTGCCAGCACACAAAACATCTCCCATCGTGTTCTAGAAGTTGCACGGAGGTCTGCCGAGTGTTTTGCAAGAAGAGAAAGAAAGTTGTCCAAAACAGCTTCCAATCGAATATTCATGTGAATAGAAAAGGCAGGAGAGTGGTCAGGTACTGTTTTCTCTCAGTTGGCAAGCTGCACACACAATGGCAGTGTTGTACAGCTTGCTTCTACACCTTTGCTAAGCTGCCGCTCTCTCCGGCTCCCGGAGGCGAAGAAGCGGCTTCTTCGCACAAAGACGATTCAGCCGCTCACAGTGCTCTGCGGTGTGCGCCTTCTGCCGAAAGACGCCCGTGAGCAGAGCTTAGCTCTGCAGAGCACTGTAGCTTCGTCTTTAGCCTCTCTTCTCGTCTACATCTTAGCAAAAAGCTTTTCCACTCTCTCTGGCAAGGAGAAACTGTGCCAGCACACAAAACATCTCCCATCGTGTTCTAGAGCTTGCACGGAGGTCTGCCGAGTGTTTTGCAAGAAGAGAAAGAAAGTTGTCCAAAACAGCTTCCAATCGAATATTCATGTGAATAGAAAAGGCAGGAGAGTGGTCAGGTACTGTTTTCTCTCAGTTGGCAAGCTGCACACACAATGGCAGTGTTGTAAGGCTTGCTTATACACCTTTGCCAAGCTGCCGCTCTCTCCGGCTCCCGGAGGCGAAGAAGCGGCTTCTTCGCGCAAAGACGATTCTGCCGCTCACAGTGCCCTGCGGTGTGCGCCTTCTGCCGAAAAACGGCCGTGAGCAGAGCTTAGCTCTGCAGAGCACCGTAGCTTCGTCTTTAGCCTCTCTTCTCGTCTACATCTTAGCAAAAAGCTTTTCCACTCTGTCTGGCAAGGAGAAACTGTGCCAGCACACAAAACATCTCCCATCGTGTTCTCGAGCTTCCACGGAGGTCTGACGAGTGTTTTGCAAGAAGAGAAAGAAAGTTGTCCAAAACAGCTTCCAATCGAATATTCATGTGAATAGAAAAGGCAGGAGAGTGGTCAGGTACTGTTTTCTCTCAGTTGGCAAGCTGCACACACAATGGCACTGTTGTACAGCTTGCTTCTTCACCTTTGCCAAGCTGCAGAGCACAGTACCTTCGTCTTTAGCCTATCACTCGTCTACATCTTAGCAAAAAGCTTTTCCACTCTGTCTGGCAAGGAGAAACTGTGCCAGCACACAAAACATCCCCCATCGTGTTCTAGAGGCTGCACGGAGGTCTGCCGAGTGTTTTGCAAGAAGAGAAAGAAAGTTGTCCAAAACAGCTTCCAATCGAATATTCATGTGAATAGAAAAGGCAGGAGAGTGGTCAGATACGGTTTTCTCTCAGTTGGCAAGCTGCACACACAATGGCAGTGTTGTACAGCTTGCTTCTTCACCTTTGCCAAGCTGCAGAGCACAGTACCTTCGTCTTTAGCCTCTCTTCTCGTCTACATCTTAGCAAAAAGCTTTTCCACTCTGTCTGGCAAGGAGAAACTGTGCCAGCACACAAAACATCTCCCATCGTGTTCTAGAGGCTGCACGGAGGTCTGCCGAGTGTTTTGCAAGAAGAGAAAGAAAGTTGTCCAAAACAGCTTCCAATTAAATATTCATGTGAATAGAAAAGGCAGGAGAGTGGTCAGGTACTGTTTTCTCTCAGTTGGCAAGCTGCACACACAATGGCAGTGTTGTACAGCTTGCTTCTTCACTTTTGCCAAGCTGCAGAGCACAGTACCTTCGTCTTTAGCCTCTCTTCTCGTCTACATCTTAGCAAAAAGCTTTTCCACTCTGTCTGGCAAGGAGAAACTGTGCCAGCACACAAAACATCTCCCATCGTGTTCTAGAATTTGCACGGAGGTCTGCCGAGTGTTTTGCAAGAAGAGAAAGAAAGTTGTCCAAAACAACTTCCAATCGAATATTCATGTGAATAGAAAAGGCAGGAGAGTGGTCAGGTACTGTTTTCTCTCAGTTGGCAAGCTGCACACACAATCGCAGGGTTGTACAGCTTGCTTCTACACCTTTGCCAAGCTGCCGCTCTCTCCGGCTCCCTGAGGCGAAGAAGCGGCTTCTTCGCGCAAAGACGATTCTGCCTCTCACAGTGCTCTGCGGTGTGCGCCTTCTGCCGAAAAACGGCCGTGAGCAGAGCTTAGCTCTGCAGAGCACCGTAGCTTCGTCTTTAGCCTCTCTTCTCGTCTACATCTTAGCAAAAAGCTTTTCCACTCTGTCTGGCAAGGAGAAACTGTGCCAGCACACAAAACATCTCCCATCGTGTTCTCGAGCTTGCACGGAGGTCTGCCGAGTGTTTTGCTAGAAGAGAAAGAAAGTTGTCCAAAACATCTTCCAATCGAATATTCATGTGAATAGAAAAGGCAGGAGAGTGGTCGGGTACTGTTTTCTCTCAGTTGGCAAGCTGCACACACAATGGCAGTGTTGTACAGCTTGCTTCTTCAACTTTGCCAAGCTGCAGAGCACAGTACCTTCGTCTTTAGCCTCTCACTCGTCTACATCTTAGCAAAAAGCTTTTCCACTCTGTCTGGCAAGGAGAAACTGTGCCAGCACACAAAACATCTCCCATCGTGTTCTAGAGGCTGCACGGAGGTCTGCCGAGTGTTTTGCTAGAAGAGAAAGAAAGTTGTCCAAAACATCTTCCAATCGAATATTCATGTGAATAGAAAAGGCAGGAGAATGGTCGGGTACTGTTTTCTCTCAGTTGGCAAGCTGCACACACAATGGCAGTGTTGTACAGCTTGCTTCTTCACCTTTGCCAAGCTGCAGAGCACAGTACCTTCGTCTTTAGCCTCTCACTCGTCTACATCTTAGCAAAAAGCTTTTCCACTCTGTCTGGCAAGGAGAAACTGTGCCAGCACACAAAACATCTCCCATCGTGTTCTAGAGCTGGCACGGAGGTCTGCCGAGTGTTTTGCAAGAAGAGAAAGAAAGTTGTCCAAAACAGCTTCCAATCGAATATTCATGTGAATAGAAAAGGCAGGAGAGTGGTCAGGTACTGTTTTCTCTCAGTTGGCAAGCTGCGCACACAATGGCAGTGTTGTACAGCTTGCTTCTACACCTTTGCCAAGCTGCCGCTCTCTCCGGCTCCCGGAGGCGAAGAAGCGGCTTCTTCGCGCAAAGACGAGTCAGCCGCTCACAGTGCTCTGCGGTGTGCGACTTCTGCCGACAGACGCCCGTGAGCAGATTTTAGTTCTGCAGAGCACCGTACCTTCGTCTTTAGCCTCTCTTCTCGTCTACATCTTAGCAAAAAGCTTTTCCACTCTGGCTGGCAAGGAGAAACTGTGCCAGCACACAAAATATCTCCCATCGTGTTCTAGAGGCTGCACGGAGGTCTGCCGAGTGTTTTGCAAGAAGAGAAAGAAAGTTGTCCAAAACAGCTTCCAATCAAATATTCATGTTAATAGAAAAGGCAGGAGAGTGGTCAAGTATAGTTTACTTAAAGTTGGCAAGCTGCAAACGCAATGGCAGTGTTGTACAGCTTGCTTCTTCACCTTTGCCAAGCTGCAGAGCACAGTACCTTCGTCTTTAGCCTCTCTTCTCGTCTACATCTTAGCAAAAAGCTTTTCCACTCTGTCTTGCAAGGAGAAACTGTGCCAGCACACAAAACATCTCCCATCGTGTTCTAGAGGCTGCACGGAGGTCTGCCGAGTGTTTTGCAAGAAGAGAAAGAAAGTTGTCCAAAACAGCTTCCAATCGAATATTCATGTGAATAGAAAAGGCAGGAGAGTGGTCAGGTACTGTTTTCTCTCAGTTGGCAAGCTGCGCACACAATGGCAGTGTTGTACAGCTTGCATCTACACCTTTGCCAAGCTGCCGCTCTCTCCGGCTCCCGGAGGCGAAGAAGCGGCTTCTCCGCGCAAAGACTATTCAGCCGCTCACAGTGCTCTGCGGTGTGCGACTTCTGCCGAAAGACGCCCGGGAGCAGAGCTTAGCTCAGCAGAGCACCGTACCTTCTTCTTTAGCCTCTCTTCTCGTCTACATCTTAGCAAAAAGCTTTTCCACTCTGTCTGGCAAGGAGAAACTGTGCCAGCACACAAAACATCTCCCATCGTGTTCTAGAAGTTGCACGGAGGTTTGCCAAGTTTTTTGCAAGAAGAGAATGAAAGTTGTCCAAAACAGCTTCCAATCGAATATTCATGTGAATAGAAAAGGCAGGAGAGTGGTCAGGTACTGTTTTCTCTCAGTTGGCAAGCTGCACACACAATGGCACTGTTGTACATCTTGCATCTTCACCTTTGCCATGCTGCAGAGCACAGTACCTTCGTCTTTAGCCTCTCTTCTCATCTACATCTTAGCAAAAAGCTTTTCCACTCTGTCTGGCAAGGAGGAACTGTGCCAGCACACAAAACATCTCCCATCGTGTTCTCGAGCTTGCACGGAGGTCTGCCGAGTGTTTTGCAAGAAGAGAAAGAAAGTTGTCCAAAACAGATTCCAATTAAATATTCATGTGAATATAAAAGGCAGGAGAGTGGTCAGGTACTGTTTTCTCTCAGTTGGCAAGCTGCACACACAATGGCAAAGTTGTACAACTTGCTTCTTCACCTTTGCCAAGATGCAGAGCACAGTACCTTCGTCTTTAGCCTCTCTTCTCGTCTACATCTTAGCAAAAAGCTTTTCCACTCTGTCTGGCAAGGAGAAACTGTGCCAGCACACAAAACATCTCCCATCGTGTTTTAGAGGCTGCACGGAGGTCTGCCGAGTGTTTTGCAAGAAGAGAAAGAAAGTTGTCCAAAACAGCTTCCAATCGAATATTCATGTGAATAGAAAAGGCAGGAGAGTGGTCAGGTACTGTTTTCTCTCAGTTGGCAAGCCGCACACACAATGGCAGTGTTGTACAGCTTGCTTCTTCACCTTTGCCAAGCTGCAGAGCACAGTACCTTCGTCTTTAGCCTCTCTTCTCGTCTACATCTTAGCAAAAAGCTTTTCCACTCTGTCTGGCAAGGAGAAACTGTGCCAGCACACAAAACATCTCCCATCGTGTTCTAGAGGCTGCACGGAGATCTGCCGAGTGTTTTGCAAGAAGAGAATGAAAGTTGTCCAAAACAGCTTCCAATCGAATATTCATGTGAATAGAAAAGGCAGGAGAGTGGTCAGGTACTGTTTTCTCTCAGTTGGCAAGCTGCACACACAATGGCAAAGATGTACAACTTGCTTCTTCACTTTTGCCAAGCTGCAGAGCACAGTACCTTCGTCTTTAGCCTCTCTTCTCGTCTACATCTTACCATAAAGCTTTTCCACTCTGTCTGGCAAGGAGAAACTGTGCCAGCACACAAAACATCTCCCATCGTGTTCTAGAAGTTGCACGGAGGTCTGCCGAGTGTTTTGCAAGAAGAGAAAGAAAGTTGTCCAAAACAGCTTCCAATCGAATATTCATGTGAATAGAAAAGGCAGGAGAGTGGTCAGGTACTGTTTTCTCTCAGTTGGCAAGCTGCACACACAATGGCAAAGATGTACAACTTGCTTCTTCACCTTTGCCAACCTGCAGAGCACAGTACCTTCGTCTTTAGCCTCTCTTCTCGTCTACATCTTACCATAAAGCTTTTCCACTCTGTCTGGCAAGGAGAAACTGTGCCAGCACACAAAACATCTCCCATCGTGTTCTAGAAGTTGCACGGAGGTCTGCCGAGTGTTTTGCAAGAAGAGAAAGAAAGTTGTCCAAAACAGCTTCCAATCGAATATTCATGTGAATAGAAAAGGCAGGAGAGTGGTCAGGTACTGTTTTCTCTCAGTTGGCAAGCTGCACACACAATGGCAGTGTTGTACAGCTTGCTTCTACACCTTTGCCAAGCTGCCGCTCTCTCCGGCTCCCGGAGACGAAGAAGCGGCTTCTTCGCGCAAAGACGATTCTGCCTCTCACAGTGCTCTGCGGTGTGCGCCTTCTGCCGAAAAACGGCCGTGAGCAGAGCTTAGCTCTGCAGAGCACCGTAGCTTCGTCTTTAGCCTCTCTTCTCGTCTACATCTTAGCAAAAAGCTTTTCCACTCTGTCTGGCAAGGAGAAACTGTGCCAGCACACAAAACATCTCCCATCGTGTTCTCGAGCTTTCACGGAGGTCTGCCGAGTGTTTTGCTAGAAGAGAAAGAAAGTTGTCCAAAACATCTTCCAATCGAATATTCATGTGAACAGAAAAGGCAGGAGAGTGGTCGGGTACAGTTTTCTCTCAGTTGGCAAGCTGCACACACAATGGCAGTGTTGTACAGCTTGCTTCTTCACCTTTGCCAAGCTGCAGAGCACAGTACCTTCGTCTTTAGCCTCTCACTCGTCTACATCTTAGCAAAAAGCTTTTCCACTCTGTCTGGCAAGGAGAAACTGTGCCAGCACACAAAACATCTCCCATCGTGTTCTAGAGGCTGCACGGAGGTCTGCCGAGTGTTTTGCTAGAAGAGAAAGAAAGTTGTCCAAAACATCTTCCAATCGAATATTCATGTGAATAGAAAAGGCAGGAGAGTGGTCGGGTACTGTTTTCTCTCAGTTGGCAAGCTGCACACACAATGGCAGTGTTGTACAGCTTGCTTCTTCACCTTTGCCAAGCTGCAGAGCACAGTACCTTCGTCTTTAGCCTCTCACTCGTCTACATCTTAGCAAAAAGCTTTTCCACTCTGTCTGGCAAGGAGAAACTGTGCCAGCACACAAAACATCTCCCATCGTGTTCTAGAGCTGGCACGGAGGTCTGCCGAGTGTTTTGCAAGAAGAGAAAGAAAGTTGTCCAAAACAGCTTCCAATCGAATATTCATGTGAATAGAAAAGGCAGGAGAGTGGTCAGGTACTGTTTTCTCTCAGTTGGCAAGCTGCGCACACAATGGCAGTGTTGTACAGCTTGCTTCTACACCTTTGCCAAGCTGCCGCTCTCTCCGGCTCCCGGAGGCGAAGAAGCGGCTTCTTCGCGCAAAGACGAGTCAGCCGCTCACAGTGCTCTGCGGTGTGCGACTTCTGCCGACAGACGCCCGTGAGCAGATTTTAGCTCTGCAGAGCACCGTACCTTCGTCTTTAGCCTCTCTTCTCGTCTACATCTTAGCAAAAAGCTTTTCCACTCTGTCTGGCAAGGAGAAACTGTGCCAGCACACAAAATATCTCCCATCGTGTTCTAGAGGCTGCACGGAGGTCTACCGAGTGTTTTGCAAGAAGAGAAAGAAAGTTGTCCAAAACAGCTTCCAATCAAATATTCATGTTAATAGAAAAGGCAGGAGAGTGGTCAAGTATAGTTTACTTAAAGTTGGCAAGCTGCAAACGCAATGGCAGTGTTGTACAGCTTGCTTCTTCACCTTTGCCAAGCTGCAGAGCACAGTACCTTCGTCTTTAGCCTCTCTTCTCGTCTACATCTTAGCAAAAAGCTTTTCCACTCTGTCTGGCAAGGAGAAACTGTGCCAGCACACAAAACATCTCCCATCGTGTTCTAGAGGCTGCACGGAGGTCTGCCGAGTGTTTTGCAAGAAGAGAAAGAAAGTTGTCCAAAACAGCTTCCAATCGAATATTCATGTGAATAGAAAAGGCAGGAGAGTGGTCAGGTACTGTTTTCTCTCAGTTGGCAAGCTGCGCACACAATGGCAGTGTTGTACAGCTTGCATCTACACCTTTGCCAAGCTGCCGCTCTCTCCGGCTCCCGGAGGCGAAGAAGCGGCTTCTCCGCGCAAAGACTATTCAGCCGCTCACAGTGCTCTGCGGTGTGCGACTTCTGCCGAAAGACGCCCGGGAGCAGAGCTTAGCTCAGCAGAGCACCGTACCTTCGTCTTTAGCCTCTCTTCTCGTCTACATCTTAGCAAAAAGCTTTTCCACTCTGTCTGGCAAGGAGAAACTGTGCCAGCACACAAAACATCTCCCATCGTGTTCTAGAAGTTGCACGGAGGTCTGCCAAGTTTTTTGCAAGAAGAGAATGAAAGTTGTCCAAAACAGCTTCCAATCGAATATTCATGTGAATAGAAAAGGCAGGAGAGTGGTCAGGTACTGTTTTCTCTCAGTTGGAAAGCTGCACACACAATGGCACTGTTGTACATCTTGCATCTTCACCTTTGCCATGCTGCAGAGCACAGTCCCTTCGTCTTTAGCCTCTCTTCTCGTCTACATCTTAGCAAAAAGCTTTTCCACTCTGTCTGGAAAGGAGGAACTGTGCCAGCGCAAAAAACATCTCCCATCGTGTTCTAGAGCTTGCACGGAGGTCTGCCGAGTGTTTTGCAAGAAGAGAAAGAAAGTTGTCCAAAACAGATTCCAATTAAATATTCATGTGAATATAAAAGGCAGGAGAGTGGTCAGGTACTGTTTTCTCTCAGTTGGCAAGCTGCACACACAATGGCAAAGTTGTACAACTTGCTTCTTCACCTTTGCCAAGATGCAGAGCACAGTACCTTCGTCTTTAGCCTCTCTTCTCGTCTACATCTTAGCAAAAAGCTTTTCCACTCTGTCTGGCAAGGAGAAACTGTGCCAGCACACAAAACATCTCCCATCGTGTTTTAGAGGCTGCACGGAGGTCTGCCGAGTGTTTTGCAAGAAGAGAAAGAAAGTTGTCCAAAACAGCTTCCAATCGAATATTCATGTGAATAGAAAAGTCAGGAGAGTGGTCAGGTACTGTTTTCTCTCAGTTGGCAAGCCGCACACACAATGGCAGTGTTGTACAGCTTGCTTCTTCACCTTTGCCAAGCTGCAGAGCACAGTACCTTCGTCTTTAGCCTCTCTTCTCGTCTACATCTTAGCAAAAAGCTTTTCCACTCTGTCTGGCAAGGAGAAACTGTGCCAGCACACAAAACATCTCCCATCGTGTTCTAGAAGTTGCATGGAGGTCTGCCGAGTGTTTTGCAAGAAGAGAAAGAAAGTTGTCCAAAACAGCTTCCAATCGAATATTCATGTGAATAGAAAAGGCAGGAGAGTGGTCAGGTACTGTTTTCTCTCAGTTGGCAAGCTGCACACACAATGGCAGTGTTGTACAGCTTGCTTCTTCACCTTTGCCAAGCTGCAGAGCACAGTACCTTCGTCTTTAGCCTCTCTTCTCGTCTACATCTTAGCAAAAAGCTTTTCCACTCTGTCTGGCAAGGAGAAACTGTGCCAGCACACAAAACATCTCCCATCGTGTTCTACAGGCTGCGTGGAGATCTGCCGAGTGTTTTGCAAGAAGAGAAAGAAAGTTGTCCTAAACAGCTTCCAATCGAATATTCATGTGACTAGAAAAGGCAGGAGAGTGGTCAGGTACTGTTTTCTCTCAGTTGGCAAGCTGCGCACACAATGGCAGTGTTGTACAGCTTGCTTCTTAACCTTTGCCAATCTGCAGAGCACAGTACCTTCTTCCTTAGTCTCTCTTCTCGTCCACATCTTAGCATAAAGCTTTTCCACTCTGTCTGGCAAGGAGAAACTGTGCCAGCACACAAAACATCTCCCATCGTGTTCTCGAGCTTGCACGGAGGTCTGCCGAGTGTTTTGCAAGAAGAGAAAGAAAGTTGTCCAAAACAGCTTCCAATCGAATATTCATGTGAATAGAAAAGGCAGGAGAGTGGTCAGGTACTGTTTTCTCTCAGTTGGCAAGCTGCACACACAATGGCAGTGTTGTACAGCTTGCTTCTTCACCTTTGCCAAGCTGCAGAGCACAGTACCTTCGTCTTTAGCCTCTCTTCTCGTCTACATCTTAGCAAAAAGCTTTTCCACTCTGTCTGGCAAGGAGAAACTGTGCCAGCACACAAAACATCTCCCATCGTGTTCTAGAGGCTGCACGGAGGTCTGCCGAGTGTTTTGCAAGAAGAGAAAGAAAGTTGTCCAAAACAGCTTCCAATCGAATATTCATGTGAATAGAAAAGGCAGGAGAGTGGTCAGGTACTGTTTTCTCTCAGTTGGCAAGCTGCGCACACAATGGCAGTGTTGTACAGCTTGCTTCTACACCTTTGCCAAGCTGCCGCTCTCTCCGGCTCCCGGAGGCGAAGAAGCGGCTTCTTCGCGCAAAGACGAGTCAGCCGCTCACAGTGCTCTGCGGTGTGCGACTGCTGCCGACAGACGCCCGTGAGCAGATTTTAGCTCTGCAGAGCACCGTACCTTCGTCTTTAGCCTCTCTTCTCGTCTACATCTTAGCAAAAAGCTTTTCCACTCTGGCTGGCAAGGAGAAACTGTGCCAGCACACAAAACATCTCCCATCGTGTTCTAGAGGCTGCACGGAGGTCTGCCGAGTGTTTTGCAAGAAGAGAATGAAAGTTGTCCAAAACAGCTTGCAATCAAATATTCATGTGAATAGAAAAGGCAGGAGAGTGGTCAAGTATAGTTTACTTAAAGTTGGCAAGCTGCAAACGCAATGGCAGTGTTGTACAGCTTGCTTCTTCACCTTTGCCAAGCTGCAGAGCACAGTACCTTCGTCTTTAGCCTCTCTTCTCGTCTACATATTAGCAAAAAGCTTTTCCACTCTGGCTGGCAAGGAGAAACTGTGCCAGCACACAAAACATCTCCCATCGTGTTCTAGAGGCTGCACGGAGGTCTGCCGAGTGTTTTGCAAGAAGAGAAAGAAAGTTGTCCAAAACAGCTTCCAATCGAATATTCATGTGAATAGAAAAGGCAGGAGAGTGGTCAGGTACTGTTTTCTCTCAGTTGGCAAGCTGCGCACACAATCGCAGTGTTGTACAGCTTGCATCTACACCTTTGCCAAGCTGCCGCTCTCTCCGGCTCCCGGAGGCGAAGAAGCGGCTTCTCCGCGCAAAGACGATTCAGCCGCTCACAGTGCTCTGCGGTGTGCGACTTCTGCCGAAAGACGCCCGGGAGCAGAGCTTAGCTCAGCAGAGCACCGTACCTTCGTCTTTAGCCTCTCTTCTCGTCTACATCTTAGCAAAAAGCTTTTCCACTCTGTCTGGCAAGGAGAAACTGTGCCAGCACACAAAACATCTCCCATCGTGTTCTAGAGGCTGCACGGAGGTGTGCCGAGTGTTTTGCAAGAGGAGAAAGAAAGTTGTCCAAAACAGCTTCCAATCGAATATTCATGTGAATAGAAAAGGCAGGAGAGTGGTCAGGTACTGTTTTCTCTCAGTTGGCAAGCTGCACACACAATGGCACTGTTGTACAGCTTGCTTCTTCACCTTTGCCAAGCTGCAGAGCACAGTACCTTCGTCTTTAGCCTCTCTTCTCGTCTACATCTTAGCAAAAAGCTTTTCCACTCTGTCTGGCAAGGAGAAACTGTGCCAGCACACAAAACATCTCCCATCGTGTTCTAGAAGTTGCACGGAGGTCTGCCGAGTGTTTTGCAAGAAGAGAATGAAAGTTGTCCAAAACAGCTTCCAATCGAATATTCATGTGAATAGAAAAGGCAGGAGAGTGGTCAGGTACTGTTTTCTCTCAGTTGGCAAGCTGCACACACAATGGCACTGTTGTACATCTTGCATCTTCACCTTTGCCATGCTGCAGAGCACAGTACCTTCGTCTTTAGCCTCTCTTCTCGTCTACATCTTAGCAAAAAGCTTTTCCACTCTGTCTGGAAAGGAGAAACTGTGCCAGCACACAAAACATCTCCCATCGTGTTCTAGAGCTTGCACGGAGGTCTGCCGAGTGTTTTGCAAGAAGAGAAAGAAAGTTGTCCAAAACAGCTTCCAATTAAATATTCATGTGAATAGAAAAGGCAGGAGAGTGGTCAGGTACTGTTTTCTCTCAGTTGGCAAGCTGCACACACAATGGCAAAGTTGTACAACTTGCTTCTTCACCTTTGCCAAGCTGCAGAGCACAGTACCTTCGTCTTTAGCCTCTCTTCTCGTCTACATCTTACCAAAAAGCTTTTCCACTCTGTCTGGCAAGGAGAAACTGTGCCAGCACACAAAACATCTCCCATCGTGTTCTAGAGGCTGCACGGAGGTCTGACGAGTGTTTTGCAAGAAGAGAAAGAAAGTTGTCCAAAACAGCTTCCAATCGAATATTCATGTGAATAGAAAAGGCAGGAGAGTGGTCAGGTACTGTTTTCTCTCAGTTGGCAAGCTGCACACACAATGGCAGTGTTGGACAGCTTGCTTCTTCACCTTTGCCAAGCTGCAGAGCACAGTACCTTCGTCTTTAGCCTCTCTTCTCGTCTACATCTTAGCAAAAAGCTTTTCCACTCTGTCTGGCAAGGAGAAACTGTGCCAGCACACAAAACATCTCCCATCGTGTTCTAGAAGTTGCACGGAGATCTGCCGAGTGTTTTGCAAGAAGAGAAAGAAAGTTGTCCAAAACAGCTTCCAATCGAATATTCATGTGAATAGAAAAGGCAGGAGAGTGGTCAGGTACTGTTTTCTGTCAGTTGGCAAGCTGCACACACAATGGCAGTGTTGTACAGCTTGCTTCTTCACCTTTGCCAAGCTGCAGAGCACAGTACCTTCGTCTTTAGCCTCTCTTCTCGTCTACATCTTAGCAAAAAGCTTTTCCACTCTGTCTGGCAAGGAGAAACTGTGCCAGCACAGAAAACATCTCCCATCGTGTTCTACAGGCTGCGTGGATGTCTGCCGAGTGTTTTGCAAGAAGAGAAAGAAAGTTGTCCAAAACAGCTTCCAATCGAATATTCATGTGACTAGAAAAGGCAGGAGAGTGGTCAGGTACTGTTTTCTCTCAGTTGGCAAGCTGCGCACACAATGGCAGTGTTGTACAGCTTGCTTCTTAACCTTTGCCAAGCTGCAGAGCACAGTACCTTCTTCCTTAGTCTCTCTTCTCGTCCACATCTTAGCATAAAGCTTTTCCACTCTGTCTGGCAAGGAGAAACTGTGCCAGCACACAAAACATCTCCCATCGTGTTCTCGAGCTTGCACGGAGGTCTGACGAGTGTTTTCAAGAAGAGAAAGAAAGTTGTCCAAAACAGCTTCCAATCGAATATTCATGTGAATAGAAAAGGCAGGAGAGTGGTCAGGTACTGTTTTCTCTCAGTTGGCAAGCTGCACACACAATGGCAGTGTTGTACAGCTTGCTTCTACACCTTTGCCAAGCTGCCGCTCGCTCCGGCTCCCGGAGGCGAAGAAGCGGCTTCTTTGCGCAAAGACGATTCAGCCGCTCACAGTGCTCTGCGGTGTGGAACTTCTGCCGACAGACGCCCGTGAGCAGAGCTTAGCTCTGCAGAGCACCATACCTTCGTCTTTAGCCTCTCTTCTCGTCTACATCTTAGCAAAAAGCTTTTCCACTCTGTCTGGCAAGGAGAAACTGTGCCAGCACACAAAACATCTCCCATCGTGTTCTAGAGGCTGCACGGAGGTCTGCCGAGTGTTTTGCAAGAAGAGAAAGAAAGTTGTCCAAAACAGCTTCCAATCGAATATTCATGTGAATAGAAAAGGCAGGAGAGTGGTCAGGTACTGTTTTCTCTCAGTTAGCAAGCTGCACACACAATGGCAGTGTTGTACAGCTTGCTTCTTCACCTTTGCCAAGCTGCAGAGCACAGTACCTTCGTCTTTAGCCTCTCTTCTCGTCTACATCTTAGCAAAAAGCTTTTCCACTCTGTCTGGCAAGGAGAAACTGTGCCAGCACAGAAAACATCTCCCATCGTGTTCTACAGGGTGCGTGGAGGTCTGCCGAGTGTTTTGCAAGAAGAGAAAGAAAGTTGTCCAAAACAGCTTCCAATCGAATATTCATGTGACTAGAAAAGGCAGGAGAGTGGTCAGGTACTGTTTTCTCTCAGTTGGCAAGCTGCGCACACAATGGCAGTGTTGTACAGCTTGCTTCTTAACCTTTGCCAAGCTGCAGAGCACAGTACCTTCTTCCTTAGTCTCTCTTCTCGTCCACATCTTAGCATAAAGCTTTTCCACTCTGTCTGGCAAGGAGAAACTGTGCCAGCACACAAAACATCTCCCATCGTGTTCTCGAGCTTGCACGGAGGTCTGACGAGTGTTTTCAAGAAGAGAAAGAATGTGGTCCAAAACAGCTTCCAATCGAATATTCATGTGAATAGAAAAGGCAGGAGAGTGGTCAGGTACTGTTTTCTCTCAGTTGGCAAGCTGCACACACAATGGCAGTGTTGTACAGCTTGCTTCTACACCTTTGCCAAGCTGCCGCTCGCTCCGGCTCCCGGAGGCGAAGAAGCGGCTTCTTTGCGCAAAGACAATTCAGCCGCTCACAGTGCTCTGCGGTGTGCAACTTCTGCCGACAGACGCCCGTGAGCAGAGCTTAGCTCTGCAGAGCACCCTACCTTCGTCTTTAGCCTCTCTTCTCGTCTACATCTTAGCAAAAAGCTTTTCCACTCTGTCTGGCAAGGAGAAACTGTGCCAGCACACAAAACATCTCCCATCGTGTTCTAGAGGCTGCACGGAGGTCTGACGAGTGTTTTGCAAGAAGAGAAAGAAAGTTGTCCAAAACAGCTTCCAATCGAATATTCATGTGAATAGAAAAGGCAGGAGAGTGGTCGGGTACTGTTTTCTCTCAGTTGGCAAGCTGCACACACAATGGCAGTGTTGTACAGCTTGCTTCTTGACCTTTGCCAAGCTGCAGCGCACAGTACCTTCGTCTTTAGCCTCTCTTCTCGTCTACATCTTAGCAAAAAGCTTTTCCACTCTGTCTGGCAAGGAGAAACTGTGCCAGCACACAAAACATCTCCCATCATGTTCTAGAGGCTGCACGGAGGTCTGCCGAGTGTTTTGCAAGAAGAGAAAGAAAGTTGTCCAAAACAGCTTCCAATTAAATATTCATGTGAATAGAAAAGGCAGGAGAGTGGTCAGGTACTGTTTTCTCTCAGTTGGCAAGCTGCGCACACAATGGCAGTGTTGTACAGCTTGCTTCTACACCTTTGCCAAGCTGCCGCTCTCTCCGGCTGCCGGAGGCGAAGAAGCGGCTTCTTCGCGCAAAGACGATTCTGCCGCTCACAGTGCTCTGCGGTGTGCGCCTTCCCCCGAAAGACGCCCGGGAGCAGAGCTTAGCTCAGCAGAGCACCGTACCTTCGTCTTTAGCCTCTCTTCTCGTCTACATCTTAGCAAAAAGCTTTTCCACTCTGTCTGGCAAGGAGAAACTGTGCCAGCACACAAAACATCTCCCATCGTGTTCTAGAGGCTGCACGGAGGTCTGCCGAGTGTTTTGCAAGAAGAGAAAGAAAGTTGTCCAAAACAGCTTCCAATCGAATATTCATGTGAATAGAAAAGGCAGGAGAGTGGTCAGGTACTGTTTTCTCTCAGTTGGCAAGCTGCGCACACAATGGCAGTGTTGTACAGCTTTCATCTACACCTTTGCCAAGCTGCCGCTCTCTCCGGCTCCCGGAGGCGAAGAAGCGGCTTCTCCGCGCAAAGACGATTCAGCCGCTCACAGTGCTCTGCGGTGTGCGACTTCTGCCGAAAGACGCCCGGGAGCAGAGCTTAGCTCAGCAGAGCACCGTACCTTCGTCTTTAGCCTCTCTTCTCGTCTACATCTTAGCAAAAAGCTTTTCCACTCTGTCTGGCAAGGAGAAACTGTGCCAGCACACAAAACATCTCCCATCGTGTTCTAGAAGTTGCACGGAGGTCTGCCGAGTGTTTTGCAAGAAGAGAAAGAAAGTTGTCCAAAACAGCTTCCAATCGAATATTCATGTGAATAGAAAAGGCAGGAGAGTGGTCAGGTACTGTTTTCTCTCAGTTGGCAAGCTGCACACACAATGGCAGTGTTGTACAGCTTGCTTCTTCACCTTTGCCAAGCTGCAGAGCACAGTACCTTCGTCTTTAGCCTCTCTTCTCGTCTACATCTTAGCAAAAAGCTTTTCCACTCTGTCTGGCAAGGAGAAACTGTGCCAGCACAGAAAACATCTCCCATCGTGTTCTACAGGCTGCGTGGAGGTCTGCCGAGTGTTTTGCAAGAAGAGAAAGAAAGTTGTCCAAAACAGCTTGCAATCGAATATTCATGTGACTAGAAAAGGCAGGAGAGTGGTCAGGTACTGTTTTCTCTCAGTTGGCAAGCTGCGCACACAATGGCAGTGTTGTACAGCTTGCTTCTTAACCTTTGCCAAGCTGCAGAGCACAGTACCTTCTTCCTTAGTCTCTCTTCTCGTCCACATCTTAGCATAAAGCTTTTCCACTCTGTCTGGCAAGGAGAAACTGTGCCAGCACACAAAACATCTCCCATCGTGTTCTAGAGCTGGCACGGAGGTCTGCCGAGTGTTTTGCAAGAAGAGAAAGAAAGTTGTCCAAAACAGCTTCCAATCGAATATTCATGTGAATAGAAAAGGCAGGAGAGTGGTCAGGTACTGTTTTCTCTCAGTTGGCAAGCTGCACACACAATGGCAGTGTTGTACAGCTTGCTTCTACACCTTTGCCAAGCTGCCGCTCGCTCCGTCTCCCGGAGGCGAAGAAGCGGCTTCTTTGCGCAAAGACGATTCAGCCGCTCACAGTGCTCTGCGGTGTGCGACTTCTGCCGACAGACGCCCGTGAGCAGAGCTTAGTTCTGCAGAGCACCGTACCTTCGTCTTTAGCCTCTCTTCTCGTCTACATCTTAGCAAAAAGCTTTTCCACTCTGTCTGGCAAGGAGAAACTGTGCCAGCACACAAAACATCTCCCATCGTGTTCTAGAGGCTGCACGGAGGTCTGACGAGTGTTTTGCAAGAAGAGAAAGAAAGTTGTCCAAAACAGCTTCCAATCGAATATTCATGTGAATAGAAAAGGCAGGAGAGTGGTCAGGTACTGTTTTCTCTCAGTTGGCAAGCTGCACACACAATGGCAGTGTTGTACAGCTTGCTTCTTCACCTTTGCCAAGCTGCAGCACACAGTACCTTCGTCTTTAGCCTCTCTTCTCGTCTACATCTTAGCAAAAAGCTTTTCCACTCTGTCTGGCAAGGAGAAACTGTGCCAGCACAGAAAACATCTCCCATCGTGTTCTAGAGCTGGCACGGAGGTCTGCCGAGTGTTTTGCAAGAAGAGAAAGAAAGTTGTCCAAAACAGCTTCCAATCGAATATTCATGTGAATAGAAAAGGCAGGAGAGTGGTCAGGTACTGTTTTCTCTCAGTTGGCAAGCTGCACACACAATGGCACTGTTGTACAGCTTGCTTCTTCACCTTTGCCAAGCTGCAGAGCACAGTACCTTCGTCTTTAGCCTCTCTTCTCGTCTACATGTTAGCAAAAAGCTTTTCCAATCTGTCTGGCAAGGAGAAACTGTGACAGCACACAAAATATCTCCCATCGTGTTCTAGAGGCTGCACGGAGGTCTGCCGAGTGTTTTGCAAGAAGAGAATGAAAGTTGTCCAAAACAGCTTCCAATCGAATATTCATGTGAATAGAAAAGGCAGGAGAGTGGTCAGGTACTGTTTTCTCTCAGTTGGCAAGCTGCACACACAATGGCAAAGTTGTACAACTTGCTTCTTCACCTTTGCCAAGCTGCAGAGCACAGTACCTTCGTCTTTAGCCTCTCTTCTCGTCTACATCTTAGCAAAAAGCTTTTCCACTCTGTCTGGCAAGGAGAAACTGTGCCAGCACAGAAAACATCTCCCCTCGTGTTCTAGAGGCTGCACGGAGGTCTGCGGAGTGTTTTGCAAGAAGAGAAAGAAAGTTGTCCAAAACAGCTTCCAATCGAATATTCATGTGAATAGAAAAGGCAGGAGAGTGGTCAGGTACTGTTTTCTCTCAGTTGGCAAGCTGCACACACAATGGCACTGTTGTACAGCTTGCTTCTTCACCTTTGCCAAGCTGCAGAGCACAGTACCTTCGTCTTTAGCCTCTCTTCTCGTCTACATCTTAGCAAAAAGCTTTTCCACTCTGTCTGGCAAGGAGAAACTGTGCCAGCACACAAAACATCTCCCATCGTGTTCTAGAAGTTGCACGGAGGTCTGCCGAGTGTTTTGCAAGAAGAGAAAGAAAGTTGTCCAAAACAGCTTCCAATCGAATATTCATGTGAATAGAAAAGGCAGGAGAGTGGTCAGGTACTGTTTTCTCTCAGTTGGCAAGCTGCACACACAATGGCAGTGTTGTACAGCTTGCTTCTTCACCTTTGCCAAGCTGCAGAGCACAGTACCTTCGTCTTTAGCCTCTCTTCTCGTCTACATCTTAGCAAAAAGCTTTTCCACTCTGTCTGGCAAGGAGAAACTGTGCCAGCACAGAAAACATCTCCCATCGTGTTCTACAGGCTGCGTGGAGGTCTGCCGAGTGTTTTGCAAGAAGAGAAAGAAAGTTGTCCAAAACAGCTTCCAATCGAATATTCATGTGACTAGAAAAGGCAGGAGAGTGGTCAGGTACTGTTTTCTCTCAGTTGGCAAGCTGCGCACACAATGGCAGTGTTGTACAGCTTGCTTCTTAACCTTTGCCAAGCTGCAGAGCACAGTACCTTCTTCCTTAGTCTCTCTTCTCGTCCACATCTTAGCATAAAGCTTTTCCACTCTGTCTGGCAAGGAGAAACTGTGCCAGCACACAAAACAACTCCCATCGTGTTCTAGAAGTTGCACGGAGGTCTGCCGAGTGTTTTGCAAGAAGAGAATGAAAGTTGTCCAAAACAGCTTCCAATCGAATATTCATGTGAATAGAAAAGGCAGGAGAGTGGTCAGGTACTGTTTTCTCTCAGTTGGCAAGCTGCACACACAATGGCAGTGTTGTACAGCTTGCTTCTACACCTTTGCCAAGCTGCCGCTCGCTCCGTCTCCCGGAGGCGAAGAAGCGGCTTCTTTGCGCAAAGACGATTCAGCCGCTCACAGTGCTCTGCGGTGTGCGACTTCTGCCGACAGACGCCCGTGAGCAGAGCTTAGTTCTGCAGAGCACCGTACCTTCGTCTTTAGCCTCTCTTCTCGTCTACATCTTAGCAAAAAGCTTTTCCACTCTGTCTGGCAAGGAGAAACTGTGCCAGCACAGAAAACATCTCCCATCGTGTTCTAGAGCTGGCACGGAGGTCTGCCGAGTGTTTTGCAAGAAGAGAAAGAAAGTTGTCCAAAACAGCTTCCAATCGAATATTCATGTGAATAGAAAAGGCAGGAGAGTGGTCAGGTACTGTTTTCTCTCAGTTGGCAAGCTGCACACACAATGGCACTGTTGTACAGCTTGCTTCTTCACCTTTGCCAAGCTGCAGAGCACAGTACCTTCGTCTTTAGCCTCTCTTCTCGTCTACATGTTAGCAAAAAGCTTTTCCAATCTGTCTGGCAAGGAGAAACTGTGCCAGCACACAAAATATCTCCCATCGTGTTCTAGAGGCTGCACGGAGGTCTGCCGAGTGTTTTGCAAGAAGAGAATGAAAGTTGTCCAAAACAGCTTCCAATCGAATATTCATGTGAATAGAAAAGGCAGGAGAGTGGTCAGGTACTGTTTTCTCTCAGTTGGCAAGCTGCACACACAATGGCAAAGTTGTACAACTTGCTTCTTCACCTTTGCCAAGCTGCAGAGCACAGTACCTTCGTCTTTAGCCTCTCTTCTCGTCTACATCTTAGCAAAAAGCTTTTCCACTCTGTCTGGCAAGGAGAAACTGTGCCAGCACAGAAAACATCTCCCCTCGTGTTCTAGAGGCTGCACGGAGGTCTGCGGAGTGTTTTGCAAGAAGAGAAAGAAAGTTGTCCAAAACAGCTTCCAATCGAATATTCATGTGAATAGAAAAGGCAGGAGAGTGGTCAGGTACTGTTTTCTCTCAGTTGGCAAGCTGCACACACAATGGCACTGTTGTACAGCTTGCTTCTTCACCTTTGCCAAGCTGCAGAGCACAGTACCTTCGTCTTTAGCCTCTCTTCTCGTCTACATCTTAGCAAAAAGCTTTTCCACTCTGTCTGGCAAGGAGAAACTGTGCCAGCACACAAAACATCTCCCATCGTGTTCTAGAAGTTGCACGGAGGTCTGCCGAGTGTTTTGCAAGAAGAGAAAGAAAGTTGTCCAAAACAGCTTCCAATCGAATATTCATGTGAATAGAAAAGGCAGGAGAGTGGTCAGGTACTGTTTTCTCTCAGTTGGCAAGCTGCACACACAATGGCAGTGTTGTACAGCTTGCTTCTTCACCTTTGCCAAGCTGCAGAGCACAGTACCTTCGTCTTTAGCCTCTCTTCTCGTCTACATATTAGCAAAAAGCTTTTCCACTCTGGCTGGCAAGGAGAAACTGTGCCAGCACACAAAACATCTCCCATCATGTTCTAGAAGTTGCACGGAGGTCTGCCGAGTGTTTTGCAAGAAGAGAAAGAAAGTTGTCCAAAACAGCTTCCAATCGAATATTCATGTGAATAGAAAAGGCAGGAGAGTGGTCAGGTACTGTTTTCTCTCAGTTGGCAAGCTGCACACACAATGGCAGTGTTGTACAGCTTGCTTCTACACCTTTGCCAAGCTGCCGCTCTCTCCGGCTCCCGGAGGCGAAGAAGCGGCTTCTTCGCGCAAAGACGATTCAGCCGCTCACAGTGCTCTGCGGTGTGCGACTTCTGCCGAAAGACGCCCGGGAGCAGAGCTTAGCTCAGCAGAGCAACGTACCTTCGTCTTTAGCCTCTCTTCTCGTCTACATCTTAGCAAAAAGCTTTTCCACTCTGTCTGGCAAGGAGAAACTGTGCCAGCACACAAAACATCTCCCATCGTGTTCTAGAGCTTGCACGAAGGTCTGCCGAGTGTTTTGCAAGAAGAGAAAGAAAGTTGTCCAAAACAGCTTCCAATCGAATATTCATGTGAATAGAAAAGGCAGGAGAGTGGTCAGGTACTGTTTTCTCTCAGTTGGCAAGCTGCACACACAATGGCAGTGTTGTACAGCTTGCTTCTTCACCTTTGCCAAGCTGCAGAGCACAGTACCTTCGTCTTTAGCCTCTCTTCTCGTCTACATCTTAGCAAAAAGCTTTTCCACTCTGTCTGGCAAGGAGAAACTGTGCCAGCACACAAAACATCTCCCATCGTGTTCTAGAAGTTGCACGGAGGTCTGCCGAGTGTTTTGCAAGAAGAGAAAGAAAGTTGTCCAAAACAGCTTCCAATCGAATATTCATGTGAATAGAAAAGGCAGTAGAGTGGTCAGGTACTGTTTTCTCTCAGTTGGCAAGCTGCACACACAATGGCAGTGTTGTACAGCTTGCTTCTACACCTTTGCCAAGCTGCCGCTCTCTCCGGCTCCCTGAGGCGAAGAAGCGGCTTCTTCGCGCAAAGACGATTCAGCCGCTCACAGTGCTCTGCGGTGTGCGACTTCTGCCGAAAGACGCCCGGGAGCAGAGCTTTGCTCAGAAGAGCAACGTACCTTCGTCTTTAGCCTCTCTTCTCGTCTACATCTTAGCAAAAAGCTTTTCCACTCTGTCTGGCAAGGAGAAACAGTGCCAGCACACAAAACATCTCCCATCGTGTTCTAGAGCTTGCACGGAGGTCTGCCGAGTGTTTTGCAAGAAGAGAAACAAAGTTGTCCAAAACAGCTTCCAATCGAATATTCATGTGAATAGAAAAGGCAGGAGAGTGGTCAGGTACTGTTTTCTCTCAGTTGGCAAGCTGCACACACAATGGCAGTGTTGTACAGCTTGCTTCTACACCTTTGCCAAGCTGCCGCTCTCTCCGGCTGCCGGAGGCGAAGAATCGGCATCTTCGCGCAAAGACGATTCAGCCGCTCACAGTGCTCTGAGGTGTGCGACTTCTGCCGAAAGACGCCCGGGAGCAGAGCTTAGCTCAGCAGAGCACCGTACCTTCGTCTTTAGCCTCTCTTCTCCTCTACATCTTAGCAAAAAGCTTTTCCACTCTGTCTGGCAAGGAGAAACTGTGCCAGCACACAAAACATCTCCCATCGTGTTCTAGAGCTTGCACGGAGGTCTGCCGAGTGTTTTGCAAGAAGAGAAAGAAAGTTGTCCAAAACAGCTTCCAATCGAATATTCATGTGAATAGAAAAGGCAGGAGAGTGGTCAGGTACTGTTTTCTCTCAGTTGGCAAGCTGCACACACAATGGCACTGTTGTACAGCTTGCTTCTTCACCTTTGCCAAGCTGCAGAGCACAGTACCTTCGTCTTTAGCCTCTCTTCTCGTCTACATCTTAGCAAAAAGCTTTTCCACTCTGTCTGGCAAGGAGAAACTGTGCCAGCACACAAAACATCTCCCATCGTGTTCTACAGGCTGCATGGAGGTCTGCCGAGTGTTTTGCAAGAAGAGAAAGAAAGTTGTCCAAAACAGCTTCCAATCGAATATTCATGTGAATAGAAAAGGCAGGAGAGTGGTCAGGTACTGTTTTCTCTCAGTTGGCAAGCTGCACACACAATGGCAGTGTTGTACAGCTTGCTTCTTAACCTTTGCCAAGCTGCAGAGCACAGTACCTTCTTCCTTAGTCTCTCTTCTCGTCCACATCTTAGCATAAAGCTTTCACACTCTGTCTGGCAAGGAGAAACTGTGCCAGCACACAAAACATCTCCCATCGTGTTCTCGAGCTTGCATGGAGGTCTGACGAGTGTTTTGCAAGAAGAGAAAGAAAGTTGTCCAAAACAGCTTCCAATCGAATATTCATGTGAATAGAAAAGGCAGGAGAGTGGTCAGGTACTGTTTTCCCTCAGTTGGAAAGCTGCACACACAATGGCAGTGTTGTACAGCTTGCTTCTACACCTTTGCCAAGCTGCCGCTCTCTCCGGCTCCCGGAGGCGAAGAAGCGGCTTCTTCGCGCAAAGACGATTCAGCCGCTCACAGTGCTCTGCGGTGTGCGCCTTCTGCCGAAAGACGCCCGTGAGCAGAGCTTAGCTCTGCAGAGCACCGTACCTTCGTCTTTAGCCTCTCTTCTCGTCTATATCTTAGGAAAAAGCTTTTCCACTCTGTCTGGCAAGGAGAAACTGTGCCAGCACACAAAACATCTCCCATCGTGTTCTACAGCTTGCACGGAGGTCTGCCGAGTGTTTTGCAAGAAGAGAATGAAAGTTGTCCAAAACAGCTTCCAATCGAATATTCATGTGAATAGAAAAGGCAGGAGAGTGGTCAGGTACTGTTTTCTCTCAGTTGGCAAGCTGCACACACAATGGCAGGGTTGTACAGCTTGCTTCTACACCTTTGCCAAGCTGCCGCTCTCTCCGGCTCCCGGAGGCGAAGAAGCGGCTTCTTCACGCAAAGACGATTCTGCCGCTCACAGTGCTCTGCGGTGTGCGCCTTCTGCCGAAAAACGGCCGTGAGCAGAGCTTAGCTCTGCAGAGCAACGTAGCTTCCTCTTTAGCCTCTCTTCTCGTCTACATCTTAGCAAAAAGCTTTTCCACTCTGTCTGGCAAGGATAAACTGTGCCAGCACACAAAACATCTCCCATCGTGTTCTCGAGCTTGCACGGAGGTCTGACGAGTGTTTTGCAAGAAGAGAAAGAAAGTTGTCCAAAACAGCTTCCAATCGAATATTCATGTGAATAGAAAAGGCAGGAGAGTGGTCGGGTACTGTTTTCTCTCAGTTGGCAAGCTGCACACACAATGGCACTGTTGTACAGCTTGCTTCTTCACCTTTGCCAAGCTGCAGAGCACAGTACCTTCGTCTTTAGCCTATCACTCGTCTACATCTTAGCAAAAAGCTTTTCCACTCTGTCTGGCAAGGAGAAACTGTGCCAGCACACAAAACATCTCCCATCGTGTTCTAGAGCTTGCACGGAGGTCTGCCGAGTGTTTTGCAAGAAGAGAAAGAAAGTTGTCCAAAACAGCTTCCAATTAAATATTCATGTGAATAGAAAAGGCAGGAGAGTGGTCAGGTACTGTTTTCTCTCAGTTGGCAAGCTGCACACACAATGGCAAAGTTGTACAACTTGCTTCTTCACCTTTGCCAAGTTGCAGAGCACAGTACCTTCGTCTTTAGCCTCTCTTCTCGTCTACATCTTAGCAAAAAGCTTTTCCACTCTGTCTGGCAAGGAGAAACTGTGCCAGCACACAAAACATCTCCCATCGTGTTCTAGAGGCTGCACGGAGGTCTGCCGAGTGTTTTGCAAGAAGAGAAAGAAAGTTGTCCAAAACAGCTTCCAATCGAATATTCATGTGAATAGAAAAGGCAGGAGAGTGGTCAGGTACAGTTTTCTCTCAGTTGGCAAGCTGCGCACACAATGGCAGTGTTGTACAGCTTGCTTCTACACCTTTGCCAAGCTGCCGCTCTCTCCGGCTCCCGGAGGCGAAGAAGCGGCTTCTTCGCGCAAAGACGATTCTGCCGCTCACAGTGCTCTGCGGTGTGCGCCTTCTGCCGAAAGACGGCCGTGAGCAGAGCTTAGCTCTGCAGAGCACCGTAGCTTCGTCTTTAGCCTCTCTTGTCGACTACATCTTAGCAAAAAGCTTTTCCACTCTGTCTGGCAAGGAGAAACTTTGCCAGCACACAAAACATCTCCCATCGTGTTCTAGAAGTTGCACGGAGGTCTGCCGAGTGTTTTGCAAGAAGAGAAAGAAAGTTGTCCAAAACAGCTTCCAATCGAATATTCATGTGAATAGAAAAGGCAGGAGAGTGGTCAGGTACTGTTTTCTCTCAGTTGGCAAGCTGCACACACAATGGCAGTGTTGTACAGCTTGCTTCTTCACCTTTGCCAAGCTGCAGAGCACAGTACCTTCGTCTTTAGCCTCTCTTCTCGTCTACATCTTAGCAAAAAGCTTTTCCACTCTGGCTGGCAAGGAGAAACTGTGCCAGCACAGAAAACATCTCCCATCGTGTTCTAGAGGCTGCACGGAGGTGTGCCGAGTGTTTTGCAAGAGGAGAAAGAAAGTTGTCCAAAACAGCTTCCAATCGAATATTCATGTGAATAGAAAAGGCAGGAGAGTGGTCAGGTACCGTTTTCTCTCAGTTGGCAAGCTGCACACACAATGGCACTGTTGTACAGCTTGCTTCTTCACCTTTGCCAAGCTGCAGAGCACAGTACCTTCGTCTTTAGCCTCTCTTCTCGTCTACATCTTAGCAAAAAGCATTTCCACTCTGTCTGGCTAGGAGAAACTGTGCCAGCACACAAAACATCTCCCATCGTGTTCTCGAGCTTGCACGGAGGTCTGCCGAGTGTTTTGCAAGAAGAGAAAGAAAGTTGTCCAAAACAGCTTCCAATCGAATATTCATGTGAATAGAAAAGGCAGGAGAGTGGTCAGGTACTGTTTTCTCTCAGTTGGCAAGCTGCACACACAATGGCAGTGTTGTACAGCTTGCTTCTTCACCTTTGCCAAGCTGCAGAGCACAGTACCTTCGTCTTTAGGCTCTCTTCTCGACCACAATTTAGCAAAAAGCTTTTCCACTCTGTCTGGAAAGGAGAAACTGTGCCAGCACACAAAATATCCCCCATCGTGTTCTAGAGGCTGCACGGAGGTCTGCCGAGTGTTTTGCAAGAAGAGAAAGAAAGTTGTCCAAAACAGCTTCCAATCGAATATTCATGTGAATAGAAAAGGCAGGAGAGTGGTCAGGTACTGTTTTCTCTCAGTTGGCAAGCTGCACACACAATGGCAGTGTTGTACAGCTTGCTTCTTCACCTTTGCCAAGCTGCAGAGCACAGTACCTTCTTCCTTAGTCTCTCTTCTCGTCCACATCTTAGCAAAAAGCTTTTCCACTCTGGCTGGCAAGGAGAAACTGTGCCAGCACACAAAACATCTCCCATCGTGTTCTCGAGCTTGCACGGAGGTCTGACGAGTGTTTTGCAAGAAGAGAAAGAAAGTTGTCCAAAACAGCTTCCAATCGAATATTCATGTGAATAGAAAAGGCAGGAGAGTGGTCAGGTACTGTTTTCTCTCAGTTGGCAAGCTGCACACACAATGGCACTGTTGTACAGCTTGCTTCTTCACCTTTGCCAAGCTGCAGAGCACAGTACCTTCGTCTTTAGCCTCTCTTCTCGTCTACATCTTAGCAAAAAGCTTTTCCACTCTGGCTGGCAAGGAGAAACTGTGCCAGCACACAAAACATCTCCCATCGTGTTCTAGAGGCTGCACGGAGGTCTGCCGAGTGTTTTGCAAGGGGAGAAAGAAAGTTGTCCAAAACAGCTTCCAATCGAATATTCATGTGAATAGAAAAGGCAGGAGAGTGGTCAGGTACCGTTTTCTCTCAGTTGGCAAGCTGCACACACAATGGAAGTGTTGTACAGCTTGCTTCTTCACCTTTACCAAGCTGCAGAGCACAGTATCTTCGTCTTTAGCCTCTCTTCTCGTCTACATCTTAGCAAAAAGCTTTTCCACTCTGTCTGGCAAGGAGAAACTGTGCCAGCACACAAAACATCTCCCATCGTGTTCTAGAGCTTGCACGGAGGTCTGCCGAGTGTTTTGCAAGAAGAGAAAGAAAGTTGTCCAAAACAGCTTCCAATCGAATATTCATGTGAATAGAAAAGGCAGGAGAGTGGTCAGGTACTGTTTTCTCTCAGTTGGCAAGCTGCACACACAATGGCAGTGTTGTACAGCTTGCTTCTACACCTTTGCCAAGCTGACGCTCTCTACGGCTCCCCTAGGCGAAGAAGCGGCTTCTTCGCGCAAAGACGATTCTGCCGCTCACAGTGCTCTGCGGTGTGCGACTTCTGCCGAAAGACGGCCGTGAGCAGAGCTTAGCTCTGCAGAGCACCGCAGCTTCGTCTTTAGCCTCTCTTCTCGTCTACATCTTAGCAAAAACCTTTTCCACTCTGGCTGGCAAGGAGAAACTGTGCCAGCACACAACATCTCCCATCGTGTTCAAGAGGCTGCACGGAGGTCTGCCGAGTGTTTTGCAAGAAGAGAAAGAAAGTTGTCCAAAACAGCTTCCAATCGAATATTCATGTGAATAGAAAAGGCAGGAGAGTGGTCAGGTACTGTTTTCTCTCAGTTGGCATGCTGCACACACAATGGCACTGTTGTACAGCTTGCATCTTCACCTTTGCCAAGCTGCAGAGCACAGTACCTTCGTCTTTAGCCTCTCTTCTCGTCTACATCTTAGCAAAAAGCTTTTCCACTCTGTCTGGCAAGGAGAAACTGTGCCAGCACACAAAACATCTCCCATCGTGTTCTAGAGGCTGCACGGAGGTCTGACGAGTGTTTTGCAAGAAGAGAAAGAAAGTTGTCCAAAACAGCTTCCAATCGAATATTCATGTGAATAGAAAAGGCAGGAGAGTGGTCGGGTACTGCTTTGTCTCAGTTGGCAAGCTGCACACACAATGGCAGTGTTGTACAGCTTGCTTCTTCACCTTTGCCAAGCTGCAGAGCACAGTACCTTCGTCTTTAGCCTCTCTTCTCGTCTACATCTTAGCAAAAAGCTTTTCCACTCTGTCTGGCAAGGAGAAACTGTGCCAGCACACAAAACATCTCCCATCGTGTTCTAGAAGTTGCACGGATGTCTGCCGAGTGTTTTGCAAGAAGAGAAAGAAAGTTGTCCAAAACAGCTTCCAATCGAATATTCATGTGAATAGAAAAGGCAGGAGAGTGGTCAGGTACTGTTTTCTCTCAGTTGGCAAGCTGCACACACAATGGCAGTGTTGTACAGCTTGCTTCTACACCTTTGCCAAGCTGCCGCTCTCTCCGGCTCCCGGAGGCGAAGAAGCGGCTTCTTCGCGCAAAGACGATTCAGCCGCTCACAGTGCTCTGCGGTGTGCGACTTCTGCCGAAAGACGCCCGGGAGCAGAGCTTAGCTCAGCAGAGCACCGTACCTTCGTCTTTAGCCTCTCTTCTCGTCTACATCTTAGCAAAAAGCTTTTCCACTCTGTCTGGCAAGGAGAAACTGTGCCAGCACAAAAAACATCTCCCATCGTGTTCTAGAGGCTGCACGGAGGTCTGACGAGTGTTTTGCAAGAAGAGAAAGAAAGTTGTCCAAAACAGCTTCCAATCGAATATTCATGTGAATAGAAAAGGCAGGAGAGTGGTCAGGTACTGTTTTCTCTCAGTTGGCAAGCTGCACACACAATGGCAGTGTTGTACAGCTTGCTTCTTCAACTTTGCCAAGCTGCAGAGCACAGTACCTTCGTCTTTAGCCTCTCTTCTCGTCTACATCTTAGCAAAAAGCTTTTCCACTCTGTCTGGCAAGGAGAAATTGTGCCAGCACACAAAACATCTCCCATCGTGTTCTAGAGCTGGCACAGAGGTCTGCCGAGTGTTTAGCAAGAAGATAAATAAAGTTGTCCAAAACAGCTTCCAATCGAATATTCATGTGAATAGAAAAGGCAGGAGAGTGGTCAGGTACTGTTTTCTCTCAGTTGGCAAGCTGCACACACAATGGCAGTGTTGTACAGCTTGCTTCTTCACCTTTGCCAAGCTGCAGAGCACAGTGCCTTCTTCCTTAGCCTCTCTTCTCGTCTACATCTTAGCAAAAAGCTTTTCCACTCTGTCTGGCAAGGAGAAACTGTGCCAGCACACAAAACATCTCCCATCGTGTTCTAGAGCTTGCACGGAGGTCTGCCGAGTGTTTTGCAAGAAGAGAAAGAAAGTTGTCCAAAACAGCTTCCAATCGAATATTCATGTGAATAGAAAAGGCAGGAGAGTGGTCAGGTACTGTTTTCTCTCAGTTGGCAAGCTGCACACACAATGGCAGTGTTGTACAGCTTGCTTCTACACCTTTGCCAAGCTGACGCTCTCTCCGGCTCCCCTAGGCGAAGAAGCGTCTTCTTCGCGCAAAGACGATTCTGCCGCTCACAGTGCTCTGCGGTGTGCGACTTCTGCCGAAAGACGGCCGTGAGCAGAGCTTAGCTCTGCAGAGCACCGCAGCTTCGTCTTTAGCCTCTCTTCTCGTCTACATCTTAGCAAAAACCTTTTCCACTCTGGCTGGCAAGGAGAAACTGTGCCAGCACACAACATCTCCCATCGTGTTCAAGAGGCTGCACGGAGGTCTGCCGAGTGTTTTGCAAGAAGAGAAAGAAAGTTGTCCAAAACAGCTTCCAATCGAATATTCATGTGAATAGAAAAGGCAGGAGAGTAGTCAGGTACTGTTTTCTCTCAGTTGGCAAGCTGCACACACAATGGCACTGTTGTACAGCTTGCATCTTCACCTTTGCCAAGCTGCAGAGCACAGTACCTTCGTCTTTAGCCTCTCTTCTCGTCTACATCTTAGCAAAAAGCTTTTCCACTCTGTCTGGCAAGGAGAAACTGTGCCAGCACACAAAACATCTCCCATCGTGTTCTAGAGGCTGCACGGAGGTCTGACGAGTGTTTTGCAAGAAGAGAAAGAAAGTTGTCCAAAACAGCTTCCAATCGAATATTCATGTGAATAGAAAAGGCAGGAGAGTGGTCGGGTACTGCTTTGTCTCAGTTGGCAAGCTGCACACACAATGGCAGTGTTGTACAGCTTGCTTCTTCACCTTTGCCAAGCTGCAGAGCACAGTACCTTCGTCTTTAGCCTCTCTTCTCGTCTACATCTTAGCAAAAAGCTTTTCCACTCTGTCTGGCAAGGAGAAACTGTGCCAGCACACAAAACATCTCCCATCGTGTTCTAGAAGTTGCACGGATGTCTGCCGAGTGTTTTGCAAGAAGAGAAAGAAAGTTGTCCAAAACAGCTTCCAATCGAATATTCATGTGAATAGAAAAGGCAGGAGAGTGGTCAGGTACTGTTTTCTCTCAGTTGGCAAGCTGCACACACAATGGCAGTGTTGTACAGCTTGCTTCTACACCTTTGCCAAGCTGCCGCTCTCTCCGGCTCGCGGAGGCGAAGAAGCGGCTTCTTCGCGCAAAGACGATTCAGCCGCTCACAGTGCTCTGCGGTGTGCGACTTCTGCCGAAAGACGCCCGGGAGCAGAGCTTAGCTCAGCAGAGCACCGTACCTTCGTCTTTAGCCTCTCTTCTCGTCTACATCTTAGCAAAAAGCTTTTCCACTCTGTCTGGCAAGGAGAAACTGTGCCAGCACAAAAAACATCTCCCATCGTGTTCTAGAGCCTGCACGGAGGTCTGACGAGTGTTTTGCAAGAAGAGAAAGAAAGTTGTCCAAAACAGCTTCCAATCGAATATTCATGTGAATAGAAAAGGCAGGAGAGTGGTCAGGTACTGTTTTCTCTCAGTTGGCAAGCTGCACACACAATGGCACTGTTGTACAGCTTGCTTCTTCAACTTTGCCAAGCTGCAGAGCACAGTATATTCGTCTTTAGCCTCTCTTCTCGTCTACATCTTAGCAAAAAGCTTTTCCACTCTGTCTGGCAAGGAGAAATTGTGCCAGCACACAAAACATCTCCCATCGTGTTCTAGAGCTGGCACGGAGGTCTGCCGAGTGTTTAGCAAGAAGATAAATAAAGTTGTCCAAAAAAGCTTCCAATCGAATATTCATGTGAATAGAAAAGGCAGGAGAGTGGTCAGGTACTGTTTTCTCTCAGTTGGCAAGCTGCACACACAATGGCAGTGTTGTACAGCTTGCTTCTTCACCTTTGCCAAGCTGCAGAGCACAGTGCCTTCTTCCTTAGCCTCTCTTCTCGTCTACATCTTAGCAAAAAGCTTTCCCACTCTGTCTGGCAAGGAGAAACTGTGCCAGCACACAAAACATCTCCCATCGTGTTCTAGAGCTTGCACGGAGGTCTGCCGAGTGTTTTGCAAGAAGAGAAAGAAAGTTGTCCAAAACAGCTTCCAATCGAATATTCATGTGAATAGAAAAGGCAGGAGAGTGGTCAGGTACTGTTTTCTCTCAGTTGGCAAGCTGCACACACAATGGCAGTGTTGTACAGCTTGCTTCTACACCTTTGCCAAGCTGACGCTCTCTCCGGCTCCCCTAGGCGAAGAAGCGGCTTCTTCGCGCAAAGACGATTCTGCCGCTCACAGTGCTCTGCGGTGTGCGACTTCTGCCGAAAGACGGCCGTGAGCAGAGCTTAGCTCTGCAGAGCACCGCAGCTTCGTCTTTAGCCTCTCTTCTCGTCTACATCTTAGCAAAAAGCTTTTCCACTCTGTCTGGCAAGGAGAAACTGTGCCAGCACACAAAACATCTCCCATCGTGTTCTAGAGCTTGCACGGAGGTCTGCCGAGTGTTTTGCAAGAAGAGAAAGAAAGTTGTCCAAAACAGCTTCCAATCGAATATTCATGTGAATAGAAAAGGCAGGAGAGTGGTCAGGTACTGTTTTCTCTCAGTTGGCAAGCTGCACACACAATGGCACTGTTGTACAGCTTGCTTCTTCACCTTTGCCAAGCTGCAGAGCACAGTACCTTCGTCTTTAGCCTCTCTTCTCGACCACAATTTAGCAAAAAGCTTTTCCACTCTGTCTGGAAAGGAGAAACTGTGCCAGCACACTAAACATCCCCCATCGTGTTCTAGAGGCTGCACGGAGGTCTGCCGAGTGTTTTGCGAGAGGAGAAAGAAAGTTGTCCAAAACAGCTTCCAATCGAATATTCATGTGAATAGAAAAGGCAGGAGAGTGGTCAGGTACTGTTTTCTCTCAGTTGGCAAGCTGCGCACACAATGGCAGTGTTGTACAGCTTGCATCTACACCTTTGCCAAGCTGCCGCTCTCTCCGGCTCCCGGAGGCGAAGAAGCGGCTTCTCCGCGCAAAGACGATTCAGCCGCTCACAGTGCTCTGCGGTGTGCGACTTCTGCCGAAAGACGCCCGGGAGCAGAGCTTAGCTCAGCAGAGCACCGTACCTTCGTCTTTAGCCTCTCTTCTCGTCTACATCTTAGCAAAAAGCTTTTCCACTCTGTCTGGCAAGGAGAAACTGTGCCAGCACACAAAACATCTCCCATCCTGTTCTAGAAGTTGCACGGAGGTCTGCCGAGTGTTTTGCAAGAAGAGAAAGAAAGTTGTCCAAAACAGCTTCCAATCGAATATTCATGTGAATAGAAAAGGCAGGAGAGTGGTCAGGTACTGTTTTCTCTCAGTTGGCAAGCTGCACACACAATGGCAGTGTTGTACAGCTTGCTTCTTCACCTTTGCCAAGCTGCAGAGCACAGTACCTTCGTCTTTAGCCTCTCTTCTCGTCTACATCTTAGCAAAAAGCTTTTCCACTCTGTCTGGCAAGGAGAAACTGTGCCAGCACAGAAAACATCTCCCATCGTGTTCTACAGGCTGCGTGGAGGTCTGCCGAGTGTTTTGCAAAAAGAGAAAGAAAGTTGTCCAAAACAGCTTCCAATCGAATATTCATGTGACTAGAAAATGCAGGAGAGTGGTCAGGTACTGTTTTCTCTCAGTTGGCAATCTGCGCACACAATGGCAGTGTTGTACAGCTTGCTTCTTCACCTTTGCCAAGCTGCAGAGCACAGTACCTTCTCCTTAGTCTCTCTTCTCGTCCACATCTTAGCATAAAGCTTTTCCACTCTGTCTGGCAAGGAGAAACTGTGCCAGCACACAAAACATCTCCCATCGTGTTCTAGAAGTTGCACGGAGGTCTGCCGAGTGTTTTGCAAGAAGAGAAAGAAAGTTGTCCAAAACAGCTTCCAATCGAATATTCATGTGAATAGAAAAGGCAGGAGAGTGGTCAGGTACTGTTTTCTCTCAGTTGGCAAGCTGCACACACAATGGCAGTGTTGTACAGCTTGCTTCTACACCTGTGCCAAGCTGCCGCTCGCTCCGGCTCCCGGAGGCGAAGAAGCGGCTTCTTTGCGCAAAGACGATTCAGCCGGTCACAGTGCTCTGCGGTGTGCGACTTCTGCCGACAGACGCCCGTGAGCAGAGCTTAGTTCTGCAGAGCACCGTACCTTCGTCTTTAGCCTCTCTTCTCGTCTACATCTTAGCAAAATGCTTTTCCACTCTGTCTGGCAAGGAGAAACTGTGCCAGCACACAAAACATCTCCCATCGTGTTCTAGAGGCTGCACGGAGGTCTGACGAGTGTTTTGCAAGAAGAGAAAGAAAGTTGTCCAAAACAGCTTCCAATCGAATATTCATGTGAATAGAAAAGGCAGGAGAGTGGTCAGGTACTGTTTTCTCTCAGTTGGCAAGCTGCACACACAATGGCACTGTTGTACAGCTTGCTTCTTCACCTTTGCCAAGCTGCAGAGCACAGTACCTTCGTCTTTAGCCTCTCTTCTCGTCTACATGTTAGCAAAAAGCTTTTCCAATCTGTCTGGCAAGGAGAAACTGTGCCAGCACACAAAATATCTCCCATCGTGTTCTAGAGGCTGCACGGAGGTCTGCCGAGTGTTTTGCAAGAAGAGAATGAAAGTTGTCCAAAACAGCTTCCAATCGAATATTCATGTGAATAGAAAAGGCAGGAGAGTGGTCAGGTACTGTTTTCTCTCAGTTGGCAAGCTGCACACACAATGGCAAAGTTGTACAACTTGCTTCTTCACCTTTGCCAAGCTGCAGAGCACAGTACCTTCTCCTTAGTCTCTCTTCTCGTCCACATCTTAGCATAAAGCTTTTCCACTCTGTCTGGCAAGGAGAAACTGTGCCAGCACACAAAACATCTCCCATCGTGTTCTAGAAGTTGCACGGAGGTCTGCCGAGTGTTTTGCAAGAAGAGAAAGAAAGTTGTCCAAAACAGCTTCCAATCGAATATTCATGTGAATAGAAAAGGCAGGAGAGTGGTCAGGTACTGTTTTCTCTCAGTTGGCAAGCTGCACACACAATGGCAGTGTTGTACAGCTTGCTTCTACACCTGTGCCAAGCTGCCGCTCGCTCCGGCTCCCGGAGGCGAAGAAGCGGCTTCTTTGCGCAAAGACGATTCAGCCGGTCACAGTGCTCTGCGGTGTGCGACTTCTGCCGACAGACGCCCGTGAGCAGAGCTTAGTTCTGCAGAGCACCGTACCTTCGTCTTTAGCCTCTCTTCTCGTCTACATCTTAGCAAAAAGCTTTTCCACTCTGTCTGGCAAGGAGAAACTGTGCCAGCACACAAAACATCTCCCATCGTGTTCTAGAGGCTGCACGGAGGTCTGACGAGTGTTTTGCAAGAAGAGAAAGAAAGTTGTCCAAAACAGCTTCCAATCGAATATTCATGTGAATAGAAAAGGCAGGAGAGTGGTCAGGTACTGTTTTCTCTCAGTTGGCAAGCTGCACACACAATGGCACTGTTGTACAGCTTGCTTCTTCACCTTTGCCAAGCTGCAGAGCACAGTACCTTCGTCTTTAGCCTCTCTTCTCGTCTACATGTTAGCAAAAAGCTTTTCCAATCTGTCTGGCAAGGAGAAACTGTGCCAGCACACAAAATATCTCCCATCGTGTTCTAGAGGCTGCACGGAGGTCTGCCGAGTGTTTTGCAAGAAGAGAATGAAAGTTGTCCAAAACAGCTTCCAATCGAATATTCATGTGAATAGAAAAGGCAGGAGAGTGGTCAGGTACTGTTTTCTCTCAGTTGGCAAGCTGCACACACAATGGCAAAGTTGTACAACTTGCTTCTTCACCTTTGCCAAGCTGCAGAGCACAGTACCTTCGTCTTTAGCCTCTCTTCTCGTCTACATCTTAGCAAAAAGCTTTTCCACTCTGTCTGGCAAGGAGAAACTGTGCCAGCACAGAAAACATCTCCCCTCGTGTTCTAGAGGCTGCACGGAGGTCTGCGGAGTGTTTTGCAAGAAGAGAAAGAAAGTTGTCCAAAACAGCTTCCAATCGAATATTCATGTGAATAGAAAAGGCAGGAGAGTGGTCAGGTACTGTTTTCTCTCAGTTGGCAAGCTGCACACACAATGGCACTGTTGTACAGCTTGCTTCTTCACCTTTGCCAAGCTGCAGAGCACAGTACCTTCGTCTTTAGCCTCTCTTCTCGTCTACATCTTAGCAAAAAGCTTTTCCACTCTGTCTGGCAAGGAGAAACTGTGCCAGCACACAAAACATCTCCCATCGTGTTCTAGAAGTTGCACGGAGGTCTGCCGAGTGTTTTGCAAGAAGAGAAATAAAGTTGTCCAAAACAGCTTCCAATCGAATATTCATGTGAATAGAAAAGGCAGGAGAGTGGTCAGGTACTGTTTTCTCTCAGTTGGCAAGCTGCACACACAATGGCAGTGTTGTACAGCTTGCTTCTTCACCTTTGCCAAGCTGCAGAGCACAGTACCTTCGTCTTTAGCCTCTCTTCTCGTCTACATCTTAGCAAAAAGCTTTTCCACTCTGTCTGGCAAGGAGAAACTGTGCCAGCACAGAAAACATCTCCCATCATGTTCTAGAAGTTGCACGGAGGTCTGCCGAGTGTTTAGCAAGAAGAGAAAGAAAGTTGTCCAAAACAGCTTCCAATCGAATATTCATGTGAATAGAAAAGGCAGGAGAGTGGTCAGGTATAGTTTTCTTAAAGTTGGCAAGCTGCAAACGCAATGGCACTGTTGTACAGCTTGCTTCTTCACCTTTGCCAAGCTGCAGAGCACAGTACCTTCGTCTTTAGCCTCTCTTCTCGTCTACATCTTAGCAAAAAGCTTTTCCACTCTGTCTGGCAAGGAGAAACTGTGCCAGCACACAAAACATCTCCCATCGTGTTCTAGAGGCTGCACGGAGGTCTGCCGAGTGTTTAGCAAGAAGAGAAAGAAAGTTGTCCAAAACAGCTTCCAATCGAATATTCATGTGAATAGAAAAGGCAGGAGAGTGGTCAGGTACTGTTTTCTCTCAGTTGGCAAGCTGCGCACACAATGGCAGTGTTGTACAGCTTGCATCTACACCTTTGCCAAGCTGCCGCTCTCTCCGGCTCCCGGAGGCGAAGAAGCGGCTTCTCGGCGCAAAGACGATTCAGCCGCTCACAGTGCTCTGCGGTGTGCGACTTCTGCCGAAAGACGCCCGGGAGCAGAGCTTAGCTCAGCAGAGCACCGTACCTTCGTCTTTAGCCTCTCTTCTCGTCTACATCTTAGCAAAAAGCTTTTCCACTCTGTCTGGCAAGGAGAAACTGTGCCAGCACACAAAACATCTCCCCTCGTGTTCTAGAGGCTGCATGGAGGTCTGCCGAGTGTTTTGCAAGAAGAGAGTGAAAGTTGTCCAAAACAGCTTCCAATCGAATATTCATGTGAATAGAAAAGGCAGGAGAGTGGTCAGGTACTGTTTTCTCTCAGTTGGCAAGCTGCACACACAATGGCACTGTTGTACATCTTGCATCTTCACCTTTGCCAAGCTGCAGAGCACAGTACCTTCGTCTTTAGCCTCTCTTCTCGTCTACATCTTAGCAGAAAGCTTTTCCACTCTGTCTGGAAAGGAGAAACTGTGCCAGCACAGAAAACATCTCCCATCGTGTTCTAGAGCTTGCACGGAGGTCTGCCGAGTGTTTTGCAAGAAGAGAAAGAAAGTTGTCCAAAACAGCTTCCAATTAAATATTCATGTGAATAGAAAAGGCAGGAGAGTGGTCAGGTACTGTTTTCTCTCAGTTGGCAAGCTGCACACACAATGGCAAAGTTGTAAAACTTGCTTCTTCACCTTTGCAAGCTGCAGAGCACAGTACCTTCGTCTTTAGCCTCTCTTCTCGTCTACATCTTAGCAAAAAGCTTTTCCACTCTGTCTGGCAAGGAGAAACTGTGCCAGCACACAAAACATCTCCCATCGTGTTCTAGAGCTTGCACGGAGGTCTGACGAGTGTTTTGCAAGAAGAGAAAGAAAGTTGTCCAAAACAGCTTCCAATCGAATATTCATGTGAATAGAAAAGGCAGGAGAGTGGTCAGGTACTGTTTTCTCTCAGTTGGCAAGCTGCACACACAATGGCAGTGTTGTACAGCTTGCTTCTTCACCTTTGCCAAGCTGCAGAGCACAGTACCTTCGTCTTTAGCCTCTCTTCTCGTCTACATCTTAGCAAAAAGCTTTTCCACTCTGTCTGGCAAGGAGAAACTGTGCCAGCACAGAAAACATCTCCCCTCGTGTTCTAGAGGCTGCATGGAGGTCTGCCAAGTGTTTTGCAAGAAGAGAAAGAAAGTTGTCCAAAACAGCTTCCAATCGAATATTCATGTGAATAGAAAAGGCAGGAGAGTGGTCAGGTACTGTTTTCTCTCAGTTGGCAAGCTGCACACACAATGGCAGTGTTGTACAGCTTGCTTCTACACCTTTGCCAAGCTGCCGCTCTCTCCGGCTCCCGGAGGCGAAGAAGCGGCTTCTTCGCGCAAAGACGATTCAGCCGCTCACAGTGCTCTGCGGTGTGCGACTTCTGCCGAAAGACGCCCGGGAGCAGAGCTTACCTCAGCAGAGCAACGTACCTTCGTCTTTAGCCTCTCTTCTCGTCTACATCTTAGCAAAAAGCTTTTCCACTCTGTCTGGCAAGGAGAAACTGTGCCAGCACACAAAACATCTCCCATCGTGTTCTAGAGCTTGCACGAAGGTCTGCCGAGTGTTTTGCAAGAAGAGAAAGAAAGTTGTCCAAAACAGCTTCCAATCGAATATTCATGTGAATAGAAAAGGCAGGAGAGTGGTCAGGTACTGTTTTCTCTCAGTTGGCAAGCTGCACACACAATGGCAGTGTTGTACAGCTTGCTTCTACACCTTTGCCAAGCTGCCGCTCTCTCCGGCTCCCTGAGGCGAAGAAGCGGCTTCTTCGCGCAAAGACGATTCAGCCGCTCACAGTGCTCTGCGGTGTGCGACTTCTGCCGAAAGACGCCCGGGAGCAGAGCTTTGCTCTGCAGAGCAACGTACCTTCGTCTTTAGCCTCTCTTCTCGTCTACATCTTAGCAAAAAGCTTTTCCACTCTGTCTGGCAAGGAGAAACAGTGCCAGCACACAAAACATCTCCCATCGTGTTCTAGAGCTTGCACGGAGGTCTGCCGAGTGTTTTGCAAGAAGAGAAAGAAAGTTGTCCAAAACAGCTTCCAATCGAATATTCATGTGAATAGAAAAGGCAGGAGAGTGGTCAGGTACTGTTTTCTCTCAGTTGGCAAGCTGCACACACAATGGCACTGTTGTACAGCTTGCTTCTTCACCTTTGCCAAGCTGCAGAGCACAGTACCTTCTTCTTTAGCCTCTCTTCTCGTCTACATCTTAGCAAAAAGCTTTTCCCTCTGTCTGGCAAGGAGAAACTGTGCCAGCACAGAAAACATCTCCCATCGTGTTCTACAGGCTGCATGGAGGTCTGCCGAGTGTTTTGCAAGAAGAGAAAGAAAGTTGTCCAAAACAGCTTCCAATCGAATATTCATGTGACTAGAAAAGGCAGGAGAGTTGTCAGGTACTGTTTTCTCTCAGTTGGCAAGCTGCACACACAATGGCAGTGTTGTAGAGCTTGCTTCTTAACCTTTGCCAAGCTGCAGAGCACAGTACCTTCTTCCTTAGTCTCTCTTCTCGTCCACATCTTAGCATAAAGCTTTCACACTCTGTCTGGCAAGGAGAAACTGTGCCAGCACACAAAACATCTCCCATCGTGTTCTCGAGCTTGCATGGAGGTCTGACGAGTGTTTTGCAAGAAGAGAAAGAAAGTTGTCCAAAACAGCTTCCAATCGAATATTCATGTGAATAGAAAAGGCAGGAGAGTGGTCAGGTACTGTTTTCTCTCAGTTGGCAAGCTGCACACACAATGGCAGTGTTGTACCGCTTGCTTCTACACCTTTGCCAAGCTGCCGCTCTCTCCGGCTCCCGGAGGCGAAGAAGCGGCTTCTTCGCGCAAAGACGATTCAGCCGCTCACAGTGCTCTGCGGTGTGCGCCTTCTGCCGAAAGACGCCCGTGAGCAGAGCTTAGCTCTGCAGAGCACCGTAGCTTCGTCTTTAGCCTCTCTTCTCGTCTACATCTTAGCAAAAAGCTTTTCCACTCTGTCTGGCAAGGAGAAACTGTGCCAGCACACAAAACATCTCCCATCGTGTTCTAGAGGCTGCACGGAGGTCTGCCGAGTGTTTTGCAAGAAGAGAAAGAAAGTTGTCCAAAACAGCTTCCAATCGAATATTCATGTGAATAGAAAAGGCAGGAGAGTGGTCAGGTACTGTTTTCTCTCAGTTGGCAAGCTGCACACACAATGGCAGTGTTGTACAGCTTGCTTCTACACCTTTGCCAAGCTGCGGCTCTCTCCGGCTCCCGGAGGCGAAGAAGCGGCTTCTTCGCGCAAAGACGATTCTGCCGCTCACAGTGCTCTGCGGTGTGCGCCTTCTGCCGAAAAACGGCCGTGAGCAGAGCTTAGCTCTGCAGAGCACCGTAGCTTCGTCTTTAGCCTCTCTTCTCGTCTACATCTTAGCAAAAAGCTTTTCCAATCTGTCTGGCAAGGAGAAACTGTGCCAGCACACAAAACATCTCCCATCGTGTTCTCGAGCTTGCACGGAGGTCTGACGAGTGTTTTGCAAGAAGAGAAAGAAAGTTGTCCAAAACAGCTTCCAATCGAATATTCATGTGAATAGAATAGGCAGGAGAGTGGTCAGGTACTGTTTTCTCTCAGTTGGCAAGCTGCACACACAATGGCACTGTTGTACAGCTTGCTTCTTCACCTTTGCCAAGCTGCAGAGCACAGTACCTTCGTCTTTAGCCTATCACTCGTCTACATCTTAGCAAAAAGCTTTTCCACTCTGTCTGGCAAGGAGAAACTGTGCCAGCACACAAAACATCCCCCATCGTGTTCTAGAGGCTGCACGGAGGTCTGCCGAGTGTTTTGCAAGAAGAGAAAGAAAGTTGTCCAAAACAGCTTCCAATTAAATATTCATGTGAATTGAAAAGGCAGGAGAGTGGTCAGGTACTTTTTTCTCTCAGTTGGCAAGCTGCACACACAATGGCAAAGTTGTACAACTTGCTTCTTCATTTTGCCAAGCTGCAGAGCACAGTACCTTCGTCTTTAGCCTCTCTTCTCGTCTACATCTTAGCATAAAGCTTTTCCACTCTGTCTGGCAAGGAGAAACTGTGCCAGCACACAAAACATCTCCCATCGTGTTCTAGAGGCTGCACGGAGGTCTGCCGAGTGTTTTGCAAGAAGAGAAAGAAAGTTGTCCAAAACAGCTTCCAATCGAATATTCATGTGAATAGAAAAGGCAGGAGAGTGGTCAGGTACTGTTTTCTCTCAGTTGGCAAGCTGCACACACAATGGCAGTGTTGTACAGCTTGCTTCTTCACCTTTGCCAAGCTGCAGAGCACAGTACCTTCGTCTTTAGCCTCTCTTCTCGTCTACATCTTAGCAAAAAGCTTTTCCACTCTGTCTGGCAAGGAGAAACTGTGCCAGCACACAAAACATCTCCCATCGTGTTCTAGAAGTTGCACGGAGGTCTGCCGAGTGTTTTGCAAGAAGAGAAAGAAAGTTGTCCAAAACAGCTTCCAATCGAATATTCATGTGAATAGAAAAGGCAGGAGAGTGGTCAGGTACTGTTTTCTCTCAGTTGGCAAGCTGCACACACAATGGCAGTGTTGTACAGCTTGCTTCTTCACCTTTGCCAAGCTGCAGAGCACAGTACCTTCGTCTTTAGCCTCTCTTCTCGTCTACATCTTAGCAAAAAGCTTTTCCACTCTGTCTGGCAAGGAGAAACTGTGCAAGCACAGAAAACATCTCCCATCGTGTTCTACAGGCTGCATGGAGGTCTGCCGAGTGTTTTGCAAGAAGAGAAAGAAAGTTGTCCAAAACAGCTTCCAATTAAATATTCATGTGAATAGAAAAGGCAGGAGAGTGGTCAGATACGGTTTTCTCTCAGTTGGCAAGCTGCACACACAATGGCAGTGTTGTACAGCTTGCTTCTTCAACTTTGCCAAGCTGCAGAGCACAGTACCTTCGTGTTTAGCCTCTCTTCTCGTCTACATCTTAGCAAAAAGCTTTTCCACTCTGTCTGGCAAGGAGAAACTGTGCCAGCACACAAAACATCTCCCATCGTGTTCTAGAGGCTGCACGGAGGTCTGCCGAGTGTTTAGCAAGAAGTGAAAGAAAGTTGTCCACAACAGCTTCCAATCGAATATTCATGTGAATAGAAAAGGCAGGAGAGTGGTCAGGTGCTGTTTTCTCTCAGTTGGCAAGCTGCGCACACAATGGCAGTGTTGTACAGCTTGCTTCTACACCTTTGCCAAGCTGCCGCTCTCTCGGGCTCCCGGAGGCGAAGAAGCGGCTTCTTCGCGCAAAGACGATTCTGCCGCTCACAGTGCTCTGCGGTGTGCGCCTTCTGCCGAAAGACGCCCGGGAGCAGAGCTTAGCACTGCAGAGAGCCGTGCCTTCGTCTTTAGCCTCTCTTCTCGTCTACATCTTAGCAAAAAGCTTTTCCACTCTCTCTGGCAAGGAGAAACTGTGCCAGCACACAAAACATCTCCCATCGTGTTCTAGAGGCTGCACGGAGGTCTGCCGAGTGTTTTGCAAGAAGAGAAAGAAAGTTGTCCAAAACAGCTTCCAATCGAATATTCATGTGAATAGAAAAGGCAGGAGAGTGGTCAGGTACTGTTTTCTCTCAGTTGGCAAGCTGCACACACAATGGCACTGTTGTACAGCTTGCTTCTTCATCTTTGCCAAGCTGCAGAGCACAGTACCTTCGTCTTTAGCCTCTCTTCTCGTCTACATCTTAGCAAAAAGCTTTTCCACTCTGTCTGGCAAGGAGAAACTGTGCCAGCACACAAAAGATCTCCCATCGTATTCTAGAGGCTGCATGGAGGTCTGCCGAGTGTTTGCAAGAAGAGAAAGAAAGTTGTCCAAAACAGCTTCCAATCGAATATTCATGTGAATAGAAAAGGCAGGAGAGTGGTCAGATACGGTTTTCTCTCAGTTGACAAGCTGCACACACAATGGCACTGTTGTACAGCTTGCTTCTTCACCTTTGCCAAGCTGCAGAGCACAGTACCTTCTTCCTTAGTCTCTCTTCTCGTCCACATCTTAGCAAAAAGCTTTTCCACTCTGTCTGGCAAGGAGAAACTGTGCCAGCACACAAAACATCTCCCATCGTGTTCTAGAGCTTGCACGGAGGTCTGACGAGTGTTTTGCAAGAAGAGAAAGAAAGTTGTCCAAAACAGCTTCCAATCGAATAGTCATGTGAATAGAAAAGGCAGGAGAGTGGTCAGGTACTGTTTTCTCTCAGTTGGCAAGCTGCACACACAATGGCAGTGTTGTACAGCTTGCTTCTTCACCTTTGCCAAGCTGCAGAGCACTGTACCTTCGTCTTTAGCCTCTCTTCTCGTCTACATCTTAGGAAAAAGCTTTTCCACTCTGTCTGGCAAGGAGAAACTGTGCCAGCACACAAAACATCTCCCATCGTGTTCTAGAAGTTGCACGGAGGTCTGCCGAGTGTTTTGCAAGAAGAGAAAGAAAGTTGTCCAAAACAGCTTCCAATCGAATATTCATGTGAATAGAAAAGGCAGGAGAGTGGTCAGGTACCGATTTCTCTCAGTTGGCAAGCTGCACACACAATGGCACTGTTGTACAGCTTGCTTCTTCACCTTTACCAAGCTGCAGAGCACAGTATCTTCGTCTTTAGCCTCTCTTCTTGTCTACATCTTAGCAAAATGCATTTCCATTCTGTCTGGCTAGGAGAAACTGTGCCAGCACACACAACATCTCCCATCGTGTTCTAGAGCTTGCACGGAGGTCTGCCGAGTGTTTTGCAAGAAGAGAAAGAAAGTTGTCCAAAACAGCTTCCAATCGAATATTCATGTTAATAGAAAAGGCAGGAGAGTGGTCAGGTACTGTTTTCTCTCAGTTGGCAAGCTGCACACACAATGGCAGGGTTGTACAGCTTGCTTCTTCACCTTTGCCAAGCTGCAGAGCACTGTACCTTCGTCTTTAGCCTCTCTTCTCGTCTACATCTTAGCAAAAAGCTTTTCCACTCTGTCTGGCAAGGAGAAACTGTGCCAGCACACAAAACATCTCCCATCGTGTTCTAGAGGCTGCACGGAGGTCTGCCGAGTGTTTTGCAAGAGGAGAAGGAAAGTTGTCCAAAACAGCTTCCAATCGAATATTCATGTGAATAGAAAAGGCAGGAGAGTGGTCAGGTACTGTTTTCTCTCAGTTGGCAAGCTGCACACACAATGGCAGTGTTGTACAGCTTGCTTCTACACCTTTGCCAAGCTGCCGCTCTCTCCGGCTCCCGGAGGCGAAGAAGCGGCTTCTTCGTGCAAAGACGATTCTGCCGCTCACAGTGCTCTGCGGTGTGCGCCTTCTGCCGAAAGACGCCCGTGAGCAGAGCTTAGCTCTGCAGAGCTCCGTACCTTCGTCTTTAGCCTCTCTTCCGTCTACATCTTAGCAAAAAGCTTTTCCACTCTGTCTGGCAAGGAGAAACTGTGCCAGCACACAAAACATCTCCCATCGTGTTCTCGAGATTGCACGGAGTTCTGACGAGTGTTTTGCAAGAAGAGAAAGAAAGTTGTCCAAAACAGCTTCCAATTAAATATTCATGTGAATAGAAAAGGCAGGAGAGTGGTCAGGTACTGTTTTCTCTCAGTTGGCAAGCTGCACACACAATGGCAGTGTTGTACAGCTTGCTTCTTCACCTTTGCCAAGCTGCAGAGCACAGTACCTTCGTCTTTAGCCTCTCTTCACGTCTACACCTTAGCAAAAAGCTTTTCCACTCTGTCTGGCAAGGAGAAACTGTGCCAGCACACAAAACATCTCCCATCGTGTTCTATAGCTTGCACGGAGGTCTGCCAAGTGTTTTGAAAGAAGAGAAAGAAAGTTGTCCAAAACAGCTTCCAATTAAATATTCATGTGAATCGAAAAGGCAGGAGAGTGGTCAGGTACTGTTTTCTCTCAGTTGGCAAGCTGCACACACAATGGCAAAGGTGTACAACTTGCTTCTTCACCTTTGGCAAGCTGCAGAGCACAGTACCTTCGTCTTTAGCCTCTCTTCTCGTCTACATCTTAGCAAAAAGCTTTTCCACTCTGTCTGGCAAGGAGAAACTGTGCCAGCACACAAAACATCTCCCATCGTGTTCTAGAGGCTGCACGGAGGTCTGCCGAGTGTTTTGCAAGAGGAGAAAGAAAGTTGTCCAAAACAGCTTCCAATCGAATATTCATGTGAATAGAAAAGGCAGGAGAGTGGTCAGGTACTGTTTTCTCTCAGTTGGCAAGCTGCGCACACAATGGCAGTGTTGTACAGCTTGCTTCTACACCTTTGCCAAGCTGCCGCTCTCTCCGGCTCCCGGAGGCGAAGAAGCGGCTTCTTCGCGCAAAGACGATTCTGCCGCTCACAGTGCTCTGCGGTGTGCGCCTTCTGCCGAAAGACGGCCGTGAGCAGAGCTTAGCTCTGCAGAGCACCGTAGCTTCGTCTTTAGCCTCTCTTCTCGTCTACATCTTAGCAAAAAGCTTTTCCACTCTGTCTGGCAAGGAGAAACTGTGCCAGCACACAAAACATCTCCCATCGTGTTCTAGAGCTTGCACGGAGGTCTGCCGAGTGTTTTGCAAGAAGAGAAAGAAAGTTGTCCAAAACATCATCCAATCGAATATTCATGTGTATAGAAAAGGCAGGAGAGTGGTCAGGTACTGTTTTCTCTCAGTTGGCAAGCTGCACACACAATGGCACTGTTGTACAGCTTGCTTCTTCACCTTTGCCAAGCTGCAGAGCACAGTACCTTCTTCCTTAGTCTCTCTTCTCGTCCACATCTTAGCAAAAAGCTTTTCCACTCTGTCTGGCAAGGAGAAACTGTGCCAGCACACAAAACATCTCCCATCGTGTACTAGAAGTTGCACGGAGGTCTGCCGAGTGTTTTGCAAGAAGAGAAAGAAAGTTGTCCAAAACAGCTTCCAATCGAATATTCATGTGAATAGAAAAGGCAGGAGAGTGGTCAGGTACCGTTTTCTCTCAGTTGGCAAGCTGCACACACAATGGCACTGTTGTACAGCATGCTTCTTCACCTTTACCAAACTGCAGAGCGCAGTATCTTCGTCTTTAGCCTCTCTTCTCGTCTACATCTTAGCAAAATGCATTTCCATTCCGTCTGGCTAGGAGAAACTGTGCCAGCACACAAAACATCTCCCATCGTGTTCTAGAGGCTGCACGGAGGTCTGCCGAGTGTTTTGCAAGAAGAGAAAGAAAGTTGTCCAAAACATCTTCCAATCGAATATTCATGTGAATAGAAAAGGCAGGAGAGTGGTCAGGTACTGTTTTCTCTCAGTTGGCAAGCTGCACACACAATGGCAGTGTTGTACAGCTTGCTTCTTCACCTTTGCCAAGCTGCAGAGCACTGTACCTTCGTCTTTAGCCTCTCTTCTCGTCTACATCTTAGCAAAAAGCTTTTCCACTCTGTCTGGCAAGGAGAAACTGTGCCAGCACACAAAACATCTCCCATCGTGTTCTAGAGGCTGCACGGAGGTCTGCCGAGTGTTTGGCAAGAGGAGAAAGAAAGTTGTCCAAAACAGCTTCCAATCGAATATTCATGTGAATAGAAAAGGCAGGAGAGTGGTCAGGTACTGTTTTCTCTCAGTTGGCAAGCTGCACACACAATGGCAGTGTTGTACAGCTTGCTTCTTCACCTTTGTAAAGCTGCAGAGCACAGTACCTACGTCTTTAGCCTCTCTTCTCGTCTACATCTTAGCAAAAAGCTTTTCCACTCTGACTGGAAAGGAGAAACTGTGCCACCACACAAAACATCTCCCATCGTGTTCTAGAGCTTGCACGGAGGTCTGCCGAGTGTTTTGCAAGAAGAGAAAGAAAGTTGTCCAAAACAGCTTCCAATTAAATATTCATGTGAATAGAAAAGGCAGGAGAGTGGTCAGGTACTGTTTTCTCTCAGTTGGCCAGCTGCACACACAATGGCAAAGGTGTACAACTTGCTTCTTCACCTTTGCCAAGCTGCAGAGCACAGTACCTTCGTCTTTAGCCTCTCTTCTCGTCTACATCTTAGCAAAAAGCTTTTCCACTCTGTCTGGCAAGGAGAAACTGTGCCAGCACAGAAAACATCTCGCATCGTGTTCTAGAGGCTGCACGGATGTCTGCCGAGTGTTTTGCAAGAGGAGAAAGAAAGTTGTCCAAAACAGCTTCCAATCGAATATTCATGTGAATAGAAAAGGCAGGAGAGTGGTCAGGTACTGTTTTCTCTCAGTAGGCAAGCTGCACACACAATGGCAGTGTTGTACAGCTTGCTTCTACACCTTTGCCAAGCTGCCGCTCTCTCCGGCTCCCGGAGGCGAAGAAGCGGCTTCTTCGCGCAAAGACGATTCTGCGGCTCACAGTGTTCTGCGGTGTGCGCCTTCTGCCGAAAGACGGCCGTGAGCAGAGCTTAGCTCTGCAGAGCACCGTAGCTTCGTCTTTAGCCTCTCTTCTCGTCTACATCTTAGCAAAAAGATTTTCCACTCTGTCTGGCAAGGAGAAACTGTGCCAGCACACAAAACATCTCCCATCGTGTTCTCGAGCTTGCACGGAGGTCTGCCGAGTGTTTTGCAAGGAGAGAAAGAAAGTTGTCCAAAATAGCTTCCAATCGAATATTCATGTGAATAGAAAAGGCAGGAGAGTGGTCAGGTACTGTTTTCTCTCAGTTGGCAAGCTGCACACACAATGGCAGTGTTGTACAGCTTGCTTCTTCACCTTTGCCAAGCTGCAGAGCACAGTACCTTCGTCTTTAGCCTCTCTTCTCGTCTAAATCTTAGCAAAAAGCTTTTCCACTCTGTCTGGCAAGGAGAAACTGTGCCAGCACACAAAACATCTCCCATCGTGTTCTAGAGCTTGCACGGAGGTCTGACGAGTGTTTTGCAAGAAGAGAAAGAAAGTTGTCCAAAACAGCTTCCAATTATATATTCATGTGAATAGAAAAGGCAGGAGAGTGGTCAGGTACTGTTTTCTCTCAGTTGGCAAGCCGCAGACACAATGGCAAAGGTGTACAACTTGCTTCTTCACCTTTGCCAAGCTGCAGAGCACAGTACCTTCGTCTTTAGCCTCTCTTCTCGTCTACATCTTAGCAAAAAGCTTTTCCACTCTGTCTGTCAAGGAGAAACTGTGCCAGCGCACAAAACATCTCCCATCGTGTTCTAGAGGCTGCACGGAAGTCTGCCGAGTGTTTTGCAAGAAAAGAAAGAGAGTTGTCCAAAACAGCTTCCAATCGAATATTCATGTGAATAGAAAAGGCAGGAGAGTGGTCAGGTACTGTTTTCTCTCAGTTGGCAAGCTGCACACACAATGGCAGTGTTGTACAGCTTGCTTCTTCACCTTTGCCAAGCTGCAGAGCACAGAACCTTCGTCTTTAGCCTCTCTTCTCGTCTACATCTTAGCAAAAAGCTTTTCCACTCTGTCTGGCAAGGAGAAACTGTGCCAGCACACAAAACATCTCCCATCGTGTTCTAGAAGTTGCACGGAGGTCTGCCGAGTGTTTTGCAAGAAGAGAAAGAAAGTTGTCCAAAACAGCTTCCAATCGAATATTCATGTGAATAGAAAAGGCAGGAGAGTGGTCAGGTACTGTTTTCTCTCAGTTGGCAAGCTGCACACACAATGGCAGTGTTGTACAGCTTGCTTCTTCACCTTTGCCAAACTGCCGCTCGCTCCGGCTCCCGGAGGCGAAGAAGCGGCTTCTTCGCGCAAAGACGATTCAGCCGCTCACAGTGCTCTGCGGTGTGCGACTTCTGCCGAAAGACGCCCGGGAGCAGAGCTTAGCTCTGCAGAGCACCGTACCTTCGTCTTTAGCCTCTCTTCTCGTCTACATCTTAGCAAAAAGCTTTTCCACTCTGTCTGGCAAGGAGAAACTGTGCCAGCACACAAAACATCTCCCATCGTGTTCTAGAGCTTGCACGGATGTCTGCAGAGTGTTTTGCAAGAAGAGAAAGAAAGTTGTCCAAAACAGCTTCCAATCGAATATTCATGTGAATAGAAAAGGCAGGAGAGTGGTCAGGTACTGTTTTCTCTCACTTGGCAAGCTGCACACACAATGGCAGTGTTGTGCAGCTTGCTTCTACACCTTTGCCAAGCTGCCGATCTCTCCGGCTCCCGGAGGCGAAGAAGCGGCTTTTTCGCGCAAAGACGATTCTGCCGCTCACAGTGCTCTGCGGTATGCGCCTTCTGCCGAAAGACGGCCGTGAGCAGAGCTTAGCTCTGCAGAGCACAGTACCTTCGTCTTTAGCCTCTCTTCTCGTCTACATCATCGCAAAAAGCTTTTCCACTCTATCTGGCAAGGAGAAACTGTGCCAGCACACAAAACATCTCCCATCGTGTTCTCGAGCTTGCACGGAGGTCTGACGACTGTTTTGCAAGAAGAGAAAGAAAGTTGTCCAAAACAGCTTCCAATCGAATATTCATGTGAATAGAAAAGGCAGGAGAGTGGTCAGGTACTGTTTTCTCTCAGTTGGCAAGCTGCACACACAATGGCACTGTTGTACAGCTTGCTTCTTCACCTTTGCCAAGCTGCAGAGCACAGTACCTTCGTCTTTAGCCTCTCTTCTCGACCACAACTTAGCAAAAAGCTTTTCCACTCTGTCTGGAAAGGAGAAACTGTGCCAGCACACAAAACATCCGCCATCGTGTTCTAGAGGCTGCACGGAGGTCTGCCGAGTGTTTTGCAAGAAGAGAAAGAAAGTTGTCCAAAACAGCTTCCAATCGAATATTCATGTGAATAGAAAAGGCAGGAGAGTGGTCAGATACGGTTTTCTCTCAGTTGGCAAGCTGCACACACAATGGCAGTGTTGTACAGCTTGCTTCTTCACCTTTGCCAAGCTGCAGAGCACAGTACCTTCGTCTTTAGCCTCTCTTCTCGTCTACATCTTAGCAAAAAGCTTTTCCACTCTGTCTGGCAAGGAGAAACTGTGCCAGCACACAAAACATCTCCCATCGTGTTCTAGAGCTTGCACGGACGTCTGCCGAGTGTTTTGCAAGAAGAGAAAGAAAGTTGTCCAAAACAGCTTCCAATTAAATATTCATGTGAATAGAAAAGGCAGGAGAATGGTCAGGTACTGTTTTCTCTCAGTTGGCAAGCTGCACACACAATGGCAAAGCTGTACAACTTGCATCTTCACCTTTGCCAAGCTGCAGAGCACAGTACCTTCGTCTTTAGCCTCTCTTCTCGTCTACATCTTAGCAAAAAGCTTTTCCACTCTGTCTGGCAAGGAGAAACTGTGCCAGCACACAAAACATCTCCCCTCGTGTTCTAGAGGCTGCACGGAGGTCTGCCGAGTGTTTTGCAAGAAGAGAAAGAAAGTTGTCCAAAACAGCTTCCAATCGAATATTCATGTGAATAGAAAAGGCAGGAGAGTGGTCAGGTACTGTTGTCTCTCAGTTGGCAAGCTGCACACACAATGGCAGTGTTGTACAGCTTGCTTCTTCAACTTTGCCAAGCTGCAGAGCACAGTACCTTCGTCTTTAGCCTCTCTTCTCGTCTACATCTTAGCAAAAAGCTTTTCCACTCTGGCTGGCAAGGAGAAACTGTGCCAGCACACAAAACATCTCCCATCGTGTTCTAGAAGTTGCACGGAGGTCTGCCGAGTGTTTTGCAAGAAGAGCAAGAAAGTTGTCCAAAACAACTTCCAATCGAATATTCATGTGAATAGAAAAGGCAGGAGAGTGGTCGGGTACTGTTTTCTCTCAGTTGGCAAGCTGCACACACAATGGCAGTGTTGTACAGCTTGCTTCTACACCTTTGCCAAGCTGCCGCTCTCTCCGGCTGCCGGAGGCGAAGAAGCGGCTTCTTCGCGCAAAGACGATTCTGCCGCTCACAGTGCTTTGCGGTGTGCGCCTTCTGCCGAAAGACGCCCGTGAGCAGAGCTTAGCTCTGCAGAGCACCGTACCTTCGTCTTTAGCCTCTCTTCTCGTCTACATCTTAGCAAAAAGCTTTTCCACTCTGTCTGGCAAGGAGAAACTGTGCCAGCACAAAAAACATCTCCCATCGTGTTCTAGAGGCTGCACGGAGGTCTGCCGAGTGTTTTGCTAGAAGAGAAAGAAAGTTGTCCAAAACATCTTCCAATCGAATATTCATGTGAATAGAAAAGGCAGGAGAGTGGTCAGGTACTGTTTTCTCTCAGTTGGCAAGCTGCACACACAATGGCACTGTTGTACAGCTTGCTTCTTCACCTTTGCCAAGCTGCAGAGCACAGTACCTTCGTCTTTAGCCTCTCACTCGTCTACATCTTAGCAAAAAGCCTTTCCACTCTGTCTGGCAAGGAGAAAATGTGCCAGCACACAAAACATCTCCCATCGTGTTCTAGAGCTTGCACGGAGGTCTGCCGAGTGTTTTGCAAGAAGAGAAAGAAAGTTGTCCAAAACAGCTTCCAATCGAATATTCATGTGAATAGAAAAGGCAGGAGAGTGGTCATGTACTGTTTTCTCTCAGTTGGCAAGCTGCACACACAATGGCAGTGTTGTACAGCTTGCTTCTTCACCTTTGCCAAGCTGCAGAGCACAGTACCTTCGTCTTTAGCCTCTCTTCTCGTCTACATCTTAGCAAAAAGCTTTTCCACTCTGTCTGGCAAGGAGAAACTGTGCCAGCACACAAAACATCTCCCATCGTGTTCTAGAAGTTGCACGGAGGTCTGCCGAGTGTTTTGCAAGAAGAGCAAGAAAGTTGTCCAAAACAACTTCCAATCGAATATTCATGTGAATAGAAAAGGCAGGAGAGTGGTCGGGTACTGTTTTCTCTCAGTTGGCAAGCTGCACACACAATGGCAGTGTTGTACAGCTTGCTTCTACACCTTTGCCAAGCTGCCGCTCTCTCCGGCTCCCGGAGGCGAAGAAGCGGCTTCTTCGCGCAAAGACGATTCTGCCGCTCACAGTGCTTTGCGGTGTGCGCCTTCTGCCGAAAGACGCCCGTGAGCAGAGCTTAGCTCTGCAGAGCACCGTACCTTCGTCTTTAGCCTCTCTTTTCGTCTACATCTTAGCAAAAAGCTTTTCCACTCTGTCTGGCAAGGAGAAACTGTGCCAGCACAAAAAACATCTCCCATCGTGTTCTAGAGGCTGCACGGAGGTCTGCCGAGTGTTTTGCTAGAAGAGAAAGAAAGTTGTCCAAAACATCTTCCAATCGAATATTCATGTGAATAGAAAAGGCAGGAGAGTGGTCAGGTACTGTTTTCTCTCAGTTGGCAAGCTGCACACACAATGGCACTGTTGTACAGCTTGCTTCTTCACCTTTGCCAAGCTGCAGAGCACAGTACCTTCGTCTTTAGCCTCTCACTCGTCTACATCTTAGCAAAAAGCCTTTCCACTCTGTCTGGCAAGGAGAAACTGTGCCAGCACACAAAACATCTCCCATCGTGTTCTAGAGCTTGCACGGAGGTCTGCCGAGTGTTTTGCAAGAAGAGAAAGAAAGTTGTCCAAAACAGCTTCCAATCGAATATTCATGTGAATAGAAAAGGCAGGAGAGTGGTCAGGTACTGTTTTCTCTCAGTTGGCAAGCTGCACACACAATGGCAAAGTTGTACAACTTGCTTCTTCACCTTTGCCAAGCTGCAGAGCACAGTACCTTCGTCTTTAGCCTCTCACTCGTCTACATCTTAGCAAAAAGCTTTTCCACTCTGTCTGGCAAGGAGAAACTGTGCCAGCACACAAAACATCTCCCATCGTGTTCTATAGGCTGCACGGAGGTCTGCCGAGTGTTTTGCAAGAAGAGAAAGAAAGTTGTCCAAAACAGCTTCCAATCGAATATTCATGTGAATAGAAAAGGCAGGAGAGTGGTCAGGTACTGTTTTCTCTCAGTTGGCAAGCTGCACACACAATGGCAGTGTTGTACAGCTTGCTTCTTCACCTTTGATAAGCTGCAGAGCACAGTACCTTCGTCTTTAGCCTCTCTTCTCGTCTACATCTTAGCAAAAAGCTTTTCCACTCTGTCTGGCAAGGAGAAACTGTGCCAGCACACAAAACATCTCCCATCGTGTTCTAGAGGCTGCACGGAGGTCTGCCGAGTGTTTTGCAAGAAGAGAAAGAAAGTTGTCCAAAACAGCTTCCAGTCGAATAATCATGTGAATAGAAAAGGCAGGAGAGTGGTCAGGTACTGTTTTCTCTCAGTTGGCAAGCTGCACACACAATGGCAGTGTTGTACAGCTTGCTTCTTCACCTTTGCCAAGCTGCAGAGCACAGTACCTTCGTCTTTAGCCTCTCTTCTCGTCCACAACTTAGCAAAAAGCTTTTCAGCTCTGTCTGGCAAGGAGAAACTGTGCCAGCACACAAAACATCTCCCATCGTGTTCTAGAGGCTGCACGGATGTCTGCCGAGTGTTTGCAAGAAGAGAAAGAAAGTTGTCCAAAACAGCTTCCAATCGAATATTCATGTGAATAGAAAAGGCAGGAGAGTGGTCAGATACGGTTTTCTCTCAGTTGGCAAGCTGCACACACAATGGCAGTGTTGTACAGCTTGCTTCGTCACCTTTGCCAAGCTGCAGAGCACAGTAGCTTCGTCTTTAGCCTCTCTTCTCGTCTACATCTTAGCAAAAAGCATTTCCACTCTGTCTGGCAAGGAGAAACTGTGCCAGCACACAAAACATCTCCCATCGTGTTCTCGAGCTTGCACGGAGGTCTGCCGAGTGTTTTGCAAGAAGAGAAAGAAAGTTGTCCAAAACAGCTTCCAATTAAATATTCATGTGAATAGAAAAGGCAGGAGAGTGGTCAGGTACTGTTTTCTCTCAGTTGGCAAGCTGCACACACAATGGCAAAGCTGTACAACTTGCTTCTTCACCTTTGCCAAGCTGCAGAGCACAGTACCTTCGTCTTTAGCCTCTCTTCTCGTCTACATCTTAGCAAAAAGCTTTTCCACTCTGTCTGGCAAGGAGAAACTGTGCCAGCACACAAAACATCTCCCATCGTGTTCTAGAGGCTGCACGGAGGTCTGCCGAGTGTTTTGCAAGAAGAGAAAGAAAGTTGTCCAAAACAGCTTCCAATCGAATATTCATGTGAATAGAAAAGGCAGGAGAGTGGTCAGGTACTGTTTTCTCTCATTTGGCAATCTGCACACACAATGGCAGTGTTGTACAGCTTGCTTCTTCACCTTTGCCAAGCTGCAGAGCACAGTACCTTCGTCTTTAGCCTCTCTTCTCGTCTACATCTTAGCAAAAAGCTTTTCCACTCTGTCTGGCAAGGAGAAACTGTGCCAGCATACAAAACATCTCCCATCGTGTTCTAGAAGTTGCACGGAGGTCTGCCGAGTGTTTTGCAAGAAGAGAAAGAAAGTTGTCCAAAACAACTTCCAATCGAATATTCATGTGAATAGAAAAGGCAGGAGAGTGGTCGGGTACTGTTTTCTCTCAGTTGGCAAGCTGCACACACAATGGCAGTGTTGTACAGCTTGCTTCTACACCTTTGCCAAGCTGCCGCTCTCTCCGGCTCCAGGAGGCGAAGAAGCGGCTTCTTCGCGCAAAGACGATTCTGCCGCTCACAGTGCTCTGCGGTGTGCGCCTTCTGCCGAAAGACGCCCGTGAGCAGAGGTTAGCTCTGCAGAGCACCGTAGCTTCGTCTTTAGCCTCTCTTCTCGTCTACATCTTAGCAAAAAGCTTTTCCACTCTGTCTGGCAAGGAGAAACTGTGCCAGCACACAAAACATCTCCCATCGTGTTCTAGAGGCTGCACGGAGGTCTGCCGAGTGTTTTGCTAGAAGAGAAAGAAAGTTGTCCAAAACATCTTCCAATCGAATATTCATGTGAATAGAAAAGGCAGGAGAGTGGTCAGGTACTGTTTTCTCTCAGTTGGCAAGCTGCACACACAATGGCACTGTTGTACAGCTTGCATCATCACATTTGCCAAGCTGCAGAGCACAGTACCTTAGTCTTTAGCCTCTCACTCGTCTACATCTTAGGAAAAAGCTTTTCCACTCTGTCTGGCAAGGAGAAACTGTGCCAGCACACAAAACATCTCCCATCGTGTTCTAGAGGCTGCACGGAGGTCTGCCGAGTGTTTTGCAAGAAGAGAAAGAAAGTTGTCCAAAACAGCTTCCAATCGAATATTCATGTGAATAGAAAAGGCAGGAGAGTGGTCAGGTACTGTTTTCTCTCAGTTGGCAAGCTGCACACACAATGGCAGTGTTGTACAGCTTGCTTCTTCACCTTTGATAAGCTGCAGAGCACAGTACCTTCGTCTTTAGCCTCTCTTCTCGTCTACATCTTAGCAAAAAGCTTTTCCACTCTGTCTGGCAAGGAGAAACTGTGCCAGCACACAAAACATCTCCCATCGTGTTCTAGAGGCTGCACGGAGGTCTGCCGAGTGTTTGCAAGAAGAGAAAGAAAGTTGTCCAAAACAGCTTCCAATCGAATATTCATGTGAATAGAAAAGGCAGGAGAGTGGTCAGATACGGTTTTCTCTCAGTTGGCAAGCTGCACACACAATGTCAGTGTTGTACAGCTTGCTTCTTCACCTTTGCCAAGCTGCAGAGCACAGTACCTTCTTCCTTAGTCTCTCTTCTCGTCCACATCTTAGCAAAAAGCTTTTCCACTCTGTCTGGCAAGGAGAAACTGTGCCAGCACACAAAACATCTCCCATCGTGTTCTCGAGCTTGCACGGAGGTCTGACGAGTGTTTTGCAAGAAGAGAAAGAAAGTTGTCCAAAACAGCTTGCAATCGAATATTCATGTGAATAGAAAAGGCAGGAGAGTGGTCAGGTACTGTTTTCTCTCAGTTGGCAAGCTGCACACACAATGGCACTGTTGTACAGCTTGCTTCTTCACCTTTGCCAAGCTGCAGAGCACAGTACCTTCGTCTTTAGCCTCTCTTCTCGTCTACATCTTAGCAAAAAGCTTTTCCACTCTGTCTGGCAAGGAGAAACTGTGCCAACACACAAAACATCTCCCATCGTGTTCTAGAAGTTGCACGGATGTCAGCCGAGTGTTTTGCAAGAAGAGAAAGAAAGTTGTCCAAAACAGCTTCCAATCGAATATTCATGTGAATAGAAAAGGCAGGAGAGTGGTCAGGTACCGTTTTCTCTCAGTTGGCAAACTGCACACACAATGGCAGTGTTGTACCGCTTGCTTCTTCACCTTTACCAAGCTGCAGAGCACAGTATCTTCGTCTTTAGCCTCTCTTCTCGTCCACATCTTAGCAAAATGCATTTCCACTCTGTCTGGCTAGGAGAAACTGTGCCAGCACACAAAACATCTCCCATCGTGTTCTAGAGGCTGCACGGAGGTCTGCCGAGTGTTTTGCAAGAAGAGAAAGAAAGTTGTCCAAAACAGCTTCCAATCGAATATTCATGTGAATAGAAAAGGCAGGAGAGTGGTCAGGTACTGTTTTCTCTCAGTTGGCAAGCTGCACACACAATGGCAGTGTTGTACAGCTTGCTTCTTCACCTTTGCCAAGCTGCAGAGCACAGTACCTTCGTCTTTAGCCTCTCTTCTGGTCTACATCTTAGCAAAAAGCTTTTCCACTCTGTCTGGCAAGGAGAAACTGTGCCAGCACACAAAACATCTCCCATAGTGTTCTAGAGGCTGCACGGAGGTCTGCCGAGTGTTTTGCAAGAGGAGAAAGAAAGTTGTCCAAAACAGCTTCCAATCGAATATTTATGTGAATATAAAAGGTAGGAGAGTGGTCAGGTACTGTTTTCTCTCAGTTGGCAAGCTGCACACACAATGGAAGTGTTGTACAGCTTGCTTCTTCACCTTGGCCAAGCTGCAGAGCACAGTACCTTCGTCTTTAGCCTCTCTTCGCGTCTACATCTTAGCAAAAAGCTTTTCCACTCTGTCTGGCAAGGAGAAACTGTGCCACCACACAAAACATCTCCCATCGTGTTCTAGAAGTTTCACGGAGGTCTGCCGAGTGTTTTGCAAGAAGAGAAAGAAAGTTGTCCAAAACAGCTTCCAATCGAATATTCATGTGAATAGAAAAGGCAGGAGAGTGGTCAGGTACAGTTTTCTCTCAGTTGGCAAGCTGCGCACACAATGGCAGTGTTGTACAGCTTGCTTCTACACCTTTGCCAAGCTGCCGCTCTCTCCGGCTCCCGGAGGCGAAGAAGCGGCTTCTTCGCGCAAAGACTATTCTGCCGCTCACAGTGCTTTGCGGTGTGCGCCTTCTGCCGAAAGACGGCCGTGAGCAGAGCTTAGCTCTGCAGAGCACCGTAGCTTCGTCTTTAGCCTCTCTTCTCGTCCACATCTTAGCAAAAAGCTTTTCCACTCTGTCTGGCAAGGAGAAACTGTGCCAGCACACAAAACATCTCCCATCGTGTTCTAGAGCTGGCACGGAGGTCTGCCGAGTGTTTTGCAAGAAGAGAAAGAAAGTTGTCCAAAACAGCTTCCAATCGAATATTCATGTGAATAGAAAAGGCAGGAGAGTGGTCAGGTACTGTTTTCTCTCAGTTGGCAAGCTGCACACACAATGGCACTGTTGTACAGCTTGCATCTTCAGCTTTGCCAAGCTGCAGAGCACAGTGCCTTCGTCTTTAGCCTCTCTTCTCGTCTACATCTTAGCAAAAACCTTTTCCACTCTGTCTGGCAAGGAGAAACTGTGCCAGCACACAAAACATCTCCCATCGTGTTCTAGAGCTTGCACGGAGGTCTGACGAGTGTTTTGCAAGAAGAGAAAGAAAGTTGTCCAAAACAGCTTCCAATTAAATATTCATGTGAATAGAAAAGGCAGGACAGTGGTCAGGTACTGTTTTCTCTCAGTTGGCAAGCTGCACACACAATGGCAAAGTTGTACAACTTGCTTCTTCACCTTTGCCAAGCTGCAGAGCACAGTACCTTCGTCTTTAGCCTCTCTTCTCGTCTACATCTTAGCAAAAAGCTTTTCCACTCTGTCTGGCAAGGAGAAACTGTGCCAGCACACAAAACATCTCCCATCGTGTTCTAGAGCTGGCACGGAGGTCTGCCGAGTGTTTTGCAAGAAGAGAAAGAAAGTTGTCCAAAACAGCTTCCAATCGAATATTCATGTGAATAGAAAAGGCAGGAGAGTGGTCAGGTACTGTTTTCTCTCAGTTGGCAAGCTGCAGACACAATGGCAAAGGTGTACAACTTGCTTCTTCACCTTTGCCAAGCTGCAGAGCACAGTACCTTCTTCTTTAGCCTCTCTTCTCGTCTACATCTTAGCAAAAAGCTTTTCCACTCTGTCTGGCAAGGAGAAACTGTGCCAGCACACAAAACATCTCCCATCGTGTTCTAGAGGCTGCACGGAACTCTGCCGAGTGTTTTGCAAGAAGAGAAAGAAAGTTGTCCAAAACAGCTTCCAATCGAATATTCATGTGAATAGAAAAGGTAGGAGAGTGGTCAGGTACTGTTTTCTCTCAGTTGGCAAGCTGCACACACAATGGCAGTGTTGTACAGCTTGCTTCTTCACCTTTGCCAAGCTGCAGAGCACAGTACCTTCCTCTTTAGCCTCTCTTCTCGTCTACATCTTTGCAAAAAGCTTTTCCACTCTGTCTGGCAAGGAGAAACTGTGCCAGCACACAAAACATCTCCCATCGTGTTCTAGAAGTTGCACGGAGGTCTGCCGAGTGTTTTGCAAGAAGAGAAAGAAAGTTGTCCAAAACAGCTTCCAATCGAATATTCATGTGAATAGAAAAGGCAGGAGAATTGTCAGGTGCTGTTTTCTCTCAGTTGGCAAGCTGCACACACAATGGCAGTGTTGTACAGCTTGCTTCTACACCTTTGCCAAGCTGCCGCTCTCTCCGGCTCCCGGAGGCGAAGAAGCGGCTTCTTCGCGCAAAGACGATTCTGCCGCTCACAGTGCTCTGCGGTGTGCGCCTTCTGCCGAAAGACGGCCGTGAGCAGAGCTTAGCTCTGCAGAGCACCGTAGCTGCCTCTTTAGCCTCTCTTCTCGTCTACATCTTAGCAAAAAGCTTTTCCACTCTGTCTGGCAAGGAGAAACTGTGCCAGAACACAAAACATCTCCCATCGTGTTCTAGAAGCTGCACGGAGGTCTGCCGCGTGTTTCGCTAGAAGAGAAAGAAAGTTGTCCAAAACATCTTCCAATCGAATATTCATGTGTATAGAAAAGGCAGGAGAGTGGTCAGGTACTGTTTTCTCTCAGTTGGCAAGCTGCACACACAATGGCACAGTTGTACAGCTTGCTTCTTCACCTTTGCCAAGTTGCAGAGCACAGTACCTTCTTCCTTAGTCTCTCTTCTCGTCCACATATTAGCAAAAACTTTTCCACTCTGTCTGGGAAGGAGAAACTCTGCCAGCACACAAAACATCTCCCATCGTGTTCTCGAGCTTGCACGGAGGTCTGACGAGTGTTTTGCAAGAAGAGAAAGAAAGTTGTCCAAAACAGCTTCCAATCGAATATTCATGTGAATAGAAAAGGCAGGAGAGTGGTCAGGTACCGTTTTCTCTCAGTTGGCAAGCTGCACACACAATGGCACTGTTGTACAGCATGCTTCTTCACCTTTACCAAGCTGCAGAGCACAGTATCTTCGTCTTTAGCCTCTCTTCTCGTCTACATCTTAGCAAAATGCATTTCCATTCCGTCTGGCTAGGAGAAACTGTGCCAGCACACAAAACATCTCCCATCGTGTTCTAGAGGCTGCACGGAGGTCTGCCGAGTGTTTTGCAAGAAGAGAAAGAAAGTTGTCCAAAACATCTTCCAATCGAATATTCATGTGAATAGAAAAGGCAGGAGAGTGGTCAGGTACTGTTTTCTCTCAGTTGGCAAGCTGCACACACAAGGGCAGTGTTGTACAGCTTGCTTCTTCACCTTTGCCAAGCTGCAGAGCACTGTACATTCGTCTTTAGCCTCTCTTCTCGTCTACATCTTAGCAAAAAGCTTTTCCACTCTGTCTGGCAAGGAGAAACTGTGCCAGCACACAAAACATCTCCCATCGTGTTCTCGAGCTTGCACGGAGGTCTGACGAGTGTTTTGCAAGAAGAGAAAGAAAGTTGTCCAAAACAGCTTCCAATCGAATATTCATGTGAATAGAAAAGGCAGGAGAGTGGTCAGGTACCGTTTTCTCTCAGTTGGCAAGCTGCACACACAATGGCACTGTTGTACAGCATGCTTCTTCACCTTTACCAAGCTGCAGAGCACAGTATCTTCGTCTTTAGCCTCTCTTCTCGTCTACATCTTAGCAAAATGCATTTCCATTCCGTCTGGCTAGGAGAAACTGTGCCAGCACACAAAACATCTCCCATCGTGTTCTAGAGGCTGCACGGAGGTCTGCCGAGTGTTTTGCAAGAAGAGAAAGAAAGTTGTCCAAAACATCTTCCAATCGAATATTCATGTGAATAGAAAAGGCAGGAGAGTGGTCAGGTACTGTTTTCTCTCAGTTGGCAAGCTGCACACACAATGGCAGTGTTGTACAGCTTGCTTCTTCACCTTTGCCAAGCTGCAGAGCACTGTACCTTCGTCTTTAGCCTCTCTTCTCGTCTACATCTTAGCAAAAAGATTTCCACTCTGTCTGGCAAGGAGAAACTGTGCCAGCACACAAAACATCTCCCATCGTGTTCTAGAGGCTGCACGGAGGTCTGCCGAGTGTTTGGCAAGAGGAGAAAGAAAGTTGTCCAAAACAGCTTCCAATCGAATATTCATGTGAATAGAAAAGGCAGGAGAGTGGTCAGGTACTGTTTTCTCTCAGTTGGCAAGCTGCACACACAATGGCAGTGTTGTACAGCTTGCTTCTACACCTTTGCCAAGCAGCCGCTCTCTCCGGCTCCCGGAGGCGAAGAAGCGGCTTCTTCGCGCAAAGACGATTCTGCCGCTCACAGTGCTCTGCGGTGTGCGCCTTCGGCCGAAAGACGCCCGTGAGCAGAGCTTAGCTCTGCAGAGCACCGTACCTTCGTCTTTAGCCTCTCTTCTCGTCTACATCTTAGCAAAAAGCTTTTCCACTCTCTCTGGCAAGGAGAAACTGTGCCAGCACACAAAACATCTCCCATCGTGTTCTCGAGCTTGCACGGAGGTCTGACGAGTGTTTTGCAAGAAGAGAAAGAAAGGTGTCAAAAACAGCTTCCAGTCGAATAGTCATGTGAATAGAAAAGGCAGGAGAGTGGTCAGGTACTGTTTTCTCCCAGTTGGCAAGCTGCACACACAATGGCAGTGTTGTACAGCTTGCTTCTTCACCTTTGCAAAGCTGCAGAGCACAGTACCTACGTCTTTAGCCTCTCTTCTCGTCTACATCTTAGCAAAAAGCTTTTCCACTCTGTCTGGAAAGGAGAAACTGTGCCACCACACAAAACATCTCCCATCGTGTTCTAGAGCTTGCACGGAGGTCTGACGAGTGTTTTGCAAGAAGAGAAAGAAAGTTGTCCAAAACAGCTTCCAATTAAATATTCATGTGAATAGAAAAGGCAGGAGAGTGGTCAGGTACTGTTTTCTCTCAGTTGGCCAGCTGCACACACAATGGCAAAGGTGTACAACTTGCTTCTTCACCTTTGCCAAGCTGCAGAGCACAGTACCTTCGTCTTTAGCCTCTCTTCTCGTCTACATCTTAGCAAAAAGCTTTTCCACTCTGTCTGGCAAGGAGAAACTGTGCCAGCACAGAAAACATCTCCCATCGTGTTCTAGAGGCTGCACGGAGGTCTGCCGAGTGTTTTGCAAGAGGAGAAAGAAAGTTGTCCAAAACAGCTTCCAATCGAATATTCATGTGAATAGAAAAGGCAGGAGAGTGGTCAGGTACTGTTTTCTCTCAGTAGGCAAGCTGCACACACAATGGCAGTGTTGTACAGCTTGCTTCTACACCTTTGCCAAGCTGCCGCTCTCTCCGTCTCCCGGAGGCGAAGAAGCGGCTTCTTCGCGCAAAGACGATTCTGCCGCTCACAGTGCTCTGCGGTGTGCGCCTTCTGCCGAAAGACGCCCGTGAGCAGAGCTTAGCTCTGCAGAGCACCGTACCTTCGTCTTTAGCCTCTCTTCTCGTCTACATCTTAGCAAAAAGCTTTTCCACTCTGTCTGGCAAGGAGAAACTGTGCCAGCACACAAAACATCTCCCATCGTGTTCTCGAGCTTGCACGGAGGTCTGACGAGTGTTTTGCAAGAAGAGAAAGAAAGTTGTCCAAAATAGCTTCCAATCGAATATTCATGTGAATAGAAAAGGCAGGAGAGTGGTCAGGTACTGTTTTCTCTCAGTTGGCAAGCTGCACACACAATGGCAGTGTTGTACAGCTTGCTTCTTCACCTTTGCCAAGCTGCAGAGCACAGTACCTTCGTCTTTAGCCTCTCTTCTCGTCTACATCTTAGCAAAAAGCTTTTCCACTCTGTCTGGCAAGGAGAAACTGTGCCAGCACACAAAACACCTCCCATCGTGTTCTAGAGCTTGCACGGAGGTCTGACGAGTGTTTTGCAAGAAGAGAAAGAAAGTTGTCCAAAACAGCTTCCAATTATATATTCATGTGAATAGAAAAGGCAGGAGAGTGGTCAGGTACTGTTTTCTCTCAGTTGGCAAGCCGCAGATACAATGGCAAAGGTGTACAACTTGCTTCTTCACCTGTGCCAAGCTGCAGAGCACAGTACCTTCGTCTTTAGCCTCTCTTCTCGTCTACATCTTAGCAAAAAGCTTTTCCACTCTGTCTGGCAAGGAGAAACTGTGCCAGCACACAAAACATCTCCCATCGTGTTCTAGAGGCTGCACGGAAGTCAGCCGAGTGTTTTGCAAGAAGAGAAAGAAAGTTGTCCAAAACAGCTTCCAATCGAATATTCATGTGAATAGAAAAGGCAGGAGAGTGGTCAGGTACTGTTTTCTCTCAGTTGGCAAGCTGCACACACAATGGCACTGTTGTACAGCTTGCTTCTACACCTTTGCCAAGCTGCCGCTCTCTCCGGCTCCCGGAGGCGAAGAAGCGGCTTCTTCGCGCAAAGACGATTCAGCCGCTCACAGTGCTCTGCTGTGTGCGCCTTCTGCCGAAAGACGGCCGTGAGCAGAGCTTAGCTCTGCAGAGCACCATACCTTCGTCTTTAGCCTCTCTTCTCGTCTACATCTTAGCAAAAAGCTTTTCCACTCTGTCTGGCAAGGAGAAACTGTGCCAGCACACAAAACATCTCCCATCGTGTTCTAGAGCTTGCACGGAGGTCTGCAGAGTGTTTTGCAAGAAGAGAAAGAAAGTTGTCCAAAACAGCTTCCAATCGAATATTCATGTGAATAGAAAAGGCAGGAGAGTGGTCAGGTACTGTTTTCTCTCACTTGGCAAGCTGCACACACAATGGCAGTGTTGTACAGCTTGCTTCTACACCTTTGCCAAGCTGCCGATCTCTCCGGCTCCCGGAGGCGAAGAAGCGGCTTTTTCGCGCAAAGACGATTCTGCCGCTCACAGTGCTCTGCGGTGTGCGCCTTCTGCCGAAAGACGGCCGTGAGCAGAGCTTAGCTCTGCAGAGCACAGTACCTTCGTCTTTAGCCTCTCTTCTCGTCTACATCTTCGCAAAAACTTTTCCACTCTATCTGGCAAGGAGAAACTGTGCCAGCACACAAAACATCTCCCATCGTGTTCTCGAGCTTGCACGGAGGTCTGACGAGTGTTTTGCAAGAAGAGAAAGAAAGTTGTCCAAAACAGCTTCCAATCGAATATTCATGTGAATAGAAAAGGCAGGAGAGTGGTCAGGTACTGTTTTCTCTCAGTTGGCAAGCTGCACACACAATGGCACTGTTGCACAGCTTGCTTCTTCACCTTTGCCAAGCTGCAGAGCACAGTGCCTTCGTCTTTAGCCTCTCTTCTCGACCACAACTTAGCAAAAAGCTTTTCCACTCTGTCTGGAAAGGAGAAACTGTGCCAGCACACAAAACATCTCCCATCGTGTTCTAGAGGCTGCACGGAGGTCTGCCGAGTGTTTTGCAAGAAGAGAAAGAAAGTTGTCCAAAACAGCTTCCAATCGAATATTCATGTGAATAGAAAAGGCAGGAGAGTGGTCAGATACGGTTTTCTCTCAGTTGGAAAGCTGCACACACAATGGCAGTGTTGTACAGCTTGCTTCTTCAACTTTGCCAAGCTGCAGAGCACAGTACCTTCGTCTTTAGCCTCTCTTCTCGTCTACATCTTAGCAAAAAGCTTTTCCACTCTGGCTGGCAGGGAGAAACTGTGCCAGCACACAAAACATCTCCCATCTTGTTCTAGAGCTTGCACGGAGGTCTGCCGAGTGTTTTGCAAGAAGAGAAAGAAAGTTGTCCAGAACAGCTTCCAATTAAATATTCATGTGAATAGAAAAGGCAGGACAATGGTCAGGTACTGTTTTCTCTCAGTTGGCAAGCTGCACAGACAATGGCAAAGCTGTACAACTTGCATCTTCACCTTTGCCAAGCTGCAGAGCACAGTACCTTCGTCTTTAGCCTCTCTTCTCGTCTACATCTTAGCAAAAAGCTTTTCCACTCTGTCTGGCAAGGAGAAACTGTGCCAGCACACAAAACAACTCCCCTCGTGTTCTAGAGGCTGCACGGAGGTCTGCCGAGTGTTTTGCAAGAAGAGAAAGAAAGTTGTCCAAAACAGCTTCCAATCGAATATTCATGTGAATAGAAAAGGCAGGAGAGTGGTCAGGTACTGTTGTCTCTCAGTTGGCAAGCTGCACACACAATGGCAGTGTTGTACAGCTTGCTTCTTCACCTTTGCCAAGCTGCAGAGCACAGTACCTTCGTCTTTAGCCTCTCTTCTCGTCTACATCTTAGCAAAAAGCTTTTCCACTCTGTCTGGCAAGGAGAAACTGTGCCAGCACACAAAACATCTCCCATCGTGTTCTAGAAGTTGCACGGAGGTCTGCCGAGTGTTTTGCAAGAAGAGAAAGAAAGTTGTCCAAAACAACTTCCAATCGAATATTCATGTGAATAGAAAAGGCAGGAGAGTGGTCGGGTACTGTTTTCTCTCAGTTGGCAAGCTGCACACACAATGGCAGTGTTGTACAGCTTGCTTCTACACCTTTGCCAAGCTGCCGCTCTCTCCGGCTCCCGGAGGCGAAGAAGCGGCTTCTTCGCGCAAAGACGATTCTGCCGCTCACAGTGCTTTGCGGTGTGCGCCTTCTGCCGAAAGACGCCCGTGAGCAGAGCTTAGCTCTGCAGAGCACCGTACCTTCGTCTTTAGCCTCTCCTCTCGTCTACATCTTAGCAAAAAGCTTTTCCACTCTGTCTGGCAAGGAGAAACTGTGCCAGCACACAAAACATCTCCCATCGTGTTCTAGAGGCTGCACGGAGGTCTGCCGAGTGTTTTGCTAGAAGAGAAAGAAAGTTGTCCAAAACATCTTCCAATCGAATATTCATGTGAATAGAAAAGGCAGGAGAGTGGTCAGGTACTGTTTTCTCTCAGTTGGCAAGCTGCACATACAATGGCACTGTTGTACAGCTTGCATCTTCACCTTTGCCAAGCTGTAGAGCACAGTACCTTCGTCTTTAGCCTCTCACTCGTCTACATCTTAGCAAAAAGCTTTTCCACTCTGTCTGGCAAGGAGAAACTGTGCCAGCACACAAAACATCTCCCATCGTGTTCTAGAGCTTGCACGGAGGTCTGCCGAGTGTTTTGCAAGAAGAGAAAGAAAGTTGTCCAAAACAGCTTCCAATCGAATATTCATGTGAATAGAAAAGGCAGGAGAGTGGTCAGGTACTGTTTTCTCTCAGTTGGCAAGCTGCACACACAATGGCAAAGTTGTACAACTTGCTTCTTCACCTTTGCCAAGCTGCAGAGCACAGTACCTTCGTCTTTAGCCTCTCACTCGTCTACATCTTAGCAAAAACTTTTCCACTCTGTCTGGCAAGGAGAAACTGTGCCAGCACACAAAACATCTCCCATCGTGTTCTAGAGGCTGCACGGAGGTCTGCCGAGTGTTTTGCAAGAAGAGAAAGAAAGTTGTCCAAAACAGCTTCCAATCGAATATTCATGTGAATAGAAAAGGCAGGAGAGTGGTCAGGTACTGTTTTCTCTCAGTTGGCAAGCTGCACACAAAATGGCAGTGTTGTACAGCTTGCTTCTTCACCTTTGATAAGCTGCAGAGCACAGTACCTTCGTCTTTAGCCTCTCTTCTCGTCTACATCTTAGCAAAAAGCTTTTCCACTCTGTCTGGCAAGGAGAAACTGTGCCAGCACACAAAAAATCTCCCATCGTGTTCTAGAGGCTGCACGGAGGTCTGCCGAGTGTTTTGCAAGAAGAGAAAGAAAGTTGTCCAAAACAGCTTCCAATCGAATAATCATGTGAATAGAAAAGGCAGGAGAGTGGTCAGGTACTGTTTTCTCTCAGTTGGCAAGCTGCACACACAATGGCACTGTTGTACAGCTTGCTTCTTCACCTTTGCCAAGCTGCAGAGCACAGTACCTTCGTCTTTAGCCTCTCTTCTCGTCCACAACTTAGCAAAAAGCTTTTCAGCTCTGTCTGGCAAGGAGAAACTGTGCCAGCACACAAAACATCTCCCATCGTGTTCTAGAGGCTGCACGGAGGTCTGTCGAGTGTTTGCAAGAAGAGAAAGAAAGTTGTCCACAACAGCTTCCAATCGAATATTCATGTGAATAGAAAAGGCAGGAGAGTGGTCAGATACGGTTTTCTCTCAGTTGGCAAGCTGCACACACAATGGCAGTGTTGTACAGCTTGCTTCTTCACCTTTGCCAAGCTGCAGAGCACAGTACCTTCGTCTTTAGCCTCTCTTCTCGTCTACATCTTAGCAAAAATCTTTTCCACTCTGTCTGGCAAGGAGAAACTGTGCCAGCACACAAAACATCTCCCATCGTGTTCTAGAGCTTGCACGGAGGTCTGCCGAGTGTTTTGCAAGAAGAGAAAGAAAGTTGTCCAAAACAGCTTCCAATTAAATATTCATGTGAATAGAAAAGGCAGGAGAGTGGTCAGGTACTGTTTTCTCTCAGTTGGCAAGCTGCACACACAATGGCAAAGCTGTACAACTTGCTTCTTCACCTTTGCCAAGCTGCAGAGCACAGTACCTTCGTCTTTAGCCTCTCTTCTCGTCTACATCTTAGCAAAAAGTTTTCCACTCTGTCTGGCAAGGAGAAACTGTGCCAGCACACAAAAAATCTCCCATCGTGTTCTAGAGGCTGCACGGAGGTCTGCCGAGTGTTTTGCAAGAAGAGAAAGAAAGTTGTCCAAAACAGCTTCCAATCGAATATTCATGTGAATAGAAAAGGCAGGAGAGTGGTCAGGTACTGTTTTCTCTCAGTTGGCAAGCTGCACACACAATGGCAGTGTTGTACAGCTTGCTTCTTCACCTTTGCCAAGCTGCAGAGCACAGTACCTTCGTCTTTAGCCTCTCTTCTCGTCTACATCTTAGCAAAAAGCTTTTCCACTCTGTCTGGCAAGGAGAAACTGTGCCAGCACACAAAACATCTCCCATCGTGTTCTAGAATTTGCACGGAGGTCTGCCGAGTGTTTTGCAAGAAGAGAAAGAAAGTTGTCCAAAACAACTTCCAATCGAATATTCATGTGAATAGAAAAGGCAGGAGAGTGGTCGGGTACTGTTTTCTCTCAGTTGGCAAGCTGCACACACAATGGCAGTGTTGTACAGCTTGCTTCTACACCTTTTCCAAGCTGCCGCTCTCTCCGGCTCCCGGAGGCGAAGAAGCGGCTTCTTCGCGCAAAGAAGATTCTGCCGCTCACAGTGCTCTGCGGTGTGCGCCTTCTGCCGAAAGACGCCCGTGAGCAGAGCTTAGCTCTGCAGAGCACCGTACCTTCGTCTTTAGCCTCTCTTCTCGTCTACATCTTAGCAAAAAGCTTTTCCACTCTGTCTGGCAAGGAGAAACTGTGCCAGCACACAAAACATCTCCCATCGTGTTCTAGAGGCTGCACGGAGGTCTGCCGAGTGTTTTGCTAGAAGAGAAAGAAAGTTGTCCAAAACATCTTCCAATCGAATATTCATGTGAATAGAAAAGGCAGGAGAGTGGTCAGGTACTGTTTTCTCTCAGTTGGCAAGCTGCACACACAATGGCACTGTTGTACAGCTTGCTTCTTCACATTTCCAAGCTGCAGAGCACAGTACCTTCGTCTTTAGCCTCTCACTCGTCTACATCTTAGGAAAAAGCTTTTCCACTCTGTCAGGCAAGGAGAAACTGTGCCAGCACACAAAACATCTCCCATCGTGTTCTAGAGGCTGCACGGAGGTCTGCCGAGTGTTTTGCAAGAAGAGAAAGAAAGTTGTCCAAAACAGCTTCCAATCGAATATTCATGTGAATAGAAAAGGCAGGAGAGTGGTCAGGTACTGTTTTCTCTCAGTTGGCAAGCTGCACACACAATGGCAGTGTTGTACAGCTTGCTTCTTCACCTTTGATAAGCTGCAGAGCACAGTACCTTCGTCTTTAGCCTCTCTTCTCGTCTACATCTTAGCAAAAAGCTTTTTCACTCTGTCTGGCAAGGAGAAACTGTGCCAGCACACAAAACATCTCCCATCGTGTTCTAGAGGCTGCACGGAGGTCTGCCGAGTGTTTGCAAGAAGAGAAAGAAAGTTGTCCAAAACCGATTCCAATCGAATATTCATGTGAATAGAAAAGGCAGGAGAGTGGTCAGATACGGTTTTCTCTCAGTTGGCAAGCTGCACACACAATGGCACTGTTGTACAGCTTGCTTCTTCACCTTTGCCAAGCTGCAGAGCACAGCACCTTCGTCTTTAGCCTCTCTTCTCGTCTACATCTTAGCAAAAAGCTTTTCCACTCTGTCTGGCAAGGAGAAACTGTGCCAGCACACAAAACATCTCCCATCGTGTTCTCGAAGTTGCACGGAGGTCTGCCGAGTGTTTTGCAAGAAGAGAAAGAAAGTTGTCCAAAACAGCTTCCAATCGAATATTCATGTGAATAGAAAAGGCAGGAGAGTGGTCAGGTACTGTTTTCTCTCAGTTGGCAAGCTGCACACACAATGGCACTGTTGTACAGCTTGCTTCTACACCTTTGCCAAGCTGCCGCTCTCTCCGGCTCCCGGAGGCGAAGAAGCGGCTTCTTCGCGCAAAGACGATTCAGCCGCTCACAGTGCTCTGCGGTGTGCGACTTTTGCCGAAAGACGCCCGGGAGCAGAGCTTAGCTCAGCAGAGCACCGAACCTTCGTCTTTAGCCTCTCTTCTCGTCTACATCTTAGCAAAAAGCTTTTCCACTCTGTCTGGCAAGGAGAAACTGTGCCAGCACACAAAACATCTCCCATCGTGTTCTAGAGGCTGCACGGAGGTCTGCAGAGTGTTTTGCAAGAAGAGAAAGAAAGTTGTCCAAAACAGCTTCCAATCGAATATTCATGTGAATAGAAAAGGCGGGAGAGTGGTCAGGTACTGTTTTCTCTCAGTTGGCAAGCTGCACACACAATGGCAGTGTTGTAGAGCTTGCTTCTTCACCTTTGCCAAGCTGCAGAGCACAGTACCTTCGTCTTTAGCCTCTCTTCTCGTCTACATCTTAGCAAAAAGCTTTTCCACTCTGTCTGGCAAGGAGAAACTGTGCCAGCACACAAAACATCTCCCATCGTGTTCTAGAGCTGGCACGGAGGTCTGACGAGTGTTTAGCAAGAAGAGAAAGAAAGTTGTCCAAAACAGCTTCCAATTAAATATTCATGTGAATAGAAAAGGCAGGAGAGTGGTCAGGTACTGTTTTCTCTCAGTTGGCAAGCTGCACACCCAATGGCAAAGTTGTACAGCTTGCTTCTTCACCTTTGCCAAGCTGCAGAGCACAGTACCTTCGTCTTTAGCCTCTCTTCTCGTCTACATCTTAGCAAAAAGCTTTTCCACTCTGGCTGGCAAGGAGAAACTGTGCCAGCACACAAAACATCTCCCATCGTGTTCTAGAGGCTGCACGGAGGTCTGCCGAGTGTTTTGCCAGAAGAGAATGAAAGTTGTCCAAAACAGCTTCCAATCGAATATTCATGTGAATAGAAAAGGCAGGAGAGTGGTCAGGTACTGTTTTCTCTCAGTTGGCAAGCTGCACACACAATGGCACTGTTGTACAGCTTGCATCTTCACCTTTACCAAGCTGCAGAGCACAGTATCTTCGTCTTTAGCCTCTCTTCTCGTCTACATCTTAGCAAAATGCATTTCCACTCTGTCTGGCAAGGAGAAACTGTGCCAGCACACAAAACATCTCCCATCGTGTACTAGAGGCTGCACGGAGGTCTGCCGAGTGTTTTGCAAGAAGAGAAAGAAAGTTGTCCAAAACAGCTTCCAATCGAATATTCATGTGAATAGAAAAGGCAGGAGAGTGGTCAGGTACTGTTTTCTCTCAGTTGGCAAGCTGCACACACAATGGCAGTGTTGTACAGCTTGCTTCTTCACCTTTGCCAAGCTGCAGAGCACTGTACCTTCGTCTTTAGCCTCTCTTCTCGTCTACATCTTAGCAAAAAGCTTTTCCACTCTGTCTGGCAAGGAGAAACTGTGCCAGCACACAAAACATCTCCCATCGTGTTCTAGAGGCTGCACGGAGGTCTGCCGAGTGTTTTGCAAGAAGAGAAAGAAAGTTGTCCAAAACAGCTTCCAATCGAATATTCATGTGAATAGAAAAGGCAGGAGAGTGGTCAGGTACTGTTTTCTCTCAATTGGCAAGCTGCACACACAATGGCACTGTTGTACAGCTTGCTTCTTCACCTTTGCCAAGCTGCAGAGCACAGTACCTTCGTCTTTAGCCTCTCTTCTCGTCTACATCTTAGCAAAAAGCTTTTCCACTCTGTCTGGCAAGGAGAAACTGTGCCAGCACACAAAACATCTCCCATCATGTTCTAGAGCTTGCACGGAGGTCTGCCGAGTGTTTTGCAAGAAGAGAAAGAAAATTGTCCAAAACAGCTTCCAATTAAATATTCATGTGAATAGAAAAGGCAGGAGAGTGGTCAGGTACTGTTTTCTCTCAGTTGGAAAGCTGCACACACAATGGCAGTGTTGTACAGCTTGCTTCTACACCTTTGCCAAGCTGCCGCTCTCTCCGGCTCCCGGAGGCGAAGAAGAGGCTTCTTCGCGCAAAGACGATTCTGCCGCTCACAGTGCTCTGCGGTGTGCGCCTTCTGCCGAAAGACGCCCGTGAGCAGAGCTTAGCTCTGCAGAGCACCGTACCTTCGTCTTTAGCCTCTCTTCTCGTCTACATCTTAGCAAAAAGCTTTTCCACTCTGTCTGGCAAGGAGAAACTGTGCCAGCACACAAAACATCTCCCATCGTGTTCTCGAGCTTGCACGGAGGTCTGCCGAATGTTTTGCAAGAAGAGAAAGAAAGTTGTCCAAAACAGCTTCCAATCGAATAGTCATGTGAATAGAAAAGGCAGGAGAGTGGTCAGGTACTGTTTTCTCTCAGTTGGCAAGCTGCACACACAATGGCAGTGTTGTACAGCTTGCTTCTTCATCTTTGCCAAGCTGCAGAGCACAGTACCTTCGTCTTTAGCCTCTCTTCTCGTCTACATCTTAGCAAAAAGCTTTTCCACTCTGTCTGGCAAGGAGAAACTGTGCCAGCACACAAAACATCTCCCATCGTGTTCTAGAGGCTGCACGGAGGTCTGTCGAGTGTTTGCAAGAAGAGAAAGAAAGTTGTCCAAAACAGCTTCCAATCGAATATTCATGTGAATAGAAAAGGCAGGAGAGTGGTCAGATACGGTTTTCTCTCAGTTGGCAAGCTGCACACACAATGGCAGTGTTGTACAGCTTGCTTCTTCACCTTTGCCAAGCTGCAGAGCACAGTACCTTCGTCTTTAGCCTCTCTTCTCGTCTACATCTTAGCAAAAATCTTTTCCACTCTGTCTGGCAAGGAGAAACTGTGCCAGCACACAAAACATCTCCCATCGTGTTCTAGAGCTTGCACGGAGGTCTGCCGAGTGTTTTGCAAGAAGAGAAAGAAAGTTGTCCAAAACAACTTCCAATCGAATATTCATGTGAATAGAAAAGGCAGGAGAGTGGTCGGGTACTGTTTTCTCTCAGTTGGCAAGCTGCACACACAATGGCAGTGTTGTACAGCTTGCTTCTACACTTTTGCCAAGCTGCCGCTCTCTCCGGCTCCCGGAGGCGAAGAAGCGGCTTCTTCGCGCAAAGACGATTCTGCCGCTCACAGTGCTTTGCGGTGTGCGCCTTCTGCCGAAAGACGCCCGTGAGCAGAGCTTAGCTCTGCAGAGCACCGTACCTTCGTCTTTAGCCTCTCCTCTCGTCTACATCTTAGCAAAAAGCTTTTCCACTCTGTCTGGCAAGGAGAAACTGTGCCAGCACACAAAACATCTCCCATCGTGTTCTAGAGGCTGCACGGAGGTCTGCCGAGTGTTTTGCTAGAAGAGAAAGAAAGTTGTCCAAAACATCTTCCAATCGAATATTCATGTGAATAGAAAAGGCAGGAGAGTGGTCAGGTACTGTTTTCTCTCAGTTGGCAAGCTGCACATACAATGGCACTGTTGTACAGCTTGCATCTTCACCTTTGCCAAGCTGTAGAGCACAGTACCTTCGTCTTTAGCCTCTCACTCGTCTACATCTTAGCAAAAAGCTTTTCCACTCTGTCTGGCAAGGAGAAACTGTGCCAGCACACAAAACATCTCCCATCGTGTTCTAGAGCTTGCACGGAGGTCTGCCGAGTGTTTTGCAAGAAGAGAAAGAAAGTTGTCCAAAACAGCTTCCAATCGAATATTCATGTGAATAGAAAAGGCAGGAGAGTGGTCAGGTACTGTTTTCTCTCAGTTGGCAAGCTGCACACACAATGGCAAAGTTGTACAACTTGCTTCTTCACCTTTGCCAAGCTGCAGAGCACAGTACCTTCGTCTTTAGCCTCTCACTCGTCTACATCTTAGCAAAAACTTTTCCACTCTGTCTGGCAAGGAGAAACTGTGCCAGCACACAAAACATCTCCCATCGTGTTCTAGAGGCTGCACGGAGGTCTGCCGAGTGTTTTGCAAGAAGAGAAAGAAAGTTGTCCAAAACAGCTTCCAATCGAATATTCATGTGAATAGAAAAGGCAGGAGAGTGGTCAGGTACTGTTTTCTCTCAGTTGGCAAGCTGCACACAAAATGGCAGTGTTGTACAGCTTGCTTCTTCACCTTTGATAAGCTGCAGAGCACAGTACCTTCGTCTTTAGCCTCTCTTCTCGTCTACATCTTAGCAAAAAGCTTTTCCACTCTGTCTGGCAAGGAGAAACTGTGCCAGCACACAAAAAATCTCCCATCGTGTTCTAGAGGCTGCACGGAGGTCTGCCGAGTGTTTTGCAAGAAGAGAAAGAAAGTTGTCCAAAACAGCTTCCAATCGAATAATCATGTGAATAGAAAAGGCAGGAGAGTGGTCAGGTACTGTTTTCTCTCAGTTGGCAAGCTGCACACACAATGGCACTGTTGTACAGCTTGCTTCTTCACCTTTGCCAAGCTGCAGAGCACAGTACCTTCGTCTTTAGCCTCTCTTCTCGTCCACAACTTAGCAAAAAGCTTTTCAGCTCTGTCTGGCAAGGAGAAACTGTGCCAGCACACAAAACATCTCCCATCGTGTTCTAGAGGCTGCACGGAGGTCTGTCGAGTGTTTGCAAGAAGAGAAAGAAAGTTGTCCAAAACAGCTTCCAATCGAATATTCATGTGAATAGAAAAGGCAGGAGAGTGGTCAGATACGGTTTTCTCTCAGTTGGCAAGCTGCACACACAATGGCAGTGTTGTACAGCTTGCTTCTTCACCTTTGCCAAGCTGCAGAGCACAGTACCTTCGTCTTTAGCCTCTCTTCTCGTCTACATCTTAGCAAAAATCTTTTCCACTCTGTCTGGCAAGGAGAAACTGTGCCAGCACACAAAACATCTCCCATCGTGTTCTAGAGCTTGCACGGAGGTCTGCCGAGTGTTTTGCAAGAAGAGAAAGAAAGTTGTCCAAAACAGCTTCCAATTAAATATTCATGTGAATAGAAAAGGCAGGAGAGTGGTCAGGTACTGTTTTCTCTCAGTTGGCAAGCTGCACACACAATGGCAAAGCTGTACAACTTGCTTCTTCACCTTTGCCAAGCTGCAGAGCACAGTACCTTCGTCTTTAGCCTCTCTTCTCGTCTACATCTTAGCAAAAAGTTTTCCACTCTGTCTGGCAAGGAGAAACTGTGCCAGCACACAAAAAATCTCCCATCGTGTTCTAGAGGCTGCACGGAGGTCTGCCGAGTGTTTTGCAAGAAGAGAAAGAAAGTTGTCCAAAACAGCTTCCAATCGAATATTCATGTGAATAGAAAAGGCAGGAGAGTGGTCAGGTACTGTTTTCTCTCAGTTGGCAAGCTGCACACACAATGGCAGTGTTGTACAGCTTGCTTCTTCACCTTTGCCAAGCTGCAGAGCACAGTACCTTCGTCTTTAGCCTCTCTTCTCGTCTACATCTTAGCAAAAAGCTTTTCCACTCTGTCTGGCAAGGAGAAACTGTGCCAGCACACAAAACATCTCCCATCGTGTTCTAGAATTTGCACGGAGGTCTGCCGAGTGTTTTGCAAGAAGAGAAAGAAAGTTGTCCAAAACAACTTCCAATCGAATATTCATGTGAATAGAAAAGGCAGGAGAGTGGTCGGGTACTGTTTTCTCTCAGTTGGCAAGCTGCACACACAATGGCAGTGTTGTACAGCTTGCTTCTACACCTTTTCCAAGCTGCCGCTCTCTCCGGCTCCCGGAGGCGAAGAAGCGGCTTCTTCGCGCAAAGAAGATTCTGCCGCTCACAGTGCTCTGCGGTGTGCGCCTTCTGCCGAAAGACGCCCGTGAGCAGAGCTTAGCTCTGCAGAGCACCGTACCTTCGTCTTTAGCCTCTCTTCTCGTCTACATCTTAGCAAAAAGCTTTTCCACTCTGTCTGGCAAGGAGAAACTGTGCCAGCACACAAAACATCTCCCATCGTGTTCTAGAGGCTGCACGGAGGTCTGCCGAGTGTTTTGCTAGAAGAGAAAGAAAGTTGTCCAAAACATCTTCCAATCGAATATTCATGTGAATAGAAAAGGCAGGAGAGTGGTCAGGTACTGTTTTCTCTCAGTTGGCAAGCTGCACACACAATGGCACCGTTGTACAGCTTGCTTCTTCACATTTCCAAGCTGCAGAGCACAGTACCTTCGTCTTTAGCCTCTCACTCGTCTACATCTTAGGAAAAAGCTTTTCCACTCTGTCAGGCAAGGAGAAACTGTGCCAGCACACAAAACATCTCCCATCGTGTTCTAGAGGCTGCACGGAGGTCTGCCGAGTGTTTTGCAAGAAGAGAAAGAAAGTTGTCCAAAACAGCTTCCAATCGAATATTCATGTGAATAGAAAAGGCAGGAGAGTGGTCAGGTACTGTTTTCTCTCAGTTGGCAAGCTGCACACACAATGGCAGTGTTGTACAGCTTGCTTCTTCACCTTTGATAAGCTGCAGAGCACAGTACCTTCGTCTTTAGCCTCTCTTCTCGTCTACATCTTAGCAAAAAGCTTTTTCACTCTGTCTGGCAAGGAGAAACTGTGCCAGCACACAAAACATCTCCCATCGTGTTCTAGAGGCTGCACGGAGGTCTGCCGAGTGTTTGCAAGAAGAGAAAGAAAGTTGTCCAAAACCGATTCCAATCGAATATTCATGTGAATAGAAAAGGCAGGAGAGTGGTCAGATACGGTTTTCTCTCAGTTGGCAAGCTGCACACACAATGGCACTGTTGTACAGCTTGCTTCTTCACCTTTGCCAAGCTGCAGAGCACAGCACCTTCGTCTTTAGCCTCTCTTCTCGTCTACATCTTAGCAAAAAGCTTTTCCACTCTGTCTGGCAAGGAGAAACTGTGCCAGCACACAAAACATCTCCCATCGTGTTCTCGAAGTTGCACGGAGGTCTGCCGAGTGTTTTGCAAGAAGAGAAAGAAAGTTGTCCAAAACAGCTTCCAATCGAATATTCATGTGAATAGAAAAGGCAGGAGAGTGGTCAGGTACTGTTTTCTCTCAGTTGGCAAGCTGCACACACAATGGCACTGTTGTACAGCTTGCTTCTACACCTTTGCCAAGCTGCCGCTCTCTCCGGCTCCCGGAGGCGAAGAAGCGGCTTCTTCGCGCAAAGACGATTCAGCCGCTCACAGTGCTCTGCGGTGTGCGACTTTTGCCGAAAGACGCCCGGGAGCAGAGCTTAGCTCAGCAGAGCACCGAACCTTCGTCTTTAGCCTCTCTTCTCGTCTACATCTTAGCAAAAAGCTTTTCCACTCTGTCTGGCAAGGAGAAACTGTGCCAGCACACAAAACATCTCCCATCGTGTTCTAGAGGCTGCACGGAGGTCTGCAGAGTGTTTTGCAAGAAGAGAAAGAAAGTTGTCCAAAACAGCTTCCAATCGAATATTCATGTGAATAGAAAAGGCGGGAGAGTGGTCAGGTACTGTTTTCTCTCAGTTGGCAAGCTGCACACACAATGGCAGTGTTGTAGAGCTTGCTTCTTCACCTTTGCCAAGCTGCAGAGCACAGTACCTTCGTCTTTAGCCTCTCTTCTCGTCTACATCTTAGCAAAAAGCTTTTCCACTCTGTCTGGCAAGGAGAAACTGTGCCAGCACACAAAACATCTCCCATCGTGTTCTAGAGCTGGCACGGAGGTCTGACGAGTGTTTAGCAAGAAGAGAAAGAAAGTTGTCCAAAACAGCTTCCAATTAAATATTCATGTGAATAGAAAAGGCAGGAGAGTGGTCAGGTACTGTTTTCTCTCAGTTGGCAAGCTGCACACACAATGGCAAAGTTGTACAGCTTGCTTCTTCACCTTTGCCAAGCTGCAGAGCACAGTACCTTCGTCTTTAGCCTCTCTTCTCGTCTACATCTTAGCAAAAAGCTTTTCCACTCTGGCTGGCAAGGAGAAACTGTGCCAGCACACAAAACATCTCCCATCGTGTTCTAGAGGCTGCACGGAGGTCTGCCGAGTGTTTTGCCAGAAGAGAATGAAAGTTGTCCAAAACAGCTTCCAATCGAATATTCATGTGAATAGAAAAGGCAGGAGAGTGGTCAGGTACTGTTTTCTCTCAGTTGGCAAGCTGCACACACAATGGCACTGTTGTACAGCTTGCATCTTCACCTTTACCAAGCTGCAGAGCACAGTATCTTCGTCTTTAGCCTCTCTTCTCGTCTACATCTTAGCAAAATGCATTTCCACTCTGTCTGGCAAGGAGAAACTGTGCCAGCACACAAAACATCTCCCATCGTGTTCTAGAGGCTGCACGGAGGTCTGCCGAGTGTTTTGCAAGAAGAGAAAGAAAGTTGTCCAAAACAGCTTCCAATCGAATATTCATGTGAATAGAAAAGGCAGGAGAGTGGTCAGGTACTGTTTTCTCTCAGTTGGCAAGCTGCACACACAATGGCAGTGTTGTAGAGCTTGCTTCTTCACCTTTGCCAAGCTGCAGAGCACAGTACCTTCGTCTTTAGCCTCTCTTCTCGTCTACATCTTAGCAAAAAGCTTTTCCACTCTGTCTGGCAAGGAGAAACTGTGCCAGCACACAAAACATCTCCCATCGTGTTCTAGAGGCTGCACGGAGGTCTGCCGAGTGTTTTGCAAGAAGAGAAAGAAAGTTGTCCAAAACAGCTTCCAATCGAATATTCATGTGAATAGAAAAGGCAGGAGAGTGGTCAGGTACTGTTTTCTCTCAATTGGCAAGCTGCACACACAATGGCACTGTTGTACAGCTTGCTTCTTCACCTTTGCCAAGCTGCAGAGCACAGTACCTTCGTCTTTAGCCTCTCTTCTCGTCTACATCTTAGCAAAAAGCTTTTCCACTCTGTCTGGCAAGGAGAAACTGTGCCAGCACACAAAACATCTCCCATCATGTTCTAGAGCTTGCACGGAGGTCTGCCGAGTGTTTTGCAAGAAGAGAAAGAAAATTGTCCAAAACAGCTTCCAATTAAATATTCATGTGAATAGAAAAGGCAGGAGAGTGGTCAGGTACTGTTTTCTCTCAGTTGGCAAGCTGCACACACAATGGCAGTGTTGTACAGCTTGCTTCTACACCTTTGCCAAGCTGACGCTCTCTCCGGCTCCCGGAGGCGAAGAAGAGGCTTCTTCGCGCAAAGACGATTCTGCCGCTCACAGTGCTCTGCGGTGTGCGCCTTCTGCCGAAAGACGCCCGTGAGCAGAGCTTAGCTCTGCAGAGCACCGTACCTTCGTCTTTAGCCTCTCTTCTCGTCTACATCTTAGCAAAAAGCTTTTCCACTCTGTCTGGCAAGGAGAAACTGTGCCAGCACACAAAACATCTCCCATCGTGTTCTCGAGCTTGCACGGAGGTCTGCCGAATGTTTTGCAAGAAGAGAAAGAAAGTTGTCCAAAACAGCTTCCAATCGAATAGTCATGTGAATAGAAAAGGCAGGAGAGTGGTCAGGTACTGTTTTCTCTCAGTTGGCAAGCTGCACACACAATGGCAGTGTTGTACAGCTTGCTTCTTCATCTTTGCCAAGCTGCAGAGCACAGTACCTTCGTCTTTAGCCTCTCTTCTCGTCTACATCTTAGCAAAAAGCTTTTCCACTCTGTCTGGCAAGGAGAAACTGTGCCAGCACACAAAACATCTCCCATCGTGTTCTAGAAGTTGCACGGAGGTCTGCCGAGTGTTTTGCAAGAAGAGAAAGAAAGTTGTCCAAAACAACTTCCAATCGAATATTCATGTGAATAGAAAAGGCAGGAGAGTGGTCGGGTACTGTTTTCTCTCAGGTGGCAAGCTGCACACACAATGGCAGTGTTGTACAGCTTGCTTCTACACCTTTGCCAAGCTGCCGCTCTCTCCGGCTCCCGGAGGCGAAGAAGCGGCTTCTTCGCGCAAAGACGATTCTGCCGCTCACAGTGCTTTGCGGTGTGCGCCTTCTGCCGAAAGACGCCCGTGAGCAGAGCTTAGCTCTGCAGAGCACCGTACCTTCGTCTTTAGCCTCTCCTCTCGTCTACATCTTAGCAAAAAGCTTTTCCACTCTGTCTGGCAAAGAGAAACTGTGCCAGCACACAAAACATCTCCCATCGTGTTCTAGAGGCTGCACGGAAGTCTGCCGAGTGTTTTGCTAGAAGAGAAAGAAAGTTGTCCAAAACATCTTCCAATCGAATATTCATGTGAATAGAAAAGGCAGGAGAGTGGTCAGGTACTGTTTTCTCTCAATTGGCAAGCTGCACATACAATGGCACTGTTGTACAGCTTGCATCATCACCTTTGCCAAGCTGTAGAGCACAGTACCTTCGTCTTTAGCCTCTCACTCGTCTACATCTTAGCAAAAAGCTTTTCCACTCTGTCTGGCAAGGAGAAACTGTGCCAGCACACAAAACATCTCCCATCGTGTTCTAGAGCTTGCACGGAGGTCTGCCGAGTGTTTTGCAAGAAGAGAAAGAAAGTTGTCCAAAACAGCTTCCAATCGAATATTCATGTGAATAGAAAAGGCAGGAGAGTGGTCAGGTACTGTTTTCTCTCAGTTGGCAAGCTGCACACACAATGGCAAAGTTGTACAACTTGCTTCTTCACCTTTGCCAAGCTGCAGAGCACAGTACCTTCGTCTTTAGCCTCTCACTCGTCTACATCTTAGCAAAAAGCTTTTCCACTCTGTCTGGCAAGGAGAAACTGTGCCAGCACACAAAACATCTCCCATCGTGTTCTAGAGGCTGCACGGAGGTCTGCCGAGTGTTTTGCAAGAAGAGAAAGAAAGTTGTCCAAAACAGCTTCCAATCGAATATTCATGTGAATAGAAAAGGCAGGAGAGTGGTCAGGTACTGTTTTCTCTCAGTTGGCAAGCTGCACACAAAATGGCAGTGTTGTACAGCTTGCTTCTTCACCTTTGATAAGCTGCAGAGCACAGTACCTTCGTCTTTAGCCTCTCTTCTCGTCTACATCTTAGCAAAAAGCTTTTCCACTCTGTCTGGCAAGGAGAAACTGTGCCAGCACACAAAAAATCTCCCATCGTGTTCTAGAGGCTGCACGGAGGTCTGCCGAGTGTTTTGCAAGAAGAGAAAGAAAGTTGTCCAAAACAGCTTCCAATCGAATAATCATGTGAATAGAAAAGGCAGGAGAGTGGTCAGGTACTGTTTTCTCTCAGTTGGCAAGCTGCACACACAATGGCACTGTTGTACAGCTTGCTTCTTCACCTTTGCCAAGCTGCAGAGCACAGTACCTTCGTCTTTAGCCTCTCTTCTCGTCCACAACTTAGCAAAAAGCTTTTCAGCTCTGTCTGGCAAGGAGAAACTGTGCCAGCACACAAAACATCTCCCATCGTGTTCTAGAGGCTGCACGGAGGTCTGCCGAGTGTTTGCAAGAAGAGAAAGAAAGTTGTCCAAAACAGCTTCCAATCGAATATTCATGTGAATAGAAAAGGCAGGAGAGTGGTCAGATACGGTTTTCTCTCAGTTGGCAAGCTGCACACACAATGGCAGTGTTGTACAGCTTGCTTCTTCACCTTTGCCAAGCTGCAGAGCACAGTACCTTCGTCTTTAGCCTCTCTTCTCGTCTACATCTTAGCAAAAATCTTTTCCACTCTGTCTGGCAAGGAGAAACTGTGCCAGCACACAAAACATCTCCCATCGTGTTCTAGAGCTTGCACGGAGGTCTGCCGAGTGTTTTGCAAGAAGAGAAAGAAAGTTGTCCAAAACAGCTTCCAATTAAATATTCATGTGAATAGAAAAGGCAGGAGAGTGGTCAGGTACTGTTTTCTCTCAGTTGGCAAGCTGCACACACAATGGCAAAGCTGTACAACTTGCTTCTTCACCTTTGCCAAGCTGCAGAGCACAGTACCTTCGTCTTTAGCCTCTCTTCTCGTCTACATCTTAGCAAAAAGTTTTCCACTCTGTCTGGCAAGGAGAATCTGTGCCAGCACACAAAAAATCTCCCATCGTGTTCTAGAGGCTGCACGGAGGTCTGCCGAGTGTTTTGCAAGAAGAGAAAGAAAGTTGTCCAAAACAGCTTCCAATCGAATATTCATGTGAATAGAAAAGGCAGGAGAGTGGTCAGGTACTGTTTTCTCTCAGTTGGCAAGCTGCACACACAATGGCAGTGTTGTACAGCTTGCTTCTTCACCTTTGCCAAGCTGCAGAGCACAGTACCTTCGTCTTTAGCCTCTCTTCTCGTCTACATCTTAGCAAAAAGCTTTTCCACTCTGTCTGGCAAGGAGAAACTGTGCCAGCACACAAAACATCTCCCATCGTGTTCTAGAAGTTGCACGGAGGTCTGCCGAGTGTTTTGCAAGAAGAGAAAGAAAGTTGTCCAAAACAACTTCCAATCGAATATTCATGTGAATAGAAAAGGCAGGAGAGTGGTCGGGTACTGTTTTCTCTCAGTTGGCAAGCTGCACACACAATGGCAGTGTTGTACAGCTTGCTTCTACACCTTTTCCAAGCTGCCGCTCTCTCCGGCTCCCGGAGGCGAAGAAGCGGCTTCTTCGCGCAAAGAAGATTCTGCCGCTCACAGTGCTCTGCGGTGTGCGCCTTCTGCCGAAAGACGCCCGTGAGCAGAGCTTAGCTCTGCAGAGCACCGTACCTTCGTCTTTAGCCTCTCTTCTCGTCTACATCTTAGCAAAAAGCTTTTCCACTCTGTCTGGCAAGGAGAAACTGTGCCAGCACACAAAACATCTCCCATCGTGTTCTAGAGGCTGCACGGAGGTCTGCCGAGTGTTTTGCTAGAAGAGAAAGAAAGTTGTCCAAAACATCTTCCAATCGAATATTCATGTGAATAGAAAAGGCAGGAGAGTGGTCAGGTACTGTTTTCTCTCAGTTGGCAAGCTGCACACACAATGGCACTGTTGTACAGCTTGCTTCTTCACATTTGCCAAGCTGCAGAGCACAGTACCTTCGTCTTTAGCCTCTCACTCGTCTACATCTTAGGAAAAAGCTTTTCCACTCTGTCTGGCAAGGAGAAACTGTGCCAGCACACAAAACATCTCCCATCGTGTTCTAGAGGCTGCACGGAGGTCTGCCGAGTGTTTTGCAAGAAGAGAAAGAAAGTTGTCCAAAACAGCTTCCAATCGAATATTCATGTGAATAGAAAAGGCAGGAGAGTGGTCAGGTACTGTTTTCTCTCAGTTGGCAAGCTGCACACACAATGGCAGTGTTGTACAGCTTGCTTCTTCACCTTTGATAAGCTGCAGAGCACAGTACCTTCGTCTTTAGCCTCTCTTCTCGTCTACATCTTAGCAAAAAGCTTTTTCACTCTGTCTGGCAAGGAGAAACTGTGCCAGCACACAAAACATCTCCCATCGTGTTCTAGAGGCTGCACGGAGGTCTGCCGAGTGTTTGCAAGAAGAGAAAGAAAGTTGTCCAAAACCGATTCCAATCGAATATTCATGTGAATAGAAAAGGCAGGAGAGTGGTCAGATACGGTTTTCTCTCAGTTGGCAAGCTGCACACACAATGTCAGTGTAGTACAGCTTGCTTCTTCACCTTTGCCAAGCTGCAGAGCACAGCACCTTCGTCTTTAGCCTCTCTTCTCGTCTACATCTTAGCAAAAAGCTTTTCCACTCTGTCTGGCAAGGAGAAACTGTGCCAGCACACAAAACATCTCCCATCGTGTTCTAGAAGTTGCACGGAGGTCTGCCGAGTGTTTTGCAAGAAGAGAAAGAAAGTTGTCCAAAACAGCTTCCAATCGAATATTCATGTGAATAGAAAAGGCAGGAGAGTGGTCAGGTACTGTTTTCTCTCAGTTGGCAAGCTGCGCACACAATGGCAGTGTTGTACAGCTTGCTTCTACACCTTTTCCAAGCTGCCGCTCTCTCCGGCTCCCGGAGGCGAAGAAGCGGCTTCTTCGCGCAAAGAAGATTCTGCCGCTCACAGTGCTCTGCGGTGTGCGCCTTCTGCCGAAAGACGCCCGTGAGCAGAGCTTAGCTCTGCAGAGCACCGTACCTTCGTCTTTAGCCTCTCTTCTCGTCTACATCTTAGCAAAAAGCTTTTCCACTCTGTCTGGCAAGGAGAAACTGTGCCAGCACACAAAACATCTCCCATCGTGTTCTAGAGGCTGCACGGAGGTCTGCCGAGTGTTTTGCTAGAAGAGAAAGAAAGTTGTCCAAAACATCTTCCAATCGAATATTCATGTGAATAGAAAAGGCAGGAGAGTGGTCAGGTACTGTTTTCTCTCAGTTGGCAAGCTGCACACACAATGGCACTGTTGTACAGCTTGCTTCTTCACATTTGCCAAGCTGCAGAGCACAGTACCTTCGTCTTTAGCCTCTCACTCGTCTACATCTTAGGAAAAAGCTTTTCCACTCTGTCTGGCAAGGAGAAACTGTGCCAGCACACAAAACATCTCCCATCGTGTTCTAGAGGCTGCACGGAGGTCTGCCGAGTGTTTTGCAAGAAGAGAAAGAAAGTTGTCCAAAACAGCTTCCAATCGAATATTCATGTGAATAGAAAAGGCAGGAGAGTGGTCAGGTACTGTTTTCTCTCAGTTGGCAAGCTGCACACACAATGGCAGTGTTGTACAGCTTGCTTCTTCACCTTTGATAAGCTGCAGAGCACAGTACCTTCGTCTTTAGCCTCTCTTCTCGTCTACATCTTAGCAAAAAGCTTTTTCACTCTGTCTGGCAAGGAGAAACTGTGCCAGCACACAAAACATCTCCCATCGTGTTCTAGAGGCTGCACGGAGGTCTGCCGAGTGTTTGCAAGAAGAGAAAGAAAGTTGTCCAAAACCGATTCCAATCGAATATTCATGTGAATAGAAAAGGCAGGAGAGTGGTCAGATACGGTTTTCTCTCAGTTGGCAAGCTGCACACACAATGTCAGTGTAGTACAGCTTGCTTCTTCACCTTTGCCAAGCTGCAGAGCACAGCACCTTCGTCTTTAGCCTCTCTTCTCGTCTACATCTTAGCAAAAAGCTTTTCCACTCTGTCTGGCAAGGAGAAACTGTGCCAGCACACAAAACATCTCCCATCGTGTTCTAGAAGTTGCACGGAGGTCTGCCGAGTGTTTTGCAAGAAGAGAAAGAAAGTTGTCCAAAACAGCTTCCAATCGAATATTCATGTGAATAGAAAAGGCAGGAGAGTGGTCAGGTACTGTTTTCTCTCAGTTGGCAAGCTGCGCACACAATGGCAGTGTTGTACAGCTTGCTTCTACACCTTTGCCAAGCTGCCGCTCTCTCCGGCTCCCGGAGGCGAAGAAGCGGCTTCTTCGCGCAAAGACTATTCTGCCGCACCCAGTGCTTTGCGGTGTGCGACTTCTGCCGAAAGACGGCCGTGAGCAGAGCTTAGCTCTGCAGAGCACCGTAGCTTCGTCTTTAGACTCTCTTCTCGTGCACATCTTAGCAAAAAGCTTTTCCACTCTGTCTGGCAAGGAGAAACTGTGCCAGCACACAAAACATCTCCCATCGTGTTCTAGAGCTGGCACGGAGGTCTGCCGAGTGTTTTGCAAGAAGAGAAAGAAAGTTGTCCAAAACAGCTTCCAATCGAATATTCATGTGAATAGAAAAGGCAGGAGAGTGGTCAGGTACTGTTTTCTCTCAGTTGGCAAGCTGCACACACAATGGCACTGTTGTACAGCTTGCATCTTCAGCTTTGCCAAGCTGCAGAGCACAGTGCCTTCGTCTTTAGCCTCTCTTCTCGTCTACATCTTAGCAGAAAGCTTTTCCACTCTGTCTGGCAAGGAGAAACTGTGCCAGCACACAAAACATCTCCCATCGTGTTCTAGAGCTTGCACGGAGGTCTGACGAGTGTTTTGCAAGAAGAGAAAGAAAGTTGTCCAAAACAGCTTCCAATTAAATATTCATGTGAATAGAAAAGGCAGGAGAGTGGTCAGGTACTGTTTTCTCTCAGTTGGCAAGCTGCACACACAATGGCAAAGTTGTACAACTTGCTTCTTCACCTTTGCCAAGCTGCAGAGCACAGTACCTTCGTCTTTAGCCTCTCTTCTCGTCTACATCTTAGCAAAAAGCTTTTCCACTCTGTCTGGCAAGGAGAAACTGTGCCAGCACACAAAACATCTCCCATCGTGTTCTAGAGGCTGCACGGAGGTCTGCCGAGTGTTTTGCAAGAAGAGAAAGAAAGTTGTCCAAAACAGCTTCCAATCGAATATTCATGTGAATAGAAAAGGCAGGAGAGTGGTCAGGTACTGTTTTCTCTCAGTTGGCAAGCTGCACACACAATGGCAGTGTTGTACAGCTTGCTTCTTCACCTTTGCCAAGCTGCAGAGCACAGTACCTTCGTCTTTAGCCTCTCTTCTCGTCTACATCTTAGCAAAAAGCTTTTCCACTCTGTCTGGCAAGGAGAAACTGTGCCAGCACACAAAACATCTCCCATCGTGTTCTCGAAGTTGCACGGAGGTCTGCCGAGTGTTTTGCAAGAAGAGAAAGAAAGTTGTCCAAAACAGCTTCCAATCGAATATTCATGTGAATAGAAAAGGCAGGAGAGTGGTCAGGTACTGTTTTCTCTCAGTTGGCAAGCTGCACACACAATGGCACTGTTGTACAGCTTGCTTCTACACCTTTGCCAAGCTGCCGCTCTCTCCGGCTCCCGGAGGCGAAGAAGCGGCTTCTTCGCGCAAAGACGATTCAGCCGCTCACAGTGCTCTGCGGTGTGCGACTTTTGCCGAAAGACGCCCGGGAGCAGAGCTTAGCTCAGCAGAGCACCGAACCTTCGTCTTTAGCCTCTCTTCTCATCTACATCTTAGCAAAAAGCTTTTCCACTCTGTCTGGCAAGGAGAAACTGTGCCAGCACACAAAACATCTCCCATCGTGTTCTAGAGGCTGCACGGAGGTCTGCAGAGTGTTTTGCAAGAAGAGAAAGAAAGTTGTCCAAAACAGCTTCCAATCGAATATTCATGTGAATAGAAAAGGCGGGAGAGTGGTCAGGTACTGTTTTCTCTCAGTTGGCAAGCTGCACACACAATGGCAGTGTTGTACAGCTTGCTTCTTCACCTTTGCCAAGCTGCAGAGCACAGTACCTTCGTCTTTAGCCTCTCTTCTCGTCTACATCTTAGCAAAAAGCTTTTCCACTCTGTCTGGCAAGGAGAAACTGTGCCAGCACACAAAACATCTCCCATCGTGTTCTAGAGCTGGCACGGAGGTCTGACGAGTGTTTAGCAAGAAGAGAAAGAAAGTTGTCCAAAACAGCTTCCAATTAAATATTCATGTGAATAGAAAAGGCAGGAGAGTGGTCAGGTACTGTTTTCTCTCAGTTGGCAAGCTGCGCACACAATGGCAGTGTTGTACAGCTTGCTTCTTCACCTTTGCCAAGCTGCAGAGCACAGTACCTTCGTCTTTAGCCTCTCTTCTCGTCCACAACTTAGCAAAAAGCTTTTCAGCTCTGTCTGGCAAGGAGAAACTGTGCCAGCACACAAAACATCTCCCATCGTGTTCTAGAGGCTGCACGGAGGTCTGCCGAGTGTTTGCAAGAAGAGAAAGAAAGTTGTCCAAAACAGCTTCCAATCGAATATTCATGTGAATAGAAAAGGCAGGAGAGTGGTCAGATACGGTTTTCTCTCAGTTGGCAAGCTGCACACACAATGGCAGTGTTGTACAGCTTGCTTCTTCACCTTTGCCAAGCTGCAGAGCACAGTACCTTCGTCTTTAGCCTCTCTTCTCGTCTACATCTTAGCAAAAATCTTTTCCACTCTGTCTGGCAAGGAGAAACTGTGCCAGCACACAAAACATCTCCCATCGTGTTCTAGAGCTTGCACGGAGGTCTGCCGAGTGTTTTGCAAGAAGAGAAAGAAAGTTGTCCAAAACAGCTTCCAATTAAATATTCATGTGAATAGAAAAGGCAGGAGAGTGGTCAGGTACTGTTTTCTCTCAGTTGGCAAGCTGCACACACAATGGCAAAGCTGTACAACTTGCTTCTTCACCTTTGCCAAGCTGCAGAGCACAGTACCTTCGTCTTTAGCCTCTCTTCTCGTCTACATCTTAGCAAAAAGTTTTCCACTCTGTCTGGCAAGGAGAATCTGTGCCAGCACACAAAAAATCTCCCATCGTGTTCTAGAGGCTGCACGGAGGTCTGCCGAGTGTTTTGCAAGAAGAGAAAGAAAGTTGTCCAAAACAGCTTCCAATCGAATATTCATGTGAATAGAAAAGGCAGGAGAGTGGTCAGGTACTGTTTTCTCTCAGTTGGCAAGCTGCACACACAATGGCAGTGTTGTACAGCTTGCTTCTTCACCTTTGCCAAGCTGCAGAGCACAGTACCTTCGTCTTTAGCCTCTCTTCTCGTCTACATCTTAGCAAAAAGCTTTTCCACTCTGTCTGGCAAGGAGAAACTGTGCCAGCACACAAAACATCTCCCATCGTGTTCTAGAAGTTGCACGGAGGTCTGCCGAGTGTTTTGCAAGAAGAGAAAGAAAGTTGTCCAAAACAACTTCCAATCGAATATTCATGTGAATAGAAAAGGCAGGAGAGTGGTCGGGTACTGTTTTCTCTCAGTTGGCAAGCTGCACACACAATGGCAGTGTTGTACAGCTTGCTTCTACACCTTTTCCAAGCTGCCGCTCTCTCCGGCTCCCGGAGGCGAAGAAGCGGCTTCTTCGCGCAAAGAAGATTCTGCCGCTCACAGTGCTCTGCGGTGTGCGCCTTCTGCCGAAAGACGCCCGTGAGCAGAGCTTAGCTCTGCAGAGCACCGTACCTTCGTCTTTAGCCTCTCTTCTCGTCTACATCTTAGCAAAAAGCTTTTCCACTCTGTCTGGCAAGGAGAAACTGTGCCAGCACACAAAACATCTCCCATCGTGTTCTAGAGGCTGCACGGAGGTCTGCCGAGTGTTTTGCTAGAAGAGAAAGAAAGTTGTCCAAAACATCTTCCAATCGAATATTCATGTGAATAGAAAAGGCAGGAGAGTGGTCAGGTACTGTTTTCTCTCAGTTGGCAAGCTGCACACACAATGGCACTGTTGTACAGCTTGCTTCTTCACATTTGCCAAGCTGCAGAGCACAGTACCTTCGTCTTTAGCCTCTCACTCGTCTACATCTTAGGAAAAAGCTTTTCCACTCTGTCTGGCAAGGAGAAACTGTGCCAGCACACAAAACATCTCCCATCGTGTTCTAGAGGCTGCACGGAGGTCTGCCGAGTGTTTTGCAAGAAGAGAAAGAAAGTTGTCCAAAACAGCTTCCAATCGAATATTCATGTGAATAGAAAAGGCAGGAGAGTGGTCAGGTACTGTTTTCTCTCAGTTGGCAAGCTGCACACACAATGGCAGTGTTGTACAGCTTGCTTCTTCACCTTTGATAAGCTGCAGAGCACAGTACCTTCGTCTTTAGCCTCTCTTCTCGTCTACATCTTAGCAAAAAGCTTTTTCACTCTGTCTGGCAAGGAGAAACTGTGCCAGCACACAAAACATCTCCCATCGTGTTCTAGAGGCTGCACGGAGGTCTGCCGAGTGTTTGCAAGAAGAGAAAGAAAGTTGTCCAAAACCGATTCCAATCGAATATTCATGTGAATAGAAAAGGCAGGAGAGTGGTCAGATACGGTTTTCTCTCAGTTGGCAAGCTGCACACACAATGTCAGTGTAGTACAGCTTGCTTCTTCACCTTTGCCAAGCTGCAGAGCACAGCACCTTCGTCTTTAGCCTCTCTTCTCGTCTACATCTTAGCAAAAAGCTTTTCCACTCTGTCTGGCAAGGAGAAACTGTGCCAGCACACAAAACATCTCCCATCGTGTTCTAGAAGTTGCACGGAGGTCTGCCGAGTGTTTTGCAAGAAGAGAAAGAAAGTTGTCCAAAACAGCTTCCAATCGAATATTCATGTGAATAGAAAAGGCAGGAGAGTGGTCAGGTACTGTTTTCTCTCAGTTGGCAAGCTGCGCACACAATGGCAGTGTTGTACAGCTTGCTTCTACACCTTTGCCAAGCTGCCGCTCTCTCCGGCTCCCGGAGGCGAAGAAGCGGCTTCTTCGCGCAAAGACTATTCTGCCGCACCCAGTGCTTTGCGGTGTGCGACTTCTGCCGAAAGACGGCCGTGAGCAGAGCTTAGCTCTGCAGAGCACCGTAGCTTCGTCTTTAGACTCTCTTCTCGTGCACATCTTAGCAAAAAGCTTTTCCACTCTGTCTGGCAAGGAGAAACTGTGCCAGCACACAAAACATCTCCCATCGTGTTCTAGAGCTGGCACGGAGGTCTGCCGAGTGTTTTGCAAGAAGAGAAAGAAAGTTGTCCAAAACAGCTTCCAATCGAATATTCATGTGAATAGAAAAGGCAGGAGAGTGGTCAGGTACTGTTTTCTCTCAGTTGGCAAGCTGCACACACAATGGCACTGTTGTACAGCTTGCATCTTCAGCTTTGCCAAGCTGCAGAGCACAGTGCCTTCGTCTTTAGCCTCTCTTCTCGTCTACATCTTAGCAGAAAGCTTTTCCACTCTGTCTGGCAAGGAGAAACTGTGCCAGCACACAAAACATCTCCCATCGTGTTCTAGAGCTTGCACGGAGGTCTGACGAGTGTTTTGCAAGAAGAGAAAGAAAGTTGTCCAAAAAAGCTTCCAATTAAATATTCATGTGAATAGAAAAGGCAGGAGAGTGGTCAGGTACTGTTTTCTCTCAGTTGGCAAGCTGCACACACAATGGCAAAGTTGTACAACTTGCTTCTTCACCTTTGCCAAGCTGCAGAGCACAGTACCTTCGTCTTTAGCCTCTCTTCTCGTCTACATCTTAGCAAAAAGCTTTTCCACTCTGTCTGGCAAGGAGAAACTGTGCCAGCACACAAAACATCTCCCATCGTGTTCTAGAGGCTGCACGGAGGTCTGCCGAGTGTTTTGCAAGAAGAGAAAGAAAGTTGTCCAAAACAGCTTCCAATCGAATATTCATGTGAATAGAAAAGGCAGGAGAGTGGTCAGGTACTGTTTTCTCTCAGTTGGCAAGCTGCACACACAATGGCAGTGTTGTACAGCTTGCTTCTTCACCTTTGCCAAGCTGCAGAGCACAGTACCTTCGTCTTTAGCCTCTCTTCTCGTCTACATCTTAGCAAAAAGCTTTTCCACTCTGTCTGGCAAGGAGAAACTGTGCCAGCACACAAAACATCTCCCATCGTGTTCTCGAAGTTGCACGGAGGTCTGCCGAGTGTTTTGCAAGAAGAGAAAGAAAGTTGTCCAAAACAGCTTCCAATCGAATATTCATGTGAATAGAAAAGGCAGGAGAGTGGTCAGGTACTGTTTTCTCTCAGTTGGCAAGCTGCACACACAATGGCACTGTTGTACAGCTTGCTTCTACACCTTTGCCAAGCTGCCGCTCTCTCCGGCTCCCGGAGGCGAAGAAGCGGCTTCTTCGCGCAAAGACGATTCAGCCGCTCACAGTGCTCTGCGGTGTGCGACTTTTGCCGAAAGACGCCCGGGAGCAGAGCTTAGCTCAGCAGAGCACCGAACCTTCGTCTTTAGCCTCTCTTCTCATCTACATCTTAGCAAAAAGCTTTTCCACTCTGTCTGGCAAGGAGAAACTGTGCCAGCACACAAAACATCTCCCATCGTGTTCTAGAGGCTGCACGGAGGTCTGCAGAGTGTTTTGCAAGAAGAGAAAGAAAGTTGTCCAAAACAGCTTCCAATCGAATATTCATGTGAATAGAAAAGGCGGGAGAGTGGTCAGGTACTGTTTTCTCTCAGTTGGCAAGCTGCACACACAATGGCAGTGTTGTACAGCTTGCTTCTTCACCTTTGCCAAGCTGCAGAGCACAGTACCTTCGTCTTTAGCCTCTCTTCTCGTCTACATCTTAGCAAAAAGCTTTTCCACTCTGTCTGGCAAGGAGAAACTGTGCCAGCACACAAAACATCTCCCATCGTGTTCTAGAGCTGGCACGGAGGTCTGACGAGTGTTTAGCAAGAAGAGAAAGAAAGTTGTCCAAAACAGCTTCCAATTAAATATTCATGTGAATAGAAAAGGCAGGAGAGTGGTCAGGTACTGTTTTCTCTCAGTTGGCAAGCTGCACACACAATGGCAAAGTTGTACAGCTTGCTTCTTCACCTTTGCCAAGCTGCAGAGCACAGTACCTTCGTCTTTAGCCTCTCTTCTCGTCTACATCTTAGCAAAAAGCTTTTCCACTCTGGCTGGCAAGGAGAAACTGTGCCAGCACACAAAACATCTCCCATCGTGTTCTAGAGGCTGCACGGAGGTCTGCCGAGTGTTTTGCCAGAAGAGAATGAAAGTTGTCCAAAACAGCTTCCAATCGAATATTCATGTGAATAGAAAAGGCAGGAGAGTGGTCAGGTACTGTTTTCTCTCAGTTGGCAAGCTGCACACACAATGGCAGTGTTGTACAGCTTGCATCTTCACCTTTACCAAGCTGCAGAGCACAGTATCTTCGTCTTTAGCCTCTCTTCTCGTCTACATCTTAGCAAAATGCATTTCCACTCTGTCTGGCAAGGAGAAACTGTGCCAGCACACAAAACATCTCCCATCGTGTTCTAGAGGCTGCACGGAGGTCTGCCGAGTGTTTTGCAAGAAGAGAAAGAAAGTTGTCCAAAACAGCTTCCAATCGAATATTCATGTGAATAGAAAAGGCAGGAGAGTGGTCAGGTACTGTTTTCTCTCAGTTGGCAAGCTGCACACACAATGGCACTGTTGTACAGCTTGCTTCTTCACCTTTGCCAAGCTGCAGAGCACTGTACCTTCGTCTTTAGCCTCTCTTCTCGTCTACATCTTAGCAAAAAGCTTTTCCACTCTGTCTGGCAAGGAGAAACTGTGCCAGCACACAAAACATCTCCCATCGTGTTCTAGAGGCTGCACGGAGGTCTGCCGAGTGTTTTGCAAGAAGAGAAAGAAAGTTGTCCAAAACAGCTTCCAATCGAATATTCATGTGAATAGAAAAGGCAGGAGAGTGGTCAGGTACTGTTTTCTCTCAATTGGCAAGCTGCACACACAATGGCACTGTTGTACAGCTTGCTTCTTCACCTTTGCCAAGCTGCAGAGCACAGTACCTTCGTCTTTAGCCTCTCTTCTCGTCTACATCTTAGCAAAAAGCTTTTCCACTCTGTCTGGCAAGGAGAAACTGTGCCAGCACACAAAACATCTCCCATCATGTTCTAGAGCTTGCACGGAGGTCTGCCGAGTGTTTTGCAAGAAGAGAAAGAAAATTGTCCAAAACAGCTTCCAATTAAATATTCATGTGAATAGAAAAGGCAGGAGAGTGGTCAGGTACTGTTTTCTCTCAGTTGGCAAGCTGCACACACAATGGCAGTGTTGTACAGCTTGCTTCTACACCTTTTCCAAGCTGCCGCTCTCTCCGGCTCCCGGAGGCGAAGAAGAGGCTTCTTCGCGCAAAGACGATTCTGCCGCTCACAGTGCTCTGCGGTGTGCGCCTTCTGCCGAAAGACGCCCGTGAGCAGAGCTTAGCTCTGCAGAGCACCGTACCTTCGTCTTTAGCCTCTCTTCTCGTCTACATCTTAGCAAAAAGCTTTTCCACTCTGTCTGGCAAGGAGAAACTGTGCCAGCACACAAAACATCTCCCATCGTGTTCTCGAGCTTGCACGGAGGTCTGCCGAATGTTTTGCAAGAAGAGAAAGAAAGTTGTCCAAAACAGCTTCCAATCGAATAGTCATGTGAATAGAAAAGGCAGGAGAGTGGTCAGGTACTGTTTTCTCTCAGTTGGCAAGCTGCACACACAATGGCAGTGTTGTACAGCTTGCTTCTTCATCTTTGCCAAGCTGCAGAGCACAGTACCTTCGTCTTTAGCCTCTCTTCTCGTCTACATCTTAGCAAAAAGCTTTTCCACTCTGTCTGGCAAGGAGAAACTGTGCCAGCACACAAAACATCTCCCATCGTGTTCTAGAAGTTGCACAGAGGTCTGCCGAGTGTTTTGCAAGAAGAGAAAGAAAGTTGTCCAAAACAGCTTCCAATTGAATATTCATGTGAATAGAAAAGGCAGGAGAGTGGTCAGGTACTGTTTTCTCTCAGTTGGCAAGCTGCACACACAATGGCAGTGTTGTACAGCTTGCTTCTACACCTTTGCCAAGCTGCCGCTCTCTCCGGCTCCCGGAGGCGAAGAAGCGGCTTCTTCGCGCAAAGACGATTCTGCCGCTCACAGTGCTCTGCGGTGTGCGCCTTCTGCCGAAAGACGGCCGTGAGCAGAGCTTAGCTCTGCAGAGCACCGTAGCTTCGTCTTTAGCCTCTCTTCTCGTCTACATCTTAGCAAAAAGCTTTTCCACTCTGTCTGGAAAGGAGAAACTGTCCCAGCACACAAAACATCTCCCATCGTGTTCTAGAGCTTGCACGGAGGTCTGCCGAGTGTTTTGCAAGAAGAGAAAGAAAGTTGTCCAAAACAGCTTCCAATCGAATATTCATGTGAATAGAAAAGGCAGGAGAGTGGTCAGGTACTGTTTTCTCTCAGTTGGCAAGCTGCACACACAATGGCAGTGTTGTACAGCTTGCTTCTTCACCTTTGCCAAGCTGCAGAGCACAGTACCTTCGTCTTTAGCCTCTCTTCTCGTCTACATCTTAGCAAAAAGCTTTTCCACTCTGTCTGGCAAGGAGAAACTGTGCCAGCACACAAAACATCTCCCATCGTGTTCTAGAGGCTGCACGGAGGTCTGCCGAGTGTTTTGCAAGAAGAGAAAGAAAGTTGTCCAAAACAGCTTCCAATCGAATATTCATGTCAATAGAAAAGGCAGGAGAGTGGTCAGGTACTGTTTTCTCTCAGTTGGCAAGCTGCACACACAATGGCACTGTTGTACAGCTTGCTTCTTCACCTTTGCCAAGCTTCAGAGCACAGTACCTTCGTCTTTAGACTCTCTTCTCGTCTACATCTTAGCAAAAAGCTTTTCCACTCTGTCTGGCAAGGAGAAACTGTGCCAGCACACAAAACATCTCCCATCGTGTTCTCGAGCTTGCACGGAGGTCTGCCGAGTGTTTTGCAAGAAGAGAAAGAAAGTTGTCCAAAACAGCTTCCAATCGAATATTCATGTGAATAGAAAAGGCAGGAGAGTGGTCAGGTACTGTTTTCTCTCAGTTGGCAAGCTGCGCACAGAATGGCACTGTTGTACAGCTTGCTTCTACACCTTTGCCTAGCTGCCGCTCTCTCCGGCTCCCGGAGGCGAAGAAGTGGCTTCTTCGCGCAAAGACGAGTCAGCCGCTCACAGTGCTCTGCGGTGTGCGACTTCTGCCGAAAGACGCCCGTGAGCAGAGCTTAGCTCTGCAGAGCACCGTACCTTCGTCTTTAGCCTCTCTTCTCGTCTACATCTTAGCAAAAAGCTTTTCCACTCTGTCTGGCAAGGAGAAACTGTGCCAGTACACAAAACATCTCCCATCGTGTTCTCGAGCTTGCACGGAGGTCTGCCGAGTGTTTTGCAAGAAGAGAAAGAAAGTTGTCCAAAACAGCTTCCAATCGAATATTCATGTGAATAGAAAAGGCAGGAGAGTGGTCAGATACGGTTTTCTCTCAGTTGGCAAGCTGCACACACAATGGCAGTGTTGTACAGCTTGCTTCTTCACCTTTGCCAAGCTGCCGCTCTCTCCGGCTCCCGGAGGCGAAGAAGCGGCTTCTTCGCGCAAAGACGATTCAGCCGCTCACAGTGCTCTGCGGTGTGCAACTTCTGCCGAAAGACGCCCGTGAGCAGAGCTTAGCTCTGCAGAGCACCGTACCTTCATCTTTAGCCTCTCTTCTAGTCTACATCTTAGCAAAAAGCTTTTCCACTCTGTCTGGCAAGGAGAAACTGTGCCAGCACACAAAACATCTCCCATCGTGTTCTAGAGGCTGCACGGAGGTCTGCCGAGTGTTTTGCAAGAAGAGCAAGAAAGTTGTCCAAAACAGCTTCCAATCGAATATTCATGTGAATAGAAAAGGCAGGAGAGTGGTCAGGTACTGTTTTCTCTCAGTTGGCAAGCTGCACACACAATGGCACTGTTGTACAGCTTGCTTCTTCACCTTTGCCAAGCTGCAGAGCACAGTGCCTTCGTCTTTAGCCTCTCTTCTCGTCTACATTTTAGCAAAAAGCTTTTCCACTCTGTCTGGCAAGGAGAAACTGTGCCAGCACACAAAACATCTACCATCGTGCTCTAGAGGCTGCACGGAGGTCTGCCGAGTGTTTTGTAAGAAGAGAAAGAAAGTTGTCCAAAACAGCTTGCAATCGAATATTCATGTGAATAGAAAAGGCAGGAGAGTGGTCAGGTACTGTTTTCTCTCAGTTGGCAAGCTGCACACACAATGGCACTGTTGTACAGCTTGCTTCTTAACCTTTGCCAAGCTGCAGAGCACAGTGCCTTCGTCTTTAGCCTCTCTTCTCGTCTACATCTTAGCAAAAAGCTTTTCCACTCTGTCTGGCAAGGAGAAACTGTGCCAGCACACAAAACATCTCCCATCGTGTTCTAGAGGCTGCACGGAGGTCTGCCGAGTGTTTTGCAAGAAGAGAAAGAAAGTTGTCCAAAACAGCTTCCAATCGAATATTCATGTGAATAGAAAAGGCAGGAGAGTGGTCAGGTACTGTTTTCTCTCAGGTGGCAAGCTGGACACACAATGACTCTGTTGTACAGCTTGCTTCTTCACCTTTGCCAAGCTGCAGAGCACAGTACCTTCGTCTTTAGCCTCTCTTCTCGTCTACATCTTAGCAAAAAGCTTTTCCACTCTGTCAGGCAAGGAGAAACTGTGCCAGCACACAAAACATCTCCCATCGTGTTCTAGAGGCTGCACGGAGGTCTGCCGAGTGTTTTGCAAGAAGAGAAAGAAAGTTGTCCAAAACAGCTTCCAATCGAATATTCATGTGAATAGAAAAGGCAGGAGAGTGGTCAGGTACTGTTTTCTCTCAGTTGGCAAGCTGAGCACACAATGGCAGTGTTGTACAGCTTGCTTCTACACCTTTGCCAAGCTGCCGCTCTCTCCGGCTCCCGGAGGCGAAGAAGCGGCTTCTTCGCGCAAAGAGTATTCTGCCGCTCACAGTGCTTTGCGGTGTGCGACTTCTGCCGAAAGACGGCCGTGAGCAGAGCTTAGCTCTGCAGAGCACCGTAGCTTCGTCTTTAGACTCTCTTCTCGTCCACATCTTAGCAAAAAGCTTTTCCACTCTGTCTGGCAAGGAGAAACTGTGCCAGCACACAAAACATCTCCCATCGTGTTCTAGAGCTGGCACGGAGGTCTGCCGAGTGTTTTGCAAGAAGAGAAAGAAAGTTGTCCAAAACAGCTTCCAATCGAATATTCATGTGAATAGAAAAGGCAGGAGAGTGGTCAGGTACTGTTTTCTCTCAGTTGGCAAGCTGCACACACAATGGCACTGTTGTACAGCTTGCATCTTCAGCTTTGCCAAGCTGCAGAGCACAGTGCCTTCGTCTTTAGCCTCTCTTCTCGTCTACATCTTAGCAAAAAGCTTTTCCAATCTGTCTGGCAAGGAGAAACTGTGCCAGCACACAAAACATCTCCCATCGTGTTCTAGAGCTTGCACGGAGGTCTGACGAGTGTTTTGCAAGAAGAGAAAGAAAGTTGTCCAAAACAGCTTCCAATCGAATATTCATGTGAATAGAAAAGGCAGGAGAGTGGTCAGATACGGTTTTCTCTCAGTTGGCAAGCTGCACACACAATGGCAGTGTTGTACAGCTTGCTTCTTCACCTTTGCCAAGCTGCCGCTCTCTCCGGCTCCCGGAGGCGAAGAAGCGGCTTCTTCGCGCAAAGACGATTCAGCCGCTCACAGTGCTCTGCGGTGTGCAACTTCTGCCGAAAGACGCCCGTGAGCAGAGCTTAGCTCTGCAGAGCACCGTACCTTCATCTTTAGCCTCTCTTCTAGTCTACATCTTAGCAAAAAGCTTTTCCACTCTGTCTGGCAAGGAGAAACTGTGCCAGCACACAAAACATCTCCCATCGTGTTCTAGAGGCTGCACGGAGGTCTGCCGAGTGTTTTGCAAGAAGAGCAAGAAAGTTGTCCAAAACAGCTTCCAATCGAATATTCATGTGAATAGAAAAGGCAGGAGAGTGTTCAGGTACTGTTTTCTCTCAGTTGGCAAGCTGCACACACAATGGCAGTGTTGTACAGCTTGCTTCTTCACCTTTGCCAAGCTGCAGAGCACAGTGCCTTCGTCTTTAGCCTCTCTTCTCGTCTACATTTTAGCAAAAAGCTTTTCCACTCTGTCTGGCAAGGAGAAACTGTGCCAGCACACAAAACATCTACCATCGTGCTCTAGAGGCTGCACGGAGGTCTGCCGAGTGTTTTGTAAGAAGAGAAAGAAAGTTGTCCAAAACAGCTTGCAATCGAATATTCATGTGAATAGAAAAGGCAGGAGAGTGGTCAGGTACTGTTTTCTCTCAGTTGGCAAGCTGCACACACAATGGCACTGTTGTACAGCTTGCTTCTTAACCTTTGCCAAGCTGCAGAGCACAGTGCCTTCGTCTTTAGCCTCTCTTCTCGTCTACATCTTAGCAAAAAGCTTTTCCACTCTGTCTGGCAAGGAGAAACTGTGCCAGCACACAAAACATCTCCCATCGTGTTCTAGAGGCTGCACGGAGGTCTGCCGAGTGTTTTGCAAGAAGAGAAAGAAAGTTGTCCAAAACAGCTTCCAATCGAATATTCATGTGAATAGAAAAGGCAGGAGAGTGGTCAGGTACTGTTTTCTCTCAGGTGGCAAGCTGGACACACAATGACTCTGTTGTACAGCTTGCTTCTTCACCTTTGCCAAGCTGCAGAGCACAGTACCTTCGTCTTTAGCCTCTCTTCTCGTCTACATCTTAGCAAAAAGCTTTTCCACTCTGTCAGGCAAGGAGAAACTGTGCCAGCACACAAAACATCTCCCATCGTGTTCTAGAGGCTGCACGGAGGTCTGCCGAGTGTTTTGCAAGAAGAGAAAGAAAGTTGTCCAAAACAGCTTCCAATCGAATATTCATGTGAATAGAAAAGGCAGGAGAGTGGTCAGGTACTGTTTTCTCTCAGTTGGCAAGCTGAGCACACAATGGCAGTGTTGTACAGCTTGCTTCTACACCTTTGCCAAACTGCCGCTCTCTCCGGCTCCCGGAGGCGAAGAAGCGGCTTCTTCGCGCAAAGAGTATTCTGCCGCTCACAGTGCTTTGCGGTGTGCGACTTCTGCCGAAAGACGGCCGTGAGCAGAGCTTAGCTCTGCAGAGCACCGTAGCTTCGTCTTTAGACTCTCTTCTCGTCCACATCTTAGCAAAAAGCTTTTCCACTCTGTCTGGCCAGGAGAAACTGTGCCAGCACACAAAACATCTCCCATCGTGTTCTAGAGCTGGCACGGAGGTCTGCCGAGTGTTTTGCAAGAAGAGAAAGAAAGTTGTCCAAAACAGCTTCCAATCGAATATTCATGTGAATAGAAAAGGCAGGAGAGTGGTCAGGTACTGTTTTCTCTCAGTTGGCAAGCTGCACACACAATGGCACTGTTGTACAGCTTGCATCTTCAGCTTTGCCAAGCTGCAGAGCACAGTGCCTTCGTCTTTAGCCTCTCTTCTCGTCTACATCTTAGCAAAAAGCTTTTCCAATCTGTCTGGCAAGGAGAAACTGTGCCAGCACACAAAACATCTCCCATCGTGTTCTAGAGCTTGCACGGAGGTCTGACGAGTGTTTTGCAAGAAGAGAAAGAAAGTTGTCCAAAACAGCTTCCAATTAAATATTCATGTGAATAGAAAAGGCAGGAGAGTGGTCAGGTACTGTTTTCTCTCAGTTGGCAAGCTGCACACACAATGGCAAAGTTGTACAACTTGCTTCTTCACCTTTGCCAAGCTGCAGAGCACAGTACCTTCGTCTTTAGCCTCTCTTCTCGTCTACATCTTAGCAAAAAGCTTTTCCACTCTGTCTGGCAAGGAGAAACTGTGCCAGCACACAAAACATCTCCCATCGTGTTCTAGAGGCTGCACGGAGGTCTGCCGAGTGTTTTGCAAGAAGAGAAAGAAAGTTGTCCAAAACAGCTTCCAATCGAATATTCATGTGAATAGAAAAGGCAGGAGAGTGGTCAGGTACTGTTTTCTCTCAGTTGGCAAGCTGCACACACAATGGCAGTGTTGTACAGCTTGCTTCTTCACCTTTGCCAACCTGCAGAGCACAGTGCCTTCGTCTTTAGCCTCTCTTCTCGTCTACATTTTAGCAAAAAGCTTTTCCACTCTGTCTGGCAAGGAGAAACTGTGCCAGCACACAAAACATCTCCCATCGTGCTCTAGAGGCTGCACGGAGGTCTGCCGAGTGTTTTGTAAGAAGAGAAAGAAAGTTGTCCAAAACAGCTTGCAATCGAATATTCATGTGAATAGAAAAGGCAGGAGAGTGGTCAGGTACTGTTTTCTCTCAGTTGGCAAGCTGCACACACAATGGCACTGTTGTACAGCTTGCTTCTTAACCTTTGCCAAGCTGCAGAGCACAGTGCCTTCGTCTTTAGCCTCTCTTCTCGTCTACATCTTAGCAAAAAGCTTTTCCACTCTGTCTGGCAAGGAGAAACTGTGCCAGCACACAAAACATCTCCCATCGTGTTCTAGAGGCTGCACGGAGGTCTGCCGAGTGTTTTGCAAGAAGAGAAAGAAAGTTGTCCAAAACAGCTTCCAATCGAATATTCATGTGAATAGAAAAGGCAGGAGAGTGGTCAGGTACTGTTTTCTCTCAGGTGGCAAGCTGGACACACAATGACACTGTTGTACAGCTTGCTTCTTCACCTTTGCCAAGCTGCAGAGCACAGTACCTTCGTCTTTAGCCTCTCTTCTCGTCTACATCTTATCAAAATGCATTTCCACTCTGTCTGGCTAGGAGAAACTGTGCCAGCACACAAAACATCTCCCATCGTGTTCTAGAGGCTGCACGGAGGTCTGCCGAGTGTTTTGCAAGAAGAGAAAGAAAGTTGTCCAAAACAGCTTCCAATCGAATATTCATGTGAATAGAAAAGGCAGGAGAGTGGTCAGGTACTGTTTTCTCTCAGTTGGCAAGCTGCACACACAATGGCAGTGTTGTACAGCTTGCTTCTTCACCTTTGCCAAGCTGCAGAGCACAGTACCTTCGTCTTTAGCCTCTCTTCTCGTCTACATCTTAGCAAAAAGCTTTTCCACTCTGTCTGGCAAGGAGAAACTGTGCCAGCACACAAAACATCTCCCATAGTGTTCTAGAGGCTGCACGGAGGTCTGCCGAGTGTTTTGCAAGAGGAGAAAGAAAGTTGTCCAAAACAGCGTCCAATCGAATATTCATGTGAATAGAAAAGGCAGGAGAGTGGTCAGGTACTGTTTTCTCTCAGTTGGCAAGCTGCGCACACAATGGCAGTGTTGTACAGCTTGCTTCTACACCTTTGCCAAGCTGCCGCTCTCTCCGGCTCCCGGAGGCGAAGAAGCGGCTTCTTCGCGCAAAGACTATTCTGCCGCTCACAGTGATTTGCGGTGTGCGACTTCTGCCGAAAGACGGCCGTGAGCAGAGCTTAGCTCTGCAGAGCACCGTAGCTTCGTCTTTAGACTCTCTTCTCGTCCACATCTTAGCAAAAAGCTTTTCCACTCTGTCTGGCAAGGAGAAACTGTGCCAGCACACAAAACATCTCCCATCGTGTTCTAGAGCTGGCACGGAGGTCTGCCGAGTGTTTTGCAAGAAGAGAAAGAAAGTTGTCCAAAACAGCTTCCAATCGAATATTCATGTGAATAGAAAAGGCAGGAGAGTGGTCAGGTACTGTTTTCTCTCAGTTGGCAAGCTGCACACACAATGGCACTGTTGTACAGCTTGCATCTTCAGCTTTGCCAAGCTGCAGAGCACAGTGCCTTCGTCTTTAGCCTCTCTTCTCGTCTACATCTTAGCAAAAAGCTTTTCCACTCTGTCTGGCAAGGAGAAACTGTGCCAGCACACAAAACATCTCCCATCGTGTTCTAGAGCTTGCACGGAGGTCTGACGAGTGTTTTGCAAGAAGAGAAAGAAAGTTGTCCAAAACAGCTTCCAATTAAATATTCATGTGAATAGAAAAGGCAGGAGAGTGGTCAGGTACTGTTTTCTCTCAGTTGGCAAGCTGCACACACAATGGCAAAGTTGTACAACTTGCTTCTTCACATTTGCCAAGCTGCAGAGCACAGTACCTTCGTCTTTAGCCTCTCTTCTCGTCTACATCTTAGCAAAAAGCTTTTCCACTCTGTCTGGCAAGGAGAAACTGTGCCAGCACACAAAACATCTCCCATCGTGTTCTAGAGGCTGCACGGAGGTCTGCCGAGTGTTTTGCAAGAAGAGAAAGAAAGTTGTCCAAAACAGCTTCCAATCGAATATTCATGTGAATAGAAAAGGCAGGAGAGTGGTCAGGTACTGTTTTCTCTCAGTTGGCAAGCTGCACACACAATGGCACTGTTGTACAGCTTGCTTCTTCACCTTTGCCAAGCTGCAGAGCACAGTACCTTCGTCTTTAGCCTCTCTTCTCGTCTACATCTTAGCAAAAAGCTTTTCCACTCTGTCTGGCAAGGAGAAACTGTGCCAGCACACAAAACATCTCCCATCGTGTTCTCGAAGTTGCACGGAGGTCTGCCGAGTGTTTTGCAAGAAGAGAAAGAAAGTTGTCCAAAACAGCTTCCAATCGAATATTCATGTGAATAGAAAAGGCAGGAGAGTGGTCAGGTACTGTTTTCTCTCAGTTGGCAAGCTGCGCACACAATGGCACTGTTGTACAGCTTGCTTCTACACCTTTGCCAAGCTGCCGCTCTCTCCGGCTCCCGGAGGCGAAGAAGCGGCTTCTTCGCGCAAAGACGATTCAGCCGCTCACAGTGCTCTGCGGTGTGCGACTTTTGCCGAAAGACGCCCGGGAGCAGAGCTTAGCTCAGCAGAGCACCGAAACTTCGTCTTTAGCCTCTCTTCTCGTCTACATCTTAGCAAAAAGCTTTTCCACTCTGTCTGGCAAGGAGAAACTGTGCCAGCACACAAAACATCTCCCATCGTGTTCTAGAGGCTGCACGGAGGTCTGACGAGTGTTTTGCAAGAAGAGAAAGAAAGTTGTCCAAAACAGCTTCCAATCGAATATTCATGTGAATAGAAAAGGCGGGAGAGTGGTCAGGTACTGTTTTCTCTCAGTTGGCAAGCTGCACACACAATGGCAGTGTTGTACAGCTTGCTTCTTCACCTTTGCCAAGCTGCAGAGCACAGTACCTTCGTCTTTAGCCTCTCTTCTCGTCTACATCTTAGCAAAAAGCTTTTCCACTCTGTCTGGCAAGGAGAAACTGTGCCAGCACACAAAACATCTCCCATCGTGTTCTAGAGCTGGCACGGAGGTCTGCCAAGTGTTTAGCAAGAAGAGAAAGAAAGTTGTCCAAAACAGCTTCCAATTAAATATTCATGTGAATAGAAAAGGCAGGAGAGTGGTCAGGTACTGTTTTCTCTCAGTTGGCAAGCTGCACACACAATGGCAAAGTTGTACAGCTTGCTTCTTCAGCTTTGCCAAGCTGCAGAGCACAGTACCTTCGTCTTTAGCCTCTCTTCTCGTCTACATCTTAGCAAAAAGCTTTTCCACTCTGGCTGGCAAGGAGAAACTGTGCCAGCACACAAAACATCTCCCATCGTGTTCTAGAGGCTGCACGGAGGTCTGCCGAGTGTTTTGCAAGAAGAGAATGAAAGTTGTCCAAAACAGCTTCCAATCGAATATTCATGTGAATAGAAAAGGCAGGAGAGTGGTCAGGTACTGTTTTCTCTCAGTTGGCAAGCTGCACACACAATGGCACTGTTGTACAGCTTGCATCTTCACCTTTACCAAGCTGCAGAGCACAGTATCTTCGTCTTTAGCCTCTCTTCTCGTCTACATATTAGCAAAATGCATTTCCACTCTGTCTGGCAAGGAGAAACTGTGCCAGCACACAAAACATCTCCCATCGTGTTCTAGAGGCTGCACGGAGGTCTGCCGAGTGTTTTGCAAGAAGAGAAAGAAAGTTGTCCAAAACAGCTTCCAATCGAATATTCATGTGAATAGAAAAGGCAGGAGAGTGGTCAGGTACTGTTTTCTCTCAGTTGGCAAGCTGCACACACAATGGCAGTGTTGTACAGCTTGCTTCTTCACCTTTGCCAAGCTGCAGAGCACAGTACCTTCGTCTTTAGCCTCTCTTCTCGTCTACATCTTAGCAAAAAGCTTTTCCACTCTGTCTGGCAAGGAGAAACTGTGCCAGCACACAAAACATCTCCCATCGTGTTCTAGAGGCTGCACGGAGGTCTGCCGAGTGTTTTGCAAGAAGAGAAAGAAAGTTGTCCAAAACAGCTTCCAATCGAATATTCATGTGAATAGAAAAGGCAGGAGAGTGGTCAGGTACTGTTTTCTCTCAGTTGGCAAGCTGCACACACAATGGCAGTGTTGTACAGCTTGCTTCTTCACCTTTGCCAAGCTGCAGAGCACAGTACCTTCGTCTTTAGCCTCTCTTCTGGTCTACATCTTAGCAAAAAGCTTTTCCACTCTGTCTGGCAAGGAGAAACTGTGCCAGCACACAAAACATCTCCCATCATGTTCTAGAGCTTGCACGGAGGTCTGCCGAGTGTTTTGCAAGAAGAGAAAGAAAGTTGTCCAAAACAGCTTCCAATTAAATATTCATGTGAATAGAAAAGGCAGGAGAGTGGTCAGGTACTGTTTTCTCTCAGTTGGCAAGCTGCACACACAATGGCAGTGTTGTACAGCTTGCTTCTACACCTTTGCCAAGCTGCCGCTCTCTCCGGCTCCCGGAGGCGAAGAAGAGGCTTCTTCGCGCAAAGACGATTCTGCCGCTCACAGTGCTCTGCGGTGTGCGCCTTCTGCCGAAAGACGCCCGTGAGCAGAGCTTAGCTCTGCAGAGCACCGTACCTTCGTCTTTAGCCTCTCTTCTCGTCTACATCTCAGCAAAAAGCTTTTCCACTCTGTCTGGCAAGGAGAAACTGTGCCAGCACACAAAACATCTCCCATCGTGTTCTCGAGCTTGCACGGAGGTCTGCCGAGTGTTTTGCAAGAAGAGAAAGAAAGTTGTCCAAAACAGCTTCCAATCGAATAGTCATGTGAATAGAAAAGGCAGGAGAGTGGTCAGGTACTGTTTTCTCTCAGTTGGCAAGCTGCACACACAATGGCAGTGTTGTACAGCTTGCTTCTTCACCTTTGCCAAGCTGCAGAGCACAGTACCTTCGTCTTTAGCCTCTCTTCTCGTCTACATCTTAGCAAAAAGCTTTTCCACTCTGTCTGGCAAGGAGAAACTGTGCCAGCACACAAAACATCTCCCATCGTGTTCTAGAAGTTGCACAGAGGTCTGCCGAGTGTTTTGCAAGAAGAGAAAGAAAGTTGTCCAAAACAGCTTCCAATTGAATATTCATGTGAATAGAAAAGGCAGGAGAGTGGTCAGGTACTGTTTTCTCTCAGTTGGCAAGCTGCACACACAATGGCAGTGTTGTACAGCTTGCTTCTACACCTTTGCCAAGCTGCCGCTCTCTCCGGCTCCCGGAGGCGAAGAAGCGGCTTCTTCGCGCAAAGACGATTCTGCCGCTCACAGTGCTCTGCGGTGTGCGCCTTCTGCCGAAAGACGGCCGTGAGCAGAGCTTAGCTCTGCAGAGCACCGTAGCTTCGTCTTTAGCCTCTCTTCTCGTCTACATCTTAGCAAAAAGCTTTTCCACTCTGTCTGGAAAGGAGAAACTGTGCCAGCACACAAAACATCTCCCATCGTGTTCTAGAGCTTGCACGGAGGTCTGCCGAGTGTTTTGCAAGAAGAGAAAGAAAGTTGTCCAAAACAGCTTCCAATCGAATATTCATGTGAATAGAAAAGGCAGGAGAGTGGTCAGGTACTGTTTTCTCTCAGTTGGCAAGCTGCACACACAATGGCAGTGTTGTACAGCTTGCTTCTTCACCTTTGCCAAGCTGCAGAGCACACTACATTCGTCTTTAGCCTCTCTTCTCGTCTACATCTTAGCAAAAAGCTTTTCCACTCTGTCTGGCAAGGAGAAACTGTGCCAGCACACAAAACATCTCCCATCGTGTTCTAGAGGCTGCACGGAGGTCTGCCGAGTGTTTTGCAAGAAGAGAAAGAAAGTTGTCCAAAACAGCTTCCAATCGAATATTCATGTCAATAGAAAAGGCAGGAGAGTGGTCAGGTACTGTTTTCTCTCAGTTGGCAAGCTGCACACACAATGGCACTGTTGTACAGCTTGCTTCTTCACCTTTGCCAAGCTTCAGAGCACAGTACCTTCGTCTTTAGACTCTCTTCTCGTCTACATCTTAGCAAAAAGCTTTTCCACTCTGTCTGGCAAGGAGAAACTGTGCCAGCACACAAAACATCTCCCATCGTGTTCTCGAGCTTGCACGGAGGTCTGCCGAGTGTTTTGCAAGAAGAGAAAGAAAGTTGTCCAAAACAGCTTCCAATCGAATATTCATGTGAATAGAAAAGGCAGGAGAGTGGTCAGGTACTGTTTTCTCTCAGTTGGCAAGCTGCGCACAGAATGGCACTGTTGTACAGCTTGCTTCTACACCTTTGCCTAGCTGCCGCTCTCTCCGGCTCCCGGAGGCGAAGAAGAGGCTTCTTCGCGCAAAGACGAGTCAGCCGCTCACAGTGCTCTGCGGTGTGCGACTTCTGCCGAAAGACGCCCGTGAGCAGAGCTTAGCTCTGCAGAGCACCGTACCTTCGTCTTTAGCCTCTCTTCTGGTCTACATCTTAGCAAAAAGCTTTTCCACTCTGTCTGGCAAGGAGAAACTGTGCCAGTACACAAAACATCTCCCATCGTGTTCTCGAGCTTGCACGGAGGTCTGCCGAGTGTTTTGCAAGAAGAGAAAGAAAGTTGTCCAAAACAGCTTCCAATCGAATATTCATGTGAATAGAAAAGGCAGGAGAGTGGTCAGATACGGTTTTCCCTCAGTTGGCAAGCTGCACACACAATGGCAGTGTTGTACAGCTTGCTTCTTCACCTTTGCCAAGCTGCAGAGCACAGTGCCTTCGTCTTTAGCCTCTCTTCTCGTCTACATTTTAGCAAAAAGCTTTTCCACTCTGTCAGGCAAGGAGAAACTGTGCCAGCACACAAAACATCTCCCATCGTGCTCTAGAGGCTGCACGGAGGTCTGCCGAGTGTTTTGTAAGAAGAGAAAGAAAGTTGCCCAAAACAGCTCGCAATCGAATATTCATGTGAATAGAAAAGGCAGGAGAGTGGTCAGGTACTGTTTTCTCTCAGTTGGCAAGCTGCACACACAATGGCACTGTTGTACAGCTTGCTTCTTCACCTTTGCCAAGCTGCAGAGCACAGTGCCTTCGTCTTTAGCCTCTCTTCTCGTCTACATCTTAGCAAAAAGCTTTTCCACTCTGTCTGGCAAGGAGAAACTGTGCCAGCACACAAAACATCTCCCATCGTGTTCTAGAGGCTGCACGGAGGTCTGCCGAGTGTTTTGCAAGAAGAGAAAGAAAGTTGTCCAAAACAGCTTCCAATCGAATATTCATGTGAATAGAAAAGGCAGGAGAGTGGTCAGGTACCGTTTTCTCTCAGGTGGCAAGCTGGACACACAATGACACTGTTGTACAGCTTGCTTCTTCACCTTTGCCAAGCTGCAGAGCACAGTACCTTCGTCTTTAGCCTCTCTTCTCGTCTACATTATGGCAAAAAGCTTTCCCACTCTGTCAGGCAAGGAGAAACTTTGCCAGCACACAAAACATCTCCCATCGTGTTCTAGAGGCTGCACGGAGGTCTGCCGAGTGTTTTGCAAGAAGAGCAAGAAAGTTGCCCAAAACAGCTTCCAATCGAATATTCATGTGAATAGAAAAGGCAGGAGAGTGGTCAGGTACTGTTTTCTCTCAGTTGGCAAGCTGCACACACAATGGCAGTGTTGTACAGCTTGCTTCTTCACCTTTGCCAAGCTGCAGAGCACAGTACCTTCTTCCATAGCCACTCTTCTCGTCCACATCTTAGCAAAAAGCTTTTCCACTCTGTCTGGCAAGGAGAAACTGTGCCAGCACACAAAACATCTCCCATCGTGTTCTAGAGCTTGCACGGAGGTCTGCCGAGTGTTTTGCAAGAAGAGAAAGAAAGTTGTCCAAAACAGCTTCCAATCGAATATTCATGTGAATAGAAAAGGCAGGAGAGTGGTCAGGTACTGTTTTCTCTCAGTTGGCAAGCTGCGCTCACAATGACACTGTTGTACAGCTTGCTTCTTCACCTTTGCCAAGCTGCAGAGCACAGTACCTTCGTCTTTAGCCTCTCTTCTCGTCTACATCTTAGCAAAAAGTTTTCCACTCTGTCTGGCAAGGAGAAATTGTGCCAGCACAGAAAACATCTCCCATCGTGTTCTAGAGGCTGCACGGAGGTCTGCCGAGTGTTTTGCAAGAAGAGCAAGAAAGTTGCCCAAAACAGCTTCCAATCGAATATTCATGTGAATAGAAAAGGCAGGAGAGTGGTCAGGTACTGTTTTCTCTCAGTTGGCAAGCTGCACACACAATGGCAGTGTTGTAGAGCTTGCATCTTCACCTTTGCCACGCTGGAGAGCACCGTACCTTCGTCTTTAGCCTCTCTTCTGGTCTACATCTTAGCAAAAAGCTTTTCCACTCTGTCTGGCAAGGAGAAACTGTGCCAGCACACAAAACATCTCCCATCGTGTTCTAGAGCTTGCACGGAGGTCTGCCGAGTGTTTTGCAAGAAGAGAAAGAAAGTTGTCCAAAACAGCTTCCAATCGAATATTCATGTGAATATAAAAGGTAGGAGAGTTGTCACTTACTGTATTCTCTCAGTTGGCAAGCTGCACACACAATGGCAGTGTTGTACAGCTTGCTTCTTCACCTTTGCCAAGCTGCAGAGCACAGTACCTTCGTCTTTAGCCTCTCTTCTCGTCTACATCTTAGCAAAAAGCATTTCCACTCTTTCTGGCTAGGAGAAACTGTGCCAGCACACAAAACATCTCCCATCGTGTTCTAGAGGCTGCACGGAGGTCTGCCAAGTGTTTTGCAAGAAGAGAAAGAAAGTTGTCCAAAACAGCTTCCAATCGAATATTCATGTGAATAGAAAAGGCAGGAGAGTGGTCAGGTACTGTTTTCTCTCAGTTGGCAAGCTGCACACACAATGGCACTGTTGTACAGCTTGCTTCTTCACCTTTGCCAAGCTGCAGAGCACAGTGCCTTCGTCTTTAGCCTCTCTTCTCGTCTACATCTTAGCAAAAAGCTTTTCCACTCTGGCTGGCAAGCAGAAACTGTGCCAGCACACAAAACATCTCCCATCGTGTACTAGAAGTTGCACGTAGGTCTGCCGAGTGTTTTGCAAGAAGAGAAAGAAAGTTGTCCAAAACAGCTTCCAATCGAATATTCATGTGAATAGAAAAGGCAGGAGAGTGGTCAGGTACTGTTTTCTCTCAGTTGGCAAGCTGCGCACACAATGGCAGTGTTGTACAGCTTGCTTCTTCACCTTTGCCAAGCTGCCGCTCTCTCCGGCTCCCGGAGGCGAAGAAGCGGCTTCTTCGCGCAAAGACGATTCTGCCGCTCACACTGCTCTGCGGTGTGCGACTTCTGCCGAAAGACGCCCGTGAGCAGAGCTTAGCTCTGCAGAGCACCGTACCTTCGTCTTTAGCCTCTCTTCTCGTCTACATCTTAGCAAAAAGCTTTTCCACTCTGTCTGGCAAGGAGAAACTGTGCCAGTACACAAAACAACTCCCATCGTGTTCTCGAGCTTGCACGGAGGTCTGCCGAGTGTTTTGCAAGAAGAGAAAGAAAGTTGTCCAAAACAGCTTCCAATCGAATATTCATGTGAATAGAAAAGGCAGGAGAGTGGTCAGATACGGTTTTCTCTCAGTTGGCAAGCTGCACACACAATGGCACTGTTGTACAGCTTGCTTCTTCACCTTTGCCAAGCTGCAGAGCACAGTACCTTCTTCCTTAGGCTCTCTTCTCGTCCACATCTTAGCAAAAAGCTTTTCCACTCTGTCTGGCAAGGAGAAACTGTGCCAGCACACAAAACATCTCCCATCGTGCTCTAGAGGCTGCACGGAGGTCTGCCGAGTGTTTTGTAAGAAGAGAAAGAAAGTTGTCCAAAACAGCTTCCAATCGAATATTCATGTGAATAGAAAAGGCAGGAGAGTGGTCAGGTACTGTTTTCTCTCAGTTGGCAAGCTGCACACACAATGGCAGTGTTGTACAGCTTGCTTCTTCACCTTTCCCAAGCTGCAGAGCACAGTATCTTCGTCTTTAGCCTCTCTTCTCGTCTACATCTTAGCAAAAAGCTTTTCCACTCTGTCTGGCAAGGAGAAACTGTGCCAGCACACAAAACATCTCCCATCGTGTTCTAGAGGCTGCACGGAGGTCTGCCGAGTGTTTTGCAAGAAGAGAAAGAAAGTTGTCCAAAACAGCTTCCAATCGAATATTCATGTGAATAGAAAAGGCAGGAGAGTGGTCAGGTACTGTTTTCTCTCAGTTGGCAAGCTGCACACACAATGACACTGTTGTACAGCTTGCTTCTTCACCTTTGCCAAGCTGCAGAGCACAGTACCTTCGTCTTTAGCCTCTCTTCTCGTCTACATTTTAGCAAAAAGCTGTTCCACTCTGTCAGGCAAGGAGAAACTGTGCCAGCACACAAAACATCTCCCATCGTGTTCTAGAGGCTGCACGGAGGTCTGCCGAGTGTTTTGCAAGAAGAGCAAGAAAGTTGCCCAAAACAGCTTCAAATCGAATATTCATGTGAATAGAAAAGGCAGGAGAGTGGTCAGGTACTGTTTTCTCTCAGTTGGCAAGCTGCACACACAATGGCAGTGTTGTACAGCTTGCTTCTTCACCTTTGCCAAGCTGCAGAGCACAGTACCTTCTTCCTTAGCCTCTCTTCTCGTCCACATCTTAGCAAAAAGCTTTTCCACTCTGTCTGGCAAGGAGAAACTGTGCCAGCACACAAAACATCTCCCATCGTTTTCTCGAGCTTGCACGGAGGTCTGCCGAGTGTTTTGCAAGAAGAGAAAGAAAGTTGTCCAAAACAGCTTCCAATCGAATATTCATGTGAATAGAAAAGGCAGGAGAGTGGTCAGGTACTGTTTTCTCTCAGTTGGCAAGCTGCGCTCACAATGGCAGTGTTGTACAGCTTGCTTCTTCACCTTTGCCAAGCTGCAGAGCACAGTACCTTCGTCTTTAGCCACTCTTCTCGTCTACATCTTAGCAAAAAGCTTTTCCACTCTGTCTGGCAAGGAGAAACTGTGCCAGCACACAAAACATCTCCCATCGTGTTCTAGAGCTTGCACGGATGTCTGCCGAGTGTCTTGCAAGAAGAGAAAGAAAGTTGTCCAAAACAGCTTCCAATTAAATATTCATGTGAATATAAAAGGTAGGAGAGTTGTCACTTACTGTTTTCTCTCAGTTGGCAAGCTGCACACACAATGGAAGTGTTGTACAGCTTGCTTCTACACCTTTGCTAAGCTGCAGAGCACAGTACCTTCGTCTTTAGCCTCTCTTCTCGTCTACATCTCAGCAAAAAGCTTTTCCACTCTGTCTGGCAAGGAGAAACTGTGCCAGCACACAAAACATCTCCCATCGTGTTCTAGAAGTTGCACGGAGGTCTGCCGAGTGTTTTGCAAGAAGAGAAAGAAAGTTGTCCAAAACAGTTTCCAATCGAATATTCATGTGAAACGAAAAGGCAGGAGAGTGGTCAGGTAGTGTTTTCTCTCAGTTGGCAAGCTGCGCACACAATGGCAGTGTTGTACAGCTTGCTTCTTCACCTTTGCCAAGCTGCCGCTCTCTCCGGCTCCCGGAGGCGAAGAAGCGGCTTCTTCGCGCAAAGACGATTCAGCGGCTCACAGTGCTCTGCGGTGTGCGCCTTCTGCCGAAAGACGCCCGTGAGCAGAGCTTAGCTCTGCAGAGCACCGTACCTTCGTCTTTAGCCTCTCTTCTCGTCTACATCTTAGCAAAAAGCTTTTCCACTCTGTCTGGCAAGGAGAAACTGTGCCAGCACACAAAACATCTCCCATCGTATTCTAGAGGCTGCACGGAGGTCTGCCGAGTGTTTTGCAAGAAGAGAAAGAAAGTTGTCCAAAACAACTTCCAATCGAATATTCATGTGAATAGAAAAGGCAGGAGAGTGGTCAGGTACTGTTTTCTCTCAGTTGGCAAGCTGCACACACAATGGCCGTGTTGTACAGCTTGCTTCTTCACCTTTGCCAAGCTGCAGAGCACAGTGCCTTCGTCTTTAGCCTCTCTTCTCGTCTACATCGTAGCAAAAAGCATTTCCACTCTTTCTGGCTAGGAGAAACTGTGCCAGCACACAAAACATCTCCCATCGTGCTCTAGAGGCTGTACGGAGGTCTGCCGAGTGTTTTGTAAGAAGAGAAAGAAAGTTGTCCAAAACAGCTTCCAATCGAATATTCATGTGAATAGAAAAGGCAGGAGAGTGGTCAGGTACTGTTTTCTCTCAGTTGGCAAGCTGCACACACAATGGCAGTGTTGTACAGCTTGCTTCTTCACCTTTGCCAAGCTGCAGAGCACAGTGCCTTCGTCTTTAGCCTCTCTTCTCGTCTACATCTTAGCACAAAGCTTTTCCACTCTGTCTGGCAAGGAGAAACTGTGCCAGCACACAAAACATCTCCCATCGTGTTCTAGAGGCTGCACGGAGGTCTGCCGAGTGTTTTGCAAGAAGAGAAAGAAAGTTGTCCAAAACAGCTTCCAATCGAATATTCATGTGAATAGAAAAGGCAGGAGAGTGGTCAGGTACTGTTTTCTCTCAGTTGGCAAGCTGCACACACAATGACACTGTTGTACAGCTTGCTTCTTCACCTTTGCCAAGCTGCAGAGCACAGTACCTTCGTCTTTAGCCTCTCTTCTCGTCTACATTATAGCAAAAAGCTTTTCCACTCTGTCAGGCAAGGAGAAACTGTGCCAGCACACAAAACATCTCCCATCGTGTTCTAGAGGCTGCACGGAGGTCTGCCGAGTGTTTTGCAAGAAGAGCAAGAAAGTTGCCCAAAACAGCTTCCAATCGAATATTCATGTGAATAGAAAAGGCAGGAGAGTGGTCAGGTACTGTTTTCTCTCAGTTGGCAAGCTGCACACACAATGGCAGTGTTGTACAGCTTGCTTCTTCACCTTTGCCAAGCTGCAGAGCACAGTATCTTCTTCCTTAGCCACTCTTCTCGTCCACATTTTAGCAAAAAGCTTTTCCACTCTGTCTGGCAAGGAGAAACTGTGCCAGCACACAAAACATCTCCCATCGTGTTCTAGAGCTTGCACGGAGGTCTGCCGAGTGTTTTACAAGAAGAGAAAGAAAGTTGTCCAAAACAGCTTCCAATCGAATATTCATGTGAATAGAAAAGGCAGGAGAGTGGTCAGGTACTGTTTTCTCTCAGTTGGCAAGCTGCGCTCACAATGACACTGTTGTACAGCTTGCTTCTGCACCTTTGCCAAGCTGCAGAGCACAGTACCTTCGTCTTTAGCCTCTCTTCTCGTCTACATCTTAGGAAAAAGCTTTTCCACTCTGTCTGGCAAGGAGAAATTGTGCCAGCACAGAAAACATCTCCCATCGTGTTCTAGAGGCTGCACGGAGGTCTGCCGAGTGTTTTGCAAGAAGAGCAAGAAAGTTGCCCAAAACAGCTTCCAATCGAATATTCATGTGAATAGAAAAGGCAGGAGAGTGGTCAGGTACTGTTTTCTCTCAGTTGGCAAGCTGCACACACAATGGCAGTGTTGTAGAGCTTGCATCTTCACCTTTGCCAAGCTGGAGAGCACCGTACCTTCGTCTTTAGCCTCTCTTCTGGTCTACATCTTAGCAAAAAGCTTTTCCACTCTGTCTGGCAAGGAGAAACTGTGCCAGCACACAAAACATCTCCCATCGTGTTCTAGAGCTTGCACGGAGGTCTGCCGAGTGTTTTGCAAGAAGAGAAAGAAAGTTGTCCAAAACAGCTTCCAATTGAATATTCATGTGAATATAAAAGGTAGGAGAGTTGTCACTTACTGTATTCTCTCAGTTGGTAAGCTGCACACACAATGGAAGTGTTGTACAGCTTGCTTCTTCAACTTGCCAAGCTGCAGAGCACAGTACCTTCGTCTTTAGCCTCTCTTCTCGTCTACATCTTAGCAAAAAGCATTTCCACTCTTTCTGGCTAGGAGAAACTGTGCCAGCACACAAAACATCTCCCATCGTGTTCTAGAGGCTGCACGGAGGTCTGCCAAGTGTTTTGCAAGAAGAGCAAGAAAGTTGTCCAAAACAGCTTCCAATCGAATATTCATGTGAATAGAAAAGGCAGGAGAGTGGTCAGGTACTGTTTTCTCTCAGTTGGCAAGCTGCACACACAATGGCACTGTTGTACAGCTTGCTTCTTCACCTTTGCCAAGCTGCAGAGCACAGTGCCTTCGTCTTTAGCCTCTCTTCTCGTCTACATCTTAGCAAAAAGCTTTTCCACTCTGTCTGGCAAGGAGAAACTGTGCCAGCACACAAAACATCTCCCATCGTGTACTAGAAGTTGCACGTAGGTCTGCCGAGTGTTTTGCAAGAAGAGAAAGAAAGTTGTCCAAAACAGCTTCCAATCGAATATTCATGTGAATAGAAAAGGCAGGAGAGTGGTCAGGTACTGTTTTCTCTCAGTTGGCAAGCTGCGCACAAAATGGCAGTGTTGTACAGCTTGCTTCTTCACCTTTGCCAAGCTGCAGAGCACAGTACCTTCGTCTTTAGCCTCTCTTCTCGTCGACATCTTAGCAAAAAGCTTTTCCACTCTGTCTGGCAAGGAGAAATTGTGCCAGCACAGAAAACATCTCCCATCGTGTTCTGGAGGCTGCACGGATGTCTGACGAGTGTTTTGCAAGAAGAGAAAAAAGTTGCCCAAAACAGCTTCCAATCGAATATTCATGTGAATAGAAAAGGCAGGAGAGTGGTCAGGTACTGTTTTCTCTCAGTTGGCAAGCTGCACACACAATGGCAGTGTTGTACAGCTTGCTTCTTCACCTTTGCCAAGCTGCAGAGCACCGTACCTTCGTCTTTAGCCTCTCTTCTCGTCTACATATTAGCAAAAAGCTTTTCCACTCTGTCTGGCAAGGAGAAATTGTGCCAGCACAGAAAACATCTCCCATCGTGTTCTAGAGGCTGCACGTAGGTCTGCCGAGTGTTTTGCAAGAAGAGAAAGAAAGTTGTCCAAAACAGCTTCCAATCGAATATTCATGTGAATAGAAAAGGCAGGAGAGTGGTCAGGTACTGTTTTCTCTCAGTTGGCAAGCTGCACACACAATGGCACTGTTGTACAGCTTGCTTCTTCACCTTTGCCAAGCTTCAGAGCACAGTACCTTCGTCTTTAGCCTCTCTTCTCGTCTACATCTTTGCAAAAAGCTTTTCCACTCTGTCTGGCAAGGAGAAACTGTGCCAGCACACAAAACATCTCCCATCGTGTTCTAGAAGTTGCACGGAGGTCTGCCGAGTGTTTAGCAAGAAGAGAAAGAAAGTTGTCCAAAACAGCTTCCAATCGAATATTCATGTGAATAGAAAAGGCAGGAGAGTGGTCAGGTACTGTTTTCTCTCAGTTGGCAAGCTGCGCACACAAAGGCACTGTTGTACAGCTTGCTTCTACACCTTTGCCAAGCTGCCGCTCTCTCCGGCTCCCGGAGGCGAAGAAGCGGCTTCTTCGCGCAAAGACGAGTCAGCCGCTCACAGTGCTCTGCGGTGTGCGACTTCTGCCGAAAGATGCCCGTGAGCAGAGCTTAGCTCTGCAGAGCACCGTACCTTCGTCTTTAGCCTCTCTTCTGGTCTACATCTTAGCAAAAACCTTTTCCAGTCTGTCTGGGAAGGAGAAACTGTGCCAGCACACAAAACATCTCCCATCGTGTTCTCGAGCTTGCATGGAGGTCTGCCGAGTGTTTTGCAAGAAGAGAAAGAAAGTTGTCCAAAACAGCTTCCAATCGAATATTCATGTGAATAGAAAAGGCAGGAGAGTGGTAAGATACGGTTTTCTCTCAGTTGGCAAGCTGCACACACAATGGCAGTGTTGTACAGCTTGCTTCTTCACCTTTGCCAAGCTGCAGAGCACAGTACCTTCTTCCTTAGTCTCTCTTCTCGTCCACATCTTAGCAAAAAGCTTTTCCACTCTGTCTGGCAAGGAGAAATTGTGCCAGCACACAAAACATCTCCCATCGTGTTCTCGAGCTTGCACGGAGGTCTGACGAGTGTTTTGCAAGAAGAGAAAGAAAGTTGTCCAAAACAGCTTCCAATCGAATATTCATGTGAATAGAAAAGGCAGGAGAGTGGTCGGGTACTGTTGTCTCTCAGTTGGCAAGCTGCACACACAATGGCAGTGTTGTACAGCTTGCTTCTTCACCTTTGCCAAGCTGCAGAGCACAGTACCTTCGTCTTTAGCCTCTCTTCTCGTCTACATCTTAGCAAAAAGCTTTTCCACTCTGTCTGGCAAGGAGAAACTGTGCCAGCACACAAAACATCTCCCATCGTGTTCTAGAGCTTGCACGGAGGTCTGCCGAGTGTTTTGCAAGAAGAGAAAGAAAGTTGTCCAAAACAGCTTCCAATTAAATATTCATGTGAATATAAAATGTAGGAGAGTTGTCACTTACTGTTTTCTCTCAGTTGGTGGGCTGCACACACAATGGAAGTGTTGTACAGCTTGCTTCTACACCTTTGCCAAGCTGCAGAGCACACTACCTTCGTCTTTAGCCTCTCTTCTCGTCTACATCTCAGCAAAAAGCTTTTCCACTCTGTCTGGCTTGGAGAAACTGTGCCAGCACACAAAACATCTCCCATCGTGTTCTAGAGGCTGCACGGAGGTCTGACGAGTGTTTTGCAAGAAGAGCAAGAAAGTTGCGCAAAACAGCTTCCAATCGAATATTCATGTGAATAGAAAAGGCAGGAGAGTGGTCAGGTACCGTTTTCTCTCAGTTGGCAAGCTGCACACACAATGGCACTGTTGTACAGCTTGCTTCTTCACCTTTGCCAAGCTGCAGAGCACAGTGCCTTCGTCTTTAGCCTCTCTTCTCGTCTACATCTTAGCAAAAAGCTTTTCCACTCTGTCTGGCAAGGAGAAACTGTGCCAGCACACAAAACATCTCCCATCGTGTTCTAGGGGCTGCACGGAGGTCTGCGGAGTGTTTTGCAAGAAGAGAAAGAAAGTTATCCAAAACAGCTTCCAATCGAATATTCATGTCAATAGAAAAGGCAGGAGAGTGGTCAGGTACTGTTTTCTCTCAGTTGGCAAGCTGCACACACAATGGCACTGTTGTACAGCTTGCTTCTTCACCTTTGCCAAGCTGCAGAGCACAGTGCCTTCGTCTTTAGCCTCTCTTCTCGTCAACATCGTAGCAAAAAGCTTTTCCACTTTGTCAGGCAAGGAGAAACTGTGCCAGCACACAAAACATCTCCCATCGTGTTCTAGGGGCTGCACGGAGGTCTGCGGAGTGTTTTGCAAGAAGAGAAAGAAAGTTATCCAAAACAGCTTCCAATCGAATATTCATGTCAATAGAAAAGGCAGGAGAGTGGTCAGGTACTGTTTTCTCTCAGTTGGCAAGCTGCACACACAATGGCACTGTTGTACAGCTTGCTTCTTCACCTTTGCCAAGCTGCAGAGCACAGTGCCTTCGTCTTTAGCCTCTCTTCTCGTCAACATCGTAGCAAAAAGCTTTTCCACTTTGTCAGGCAAGGAGAAACTGTGCCAGCACACAAAACATCTCCCATCGTGCTCTAGAGGCTGCACGGGGGTCTGCCGAGTGTTTTGTAAGAAGAGAAAGAAAGTTGTCCAAAACAGCTTCCAATCGAATATTCATGTGAATAGAAAAGGCAGGAGAGTGGTCAGGTACTGTTTTCTCTCAGTTGGCAAGCTGCACACACAATGGCAGTGTTGTACAGCTTGCTTCTTCACCTTTGCCAAGCTTCAGAGCACAGTACCTTCTTCCTTAGCCTCTCTTCTCGTCCACATCTTAGCAAAAAGCTTTTCCACTCTGTCTGGCAAGGAGAAACTGTGCCAGCACACAAAACATCTCCCATCGTGTTCTAGAGGCTGCACGGAGGTCTGCCGAGTGTTTTGCAAGAAGAGAAAGAAAGTTATCCAAAACAGCTTCCAATCGAATATTCATGTCAATAGAAAAGGCAGGAGAGTGGTCAGGTACTGTTTTCTCTCAGTTGGCAAGCTGCACACACAATGGCACTGTTGTACAGCTTGCTACTTCACCTTTGCCAAGCTGCAGAGCACAGTGCCTTCGTCTTTAGCCTCTCTTCTCGTCAACATCGTAGCAAAAAGCTTTTCCACTTTGTCAGGCAAGGAGAAACTGTGCCAGCACACAAAACATCTCCCATCGTGGTCTAGAGGCTGCACGGGGGTCTGCCGAGTGTTTTGTAAGAAGAGAAAGAAAGTTGTCCAAAACAGCTTCCAATCGAATATTCATGTGAATAGAAAAGGCAGGAGAGTGGTCAGGTACTGTTTTCTCTCAGTTGGCAAGCTGCACACACAATGGCAGTGTTGTACAGCTTGCTTCTTCACCTTTGCCAAGCTTCAGAGCACAGTACCTTCTTCCTTAGCCTCTCTTCTCGTCCACATCTTAGCAAAAAGCTTTTCCACTCTGTCTGGCAAGGAGAAACTGTGCCAGCACACAAAACATCTCCCATCGTGTTCTCGAGCTTGCACGGAGGTCTGCCGAGTGTTTTGCAAGAAGAGAAAGAAAGTTGTCCAAAAAACCTTCCAATCGAATATTCATGTGAATAGAAAAGGAGGAGAGTGGTCAGGTACTGTTTTCTCTCAGTTGGCAAGCTGCGCACAAAATGGCAGTGTTGTACAGCTTGCTTCTTCACCTTTGCCAAGCTGCAGAGCACAGTACCTTCGTCTTTAGCCTCTCTTCTCGTCTACATCTTAGCAAAAAGCTTTTCCACTCTGTCTGGCAAGGAGAAATTGTGCCAGCACAGAAAACATCTCCCATCGTGTTCTAGAGGCTGTACGGAGGTCTGCCGAGTGTTTTGCAGGAAGAGCAAGAAAGTTGCCCAAAACAGCTTCCAATCGAATATTCATGTGAATAGAAAAGGCAGGAGAGTGGTCAGGTACTGTTTTCTCTCAGTTGGCAAGCTGCACACACAATGGCAGTGTTGTACAGCTTGCTTCTTCACCTTTGCCAAGCTGCAGAGCACAGTGCCTTCGTCTTTAGCCTCTCTTCTCGTCTACATCTTAGCAAAAAGCTTTTCCACACTGTCTGGCAAGGAGAAACTGTGCCAGCACACAAAACATCTCCCATCGTGTTCTAGAGGCTGCACGGAGGTCTGCCGAGTGTTTTGCAAGAAGAGAAAGAAAGTTGTCCAAAACAGCTTCCAATCGAATATTCATGTGAATAGAAAAGGCAGGAGAGTGGTCAGGTACTGTTTTCTCTCAGTTGGCAAGCTGCGCACACAATGGCACTGTTGTACAGCTTGCTTCTACACCTTTGCCAAGCTGCAGAGCACAGTGCCTTCGTCTTTAGCCTCTCTTCTCGTCTACATTTTAGCAAAAAGCTTTTCCACTCTGTCAGGCTAGGAGAAACTGTGCCAGCACACAAAACATCTCCCATCGTGTTCTAGAGGCTGCACAGAGGTCTGCCGAGTGTTTTGCAAGAAGAGAAAGAAAGTTGCGCAAAACAGCTTCCAATCGAATATTCATGTGAATAGAAAAGGCAGGACAGTGGTCAGGTACTGTTTTCTCTCAGTTGGCAAGCTGCACACACAATGGCAGTGTTGTACAGCTTGCTTCTTCACCTTTGCCAAGCTGCAGAGCACAGTACCTTCTTCCTTAGCCTCTCTTCTCGTCCACATCTTAGCAAAAAGCTTTTCCACTCTGTCTGGCAAGGAGAAACTGTGCCAGCACACAAAACATCTCCCATCGTGTTCTCGAGCTTGCACGGAGGTCTGCCGAGTGTTTTGCAAGAAGAGCAAGAAAGTTGCCCAAAACAGCTTCCAATTAAATATTCATGTGAATAGAAAAGGCAGGAGAGTGGTCAGGTACTGTTTTCTCTCAGTTGGCAAGCTGCACACACAATGGCAGTGTTGTACAGCTTGCTTCTTCACCTTTGCCAAGCGGCAGAGCACAGTACCTTCGTCTTTAGCCTCTCTTCTCGTCTACATCTTAGCAAAAAGCTTTTCCAATCTGTCTGGGAAGGAGAAATTGTGCCAGCACAGAAAACATCTCCCATCGTGTTCTAGAGGCTGTACGGAGGTCTGCCGAGTGTTTTGCAAGAAGAGAAAGAAAGTTGTCCAAAACAGCTTCCAATCGAATATTCATGTGAATATAAAAGGTAGGAGAATTGTCACTTACTGTATTCTCTCAGTTGGCAAGCTGCACACACAATGGAAGTGTTGTACAGCTTGCTTCTTCACCTTTGCCAAGCTGCAGAGCACAGTACCTTCGTCTTTAGCCTCTCTTCTCGTCTACATCTTAGCAAAAAGCATTTCCACTCTTTCTGGCTTGGAGAAACTGTGCCAGCACACAAAATATCTCCCATCGTGTTCTAGAGGCTGCACGGAGGTCTGCCGAGTGTTTTGCAAGAAGAGCAAGAAAGTTGTCCAAAACAGCTTCCAATCGAATATTCATGTGAATAGAAAAGGCAGGAGAGTGGTCAGGTACTGTTTTCTCTCAGTTGGCAAGCTGCACACACAATGGCACTGTTGTACAGCTTGCTTCTTCACCTTTGCCAAGCTGCAGAGCACAGTACCTTCGTCTTTAGGACCTCTTCTCGTCTACATCTTAGCAAAAAGCTTTTCCACTCTGTCTGGCAAGGAGAAACTGTGCCAGCACACAAAACATCTCCCATCGTGTTCTCGAGCTTGCACGGAGGTCTGCCGAGTGTTTTGCAAGAAGAGAAAGAAAGTTGTCCAAAACAGCTTCCAATCGAATATTCATGTGAATAGAAAAGGCAGGAGAGTGGTCAGGTACTGTTTTCTCTCAGTTGGCAAGCTGCGCACACAATGGCAGTGTTGTACAGCTTGCTTCTTCACCTTTGCCAAGCTGCCGCTCTCTCCGGCTCCCGGAGGCGAAGAAGCGGCTTCTTCGCGCAAAGACGATTCTGCCGCTCACAATGCTCTGCGGTGTGCGACTTCTGCCGAAAGACGCCCGTGAGCAGAGCTTAGCTCTGCAGAGCACCGTACCTTCGTCTTTAGCCTCTCTTCTCGTCTACATCTTAGCAAAAAGCTTTTCCACTCTGTCTGGCAAGGAGAAACTGTGCCAGCACACAAAACATCTCCCATCGTGTTCTCGAGCTTGCACGGAGGTCTGCCGAGTGTTTTGCATGAAGAGAAAGAAAGTTGTCCAAAACAGCTACCAATCGAATATTCATGTGAATAGAAAAGGCAGGAGAGTGGTCAGATACGGTTTTCTCTCAGTTGGCAAGCTGCACACACAATGGAAGTGTTGTACAGCTTGCTTCTTCACCTTTGCCAAGCTGCAGAGCACAGTACCTTCGTCTTTAGCCTCTCTTCTCGTCTACATCTTAGTAAAAAGCTTTTCCACTCTGTCTGGCAAGGAGAAACTGTGCCAGCACACAAAACATCTCCCATCGTGTTCTAGAGCTTGCACGGAGGTCTGCCGAGTGTTTTGCAAGAAGAGAAAGAAAGTTGTCCAAACAGCTTCCAATTAAATATTCATGTGAATATAAAAGGTAGGAGAGTTGTCACTTACTGTTTTCTCTCAGTTGGCAAGCTGCACACACAATGGCAGTGTTGTACAGCTTGCTTCTTCACCTTTGCCAAGCTGCAGAGCACAGTACCTTCGTCTTTAGCCTCTCTTCTCGTCTACATCTTAGCAAAAAGCTTTTCCACTCTGTCTGGCAAGGAGAAACTGTGCCAGCTCACAAAACATCTCCCATCGTGTTCTAGAGGCTGCACGGAGGTCTGCCGAGTGTTTTGCAAGAAGAGAAAGAAAGTTGTCCAAAACAGCTTCCAATCGAATATTCATGTGAATAGAAAAGGCAGGAGAGTGGTCAGGTACTGTTTTCTCTCAGTTGGCAAGCTGCGCACACAATCGCACTGTTGTACAGCTTGCTTCTACACCTTTGCCAAGCTGCAGAGCACAGTGCCTTCGTCTTTAGCCTCTCTTCTCGTCTACATTTTAGCAAAAAGCTTTTCCACTCTCTCTGGCAAGGAGAAACTGTGCCAGCACACAAAACATCTCCCATCGTGTTCTAGAGGCTGCACGGAGGTCTGCGGAGTGTTTTGCAAGAAGAGAAAGAAAGTTGTCCAAAACAGCTTCCAATCGAATATTCATGTGAATAGAAAAGGCAGGAGAGTGGTCAGGTACTGTTTTCTCTCAGTTGGCAAGCTGCACACACAATGGCAGTGTTGTACAGCTTGCTTCTTCACCTTTGCCAAGCTGCAGAGCACAGTACCTTCTTCCTTAGCCTCTCTTCTCGTCCACATCTTAGCAAAAAGCTTTTCCACTCTGTCTGGCAAGGAGAAACTGTGCCAGCACACAAAACATCTCCCATCGTGTTCTCGAGCTTGCACGGAGGTCTGCCGAGTGTTTTGCAAGAAGAGAAAGAAAGTTGTCAAAAACAGCTTCCAATCGAATATTCATGTGAATAGAAAAGGCAGGAGAGTGGTCAGGTACTGTTTTCTCTCAGTTGGCAAGCTGCGCTCACAATGGCAGTGTTGTACAGCTTGCTTCTTCACCTTTGCCAAGCTGCAGAGCACAGTACCTTCGTCTTTAGCCTCTCTTCTCGTCTACATCTTACCAAAAAGCTTTTCCTCTCTGTCTGGCAAGGAGAAATTGTGCCAGCACAGAAAACATCTCCCATCGTGTTCTAGAGCTTGCACGGAGGTCTGCCGAGTGTTTTGCAAGAAGAGAAAGAAAGTTGTCCAAAACAGCTTCCAATCGAATATTCATGTGAATATAAAAGGTAGGAGAGTTGTCACTTACTGTATTCTCTCAGTTGGCAAGCTGCACACACAATGGAAGTGTTGTACAGCTTGCTTCTTCACCTTTGCCAAACTGCAGAGCACAGTACCTTCGTCTTTAGCCTCTCTTCTCGTCTACATCTTAGCAAAAAGCATTTCCAATCTTTCTGGCTAGGAGAAACTGAGCCAGCACACAAAACATCTCCCATCGTGTTCTAGAGGCTGCACGGAGGTCTGCCGAGTGTTTTGCAAGAAGAGCAAGAAAGTTGCCCAAAACAGCTTCCAATCGAATATTCATGTGAATAGAAAAGGCAGGAGAGTGGTCAGGTACTGTTTTCTCTCAGTTGGCAAGCTGCACACACAATGGCAGTGTTGTACAGCTTGCTTCTTCACCTTTGCCAAGCTGCCGCTCTCTCCGGCTCCCGGAGGCGAAGAAGCGGCTTCTTCGCGCAAAGACGATTCTGCCGCTCACACTGCTCTGCGGTGTGCGACTTCTGCCGAAAGACGCCCGTGAGCAGAGCTTAGCTCTGCAGAGCACCGTACCTTCGTCTTTAGCCTCTCTTCTCGTCTACATCTTAGCAAAAAGCTTTTCCACTCTGTCTGGTAAGGAGAAACTGTGCCAGCACACAAAACATCTCCCATCGTGTTCTCGAGCTTGCACGGAGGTCTGCCGAGTGTTTTGCAAGAAGAGAAAGAAAGTTGTCCAAAACAGCTTCCAATCGAATATTCATGTGAATAGAAAAGGCAGGAGAGTGGTCAGGTACTGTTTTCTCTCAGTTGGCAAGCTGCGCACAAAATGGCAGTGTTGTACAGCTTGCTTCTTAACCTTTGCCAAGCTGCAGACCACCGTACCTTCGTCTTTAGCCTCTCTTCTCGTCTACATCTTAGCAAAAAGCTTTTCCACTCTGTCTGGCAAGGAGAAACTGTGCCAGCACACAAAATATCTCCCATCGTGTTCTAGAGCTTGCACGGAGGTCTGCCGAGTGTTTTGCAAGAAGAGAAAGAAAGTTGTCCAAAACAGCTTCCAATTCAATATTCATGTGAATAGAAAAGGCAGGAGAGTGGTCAGGTACTGTTTTCTCTCAGTTGGCAAGCTGCACACACAATGGCAGTGTTGTACAGCTTGCTTCTTCACCTTTGCCAAGCTGCAGACCACCGTACCTTCGTCTTTAGCCTCTCTTCTCGTCTACATCTTAGCAAAAAGCTTTTCCACTCTGTCTGGCAAGGAGAAACTGTGCCAGCACACAAAATATCTCCCATCGTGTTCTAGAGCTTGCACGGAGGTCTGCCGAGTGTTTTGCAAGAAGAGAAAGAAAGTTGTCCAAAACAGCTTCCAATCGAATATTCATGTGAATATAAAAGGTAGGAGAGTTGTCACTTACTGTATTCTCTCACTTGGCAAGCTGCACACACAATGGCAGTGTTGTACAGCTTGCTTCTTCACCTTTGCCAAGCTGCAGAGCACAGTACCTTCATCTTTAGCCTCTCTTCTCGTCTACATCTTAGCAAAAAGCATTTCCACTCTTTCTGGCTAGGAGAAACTGTGCCAGCACACAAAACATCTCCCATCGTGTTCTCGAGCTTGCACGGAGGTCTGCCGAGTGTTTTGCAAGAAGAGAAAGAAAGTTGTCCAAAACAGCTTCCAATCGAATATTCATGTGAATAGAAAAGGCAGGAGAGTGGTCAGGTACTGTTTTCTCTCAGTTGGCAAGCTGCGCTCACAATGGCAGAGTTGTACAGCTTGCTTCTTCACCTTTGCCAAGCTGCAGAGCACAGTACCTTCGTCTTTAGCCTCTCTTCTCGTCTACATCTTAGCAAAAAGTATTCCAATCTGTCTGGCAAGGAGAAATTGTGCCAGCACACAAAACATCTCCCATCGTGTTCTAGAGGCTGCACGGAGGTCTGCAGAGTGTTTTGCAAGAAGAGCAAGAAAGTTGCCCAAAACAGCTTCCAATCGAATATTCATGTGAATAGAAAAGGCAGGAGAGTGGTCAGGTACTGTTTTCTCTCAGTTGGCAAGCTGCACACACAATGGCAGTGTTGTACAGCTTGCTTCTTCACCTTTGCCAAGCTGCAGAGCACACTACATTCGCCTTTAGCCTCTCTTCTCGTCTACATCTTAGCAAAAAGCTTTTCCACTCTCTCTGGCAAGGAGAAACAGTGCCAGCACACAAAACATCTCCCATCGTGTTCTAGAGCTTGCACGGAGGTCTGCCGAGTGTTTTGCAAGAAGAGCAAGAAAGTTGCCCAAAACAGCTTCCAATCGAATATTCATGTGAATAGAAAAGGCAGGAGAGTGGTCAGGTACTGTTTTCTCTCAGTTGGCAAGCTGCACACACAATGGCACTGTTGTACTGCTTGCTTCTACACCTTTGCCAAGCTGCAGAGCACAGTGCCTTCGTCTTTAGCCTCTCTTCTCGTCTACATTTTAGCAAAAAGCTTTTCCACTCTCTCTGGCAAGGAGAAACTGTGCCAGCACACAAAACATCTCCCATCGTGTTCTAGAGGCTGCACGGAGGTCTGCCGAGTGTTTTGCAAGAAGAGAAAGAAAGTTGTCCAAAACAGCTTCCAATCGAATATTCATGTGAATAGAAAAGGCAGGAGAGTTGTCAGGTACTGTTTTCTCTCAGTTGGCAAGCTACACACACAATGGCAGTGTTGTACAGCTTGCTTCTTCACCTTTGCCAAACTGCAGAGCACAGTACCTTCGTCTTTAGCCTCTCTTCTCGTCTACATCTTAGCAAAAAGCATTTCCACTCTTTCTGGCTAGGAGAAACTGTGCCAGCACACAAAACATCTCCCATCGTGTTCTAGAGGCTGCACGGAGGTCTGCCGAGTGTTTTGCAAGAAGAGCAAGAAAGTTGCCCAAAACAGCTTCCAATCGAATATTCATGTGAATAGAAAAGGCAGGAGAGTGGTCAGGTACTGTTTTCTCTCAGTTGGCAAGCTGCACACACAATGGCAGTGTTGTACAGCTTGCTTCTTCACCTTTGCCAAGCTGCCGCTCTCTCCGGCTCCCGGAGGCGAAGAAGCGGCTTCTTCGCGCAAAGACGATTCTGCCGCTCACACTGCTCTGCGGTGTGCGACTTCTGCCGAAAGACGCCCGTGAGCAGAGCTTAGCTCTGCAGAGCACCGTACCTTCGTCTTTAGCCTCTCTTCTCGTCTACATCTTAGCAAAAAGCTTTTCCACTCTGTCTGGCAAGGAGAAACTGTGCCAGCACACAAAACATCTCCCATCGTGTTCTCGAGCTTGCACGGAGGTCTGACGAGTGTTTTGCAAGAAGAGAAAGAAAGTTGTCCAAAACAGCTTCCAATCGAATATTCATGTGAATAGAAAAGGCAGGAGAGTGGTCAGGTACTGTTTTCTCTCAGTTGGCAAGCTGCGCACAAAATGGCAGTGTTGTACAGCTTGCTTCTTAACCTTTGCCAAGCTGCAGAGCACCGTACCTTCGTCTTTAGCCTCTCTTCTCGTCTACATCTTAGCAAAAAGCTTTTCCACTCTGTCTGGCAAGGAGAAACTGTGCCAGCACACAAAATATCTCCCATCGTGTTCTAGAGCTTGCACGGAGGTCTGCCGAGTGTTTTGCAAGAAGAGAAAGAAAGTTGTCCAAAACAGCTTCCAATTAAATATTCATGTGAATAGAAAAGGCAGGAGAGTGGTCAGGTACTGTTTTCTCTCAGTTGGCAAGCTGCACACACAATGGCAGTGTTGTACAGCTTGCTTCTTCACCTTTGCCAAGCTGCAGAGCACAGTACCTTCGTCTTTAGCCTCTCTTCTCGTCTACATCTTAGCAAAAAGCTTTTCCACTCTGTCTGGTAAGGAGAAATTGTGCCAGCACAGAAAACATCTCCCATCGTGTTCTAGAGGCTGCACGGAGGTCTGCCGAGTGTTTTGCAAGAAGAGAAAGAAAGTTGTCCAAAACAGCTTCCAATCGAATATTCATGTGAATATAAAAGGTAGGAGAGTTGTCACTTACTGTATTCTCTCACTTGGCAAGCTGCACACACAATGGCAGTGTTGTACAGCTTGCTTCTTCACCTTTGCCAAGCTGCAGAGCACAGTACCTTCGTCTTTAGCCTCTCTTCTCGTCTACATCTTAGCAAAAAGCATTTCCACTCTTTCTGGCTAGGAGAAACTGTGCCAGCACACAAAACATCTCCCATCTTGTTCTCGAGCTTGCACGGAGGTCTGCCGAGTGTTTTGCAAGAGGAGAAAGAAAGTTGTCCAAAACAGCTTCCAATCGAATATTCATGTGAATAGAAAAGGCAGGAGAGTGGTCAGGTACTGTTTTCTCTCAGTTGGCAAGCTGCGCTCACAATGGCAGTGTTGTACAGCTTGCTTCTTCACCTTTGCCAAGTTGCAGAGCACAGTACCTTCGTCTTTAGCCTCTCTTCTCGTCTACATCTTAGCAAAAAGTATTCCAATCTGTCTGGCAAGGAGAAATTGTGCCAGCACAGAAAACATCTCCCATCGTGTTCTAGAGGCTGCACGGAGGTCTGCCGAGTGTTTTGCAAGAAGAGCAAGAAAGTTGCCCAAAACAGCTTCCAATCGAATATTCATGTGAATAGAAAAGGCAGGAGAGTGGTCAGGTACTGTTTTCTCTCAGTTGGCAAGCTGCACACACAATGGCACTGTTGTACAGCTTGCATCTTCACCTTTGCCAAGCTGGAGAGCACCGTACCTTCGTCTTTAGCCTCTCTTCTCGTCTACATCTTAGCAAAAAGCTTTTCCACTCTGTCTGGCAAGGAGAAACTGTGCCAGCACACAAAACATCTCCCATCGTGTTCTAGAGGCTGCACGGAGGTCTGCCGAGTGTTTTGCAAGAAGAGCAAGAAAGTTGCCCAAAACAGCTTCCAATCGAATATTCATGTGAATAGAAAAGGCAGGAGAGTGGTCAGGTACTGTTTTCTCTCAGTTGGCAAGCTGCACACACAATGGCAGTGTTGTACAGCTTGCTTCTTCACCTTTGCCAAGCTGCCGCTCTCTCCGGCTCCCGGAGGCGAAGAAGCGGCTTCTTCGCGCAAAGACGATTCTGCCGCTCACACTGCTCTGCGGTGTGCGACTTCTGCCGAAAGACGCCCGTGAGCAGAGCTTAGCTCTGCAGAGCACCGTACCTTCGTCTTTAGCCTCTCTTCTCGTCTACATCTTAGCAAAAAGCTTTTCCACTCTGTCTGGCAAGGAGAAACTGTGCCAGCACACAAAACATCTCCCATCGTGTTCTCGAGCTTGCACGGAGGTCTGCCGAGTGTTTTGCAAGAAGAGAAAGAAAGTTGTCCAAAACAGCTTCCAATTAAATATTCATGTGAATAGAAAAGGCAGGAGAGTGGTCAGGTACTGTTTTCTCTCAGTTGGCAAGCTGCGCACAAAATGGCAGTGTTGTACAGCTTGCTTCTTCACCTTTGCCAAGCTGCAGAGCACAGTACCTTCGTCTTTAGCCTCTCTTCTCGTCTACATCTTAGCAAAAAGCTTTTCCACTCTGTCTGGCAAGGAGAAATTGTGCCAGCACAGAAAACAACTCCCATCGTGTTCTAGAGGCTGCACGGAGGTCTGACGAGTGTTTTGCAAGAAGAGAAAGAAAGTTGCGCAAAACAGCTTCCAATCGAATATTCATGTGAATAGAAAAGGCAGGAGAGTGGTCAGGTACTGTTTTCTCTCAGTTGGCAAGCTGCACACACAATGGCACTGTTGTACAGCTTGCTTCTACACCTTTGCCAAGCTGCAGAGCACAGTGCCTTCGTCTTTAGCCTCTCTTCTCGTCTATATTTTAGTAAAAAGCTTTTCCACTCTGTCAGGCAAGGAGAAACTGTGCCAGCACACAAAACATCTCCCATCGTGTTCTAGAGGCTGCACGGAGGTCTGCCGAGTGTTTTGCAAGAAGAGAAAGAAAGTTGTCCAAAACAGCTTCCAATCGAATATTCATGTGAATAGAAAAGGCAGGAGAGTGGTCAGGTACTGTTTTCTCTCAGTTGGCAAGCTGCACACACAATGGCACTGTTGTACAGCTTGCTTCTTCACCTTTGCCAAGCTGCAGAGCACAGTACCTTCTTCCTTAGCCTCTCTTCTCGTCCACATCTTAGCAAAAAGCATTTCCACTCTGTCTGGCAAGGAGAAACTGTGCCAGCACACAAAACATCTCCCATCGTGTTCTCGAGCTTGCACGGAGGTCTGCCGAGTGTTTTGCAAGAAGAGAAAGAAAGTTGTCCAAAACAGCTTCCAATCGAATATTCATCTGAATAGAAAAGGCAGGAGAGTGGTCAGGTACTGTTTTCTCTCAGTTGGCAAGCTGCGCTCACAATGGCAGTGTTGTACAGCTTGCTTCTTCACCTTTGCCAAGCTGCAGAGCACAGTACCTTCGTCTTTAGCCTCTCTTCTCGTCTACATCTTACCAAAAAGCTTTTCCTCTCTGTCTGGCAAGGAGAAATTGTGCCAGCACAGAAAACATCTCCCATCGTGTTCTAGAGGCTGCACGGAGGTCTGCCGAGTGTTTTGCAAGAAGAGCAAGAAAGTTGCCCAAAACAGCTTCCAATCGAATATTCATGTGAATAGAAAAGGCAGGAGAGTGGTCAGGTACTGTTTTCTCTCAGTTGGCAAGCTGCACACACAATGGCAGTGTTGTACAGCTTGCTTCTTCACCTTTGCCAAGCTGCAGAGCACAGTACCTTCGTCTTTAGCCTCTCTTCTCGTCTACATCTTAGCAGAAAGCTTTTCCACTCTGTCTGGTAAGGAGAAATTGTGCCAGCACAGAAAACATCACCCATCGTGTTCTAGAGGCTGCACGGAGGTCTGCCGAGTGTTTTGCAAGAAGAGAAAGAAAGTTGTCCAAAACAGCTTCCAATCGAATATTTATGTGAATATAAAAGGTAGGAGAGTTGTCACTTACTGTATTCTCTAACTTGGCAAGCTGCACACACAATGGCAGTGTTGTACAGCTTGCTTCTTCACCTTTGCCAAGCTGCAGAGCACAGTACCTTCGTCTTTAGCCTCTCTTCTCGTCTACATCTTAGCAAAAAGCATTTCCACTCTTTCTGGCTAGGAGAAACTGTGCCAGCACACAAAACATCTCCCATCGTGTTCTCGAGCTTGCACGGAGGTCTGCCGAGTGTTTTGCAAGAAGAGAAAAAAGTTGTCCAAAACAGCTTCCAATCGAATATTCATGTGAATAGAAAAGGCAGGAGAGTGGTCAGGTACTGTTTTCTCTCAGTTGGCAAGCTGCGCTCACAATGGCAGTGTTGTACAGCTTGCTTCTTCACCTTTGCCAAGCTGCAGAGCACAGTACCTTCGTCTTTAGCCTCTCTTCTCGTCTACATCTTAGCAAAAAGTTTTCCAATCTGTCTGGCAAGGAGAAATTGTGCCAGCACAGAAAACATCTCCCATCGTGTTCTAGAGGCTGCACGGAGGTCTGACGAGTGTTTTGCAAGAAGAGCAAGAAAGTTGCCCAAAACAGCTTCCAATCGAATATTCATGTGAATAGAAAAGGCAGGAGAGTGGTCAGGTACTGTTTTCTCTCAGTTGGCAAGCTGCACACACAATGGCAGTGTTGTACAGCTTGCATCTTCACCTTTGCCAAGCTGGAGAGCACCGTACCTTCGTCTTTTGCCTCTCTTCTCGTCTACATCTTAGCAAAAAGCTTTTCCACTCTGTCTGGCAAGGAGAAACTGTGCCAGCACACAAAACATCTCCCATCGTGTTCTCGAGCTTGCACGGAGGTCTGACGAGTGTTTTGCAAGAAGAGAAAGAAAGTTGTCCAAAACAGCTTCCAATCGAATATTCATGTGAATATAAAAGGTAGGAGAGTTGTCACTTACTGTATTCTCTCAGTTGGCAAACTGCACACACAATGGAAGTGTTGTACAGCTTGCTTCTTCACCTTTGCCAAGCTGCAGAGCACAGTACCTTCGTCTTTAGCCTCTCTTCTCGTCTACATCTTAGCAAAAAGCATTTCCACTCTTTCTGGCTAGGAGAAACTGTGCCAGCACACAAAACATCTCCCATCGTGTTCTAGAGGCTGCACGGAGGTCTGCCGAGTGTTTTGCAAGAAGAGCAAGAAAGTTGTCCAAAACAGCTTCCAATCGAATATTCATGTGAATAGAAAAGGCAGGAGAGTGGTCAGGTACTGTTTTCTCTCAGTTGGCAAGCTGCACACAAAATGGCACTGTTGTACAGCTTGCTTCTTCACCTTTGCCAAGCTGCAGAGCACAGTACCTTCGTCTTTAGCCTCTCTTCTCGTCTACATCTTAGCAAAAAGCTTTTCCACTCTGTCTGGCAAGGAGAAACTGTGCCAGCACACAAAACATCTCCCATCGTGTACTAGAAGTTGCACGGAGGTCTGCCGAGTGTTTTGCATGAAGAGAAAGAAAGTTGTCCAAAACAGCTTCCAATCGAATATTCATGTGAATAGAAAAGGCAGGAGAGTGGTCAGGTACTGTTTTCTCTCAGTTGGCAAGCTGCGCACACAATGGCAGTGTTGTACAGCTTGCTTCTTCACCTTTGCCAAGCTGCCGCTCTCTCCGGCTCCCGGAGGCGAAGAAGCGGCTTCTTCGCGCAAAGACGATTCTGCCGCTCACACTGCTCTGCGGTGTGCGACTTCTGCCGAAAGACGCCCGTGAGCAGAGCTTAGCTCTGCAGAGCACCGTACCTTCGTCTTTAGCCTCTCTTCTCGTCTACATCTTAGCAAAAAGCTTTTCCACTCTGTCTGGCAAGGAGAAACTGTGCCAGCACACAAAACATCTCCCATCGTGTTCTCGAGCTTGCACGGAGGTCTGCCGAGTGTTTTGCAAGAAGAGAAAGAAAGTTGTCCAAAACAGATTCCAATCGAATATTCATGTGAATAGAAAAGGCAGGAGAGTGGTCAGATACGGTTTTCTCTCAGTTGGCAAGCTGCACACACAATGGCAGTGTTGTACAGCTTGCTTCTTCACCTTTGCCAAGCTGCAGAGCACCGTACCTTCGTCTTTAGCCTCTCTTCTCGTCTACATCTTAGTAAAAAGCTTTTCCACTCTGTCTGGCAAGGAGAAACTGTGCCAGCACACAAAACATCTCCCATCGTGTTCTAGAGCTTGCACGGTGGTCTGCCGAGTGTTTTGCAAGAAGAGAAAGAAAGTTGTCCAAAACAGCTTCCAATTAAATATTCATGTGAATATAAAAGGTAGGAGAGTTGTCACTTACTGTTTTCTCTCAGTTGGCAAGCTGCACACACAATGGCAGTGTTGTACAGCTTGCTTCTACACCTTTGCCAAGCTGCAGAGCACAGTACCTTCGTCTTCAGCCTCTCTTCTCGTCTACATCTCAGCAAAAAGCTTTTCCATTCTGTCTGGCAAGGAGAAACTGTGCCAGCACACAAAACATCTCCCATCGTCTTCTAGAGGCTTGCACGGATGTCTGACGAGTGTTTTGCAAGAAGAGAAAGAAAGTTGTCCAAAACAGCTTCCAATCGAATATTCATGTGAATAGAAAAGGCAGGAGAGTGGTCAGGTACTGTTTTCTCTCAGTTGGCAAGCTGCACACACAATGGCACTGTTGTACAGCTTGCTTCTTCACCTTTGCCAAGCTGCAGAGCACAGTGCCTTCGTCTTTAGCCTCTCTTCTCGTCTACATCTTAGCAAAAAGCTTTTCCACTCTGTCTGGCAAGGAGAAACTGTGCCAGCACACAAAACATCTCCCATCGTGTTCTAGAAGTGTCACGGAGGTCTGCCGAGTGTTTTGCAAGAAGAGAAAGAAAGTTGTCCAAAACAGCTTCCAATCGAATATTCATGTGAATAGAAAAGGCAGGAGAGTGGTCAGGTACTGTTTTCTCTCAGTTGGCAAGCTGCATACACAATGGCACTGTTGTACAGCTTGCTTCTTCACCTTTGCCAAGCTTCAGAGCACACTACATTCCTCTTTAGCCTCTCTTCTCGTCTACATTTTAGCAAAAAGCTTTTCCACTCTGTCTGGCAAGGAGAAACTGTGCCAGCACACAAAACATCTCCCAGCGTGTTGTAGAAGTAGCACGGAGGTCTGCCGAGTGTTTTGCAAGAAGAGAAAGAAAGTTGTCCAAAACAGCTTCCAATCGAATATTCATGTGAATAGAAAAGGCAGGAGAGTGGTCAGGTACTGTTTTCTCTCAGTTGGCAAGCTGCGCACACAATGGCAGTGTTGTACAGCTTGCTTCTTCACCTTTGCCAAGCTGCCGCTCTCTCCGGCTCCCGGAGGCGAAGAAGCGGCTTCTTCGCGCAAAGACGATTCAGCCGCTCACAGTGCTCTGCGGTGTGCGCCTTCTGCCGAAAGACGCCCGTGAGCAGAGCTTAGCTCTGCAGAGCACCGTACCTTCGTCTTTAGCCTCTCTTCTCGTCTACATCTTAGCAAAAAGCTTTTCCACTCTGTCTGGCAAGGAGAAACTGTGCCAGCACAGAAAACATCTCCCATCGTGTTCTAGAGGCTGCACGGAGGTCTGCCGAGTGTTTTGCAAGAAGAGAAAGAAAGTTGTCCAAAACAGCTTCCAATCGAATATTCATGTGAATAGAAAAGGCAGGAGAGTGGTCAGGTACTGTTTTCTCTCAGTTGGCAAGCTGCACACACAACGGCAGTGTTGTACAGCTTGCTTCTTCACCTTTGCCAAGCTGCAGAGCACAGTGCCTTCGTCTTTAGCCTCTCTTCTCGTCTACATTTTAGCAAAAAGTTTTCCACTCTGTCAGGCAAGGAGAAACTGTGCCAGCACACAAAACATCTCCCATCGTGCTCTAGAGGCTGCACGGAGGTCTGCCGAGTGTTTTGTAAGAAGAGAAAGAAAGTTGTCCAAAACAGCTTCCAATCGAATATTCATGTGAATAGAAAAGGCAGGAGAGTGGTCAGGTACTGTTTTCTCTCAGTTGGCAAGCTGCACACACAATGGCAGTGTTGTACAGCTTGCTTCTTCACCTTTGCCAAGCTGCAGAGCACAGTACCTTCTTCCTTAGCCTCTCTTCTCGTCCACATCTTAGCAAAAAGCTTTTCCACTCTGTCTGGCAAGGAGAAACTGTGCCAGCACACAAAACATCTCCCATCGTGTTCTCGAGCTTGCACGGAGGTCTGCCGAGTGTTTTGCAAGAAGAGAAAGAAAGTTGTCCAAAACAGCTTCCAATCGAATATTCATGTGAATAGAAAAGGCAGGAGAGTGGTCAGGTACTGTTTTCTCTCAGTTGGCAAGCTGCGCACAAAATGGCAGTGTTGTACAGCTTGCTTCTTCACCTTTGCCAAGCTGCAGAGCACAGTACCTTCGTCTTTAGCCTCTCTTCTCGTCTACATCTTAGCAAAAAGCTTTTCCACTCTGTCTGGCAAGGAGAAATTGTGCCAGCACAGAAAACATCTCCCATCGTGTTCTAGAGGCTGCACGGAGGTCTGACGAGTGTTTTGCAAGAAGAGAAAGAAAGTTGCGCAAAACAGCTTCCAATCGAATATTCATGTGAATAGAAAAGGCAGGAGAGTGGTCAGGTACGGTTTTCTCTCAGTTGGGAAGCTGCACACACAATGGCACTGTTGTACAGCTTGCTTCTTCACCTTTGCCAAGCTGCAGAGCACCGTACCTTCGTCTTTAGCCTCTCTTCTCATCTACATCTGAGCAAAAAGCTTTTCCACTCTGTCTGGCAAGGAGAAATTGTGCCAGCACAGAAAACATCTACCATCGTGTTCTAGAGGCTGCACGGAGGTCTGCCGAGTGTTTTGCAAGAAGAGAAAGAAAGTTGTCCAAAACAGCTTCCAATCGAATATTCATGTGAATAGAAAAGGCAGGAGAGTGGTCAGGTACTGTTTTCTCTCAGTTGGCAAGCTGCACACACAATGGCAGTGTTGTACAGCTTGCTTCTTCACCTTTGCCAAGCTGCAGAGCACACTACATTCGTCTTTAGCCTCTCTTCTCGTCTACATCTTAGCAAAAAGCTTTTCCACTCTCTCTGGCAAGGAGAAACTGTGCCAGCACACAAAACATCTCCCATCGTGTTCTCGAGCTTGCACGGAGGTCTGACGAGTGTTTTGCAAGAAGAGAAAGAAAGTTGTCCAAAACAGCTTCCAATCGAATATTCATGTGAATAGAAAAGGCAGGAGAGTGGTCAGGTACTGTTTTCTCTCAGTTGGCAAGCTGCACACACAATGGCACTGTTGTACAGCTTGCTTCTTCACCTTTGCCAAGCTGGAGAGCACCGTACCTTCGTCTTTAGCCTCTCTTCTCGTCTACATCTTAGCAAAAAGCTTTTCCACTCTGTCTGGCAAGGAGAAACTGTGCCAGCACACAAAACATCTCCCATCGTGTTCTCGAGCTTGCACGGAGGTCTGCCGAGTGTTTTGCAAGAAGAGAAAGAAAGTTGTCCAAAACAGCTTCCAATCGAATATTCATGTGAATAGAAAAGGCAGGAGAGTGGTCAGGTACTGTTTTCTCTCAGTTGGCAAGCTGCGCACACAATGGCACTGTTGTACACCTTGCTTCTACACCTTTGCCAAGCTGCCGCTCTCTCTGGCTCCCGGAGGCGAAGAAGCGGCTTCTTCGCGCAAAGACGAGTCAGCCGCTCACAGTGCTCTGCGGTGTGCGACTTCTGCCGAAAGACGCCCGTGAGCAGAGCTTAGCTCTGCAGAGCACCGTACCTTCGTCTTTAGCCTCTCTTCTGGTCTACATCTTAGCAAAAAGCTTTTCCACTCTGTCTGGGAAGGAGAAACTGTGCCAGCACACAAAACATCTCCCATCGTGTTCTCGAGCTTGCATGGAGGTCTGCCGAGTGTTTTGCAAGAAGAGAAAGAAAGTTGTCCAAAACAGCTTCCAATCGAATATTCATGTGAATAGAAAAGGCAGGAGAGTGGTCAGATACGGTTTCCTCTCAGTTGGCAAGCTGCACACACAATGGCAGTGTTGTACAGCTTGCTTCTTCACCTTTGCCAAGCTGCAGAACACAGTACCTTCTTCCTTAGTCTCTCTTCTCGTCCACATCTTAGCAAAAAGCTTTTCCACTCTGTCTGGCAAGGAGAAACTGTGCCAGCACACAAAACATCTCCCATCGTGTTCTCGAGCTTGCACGGAGGTCTGACGAGTGTTTTGCAAGAAGAGAAAGAAAGTTGTCCAAAACAGCTTCCAATCGAATATTCATGTGAATAGAAAAGGCAGGAGAGTGGTCAGGTACTGTTTTCTCTCAGTTGGCAAGCTGCACACACAATGGCAGTGTTGTACAGCTTGCTTCTTCACCTTTGCCAAGCTGCAGAGCACAGTACCTTCGTCTTTAGCCTCTCTTCTCGTCTACATCTTAGCAAAAAGCTTTTCCACTCTGGCTGGCAAGGAGAAACTGTGCCAGCACACAAAACATCTCCCATCGTGTTCTAGAGCTTGCACGGAGGTCTGCCGAGTGTTTTGCAAGAAGAGAAAGAAAGTTGTCCAAAACAGCTTGCAATCGAATGTTCATGTGAATAGAAAAGGCAGCAGAGTGGTCAGGTACCGTTTTCTCTCAGTTGGCAAGCTGCACACACAATGGCACTGTTGTACAGCTTGCTTCTTCACCTTTGCCAAGCTGCAGAGCACAGTGCCTTCGTCTTTAGCCTCTCTTCTCGTCTACATCTTAGCAAAAAGCTTTTCCACTCTGTCTGGCAAGGAGAAACTGTGCCAGCACACAAAACATCTCCCATCGTGTTCTAGAAGTTGCACGGAGGTCTGCCGAGTGTTTTGCAAGAAGAGAAAGAAAGTTGTCCAAAACAGCTTCCAATCGAATATTCATGTGAATAGAAAAGGCAGGAGAGTGGTCAGGTACTGTTTTCTCTCAGTTGGCAAGCTGCGCACACAATGGCAGTGTTGTACAGATTGCTTCTTCTCCTTTGCCAAGCTGCCGCTCTCTCCGGCTCCCGGAGGCGAAGAAGCGGCTTCTTCGCGCAAAGACGATTCAGCCGCTCACAGTGCTCTGCGGTGTGCGCCTTGTGCCGGAAGACGCCCGTGAGCAGAGCTTAGCTCTGCAGAGCACCGTACCTTCGTCTTTAGCCTCTCTTCTCGTCTACATCTTAGCAAAAAGCTTTTCCACTCTGTCTGGCAAGGAGAAACTGTGCCAGCTCACAAAACATCTCCCATCGTGTTCTAGAGGCTGCACGGAGGTCTGCCGAGTGTTTTGCAAGAAGAGAAAGAAAGTTGTCCAAAACAGCTTCCAATCGAATATTCATGTCAATAGAAAAGGCAGGAGAGTGGTCAGGTACTGTTTTCTCTCAGTTGGCAAGCTGCACACACAATGGCACTGTTGTACAGCTTGCTTCTTTACCTTTGCCAAGCTGCAGAGCACCGTACCTTCGTCTTTAGCCTCTCTTCTCATCTACATCTGAGCAAAAAGCTTTTCCACTCTGTCTGGCAAGGAGAAATTGTGCCAGCACAGAAAACATCTACCATCGTGTTCTAGAGGCTGCACGGAGGTCTGCCGAGTGTTTTGCAAGAAGAGAAAGAAAGTTGTCCAAAACAGCTTCCAATCGAATATTCATGTGAATAGAAAAGGCAGGAGAGTGGTCAGGTACTGTTTTCTCTCAGTTGGCAAGCTGCACACACAATGGCAGTGTTGTACAGCTTGCTTCTTCACCTTTGCCAAGCTGCAGAGCACACTACATTCGTCTTTAGCCTCTCTTCTCGTCTACATCTTAGCAAAAAGCTTTTCCACTCTCTCTGGCAAGGAGAAACTGTGCCAGCACACAAAACATCTCCCATCGTGTTCTCGAGCTTGCACGGAGGTCTGACGAGTGTTTTGCAAGAAGAGAAAGAAAGTTGTCCAAAACAGCTTCCAATCGAATATTCATGTGAATAGAAAAGGCAGGAGAGTGGTCAGGTACTGTTTTCTCTCAGTTGGCAAGCTGCACACACAATGGCACTGTTGTACAGCTTGCTTCTTCACCTTTGCCAAGCTGGAGAGCACCGTACCTTCGTCTTTAGCCTCTCTTATCGTCTACATCTTAGCAAAAAGCTTTTCCACTCTGTCTGGCAAGGAGAAACTGTGCCAGCACACAAAACATCTCCCATCGTGTTCTCGAGCTTGCACGGAGGTCTGCCGAGTGTTTTGCAAGAAGAGAAAGAAAGTTGTCCAAAACAGCTTCCAATCGAATATTCATGTGAATAGAAAAGGCAGGAGAGTGGTCAGGTACTGTTTTCTCTCAGTTGGCAAGCTGCGCACACAATGGCACTGTTGTACACCTTGCTTCTACACCTTTGCCAAGCTGCCGCTCTCTCTGGCTCCCGGAGGCGAAGAAGCGGCTTCTTCGCGCAAAGACGAGTCAGCCGCTCACAGTGCTCTGCGGTGTGCGACTTCTGCCGAAAGACGCCCGTGAGCAGAGCTTAGCTCTGCAGAGCACCGTACCTTCGTCTTTAGCCTCTCTTCTGGTCTACATCTTAGCAAAAAGCTTTTCCACTCTGTCTGGGAAGGAGAAACTGTGCCAGCACACAAAACATCTCCCATCGTGTTCTCGAGCTTGCATGGAGGTCTGCCGAGTGTTTTGCAAGAAGAGAAAGAAAGTTGTCCAAAACAGCTTCCAATCGAATATTCATGTGAATAGAAAAGGCAGGAGAGTGGTCAGATACGGTTTCCTCTCAGTTGGCAAGCTGCACACACAATGGCAGTGTTGTACAGCTTGCTTCTTCACCTTTGCCAAGCTGCAGAACACAGTACCTTCTTCCTTAGTCTCTCTTCTCGTCCACATCTTAGCAAAAAGCTTTTCCACTCTGTCTGGCAAGGAGAAACTGTGCCAGCACACAAAACATCTCCCATCGTGTTCTCGAGCTTGCACGGAGGTCTGACGAGTGTTTTGCAAGAAGAGAAAGAAAGTTGTCCAAAACAGCTTCCAATCGAATATTCATGTGAATAGAAAAGGCAGGAGAGTGGTCAGGTACTGTTTTCTCTCAGTTGGCAAGCTGCACACACAATGGCAGTGTTGTACAGCTTGCTTCTTCACCTTTGCCAAGCTGCAGAGCACAGTACCTTCGTCTTTAGCCTCTCTTCTCGTCTACATCTTAGCAAAAAGCTTTTCCACTCTGGCTGGCAAGGAGAAACTGTGCCAGCACACAAAACATCTCCCATCGTGTTCTAGAGCTTGCACGGAGGTCTGCCGAGTGTTTTGCAAGAAGAGAAAGAAAGTTGTCCAAAACAGCTTGCAATCGAATGTTCATGTGAATAGAAAAGGCAGGAGAGTGGTCAGGTACCGTTTTCTCTCAGTTGGCAAGCTGCACACACAATGGCACTGTTGTACAGCTTGCTTCTTCACCTTTGCCAAGCTGCAGAGCACAGTGCCTTCGTCTTTAGCCTCTCTTCTCGTCTACATCTTAGCAAAAAGCTTTTCCACTCTGTCTGGCAAGGAGAAACTGTGCCAGCACACAAAACATCTCCCATCGTGTTCTAGAAGTTGCACGGAGGTCTGCCGAGTGTTTTGCAAGAAGAGAAAGAAAGTTGTCCAAAACAGCTTCCAATCGAATATTCATGTGAATAGAAAAGGCAGGAGAGTGGTCAGGTACTGTTTTCTCTCAGTTGGCAAGCTGCGCACACAATGGCAGTGTTGTACAGATTGCTTCTTCTCCTTTGCCAAGCTGCCGCTCTCTCCGGCTCCCGGAGGCGAAGAAGCGGCTTCTTCGCGCAAAGACGATTCAGCCGCTCACAGTGCTCTGCGGTGTGCGCCTTGTGCCGGAAGACGCCCGTGAGCAGAGCTTAGCTCTGCAGAGCACCGTACCTTCGTCTTTAGCCTCTCTTCTCGTCTACATCTTAGCAAAAAGCTTTTCCACTCTGTCTGGCAAGGAGAAACTGTGCCAGCTCACAAAACATCTCCCATCGTGTTCTAGAGGCTGCACGGAGGTCTGCCGAGTGTTTTGCAAGAAGAGAAAGAAAGTTGTCCAAAACAGCTTCCAATCGAATATTCATGTCAATAGAAAAGGCAGGAGAGTGGTCAGGTACTGTTTTCTCTCAGTTGGCAAGCTGCACACACAATGGCACTGTTGTACAGCTTGCTTCTTCACCTTTGCCAAGCTGCAGAGCACAGTGCCTTCGTCTTTAGCCTCTCTTCTCGTCAACATTTTAGCAAAATGCTTTTCCACTCTGTCAGGCAAGGAGAAACTGTGCCAGCACACAAAACATCTCCCATCGTGCTCTAGAGGCTGCACGGAGGTCTGCCGAGTGTTTTGTAAGAAGAGAAAGAAAGTTGTCCAAAACAGCTTGCAATCGAATATTCATGTGAATAGAAAAGGCAGGAGAGTGGTCAGGTACTGTTTTCTCTCAGTTGGCAAGCTGCACACACAATGGCAGTGTTGTACAGCTTGCTTCTTCACCTTTGCCAAGCTTCAGAGCACAGTACCTTCTTCCTTAGCCTCTCTTCTCGTCTACATCTTAGCAAAAAGCTTTTCCACTCTGTCTGGCAAGGAGAAACTGTGCCAGCACACAAAACATCTCCCATCGTGTTCTCGAGCTTGCACGGAGGTCTGCCGAGTGTTTTGCAAGAAGAGAAAGAAAGTTGTCCAAAACAGCTTCCAATCGAATATTCATGTGAATAGAAAAGGCAGGAGAGTGGTCAGGTACTGTTTTCTCTCAGTTGGCAAGCTGCGCACACAATGGCACTGTTGTACAGCTTGCTTCTTCACCTTTGCCAAGCTGCAGAGCACAGTACCTTCGTCTTTAGCCTCTCTTCTCGTCTACATCTTAGCAAAAAGCTTTTTCACTCTGTCTGGCAAAGAGAAATTGTGCCAGCACAGAAAACATCTCCCATCCTGTTCTAGAGGCTGTACGGAGGTCTGCCGAGTGTTTTGCAAGAAGAGCAAGAAAGTTGCCCAAAACAGCTTCCAATCGAATATTCATGTGAATAGAAAAGGCAGGAGAGTGGTCAGGTACTGTTTTCTCTCAGTTGGCAAGCTGCACACACAAGGGAAGTGTTGTACAGCTTGCTTCTTCACCTTTGCCAAGCTGCAGAGCACAGTGCCTTCGTCTTTAGCCTCTCTTCTCGTCTACATCTTAGCAAAAAGCTTTTCCACTCTGTCTGGCAAGGAGAAACTCTGCCAGCACACAAAACATCTCCCATCGTGTTCTAGAGGCTGCACGGAGGTCTGCCGAGTGTTTTGCAAGAAGAGAAAGAAAGTTGTCCAAAACAGCTTCCAATCGAATATTCATGTGAATAGAAAAGGCAGGAGAGTGGTCAGGTACTGTTTTCTCTCAGTTGGCAAGCTGCGCTCACAATGGCAGTGTTGTACAGCTTGCTTCTTCACCTTTGCCAAGCTGCAGAGCACAGTACCTTCGTCTTTAGCCTCTCTTCTCGTCTACATCTTACCAAAAAGCTTTTCCACTCTGTCTGGCAAGGAGAAATTGTGCCAGCACAGAAAACATCTCCCATCGTGTTCTAGAGGCTGCACGGAGGTCTGCCGAGTGTTTTGCAAGAAGAGCAAGAAAGTTGCCCAAAACAGCTTCCAATCGAATATTCATGTGAATAGAAAAGGCAGGAGAGTGGTCAGGTACTGTTTTCTCTCAGTTGGCAAGCTGCACACACAATGGCACTGTTGTATAGCTTGCATCTTCACCTTTGCCAAGCTGCAGAGCACCGTACCTTCGTCTTTAGCCTGTCTTCTCGTCTACATTTACCAAAAAGCTTTTCCACTCTGTCTGGCAAGGAGAAACTGTGCCAGCACACAAAACATCTCCCATCGTGTTCTAGAGCTTGCACGGAGGTCTGCCGAGTGTTTTGCAAGAAGAGAAAGAAAGTTGTCCAAAACAGCTTCCAATCGAATATTCATGTGAATATAAAAGGTAGGAGAGTTGTCACTTACTGTATTCTCTCAGTTGGCAAGCTGCACACACAATGGCACTGTTGTACAGCTTGCTTCTTCACCTTTGCCAAGCTGCAGAGCACAGTACCTTCGTCTTTAGCCTCTCTTCTCGTCTACATCTTCGCAAAAAGCATTTCCACTCTGTCTGGCAAGGAGAAACTGTGCCAGCACACAAAACATCTCCCATCGTGTTCTCGAGCTTGCACGGAGGTCTGCCGAGTGTTTTGCAAGAAGAGAAAGAAAGTTGTCCAAAACAGCTTCCAATCGAATATTCATGTGAATAGAAAAGGCAGGAGAGTGGTCAGGTACTGTTTTCTCTCAGTTGGCAAGCTGCGCACAAAATGGCAGTGTTGTACAGCTTGCTTCTTCACCTTTGCCAAGCTGCAGAGCACAGTACCTTCGTCTTTAGCCTCTCTTCTCGTCTACATCTTAGCAAAAAGCTTTTCCACTCTGTCTGGCAAGGCGAAACTGTGCCAGCACAGAAAACAACTCCCATCGTGTTCTAGAGGCTGCACGGAGGTCTGCCGAGTGTTTTGCAAGAAGAGAAAGAAAGTTGTCCAAAACAGCTTCCAATCGAATATTCATGTGAATAGAAAAGGCAGGAGAGTGGTCAGGTACTGTTTTCTCTCAGTTGGCAAGCTGCGCACACAATGGCACTGTTGTACAGCTTGCTTCTACACCTTTGCCAAGCTGCAGAGCACAGTGCCTTCGTCTTTAGCCTCTCTTCTCGTCTACATTATAGTAAATAGCTTTTCCACTCTGTCAGGCAAGGAGAAACTGTGCCAGCACACAAAACATCTCCCATCGTGTTCTAGAGGCTGCACGGAGGTCTGACGAGTGTTTTGCAAGAAGAGAAAGAAAGTTGTCCAAAACAGCTTCCAATCGAATATTCATGTGAATAGAAAAGGCAGGAGAGTGGTCAGGTACTGTTTTCTCTCAGTTGGCAAGCTGCACACACAATGGCAGTGTTGTACAGCTTGCTTCTTCACCTTTGCCAAGCTGCAGAGCACAGTACCTTCTTCCTTAGCCTCTCTTCTCGTCCACATCTTAGCAAAAAGCTTTTCCACTCTGTCTGGCAAGGAGAAACTGTGCCAGCACACAAAACATCTCCCATCGTGTTCTAGAGGCTGCACGGAGGTCTGCCGAGTGTTTTGCAAGAAGAGAAAGAAAGTTGTCCAAAACAGCTTCCAATCGAATATTTATGTGAATATAAAAGGTAGGAGAGTTGTCACTTACTGTATTCTCTCACTTGGCAAGCTGCACACACAATGGCAGTTTTGTACAGCTTGCTTCTTCACCTTTGCCAAGCTGCAGAGCACAGTACCTTCGTCTTTAGCCTCTCTTCTTGTCTACATCTTAGCAAAAAGCATTTCCACTCTTTCTGGCTAGGAGAAACTGTGCCAGCACACAAAACATCTCCCATCGTGTTCTCGAGCTTGCACGGAGGTCTGCCGAGTGTTTTGCAAGAAGAGAAAGAAAGTTGTCCAAAACAGCTTCCAATCGAATATTCATGTGAATAGAAAAGGCAGGAGAGTGGTCAGGTACTGTTTTCTCTCAGTTGGCAATCTGCGCTCACAATGGCAGTGTTGTACAGCTTGCTTCTTCACCTTTGCCAAGCTGCAGAGCACAGTACCTTCGTCTTTAGCCTCTCTTCTCGTCTACATCTTAGCAAAAAGTTTTCCAATCTGTCTGGCAAGGAGAAATTGTGCCAGCACAGAAAACATCTCCCATCGTGTTCTAGAGGCTGCACGGAGGTCTGCCGAGTGTTTTGCAAGAAGAGCAAGAAAGTTGCCCAAAACAGCTTCCAATCGAATATTCATGTGAATAGAAAAGGCAGGAGAGTGGTCAGGTACTGTTTTCTCTCAGTTGGCAAGCTGCACAGAAAATGGCACTGTTGTACAGCTTGCTTCTTCACCTTTGCCAAGCTGCAGAGCACAGTATCTTCGTCTTTAGCCTCTCTTCTCGTCTACATCTTAGCAAAAAGCTTTTCCACTCTGTCTGGCAAGGAGAAACTGTGCCAGCACACAAAACATCTCCCATCGTGTACTAGAAGTTGCACGGAGGTCTGCCGAGTGTTTTGCAAGAAGAGAAAGAAAGTTGTCCAAAACAGCTTCCAATCGAATATTCATGTGAATAGAAAAGGCAGGAGAGTGGTCAGGTACTGTTTTCTCTCAGTTGGCAAGCTGCGCACACAATGGCAGTGTTGTACAGCTTGCTTCTTCACCTTTGCCAAGCTGCCGCTCTCTCCGGCTCCCGGAGGCGAAGAAGCGGCTTCTTCGCGCAAAGACGATTCTGCCGCTCACACTGCTCTGCGGTGTGCGACTTCTGCCGAAAGACGCCCGTGAGCAGAGCTTAGCTCTGCAGAGCACCGTACCTTCGTCTTTAGCCTCTCTTCTCGTCTACATCTTAGCAAAAAGCTTTTCCACTCTGTCTGGCAAGGAGAAACTGTGCCAGCACACAAAACATCTCCCATCGTGTTCTCGAGCATGCACGGAGGTCTGCCGAGTGTTTTGCAAGAAGAGAAAGAAAGTTGTCCAAAACAGATTCCAATCGAATATTCATGTGAATAGAAAAGGCAGGAGAGTGGTCAGATACGGTTTTCTCTCAGTTGGCAAGCTGCACACACAATGGCAGTGTTGTACAGCTTGCTTCTTCACCTTTGCCAAGCTGCAGAGCACCGTACCTTCGTCTTTAGCCTCTCTTCTCGTCTACATCTTAGTAAAAAGCTTTTCCACTCTGTCTGGCAAGGAGAAACTGTGCCAGCACACAAAACATCTCCCATCGTGTTCTAGAGCTTGCACGGAGGTCTGCCGAGTGTTTTGCAAGAAGAGAAAGAAAGTTGTCCAAAACAGCTTCCAATTAAATATTCATGTGAATATAAAAGGTAGGAGAGTTGTCACTTACTGTTTTCTCTCAGTTGGCAAGCTGCACACACAATGGCAGTGTTGTACAGCTTGCTTCTACACCTTTGCCAAGCTGCAGAGCACAGTACCTTCGTCTTCAGCCTCTCTTCTCGTCTACATCTCAGCAAAAAGCTTTTCCATTCTGTCTGGCAAGGAGAAACTGTGCCAGCACACAAAACATCTCCCATCGTCTTCTAGAGGCTTGCACGGATGTCTGACGAGTGTTTTGCAAGAAGAGAAAGAAAGTTGTCCAAAACAGCTTCCAATCGAATATTCATGTGAATAGAAAAGGCAGGAGAGTGGTCAGGTACTGTTTTCTCTCAGTTGGCAAGCTGCGCACACAATGGCACTGTTGTACAGCTTGCTTCTACACCTTTGCCAAGCTGCAGAGCACAGTGCCTTCGTCTTTAGCCTCTCTTCTCGTCTACATCTTAGCAAAAAGCTTTTCCACTCTGTCTGGCAAGGAGAAACTGTGCCAGCACACAAAACATCTCCCATCGTGTTCTAGAAGTTGCACGGAGGTCTGCCGAGTGTTTTGCAAGAAGAGAAAGAAAGTTGTCCAAAACAGCTTCCAATCGAATATTCATGTGAATAGAAAAGGCAGGAGAGTGGTCAGGTACTGTTTTCTCTCAGTTGGCAAGCTGCGCACAAAATGGCAGTGTTGTACAGCTTGCTTCTTCACCTTTGCCAAGCTGCAGAGCACAGTACCTTCGTCTTTAGCCTCTCTTCTCGTCTACATTTTAGCAAAAAGCTTTTCCACTCTGTCTGGCAAGGAGAAATTGTGCCAGCACAGAAAACATCTCCCATCGTGTTCTAGAGGCTGCACGGAGGTCTGCCGAGTGTTTTGCAAGAAGAGAAAGAAAGTTGCGCAAAACAGCTTCCAATCGAATATTCATGTGAATAGAAAAGGCAGGAGAGTGGTCAGGTACGGTTTTCTCTCAGTTGGGAAGCTGCACACACAATGGCACTGTTGTACAGCTTGCTTCTTCACCTTTGCCAAGCTGCAGAGCACCGTACCTTCGTCTTTAGCCTCTCTTCTCGTCTACATCTGAGCAAAAAGCTTTTCCACTCTGTCTGGCAAGGAGAAATTGTGCCAGCACAGAAAACATCTACCATCGTGTTCTAGAGGCTGCACGGAGGTCTGCCGAGTGTTTTGCAAGAAGAGAAAGAAAGTTGTCCAAAACAGCTTCCAATCGAATATTCATGTGAATAGAAAAGGCAGGAGAGTGGTCAGGTACTGTTTTCTCTCAGTTGGCAAGCTGCACACACAATGGCAGTGTTGTACAGCTTGCTTCTTCACCTTTGCCAAGCTGCAGAGCACACTACATTCGTCTTTAGCCTCTCTTCTCGTCTACATCTTAGCAAAAAGCTTTTCCACTCTCTCTGGCAAGGAGAAACTGTGCCAGCACACAAAACATCTCCCATCGTGTTCTCGAGCTTGCACGGAGGTCTGCCGAGTGTTTTGCAAGAAGAGAAAGAAAGTTGTCCAAAACAGCTTCCAATCGAATATTCATGTGAATAGAAAAGGCAGGAGAGTGGTCAGGTACTGTTTTCTCTCAGTTGGCAAGCTGCACACACAATGGCAGTGCTGTACAGCTTGCTTCTTCACCTTTGCCAAGCTGGAGAGCACCGTACCTTCGTCTTTAGCCTCTCTTCTCGTCTACATCTTAGCAAAAAGCTTTTCCACTCTGTCTGGCAAGGAGAAACTGTGCCAGCACACAAAACATCTCCCATCGTGTTCTAGAAGATGCACGGAGGTCTGCCGAGTGTTTTGCAAGAAGAGAAAGAAAGTTGTCCAAAACAGCTTCCAATCGAATATTCATGTGAATAGAAAAGGCAGGAGAGTGGTCAGGTACTGTTTTCTCTCAGTTGGCAAGCTGCGCACACAATGGCACTGTTGTACACCTTGCTTCTACACCTTTGCCAAGCTGCCGCTCTCTCTGGCTCCCGGAGGCGAAGAAGCGGCTTCTTCGCGCAAAGACGAGTCAGCCGCTCACAGTGCTCTGCGGTGTGCGACTTCTGCCGAAAGACGCCCGTGAGCAGAGCTTAGCTCTGCAGAGCACCGTACCTTCGTCTTTAGCCTCTCTTCTCGTCTACATCTTAGCAAAAAGCTTTTCCACTCTGTCTGGCAAGGAGAAACTGTGCCAGCACACAAAACATCTCCCATCGTGTTCTCGAGCTTGCATGGAGTTCTGCCGAGTGTTTTGCAAGAAGAGAAAGAAAGTCTTCCAAAACAGCTTCCAATCGAATATTCATGTGAATAGAAAAGGCAGGAGAGTGGTCAGGTACTGTTTCCTCTCAGTTGGCAAGCTGCACACACAATGGCAGTGTTGCACAGCTTGCTTCTTCACCTTTGCCAAGCTGCAGAGCACAGTACCTTCTTCCTTAGTCTCTCTTCTCGTCCACATCTTAGCAAAAAGCTTTTCCACTCTGTCTGGCAAGGAGAAACTGTGCCAGCACACAAAACATCTCCCATCGTGTTCTCGAGCTTGCACGGAGGTCTGACGAGTGTTTTGCAAGAAGAGAAAGTTGTCCAAAACAGCTTCCAATCGAATATTCATGTGAATAGAAAAGGCAGGAGAGTGGTCAGGTACTGTTTTCTCTCAGTTGGCAAGCTGCACACACAATGGCAGTGTTGTACAGCTTGCTTCTTCACCTTTGCCAAGCTGCAGAGCACAGTACCTTCGTCTTTAGCCTCTCTTCTCGTCTACATCTAAGCAAAAAGCTTTTCCACTCTGTCTGGCAAGGAGAAACTGTTCCAGCACACAAAACATCTCCCATCGTGTTCTAGAGCTTGCACGGAGGTCTGCCGAGTGTTTTGCAAGAAGAGAAAGAAAGTTGTCCAAAACAGCTTGCAATCGAATATTCATGTGAATAGAAAAGGCAGGAGAGTGGTCAGGTACCGTTTTCTCTCAGTTGGCAACCTGCACACACAATGGCACTGTTGTACAGCTTGCTTCTTCACCTTTGCCAAGCTGCAGAGCACAGTGCCTTCGTCTTTAGCCTCTCTTCTCGTCTACATCTTAGCAAAAAGCTTTTCCACTCTGTCTGGCAAGGAGAAACTGTGCCAGCACACAAAACATCTCCCATGGTGTTCTAGAAGTTGCACGGAGGTCTGCCGAGTGTTTTGCAAGAAGAGAAAGAAAGTTGTCCAAAACAGCTTCCAATCGAATATTCATGTGAATAGAAAAGGCAGGAGAGTGGTCAGGTACTGTTTTCTCTCAGTTGGCAAGCTGCGCACACAATGGCACTGTTGTACAGCTTGCTTCTTCACCTTTGCCAAGCTGCAGAGCACAGTACCTTCGTCTTTAGCCTCTCTTCTCGTCTACATCTTAGCAAAAAGCTTTTTCACTCTGTCTGGCAAAGAGAAATTGTGCCAGCACAGAAAACATCTCCCATCCGGTTCTAGAGGCTGTACGGAGGTCTGCCGAGTGTTTTGCAAGAAGAGCAAGAAAGTTGCCCAAAACAGCTTCCAATCGATTATTCATGTGAATAGAAAAGGCAGGAGAGTGGTCAGGTACTGTTTTCTCTCAGTTGGCAAGCTGCACACACAAGGGAAGTGTTGTACAGCTTGCTTCTTCACCTTTGCCAAGCTGCAGAGCACAGTGCCTTCGTCTTTAGCCTCTCTTCTCGTCTACATCTTAGCAAAAAGCTTTTCCACTCTGTCTGGCAAGGAGAAACTGTGCCAGCACACAAAACATCTCCCATCGTGTTCTAGAGCTTGCACGGAGGTCTGCCGAGTGTTTTGCAAGAAGAGAAAGAAAGTTGTCCAAAACAGCTTCCAATTAAATATTCATGTGAATAGAAAAGGGAGGAGAGTGGTCAGGTACTGTTTTCTCTCAGTTGGCAAGCTGCACACACAATGGCAGTGTTGTACAGCTTGCTTCTTCACCTTTGCCATGCTGCCGCTCTCTCCGGCTCCCGGAGGCGAAGAAGCGGCTTCTTCGCGCAAAGACGATTCAGCCGCTCACAGTGCTCTGCGGTGTGCGCCTTCTGCCGAAAGACGCCCGTGAGCAGAGCTTAGCTCTGCAGAGCACCGTACCTTCGTCTTTAGCCTCTCTCCTCGTCTACATCTTAGCAAAAAGCTTTTCCACTCTGTCTGGCAAGGAGAAATTGTGCCAGCACACAAAACATCTCCCATCGTGTTCTCGACCTTGCACGGAGGTCTGCCGAGTGTTTTGCAAGAAGAGAAAGAAAGTTGTCCAAAACAGCTTCCAATCGAATATTCATGTGAATAGAAAAGGCAGGAGAGTGGTCAGGTACTGTTTTCTCTCAGTTGGCAAGCTGCACACACAATGGCAGTGTTGTACAGCTTGCTTCTTCACCTTTGCCAAGCTGCAGAGCACAGTACCTTCTTCCTTAGCCTCTCTTCTCGTCCACATCTTAGCAAAAAGCTTTTCCACACTGTCTGGCAAGGAGAAACTGTGCCAGCACAAAAAACATCTCCCATCGTGTTCTCGAGCTTGCACGGACGTCTGCCGAGTGTTTTGCAAGAAGAGAAAGAAAGTTGTCCAAAACAGCTTCCAATCGAATATTCATGTGAATAGAAAAGGCAGGAGAGTGGTCAGGTACTGTTTTCTCTCAGTTGGCAAGCTGCGCACAAAATGGCACTGTTGTACAGCTTGCTTCTTCACCTTTGCCAAGCTGCAGAGCACAGTACCTTCGTCTTTAGCCTCTCTTCTCGTCTACATCTTACCAAAAAGCTTTTCCACTCTGTCTGGCAAGGAGAAATTGTGCCAGCACAGATAACATCTCCCATCGTGTTCTAGAGGCTGCACGGAGGTCTGACGAGTGTTTTGCAAGAAGAGAAAGAAAGTTGCCCAAACAGCTTCCAATCGAATATTCATGTGAATAGAAAAGGCAGGAGAGTGGTCAGGTACTGTTTTCTCTCAGTTGGCAAGCTACACACACAATGGCACTGTTGTACAGCTGGCTTCTTCACCTTTGCCAAGCTGCAGAGCACAGTGCCTTCGTCTTTAGCCTCTCTTCTCGTCTACATCTTAGCAAAAAGCTTTTCCACTCTGTCTGGCAAGGAGAAACTGTGCCAGCACAGAAAACATCTCCCATCGTGTTCTAGAGGCTGCACGGAGGTCTGCCGAGTGTTTGCAAGAAGAGAAAGAAAGTTGTCCAAAACAGCTTCCAATCGAATATTCATGTGAATAGAAAAGGCAGGAGAGTGGTCAGATACGGTTTTCTCTCAGTTGGCAAGCTGCACACACAATGGCAGTGTTGTACAGCTTGCTTCTTCACCTTTGCCAAGCTGCAGAGCACAGTACCTTCGTCTTTAGCCTCTCTTCTCGTCTACATCTTAGCAAAAAGCTTTTCCACTCTCTCTGGCAAGGAGAAACTGTGCCAGCACACAAAACATCTCCCATCGTGTTCTAGAGGCTGCACGGAGGTCTGCCGAGTGTTTTGCAAGAAGAGAAAGAAAGTTGTCCAAAACAGCTTCCAATCGAATATTCATGTGAATAGAAAAGGCAGGAGAGTGGTCAGGTACTGTTTTCTCTCAGTTGGCAAGCTGCACACACAATTGCAGTGTTGTACAGCTTGCTTCTTCACCTTTGCCAAGCTTCAGAGCACAGTACCTTCGTCTTTAGCCTCTCTTCTCGTCTACATCTTAGCAAAAAGCTTTTCCACTCTGTCTGGCAAGGAGAAACTGTGCCAGCACACAAAACATCTCCCATCGTGTTCTAGAAGTTGTACGGAGGTCTGCCGAGTGTTTTGAAAGAAGAGAAAGAAAGTTGTCCAAAACAGCTTCCAATCGAATATTCATGTGAATAGAAAAGGCAGGAGAGTGGTCAGATACTGTTTTCTCTCAGTTGGCAAGCTGCGCACACAATGGCAGTGTTGTACAGCTTGCTTCTACACCTTTGCCAAGCTGCCGCTCTCTCCGGCTCCCGGAGGCGAAGAAGCGGCTTCTTCGCGCAAAGACGATTCAGCCGCTCACAGTGCTCTGCGGTGTGCGCCTTCTGCCGAAAGACGCCCGTGAGCAGAGCTTAGCTCTGTAGAGCACCGTACCTTCGTCTTTAGCCTCTCTTCTCGTCTACATCTTAGCAAAAAGCTTTTCCACTCTGTCTGGCAAGGAGAAACTGTGCCAGCACACAAAACATCTCCCATCGTGTTCTAGAGCTTGCACGGAGGTCTGCCGAGTGTTTTGCAAGAAGAGAAAGAAAGTTGTCCAAAACAGCTTCCAATTAAATATTCATGTGAATAGAAAAGGCAGGAGAGTGGTCAGGTACTGTTTTCTCTCAGTTGGCAAGCTGCACACACAATGGCAGTGTTGTACAGCTTGCTTCTTCACCTTTGCCAAGCTGCAGAGCACAGTACCTTCGTCTTTAGCCTCTCTTCTCGTCTACATCTTAGCAAAAAGCTTTTCCACTCTGTCTGGTAAGGAGAAATTGTGCCAGCACAGAAAACATCTCCCATCGTGTTCTAGAGGCTGCACGGAGGTCTGACGAGTGTTTTGCAAGAAGAGAAAGAAAGTTGTCCAAAACAGCTTCCAATCGAATATTCATGTGAATATAAAAGGTAGGAGAGTTGTCACTTACTGTATTCTCTCAGTTGGCAAGCTGCACACACAAGGGAAGTGTTGTACAGCTTGCTTCTTCACCTTTGCCAAGCTGCAGAGCACAGTACCTTCGTCTTTAGCCTCTCTTCTGGTCTACATCTTACCAAAAAGCTTTTCCACACTGTCTGGCAAGGAGAAATTGTGCCAGCACAGAAAACATCTCCCATCGTGTTCTAGAGGCTGCACGGAGGTCTGCCGAGTGTTTTGCAAGAAGAGCAAGAAAGTTTCCCAAAACAGCTTCCAATCGAATATTCATGTGAATAGAAAAGGCAGGAGAGTGGTCAGGTACTGTTTTCTCTCAGTTGGCAAGCTGCACACACAATGGCACTGTTGTATAGCTTGCATCTTCACCTTTGCCAAGCTGGAGAGCACCGTACCTTCGTCTTTAGCCTCTCTTCTCGTCTACATCTTACCAAAAAGCTTTTCCACTCTGTCTGGCAAGGAGAAACTGTGCCAGCACACAAAACATCTCCCATCGTGTTCTCGACCTTGCACGGAGGTCTGCCGAGTGTTTTGCAAGAAGAGAAAGAAAGTTGTCCAAAACAGCTTCCAATCGAATATTCATGTGAATATAAAAGGTAGGAGAGTTGTCACTTACTGTGTTCTCTCACTTGGCAAGCTGCACACACAATGGCAGTGTTGTACAGCTTGCTTCTTCACCTTTGCCAAGCTGCAGAGCACAGTACCTTCGTCTTTAGCCTCTCTTCACGTCTACATCTTAGCAAAAAGCATTTCCACTCTTTCTGGCTAGGAGAAACTGTGCCAGCACACAAAACATCTCCCATCGTGTTCTAGAGGCTGCACGGAGGTCTGCCGAGTGTTTTGCAAGAAGAGCAAGAAAGTTGTCCAAAACAGCTTCCAATCGAATATTCATGTGAATAGAAAAGGCAGGAGAGTGGTCAGGTACTGTTTTCTCTCAGTTGGCAAGCTGCACACACAATGGCACTGTTGTACAGCTTGCTTCTTCACCTTTGCCAAGCTGCAGAGCACAGTACCTTCGTCTTTAGCCTCTCTTCTCGTCTACATCTTAGCAAAAAGCTTTTCCACTCTGTCTGGCAAGGAGAAATTGTGCCAGCACAGAAAACATCTCCCATCGTGTTCTAGAGGCTGCACGGAGGTCTGACGAGTGTTTTGCAAGAAGAGAAAGAAAGTTGCGCAAAACAGCTTCCAATCGAATATTCATGTGAATAGAAAAGGCAGGAGAGTGGTCAGGTACTGTTTTCTCTCAGTTGGCAAGCTGCACACACAATGGCACTGTTGTACAGCTTGCTTCTTCACCTTTGCCAAGCTGCAGAGCACCGTACCTTCGTCTTTAGCCTCTCTTCTCGTCTACATCTTAGCAAAAAGCTTTTCCACTCTCTCTGGCAAGGAGAAACCGTGCCAGCACACAAAACATCTCCCATCGTGTTCTAGAGGCTGCACGGAGGTCTGCCGAGTGTTTTGCAAGAAGAGCAAGAAAGTTGTCCAAAACAGCTTCCAATCGAATATTCATGTGAATAGAAAAGGCAGGAGAGTGGTCAGATACGGTTTTCTCTCAGTTGGCAAGCTGCACACACAATGGCAGTGCTGTACAGCTTGCTTCTTCACCTTTGCCAAGCTTCAGAGCACACTACATTCGTCTTTAGCCCCTCTTCTCGTCTACATTTTAGCAAAAAGCTTTTCCACTCTGTCTGGCAAGGAGAAACTGTGCCAGCACACAAAACATCTCCCATCGTGTTCTAGAGGCTGCACGGATGTCTGCCGAGTGTTTTGCAAGAAGAGAAAGAAAGTTGTCCAAAACAGCTTCCAATCGAATATTCATGTGAATAGAAAAGGCAGGAGAGTGGTCAGGTACTGTTTTCTCTCAGTTGGCAAGCTGCGCACACAATGGCAGTGTTGTACAGCTTGCTTCTACACCTTTGCCAAGCTGCCGCTCTCTCCGGCTCCCGGAGGCGAAGAAGCGGCTTGTTCGCGCAAAGACGATTCTGCCGCTCACAGTGCTCTGCGGTGTGCGCCTTCTGCCGAAAGACGCCCGTGAGCAGAGCTTAGCTCTGCAGAGCACCGTACCTTCGTCTTTAGCCTCTCTTCTCGTCTACATCTTAGCAAAAAGCTTTTCCACTCTGTCTGGCAAGGAGAAACTGTGCCAGCACACAAAACATCTCCCATCGTGTTCTAGAGCTTGCACGGAGGTCTGCCGAGTGTTTTGCAAGAAGAGAAAGAAAGTTGTCCAAAACAGCTTCCAATTAAATATTCATGTGAATAGAAAAGGCAGGAGAGTGGTCAGGTACTGTTTTCTCTCAGTTGGCAAGCTGCACACACAATGGCAGTGTTGTACAGCTTGCTTCTTCACCTTTGCCAAGCTGCCGCTCTCTCCGACTCCCGGAGGCGAAGAAGCGGCATCTTCGCGCAAAGACGATTCAGCCGCTCACAGTGCTCTGCGGTGTGCGCCTTCTGCCGAAAGACGCCCGTGAGCAGAGCTTAGCTCTGCAGAGCACCGTACCTTCGTCTTTAGCCTCTCTTCTCGTCTACATCTTAGCAAAAAGCTTTTCCACTCTGTCTGGCAAGGAGAAACTGTGCCAGCACACAAAACATCTCCCATCGTGTTCTAGAGGCTGCACGGAGGTCTGCCGAGTGTTTTGCAAGAAGAGAAAGAAAGTTGTCCAAAACAGCTTCCAATCGAATATTCATGTGAATAGAAAAGGCAGGAGAATGGTCAGGTACTGTTTTCTCTCAGTTGGCAAGCTGCACACACAATGGCACTGTTGTACAGCTTGCTTCTTCACCTTTGCCAAGCTGCAGAGCACAGTGCCCTCGTCTTTAGCCTCTCTTCTCGTCTACATTTTAGCAAAAAGTTTTCCACTCTGTCAGGCAAGGAGAAACTGTGCCAGCACACAAAACATCTCCCATCGTGTTCTAGAGGCTGCACGGAGGTCTGCCGAGTGTTTTGTAAGAAGAGAAAGAAAGTTGTCCAAAACAGCTTCCAATCGAATATTCATGTGAATAGAAAAGGCAGGAGAGTGGTCAGGTACTGTTTTCTCTCAGTTGGCAAGCTGCACACACAATGGCACTGTTGTACAGCTTGCTTCTTCACCTTTGCCAAGCTGCAGAGCACAGTACCTTCTTCCTTAGCCTCTCTTCTCGTCCACATCTTAGCAAAAAGCTTTTCCACTCTGTCTGGCAAGGAGAAACTGTGCCAGCACACAAAACATCTCCCATCGTGTTCTCGAGCTTGCACGGAGGTCTGCCGAGTGTTTTGCAAGAAGAGAAAGAAAGTTGTCCAAAACAGCTTCCAATCGAATATTCATGTGAATAGAAAAGGCAGGAGAGTGGTCAGGTACTGTTTTCTCTCAGTTGGCAAGCTGCGCACAAAATGACAGTGTTGTACAGCTTGCTTCTTCACCTTTGCCAAGCTGCAGAGCACAGTACTTTCGTCTTTAGCCTCTCTTCTCGTCTACATCTTAGCAAAAAGCTTTTCCACTCTGTCTGGAAAGGAGAAATTATGCCAGCACAGAAAACATCTCCCATCGTGTTCTAGAGGCTGCACGGAGGTCTGCCGAGTGTTTTGCAAGAAGAGAAAGAAAGTTGTCCAAAACAGCTTCCAATCGAATATTCATGTGAATAGAAAAGGCAGGAGAGTGGTCAGGTACTGTTTTCTCTCAGTTGGCAAGCTGCACACACAATGGCACTGTTGTACAGCTTGCTTCTTCACCTTTGCCAAGCTGCAGAGCACCGTACCTTCGTCTTTAGCCTCTCTTCTCGTCTACATCTTAGCAAAAAGCTTTTCCACTCTGTCTGGCAAGGAGAAACTGTGCCAGCACACAAAATATCTCCCATCGTGTTCTAGAAGTTGCACGGAGGTCTGCCGAGTGTTTTGCAAGAAGAGAAAGAAAGTTGTCCAAAACAGCTTCCAATCGAATATTCATGTGAATAGAAAAGGCAGGAGAGTGGTCAGATACTGTTTTCTCTCAGTTGGCAAGCTGCGCACACAATGGCACTGTTGTACACCTTGCTTCTACACCTTTGCCAAGTTGCCGCTCTCTCCGGCTCCCGGAGGCGAAGAAGCGGCTTCTTCGCGCAAAGACGATTCTGCCGCTCACAGTGCTCTGCGGTGTGCGCCTTCTGCCGAAAGACGCCCGTGAGCAGAGCTTAGCTCTGCAGAGCACCGTACCTTCGTCTTTAGCCTCTCTTCTCGTCTACATCTTAGCAAAAAGCTTTTCCACTCTGTCTGGCAAGGAGAAACTGTGCCAGCACACAAAACATCTCCCATCGTGTTCTAGAGCTTGCACGGAGGTCTGCCGAGTGTTTTGCAAGAAGAGAAAAAAGTTGTCCAAAACAGCTTCCAATTAAATATTCATGTGAATAGAAAAGGCAGGAGAGTGGTCAGGTACTGTTTTCTCTCAGTTGGCAAGCTGCACACACAATGGCAGTGTTGTACAGCTTGCTTCTTCACCTTTGCCAAGCTGCAGAGCACAGTACCTTCGTCTTTAGCCTCTCTTCTCGTCTACATCTTAGCAAAAAGCTTTTCCACTCTGTCTGGTAAGGAGAAATTGTGCCAGCACACAAAACATCTCCCATCGTGTTCTAGAGGCTGCACGGAGGTCTGACGAGTGTTTTGCAAGAAGAGAAAGAAAGTTGTCCAAAACAGCTTCCAATCGAATATTCATGTGAATAGAAAAGGCAGGAGAGTGAGCAGGTACTGTTTTCTCTCAGTTGGCAAGCTGCACACACAATGGCAGTGTTGTACAGCTTGCTTCTTCACCTTTGCCAAGCTTCAGAGCACACTACATTCGTCTTTAGCCCCTCTTCTCGTCTACATTTTAGCAAAAAGCTTTTCCACTCTGTCTGGCAAGGAGAAACTGTGCCAGCACAGAAAACATCTCCCATCGTGTTCTAGAGGCTGCACGGAGGTCTGCCGAGTGTTTAGCAAGAAGAGAAAGAAAGTTGTCCAAAACAGCTTCCAATCGAATATTCATGTGAATAGAAAAGGCAGGAGAGTGGTCAGGTACTGTTTTCTCTCAGTTGGCAAGCTGCGCACACAATGGCAGTGTTGTAGAGCTTGCTTCTACACCTTTGCCAAGCTGCCGCTCTCTCCGGCTCCCGGAGGCGAAGAAGCGGCTTCTTCGCGCAAAGACGATTCAGCCGCTCACAGTGCTCTGCGGTGTGCGCCTTCTGCCGAAAGACGCCCGTGAGCAGAGCTTAGCTCTGCAGAGCACCGTACCTTCGTCTTTAGCCTCTCTTCTCGTCTACATCTTAGCAAAAAGCTTTTCCACTCTGTCTGGCAAGGAGAAACTGTGCCAGCACACAAAACATCTCCCATCGTGTTCTAGAGCTTGCACGGAGGTCTGCCGAGTGTTTTGCAAGAAGAGAAAGAAAGTTGTCCAAAACAGCTTCCAATTAAATATTCATGTGAATAGAAAAGGCAGGAGAGTGGTCAGGTACTGTTTTCTCTCAGTTGGCAAGCTGCACACACAATGGCAGTGTTGTACAGCTTGCTTCTTAACCTTTGCCAAGCTGCAGAGCACAGTACCTTCGTCTTTAGCCTCTCTTCTCGTCTACATCTTAGCAAAAAGCTTTTCCACTCTGTCTGGTAAGGAGAAATTGTGCCAGCACAGAAAACTTCTCCCATCGTGTTCTAGAGGCTGCACGGAGGTCTGACGAGTGTTTTGCAAGAAGAGAAAGAAAGTTGTCCAAAACAGCTTCCAATCGAATATTCATGTGAATAGAAAAGGTAGGAGAGTTGTCACTTACTGTATTCTCTCAGTTGGCAAGCTGCACACACAAGGGAAGTGTTGTACAGCTTGCTTCTTCACCTTTGCCAAGCTGCAGAGCACAGTACCTTCGTCTTTAGCCTCTCTTCTGGTCTACATCTTAGCAAAAAGCATTTCCACTCTTTCTGGCTAGGAGAAACTGTGCCAGCACACAAAACACCTCCCATCGTGTTCTAGAGGCTGCACGGAGGTCTGCCGAGTGTTTTGCAAGTAGAGCAAGAAAGTTGCCCAAAACAGCTTCCAATCGAATATTCATGTGAATAGAAAAGGCAGGAGAGTGGTCAGGTACTGTTTTCTCTCAGTTGGCAAGCTGCACACACAATGGCACTGTTGTAAGGCTTGCTTCTTCACATTTGCCAAGCTGCAGAGCACAGTACCTTCGTCTTTAGCCTCTCTTCTCGTCTACATCTTAGCAAAAAGCTTTTCCACTCTGTCTGGCAAGGAGAAACTGTGCCAGCACACAAAACATCTCCCATCGCGTTCTAGAAGTTGCACGGAGGTCTGCCGAGTGTTTTGCAAGAAGAGAAAGAAAGTTGTCCAAAACAGCTTCCAATCGAATATTCATGTGAATAGAAAAGGCAGGAGTGTGGTGAGGAACTGTTTTCTCACAGTTGGCAAGCTGCGCACACAATCGCAGTGTTGTACAGCTTGCTTCTTCACCTTTGCCAAGCTGCCGCTCTCTCCGGCTCCCGGAGGCGAAGAAGCGGCTTCTTCGCGCAAAGACGATTCTGCCGCTCACAGTCCTCTGCGGTGTGCGCCTTCTGCCGAAAGAGGCCCGGGAGCAGAGCTTAGCTCCGGAGAGCACCGTACCTTCGTCTTTAGCCTCTCTTCTTATCTACATCTTAGCAAAAAGCTTTTCCACTCTGTCTGGCAAGGAGAAACTGTGCCAGCACAGAAAACATCTCCCATCGTGTTCTAGAGCTTGCACGGAGGTCTGCCGAGTGTTTTGCAAGAAGAGAAAGAAAGTTGTCCAAAACAGCTTCCAATCGAATATTCATGTGAATAGAAAAGGCAGGAGAGTGGTCAGGTACTGTTTTCTCTCAGTTGGCAAGCTGCACACACAATGGCAGTGTTGTACAACTTGCTTCTTCTCCTTTGCCAAGCTGCCGCTCTGTCCGGCTCCCGGAGGCGAAGAAGCGGATTCTTCGTGCAAAGAAGATTCCGCCGCTCACAGTGCTCTGTGGTGTGCGCCTTCTGCCGAAAGACGCCCGGGAGCAGAGCTTAGCTCCGGAGAGCACCGTACCTTCGTCTTTAGCCTCTCTTCTCGTCTACATCTTACCAAAAAGCTTTTCCACTCTGTCTGGCAAGGAGAAACTGTGCCAGCACAGAAAACCTCCCCCATCGTGTTCTAGAAGTTGCACGGAGGTCTGCCGAGTGTTTTGCAAGAAGAGAAAGAAAGTTGTCCAAAACAGCTTCCAATCGAATATTCATGTGAATAGAAAAGGCAGGAGAGTGGTCAGGTACTGTTTTCTCTCAGTTGGCAAGCTGCACACACAATGGCAGTGTTGTACAACTTGCTTCTACACCTTTGCCAAGCTGCCGCTCTCTCCGGCTCCCGGAGGCGAAGAAGCGGCTTCTTCGCGCAAAGACGATTCAGCCGCTCACAGTGCTCTGCGGTGTGCGCCTTCTGCCGAAAGACGCCCGTGAGCAGAGCTTAGCTCTGCAGAGCACCGTACCTTCGTCTTTAGCCTCTCTTCTCGTCTACATCTTAGCAAAAAGCTTTTCCACTCTGTCTGGCAAGGAGAAACTGTGCCAGCACACAAAACATCTCCCATCGTGTTCTAGAGCTTGCACGGAGGTCTGCCGAGTGTTTTGCAAGAAGAGAAAGAAAGTTGTCCAAAACAGCTTCCAATTAAATATTCATGTGAATAGAAAAGGCAGGAGAGTGGTCAGGTACTGTTTTCTCTCAGTTGGCAAGCTGCACACACAATGGCAGTGTTGTACAGCTTGCTTCTTCACCCTTGCCAAGCTGCAGAGCACAGTACCTTCGTCTTTAGCCTCTCTTCTCGTCTACATCTTAGCAAAAAGCTTTTCCACTCTGTCTGGTAAGGAGAAATTGTGCCAGCACAGAAAACATCTCCCATCGTGTTCTAGAGGCTGCACGGAGGTCTGACGAGTGTTTTGCAAGAAGAGAAAGAAAGTTGTCCAAAACAGCTTCCAATCGAATATTCATGTGAATATAAAAGGTAGGAGAGCTGTCACTTACTGTGTTCTCTCACTTGGCAAGCTGCACACACAATGGCAGTGTTGTACAGCTTGCTTCTTCAACTTTGCCAAGCTGCAGAGCACAGTACCTTCGTCTTTAGCCTCTCTTCACGTCTACATCTTAGCAAAAAGCATTTCCACTCTTTCTGGCTAGGAGAAACTGTGCCAGCACACAAAACATCTCCCATCGTGTTCTAGAGGCTGCACGGAGGTCTGCCGAGTGTTTTGCAAGAAGAGCAAGAAAGTTGTCCAAAACAGCTTCCAATCGAATATTCATGTGAATAGAAAAGGCAGGAGAGTGGTCAGGTACTGTTTTCTCTCAGTTGGCAAGCTGCACACACAATGGCACTGTTGTACAGCTTGCTTCTTCACCTTTGCCAAGCTGCAGAGCACAGTACCTTCGTCTTTAGCCTCTCTTCTCGTCTACATCTTAGCAAAAAGCTTTTCCACTCTGTCTGGCAAGGAGAAATTGTGCCAGCACAGAAAACATCTCCCATCGTGTTCTAGAGGCTGCACGGAGGTCTGACGAGTGTTTTGCAAGAAGAGAAAGAAAGTTGCGCAAAACAGCTTCCAATCGAATATTCATGTGAATAGAAAAGGCAGGAGAGTGGTCAGGTACTGTTTTCTCTCAGTTGGCAAGCTGCACACACAATGGCACTGTCGTACAGCTTGCTTCTTCACCTTTGCCAAGCTGCAGAGCACCGTACCTTCGTCTTTAGCCTCTCTTCTCGTCTACATCTTAGCAAAAAGCTTTTCCACTCTCTCTGGCAAGGAGAAACCGTGCCAGCACACAAAACATCTCCCATCGTGTTCTAGAGGCTGCACGGAGGTCTGCCGAGTGTTTTGCAAGAAGAGCAAGAAAGTTGTCCAAAACAGCTTCCAATCGAATATTCATGTGAATAGAAAAGGCAGGAGAGTGGTCAGATACGGTTTTCTCTCAGTTGGCAAGCTGCACACACAATGGCAGTGCTGTACAGCTTGCTTCTTCACCTTTGCCAAGCTTCAGAGCACACTACATTCGTCTTTAGCCCCTCTTCTCGTCTACATTTTAGCAAAAAGCTTTTCCACTCTGTCTGGCAAGGAGAAACTGTGCCAGCACACAAAACATCTCCCATCGTGTTCTAGAGGCTGCACGGATGTCTGCCGAGTGTTTTGCAAGAAGAGAAAGAAAGTTGTCCAAAACAGCTTCCAATCGAATATTCATGTGAATAGAAAAGGCAGGAGAGTGGTCAGGTACTGTTTTCTCTCAGTTGGCAAGCTGCGCACACAATGGCAGTGTTGTACAGCTTGCTTCTACACCTTTGCCAAGCTGCCGCTCTCTCCGGCTCCCGGAGGCGAAGAAGCGGCTTGTTCGCGCAAAGACGATTCTGCCGCTCACAGTGCTCTGCGGTGTGCGCCTTCTGCCGAAAGACGCCCGTGAGCAGAGCTTAGCTCTGCAGAGCACCGTACCTTCGTCTTTAGCCTCTCTTCTCGTCTACATCTTAGCAAAAAGCTTTTCCACTCTGTCTGGCAAGGAGAAACTGTGCCAGCACACAAAACATCTCCCATCGTGTTCTAGAGCTTGCACGGAGGTCTGCCGAGTGTTTTGCAAGAAGAGAAAGAAAGTTGTCCAAAACAGCTTCCAATTAAATATTCATGTGAATAGAAAAGGCAGGAGAGTGGTCAGGTACTGTTTTCTCTCAGTTGGCAAGCTGCACACACAATGGCAGTGTTGTACAGCTTGCTTCTTCACCTTTGCCAAGCTGCCGCTCTCTCCGACTCCCGGAGGCGAAGAAGCGGCATCTTCGCGCAAAGACGATTCAGCCGCTCACAGTGCTCTGCGGTGTGCGCCTTCTGCCGAAAGACGCCCGTGAGCAGAGCTTAGCTCTGCAGAGCACCGTACCTTCGTCTTTAGCCTCTCTTCTCGTCTACATCTTAGCAAAAAGCTTTTCCACTCTGTCTGGCAAGGAGAAACTCTGCCAGCACACAAAACATCTCCCATCGTGTTCTAGAGGCTGCACGGAGGTCTGCCGAGTGTTTTGCAAGAAGAGAAAGAAAGTTGTCCAAAACAGCTTCCAATCGAATATTCATGTGAATAGAAAAGGCAGGAGAATGGTCAGGTACTGTTTTCTCTCAGTTGGCAAGCTGCACACACAATGGCACTGTTGTACAGCTTGCTTCTTCACCTTTGCCAAGCTGCAGAGCACAGTGCCCTCGTCTTTAGCCTCTCTTCTCGTCTACATTTTAGCAAAAAGTTTTCCACTCTGTCAGGCAAGGAGAAACTGTGCCAGCACACAAAACATCTCCCATCGTGTTCTAGAGGCTGCACGGAGGTCTGCCGAGTGTTTTGTAAGAAGAGAAAGAAAGTTGTCCAAAACAGCTTCCAATCGAATATTCATGTGAATAGAAAAGGCAGGAGAGTGGTCAGGTACTGTTTTCTCTCAGTTGGCAAGCTGCACACACAATGGCACTGTTGTACAGCTTGCTTCTTCACCTTTGCCAAGCTGCAGAGCACAGTACCTTCTTCCTTAGCCTCTCTTCTCGTCCACATCTTAGCAAAAAGCTTTTCCACTCTGTCTGGCAAGGAGAAACTGTGCCAGCACACAAAACATCTCCCATCGTGTTCTCGAGCTTGCACGGAGGTCTGCCGAGTGTTTTGCAAGAAGAGAAAGAAAGTTGTCCAAAACAGCTTCCAATCGAATATTCATGTGAATAGAAAAGGCAGGAGAGTGGTCAGGTACTGTTTTCTCTCAGTTGGCAAGCTGCGCACAAAATGACAGTGTTGTACAGCTTGCTTCTTCACCTTTGCCAAGCTGCAGAGCACAGTACTTTCGTCTTTAGCCTCTCTTCTCGTCTACATCTTAGCAAAAAGCTTTTCCACTCTGTCTGGAAAGGAGAAATTATGCCAGCACAGAAAACATCTCCCATCGTGTTCTAGAGGCTGCACGGAGGTCTGCCGAGTGTTTTGCAAGAAGAGAAAGAAAGTTGTCCAAAACAGCTTCCAATCGAATATTCATGTGAATAGAAAAGGCAGGAGAGTGGTCAGGTACTGTTTTCTCTCAGTTGGCAAGCTGCACACACAATGGCACTGTTGTACAGCTTGCTTCTTCACCTTTGCCAAGCTGCAGAGCACCGTACCTTCGTCTTTAGCCTCTCTTCTCGTCTACATCTTAGCAAAAAGCTTTTCCACTCTGTCTGGCAAGGAGAAACTGTGCCAGCACACAAAATATCTCCCATCGTGTTCTAGAAGTTGCACGGAGGTCTGCCGAGTGTTTTGCAAGAAGAGAAAGAAAGTTGTCCAAAACAGCTTCCAATCGAATATTCATGTGAATAGAAAAGGCAGGAGAGTGGTCAGATACTGTTTTCTCTCAGTTGGCAAGCTGCGCACACAATGGCACTGTTGTACACCTTGCTTCTACACCTTTGCCAAGTTGCCGCTCTCTCCGGCTCCCGGAGGCGAAGAAGCGGCTTCTTCGCGCAAAGACGATTCTGCCGCTCACAGTGCTCTGCGGTGTGCGCCTTCTGCCGAAAGACGCCCGTGAGCAGAGCTTAGCTCTGCAGAGCACCGTACCTTCGTCTTTAGCCTCTCTTCTCGTCTACATCTTAGCAAAAAGCTTTTCCACTCTGTCTGGCAAGGAGAAACTGTGCCAGCACACAAAACATCTCCCATCGTGTTCTAGAGCTTGCACGGAGGTCTGCCGAGTGTTTTGCAAGAAGAGAAAAAAGTTGTCCAAAACAGCTTCCAATTAAATATTCATGTGAATAGAAAAGGCAGGAGAGTGGTCAGGTACTGTTTTCTCTCAGTTGGCAAGCTGCACACACAATGGCAGTGTTGTACAGCTTGCTTCTTCACCTTTGCCAAGCTGCAGAGCACAGTACCTTCGTCTTTAGCCTCTCTTCTCGTCTACATCTTAGCAAAAAGCTTTTCCACTCTGTCTGGTAAGGAGAAATTGTGCCAGCACACAAAACATCTCCCATCGTGTTCTAGAGGCTGCACGGAGGTCTGACGAGTGTTTTGCAAGAAGAGAAAGAAAGTTGTCCAAAACAGCTTCCAATCGAATATTCATGTGAATAGAAAAGGCAGGAGAGTGAGCAGGTACTGTTTTCTCTCAGTTGGCAAGCTGCACACACAATGGCAGTGTTGTACAGCTTGCTTCTTCACCTTTGCCAAGCTTCAGAGCACACTACATTCGTCTTTAGCCCCTCTTCTCGTCTACATTTTAGCAAAAAGCTTTTCCACTCTGTCTGGCAAGGAGAAACTGTGCCAGCACAGAAAACATCTCCCATCGTGTTCTAGAGGCTGCACGGAGGTCTGCCGAGTGTTTAGCAAGAAGAGAAAGAAAGTTGTCCAAAACAGCTTCCAATCGAATATTCATGTGAATAGAAAAGGCAGGAGAGTGGTCAGGTACTGTTTTCTCTCAGTTGGCAAGCTGCGCACACAATGGCAGTGTTGTAGAGCTTGCTTCTACACCTTTGCCAAGCTGCCGCTCTCTCCGGCTCCCGGAGGCGAAGAAGCGGCTTCTTCGCGCAAAGACGATTCAGCCGCTCACAGTGCTCTGCGGTGTGCGCCTTCTGCCGAAAGACGCCCGTGAGCAGAGCTTAGCTCTGCAGAGCACCGTACCTTCGTCTTTAGCCTCTCTTCTCGTCTACATCTTAGCAAAAAGCTTTTCCACTCTGTCTGGCAAGGAGAAACTGTGCCAGCACACAAAACATCTCCCATCGTGTTCTAGAGCTTGCACGGAGGTCTGCCGAGTGTTTTGCAAGAAGAGAAAGAAAGTTGTCCAAAACAGCTTCCAATTAAATATTCATGTGAATAGAAAAGGCAGGAGAGTGGTCAGGTACTGTTTTCTCTCAGTTGGCAAGCTGCACACACAATGGCAGTGTTGTACAGCTTGCTTCTTAACCTTTGCCAAGCTGCAGAGCACAGTACCTTCGTCTTTAGCCTCTCTTCTCGTCTACATCTTAGCAAAAAGCTTTTCCACTCTGTCTGGTAAGGAGAAATTGTGCCAGCACAGAAAACTTCTCCCATCGTGTTCTAGAGGCTGCACGGAGGTCTGACGAGTGTTTTGCAAGAAGAGAAAGAAAGTTGTCCAAAACAGCTTCCAATCGAATATTCATGTGAATAGAAAAGGTAGGAGAGTTGTCACTTACTGTATTCTCTCAGTTGGCAAGCTGCACACACAAGGGAAGTGTTGTACAGCTTGCTTCTTCACCTTTGCCAAGCTGCAGAGCACAGTACCTTCGTCTTTAGCCTCTCTTCTGGTCTACATCTTAGCAAAAAGCATTTCCACTCTTTCTGGCTAGGAGAAACTGTGCCAGCACACAAAACACCTCCCATCGTGTTCTAGAGGCTGCACGGAGGTCTGCCGAGTGTTTTGCAAGTAGAGCAAGAAAGTTGCCCAAAACAGCTTCCAATCGAATATTCATGTGAATAGAAAAGGCAGGAGAGTGGTCAGGTACTGTTTTCTCTCAGTTGGCAAGCTGCACACACAATGGCACTGTTGTAAGGCTTGCTTCTTCACATTTGCCAAGCTGCAGAGCACAGTACCTTCGTCTTTAGCCTCTCTTCTCGTCTACATCTTAGCAAAAAGCTTTTCCACTCTGTCTGGCAAGGAGAAACTGTGCCAGCACACAAAACATCTCCCATCGTGTTCTAGAAGTTGCACGGAGGTCTGCCGAGTGTTTTGCAAGAAGAGAAAGAAAGTTGTCCAAAACAGCTTCCAATCGAATATTCATGTGAATAGAAAAGGCAGGAGTGTGGTGAGGAACTGTTTTCTCACAGTTGGCAAGCTGCGCACACAATCGCAGTGTTGTACAGCTTGCTTCTTCACCTTTGCCAAGCTGCCGCTCTCTCCGGCTCCCGGAGGCGAAGAAGCGGCTTCTTCGCGCAAAGACGATTCTGCCGCTCACAGTCCTCTGCGGTGTGCGCCTTCTGCCGAAAGAGGCCCGGGAGCAGAGCTTAGCTCCGGAGAGCACCGTACCTTCGTCTTTAGCCTCTCTTCTTATCTACATCTTAGCAAAAAGCTTTTCCACTCTGTCTGGCAAGGAGAAACTGTGCCAGCACAGAAAACATCTCCCATCGTGTTCTAGAGCTTGCACGGAGGTCTGCCGAGTGTTTTGCAAGAAGAGAAAGAAAGTTGTCCAAAACAGCTTCCAATCGAATATTCATGTGAATAGAAAAGGCAGGAGAGTGGTCAGGTACTGTTTTCTCTCAGTTGGCAAGCTGCACACACAATGGCAGTGTTGTACAACTTGCTTCTTCTCCTTTGCCAAGCTGCCGCTCTGTCCGGCTCCCGGAGGCGAAGAAGCGGATTCTTCGTGCAAAGAAGATTCCGCCGCTCACAGTGCTCTGTGGTGTGCGCCTTCTGCCGAAAGACGCCCGGGAGCAGAGCTTAGCTCCGGAGAGCACCGTACCTTCGTCTTTAGCCTCTCTTCTCGTCTACATCTTACCAAAAAGCTTTTCCACTCTGTCTGGCAAGGAGAAACTGTGCCAGCACAGAAAACCTCCCCCATCGTGTTCTAGAAGTTGCACGGAGGTCTGCCGAGTGTTTTGCAAGAAGAGAAAGAAAGTTGTCCAAAACAGCTTCCAATCGAATATTCATGTGAATAGAAAAGGCAGGAGAGTGGTCAGGTACTGTTTTCTCTCAGTTGGCAAGCTGCACACACAATGGCAGTGTTGTACAACTTGCTTCTACACCTTTGCCAAGCTGCCGCTCTCTCCGGCTCCCGGAGGCGAAGAAGCGGCTTCTTCGCGCAAAGACGATTCAGCCGCTCACAGTGCTCTGCGGTGTGCGCCTTCTGCCGAAAGACGCCCGTGAGCAGAGCTTAGCTCTGCAGAGCACCGTACCTTCGTCTTTAGCCTCTCTTCTCGTCTACATCTTAGCAAAAAGCTTTTCCACTCTGTCTGGCAAGGAGAAACTGTGCCAGCACACAAAACATCTCCCATCGTGTTCTAGAGCTTGCACGGAGGTCTGCCGAGTGTTTTGCAAGAAGAGAAAGAAAGTTGTCCAAAACAGCTTCCAATTAAATATTCATGTGAATAGAAAAGGCAGGAGAGTGGTCAGGTACTGTTTTCTCTCAGTTGGCAAGCTGCACACACAATGGCAGTGTTGTACAGCTTGCTTCTTCACCCTTGCCAAGCTGCAGAGCACAGTACCTTCGTCTTTAGCCTCTCTTCTCGTCTACATCTTAGCAAAAAGCTTTTCCACTCTGTCTGGTAAGGAGAAATTGTGCCAGCACAGAAAACATCTCCCATCGTGTTCTAGAGGCTGCACGGAGGTCTGACGAGTGTTTTGCAAGAAGAGAAAGAAAGTTGTCCAAAACAGCTTCCAATCGAATATTCATGTGAATATAAAAGGTAGGAGAGCTGTCACTTACTGTGTTCTCTCACTTGGCAAGCTGCACACACAATGGCAGTGTTGTACAGCTTGCTTCTTCACCTTTGCCAAGCTGCAGAGCACAGTACCTTCGTCTTTAGCCTCTCTTCTCGTCTACATCTTAGCAAAAAGCATTTCCACTCTTTCTGGCTAGGAGAAACTGTGCCAGCACACAAAACATCTCCCATCGTGTTCTAGAGGCTGCACGGAGGTCTGCCGAGTGTTTTGCAAGAAGAGCAAGAAAGTTGTCCAAAACAGCTTCCAATCGAATATTCATGTGAATAGAAAAGGCAGGAGAGTGGTCAGGTACTGTTTTCTCTCAGTTGGCAAGCTGCACACACAATGGCACTGTTGTACAGCTTGCTTCTTCACCTTTGCCAAGCTGCAGAGCACAGTACCTTCGTCTTTAGCCTCTCTTCTCGTCTACATCTTAGCAAAAAGCTTTTCCACTCTGTCTGGCAAGGAGAAATTGTGCCAGCACAGAAAACAACTCCCATCGTGTTCTAGAGGCTGCACGGAGGTCTGACGAGTGTTTTGCAAGAAGAGAAAGAAAGTTGCGCAAAACAGCTTCCAATCGAATATTCATGTGAATAGAAAAGGCAGGAGAGTGGTCAGGTACTGTTTTCTCTCAGTTGGCAAGCTGCACACACAATGGCACTGTTGTACAGGTTGCTTTTTCACCTTTGCCAAGCTGCAGAGCACCGTACCTTCGTCTTTAGCCTCTCTTCTCGTCTACATCTTAGCAAAAAGCTTTTCCACTCTCTCTGGCAAGGAGAAACTGTGCCAGCACACAAAACATCTCCCATCATGTTCTAGAGGCTGCACGGAGGTCTGCCGAGTGTTTTGCAAGAAGAGCAAGAAAGTTGTCCAAAACAGCTTCCAATCGAATATTCATGTGAATAGAAAAGGCAGGAGAGTGGTCAGATACGGTTTTCTCTCAGTTGGCAAGCTGCACACACAATGGCAGTGCTGTACAGCTTGCTTCTTCACCTTTGCCAAGCTTCAGAGCACACTACATTCGTCTTTAGCCCCTCTTCTCGTCTACATTTTAGCAAAAAGCTTTTCCACTCTGTCTGGCAAGGAGAAACTGTGCCAGCACACAAAACATCTCCCATCGTGTTCTAGAGGCTGCACGGATGTCTGCCGAGTGTTTTGCAAGAAGAGAAAGAAAGTTGTCCAAAACAGCTTCCAATCGAATATTCATGTGAATAGAAAAGGCAGGAGAGTGGTCAGGTACTGTTTTCTCTCAGTTGGCAAGCTGCGCACACAATGGCAGTGTTGTACAGCTTGCTTCTACACCTTTGCCAAGCTGCCGCTCTCTCCGGCTCCCGGAGGCGAAGAAGCGGCTTGTTCGCGCAAAGACGATTCTGCCGCTCACAGTGCTCTGTGGTGTGCGCCTTCTGCCGAAAGACGCCCGTGAGCAGAGCTTAGCTCTGCAGAGCACCGTACCTTCGTCTTTAGCCTCTCTTCTCGTCTACATCTTAGCAAAAAGCTTTTCCACTCTGTCTGGCAAGGAGAAACTGTGCCAGCACACAAAACATCTCCCATCGTGTTCTAGAGCTTGCACGGAGGTCTGCCGAGTGTTTTGCAAGAAGAGAAAGAAAGTTGTCCAAAACAGCTTCCAATTAAATATTCATGTGAATAGAAAAGGCAGGAGAGTGGTCAGGTACTGTTTTCTCTCAGTTGGCAAGCTGCACACACAATGGCAGTGTTGTACAGCTTGCTTCTTCACCTTTGCCAAACTGCCGCTCTCTCCGGCTCCCGGAGGCGAAGAAGCGGCTTCTTCGCGCAAAGACGATTCAGCCGCTCACAGTGCTCTGCAGTGTGCGCCTTCTGCCGAAAGACGCCCGTGAGCAGAGCTTAGCTCTGCAGAGCACCGTACCTTCGTCTTTAGCCTCTCTTCTCGTCTACATCTTAGCAAAAAGCTTTTCCACTCTGTCTGGCAAGGAGAAACTGTGCCAGCACACAAAACATCTCCCATCGTGTTCTAGAGGCTGCACGGAGGTCTGCCGAGTGTTTTGCAAGAAGAGAAAGAAAGTTGTCCAAAACAGCTTCCAATCGAATATTCATGTGAATAGAAAAGGCAGGAGAATGGTCAGGTACTGTTTTCTCTCAGTTGGCAAGCTGCACACACAATGGCACTGTTGTACAGCTTGCTTCTTCACCTTTGCCAAGCTGCAGAGCACAGTGCCCTCGTCTTTAGCCTCTCTTCTCGTCTACATTTTAGCAAAAAGTTTTCCACTCTGTCAGGCAAGGAGAAACTGTGCCAGCACACAAAACATCTCCCATCGTGTTCTAGAGGCTGCACGGAGGTCTGCCGAGTGTTTTGTAAGAAGAGAAAGAAAGTTGTCCAAAACAGCTTCCAATCGAATATTCATGTGAATAGAAAAGGCAGGAGAGTGGTCAGGTACTGTTTTCTCTCAGTTGGCAAGCTGCACACACAATGGCACTGTTGTACAGCTTGCTTCTTCACCTTTGCCAAGCTGCAGAGCACAGTACCTTCTTCCTTAGCCTCTCTTCTCGTCCACATCTTAGCAAAAAGCTTTTCCACTCTGTCTGGCAAGGAGAAACTGTGCCAGCACACAAAACATCTCCCATCGTGTTCTCGAGCTTGCACGGAGGTCTGCCGAGTGTTTTGCAAGAAGAGAAAGAAAGTTGTCCAAAACAGCTTCCAATCGAATATTCATGTGAATAGAAAAGGCAGGAGAGTGGTCAGGTACTGTTTTCTCTCAGTTGGCAAGCTGCGCATAAAATGACAGTGTTGTACAGCTTGCTTCTTCACCTTTGCCAAGCTGCAGAGCACAGTACTTTCGTCTTTAGCCTCTCTTCTCGTCTACATCTTAGCAAAAAGCTTTTCCACTCTGTCTGGAAAGGAGAAATTGTGCCAGCACAGAAAACATCTCCCATCGTGTTCTAGAGGCTGCACGGAGGTCTGCCGAGTGTTTTGCAAGAAGAGAAAGAAAGTTGTCCAAAACAGCTTCCAATCGAATATTCATGTGAATAGAAAAGGCAGGAGAGTGGTCAGGTACTGTTTTCTCTCAGTTGGCAAGCTGCACACACAATGGCACTGTTGTACAGCTTGCTTCTTCACCTTTGCCAAGCTGCAGAGCACCGTACCTTCGTCTTTAGCCTCTCTTCTCGTCTACATCTTAGCAAAAAGCTTTTCCACTCTGTCTGGCAAGGAGAAACTGTGCCAGCACACAAAATATCTCCCATCGTGTTCTAGAAGTTGCACGGAGGTCTGCCGAGTGTTTTGCAAGAAGAGAAAGAAAGTTGTCCAAAACAGCTTCCAATCGAATATTCATGTGAATAGAAAAGGCAGGAGAGTGGTCAGATACTGTTTTCTCTCAGTTGGCAAGCTGCGCACACAATGGCACTGTTGTACACCTTGCTTCTACACCTTTGCCAAGTTGCCGCTCTCTCCGGCTCCCGGAGGCGAAGAAGCGGCTTCTTCGCGCAAAGACGATTCTGCCGCTCACAGTGCTCTGCGGTGTGCGCCTTCTGCCGAAAGACGCCCGTGAGCAGAGCTTAGCTCTGCAGAGCACCGTACCTTCGTCTTTAGCCTCTCTTCTCGTCTACATCTTAGCAAAAAGCTTTTCCACTCTGTCTGGCAAGGAGAAACTGTGCCAGCACACAAAACATCTCCCATCGTGTTCTAGAGCTTGCACGGAGGTCTGCCGAGTGTTTTGCAAGAAGAGAAAAAAGTTGTCCAAAACAGCTTCCAATTAAATATTCATGTGAATAGAAAAGGCAGGAGAGTGGTCAGGTACTGTTTTCTCTCAGTTGGCAAGCTGCACACACAATGGCAGTGTTGTACAGCTTGCTTCTTCACCTTTGCCAAGCTGCAGAGCACCGTACCTTCGTCTTTAGCCTCTCTTCTCGTCTACATCTTAGCAAAAAGCTTTTCCACTCTGTCTGGTAAGGAGAAATTGTGCCAGCACACAAAACATCTCCCATCGTGTTCTAGAGGCTGCACGGAGGTCTGACGAGTGTTTTGCAAGAAGAGAAAGAAAGTTGTCCAAAACAGCTTCCAATCGAATATTCATGTGAATAGAAAAGGCAGGAGAGTGAGCAGGTACTGTTTTCTCTCAGTTGGCAAGCTGCACGCACAATGGCAGTGCTGTACAGCTTGCTTCTTCACCTTTGCCAAGCTTCAGAGCACACTACATTCGTCTTTAGCCCCTCTTCTCGTCTACATTTTAGCAAAAAGCTTTTCCACTCTGTCTCCAAGGAGAAACTGTGCCAGCACAGAAAACATCTCCCATCGTGTTCTAGAGGCTGCACGGAGGTCTGCCGAGTGTTTAGCAAGAAGAGAAAGAAAGTTGTCCAAAACAGCTTCCAATCGAATATTCATGTGAATAGAAAAGGCAGGAGAGTGGTCAGGTACTGTTTTCTCTCAGTTGGCAAGCTGCGCACACAATGGCAGTGTTGTAGAGCTTGCTTCTACACCTTTGCCAAGCTGCCGCTCTCTCCGGCTCCCGGAGGCGAAGAAGCGGCTTCTTCGCGCAAAGACGATTCAGCCGCTCACAGTGCTCTGCGGTGTGCGCCTTCTGCCGAAAGACGCCCGTGAGCAGAGCTTAGCTCTGCAGAGCACCGTACCTTCGTCTTTAGCCTCTCTTCTCGTCTACATCTTAGCAAAAAGCTTTTCCACTCTGTCTGGCAAGGAGAAACTGTGCCAGCACACAAAACATCTCCCATCGTGTTCTAGAGCTTGCACGGAGGTCTGCCGAGTGTTTTGCAAGAAGAGAAAGAAAGTTGTCCAAAACAGCTTCCAATTAAATATTCATGTGAATAGAAAAGGCAGGAGAGTGGTCAGGTACTGTTTTCTCTCAGTTGGCAAGCTGCACACACAATGGCAGTGTTGTACAGCTTGCTTCTTCACCTTTGCCAAGCTGCAGAGCACAGTACCTTCGTCTTTAGCCTCTCTTCTCGTCTACATCTTAGCAAAAAGCTTTTCCACTCTGTCTGGCAAGGAGAAATTGTGCCAGCACAGAAAACTTCTCCCATCGTGTTCTAGAGGCTGCACGGAGGTCTGCCGAGTGTTTTGCAAGAAGAGAAAGAAAGTTGTCCAAAACAGCTTCCAATCGAATATTCATGTGAATATAAAAGGTAGGAGAGTTGTCACTTACTGTATTCTCTCAGTTGGCAAGCTGCACACACAAGGGAAGTGTTGTACAGCTTGCTTCTTCACCTTTGCCAAGCTGCAGAGCACAGTACCTTCGTCTTTAGCCTCTCTTCTGGTCTACATCTTAGCAAAAAGCATTTCCACACTTTCTGGCTAGGAGAAACTGTGCCAGTACACAAAACACCTCCCATCGTGTTCTAGAGGCTGCACGGAGGTCTGCCGAGTGTTTTGCAAGTAGAGCAAGAAAGTTGCCCAAAACAGCTTCCAATCGAATATTCATGTGAATAGAAAAGGCAGGAGAGTGGTCAGGTACTGTTTTCTCTCAGTTGGCAAGCTGCACACACAATGGCACTGTTGTAAGGCTTGCTTCTTCACATTTGCCAAGCTGCAGAGCACAGTACCTTCGTCTTTAGCCTCTCTTCTCGTCTACATCTTAGCAAAAAGCTTTTCCACTCTGTCTGGCAAGGAGAAACTGTGCCAGCACACAAAACATCTCCCATCGTGTTCTAGAAGTTGCACGGAGGTCTGCCGAGTGTTTTGCAAGAAGAGAAAGAAAGTTGTCCAAAACAGCTTCCAATCGAATATTCATGTGAATAGAAAAGGCAGGAGTGTGGTGAGGAACTGTTTTCTCACAGTTGGCAAGCTGCGCACACAATCGCAGTGTTGTACAGCTTGCTTCTTCACCTTTGCCAAGCTGCCGCTCTCTCCGGCTCCCGGAGGCGAAGAAGCGGCTTCTTCGCACAAAGACGATTCTGCCGCTCACAGTCCTCTGCGGTGTGCGCCTTCTGCCGAAAGAGGCCCGGGAGCAGAGCTTAGCTCCGGAGAGCACCGTACCTTCGTCTTTAGCCTCTCTTCTTATCTACATCTTAGCAAAAAGCTTTTCTACTCTGTCTGGCAAGGAGAAACTGTGCCAGCACAGAAAACATCTCCCATCGTGTTCTAGAGCTTGCACGGAGGTCTGCCGAGTGTTTTGCAAGAAGAGAAAGAAAGTTGTCCAAAACAGCTTCCAATCGAATATTCATGTGAATAGAAAAGGCAGGAGAGTGGTCAGGTACTGTTTTCTCTCAGTTGGCAAGCTGCACACACAATGGCAGTGTTGTACAACTTGCTTCTTCTCCTTTGCCAAGCTGCCGCTCTGTCCGGCTCCCGGAGGCGAAGAAGCGGATTCTTCGTGCAAAGAAGATTCCGCCGCTCACAGTGCTCTGTGGTGTGCGCCTTCTGCCGAAAGACGCCCGGGAGCAGAGCTTAGCTCCGGAGAGCACCGTACCTTCGTCTTTAGCCTCTCTTCTCGTCTACATCTTACCAAAAAGCTTTTCCACTCTGTCTGGCAAGGAGAAACTGTGCCAGCACAGAAAACCTCCCCCATCGTGTTCTAGATGTTGCACGGAGGTCTGCCGAGTGTTTTGCAAGAAGAGAAAGAAAGTTGTCCAAAACAGCTTCCAATCGAATATTCATGTGAATAGAAAAGGCAGGAGAGTGGTCAGGTACTGTTTTCTCTCAGTTGGCAAGCTGCACACACAATGGCAGTGTTGTACAACTTGCTTCTTCACCTTTGCCAAGCTGCCGCTCTGTCCTGCTCCCGGAGGCCAAGAAGCGGCTTCTTCGTGCAAAGACGATTCCGCCGCTCACAGTGCTCTGTGCTGTGCGCCTTCTGCCGAAAGACGCCCGGGAGCAGAGCTTAGCTCCGGAGAGCACCGTACCTTCGTCTTTAGACTCTCTTCTCATCTACATCTTATCAAAAAGCTTTTCCTCTCTGTCTGGCAAGGAGAAACTGTGCCAGCACAGAAAACATCTCCCATCGTGTTCTAGAAGTTGCACGGAGGTCTGCCGAGTGTTTTGCAAGAAGAGAAAGAAAGTTGTCCAAAACAGCTTCCAATCGAATATTCATGTGAATAGAAAAGGCAGGAGAGTGGTCAGGTACTGTTTTCTCCCAGTTGGCAAGCTGCACACACAATGGCAGTGTTGTACAGCTTGCTTCTTCACCTTTGCCAAGCTGCAGAGCACAGTACCTTCGTCTTTAGACTCTCTTCTCGTCTACATCTTAGCAAAAAGCTTTTCCACTCTGTCTGGCAAGGAGAAACTGTGCCAGCACAGAAATCATCTCCCATCGTGTTCTAGAGGCTGCACGGAGGTCTGCCGAGTGTTTTGCAAGAAGAGAAAGAAAGTTGTCCAAAACAGCTTCCAATCGAATATTCATGTGAATAGAAAAGGCAGGAGAGTGGTCAGGTACTGTTTTCTCTCAGTTGGCAAGCTGCACACACAATGGCAGTGTTGTACAGCTTGCTTCTTCACCTTTGCCAAGCTGCAGAGCACACTACATTCGTCTTTAGCCTCTCTTCTCGTCTACATCTTAGCAAAAAGCTTTTCCACTCTCTCTGGCAAGGAGAAACTGTGCCAGCACACAAAACATCTCCCATCGTGTTCTCGAGCTTGCACGGAGGTCTGACGAGTGTTTTGCAAGAAGAGAAAGAAAGTTGTCCAAAACAGCTTCCAATCGAATATTCATGTGAATAGAAAAGGCAGGAGAGTGGTCAGGTACTGTTTTCTCTCAGTTGGCAAGCTGCACACACAATGGCACTGTTGTACAGCTTGCTTCTTCACCTTTGCCAAGCTGGAGAGCACCGTACCTTCGTCTTTAGCCTCTCTTCTCGTCTACATCTTAGCAAAAAGCTTTTCCACTCTGTCTGGCAAGGAGAAACTGTGCCAGCACACAAAACATCTCCCATCGTGTTCTAGAAGTTGCACGGAGGTCTGCCGAGTGTTTTGCAAGAAGAGAAAGAAAGTTGTCCAAAACAGCTTCCAATCGAATATTCATGTGAATAGAAAAGGCAGGAGAGTGGTCAGGTACTGTTTTCTCTCAGTTGGCAAGCTGCGCACACAATGGCACTGTTGTACACCTTGCTTCTACACCTTTGCCAAGCTGCCGCTCTCTCTGGCTCCCGGAGGCGAAGAAGCGGCTTCTTCGCGCAAAGACGAGTCAGCCGCTCACAGTGCTCTGCGGTGTGCGACTTCTGCCGAAAGACGCCCGTGAGCAGAGCTTAGCTCTGCAGAGCACCGTACCTTCGTCTTTAGCCTCTCTTCTGGTCTACATCTTAGCAAAAAGCTTTTCCACTCTGTCTGGGAAGGAGAAACTGTGCCAGCACACAAAACATCTCCCATCGTGTTCTCGAGCTTGCATGGAGGTCTGCCGAGTGTTTTGCAAGAAGAGAAAGAAAGTTGTCCAAAACAGCTTCCAATCGAATATTCATGTGAATAGAAAAGGCAGGAGAGTGGTCAGATACGGTTTCCTCTCAGTTGGCAAGCTGCACACACAATGGCAGTGTTGTACAGCTTGCTTCTTCACCTTTGCCAAGCTGCAGAGCACAGTACCTTCTTCCTTAGTCTCTCTTCTCGTCCACATCTTAGCAAAAAGCTTTTCCCCTCTGTCTGGCAAGGAGAAACTGTGCCAGCACACAAAACATCTCCCATCGTGTTCTCGAGCTTGCACGGAGGTCTGACGAGTGTTTTGCAAGAAGAGAAAGAAAGTTGTCCAAAACAGCTTCCAATCGAATATTCATGTGAATAGAAAAGGCAGGAGAGTGGTCAGGTACTGTTTTCTCTCAGTTGGCAAGCTGCACACACAATGGCAGTGTTGTACAGCTTGCTTCTTCACCTTTGCCAAGCTGCAGAGCACAGTACCTTCGTCTTTAGCCTCTCTTCTCGTCTACATCTTAGCAAAAAGCTTTTCCACTCTGGCTGGCAAGGAGAAACTGTGCCAGCACACAAAACATCTCCCATCGTGTTCTAGAGCTTGCACGGAGGTCTGCCGAGTGTTTTGCAAGAAGAGAAAGAAAGTTGTCCAAAACAGCTTGCAATCGAATGTTCATGTGAATAGAAAAGGCAGGAGAGTGGTCAGGTACCGTTTTCTCTCAGTTGGCAAGCTGCACACACAATGGCACTGTTGTACAGCTTGCTTCTTCACCTTTGCCAAGCTGCAGAGCACAGTGCCTTCGTCTTTAGCCTCTCTTCTCGTCTACATCTTAGCAAAAAGCTTTTCCACTCTGTCTGGCAAGGAGAAACTGTGCCAGCACACAAAACATCTCCCATCGTGTTCTAGAAGTTGCACGGAGGTCTGCCGAGTGTTTTGCAAGAAGAGAAAGAAAGTTGTCCAAAACAGCTTCCAATCGAATATTCATGTGAATAGAAAAGGCAGGAGAGTGGTCAGGTACTGTTTTCTCTCAGTTGGCAAGCTGCGCACACAATGGCAGTGTTGTACAGATTGCTTCTTCTCCTTTGCCAAGCTGCCGCTCTCTCCGGCTCCCGGAGGCGAAGAAGCGGCTTCTTCGCGCAAAGACGATTCAGCCGCTCACAGTGCTCTGCGGTGTGCGCCTTGTGCCGGAAGACGCCCGTGAGCAGAGCTTAGCTCTGCAGAGCACCGTACCTTCGTCTTTAGCCTCTCTTCTCGTCTACATCTTAGCAAAAAGCTTTTCCACTCTGTCTGGCAAGGAGAAACTGTGCCAGCTCACAAAACATCTCCCATCGTGTTCTAGAGGCTGCACGGAGGTCTGCCGAGTGTTTTGCAAGAAGAGAAAGAAAGTTGTCCAAAACAGCTTCCAATCGAATATTCATGTCAATAGAAAAGGCAGGAGAGTGGTCAGGTACTGTTTTCTCTCAGTTGGCAAGCTGCACACACAATGGCACTGTTGTACAGCTTGCTTCTTCACCTTTGCCAAGCTGCAGAGCACAGTGCCTTCGTCTTTAGCCTCTCTTCTCGTCAACATTTTAGCAAAATGCTTTTCCACTCTGTCAGGCAAGGAGAAACTGTGCCAGCACACAAAACATCTCCCATCGTGCTCTAGAGGCTGCACGGAGGTCTGCCGAGTGTTTTGTAAGAAGAGAAAGAAAGTTGTCCAAAACAGCTTGCAATCGAATATTCATGTGAATAGAAAAGGCAGGAGAGTGGTCAGGTACTGTTTTCTCTCAGTTGGCAAGCTGCACACACAATGGCAGTGTTGTACAGCTTGCTTCTTCACCTTTGCCAAGCTTCAGAGCACAGTACCTTCTTCCTTAGCCTCTCTTCTCGTCTACATCTTAGCAAAAAGCTTTTCCACTCTGTCTGGCAAGGAGAAACTGTGCCAGTACACAAAACATCTCCCATCGTGTTCTCGAGCTTGCACGGAGGTCTGCCGAGTGTTTTGCAAGAAGAGAAAGAAAGTTGTCCAAAACAGCTTCCAATCGAATATTCATGTGAATAGAAAAGGCAGGAGAGTGGTCAGGTACTGTTTTCTCTCAGTTGGCAAGCTGCGCACACAATGGCACTGTTGTACAGCTTGCTTCTTCACCTTTGCCAAGCTGCAGAGCACAGTACCTTCGTCTTTAGCCTCTCTTCTCGTCTACATCTTAGCAAAAAGCTTTTTCACTCTGTCTGGCAAAGAGAAATTGTGCCAGCACAGAAAACATCTCCCATCCTGTTCTAGAGGCTGTACGGAGGTCTGCCGAGTGTTTTGCAAGAAGAGCAAGAAAGTTGCCCAAAACAGCTTCCAATCGAATATTCATGTGAATAGAAAAGGCAGGAGAGTGGTCAGGTACTGTTTTCTCTCAGTTGGCAAGCTGCACACACAAGGGAAGTGTTGTACAGCTTGCTTCTTCACCTTTGCCAAGCTGCAGAGCACAGTGCCTTCGTCTTTAGCCTCTCTTCTCGTCTACATCTTAGCAAAAAGCTTTTCCACTCTGTCTGGCAAGGAGAAACTCTGCCAGCACACAAAACATCTCCCATCGTGTTCTAGAGGCTGCACGGAGGTCTGCCGAGTGTTTTGCAAGAAGAGAAAGAAAGTTGTCCAAAACAGCTTCCAATCGAATATTCATGTGAATAGAAAAGGCAGGAGAGTGGTCAGGTACTGTTTTCTCTCAGTTGGAAAGCTGCGCTCACAATGGCAGTGTTGTACAGCTTGCTTCTTCACCTTTGCCAAGCTGCAGAGCACAGTACCTTCGTCTTTAGCCTCTCTTCTCGTCTACATCTTACCAAAAAGCTTTTCCACTCTGTCTGGCAAGGAGAAATTGTGCCAGCACAGAAAATATCTCCCATCGTGTTCTAGAGGCTGCACGGAGGTCTGCCGAGTGTTTTGCAAGAAGAGCAAGAAAGTTGCCCAAAACAGCTTCCAATCGAATATTCATGTGAATAGAAAAGGCAGGAGAGTGGTCAGGTACTGTTTTCTCTCAGTTGGCAAGCTGCACACACAATGGCACTGTTGTATAGCTTGCATCTTCACCTTTGCCAAGCTGCAGAGCACCGTACCTTCGTCTTTAGCCTGTCTTCTCGTCTACATTTACCAAAAAGCTTTTCCACTCTGTCTGGCAAGGAGAAACTGTGCCAGCACACAAAACATCTCCCATCGTGTTCTAGAGCTTGCACGGAGGTCTGCCGAGTGTTTTGCAAGAAGAGAAAGAAAGTTGTCCAAAACAGCTTCCAATCGAATATTCATGTGAATATAAAAGGTAGGAGAGTTGTCACTTACTGTATTCTCTCAGTTGGCAAGCTGCACACACAATGGCAGTGTTGTACAGCTTGCTTCTTCACGTTTGCCAAGCTGCAGAGCACAGTACCTTCGTCTTTAGCCTCTCTTCTCGTCTACATCTTCGCAAAAAGCATTTCCACTCTGTCTGGCAAGGAGAAACTGTGCCAGCACACAAAACATCTCCCATCGTGTTCTCGAGCTTGCACGGAGGTCTGCCGAGTGTTTTGCAAGAAGAGAAAGAAAGTTGTCCAAAACAGCTTCCAATCGAATATTCATGTGAATAGAAAAGGCAGGAGAGTGGTCAGGTACTGTTTTCTCTCAGTTGGCAAGCTGCGCACAAAATGGCAGTGTTGTACAGCTTGCTTCTTCACCTTTGCCAAGCTGCAGAGCACAGTACCTTCGTCTTTAGCCTCTCTTCTCGTCTACATCTTAGCAAAAAGCTTTTCCACTCTGTCTGGCAAGGCGAAATTGTGCCAGCACAGAAAACAACTCCCATCGTGTTCTAGAGGCTGCACGGAGGTCTGCCGAGTGTTTTGCAAGAAGAGAAAGAAAGTTGTCCAAAACAGCTTCCAATCGAATATTCATGTGAATAGAAAAGGCAGGAGAGTGGTCAGGTACTGTTTTCTCTCAGTTGGCAAGCTGCGCACACAATGGCACTGTTGTACAGCTTGCTTCTACACCTTTGCCAAGCTGCAGAGCACAGTGCCTTCGTCTTTAGCCTCTCTTCTCGTCTACATTATAGTAAATAGCTTTTCCACTCTGTCAGGCAAGGAGAAACTGTGCCAGCACACAAAACATCTCCCATCGTGTTCTAGAGGCTGCACGGAGGTCTGACGAGTGTTTTGCAAGAAGAGAAAGAAAGTTGTCCAAAACAGCTTCCAATCGAATATTCATGTGAATAGAAAAGGCAGGAGAGTGGTCAGGTACTGTTTTCTCTCAGTTGGCAAGCTGCACACACAATGGCAGTGTTGTACAGCTTGCTTCTTCACCTTTGCCAAGCTGCAGAGCACAGTACCTTCTTCCTTAGCCTCTCTTCTCGTCCACATCTTAGCAAAAAGCTTTTCCACTCTGTCTGGCAAGGAGAAACTGTGCCAGCACACAAAACATCTCCCATCGTGTTCTAGAGGCTGCACGGAGGTCTGCCGAGTGTTTTGCAAGAAGAGAAAGAAAGTTGTCCAAAACAGCTTCCAATCGAATATTTATGTGAATATAAAAGGTAGGAGAGTTGTCACTTACTGTATTCTCTCACTTGGCAAGCTGCACACACAATGGCAGTTTTGTACAGCTTGCTTCTTCACCTTTGCCAAGCTGCAGAGCACAGTACCTTCGTCTTTAGCCTCTCTTCTCGTCTACATCTTAGCAAAAAGCATTTCCACTCTTTCTGGCTAGGAGAAACTGTGCCAGCACACAAAACATCTCCCATCGTGTTCTCGAGCTTGCACGGAGGTCTGCCGAGTGTTTTGCAAGAAGAGAAAGAAAGTTGTCCAAAACAGCTTCCAATCGAATATTCATGTGAATAGAAAAGGCAGGAGAGTGGTCAGGTACTGTTTTCTCTCAGTTGGCAATCTGCGCTCACAATGGCAGTGTTGTACAGCTTGCTTCTTCACCTTTGCCAAGCTGCAGAGCACAGTACCTTCGTCTTTAGCCTCTCTTCTCGTCTACATCTTAGCAAAAAGTTTTCCAATCTGTCTGGCAAGGAGAAATTGTGCCAGCACAGAAAACATCTCCCATCGTGTTCTAGAGGCTGCACGGAGGTCTGCCGAGTGTTTTGCAAGAAGAGCAAGAAAGTTGCCCAAAACAGCTTCCAATCGAATATTCATGTGAATAGAAAAGGCAGGAGAGTGGTCAGGTACTGTTTTCTCTCAGTTGGCAAGCTGCACAGAAAATGGCACTGTTGTACAGCTTGCTTCTTCACCTTTGCCAAGCTGCAGAGCACAGTATCTTCGTCTTTAGCCTCTCTTCTCGTCTACATCTTAGCAAAAAGCTTTTCCACTCTGTCTGGCAAGGAGAAACTGTGCCAGCACACAAAACATCTCCCATCGTGTACTAGAAGTTGCACGGAGGTCTGCCGAGTGTTTTGCAAGAAGAGAAAGAAAGTTGTCCAAAACAGCTTCCAATCGAATATTCATGTGAATAGAAAAGGCAGGAGAGTGGTCAGGTACTGTTTTCTCTCAGTTGGCAAGCTGCGCACACAATGGCAGTGTTGTACAGCTTGCTTCTTCACCTTTGCCAAGCTGCCGCTCTCTCCGGCTCCCGGAGGCGAAGAAGCGGCTTCTTCGCGCAAAGACGATTCTGCCGCTCACACTGCTCTGCGGTGTGCGACTTCTGCCGAAAGACGCCCGTGAGCAGAGCTTAGCTCTGCAGAGCACCGTACCTTCGTCTTTAGCCTCTCTTCTCGTCTACATCTTAGCAAAAAGCTTTTCCACTCTGTCTGGCAAGGAGAAACTGTGCCAGCACACAAAACATCTCCCATCGTGTTCTCGAGCATGCACGGAGGTCTGCCGTGTGTTTTGCAAGAAGAGAAAGAAAGTTGTCCAAAACAGATTCCAATCGAATATTCATGTGAATAGAAAAGGCAGGAGAGTGGTCAGATACGGTTTTCTCTCAGTTGGCAAGCTGCACACACAATGGCAGTGTTGTACAGCTTGCTTCTTCACCTTTGCCAAGCTGCAGAGCACCGTACCTTCGTCTTTAGCCTCTCTTCTCGTCTACATCTTAGTAAAAAGCTTTTCCACTCTGTCTGGCAAGGAGAAACGGTGCCAGCACACAAAACATCTCCCATCGTGTTCTAGAGCTTGCACGGAGGTCTGCCGAGTGTTTTGCAAGAAGAGAAAGAAAGTTGTCCAAAACAGCTTCCAATTAAATATTCATGTGAATATAAAAGGTAGGAGAGTTGTCACTTACTGTTTTCTCTCAGTTGGCAAGCTGCACACACAATGGCAGTGTTGTACAGCTTGCTTCTACACCTTTGCCAAGCTGCAGAGCACAGTACCTTCGTCTTCAGCCTCTCTTCTCGTCTACATCTCAGCAAAAAGCTTTTCCATTCTGTCTGGCAAGGAGAAACTGTGCCAGCACACAAAACATCTCCCATCGTCTTCTAGAGGCTTGCACGGATGTCTGACGAGTGTTTTGCAAGAAGAGAAAGAAAGTTGTCCAAAACAGCTTCCAATCGAATATTCATGTGAATAGAAAAGGCAGGAGAGTGGTCAGGTACTGTTTTCTCTCAGTTGGCAAGCTGCGCACACAATGGCACTGTTGTACAGCTTGCTTCTACACCTTTGCCAAGCTGCAGAGCACAGTGCCTTCGTCTTTAGCCTCTCTTCTCGTCTACATCTTAGCAAAAAGCTTTTCCACTCTCTCTGGCAAGGAGAAACTGTGCCAGCACACAAAACATCTCCCATCGTGTTCTAGAAGTTGCACGGAGGTCTGCCGAGTGTTTTGCAAGAAGAGAAAGAAAGTTGTCCAAAACAGCTTCCAATCGAATATTCATGGGAATAGAAAAGGCAGGAGAGTGGTCAGGTACTGTTTTCTCTCAGTTGGCAAGCTGCGCACAAAATGGCAGTGTTGTACAGCTTGCTTCTTTACCTTTGCCAAGCTGCAGAGCACAGTACCTTCGTCTTTAGCCTCTCTTCTCGTCTACATCTTAGCAAAAAGCTTTTCCACTCTGTCTGGCAAGGAGAAATTGTGCCAGCACAGAAAACATCTCCCATCGTGTTCTAGAGGCTGCACGGAGGTCTGCCGAGTGTTTTGCAAGAAGAGAAAGAAAGTTGCGCAAAACAGCTTCCAATCGAATATTCATGTGAATAGAAAAGGCAGGAGAGTGGTCAGGTACGGTTTTCTCTCAGTTGGGAAGCTGCACACACAATGGCACTGTTGTACAGCTTGCTTCTTCACCTTTGCCAAGCTGCAGAGCACCGTACCTTCGTCTTTAGCCTCTCTTCTCGTCTACATCTGAGCAAAAAGCTTTTCCACTCTGTCTGGCAAGGAGAAATTGTGCCAGCACAGAAAACATCTACCATCGTGTTCTAGAGGCTGCACGGAGGTCTGCCGAGTGTTTTGCAAGAAGAGAAAGAAAGTTGTCCAAAACAGCTTCCAATCGAATATTCATGTGAATAGAAAAGGCAGGAGAATGGTCAGGTACTGTTTTCTCTCAGTTGGCAAGCTGCACACACAATGGCAGTGTTGTACAGCTTGCTTCTTCACCTTTGCCAAGCTGCAGAGCACACTACATTCGTCTTTAGCCTCTCTTCTCGTCTACATCTTAGCAAAAAGCTTTTCCACTCTCTCTGGCAAGGAGAAACTGTGCCAGCACACAAAACATCTCCCATCGTGTTCTCGAGCTTGCACGGAGGTCTGCCGAGTGTTTTGCAAGAAGAGAAAGAAAGTTGTCCAAAACAGCTTCCAATCGAATATTCATGTGAATAGAAAAGGCAGGAGAGTGGTCAGGTACTGTTTTCTCTCAGTTGGCAAGCTGCACACACAATGGCAGTGCTGTACAGCTTGCTTCTTCACCTTTGCCAAGCTGGATAGCACCGTACCTTCGTCTTTAGCCTCTCTTCTCGTCTACATCTTAGCAAAAAGCTTTTCCACTCTGTCTGGCAAGGAGAAACTGTGCCAGCACACAAAACATCTCCCATCGTGTTCTAGAAGTTGCACGGAGGTCTGCCGAGTGTTTTGCAAGAAGAGAAAGAAAGTTGTCCAAAACAGCTTCCAATCGAATATTCATGTGAATAGAAAAGGCAGGAGAGTGGTCAGGTACTGTTTTCTCTCAGTTGGCAAGCTGCGCACACAATGGCACTGTTGTACACCTTGCTTCTACACCTTTGCCAAGCTGCCGCTCTCTCTGGCTCCCGGAGGCGAAGAAGCGGCTTCTTCGCGCAAAGACGAGTCAGCCGCTCACAGTGCTCTGCGGTGTGCGACTTCTGCCGAAAGACGCCCGTGAGCAGAGCTTAGCTCTGCAGAGCACCGTACCTTCGTCTTTAGCCTCTCTTCTCGTCTACATCTTAGCAAAAAGCTTTTCCACTCTGTCTGGCAAGGAGAAACTGTGCCAGCACACAAAACATCTCCCATCGTGTTCTCGAGCTTGCATGGAGTTCTGCCGAGTGTTTTGCAAGAAGAGAAAGAAAGTCTTCCAAAACAGCTTCCAATCGAATATTCATGTGAATAGAAAAGGCAGGAGAGTGGTCAGATACGGTTTCCTCTCAGTTGGCAAGCTGCACACACAATGGCAGTGTTGTACAGCTTGCTTCTTCACCTTTGCCAAGCTGCAGAGCACAGTACCTTCTTCCTTAGTCTCTCTTCTCGTCCACATCTTAGCAAAAAGCTTTTCCACTCTGTCTGGCAAGGAGAAACTGTGCCAGCACACAAAACATCTCCCATCGTGTTCTCGAGCTTGCACGGAGGTCTGACGAGTGTTTTGCAAGAAGAGAAAGTTGTCCAAAACAGCTTCCAATCGAATATTCATGTGAATAGAAAAGGCAGGAGAGTGGTCAGGTACTGTTTTCTCTCAGTTGGCAAGCTGCACACACAATGGCAGTGTTGTACAGCTTGCTTCTTCACCTTTGCCAAGCTGCAGAGCACAGTACCTTCGTCTTTAGCCTCTCTTCTCGTCTACATCTTAGCAAAAAGCTTTTCCACTCTGTCTGGCAAGGAGAAACTGTTCCAGCACACAAAACATCTCCCATCGTGTTCTAGAGCTTGCACGGAGGTCTGCCGAGTGTTTTGCAAGAAGAGAAAGAAAGTTGTCCAAAACAGCTTCCAATCGAATATTCATGTATATAGAAAAGGCAGGAGAGTGGTCAGGTACCGTTTTCTCTCAGTTGGCAAGCTGCACACACAATGGCACTGTTGTACAGCTTGCTTCTTCACCTTTGCCAAGCTGCAGAGCACAGTGCCTTCGTCTTTAGCCTCTCTTCTCGTCTACATCTTAGCAAAAAGCTTTTCCACTCTGTCTGGCAAGGAGAAACTGTGCCAGCACACAAAACATCTCCCATCGTGTTCTAGAAGTTGCACGGAGGTCTGCCGAGTGTTTTGCAAGAAGAGAAAGAAAGTTGTCCAAAACAGCTTCCAATCGAATATTCATGTGAATAGAAAAGGCAGGAGAGTGGTCAGGTACTGTTTTCTCTCAGTTGGCAAGCTGCGCACACAATGGCAGTGTTGTACAGCTTGCTTCTTCTCCTTTGCCAAGCTGCCGCTCTCTCCGGCTCCCGGAGGCGAAGAAGCGGCTTCTTCGCGCAATGACGATTCAGCCGCTCACAGTGCTCTGCGGTGTGCGCCTTGTGCCGGAAGACGCCCGTGAGCAGAGCTTAGCTCTGCAGAGCACCGTACCTTCGTCTTTAGCCTCTCTTCTCGTCTACATCTTAGCAAAAAGCTTTTCCACTCTGTCTGGCAAGGAGAAACTGTGCCAGCACACAAAACATCTCCCATCGTGTTCTAGAGGCTGCACGGAGGTCTGCCGAGTGTTTTGCAAGAAGAGAAAGAAAGTTGTCCAAAACAGCTTCCAATCGAATATTCATGTCAATAGAAAAGGCAGGAGAGTGGTCAGGTACTGTTTTCTCTCAGTTGGCAAGCTGCACACACAATGGGACTGTTGTACAGCTTGCTTCTTCACCTTTGCCAAGCTGCAGAGCACAGTGCCTTCGTCTTTAGCCTCTCTTCTCGTCTACATTTTAGCAAAATGCTTTTCCACTCTCTCAGGCAAGGAGAAACTGTGCCAGCACACAAAACATCTCCCATCGTGCTCTAGAGGCTGCACGGAGGTCTGCCGAGTGTTTTGTAAGAAGAGAAAGAAAGTTGTCCAAAACAGCTTGCAATCGAATATTCATGTGAATAGAAAAGGCAGGAGAGTGGTCAGGTACTGTTTTCTCTCAGTTGGCAAGCTGCACACACAATGGCAGTGTTGTACAGCTTGCTTCTTCACCTTTGCCAAGCTTCAGAGCACAGTACCTTCTTCCTTAGCCTCTCTTCTCGTCTACATCTTAGCAAAAAGCTTTTCCACTCTGTCTGGCAAGGAGAAACTGTGCCAGCACACAAAACATCTCCCATCGTGTTCTCGAGCTTGCACGGAGGTCTGCCGAGTGTTTTGCAAGAAGAGAAAGAAAGTTGTCCAAAACAGCTTCCAATCGAATATTCATGTGAATAGAAAAGGCAGGAGAGTGGTCAGGTACTGTTTTCTCTCAGTTGGCAAGCTGCGCACACAATGGCACTGTTGTACAGCTTGCTTCTTCACCTTTGCCAAGCTGCAGAGCACTGTACCTTCGTCTTTAGCCTCTCTTCTCGTCTACATCTTAGCAAAAAGCTTTTTCACTCTGTCTGGCAAAGAGAAATTGTGCCAGCACAGAAAACATCTCCCATCCGGTTCTAGAGGCTGTACGGAGGTCTGCCGAGTGTTTTGCAAGAAGAGCAAGAAAGTTGCCCAAAACAGCTTCCAATCGATTATTCATGTGAATAGAAAAGGCAGGAGAGTGGTCAGGTACTGTTTTCTCTCAGTTGGCAAGCTGCACACACAAGGGAAGTGTTGTACAGCTTGCTTCTTCACCTTTGCCAAGCTGCAGAGCACAGTGCCTTCGTCTTTAGCCTCTCTTCTCGTCTACATCTTAGCAAAAAGCTTTTCCACTCTGTCTGGCAAGGAGAAACTGTGCCAGCACACAAAACATCTCCCATCGTGTTCTAGAGCTTGCACGGAGGTCTGCCGAGTGTTTTGCAAGAAGAGAAAGAAAGTTGTCCAAAACAGCTTCCAATTAAATATTCATGTGAATAGAAAAGGGAGGAGAGTGGTCAGGTACTGTTTTCTCTCAGTTGGCAAGCTGCACACACAATGGCAGTGTTGTACAGCTTGCTTCTTCACCTTTGCCATGCTGCCGCTCTCTCCGGCTCCCGGAGGCGAAGAAGCGGATTCTTCGCGCAAAGACGATTCAGCCGCTCACAGTGCTCTGCGGTGTGCGCCTTCTGCCGAAAGACGCCCGTGAGCAGAGCTTAGCTCTGCAGAGCACCGTACCTTCGTCTTTAGCCTCTCTCCTCGTCTACATCTTAGCAAAAAGCTTTTCCACTCTGTCTGGCAAGGAGAAACTGTGCCAGCACACAAAACATCTCCCATCGTGTTCTCGACCTTGCACGGAGGTCTGCCGAGTGTTTTGCAAGAAGAGAAAGAAAGTTGTCCAAAACAGCTTCCAATCGAATATTCATGTGAATAGAAAAGGCAGGAGAGTGGTCAGGTACTGTTTTCTCTCAGTTGGCAAGCTGCACACACAATGGCAGTGTTGTACAGCTTGCTTCTTCACCTTTGCCAAGCTGCAGAGCACAGTACCTTCTTCCTTAGCCTCTCTTCTCGTCCACATCTTAGCAAAAAGCTTTTCCACACTGTCTGGCAAGGAGAAACTGTGCCAGCACAAAAAACATCTCCCATCGTGTTCTCGAGCTTGCACGGACGTCTGCCGAGTGTTTTGCAAGAAGAGAAAGAAAGTTGTCCAAAACAGCTTCCAATCGAATATTCATGTGAATAGAAAAGGCAGGAGAGTGGTCAGGTACTGTTTTCTCTCAGTTGGCAAGCTGCGCACAAAATGGCACTGTTGTACAGCTTGCTTCTTCACCTTTGCCAAGCTGCAGAGCACAGTACCTTCGTCTTTAGCCTCTCTTCTCGTCTACATCTTACCAAAAAGCTTTTCCACTCTGTCTGGCAAGGAGAAATTGTGCCAGCACAGATAACATCTCCCATCGTGTTCTAGAGGCTGCACGGAGGTCTGACGAGTGTTTTGCAAGAAGAGAAAGAAAGTTGCCCAAACAGCTTCCAATCGAATATTCATGTGAATAGAAAAGGCAGGAGAGTGGTCAGGTACTGTTTTCTCTCAGTTGGCAAGCTACACACACAATGGCACTGTTGTACAGCTTGCTTCTTCACCTTTGCCAAGCTGCAGAGCACAGTGCCTTCGTCTTTAGCCTCTCTTCTCGTCTACATCTTAGCAAAAAGCTTTTCCACTCTGTCTGGCAAGGAGAAACTGTGCCAGCACAGAAAACATCTCCCATCGTGTTCTAGAGGCTGCACGGAGGTCTGCCGAGTGTTTTGCAAGAAGAGAAAGAAAGTTGTCCAAAACAGCTTCCAATCGAATATTCATGTGAATAGAAAAGGCAGGAGAGTGGTCAGATACGGTTTTCTCTCAGTTGGCAAGCTGCACACACAATGGCAGTGTTGTACAGCTTGCTTCTTCACCTTTGCCAAGCTGCAGAGCACAGTACCTTCGTCTTTAGCCTCTCTTCTCGTCTACATCTTAGCAAAAAGCTTTTCCACTCTGTCTGGCAAGGAGAAACTGTGCCAGCACAGAAAACATCTCCCATCGTGTTCTAGAGGCTGCACGGAGGTCTGCCGAGTGTTTTGCAAGAAGAGAAAGAAAGTTGTCCAAAACAGCTTCCAATCGAATATTCATGTGAATAGAAAAGGCAGGAGAGTGGTCAGGTACTGTTTTCTCTCAGTTGGCAAGCTGCACACACAATTGCAGGGTTGTACAGCTTGCTTCTTCAACTTTGCCAAGCTTCAGAGCACAGTACCTTCGTCTTTAGCCTCTCTTCTCGTCTACATCTTAGCAAAAAGCTTTTCCACTCTGTCTGGCAAGGAGAAACTGTGCCAGCACACAAAACATCTCCCATCGTGTTCTAGAAGTTGCACGGAGGTCTGCCGAGTGTTTTGCAAGAAGAGAAAGAAAGTTGTCCAAAACAGCTTCCAATCGAATATTCATGTGAATAGAAAAGGCAGGAGAGTGGTCAGATACTGTTTTCTCTCAGTTGGCAAGCTGCGCACACAATGGCAGTGTTGTACAGCTTGCTTCTACACCTTTGCCAAGCTGCCGCTCTCTCCGGCTCCCGGAGGCGAAGAAGCGGCTTCTTCGCGCAAAGACGATTCAGCCGCTCACAGTGCTCTGCGGTGTGCGCCTTCTGCCGAAAGACGCCCGTGAGCAGAGCTTAGCTCTGTAGAGCACCGTACCTTCGTCTTTAGCCTCTCTTCTCGTCTACATCTTAGCAAAAAGCTTTTCCACTCTGTCTGGCAAGGAGAAACTGTGCCAGCACACAAAACATCTCCCATCGTGTTCTAGAGCTTGCACGGAGGTCTGCCGAGTGTTTTGCAAGAAGAGAAAGAAAGTTGTCCAAAACAGCTTCCAATTAAATATTCATGTGAATAGAAAAGGCAGGAGAGTGGTCAGGTACTGTTTTCTCTCAGTTGGCAAGCTGCACACACAATGGCAGTGTTGTACAGCTTGCTTCTTCACCTTTGCCAAGCTGCAGAGCACAGTACCTTCGTCTTTAGCCTCTCTTCTCGTCTACATCTTAGCAAAAAGCTTTTCCACTCTGTCTGGTAAGGAGAAATTGTGCCAGCACAGAAAACATCTCCCATCGTGTTCTAGAGGCTGCACGGAGGTCTGACGAGTGTTTTGCAAGAAGAGAAAGAAAGTTGTCCAAAACAGCTTCCAATCGAATATTCATGTGAATATAAAAGGTAGGAGAGTTGTCACTTACTGTATTCTCTCAGTTGGCAAGCTGCACACACAAGGGAAGTGTTGTACAGCTTGCTTCTTCACCTTTGCCAAGCTGCAGAGCACAGTACCTTCGTCTTTAGCCTCTCTTCTGGTCTACATCTTACCAAAAAGCTTTTCCACACTGTCTGGCAAGGAGAAATTGTGCCAGCACAGAAAACATCTCCCATCGTGTTCTAGAGGCTGCACGGAGGTCTGCCGAGTGTTTTGCAAGAAGAGCAAGAAAGTTTCCCAAAACAGCTTCCAATCGAATATTCATGTGAATAGAAAAGGCAGGAGAGTGGTCAGGTACTGTTTTCTCTCAGTTGGCAAGCTGCACACACAATGGCACTGTTGTATAGCTTGCATCTTCACCTTTGCCAAGCTGGAGAGCACCGTACCTTCGTCTTTAGCCTCTCTTCTCGTCTACATCTTACCAAAAAGCTTTTCCACTCTGTCTGGCAAGGAGAAACTGTGCCAGCACACAAAACATCTCCCATCGTGTTCTCGACCTTGCACGGAGGTCTGCCGAGTGTTTTGCAAGAAGAGAAAGAAAGTTGTCCAAAACAGCTTCCAATCGAATATTCATGTGAATATAAAAGGTAGGAGAGTTGTCACTTACTGTGTTCTCTCACTTGGCAAGCTGCACACACAATGGCAGTGTTGTACAGCTTGCTTCTTCACCTTTGCCAAGCTGCAGAGCACAGTACCTTCGTCTTTAGCCTCTCTTCACGTCTACATCTTAGCAAAAAGCATTTCCACTCTTTCTGGCTAGGAGAAACTGTGCCAGCACACAAAACATCTCCCATCGTGTTCTAGAGGCTGCACGGAGGTCTGCCGAGTGTTTTGCAAGAAGAGCAAGAAAGTTGTCCAAAACAGCTTCCAATCGAATATTCATGTGAATAGAAAAGGCAGGAGAGTGGTCAGGTACTGTTTTCTCTCAGTTGGCAAGCTGCACACACAATGGCACTGTTGTACAGCTTGCTTCTTCACCTTTGCCAAGCTGCAGAGCACAGTACCTTCGTCTTTAGCCTCTCTTCTCGTCTACATCTTAGCAAAAAGCTTTTCCACTCTGTCTGGCAAGGAGAAATTGTGCCAGCACAGAAAACATCTCCCATCGTGTTCTAGAGGCTGCACGGAGGTCTGACGAGTGTTTTGCAAGAAGAGAAAGAAAGTTGCGCAAAACAGCTTCCAATCGAATATTCATGTGAATAGAAAAGGCAGGAGAGTGGTCAGGTACTGTTTTCTCTCAGTTGGCAAGCTGCACACACAATGGCACTGTTGTACAGCTTGCTTCTTCACCTTTGCCAAGCTGCAGAGCACCGTACCTTCGTCTTTAGCCTCTCTTCTCGTCTACATCTTAGCAAAAAGCTTTTCCACTCTGTCTGGCAAGGAGAAATTGTGCCAGCACAGAAAACATCTCCCATCGTGTTCTAGAGGCTGCACGGAGGTCTGCCGAGTGTTTTGCAAGAAGAGCAAGAAAGTTGTCCAAAACAGCTTCCAATCGAATATTCATGTGAATAGAAAAGGCAGGAGAGTGGTCAGATACGGTTTTCTCTCAGTTGGCAAGCTGCACACACAATGGCAGTGCTGTACAGCTTGCTTCTTCACCTTTGCCAAGCTTCAGAGCACACTACATTCGTCTTTAGCCCCTCTTCTCGTCTACATTTTAGCAAAAAGCTTTTCCACTCTGTCTGGCAAGGAGAAACTGTGCCAGCACACAAAACATCTCCCATCGTGTTCTAGAGGCTGCACGGATGTCTGCCGAGTGTTTTGCAAGAAGAGAAAGAAAGTTGTCCAAAACAGCTTCCAATCGAATATTCATGTGAATAGAAAAGGCAGGAGAGTGGTCAGGTACTGTTTTCTCTCACTTGGCAAGCTGCGCACACAATGGCAGTGTTGTACAGCTTGCTTCTACACCTTTGCCAAGCTGCCGCTCTCTCCGGCTCCCGGAGGCGAAGAAGCGGCTTGTTCGCGCAAAGACGATTCTGCCGCTCACAGTGCTCTGCGGTGTGCGCCTTCTGCCGAAAGACGCCCGTGAGCAGAGCTTAGCTCTGCAGAGCACCGTACCTTCGTCTTTAGCCTCTCTTCTCGTCTACATCTTAGCAAAAAGCTTTTCCACTCTGTCTGGCAAGGAGAAACTGTGCCAGCACACAAAACATCTCCCATCGTGTTCTAGAGCTTGCACGGAGGTCTGCCGAGTGTTTTGCAAGAAGAGAAAGAAAGTTGTCCAAAACAGCTTCCAATTAAATATTCATGTGAATAGAAAAGGCAGGAGAGTGGTCAGGTACTGTTTTCTCTCAGTTGGCAAGCTGCACACACAATGGCAGTGTTGTACAGCTTGCTTCTTCACCTTTGCCAAGCTGCCGCTCTCTCCACTCCCGGAGGCGAAGAAGCGGCTTCTTCGCGCAAAGACGATTCAGCCGCTCACAGTGCTCTGCGGTGTGCGCCTTCTGCCGAAAGACGCCCGTGAGCAGAGCTTAGCTCTGCAGAGCACCGTACCTTCGTCTTTAGCCTCTCTTCTCGTCTACATCTTAGCAAAAAGCTTTTCCACTCTGTCTGGCAAGGAGAAACTGTGCCAGCACACAAAACATCTCCCATCGTGTTCTAGAGGCTGCACGGAGGTCTGCCGAGTGTTTTGCAAGAAGAGAAAGAAAGTTGTCCAAAACAGCTTCCAATCGAATATTCATGTGAATAGAAAAGGCAGGAGAATGGTCAGGTACTGTTTTCTCTCAGTTGGCAAGCTGCACACACAATGGCACTGTTGTACAGCTTGCTTCTTCACCTTTGCCAAGCTGCAGAGCACAGTGCCCTCGTCTTTAGCCTCTCTTCTCGTCTACATTTTAGCAAAAAGTTTTCCACTCTGTCAGGCAAGGAGAAACTGTGCCAGCACACAAAACATCTCCCATCGTGTTCTAGAGGCTGCACGGAGGTCTGCCGAGTGTTTTGTAAGAAGAGAAAGAAAGTTGTCCAAAACAGCTTCCAATCGAATATTCATGTGAATAGAAAAGGCAGGAGAGTGGTCAGGTACTGTTTTCTCTCAGTTGGCAAGCTGCACACACAATGGCACTGTTGTACAGCTTGCTTCTTCACCTTTGCCAAGCTGCAGAGCACAGTACCTTCTTCCTTAGCCTCTCTTCTCGTCCACATCTTAGCAAAAAGCTTTTCCACTCTGTCTGGCAAGGAGAAACTGTGCCAGCACACAAAACATCTCCCATCGTGTTCTCGAGCTTGCACGGAGGTCTGCCGAGTGTTTTGCAAGAAGAGAAAGAAAGTTGTCCAAAACAGCTTCCAATCGAATATTCATGTGAATAGAAAAGGCAGGAGAGTGGTCAGGTACTGTTTTCTCTCAGTTGGCAAGCTGCGCACAAAATGACAGTGTTGTACAGCTTGCTTCTTCACCTTTGCCAAGCTGCAGAGCACAGTACTTTCGTCTTTAGCCTCTCTTCTCGTCTACATCTTAGCAAAAAGCTTTTCCACTCTGTCTGGAAAGGAGAAATTATGCCAGCACAGAAAACATCTCCCATCGTGTTCTAGAGGCTGCACGGAGGTCTGCCGAGTGTTTTGCAAGAAGAGAAAGAAAGTTGTCCAAAACAGCTTCCAATCGAATATTCATGTGAATAGAAAAGGCAGGAGAGTGGTCAGGTACTGTTTTCTCTCAGTTGGCAAGCTGCACACACAATGGCACTGTTGTACAGCTTGCTTCTTCACCTTTGCCAAGCTGCAGAGCACCGTACCTTCGTCTTTAGCCTCTCTTCTCGTCTACATCTTAGCAAAAAGCTTTTCCACTCTGTCTGGCAAGGAGAAACTGTGCCAGCACACAAAATATCTCCCATCGTGTTCTAGAAGTTGCACGGAGGTCTGCCGAGTGTTTTGCAAGAAGAGAAAGAAAGTTGTCCAAAACAGCTTCCAATCGAATATTCATGTGAATAGAAAAGGCAGGAGAGTGGTCAGATACTGTTTTCTCTCAGTTGGCAAGCTGCGCACACAATGGCACTGTTGTACACCTTGCTTCTACACCTTTGCCAAGTTGCCGCTCTCTCCGGCTCCCGGAGGCGAAGAAGCGGCTTCTTCGCGCAAAGACGATTCTGCCGCTCACAGTGCTCTGCGGTGTGCGCCTTCTGCCGAAAGACGCCCGTGAGCAGAGCTTAGCTCTGCAGAGCACCGTACCTTCGTCTTTAGCCTCTCTTCTCGTCTACATCTTAGCAAAAAGCTTTTCCACTCTGTCTGGCAAGGAGAAACTGTGCCAGCACACAAAACATCTCCCATCGTGTTCTAGAGCTTGCACGGAGGTCTGCCGAGTGTTTTGCAAGAAGAGAAAAAAGTTGTCCAAAACAGCTTCCAATTAAATATTCATGTGAATAGAAAAGGCAGGAGAGTGGTCAGGTACTGTTTTCTCTCAGTTGGCAAGCTGCACACACAATGGCAGTGTTGTACAGCTTGCTTCTTCACCTTTGCCAAGCTGCAGAGCACAGTACCTTCGTCTTTAGCCTCTCTTCTCGTCTACATCTTAGCAAAAAGCTTTTCCACTCTGTCTGGTAAGGAGAAATTGTGCCAGCACACAAAACATCTCCCATCGTGTTCTAGAGGCTGCACGGAGGTCTGACGAGTGTTTTGCAAGAAGAGAAAGAAAGTTGTCCAAAACAGCTTCCAATCGAATATTCATGTGAATAGAAAAGGCAGGAGAGTGAGCAGGTACTGTTTTCTCTCAGTTGGCAAGCTGCACACACAATGGCAGTGTTGTACAGCTTGCTTCTTCACCTTTGCCAAGCTTCAGAGCACACTACATTCGTCTTTAGCCCCTCTTCTCGTCTACATTTTAGCAAAAAGCTTTTCCACTCTGTCTGGCAAGGAGAAACTGTGCCAGCACAGAAAACATCTCCCATCGTGTTCTAGAGGCTGCACGGAGGTCTGCCGAGTGTTTAGCAAGAAGAGAAAGAAAGTTGTCCAAAACAGCTTCCAATCGAATATTCATGTGAATAGAAAAGGCAGGAGAGTGGTCAGGTACTGTTTTCTCTCAGTTGGCAAGCTGCGCACACAATGGCAGTGTTGTAGAGCTTGCTTCTACACCTTTGCCAAGCTGCCGCTCTCTCCGGCTCCCGGAGGCGAAGAAGCGGCTTCTTCGCGCAAAGACGATTCAGCCGCTCACAGTGCTCTGCGGTGTGCGCCTTCTGCCGAAAGACGCCCGTGAGCAGAGCTTAGCTCTGCAGAGCACCGTACCTTCGTCTTTAGCCTCTCTTCTCGTCTACATCTTAGCAAAAAGCTTTTCCACTCTGTCTGGCAAGGAGAAACTGTGCCAGCACACAAAACATCTCCCATCGTGTTCTAGAGCTTGCACGGAGGTCTGCCGAGTGTTTTGCAAGAAGAGAAAGAAAGTTGTCCAAAACAGCTTCCAATTAAATATTCATGTGAATAGAAAAGGCAGGAGAGTGGTCAGGTACTGTTTTCTCTCAGTTGGCAAGCTGCACACACAATGGCAGTGTTGTACAGCTTGCTTCTTCACCTTTGCCAAGCTGCAGAGCACAGTACCTTCGTCTTTAGCCTCTCTTCTCGTCTACATCTTAGCAAAAAGCTTTTCCACTCTGTCTGGTAAGGAGAAATTGTGCCAGCACAGAAAACTTCTCCCATCGTGTTCTAGAGGCTGCACGGAGGTCTGACGAGTGTTTTGCAAGAAGAGAAAGAAAGTTGTCCAAAACAGCTTCCAATCGAATATTCATGTGAATAGAAAAGGTAGGAGAGTTGTCACTTACTGTATTCTCTCAGTTGGCAAGCTGCACACACAAGGGAAGTGTTGTACAGCTTGCTTCTTCACCTTTGCCAAGCTGCAGAGCACAGTACCTTCGTCTTTAGCCTCTCTTCTGGTCTACATCTTAGCAAAAAGCATTTCCACTCTTTCTGGCTAGGAGAAACTGTGCCAGCACACAAAACACCTCCCATCGTGTTCTAGAGGCTGCACGGAGGTCTGCCGAGTGTTTTGCAAGTAGAGCAAGAAAGTTGCCCAAAACAGCTTCCAATCGAATATTCATGTGAATAGAAAAGGCAGGAGAGTGGTCAGGTACTGTTTTCTCTCAGTTGGCAAGCTGCACACACAATGGCACTGTTGTAAGGCTTGCTTCTTCACATTTGCCAAGCTGCAGAGCACAGTACCTTCGTCTTTAGCCTCTCTTCTCGTCTACATCTTAGCAAAAAGCTTTTCCACTCTGTCTGGCAAGGAGAAACTGTGCCAGCACACAAAACATCTCCCATCGTGTTCTAGAAGTTGCACGGAGGTCTGCCGAGTGTTTTGCAAGAAGAGAAAGAAAGTTGTCCAAAACAGCTTCCAATCGAATATTCATGTGAATAGAAAAGGCAGGAGTGTGGTGAGGAACTGTTTTCTCACAGTTGGCAAGCTGCGCACACAATCGCAGTGTTGTACAGCTTGCTTCTTCACCTTTGCCAAGCTGCCGCTCTCTCCGGCTCCCGGAGGCGAAGAAGCGGCTTCTTCGCGCAAAGACGATTCTGCCGCTCACAGTCCTCTGCGGTGTGCGCCTTCTGCCGAAAGAGGCCCGGGAGCAGAGCTTAGCTCCGGAGAGCACCGTACCTTCGTCTTTAGCCTCTCTTCTTATCTACATCTTAGCAAAAAGCTTTTCCACTCTGTCTGGCAAGGAGAAACTGTGCCAGCACAGAAAACATCTCCCATCGTGTTCTAGAGCTTGCACGGAGGTCTGCCGAGTGTTTTGCAAGAAGAGAAAGAAAGTTGTCCAAAACAGCTTCCAATCGAATATTCATGTGAATAGAAAAGGCAGGAGAGTGGTCAGGTACTGTTTTCTCTCAGTTGGCAAGCTGCACACACAATGGCAGTGTTGTACAACTTGCTTCTTCTCCTTTGCCAAGCTGCCGCTCTGTCCGGCTCCCGGAGGCGAAGAAGCGGATTCTTCGTGCAAAGAAGATTCCGCCGCTCACAGTGCTCTGTGGTGTGCGCCTTCTGCCGAAAGACGCCCGGGAGCAGAGCTTAGCTCCGGAGAGCACCGTACCTTCGTCTTTAGCCTCTCTTCTCGTCTACATCTTACCAAAAAGCTTTTCCACTCTGTCTGGCAAGGAGAAACTGTGCCAGCACAGAAAACCTCCCCCATCGTGTTCTAGAAGTTGCACGGAGGTCTGCCGAGTGTTTTGCAAGAAGAGAAAGAAAGTTGTCCAAAACAGCTTCCAATCGAATATTCATGTGAATAGAAAAGGCAGGAGAGTGGTCAGGTACTGTTTTCTCTCACTTGGCAAGCTGCACACACAATGGCAGTGTTGTACAACTTGCTTCTACACCTTTGCCAAGCTGCCGCTCTCTCCGGCTCCCGGAGGCGAAGAAGCGGCTTCTTCGCGCAAAGACGATTCAGCCGCTCACAGTGCTCTGCGGTGTGCGCCTTCTGCCGAAAGACGCCCGTGAGCAGAGCTTAGCTCTGCAGAGCACCGTACCTTCGTCTTTAGCCTCTCTTCTCGTCTACATCTTAGCAAAAAGCTTTTCCACTCTGTCTGGCAAGGAGAAACTGTGCCAGCACACAAAACATCTCCCATCGTGTTCTAGAGCTTGCACGGAGGTCTGCCGAGTGTTTTGCAAGAAGAGAAAGAAAGTTGTCCAAAACAGCTTCCAATTAAATATTCATGTGAATAGAAAAGGCAGGAGAGTGGTCAGGTACTGTTTTCTCTCAGTTGGCAAGCTGCACACACAATGGCAGTGTTGTACAGCTTGCTTCTTCACCCTTGCCAAGCTGCAGAGCACAGTACCTTCGTCTTTAGCCTCTCTTCTCGTCTACATCTTAGCAAAAAGCTTTTCCACTCTGTCTGGTAAGGAGAAATTGTGCCAGCACAGAAAACATCTCCCATCGTGTTCTAGAGGCTGCACGGAGGTCTGACGAGTGTTTTGCAAGAAGAGAAAGAAAGTTGTCCAAAACAGCTTCCAATCGAATATTCATGTGAATATAAAAGGTAGGAGAGTTGTCACTTACTGTGTTCTCTCACTTGGCAAGCTGCACACACAATGGCAGTGTTGTACAGCTTGCTTCTTCACCTTTGCCAAGCTGCAGAGCACAGTACCTTCGTCTTTAGCCTCTCTTCTCGTCTACATCTTAGCAAAAAGCATTTCCACTCTTTCTGGCTAGGAGAAACTGTGCCAGCACACAAAACATCTCCCATCGTGTTCTAGAGGCTGCACGGAGGTCTGCCGAGTGTTTTGCAAGAAGAGCAAGAAAGTTGTCCAAAACAGCTTCCAATCGAATATTCATGTGAATAGAAAAGGCAGGAGAGTGGTCAGGTACTGTTTTCTCTCAGTTGGCAAGCTGCACACACAATGGCACTGTTGTACAGCTTGCTTCTTCACCTTTGCCAAGCTGCAGAGCACAGTACCTTCGTCTTTAGCCTCTCTTCTCGTCTACATCTTAGCAAAAAGCTTTTCCACTCTGTCTGGCAAGGAGAAATTGTGCCAGCACAGAAAACATCTCCCATCGTGTTCTAGAGGCTGCACGGAGGTCTGACGAGTGTTTTGCAAGAAGAGAAAGAAAGTTGCGCAAAACAGCTTCCAATCGAATATTCATGTGAATAGAAAAGGCAGGAGAGTGGTCAGGTACTGTTTTCTCACAGTTGGCAAGCTGCACACACAATGGCACTGTTGTACAGCTTGCTTTTTCACCTTTGCCAAGCTGCAGAGCACCGTACCTTCGTCTTTAGCCTCTCTTCTCGTCTACATCTTAGCAAAAAGCTTTTCCACTCTCTCTGGCAAGGAGAAACTGTGCCAGCACACAAAACATCTCCCATCGTGTTCTAGAGGCTGCACGGAGGTCTGCCGAGTGTTTTGCAAGAAGAGCAAGAAAGTTGTCCAAAACAGCTTCCAATCGAATATTCATGTGAATAGAAAAGGCAGGAGAGTGGTCAGATACGGTTTTCTCTCAGTTGGCAAGCTGCACACACAATGGCAGTGCTGTACAGCTTGCTTCTTCACCTTTGCCAAGCTTCAGAGCACACTACATTCGTCTTTAGCCCCTCTTCTCGTCTACATTTTAGCAAAAAGCTTTTCCACTCTGTCTGGCAAGGAGAAACTGTGCCAGCACACAAAACATCTCCCATCGTGTTCTAGAGGCTGCACGGATGTCTGCCGAGTGTTTTGCAAGAAGAGAAAGAAAGTTGTCCAAAACAGCTTCCAATCGAATATTCATGTGAATAGAAAAGGCAGGAGAGTGGTCAGGTACTGTTTTCTCTCAGTTGGCAAGCTGCGCACACAATGGCAGTGTTGTACAGCTTGCTTCTACACCTTTGCCAAGCTGCCGCTCTCTCCGGCTCCCGGAGGCGAAGAAGCGGCTTGTTCGCGCAAAGACGATTCTGCCGCTCACAGTGCTCTGTGGTGTGCGCCTTCTGCCGAAAGACGCCCGTGAGCAGAGCTTAGCTCTGCAGAGCACCGTACCTTCGTCTTTAGCCTCTCTTCTCGTCTACATCTTAGCAAAAAGCTTTTCCACTCTGTCTGGCAAGGAGAAACTGTGCCAGCACACAAAACATCTCCCATCGTGTTCTAGAGCTTGCACGGAGGTCTGCCGAGTGTTTTGCAAGAAGAGAAAGAAAGTTGTCCAAAACAGCTTCCAATTAAATATTCATGTGAATAGAAAAGGCAGGAGAGTGGTCAGGTACTGTTTTCTCTCAGTTGGCAAGCTGCACACACAATGGCAGTGTTGTACAGCTTGCTTCTTCACCTTTGCCACACTGCCGCTCTCTCCGGCTCCCGGAGGCGAAGAAGCGGCTTCTTCGCGCAAAGACGATTCAGCCGCTCACAGTGCTCTGCAGTGTGCGCCTTCTGCCGAAAGACGCCCGTGAGCAGAGCTTAGCTCTGCAGAGCACCGTACCTTCGTCTTTAGCCTCTCTTCTCGTCTACATCTTAGCAAAAAGCTTTTCCACTCTGTCTGGCAAGGAGAAACTGTGCCAGCACACAAAACATCTCCCATCGTGTTCTAGAGGCTGCACGGAGGTCTGCCGAGTGTTTTGCAAGAAGAGAAAGAAAGTTGTCCAAAACAGCTTCCAATCGAATATTCATGTGAATAGAAAAGGCAGGAGAATGGTCAGGTACTGTTTTCTCTCAGTTGGCAAGCTGCACACACAATGGCACTGTTGTACAGCTTGCTTCTTCACCTTTGCCAAGCTGCAGAGCACAGTGCCCTCGTCTTTAGCCTCTCTTCTCGTCTACATTTTAGCAAAAAGTTTTCCACTCTGTCAGGCAAGGAGAAACTGTGCCAGCACACAAAACATCTCCCATCGTGTTCTAGAGGCTGCACGGAGGTCTGCCGAGTGTTTTGTAAGAAGAGAAAGAAAGTTGTCCAAAACAGCTTCCAATCGAATATTCATGTGAATAGAAAAGGCAGGAGAGTGGTCAGGTACTGTTTTCTCTCAGTTGGCAAGCTGCACACACAATGGCACTGTTGTACAGCTTGCTTCTTCACCTTTGCCAAGCTGCAGAGCACAGTACCTTCTTCCTTAGCCTCTCTTCTCGTCCACATCTTAGCAAAAAGCTTTTCCACTCTGTCTGGCAAGGAGAAACTGTGCCAGCACACAAAACATCTCCCATCGTGTTCTCGAGCTTGCACGGAGGTCTGCCGAGTGTTTTGCAAGAAGAGAAAGAAAGTTGTCCAAAACAGCTTCCAATCGAATATTCATGTGAATAGAAAAGGCAGGAGAGTGGTCAGGTACTGTTTTCTCTCAGTTGGCAAGCTGCGCACAAAATGACAGTGTTGTACAGCTTGCTTCTTCACCTTTGCCAAGCTGCAGAGCACAGTACTTTCGTCTTTAGCCTCTCTTCTCGTCTACATCTTAGCAAAAAGCTTTTCCACTCTGTCTGGAAAGGAGAAATTGTGCCAGCACCGAAAACATCTCCCATCGTGTTCTAGAGGCTGCACGGAGGTCTGCCGAGTGTTTTGCAAGAAGAGAAAGAAAGTTGTCCAAAACAGCTTCCAATCGAATATTCATGTGAATAGAAAAGGCAGGAGAGTGGTCAGGTACTGTTTTCTCTCAGTTGGCAAGCTGCACACACAATGGCACTGTTGTACAGCTTGCTTCTTCACCTTTGCCAAGCTGCAGAGCACCGTACCTTCGTCTTTAGCCTCTCTTCTCGTCTACATCTTAGCAAAAAGCTTTTCCACTCTGTCTGGCAAGGAGAAACTGTGCCAGCACACAAAATATCTCCCATCGTGTTCTAGAAGTTGCACGGAGGTCTGCCGAGTGTTTTGCAAGAAGAGAAAGAAAGTTGTCCAAAACAGCTTCCAATCGAATATTCATGTGAATAGAAAAGGCAGGAGAGTGGTCAGATACTGTTTTCTCTCAGTTGGCAAGCTGCGCACACAATGGCACTGTTGTACACCTTGCTTCTACACCTTTGCCAAGTTGCCGCTCTCTCCGGCTCCCGGAGGCGAAGAAGCGGCTTCTTCGCGCAAAGACGATTCTGCCGCTCACAGTGCTCTGCGGTGTGCGCCTTCTGCCGAAAGACGCCCGTGAGCAGAGCTTAGCTCTGCAGAGCACCGTACCTTCGTCTTTAGCCTCTCTTCTCGTCTACATCTTAGCAAAAAGCTTTTCCACTCTGTCTGGCAAGGAGAAACTGTGCCAGCACACAAAACATCTCCCATCGTGTTCTAGAGCTTGCACGGAGGTCTGCCGAGTGTTTTGCAAGAAGAGAAAAAAGTTGTCCAAAACAGCTTCCAATTAAATATTCATGTGAATAGAAAAGGCAGGAGAGTGGTCAGGTACTGTTTTCTCTCAGTTGGCAAGCTGCACACACAATGGCAGTGTTGTACAGCTTGCTTCTTCACCTTTGCCAAGCTGCAGAGCACCGTACCTTCGTCTTTAGCCTCTCTTCTCGTCTACATCTTAGCAAAAAGCTTTTCCACTCTGTCTGGTAAGGAGAAATTGTGCCAGCACACAAAACATCTCCCATCGTGTTCTAGAGGCTGCACGGAGGTCTGACGAGTGTTTTGCAAGAAGAGAAAGAAAGTTGTCCAAAACAGCTTCCAATCGAATATTCATGTGAATAGAAAAGGCAGGAGAGTGAGCAGGTACTGTTTTCTCTCAGTTGGCAAGCTGCACACACAATGGCAGTGCTGTACAGCTTGCTTCTTCACCTTTGCCAAGCTTCAGAGCACACTACATTCATCTTTAGCCCCTCTTCTCGTCTACATTTTAGCAAAAAGCTTTTCCACTCTGTCTCCAAGGAGAAACTGTGCCAGCACAGAAAACATCTCCCATCGTGTTCTAGAGGCTGCACGGAGGTCTGCCGAGTGTTTAGCAAGAAGAGAAAGAAAGTTGTCCAAAACAGCTTCCAATCGAATATTCATGTGAATAGAAAAGGCAGGAGAGTGGTCAGGTACTGTTTTCTCTCAGTTGGCAAGCTGCGCACACAATGGCAGTGTTGTAGAGCTTGCTTCTACACCTTTGCCAAGCTGCCGCTCTCTCCGGCTCCCGGAGGCGAAGAAGCGGCTTCTTCGCGCAAAGACGATTCAGCCGCTCACAGTGCTCTGCGGTGTGCGCCTTCTGCCGAAAGACGCCCGTGAGCAGAGCTTAGCTCTGCAGAGCACCGTACCTTCGTCTTTAGCCTCTCTTCTCGTCTACATCTTAGCAAAAAGCTTTTCCACTCTGTCTGCAAAGGAGAAACTGTGCCAGCACACAAAACATCTCCCATCGTGTTCTAGAGCTTGCACGGAGGTCTGCCGAGTGTTTTGCAAGAAGAGAAAGAAAGTTGTCCAAAACAGCTTCCAATCAAATATTCATGTGAATAGAAAAGGCAGGAGAGTGGTCAGGTACTGTTTTCTCTCAGTTGGCAAGCTGCACACACAATGGCAGTGTTGTACAGCTTGCTTCTTCACCCTTGCCAAGCTGCAGAGCACAGTACCTTCGTCTTTAGCCTCTCTTCTCGTCTACATCTTAGCAAAAAGCTTTTCCACTCTGTCTGGTAAGGAGAAATTGTGCCAGCACAGAAAACATCTCCCATCGTGTTCTAGAGGCTGCACGGAGGTCTGACAAGTGTTTTGCAAGAAGAGAAAGAAAGTTGTCCAAAACAGCTTCCAATCGAATATTCATGTGAATAGAAAAGGTAGGAGAGTTGTCACTTACTGTATTCTCTCAGTTGGCAAGCTGCACACACAAGGGAAGTGTTGTACAGCTTGCTTCTTCACCTTTGCCAAGCTGCAGAGCACAGTACCTTCGTCTTTAGCCTCTCTTCTGGTCTACATCTTAGCAAAAAGCATTTCCACTCTTTCTGGCAAGGAGAAACTGTGCCAGCACACAAAACATCTCCCATCGTGTTCTAGAGGCTGCACGGAGGTCTGCCGAGTGTTTTGCAAGTAGAGCAAGAAAGTTGCCCAAAACAGCTTCCAATCGAATATTCATGTGAATAGAAAAGGCAGGAGAGTGGTCAGGTACTGTTTTCTCTCAGTTGGCAAGCTGCACACACAATGGCACTGTTGTAAGGCTTGCTTCTTCACCTTTGCCAAGCTGCAGAGCACAGTACCTTCGTCTTCAGCCTCTCTTCTCGTCTACATCTTAGCAAAAAGCTTTTCCACTCTGTCTGGCAAGGAGAAACTGTGCCAGCACACAAAACATCTCCCATCGTGTTCTAGAAGTTGCACGGAGGTCTACCGAGTGTTTTGCAAGAAGAGAAAGAAAGTTGTCCAAAACAGCTTCCAATCGAATATTCATGTGAATAGAAAAGGCAGGAGTGTGGTGAGGAACTGTTTTCTCTCAGTTGGCAAGCTGCGCACACAATCGCAGTGTTGTACAGCTTGCTTCTTCACCTTTGCCAAGCTGCCGCTCTCTCCGGCTCCCGGAGGCGAAGAAGCGGCTTCTTCGCGCAAAGACGATTCTGCCGCTCACAGTGCTCTGCGGTGTGCGCCTTCTGCCGAAAGACGCCCGGGAGCAGAGCTTAGCTCCGGAGAGCACCGTACCTTCGTCTTTAGCCTCTCTTCTCATCTACATCTTAGCAAAAAGCTTATCCACTCTCTCTGGCAAGGAGAAACTGTGCCAGCACACAAAACATCTCCCATCGTGTTCTAGAGCTTGCACGGAGGTCTGCCGAGTGTTTTGCAAGAAGAGAAAGAAAGTTGTCCAAAACAGCTTCCAATCGAATATTCATGTGAATAGAAAAGGCAGGAGAGTGGTCAGGTACTGTTTTCTCTCAGTTGGCAAGCTGCACACACAATGGCAGTGTTGTACAACTTGCTTCTTCTCCTTTGCCAAGCTGCCGCTCTCTCCGGCTCCCGGAGGCGAAGAAGCGGCTTCTTCGTGCAAAGAAGATTCCGCCGCTCACAGTGCTCTGTGGTGTGCGCCTTCTGCCGAAAGACGCCCGGGAGCAGAGCTTAGCTCCGGAGAGCACCGTACCTTCGTCTTTAGCCTCTCTTCTCATCTACATCTTAGCAAAAAGCTTTTCCACTCTGTCTGGCAAGGAGAAACTGTGCCAGCACACAAAACCTCCCCCATCGTGTTCTAGAAGTTGCACGGAGGTCTGCCGAGTGTTTTGCAAGAAGAGAAAGAAAGTTGTCCAAAACAGCTTCCAATCGAATATTCATGTGAATAGAAAAGGCAGGAGAGTGGTCAGGTACTGTTTTCTCTCAGTTGGCAAGCTGCACACACAATGGCAGTGTTGTACAACTTGCTTCTTCACCTTTGCCAAGCTGCCGCTCTGTCCGGCTCCCGGAGGCCAAGAAGCGGCTTCTTCGTGCAAAGACGATTCCGCCGCTCACAGTGCTCTGTGGTGTGCGCCTTCTGCCGAAAGACGCCCGGGAGCAGAGCTTAGCTCCGGAGAGCACCGTACCTTCGTCTTTAGACTCTCTTCTCATCTACATATTATCAAAAAGCTTTTCCTCTCTGTCTGGCAAGGAGAAACTGTGCCAGCACAGAAAACATCTCCCATCGTGTTCTAGAAGTTGCACGGAGGTCTGCCGAGTGTTTTGCAAGAAGAGAAAGAAAGTTGTCCAAAACAGCTTGCAATCGAATATTCATGTGAATAGAAAAGGCAGGAGAGTGGTCAGGTACTGTTTTCTCCCAGTTGGCAAGCTGCACACACAATGGCAGTGTTGTACAGCTTGCTTCTTCACCTTTGCCAAGCTGCAGAGCACAGTACCTTCGTCTTTAGACTCTCTTCTGGTGTACATCTTAGCAAAAAGCTTTTCCACTCTGTCTGGCAAGGAGAAACTGTGCCAGCACACAAAACATCTCCCATCGTGTTCTAGAGGCTGCACGGAGGTCTGCCGAGTGTTTTGCAAGAAGAGAAATAAAGTTGTCCAAAACAGCTTCCAATCGAATATTCATGTGAATAGAAAAGGCAGGAGAGTGGTCAGGTACTGTTTTCTCTCAGTTGGCAAGCTGCGCACACAATGGCAGTGTTGTACAGCTTGCTTCTTCACCTTTGCCATGCTGCCGCTCCATCCGGCTCCCGGAGGCGAAGAAGCGGCTTCTTCGCGCAAAGACGATTCTGCCGTTCACAGTGCTCTGCGGTGTGCGCCTTCTGCCGAAATACGCCCGGGAGCAGAGCTTAGCTCTGCAGAGCACCGTACCTTCGTCTTTAGCCTCTCTTCTCGTCTACCTCTTAGCCAAAAGCTTTTCCACTCTGGCTGGCAAGGCGAAACCGTGCCAGCACACAAAACATCTCCCATCGTGTTCTAGAGCTTGCACGGAGGTCTGCCGAGTGTTTTGCAAGAAGAGAAAGAAAGTTGTCCAAAACAGCTTCCAATCGAATATTCATGTGAATAGAAAAGGCAGGAGAGTGGTCAAATACTGTTTCTTCTCAGTTGGCAAGCTGCACACACAATGGCACTGTTGTACAGCTTGCTTCTTGACCGTTGCGAAGCTGCCGCTCTCTCCGGCTCCCGGAGGCGAAGAAGCGGCTTCTTCGCGCAAAGACGATTCTGCCGCTCACAGTGCTCTGCGGTGTTCGCCTTCTGCCGAAAGACGCCCGGGAGCAGAGCTTAGCTCTGCAGAGCACCGTACCTTCGTCTTTAGCCTCTCTTCTCGTCTACATCTTAGCAAAAAGCTTTTCCACTCTGTCTGGCAAGGAGAAACTGTGCCAGCACACAAAACATCTCCCATCGTGTTCTAGAGCTTGCACGGAGGTCTGCCGAGTGTTTTGCAAGAAGAGAAAGAAAGTTGTCCAAAACAGCTTCCAATTAAATATTCATGTGAATAGAAAAGGCAGGAGAGTGGTCAGGTAGTGTTTTCTCTCAGTTGGCAAGCTGCACACACAATGGCAGTGTTGTACAGCTTGCTTCTTCACCTTTGCCAAGCTGCAGAGCACAGTACCTTCGTCTTTAGCCTCTCTTCTCGTCTACATCTTAGCAAAAAGCATTTCCACTCTGTCTGGTAAGGAGAAATTGTGCCAGCACACAAAACATCTCCCATCGTGTTCTAGAGGCTGCACGGAGGTCTGACGAGTGTTTTGCAAGAAGAGAAAGAAAGTTGTCCAAAACAGCTTCCAATCGAATATTCATGTGAATAGAAAAGGCAGGAGAGTGAGCAGGTACTGTTTTCTCTCAGTTGGCAAGCTGCACACAAAATGGCAGTGCTGTACAGCTTGCTTCTTCACCTTTGCCAAGCTTCAGAGCACACTACATTCGTCTTTAGCCCCTCTTCTCGTCTACATTTTAGCAAAAAGCTTTTCCACTCTGTCTGGCAAGGAGAAACTGTGCCAGCACAGAAAACATCTCCCATCGTGTTCTAGAGGCTGCACGGAGGTCTGCCGAGTGTTTAGCAAGAAGAGAAAGAAAGTTGTCCAAAACAGCTTCCAATCGAATATTCATGTGAATAGAAAAGGCAGGAGAGTGGTCAGGTACTGTTTTCTCTCAGTTGGCAAGCTGCGCACACAATGGCAGTGTTGTAGAGCTTGCTTCTACACCTTTGCCAAGCTGCCGCTCTCTCCGGCTCCCGGAGGCGAAGAAGCGGCTTCTTCGCGCAAAGACGATTCTGCCGCTCACACTGCTCTGCGGTGTGCGCCTTCTGCCGAAAGACGCCCGTGAGCAGAGCTTAGCTCTGCAGAGCACCGTACCTTCGTCTTTAGCCTCTCTTCTCGTCTACATCTTAGCAAAAAGCTTTTCCACTCTGTCTGGCAAGGAGAAACTGTGCCAGCACACAAAACATCTCCCATCGTGTTCTAGAGCTTGCACGGAGGTCTGCCGAGTGTTTTGCAAGAAGAGAAAGAAAGTTGTCCAAAACAGCTTCCAATCGAATATTCATGTGAATAGAAAAGGCAGGAGAGTGGTCAGGTACTGTTTTCTCTCAGTTGGCAAGCTGCACACACAATGGCAGTGTTGTACAGCTTGCTTCTTCACCTTTGCCAAGCTGCAGAGCACAGTACCTTCGTCTTTAGCCTCTCTTCTCGTCTACATCTTAGCAAAAAGCTTTTCCACTCTGTCTGGTAAGGAGAAATTGTGCCAGCACAGAAAACTTCTCCCATCGTGTTCTAGAGGCTGCACGGAAGTCTGACGAGTGTTTTGCAAGAAGAGAAAGAAAGTTGTCCAAAACAGCTTCCAATCGAATATTCATGTGAATATAAAAGGTAGGAGAGTTGTCACTTACTGTATTCTCTCAGTTGACAAGCTGCACACACAAGGGAAGTGTTGTACAGCTTGCTTCTTCACCTTTGCCAAGCTGCAGAGCACAGTACCTTCGTCTTTAGCCTCTCTTCTGGTCTACATCTTAGCAAAAAGCATTTCCACTCTTTCTGGCAAGGAGAAACTGTGCCAGCACACAAAACACCTCCCATCGTGTTCTAGAGGCTGCACGGAGGTCTGCCGAGTGTTTTGCAAGTAGAGCAAGAAAGTTGCCCAAAACAGCTTCCAATCGAATATTCATGTGAATAGAAAAGGCAGGAGAGTGGTCAGGTACTGTTTTCTCTCAGTTGGCAAGCTGCACACACAATGGCACTGTTGTAAGGCTTGCTTCTTCACCTTTGCCAAGCTGCAGAGCACAGTACCTTCGTCTTTAGCCTCTCTTCTCGTCTACATCTTAGCAAAAAGCTTTTCCACTCTGTCTGGCAAGGAGAAACTGTGCCAGCACACAAAACATCTCCCATCGTGTTCTAGAAGTTGCACGGAGGTCTACCGAGTGTTTTGCAAGAAGAGAAAGAAAGTTGTCCAAAACAGCTTCCAATCGAATATTCATGTGAATAGAAAAGGCAGGAGTGTGGTGAGGAACTGTTTTCTCTCAGTTGGCAAGCTGCGCACACAATCGCAGTGTTGTACAGCTTGCTTCTTCACCTTTGCCAAGCTGCCGCTCTCTCCGGCTCCCGGAGGCGAAGAAGCGGCTTCTTCGCGCAAAGACGATTCTGCCGCTCACAGTCCTCTGCGGTGTGCGCCTTCTGCCGAAAGAGGCCCGGGAGCAGAGCTTAGCTCCGGAGAGCACCGTACCTTCGCCTTTAGCCTCTCTTCTCATCTACATCTTAGCAAAAAGCTTTTCCACTCTGTCTGGCAAGGAGAAACTGTGCCAGCACAGAAAACATCTCCCATCGTGTTCTAGAGCTTGCACGGAGGTCTGCCGAGTGTTTTGCAAGAAGAGAAAGAAAGTTGTCCAAAACAGCTTCCAATCAAATATTCATGTGAATAGAAAAGGCAGGAGAGTGGTCAGGTACTGTTTTCTCTCAGTTGGCAAGCTGCACACACAATGGCAGTGTTGTACAACTTGCTTCTTCTCCTTTGCCAAGCTGCCGCTCTGTCCGGCTCCCGGAGGCGAAGAAGCGGATTCTTCGTGCAAAGAAGATTCCGCCGCTCACAGTGCTCTGTGGTGTGCGCCTTCTGCCGAAAGACGCCCGGGAGCAGAGCTTAGCTCCGGAGAGCACCGTACCTTCGTCTTTAGCCTCTCTTCTCATCTACATCTTAGCAAAAAGCTTTTCCACTCTGTCTGGCAAGGAGAAACTGTGCCAGCACAGAAAACCTCCCCCATCGTGTTCTAGAAGTTGCACGGAGGTCTGCCGAGTGTTTTGCAAGAAGAGAAAGAAAGTTGTCCAAAACAGCTTCCAATCAAATATTCATGTGAATAGAAAAGGCAGGAGAGTGGTCAGGTACTGTTTTCTCACAGTTGGCAAGCTGCACACACAATGGCAGTGTTGTACAACTTGCTTCTTCACCTTTGCCAAGCTGCCGCTCTGTCCGGCTCCCGGAGGCCAAGAAGCGGCTTCTTCGTGCAAAGACGGTTCCGCCGCTCACAGTGCTCTGTGGTGTGCGCCTTCTGCCGAAAGACGCCCGGGAGCAGAGCTTAGCTCCGGAGAGCACCGTACCTTCGTCTTTAGACTCTCTTCTCATCTACATCTTATCAAAAAGCTTTTCCTCTCTGTCTGGCAAGGAGAAACTGTGCCAGCACAGAAAACATCTCCCATCGTGTTCTAGAAGTTGCACGGAGGTCTGCCGAGTGTTTTGCAAGAAGAGAAAGAAAGTTGTCCAAAACAGCTTCCAATCGAATATTCCTGTGAATAGAAAAGGCAGGAGAGTGGTCAGGTACTGTTTTCTCCCAGTTGGCAAGCTGCACACACAATGGCAGTGTTGTACAGCTTGCTTCTTCACCTTTGCCAAGCTGCAGAGCACAGTACCTTCGTCTTTAGACTCTCTTCTCGTCTACATCTTAGCAAAAAGCTTTTCCACTCTGTCTGGCAAGGAGAAACTGTGCCAGCAGAGAAAACATCTCCCATCGTGTTCTAGAGGCTGCACGGAGGTCTGCCGAGTGTTTTGCAAGAAGAGAAAGAAAGTTGTCCAAAACAGCTTCCAATCGAATATTCATGTGAATAGAAAAGGCAGGAGAGTGGTCAGGTACTGTTTTCTCTCAGTTGGCAAGCTGCGCACACAATGGCAGTGTTGTAGAGCTTGCTTCTACACCTTTGCCAAGCTGCCGCTCTCTCCGGCTCCAGGAGGCGAAGAAGCGGCTTCTTCGCGCAAAGACGATTCAGCCGCTCACAGTGCTCTGCGGTGTGCGCCTTCTGCCGAAAGACGCCCGTGAGCAGAGCTTAGCTCTGCAGAGCACCGTACCTTCGTCTTTAGCCTCTCTTCTCGTCTACATCTTAGCAAAAAGCTTTTCCACTCTGTCTGGCAAGGAGAAACTGTGCCAGCACACAAAACATCTCCCATCGTGTTCTAGAGCTTGCACGGAGGTCTGCCGAGTGTTTTGCAAGAAGAGAAAGAAAGTTGTCCAAAACAGCTTCCAATTAAATATTCATGTGAATAGAAAAGGCAGGAGAGTGGTCAGGTACTGTTTTCTCTCAGTTGGCAAGCTGCACACACAATGGCAGTGTTGTACAGCTTGCTTCTTCACCTTTGCCAAGCTGCAGAGCACAGTACCTTCGTCTTTAGCCTCTCTTCTCGTCTACATCTTAGCAAAAAGCTTTTCCACTCTGTCTGGTAAGGAGAAATTGTGCCAGCACAGAAAACTTCTCCCATCGTGTTCTAGAGGCTGCACGGAAGTCTGACGAGTGTTTTGCAAGAAGAGAAAGAAAGTTGTCCAAAACAGCTTCCAATCGAATATTCATGTGAATATAAAAGGTAGGAGAGTTGTCACTTACTGTATTCTCTCAGTTGACAAGCTGCACACACAAGGGAAGTGTTGTACAGCTTGCTTCTTCACCTTTGCCAAGCTGCAGAGCACAGTACCTTCGTCTTTAGCCTCTCTTCTGGTCTACATCTTAGCAAAAAGCATTTCCACTCTTTCTGGCAAGGAGAAACTGTGCCAGCACACAAAACACCTCCCATCGTGTTCTAGAGGCTGCACGGAGGTCTGCCGAGTGTTTTGCAAGTAGAGCAAGAAAGTTGCCCAAAACAGCTTCCAATCGAATATTCATGTGAATAGAAAAGGCAGGAGAGTGGTCAGGTACTGTTTTCTCTCAGTTGGCAAGCTGCACACACAATGGCACTGTTGTAAGGCTTGCTTCTTCACCTTTGCCAAGCTGCAGAGCACAGTACCTTCGTCTTTAGCCTCTCTTCTCGTCTACATCTTAGCAAAAAGCTTTTCCACTCTGTCTGGCAAGGAGAAACTGTGCCAGCACACAAAACATCTCCCATCGTGTTCTAGAAGTTGCACGGAGGTCTACCGAGTGTTTTGCAAGAAGAGAAAGAAAGTTGTCCAAAACAGCTTCCAATCGAATATTCATGTGAATAGAAAAGGCAGGAGTGTGGTGAGGAACTGTTTTCTCTCAGTTGGCAAGCTGCGCACATAATCGCAGTGTTGTAGAGCTTGCTTCTTCACCTTTGCCAAGCTGCCGCTCTCTCCGGCTCCCGGAGGCGAAGAAGCGGCTTCTTCGCGCAAAGACGATTCTGCCGCTCACAGTCCTCTGCGGTGTGCGCCTTCTGCCGAAAGAGGCCCGGGAGCAGAGCTTAGCTCCGGAGAGCACCGTACCTTCGCCTTTAGCCTCTCTTCTCATCTACATCTTAGCAAAAAGCTTTTCCACTCTGTCTGGCAAGGAGAAACTGTGCCAGCACAGAAAACATCTCCCATCGTGTTCTAGAGCTTGCACGGAGGTCTGCCGAGTGTTTTGCAAGAAGAGAAAGAAAGTTGTCCAAAACAGCTTCCAATCAAATATTCATGTGAATAGAAAAGGCAGGAGAGTGGTCAGGTACTGTTTTCTCTCAGTTGGCAAGCTGCACACACAATGGCAGTGTTGTACAACTTGCTTCTTCTCCTTTGCCAAGCTGCCGCTCTGTCCGGCTCCCGGAGGCGAAGAAGCGGATTCTTCGTGCAAAGAAGATTCCGCCGCTCACAGTGCTCTGTGGTGTGCGCCTTCTGCCGAAAGACGCCCGGGAGCAGAGCTTAGCTCCGGAGAGCACCGTACCTTCGTCTTTAGCCTCTCTTCTCATCTACATCTTAGCAAAAAGCTTTTCCACTCTGTCTGGCAAGGAGAAACTGTGCCAGCACAGAAAACCTCCCCCATCGTGTTCTAGAAGTTGCACGGAGGTCTGCCGAGTGTTTTGCAAGAAGAGAAAGAAAGTTGTCCAAAACAGCTTCCAATCAAATATTCATGTGAATAGAAAAGGCAGGAGAGTGGTCAGGTACTGTTTTCTCTCAGTTGGCAAGCTGCACACACAATGGCATTGTTGTAAAACTTGCTTCTTCACCTTTGCCAAGCTGCCGCTCTGTCCGGCTCCCGGAGGCCAAGAAGCGGCTTCTTCGTGCAAAGACGGTTCCGCCGCTCACAGTGCTCTGTGGTGTGCGCCTTCTGCCGAAAGACGCCCGGGAGCAGAACTTAGCTCCGGAGAGCACCGTACCTTCGTCTTTAGACTCTCTTCTCATCTACATCTTATCAAAAAGCTTTTCCTCTCTGTCTGGCAAGGAGAAACTGTGCCAGCACAGAAAACATCTCCCATCGTGTTCTAGAAGTTGCACGGAGGTCTGCCGAGTGTTTTGCAAGAAGAGAAAGAAAGTTGTCCAAAACAGCTTCCAATCGAATATTCCTGTGAATAGAAAAGGCAGGAGAGTGGTCAGGTACTGTTTTCTCCCAGTTGGCAAGCTGCACACACAATGGCAGTGTTGTACAGCTTGCTTCTTCACCTTTGCCAAGCTGCAGAGCACAGTACCTTCGTCTTTAGACTCTCTTCTCGTCTACATCTTAGCAAAAAGCTTTTCCACTCTGTCTGGCAAGGAGAAACTGTGCCAGCAGAGAAAACATCTCCCATCGTGTTCTAGAGGCTGCACGGAGGTCTGCCGAGTGTTTTGCAAGAAGAGAAAGAAAGTTGTCCAAAACAGCTTCCAATCGAATATTCATGTGAATAGAAAAGGCAGGAGAGTGGTCAGGTACTGTTTTCTCTCAGTTGGCAAGCTGCGCACACAATGGCAGTGTTGTAGAGCTTGCTTCTACACCTTTGCCAAGCTGCCGCTCTCTCCGGCTCCAGGAGGCGAAGAAGCGGCTTCTTCGCGCAAAGACGATTCAGCCGCTCACAGTGCTCTGCGGTGTGCGCCTTCTGCCGAAAGACGCCCGTGAGCAGAGCTTAGCTCTGCAGAGCACCGTACCTTCGTCTTTAGCCTCTCTTCTCGTCTACATCTTAGCAAAAAGCTTTTCCACTCTGTCTGGCAAGGAGAAACTGTGCCAGCACACAAAACATCTCCCATCGTGTTCTAGAGCTTGCACGGAGGTCTGCCGAGTGTTTTGCAAGAAGAGAAAGAAAGTTGTCCAAAACAGCTTCCAATTAAATATTCATGTGAATAGAAAAGGCAGGAGAGTGGTCAGGTACTGTTTTCTCTCAGTTGGCAAGCTGCACACACAATGGCAGTGTTGTACAGCTTGCTTCTTCACCCTTGCCAAGCTGCAGAGCACCGTACCTTCGTCTTTAGCCTCTCTTCTTGTCTACATCTTAGCAAAAAGCTTTTCCACTCTGTCTGGTAAGGAGAAATTGTGCCAGCACAGAAAACATCTCCCATCGTGTTCTAGAGGCTGCACGGAGGTCTGACGAGTGTTTTGCAAGAAGAGAAAGAAAGTTGTCCAAAACAGCTTCCAATCGAATATTCATGTGAATAGAAAAGGTAGGAGAGTTGTCACTTACTGTATTCTCTCAGTTGGCAAGCTGCACACACAAGGGAAGTGTTGTACAGCTTGCTTCTTCACCTTTGCCAAGCTGCAGAGCACAGTACCTTCGTCTTTAGCCTCTCTTCTGGTCTACATCTTAGCAAAAAGCATTTCCACTCTTTCTGGCTAGGAGAAACTGTGCCAGCACACAAAACATCTCCCATCGTGTTCTAGAGGCTGCACGGAGGTCTGCCGAGTGTTTTGCAAGTAGAGCAAGAAAGTTGCCCAAAAGAGCTTCCAATCGAATATTCATGTGAATAGAAAAGGCAGGAGAGTGGTCAGGTACTGTTTTCTCCCAGTTGGCAAGCTGCACACACAATGGCAGTGTTGTACAGCTTGCTTCTTCACCTTTGCCAAGCTGCAGAGCACAGTACCTTCGTCTTTAGACTCTCTTCTCGTCTACATCTTAGCAAAAAGCTTTTCCACTCTGTCTGGCAAGGAGAAACTGTGCCAGCACAGAAAACATCTCCCATCGTGTTCTAGAAGTTGCACGGAGGTCTGCCGAGTGTTTTGCAAGAAGAGAAAGAAAGTTGTCCAAAACAGCTTCCAATCGAATATTCATGTGAATAGAAAAGGCAGGAGTGTGGTGAGGAACTGTTTTCTCTCAGTTGGCAAGCTGCGCACACAATGGCAGTTTTGTACAGCTTGCTTCTTCACCTTTGCCAAGCTGCCGCTCTCTCCGGCTCCCGGAGGCGAAGAAGCGGCTTCTTCGTCCAAAGACGATTCTGCCGCTCACAGTGCTCTGCGATGTGCGCCTTCTGCCGAAAGACGCCCGGGAGCAGAGCTTAGCTCCGGAGAGCACCGTACCTTCGTCTTTAGCCTCTCTTCTCATCTACATCTTAGCAAAAAGCTTTTCCACTCTGTCTGGCAAGGAGAAACTGTGCCAGCACAGAAAACCTCTCCCATCGTGTTCTAGAAGTTGTACGGAGGTCTGCCGAGTGTTTTGCAAGAAGAGAAAGAAAGTTGTCCAAAACAGCTTCCAATCGAATATTCATGTGAATAGAAAAGGCAGGAGAATGGTCAGGCAGTGTTTTCTCTCAGTTGGCAAGCTGCACACACAATGGCAGTGTTGTACAACTTGCTTCTTCACCTTTGCCAAGCTGCCGCTCTGTCCGGCTCCCGGAGGCGAAGAAGCGGCTTCTTCGTGCAAAGACGATTCCGCCGCTCACAGTGCTCTGTGGTGTGCGCCTTCTGCCGAAAGACGCCCGGGAGCAGAGCTTAGCTCCAGAGAGCACCGTACCTTCGTCTTTAGCCTCTCTTCTCGTCTACATCTTGGCAAAAAGCTTTTCCTCTCTGTCTGGCAAGGAGAAACTGTGCCAGCACACAAAACATCTCCCATCGTGTTCTCGAGCTTGCACGGAGGTCTGCCGAGTGTTTTGCAAGAAGAGAAAGAAAGTTGTCCAAAACAGCTTGCAATCGAATATTCATGTGAATAGAAAAGGCAGGAGAGTGGTCAGGTACTGTTTTCTCTCAGTTGGCAAGCTGCGCACACAATCGCAGTGTTGTACAGCTTGCTTCTTCACCTTTGCCAAGCTGCAGAGCACAGTACCTTCTTCCTTAGCCTCTCTTCTCGTCTACATCTTAGCAAAAAGCTTTTCCTCTCTGTCTGGCAAGGAGAAACTGTGCCAGCACAGAAAACCTCTCCCATCGTGTTCTAGAAGTTGCACGGAGGTCTGCCGTGTGTTTTGCAAGAAGAGAAATAAAGTTGTCCAAAACAGCTTCCAATCGAATATTCATGTGAATAGAAAAGGCAGGAGAGTGGTCAGGTACTGTTTTCTCTCAGTTGGCAAGCTGCGCACACAATGGCAGTGTTGTACAGCTTGCTTCTTCACCTTTGCCATGCTGCCGCTCCATCCGGCTCCCGGAGGCGAAGAAGCGGCTTCTTCGCGCAAAGACGATTCTGCCGCTCACAGTGCTCTGCGGTGTTCGCCTTCTGCCGAAAGACGCCCGGGAGCAGAGCTTAGCTCTGCAGAGCACCGTACCTTCGTCTTTAGCCTCTCTTCTCGTCTACATCTTAGCAAAAAGCTTTTCCACTCTGTCTGGCAAGGAGAAACTGTGCCAGCACACAAAACATCTCCCATCGTGTTCTAGAAGTTGAACGGAGATCTGCCGAGTGTTTTGCAAGAAGAGAAAGAAAGTTGTCCTAAACAGCTGCCAATCGAATATTCATGTGAATAGAAAAGGCAGGAGAGTGGTCAGGTAGTGTTTTCTCTCAGTTGGCAAGCTGCACACACAATGGCACTGTTGTATAGCTTGCTTCTTCACCTTTGCCAAGCTGCAGAGCACAGTACCTTCGTCTTTAGACTCTCTTCTCGTCTATATCTTAGCAAAAAGCTTTTCCACTCTGTCTGGCAAGGAGAAACTGTGCCAGCACACAAAACATCTCCCATCGTGTTCTAGAAGTTGCACGGAGGTCTGCCGAGTGTTTTGCAAGAAGAGAAAGAAAGTTGTCCAAAACAGCTTCCAATCGAATATTCATGTGAATAGAAAAGGCAGGAGAATGGTCAGGCAGTGTTTTCTCTCAGTTGGCAAGCTGCACACACAATGGCAGTGTTGTACAACTTGCTTCTTCACCTTTGCCAAGCTGCCGCTCTGTCCGGCTCCCGGAGGCGAAGAAGCGGCTTCTTCGTGGAAAGACGATTCCGCCGCTCACAGTGCTCTGTGGTGTGCGCCTTCTGCCGAAAGACGCCCGGGAGCAGAGCTTAGCTCCAGAGAGCACCGTACCTTCGTCTTTAGCCTCTCTTCTCGTCTACATTTTGGCAAAAAGCTTTTCCTCTCTGTCTGGCAAGGAGAAACTGTGCCAGCACACAAAACATCTCCCATCGTGTTCTCGAGCTTGCACGGAGGTCTGCCGAGTGTTTTGCAAGAAGAGAAAGAAAGTTGTCCAAAACAGCTTCCAATCGAATATTCATGTGAATAGAAAAGGCAGGAGAGTGGTCAGGTACTGTTTTCTCTCAGTTGGCAAGCTGCGCACACAATCGCAGTGTTGTACAGCTTGCTTCTTCACCTTTGCCAAGCTGCAGAGCACAGTACCTTCTTCCTTAGCCTCTCTTCTCGTCTACATCTTAGCAAAAAGCTTTTCCTCTCTGTCTGGCAAGGAGAAACTGTGCCAGCACAGAAAACCTCTCCCATCGTGTTCTAGAAGTTGCACGGAGGTCTGCCGTGTGTTTTGCAAGAAGAGAAAGAAAGTTGTCCAAAACAGCTTCCAATCGAATATTCATGTGAATAGAAAAGGCAGGAGAGTGGTCAGGTACTGTTTTCTCTCAGTTGGCAAGCTGCACACACAATGGCAGTGTTGTACAACTTGCTTCTTCACCTTTGCCAAGCTGCCGCTCTGTCCGGCTCCCGGAGGCGAAGAAGCGGCTTCTTCGTGCAAAGACGATTCCGCCGCTCACAGTGCTCTGTGGTGTGCGCCTTCTGCCGAAAGACGCCCGGGAGCAGAGCTTAGCTCCGGAGAGCACCGTACCTTCGTCTTTAGCCTCTCTTCTCGTCTACATCTTAGCAAAAAGCTTTTCCTCTCTGTCTGGCAAGGAGAAACTGTGCCAGCACAGAAAACATCTCCCATCGTGTTCTAGAAGTTGCACGGAGGTCTGCCGAGTGTTTTGCAAGAAGAGAAAGAAAGTTGTCCTAAACAGCTTCCAATCGAATATTCATGTGAATAGAAAAGGCAGGAGAGTGGTCAGGTACTGTTTTCTCTCAGTTGGCAAGCTGCGCACACAATCGCCGTGTTGTACAGCTTGCTTCTTCACCTTTGCCAAGCTGCCGCTCTGTCCGGCTCCCGGAGGCGAAGAAGCGGCTTCTTCGCGCAAAGACGATTCTGCCGCTCACCGTGCTCTGCGGTGTGCGCCTTCTGCCGAAAGACGCCCGGGAGCAGTGCTTAGCTCTGCAGAGCACCGTACTATCGTCTTTAGCCTCTCTTCTCGTCTACATCTTAGCAAAAAGCTTTTCCGCTGTGTCTGGCAAGGAGAAACTGTGCCAGCACACAAAACATCTCCCATCGTGTTCTAGAAGTTGAACGGAGGTCTGCCGAGTGTTTTGCAAGAAGAGAAAGAAAGTTGTCCAAAACAGCTTCCAATCGAATATTCATGTGAATAGAAAAGGCAGGAGAATGGTCAGGTACTGTTTTCTCTCAGTTGGCAAGCTGCACACACAATGGCAGTGTTGTACAACTTGCTTCTTCACCTTTGCCAAGCTGCCGCTCTGTCCGGCTCCCGGAGGCGAAGAAGCGGCTTCTTCGTGCAAAGACGATTCCGCCGCTCACAGAGCTCTGTGGTGTTCGCCTTCTGCCGGAAGACGCCCGGGAGCAGAGCTTAGCTCCAGAGAGCACCGTACCTTCGTCTTTAGCCTCTCTTCTCGTCTACATCTTAGCAAAAAGCTTTTCCTCTCTGTCTGGCAAGGAGAAACTGTGCCAGCACACAAAACATCTCCCATCGTGTTCTCGAGCTTGCACGGAGGTCTGCCGAGTGTTTTGCAAGAAGAGAAAGAAAGTTGTCCAAAACAGCTTCCAATCGAATATTCATGTGAATAGAAAAGGCAGGAGAGTGGTCAGGTACTGTTTTCTCTCAGTTGGCAAGCTGCGCACACAATCGCAGTGTTGTACAGCTTGCTTCTTCACCTTTGCCAAGCTGCAGAGCACAGTACCTTCTTCCTTAGCCTCTCTTCTCGTCTACATCTTAGCAAAAAGCTTTTCCACTCTGTCTGGCAAGGAGAAACTGGGCCAGCATAGAAAACATCTCCCATCGTGTTCTAGAGCTTGCACGGAGGTCTGACGAGTGTTTTGCAAGAAGAGAAAGAAAGTTGTCCAAAACAGCTTCCAATCGAATATTCATGTGAATAGAAAAGGCAGGAGAGTGGTCAGGTACTGTTTTCTCTCAGTTGGCAAGCTGCACACACAATGGCAGTGTTGCACAGCTTGCTTCTTCACCTTTGCCATGCTGCAGAGCACCATACCTTCGTTTTTAGCCTCTCTTCTCGTCTACATCTTAGCAAAAAGCTTTTCCACTCTGTCTGGCAAGGAGAATCTGTGCCAGCACAGAAAACATCTCCCATCGTGTTCTAGAGCTTGCACGGAGGTCTGCCGAGTGTTTTGCAAGAAGAGAAAGAAAGCTGTCCAAAACAGCTTCCAATCGAATATTCATGTGAATAGAAAAGGCAGGAGAGTGGTCAGGTACTGTTTTCTCTCAGTTGGCAAGCTGCACACACAGTGGCAGTGTTGTACAGCTTGCTTCTTCACCTTTGCCAAGCTGCAGAGCACAGTACCTTCGTCTTTAGCCTCTCTTCTCGTCTACATCTTAGCAAAAAGCTTTTCCACTCTGTCTGGCAAGGAGAAACCGTGCCAGCACACAAAACATCTCCCATCGTGTTCTAGAGCTTGCACGGAGGTCTGCCGAGTGTTTTGCAAGAAGAGAAAGAAAGTTGTCCAAAACAGCTTCCAATCGAATATTCATGTGAATAGAAAAGGCAGGAGAGTGGTCAGGTACTGTTTTCTCTCAGTTGGCAAGCTGCACACACAATGGCAGTGTTGTACAGCTTGCTTCTTCACCTTTGCCAAGCTGCCGCTCTCTCCGGCTCCCGGAGGCGAAGAAGCGGCTTCTTCGCGCAAAGACGATTCTGCCGCTCACAGTGCTCTGCGGTGTGCGCCTTCTGCCGAAAGACGCCCGGGAGCAGAGCTTAGCTCTGCAGAGCACCGTACCTTCGTCTTTAGCCTCTCTTCTCGTCTACATCTTAGCAAAAAGCTTTTCCACTCTGTCTGGCAAGGAGAAACTGTGCCAGCACAGAAAATATCTCCCATCGTGTTCTAGAGGCTGCACCGAGGTCTGCCGAGTGTTTTGCAAGAAGAGAAAGAAAGTTGTCCTAAACAGCTTCCAATCGAATATTCATGTGAATAGAAAAGGCAGGAGAGTGGTCAGGTACTGTTTTCTCTCAGTTGGCAAGCTGCACACACAATGGCAGTGTTGTACAGCTTGCTTCTTCACCTTTGCCAAGCTGCAGAGCACAGTACCTTCGTCTTTAGCCTCTCTTCTCGTCTACATCTTAGCAAAAAGCTTTTCCACTCTGTCTGGCAAGGAGAAACCGTGCCAGCACACAAAACATCTCCCATCGTGTTCTAGAGCTTGCACGGAGGTCTGCCGAGTATTTAGCAAGAAGAGAAAGAAAGTTGTCCAAAACAGCTTCCAATCGAATATTCATGTGAATAGAAAAGGCAGGAGAGTGGTCAGGTACTGTTTTCTCTCAGTTGGCAAGCTGCACACACAATGGCAGTGTTGTACAGCTTGCTTCTTCACCTTTGCCAAGCTGCCGCTCTCTCCGGCTCCCGGAGGCGAAGAAGCGGCTTCTTCGCGCAAAGACGATTCTGCCGCTCACAGTGCTCTGCGGTGTGCGCCTTCCCCCGAAAGACGCCCGGGAGCAGAGCTTAGCTCCAGAGAGCACCGTACCTTCGTCTTTAGCCTCTCTTCTCGTCTACATCTTAGCAAAAAGCTTTTCCACTCTGTCTGGCAAGGAGAAACTGTGCCAGCACAGAAAACATCTCCCATCGTGTTCTAGAAGTTGCACGGAGGTCTGCCGAGTGTTTTGCAAGAAGAGAAAGAAAGTTGTCCAAAACAGCTTCCAATCGAATATTCATGTGAATAGAAAAGGCAGGAGAGTGGTCAGGTACTGTTTTCTCTCAGTTGGCAAGCTGCGCACACAATGGCAGTTTTGTACAGCTTGCTTCTTCACCTTTGCCAAGCTGCCGCTCTCTCCGGCTCCCGGAGGCGAAGAAGCGGCTTCTTCGCGCAAAGACGATTCTGCCGCTCACAGTGCTCTGCGGTGTGCGCCTTATGCCGAAAGACGCCCGGGAGCAGAGCTTAGCTCCGGAGAGCACCGTACCTTCGTCTTTAGCCTCTCTTCTCATCTACATCTTAGCAAAAAGCTTTTCCACTCTGTCTGGCAAGGAGAAACTGTGCCAGCACAGAAAACCTCTCCCATCGTGTTCTAGAAGTTGAACGGAGGTCTGCCGAGTGTTTTGCAAGAAGAGAAAGAAAGTTGTCCAAAACAGCTTCCAATCGAATATTCATGTGAATAGAAAAGGCAGGAGAATGGTCAGGTAGTGTTTTCTCTCAGTTGGCAAGCTGCGCACACAATGGCAGTGTTGTACAACTTGCTTCTTCACCTTTGCCAAGCTGCCGCTCTCTCCGGCTCCCGGAGGCGAAGAAGCGGCTTCTTCGTGCAAAGACGATTCCGCCGCTCACAGTGCTCTGTGGTGTGCGCCTTCTGCCGAAAGACGCCCGGGAGCAGAACTTAGCTCCAGAGAGAACCGTACCTTCGTCTTTAGCCTCTCTTCTCGTCTACATCTTAGCAAAAAGCTTTTCCTCTCTGTCTGGCACGGAGAAACTGTGCCAGCACACAAAACATCTCCCATCGTGTTCTAGAGGCTGCACGGAGGTCTGCCGAGTGTTTTGCAAGAAGAGAAAGAAAGTTGTCCAAAACAGCTTCCAATCGAATATTCATGTGAATAGAAAAGGCAGGAGAGTGGTCAGGTACTGTTTTCTCTCAGTTGGCAAGCTGCGCACACAATCGCAGTGTTGTACAGCTTGCTTCTTCACCTTTGCCAAGCTGCAGAGCACAGCACCTTCTTCCTTAGCCTCTCTTCTCGTCTACATCTTAGCAAAAAGCTTTTCATCTCTGTCTGGCACGGAGAAACTGTGCCAGCACAGAAAACCTCTCCCATCATGTTCTAGAAGTTGCACGGAGGTCTGCCGAGTGTTTTGCAAGAAGAGAAAGAAAGTTGTCCAAAACAGCTTCCAATCGAATATTCATGTGAATAGAAAAGGCAGGAGAGTGGTCAGGTACTGTTTTCTCTCAGTTGGCAAGCTGCACACACAATGGCAGTGTTGTACAACTTGCTTCTTCACCTTTGCCAAGCTGCCGCTCTGTCCGGCTCCCGGAGGCGAAGAAGCGGCTTCTTCGTGCAAAGACGATTCCGCCGCTCACAGTGCTCTGTGGTGTGCGCCTTCTGCCGAAAGACGCCCGGGAGCAGAGCTTAGCTCCGGAGAGCACCGTACCTTCGTCTTTAGCCTCTCTTCTCGTCTACATCTTAGCAAAAAGCTTTTCCTCTCTGTCTGGCAAGGAGAAACTGTGCCAGCACAGAAAACATCTCCCATCGTGTTCTAGAAGTTGCACGGAGGTCTGCCGAGTGTTTTGCAAGAAGAGAAAGAAAGTTGTCCAAAACAGCTTGCAATCGAATATTCATGTGAATAGAAAAGGCAGGAGAGTGGTCAGGTACTGTTTTCTCTCAGTTGGCAAGCTGCGCACACAATCGCAGTGTTGTACAGCTTGCTTCTTCACCTTTGCCAAGCTGCAGAGCACAGTACCTTCTTCCTTAGCCTCTCTTCTCGTCTACATCTTAGCTAAAAGCTTTTCCACTCTGTCTGGCAAGGATAAACTGGGCCAGCATAGAAATCATCTCCCATCGTGTTCTAGAGCTAGCACGGAGGTCTGACGAGTGTTTTGCAAGAAGAGAAAGAAAGTTGTCCAAAACAGCTTCCAATCGAATATTCATGTGAATAGAAAAGGCAGGAGAGTGGTCAGGTACTGTTTTCTCTCAGTTGGCAAGCTGCACACACAATGGCAGTGTTGTACAGCTTGCTTCTTCACCTTTGCCATGCTGCAGAGCACCATACCTTCGTTTTTAGTCTCTCTTCTCGTCTACATCTTAGCAAAAAGCTTTTCCACTCTGTCTGGCAAGGAGAATCTGTGCCAGCACAGAAAACATCTCCCATCGTGTTCTAGAGCTTGCACGGAGGTCTGCCGAGTGTTTTGCAAGAAGAGAAAGAAAGTTGTCCAAAACAGCTTCCAATCGAATATTCATGTGAATAGAAAAGGCAGGAGAGTGGTCAGGTACTGTTTTCTCTCAGTTGGCAAGCTGCACACACAATGGCACTGTTGTACAGCTTGCTTCTTCACCTTTGCCAAGCTGCAGAGCACAGTACCTTCGTCTTTAGCCTCTCTTCTCGTCTACATCTTAGCAAAAAGCTTTTCCACTCTGTCTGGCAAGGAGAAACTGTGCCAGCACACAAAACATCTCCCATCGTGTTCTAGAGCTTGCACGGAGGTCTGCCGAGTGTTTTGCAAGAAGAGAAAGAAAGTTGTCCAAAACAGCTTGCAATCGAATATTCATGTGAATAGAAAAGGCAGAAGAGTGGTCAAATACTGTTTCCTCTCAGTTGGCAAGCTGCACACACAATGGCACTGTTGTACAGCTTGCTTCTTCACCTTTGCCAAGCTGCCGCTCTCTCCGGCTCCCGGAGGCGAAGAAGCGGCTTCTTCGCGCAAAGACGATTCTGCCGCTCACAGTGCTCTGCGGTGTGCGCCTTCTGCCGAAAGACGCCCGTGAGCAGAGCTTAGCTCTGCAGAGCACCGTACCTTCGTCTTTAGCCTCTCTTCTCGTCTACATCTTAGCAAAAAGCTTTTCCACTCTGTCTGGCAAGGAGAAACTGTGCCAGCACAGAAAACATCTCCCATCGTGTTCTAGAGGCTGCACCGAGGTCTGCCGAGTGTTTTGCAAGAAGAGAAAGAAAGTTGTCCAAAACAGCTTCCAATCGAATATTCATGTGAATAGAAAAGGCAGGAGAGTGGTCAGGTACTGTTTTCTCTCAGTTGGCAAGCTGCACACACAATGGCAGTGTTGTATAGCTTGCTTCTTCACCTTTGCCAAGCTGCAGAGCACAGTACCTTCGTCTTTAGCCTCTCTTCTCGTCTACATCTTAGCAAAAAGCTTTTCCACTCTGTCTGGCAAGGAGAAACTGTGCCAGCACACAAAACATCTCCCATCGTGTTCTAGAAGTTGCACGGAGGTCTGCCGAGTGTTTTGCAAGAAGAGAAAGAAAGTTGTCCAAAACAGCTTCCAATCGAATATTCATGTGAATAGAAAAGGCAGCAGTGTGGTGAGGAACTGTTTTCTCTCAGTTGGCAAGCTGCGCACACAATGGCAGTGTTGTACAGCTTGCTTCTTCACCTTTGCCAAGCTGCCGCTCTCTCCGGCTCCCGGAGGCGAAGAAGCGGCTTCTTCGCGCAAAGACGATTCTGCCGCTCACAGTGCTCTGCGGTGTGCGCCTTCTGCCGAAAGACGCCCGGGAGCAGAGCTTAGCTCCGGAGAGCACCGTACCTTCGTCTTTAGCCTCTCTTCTCATCTACATCTTAGCAAAAAGCTTTTCCACTCTGTCTGGCAAGGAGAAACTGTGCCAGCACAGAAAACCTCTCCCATCGTGTTCTAGAAGTTGCACGGAGGTCTGCCGAGTGTTTTGCAAGAAGAGAAAGAAAGTTGTCCAAAACAGCTTCCAATCGAATATTCATGTGAATAGAAAAGGCAGGAGAGTGGTCAGGTACTGTTTTCTCTCAGTTGGCAAGCTGCACACACAATGGCAGTGTTGTACAACTTGCTTCTTCACCTTTTCCAAGCTGCCGCTCTGTCCGGCTCCCGGATGCGAAGAAGCGGCTTCTTCGTGCAAAGACGATTCCGCCGCTCACAGTGCTCTGTGGTGTGCGCCTTCTGCCGAAAGACGCCCGGGAGCAGAGCTTAGCTCCGGAGAGCACCGTACCTTCGTCTTTAGCCTCTCTTCTCGTCTACATCTTAGCAAAAAGCTTTTCCTCTCTGTCTGGCAAGGAGAAACTGTGCCAGCACAGAAAACATCTCCCATCGTGTTCTAGAAGTTGCACGGAGGTCTGCCGAGTGTTTTGCAAGAAGAGAAAGAAAGTTGTCCAAAACAGCTTCCAATCGAATATTCATGTGAATAGAAAAGGCAGGGGAGTGGTAAGGTACTCTTTTCTATCAGTTGGCAAGCTGCGCATGCATTTGCAGTGTTGTACAGCTTGCTTCTTCACCTTTGCGAAGCTGCCGCTCTCTCTGGCTCCCGGAGGCGAAGAGGCGGCTTCTTCGCGCAAAGACGATTCTGCCGCTCACAGTGCTCTGCGGTGTGCGCCTTCTCCCAAAAGACGCCCGGGAGCACGCGCTTAGCTCCGGACAGCGTTGTATCTTTGTCTTTAGCCTCTCTTCTCATCTACATCTTAGCAAAAAGCTTTTCCACTATGTCTGGCAAGGAGAAACTGTGCCAGCACAGAAAACATCTCCCATCGTGTTCTGGAAGTTGCACGGAGGTCTGCCGAGTGTTTTGGAAGAAGAGAAACAAAGTTGTGCAAAACCGCTTGCAATCGAATGTTCATGTGATTAGAAAAGTTAGGGGAGTGGTAAGGTAGTGTTTTCTATCAGTTGGCAAGCTGCGCACACAATCGCAGTGTTGTACAGCTTGCTTCTTCACCTTTGCCAAGCTGCCGCTCTCTCTGGCTCCCGGGGGCGAAGAGGCGGCTTCTTCGCGCTAAGACTATTGTGCCACTCACAGTGCTCTGCGGAGTGTGGCTTCTGCCGAAAGACGCCCGGGAGTGGCGTTTAGCTCCGAGGAGGTCCGTACCTTCCAATTCAATTTTTATGCTCGACAATCCAAATGCTTTACTTGCAGCAGTAGGTCAGGACTTTGAACTGGACTTTCTCTTTTTAGAGAGAAGCTAATGAAAATGTTTCACCGGAATCACAGCAGGCTGTAAAACAAGAAATGTGTCATGAAAATAAGCCAGCCTTATCCTCTTAGTCTTGCTTGTTGTGATTGGCCAAGAACGAAATGTGTCAACTCGGTGTTCCTTGGTATCACATCAGTAACAGGTACTTCAGTTGCTGCACTTCTCTCCTAAAGTTCAGAACAGAATCCAAGGAATTGTGATTCCATGGTCTCAATTCACCCTTTGTGCCGAAAGGTGCCGAAAAAGGAGTGGAAGGTGCACGGGTCAATTAACTTGAATGGCCTATGTAAATCAGCGGCCACTGATCTCCTGAAGGCTTCAACAGGTCAGTTGCCTATGTTTTTCTTGGAATTGTTTTAACCTTTGGCCATGGTTTCCTTGGGATTCTTTTACCCTTTCCCCATTAGTTCAGCCTTTGCTCTCAAGCCTTTGCTGACATTTCCAATATCTCAGTAGCCTGGAAATGTGTTGTCTTTATTGATCATATCATGATTCCCTTCCAAGGGTTGTTTGCCTCAAGTCTCAGTTTTGCTAGTGTTCTGCTAGTTGATTGTCAGAGGGCAGCAGGTGTTTTGTAAGAGCAAGTACACAATGCCATAGCTTGCTTTTCTTTTGATTTGGCCTGTCTAGAAAATGGAATGAGTGAAGATCTCTGAGAGGCTTTTCTCTCCCCATTAGGTTTCACTGGAAGGGCAGATGCAAATGGTCTACCTAAAGTCTTGGCCCAGAAGAAAGTAGTGGTTTGCCGCTGCATCTAGCTAGAAGCTTACAAAAGGAAGGCCTTGGGCTGAGGCCCATTACTTTGGCTAAGTAGAAAAGGACTGTGGGAAGGTGAGGCAGCTTCCATGGGCAGTGAGTACATCACTGGGTAAAGCATTTTCTTGGGTTTTGTTAAACCTGGCTCTGACTATACAAGAGAATTTGCTCTCATTTTCAAATCTGCTGGAATTTTACTATAATAGAAAACTAACTAAATACTTCTTGAGTTGTGCACACAAGTGATAATATTAAAGTGAAAGAAGATGCTCCTCATTGAGAAACAACCAGAATTTATTTTTGGCCTGCTCTTTAAAAAAAAAAAAAAAAATCTTGAAAATTACCTTTCAATGCTAGTATTCCTGTACCAGAAAGCTTTTAGTTGCTTCACTCTTGACTGTCACTTCACTTGCATTATGTAAGAAGTATGGTTTAATTATATTGAAATACTGTGCAGCTGGGATCACATTCACTCTGCTTGACACCCGGAATGTTCAGACTGCACTTCTCACTTTTTATGCTTCTCTGTCTGATGTTGATCATAATTATATCTTGGCTGTGTCAGATTTTCTGTTATTGCGGCTTTTTAGGTTGATGAAAGGGGGGTTTTTGTTTGTTTTGACTAGTCTTTCTAAGTTAGTGTAAGTTTTCACGTAAATAGAAACTTTTAAGAAAGACTATGGTATTCCCAGTTCACTTAGATATACTCAGAACAACGTAGTTGAAATGCTTATGAGAGATCCTTTAAATATTTCCAGCGAAGCCACGCATACAGATCGGTGGGTAATGCCATATTGTGAGAAATGTATAGTGACATCTGTTTCTACATCACAAAGATTTTTCTTCTCATATTGCCGTGGTCCAGCTAATTATTCAGAACCTTCCTTGTCTCACAGGGATGACGTTATTTCAAAACAGGGTAGCAATAATTGGGCAGTAGCCATCCAGAGCTTCCACGTTCAGAGATAATTTCTTTAGCAAGAGTCTAGCAATTACTTCTTTTTGAAAAGCTGCCAAGTTATTCAGCAGGAACAGAGGCAATGAGAATCTACAGCTATAACAATCAAAGACCTCAGTGTTCGATTTCGCTGAGGCAGCTGTGTGCCAAAATCCAAGCCTTCCAAGGATCTCAAAAACATACTAACCGCTGCCTTCTACAGGCAAAAAAATCACATTTGTCCCTCATGACACAGACCTTCTGTTCAGAAGCAAACAAACCCGTCTGAAGGGTTCTCAAGAGAGAAATTATTTTTCCAACACAAACTCATGGATCTGCATTTTAAGACAAAACATACCTACACACAGCTACTCACAGTGTAGATGCTGTTGCAATGAAAGGAAATAGCTTGTAACTCTGGATGCACTTCTAATACACCCAGTAAAACTTCTGTAAAGTAGGGAAAAAAACCCTGAAGCGCTGTGATACAATGCTGCTCCACTTGCTGCTGCCAGATTTTGATGGAAATAGTAGAGACAAATTTCTAAGACAGTTACACCTGCACAATTTGTTTTTGCTAAAAGACCCAGACTTCTACTCCACGCAGAGATCTAGAAATTTTCTTTCTTTCACTAAAAATACAGTAACAAATGCCCACGGTCTTGCCTTAGAACCAAAAAGCTGAGCAATGTAGACAACCATATGCAACAGTGAGACACATGAAGTAAAAAGATTTCAGATTCCACCAGAAAGGGTTGTCAAGGCAGATATCAAGTCAGACTAACATATAACATAGACACACTCAAAACCTTCATTTTATCTCACAAGAATACATATGCTAGAAATGTTCTGCTTATTTACTATTCCTGATGTGTGTGACAACATGTCTGCTTAGCAACTTGCAGACGAAATACATTCCTCTACTTCCTCTCCAGTGAGAGACCTCTGAATTTCATTGACGTTAGTGAGACTGTGTATACAGCAAGGGATTTAAGGATGATAAGACTGCAAGAATAAAGATCAACAGCTGCATGGTACTCTAAAAGTATTCAACTATTCTTGCTTTAAAAATACCATGATTGCAATGAGAAGAACTCAGGAGGGTGGTGGAGGGTGAGGTGGGAAGGGAGGACAGAGGGGAGGGGGAACAAAATGCACTGAGTTCTCATCACTGAAGAATGGTGAAAAAAACCACCAAAAAAAGAATAAATAGAAACATAACCAATGTCCCTGTGCCAGTGAATCCTTGGTTATAACCCAAGATCTCACCTAAAAGTAATAAATTCAAGGTGAAAGGACATCTCAGACACCACAAATTGCCAGAACACTACAAAGCAGCTGATGCTCTGCTGAATGCAGTAACTGCTTTGCACACTGAAACCTTGGGCCCACAATTGTTGCTGTTGATAGTGCTCATTCACATTTATGCTGCTGAGATTTTGACAGGACCACATGCACTAAATTCTGACCATGCTACAAGACCGCATTTTTTTCATTTGTTCTCCTGGCTTTCTGGTCATCACTACGCAAGCTGCAAACAGATAGTTTAAAAACAATGCATGTTAGAAGGCAGGGATTCTTGCCCTCTCTTTGAGATCGCACAATCTGTGACGAACAGGACAAAACAAAGAACAGATCAAAACCAAATCCTCATTTTTGGCATGAAGAAAGACAAGCATGGAGAATTTCAGCCACATGGGAATTTAGCTCTGTAAAATACTGCATAATGATTACATCAAGAGGCTTTGATTACTGTAAAATACAATGATACGTGCACTTCTAACAGCATTGGAAATCCTAAATGATTACACAGGCCTTTCATGTTTATTCATCAAATATTTAAAATACAGCATAGTACAAAACATTTAACTAGTTTGCTTTGAGAGCAATTTACTGTGCTCTTCCAGCAAAAATTTGCTCAAGAAGATAAAGTCTCACGTTACGTCTAGTGCATATGTTTCTAACGTTATTTTTTAATAGAATTATTTCCTCAGCTTTAGTTTTTAGGTACAATGTTTCAAATGTAAACATTTACTGGTACAAGCATGGTACACTGGTACACTTTCACAAAAGTGTATAAGACGCTTTTATGAGGCACACGGCAGAGGAAGAAAAATCTGTTCTAACAGATTGAATTTGCTGCTTTCAATTTCACAGAGCACACACTCAAAAACCCCCAAAGAAAAATCTGTTTCCAACCTCTGAGTACCTGCTCTCATAGCACAGAAGCAAGGGCAGACTTACCACTGCTCCATACACCTTTCTTTTCATCTTTTCAATCCTGATGGGATACTTTGCTCTGTTTGACATCAATCTCTACAAAGGGTGCAATGTCTACAAACCCTTCAGAAGGGGTAAGCAAGGAAGGAGATAGGAGGTGGGGTAACCCCACATGTTAGGAAGGGCTCTGATTGTCTAGAGCTGGGACTCAAGGAGAAAAAGAGAGTTTGTGGCCCTTGGAAGAAAGGGAAAGCAATGCAGGAGGACTACAAGGATTCCATTAGCTTATACAGGGAGAAAATTAGAAAGACCAAAGGCTAGCTGACATTTCATTTGGCGTCTGCCATCAAAGACAGTAACAAATGTTTCTATAAATACGTTAGCTACAAAAGGAGGGCTAAGGAGAACCTCATCTTTAATGGATGCAGAGACACACAGAGACAAAAGATGAGGGAAAGGCTGAGGTACTTCAAATGCCTTCTTTGCTCCAGACTTTAAGAGCAAGGCCAGCTGTTGTCTGGGTACCCGTGCATCTGAGCTGGAAGAACTGATCAAGAAATGAAAAACTGACAACAAATAAAAAATGACCAATGAGAACAAACAAATCTCATCCTTGAAGTGACTCTAACATTTCCATGTTGCTGCATTTAGCTCAAGGAAATCCTTCACCCCTGTGGTGCCTGGGCTCCCTAGGAGGGCTTCAGTATCCAGCACCAGCCATCCCTCCTGAGGGATGAGCAGCTCCTCCAGTGCCTTGTCCAGTAAAATTTACAGGGAAATGCAATCATTTACTAATTCGTTCTTTTCTTCCTAAGCAATTTTCAAGGCAACCCTTTAAACTCTCAGAGAATACCATTAGTCTCATTGCTAGGTTCTTCTACAAACCTTTGCCCAAATGTCAGCTCTTAGAACAAACCTTTGCCTGATGTGAGGCAGCAAATAACATTTGATTGGCAGAGTAGGTGGAAAAGGAAAAGAAAATAGAAAATTAACAAACAGTAGGTTACAATTTTCCCTGAAGATACAGGAAGAGGGAGGAGTTTTCCTCAATAAGAAAAGAAAAAAAAAGTAATAAAAGGGTAGGAGAAAAAGTAGTAGATAGTTTCAAAGGGAGAAAGATTTTTGCAAAACCAAATCCTCCCACTAAATTTTCAAAGGTGAGGTGCAAAGAGCAGTAAGGCTACAAATGGACTTTAAGCCTATAACTGTAACTTGACCAGTCTTGACACTTCTCCTCAATTCTCTTACAGATAGACTAAGATATATGAAACCTATTTGTAGCTCAGCCACTTCAAAGAAAGAATTTATATCAATATAAACCCAAAGAAAAGTCAGTAGTTTGACTTTCCCTTTTTGCATCCAAGACTTTTAAAAAATATGGAAACAACTGACAATACTTCAGGGGGATTCAACATGCAGGTGCCTCGAAGAATCAAAAGACATTCCTCTCCTCCTCCTAATAATGATGTTTAGTAAGAACATCTAGCCTGATGCAAAAGGAAAACTAAATCTATCATCAAATATATATTTATGAAAAAATTAGATGATTTTGCAGAGAAAGATGAACATCTAAAGCTTTAATGCAAGTACTTCTGTGGCTAGGACTGTAGCAGACTACAGTACTGCTCTATTACGGAGAATGAGATAATAGGAGTTTCTAGTTTAAGGCAATATTTCTCTGCAAATCCTGCAGAGACAGCAGGGAACACAACTGATAAAGGGAAGACTTAGGTGTTTTTGTCTTTAAACAAAGTATAACACTTTGCTTCAGCTTTTGAAGATAAACTGTTTCGGTATTTTTAGCATTCGCAGGAATGAGGGACTGTGTGCACTGCGGCGCAGGCAGAGAACGGGAAGGCGAGGTAGAGATTTCACATTGATCTCTGCCAATGCATTTTACACGCTGCCCTGCAGCACTCCTGGTGCTCCAGTGTCCCCTCAGCAGAGATGGCAAAGGCACAAGGACCAAACTGCATGGTGGTGGTGGTGTAACAGGGATCAGTGCCCACAAGGGAACACAGAACGCTGTCACTTCAGATTTGGCTTAACTCAAAACGCCTCTGTCGTGATGGACAGGCCTCATTTTCCAGCTCACCCCAGCAGGATTCAATTTTAACAGGGGCGCTTGCAAAATCAAGAAACACACAAAGCAAAGCCTTTTGCAAAATATCATTCCCAGTGAACAGATTTAATAGAAAATTTAAACCTCAAGAGTTAAAAGACAAGTTATTTAAAGCCTGAGTAATCTTAAATTGCCACTTTACAAGATATATTCCCATATCAAAAACAGAACTTCTAGCCCCACTACTTCTAAGATTATCAAATGAGTCGAATTTTATTCTGAGTGATTAAGATGAAATTTGGGGAGTAAAAAAAGGGAGACCGGACTGTCAAATGCAATATTTTAACAGCATTTTATACATCCAGTTTCTCCTTGCCCTCAGGAGATAACACTGGAGTGGCTGTGTGTAACTTTCAGTACCGCACATGAATTCCAATAGTAATATCCATCCAAAGGAGATTATCTTTGAAGGGATGACGCAAAGATCAGATATAGAAAGTTCCCAGCAGGTACAGAAAGTTGCTCCTGCCTCTGTTCCCAGCACTTGTCCATGTGTGGATGAAAAAGAAGTGGCCAACTCACTGGGTATGAGGTTAACTCTGGCTGCAGGATAGACATATTCCAAACAAAGAACAACACCCACTGCCTCCCAGATGAGGAGCAGAGGAGGAGGAGGAGTCCACACTGAGTAGACTTCTCTCAGTGGAACACAAAACCATCAGCTTTGTATTCTCTGTGGCTCTGTCATGCAGCAGTGGTACCTGACTCGTGCTATGCAGTATTGTCCCAGAGAATGAGCCCAGCTTCAGCTCTAAATCTTGCCAGACCAAACTGGGCTAACCTACATGCCTATAAGAAAGGTAAGAACAGCATGCCTGTGCAAAAGTGGGACAGAGGTAATTTTTCAACGATTTATAAGCCTATAATTCTGATCTTATTTGACAATGACATAGAACAGGTACAGCCCCAGCATTACAACAAAACCCAACTTTATAAAATCCTAAAGACAGTGTAGCTCAAGCCAGCAAAACATAAATTTGCCCACGGCAATATGAGAAGAAAAATCTTTGTGATGTAGAAACAGATGTCACTATACATTTCTCACAATATGGCATTACCCACCGATCTGTATGCGTGGCTTCGCTGGAAGTATTTAAAGGATCTCTCATAAGCATTTCAACTACATTGTTCTGAGTATATCTAAGTGAACTGGGAATACCATAGTCTTTCTTAAAAGTTTCTATTTACGTGAAAACTTACACTAACTTAGAAAGACTAGTCAAAACAAACAAAAACCCCCCTTTCATCAACCTAAAAAGCCGCAATAACAGAAAATCTGACACAGCCAAGATATAATTATGATCAACATCAGACAGAGAAGCATAAAAAGTGAGAAGTGCAGTCTGAACATTCCGGGTGTCAAGCAGAGTGAATGTGATCCCAGCTGCACAGTATTTCAATATAATTAAACCATACTTCTTACATAATGCAAGTGAAGTGACAGTCAAGAGTGAAGCAACTAAAAGCTTTCTGGTACAGGAATACTAGCATTGAAAGGTAATTTTCAAGATTTTTTTTTTTTTTTTTAAAGAGCAGGCCAAAAATAAATTCTGGTTGTTTCTCAATGAGGAGCATCTTCTTTCACTTTAATATTATCACTTGTGTGCACAACTCAAGAAGTATTTAGTTAGTTTTCTATTATAGTAAAATTCCAGCAGATTTGAAAATGAGAGCAAATTCTCTTGTATAGTCAGAGCCAGGTTTAACAAAACCCAAGAAAATGCTTTACCCAGTGATGTACTCACTGCCCTTTTCCCACCTTCTCTACAGTCTTCTATTTGTGGTAGTAAAATCCTGCTGAGTTTAATTCATGCACAGAATTCACTTCTTATGGTTGCATCAAAATAAATAAGAAAAGTTCAAGTATTTATTTGTGACAAGGGATATTAACTACTTTGAGCTCATTAACTGAGGCAAGCAGTAGCACAGCCCTGATGCTGTGGGAATTATTGCTGTAACACGATTTCTGCAGAACAGCTCACAGTCCAATCCAAGGTTTATTTCTGCTACAAATGCCCAATGATTTGAGCTCACATCTGCTCTGGAGCACAGCCTGGAAGAGCAGGGCATGCCTAGCAGGCCTGGATTCCCCCCCACCCAAAAGTGGATGACCTGTCCGTTTGGAGGAATGGTGGGACTACATTTGGCAGCTGTAATACGTGGCAGCACTTTTTGAGGAACAGGAAAGCCAGCTCTGCTGCAGACTGGAGAATCAGAGCTGTGACACCACAGCCCTGGGAGCAGTTTCACTGCCAAAGGGACATATCCAGTTTGTTTGGTTTGATCTCCAAGCTTGGAGATCCGTGCTGTTGCAGCTATGCTGGTAATGATATCAAATTATAGCTCATTTTAACCTGACTCTTATGAGCCTACATAAACATCCAGACTTGAAAAAAAATCACCCAAACTAATAGAAAGCATGATGGTTTCTAATTAATTACAGGTAAGAAAGTCAAGTTATAGCATGACCGAGATTCTGGGATGTAAACAGAAGTCGAAATATTGCCACAGACGAAGTTGCAACTAGGGTAGCCTGGGGTCATTCACATATGCTGCAGCTCATCTTGATTTAAATCTTACATCTTATTTAATTTTTTATTGCCTACATCCAGCTTAAAATGGTTGAGTAGTCAAAAATACTAAATGTATGTAAATCAGAGATGAGATTAATACTTGCCCCCACAAAAAGGTCCTACAGCACAGATCTAGAATGTTTCACATAGGAACAATACAAATGCTACGACAAAAGAGAAAGGTATTATCTCGTGATTTACAAGCTACATCAGTGGGATTCCCTGGGAGAGACTCTAGTCCTGAACTACAATTGTAAGGAACAGTTACAGAAAGTTCTTACAGCTTTGCAAAAAGCTTATCAAGTTCTATTAGTTCTCTAGGGTAGATCTTCTCTTTCATAAGTGGCAGTAGAGGAGCCTGGAGCTAGAAAAGCAGTAACACAGGGAAAAGCACTACCAACCCAGTTCACTTTTATCACTTACTGATAGGATATTATTTTCCAGCATCTGTCAGTCAAAATGAAACTGGAAGGGAAGGACAAAGTCCAACTCCATTAACTCAATGCCTGTTACCTGTCCACAGGTGACAACTCTATTGAAGAAACAGCAGATCCCATTTTAAGTCCCTGTAGTCTAATCCAACACCAAATTTAAAATAGATACATTATAAAATGCATATACATGTCCCTTCCCTTCTTAAACAGAGAAGACATTCAGATTTGATGCTTAAGACACTCCACATATTCCCATGAAAGAGCACAGTGAGAGGACAGAACCAACCTGCTGGCTCACAAAGGTTGAAAATTTAAACAAATAGATCAATAATTTTCTACCTGAAAAAATTACAAGTTCTCAAAACATAGAACTTTACTTTTGTAAGCAGCTCAAAGACAGTCTCAAGCTTCAAATCATGTCCTCGATTACCTTCTTCTAGATAATGAACATATATACAGCCAGGACAGAAGCTTGCACCTGCTTTCATCATGCTGGGTGCCAACTACAGAGCAATTCAGTCAATTCAACACAGGTGTCAACGTGGCCATTCTTGATGGCTGAGAGCAAACTAATCAGCTGGACTCCAGCCTGCTGCAGAAGAAAAATACACATCTCCCACAGGTCCTGTTATGACATCTAGCTCTGTCCTAGGCTAAGACAAAGGCTTAGCCCTTGTCTAAGGCTGTCTTGGATTATCTGGAACACATCAAATAGTACTCAAGCTCTTTATTTGGCAGTTTAACCACTCAGATTGTTCCTCTGACCTCCATGTATCAGCCCAAGGGAGTAACTCCCAAGAATAAAAAGCTGACTCGGTATTCAAGAATGTACAACACTGGAACCCCAAATGATTCACCTTTAGCTGTAGAGTTTGGACTGCTACAATTTAAGAACAAAAGCAGCAACAGAAAGCTGCAGGTATCACCACCCAAGAGATTAAATATGAGTAGCTCTCTCCCAAGTTACAGGCTCTACTGTCATTCCGGTTTATGCAGAGAAGTAAAATATTATCAGAAATATATTTCTGAAAAGTTATTCACAGCAGTGCTATCAGAGTCAATTCCATGTGTTCTCTGCTCTCAAAAAGCACAACAGAGCAGTCTTTTATTTGCCAGGAATACCTGTGCTGACTCATGTAACCAGTTAAAAAGCCAATAGCAAAAAGCCCACCTTAAGTGCATGGTTCTCTTTCTCTAGTCTCTAACATATCAACAACAGATGAAGTAGATTTTAGGCACAAGAGAACAACAAAACCAATTTGACATCAAACCATCTCCCCAATTTGCTAATGAGAGCCGAAGAACAACACAGCAAGAAACTCATTCCTCGGTCAGATCTGTGCAAGGACTGAAGCAAAGCGCTTACCGTGTCTTGGGATTTATCTTTGACATCGTAGACCGTGAGTTTTATTTTAGTTTCCTCATAGATGGGATATTCCGGTGGGAAGGTCACACCAGTCAGAAACAGAGGATCTTTTGTACCCTGTGCAACATGGGCAAACACTCAGTAAGGACAGCTGAGCAATGTGAAGGGTGTCACTGTGGAGGTACAGAAACCCAGAGGGTGCCAGCTGTCTACAGTAGAGAGATGGAAACAGCTCAGTTTTATTACCCAATCAAAGAGAAAAAACAAACAGCCTTAAAACTTTATCAGGAAAACTAAAAACAAACAAGCAAAACCCAAACAAAACTATAAGAACTTCCTGGAAAGTTTTTTTAACTGGGAAGGATATGAAGTGCTTCAGAGGCAGAGCCTGCTATCACATTTTTAAACAGCTCAGCCAGTACCAGGTTCTGGAATACAACCTATAATAACCAAAAAACCTTTCTTACTCCCTCAACACTTTTTGAAAGTACCAAAATTTCATCTTAATTTAGATGAACTAAGGATTTAACATGCACACACATACAAAAAAGAGCAATCATCATTAAGCCACAATACTAAGTGTATAGAAATGCTACAGAGACTCTCAGTATCACATTAAGGATACTGATTTTGTGGAGAGGGGATTGAAATATTCCTCTTTTGGCTGTACTGCTATAAAATAAAATTCCTGTGCTTTGAAACATTATGATTACACTTAAAAGCTGTACACAGAACTAACTATATCATAGCTAAAGATGTACAATTAAATGAATAATACAAAACATTATTTATAATTTCTTAATGTTTAATTACACCTAATTGCCAAAGATTACCAGGTGTGTATCATTAAATTTTCCATTAAGTAATTAAAAAAAAAAAAAAAAGGCTTGTGCACGACAAAGGTAATTTATCTTACGGATTAACTTTCTGTGACCCTGCCTTGCCCTCCACCAAAGCTTGACTACAAAGCCAAGAACCTTGATAAAACAAATCCAGGAATTTATTGAGGTCTAGGATATTGTATTAGGAAATGCATCAACTTCTGTTTAAAAGAATACATAGTTATCTATCCATCTTTTGCACAACATCATTCCAGACAGTCTGCAATGAGACATCCTGATCAGATACAAGATATTTGAATTAAACAGTTTCAGGATGGTTGAGGGCTGAAACCATAATAATTTAATTAGTAGTTGGTTGAAAGTAATCACACAAAGACCTCATGAAATATTCTCATTGTATTTAAGAGTTAAAACAAGCCTCTGGTGAAATCCTGTGTGTGTTTACAATGAGACTTTCCTGCTCTTAATGAATCTCCCCTGTAAGTTAAGCAAGTTACATCTACATTGCTCACCCTTCATTTTCTCAGAACCATTTTTGCTGTTTCTGACACCAATGCTTACAGGGCAAAGTCAGGACTAGCAAAGCAGCCTCAGACGACTTTTGTTGTCACGTATGGTACCAATTACTAATTCTTACATGTAAAGTCACAGACATTACATACACACATTTCTTTCCCAAATTATAGATCTAGAGTAATATTTTTCAAATTGCAAAAGCATCAGCTCTTTAATGGAAAAAATAGAACAAAAAACAAATAGGATAACAGACCATGTAATACACCTATGCTTTTCTGCATTTAAAAATACTTTCCAAACTCACTATACTCTTAATTAAGTTTTATTTTGCATTGCCTTCTCCCTTCATGAGAGCAACTATTCCCTGTTTCATTCTAAACCTGTGTCTGGAGAATTGGAATATTCTCCATGCCTCCACTTGGAACAACAGAGCTTTCATGAGAAGCCAAGTGAATTTCTGTTGATCCTGGTTAAATGCCAAGAACTACAGCACACTTCAGTATGCTTTACTAACTGCCAGGGTGTGCTTGTCTTACCTGGCACTATGCACCAACTTGTTTTGTTCCTAACTCACTTTCTAAGGAAGAAATGAGCAATGGAACAATCAGCATGTTAATTGAGTAAGGAAGACTCTCACCTCCACGATTTCAGTGCTCGAATACCGCGCGGCAATGTGCTCTGCTGGATGCACCACTGAGACCTGGACAAACGTGCTCAGCTTCCGATCACGGGCAGCAGCCACTAGATCCCTGCACGCTGGAGACAGTGCAAAATAAAAATGAAATACTCAAAAGCAAACTCCAGGAAAGTGCTGTCAGAGGCACAGGACAAAGCAGACCATGCTCCAGCTCCAGATTAAATCTCCAGAGACGAGTCCATTTAACAGAGGAAGTCCCTTGGAAGTAACCTACCGAAATAGGAAGTCACATGCCACAGAACTGAGCTGAGGTCTCCTTTCCACTGAAAACATTTGCAGCTTCTGCAAAGCTCCCTGCCAGAGGCTCATCAGCCCCAGCCCACCAGTGTGCATGCGCATACGCTGCAATAGTAAGGAATTTTACAGAAGTACTCATTTCATTTGCCCACAAAATCTCTTTTAGCAGCCTTATTGGATCTTCTCTTGTCTGACAATTTCCCCAGTTACACAACCTTTTCAAACACATTCTAAAACAGCTAATTGCTACCAGTGGTTAAGCTGGTTTCTATCGTTTGTTACTACTTGTGAACTTAGAGCTAGTTGTCAGGTATAAATCTACATACCTAAAAGCAGGCAGCAACAATCAATTCTTTTGTCAGGGTATACAAATGAGAAATGCATTCTGCCTATGTGGCATCATTCTTAAAACTCATTCTACCTCAGAGAGAAATTCCGTTCTAATAATTCACTTTTATCCTGGACTCAGAGTCCCTTACCATGAGATCATTCTTTACACTTCCACACCTTATGCCTTCAAAATGAAAGGGTCAAAGCACTGAAGAAAAAGAAGGAAGGAAGAAATAAATAAATGCATCATCAGCTACTCCACAGAAGGGACACAGATTAATGAGCCATGCATTGAAATATATATGTATTTTTTACATATATATATATATATATATATATATATATATATGCAGGAATATACAGCAGTGAACACTGCTGTGGGATCTACCCAGTGCTTTCTGCAGGGCAATAAACTATCCTGGGCTCCCAGAAGCCTGAGGCAAGCAAAGACGAGACCATGGTCCAGAGAAGGTAACTGTCAAGAAAGAGCTGAGAGTATTTTCTATGAGCCTACATTGCCTACCAGGGGCTTCCTCAAGTGCAGCTGACCTTTACCTTTCCAAAAGGTGAGTCAGATTATCCTCACAGCAAGCAAGCTTGGTCTGATGAGAAACCAATGCTACAAAAGCTCTGATACATACAAAAGGCCAAGTCAGCTTGTTTTACATCTTTTTTTTTTTTTTTCCTTTGGGCTTGAACCTGCTGCTGGAGTAAATAAAAGGAAAACTAGCTGAAGCTTTTTCACTACTCTTTTATTACAGTTAAGAGAGGCAGGGAGACAATTAAATCTAACCTTCAGAGATTAAAGTTTTTGCTTTAGCCCAAATTGCCAATGAAATCTCCTGGTATATAGTTTCAAATTGACCCCTATTTTAATTTGGCGGAAAAAGTGGGATAAGCATAAAAGTTTGTGCATGATGAAGCCTTCACAAAAGAGCTGATGTAACAGCACCAGGCTCAAACAGCGAGTTGCCAGCAAGTCTTTGCTGCTAAGACTCACTGCCTTATTAAAATGACTGAATACTAGCACTACTTGACATCATCTTAAAAATTACAGTAGACGTCGTGCAAAGCACTTTTCAAAGCACAAAAGGCTCAGCAGACACCTTCTGACGCTATTTGACTTTGTCCTCTCTAAAGCTGATCACGAGTAGTAGCAGATCACTGAGATTTCCAAATACAGCCAGTTCCCCCCACAGAACCTGACCTCATGCCACCATACAACCCTTAAATACTGCACTCCATAATCATCTTTTTAGAATGTAGCACAGTTTCAGAGGAATGGCAAGAGAGCTCATGTTCACCAGAGGCTGGAACAGAGAGACAGTCCAATTTTTCACACCTACCACACAGAAAGGCTAGCTGGCTCACAACTCACTAGAATGCAACAAAAGTGAGAAAAACAAAGGCACACAGAGACACCTAGGAAAAACAAAATCAGAGCCCCAAAAAACCTTATCAGTGTCTCTGGTAGGAGCTCTGCAACCGAACTCTTGGAAAATGTACTACCGCATGATGAATCGAGGCAAAACCCTCACAAATAATAATTTGATCTAGTTGTGTCTTGTCTCAAATACATTATCTAGATGTGACTAAATCTTTTAGCTGCCAAGAGCACGGGCTTTTATGCTACTGAGAAACCATTAACAATAGGAAGAAGATTCGCACTAAGTGGTCACCACCTTGCTGCTATCTGAACATAGGAGGCAATTTATTTCCATGACAGTACTGCAATCCAGTCATTAGATTATTTTTCCTGTAAAAAGGTGGCCTAGCAGCATGATCTTGACTTTCATTGGACAGAGCTGACAGAAAAATAACTCATCTGCATATCTCCAGTAGGGAGGATCAGCACAAAGCATCAGAACTCTTCGGGAAACACTGGTGCAGAGGATAAATGAAATTAAATGAAACCTGCATCTACTTCGATAACAGTGTTATTTATCTCTACTGTGACACTGGACTAGTGTTGTTCACCACTCTCCTTTCAGTCAGAGAGGATATTCAATAAAGTTATCCCAGTAAAGAACACAGAAGTTGCCAGTTTGAGCCACAGTACATCATTTCCCTTCAAAACAGCCCAAATTAAAAGTTTCACAAAACAAAAGGACTACTTTTAAGCTGATGCCAAAGAATAGAAGCTTGTTATATCCTGTTCACAGCCTGGCAAGCTCCACAGCCCCATGCTGCATTATCGCCCTTTCAACAATTTTACTATCAGCACCTTAGGTCTTCAAAGAAACACAGTGGACAAAGTGAAACATTACACAGTTAGGAAAGTATGCTATATATTTAAACAAGTTTGTTAGGTATTAGAGGCATGCCCCTCAAAGAGAAACTGATAAAAACACAAGCATGGAAGGCATTCTGAGGCTGTTTCCTTAACTGCAAATGTAGCATCGTGAGAGCAGGTAACAACATCAACTCACTTTCCACCATAACCTACCCCCAAGCAGACCACAGGTTATGTTGCTTCTCAATGCTTCAGAATGTCTGAATTAACTCTGGAAAAATTCATCGACAAAACACAGTGAAATGAAGCACCAGCTTGTACTTACATGCCAAAAGTATATGAATCTACTCATTGTGACTCTTGACTCCGAGTGTAAAAGCCTGAGTCATCCATTCCCCGGTGACCAAACCTCTGCTGAGCCTATCAGCGTACAAGGAATGTTTAAGGAAGAACTGCATTAAGAATAACTTATGCTTTAATATCAACAAAGAAAAAAAGTTAGGATAGCAGGAAGAAACAAATCCTCTACTGATATTTCACTGTTCTCTGTGCTGCACTGACAGGATGGCTGTGCCCTCTGCCCTTCTGAGTGTGTGCCTACACAAAGAAATGAAAGACTGGTTACTGTTTCCTCATGGGACCTTGGAGGATTTTTGAAAAATGTTATTTCTATATTGGAAGAGAGTACAGAGAGAAAAACTAAAAAAACCTATTAGTATATGACAGTAAGAAGAAAGGAAACAAACAAAACCCAAAATAGAAATAGCCTGGAAATTCACCATCTACCTTCCCTGAAACTGTAACACTTCTGACCAGGCATTTTGCACTCTCTGCTCCAAGCACAAAGCCCACTGGAGCAAAAAAGAATTAGTCTGGCAGAGAAACAGAGAGATGCAGCATCTCCCAGAAATGGAAAAGATCCATTAGTAGTCAGAACAAACAACACGGGCAGCGGGAATGAAAGGCATTCCCAGCTCAGAGTTGTTTGGGAAATGAGCCAAGAAGGATATCAAAAATTGGGAAATGGCATTGAAACGGAATAGTTTATTTTTGCTAGTGAGGAAAAATACAGTACACTGGTGAATGTCTCCTCATACTCTGGATTCACACAATGTATGTATCAGCCCATATCACAGTGTGCAAGGTAGCTCTTTCTTTAACCAGGGACAAACACCGTTTCCCCACAGCTTCATTTCTTCCCATATTCCAAACCAAAACAGATTCCAGGGGCTGGCTAGGAACAGGAATTCACAACACAGCCCTGTTGTCTCCAGGGTATGCTATTTTGTACGCTGTCCAAACAACAGAAAATGAGTAGCATCTGATGGCAAGGGGCATGGGAAAAGCCTGTGCCTCACATGCACATATATATGTGAAGGTAATGTTCAAATTTTTACTCATTCATCGACAGCGCTGAAGCATTATTATCCCAGAGCAACTTCGTTTATCAACAATAATGTACAGTCTGTCTTGATAAACTAATCAGTAAGGTGTAGCTATTCCTTAGTGGGCAAAAGGACCTGATAGAGAAGGGAATGCCAGACTTGGCAATTTGCAATGTGGACTCCCAGAATAATTCACCATGCAAGACTAAATGGATGTGGCCACAAAAATTATAATGCCCATGCTATCACAAAATGAGAGCACAGTTACACAGCCATGCAACAGGTATGCATTAGGAGGGACACCTTTTAATTGTAGCGACCAAAATAGATGCTCAGACTCAGGTGAACTCTATCATGAAAAGAAACTCAGGGCAACAGAAAACTACATTGGAGCATATATACAAATAAGTAAAGATCCATTGATTTTTACCCATGGAGACATTCAAGATCACTGTTCCTGTCTCTGGGGGTGAGAGGCTTCTATAAAAATAATGAATCTGTTCTCCAGAACATACGGCTGGTTGCCAAAGTAGCCTAGTTATATTTTCAAGGAAAGATACATACATAAAACGATTAGTATCCTTCAGGGAGGTATGTAACAAACAGCAGGAAGAAAATTTCTACCAGTAATCCAAGGAGAAAGATGATAGGGAAGTCTTACCAAATTAATCATTAAAAAAAATAATCTCTAAGACCTACAAGTACAGGTTTTGGGGGAATAAACCCCCACAAGCACAAAACAATATTAACAGTACTAACCATACATAATCTATCAGTATGCTGCCCAGAAAAACCTCAGTCATTAGCCACTTAATTTGCAGCTAAAAGAACATGATTATTTATGAGTCACTGAAGTAAGATACACATGAATGCTGCTGGGGAGAAATGCTGTACGCTGGTAAGGGATCATGCCCATGAGTGGAGATGCCAGCTGCACTCATCATCTCATTTGCAGATGAAGCGATTAATGTGGTTAGAATCATCAGGGTGCAACCCAGAGGTGATCTCTCTCAGACCAAGGTTAGAATCACCAGGGTGCAAACCAGAGGTGATCTCTCTCAGGCTAAGGTTAGAATCACCACCAGGGTGCAAACCAGAGGTGATCTCTCTCAGACTAAGGTTACAATCATATGTGTTCAGCACCCATCCAGTGCTATTCACATTTGTTGTGCATTGATCTGCTGCTAACGTCAGACAATCGGTTCCTGCACATCCACAACCTTCCTCCAGCTTTATTGACAGTTGTGAGAACCGAGTTCCGTCATCTTCATGCTCTAGGCTTCAGCTACACAACAGCAACATGAGGAGAACTTAGAGCTTGGCTTAGAAAAGCTCCTCAAGTAATGAAACAAACTGGTTTTGATCAAAATTTTTAAACTTCTGTAATTTTTAAAATGCGTCTGAGAATACATCTGCTTATGGCTTTCAAGTAATTGTGAAAAGATATTTTTTCCCAAGAAGATTTCCTTACTGAGCACATTGTGACTCTAATAGCACAGCAAGCTTTCTCAGAGATGCAGCAGACTTGTGACAGCAAGGCAGATCTCTTGCTGTTTGCTTTAGGTTATCAATTACCTTCTTTCCTTCTGTTCAAAACTATTCTACACAAGGCACCAGCTCCTAATGATATTTAGGCTCTTATCTTCAGTTTTGTAGTGAGAGAAATTAAGAAAGAAGGGGGCAGGGGCTTGAAGCCTTACAAAAACTTGCTGTACATTACTAATCAAAAATACATCCATATCAAAATAAATTTTGATACTGCAATTCCAATGCTGCAATTTATTTTGGGATTGTTGGTATTTCAGAACACCACCAAAGGGTTTGAATCTTCATGGAAACAGAGCTAAACACCATTTTCTCCTTCCCCTTCTCCTAATATTGTCATATCAAGTATCTAATGACAAAGGAATCTTGCTGTAGTTTCTCTCACAGATTTCTAGCTATCCAAAAAAGAGAGTGGTTACAAGTCAAAGTACCAAATGAAGAATCAGAACATCTGCAAATGGTAAGCAGAATTCCATTATTCTGTGAACTATTACCTTCTTCATACCATAAGCTTATACAGGTAATCACTTGATCTGAAATAAGATGATGAGTGCAGCTGGCATCTCAACAAAAATCACTAAGGACCTATAACAATTTATTTCAGATTTCATTTAAAATATATATTCCTCTGTTTGCTAACATTTTACATCTCTTTGGAAATAAAATAAATGTAAAAAAATACATCAGCAACACCACAAGAAAATGAAAAGAAACAAAAGTGCCATGGATTGAAAGCATCTTAAACATGTCAAGTATTTCATTGTAGATGATCTGTGATCCAAATACTTCTTCCACCTTAGAGAGGGACAGAACAATTCTTCCATATCATGATGGTTTAAAATTCTATCAAGCAATGTTTTGTGCTGAAAAGATCTCACCTATTTTTTTCTATTTTTCAAAGAAAATATTCCTAGACATACAACACGTGAGAACTAAGTAATTTTAAAGGAACAAATGAAATGAAAATGATTTGTAAATCGAATTAAATTAAAAGCTGTCTTTTAAATAGGAGCTAAATGTTCAACAGAATTTTTGTACCAGGCATTTGAACTATTGCACCAGCTCTTTTGCCCATAAAGAGGGGCATTTAGCATTTCAGTCTTTTCCAAGGTGTTCATGATCTGCTATGCTGATCTCTGTGTGTGCCTAGGTGTGTGTGGAAGGGGGGGCATGTGAAGGGGAGTGTGTAGGTTTGCTTAACCCTTGTTGTGGAAGATTCATGCCTCAGCTCAATGTTTTGTTTTAGAAAGGTCACACAGAGTGGATATGAAGTTTACTATCAACAAGAGATCAATTCCCAAACCATCCATTTGACTCTACCTTATAAATCATGTGCTTTGTTGCATATTTTATCAAACATACTTTCAAGCCAGATGGAGGAAGGAGAATGTGGGAATCCCTCCACCATCTTGTGACTTTTATGGAAGTAGGTTTTCAAGAAAATCATCTTTCTCTTTTAAATATGTCTGGAACAGGCATGATGGTGGTGTCAAGCTGTTGGAGTTTTTGTTGCTGGGAGAAGTTGTACAAAAGGATTGGTTTTTACATTGACCAGTTAGTGAAACCAGCGCAGGAATACACTGGAAATTCAACTGGGGGTTCCTTTTCCCCGCAGACTACTTCCAGAACGAGCTTGTCCGCTGAAGCTGACTCTTTTGCTCTCTTTTTGTTTCTTTCCTATTTTCTTGGCTTCTTTGCCACTATCTGGACAAATTTGGAACTTTTTTCCCAACTCAAATGGTTTCAATAGTCTGATAGTGATAATACATTTTTACAAGGAATTTTTAAAATGTTTCCTCCAGTTAAGAAAGTCAAGGACTTAGGTCTTTTTCTTCCCTTATCAATATTGCAATGAAATTGAGAAATAAAGACCAACTCTTTCGTTTTGTTTTTAACCCAAGTAGATGATTCCCATCCAATAATCCATTTTGTGGACCACTATTTGCCATTCTGATGGAAGTTGTCACTTCTTAACAATAGACATTCTGTGACTATGTTGACAACACTTTGGGTGAAGATCCTAACTGGTCTTAGATACACATAGGGAGAAATTTGCTCAGTCAGCGTCAGTCTAAAGCACGCATATCAGAAGATCTTTCTATAGCTGGGAATTTTCCCATGAAAGGGATTCAGTTAGGGAAGAGATACTTGTCCCAGAGTTTTACATTCTTCTTGAACACTGCTTAAGGAATTTAGATCCCATGTCCATTTGGTTCTCTGTCTGCACAGAACTTTGTCATGCCAGTGCTTGAAGTGCATCTCAAAGAGAATTCACTTGCACAGAATGAATGAGAGTGGAAGGGATTGGTGGGGCTAACCAGGCCCAAACCCCTTGCTTAAACCAGGATACCTAGAGCCTCTTGCCCAGGATTCTATCTGGATGTACTTTTAATGTCTTCAAAGATCCAGGCTCCACAGGCTTTCTGGGCAGTCTGTGCCGTGGTTCAGTCACCCTCACAGTAAAAAAATCATTTGGTGATGTTCAAAGGCAATCTCTTGTATTTCAGACTGTGCCCACTGCCTCTTGTCTTTTCACTCAGCATCACTGAAAAGACACTGGTACCCTCCCCTTAGCACTATTGCTTCTGGTATGTATGTGTGCTGCCATGTAGAGAAATGCCAAAAACCTCCCTGAAGCCCAGGCAGTCAAAATTCCCTTCATCTACCAGTCAAGTTGATTCATCAGAGGAGTTTAAAAAGATGTTCAGCATAAAATTCCCCCGGAAAATACATGCTGACTACATTAGTTTGTCATATTTCAGGTGCCTGGCAAGGCTTTCCAGGAATAGCTGCTCCATCAACTTCCTGCAGATAAAAAAGAGGCTGGCTGGTTTGGACTCTTCCGAGTGCTCCTAATTGCCTTCTTTGAAGATAGGTGTCATTTGTTTTCATCCAGGTTTAGCGTCCCTTCTCGTCTACATCTTAGCAAAAAGCTTTGCCACTCTGTCTGGCAAGGAGAAACTGTGCCAGCACAGAAAACATCCCCCATCGTGTTCTACATGTTACATGGAGGTCTGCCAAGTGTTTTGCAAGAAGAGAAAGAAAGTTGTCCAAAACAGCTTCCAATCCAATGTTCATGTGATTAGAAAAGGCAGGAGAGTGGTAAGGTACTGTTTTGTATCAGTTGGCAAGCTGCGCACACAATTGCAGTGTTGTACAGCTTGCTTCTTCACCTTTGCGAAGCTGCCACTCTCTACGGCTCCCGGAGGCGAAGAAGCGGCTTCTTCGCGCAAAGACGATTGTGCCGCTTACAGTGCTCTGCGGAGTGCGGCTTCTGCCGAAAGACACCCCGTAGCTGCTCTTAGCTCCGAGGAGGTCCGTACCTTCCAATTCAATATTTAGGCTCGACAAACCAAATGTTATACTTGCAGCAGTAGGGCGGGACATTGAACTGAACTTTCTCATTTTAGAGAGAAGCTAAGGAAAAAGTTTCACCGGAATCAGAGCACGTTGTAAAACAAGAAAATTGTTGTGTAAATAAGCCAGCTTTATCCTCTTAGTCTTGCTTGTTGTGATTGGCCATGAACGAAATATGTCTACTCGGTGTTCCTGCGTATCACATCAGTAACAGGTACTTCAGCTGCTGCACTTCTCTCCTAAAGTTCAGAACAGAATCCAAGGAATTGTGATTCCATGGTCTCAATTCACCCTTTGTGCCGAAAGGTGCCGAAAAAGGAGTGGAAGGTGCACGGGTCAATTAACTTGAATGGCCTATGTAAATCAGCGGCCACTGATCTCCTGAAGGCTTCAACAGGTCAGTTGCCTATGTTTTTCTTGGAATTGTTTTAACCTTTGGCCATGGTTTCCTTGGGATTCTTTTACCCTTTCCCCATTAGTTCAGCCTTTGCTCTCAAGCCTTTGCTGACATTTCCAATATCTCAGTAGCCTGGAAAAGTGTTGTCTTTATTGATCATATCATGGTTCCCTTCCAAGGGTTGTTTGCCTCAAGTCTCAGTTTTGCTGGTGTTCTGCTAGTTGATTGTCAGAGGGCAGCAGGTGTTTTGTAAGAGCAAGTACACAATGCCATAGCTTGCTTTTCTTTTGATTTGGCCTGTCTAGAAAATGGAATGAGTGAAGATCTCTGAGAGGCTTTTCTCTCCCCATTAGGTTTCACTGGAAGGGCAGATGCAAATGGTCTACCTAAAGTCTTGGCCCAGAAGAAAGTAGTGGTTTGCCGCTGCATCTAGCTAGAAGCTTACAAAAGGAAGGCCTTGGGCTGAGGCCCATTACTTTGGCTAAGTAGAAAAGGACAGTGCGAAGGTGAGGCAGCTGAATTAGAGGTAGATCAACAAATTCTAGAACTGTCGTATGTTCACAGCGTGGTGCGTGGTGGTTAGTTGAATTGTGTTTGTTATGGCTTAAAGCTATGGAACTGATAAAGGCCTGAGTGTTTCAAAAGCCTGGTTTTTGCAAGAAAGCAGCTCTCCTTTGCATCTGCCTGGGGACTCTGCATCACCACGGACCCTCACTCTCAGTTTGCCAAGGAGATGATCAGTAGGAATGGTGCAGAGCTGCTGTGTGCATCTGAATGGAATGGCAGAGAGTGAAGCGCTGCACATTTCTGGCTTTAGTACAATGCTGCTGCATTGGTGCCAGTTTAGTTGGTTTTCCATCAGTGGCCTTTCTGTCTAGAAGTACACTGCCCAGAGTCTTTCTAGCATTTGATGCCGTTTCCTTCCTGTTGTTTTCATACCTTCCTTCAGTTGAAAGGATGATACAACCTTTACATTTTGAAGATCCCTGTTAGGAAACACTGTGCCAGAGGAGTCATCGCTCCCTTTTCTTCTGCCTCCTTTGTCATTTTCAGAGACTCATTTCAAATTTCTGCTAATGTCAAGAAGAATACTGAGACTACTTAGCAGGGTTGACGCTCTCAGCTGCTTTCCTCTTTCATACTGCTTCATACTGGATGTGACTTCAAGGCCTCGTTTTGTCATCTGCATTTTGCTGTGATCCAAAGCCAAATATTCCAGGCCTGTGAACACAAAAAGAACTCTCAGTCTTTTGCAAGAACTACCCCTAGGAGGATTTGTGTTCACTTTGATCTCTACAGTGTTTCAGAAAAAAGGCGATTGTACTCTCTTCTTGTGTACTCTCTTCTTGTGCTCTCATTTCCCTCTCTCTGCCTTGCATGCCCTAGTTCATCTACCGGCGTGCATCATTTGGCATCATCTCATGGTGCAAATTCTGCATAGTTTCATGTCCTTACAAATGCCAGTTGCCGAGGAGCCTATCTAACCATTCAAGGGGCAAAGAATTGTAGGGCTGGCAAGTTCAGGTGCTGAAACTGTAAGTCATGCCATATCAAAGTGACAGAGCAAATCAATTGATCTAGGACTTTCAGCTGGACGCCTCTGAGAATAGCAGCTTGTCAGCATTGACACAGCCATCTTCCTAGCTGTATTCCAGAAAGAGGAAAGGGACACCTTCAATGATTAATATGCTTGGCATGAGAAAACAGCAAGAAATGTACCGCAAAATACTTGAGTCAGATCAAGTGCGTTTCTCTAGCGAGAATTTTGCACTTGTTCTTTCTTGTCTGTGCCTTTACTTTTCACAGAAGACAGGGGAGCATTTCATTATTATTGTTCTTTTGTTTTCTTTTGTTGGCCTCCCTCTTTCCGCCTGCAATTAACAAATTTGCCTTTCTTTACTGGCTTCTCTTTCTTTACTTTACTACTTACATCAGGTCATCCAACCTTGTCATCAATGTTCTCAGAGAGTGGAGAGAAGTAGAAGGTACAGCTAAATGGATAAAACAAACCCACAAAAATGGACAGGTTTTTACAGTCTTCTGTGAGAACATTAGGACACAAGATGTCTTTGAACTGAGTAATGCTTTATTGATTGAACTTTTAGTCCACTCGTTACTATTATTACACCTGTTTGGCCTTTAGTACAGAGCCTTGGAACTAATCCAGGCCAATACTTTGGCTAATTTTGTTTTCTTTCTAGTGAGGACTTTGTTTCTGAAGGAATAGTCCAGAGAAAGAGCCTCCACGGTACAGTTATGGGTCATAAATTCTGGTACAGTTTGTGCTGGTAATACGTCTAGGAAAGAAAGGTTTGACATCTTTTTTGACTTTCAAATGGAACCATTCATTGAAAAACCTAAGAGTTGCGGTTCCCCCCCCAAAATCCCAAGTACTTCTCTTTGCAATATTACTCAGGGATTACACATAAAAGCCCACCCTGTAAAATACATTGCAGATACTTTGCAATAAGTGCAGCTTAGCAGCTAGAGATGATAACGTGGGTTAAATAACATTCCTTCTGCAGCGATGGAAACTCTGTCTACGCAGACATACTCAACAAAGGTTATGATGGCTTAGCTCCTGTGCTCAAGGTAATGTGCATTTTAGAACTTGCCAAGAAGGTGAATTCAACCTCCTTCATTGCTCTCTGCTGGAGTCCCAAGAGAATTTCAGTCTGCTTTTTGTCATTTACAGCTGTCACTGCTTAGCTCTTGAAGATGAGACTCCCTCATGACTGATGAAAGTTGTCTACTTAAGAGTGGGTCAAAGACATGGTCTTGCTCTAGAAGGAGATGAGAAGGTTTCTGCAGTCTTTGTCATCTCTACTGCTTGTGATTTCTATACAAAGCCAGTGGGAAGTTTTCTGAAGGCAGTCCAGAAGCTGGCAATATGGACAGCTTACAGCCAAACAGTTGCTGCAGTGCAACCATGGTGACACCAGAAAGGACTTCAAAAATTTCAAAGGGCAAACAAAGCAGTTGGAAGGAAAAGAACATGAATCATTATTCCATTTTTCTAATCTATCTTTCTTGAAATCATCATTTTGATGCAGTTTCGCAGCTTGCGTTGGTATCCCTCCAAAGGAATCTGAGACAGAGTAAGCTTTTTAATGGAGTAGAAGTGAGAAATGCAGGCCAAGTTGCCTTTTTTGCCATCAAATACCAGTTATGCTTGAACTACCCTTTGCTTAAGGTGCTTAGCTTACACTAAGAATTGATTAGCACATTTTGATGTGAGCAAATTTTACTGTCACGATGGAGTAAAGTTTGATGTCACTCAGAATTTTACTGTCGTCCGAATAGCAATGTTTGTGTCAAAATAGTATTTTGTCTCCTGTATCTGAAGCAGGTAAGCCTTTTGCTGTCAGCAGTGTTGCTTAACCTTTGATGTCATATCCCTCTTCATATCCATCTTCTGCTTAAGGCTTATTAATCTACTTTAGAATTGGCACGTGGAATAAGACTACTTTTCCTTTTTGAAAGCTAATGTCATTTGACCTACTTACAGCAAATAATTCATTAATTGCAAGTCCCCAGCTAGCATCTTTTCGGCATATTCTAACCTTCTAAAGAAGTAACAAAAGCACTCTCCAATACTTGACTTTCTTAAGCACACCAAATGCTTCCCTCCTTTGCAGTTGGCATCTCTAAAATGAACCACATGTCTGCAGTATTTTAACATGCGCCATATTTAGCCAAGTCATTCATAACAAACAAAAAGCAGTCCCTTCAATTCAGAAATAGTTTGCAGTTGGTCTTGAATATACAAAACAAACCCTTACCGTGCGCATTGCATGCAGATTTAATGGTTGTGAAAGCAAACCCTATGTTTCTCTTGTGATAGAAGGGTTTTCCACAGTTTTCCACAATTGTTCCTGGCACAGTTTTCTACTGATGTGACTGTTAGGAAACTTGAAGGTACTTCTAAGGTACTGTAGTAAGCAGAAAAGGAGGAGAGGTTGTGCCTTAGTTCTGGTTTTCTTTTTGGATTTCTTCCTCTTGCTCTTTTTCATGTCACCTTTCTAGATATTGGGATTTAGATTGGTAGTTTACTAAGCTGTGTTTTCTGTCGGGAATTCTTGTCAATTCCGAAAGGAACCCAACTGGTGAATAGGCATCTTGTCATCATTTGCTAGCTCCATAGAAAATCTTCCTGCTGCTCTCAAATGCTTTGATTTGATACGCATTTTTATCACCATTCAAATGAAAAGAGAACGGTTCCTCTAGTCACTACTTTTGTACTAGATTCAGTTCAATGTGCGCTAAGGGTGCAAAAAAGTCCTGCTGGAAGAAAGGATCTGCACAGAAATTGACCAAGACACGTGCTACATGGGTCTTGGAAAGGTTTGAAGTTTCTCTACCTTTCTGGCAGTCTGTCTTCACAGCAAGACTTGAAGAGGGCTTTTGCTAGCATTTCTTTGACAGAAAGCAAGAACAAAGCAAGCAAAATGGAACAGCAAAAGAAGATGGCAGCAAAAGGCACATTAATCTGTTCATCTGTTAATCGTGCATCGATGGAGTATACCATCTATGCATGCCGCCGGCAAAACTATATACAATCACAAAGGGAGACGGGACATCCGGACCAGTGACATGAGCTATTTATACAGCACATCAGTCTCAGCACATTTTTAGACCATGGAGACAGGATGTTAACAGCTCGCTGATGCACAGGGAATGCCAAGGGGGGGTGACATTACAGCATAGCATAAAACCATCTCAGCCTAGATTTCAGCCAATCACACCTAGAGCAACACATATTGACAAGAATTCTATCCAATCATATGAAACACACGTGATGGTAGGTAAAACAAAGACTGGTTCATAAGAGACAGAGAACAGAGATCCATTCATACTAACCTTCTAAAGAGAAACATTAAATAACATTGTTGCAATCCATAAGCCAGTTCGACAGAGGTCTATTGTTATTTGTCACCTATGATCTACTGCTTAGGAAACTTTTTTGCTGTATTTGCAATGCTAACAAAACTTCTGCCTGAGGCCTACTCTTTTGAACCATTTCCTCCAAACCCTCTAACTTGATGAATTCCAGCATATGCATACTAAGAAATGGGGACTGCAGACAAAGGAGCAAATGCAGATGAATTTCAGGGAAGGAAATTAGTGCAGAGCTAACTGCAGTTCCTCGACTTCACAAGAAATGATGTCCGGTAATCCCAACCAGAAAGAAATAACTCCATTTTCAAATGGGTTGCCATCTATGGTCCTCTGTTCTTCCTAGATATAGGAACTGTGTTTTGAATCAATCTTCAAGATGGGATGGCTAAAGACCTTAGATGCCTCCAATTTTATTTTTTTTTTTTCCAGAAGCAACTGTCTCAAAACCTCTTCCAAGCTGACTTTTTCCCTTAAGATGCCATCCTTTAAAAGAGCACCTTTTCATTTACCAGGCTATTTCAAACGTCACTTACGAATTTAGACTAAAAGTAACACTTTTCCTAGTAGTCTTTCATTTTTGGCAACTCAGTGCTAACATAGGCAGCAAAGAAGAGAACAGAGCACAGCTCTTTCTGGAGCATCTTGAACAAATGCCCTTGCTTATGTTCTAATCATTCACTTCACCAAAATACCTAATGATGAAGAAAAGGTTGTTTACATAGCAATGAATGGGTGTGATTTCTCAAGTAGAATTGGTATCCCATAGATGATACTTGGCAAACAGCAAATGAAGGGGTTTTCTTCAGCTCTCAGACTGATGTTACGTGTGGGTAATTGAAAGAAAAGATAACAAGAAGGATATTTTTTAACATGTGAATTTAATTACACCCCTACCATGGGCATCTGAATCTTAGACAGTGCCTGATTTAGAAAAAAATCAAGAATGATCACAGTTGAAAGAAAGATAGGATCATAAAGCCTTTGCTGATGGAATGTAGCCTATTCATTGGTTGAAATGAAGCAGGTAGACAGGACAGATGAAATCTTTTTTTTGTGGATCAAGCATTTATTTTCTAAAGTGATGCTGACAGATGGTGAACTCACCAACTTAGATCTTGCCAGTAGACAAGGTTGCATCACTTGCTCCATCAAGTTATGCCTTGGAATCATCATCCAAGGGGATTTTCCCTGCATCTGTGAAAATGTGCCTACCTTTTTCACAATCTTTTTGCAGCAGCATTGGTAGGCCTGATCAGCTGGTATGGAGGGTGAATTAGCAGCAGCAGCAAGGTGACTGGCCAGGAGAATTTGCTTCCATGGATTTTGATCTCCTGGATATTTTGAAGATCTGCTTCAGCCCTGTTTGTCAAACACCACCTTGAAAGGGTGCTAAACAATTGTTCAGGCTATGGATCACATGAAGAAATACTTTCTGGTGTCCCTACTGGGCCATATGCTCTTTATTCTCTCCCTCAACTTCTCCATCACCTCTCATCTCTTTCACATCAGCTATCTTCAAGGTCCACAGGCTACTTTTCACAGAATCTTCAGGCCTGATGCAGTAAGAATGATGAATAGAACAGAGCCGGGATCAATTTTCCACTTTGGATGAAATGCACTCTGCACACACATCCAAGGAGAAGGTGTTGCCCCGATGCCCAGAAAAACTTCCACTACTACTAGTGCTCTACGTCAACCGCAACTAAGTCTGAAAGAAAAGCTTTTTCTCTGAGAGCATCTGAGAGCTTTGCATGAAGCACTGATATCTGACATATGCAATTTTGAATAGGAGAGGAAAAAGAAAATGGCAAGAAGTTTTTCATGTTACTGGTTTCATTTTTAAATTCCGTGCACTTTTTCAAAACCTGTCAGCTCAAATGCCCATCAACATCTTTTAGTCATCTGTAAGTCAGTATTCATCTAAAATGTGCTTCAAATCAAAAGGATTTCAAATTTGCACTCCAAGTTTCTATGCCTAGATTGATGATTTCCTACACATATGAGATGAAAGGAAGGCCTTTTTTACTGTGGGAGTGCTGGAACACTGGAACAGGTTGCCCAGAGAAGTTGTGGGTGTCCCATCCCTGAAAGTACTCAAGGTCAGCTTGGACGGGGCTTGGAGCAGCAACAAAGGAGAATCTTGATGGTAGAGAAACAAAGTTGGAATATAGAAGAAACTGGGCTTGAAGGATAGGAGCAAGTTTTCTCTCAGCTCTTGGGGTAAATTCAAAGTTGTACAAAATGACATTTATCTGTGATTTTCACTACAGTAACAGAAAGCTTCATGCAAACTGTACAGAAGATAGCAAATTTTAAAAGAGATAAGAATTACAGCATAAAATCCATGGGATGGGTTACAGCATGAGACACTCTCTAAGAAAAAATCTCTGTGTTTCAGCACCTCATCATGGTAAGATTTCACAAAGTGCCAAAGAAGGAGGCAAAATATCATTTGAGACATTATTTACTGCCTGGAGCCCCGCCCCTCACTGACTGGATCCCCACCCCTGACAGCCTGGAACCCCGCCCCTCACGCATGGAACCCATTCCCTCACTCATGCGGCCCTGCCCCTCATAATTGGAGCCCCGCCCCTCAAACATGGAGCCCTGCAGCTCAATGCCTGGAGCCCTGCCCATCCCACATGGAGCCCTGGCCATCACTGGCTGGACCCCTGCCCCACACACATGGAGCCCCTTCCCTCACACATGGAGCCCTGCCCCTTACTGCCGGGAGCCCGACCCCTAACACATGGAGCCCCGCCGATCACTGCCTATGGCCCTGCCCCTCACTGACTGGATCCCCACCCCTGACAGCCTAGAACCACACCCCTCACGCATGGAACACAATCCCTCACTCATGGGGCCCTGCCCCTCACAATTGGAGCCTCGCCCCTCAAACATGGTGCCTTGCCCCTCACTGCACGGAGTCCTGCCCATCCCACATGGAGCCCCGCCCATCACTGGCTGGAGCCCTGCCCAAATCACGTGGAAACCCTTCAACAACCCATGGAGCCCTGCCCCTTACTGCCGGGAGCACGACCCATAACACATGGTGCCACGCCCATCACTGCCTAGACCCCCGCCCATCACTGCCTAGACCCCCACCCCTCACTGACTGGATCCCCACAAATGACAGCCTGGAACCCAAGCCCTCACGCATGGAACACCTTCCCTCACTCATAGGGGCCTGACCCTCACAATTGGAGCCCCGCCCCTCAAACATGGAGCCCTGCCCCTCAATGCCGAGAGCCCTGCCCATCCCACATGGAGCCCCGCCCATCACTGGCAGGAGCCCTGCCCCACACACATGGAGCCCAATCCCTCACACATGCAACCCTGCCCCTTACTGCCGGGAGTCCGACCCCTACTACATGGAGCCCCGCCCATCACTGCCTAGAGCCCCGCCCCTCACTGACTGGATCCCCACCCCTGACAGCCAGGAACCCCGCCCATCACTCATGGAATACCTTCCTTCCCTCATGGGGCCCTGCCCCTCAAAATTTGAGCCCTGCCCATCACTCATGGATCCCTGCCCCTCACGGCATGGAGCCCTGCCCATCCCACATGGAGCCCTGGCCATCACTGGCTGGAACCCTGCCCCACACACATGGAGCCCCTTCCCTCACACATGGAGCCCTGCCCCTTACTGCCAGGAGCCCGACCCCTAACACATGGAGCCCTGCCCATCACTGCCTAGAGCCCCGCCCCTCACTGACTGGATCCCCACCCCTGACAGCCTGGAAACCCGCACCTCATGCATGGAGCCCCTTCCCTCACTCATGGGGCCCTGCCCGTCACAATTCGATCCCCGCCCCTCAAACATGTAGCCCTGCCCTTCAGTGCCTGGAGCCCTGCCCATCCAACATGGATTCCCGCACATCAGTAGCTGGGGCCCTGCCTCACACACATAGAGCCCCTTCCCTCACATATGGAGCCCTGCCCCTTACTGCCGGGAGCCCGACCCTTAACACATGGAGCCCCGCCCATCACTGCTTTGAGCCCCGCCCCTCACTGACTGGATCCCCACCCCTGACAGCGTGGAAACCCACCGCTCAAGCATGGAGCCCCTTCCCTCACACATGGAGCCCTGCCCCTTACTTCCAGGAGCCCGACCCCTAACACATGGAGCCCCGCACATCAGTGCCTAGAACCCTGCCCCTCACTGCCTGGATCCACGCCCCTCACACGATGAGCCCCTTCCCTCACACGTGGAGCCCCTTCCCTCACACTTGTAGCCGTGCCCCTTTCTGCCGGGAGCCCGACCCCTAACACAATGAGCTTTGCCCTTCACTTCCTGGATCCCTGCCCCTCACTGCCACAGCCCTGCTCCTCACACATGGAACCCTGCCCTTCACACATGGAACCACGTCCCTCACTCATGGGGCCCCGCCCCTCACAATTGGAGCCCCGCCTCTCAAACATGTAGCCCTGCCCCTCAATGCCTGGAGCCCTGCCCATCCCACATTGAGCCCCGCCCATCACTGGCTGGAGCCCTGCCCCACACACATGGAGCCCCTTCCCTCACACATGGAGCCCTGCACCTTATTGCCGGGAGACCGACCCCTAACACATTGAGCCCCGCCCATCACTTCCCAGACCCTCGCCCTTCACTGACCGGATCCCCACCGCTGACAGCATGGAACCCCGTCCCCGACGCTTGGAACACCTTTCCTCACTCATGGAGCCCTTCCCCTCACAATTTGAGCCCCGCCCCTCAAACATGGAGCCGTGCCCCTCAATTCCCGGAGCCCTGCCCATCCCACATGGAGCCCCACCCATCACTGGCTGGAGCCCTGCCCCACACACATGGAGCCCCTTCACTCACAAATGGAGCCCTGCCCCTTACTGCCGGGAGCCCGACCCCTTACACATTGAGCCCCGGCCATCCCTGCCAAGAGCCCCGCCCCCACTGACTGGATCCCCACCCCTGACAGCCTGGAACTGCGCCCCTCACGCATGGAACCCCTTTCCTCACTCATGGAGCCCTGCCCCTCACAATTCGAGCCCCGCCCCTCAAGCATGGAGCCCCGCCCCTCAATGCCTGGATCCCTGCCCATCACACATGGAGCCCCGCCCATCACTGGCTGGAGCCCTGCCCCACTAACCTGGAGCGCAATCCCTCACACATGGAGCCCTGCCCCTTACTGCCGGGAGCCCGACCCCTAACACATGGGGTCCCGTCCATCACTGCCTGTGGCCTCGCCCCTCACTGACTGGATCCCCACCCCTGAAAGCCTGGAACCCCGCCCCTCACGCATGGAACCCCTTCCATCACTCATGTGGCCCTGCCCCTCATAATTGGAGCCCCAGCCCTCAAACATGGAGCCCTGCCCCTCAACGTATTGAGCCCGGCCCATCCCACAGGGAGCCCCGCCCATCACTGCCTGGAGCCCTGCCCCACACACTTGGGGCCCCTTCCCTCACATATGGAGCCCTGCCCCTTACTGCCGGGAGCCCGACCCCGAACACATGCAGCCCCGTCCATCACTGCCTAGAGCCCCGCCCATCACTGACTGGATCCCCACCCCGGACCGACTGGAACCCAGCCCCTCACGCATGGAACGCCTTCCTTCCCTCATGGGGCCCTGCCCCTCACCCTTGGAGACCCGCCCCTCAAACTTGGAGCCCTGCCCCTCCATGCCTGGAGCCCTGCCGATCCCACATGGAGCCCCGCCCATCAGTGGCTTGAGCCCCGCCCCTCACTGACTGGGTCCCCACCCCTGACAGCCTAGAACCCAGCCCCTCACGCATGGAACGCCTTCCTTCCCTCATGGGGCCATGCCCCTCACAATTGGAGCCCCGCCCCTCAAACATGGAGCCCTGCCCCTCACTTCATGTAGCCCTGCGCATCCCACTTGGAGCTCTGCCCATCACTGACTGGGTCCATGCCCCACACACATGGAGCCCCTTCCCTCACACATCGCGCCCTGCCCGTTACTGCCGTGTTCCCGACCCCTAACACATGGAGTCCCATCCATGACTGCCTATTGCCCCGCCCCTCACTGACTGGATCCCCACCCCTGATAGCCTGGAACCCCGCCCCTCACGCATGGAACCCCTTCCCTCACTCATGGGGCCCTTCCCCTCACCATTGGAGACCCGCCCCTCAAACATAGAGCCCTGCCCCACCATGCATGGAGTCCTCTCCATCCCACATGGAGCCCCGCCCATCACTGGCAGGAGCCCTGCCCCACACACATGGAGCCCCTTCCCTGACACAAGGAGCCCTGCCCCTTACTGCCGGGAGCCCGACCCCAAACACAAGGAGCCCCATCAATCACTGCCGAGAGCTCCGCCCCTCACTGACTGGATCCCCACTCCTGACAGCCTGGAACCCCGCCCCTCACGCATGAAACTCCTTCCCTCACTCATGCGGCCCTGCCACTCACAATTGGAGCCCCGGCCCTCAAACATGGAGCCCTGCCCCTCACTGCCTGGAACCCTGCCCATCCCACATGGAGCCCCGCCCATCACTGGCTGGAGCCCTGCCCCAAACCCATGGAGCCCATTCCCTCACACATGGAGCCGTGCCCCTTACTGGCGGGAGCCCGACTCCTAAGACATGGAGTCCCGTCCATCACTGCCTATGCTTCCGCCCCTCACTGACTGGATCCCCACCCCTGACAGCCTGGAACCCTGCCCCTCACGCATGGAACCCCTTCCCTCACTCATGGGGCCCTGCCCCTCACAATTCGAGCCCCGCCCCTCAAACATGGAGCCCTGCCCCTCAACGCATTGAGCCCTGCCCATCTCACATGGAGCCCCGCCCATCACTGCCTGGAGCGCTGCCCCACACACATGGAGCCCCTTCCCTCACATATGGAGCCCTGCTCCTTACTGCCGGGAGCCCGATGCCTAACACATGGTGCCCCGTCCATCACTGCCTATGGCCCCGCCCATCACTGACTGGATCCCCACCCCTGACCGCCTGGAACCCAGCCCCTCACGCACGGAACGCCTTCCTTCCCTCATGGGGCCCTGCCCCTCACCGTTGGAGACCCCCCACTCAAACATGGAGCCCTGCCCCTCCATGCATGGAGACCTCCCCATCCCACTTGGAGCCCTGCCCATCACTGGCTGGAGCCCTGCCCATCACTGACTGGATTCCCACCCCTTTACCGCCTGAAACCCAGCCCCTCACGCATGGAACGCCTTTCTTCCCTCATGGGGCCCTGCCCCTCACAATTGGAGCCCCGCCCCTCAAACATGGAGCCCTGCCCACCCCACATGGAGCCCCGCCCATCACTGGCCGGAGCCCTGCCCCACACACATGGAGCCCCTTCCCTCACACATGGAGCACTGCCCCTTACTGCCGGGAGCCCGACCCCTAACAAATGGAGCCCCGCCCGTCACTGCTTCGAGCCCCACCCCTAACAGACTGGATCCCCACCCCTGACACGTGGAGACCCTTCCCTCACAAAACGATCCCCTTCCCTAACACATGGAGTCCCGCCCACCACTGCCTAGAGCACCGCCCCTCACTGACTGGATCCCTACCCCTGACAGCCTGGGACCTGGCCCCTCACGCACGGAACCCCTTCCCTCACTCATGGGGCCTTGCCCCTCACAATTGGAGCCCCGCCCCTCAAACATGGAGCCCTGCCCCTCAATGCCTGGAGCCCTGCCCATCCCACATGCAGCCCTGCCCATCACTGACTGGATCCCCACCCCTGACAGCCTGGAACCCCGCCCCTCACACATGGAACCCCACCCCTCACTCATGGGGCCCTGCCCCTCACAATTGGAGCCTCGCCCCTCAAACATGGAGCCCTGCCCCTCAATGCCTGGAGCCCTGCCCCACATACATGGAGCCCCTTCCCTCACACATGGAGCCCTGCCCCTTACTGCCAGGAGCCCGACCCCTAACACATGGAGCCCCGCCCATCACTGCCTAGAGCCCCGCCCATCACTGACTGGATCCCCACCCCTGACAGCCTGGAAACCCACCCCTCACGCATGGAACCCCTTCCCTCACTCATGGGGCCCTTCCCCTCACAATTGGAGCCCCGCCCCTCAAACATGGAGCCCGGCCCCTCACTGCATGGAGCCCTGCCCATCCCACATGGAGCCCCGCCCATCACTGGCTGGAGCCCTGCCCCACACACATGGAGCCCAATCCCTCACACATGGAGCCCTGCTCCTTACTTCCGGGAGCCCGACCCCTAACACATGGAGCCCCGCCCATCACTGCTTAGGGCCCCGCCCCTCACTGACTGGATCCCCACCCCTGACAGCCTGGAATCCTGCCCCTCAAGCATGGAACCCCTTCCCTCACTCATGGGGCCCTGCCCCTCACAATTCGAGCCCCGCCCCTCAAACATGGAGCCCTGCCCCTCAATGCCTGGAGCCCTGCCCATCCCACATGGAGCCCCACGCATCACTGGCTGGAGCCCTGCCCCACACACCTGGAGCCCCTTCCCTCATACATGGAGCCCCGCCCCTCACACATGGAGCCCCGCTCATTACACATGAAGCTTTGCCCCTCACTGCCTGGAGCCCTGGTCCTCACACATGGAACCCTGCTCTTCACATATGGATCCCCGCCCCTCACAGATTTAGCCCTGCCCCTCACACATGGAGCCCTGCCCCTCACACATGGAGCCCCGCCCCTCACACATGGAGCCCTGTCCGTCACCGTCTGAGGGCCTGCCCCTCACACATGGAGCCCTGCCCCTCACACATGGAGCCCTTCCTCTCACCGACTGGGGCTCTGCCCCTCCCACATGGAGCCCGGCCCCTCCCACATGGAGCCCCGCCCCTCACACATTGAGCCCTGCCCCTCACACATGGAGCCCTGCCCCTTACCGCCTGGGGCTCTGCCCCTAACTGCCTGGAGCCCTTCCCCTCACACATGGAGTCCTGCCTGTCACCGCCTGGAGCCCTGCCCCTCACACATGGAGCCCTGCCCCTCATACAATTGCAGAAAAAGCTCTTGCTCCTTACAAGTTCTATTTCAGCCATCGATTTACCAGGTCACACCCTGCTCTCAGCACTTTCCTTCTCAGCTCTAGGTAGCATCCTAAGCCTTGAGTCTCCCAGAGTCAGGATCCAAACAGAATGGCACCAGGGACTTCTCACACACTGAAGGTCCCATGAGAAAAAGCTCAGCAGAAACACCTGGGTCTGATGGCACACTTCTCTTCCAGCAAGGCCCAGGGCTTGGCCAGATAAAATATTCTACAAGCAGGCCAATTCATGTCAGTTGTGCAGATTTTCTTAAAATGATACATTTCTTGCAGATAACTACAGAAGGTTAGATGAAGTTTTCTAAAGCAGCCAGTTTGGTGTGAAACAGCAGGCAGAAGTGTCTCAGCCATCTATTTTTAGGTAGATAATACTGATGGCATCAGTCACATAATGCCCAGGTTTCGTCTTGTAAGTCAGCTCTGGCTGAGGCCTGAGCATCAGCACATCTGGGTCACTTGGTTTGTTCTGCCTGGAAAACTGGAGATTGAAGGGGAGACCTCATTGAGGTCACCAATATCCTCTTGAGGGGCAGGTACTGTTTTGTTCACTCTTGTGACCAGCAACAACACTCTAGGGACTGGCTAGAGCTGTCAGGCAGGATTAGGTCAGGTATCAGGAAAAGGTCCTTACCCCAAAGGCTGCTCAGGCACTGAACAGGCCCTCAGGGTAGTGGTCACAGTACCAAGCCCGTTGGTATTCAAGAAGTGTTTGGACAACAGTCAGGCACAGGGGGGAATTCCTGGGGTGTCCTCTACAGGGCCAGGAGTTAGACTTCATGATCCTGCTGGGTCCTTCAACTCAGGCTATTCTGATTCTATGAGCACTGAATGATTATCTCCAACTGGTTTGCACTGGCACTCAGAGCTTGTCTCTAATTGCTTCCAATTTATCTCTGCAGTCAAGCCCAGGGCAATGACAGACTGATCAAACACAAAGGGTTTGAGGAAAATGCCCCTTTTTAGGGGACAGTGTCCAGAGTCAGGCTCCATGGGGCCCTGAGCAACCTGATTTAGTGAGTGGCATCACTTCCTCTGGGAGGGATGTGGGAACCATGTGATCCTGAGGGTCCCTTCCAACCCAACCCTTTCTGGAGTTCCATGATTACTCTGTGGGTCACTCAGAACAGATGAGCTCCACCAAACACTGAAAAAGTTGGCCTGCATTCTAAAAATAAATTCCTCAAAATACCTATGGGACTTTAACTAAGATAGAGAAACCCCAAAAAAGAAACCAACCGCTTCTTCAAAATACCTGTATTTATTACACCAAAACTGAAAGTCCAAACAGTTCACATACTTCTTTTCCTTCTAGGTTGTCCCAAATGTGACAACAGCAAGACAAAAATGTGTGTATGTATCCAAACAAAACCAGAAAATCAAATACAAATCAAAATCAAGAAAGGTACGTTCATACAAAACTCACATGGTTTTTAAATGCAACAGAAGTGGCATACACAGATCAACAAGTACAAAAAGACAGATGCATAAAATAAAAGCTAGCATTTTATATTTCTTGTGCCTGATGAAATGTAGAACATCTCACTAGCAGTAACATGGAGGGAATACAACACAGCAGTGTTAACTCAGATTGCAGCTCTTATTTACAGAATTTAGATGGTAACATTGCAGAATATCCTTTCTTTCATAAACAAAAAAGTATTTTTTATTTTTCATTAAAAAATACCTTATAAAAGCTGGATATTATCAACCGTTACTGGAGAGCACTGCTGCTGTCAGTGGCTATCAGAATTCACAGCTTGATTAGTTAATTGCTATTCTACAGTTCAAGCTACACCTGCAGTGATTATTTCAGTCAGTTCTGGGAGACAGTAACTCCACTCTTACCTGATCACCTTCCCCAAGGCCCTTCATGGGCTTTCCACATTCAGTGCTAATGCTGACTGCAGCATTAACACAGCAGGACAGAAATAAGACAACCAAAGGGGATTTTCTATTCTTCAGATTTTTTTAATTTTGCCTTTTTTCCACTTGAGGAAGCTTTGGCTTTGGCTGTTTCAGTTTGCTTTGCAGTTTCAGCTGGTTTCTTTTTCAACCTTTGCGTTCTGGAACGCACCAGGTCTTCACGTCCCAGCTCAATCATTTTTGCTTCCCATGATTTCATTTCATTCTCATACCGAACCTTATCATCCTGAGCAAGCTGCAAGTATGGCTGAAAGAAAAGAAGGTACCAAGAAGTTACACAAGGGGCTTTTTCTGGAAAACTGCCACACACAAAGGTGACTTAGAACAACATCTGTGCAGTGAACAGCCCAGGTATTTGTTTCCTACCCCAGCTAGTTGAAAAAAATAACCAAAAAAATCAAACTTGCAGAAAAATACAAAGCTTTAGCACTAAATTGCAGTTATGTCAGCAGCTGGCCATTCCCAAAGAAAAATTTATTCAGTACTACTACTAACAGTTAAGGTTTTTTTATTTGAGCACTAGTTTGAGACAGCTAGACTAAGTGAGGCACAGGAATAGATACTGCTGTGGAGTTATTTCAAGGTTTAGTTTGGATTTCAGTAAAGCACCCCTCCACTTCTTATTTGCTCATCTACAGGTTCATAGTACACTACACTCAGAAAACTAGCAGAACATGATCTCCCAGACAACCAAAGTTAATAAATTACCCTGTGCACATCACTTGTGAGTTTCTGTTACTTTCCCTTGTAAGAAGTCTTTCCATGAGCAGCAAATTCTTATGCTGGTGTTTATATTATATATAGAGATATTTTATATATATATATATATATATAAAGATATTATAGATGATCATAAAAAAATCAAATTGTTGCATATTATTCCACCTTCTTTTCTAGGTGTTACTTAACATCCACTTTAAGGCACACCAAACTTCCATCCTATCCCACTGACTCACATTTCAACAACACTATGAATTAAATGGTCACTACTGGAATAGAGGTAATGACAATCTTTTTCAAGATGCCTAAAGATCTTGGAGTATTTTGCTCAATATTATAATTTGAGCAACTGAGTTCAGAATTTTGTATGAATATATAAATTTTGACTCAAGTTTTTAATTTTGATGAGATCAGAGCCTCATCCAAATCCTCTGACATACCTGCTTTTGGGCAGCAGACATTTTTTTCCACGTATCAAACAGTTTCTTCAGCTTTGCCTAGGGGATACAGAACATGCAATACATGAGTTATTTTAGGAGTAGACTGACTTCAGAGAGCTCCAGATGAATACTGCATGAGTGAAAGTCAAGCATAAACCAATGCAAAAAAGCCCAAAAGCTTGCTTCCCCTTATTTACCCTTTTAATCTAAATAAATAATAAACTACAGAGTTCAAATCAAGCTTCTGGGCATCATCTGAGCCACAGTTACAGTGCAGGCCTCAGCTGACTGGAGAAACCTCCTTGTACATAGAAAACTGAGGAACAAACCACATCCACCATCCTGACTCACTGACTAAATGTGTAGCGTAAGAAGCACATGAGGCACACAGGGAAGGTCTGCAGCACCTCCACTGCTAGAATCCACCAGTGTAACTTAAACCACCCCACAGAACAGCTCAGTGCAGAACTTGTGGGTTTGCTGAGGAACTCTTGTATTTCCATGACACCAGCTGAACTATAGGAGGTACAACAAACTGCCAGAACAGGAACACACCACCACAGCTTTTGGAAAAACTCTATTTCTACATCAAAACAAAGGAAAGAATAATTCTCTCCTTACAAAAGGAACAGATAAAGTCTGTAACACTGAGGTGGAAAAAACAGCACAAACGTTTTAAGTCTGTATACCCTTACAGCATTTTTTATACAGGCCATGCTAGCAGTACAGCCAGATGGCCACAGCTTAAAAAAAAATAACCTAAGCAATGCAGCACCCAGATAGTGAACTACTGAATAGTATCTCTGAAAATGACAGAATCTAAACTAGATTTTTCTGAATACAATGGATATATTTTAGAAAAAGAATCTTTCCTGGCTTACCACAGGTGAATTTCCCTCACTTTCTTGAAAATTTTCTGACAGGAAGATGTTAAAGCCGCTACGAGCTCTTTTAGGTTTTCCAAGCAGATTCAATTCCTTTAAAAACAACAAGAGAAGTTATTCCATCTACCAAGCATGCATTTGTTCCAAAACTAAACTCAGTATATATCTTTATATTTTATGCAAAAATCAAACACAAATTCTTTCTTTGGTGTTTTATTCTGTAAACAGAACTGTATGTCAAGATGCTCTTAGTGCTTTTCAAGACTAATGTTAAACTACAAAAAGCTAACAACTTGAGTTTTCAACAAATTGTTGAAAAAGCATTTAAAACTGATTCTTACTTCAGTTAAGTCTTCCAGAAACCAGAGTGCTACTAAATTCAACTCTGCAAGCAAGTCATGATGACAGATTTTCTATTATTCTTCAGTAAGGCTCCAGTTTCTGGAGTGAAATGCTCCCTGTGTGCAGAGAAGAGGGCACACACTGATCTGTGGGAGGTGACAAGGTGAAAGAGAGCTGTGTTTCTGTTATCAGAATGCTTTGCCTACAGGGATGATGGCTAGAGAATGAAGTACAGCAAGTTAGAGATGCAATTACACTTCTGTTTTCTCCAGTCCTGACATTCCCACGGGAGCCTAGGTGCTGTAAGTTAACATTTGCTTAGGTATTAGATATGCCACCTGAATTCCTTGTGGTGCCATCCTCTAAAAATCATCAGCAAAATCATGAAGATTACAAATTCCATTTAAGAAGGGGTCTTTTAAACCAAACTTCTTGTGCTTTTGCCAATTAGGGCAATGTCACAGTTTAATTCACAGAAATAAATAAGCAATACATAACCCCTTTGACCTTTCCAGACAAACCACAATATTGTACTGTTGCAGATGGTTCTGTCTCTAAGGATTTAGACATAAACCAGCCAAAAGGAAGGGGGAAGGTGGTGCCTATGAATATGCTAGTAAAGGACACAAACAGATGTCACAGCAGCAGCTACACAGTGGCAGAGCCCAAAAAAGCAAGGAAAAAAGGCTACTTCAAATAGCTGCTACCTTGTAGGGTCTAATGAGGTAACAGTCTTTGTGAAAAGCCATTTCTGGATGTCTTCCCACCTGAAGAAAGTGCTGCTGGTCCAAATGTCTTTTAGTGCCTATCCCTTCTCTGGTAGCTCTGGAAATAGGAAGAAAAAAAGCATAGAGAAGCTACCTCTAAGCACAAAGATCCCTGCTAGTTCTTGCTCTTCAAGCATGGCAAAGCCACTAAACTAGCTGCTGACACCAGTAATTATTTTAGTCCATGGCATTTTGGAGGGGTTTGTATATATTGTGTCTTTTTTTCTATTCTGAGTTGCTTTTGTATTTCTAAAACATGCTTCAACTCTGCTTTGTGTACTAGACAAACAGAGTTCAGACTCCTTGAGAGAAAAGAAAGCTGAACTTCAAAATACTTACTCTTTTTGCCCTGATTGATCTTCTCCTTGCCAGCTGTTTTCTCCTTTCCTCTTTCAGAGCCACAGCCTGGGCTGGGGTCAGTTGTGCTTTGTAAGCAGCCAGCTGCTCCCCATATCTCTTCCAGTCTGTCTTCCTTGCTTCCTCATAAACCTGCAGCACAAACCACAGCAGCCTTAAACTTCAGCTAGATGCTTTCAGTCAGAAGCACCTAATTATTAGACAAGGCTAACACTTCCAACCTATTAGAAGAAAAATTACAGACTGAAAAATTTACACCAGAACATCAGATTTTCATGTTTGATTCCCTGTCCCACATTTCAGAGAAGGAAAAAGTACACAGAGTGAGAAGTCCAAAAGGGATGTGGGAGCACCTCAGGTCTACTAAATATCTCCTTTAGGAAATGGAATTTAGTTCCTGACTGCTAACTGCAGTCAAGGAAGAACAATCATTACTTTGCTACAAATGGCATTTAAATCCAGCAGCAAGTCCCAGAGTTGATTTACATTATCCCTTGAAACTGCCACTCAGAGAAACTTCACTACTTATGACTTAATTTCTTAAAGAAATTTACAAGAAGCAAAAGAAGTTTGGTCCTTTCATCAGAAGTAAGTGAGGTTTCACCTGCCATATACATAAGATCAGAACAACTTTACAAAACTTGCACTGTACATGTCATACAATATTGCCATTCAAAAAGGAGAAAGAATTGGTTTGCAGGCCACAGCCACATGGAGTGAGAGCTGTGTCATTTCTCTGGCAACATATTCAAACTTTTAAAGCCAAGGTCATGTACAAGCAGCAAAGTATCCTCCAGTATTGTGTTTGCATGGCCAGATTCTGGTGGCCAGGGGGGCACAGGGATGGCTCCTGTGAGGAGCCTGATGGAGCCAAGGCCAGCCAGCTCCAAGTGGCACCTGCTATTGGCCACCAGGGACAGTGGACCTTTGTACACAGGTGCTTTTTCAAGCTCCTTAAAAACAAACCAACCAACCAACCCCACCAGACTGAATAAAAAAACCACAAGACGCCAAACAAATAAAACCCCACCACCTATAGAGTTCAAAGTTCTCAGGGAAATAGAACCTTACCTGTTTCTGTGATGCTGGTAACTCCTTCCATGCACTTGCCAATTTTTTAACCAGTTCTGTGTTGCTGGCCTCTGTAGGTTAAAAGAGAAAGCCCAGAAATCAAGATCAACATTGTATCTTTAGTAAGCTCCTTCAACTTTTCCCAAGGAAAGCTGTCACAGGTATCATTTTCCTGTACAAATGCATTTTATCTTTCATAAAACTAACTCACTGTGGCAGTTAAAGGGCACTGCAATATTTGGGGGATGGGAAAGAGCCACTGCTCACCTGGAACAGAACATGCAGTAATAAACTGAAGCACCATTTCAAGGCAGCTATTGTTCCGCTACAACAATTTCACATTTTTTGCCTTTTCAGCTGGATACTTTTCTGTACAATGCAAGACGGTCTGAATTTGGAGGTTGGAGCAGGGAAGAAACCAAAAGTAAAATTTCCAGTTCTATATGAGAGTGTGAACTCTTGAACTGGTGAGCTAAATAGGGCATAAAATGGTTTTCCTTACTTAAATCTTCCTCAGGATTCCCCCAATATGACCATAGTTCTTTAAACATTTTAACTTTCAACAGTATTTCAAAACCAGCTTATCTTTCTATTCTGAAGCTGTCTGGCAAGTGCCACTGCATTGTTAATAAGGGAAGTTTTTGATGGTACATCAAACATATTCACACGAAACCATTTTCCTCTAAATACCTTTACTTCTATATACAGTGATGCAATCCAGTACCTACAATTTTTCAATTACTAAGCCTCAAAATAAAATCACACACAGGGCTCACAATATCATCAAAAATGTACTTCAAATGCATAGAATCCAAAAATAACTGAGAATCATAAATCATTGTTACAATGTATTACCTAGGCGAAATATTTCACAGAGCATTATTAAAGTTACATACTCATGTTGATTATTTTGACTTATGAAGTACGCGCAGGCAAGGAGCATGACCGTGTTGGGTTGACCCGAGGAGTGGCACGGATAAACACACGGGCGGGGTGTCTGAGATCAGCACTTCAGCTCGCTCCCAAAGCTCGGGTTTGCAAAGAAATAACAACTTTGGGGACGGGCTAAAGCTGCTCGGGCTGCTCCGGCTCACCCGCTCGGGGGCGACGGTAGCGGAGCCCCGGCTCCCACCAGCGCCAAGCGCGGACCTGCCGCCCCTCCATTCTCGTACCTGGGTTTTTTTGCTTGAAGGCCGGCCGGTTGTCCATCACGAAACGAAAATAGGCGGTGAGCGGCCGCTTCGGGCGCGGATTCGAGCTGGTCCCCCGCGACAGGCAGCGCTCCGCCGCGCCACCGGGCCGGCACAGGACGGCAGCGCCGAGGAGGGTGCCGGTGCCTCGCTCTCGCAGCGCCGCTCCCGCCCCGCAGCGGAGGAGCCGCCGCCCGCCCGCGGCCGTCACCAGACTCAGGCCCAGGCCCGCGGCCCGGCCTAGCAAGGCCGCTGCCGCCGCCATGCCGGCCCACTGCGCATGCGCGCCAGCGCGCGGCACCCTGGGACGGCGGCGTGAGGGGCGGGGCCGGGGCGGCCCCCACACGGTGACGCCGGCACGGGGTGACGCCGGCACAAGGTGACCCCTCCACGAGGTGACACCGCCGCGAGGTGACATCGACTCGAGGTGACCCCGCGGCCCCGAAGGTTCCGCACCGAGGGCGGCGGGTTCGCTGTGGGCGCCCACAGGAGCAGCTACAGCAGAACGGTAATGGAGATCAGAAACAAACTGGGAACCAAGTAACTCGTTCTGTTCATGAGCTGGGGCCAAAACAAACCCCACTGGTTCCTTCGCTATGGCGAGCTGCTATGTCTGAAACAGCAGCAGCCTCTGCTCCGACCAGTTCTTCCCGCCCCCCCCCCCTTCCTTTTCTCATCGTAGTAAACAGCACAGAATAAAGTAAACTTCCCAGCCCTGGAAACAGAATTTGTATCAAAAGCATTAACCGAGGAGTGGAAGTGTTTCCCTCCACAGATTGAACCCGGCCACTTCATAGCATGACTGAAGTTTTAAGGAATGTATTTATCATTTCATTCTGATAATTTCAAAAGGAGAAAGGCTGAACTGCTAGGAGTAGTATAAGAAAGACTTAGCTTCACACCTCTAAAGCAGCATGATCATAAGACAAATCCCTTTTTTAATATTTACATATGGTTAATATGTCCTATACATGGGTGTTGGTTGGTTTTCAGTCCTCCTGCTGGTTTCATACTGTGGTGCAAAGTCACTAATGCACAGCACAAAGCAGAAACATCACCAGGTAAAGTAGAAATGTTTTCAAACCATCCCTAACACAAACTGATAAACCAAGTCAAACTTCTGATTTCACACAGTTCTGTACAGATACTCCAAAAATGTACATAACTTCTAGTACAAAGAGATTGCTATTTTACCTAGAAAAAATAAAAACTGAACACATTCTGATGGTCAGTTTTCTACAATCATTTGAGCAAGAAGTATAAATGATGTCTTTGCCTTCCTAGCTCCATTACCTTAGTTCAAATATAATGAAGCACTCAGTAACAAAACCAAATCCATTTATTCAGCTTGCAAAACAGGGATATTTTAAGATGATTGGAACCAATCTCAATCAAGCTGCTGTTTCAAATGTCACCATTACATCACAGATAAAACTAGCACAGAAATGACATTTTTCCATGTGTGACCAACCTAAGGTGAGTAAATCAGGAAACACAAAGTTAATATTTCACTGGTAGGAATAAAAGCTCCTACTGTGCATGCTTGCCACCCATACCCCACATTCCAGTTGATGCATATTCAAATAAAAAACAACAATAAAAAAACCCAAATCATCTGTCGTGTTAAAAAATATGTTTTATGATGACAAATTTCCCAACTGAAAGTAATTTCTCTTTCATGTACAAGATACAGAGAAAAACATTTTGTCATCTTTTTTTTTAATTTTCAAGTAACCAAGAAGAATGAAAGGTAGGAAACCAGAAATTTTTCTGCTTTTGATCTATGTTTTAAGAACAGGTTGCCCCTCTCAGCACTATTGGTTTTCCACATGCATTGTATGAAGCAACTGAAGTGCAAGTTAATGGAAAAGTTACTTTCAAGTGTGAGTTTACTGTAATATTCTGATATTGCAAATACACCACCCTTAACAGACCCTTGTGATTATCTCCTCCATTGGTGAATATTGGTGTGGCATGGCATGAATCTCTTTGAAATCCTCTATCCAACCATGGGCTAAATCCACTAGGCTAGAACTAGCATCAAAATTAACTCAGAGCCCAGTTCTGATTGGTACATGATGCAAGGCTTTATGGACATTCTGCCTACAAGACACATAAACACTACTGGCAGTTCTCTGTTAGAATGGTGGAACTTTAAGGATATGCATGAGTTAAGAAAAAAAAAAAATAGAGCCAAGGAAAGTAGAAAATGTATTTTATTTATATGGAAAAGGCTACATCTGGATTTGTAAAAGGTCTGTGGTAGTATTATGTTGCCCACACGTCACAAATCAGTTGTGAATAGCAACAAAATAGTTACATATCTTTCTACATACCAGTGCAATTAGTTCACATTGCAATAAAATTAAGTCAAGTATGCAACAGAATCAAAACCAGGTGTTTCTCCATAATCAGCATACAAAGATTTACAGTGCAAAGATCATTGTAGGTTTTAAGAAGTCTGCAGTCAGTCTTCAGAATATTTAATGGGTGAGATACTCCAATTATTTTCACTATTAGCAGTTGTATCTTGTCAATACTGTGCACAAGCAAGTCTAAACTGAAATGACTTACATTGTAAATAAAATAGTCTATACAGTAAAAAAATACAAATTATATAAGAGAACTAACAAAAAGAAACTTGAACACACTTATGAAACAGACAACATACTTCAATGACACACATACAGTATTCATCACATGAAAACAGCTACTTTTTCCAGCAAAAAATAATTTCATTGATTTACAACTGAATTATAGATCTTGTAGTCTGAAGATGCAGGTGTCCAACTCTTAAAAACTATAATAAATGTCTTCTGCAAAGCATACAAAGAGGATAAATATTCTTACCAAAGTCATAAGGTTATTTTTGGAAGTTTGTTCTCTCTTGCTCCAGAAACACACTTACTTGGGTGAAAAAAAATTCAAGGAGTGTCACATTGAAACCATAAACTGTGCTCCATTTCCTTCTAATTTTGAAAAAAACTAGAATTTACAGTACTCTGTGGTATATGAAAATGTCTTCAAAAGTTTACATTGCATATTTCTGAGTCCATTCTCTTGCATGTCTGTTGTATCTGTACGTGCAGAAAGAAGGCATTACAGTGAAGAGCTGTTAGTGATACACTGACAATGGCCATGCACTTACTAAATACAGCTGGTACTGAGCTTTGCACCTCTGAGCAGTCAAAGAACACTAAAACAGTCTAAAAGCCACAAAGCACACACCCACTACACATTCAGTTTCTAAAGTTATGCACCAGAGCTGTCAGACTCAAACTCAACTTCACAGCTTTGCACTAAATTGTGCATCCTTCATTTGTATTTCATAACTGGTTCCCTTATTTGCACCTTAACAGGAACTGGTTGTCAATTACTCCTAAAGGTATATGCTATTAAGAGTCTGACAAAGTTTACACATTTTATTTCCACAAAATTCAGTATAATTAACTGGGATTTTATTCTCCGTTCTGCACTGCCAGCTGCATTTCAGAACTTGAAAAGAAAGTTTTCTGAAAAGCATTTTTTGCTAGGTTTTAAGTCTTGGGTCTTTTCCCAAGCTGATTATCTTATAATTCCATAATCCCAAGGGTAAATGCCCTTAGAGAGTTGATAGCTTCCACTCTGGTCTTTACATTTGCTACATTCTACTCTTCAGACTGGATTCACTTTCTTGAGTCAACCAGCGAAAAATACTGACAAGTTTTTAACTCTTAAGATCAGTATAGCAACCCATTTACTAACTGGTGTTCTTCTTAAGAATATGCTACCATATAAGTCTTTGGATTTTAACTTATAATAAAATACTCATAGATAAATGCTCAGGGGTAACCAGCTGTATCTTTCATTTCCTAAATCTAAGGTATAACAAAAAAAAAAATTTCTTCATTATAAGAAGATAAAGCTACAGTTAAGACTCTGTATTTTCTCACTTTCCCTAGCAATGATTAAATTTTGAGATTTGGAGATGGAAAACCATCCCTCATTCACTTCCTTCACAAACAGGAGGCACAACAGAAATCACTAATAAGCAGGTGGAAAAAAAGTTGAGCCACAAATGGGGAGAAGCTGATGCACAATCTCCTCAACCAGAACACTATCTCCTTTGCAGAATGAGCTACAGCAGTCAGGCACTTCAGAAGTTACATGATTTGACTATTCCAGACATTGAACTGAGAGAAAAAGGCCATTTTAATCATTCTTAGTCTGGGCAGAGAAGTACTAGAGCACAGATGTCCATGCAACTTCTGCTTCACTCCTTTGCTGTCTACTGCTCAAGGTAAAAGCAATACTCAGATCTGCCTGAATCTGTGACTCTGCATGCACTGCAGGAAGTCTGCAACGGCTCAACACTGGAAAATAGGTACCAAATAACTCAGTCAGTTAAACAGAAGGTCAAAAATTCTTCTGTACAGGTTTTACAACCAGAGGATTGCAGTAGTGACAACTCATATTTGGGAAAGTAATTTTTCATGCAATCAATCTGTTACACAAAAGCATGAAGGTTTTATGTAATTAAGTACAAAAAAAAATAGTTCCCAACAGCTGTGTATGCCTACAGTTTTCTACTTGCCATGGCTATTCCCAATATTTAAAGAGCTAATCCTGTAGAAATCTAGGAAGAGAGTATTGCTAAAGTTAACACTGAAGGTGCACAGCAGCCAGCCTTTGCAAGTACCACACACACAGTTATGTATGTTATACTCACTTTTCCTTGTCTGACTTGTAGATCTGTGCAATATCTGGTACTAAAGGATCATCTGGATTAGGATCACAAAGTAAGGAGCATATGGACAATAAAACTAAATAAAAGAGACACTAGATTAAAAAAGTTAGTTTGCTTTATTTCTACAATTCTTTAACATATTCCAGTATACTGAAGGAGGTGGTAGGAGGGTATAGGAAAAAGAATGCATATTAGTATCAAGCTGTCATTTAACAGCTCTGTCCAGAAATGTTTATACAGCATCATTTTTTCTAGGGCTTAAATAAACACCTGATACAAGCCCAGGGAATTTGCAGCCATGAACCTGCGCCTTTTGAATGATCTCTCTCCAACATCCTAGCCTAGGAACCCAACTACAGACTACAGTTACATGTAGATATTGCTCAACACTAAGCTTTCCACCTGCAGCTAAGGTAACTAATTATTAATATTACAATGCCATGCAGTACTGTTTGTGCATATCCTTTTTCACTTCTGTGCTGACAGTTATTCTCTCTGTCATAAGAACACTTTACCTAAGTGTGACTTCCATTTTGGGAAATACTTGATCAGCATTAAATACAGGTATTCACTTCTAATTTCATATTAATTTCCTGGTATTAAACCAAGGAGGTTTGATATTTTTGCCTAACATTTTCAGGCCATACTTTTCAGGCAATTTCTGGTTTTATGGTCAGAACTAATATGCATACAAGAGTACACAGTTAAATAATTCTAAATATGTTGTGAAAGGGAACTTCATGCTGCCGTAAGAATCAACTGTAGAATACCTTTTTTCCTCCCTGTTTTATCTTGTTACCCAAGAGCCCACACCTATTTTCAGGAGAAGAAAGTTCAGCCACTTCAATACTGACTTATTTTAAGTACCAGTAATATCAGGAAACCAGGTTAGAATACATGGTCACACAGATGGTCAGAGGTGCTATAGTACGCTGTAAACTTTTGATTCAGTCAAACAAAAACTAGAAAGGAGAAACTTCCATGAATCACTGAGCTAATTTCCAGTTTATGAAATACATAATATCTGAACATGAGACCTGCTCCACTTAATTACCAAAGAAGTGCTCAGCAAGTAAAGAGATAGGAAAATGCTGAAGATCTAAAAATTTTACAGGTTTTCAGTTGTAGATGCCAGCTGTTAAACCTAAGTGCCAATTTTCATTTGCTTAATAGCTAGAAGCAAGACAATTTTTGCATAGCTATAAAACAACTAATTTATGTGGAAAAAAATGATACCAATTACAAACAAGAGTAATTGATGTCTTTAGCAATCAGCTGAGGAAACAGTATATTAGACTTAGATTACATATGGCTTGTGAGGTTACTGCACAGGCCTGTAAACAAGAGAAGTTGTTTTTCCAAGGAGGTGCAGCAGCTGGACCTGCACAGGGCAATTTCCATTGGACAAAGCCCCACAGTTTGTTCTGTGCTTGTACACCCAGTGCAGTGACACTGGCACACAGCTCAGAGAGCTCCCAAGCACAGGAGATGTGATATGGCTTCTTGACCTTTTGAGTCACATGAGGGATTTCTGTAATATGACTAAGTGTACCTTAGCAATTTGAAGATGGGTGAGAAGAAATAACAGCACCCACATTTTAAGCAGCTTTTTAAGTGACACAAAATGCCTGCAGCAAAACAACTGCTAAACTGTTAACTCAGTGTTCCAGAAATCTACAGGGTGCAAGTTTTGAGAAAGCTTAACTACAGGAGAGAATATTTTAATAAAACTTTTACTGATGACTGTGAAAGGAGCTACATCTTGAAATATTCATCTTACAAAGGAATGCAAACCAGAACAAATGATCTCATTTTTAAAAAAAGTGTAATTAAGACCTTAGTCCACACAAGGATGCTCAGATAGCCTGAAGAGTCATCAACAGGCAATCATGTAAGCTCACACAACCTCAGTATCAGGGTTTCACATTTACTCCCAAGTTGTGATTTTCAAGCCCTGCTTATCAGTTTCTCCTCCATTCAGCATGCACAGTCAGCTATCACATTTCAGGCTAAATGTACATTATTATCCTACCCAAATTGGTTTAGAATATTTCTTTGTGCATGCATTTTTTTGTAACGAACTCCCAATAAACTGCACAAGATCTTGGATCATAACAAGAACTCCAATGGAATTTGCCTCTTCTGAAACATGCAGGATAAGTTTGTTCCCACTGTTTACCTTTAAGACAGTGCAGTAATACACAAAAAAGTGCCATGGCAATGTATGCAGCTTCACACATGCATTAAATCACTGAGTTTACCTTTAGAAACAGTCAGAGCTGGTGACCATTGTGATCTCAAGATATCAAGACAAATACTCCCATTACTGTTTATGTTTGGGTGATATATTTTTGTTGTAAAAGCAATCTGTAATAAAAAAATAAATAAAAACCAAATAGCATCAGATTAGGGTTATTACATTTGGAATCCTTAACATCATCCTTCCATTCTAGTTGTATCAGATCTGCCAACACAATTTTTTTACAGTCTTATCTGCTTCCATTAAGAACATGTATACTATGGCTCACCTTTCTGGTTTAACTTCCAAAATTAAGCCTCAAAGAATAAACTTTGAGCTAAAAACTTTCTTTCCTTAAAAGAAAGGACTTACCTTTGGTGGTTTGAAAGGATAATCTGTTGGAAAGTGTACTGTGAGAAAAAATACTCCCCCTTGATATGCACTATCAGGCTAAGGAAAAAACAAAACAGAAAAAACAGATTAATATATTTCAGTTGTTTTGGAGCTTCCCTTCTCCTAAAGAAAATCCATTTTTCCCCAGTACATAGCCCACTATGGGCCACAAACTGGGAAGACACAGAGGGAACTGAACCCTCCCAAGTGTGGCTTCTACTGCAGCAGCACAGCACAATTACAGAGCACTGCCCTTGTGGGGAGCAAAGAGAGGGAGCTCCATGGCTTTGCTGCACTGAAGGGAGCACAGAAACAGAGCAGGTCCTCCAAACCCTGTCTCTGTGCAAGACCACAGCTGCTCTGATCTTCCTCCATTTTTCAGCTACAAACACACTTACCCTAACAAGTGGTTTCTCTTTGCAGATGCAAAGAGTGGGATTTTCCAATAGAATTCACTTCATCATGATGATATCAGGGAGTTTTAAAACACACAACATCTTTGTGACCTGCACAAATCTGTGCACATTCATTTTGTTAGACACCATGTGCACAGGTTTACATCCAGGTTGTACACTATCAAATAAAATAAGCTCCATCTAAAAGCCCTCTGCAACTCCACTCTTGTTTACAGTTAGCAACTGCAATATTAGATTTCACCCACTCTTCCTCCTCTCAGATGGATGAATCTTCCAGGTTGATCATCTATGAAAAGCAAGCTCTTTGTTTTGTAGCCCATATCACCAACTCAGACACCACAGCTGGCTAATTAAACACCTCTAACTCCATGAAGAAGAGGGATTTTTGAGGAATTACAGAAAGCAGCTGCTACCAGACAAATAAGAACACCAATGTCACCCTAAAGTTTTAACTATTCACAGCCCAGCTGAATGTGGCTGCTGTGTTCACAGAAACCCAAATGAATCCTTCTGTAGCAAAAAGAGAAGCAAGGTCTTAGATTTTAAGGGGCATGATTCCCATACTTACAGGTCCCATAATAGTTGCTTGCCAGTGAAACACTGAAAGGCAAAAAAAGATACAATAATTAGAGATTTTCTGAGCCTTTCCAGAACTGAAATGTACTGGATGTTCTAGGAAGAGCTTACAGTCATCTCCAACAGGGCCAGCAGAACAGTGGGCTGGGGGATCTCGCTGCAGATCACTTAGCTCCTGCAAGAAACACAGAAATATTTCAAAGACATGAAAATTCATACCACTTGGCAGTATCCCTTCAAAAGTGGGAACACAAACCAATTTTATTAAATCCATGAGCATTTTTTGTGGTATTTTGATAAAACAGTCAAAACTTGAAATGTCCATTGAAACTGAAAAAGCTTTTTTGCCAGATGGCCTGCAGCTAACACTGTGCTAGAAATTAATATCTGAAAGAATTTAAGAGTTTCAACCAAGTTCACAGGAAGTTCAATATCCTTGAAGGAGATAAAATAAAGAAGAAAGGTTTCTTGATTAGTCTGTAAACTCACAGTTTAATTTAGTTAGGTGCTAATCTGATCATTCCCTTACCTTTTGATTTTACAAAAGTTTCGGTATTGTCCTAGTCTGCGGACATCAGCTGAGCTAAACTGGCTCATAAAATGCTTGCAGCCTGCCTGGAGATGATGTATGAACATAATATAAAGGGTTCTAACTAAACTGGAAACTAAAGAAAAAAATATTATCTCTACACCTTATTTACCTTGATTCAATTCCCTGCATGCTTGCTTTTTTTTTTTTTTTTAAATGACACTAAAAAGCTCCCAAGTTGAAACTTAAGCACCCATAGGAGCTTTTGGTGGTCAACTGATTTATTTCTCTTACTGGAGTCCACACAGTCCCAAATAATTTAAAATTATGTGATTTCACAAAGCCAGCACTGTTTTTTATCTGATTTATCATCACTATTTTAAAAAAGACAGGCAGTAATGTTAGTTCATTTTCCTCATTTAATTCAATATACTCCTTCTGATGTCTGAACTATCACTGTACTAAGAAAAGCTTTTTCCAATTCTAGGCTGATAGAAACTGTGCTATAGGAACTTTAATGACTACATGCAAGTACTTCCTTTGAAATAAGTTAAAGGGTGTGTGTTTGTAAGTAACTCAATTCCTTACTCAAAACACACATTTAAGTCAACAATAGACATAAGCAGGTCTGTGAGTTTACCTTAAGGAGTAACACCAGAAATGTTTCTACTCAAAATAAATTAGTCAAGGCAACTACTTACAAAATGAAGGTTTAAATAAGAGCTAAGTTTAACTCAAGTGTAGAATTGGTGTACTTAGTGTGATCAGGCCTTACATATAATTTGAAGGGTTAAAAATCTGCACTTCTCAACTGTTGTGAAATATTTTTCCACTTATGACATCAAGTAAATATTTCAACTCAATTTACCATGGACACCTAAATTCAGCCAGACCTACAGCTCCACTCTTGGCCCTGAAATCAAAGAAAAGCACTGCACCATTTCCTACTACTCCTCTGAAGTGACTTCTCACAACGTTGTGATTTCAAACAAGAAGACACTTTTTCCTATGCTGAAATAGCAACTGACATTACTGCACTTTAACTTTATTCTGTTGGTGACACTGAATGCTGATCCAGAAAGAACACTCTGGGCTAGACTTTAACTAATAAAGGCACTTTAGAAATGCAGTTCCTATTTTAATCAGAGGATTCAGATTTCGTTAAGGAGTGATTCAGAGAACCAGCTATTTATACAAAGGCACTGCCAGTACACACAGGGAGTCAACAAATCTCAAATTTCCAGCAGTCCCCAAACATGACCAGCAGCAGAGCTGGTACAGGCACTGTCTCCTCCAACTTGCAACTCAAGATCTAACCTAACAGGAGAAAATGAAGTCTGTACACACACACTAAAACAACCCAACCAAAACCAAACAGCTGCACTATAGCACCAAAACAGAGAACTCACACTAGCAATCATGCATTTTGCAACAGTCTTTATTAACTACTAAATTCAAGGCAGTAACTGGAAAAATATGTAGCTTAAACTTTTCAGAAAGTCTCTGAAGTATATGCAAACATTCCATATGCATATAGGAACTACCAGGCAACCACTCAGAGTCACAGGTCTGTAACAGTGCTTTTGTTGCTACATGTGTTCACCAAGATCTTTACATACCCTCAAACCACACAAATTTGTTTTCTTTCATATATACACATGTACTTAAGAATTAACAGAACTGGGGAATGCTCCTTGGGTATACACTTCAATTTGTTCAGGCAAAAAGGCACTGACATCTGTTCATGATTAGAAAAAAACAGCAAATATTTTTCATCATACATTGATAAGATCCACAACTATAAACTCTTGTAATTAATATTTCCTAACAACAATGAGGAAAAGGTTCTCTTCAATCAACTTCAGCAAATGAGAGCAATGTTCACAAATACATTCTGAGAGCTTCTGCACTTACAAAACATAAAGCCAGATCAAACCTCAAAATCAGTAGAGCAAATTCAAGCTGCATTTTGCATCCGTATGTGAAGCAAACTTCAAAATCAGTAGAGCAAATTCAAGCTGCATTTAGCATCCATATGTGAAGCTAGTGTGGTTTAAAAATACAAGTGGTAACATGATCCAACAGTATGAACAGTTTGAATCTTTATATACAGAAATTCAGATCAAGCTGTGATAAAAAGGAAGAACTATTCAGATTTACATTGTTGATTAGGCTGTTTAAGCTTTAGGTTCAAAGCAAAATTATCTGGAGAGCTCTAAGATTTAGGTTCAAGCTTTCCCACACCTTTAGAAATGGGGCAAGGAGATACTCAGATGTCCCTGAATCAGACTGACCCGCCAGGGCCCAGAATTGAACACTGCAGAACAGAAATGAGGATCCTCTAAATACATGTAGAAAAATTTCTTCATGACTGTAAATATTCATGAAAGAATGAGAATACAATAATTCTTTATACAAAGCACAGATGCTCTTTAGAAGAAGGCCAAACCTTGGCTTTGTTAAGGGACAAGGCTGAAGATTCTCAAAGTTTAACATGCTGAAACCTCATCAAGAAGCAAAAGTGAGGCACTACAGTCAACACCAGAGATTGCCCTGTAGTTTAAAGTTAAAATTAAGTTAAGCAGCTTTGTCCAAGCTTTATGGATTATTACCATGCAGCTGCATGAGGCAGGTCTGGTCACTTCAAGGGTCTGCACGAATACTTTTAGTCACTGGTATAGAAAGTGCTGGTGTAAGATGCACATATGCTGACAAACAGGATCTATAGCTCAAAGCAGATTCATTTTCAAAAGAGAAAGTCACCACTATAAATTACAGTGTACACTGGTGCAACATCTTTCATGAGTATTGGAATATGAATCCCAATATTACCAGTTATATTGTGCCTGGGCCAGTCTGACCCTCGCTGCTGGGCCAAAGGCAGCAACTGCGGTGTAATCACCCCAGAGATACCTTGGCTTGCTGGAGATTGCAGCTGGGCACTGAACAAGTCCAGGCTTGTCCGGAACGCCGTTTACCTCAGGATGAAAGCTTCAGGCGATGGTGAAGAGAAAAAGGAGATAGATTCTGCTGGGGGGTTTAATGTCCAGAGGTTTATTCCAAGGTTACAGAGGTCTGAACGTGGGCAACTGCTCCAACAGAATAATGACTGCATGGCCTGATCACCTTTTTAAGCTCCCGGGGCAGGGGGAGGGGAGGGGACAGGTGAGCCACCAACCAGGTGAGAGGGGCAGGGTCTCAGGGGGGGATGACACCTAGACAGGCCAATGACCCCTGGGCATAGGGGCATCTTTTGAACTTGACCAACCACACGACGCCTTGCTGGAATGTTAAGCCTGATTGACAGGACTCACTCAGCATGGGGGCAAGGGGGAAGGGAGAGGGGGGTATTGGCACACCTGGGGAAGGGCCCGGAAGTTTAAAAGAGGCTATTATAACACACTGCAACAATGAGAATACACAAACCCAAGATTCTGTCTGCAAGAGATGCATCAGAAGGATGGGTTATTTCAAACACTGCGGAATGTGACAGCATGAAAGCGCCTCTCAAGGGCTCCAACACATGCCAGGATAAATGTGCACAGAGAAAAATACCTCAGCTGGGGACAGTGTAGGAATAAATCCTCTAATCCTCTCATACAAAACATTTCAGGGTAGAATAGAATACTAATGGTTAACATACTAGTGGAGCCTCCAAATTATCTTCCCTTACAACTACACTCCTGAATAGCCCTGTAGACAGCATGAAGGAAAAATTCAAGTTTAACAGCTGTAAAAAACAAGCTGTGGTAAGCTATAAATGTTGGAGACATTTCTGAATGTGCAGACTAATGCCCATGGTCAATGAATAACACAGGATGTATTTCATAAAAGTATGAAGTTGAAGACTGCAAGGCCAATTTAACACTTAAATGCTTGATTAGCATCCAGGCTTTTCTCACAAAAAGCTATTGGAACAACATTGTAAAAGATACTTTGGTGATAAGGAAATGAATGTTCTCAGCATAGAAGTCCTAAACATGTCTTTTTTCTGTCTAAAAAAAATTCAGAAAAAAAGACTGCAGATTATCTGAAGACCAAAATAAACTGCAGACAGCATCACTAAAAGCTATTTTCCTTCTCCATACACCACAAAACCACAACCTTTCTCCACACTATTATTTAAAATATAGATTTATATTTGTCAGTTGTGTTCTTAATTTCTTGCACAAAATGCACTGTAGACCACAGATTTATTTCCTACCAATTCTATGCATACACTGCTGCTTGGAACCATTTGTCATAAAACTCCACAGTGATCATATTTAAGACTAGTTAAAGAATTCTCTGGTTCTTCACAAATTTGGTAAATATAAAGCACATATTTATAATAAGATTCATTGCTATAATGGTTAGTCAGTAATAAATATTCTATTTCCATACATTGTTCTAATGCAAAAAAAAAAAATTGCTAAAATATGTAGTATCTCAGCTGAGGACTTGAAAGTAAATGCAACATTTTATGTTAGAGCCAAAAAAGTTTCCTTGTTATGTCAATTACCATCTAAAGGCTGCAGGTTTAAAGTCAAACCCTAAACCACAAATATCAACAATTTTTATTTGAGTCAATTTACAGTAATAAAGTTATTTTCAACATAACTTTAAGTTAGTATGTCCTGTTAGCCCATTCATATATGAAACACATACTGAGCCACAGAGACATATTTAATTGTTCATTGAAACCACTCCATGTTTGAATGCTTCTATTCCTACTGAGTTGGCGGAGAAAACCAACCAAGCATTTATGTATCAATAAGATAAGAACAACAGCTATTCTTAAAGCAGTGTTCAAATCTATCTCCTCCTTCCTGGTTTCAAAATGTCTTCTAAAATCTGTTGAAGTCCTGAACAAAAGTATGTACAAGACAGCTGAGCATTAACAAGCACATCAACCTCCCACTAACACTGGGGGAGCACCCAGGTACAGGACTTGTGATTAAAACAGGAACAGGACTTATGATGCAAACAATCTCAGCTGCAATATGGAACTACCAGGATGGCAAACTCTGCAAATTAGATATGTGAACAAAGAATTTGGAACAGGAACCCCAGAAAAATGGTTCTGCATAAGACAGATGGGCAGAACTGAGACCTACAGAACCTGACAGCCTGAATTACTTTCCACCTTTCACAAAAGTCATGGTATCTCACTTTTCCAGAGGTGGCAAGGATAAAGGCTTCTTTGCACAGTATTTCTTCTCAACTAAAAAACCTACACTATTTATTTCGCTTTGATCATTTGCAACATCTGGAAGTTACACTGCCCACAAAGATGTGTTGCTCTTTCACTGCCCCAAGGAACATCACAGACAGTGTAGCTGAACTTTTTTGACACTGTGTAGAAACTCAGTGCCTCCCTCATACAATGGTGAAGCAAAGCACTCACAAGGCAAACAAACACAGGATCCTCAGCTTGTGATGAGTAAGAATCCTCCAACTCCAAACTCTCTGAGGAACTCTGAGTTTGTCATGGACACTGCTGACAGCTGTGCCTGCAGAGCAGGGCTGCATGTCCTCACTGTTCCTCCACCTGCAGCACCAGGATCAGATACCTCCATGTGCAGTGAGCAGCTTCTTCACTGCTTACTCACTGCCCATTTTTAAGAAAGCTCCTGAGCACAGTCTGTTTTTCTGTGACTAGGGTACAGTCTTGGAATTCCACGTGCTGTTCTCTTTTGAGGAGCCCCTCAAAGACAGTCAGCCAAAGGCAGGATGCAATGACACAGATCCCAGGGGCAATATAACTTAGAAATCAGAGTCCCAACCAGGATGACAAAAAATATGCTTACTGACAGGTTGACATATTATAGCTTTGCTTCCTTCAGAGGTGTTGTCACACTGAATGCTCAAATTATCAAAATTACTGTGAACAAACACTCAAGCTTGACACCAAAATCCCTTAGCTTCGTTTAAGCACAATTCTGAAGCATCCTAAACCCACAGAAGTTTAACTCCAGACAATATGTCTAGACTGATGAGCTCCCAAGCAATGCCACTGTGTTTGCTGACAGTGTTTTGTTGTCCAAAGAATTCCTCTAGGCACTCTGAAACCACAGCATTTCCTCTGCTTCAGATCTTATCCCTTCCTATCCTTCACAAATACAACAAATACAACACAAGTATCAACCTTCACAGCCAGTCTGAAACGCCAGGAAAGTAATCAAGATAAACATACCAACATACAAATACATTTCATCTACCATTAAATTTCCATCTCCATGATTTTTGGGGAAAATTTTATGTATTACATCAAAACAGTTTGTCTTTTCAAACTTCTCCACTTCATTTTAACTTTCCATTTGAAACAAACTTATTTCCTTGCCATTCCCTTTCCTCTTCTACTTCTTCAGAGACAGACTGCTAGCCAAATCCCTCTAGTAGAATTTTTTCTTCTCCTGGAAAGGCAGAACAGAGTGATGAGGGTAGTTAATGAAAAAAAAAAGAAAGCCAGCAGTAGTCATTTCTGCAGCAAACTAGAAGCAAGGGGTAACTAGTTCTGAATTTAATCTCAACTCTTTTGGAGGTCCTTACCCAATATCTCTTCATGTTTCAGGCAGAAGTTATTGTAAAACCAGGAAATCTCATAGCACCTCACAGTTAGCAGGTTGGAAAGCATCACTTTGTTTTGAAAGAGTAGAAACACAATTTAATAAGGCTAGCAGAATGAAAGATACTTAGATAAAAAGTCTAACCATAATTTCACATCTATCAAAAGTTCTTAAATGCCACATTAAAGAAAATTGTGGCTTTCCAATATGTATGAACGTCTCTAAAGCAGAAAGAAAGTTACACAGGGAACATGATAAAAGTAAGAAGGCCAATTTTATTCTAGCAGGACTTATTTGGAAAGCCCCAAACCGTCACTACATCTCAAAAATACTAGATTACCCGACTCTCCCCTTTGTCTATCTTAGCAGAAAGAAGGTGGACAAGAATTGCAAAGAGATGGTATTCAGAACAATCCTTTTCTTGAAACTAGGGTAAAGAAATGTTGAAGAATATGTGTGAAATTGAAGTGACAACAAGAGGCAAACCATTTGTACAATATGTAGAAGCAAGACAAAGCTATTGCTAAAGAAAACCACTGTAGTAATTTGATATATTGGTCGAATGGAACATTCATGACAAACATGTGATATGAAGGAACAAAATTATCCTGCAATTGCACTGTGTGTAAAGGTATAAGCCTTGCAGTATGAGACTGGTAAGCAGTATGCAGCTTCTGGTAGAAATCCATCCAAAGTTGGTATCTACCGTAGGGTATCCCAAATCTGTCTACTGTGGGGTTAATCGGTCACTACAGAATCCTATCTCTGCAATACCAATGGCTTCCAATAGCAAAAGGGAATCCTGCACGAGAAATAATCGCACCGTCACGTAACCAGGATAGCTCCGATGCCGCCCTAAACATGGCACAGCAACAGCAACCAAGCACGACGGATTCTGTTCCGCGGCCAAAGCACGAACCTCCGCTCCCCGCCGGTGAGACAGCCGGTCCGTACGGTACAGCGACCGGCTCAGCCTCGCCAAACAAAAGGAAACCGGCAATTCACAACTCGAACCAGGCCATTTACACACACCAGCCCAAAACACCACAACTGGGATACGCTCAAAGGTCACACCAAGAACTATGCTGACAACACTTCTTAAGGAGCACGGCGCGGAGCAGCCGAGCACAAGGGCAGAGACCGATGCTGATCCTGCGCCCTGCTGAAGGCTCCCCATAGCACCGCGGCTTTCCCCGCTCCCGCACCGCCCGGAGCACCGCGGCTGCTCCGCGAACGGCGCCCTAAAGCACCGACTGGGGCTGCGGGGCCTTCCAGGAGGCAGAGTCCCGAACCCGTGAGGCGGCCGGCGAGAGCCCCCCTTGCCCGTCCCACACCCACTCTGCTTCCCCGGCTGCCGGCGAGGCAAGGACGAGTCCTGGCAGAGAAAGCGCGCGGCAGCGGCTGCCACGACACCTCTGCTGAGCCCGCTCCGGCCGCCGCCTCAACCCCAGCAACAAGGGGACAGCCCCGGCTACCACCCGCGGGCAGGGAGACCTTTCCACCCCCTCCCACGGCTCGGCCCCACTCACTTTTTGTATCCGCTTCAGCGCCATGGGAACGCGCGGCGGAAGCGCGAAGCGGGCGGCGGGAGCGCGGGGCGGGAGCGCGACCGGGGCGGGGCGGGCGGCGGGAGCGCGCGCCGTGGAAGCGGGAGGGGCGGGGACGCAATGGCCGTGCCCTTTGTGTCCTCCTGCGCATGCGGAGCCGCCGCCGCGCGCGGGGCTCGCCGGGAAGCGTAGTCCGCGCGGCTGCGGAAGTCTCGGCCGGGCCGGGCCCCTCAGGGTGTGCGGGGCCGAGCGAGGGACTCCGAGTGTCAGTGTCTAGTGAGTACGGGGGTGAGGAAGAGGAAAGTGACCGTGTGAAGCTTCAGAACTGCATACAGGAAAAGGTGTGTCACATTCATGATGGTGTGTGAGAGAAGCAGTAGGCGTGGGGGTTGAAAAGTCTGTTGAACAGGTCATAGAATCATTAAAGTTGAAAGAGACCTCTAAGATCGAGTCAGTGCAGAAAAATCATGCAGAGTCCACTGGGGCACACACCCGCAGGGCTTTTTCTGTCAAGGTTTGGAGGACACAGCCCCTTTTACCCTGAAGTCCTGGCTCCACCTCTTCCTTTCCCCATGGGCTGAGGTACTAGGAAGGTACAGCCTTCCCGAACAGCCTAGCACATATTCCCCCCTCGTATATGTAATTTTCCCCCAAAGTTCAGAAACTCAGGCTTGTGCCTACCCATTTGTTTCAGAGTCAGTCTGTCTGGGTTCTGTAACAGACCTGTGGCTTGAAGTTGGTAGAGACATTAAGACGCATTTCAACAACGTTAACACCCATACCCTCACCCATTGAAGTATTTTGTAAAGATATAAGCACATATCTTTCCTATCAGGTCCAACCATAAACGACCTCCCAGAGTAACGCATCTTTAATCAGGTATAGAACTTGGATAATACTTCTTTATTGTATAGTAATTCTCATATCAATACTCAAGTTAATGAGGTTCGAGGCGGCTGTCACTCTGGATATCACTTTTCAGCTTCATTTTTCCACAACTACACAGGAAAGGGCTCATACAGCGATCTGCCCTGAGCAGATCAGTTTTGCAGAGCTGTTGGGCACTGACAGTACCACAAACAGAAGCAAGAAGAGCCAGTATCTGCACAGCAGCGCCCAACACCCATTTTACAGCTGCAGAGGCCTCCCTGAGAGCCCTGGGCCTGGCGTCAGGGGAGTGACAGCGCTGATCCGCTCCTCCCTCCTCCAGCCCCCAGAGCCCTCCTGCACACCCCGTCACCTCCACCGGAGCCCCGGCCCCCCACGCTGCCGGGCGGCCTTTAAGGGGCGGCCCCGCGGCCATCTTGGGCACAGGCGCGTGCGCAGTGCGGAGCGGCAGCAGGAGCGATGGGGCCGGGACAGAACTGCACCGTGCGGGGTATGGCTGGCCGGGAGGCGGAGGTGTGAGCTGAGCGGAGGGGCGGGGCAGGGCCAGGGGCCCGGGACGGCGGCCGGGCAGGACGGGACGGGGGGCGCCGCTCGGGGGGCGGCTGCTCCTGGCGCCCCGTGCCCCGTCGGACCCCCGGGACAAGATGGCGGGCTGCCCGCCGCCAGGCCCGCGGCGTGCGGTGCGTCTGGAAGCGGCCGTGGGATCCGCTCGTCAGTAAAGCCCCTGCTGCGGTCAGCGAGGGGAGAATGCGCTGTGGGGTCCCGCTTCCCCCAGTCCCACCCCGCCGCCGTGTGAGGGCCCGGAGCCGCCGAGCTCCGCGCCGGGCCCTTGCGGGTGCTCCGGCCCTCGCAGCGGGCTCGGCCGCCCGCCAGGTTTTCTCTGTAGTGAGGACGGCCCGTTTCAGACATCGCTGTTTATTTCTGTCGTTCCACCTGTTTGAGTGAAAATTTCCTGGAAACCTGTAAATGTCAGAGGTTCTGTCTGGCTCTCAGTGCCCGCTACTGAACAGTAGAGGTAACGGTGACATTTGCGCTGTGTAATGATTGACCTGAACCGCGCCTGAGGTAGCGCTGTGTGTTTTAAATGCTGTTGCACAACCAGACAGGATGAAATAGTTGAGCAGACAGGATGAAATAGTTGAGCTAGGTGGAGGATAGAATAGAATAGAAAGATTAATCACCTAATTTTCTCTAAAAAATGAGCTTTACGTGCATGATTGGTTTCCACTTGCAAAGCTGCTCATGGTTTATGTCCTTGATTTAGCGGGCAGATGGATTGGGTTTTGGTTTTTTTTTTTTTTTTGAGGGGTGAGGGAGGGTGGAAGCTGCTGATACAGAGGATGGTGGCAAAGACATTAATCTAAAATGGGCTATAGCGATGGAAGGCTATGCTTATTAAAATAATCAAATCACTGAGGATCACTTGGTAATAACTTGCGTCCAGGTTGTGTTCCCAGCGGCAGCTTGCTGTCATTTATACTCTTGCAAGAATTAGAACAGTTCCTAGACACTGGGAATTAAGCAGAAAATCTTCGTGGAGATGGGAGAAGAATATGCCCCTAAACAAACTGAAAATATCCTCATTATCTGACAAAAGCGTAGGAGCAGCTGATGGCACTAGTCTGGAGGGTGCTCTCTTTGGGAGGAGACAGCGTTAGGTTTTTGTGATTTCTGAAGAGATTAAACTTGACCAGTGCCTTGTGACTGGCGGGTTACAGTTCTACCTCCAGCTGGCATGTGTCTCAGGCTGATGAGTATTGAAAATCATGTATTCTCTACTGCAAACTAGACCCCAGAAATTTACCGTATTTTTGTGAGATTTAATTTGTGCTGGCAGTTAGGGGAGTTAATTGTCTCTGTGCATGTGTGCCCTTTGCAGGGCAGTGAGTAGCACAGCTCATGCTTTTGGTCTGAGAGGTGTGCACGTTTGCAGGTGTGACCCCACACCAACCACAGACCTCATCATGGTGCTGTGCCTTTTACTGCTTATTGCTGAAATCCAGCAATCTTTTCCCCTCAGGTGTCCCTTACCACACATTTTCAGTTAAATTAAACGTGCCAGTCATAATCTCATTTTTTGTGGATGCTATGGAGTGGTAGAAGTGATTTTGTTGGCTTTGACTGCTTGACTTTTACTGTTAGATTTCTTGTGTATCCACTTATCTTAGATGACTCTTCAGTAAGTGAGTATCATGTGTTTCTCCATCATTGGCTTTTATTGTGGGCAGTGGCACTGCTGGACTGTCATGATCAACTCTTGCACAATAATAGTCTCCTCATTGCAAACAAAATGAGGACAGAAGTGCTTGAAAGTTACAAGCACTTCTGGAGACATAAAATACAGTTTTTCACGTCAGGTGTTACTACTCTGTGACTTCTGAATAACATAACTATTTTCTAAGCAGCAGAGGTAACTTGGACTAACTTTGTCAGGGTGTAGCCCTCCCCCATATTGTTGGTAGCTGCTAGAATGTAAATTGATCTGGATTCTTAAGAAGAATTTCTGTGGAGGCAAGACCACTTCACTTTCTTAGTCCTCTTCTCAGAGCAGTTGGTAAATGTGCTTTCCTCTGGATAAAGCATCTCAGAGCTCTCTAGCAGATCTAGAAACTCCCTCTGTAGTGCAGACCTGGAAACATCTAGAGCAATGTTCTAGATGTTTAGAGAAAGAAGAGAGGAGAAACTTTGATCTAAATCTCTTTCATCAGGATATGTCCAAAGAACACAGAAGAGAATAAATCCCTATCAGTGTCTTATTGCCATTCTCATCTCTGATTTTTTTGTTTACTTTTGTGCACTGCCTGCTCTCCTGGGTCTCCATTCTTTAAATTTGTTTCCTTCTTTCTATCTCTCTCTGTCTCTTCTCTCCTTTGTGTTTTATTTTTTCTGGAGTTGTAGCTGAAATTTTTCCATTGTTTAGTGCTTAAACACAAAACCAATTTTTTCTGCCATGTTACACAGACCTATTTTGTCTTGTCTTGTAACACTGTGGTTTGGTATTATACCAGAATTGGGAGTTCTTTAATAAAACCTCAAAAGTTGTTCCTACTGCTTTTTATTTTAAGAAGAAATAAAAACCACTTGACACTCCACATCAGTGTCACTCTGTTAACAGATGCCTCATGCATGACCTTAGGAGTTTGGCAGCAAACTGTTGAATTGGCACCAGAGGTCTTTTGAAACAGTTTAGAGTATTTAAAAATACAAGTGTTCTTCTTCCACATGCATTTTATGGTTAACTTAGAAAGATTAAATGGGTGTTTCAGCTTTTCCTGATGTGTGTGAGAAACAAGACAAAACTTTTTGCCTCTGAAACCCTGTAGGCTGATTTACCAGAGAGTCTATTGAAAAATTAAAATATTTCTTCTAAATTTTCATGATATTTATCAAGGCAATTCTGGAATTTAAAGAATAAGACTGCTTAAATTGTTTTGATTTAGTGCATCATTGGTTGATATAATTTTCCATCCCAAAAGGGGAAAAGTGAAGTGGCTGCAGGGAAGCCACTACCTGAAAAAAGGTAATACAGTAGAAAAGACATTCTTCTATTTTAAGAAAAAATACCTGAAGCTGTTGATATGTATCCATATAGGTTATTGATATGTATCCAAGCTATTAATTAGCTTGTATAAGCTATTGATATGTATGCAACTTGCCTGTGTGTGTGAAGGATGACTCTGGTCCGTGGGAGAAGAGGCAGAGGATCACTGCAAGATGAAATGACAATTTAGTTTGTGATCTCTGCCTGCTGAGCTGGAGCTGATGTGCACAGTTATGGGGATGGCCCCAGGGGTGTCAGAGGGATCTGGGCTGGCTGCAGATGTGCAGAAAAGCTCTTCTGAATGTGCTGCTGAATTTTAGTACAGACTTCTCTTGCTTGTAGTGAGTCACAGAAATATTACCCATTTTTTTCCTCTTATTTGCTAAGTTGTTTTGGACTTGTGGATAGGCACAAGTAAAGATCAGCTTCCTTAAGGTGCAGTACCTTAAAGGGTGCTTCAGGAGCCACCTGTGGTCTTCATTGAAGTCACTCTTTCCCCTTGGATTTCACAAGGTATATGGTCCCCCTGTGCCCTTGTCACTTATTGAAAGTGTAGGTGCAGGTTTGCACCATGGGCAGTGCACTGGAACTTGGATTTGCTTTTGCTGCTGGAGTTGCACTTGGCATTTCATTGGGGTCACCTCCAAGTTGTCAGAGCCAGCGGGTCCCTGAGCTTGCTGAGCTCCTCCCTGCTACACCCCAGGACAAGGGTGCTGCAGTGCTTATTCTTGGGAGAACTGCTGTCTTTGATTTAAACTGTAGTTGTCCTTTTGATTAATTTGGGCTCTTGTGCTAAATTAAAGCAGATTTTCATAGAATCATTTTTAAATTTTAATTTCCTCACTTCTTTATCAAAGTTAACGCATTACTCTGGGGAATAAAGGATGAAAACTCACTGAATATAAATGGATATAAAACACAGCATTCACAACCTAGTCTCTGGGGCTTTTATTGTTTTAAGGAGCTGGGGAGCAGGGAAACATGCCTGCCCTAAATTCTTCCATGTTAAAGATGATTTTCTGTATCTTAATATCACCTTACTGTTACAGGAAGGGTTTGTCACTCATTAGCAGGTGAGGTCTCAGTGTATGTTGGTCTCTTCTGTGTCATTTACTAAGAAAATGGACTCTGAAGGATCTCTGCATCTTTTACTCCTTTAGTTAGACTCTAAAAGGGTGCCTGCATTCCCAGGTCTCACAGGGCTGCAGACACTGCGCAGACCTGTCTAATTCCACATGTTGCTGCAGCCAGACACCTCTGGATCAGTTTGATGCCTGTCAGTGTTTTAGCTGAGGAAAGGGCTTGATAGAGATTTTAGGAAAATTTGTGGGATAGGGACAGAAAACCTTGATATTTTTAGTCCAAGCTGTCAGTGGAAATACAGCAAATCACATCCTGGAAAGTAGCAAGAACTAATAAAGGTTTTTGTTTCTTCCTAGGCATGGACATAGTGATGTCTCTTGCTCCACAGATGCCACCTAACTTGGCATCTTACAAATCCAATTAAAACACAGAAGCACAGGAGACAGTTCTAATTTTATGAAGCTCTGTAAATGAAGTGCTAAAAGTGAAATTGCTGTTTATTTGTCTGTAAACAGAAGTTGCAGTACATGTAGGAGTGCTGGATAGAAAGCAAAGAGAGAGCAGCCACTTGTTACTGTGAGAGGAAACAACGGACCTGGTGCTGCAACCTCAACCTTTGAGCAAAGTCCAGCTTATTTTCATGAAGCAGAGAGAAAACAGTAGAGCCACAAAAAAGTAGGAAAACCTCTTGCAGGAATGGACATTGTGCAAAGACAGACTGCAAAAATTTTCCCAATAAAGGGAGGAAATGTGAGGATGAGTTGTGGTAAGAGGATTTTTTAAATGAAAGTTGTCTTGCAGAGATTCAGGATTTAATCTAGTTAAAATAAACATGTGCTGTGATTCTTAAATAGAATCTTTTTGAATCCTTGTTCTCTCTTCTATACTGTGCTAGGGATTTAATCTAAGATGGCTTTTGTTACAGGTGGTAGTATATTTAATAATTTCCCCATTGCCAAACAACTGCTTTTAGTTTTTTTTAATTACAAGATGGATTTTATTAAAAGCTACTCAGTGCCCATGCCTTTTTGGGGTTGAAACCTAGTTTTGGGTTGTTAGCACTGACTGTTTTTCTTTAGTGACTTTCTTGCAACTGAAACAAACACAGGTTTTTTGCTGCTACACCTAGTTTAATATGCTGAACTTTGAAATAATGTACTACTGATGGTAATATCAGGGTTTGCTAAGTAGAAAAGTTAAAAACAAAACCAAACCATGAAAACTCTGCCAGGTTAATTCTCACCCTTGTGTAGAAAGGATTGGGGTGGAGTAGAGCTCTGATCAATAGAAAAGAGCATTTTGACTAGGTGACTGTCAAAGGAAAATACTCTTTTAAGGTAGAGAATTACTACTACAGAATAAAAAGATCTGTTGGAAAGTAAAGAGGTGTTGCTGCAAGCATGAAAACATTTACTGCTGAGTAGTTTTAATAGAATGTTGTGGTCAAAACCTGACAGTCTCTTGTTTTTTCTTCTTTTATTCTAGCTGAATGGGTTGCTGCAGCCTCCATAGCTGCTGGAGCAGCTGCTCTTGGATATCTAGCTTACAAAGCAATTCTTTGTAAAGACAAAGCCTCCAAAGCAATGGTGAACCCCAATATCCAGAAGGATAACCCCAAGGTAGTCCATGCCTTTGATATGGAAGATCTGGGAGACAAGGCTGTGTACTGTCGTTGTTGGAGGTCCAAGCAGGTAAGAGAAGAGGGAATGGGTCCAGTGTTGTTTGTGTTCATTGTTGATAAATTATTAAATCTTTCAGCAAAACTATTTTAAAACTGCTTTATTTAGAGCAAACTAAGCTCTTTTCACCTCAGTGGTTCTGCACAGACATGTAGCAATATTCTAACCTATAGAATGATGCACATTTGTTCTGATGCTCAGAGTAAAGCCTGCAGATCAGTGCTAATAGTGGACAGAATGTTCCTCTAGCTCTGAAGAAGATATCCTGAAAAGAGAGCAACTGTCTGGAGCATGACCATGAGTGACAGATGCCATTTTGTGTACTACCTGTGCTGATACTAAGCATTATCCAAAACCATTGGCCTGTTGGCAGTAGGAGCTCAGGAACCACAGTCTGTGAGCATGTTAAACATCTCTTTTTGGAGAAAGCTGAAGTCACAAAGTCCTTGCTAGTAGTACATGGTGTGTGCCAGTGAAATCACAGTGGCATGCTTTAAGCTTCTATTTTTGAGCAGTTTTGAGCTTCTGTTTTTGAGCAATTAAAAGTCTGGCCTAAATATTGGTCCAGCTTGCTTGCATTTGAAGTTGGGTTGCTTCAATTGCCTTAACCTAGTGATAACCTTTCCTCTCAATAACAGTACCTCAGAATAAATCTGATCTTAGGGGTGTGTGACACCTGAGATGTATATACTTTATAGATAAAGGTACTTCTGGGATCTGTAATGACAGAAAGCAGATTGCATGGTTAATCCTGTCCATTTACCACTGGTGCACATTTCAAAGCTTTTTTAGGAGGTGCCAGTGTGTGGAGTCTGAAATAATACAGACCTTCAGAGCCAGACAACTGCCTTGAAATTTAGCTCTCCTTCCTCCAAGGAGGTGAATACTCAGCTTCTCAAGTCTTAGACATTGTTCTCATCAGGCCAAACTCAGCAATTTCCAGGTGCTGTAACTTTGGGCTCTTGCTCTTGTCATATCTGACTTCACCACCTTGCAGGTAACTCAGGAGCTTACACATTTGTACTGAATTGGGTTTTACAGTGTGACAGTGCTAAGGAATAAACAGCATTATGATTTGGTGCTGAAATAGTCTTGTGGAGGTGGCCTTGTCTTCTTTATTCTGTCTGGAGTCTGAACTGAAAAAACCCTACTTGAACCCTGCTGTTTGCGCTTTCTGCTTCCTAGTCAGTCTTCTAAACAGAAATGGAAGATAATGTCTGATTCTGCTGGCTGCACTGCAGCTCCTGCTAATTGTTTGCTGTTATTTGATGTTACCCTTCTTTTGGTGTGAAATAAGAACCTTCAGAAGTTTGTTTTGGCATATGTTTAAGGGATATTGTCAGTTTAGGAACATAATTGCCCTACTGAGTAAGAAACAAAGTAGATGAGGCTGTAAGTGCATTCTTAGTGCATTCTTAGAATTCTGATCTGAAAGGTCTTGTGAAGGCTTTTAGGAGGTCAGTGGAAATTTGGAAGGTATTTGTTTCCTTTTATTGCTGTTTAATGATAAGTATTTTAATCAACATGTTCCACCTCAAAGCCTGTAGTTTCCAGTTTAGTTGCCTTCCTCTTGCCTTCATGGGCTGACCTTGCAGCCTGGGTTGCACAACCTTTAACAGGGTTTGTGTGCTTCTCCTATTTGTTATTGTGAAACAGTAATAAAGTACATCATTCTTACATGCTTGTCATAGCTGGAAGTTGTCAGCTAGCCTTACCTGGCTTTTACAGTTCTCAAACTGTTTAAATTTTTTATTAGATGGTGTCAGAATGTGGAATGTGTGTGCTTTCAATGCAGGAAATTACAGTTACTTCAGATGCATTAAGTACCTGCCATGTTTTTGTGAAATAGGTGCATCTAAAGGCTAGAAGGAATGTCCTTTTGTGTCACTCTGTGCACTTCTCCTGAGATTCAGGCTCACCTGAGGCACGGGGCTGTTGGTAGAAGCAGTAGCATTAGGAACCCCAGGATGTTTCTATTGCACTGATGGTGTGATGCACTTGCAGCTGACTTCACATGGTGCTCCTCCTCTGTAACAAAGTTGGACTACACCAGAGTATTTTAGAGTAACTCTTGAAAAAAGAGCACTTCTTTTTGTTTGGGTTTTTTTTTCTGTAAAAGTGTACTTAAAAGGCTTTAGTGCTGGCCAAAGTCTTTGTGTAATGTATGTTTTAAAAAACCAAACATGGTATATTGAAATAAGTTTGTCTTGGCATGTAATTATCTGTTAATAATAAATGGCTGGTTCTTTAAATGACCCTTTTCTATTCAGTGTTGTGCTCTGCAGGCACTTCATACTTGTCCGGTGTAGTGAAAAACCCAGTGCTCAAACTAACCCATATAGAGACAAGAGTTTTGTCTTTTAAACTTTAATTAAAGTTAGAACACTTGTTTTCTTACTTGTCTTCATTTTTAGGTGTGAGTGGGAAATTTAATTTGCTGTCTTTTTACAATGACATGCAGCTTCTTTGTCTTCCAGAGAAGTATTAGCCCCCAGGTTGTGGGCTGAGGAATACTGCTGCAGACTATCAGCAGAAATAGAGATAGAGAATCCAAACATGTTCAGTGTCAGGGGAAATCAGCTGAGCTGTCCAGATCAGTGTACAATTCCCCTGGGGTTTGAGCTGTGACTACTATTGCTGTTAGGCTGCTTTATTTTTAATCAGGGATGAACACTTTGTGTCAGGCCCAATATCCTTCTCTGCAGGGTCTGGTCTTTGAGGTGACCAAGTGAGTGCTCTGGGAGAGGGATGTTTGGTTTGGTGTTTGTCCCTGAGAAGCTCAAGTCCAGTGTAGCAGCCCCTGGGAGCCTGTGTTCAGTGTTCTGAGAGCAGCAGAATGAATGCAGAGCAGTCACTGTTGGCAGCTGTCAAAGATGTCTCCATGCTGTCTGAACCCAGCAATCCCACCATTTTTGTTGCTTGAAAACTTGAAGTGATGATGTTGTAGCTGGACTTTGGGCTGCCTCCTTGGAGCTTGTGAGATGTTAGTGTCTGATGGAAGCTGTGTCATTGCATCTGTGAAGGTCGTTAAACGGGAAAACAACTGGCCCAGGAACATCTGGTGAAAGCTGCTCAATGTCCCAGTAACATTAATTCCTGTTTGCTGAGATTTTGTCAAGTGTCTGTCACTGCTTTTTCATTGAGTCACAAATGACTGATGGGATGAGAAGGTTTCTCCATGAATCAGCTTACATGAGCATTCTCTGAATTCAAAGTTTCTTTATTCAGAAATATTGCATGCAATTTTTAGCCTAGGTTTTGACATTTCATTACTGTGAAAAGCCAGAAGAAACCCCTACACCTCATCTCTCTCCTTCCCTCCCAATACTATCCTGCAGACAAGGTGGTGTTATTTTTAAAGCTCTGTATATTGTTTCATTGTGTTGGTTTTTAGCAGTACTTTGAAATCTTTTGTTCTGATGAAGCATGGGTGGTAGGGTATTCATGTTTTTCAATGTGACTGAAGCAGGAACACTGAGCTTAGTGGGACATTGAGTACTGACTGTGGTGGTACTGCAGGAGGATGGAAGTGTTGCAGAGGCAAAAGCTGAGTAATGCCCAACTTTGAGCCCTATTACTTCTAAGCAAACAAAATTGTAACTGAATGCTAAATACCAGTGTGTGATTTCTGTGATCATCTCCAGTTTGCTGTGCAGAGGGAGTGTAGCCCTGAAAATGCATCCTTGAGAAGTGATGGGATCCAGCCTCACTCTTGCTGCCTCACAGGATGTCTTTCAGCTCTTCCATGTGCTAAGAGCTTCCCAGGAGCTTCTTCTTATCACTTCTCTGGGAGCTGGGCAGTTAGAGCTGGCTAAAGGACTCCCTGTAATTCTTGCTCTGACCAGCCTGTTCTAGGGTGGGGTTTGTTTGGGGTTTTTTAATAGAACAAATATTTCTTCAAATGACTTTGAACTGATGTGTCTCTTAAGGACAGCACTGAGGAAGCGAGGGGCAAGGGTGAGAGTAAGATACTCCAGGTAGGTCACAGCTGAGGGTCTGCTCAGGCTGTGGTTTTCTCCTGCTCACCTGAGGCAGGAACACCAAAGAGTGGAGTTTGTGGCTGCTGTTTTAGAGCAAGCCTCCTGTCTGCTGTGCACTAACAAGGATAAAGCAGCATTCAGCCAAACCTCAGCGAGACCTGAGATGCTGACGTAAAAGTTGTGGTCTGTGGTTTCAGTGGATTTAATGAGAAGATGCCTCATAAACTTTCAGCCTAGGTTCTCAGTTCTGATCCTGGATGTACCTCAGGTGTGTTTATTCTTTCTTTTTTCAGTTCCCACTGTGTGATGGCTCTCACACAAAGCACAACGAGGAAACTGGCGACAACGTTGGGCCTCTGATCATCAAGAGGAAGGAGGCGTAGAGTGGACACTAGAAGCTCCAGAATCAATGTCTGACAAATCCTCTGTTCTCTTGTAACTGGGGGGGAAAAATCCACAAATTCTTTGTCATATCACTGAAGACTTCCCATTTAGTATATACATCAGGCTTCAGCATGTATATTTTCTCTGGTACTTGTTGTCTTTCAATCACTACAATGCATAATTTACTAAGTAGTTATGGTTTAAATTTTTTGTCCTGTAAAATGTGTGTACCCTCTCACTAGTGTGAAACTAAAATGAGGCACAGAATGTACTTCATCAGGAAATAGGTATTAAATTATTTTCAACTACATGTGTATCAAAAGGTAGATAATAAAATCCTGGAGAGGTTCAGAGGTAGATAGATATCCATGTAAAAGGCAGTGGCAGGGAAGAAATCACAGTGCCATCTTTATCTCTGATTGTGCTGCATTTTCTGCAGGTGTCACATTTGTCTATTACACTACAGTGCTCTATGGCTTCTGTAGAAGAACAAATTGAAATTGCTAGCTATGAACAGACAACAGAAAAGGCTGAAAGATGGGGCTAGAGGGCAACTTTACCTTTGATTTACAGCAGCATTGAAACTTGATACTACCTCTATTTGGTATCAAGAAAACACTATCCCAACTGCAGACCTGTATTTAGAGTAGGATTAGGGAAATAGTCTCTAGAGATTTCTTAATAGATGAATGAAATGACACAAAGTGCTCCAGGAGTGATGGGCAGTGGGGGTGGCAGGGTTGCTGTTGCTGTTAGAGAAAGCCTTAGTTTCACTTGCATTCTTTCAGTGAAGCCAACTTCCCCAGACCACAGGCTGCTTCTGTGGGGTGGCTCTGCTGATTAATTCCAGAAGCTAAAATAAAAACTAAAACCCCCACCTGTCATCACTTCTGCTTCACCATTGCACTGGCTGGTTCTGGCAAGCTTTTCCCACTGAGAAGGGAGGAGGCATACTTTTCTTAATATGTGGCCTTAGGCTCTATGTGTCTTAACTCCTGCCTCCCTGGGCTGCTAATGTGGTTCAGCTGATTTTACCAAAAAACCCTGGCATGGATGAAGAAAGGCTTTGAAAACTGATAGAAACAAGAAGGGAGGGAAGGATGAGACAGAGGAGTGGTCTTACCCTCCTTACCCATGGCACTTGTCTTGTTTGGCATGGTTGCATTAGTGGCTGTCCCGTTGGTTTCCTTAATTAGCTTTGAATTGTTAACATGCATGTAAGTACAAAGCAAAACCCAAAGAGCGGGGCAGCAGGGGGCAGTTTTGTACTGCCCAGTCCATGAGTGGAACTGTGGCCTGCACAAGATTGAGCTCTGAATGTCCTGGGACAGAAACTACCTCAGGGCTACATCAAAGGCCTTGTTAGGAAGCTGACATTTTAGCCTGGACCCTTAAGGATTCTTCAGATGATCAGGGCAGGAGAGTTCTGTTTGCTTTATTTTTTTAGGGGTGGTTGGTACAACTCGTTAAAACTGAAAATGTTTTGCATAGTTTCTGTGTGAGGCTTTCAGAGGCTGAGGTCTTGGCCAACTGCTCTGGATTTGGGCAGAAGCCCAGAATGTAAAGAAGGAGGCTCAGGTAGAGAAAGGTGGAGTGTCAGAGTCAGGGCACTACTGTCCAAGAGACCTCTTGACCTGAAAGAAGTTGCAGTCAAATATGTTAGTTTGTCTGTTCTGTCTGAGTGTAAAGACTTGATACTTTTTACTTTGCTGAGTGCTAATACATATGGAAAGTTGTTTTAACCTTAAATTATCAAATACATTTTATCCAAAGCAAAGTAACTTCTGTATTATTAGAATATGACAGTGGATATTTCTGTATTTTTGTCAAATATACATTTGAGCTCATCTTAATCTCAAGGTTGTAAAGTCTGTGTTCTCATGGCTATGCTCTTTCTTTCAGTAGAGCTGTACAGTGCTGCTGTAGTCATGAACCTGTGTGTGGAGTGGATTTTCCTTCTGAGACTCCTTTTCCTGTCAACATCAAAGCCTGGCTGCTCCTGAAGGAATAGAAATTCAGTGTTAATGGTCTGAGAAATGAAGTCCTGAGGTTTCAGATAAGTCTCCTGAGTCATTAAACTATTTTGTGGAGTTTGCCAATAAAAGATTTCCGGGAGTTTGGGCGTCAGGGAAATGGGCCCTGTGGGAAGTTTTATTCCTGAGAAGCACAGTCTCTGTTGATTTACATCCTGGTGACTTTTGTTTTGGACAAGTGTTGCATTTCCAAATGTTGGTTTGAGTGTTCAGATCTTAATTAGAGGCACATACAATTCCTGTACTGTACCTTATTTATGCAAGCTGTTCAAATATGATGATGAGAAGAGTCTTGGATTTGAGGAAACAAACCTAACCAAGCAGTCTCGATGAGCATCACAGAGAACACTTCATTTTTTCTCTTAGTGCCATAATAGGTACTAAGATACCATAATGGGCACTACATTCTAATGGCCAGAGTGCTTGACTGTTCCAGTGTTTTCCTCAGTCTTGTTCTTTAGTGCTTTCTTCAAATAACCTCTGGAGTATGAAGTGCATTGGTTACATTTCTACCAGTTTTAACCATAAATTTAACCACATGATTCAAATGTGCAATTTTGACCTCAGATTGACATTCCTAATAGAAAGCCTTCAAAAATTAAAGCAGAGAAAAATCCCTGCCACAGAGTAAAACTATTTCTGCTTCTCATTATTTTCAGCTTGCAAGTGTTAATTGGGAAGGTCAGGCAATTAAAGTACTGATTCTTGAGTAATTGAGTGTGACTCATTGCAATAGTGTGAATGTCAGGTATTTGAGTGCTTCTGCAGTCAGGATCCTTGAAGGAGAAGCTGTCAGTTACAGGTATTTCCTGCAGGTTTCACTGGAGCACTCAGTCTGCAGGCTGAGGAGGCAGTGGAGCCAGCAGCCAGCACTGCAGCTGTGCTCTCCACTGGATGGAAACAGAGGCCACGTGTCGTGGTTTGACCCTGGCCAAATGCCAGGCATCCACAAAAGCCATTCACTCACCCTCTCTTGCTCTCAGCTGGGCAGAGGAGAGGGAAAAAATTAATGAAGGGCTCATAAGTTGAGATGAGGACTGGGAGAAAACACTCCAAGGGCAAAACAGGTTGAAATTTCAAGGTATAAAGTAAATTTATGATTAACAGAATCAGAGGAGGATAATGAGAAGTAAAATAAGCCTTTAAAACATCTTTTTTTTTTTTTTTTTTTTTTTTTCCCCAGCCTCTGCCTCCTTCCCATTGACAGTAGAGGGAGACAGGGCATGGGGGTTTTGGTCAGTTTGTCACTGGACATCATCTTCTGCTTGCTCAGGGTGAGGAGCATTTCCTCTGCTCTGCTGTGGGGTCCCTCACACAGGAGACAATTCTCTGTGAATTTTTCTAGTGTGGCTCTAATCTCATGAGCAGCAGTCTGGCCAAAACTGCTGCAGCATGGGTCCATCCCACAGGCAAACAGTCATCCTAGAACTGCTGTGATGTGGGTCACTTGTCCATGGGGTGCAGTCCTCTAAGAACAGGCTGCTCTAGGTGGGAAGCTGCTCTCTCCATTCAGGTCTCCCACTAGATCACAGCTTTCTCTGGCATCCACCTGTTCCAGTGTGAGCACTTCTCCCACAGGCTGGGAGTGGATCTCTGCATCCCCCATGAACTTCATGGGCTGCAGGGGTGCAGCTGCTTCACCACAGTCCTCACCACGGCCTGCAGAGCAATCTGGACTCTGGTGCTTGGAGCACCTCCTCTCCCTTTTTCCACTGACCTTGGTGCCACCATGTTATCTCCCTCACATGTCCTCACTTCCTCCTCTTCCCTGACTAGAAGAAAAACTTTTGCCTGTACTATTGCCAACAAATTCCACCAATTCAAGCATTCTTGCAGGATCCCACAGCACTGAGAAGTTGATGGTCCATGGTGATGTCTGGGTTCCATGCTGGAGAATCGCTCACTGTGTTTCTGGTGTCGGCCCCACAGCGCTGAGCGGGCAGTGCCAGTGCTGGGGCTGTTCAGTGCCTCTGGTCAGGCAGGGCTGGGAAGGAGAGGCCACTGCCACCCCTGCCTCCCTCCTGCCACCCCTGCCCCTCTGCCACCCCTGCCCTTGTGCCTGTGCCGTAGCTGGCTGGGGGTGGCCAGGCGGGCAGGGCTCACTGCAGGCCATGCTGAGATGGCAGTGGCTGCAGCACATCATTGCACACTGCACCTGGTGGTGATGCCTTGCCGCCTCTGGAACAAAAACCATCTGTGTGCTGTTTTGATTTTCTTCTTAAATAGGTCATCACAGAGACATTGAAACCTCTCTAACTGGGCCAGCAGCATTTCCAGCTTCAGAGCCATCAGAGATTGGCTCTGTTGGACATGGTGAATGCTGCTAGCAGCTTCTCACAGCAACCACTTCTGTGGCTCTCCCCTGCTACCGGAAAACCAGTCCATGCCAAATGAACACATTGTGCAGTGGTGCCTCCATGAGCACTGGTCTAGGGGCTTTTTCCACAGCCATGGATTTAAGGGGTTTCAGCAGCAGTGCTGGCTGGCTGAGCCCAGGTAGCTGGAAGTGCTGCATAAATATGTTAGCAACTATGCAGCATTTCATGCCCACTGCCTCATGCACTTTGAGTCCAGAAGTTGTACTGCCAGTTCCCTGACAGCAAGCCTGCTAAAATGACCATATTGATGCTGTTTGGGCCTTGTTCAGATGCTGTTGGGGTCTGTAAAACTTACCTTGTGCAATTGTGCAGCAGTTAGAGGTGGATTTTGCTGACAGTGTAATGCAACTAAAGCCATGGAAACATGAGTCACTGCTGTATCACAGCTGCTGACATCCAAGAAATGGAAGAACATTTTATAATAGCAGGAAGGATAAGAATGTAGGTATGAAACTAAACATTGGTTTTGCAGAGGAACCTCGTCGGCTGGCTTCTACTTAGCCACCCTGGACATGGAATTCTCACGCTAAATCTTTTGTTTCAACTCCTGAAGCTTCAAGGTTGACAAAACCCATGCTGAGCCCTGACTGGATTAGGTGGGCAAGCACAACCTCCTCTTTGCCTGTGGGCAGAGAGAGGATGCCCAAGACCACTGCCAGGGAGCTGAGTCTGTTGGTGTTCCCCATCACTGTTTCAGCCCAGACAGAACATTTCACACAGATCTGCACTGACACATACTCAGTCCAGCAGTGTCAGATTCTCTGTATCCAGGCTTTTCTGCTGTGGTTTTCCTGCATTGATGAGTGGCTTCTTTGTTTTGCACTGTCATAATAATTTTCCTAGAGCCATGATTAATTTAGAATGGGTACCTGGGCCTGCTGCTTGAAGTTCTCTGATGCTTGTTTTCTGCTGCCAGAGTGTGTAGTGCCTTTCTTGGCAGGACAATTTCCAAGCTGCCTACTGCTGAGGCTAATGCAGAGAGCAGCTAAATAAAAACTAAATAACATAAAAATAAACAAATTTGTGAAGAGCAGAAGAGGAAAAGGAAGAAAAATAGATGTGGTGGATGGGAGGAGAGTATAAGCTAGAGAAGATTGACCATCATATAACAGTGCTACGTGGGAGCAAAAAGGGATAAATCAAATGACACAATGGTATGTTGCATTTCATTATATACCCTAATAGAGCCAAGCATTAAAAGTATAAAGTGGAGGTTCTGTTAGCCAAACCTGTGCTGCTCAGAGTTGAAGGGTTGTGTTTGAGCAGACATCTCTCACTGGGGTTTTTCCTCCTCAACTGGGAAATCCTGCTGGACAGAAAGCAACGCACACCAGTGCAGTGGGTCCCCTTAGCAGTCTCCTGTTCCTCCATACCTCACTTTGTAAGCTGTTTAATTAGATGTGCAGTTGTAACAAATAGGAGAATTTACTGTATGCCCCTAGAAGTCAGTAAAATCACAGTAGGTTTACAGGACTAGCTAAGCAGGATGCAGTCCACCTTTCCCATATGCAGGCTGGAGAAGTAAGAAAGGATTTTCCTGGCTTTTCAAGCAACTTCTGTTTCCTTCAATATATAGAAGTTGCACAGGTCTCACATAAGCACAGACAGATCATGTCTCTTGTTATACTTTTCCCAGCTGAAGACTCAACCATCCCTCCTTCCTATTTGACATTGCACTGCCCTTAATCCACCCTGCTCTGCATCCTTTTTTGTCGTGCAGACTGATTTTCTTCTGCTGTTTTTGTATGTGTGGCAGACTTACACAAAAAAAAAAGTGCCTTCTCCTCTTCTTGAGCAGCCTATGCAAAAAAGCTTCCTAAGCATCCCAAAGATGACATCTTTATTGTGTAAAGCATTCAAAAATTAGTGTATTCAAGGGTCTGCTCAGTAACTGCAGTGTTTGTTCTGTTCAGTCAAGCTTGCTGGCAACAGGCAGCAAAATGAATGATAAGGCCACACTGCATAACTTTTCTCAAATACTTCTCTACAGCTGGAAAATATCACCATACATGGGTAAGACATGTTCAAGATGCACTGTCTGTTCACTGCCAGGGCTCTTGCTCAAGATTTGGGTACCAAAACAATGGCCAGCACAGACTTCCACTGCAGTAATTATCAAATTTGATGCTCTTTTCAAACTGTGTTCTTTCAATCTCGGCTCTAACAGCTGTGCAGGTTAAATTACTTTTTAAGGGTTGTGGCTGTTGTTTTGCAGATTTTGGCAGTAGAATGCCACTTAATAGAACAGACTTTTTTAATGCCAGGGGGTTTAACCAATAAATAAGTGTTTAATTTTACTGCAGGTGGAGGCAATTTAAGTCACCTCTAGGGAAAGACAAAAAGGCATTTTAAATAAACCTCTTGGCATGTTAATCACCTTAAATCAAGTTCTGGGCTTATCCTAAAGCATTAGGATGTGACTGGTAAAATCCAAGATGTCATCATGCATTTGTAAGCCCTGAGCAACCCCTGATAGTGATACAACACTGTACTTGGAAAAAAATCCCTGTTTAGAAGGACAAAAGGAGGATCTGTATCTGCATGTAAGCCATGAGATCAGGAGATGGTACTAAAGACTTTGGTCTAAAGTTTCTGTTTCAGGTAGAAGCTCAGCTGCTTTCTCAAGGATGTCAAAGCACACATATCTGTCATTGCTGTTTTCTAGAACTGGAGGCAGCTGAAGCATGCTTCAGCTATTTAGGCTCTCCACAAATGATGGTTTAATCTTTCACACTGATAGTTATTGGTATGTTCCTATTCTCTGTGAGAGACCAGGCATGGAAGTTGGACTCAGTGTGTGTCGTACTGAGGCTACACAGAGCAAAAAAAGACACCTTTTTTCTTTCCCTCAACGCTGTTCCTGCTGCTTCCCAAAAGTTTTGTTGGTTTTTTTTGGCTGCAGATGCACACTGGGCTGATGATCTCAGGCAACTGTTAACAGCAGCTTCAGGCCTCCTTCCTGGGCCATGGTGGACAGTTCCATCATCAGTATCAAAGAGCTTTGGTTTGGATTATTTTTCTCTACATGTGTTACCCTACATTTATCTATACTGAAACTCCTGTGCCACCAGTGTGCCTTTTGTTCAGTTTTGTGAGATCCTGCAGGATGTTGTCACTGGCATGGCATTGACTGCCCTAAGGAGGTCAGGATTACCTGTAGACCCGGAGATTTTGTGCACTCTTCTTTCTGCAGGTTGTGAATGAAGATGTTGAATAAAACCAGTCTCAGCACAGATTCACTGTTGCCTCCTCTCCACCATCAAAGCCCTTTCATTTGCCTCCCAGCCCTTCATCTACTCTCAGTTCAAAAATGAACTTTTCCTTCAAATACTTGGCTTGGTTTCTTAATTGATAACCAAGGAGAAAATAAAATCCAAGGATTCTGAAGAAGAACTGTTGAAATTAGCTTCTCATTTTTATAGTCCTTGTATCTTTCTAATGCAGAACAGACCTCCCAAAATTCACAGCTGCAGTTCTGATTGTAGAATAGGTGATGCAGAAGGTACACAACTGCCATGAGTGAACCTTAGTTCACTCAGCAGTAATTTTTTTAAATGTTCCACATTATCATAGAGAGTGTAGGTTGGCTTTTGACAGCATCCCTTTGTTTTCATTCTAGAAAACCCAAATGGACCAGTTGCCAGGGAGGAGAGCAATGTCACAGAGTTTGCATCCATTTGCCAAGTAAAATATTAATCCTTGTAGGACATGATGCCTAAGTGACAAGGCCATAGCTGGGAAAGAAAGCAGGATGACACCCTTGAATTTCACAGCTGCAGCAGATAAAAATGTAAGGGCATGCTTAGATTTTTCCTTCACTTAACAAGATCAAGACAGGACAGAACTTCTGTGAATTTAACAAAGAATTAGACGCCCTGAGTGATTTTAAGAAGTCACAGTACAGCAACACTTCTCCTTTGAAATGGCAAGAAAAAAGAGCTGTGGTGCTGCTACAAGTTCCATGCTGCTGTGAAGGTGTCTGCCTTGTGTTGTGTGAGTGGGACAGCCCTCCCTGCCTGCAGGAGCCCCACTGCAGATGCTTCTGCCTGCCCAGTAGATACCTGGTCTGGGTGATGGACATTTGCTTTCAGCCCACGTGTCTGGTCCTGGCTGGCTCTGTTGCAATCTCTTGGGCTGGCAGGAGCTATGCACGTGCAGCAGCCTGATGCAGGAAGTGGCTCTGTGGGCAGCAGATCCACGTCTCTCACACAGACCTTGCAGAAAGCACTGCTCTGGCAAAAGAGCAGTAGTTTTGGTGAGGTATGGAAGAGGTGGCTGTGAACCATATGAAGGTACAGTGAAAAATCCAGCAGAGTTTGCTGTCAGCATACTTCTGGAGGACCGATATTTTGGCAAAGACCCAGCCCCACTCCTCTGTTTACCTAATGTCCTGCACTTCCACTTAAACAGGAGCTCATTTCCTGTTCTAAACTACTGTGCGTCTTGTGGTTAGTTATTAACTCACTTTTGTGTCTGCAAAAGGCCTTTATTTCAGCAGAAGGGGATTCTTTTGTAATCCTCACTCAGTTCAGGGCAGCTGTGCAATCTGCCCATGACACATCCCTGCACAGCACAAACACAGTCCTGGTGTTTTCTAGGCATTGTTAGTCTGTACATTGTCATCAGGCTGACTGAGGGAAGAGTGATCTTCAGCAACAGTGGGAAACAGTAATCCAGAATTAGGTATAATTTTGCCAAATGCATTTTGTCAGGAGAATTGGAGGAGATTCTCAAACAAATACCCCTCCTTTAGAAGCTGTTCACAGCCTCTTCTTCTTTCTCTTGGAGTGCAGTCACACAGCCTGGAGATGAGAAGTTTCCTTGGGAATCTTGCTGGTAGGTTCAGTTTTCAGTGCAATCTCTTACAGGATCACACTGTGGAGAAAGGAATTATTTGCCATTTCTGCTATTCTCTGTTTCACTTGTTTCATTTTAGAAGAAGTTCCCAGAAAGATTAGTGAGCTCCATGTGCTGAAGTGTGAGGGTGGAATGAGTGAGTGGAGGATAGTCTCATGTCACTTGATTTCTGTATGCATAAATCTGACTAAAGCAAATGTCAGGGAAAAGGAAAGAGTCAGTGTTTACTTATTCCAATTACTCATGCTTTTGTATTTCTTTTAATGCCCTCCAGGCACACTTCTGTTAGCTGCAAGAGTATCTAGCAGCTCCACTGAGGACTAGGTGCTTGAATAATCTCTAAATTCCAGGGTTTTTTGCCTTTTAATCCCATTCTTTCTTCCACTGAGATTTTGACTTCAGGCAGATTGCCGTGTTAGATGGGCACTTAGCTTTGAAATGCCATCTCTGTTTTTCTCTCAGTGTTTAGACCCAGATTAGCTGAAGTGCCTCACATCTCTGCAGAGGGAAATACCTTTCTGCAAGGCTCAGATTGGCATCCAAACCTTGCTGCAGCTCCTGTCAAGACTGGGAGCCTTCTCTCTGCCAGACACACACACTTGTGCATTTTTTCACTGTAAATGTCACTAGTTCTTGTGCAAGGGTTGGCCAATCTGTGGTATTTCCTGTGCCAGCACCTCCCTGGGAAAATTCATCATTGGGTATCTGAAGATAGGAGCTGACTTTTGCACCCATCTGGCTCCTGATCTTAAGGGCTGTACAGTAATGACTGATGAGAAGGGGATATTCAGGAGGAAGAAATGTTTTCTGCCCAGCCTTGTTCCTTCAGGAAGGATCTTGCTGAGTTATAACCCATGTCTGCACCACCTTATCCAATGAAGTGTGTAAATCTGTTCCATGAACAATGAACTAAGAAACTCAGTAGTTTCAACAGATTTACATTTTGCTCTTTTCACTCACTCTTCAAATTTTAATTTTCCCTGTGACCTTCCTGCTCCTTTGATACTTTAATGTCCCCAGTAAATCCCTTAAATTGCCACTTCTCCCAAGCCCCTGCCACATCTCCACATCTCCCAGCTGTGGGATGGGGAACAGGTGGGAAATAGCCAAGCTCATCATATCAAGGTTTCTCTGATGTTAATGCCAATTCTGGAATATGCATCAGACCATTTTATAAAACCTGGGAAAACAACCTATATCTGCTAAAATTAATTTTCCTGTCTCTGGCCTTTTTTTCCTGTTCCTGTACTACTACTGCTAAACAGAACTTGATACTGGCAGATATCATAGCAAAAGTGCAGATTTAATACTCACAGAGATCTGCTCATTTTATAAAGGATAGAAACAGCAAAAAGAAAAGGCAGTACAGGCTGCCAAATAGAGCTAATATGAGCCCTAGTGAAGTGTTAATGAAGTTTCCTAGCCAAGCTTTGGGGTCCTGAGAGTGAATGCAGGACCATGCACACCTTCCTCTGTTCATGGGGAGGTAAAATTCAATTTAGAGATTAATCTGTTATCCAGTTTAATCTAGTGCTGGGCCAGGTGCACTCATCTATAATGCACAACCAGCACATACAGCGTGTGGAAAGGTTCTGGTTTAGGCTGCTTTAAGGGCTCCTTGTCAGCTGTCAAGGTTTACACTGTTTGCACCCCTCCCCTGGATCTCCCTGCAGTCACTCCGGTCTGCTGCAGAAGAAATGGAACAAACCCCGGCGTGACGGTAGATTTATTTAAAAACGAAGAAGATTCGGGGGTATTTCAGGTTACCGAGAACCAGCGGAAGGAACGCCCCCTGCCCGCCAGCGCTCGGTTCTGCCGGCTCTCGCGGGGAGCCAGGGCCAGGGTGCCCTGCGCCTCGGGGCCGCTCGGCCGGTTGCGCCGGGCCCCGCTCCCTTCCCCAGCGTCCGCTGAACCGGCGCTGCTCGCCCAGGCCTCCTCCCGGGGCCGCGCCCCACGCGGCGCCACCAGGGCCACCGTCATCGTCAGCACAGCGGCGGTCCCGCTGCGGGCCGGGCCGGGCCAGGCCGGGCGGCGGAGGCGGAGCCACGCCCGGGGCGGGGCGGCGGCGGTCGCTGCCGCTGCCCCAGCCTAGCGCGGGGTGGGCGGACGGCGCGGTGCGGGGTGATGGAGTCGCGGGCCCTTGCCGCCCGCGTCCTGGTTCGCAGGGCCCGCTGAGGCCCGGCCGCAGCCGCCGCCGGCAGAGCGCGGCCATCCCCCGCCCGCCGCCGGCAGCCCGCCAGCGCCGGGACATGGCCACGGAGCCCCCGCGGCCGGCGGGGCGCCCCGAGGGCGGGCGCGGGTGCTGCGCGGGCGGCGGGCGCGGCGAGTCGGAGGAGGCCGAGGCCGCGGCCCAGCCGGTGCCCGGCGCCTCCCCGGGCCCCGCGGCGGCGCGGGGCGGCCGGCGGCGAGCGCTGAACGGATGCGTGCCGCTGTCGCACCAAGTGGCCGGGCACATGTACGGCAAGGATAAAGGCGGTGAGCGGCGACGGGCGCGGGGAGGGGACGGCGGGCCTGGCGGGACACCCGCGAGGGAGCTCTTCCCACCCCCACCTTACCCTCCGTTTAGCTGAGTTCTCCCAGACCGGCTGCGACCGGCGTGTTTGGCTTCGCGTTCCCTCATGCCCCGCCGGCGCAGGGGCAGCTCTGTGGCTGGCGGGGCAAGGGTCGGTGCAGGCGGGAGCGGCGCCGGGGGCCGAGCGCAGGACCGGCCCTTGCCGAGCTCCGCCGACGGGCTCGGGCCGCACCTGCCCGCCCGAGGGGCCGCAGCAGCGCGGGAGGCCGGGGCTGGGCCTGGGGCAGCGCCGGGGAACGGGAGCCGGCCCGGGAAGGCCGGAGGGGCGGCCGGTGAGCTCCCCGCTACACACGGGCCGCGGATGGAGCGGTGAAACCCCTGCTGAATTTCATTCTTCTGGTGCTTTTCCTAAATGGCGTTAGTCTGTCAGGACGTGGTGGTTATCGGGCACCCTTAAACCGAAGGACTTGTGCCGTTCAGCTTCATTTTATCAGGCACCTTTTTAAAAGTGGGGATTCAGGTGACAGCTGCTTTTCTCAAAACAGATGTCAGAAACGTGGCAGATCTAACGGGACCACCTGAACCTGTGGCCACCAGAACCTTCAGCAAATTATTACTAAGCTATAGTTATTTGCTTGTTTATTTGACCATAAATCGGAGCCAGTGGCTGAGAAGTGATCTAGTAATACCAAGACATGAGGATACAGTATGCCTCCCCCAGCTCTAAATTTCTGTTTTAGCTCCATGATGAGGAGTAAGGTGTTGCCCATCTGATGGAGGGGCCTCTTAGCATAGGCAGTGGTCAGTGCCAAAGCAAGTGGCTAAGTTAATGTTGCCAAATGGCACTTCTCACCTTTCCAGGACATTGCATTTGGGGTAACTCCTGCCTCTCGGCCAGATGGAAGGTGTGCATCCCTTCAGTTTGCAGTGTGCTCTCTGGGAGAAGCTATAATGGGCACCTGCTGGCATATTGCCTTTGGACCCTGGCTGGCTGTAGGAACTGCCCATGCTGAATAGGCCAGGGCTGAGCTACAGAACCCTGTCAGCTCTCAGTGAATGCAATTACAGCACTAATGGCACTGTGAGTTTGTCTTGTCTAGAGCTGCATCCATGGTGTGCCTTGCTGCAGATAATCTCAACAAAAAAACATTCTTCTCTTTGCCCCTGCCAAGGGCTGAACTTCAGAACCTTTTTGATCATCGGTGACTGGAATTATAGCAATAAGGGTGCTGTGAGTTTGTCTTATCTGCAGGCTGTTTCCATGGCATGTCTTGCTGCTGATAATCTCCACAGAAAAGTAATTCTTGCCCCATTGCAGCCAGTGCAATAAAATGTAGGTGGAGGTGCATTGGGTCCTCGAAGGTGTGTGTGTTCCCTGTTCATGCATCATAGCATGAGGTGGGATCAGACAAAAAAAGCCTCAGTCAGGGAGAGCTTCACCTTTGGCACATGAGTCTTACTGCAGTGAGGTCAAACAGCACAGGTGATCATCTGTATTTTGGGTGCCACTGCAGTGGGTTAGGTAAAGCTTGCTCCACTACATCTCATGGGCAAGCTCAAGACTTTTTTGCAGAGGCACCACCATTTTTGATGTTCTCATCTTGGAAACTGTTTTATATTGAAGTGAAGAGCAGAGCTGTTCTGGTACTCACAGCTCTCATTTTATAACTCGATTTTCCCTTCTATTCCCACATACAAACAGACAGAGGACTTGAAGGTATCCAAAGTATTTTGAACTTTTACTTTTTTTAGTAGAAGTACACAGTAAAATTTCTCCTGAATAACCTTCCTTTCCCCCTTTGTTCCCTGCCTTGCAGAGAAAGGCCTCTCAGAGCCTCTCTGCCTGCCTGTGTAGACATTAGGCTGCTGTGCATTGTGAGTGCCCTTTTGTTGAATGCTGTGTGCAGTAGTGCTTCCCAGATAAATCATGTGTAGTGAGTAAAGTAATGACTTTGGGTTGTAGCTTCATTCCCTAGGAAGGCAGAGAGAGACAGCACCTGGTGGGATACGGCACCTATAGAGCCCCCTGCACCTGCCTGAGTGTGGTGCCTGCATAATGCTGGGGGTCCCCAAGCCAGTGGTGGGGTTCTGTAGCTAAAGGCGCCATTCTCCCTCAGAGTGACTTGCTGCTCATTTCAGAGCGGTAGCAAGCTTTGCATCTCCAGCCAGGGAGAAATGTTTGTGAGATATTTCAGGGTTTTATTTTCAGCAGAGTTCTGTTAATTTGCTTTTTCATATATTAAAACAGTCCTATTCCCTGTCTGTGCTGAAAAAAATCCCAGGAAGCCTACAAGAAACCCATGGCCAGCATCCATCTGTTGGTATGATCTGCAGGTGGTGGTGATCTGTGCTTCTTGTAGACCAGAGGGAAGGAAGGTTATGGATTTTACCTCTTTGTGGTGAATGTTGAAACATGGTTCTGGTTTTCAGGCCTGCTCCAGTCTCAGTGACAGAATAATTCAGTAAGTGTTCTAGAATGCAGAGAATGAGGGAACTTTGGATGTCAGTTTATATTCAACTCTTCAAATAATATGTATAACCCAATAGTGTATGGATTCTGCTTCCAGGAGTCTTTGCCTGATCTTTCTGCCTTGTAGATTGTTTGCTTATCAAAGGCAAAATGCAGTTTTTTGAGGAGCATGTGTTCTAAAACCCATTTTAATGTTTAACCTATTTTATTTTAATGTGATTGTTAAGAATTCCCATGTGCCATTGAAGTACCGGGTGCACTTTGCAGAGTGGTTTCCAGCACATGCAAAAGGGTACAGGGAGGGAGAACACAAGCTCCCCTTGTGTTGTGGTAGCCTGCACATGTGTGGCAATATTTTTCTAGTTTTGGAAAGTGTATAAAATCCAACTTTAGGCAAGAAACATGGCTTGAGAACTGTTTTATGCAAATTTTAAAAGCAAATCTTTGGCATAGCAAACTGTTGAAACAACTATTCTAAGTCTGGTGGTCGTTTTAAAGTAAATATCTTGGTCTCTAAAAACTTTGTTTAGTTTCCAAGACTGCACAACAGAGCCATTCATAGATAATGGTTTTTGAGGAGTGAAAAACACAATTGCTATTATAACTGCAAACTCTCTTTGGGATGCAAAGCTCCAGGCTCATTTTTCTGTTTTCTCACATTTTCTCAGTTGAAAATAGAACCTGTTTTGGATACAGTTGACATTTTTTCTATTCTTCTAAGCAAAATAAATTACTGTCTGAAATGCTAGAAATGAATCCTAGGAGAAAAATTCTTTTCCAGAAGTGGATTTTTGGTTTTCTGTTGAACCTAATGGTGCAACACAGCACACATTTCAGAGGAATGCAGTTACTCCTCTCCATTCTTGCCTACATCCATGTCTTGAGCATCCTCAGATACTCAGCTGCATTTCTTCTGCAGTTCTTCAGAAATACTGGTGACTGGAGAGTCATAAGGCTGTTTCATGAGGGCATTTTGGAGGGATTTTTGTGCAGGCTTGATGGAGGTTTTGCCTGGCTGAGATGAAATTCTGTACTGTAATTATGGGAGATACAAGCAGTAGCATCTGATAGCTTGGAGTGCTGTAGGGATGCTGCTTCTTGTAGTAAAGACATACTCTGTCTGTGCCACTAGTGTAGATGTACATCCACAAGACATTTATTTCTGCTCTAGTAGTGGGAAATGCATTAAATGTGCTACTCCTTTAAAGTCTTGGCATTGTTGAAGAACAATTTATGAATTATTTAAAAAGGGAGTGTCTGTGTAATCTCTTTTAGTTAATGATGGGGTTTTGGGGGTGAAAGTTTTAAATGTCAAATCCCAGTTCTGTGTTGGCCTTGGGCAGAGCTACACCCAGGAAATTATTCAGTGGGTAGAAATAAGAGGAATGCAAGCAAACCTCTGCTAAGGGTTATGTGTTGGATCTGATAATTCTGATAATTTTGTCTCTACTATGTGTGCTGTGGAAACAGTGCAGCTTTTCAATAGGCTGTCCTTGATGGTGAAATCACTATTTCTGGGGGAAAAAAAGGCAAAAAGAAAGCTGTACCTGTTAAAACTAAGCCCTGAAGGAAATGCTTCTCTTGTAGGCATACTGCAGCATCCAGATGGAACTGTCCTGAAGCAGCTGCAGCCACCACCCCGTGGGCCCAGGGAGCAGGAGTTCTACAACAAGGTGAGGGTCCCTCAGTGTGGGGGAGGGTGAAATGGGGGCTGTGCTTCCTGCAGAAGTAAATCCTTATCCTTGCAGTTGGGAAAGTGCAGCCTAAATCCCCTGCCATGCTGTGTCCTCTCTAGAACTTTCTGCTCCTTGCATTTCAGACCTACTTCACTCACAGGATTTAAGCTTGTTTGGTTGTTCATAGGACAGCAGACTTTGACAGCATCTAAGATTTTATTGAAAAGCCTTATCTCCTGTCGATGTTTAAAGGGTTGTATGTTTGATCCCAACTTTCTCACATAGCTGAGTCTCTCATTGCTTACATCTAAATTTAGCATGTTTTATGCTTCTTCCTAACCTGGTTTACTGCTAGAAGTATTGCTCTGTGCACTGTATTAAAACTCAGCTCCTTTAAAAAGTCAATAAATATCAAACCTCTCAAGTTGTTTTAACTTCAGTTGTATTTTCCCTGTTGCATATCTTCAGTTTGCTTTATCAGTAACTTTAACAAGTGCACACCAGGAAAGCTGTTGCTTTCCTGTGACCAATTTGTAGAGCCTGCTCTGTGCTACCTGCTTGTGACAGTCTGTGGTGTGGTTTTTGTGTGTCAGGTTGATATGCCTTGGCTTATTAGGTACAAAAAGCTAATAAAATTTTCATGCTTGATGTAAGAGGAGTCTTGAGACCCTCTGCTTGTTGTGGTGTTTGGCCTGGATTTTGGTTGGTAGGTTTCTTTCTCCCTAAAAGGGTATTTATTTAAGTTACGAAAAGACCTTGCAGATTTCATTAAAATGCCTCACTAAACAAAGCAAGGTGCTTTAAGTGAACAGTGTTTTTGCATACTGGCATTATTTGATAATTCTCATGATGGGACAGGACAGCAGTCTTGAGTTACTAGGAGCCAGTTAAATGTAAATATTTTTCTGAGTTTTTCTGGGACTCTCATTGAGATGAGGTTAAGAAATATGCCATCCAGCCTGACTGGTAACCTGAGTAGAAGGAGGAAGCTAGAACAAACTCCTTTAGGCACCAGGCTGTCTTCTGTGCTGTGAAATCTTCAGTCAAAGGCAGTAACGTGCTGTCCCTGCCTAGAGCCTGCAGGTGAGGGGGGTAAGTTCAGGCATTGCTTGCACATGAACTCTTCACATCAGAAACTTGATAATTTTGCCTCTTTAAGCTTAGACTCATGTGACAAGCTGTGAGCAACACCTGGGCAGAGTCTTGGAGAGGGGGTGTCTGTTTTAGTGTGTTTGTTACTGTGCTGTGGAGAACCAGATATCAGTGCTGGTAACTTGCAGAGTAAGCTTCTGTTCTGTCTCCTGAGGCCTTGCTGGGCTGCTTCAAACACTGATTTTTTTTTTTTTGATTATAAGCCATAAAATAACAGAGAAAGGGAAAGATGTAGACATGGTTAGTTGTGTGTGGGCTAGAAGGCTTTTTAGTGGGAGAAGGGAAGGAGAGCACGTCCATGGATGTTGTGGTGGTGCAAGTACAGGAGAAAGGTCTTGGGGATTTGTTGCTCTTCAATGATTACCTGCTATCATGTTTACTCTCAGGCAAGAGCTGTGGGATGTGGGTTTAGACATCTGAGCACTAGATATTATCATACAGGATGATAATTGCTCTGGGTTGGGAGGTTCAGGGTAGGGTACAGTTCCACGTGCAGCTTGAGCTGATCCAATAGCTCATTGTTGTCAAAAGGGAAATAAATGCCTTTCTTCCCATTCCTGCCCTTTACCTTGTACCATGATGGTGCTTTTTGAACATTTATGAACTAATTTGACCTATTTAAAAGATGGCTAAACTTCCTTTTTTTTTTTGTAGTATTCTGGCAGTTTAGGGGACTAAGCTGACAAGCAAAGGGAGCAACAGCAAGGCTGCCCTGCTTTGGTGGCTGAGTTCAGCCTGTCTTGTGGGCAGTAATCAGAGATATTATCACCTTGGAGAAGGTTGATTGGCCTCCAGAGATGGAGGGAAGGATAATTTCACTGCTGCTTGAGACAGGGAATTATTTGAAATGAAGCAAGTGAAATGAACCTGATGAGTCCCAAGCTCTCCCTTTGTGAGGGCAAAGCAGCAGGTTGGTTGGTAAGATCAAAGCAGGTGGTTGTCCAATAACATATGTGGATTAATTGTGACTTTTTTTTTAATTTCTGCTTCTGTTTTTTCATATGTGCTTAGAACTGTTTTGTGTGTAGCTATGTGAGTAACTGCTCCCTTTGCATCCCACCTTATACTGAAAATTAATATACATGAAAATTAATGCCCCAGTACCTGGGGCAGAAACAAGGAGGGAATCTTCCCTTCTGGACCAGCACACCTCCTCATGGGAAGTAACTGAGAAGCTGTGTGGTTTATGGTAGCAAGAAGTGGAGCATGTCTCAGATTCAGCTGATGAGTCAGCTGCAGAGCAGCTATGGCAGATCTGAAGCAGAAGTTCTTCCAAGAAGCAGGAAATGGTATTTCAGTGAGCAGCCCTAGCACTTGGCAGCTGCAGGGAATGTGTCGTGATAGATGATAATGAGGCATTAAGGGACAAGTATGACTGGAACTCTGATATATTTATTATGGTACCAGGTGGATATTACCTTCTGTTTGGACCAAAAAATTCTCCTTTTCTGAAACTGTTGGATTTGCTTGCAGCCTGATAAGTGAACATGACAGAGGTAGAAGTCTGTCAGTGAATCAGATGTTTTTTCCCTTATTATTGATGGCTTATTTTCTGTTGAGCATGGTGCTAAATACTTACCAGTAGAGCCCAAACAAAATGGGATTCCATTTTGGAATGGAAACTCGAGGAAGACATGTACTGCAAAATACTGGTCAGTGATCCAAATCTTGCTCAGAAGCAGGTGGCAGCTGAAGTTTGGAAGAATTTCACAGGTCCCTGTCAAATCTGGAAAATTGCTGAAGTAATTCCTATTGAGGCTGCTGTCAAGTTGCCTTTCTGTTTTCTTCATTCAGTGTTTTACCTTTAGCAGTCAAAAATAGAGGTCTTTTTGTAAGAGGTGATTTCACCAATTAAACTTTTATCCACTAGAGCACTGTCTCATTCTCTACTGCTAGGGAAGGGGCTTGCCATGTGTTATGAGGGAGGGGAAAACCAGCATGATAAGATTATCATGAATACCTTCTATGATAAAACACAGTAAAACAATGAGCTGTTTGTTAATAGCTTAACTGGTTTGTTAATAGCTGACTGTGCACTGCTTAACTTCTCATTGGAGTGTGACTTTCTAGCTGCAATGTCCACTTGCTGTTGAGTTCTGTAAATCTGAGTAATTATCTAATCAAAATAATAACCTTTTAATTTTGTTTCTGCTAACTCCCTTGCTGTACTTAGGGCATGAAGTCCTTAAAAACATTGCCTGCACAGCCATGGAGTGTTTTGCTTGGTATTCTGGTACCCTTATCTGTGTGAGAAAAATATCAGTTTTTTTAACCTTGAATAGCTCCAAAATACTTTGTTTTCAATAGGCATGAGCAACAAGGGAATGAAACTAATTGAGGCATAAGGGTGGTGTTTATTTAAGGGCTATCTGCACTGCTGATCAGTTGTTTCTGTGTAATGGCAATGCTCTGTGTAGGTGGAGGTGCTCCAAAGGACTTCTTTTAAGGGGGTTTTGGGAGGCAGCAATATACAGGGATGTGGGAACAGGGAAATACTGTTGTTTGAAAATGTAGCCTTTCCAGTTAGAGAGACTAAATTCGTAAAAGGCTGCCTAAGCAAGCATGCTGAGAAATGCACAGCAGTGGCCTGCTCCTCAGTGTGTTTTGGGATTTGGCTTCAGCCTGATTTTTGCCAGGGCTCATTTATCCATGCTGAAATGCTCTGATTTAGTTCAGCAGTGTTGATAGGAGGAAATCTTTCAGCACTCCTGCAGTGATCTGTTGTACCAGGTGAGTTGAAAAATGTGAGGATAGTGTTGTTTGAAAAAGTTACTGTGTGAGGTAAGGCAGTGCTCAGCTGGGCTCCTGTCCCTGTCCCAGCGGGCTGTGCCCCGGAGCACTCTGTGCTAGTACAGCTCTGCCTTTGCATTTCAGAGCTCTCCAGCACGTGGCTTTCCTCAGTTTGTCATGTCAGGAATGCAGCATTGCACAAACTGTTGTCCTGTAGGAGAGGGAGGATGCTGGATGTCAGGCCTTAAACAGGGCAGCTGCTTTTGTGGGCACTAAAAGGGAGATTGGGCTGCAAGGAGGGGATGCTGGGGATGGGTGAGACCCCATCTGCAGAGCTGCCTCCAGCTCTGGGGTCCCCAGCACAGGAGGGACATGGAGCTCTTTGAGTGAGTCCAGAGGAGGCCTCCAAAGTGATGGGAAGGCTGGAACACCTCTGCTGTGAGGAAAAGGTGGGAGAATTGGGGTTGTTCTGGAGAGAAAAGGGTCTGAGGAGAGCTTAGAGCCCCTTCCAGTTCCTAAAAGGGCTCCAAGAGAACCTGGAGAAGGAACTTGGACAAGGCCCTTGAGGAACAGGACAAGGGGGAATGGCTTCCCAGTGCCAGAGGGCAGGGTTAGATGGGATGTTGGGAGGAAATCCTTCCCTGGGAGGGTGGGCAGGCCCTGGCACAGGGTGCCCAGAGAAACTGTGGCTGCCCCTGGTTCCCTGGCAGTTGGACAGGGCTTGGAGCACCCTGGGACAGTGGAAGGTGTCCCTGCCCATACCAGGGGGATAGAAGAAGAGGGTCTTTAAGGTCCCTTCCAAACCCAAACTATTCTGTGATTCTATGAAAACTGAGGAAGAGAGAATTTAGAGTTGTTATCTTTGTGACTGTGGTTTCTTACAAGCTGTGTGTTAAGCATGAGGAGATGGAGCGTTTGTTGATGGTTAGTGGAACCAGAGAAGGTTGTGAACTCTTTGGAAATGGCTACTCTGACTTCTGATCTTGGCTTTCACTCAGTGCTGCTGTGAACCTCTTACTGTGTGTCACTTTTCAGAGCATGGCCTACTGAAGTTTAAACTTTGTTAGTGGAACAGCTAATAAACTCGGATTTTATGCTTAACAGATCAATAAATGTTCCTGTAAACTTTTATTAGAATTGCCCTTCAGTTTGCCTGTGGTGACTGTGTGACACTTGGGGGATGTGTAGTACACTTTCCCTCCTCCTGCTACCTGCTGAAAATTGTCCTGGGAAAGCTCCTGCAGCTTGGGCAGCTTCCAGTGGGTACCTTTTCCTTTGTCTTTTTCCCTGTTGGCTGTACCTCAGAATTGTCACAGCTGGTTCTAGTGGTGCTGCCATGCCTTGGCTCCAAATTTTCATTGCTGCAGTGGTATAAGGTTTCCAAGGCTGTTGTAATGCAAGCTGTACCCAAATTCTCAGAGAGTTCTGTCCCAGGTGCAAAGGTGATTTTGGGAAGTTGGATTGAAAAGGTGGACAGGGTTCTCCCAGCTCAGCTCTGGTAACCTCCTACCTCTGGCCAATGCTTGTGAGCCAAGGGAGATGATTAACTGCACAGCATTGTGAAAAGATAATTCAGCTAATCACTTGGCTCTTGTGGTTAACAAATCTTTAGTGATGGCTCTCTTAACTGCTCTAGCAGTTCAGGGTTTGAGTCCTGCTGACATTGAATCTGAATGCAAGGAAGTTGTTACCAGTGGAGATAGCAGAAAATGTTTTTCACTCTTGTTATGTGTCCTAAAAACAAAGCCAGGATATAGGAGACACAAATAGCTCCAACATGTGAAAGGGATTTACAATGGTTAGGTGAGAGTTAGACACTTGAAAGCTAGGAAGGAATGGTTTTGTGGTTGCTGCACAATTGTTCTGAAGTTTCCTTTGGATGCATTGAAATACAGTTTCCATAGGGCAATGACCTGTGTGTGTTTTGCTTTCCCTCATAACTCACTAGCTCATTTTACAGCCTGATACCAGGCAGGGTGGATATTGTTTGTGCAACTTTTGCTGTCTTTTTTAACAGTCTTTGAGTTTGTAACCAGGGGGTAATGTGCTAATGAAACCCAGTTACCTTAATATTTCTGAAACCACAGTTCCTTGTGCTTCTGGGGTTACAGAGAAGAAATGTTCAGGAATTGTGCCCATTTGGACCATCAGCAGTAGTCTTTTCATTACTGCTTTATTTATTTTGTTCTCAATAACCTGCTGCAGCTCCTGGGCTATGTATTTTCATTCCTGCTCAATGCTTGCTTATTTTCTTACTAATTTTAATTAGTCCAACAGCTTTAGGCAGTGCAGAAGAGTTGTGGTGATTCCCCACCCCCCCCAAATGGCATAAAATGAAGGCAGCAGTCTGAAAGATGGGTTTTGGCCTGAATTTGCACAGAATTGCAAGAACTGAGTCATAAGGCTCAGCTCCCTTGAAGCCTATATAGCATAAATCATGATAAGGGAGCCTGTGTTCCATAAACTGTTCTGTGCTACTGACAGGAAAGGAAAGGGGCTGGGGAGGCAGAGGACGTCTTGTTTCAGGATAAGTTATCCTATTTTGTAAGCTCAGTCAAGTGCTTTTGTACTCTTGATTTAGATGATAATCCTTGGCTGAAAAAGGAGTGGATGATGGCCATTGTGCTGCTGTTGTGTACTAAAATATCCTTATCCTGTGATCACGTCTCTGGCTGAGGTTTTGATTTGCAGTCTTCTATGGACATAAATATAGGATGCCTGCTTTTCTTAACATCTTATTTTGGAGAAGCAATGCCTTGCCCATGCCTTTCATTGCTGCTGCATTGGGAGCTGTAGCTCCAAAGGATCTTTGGCTGTGCCTCATTCTGGTACATCTGGATCTGCCACAGGAGATACTGGTGCTGAAGTGTCCACATTACCTGTTGGCAAACACAGTGAGCATGTTCTGATGCAGTTCATTCCTACCCTCAGCATCACTCCTCTGCTCAGGAATTGTCTAGAAGGGATCCTCTTTTGCTGGGGAAATGAGCAAACCAGCATGTGAAGTTGCCTCTTAACCATGAGCCTGGGCATTGGTAATAAAAGCAAGGACACATAGAAATTCTTAACTAATGAGAAGAAAATGGTGTTTCGATAAAGTTGTGAAATACTGGCAGCTGGAATTCAGATCTTGTTTCACATTAGGAGTTGTCTAACAGAGATGAAAGATGAAGTGTAGCTGTAAGAATCTGCTGAGCTCCTACTACTGCTCTATAAAGGTTTTTTTTGTACTATTAAATGACTGGCCAGTAGGACTTGGAAAATATGGCAGATTTTTGTGGTTCTTGCACTCTGCAGCAAAAACCAGTTCGGAAGAAACACACCACACAGGAGAAAGTGAACCTAGGAGGATCTGGTGAGTGTCTGTTTCCCATGCTCTTTGAGGATTGTGTATCACAGAATCAACTACAACTCACTTTAATCAATCTAGGAAACCCTTTAAAAAGGGAGACAGTAAAAGGCCATTTGATGCAATTATGGAACTACTGGGTGGAGTTGGGAACAGACTGAGTAGTCTGTAGTCTATGCAAATAAGCAGGAAAAAACAATCCAGTTCTCTCAGCAACCTGATTTTGAGGATTATTCCTTACCAAGAGTAGATCTGGTTGGAAATAAAGTGAAAATGCATAGTTGTAAAGTGCACAGTATGTTAAATTGAATTAAGACCCAGCAAAGTGCTCCTCCTCTGCTGGAGGGTCATGCAAGTGCTTTTTCAGCTTGGATCAAATACTGTTTAGACTTTAATTATGAATGTTTTAGAATATGGATCAGCTTACTAATACACGTTAGTGTTAGACAGAAAATAGTTTCTCATTATAAGTTCATTTAAAAGTAAGATATGGCTGGTGAACTGACAGAATGAGGAAAATGTAGGTTGCCTACTTGAAAGAAAAACAGAATAAATTCCATCTCCAAAAAGAATTCTAGTTTCCAGATTTAAAAAGAACCCAGACAGGCTTGTAATGTTGTCACTGATGATGTACTTGAGGGAAGGGAGGCCATCCTGGGGAACCCTGACAGGCTTGAGAAGTGGGAAAGTGGAAACTCAAGGGGCTTAGCAAGGGAAGTGCAGGGTCCTGCTCTGCAATCCCAGACACACCAACAGTTTGGAAAGAGAAGGGACTGGGAGCAGCCCTGGGAGAAGGGACTGGGAGCAGCCCTGGGAGAAGGACTTGGGGATGTTGGTTGTTGAAAAACTCACCATGAGTCGGCAGGGAGTGCTCCCTGTGTGTTTTCAGTGAAAGTGATTGCAATTTCATTAATATGGGTGCATATTAGATAGGAAATTAAGCAATTTGCTATGGTAGTATTTAGTGTAACAACATTCACAAGCATTTAACTTGTGAAGTTCTTGTGGTATGAGATTTTGAATACAAGCAGAGCTGGCTCAATGCCAGTAATTTCTGTGGAAACAGGTTCTGTGACACAGCTCAAACCATGATGGTACCACTTCAGGAAAAACCCAGGGCTGTCTGAGTTGTAGAACCAAGCAGATATGAATTGCTAAAATCACAGCTGCTGTTTCAACCTCTATTTTTTGACCCTTGCCATTGCCTGGTGTAACTGGCTGATGTACGAGTCTGGAGGGAAATGCAGTGTGTGCTCAGGTAATTAAAGTCTGGGATATAATACATACCCAATGGAAGAGGGAATTGAGGTTGCCCTAGCATCTGTAAATCTTGCATTTGCTAATTTAAGTGCATGACTTAGGTGCATTAACTACTCAAAAAAGTCTGAAATCCCAAGGTGGACAGTGAATTCTCTGCCTGATGTTGGCAGCTGGCTGTGTCATCTGAGACTCTGCAGGCTGTAGTGCTGCTGCCTTTAGGGACAGTTTATGGTAGCTGGCAGCAAAGAAAGGTGATGCTTCAGACTGATATGCCTGCTCTGACACTAGAAGTTTCCTACTTAAATAGCTTTCAAATACATGTTCTTTTAAACTAACTCTTGAATGTACTTTAGAAGGTTCTCTGTAGATTGCTTTTCTGTCAAAGTGATATTTTTTCATCAGGACATTTCAAGACAGGTCTGTACTGCTATAATTAGGTTCCTGTTGAAATTTCAACACTTGTTTTACCCTCCTTCTATCATTTAACTCATTAGCTACTCTTTAGAAAAAAAACCTCTGAATGTTGTGTTTTAAATAAGGGAAAGAACATTTCCATTGTCCTGAGCACCCCCTGTTTGCATTAAAAGCAGATTAATCTGTTACAGGAAACCCCAGAGTGTACTTTGGATTAAAAACTTAGGGATGGTAAATCAGCCTCAGAATTAAAAAGTCCTGCATGACTGGAAATTATGACTTCATGGTGTCTGTTAGAATATCTGAGCTGCCACAGAACATATCTGGAGCATGTTCCTCCTGTGAGTTAGTGGCTGTAATTTGTAATGGTCATGCTGTGAGCTCTCCAGATGTCAGCATCCTATTTACTTGCTTTTCTGGGGACATTTTATGTCTCCAGTCTGTGCTGTTGGAAGAATGTTGCCTGTGATGTGTAGAAGGGATAACTCCCCAGGCTGAGCTGGCATAGAGTTGTTTTGCATTTCTTGATTTATTGGATAAAGATGTTATATATGCTAACACAGAAATTGCTTGTATTTGTCAGTGTTGGCTGGAGAGATGGACCTCCACTGTTACATTAAAAAAAAAAGTTCTGTTTCTTGAAGTAAAATTGGAATATTGCTGGTGTAAGTAAAAATCTAATGGTTTATTTATTAAGGGTTTCCTGAGGTGAGTGGTAACCTGCATTTTTCAGGAATCTTCCAGCAGTATTGGTAGCAATACCTTTTGGGGCATGAGGTGCATTTCCTGTAGCTTTAGGGATAGTTTTATTATGTTTATATTTATATTTGGTATTTTATGGCTTGCTACCAGGTTGTATGAAATGAGAACAAATGCCCATGACATGTGTACTGCTCATGAGGCCCAGTTCTAATGAACAGAAGTGCTTCTGTCCTGCATAGCAATGAGCATAATTCCTGAAATGTCTGGTTTTGTTGCTTTGCCCACACCAAATGACTTCCTCTGATCTTTATTAATTGAGTGCTTATTCTTGTTTGACATGTGAATACATTACAGGCTAAGATTGAGGTCTGTATTAAGGTCAAATAAGTGCCTTGTAAATGTTACGTCAGTTATGAGAGGAGTTTCTTACTGGTTCTGAGAGCAAGATAACTTCTTGAGAGACAGAAGTAATGCAGTTAGTTCTGTTATGTCAAAGTAGTGATACTGGAAAATGCATTATTGGGAGTTCTGTCTCCATTTAAAATGTTTTATATCAGGTTATTGAGGAATAGACTCCTTGGAAGATACTGCTTCTGGAGCTCTTTTCCCCATTTGGTCTTGACTTTGGGCTATTACATCCCATATAAATTATCTGAGTATCTTTGTTGTATCCTGCTATTTGAAATACTCAGGAACATACTCATAATTCCTTGCTAAGCTGCAAAGTTTAATGGCCTAATGTTGACTTACTTTAAAAAGTAAGTCAAGGGTCCTGTCTCTCTTAAAAAAACCAAAGTGTCTCCTGACATTCCACTTTCTCAGAATCTTTTGCTAATAAATTAAGTAAATGAGTTATTATGTTTGCCTGTTTTTTCAGTTGCATTCAGTGTTTCTCCTTGTTGTCTGTTGTACTTTTGGTTTCCATTGCTCCTCTTGGTCCTGACCTGTTTATATACTCTTGCTCCCATGTAAAAGATATGATGGTTTCTGCCTCTCAAATCTCCTCAAACTCATCTGAGAAAGGAGCATTAGTGCTCCTTGGGTGCAGTGGAGTGCCCTGCCTTGGATGTAAGGTGCTATGATCATAAGCTACCACAGTAAACAAAAATTGGGTTTGTACTACTTGTGTACAGCATGAAGTGATGGCAGCAGTCAGTGCTTGGAGTGCTGGCCCAGAAAGTGCTGCCTGCAGAGCTGTCTGAGCTGTTACCAGAGAGAGCAGGGCTCAGGTCTGTGCCTGATCACGGCTGTGCCTCAGCATCTGCCTGCTGCTCATCTTTCCCTCTCGTCCACCCTTAGCTTCTTTTCTTCATTAAATAAGATCAAGGTACATTGCAGTCTGCTGGAGAAAGCACTGTCCTCTGCTGGCACCCCTGAGGCTCAGTGAGGAAATGTTTTCTAAATACACTGATCGCAGGGGCAAGCAAGGTTTTTTATCTTATCGATGTACCAGCATACCAGCTTATGCTAAAATGGAGGGAAACTGGACTTAGACATACAATGATGTGTCATCCTTAGTGGCCATGCCAGCTTGTCAAACCATGGCATGTGAAGAGAGGTCAGTGCCCTGTGATGTGACACTGTGACTTAAAGGCACACACCCAGCAACTGCTCTGTACTGAAGATAGCAACAGTAGTGGCAGAGGGTGTGGTGTTGGGTGTACCCCAGAGTTTTGCAATACACTGTGCACATATTTGTCTACTTTGAGCTTTCAGGATTCAGCCCTTTGCCTTAGTCTCTTTTAAATGGGGCCTATACCATGAGTTGGTTCAAGGAATGGGTCAAATTCCATCCCTTAGCACACATTCAGCATGGGTGTATCATGCTCTTGATCACTGCCCACTGACAGGGTGTCAGAACTGTGCCTGGTGCAAGGCCAGGGGAGCCCTGCCTTAGCTGTGGAGAAGTCCCTCTGTTAGAAGCACACTGGTGATTTGAGTTCACCTAGTTTGAGATTTTTGCAGTGAAGCCTCAATTTAGGACAACCTCCCAAAACTAATTTTAACAGTGCTGCTGCATGAGGTGCTGTGTCGAGTTACTGGCACTGGTGAGCAGAGCCAAGGCTTGCCTCCATCTCTAAAATAGCCTGTGGACTTCAGATCCATTTTTTTTTCTCTCTAGCTGCATTAACATCACACTCCAGGTTTGTATTTTGCATTACCTTCCTTTGTAGGTGCTATTGGCAGGTATCTCCAAGTGTGGTTAAACGTGGCCTGACAGTGAGCTGAGCCAAGTCTGCAGAGCTGTTAGCACCTGATATTTGTTTTGCCTTGCTGCCAGCTTTGCAGTGGGCTCTGGCTTCACTGCAGTGCCAGCAGAACCCTGAGCATGGCGGCTCACTGTGCAGCACCCTGGGTGTTGCTGGTGGCCATGGTAGGGCTGAGGGAACGACACCACTCTGATGGCAGCACAGCTGGGACATCTCTGTGGGGAGTGGGGTGAGATGGCTCCTAAATGCTGGGACAGTCATTGTTATTGGTGTAGATGTAGATCTTTCAGTCTACAAAGCTTGTGGAAGCATGATAGAGGCAATCCCCTATGTCTGCAACTACATCACTGGGTGGAATGGGGGAATCTGGGCAAGGGAATAGTTTTGAAACCTCTTAGCATGTTGCAAACTGGTAACTATCATGCAGTTCCATAGCAGATAGTATCCAAAGCTTCATTTAACCTGCAGAGTTGTTCCTTCAGGAATATAAACCAGCTGCTGTTTCCAAACTGTTACTGTTTTTCCTACAGAAGTTGAAAAAAATGCTGAAAGCATTAAAAGCAAATGAAAAGAAATATATTTGAAATGTGCATAGTTTCTACATGAATTGTCTTGAGGAAGATGAGAAAATGCTGTCTAGTCTGAGCTTCTATACTTTACCTGATATAAATTAAAAAGATTTGGATATATAATACAATGCAGTAGTCCTACACAGTCTTGAATGCAAATGTGAGAACACCTTTTTCAAAAGCTAGGCTTTGGAGCTAACAATTACAGTTTAGATTTTTATTCAAGTTAAGCCATAAATTGTGCTTAGGGTTGATGCATCATTGCCACTTTAAAATTTGAAAGAAAGGATGCCACTCATTTATGTTGGACTGGGATAATTATCATCTTCATCTTGTATGCTTTTTAAATGTAATGTAAATATCTTAGATTTATGAAAACAAATACTGTAAGAAAATATAATTATGGGACAATTGGAAGTTGTCATGGTTTGGCCCCAGCCAGCTGCCAAGTGCCATGCAGCTACTTGTTCACTCCCCCAGCAGCAGAAATGAATGTTTAAAATGATCTCTGTAAGCCTCCCTATTTTATTTCAGGTTTATGACTCCGACTGTTGCGACAGAATTCTGCTGGAGCTGCGGGAATATCTGCCAAAATACTTCGGTGTCTGGTCACCACCTACTGCACCAAATGGTACTGTTCTAATTTTATCTCTTCATCCAAACCTCCTGGAAAACATTTCTGGAGATGAATTTTTGGCAGTTGTGAGCTCTGTGGGGTTTTTTTGGACTTGTTTTGGAACCCACTGCCATTCCCTCTAACAACTGGTTCCAGTCTGCAGTCTGGTGGCTGGATTGGATCTTTGGAGTCTTCCTCCCATGGAAGATGGAGTGTGGCTGTTTGAACAGCAGAGGTTTCCTGACTAGCTGGGCCTGATGGGCATTGCCCATTGCTCCTGCTCTGGGTGAGGTTGTGGTGGAGGAGTGGGCTGGTTCCATGGTCATGTGCAGCCAGGGTATCAAAGGAAGAAGCACTTTGTGGTGTGGAAGAAAGGAAAGATGGATACTCTGGGGCTGGGGAAGCATTCAGACTGGAATCTGCTGCTGTTTCTCCAGAGGTTGGGTCCCATCACTGCCTTACCTCCCAAAGCACTTACTTCAGCAGGTGTCATGGTGGGGAATTCTGCTTGTCATCCTCTGTTACTGGTTTGAATGAAACAAAGATCTAGTGTCTTAAAATTTGTGTTTGTATAACATTGGGAGTCAGGAAGAAAAGGGTGGTTTTGGGTAGAGCAACTGCAAGATTGTGTCTTGAAGAGAAAATAGATACTGCTGTATTAGAAACTAGATTTTCTTCTGGGGGCTTTTCTAACTCACACTGGGGAAATGGAGCTTCTGGAACAGACAAACAAAGGGATGCCATGCTCCTTTAAAATAACTCTGTCTTCTTCTGCTTATGCTATCACTTGATAGGCTTGTTTTTCAGAGAACTAGTAGGACAGTATTCAAAGACATGGTGTAATATCTACAGGAAAAACTGAAAGCAAGATTGTGGTGGTACCAGCAGTTTCTTAGCTCAGATTTAACTTCATGCTTTCCTGTTTGGCACTAACTCAAATACCTCTACAAGAGCTTTTTCCTTCCCTCACAGTTTAATGTGCCATGGAGTTCACTTAATATTTTCCATCTCAATTGCAAATAATTTTTTTCTGTTTGCAGTGTGATCTTAAGATGTGAAAATATGTGGTCTAACCAAGAGACAGTAATTCAGCACATTGCTCATTTGCTTTGGGGGTTCAAAAGCACTGTGCACCATGGGGCTGGGTTTTGGGAGGTCCCCCCCAGTCAGTCAGACATAGGCAGTAGGAGTAACTGTTTAAAGGAGAGAAACTTCTGGTTTTGTGTTGCTTCTTGAAAAGGCTGTGCACTATCATGAGTCCTCTTCATAGAAAGCTGTGGCAACAGTTCAACCAAAACACTGCACTTCCAACTCTGCTATCTGTAGTGCTAATGAGCTTTGTGTAGTCTTGATAGAAATCAGAGTTGCTGCAGATGATGGAGCTTAGCAGAGTGTGTGTGTACTTTGTTCCTAAATGTAGATTGAAGATATGTTTGTAGGTTTGCTGCAGACTTGATATTGGAAGCCTGACCTTTCCCTTGGCAGTCACTGCTCTGCAGGCTCTGGGATTACAGCTCTGTACAACTCAGTGGTAGTCACTTAAAGTGACAAGTACAAGTCCCTTTTATTTCTTTTCCTTAAGAAAGTGTTTCTACTTATTAAGTGTAAATGAAATGTTGCTTGTTCCCTTTATCTTGAGTGGGACTGCTTTGTTACCTGGCTGTACAGCTTTCAGACAAGGCACTTTGTGCCTTTTTAAACTTGAACTAGTTTTGCTTTCTCTCAATCCCATTTTAGATCATACTGCAGGAATGGGGTATAATACAATGTTTTTTTGTGTTCACACTGCATTAAAGCCAAAGAAATACATTTGTGGAGTAGGCTGTACTGGAAGGAAAACCAGACTTGAATTTTGTGCCTGGTGACAGGTGGATTTACACAGCACATATGAAGAATGAGGCCAATGTTGAGGCTGTGTTGGTTATGCCATGTCCTGGCAAGGGCTGGAGGTGGATGCAGCTGTCTGGGAGCTGGCTGGGTACTGATTCAATTTCCTTGTTGAGTTCTGATTGTGAGTGTGGGGGTCATGCTGGTATTGGTAGTTTCCATCAGGGTTTAGATACTCCTTTAAATCTTCAGGCACTCCAAGTACTTTTGGGGTTTCTTAGTCCAGCCAAAGAGCTGTTAGAAATGGATGAAAGGCAGCCTAGGATTCCAAGAGCATTTTCCTCAAAAGGTGTCCATGAGAAACAAGTGTAGATGGGAGTGGCATAAAAAGAAACAAAATGACCTGCGCTTCAGCCCCTGAAGGCCTGGACTTTACTGTTCTCTTCATTTTTAAAATGACACAGGAGACCAACTGAATTGCAAAACTAGCCACACAGCTGCAAACCTGCATTTGTATGTGGTTAGTAATGATCTTTGTGATATGTTAATGACTTAATAAAAGGTACTCAGGGATTTTATCTGGGCAATCATTTGAGTTTGAATGCTAGGTTATTGCATGTTAATTGTATACAATTTTCTAAACAAGAAAGCATTTAGATTTTTATAGCAATACAATTTGTGGGTGTCAGTGACCATGACTTAGCCTGCATTCAGAGACAAATTTGACTCTTGCATTTATGTGATATTAAGCCTTAAACTCTTCACATTCCTCCACAGGTGCTCAACAGAAGCTATGTCATTATTTTGCTATGACCCACTGTTAACAGAAGTTTTGTTTTTTTGACAGATACATATCTAAAACTGGAAGATGTGACCCGTAAGTTTAACAAGCCCTGCATAATGGATGTAAAAATAGGTCAGAAAAGTTATGATCCCTATGCTTCAGCAGAGAAGATACAGCAGCAGGTCAGCAAGTACCCTCTGATGGAAGAGATTGGCTTTTTGGTTCTTGGAATGAGGGTAAGGACTTGTTTTGTCTCCACTTTTAGTTTATGCTCCTCTTGTCCCATACCAGGTACTGCAGCTGGTGTTCCTAGCAAACAGCAATGCTCTGGAGTCACACATAAATACAGTGTCACCTGAATGTCTGGGTATTGCTGGTATCAGCTGTGAAATCAGTTCCAAAGCACTGCCCTGGTTCAAAACAATTCTTTAAGTTGGCTGTGTCCATTAGGACAAGCTGTTTGCAACCTGGGCACTGTAAATGTGTACAAGAGATGGGCTAATATTCAGTATTTAAAATTGAATGTAGTTGCAATTCATTCTTCACCACCACAACAGATATTTAAAATGATTAAGCAGATTTTTGTATGTTTATTTTCTTTCAGGCTTATATCAGAGACTTACATACTGAACCAGTCTTTCTAATAATTCAATAATGAGCTGTATCCTTCACATTTTTCATCTTTATACTCTGCTTTTAAATAAAAATAATTTTAGATATTTTTTCTATTTAGGGAAGAGTAAATAAGCTCTCTGAGGTGATGCATATAGCCATGAACAGGTGCTTATATTTTACATTTTAAAAGGTTTTCCATCAGAAGCAAACTTCTTTTGATATTTACTCAAGGAGCAGCTGTCAGGGGAAGGTTAGTTGGACATGGAGACATCCCTATTAGTTCTTAGTATTCTTAGAAATACTAAGAGTCACTAGCTGTATATTGGCTACTTTAAAACTTCAATGTAAAGAAAAGCTGTACAGAACATTTGTGGCTCAGTAAGAGAAATATGTTGATGTCACTGATGGAATTCAAGAGTAGTTTTCTCTGCAATGATAGGTACAGGAATAGTTTTCTTTTTGATGTGGGATTTTTGTTTTTCTTCTCATACACAAAGCCAGGGCTACTCAAGCTGTGCAGCATAAATGGCTGGAGACTTTGATAAGCTTCCCTTTTGCTGTTCAATAGCAACAGCAGCCAGATTGCACCATTGTTCAGATAATTCTAATATATCTGTAATGTTTTGTGCAGAGCTGCCCAGCCTCCCAGCCCTTCAGTCTGCCTTGAGATAAGCTGCTGTATAAATTATAGTGGTCATGAGTAGTAATTACATAAGCCTGTGAGCAAGAATGTGGGAGTTAAGTCAAAAACCAGTCAAACAGTTTGGATGGAAAAGGAAGGTTAGAGATTATAGCTTTGGATTTGGTTGATGTCATTATGTGACCTTTCTTATCTCATTGGTAAAACAATGTACTTCATGTCCTATGTTGCATGACAGTGCAAAAGGAATGATTGATTGCTTCTGTGGCATGCTTGTGACTATTGTTTCTAACATTGTCACTCATTTGTGCCTTTGTCCTGCAGAATTTTTTTCAATCCCCTAATTCAGGCTGAATGTATAATGATGATTCTCCCAAGTAGTGCAGTTTTCCATCCAGTGTTTAACTAGATGAGATTTGGATTTTTGCCTTTGGCACCAAGTTACATGTTGGATGTTGTTTTCCAAAGAGAACTGAAAAGGTTCCTCCTGCCCTCACACAGCACTTGGCAAAGTCTGAATTCACAAGGCATGTTTTCTGCCTCTTGGTTGTGGGGTGTTCTCTGTGCTTGCTTTATTTTTGCAACATTCTGGCCATACTATAAAACACTCCTGCAAAGATATGTGCTGCCCAGAACAGCTCATGCCTGGATGAAGGTTGTTCCTGTTCACTGGACAAAACATGATGTAGCAAAGAAGTACAGGGGTTTGGTTTTAATCTCTCCATTCAGTGGTTTTTACCAGGGAGGTGAGCTTGTGGGGTAAATTTTTACAAGGCCAAGAAGGAGAGGGCCAGCAAAAACAGAGAATGTAGCTGTGCTTTTTTTAAAGCACCCATTGTATAAGTTGTCATGAAGAGATACAAGCAAAAAATGGTTATAAGTGGGGGTTTTAGCCCAAAAGCTATTTACAGTGTATTTTTACCCAAAAGGATATTGAAACAGCTTTTTCTTATACACTGGTAAACAAGCAGTCATCTGTTCATATGTAAAATATGTGTGGTGTGTCCTTAAAAATAGGAGTCTCCTGTCTAGCCCAGCATTAATTTATGTACACACTTCTGGCATGTGATCTGTATTTATCTTAACACACTGAATAGACAGAACAAATGCATGGAGACACATTTAGGAAGCACAGTTATTTTAATAGCATTGTTTAAAAGCACAATTCTGTACTTAGTGGGGAAGTTCCTTTCTTTAACAGCTGCCCCTGGATCCCTGAAGTATCCAAGGCCAGGTTGGACAGGACATGGAGCAGCCTGGTTTGGTGAAACATGTCCCTGCCCAGGGCAGGGGATTGCAGCTTTGAAACCAGATCATTCTGGGATTCTGTCAGAGTGGACATGGTTTGTTATGGAAGTAGTTAAGAGTTTGTAAAGAAGTTGGAAGTCTCAGATACTGTGGCAATGGCAAAAATACAAATTGCAATATGGTTTCAGTAGCAGACATGCAAACAGGTAAGAAATCTCTTCACAGCACAGGCACTGTTAAATACAGAGCATTCTCATGCTGCTGAGTGTGAGCACAATGTGTGGGCTGTGCTCTCATTTCACATTCACAGCCCTTTGGAATCCACAGTTCCCAGATCCTGCAGATTTCCTTTTGTTTCCAGGCATCGATTGCAATCTCGCTTACTCCAAAATATTTCTGAAGTGTTTTTTTAAAGCACAAACTGGTGATTATGTAATTTTAACATTATAATCCATCATTGACTTCTGTTGTTAGTGCCTGTGAACATGCAGGCAGTAATGTATAATAATCAAAGCTGGTTTTACAAGTGAATTTTCTAATCTACAGCACATGATTCTGCAGGATATTTTCCTGCAGAAATAGACTGTAATTGACTCTATTTTATGAGTCAGTTATGAACTCTTTCTAGTGTTGTGGTAATTTTCACAAGCTCTGATCTGCTAGAACAAGATTTAGGAGGGAAGTCAAAAATATTAATTTTGCATGTACTGTTCAGATTCTTCTAGCTTGAAAAATTACCAGAACTGGGGTTTTTACATTTATAAGTCCAGTTCAAGCTTTGATGTTTAAGGGAACAGGAAGACAAAGCAAAACAAAACTTAAAAAAGCAAACAAAAAAATCCATGAAACAATAAATAAATAAATAAAAAAAACCCTAAACCAAAGAAACCAACCAAAAGCCCTGAAATAAAAATCTTCCAAGCTGGAGCAGGTGGTCTTTTATTACATAAAAGAAATTTATTCTAATGAGATGCTTAATGGAAATTCTGGGAGTCTAAAATTACTGTATTAAGCTATTTTAAAGATGGTTCATGATTTAATTGCAGTCTTGTAGTTTCTTTTATTTAGCAGATTAATAGTCTGCTTTTCCACTGGATAAATTTCAGCATAATTTCATTCTACAACTTATTGTAGAAGGACTTGACTAAAACTGTATATTGACTGTCAGAGCATTGGGGGTGCAATTAGTCATGTGAAGCACTCAGTCAAAACAGTCCAGAGGAACAAAGAAGCAAAATGGGCAGAGAAATATCAAAGTATAGTCTTGGAAATGAGGGAGCAGAGATGCATCCTTCTTGAGCTGCATTTTCAAGGCAGCAGGAAGCAGGGATGTATGCACTGTCATCACCTGTGGTCTAGGTCTAGCTACAATAAATCAAGCTAAAAAAAAGTAAAAATTAGGGAATGTTTAGATAAATAGGAGATGTTTAGATAAATGGATTTGGCCATGGGGCATGCTCTCAAGCAGCAGTGTTCATGTGGAGCATTGCTATAAACCAGAGATATCAAATAAGAGAATGTTTTTTAACAATTTTCTCCCCTTGTTATTTTTTCTTCAAATCCTTGCTTTACTTTCTTTTTTAAAAGAAAAAATAAGGCTTGTTGAAACTCTTTAAGTCTTGCACCATGGCAGGATGAAGGGCCTGCAGAGAAACCTGGGTTACTTGAGCATGAAGGAAACTTGTATTTATATTGGTAGTCATAGGCCACAGGCAGAAGGTGCCCAGGCATGGCTGTGCCCATCTGCCTGGCACCCCCCTGCAGAGCTGGGGGATGGATGCTGCTCTTGGATGTGCCTAGGTGAGTTGGGGTGCCACCTGCTTACCCCCAATTTCAGCTTGTGGCTCCAGCTTTGGTAGCAGCTGGGTACTGACAACAGCTCTGGTCTTGCATAGTAAGAATGTATAAAAATGACTGATGAAGCAGGAGTTTCTTGAAGGCAGTGTGTGGCAGCTTATAGAAGGAGTTGTCTTTGTCCTGCACCCTTCAGGAGACCTGCCAGTGGATACGGAGCAAGCACATAACAAGCTGTGGCAGGTGGACAAGAAATGAGATTTCCCTGTCTAATCATTTCTTGGCTGCTGTTAAGGTTACAGATCTGGCTTGACTTGTTGTTCTGACAGAAATGGGCCAGTACAGACAGCTGCAACAACAGGGATGCAGAAAAAGCTTGGTTCAGAGGCACAATGTCATTTTGGGAAGGGTTAATAGCAGATGATGGGTGGTGGCCATGTGTACAAAAGCACAGTAGAGCAAGAGGTCAATCGGGAAGTTGATTTTAGCCTCCTGCTCCTCCAGCACAGCTCCCCCTGTGTTTGACTGGGTGAGGGTGGAGCAAGGGCTGGTCAGAGATGGTTTCTGTTTGAGCTTGGCTTTGAGAATGGGGTGTGATGTAGCTGTATTTGAGTGAGGTTTTCCAGGAATGTTCAGCCAGCCTCTTCCTGCAGCTATGCAAACTCTCAAGGTGCTGGTTAGAGGAGGTTTTTGTGATGATGCAGATCTGCTGTCCCTTAGTGCCCCTGGCTGCAGCCAAGCCTCTGGGTGACCCAGTGCCTTCTGAGTGCACAAGGCAGTTAATTAAACACATACCTTACACTCATCCTGTGGCTCTGGAACTTGGTGCTTTGTCACTGACTGCTTTGTATAGTTAAAAATGTGCTGTTAATGCACCATGCACATCTGTCTGTCAGCTGTATAGAAAGACATCTGGGGAATGGTTTTGTTAAATTATAAGAAGAGGTGGGGTGCCTTCTTGGGAAGCTCAGCTCAGAAGCACAGGGTCTGATGTGCTGCTCCAGCGTTTCTTTGGAAAACAAAATGAGCTTGCAGATTTTAATCAGCTTGTTTGAGCTAGTGCCCATGTCAGAAAAACTGCAGCTCCTACAGGAAGAGATAAGGAAGGTTCTGGTAAACAAGATTTGGTCAGGTACTGCTGCAGTGCTGATGTCTGCAGAAAACTGCCCCTAGTCCAGCTGCATGAGAACGCTTAATATCATTAAAATGAAGGCACAGCTAGAGAAAACTTAGGTGTAGTCTTCAGACTCTTGATTCTCTTCCTAAGCAGTATTATTCTTTATTTAACTGCCTTTGACTTGTAAAAAGTTTTGAAACTTTTGGTATGTTTTTGAAGGTTACTCTGGTACCTGAAATGTTTACATAAGTCATCTTTGGGTTTCTGTGTTGTATGCTGGTATTTTTTCATGTGCTTTGGAAAAAACCCAGCAAAAATTAAGTGGAGAAAAATTATTGTTCTTGTGAACCCAAAATCAGTTGTCAGATGCAGTTTTAGAGTAACTCATCTCTGCTATGGCCTTTCTCATTCCATAGACATGGAGGCCTCAGTTTCTCCAAGTATCATAACAGTGTGAAGTGTCTCTGCTACTGAATTCAAACATTTAGACTTACAGCTCTTTATTTTTTTAGAATAATGAGGACTGTTTACTGCCTCTTCACTTCATGCTTGGAGACTTAAAATCAATCTTTTTGTCAAAATAAAAGCTATTTGAGACTGTTCTTCCCAAAGCAGGAGGTGGGGATCTCTGTGGTCAACTTTATTGTTGTTTGGATGGGGAAGAGACATTTTGAGGTGGTGGGCTATAATGAAAACAGGGAATTCCATTTTTTAAATTTAATATTCCTATTATATTTCTTTTTATTGCTGCTGTTTCACTGTTGTGGGTTGGCTTCAGCAAGACTAAGGCCCCAGAGGAGGGCTGAGGAGCAGGCACCTCAGCAGTGTGCCCAGACTTGTCCAGTGGGATCCTCTCTGTTTACAGCAGGGAAGGGAGAGCAGGGCTGTGCATGGGGAGGATGCCACAGGGATGGGTGGTCTGAACAAGTGCCAAGCACCAAGTTCCTGCCAGAGACAACTGCCTGCTTGGTAACACCATTATTTCTGCAAATAAAAATTGTCTGCACTCTCATAAACAAATTATACTCGGGCCTTGCTGCCTCGCTTGTTTCTGCTATGGAAATATTTCAGTGTGAGAGAAAATATGTCTATATGTGAGGCAGTTTTGAATTAAGTTCTTAAGCTTGTACAATTCCTGATATGGACAAAACTGTCCCCATGTGAGTTGCCTCCCTTTCAGATGAGAGCTGAAGTACTGCTGTTGATGCTGGAACCAGCTTTTGCCTGGCTGCTACCATTTATGTAGTGCAGCCTCATTTGTGCTGACAGTGGCAGATGTGTCTTAGGGAGGTGGGCCTTGGTGGTCACATACAGTAATTCTTGCTGTTTTGCTTTTCTTCTACTTTTTATTTTTCTAATTTTCTTTTCTCTTCTGTCTTAAAATAGTTTTATAATTTTAAGAACTCAGAATAATTGCATTGAAATTTTTGCTTTGTTGTCTTACTGATTTAACATCTACAGTAACACAGATAGGACTGATAGTTTTAGGTCTCAGCTGTGATTTGCAAAACCATAAAGAGTTCCTTGTAAAGGGTACATTGCTTTTTGCCACCACCAGGATGTCCCTAGCACAGGAAAGCTGTAGCTTGGAGCCCAAGGGATGAAGGGAGAGTTTTGGAGAGCACTTTTTTTTTTTGCTGGGCACTGCAAGAAACTTAAAAACTGTGAGGGCTAAATGTTTTGTGGCCTTTGAGGTGTCTCTTGCTCTGCAGAAATCCTGGTGATTCAAAATACATAGGGAGTCCCCTTCTTGCCTCTTTCAGGTGTACCATGTGTCTTCAGACAGCTATGAGACACAAAACCAGCACTATGGAAGGAGCTTGACCAAGGAAACAGTAAAGGATGGTAAGTAAGGGACTTGGGGTGTGCTTGGATCTTTTCATTTAAATACTGATTTATAGAACTGTGTGGAAAAAGTATTCTGGGTGTTCCTGTTTCAAAAGTACTTTTTTGTCTTCAAAGACCCTCAGATGGGTCTTTGGCTGTTCCCTGTAGTATTTGAACTGCCTGCCAACCTTAAATTGTGTGCAGTTGGCTGTAACAGCAGTGCAGAATATAGGAATTTCCTCCTCATGTCTCTCTTACTACTAATAAGGAAGCCAATTCTAGAATTCAACTTTTTTGCAGCTTTGAAACTAGAATGAAATAGAAATCTCTTAAAAGTATTGCGTGGTTTTATTATAAATACTTTTTTTTTTTTGTCTCTAGTTATCTTCTGTGAATATCTAAGTGTATTTTTTATTAGAAAGCTACTACAAAAGCAACTTTTAGTTCAGAGGACTTTATCAGTTGAAGTCAGTCCGCATGTTGCTCTGCATTAACAATTAATAAAAATGACATCGAGAGGTGTTTGGTGATAATGATTGCAGACTTGATATTAGCTGACACCGGCTCATCTGTCCCCCAGCAAGGGACAGAAGGTGCACACTCAAACACACTCATAATAACAAACTGTTTGAACCTGTTAGTGCATGGGGAATTTGATGAGTCCCTGCCCAGAACTGTCCAGACACTTGTTCAGCTGACCAGGAGCAGGCACCGTGTTCTTTTACTGTGTGCTTAATGCATTTACTTGTGCTTACAACCCAAGCCCAAGCTGTAGTATTACACAGCAGTGATGTGACTGAAGGTCTCAGAGTTCCTAGGTTCACTTTGGATTTAGTTAGTAATTGCCTGAAGAGAAATTCCCTAAATTGTGTCCATTCCTTCAAATAAGAACTATTCTCATCCCAAAAGACAAAAAATTCATCTGTTTTCTGTTCAGAAGTGAAAGTAATTCCAATATGTGTGTATTTTTTGCAGGCATCTCCAAGTTTTTCCACAGTGGGTGCTGCTTGAGAAAAGATGTGGTAGCTGCCAGCATTCAGAAGGTTGAAAAGATTCTGGAGTGGTTTGAGGGCCAGACACAGCTCAACTTCTACGCAAGCTCACTGCTGTTTGTGTATGAGGGCTCATGCCAAGCAACAACCGTGAGGCTGAGTGATGTCACCTTGGCAGAGAAGAGAAGAGTACCCAAAGGCCTCTTGTCAGGTGGAGATGTGTTGGAGTATAATAATAATATTCATGTAATAAATTCTACAGAGAATGGAAAAATTGAAGCCTCTGTAGGTAAAGGCTTGTCTAAATTTTATGCACTTCACAAAAAGTCGTGCTCCAAGAGGCACCACAGCCAGCTCTCACTAAAAGTTGAGGACTCAGAGCAAGACAATGTGTGGAAAAGCAGTACATGCATCACACAGGAGCACCTGAATGGAAATGTTCTACCCCAACTGGAAAAAGTTTTCTATCACATGCCAGCAGAGCCCAAGGAAAGCGCAAAGGTCGAGGTGCGAATGATCGATTTTGCTCACGTGTTTCCCAGCAACACAAAGGATGAGGGCTATATTTATGGGCTGAAGAATCTCATCACAGTACTGCAAAATATTTTGGATAACTAAGTTCTTTGCTATGTTTTTTATTGGGGGCCAATGATAAAGAGCAACAACATGGAGAATTTCTGCACTTGTAATGCTGTATAACTGGGTTTGTATTGTTCTATATTTTATTTGTCTTTGTACTTTTGGTAGAAGGGTTTAACTTTTTATAATTTCACTCAGGAAAAATATTGATAGTTAATTAGAAAGTGTGAAAGGATGAAGATGCTTGAGATAAAGTGGGATAGGTAAACTAATAGAATGAAATGTATGTGGTGGGCTTAAGTCCAAGGACTACCAGAAGCAAGGGTTATGTTAGTTCCTCTAATGACTTTAGCATAGATGACATTTTTGCCCATTTAGCCTTGACACTGAGCCACATCTCCATTAAGAGGTGTTTAGAAAATAGACTGAAAGTTGTAAGGTGCAGGATTGATGTCCTCAGTACTGCCCTTGTGTTTACTGTATTTGAATAACTGGAGTAACTCTGCTTGGAGAGAAATCCCATTCTGAGTCAGCAGTCTCACCTGAAGCCAGTGCATCCCAAAGTGCTTTTCCATGTCATGGGACAATATTTTGTTCTTTCAGCCCTTCCCCCTTCGTGGATGTGTGTAGCTGATGCTCACCACAGATGAGCTACCAAGTAATTTGTGTTGAGGTGCTAAGGAAATGCTGGAGTACAATACCATAACAGGCTTAAACTGCACAACTTCCAGAGAAACTCTTTGTTCCTAGGAAGGAGCAAAAGAAGGCAAGTGCAAGATATTCCAGGAGTTGATTTGGTTTAGGAGATTATGTCAGTCTGTTAATGGAGTGTCTGATGCTGTGATTAAGGAAAATGTCTCACTGTTGTTCTCGTGGCCCTTCTCCAACAACATTGCTTTAAAGAGCAAACCAGTGCAATGGGGAAAGAAGTGTTTTGGGTGAGCATGCAGAGCTCTGCTGGCTGTAAGCCTCTTGCATTTTTGCAGTGAGTGTTTGATGCTTCTGCTGCTGGGGAGCACTGATGGAACCTCGAGCAATAGAGGCAGAGGAGCCTCCTGTGAGATCCTTCAGCCCTGGAGCCACCAGCTGTGCCACCGCTCGTGCCAGAGGAGCTGTGGCTCTCCGTCCTGGGCTCCAAACTGCAGGTTTCCTTAATGACACACAGGCAAGCTGTGTCTTTTGAAAGCTCTCCCATTTCCTTCCTTTTCACAAGAAAATTCAGCATTTGTATGGAATACTTGAGATCAGGATGATGTATCCAAAGCAATTTTGGTGTGTCTCTTCTGTATGCTGTGTAGGTGGCTGTGCTGCCATGCATGTTACGGTGAGCTGTATGAAAAGTGGGAATGGAGGAATCCTCCCTAGAGCAAGATTTTAATGCTTAAAGCATTTCCAGGACAAAAGTGTTTTAGAATGGATTTGGTCATTGGAAACATACATCTTTTTCATGTGGACTTTGTGACCCTGTGGCCTTGCTGCTCTCTCTGTATGATGTTCTGCACTATGCACTCAGCTGTGTTCACATCTTGACAAGTTCTTCATTGGACATCTGTTTTCTACATGACAAAGAGATTCATACTTTTTTCAAGCAATTTTGCTGTTTTAAATAAAGCTGAATTTTTAGCTCTATTTGAGAACTTGGGTTAATTGGGAGAAACAGGGTATTACTATGTGTAGAATTACATGGTTTAAACTTCAGAACTCATGTTTGGCCAATGCATTCAAGAATGAAACCAACCTTTCAGTAACATGATGTTTTAGAAGCATGGAAAAAGGCGCTTGCAGGAAGGGTGAGACCAGTGTGTTAAAATTTTTATGTGAAATACAGTGAAGTCTGAGGGGGAAAGTACCAGGAAAAAAGGAGCTTTTTTCCTACCTGGTATTTCTCTTGCACCTTATAGTTAATATATTCCCAACTCTCTGTGAATTAATTTAAGCCATATTCTAGAAAGAGTTTGTGGTTTTGTTTGCTTTGTCACTGGTTTCTCTGTTATGATTTTGTTGTTCTATCCCTTAAATAGTCAACACTAGAGTAGTCCAGACTGGTAGTGGCCTTGTATGATAAAGGTACAAGGTTTTATAGGAAAGTATGGGCACAAACATTTTAACATCATCATTTTTGTCCTCTCTAATTCATCTCTTATGGGTTTTAATCCATTTCGTACCAGAGAAATGAGGTATTTTCCTCAAGTCAGTTATTGGAAAATGATTAGTATGCACTTAGTACCATGCACTCTCCTGTCTCTGCTTTAAGATACATGTCCTCAGTGTTTGAATGCTCTCTAAGTATTGATTGTTTTGTTGGCTATGGCAGTGTTTGTAACATGCCTGGAATATTGTCAACCTGTCAGAATATTTTGAATAAAAAAATTTTATCATGGTTTTTGTACCAGTAGTTATTATGAATGTATTTCTGATCATTTAAAATGTAGCTTGAGAAGTAACAGTATTTTTTATTGGAAATTGTGTGACTAAAGCTTGCTGTGGAGATGTTTGGGCCTAGTACCAGCTGTGAGTCTGATCCTGCAGAGGCCTTATATTCACACTTCTGTTCTTGCAGATTTTAGGCTTGGTGTGTCTCGTGTCTGAGCCAATTGTTTTCAGTTACAGTTGGAAATGTACTCACAGAAATCATTAAACAGAATATATAATTAATCAGAAGATGAAGAGGGAGACAATGGGTCACTGAACTGATGCACTCTCAATGACTGATCTCCCTCCCTCTCAGCAACGCCCCTTTTGCTCTCTGGACAGGCAAGCATCCCATGGAAATCTTTACAAGCCTTGTAGCCATTCCTGTAGGTGTTTATGTCCATAAAACAGTGGGTTGCTGCCCCAGCCTGGTGAGGTGTAGCTGGGTGCTAGGCCTGCTGAGGAAACTGATGGTTTTAAGCAATAAGAGTTGGGTTTAGCAGAGCTGTCTCTCAAAGAGAAAGAACTCACACAGCATTGTCACTCATGGACTCTGAGAATGAATACAGGCTTCTGCCTAGGTGGAGTGAGGATTGTGCTTGGGATTACCTAAGGGGAACTTGAGTTGTATAAAGTTTTATGAAAAGCATTTACAAATGTATTTTTGAATATGAGTGAAATTTGTTGCATAAATTGCATTGGAAGTTACTATACCACTATGAAATACTTCACATAATTTAATCAATTTGTTTTATGAACTGGAGACTTTACTGGTAGTTGTGATTCAGATGAAACTTGCACTGTTTTGTTTTTTTCTACTGTAATGTATAACCAGGGTGTTCTTTTCCATAACCTCGCAGTTTCATGGAGGACTTTTAAAAGTACTGAGTAGATTAGGTAACCACTGTTTTCCATTAATTTGATTAACAGAGTGCATATGTTCTTAAAATATTTCAGTGCATGTAATACTGTGAGTAATGTTAACATGCTACGAATCTAGACCCCCAGTAAAACTTCCTCACCTGCAGAGAGCTCTTGATGTGATCTGGATTGTGCAGAGTTTAAAATGGCCTCAGGTGTGAGAGCAGCAGTGCTGCAGGAACAGCATCACCTGTGCTGGCCATGTCAGGTGTGAAGGAGTGTTCACACTGTGAGCCTGAAATCATTGGAGTGACTTGCTCCTTCATGATGTGGAGCACAATCAAATGTAGGAAGATGCTGGAAGAGTGCAGACTCACATCCACACTTGCTGTTTCAAGTTAGGGTTAGTTGTTCATCCTCCCAATTTCTTTTGAGTTTCTTTTCCCTACAGGCACTTTCCTCTCCGGAGTGCCCTTGGCACAGATGGTATCACAATGGAAATTTGTATTTCCTAAAAAGCTCATGCCCATAACTCCTGTTGAAGTGCCACTACTGCAAACCATCATGAGCTGCCTCAGATGCTGTGGGAATACACTGTCCCCTGGGAGAGCAGGAGTGGAGCTGGTGGGCAGCACGATCTGATGGAGACTGGATTGGAGGCTTTGAGTGAGTTCTGTACTCAGGACTTGCAGAGGGTGTTCTGGGGGCAAGTGAGTGACAGCTGAGCTGTGTGGAGTTTCCCTTTAGGCTTTGAGTGAGTTCTGTACTCATGACTTGCAGAGGATGTTCTGGGGGCAAAGTGAGTGACAGCTGAGCTGTGTGGAGTTTGCCTTCCCTCACTGCAGTTCAGTGAGGTTTGGGTTTAAGGAGGAGGTGGTACAGCAGAGCAGTGAGAGTTCCTAAGGAGCCCTGAGCAGGACACTGAGTCCCTGCAGTAGCACAGGGAATGGCTGCAGGGAGGATCCAAAGACTGCAGATCCCCAGGTGTCCCACAGAGAGAATGTGCTGTGCTTATTATTTGAGTTAAAGCAGGATCTTACCTGAGAAGTGCATTCATCACCATAGCCACGGGCCAAATCTGGCTGGTTTTCATGTTCACAGCAACCTGGAAATGGAAACTGCAGTGGAAAATTGTCATCCAAAGGGTAAATATGTTTGAATGGGGAAAATAAGCAAACTAAGGGTTGTACCACAGGAAACATGTTTCAATAAATATCTTTTACTCTGGTCTTGTTTAGTGGAGATAGGCCTTGTGGATTTGGGGTTTAATTTGTTACAGGACATTTAGTAGCAGTGTCAGGACAAAGGTACTTCAAAATACCTTAGTTTGAATGATGGACATTGGTTCAAGTAGTTGTTTTATTTCAGAGGTCACTTTTTAAAAAAGAAAGTAACTTCCAAACACAATGTGTGTTGCCCCTGACTAAATGAAACTACAGTGCACAAAGGCACTTTAATCCTCTGGGAACTGTACTGGAACATAGCTGAAACCATGTGAAATTGCACCTGATGCTGTGTTGTTAATTGTTTTTGAGATTTAAAGTTCTACATTCATGATGTTGATGAATGAATGTGTCTAGTCTAGTCTCAGTTTCTTTGATCCAAGTGTCTAAAGCTGCCCCTCAATCTCCTCTGATCTGTATGTGTTTCTAATTTCTTTTTGCTATTTTCTGACATTCCTGGACCACAGGGAGTATTGTTAATATTACCCATGTTTATTTTATAGAACATTGTACTGTGCTATCTACCAACTTTTGTAACTTAATTATTAGTGATATTTAGGGTCATTCTAATAGCTGTATATTTGGCAAATTATTAAAATTTTCTGCAAGTGACTTGCAAGTATAATTGGTTTCTTTTAAATATAAGAAGATTGTTGAGAAAAAATTTACTTGACTGTTACCTGCACTGATGATGAATCCATCTTTCTTTCCATCTTTATTTCTCCTTTTTTCTGTGCACTCTGTAATGGGTTTCCTTTGTATTTACCAGGTTTGCTTTACCACCATGTTTTTGTCACAGCCATTGTTTGTTGGAAATACCTGCTGAGTATACAAGAATCATCTCTATAAAATAAAATAAGAAATTCCACAATCCTTTAAACTCATCCTGGAAAACCCTTAACAGCACCACAAGAGGCTGTGTATGTTGTTGATTACAAGTCCTTTTGCATCCAACATCTGGTCCCAAATTCAAAAGCATGCAGGAACAGCCTTAGTGCTTCACTTTTAAGTTGGTTTGGTTTGGAGGGGGGATTATGTTGGGAATTTTTTTTCTTTTTTTCTTTTTTTTTTTTTTTAATGTGTTGTCTTGCCTGTCTACAAAAAGCTTTCTAAATGTGTTCAGTAGTCTTAAGTGCTGTCCCGTGACTCTGTGCAGCCTTCCTTCCCATGCTCCAGAATTGGAAGAAATGATGGGGTAAGGCTGTAACTCAAAATCCACAGTATTGTGAGGATCTGGGGTTTTTGTGGATTTGAAAAATGAATAGTGGTGATGCACTGAAGAATCTTGTAAAGAAATCCCCATTTTCTTGTTGGTTTAAAGTGAAGAAGGAATCACACTCCTTGGTTGCCTGCTCACATCACTTGTCAGGGGTGTTGCCTGGCTGGGGTTAATGTCTGTGTTCTCTCACACACACACGTGTGTTTGAACAGTGCACAGTGAAATATCTCAGGGAGCTGATGCAGCTGAGAACTGCCTCAGACTGAGAAAATGCCATGTGGGGAGATGTGGGGAGGAGCTGGGGAACTGCACAGAACTCCCACACAGGGACAGCCCATCCAGGATGTGTGGGCACAGTTTGTGGTGATTGGGAGTGGGGCTGGGGCTGAGCCTCATCCCCAATGGGCTGCAGCTGTGCAGGACAGGTGAAGGATATTAAAGATAATGAGCCACTAATGAGCCCAGGGGCACTGACCAGTCACCCAGGGAGCAGAGGGCACACAGGTGCAGTGCATTAACCAGAGGGGATAAAAGGTTGGGCTGAAGAGCAAGAAGGGCAGTTGCTTGCAGCCTTCTGAAGTGGGATGATGTTGCTTTGTATGGACAGATACCTGAAGCCTTCTGATCAGGTAAGGGGTTACTGTGTATAGGGGAATGCTTAAAGCCTTCTGAAATTGTGTGGTGACAGTCTGTATTATGGCTGTCTTATCTGTGACAAGGGTGGGCAGGGAGTTGAGGCTGTTGGGATATGGCCCTGTGTGACAAGCAAGCCCCCTACTCCCTCAGTGCAGAGACCTGCTGTGAGTCTCTGCTGGCACAGCTCTTGGGTTTGTGTTCACTGCCTCTGTGCACAGCGGGACTGATGCCTGGCAGGTGCCAAATGTTACAGTCCTACCTATGTGACACATAAAAGAGTAATTTTCTGCTCTCCTGCCTTCCTCGGTTTGGCTTGGTTTTTTTCCTCTTCTGTTTGGAGGAAAGGCTGGGCTGTGGGAGGGGAATGAGTGTTACAGAATCCTTTCAGTGCAGGTAGGTTGAGGGGAGCTGCAGGCTGAGCTCTGGGGGAGCCCAGGGCCAAGGGCTGTGCCCTGCTGCCCCTCTGTGTAATGAGGGACCCAGGGACCTGTGGCCCTGCCAGGGGACACTTGGAGACACAGCAGGAGCAGAGGACCCCAGAGTTTTGCCCTTGACTGTGAGGGGATAAAAGCCAAGGGTTCCTTTTTTGGGGTCTCTCCTCAAAGGAACTAGCTGGAGTTGTTATTTAGTAATTGCACCAAGATTAAATTATTTTAAGAATGTGAATGTCTGAGTCTCTACCATGGAAAACCTGGGTCTGAGTCCATAAGGGAACCCAGTGGGAGTGTGGGTGCAGCTGTGAAGGGGCTTTGGTCCAGCTCATGTGGTGCAAGAGTGAGTGTCAGAGTGGTCCTGGATATGCAGACAGGGAAGTTTCCTTAACAATGGAGGGTCTAGAGAGCTGTTTAAAAGTCTCACCTTTAATATCAGATATTTCCCTTATCTTTTGTTGCTGCTCTGCTGTTTTTGCTTTTACTTTTCAGCCTTCCTGCCATCCCCAAATGTAACTGTACATTCCTCTAAATGTAGCTGTAGTTTGTGGTTTAGACTAGCACAAGATCTGAGGGTAAACAGAATCTAGAATAACGACTGTAAAATACCTGCCATATACACATTTTTCTCTGGCCATCTCTATGCTTTCTTTGACTTTGAACAGAGCAGATAAGTCCACCTGTGTGTTGTGCAGTGTATCTGAAGGGCAGCCAATTGCCTGGTGCCCTGGATGGCAGTAAAGGATTGGTGTCAGTGCATACTTTTTGGCTGATAAAGCATATGAAGAAACTGAGTTCAGCCCATTTTTCCACAGCTATATAAACTGCAATGTGGCTGGCAATAAAAAAACTTGATTTTTTAGCAGTTTCAGTGGATATAAATTGGGCCAGCAGATGGGAAGCTGTCAAACAGGTAAAATGCCCAAGTACTAATTGGGCAAAATTACTTCTCAAAAAAAGAAAGAAACCAGGAATGGCTGCAAAGAAAATGGTCCAATGCAGCTCTTCCCCTGCACCTCCCCTCAGTCAGGACTCCTGCAGAATTCAGCCCACTGACTGGAACCATATATTGGTATTTAATCAGCTGGAAGTCACAGCTGCTTCTTACCCTGCCTGGAAGATTTTTGGGTCTATTTCAAACGCTGGTAGCCCAACATTTGGAGCAAGGAGGGTACAAGTCTCTCCCCAGAATGGTGATGTCTTGCTGGAGGCTGAACCAGCCAGGCTTTGTCATAGCTCAGCTTCCACATCCACTTGCTTGGGGCATGACCAGAAGCACCAGTGTATTAACACTATTAAACCTCTGCCTGGAGAGGTAAAATGATGAATTGTTTGATTTTCAAAGGCTGATGTGCCTCTAGGAAAATAGCAAAGACACAGAAGTCCGGAGTACGCCCATGATTTGCACTTTTTTATTGAGTCTTTTTTTGCTTTAAAGGCTTCCACCTCACCTGGTAGCTGTGCAAAAGCAGCTGTGCTATGTGTTGGAGCAGTCAGCAGGACAGCCAGGGAAGCCTGAGAAGTGAACCAGGAGGTATTTATAATGAACATTTTATTGCCACCAGGAAAGGAAGGTTCAGCTTTTAGTCCTCAATTATATTAGCTTTGATTAAGTGAAAAGATCTACGTAGTTCCCAAGGCAGAATGGACAATCAATTAAAGGGCAGGGAGAGAGAACCAGGCTGAAGAAGAGGAATTAATTTACAGGAAACTGGGCATTCCTCCTTAAAGAAAAGTGCATTGAAATAAAAGAAGTTTAACAAAAAAAAGAGTTTTACATAGCAATATAGCACACCAGCATAACACTGTAGTAACAGAAATCCTGGTCCTGTTGTGGCTCAATGCCTCTCAACTTGCCTGGTTCCAGCATTTCCAGTGACCCTCTTGAGATTCTTCTCTTGCTTCAGATTTTTTTTTTCTTCTTCCCTGTCTTTCTTTCAGCAGGAGCTAAATTCACCACCAACAGACACTTTTGAATTCTACCACTGGCACATTCTTTCCAAACATGTTAACAGCTATTCAGGCTTGTGCAACCCCAAACATGGGAAATATATCATGCAGCTTTCTTACACACAGAGAATAATTGGGGGCTTGGGCAGACAGTATCTTCTGCATTTTTCCTGCCTGCCAGGACAGTGAGGAGGCGTTGGAGCCTCCCAGGTTCTCTTGCACTTTCTGGCAGTGCTGCTAATGATGATTTATCTTTTTTCTTTTTTTCCTTTTTTAAATTTTTTCTCCCCTCACTCAGATGCATGAGCTGGGCTCTGCATCCTTCAGGAGCCTTTCAAAAATGCTGGGTATTTGTGTTTCAGCTATGGGATGTCTTCAGGTGAGACACCTTAAAATCAGCATTCCAATTACCTGGGGAGGAAATTACAACACTTGTCAGTCCTTTGTACAGCATTCAGGTTCAAGTGGAGATTTGGTTAGATAAGGCTAAAATTTTGGCTTGTCATTACTAAGAGTATTTGGTGGAGCTCCCACTGTGCTGGACATGCTCTGTGTGTTGTGTACAAACAGGTGAGGACAAAGGGGGTTTCCTGAGTGGGCTGCTGAGAACCTCCCTGAATGGACAACAATATTATAGATAACAACTGCTGGAAACCTCCCTGAATTTCCCTCCCCTGATGGGAGATCTACAACTATTTTCTTTGGAGGCAGCAGCTGAGATACTGCCAACAATAAGGAGAGGTGCTCTGCCTCAATAAATACTGGAGACAGTGCATTAAACCTGACCAAGACAGGTTTGCTGCTGCTTATCTGCTGGCTTTATAAATGTCTATTAGAGAGAAACCAATCTATACATAATGGGATTATCTCACCAGATGTGGCAAAGTAATAGAGCTCTTCTATCAGTGGATTTGTGGTAAATACTCTTTGGACTAATAAGCAGGAGGACTTTCCCAGAGGTGCATGTTTAGTGCAATGTGTGACTGACATGTATTAGTAGGAGCTTTGATCCCAGCAGTGAAATCTGGGGCAGTGGGAATTTTATTGTCACAGTGGCTGGGAAGGGCTGGGAAAATTTCTTCTTCCTGGTGAAAATATAGCAGCGTTTCCAAGTTGACTCCAGCAGCAGAAACGCTGGAGGGAGCTGTAAGCTCAAGTGTTTCAGCACAGCTGCTTCTTTTTATTGTTATTTTTTTCTCTCAGCCAAAATGAAATTTTCAAGAGGTGGCATGTTGGCCATTTGAAGGTAGTTATATTTTTGAGTGATTAAAGATGAACTAGTTTTACTTAGTCCTGCACCTATAAGCTTCAAATGTATTACTGAGGTCTCTGAATGCAGTATTCACCTGTGCCTTTGCTGGTCAAGCTTGAGTGGTTTTCATCAGTGTATGAGACCACCTCCGTTTTCTGTACTGGGTATCAATTTCCTCTGGAACAGAGTAAAAAGGAGATTGATGAAACTTAGAAAATATAGACAGTGAATGTGGATTTTTATTAATGGATTGTCATGGCTTTTGTGTGCTACTGCTGTTTCAGAGATGGTGATTAGGGGAGGGGATGGTTAAATTTAAAACCTGAGATGTTAAAAACCAAAACTGACCAAAGTTAGCACTTAGCTGCCTGTGCAAAGCTTTGCAATGCTTATTAACTATGTATTGGGAGGCACTTTTTTTTGTGTGTGTGTGTCTAAAAAACACTGAAAAAAGTCCTGTCAGAGGCTGACCTGGAGGTTGCAGAGCTCTCCTTTCGCACGAGGGCTGCTCCCCGCCCTGGGGCCGCTGGCTCTGTGCTGATGACAGGAAAGGAGTGTGCTTATGTCTTTACAAACAATTCCATGGGTGAGGGGATGGGTGTCAACGGCTTTGAAATTGACATTCTTAATGTCAATATCTCTACTAACCTCAAGGCACAGGTTTATTACAGAACCCGGGCACTCCAGAACAGACAAATGGGCCCACACAAGCCTGAGTTTCTGCACTTCGTGGGAGAAAATGATACATTTAAGGCGGAATATGTGCTAGGCGATTTGGAAAGGCTGTACCTTCCTAGTACCTCAGCCCATGGGGAAAGGATGAGGGCAAAGTGCAGCTGGGAGTTCGGGGTAAAAGGGGCCGTGTCCTCCCAAACCTTGAGGACTTCTCTGTCTCCTTTAAGGACACTGGCTTTTTGAAGTGTGATTTTCCATATACCTGCAATTTTATTCGAATAAAAGGAGAGAGTGCACCGCCGCAGAGTTTTCTCTCTCTCGGTGTCTGCCGCTTCCCTCAGAGCTCACAAACTCAGGCTTGTACCCTGCCGTTGGTCAGTTTCACGGTCACACTGCGTTGTGTGACAAACCCGTGGTGTGAAGTTGCTAGAGACATGAAGATGCCTTTCCAAGACGCTGACACGCCTGCCCTCAGCCCCGGAATTGTTAGCAAAGCCATTAGCGCACATTAATTAGCACACATCTGTGCTCCCGGGCGGGCCAGGCCGCGCTTTGGGCCCTGTGGGGAGCGGCTGGGGCTGCCCTCAGCGCTCAGCCGGGCTGGCCCAGCCGCCCGCAGCCGCTCCGTTCCGCGGGCACATAGCTGCGGATCGCGAAGTGAATTTCAAATTTGCCGATGTTCAGGTGTCTGCCTGCACCACAGCCTTGGAGCCTGGCTCCAAGAGAGAGTTTATTTGAGTTCTTGGAGCCTGGCTCACAGAGTTTGTTTTAGCCCTTGGAGCCCGGCTCGTGGGGCGTTTTTCCCCCGGCTGAGGGGAGCTGCAGGCTGGGCTGTGCAATGACAGGAGGGGCTCTCATGGGATTTTGCGGGGCAAAACTCCCTTGTGTTGCTTGTTTTACTATTTTGAAAGTGCAAAAAAGGCAGAGCCTGAAGCTTATTCCATCAGTGTGCTGCTGGACACGGCTTTCATCAAATCTGGGATCTGCTTTGAAGTCCTGGAGGTAAATCCTGTCCCAGCGCTGCCAGCGGGAGCGATGCGGTTCGGTCGGGTAAGTTGAGGGCGCAAATCCTGTAGGCACAGAGTTTGTGGTAATTGAGGACTGTCTTAATTAGTTCATCATTAAGGGAAGAATCATATTTAAGGGATATGGTGGGCATATAGGTGTATGTTTTTAGTGTTTAAACTCTTGTGGGTAGGCACACAGTTTGTGGGAATTGGGACTGGGGCTGCGGTCGAGCCTCATCCCCAATGGGCTACAGCTGTGGGAAGCAGGCGAACAGTATTGAAAGTGTGAAAAACAATGTTCACTTTGCTGGTAAAATTAAAAAAGTTTAATAAAAAGACAGTAGGAGACAGAAATAAAGCAAAGGGTTAAAAAAGGCCGGGTGTGTCTTGGCACTCAGCCCCTTAAATACCTTTCCCCTGATGCCTGTTGCATATTCATAGACCCTTATGCATAGTAAACTTTTCCCCAAACTAGTTTACATGTTCCAAGAATTGTTTAGCATATCTCCTCCTTGGACCTGCCTTTTCCAAGCACGTGTAATCCTTGGTTGTGATTTTAGTCCATTCCTATCAGCTCCAGTTTTTGGGCCTGAGTCCACACTGTCTCCAGATGGTGAGTGCTGAGAGTTGGCACATCTGTAGCAGGTGTCCTTTTCATATGTTCATTGAATGTTATCCCATCCAGGCATTTTAACACAAGCATACTTATATCAGCTATTTCACTGCTATGTCTAAGCTTAATTAACAACAGAAGTAAAAACTATATCTTCATAACAAAGTTGCTTTACCACTATATCCATTCTAATATTGGTGAAAAGCCAATATTACAAAATCTATAACAAAAGCAATGAGCCATGGAGTGCTGAGGTGCACTGATCAATCATGAAAAGGTAGAGAGGGCACACAGGTGCAATGCAGGAACATTGAGGGGTATAAAAGGCTGGGCTAAAGAACAAGAAGAGACACTTGAAGCCTTCTGAGGTGATATGTGGCTTATGCTGTGATAAAAGCCTGGCTTTGATCTGACAGGGTTTGCCTGCACTTTGTCACCTCCTTCCTGCCTGTTGTGTTCCTGTAGGGACCTGTAGAGGAAGGTCAAGCAGAGGCTAAATTAGGGTTCAGCACTCTGAGCAAGCTGCTGCCTGCTTTTATGCTGCAACAATGTCAGGTGAGACAACATGGAGAAGCCAAGATTTCCACATACTGGTGGTACTGCAGCTCCTTTGTAGTGACTGTGAAATGATGCTTCTGATCTTTGCCAAAATGGGAAGAGTCCTGACTAGTAACATTTTATTTTAGTGTTGCCTCAAGTATAGCTGTGAGTTTTCTTTCTGGATTAGAAGGAAATATGTGCTTCTGTGGTGCGTGTTCAATGCTGACAAGCTGTGGTGTGGCACTAGATGTCAGCAATGCTTTGCCAGTGTCTGTGTCAGCCCTTGCAGGTTTTATTTGCTGCTGGCTTTTGGCACGTGATGCCCTTTCCTTGTTCCATATTTTCAGGAATAAATACATACAAATGCACTGTCCTTCAAAACTGTATTTTCTCTTACTTTGCTGTCCTTGGTGAATAACTATCTTAGGTCACCATCTTTCAAACATCACCTGTGCTCTGACAATTCCCTAGACCACGGCTGTTTAGTTCTTACTGTATAAAAGTTGCAACTGGGCTTGTAAATTGGCAAATTTGTCAGAATTGCTCATTAAAATGCAGGTGTGAAAGTTTCCAAAGTGATTCAAACACTACCAAAGAACTTTTTATTTATAAAAAGGTACCCTACTGATTGGTAATGTAATAGTTATTACTGGTTTTGGTTGAATTGTTGTTGGAGTATAGTAAGCAAGAGCTGAAACTATTAGTTTTTTGTTATAATTGATTGAAAAAATAGTTGGAAGAACTGAAAATTTAAGAAAAAAGTTTTGGTTTTGTTGTGTAGTATTAGTTACTCTTGTGGGTACGAGTTAATGATAAATATTTTTTTAAAAGGATATGTTAATTTAGAAGTTGTTAGTTTATATTGTGGTTTTGGGGGTAAAAATTTGGGGTTGTTTGAGGGATTGGTGATTTTATAAATTGTATTTGGTTTGGGTTGTTTGGGTTTTTTTGTGATTGAGTTGTTTTTGTTTTATGTGGTGGTGTGTGGGATTTTTTGAAGTTTCTTGATAGAGATTTCTCATTTATGTTTGGAGTGATAGTGATTAGTGTGATGTCTCTTTTTGTATTGAGGGTAAACATTAGGTAATTTTGGTTTTTTGCTTCATAATTTTTTTAATGGCTAAGTTTTTTATAGTTAAAATAGGTTTTTAATGGGCTTTACTCATAAAGTACTGAACATTTAAAAAATATTTTTGGTTTGAGTTTTAATAGTTTTTTTTATTTTATTTTTTAATGAATCTTGGGAATTTTTAAGGTGTTTTTTAGTATATTAGTTTGTATGGTTGTAATATGTTGTGGAGTGTTTATTTTAAGTTGAGAGTGTTTGTGGTATTGTTGGTAGTTGGTTTGGTGTAGTTAAAATCACTTTTTTATATTGTTTGTGTTTGAAAAGGTAAGGATTTTAATTAAATGAGGATGTGTTTTTTTATTAGGATATTGTTTTGGAACTGTTTGTGTGAAGTGATTTTAAAAGGTACTGTAAGGTTTAGTTTTAGAGAATAGGTGTTTTTATGGGCTTTTGTATGTTGTACAGTTAAGAGTTTTGTGTTGTATTTTTAACATCTCTTATTATGGTTTTAGAAAGGGATTTAGTTTGGTTTTTAGCTTTATCATTTGGAGGATCTCTAGTTAATTAACTGATTGTTAGTTGGGTATTAGGATTTTCAGTACAGTTTTCTATTAATTTGTTAAGGTGTTTTTGTTATTCTAAACATTACAGAATATCTTGAGTTTGTTAAAATTATGGATGAAATATTATGGTAGTTTGAAGGTGTTAGGTTAATAAGAATCATATGTATTTCTTATTACATTATTAAAATATGGGGAGTTGAAGTTGTTTTTAATAGTTTTGTTAACTCTTTAATATTATAATATGATGTAGGTTTTTACTGAGGAATAGTATTCTTATATTTAACTGGTATAGTAAGGAGTTCTCTGTATGGTGAATTAAAATCTTTATCTTGCATGAGATTAGATGTAATCTTAGTTTAATTAGTCTTTTTGAATTATTTTCTGAGATAGTAGTAGGAGGAATTGAATTTGGTTCTTTTGTATTTATGGGGCCAGGATGTGATGGGTCAGACCCTTCTTTTGAACTAGAGTTTGTTCAATTTCTATACCAATAAGCTTGTAAATTATGTTTTTTTTCTTTTTTGGTAGATAATGGCTTTTTGAAATGTTAATAATGTTTCTCTTTTTTGTTAAGAGTTCTCTCTTTTTTCTTTTTAAGGTGGGGATGGCAGATCCATGGGTGAGGTGGGGATGATAGTGGTGTTTGTAGATTGAGAAAATGGGGGGAGCAGTGAGGGTACCATGGTTCTGTTTGAGATTTTAAGGTTTCTGGTTAGGACTGAAGGGGAGGGAAATTTTGGGAATACAGTTTTGGGAATTGTTTAAATATGTTAATCCAAGTCTGGTATGCAGGGAGTGGCCTGGTGCTGGTATTATTTCTGTTTATGGTAAAAGCATTGCATGGTTTGAGTTTAACTCAATCTTAGAAGGTGAACACAGAAGTATTATCTATAGTTGGAAACTGCTGTTGAACTCAAAGATAAATTCTTTACTTCTGGTTTTGAATCATTATAAGAATTAGGGTGATCAGAGCTTCAAGGCTTTTACAAAGGTCTCTGGGTTGTTTGGGTATTTTGTGCCTGGTGATGTCCCCAGAGCCCACCTGGTGCTGTGCCATAAGATAATATTGGTGTCTCTCTCTGAGCTGAGCCAGTGATGCAGGCAGGAGTCTCTCTGCTTCTCCCTTGTAGCAGAATTAGTTCCTCAGGGTCCTGCTTCCTCTCAGTAGCACTGAGCAAAAAGGACTTTGAGACCTTCCAACTGCTCCTACACATAGTCAAGTTATTGCTTCCTCACAACAGAAACATAATTTTGTTAATTATTTCAACTTTTACAAAAGCAGGGTAACTGAGAAGCATTTAAAAAGATTTTATTCTTAGTCTCAATAGTGAGACACAAGAAATATAAAACTCAATGTTATTCCATCAGAAATGAACCTATTTCCTAGTTATGATCCCTTAATAAATGTTTTCAACCTATTAACTTCTACCACACAATATTATTATTATTAACAAAAATCACCTATATTTTTCCCCTCATAGTCCTACTACAATACATCTTTCACAGTTCTAATGCTCTAAAATATCTTCTAACAAAGCCATATTTTAAAACATATTTAAACTTATTTCTAATTCAATCTCTCCCTCAACATCATCTCTATTCCGTAACCTTCTTAAGTCAACACACTTTATCTCAATGTTTACGTACAAATGTTCAAGACTATATGAACTTTCTGTCAAATTAAAAAAAATTCTTTACAAATCTATTTCTCACATCTAGGTCTAAAAACTCTGGTTCAGCTGCTTGCCTTTATTAAACTTAACACTGGACCACTGCCAGCAAGGTGCTTTAATGAAGAGCTTTTTATCACACTTCAGGAAAGCTAACATGAAAAGGTGATGGCATAATTGCTTGGAAGACAAAGATTTTTCTGCTAAAGATTCTCTAAAGCAGAAAGTACATTTTCATGGTGATCCCAGACTGTTTCCTGGTTCATAATTCTTAGTAAAAAAAATACTGTGGCTGATGTTGTGACAGGAGCTGGATAATGCAGTCACTTCCCAATCCCTGCAAGTGTTCAAGGCCAGACTGGTTGGGGTTTGGAGCAACCTGGTCTAAAGGTGTCTCTGCCCATGGCAGGGGAGTTCGAATGGGATGATATTCAAGGTCCCTTCCAACCCAAAACCATTCTGGGATTCTGTGATTCATGCTTCTTTTTCCTAAGAAATACTGAATAGGTTAACATAAAAATTCTGAGCTCAAATGTCTCTTATTGGAAGAGCTTGTGGAGATGTGGTTATTTCTCAGGGATATGCTGTTGTAAAAATTAAGCATGTATCAAATAGTTTGACTTAAGAATGGAGTTTGAAATGTAAGTCTTTTAATGTTTAGTCTTGTTTTCTTCCCTCAAAGTCACTGTATCCTCTCTGGGCAGTTGTGTTTGGGTGCTGGGTGGGTTCTGATCCCAGCTGCCCCTCTGAGATGCAGCACTGGGACAGTGTGGGGAGGAGAGATGTAAACCTAGGGAACAAAAAGAAAGTTGTACAGAGGGAGTTAGCTTAAGCTCATCAAATACACACAGGAATCTCAGCCACACACTGATATTTTGAAAATTTCTATTTTTTGCTATATACCAAGGGCACTAATCTTTACAATATGTGTATGCATTTGATTTAATGAGATGGAAAGGCATTCCTAATTTCTCCTAATACAAAAGCTGGGAATGTAGCATGAAGTAGCTGGCAGGTTTGGGGGAAGGAATGTCTTTTAGACCAAATTCAGTGAAACTGGAGAGTTTGTTCCTGTTGGGGGCTGTAAAAATTTATGTGTTGGAAAAGGGAATAAAAATTGATGTTAGATAAAGATAGATTAGGGATAAGAACTGCAGGTATTGCTGATCCATGGAGCAGGAGATGGTGTGCAAAAGCCTCAGCAGAGACTGCACATGGGGAGAAGATGATGCTTGTCTGGGACATCAGGCAGTAGGTCCCTCTGTCCCTACCACCAGTCTTGCTTTTCATCTTTATGTAAAGAAACAATCAAGGATTTGTGAGAATAAGCACCTGGGAAGAGATTTCTGTTGGGAAAAACACTTCTATGACAGAAATAATCTTTAAGAGACAGAGGGAAGCTGTAGATGATGTGATGGAGCTGGCACTCTTTGGTGACATTTATGTTAAGCTGGCAGCAGTGCTCTGGATAAAAAGAATTCCTTTTTTGAAAAGCATTCTGCTGTACCAGAGAGGAAATTCAGGGCAGCAGTCGATATTTGGAAGAGTCTTGCTGCTGTGGTATTTAACAGGAAAGGATGGTGAAACAACCTAAGAGTTCCTGCAGCCAGGAGAACTATGAGGCTGTACTAAGTTTAGGTTTCCAAATTAATTCTTGCATGTGAATGTAAGTGTGGAAAGGCTCACTCAGAAATGATGCTGTTTTTAACATCATCTAATTGCTGGATATGAATGAAGAAGGTTGGAGTCTTTGTTACATTCAAGCCTTCCTCTCTGTAGTGATACACTGACATAAGTAAATTTGAAGACTTTGTGTTATAGACAAAAGAAAACTACCTACTCCATCAAAAGTGGCTTTTGAAAAGTTTTAAGGGCTGGTTTGTTGTAACTTAAAAAGCAGAAAATACCTGAGGATAAGGAATGAAGCAAGTGTGTGAGCTGCTAGGAAAAGAAAAATGAAATCTGAGTTCCTTGAAGCAGAGATTTTTAACTTGAAAAGAATGTTTTACTTGGAACAGAACAAAGGGGACAGAACCAGCGTGGTGTGGGCATCTCCTGCAGTGAGACATGTCCTGGTGGTGATGTGAGCCAGGTGGGGTTTCCTTACCTGGAACAAAGACTTGTGGAGGGTGTTGCTTTAGTAAGGACTGTGTGATGTGCCCCAAAGGGCACATGAGTGATCCCCCAGCCCCTGTGAAGTTCATGTTGTACCAAGACATGTATTTACCTTCAGCTTGGAGGAAATGGGCCCAGAAAAAACAACACAGGTTCTCGTACTAAGGCTAAGGATGCTCACCCAGCAGCTTGTGGTCATGTGTGACCAGCCCAGACCCACTGTGGGAGCCTGAGATTTTAAAGCTGTTGTACAGGAGGTTTTCTGACAGCCACTGCAGGAAATATCACTAGGAGATGCAGCCTGAGGGTCTCAGTACTCTGGGAGTTTCTCATATCAATGTTCTTTCCAGAATAAAGCTACTGATTTTTGGCTCTTGACTCTGCTCATGTTTGTTAGGCAGATTTTGTGCCTTGAAATGTGTGCTGTTGAATCAGAGAAGAGTGAGAAAGGTCAGTGGGGAAAACTTCTGAAGACTGAAAAAAAAAAAAGGAAAACTGGTAAAAGCAGAAAAATAGTGCTGAGGTGGGGCAGTTTTTTAGTGAGTTTTTTGGCTGCTGTTTCTGAGCTGAGGTGGTCAGGCTGGACAGTGGGGAACGGCTGAGAAATGGGATCAGCAGTGAGGCAACTGGGGATGCCAGCATGGAAATCTGTCAAGTCCCTGACTGTGGCTGGAAACATAACCCAGCCCAAGAGGGAGGATTAAAAGCAAGTATTTGGAGCTCTGAGTAAGGGAGAAAAACAACATTTTTTCCCCCACCTCTTGGGCAATTTGTTTTCATTTCCAGCTTCCCATGAACAGCCTGAGAGATTTGACTGTGCTGGAGCTGTCAGGGCACGTGGGGCTGATTAGTAGCAAAGTGCAGCTTTGTGTCTGTCCCTGTGGGCTGAACCTCCTTAGCTGGGGTCAGTCTGTGTGGCTGTGTGTTAAGGAGAGGCTGTGCACAGCATCCTGTGGTGGGCTTGCTTTTTCTTGTTGTCCTGCCTTTTTAAATCCACAGGGAAATGTGGGTAGCAGTCTGTAAGATGAAACTGTTTTAAGATTTGTGACTTGAACTTCTCAGTAAGGTTATATCTTCACTGTCTGCATCAAGTTGCTTTTCATTTTAGTGGTGGACACTTGGCTTTTCATAGTGCAAGGGTGAAAGTTACTGTATTGCTCTGCAGCCCCTCTGCAGTAGGAAGTTCTCTGGATGCTTTACAACATCACCACAAACACTGATGAATGTTAATTCACATGATATCAATGATATGTTAATTATTTCTAAAGAATGTGTGTGTTGTTCACTTAAATACATCGTCATCTGAGCACAAAATAAATTTTTGTGAGAGCCACTTTTAGAGAAGAGCAAATGCACGTTGTTAAACAACAGCTGTCCCTCTGTCCTTGGAGCTGAGCCCAAAACCAACCTGCTGTGCCTGCAGCCTGTGCTGGGCCATTGAACACTGCTTTTTCCTCATAATACTCCTGCATGCCTCTGCAGCTCCTGTTGAGTTTCTGGGGGAGCCATTGCCATCCTTCTCATGGTCCAGATTCAGTGAAACGTTTTTGCAGCAACAAGAACATCTATGCTTTCCTTTACTTGCTGTAGAAATGCTGCTCTTGAGCCTATTTTGATGGTCTTTTGGGTCCCCCTGTCTGGAGAAAGCAATGATTGGATGCACTGTGGGCAATCTCTGGGGTTTGGGTTTTTTTGAGCACAAGCTGTTTCCATATCTAAGTGCTCTTAAGCAAATGTAGTCACTGACAGGCTGCGCAAGGTTAAGGAGAAGCAGCCAATGCCTTGGAGATGTCTCTCTCTAGCAGAGGAGAGTGTGGCCTTGCAATGCCCCCAGAGCTCTCCCTGGTGCCCATTTATTGTAATAATACTGACTTTCCATCATTTTATTGATAGCAAGTTAGAATTCAGCCTTTGAGGAAAAAAAATCTAGAATTCTAGATGGACTCCCTAAAAGATTTTTGGTCCAAAGAATAGGAAACCTCAAACTGGAACATATTAGACACAGAATGCTGGAAAAGGCTAATAAGAGTTCAACAGTATAATTTGGGATTGCCTCATTGCTCAAGTGACCTCAAGGCACGCTTACACCAAGTGTTCACCAGGTAGCTTCACAAGGTTACCTAGAGAAGTACAAACTGAAAGGTATTAAACAGACCAAGACAGTGAGGAATATATTTACCAGAAACTTCCTTAAAGCTTTTTCCAACCTGCCATGCTGGTAGACTAGATACTGGTTTCCTTAACAAATTGGATTGGTATTCTGACTCTTTCCAAGTGAGCCATTCCACAGATCACTATTCCACATACTCACTATTCTGCATATTCACTATTCCTCTTGGTAATAATGTGGGATCCCATTTGTACATCAAGTGCAGAGAGATGATTCATTCCAAATTTATGGAGTGGCTCTTTAGTGAGAGAAGCAGAATCAGTGTTCCCTCTAACCAGTGTTTATGATGAATCTGAGTCTCTCAGCAGCAGTAACAAAATACTGGAAGCAGTTCCTGAACAGCATTCTGTTAGCTGTGTGCTTTGAGAAAGGCATTATATCACATCCCAGTGCCAACACTGGGGATAGTTACTCAGTTTATGGCACTCCCTGAATGAATCTCTCTCTGCTTCCAAAGCCACAAGGGTCAAAGTCTTCCCTGTGACACAACTCTGTACCCTCTAGTGAAGTTGGGAGTGGTAAGTTAGAAGGTCTTTTGGTTGACTTAAAGTTTTTGAAATATGTAAATTTACCTCACTGTTTTCTACAAGGGTGAATGTATAATTGAGATGCTTTTGTGTTTGACCAAGGTTTGTATTGTCCTAGAAGATGTTTAGGTCTGGAGAATCCCTAAATCCTGCAAGGAAACCCTAGTGAATTTTAGTGATTTGTAGCTGCTGGATAGCAAAAGCTGTGGCAAAAAAATCCTGCTGGAATGCAGTAGAGGTGGTGAGTAAGTGTTTGAGAGCAACAGCACCTCAGGGCTGCCTCATCTGCTGCCTTTAACCAAATAAAAAGGGTCATTAGGTGGCAGATTCACCCCATGGCCTTACATGTAAAGAAAGGATATTACAGTGCAAGGTTTTCCTTCTCTGGATGCCACAGACCAAATTAATTTCTTCTCAGCCACCTCTGTACTATGTACAAGTGTGCTCAAGAATCTCATTAATTCTTAGGGCATTGAACAAGTCTGGGTGTTTGAGGAGCAAGGTTCTGGAGAGGAAAAAGCTGTGTCTGCCTCCTGGTGTGCTTAGTGTCTGCCTGCCTCTGGGGACCTGTTGGGTTTGAAATTGTGGGTGCTGCCCATTGGTCTCCTTTGCTTTTTGAAGTGGGCAGTAGTGAATGTGAAGTGGCTGCTGTGTGTTCAGAGGAATAAAGAATTACAAGGAAAAAGAATGACAAGCCAGAACCTTGCAGACAGACCTGCATTGTTCCTTAAAACCTGGATCCATATTATAGCCGCTTGTGAGTGTGCTGCTGCTGTCTGTGTCTCATGTGAGCTGATGAAAAGAATGATGTTGCAGGAACTGCATTTGTTGTTCTTGCAGACTTCTTGCTGAAAGGCAAACAACTATAATGAAATACTTAAAGGTAGGAGTAAGTCCAATGTTTAGATAGATAAAGATAGGTAACTTTTTAAGGAAACATACTGCTGTAATACTGCTGTAATGGCTTGAACAAGTGCATATTGACTAGGGTTTTTCTAACAGCCTTGTAGACAGCTCACCCAAAACCCAAACTGCAAAACTATGAGAGTGCCAAAGGAATGGGAATCCCATTGTTCTGAAAATTCATCATTGGCAGGAGGATTTGTAAATGCAGTTCCATAAGCATATGTGTCTCCTCTGGTCTAAAGCTTGAGTGGCTTTTATTCCCAATATTTTATGGGGCAACTGAGCACTTTCTTTGCATTAGAGTTTCACTTTTTTCTATGTATCCTGAAATCTGACTGAGTTTGGGTGGAAGTTGGGGAGCCTCCCTCCAACATGCTGAAGCTGAGAGTAGGTGAAGAAACTGTGACTGCATGCATCAGGAACCATGCTTGTACCAGAAAACATCATTTTTATACCCATAGAAAGTCTGCACTTGTTGTGTGCACCTGTAGGCTGGCAGGGGTGTGTTTGGGTGAGGTTAATCAGCTGCAGAGAGCTTGCTTGAGACCTACTGCCCTTTATTCTCCAACTCCTGCCTACCTCCTCATCCTTCTCAATGTTATTTCTTTTTCCCTTTTGGAAGAAATCAAAGAAGTCCAAAACCTTCAGGTGACTTTTTTCAACACTGCTATGAGCATGTTAGCACAAAGCAGCTGAACAGTGTCCAGCTTTTGGAGGGGTTTAAGCCTAAGCATTGAACCTTCTAGCCTCAGGACAGGAGGCTGCAGGTAAGAAAGCAGCTTGTCTCAAGCAGAAACTTCTTCCCTTTGCTTTTTGATTTTTCTGTCTTTCAAGAAAGAGGTATGGACTATCATAACAGCAGATAGATTCAATCTCAACTGTATTTTTGCCTTGCTTCAAAAAATAAGACAGCTGCTGCTTTCTTTTACTGTCTAAAAGGTTATTGAGTGGGTCTGTGGGCTGCTCCATGAGAGAGATATCTGCAAAACAACATCCTCTACTGCTGAAGTAAAAGGATTGTTTGCATGAGATGTTTTCCCACTTTTCCTGCTTTTTTTTTTTCATCTTTAAGTTTTTGTGTGATTCTTCATTCCTCCCTGCACTTTCCAGGGTTTCTGCCTATAGCAGAATATAGCAGTCGTGAATTTTTTATCCTTTAAAACTCAAAACATTAGGTAACAACTTCAACCTAGATAATAGCTGGGTCACTTTGGATTTCTGACATCCAGATGCCATTTCTTTCATTAAAATGAAGGTGTCACTTTATGTATTTTAGTGTTAATGCTTTTCCAGATGATATTGTGGAATCATCCAACCCCCTGTGGGTGGTGTGGGTAACCACCAGGTTTCACTGGATGTTGATCTTTGTGCTGCCTGCTCTGCTCATATTTGCCTGTGGCATTGAGGCAATCAGGAGTGTGACTTGTTTGAAAGGGAGACTGTTCCTGTGCTGAGGTTTCTATACAGTGTGACCCAGTCCTCATGGGAGATTTGGGAAAGCAAAACGAGCTACCAACCTTCTAGTGGAATAAATAGCTCATGTTTTTTATACCTGGGGGCCAATCCATATGAGTTTTAAGTTTGAGTGATTCCCTCATTGATTTTACAGTGAACACCTTGTTTCTTGTGGAGAACTTGAGCAGCTTTCTGCCAGATTCCTGTTTCTGGATTCATTTAAGCAGAATGCTCTGTGCAGTAGTGCTGAAGCCCAGAGAATACCAGTGGTCTGTAGCTCTCTCTATGCATGTGCTCCCTCTTTCTGCTGCCACAGATGGATCCCTGTGCAGCTCCTCACTCTGAGATACTGTGCAAAAAAATCTGCAGCAAAGCCAATGCTCATCAGGGAAAATCCAACTGCTTTGCACTGGGTAAGTGTAACTAGTGTGGTGTTCTTGATCACTGCAGAAACTCATTTAATTCCCTCCAAGGCATCCACAGTCACTCTAGTCTCTTTGCAAAATGCTTCCTTCCCTTCAGCTTTAGATCTCTTTCCTAGCTGAGAAAGGTGTTGAGAAGGAGGATGCATCACACAAGGGAGAAAATGTAACAAAGCTGAAAAAGTACTAAAACATTGTGAAAAAACCCTAAACTTAGAGTATACTTTGTAGGAAGTGAATAGAACATCGAGTGACACTAAAAGTTCTCAGAGAAAATTGCCAAGTTAAGCCTTCTCTTCACTGACAGGTGAGAGAGGTGAGTTAATAAGGCAATGCAGGCATAGAAGGGAAAACTTAAGCTCTCAACTTTGCTTTTTCATGAGGAAATGCTGAACTATAACAGAAATGAATTTTGTTGTTTGTTTTTGTTTTTTTTTTTTGAGGAAGCACAGTGGAAAAAATAAGCTTGCCACTAATGTTTGGGGCTTTTTTTAAGAGAAAAAATTTATTATTGGTCAGTCTAGAATACTGATTCACAAAGTCACTTCATGTGTCCCCTTCATTTTGTGTTTTTCCTCTAAATAATTTAAATAGGAAATGGTTAGATTATTGGTTTTGCTGAGCATAATTAAATTCAGAGTAGTAAAAATGAGAAACAGCAATCTAAGCTAGCATCTTTCTGAATTGTATCAGGATGAACAGGGAACTAGTGTTTTCTGGAGTCCTTACTCCTTAAAACCATTTTTCATTGGCTCTTGTTTCTTGATGTCAAACATTGCATTATAAAATAACTCTCTCTAACATCAGACATTAACAACAGCTTGATGGTGGGAGTTTCCTCTTCTTCCTGGCTACTCACTAGAGAGAATTGTCTCCTTGCAGCATTATGGCAATCAGAACTCAGGTTGGCTGTGGAAACATGGGAGGAAAACATGTTGATTTCCTTCACTTAGAGAAAAATTTTGACATTATTTGTCCAGTGGTTCTGCAGAATGCTCCTCTGGGGCTGTGTGCAGCCTTTCATCAGGAGGTGGCAATCAGTTGGGTATGGTTTGTATTTGGTGCCGTGGCATCAGGGACTGTGTCCTGTGTTGTGATGCAGTGACATGCATGGCATTGTGCTGCAGTGGTGCAGCACTGCACAGCCAGCCTGCCTTTGCATTTTGTGTCACATCAAGGATCCCTGCAATGCTGGAGTCTCCATGCTGCATTATTGGCAGGTTTTTCTGTTGTTTTCTCTTTCCAAATGATGTTCTGGCAGCTCTTATTTGTCTAGGTAAAACATCTCTTACCTCTGCAGAATTTTCTGTCTCTGTGGAGATCCATTATCCTTCAGTGTTGTGATCATGTGCAAAAATGTTTCCTGTAGAGCCTCAGTTGGCTGTGATTTAATGGTTATTCAGTGCTGCTGTTTTCAAAGAGCCTTCACAATGTGGAAATTATTTCTTCCCAGCTTGATACATAAGATAAAAAGGACATTTTTGTGCTGAATGACTTGGACTTTGCCATGTTAATGAATAGCTAATCAAGGTCTGAAATGTGAAGCCTTGGAGCTGCTGCCTAACAGAAGAGGGTTACCAAGTTCTTAAAGAAGGGCTTGGCTAGAAGCTTGCATACAGCTGGGCAAGTTTGTACCCTTGTTAAATTCAAACTAACCTTTATGACACCTAGTGATAACCTATTGTGGCATTAAAAATGAGAATTAAAAATTTAGTGTGTGACACCACGTGAAAGGTGAATCAACCTCATGTGCAAAGAGCACATAACAACCATGACCTCCTGTCAGACTCAACAGGCAAAGAAATTCATGCACGGGAAGAATTTCAACAAGGCAGAGCCCAGAATAAGGACTGTCTGCATGTGCTCCAAATGAGGTGATGGGTTGCAGATGTATGAAACCTGGATAATGCAGGAATGGAGTCAGCAGGAATGAGTGTTCCCTTGGCAAGGCAACCCACACAGAATGCGCTATATTGGCAATTTTGCTGCTAATGATCTTGAAAAGGCAAATTAGAGATAGATGTGATTTAAAAGAGAACAAAAAGGTGGCATTGATGAGAGGTGCCAGAGTACAAAAAGGGTCCCAGTGACATCCCCAAATGTCAACTCAGGTTGGAAGGAGCTTTGGCAATGGTATAGGAGGAGAGGAGGAGGCTGTGGGGCGAGAGGATGCTGCAGGCTCTGCCACTGCCAGCAACATTCCAGCAGCTCTGGGTTGGTTGTACAGGGGAAATGAGGACAGCAGCATATCTGTTCCTTCAGACTGTGCAGGCTTGATAAAAGAAGATTTGCTATTATCCAAACCTGATATTCAAAACTGCAGGACAGGAGGTGAAATTTGATTTTTTTTTTTTTCTCCCGGTATTAATTCAGTGCAGAGAAGACACTTTGTCAATGTTTTCTTTTCAATCCTGAGCCATAGGCACTTTTTCCAGAGAAGTGCTGAGGGAACATTAGCAAAGAAGATGCCATATGGTCTCCATAGGGATATAATTCAGTTACAGCATGCTCTAAGTTTAGTCTCAAAGTGTGCTGTGTATGCTGTTGGTGTACAAATTATCTTCATGGTGGGACCCTCCTGGTTCTTACTTGCAAGATGTTCAAGGAACTGGTGGGATTGCAAGGGGCCAAAGAGGGAAATGTGGGCATGGATGCTGCAGGTTGTGTTGGAGGGATGGCTTGGGTTCTGTGCCTGCAGGGATAAGGTGTTTTCCCCTGTATCTGTGATGCCACAAGCCTTCAGTGTGAGCAGTCCTGTGGTCAGTCAGTGTATCCTCTGAGCTCTTCTGTCTCTCTGCTCAGAGCTCTGTAGTAGATTGAGTTCTTACAATATTTCTGTTATAATGGGGAATGTGATAGGAAAACACATGGGCTCTGGAGGACTTGTATCTGACAAGTATACTACTGTACCCTACAATTATTATCTATAAAGAAAACTATTTCTGCCTTTTTTAAAGGAAAATAATATTTTGAGATGTTAAACGAGTCTGACTGGACATAATAATAATCTACACTTTTAAAAAAAGTTAGATGATGAGGAAAAACCACCTATGACTGATTACTTCTGTGACTAGGGAGGTTTTATGGTCCTGCTGATCCACATGAGAGATTGTTTGCTGAAGACTGAATGTTGTAAAATCTTTTTTGCATGTATGTAGGCACACAAAAGCACAGAACTGTGCTTCTTTGTGTTCCTGCAAAATTTCCCTGAAGGAGAATCTATTTCTGAGATTGTAAGTTTGCCTATGTTCTACCTTTGAACTTCTTTGAAAGGAGAAGACAATATTTTCCTGTTTTCTTTAATGATTTTGTTATTTTGTTTGGGTTTTGTTGTTGGGGGGCTTTCTTTTTTTAGTGTGGTTTCTTTGTTTTCTTTAACAGAATTTTGGTTTGGATCGTTGATTTCCAGAGTTGAACTGTTTTGGCAGAAATCTATTTACTTCCCCAAGACTTTCAAGTTTAGTAAAACACTGTTGTTACTCATGTGGGATGACAGAAATGTTTTATTTTAGTTACTATTTTTTTCTTTTACAATCTCATTTTTATTAAAAATTTGGCTTAGGCTCCAATGGATAAGCCAAAAAAGGAAAAACTGAAAGGGAACACAGTGGTGGTAGAAAGTTGGACATTGCCTCATCTACCACTGACCCCTCCTCAGTAACTGGTTTTGGATCTGAGCTGGTTTCATGTTTGTATTTCAGAAAGTGAATTATGCTGCCCGTGTAATCAGCAGGATGCTGTGGATAAACTGGTGTGTTGAAGGAAGAAAATCATAGACAAAGGTAAGAATTAAATGGAGTAAAAAATACTTCTACTTGCCAAGGGCTGGAATTTTCAATTTTGAGGTAAGATGCGACTTGAAAATGTTTCATTTAGGCAAATATAGTTACTCATATTTTTAGAAATGAAAGAACATTATTTTTAATTCTCACAGTTTAAAAACCCACAATGGAGTTTCTTCTCAGTTCAGTGAAATACAGAAGAGTACAATTGTTCTGTGAATCGTTTCAGTTGACCTGATTTCTTTAGTAAGTATTTGATCAAAATATTTTGCTTATCTGTCTCAGTGAATCAGATCCAGTCAAAGATCTTACTGTGCCTATACACGGGCTTAGGATAGTGTTTTGCCACATGGTTTTTGATGAAATCCTTTAAATGTTTGTCCTGTTGATATGGTGTATTCCTCCCTATCCCAAGGAAGGAGTTCTGGGCATTTTGAGTGGATTAATTAGTGCACCAGTGATGATTAGTTCTAACACCTCTGGACAGTACAAAGCATTTGCTGTTTTTCACATGGGGGGGAAAAAAGAGAAGAAATTACTGGAAAATAATTTCAGAAATTATTATCATAATGAATCATTAACTGCTTAAATAGCAGTGTCAGGGACACTTGTTCCAATTGGCTTGTAGTAAAATGGATTCTACATTTAAGAGAAGAATTAATGGTGTAAGCTGCTGTTTATAATGATGTTTTAATGACTGGAACAATCTTACTAGAACTATATTGCAAATGTGGTCTAAGCCCAACAGGTGTCTAAATACAGCCTTTAGACTAAAAGTGTTATGCAAAGCTGTTGCATTTCTTTTGTCTTTGAATTAACATTTAAATTTAATCAATAAATATTAGATTCAAACTCTGTTGATTAAAAATACATTATCACTTCAGGTGAGTTGCATTGTGACTATAACCTCCAGTGGGATGATTCCTGCACTTCTGGCTTTGCTCTTGAAAAGATGAAGTTCTTGTTGGGTTTTTTTTCAGGATCAGTAAAACTTTGCAGAATTCACTTTGTAGTTTTGTATGTAACTAGCAGCTCACGTTGGATTTTGTATGCTGCTGCTCAGCTCCACATGTTACAGAAATGTGATTTGCTTGCTGAGAACCCAAGAAGCAAGAGGCTGTTTAAATAAGGTGAATGATGTAATAGGTATGCCCAGCTTTTTTAGGTGCTTACTCTGGTCTTCAGATTAAATAGTACAGATACACAGTTTAGAAAGAAACTGCTGAACAAGCACAGAAACTATTTACTGTAAAGCTTCTTGCTACTACTGTTGTTAATCTGTAATGTGCAGCCTAATCATTGTAGATCCATAACAGCAAATTTAGAGGTGAGCAGGATGTGAAATGGCATGTGCAGTTCTTCATAAGGAAGCAGACTAGATATTTATTTAAGTCTTGCTGTCACCAAAGCCTTTTATTTAACTGAGGGAGGAAAAGGATTAACTAAGTACTTAAATGGTCATTAATGAGCAAGTAAACTAGATCATCTGTAGAGTTTCAGTTCAATAAGCTACTTAACCTCTGCATCTCATTTACAGGGTGAGCAGCTGATAAAATGACTTGGTGTCTCACCAGTTGTGGTTAGAAGGAGTAGGATACTATTTGGAAGCAGTTCTACCTCTGGATTCAATCCTATAGCTATGTGGTATGAGTATGTGAAACTGCAAAATCCTAGCTCAGAAGAGTATCAGTCTGTATAAGATACAAATATCTAAATTGTGCTAACATTCCAGGTGCTGCTTCTTTGTGTTGCATAACGCATTGAAATAGAATAAAAATACTTTTCTTATATTTTAAGGATAGTAATAGTATCTGTAGGCAGGGTTATGAAATGTGGTTTAATATAATCATCATTGCACCTACTAAACTTGACCTGCTTTTTGAGTACTATTGTGAATATAAAAGGAACAAAAAGAGGCCTAAATTTGGAGCCTGATTCTTGTTTTTCTTCAAATGCTGGGAGGTTTGTGTTATTCACAGCAAACTTGGAGATAATTTTAAGCACTCCAGTGGCTTACAGTTAGAATTTTATTACTCTGTGTTTAGTTAGACTTTTATTACCCTGTATTTAGAAGCGAGACAGAAAAGGAGTTGAACTGCCTCTAAAAGCATTGGCACCACAAAGTGGTTAAGTAGCATTGTGTCTGACCTTATGTTGAAGTCAGTAATGTGCCAAACACATCAGCCCCATGCAGCTGCCCTTGTGCAGGCTGTTTGCTCATGCACAGGCTGACGCTGAGTGTGCTCTCATGGCAAAGAGGCTTTGGCTTGAGGTGGAAACAAGGGGTAGCACATGGTTTAATGACTATATGTTGTCTCTAGCGAAAGCTCTGTGCTTTTCTGCACATGAGGAAGTAAAATGCATGTCAGAAGAAGGGATATAATCTGTTCTGATTCCCTGGGTCTGGGGGAGCTTGGCTCCAGAACTTAGCTGAAATAAAAAATGTTAAGAGCTTAGGTGTGCAACTCAAGGTATGAAAGGATATGTGAGACATGAATGTGCTCTGAGAAGGCATTTGCAGAAAACACATCTGTGAAAGACAGAGAAAGAGGAAGGGGAGGATGGGGGACAGGTTAGGGAGAGAGAGGATAAGACAAGTGTCTCATTCAACCCCAGTTTTTACTTATTTCTCTTATTTAACAGGTGTATTTTCTATCAACACTTACAATGACACCATCTGGTTTGCATGTTGTTTAGGAACTTTTTGTTTATGTATAACTAGCTCAATGAGATGATTAAGATGATATTTTTAAAAGCAAATTCAGTGTCAAGAAGGCATTCTTCAGCCCATGTGGTGATGAATCTGGAAACAGTCTGTGTTTGTCTTGGCTTATATCTGTGGTAGTGGGGTCAGGTCATAAAAACAAGTTCCTCCCTATACCAGAAAGGAAGGTCCAGGGAAGAAGCATAGAATTATTTAGGTTGGAAAAGACCTTTAAGAGCTAGTCCAGTTGTTAACCTAGTATGTTGCCTTTATTTAATAGATTTAAGACCTCTAATAGCTCTTCTTGCATAGTTATTGTTCTGAATAATTTAATAAGAGCAAACAAGTTCTCCTTACATTTGCATAGTTAGAACTGCCTCATGAGGGAAAGAGCAGAGGCAGACACTGATCTCTGCTCTGTGGTGACAGTGACAGGACTCCAGGGAATGGCCTGGAGCTGTGTCAGGGGAGTTTAGGTTGGATGTCAGAAAAAGGTTCTTCCCCCAGAGGGTGGTTGGGCACTGGAACAGGGTCCCCAAGGAAGTGGCCATGGCACCAAGCCTGGCAGAGATCAAGAAGTGTTTGGACAATGCTCTCAATCACAGAAGTGACTCTTGGGGATGGTGCTGTGCAGGACCAGGAGCTGGACTTGATGATCCTTGTGGGTCCCTTCCAATTCAGCATATTCCATGAGTGCTGGGTGTGTTACAGTGTTAAAAGTGAGATTGCTGAGCTGATGCTCCCCTGTCCAGCCTGGCAAAGGTTCTTAGTGAGGCTTCTGCTGTCAAACCAGGGAACACTTGGATTTTCAGCCTGTGCATGTGCTGAAATTTGTGTTTCTCTGCCTCAGACTTGAGCAAAACTGTGTCCATCTGGTGATGCTGTTAATCACACATCTGAGCTGCAGTGTCAAACCCCTCTTGCACTACTCTTGCACACAGGATAAAGCATAAAACCCTTGCCATAAGCCCCTTTAGTAGTTGCTGCTTTTCAAGAGAAGTTTAAATGGCAAAGTTTCTCCCTTCCATGTTTTCATTTGTATTGTGTGCTGGAATTTTCTTAGGGTGCTGCTGCTTGGTGATGGTAATTGCTGGTTTTGGAGACCACTGGAGAAATCCATAGTGGCAAAAATATATGCTGTCTTTTGTCTTCTTTCCAGAATCAGCTGCTCTTGAGTCCCTCTGTGATAAATGTTTGCCCTGTTTTGCTTCTTCATCACCTCCCATGTCAGATATTTCAAGGCTTGCTCAGGAAGCCTAACCCCAGTACTGCCCTGGCCTTAATTCTTAAAAGTTTCACTTCTTACCTGACTTAGGTTTTCTTTGCACCAGTGGAAGTGGGTTATCTCTGTCCCTATCCACAAGGACACTGAACAGATTATTCCTTGCCTTTATGCAGCAACCTTTTTTGTAGTCTGTCCTTTTGTGCCTCTTTCATCTCCTTTTCTTGGGGCTAAGCAATGCCAAATTATTCAATCTCTACACCTATGTGATCTTTAAAACACCTCCAAAGGGAAAAAGTATATTTCAGTTGAAATATTTCAAATAATATTTCATGTATAGCTTATTAAAAGGAAAGTTCTGTACAAACTTATCTTTGCATAGTGGCATTTTTTCAATTATACTGGCAGGGAAGATTTATCTGCAGTATTTTTGTATGTGTTTTTTATTTAGCATAAAATTGGAAAATGATTTGAAGCTTCATGGACAGATACACTTTGAAAATGCATTATGGAAACTTATAACTCAGGTGGTATTAAATCCACTTATCCACCAGGTAGTCCAAAGAACTGGGGCAGTCATCAGCCACTTCTGCAGTGCTTGCTTTATCCTGCATTTCAAATTACTTTTTAAAAAACTGGCTTATTAACACAACCCATAAAACTTCTAAATGTGGCAGGGGTAGTGATCTTCCTAAAAATATTTTTGCCTTGTTGTGCTGCAGGAGTAGGAACTTGCCATGAAGTTAGAGCAGTTTGGATTAAGGATTTGGAATGGGGGAAAGAAATTTTAGTTAGTTTTAGAGAAATAACTCAAATACATGCAGGGAAAACATTGAAGAGATGCTCTTATTAGTCCCCACTGCCTTTGGTCCTCCACCTGTGTGTCACAGAGGGACTCCCACCCCTTCTGCTGTTGTGACTGTGGTCACACACCTGAATCTTTGCCAGTGCTGCTCCCATAAGTAATCCCTAATTAGGTAATGCTTGATTTGATTATTTTTTTGATAATGAAATACTTCATTCTGCCCTCATGAATGGAATTGTCTCTTGCAGTTCCATTATACAGCTTTACTCAAATAATTTGCATTATCTGGAAGCCCAGAAATGGTGGGATTTTTCTACCTCATTTCTCAAAGCCTTTATTATCAAGGCCTTAATTCTCGGACTATTCCAATGTTGATTATAAATGCATTTGGGAAGGCTAATGTTCAGAAATAATGAGATTTTCTTCATTTATAGCTGTGACCAGGAGATTGTGTAGTAATCATGCTATGCTTCCTGCTGCAATAAAACATTCTTTAGAATGTTTTGAGGGCCTTTGTAGTTGAAGGTTAAAGATGCTAAGATAAGTCAAACTATGTTTAGTAGTTTTTAGCAGTATACAGAAGAGGTCCTTGTGGTTTGGGCAACCAGTTGTTTCATAGTGTTACCTCTTTTTTCATTAGCTGATGAGATGGACCAATTTGATTTTTATTTGTGCCTCAACATGTGTTATACATAGGGTGAAAAATTACTCTAGGGGGTTGTACAGGTGATTGTGTGAGAAACAACCGCTCGCTTGCAAATCTCCAAGGTTTATTAAACCTCAGCAAAGGACTGAATAAGGAAAAAGGAGCAGTGCTGGGAGTGTGGCTGACTGCCAGAGGCTCACCCTTTTATACCCCTGGGGGTTGCATCAGTCAACCCTGGCCCCACCCAAAATCTCCCAGTCAACTCTTCTTTGCTGTCCATTGATGGGGATCTTCTTGCAGCTGGGTTGGAGGTGAGATGTTGCCCATTCCCACCTGCCCCAGGCAAGGGGCACATGTGCACACCCTCCCTCCATGTGACCCTGACAACCCTGGTTGTCCGGTGGCAACAATATGGGGTGGGGAAAGAAGACTATGGGGAGAACAGAGGGTGTCCAAACAACAAACTACAATAACAGAACTATACATCAACAGAACTTCTCTTAATGTACACATAATATTCATCCCTTAATTGCGAGAGCCAATCATCGTATTACTCACCTATAACAAAGGGAAGCCCTCTGCTGCTGCTTGGCTGGTCATAAGAGCTGTGCAGGCTCATTGCTGCTCACAGCACACCTGCACCATCTGCAGAGCCGACACTCACAGGGCTCCTGGGGTACAGCAGGGATGTTCTGTTGCTGTCTTCTGTTTCTCTCTTTGTCTCTTTCTTCTTCTCTCTGCTCTCTTTTCTATCCCCCTTCAGTAGGAACACTTACCCTTCTTTACCCAAAACCAGTTCTCAGATATAATATTGCACTTTTTTTTATCCAAGAAATCTATCAAAAAGAATCCTCCCCCACTCCCTCTTTTACAGGTGGATTAGCTTGTTAGATGAAGAACTAAAGCATTTCTAGAGATTTATGTTGTGATTTTTGATTGGCAGAAGTAATGTCTACTCAGTAGAGTCAAGTTATTAATGTTCTGTACTTCAGTCCAAGTTCATCCTAGTATTTTCCTAGTTAGAGGAAGTGTTGTGCTGTTATACTGCCATGCATCATAGAAGTAACAAAATGGAGATAGACCTGGTCACTAGTGGTGTTCCCCAGAGCTCAGTTTTGATGCAGATCCTGTTGGGCACCTTTATTGATGATTTGGAATGGGGATTGAGTGCGCACTCTGTACATTTACAGACAGCACCAAGCTGTGTGGAAGTCTGGATCTGCTCCAGGGCAGGGGGGCTCTGCAGAGAGACCTGGGCAGACTCAATCGATGGGCTGAGGACAAGGGTATGAGGGTCAGCAAGTGCCAGGTCCTGCAGCTCCAGGCTGGGGGAAGAGTGGCTCAGGAGCTCAAGGCAGAAAGGGCCTTGGGGGGTGGTGGCCAACAGCAGCTGGACATGAGCCAAGTGTGCCCAGGGGGCCAAGAGGGCCAAGAGCATCTTGAGTATCAGGAATAGTGTGGCCAGCAGGAGCAGGACAGTGGCTGTCCCCCTGTACTGGGCACTGCTGAGGCCACACCTGGGATGCTGCATCCAGTTCTGGGCCCTTCACTTTAAAAAGGACATTGGGGTTCTGGAGTGTGTCCAGTGAAGCACAACAAAGCTCATGGAGGGTCTGGAAAACAAGTCTGGTGGGTGGCTGAGGCAGCTGTATGTCTGGAGGAGAGGAGGCTCAGGGGGCCCCTCATCACTCTCCAAACTCCCTCTCAGGAGGGTGCACTGAGGTGGGGCTGTCTCTCCTCCAGTAGAGAATCAGCAGAGGAAATGGCCTCAGATGAGACAGGGGTGATTCAGATTAGATATTAAAAACCCAATTTTCTCTGTTTGTCAGGCGTTGGAAGGGGCTGCCCAGGGAAGTGGTGGAGTCACCACTCCTGGAGATGTCTCCATCTGTCACTGGGTGAGGTGGTTTAGGGGTCCCTTGGGGAGTTCATGTAGTCTGCAGTGCTCACTGAGATAAGTATGCTGATTTTTTTTTTTTTTAAATTTTTAAAAATAAATACAGAGTACTTGGATGCAACCAGCCAACTCTATATTGACTTGTGCCTGGGGGCTATCAGGAATGCAGTCTGGCCAACCAGCCAGCTATGAGCAGGTGTTAGTATGTGATATATTGAACTGCATTGAGTTTCGGTGCTACTTTTTATAGGTATTTCTTAAAATTTGAGTTCTGCCCTGACAGCAATTTTTTTCTCTATTTGTGATAATGTTTCTGCAGTATCTAGAGTGCATTGGAGAGGAATTTCAGAATACTAGGGCATTTTTGTGTCTTTAATTATGATAGCAAGGGTAAATGAAGAAAAATCCTATATAAGGTAGCAGCTCTCTGACAGTGTTAGGAAGGACTCTGGGAACCACTGAGTACCACATCAAGAAATGTGCCAGTCTTTGGCTAGTTGCTTATGATGTTTCCTGCATTCAAGTGGATTTTAATGTTCTCTGTAAAAGAAGTCTGCTCTGCATTATGGAGAGCCAATGTTAGGACAAGTTACTAATTGCTCCTTGTGGCAATGTGTAGATATAAAAATATGCATTGTGGTTTCCTCAAAATCCACTGAAATCCAGAAGGCTGATTTACAGGTTTAGGTCAAATATTTGAGCTGGGTCCTAGTACTTACTTGACAAGTTTATCAACACACACACTAAAAAAAAACTTGCAAGTTTCTGAATGTAGTACAAAAATCGATTCAAAATAGTCTTGTGTTTTCTTCAGCTATACTTAAAAGAAGTCTTACTCTGTTGTTTGTTCCTGTAGTCTGTGCAAAGAGCTGGGACAGGATTTCTGTGGTCCCCTCTATTCTACCCCTGTTTTCTAGAAAAGGAGTGTTACCTTGAGCTGTGTCACCTTCATGCCAGTGATACATTCTTAACCAGGGTTTGTGCTTCTAAGGATTACTGCAGGGGCTTTAAAATCTTCTGTGTTTCCCAGAGCATGGAATGTGTTATGCTCATGGCTGTACCTACTGAGATGGGAAATATTTATGTATATTATCTGACTGTAGCCTTCAAATGCTAAAAATAAAAAGGAAACTGTGTAACAAATGATTCTAAAAAAAATTAAAGATAAACCCCCAAAACCCAGCCTTGCACCCATAATATTCATGAACAGCTGTCAAAAAGTACAAGTAATTATAAATGAAAAAAAAATTAAGCTCTTTAAAATCGGTTTTCCTGCTAGTACTATTTGAGTGCTGCTGTATCTTTTCTTCCTGAATTAATTCAGTATTTCTATAAGGTTGCAAGAATCATGTGGAAAATAAATATATTTTTAATAATGTCTCACCACGGTTCTGTTTAAGAAATAATTATGTCACATAGTCTTGCCATGATAAATTCTTTTTCCAGAAATCAAATGTGAGAGGGATGGAAAGAGAGACTTTAGTAAGGTTGTTGCTTTTCTTGCTTGGGTTTGTTGTAGGTCATTGTTGGGGTTTAGGATTTGTCCTTTTGTTTCTCTCTCTCATGGAATTTTGTCCTATCTGTCTCTGTCTCTAAGGAACCACAATGTCATGGTACTAATGAGAGAGAGAAAAAGTGGAAAAGCTCAGGGGAGGAGGGCATCTGGCTGCATTTCTCTTATCTGAGAGTTTCTTTTGGAGGGGTGGAGATGTTTCAATCAGCTCTGTAATAGTTGACTTTTGCTCTAATGCATGTGCTTTTGCAAGTTATTGTGAACTGTAATTGCTTGTAGATTTAAATTCCAAGTTATAATGATTCAGAGGGAAGGGGGTAGAAGAGGTCATATTCTCCATTCCAAAGGAGGTTCCTGCCTTCCTTGGCAGATGCCTGGCTTTCAAACCCGGAGAGTCATAAATAAGCTGCAAAAGTTATGAATGCTGCCAGGATTTGGGATGAAGCCTCTTGGATGACTTGAAGGTGTAAAGATGGGAATTCAACTTGGGTCTCCACTCAGGGGAATGGGCAGAAGCTGAACCCAAATGTGCAAATGCCAAAGGCCAGTTTGAGAGGGCCTTGGCAGCTTGGGATTGCAGGCAGACCAGCATTCAAACACCTGCTTGGGAAAGGGAATTTTATTATACTTGTAGATTTGTACATTATTTCCTGGCACCAGAAATACCTGTGTCTGTGCAGCTTGAACAGCTGTGCTCAGTGTACAAATTTTCTGTGTGGGGAACAAAAGAAAAAGGAAGCCATGGTGATGAAGACAAGAATTGAAATGCAAAAAGCACTCATTATCTCTCCAAATAGATAAATGTCTACTCTGTGTTGGGCTTTTCCCTGTATTTTGGGGAAGTTGTCTTCTGGTGTTAGAAGCACTTCTTTTTAGCATTCACTGTCCAGATATTTATGAAAAAGAAAAACCCACACCACCTTCTTCACTTTGGTACAGATTTAGCAGGTGAAACTTAATTTACTTCTTGCTTTGTTACAATATAGACAGGCAGATTAATAATTTCATCTGATACCTCTGACAGTATGCTTTTTTTTTTTGCTGCTTGAATTTCAGCAGTTGATTATAACACTGAAGACCACAATATTACCCTATTTTTGAAGGAGCTCTTTTGAGTTTTTCAAATCCCTTAAATACCTATCAAATGTTCCCATCATGAAAATGGAATGCAATACCATCTTCAGCACAAAATGCCATCATGTGGTGTAATGTTGGATTTTTTCCCACTGAAGAAAAGCACTGGTTTTGTGCTTTGCTACATTCTGTTAAGTAATTGACTTCAGGGTCTGCCTCTGTTTTCCCTCACTTCCACTGACATTGGTAATCAGGAGCCCTTTGCCAGGTTTTCCAGTGACTGTATGTGACAAAACCATTTTTATTAGCCACATGTAGGGGGTAAATCCTGCTCAGGTGGTGAACACTGCTTTCCTATGAAAAACTTGCAGTTAAATTCATAACAGATGAGAATGTGTGTGCAGGTTTGAAAAAGGCAAGACATCACATTTATTTTTTCCTTCCTCTATTTTCTCTGTTACCAGAATATTTTTCCTTTATTTCCCTGGTTAACCAACTTTGTACTCTTGTAACTGAGCATTTTGTGTACAGTTTTTCTTTCTAAAGTTCATTGAACATAACTACAGATGAAAGAGATTTTTCTCAGGATTTATCTGCAGGTAGAGAAATTTTGTGAAAACCCAAACAAGCAATAGTCTCTTTTGTCAGTGCACATGTAGACCAGAGTCTCATCTCAGTGTCCCACTGTCCAGAAGCTGTTTAAAAAGAGGAGCTGCTAATATCCTAGGTGTCTTGCTGTGTCATTTATCTTAGTTGAGCCAGACTCACCAGCAATGTGAGGAATTATGCTTTTACACTGATGAAGTAAAATTTGATGCTAAACATGCTTTTGGGGATCTTCTGACACTAAGGTAAAGTCATGTGCCTGCTTTCCACTTCCCCCCTGCCCAGTTTTTTTTCTTTTTATGAACTGGTTGCTGCTTGGATAATACCCAAGCTGGATTATAGAAGATTTTAGACTGAAAGGACTTCACGGTTTCAGCTGTGACTCCCTTTAAACACACAAATCCCTAGGCTACGTGCTGTTCCTGCTAAAGAAATTGCAAACTAGGAACACAAAAGTTTAGGAAACTGTCCCCAAGATAGCAGACTCCCACACTGGGGGTTTAGGAAGAATTTAATTTAAAAACCTAGGCCCAGCCTGATGAGCAGATGAAGAGCAATATGGCATAGGTAAGTAAAGAGCAGTCTGTAAGGAAGTGCTTTCTCTGTCTCTGGCTATTTGACCTCTCACTCCAAAGGAAGTTTTGGGTGATCTATCAGTGGGAACTTAAGTGTGAAAATCAAGTCAGTTTGAAGGGGAGCCCTATGTCAGAACAGTTTTTTCTTACTTCTCTATTGGACAAGTGCATCTTGTTTTTGCTAACCTCTGCTGGTAAAAATGCTTCTTTGTGTGTCTCTGGAACTACTTGTTGCTTGCACCTTACACTTTTGTGTTCTCTCTGTTCTGTTTCATATTAGCCTTGTGTAGCATGTCTGAAATAAAGTTGGGCATGTGCTGTTTGTAAGTTCTCCAGTCAGGGGCTTCTAATCCTTCCACTGCATTGCCTTAAATAATTTAAAATGCTATCTTTCTTGCAGGTCTTTAGCCCTGAGCCACTGAGCCTTGGTGTGCTGACCCACATATAAATGACCTGTTAGCTGAGCTGGGTGGTTGATAACCTGAAAAAATGGCATGCTGCCCTTGGAGCTTGCACTGCAGAGGCTGCACTCCATAGCCATGGGCTGTAACAATTCACAACACAAGGGGATTGGCACAGCATTGAGTCTGCAGCACACATAGTGCTCAGTGAGCATTGGATTCAGCATTAGCTTTCTGCCCTGAGCAATGCTGTGTTTTGTGTACTCACTGGCAGGTCCTACATATGTAAATGTCCACTGTTTGGAATACTAAAATAACTTAAGGGTGACTGTGGTGGCTCAGACTGAAAGTCTGCCTAACCTCATGTCCTGCCTCTGATAATTATCAGAGGAGTTTGTGGACTTACAGGATTACAGAAATTTTTAGTTCCTGCTGGCAGGTGCTGCAGTTCTTTGGTGGAAGGAGAGTCTTACTTTTGAAGGGAGTGAGTTATTCTCTATATTTATTTCTGCGTCGAAAATGAGTTGAGAATATACAAAATCATGAGAGCAGAAGGGTTGCTCTTGCCTGCAAAATCCATTCCAGCCTTCTCACAAAAGTGCTTCCATTAATCCAACAATCTTGTCTTTGTATATGTGCCTTGCTCTGTATGACAGTTTAGATATCTTGGACTTTGAATTGTTAAAAGAAATAAATTACTGGATATACATAAGACTGAAAACTATGACAGTCTCCTATGCCCCTATGAGATAAAAACTAAATAATGTTCCCCCCTGCCAATCCCATGTTTTTCTCAGCAGAATGATCCTTCTCACAAACTAGAGAGGGGAAAGACCTGTGTTGTCAATTTGTTCTGTAGGTTGGTGTTACTGCTGGCTTACTTCTTTGAGGAGTGGACCCTGAGTGCTTTCACACCAGTAGCTCTCAGCACCCATTGTTTCAACCTGAAGAGTGAGAAGCAGAGGAGCCTATCTATAGTCATTTCACACCCCTCAATTTTGAGAGGATCTCATTTCCTTGATTTCAGTTGGCTTTGTGTCAGGTTGATGTGTTACTGTTGAATGTTGTATCTGTCATCAGTGCATCTGATACACGGTGGGTGCTCTATGTGGATTAATATATATGGATTAATTTTGTGTAAGTTTTAATCTTGTCTGAGCATTATAGGCATTGTAAATTAGTATCCTTGGGCCAAAGTTGAATCTAAGACTGACAGTCACTAGTGGAGCTGGGCTGGCATGAATAAGTCTACCAAACCTTTGATCTTGGACTGTTTATAAGCAGTGATTAATCTAGAGTTTTTGTAATGGCCATCTCTCAAAATATTATTTTACATACTACTGGAAGTGTAACAAGAATGATCATCCTTGTGCTTGCTATGGTAAATGAGAATGTATTACAAACACAGCTCAGCCAAAATTTAGCCACCAAGGGATGTGCATTTTCTCAGTCTCCTGCAATTTGGCCTGTCTGGTCTCTTTGGAGTGACAATTATTTCTTGGTATCCACTTCTTCAGAATTTTTCATTGCTTTTATTGTTGAAGACTTGGCTGTGGGACAATGTCTTTTGCTTGGGGAGTGTAAGAGCCCTGAGCACTCTCCTCCCCTCAGGGAATGTGGGAGGACTCATTCAAGCCATGGGTTTATTGAGCCCCAGCACAACACCTCATCCACGGGAGGTTAAACCTGTGAGCACTGCTTAATGCTGTTTTAACACTTGCTTTGCAAACTTTCTTCCATACCTGCAGCTTCCTCAGACGTCTAAATGGGGGATTTATGATTGTTTAAAGCACCTGTGTCTGAGTGTCCTAATTCAGTGTCTGACTTCTGGAGTCAGCAGACATATTGGTGGTACTCACTGTAGCAGCTCTATAGCAGCTGAAAGCTTTGAAGCTTTTAAAAATGTTTTTAATGTTGAAAATATTTATAGCAATTGGTTCTGTGACAGCAAAAATTAAGTCCCGTTGTGGCACCAGTAATTTCAGAGAGTGTGATCCCATTATTAGTGGAAGTTTAGGCTGATTGCCTAGCAGATCACCTTTGGTGGGTGTCTGCCCTTTGAAGATGGGGTGAGTGCTAATGAGACCAGTTATTCTGTGCCTCACAGGCACAATTACAATTGGTCTGAATAATGTCATTATGCAACTGGATTTCCTGTGGATCATGCAAAGGGATAAATGGTGCACAAGCCTCATCGTTTTTGATTCATGCACCATTTGCCTCTTAGCTCACTCAGAGAAACACAGTTACTGCTGTTACACTTCATTTAAAAGAATTGCAACTTTTCAGCAGTGCAAACAGCCATTGTGTCTGAATTTATATTCTTCCCTAGCCAAACCTTAATGTACTGGTTTATATTTTCCTGATTGCGACCAAACCAAACTTAAGAGGGTTATAAAGTTATTTATTTCCCATTATTTGTTCTCCCTCTGCTGCCCTACAAAACTACAGAGCATTTTCCAAACTCAAAGCATAGCATATGCATTTCCACGATTTATATTATACCTTATTTTAATAATTGGGTAAATGATTGTATTGAGTGCAGTGTCTTGCTGAATTAAAGCTCAAGATGGGATTTAGGATCTGTGCAGACATTGGTGATTTCCAGCACAGCAAGCAGGCAGAAATTTCTAGATGCATGGAAGTAAAAATTTAAGCAAACATCACAAACTTTGTTGGGCCAGAAGAGTTTGATTAAAAATACTGGCTATTACACATTTTAGTGACCTTAAAGGGTAGCAAGTATTTAAACTGAGCATGCCTAGGTGCAAGCATGTGGTAGTGCAGCTCGCTGGGTACATGCAAGGAGGAATACTGAGAGTAGCCCTGGAGAAGTGCCAGCATTTGAACATTTGTCTTGCCTTGGTTTGGCTGGAGCTGACTAAACACATGTTGTTGCCTTAAACTGAAGGGAGAGGGATGCTAACAAAGATGTTTGTTGCTGTTGGTCAAGCTGAATAAATAATGGTCTCTTCTGGAGTAATTTATAAGGTGTCTGAAGTGCCATAGTATTACTTTATGTATTAAAAATGTCATTATAATAGGTTTCCTCTTAAAGTCTGTGTTTTCAAACTGTTTTCTCTGACAAAGTAATTCAAGGGTTATTTGTATCCTGTATATGTGTATTAAGGGTGCATCTGTGAGGGCTTATCCTGGAAGAGCTGCTCTTATTGGGGAAGCATATCCATGTCTTGGAGCCAGAGAAGTCCGAGCAGCAGGAGCTCTGAGTGGTCTTTCTTTCACTCTTTGCAATTCCAGGTTTTCCAAAGGGTTCTGCACTGGAGATGGGCTGTTTAAGCTGCCTTTTCAGTGCTGGGTCCAAATGGCACTATAGAAATTGAAAAAGAATCACTTTGGGACCAGCCCACAGGAGCTTTGCCTCACACTGCAGCAACATTAGCAGAGATGAGCCTCAGAGGTATCTTTTGGCATCAATGTCAAACTTAATCCTTGAGGGAACACTGCGCTGCAGATCATAGTGCACTAGATTTTGAGAGCAAGTTTTTCTCTCAGAATATGAGTCATACTTGAAAATATGTTTTCTAATCAGAGAGAGAAACAGTTTTGTTCAGAAATGTTGTTCCTCTCAAATAGCAGCCACCAGGGAGAGTTTGTTTTATGCTACAGTAATTTCTCTGCTGTATTTTGTTCTTGTTCATTTGCTCTCTTGAAAGAAATTTTTAAGGTGACTCATCATAGTAATAAGGATTATGCAATCTGGAGCTTTCTCTTCCTTGCAACTTGGCATGTTTATCATCTTTAGTGGGGTTTCTCTGACAGAAATGAGGAAAAAGCTGCTCTCTAGGTGAGCAGAGGAGCCAGAACAGGGCTTGGGTCACCAGGGATTTTGTCTCCTGAAGCTCTTTGGTCCTAGTATCATTGAGAGAAAAGGGTGGATGGTTTTTCATATTCTTATTTATCTTATTTTATGTAAATAAAGGGAGCAAAATGTTAAAACAATCCCAGTGCACCCTTTTTGTTTTGGCTGAGAGTCCTTCCCAGTAAAATGTTAAAAGGGTGTTAAAAGGCAGGATATACAGAGATCCTCTGCATTGGTAGAGAGCAGTGGAATTTCACCAAGGACTTTGAAAGAAGTAGAGCTGGGATTAGGCTAAGTGTTTGGCTCCATTTTGACATACCCAGATGCCTCATTTCTATTATTTATAGTCAAGGAAAAAGCCATCTACAAAGCTGTTTTCTGAAAATATTTTCACTTGACAAGATAATATTTTATGAGGAAAAACTGTATAACTTATGAAAGTTTTACAGTCTGCCAAACCCATAACCTCATTTTTGGCTTTGTTTTACCCTTGCTGATATTTTAAGATGTTGACCATAGTTATAAGTCTGTATATCTTCACAGGTTTGAAAATCAGGTAAGTCCAGACCAAATTAACTGGAGCTATTTCCCCACAGCCTTCTCCCAGCACTTGTCCTGTCAGGTCAGTCTCCATCTGCCCTTTTCCTAGACAGATAAAATGATCTAATTTACAAATCCACAGTTGCTGCTTTAGCTAAGGAGTCTCCAGAGGGATTCACTCTAGAGTGTCTTGGAATACAGCTGATGCAAAAGAGTATTTGTATATATTAAATGTATTTATGTCTATAAGAAATACATACACGTATATATGAAATGTAGAGTTCTTACTCAGTGAAAGCTGAGTAAATATTGTCTGAGCCCTGTCTCCACAGAAGAGGTATGGAGATAACTGGGCAGGCTATGGGGAAAACTGATGCAGCAGAAGAAGGTGTAAGAAGAGTGGTTTAGCTTTTTGGGGATGGCTTTAGGAGAGGAATGAAGGCAAGAAAACTGAAAGCTGCTTTTGATTTTGGTTACATGGCTAGCTCCTCTGAAGCAGAGTGAAATCTCCTCTTAAACAGTGCCAAGAAAGAGCTGTTCATTGATTAGGAGAAATTACACCTGCAGTGGTGCCGCTCCCTGTGTTAGCTGTGGAGACATCTCCGTGTGTGAGCTGGGAGGGGTAAGGCTCATGTGCAGGAGTTTTCCAGTGCCACATCCAGTGTTGAATGCAAAGGTTCATGGTGCCAGCAGAAACCTTGGGTGGTATCTCTGAGGCACACTGTGTGCTGCCAGCTGTGTGAGTTTGAGGTGTGAGCCAGGCATGTGGTACCCTAGTCCTGGCCCTCTTGTGTTGCAGGTTTTAGTAGAGCAAGTTCTGTGGAACTGGAGCCCTGCCTGCCTGTGGTGGGGCAGCAGCTGTGATCTGTCATGCTCAGGTGTCTGTTCCCTGTCTGACCCTGCCTGGCCTTCAGTGAATGCTAGTGAAATGGCTGCAGACACCTCTGTCCAAGTGACTTTTTTTTTTATTCTGAGCTGTGAAATACTGTCTGGGCCACATTTGTTTCTGTCACCATGTTATTCTTGTGTAAAGAGTGATGACTACCTGCAAATGTCCCACTTTGAGTGTACTAACAGGCCCTCCTATGGAACTGCAGGCCGTGCCTGCTCCTGGCTTACTTGGGAGCCAAGCAAGTAAGTACAGGAGTGTTTTATTTCCAAAGCTTGTTTTACAAGCTCTGGTGCTTGTTAATAAAGAGCTTTCTGTTGTTCTGGAGCATTGATCCTCCTGGTGACTGACAGTATTTGCTCTTCCTTCCATTTTGTTTCTTTATGTTTATAATTGTGTCCCATTCCTGTTTGAGGCAGTTTGGGAGGTAGCAGAATGTGGTGAACAGCAGTCACAGCCACGAGATGGCATGAGGAGCCTGCAAGGACTGAGAAGACTCTATGCTGCTCAGCAGGTCACTTGAGCTGAACTCAAGGATGGCAGCACACACCTGGCTACAGGATTGCAGAGGTCAAGGGTTGCATATACACCTTGTTTCTGGTTTGTGTTTGCTGACTGCTTTGTGGTTTTGCTGTTAAAAACTAAGCTTTCATTCAAAAATTAAGATTTCATTCAGAAGAAATCACAGTGGGCAGGCCATTGTAAGGAGATGGTTTAAAGACAGACATCTAAAAGCCTGGAACAAGTCAGGATCCTTCCACAGTATTTTTGTCCTCTTGTATTTACAGATGGCTCTTGGGATGCACTGATTAGAGACCAGTATCAGCCTCCTGGGTAATTGATTTATTGGCTTGGGAAGGAAATGATGATCTGTATGCAATTGGTAGCATGCTAGTACAAACTACAGTAATTGCATCCAAGTGTTATCTTGGAATGATGTGAAAGTGAGAGGCTGGTGTAGCATTGCAGCATGGCTGGATGCTGATGCTCAGTTAGATATATGTGTTCTCAGTCCTGAAAGTTATGTAGAGCATTTAAAAAATGTATTTTCCTGGTCATTCATATAATGCAAATTTTATCTTGAATAATTGATCAGGGAAAATCACTGCAAAGGTTCTATTTTATAACTATAGAGATAAGAGAAATTTATTTGTTGAGAGGCAGAAAAGTATCAACATGTGAAGTTAAGAGACAACATGAGGTGCCTTCTCTGAAGTTGGTGTTAGCATCAAAGTCTGATATCCCCTGGGCTAACTGTTGTTGCCTTACCATTCAGATCAGCTCAGGGTGATGGACTAGGAGGGCTTTTTGATCTCCTCCAATCCCATCTGTGATACAATCTCAACCCCCAGAAGAGGAGCCGTCTCTGAAAACTGCCTCTGCTATCAGTGGGGTCACGTTTCCAAATGAGGGGCTGTGATCTGAGTCACTTCCTGCACACACTATCTAAGGAAACTTTCCTCCTATCTTACAGGCAGTGCAAAAGAGGGATTCTGCTGGCCTTGGCAGCAAATGCAAACCATGTTCTGCCAAGAAATAGCCTTTGGCTGTTTATTGTTGTAGCTGGTTTTAATATTTGTATGCTGCAGATAAGTGAATGAGAATAAGTAGCAGAAAAATATTTATTTTCTGCCCCTTGAGTTTATGCAATGAAATCAACACAAATTTATGTGGGGGATATAGTGGATTTAAAGCTGCTGTCTAGTCCAGAAATCATTTTCAGGTGACCCACAAATAGCATGTGTTTGGTTTTTGTGCCCAGTAGCCTGGCTTTGCTTCCAAAGCCTGAGATGCTTGCCAAGCACATGGCCCAGGATTGATGTTTTTTTATCTCATTTGCTTCACTGAATTGGTTGCATTCAATTATTTTCACTTAAATGTATGTAGGAAGAATTCATTTGCATAATGCATATGTTATATGGATACACATCCAGCCTGCAAATGCAAATTAGACATTAATGGGGACTCAAAGAGCATTTGAGATTGGAGATCTTGGTCAGTCCCACTGACACCAGGACATAGATGGGTACTGGGCATCAGCAGAGTCTGCTGGTCTCAAGGGGCCAAATTTCTGAATTCCTGGAGTGCTAAATGCAACCCTGTGGCCTTACTGCCAATCTTGTGGGCCTGTGTAGTTCTTCCCTCTGCTCCTGCCTCCTCTGTGGGCTGGTTGTGCTGTTGAGAGCAGCCTGTGCTGGCCCTGACACCTCTGTGCATTGATGGTGTCAGCAGGTGCAGCTCACACTGCCTTTGCTGAGCAGGCACACCCCTCTGTCAAGGAAAAAGTCTGTGCAAAGGTGCACATCACTTCTGTGCCATGCCTAAACTAGTGCAGAATTCCCCCTAAGAGGTGGTCAGCCTTGATTTGCTAAGCATGCTTGATATATATGCTATATTCTGTCTTTTGGAATGTCTGCAGTGCCTGTTGGGTAATTGCCTGTCCATTTTAGACTCCTTTGGACAGTCCCTGGAGCGTTTTTGTGTGAGGAGGAGACCATTCCTAAAGCAGATATTGTCTGGGAAATGCCGTGTGTCATTGGCTTTGTGTTTATTGACTTAAGGGGAAGATGAGATTAATATAGTTCCAAAATGGGTTTCTACCAGTGTGCAGCAGTATGACACATCTCTCTGCATTAACAAGAGAAAGTCCCAAAATATTACTGTGCTTTTAACATGATCAATCTTGCAATGTGCTTGTTAGGGCTGCATGTTCTCTTACACCTTATTTGCAGGAGCTGGCGCAAATGCCTGGGCTCTGAAGTCTGACTTGACACTCAGAGCCAAACTGAGGTGCTTGGGGAAGAAAAATCCAGAGCCTCTGGTACTGATGGTAGGTGCATGAAAATGGGATCCAGCTGTGATGCATGAGCTTCTCCCAGCTGCCAGAAATGGATGCCAGGATGTTCTTGGTGGCTCATGCTTTTCTTGGCTCCTGCTTCTTCTCCTGCTATGCCAATGTATTGACCTCGTGCCAGTGTTGGCAACTCCCAAGAATAACAAGGGATTTTTGTGGGCCTCCTATGAATTTTCTCATGGTAAAAATCTCCAAATGTGAGAAGAAACAAATTGACATTTTTCTGAGGAATCTCTGAATAAATAACGGAGGGCTGGCATGTGGAGTTATATGTTTGCCATCTGCTTGGTAGCATAGCCCCTAGCAAATTGTAGCACATGTTCATTCTGGTGAGTAAAAGTGGATTTGTTGCCATGGGCAGGTATTGCATTGGTCCAGCTCTGAGCATAAGTATGGAAAATGATGAGCCATATAGTGGGGAGGTTTTAATGAAAGTTTCTCACATCAGGAGAGGAAGCCTAATGAAAGCAATAAATTCTTTAAAACAAAATTAATGGGCTGCTATAAAAAAAGTCTTTAAATTCTGTGTTGGTTGTCCTGGCTTTCTCCTAGACAGGGTTAATGTTTGCAGTGGCTGAGAGGGGCATGGCCAGGACCCATTCTATACCACCTAATGTCATTGCTGGGGGTGGGAGAAAGGGATTCTCTTGTGAGGAGAAGGGGTTCTGGTGGAGGAAAAAGTGGCACAGGAACCATCTGGTATTGTTTGTTGTCATGGGCATTTTTGCATGTGGTTCACTCTTTTGTGTACTTTGTTATTATTACTGTTGTTCCCACTGTTAATTTTCTTACCTCATTGCTATTTCCAGTAATTTTTTCTTATTTCAGTCTGTGATCTTTCCCTTTCTTGTCTCCCATTGGGGGAGCTGAGGAGAAGCAGTGTGGGGTTTTTTTAGTGAGAGTATGAAATTGGAGAGTACCATTCCTAAACCATGACACTGCTTTATCCCACCTCATTTTATTCTGTTGAGGTTGTGCATTCTTTTCTATTCAAGATTTTTTTTTTAATTCTGTGGGGGTCTGAACAGACCATCCTATTGGAATGGCACCATGTACTGTTTGTGTGTTCTCTGAGGGTGCTTATTGGAGGTTTGTTTCTCCAGGAAACAAAATGAAGTCACCATAGCTAAAAGAATTGCATATGCCTTTTATTTTATTGAGTTAAGAAGTGACTTTTCAGTTCCAGCTGAGAGCAGTTGGGAGGTTGATGTGGCTGTTGTCTCTGTTGTCTCTCCTGACAACAGGAGGGAAGTATTCTGAATTGGAAGGAGAGAGAATTAGACAGGTGTAAGTCTGGGTAACAAAAGCCCAAGATGGGGATGAAAGGAGTGTGAGTAATGTGTGTATCATTTAACTGGGAGAAGTTGTGTGAGAGATCGAGGAAAAAACACCTTGATATTACTTTGGGAGAGGTTTGCTGCCTTGGGAGCAGCAAACTGTGTATAAGCTATATTGGCAACTCCACTTTCTCCAAACAAAACATTGGAAAATGTTTGTTCTCATTTAGTTGTTTGACAGTACTGGCAAGGCAGCCTGGAGTGTGTTAAGTGCATAGATGTATGTGGTGAGATCAAGTCTGAAAAACTCCTAATGCAATTTTACAGGACAAGGAATTGAACACATTTTAAATGTGGTAGATAACAACTGGCGGTGGTGCTAATAACAGGAAAGGAAACAGGCTGGGGAGGGGATTGTTTTGGAAGCAGGACCTTTTTCCACAAAGCAACAATGATTGATTAATAAACCAGGAATTTTTGTTAGTTGGTTTGTTTTTGTTGGTTTTTTTTACCTCCATGAAAACAGACAAAGTAAAGATGCTCTAATGAGCTCTCCAGTGACATTGTTAACCTGGTCGGGTTTGGTTTTGTTCCTTTGTCTGCTCATGAAAGGTGCTGAGTTGCTGGCAGCCAGTTTGAGTCAACTTTTTCATCAGTACACCCTCAGGTCACTTCCAGAATATTCCTAACTGGCCAGCAGTTGCCTTGGACTGTTAAAACTTGATTTTTTATTTCTTTTTTTGGGTTTTAGCTTCTCTGAGAAGTCTTTTAACAAGCATATCTGTTAGTGAGAATTGTCTGAGCTCCTGGCTCCTCAGCTGCTGATGATTTACCTTGTTTGGGATATCTCACCACTGCCAGTACAAGTTATTGACTGATTTTCATCTTAAGTGGCAAGTCAATTGAAACTTTTTATTGGTGTTTTTGTTTGGATATTAAACATGGTATTTACAGAAAGAAGTGTCATAACAAAGGGTGGGTTAGCTTTTGCTGTAGATAGCATCTGATAAGGCTACTTGTAACTTTCTGATGAACTGCTGTCTATTTGTGACACCTTTTGCTGTTAATACAAAAAATGCTTGTAGTTTTAAAGAGTTCAAAATCCCCTTTCTCATTAATAGAGGTCTTCCCTTTGAAAAATACTGCTATACTGAGGACAGAATGTTCTGTACTTTTTAAAATGAGACTTTCCTTTCAGAAGAGACTTCATCCTTTCATCTCTCATTTTACTGTCTTTAAAAATGAGTCCCTTTGTGTGAAGGAGAGCAGCAGCACACAAAGGAAAATGGCTTGTTCAGTGTCCAGCAACATGCCTTGGATAGCTGCAGTAGGAACTAAACTCTGTAGTTCGAGAGTCCAAGTTTCTTTAGGTTTTTCTCTGTTTTAGTTGTAGCTGACCTTTCAGATACAGCTTTTTTGTGACTGTCAGTGAGAGTTTAGGTGGTTTCTTTGCTCTGGTTAAAGTGAAAGTGATGCTGAATGTCAGGTGTTATTTATCCCAAAAGGGAAAATAGAATGACTTTCTAGCAAATCCAGTTTTTTTGGAATGTATCGTTTCAGAGCATCTCTGCAGTGAGCCAGTGTTTCATAACACACTATTGATTTATTGTTCAAATGCCACAATCTTTCACAAGGAGGTCAAATGATGAAATTTATGGAGAATTTATGGCTTAAAATGAAGGAGAACATATATACATCTCTAAAATGACTGAAGTTAAGTTACAGGATTTAATTTTTTTTTATTGAATTGGGAAAACTGGTATTTCATCATGTACACTTGAACTGATGTCGTGCACACTCTACCTGTTGTTTCCTAAACAAAAACTCTGAAAATGTACTAAAAACGGACACCTAAAATACTTGCTGTAATATATGCAGAGATGCTTCTGAACAAAACCAGGGATTAGTTTGGGCTGAAAAATTATTTCTTTGGTAAGAATGGCATTAAGTTGTTCATTGCTCGCACTCAGCATTTTGAACTCTGTCATCACTAATTAATCTCTTAGACTTGGGCACTGTAATTATGCAAGGACAGATGTTTTTGGCAGCCATTCTTGTGGAGATGTATTCATGAGCTGATGTAAAGGGACTAGGTACATGAGATGGCAATTTTCAGAGCAAGATGGTCAGATGGGAATACCTGCCAGCTTCATTTTCTGGGGGCTTATGCAAGACACAGTTTAAAAATAAAAAAAATTGTCCTCCAGTAATTGAGACACAGATTATAAAATACAGGTTAGTCAAAGCCCTGCAAAAGGCTAACATTGAACTGGCTTGGGCTCAGTGGTATCACAGGTTCCTCTGAGATGTCTGCAGCTTGGGTAACTTCACCAACTGCCCTGGATGGCTTTCTTGGTTATCCTTGGGTACTGAAAGCCAAGATGATCTGCTGTTACGTCCAGGAATATCTGCTGTTACCTCCAGGGATATCTGCTCTCAAGCCATTGTCTCTGGGGACAGTCCTCTGTCTCTTGCAGGATATGAGGGGGAACTGGGGGCTTGCTGGTGTGCCTTAGGGTTAGAGACACAAATGAGGTTAAATGTTGGCATCCAAAGCTATAATACAATTGTATTATTTATAAAAGGGGAAGGAGCTTAGAAAAGTAGGGAAAATATCCAGAATAATTGTGAGATGCACAGGAAAGGGGTTTCCACCTGTATGAGCCCAGCACTGGCTCATGAGTATGATGGGGGAGGTCTGTGTTGAGTGCAATGGGTCATGCCTGGTAGAGTTCCTCAGAGAGCTGCCCAGTGAGGGAGCAGGACCAGCATGGAGGGACACAAGCAGCCTCCTAGGAGCAGCCAGGACAGCACAAGACAACACAGTACAGAAAAGATTCTGGTACTATTGTGTTGGGTTTGTCTGGCCTGGCTTTCAGTAGCAGAGGTGGCTCCTGTGAGAAGCTGCTAGAAACTTCCACCATGTCCAGCAGAGCCAATCCTTGATGGCTCTGAAGATGGACAGGCTGCTGGCCAAAGCTGGGCCAATTATAAATGATGGTAACACCTCTGTGATGACATATTTAAGAGGAAAATCAAAACCAAGTCGTAGAGTTTTTCTTTTAGTCAGAGAAGAGGAGGAGGTGAGAACATGTGAGGGAAACAACATGGAGACACCAAGGTCAGTGGGGAAGAAGGGGCAGGAGGTGCTCCAGGTGTTGGAGCTGAGGTTCCTCTGCAGCCTGTGGGGATCCATGGAGGATGCAGAGATCCACCCCCAGCCCATGGGGGAGGTGCCCACACCAGAGTGGGTGAATGCCTGGAGGAGGCTGTGATCCAGGGGGAGACCTGGTGCAGAGAGAGGCCCCTGCTCCCTGGCTGGAGCAGCCTGTCCTTGGGGGGCTGCACCCCATGGAACAGTGACCCATGGCACAGCAGATTTGGGGGCACTGTCTGCCTGTGGATGGGACACACATTGCAGCAGTGTTGGGAGAACTGCTGCTCCTCAGAGTGGATCCATGCTGGAGAAGATCACTGAGAACTGTCTCCCATGGGAGGGACCCCAAGGTCTCACAGGGAAGGACTCCTCTCCCTGAGCAGCAGCAGAAAATCTCGGTGATGAACTGACCAAAACCCCAGACTCTGTCTCCTGTGCTGTCGGTGGAAGGAGGGAGGGGCTGAGGGGAAAAGGTGTTTGAAGGGCTTATTTTATTTCTTATTATCCTCCTCTGACTCTATTAATAATAGATTTACTTGATACCTTTCAATTTGAACCTGTTTGGCCCTAAGAATATTTTCTCCCAGTCCTTATCTTGAACTCTTTGTTAATTTTTTCTCTCCTCTGCCCAGCTGTGGCAGAGGAGGGTGAGTGACGTTTGTTAGTGCCTGGTGGTTGGCCTGTGTTGGCCTGCTTGCCCACCTGGTATATCAACTATAAGCTCTATTAATAACTTTCAGCAGGGTAGCTAATTTTCTAAAATAAGCAGCTTTTAAAGTTTTTGTTATAGGCAATTTAGAACTTTAATTTTGAAACCTTAATCTTTGACTAGGCAGTGGAGAAACATCTCTTACTTTTTACTTGTGTATTACCACTCTTAAGGCAAGGAAGACCTGGAAAACAAAATCTCTACATGATGCAGAGAAATGCTGGTTGTCTTGACTTTTATAATGCATCTGTCAATTCTGCTCTGTGTTACTTGTGTCCATGAAGTGGGGTTGATTAACATGTCTGCTCATGGGCTTGTCTTAGCTCATGTTTGCCATCACAGGTTATGTATTACATCTGTGCAGGATTACTTGAGATTTTTTGTTCAGTCTTTGGCAGCTGGGTTGGGTGCTGCTCACTTGTCAGCTCTTAAAGTTTCAGAGGCAGGAGAGAAAAGGCTGCCTCATATCCTTGAGCTCACTGCAGGCTTTGCTCCTCATGCTTCTGTTCACACACCATCAATTTGGAAATAAAAATTATTAGGAAAACCTCTCCATGGTTTTCAGAGCACAGACAAGTTTGTTTTGTACGTTTCAATCCACATGTTGGGCCTAGCCAGGGTTCTGCAGCAGGTGGATGCAGAAGATCTCACACATGAACTTGTGACACAGCTCTGCAGTCAGCTGTGTTAAGCAGGTAGAGGAAGATGAGAAAATCTGATGTTACAGCTTCCTGATTTATTTGGAACTCTAAAATGTATTTGTTCATTGTAGAGGAGAGCAGAGACTGGTCTGACTTTATCTAGGTTGGTTCTTCCAAACCCTTCTTTTAAATCCCTTTTCTTTAGCCTTTGTGTGTATTGGCTTTGGCTTGTTGCTGTGATGGCAGTTTCCAAGGACTGAGGGGACCTTCACAGCAGCATCTTGGCAATAGGACAAATAAGTAATGAAGGAAAATACTGACATGTTGCTCGATGTCTCTGTGCCTGTGGTTACCATTATGACTAGGAAGCGATGGTGTGGAGGAGGAAGAAGAGGTCTAAGGCTGTCCAGGTTATTGTCACTGTAGTAAAGGTGATTTGTGCTGAAAGGCAGCAAGAACAGACTGGGAGAGGAGCTGGTATTCAAGGTTTTGGTTGAGGTTAAAGGCCTATTTGCACCCTTAAATTCTGAATGTCCTCAAAGCCAACTCTACAAGCATGCTGGCAGAAAGCTAGAACATTCAGTGCGTACCATGTGCATTGTTTTGGTTATTTTTTTCCCTCTACTGTTACTAAGCTTTTTACTTTATTTTTTTATCCCTTCTAATGTTAAATTCCCCCCTCTTAGTGTTGTGGTATGAGAGATTCCACTTTTAGTTTTGTTGATGCATTTGAAGTCTTCAAACCAGCCCCTGAGGACCTCCCCAGAAGTCTGTTACTATTGTCAGAAATAGCAGAACCCCTGTCCTGGTGTTCCTGTGGATTAGGTTGGACTAGATGCTCTTAAAGGTGTTTCCCAAACTAGTTAATTCTGGAATTCTGTGATAAAAAGCATTCTTCAGTGTTCAAACTCAGTGGTGTGTGAGAAGTTGAAAATGGTTCTGGCTTTTTGTCCCTAAGAAGCAGCATATCACTCAACCCTGATGTGAGATCTTTGGGTCTTAAGGTTTCATATAATAAAAAATGACAGAAAATTCCCAGTGAATATCAAGTTATTTTTGAGGGAGGAGAAGCCAACCCAGCAGATGACTGAACCAAGCTGCTCTTTGTAATGAGTCTCACAGGAAAATGCTCAGACTGTGGAGGGAGGGTTTTTTTCTGAGCTTGTGAACCACTAGGCAGTAGAGTCAAAATCTGGGCACTGATGTGCTGATGAGCCTTTCTTTCATCTGAATAACCTTATTACTTTGGGGATAAGGGGATACAGAATAAAATAGCTCTAGAGAGGTGCTGCCCACCCATCCTTGGAGAAAAAATTGCTAATCATATTCCAGTTGCTGAAAATATAACAGAGGCATATAAATGTTTAGATCTTATACCAAAATAGATTAGCAGTTTTAAGTGAAACACATTTAGCAAATTGTACAGAGCATTTTATGATGCAGAGATCAAAAATTAAATGAAAAGGAAGGGAATTAGTGCTGCAGTATATTGCTTTTTTCCCCCCCCAGTGACAGTAAGGGGAAGTTCAGATCCAACATAACTGATGAATGAAGAGCAGAACAAGTTGAAATGTGATTAGTGGAGTGTCAGATGAAAAAAATATGCCAGCAGAAACTCACTGCTTCTGACAGGCTGCAAATGCTCTGCTCTGGAAACAGAACAGCTTGATTCACAGTAACTCAGAACAGATCAGATGAAATGATGCTCTCCTTTGGGAAAATGCTGTGGGTATATAAGGAAAATCATCTAAGTGCCCCCACTTGTGGATGCCCGTTTCAGGGGCCCTGGGTGCCTTCAGCTGAGCAAGTACAAGATCTGTAAATAGGAAAAATTATCAGTTGTGCTGCTGCCATTGTGCCTGGAAAAGTTTTCAAGCTCAACCCTCATGGAGCCTGAATTCTGAGTTAATCAGGAACTTGTCTCTCCTGTTCAAAGCAAGTGGAAAATTAATTTGTCTAGCTCGATAGTTAAGAGAAAAAAAGCAAGTTAATGATCTGTTTCTGGCACGGGAGAGAGATGTGTAACTGATACTGAATATTCAGTATGTAAATCTATATGATATAAAAGAGGCAAACTTCCTCAAGGGGGAGAACGGAACCTCTTTTGATTTTTATTTTTGTAAAGAATGACTATTATAGATTTCTATGCCTCTTCATTTTCTAACAAGATTTTATTAAAAATAATCAGGATTAGAAAGCACATTTTAGCAATTGGACTGTATAGAAAGGGATATTTGTCAGAAATATCCCTATATAGGAAGGGTATTTTGGTTAAAGATTTTCTGGCTTTATACCACTGACAACTTCAAAGTGTGTTTTAGAATAAGCTTACAAATATAAAATATGTTGAATGTGCCTGTGGCTGAAGATGGAGATGATTCAGGTGTGTTATCAGACTGCAGCAAGTTTACTGTGTAAGATAGATGGACAGCTATGCTTCACTAGCTGGAAGATAGACAGCCAAGTCAATGTGAATTTAAAAGTGCTGTGTGAAAGTTCAATTAATGCCTATAAGAAAAGCAAATCAGAATAAAATCCTGTCACTGGGGTATATTCTGTAGCATATCTTTAAAATAATGTTTTCCATCCAAAACCATATAGCCAAAATATCAGCAATTATGTTGTGATAAATGTGCAATGTTTGGATTGGAAAATGGGATTATTTAAAAGCAAAGAAAGATGCAGTGTTGTAGCTAATCAAATGAATAAATTGGAGGTAAATTAAGGGCTGAGGGCTATCTTCTAATAAAATGAACTCCTTAATTTCCCAGGAGAGCAGACGCTGCAATACAGGAAAATGAAAGAGACATGGAAAATACTGGCAGATAAACAAGTGCATATTTTTCAGCTGTTGAATATTTGGGAGCCCCAGAGAAATTTTTTAGCTCTCAGACTACAGAATGGGTTGAGTTCTGGTATCCTTTGTGTTGGGAATAGGACTGGCCTGGCCTGTACTCTGGGTGTCCTGTGTATTGTTCTTATTTCACTAAAAGAAGGAAATCCTCCTCATCCATGTAAGAAGCACTTTATGGATGTACTTACTGACATTATCTTTTGCTGTTGGACCATGCTGTTCATAACTGCCCTCCAAATCCTTTTTAAGTGGGCTTCACATAATAGTTTCTCCAGAATATGTTTATTCCCTGAATATTTGGGGTTTTCCCACCGTCTGTGTTTTTTTGTTACTTGTGACAAAATATTTTTGCCTATGCTTGGTGATTTAATGCACAAATTCTCTCCATTTCGGTCATTATATTCTATTTTTATTTTTGCAAGAATTTTGCCTATAAAAAGTGTACAGAGGATGTGTATAAATCTGCATTATAAATAAATTCTATAATACATTCTTTAAATTTATATGAGACAAACACATTTGTACAACAGTTTAAAATGAGAGGTATCATGAAGATCCCTCTCTTCATAACTCATTTCAATCAGAGAAAGTTTTAATCCAAGGAATAGGAAATGGAGAGGGCAGAGGTTTAAATCCTAAGTAAGTTTTAGCTATTATTTTTTTTTTTGCAACAAGATTGAACTTGCAGAAGAGAGATCACAGAGCCCTTAGGACTGAATTCCAGCAGTGCCTTACTGCATCCCAATCTTGGGAAGCTCCCCTGTCCCTCAAAATCCCCAGTTCCTTGGTGGGATAAGAAAGCCAATAGTCAAGAGTGTCTGTCAGTGACTGGCATCTCTTTGCTTCCATCCTGGACCTTTGAGTGATGACATTTTGATGCAGGGGAGTTTATAAAGTGCTCTGTCTCTGTTCTTTGAGTCTATTTAGTGTAATTGTCTAGTTGACCTTTCTTCTGGGAGTAGTTGTAAGGCAAAACCACAACATTTTTCCTTCTGGATAGCTACCACCTACCTCTCTTTGCTGCAAAGGCATTTCTTGGGGATAAAATACTGGCCTTAGCCATAATTAATGTGCCTGACTACTATATGTTATTCAAAGGTTTGATGGTGAATTGCCAAGGGGAGGTGTTTATAATTCACATCCTCTGGAACATTATGCGTGGACCTTCTGTACAGAAGGGAGTTGAATTTCTGCCTGACAGTTTCTGTTGGTGAAAGGGAAGTTGGTGACGGGGCTGTGCTGCAGCCAAGCACTGCTCCTGTGCTCACCCACCTCCTCCTTCTGGATGCTGGACAGCTTTGTCAAGACCAAAATGTTGGCAAGAGGAGGCATTCATAGGGCTTTCATATAGCTGGATGTCCTACATTGGTTCAACTTATTCCTGGTCCAGGAATGGAGACACACATGGAGCTGAAGGTGGATTGCATGGTCCCCTGCTCTCCTTTTTTTTTGCCTTCTTTTGTATCTGCCTCAGAGAGTGTCAGCATTATACTCCCTTTGTTCTGGACACAGAATGAGGGATGTTTAAGGAGTTCTGTTTCTCCCCAAAATAGTTAGTTAAAAAAGAAAAACAATTGTAATAATAACTGCTGGAGGAAGAATAATTGATTAATTCTGGGTGCCAGCTGTACTCATTTTGTCATGAGGGACAGAAGCCCAGCTTATGTTCTGTGCACAAGTGGTTTAATTACTCTCTATATTTGAACACGTGCCCACTGACATGTTGAACTGACTGCAGTGAGAGCAGAACAACTTTGTACCCTGGTTCCATTGAGAGAGGCCATGAATCAGCCATGCTGGTGCTCTGCCTGGTGTTGAAAGGGGCATACGTGCATCATATTTCATTTAAACAAAAAGTTCTGTTAAAACTTGTTGAAAATCACAGTTTTAAACACTACCCTTGGAGTCAGGGAATGACAAGGCATGTTCTTGGAAATGTTGGGAATCAGCCTGGAAAGAGCACAGTAAATGTGGGCTGCTTCTTGCCTCTCCCTTGCACCTCAGCTGCTGTCAGCAAAGGGATACCAAGTCAGTTTAGTAGTTTTTACATCTTAAACTGATTTGGAAGCACTGAGACTCCAGTGGTGGGAATGGCAGCAGCTCCAGTGCTGTTAACTGGAAGGCTTTGTGTATGAGTGAGGAGCTTTTGAAAAGCGTGGATAATCTGAAATTAGCCTGAAACAGCAATATCTGGAGTACCTCAAATCTGATGTCCATGATGTATTCAATGTACCATGAAGCAGAATGGAAGCCAGCCAGTTGAATGCACAGCTGAGCCAGTTGGAGGATATGTGAAAGTATAAAGATTTGGACAATGCAGCAGGACCTAGGCCCAGAAAAGGAGCTGGGCTCAGTTGATCCTGAAGCTAGGCTTGCTGAGGAGCTGTTGAAGACAAAGCCAGCCTAAAGCAGCAGGTGAGATTTTTTTTTTTTTTTTTTGGTAACTATCATGACAAAATTTCAGCATAAATAAGCAGTCATCTGCCCTGGTACCTAGATGGACTTGAAGCTTTGATTACCAGCAGACCAGGAAGAGCACTGCTACCCTAAAAGCTGTGCAATTTCCCAGTGGAATTTAAAACTCCTTTCATCAAACAAAAGTTTCCACTAGTGAGAAAGCACTAGTGATCTGCACATAATTTGGGGTTGGCTGTGTCTTACAATGCAGAAGATATGTGTCTGGGCTGGGGACACTAGTTGACTAGTTTCCAGAGATTGTAAATATCCATGGACTCTTGTAAGTCAGAGTGTGTGGCATGAGGAGAAATGGGGCTTAAACTGCAGTGAGGCAGGTTCTGGGTAGCTACAGGTGAAATAATTAGGCAGTAGCATACATTGGTATGGCAAAATGTAGCACTTCCATCTTCTTCCAAAGTTTTTGATGAGAGTTCTTCCAAAGAACGCTGTGGAGTTCTTTGAGGATAAACCAGATGAACATCTTAGATGCACAACAAATGTCTGTTCTGCATTGCTAGGGGCTCAGTGGTGATCATCTGTGCCTTTTCTAGCCCTATGCTTGAGCAGTGCTGGGCTAAATATGAGTCCTTAGTCCTTATGTCTGACAGCAAACTCAAAGTGGACAGACATAATTGGTCTGTAATGATTGGTAAAAGTTGATGTGCAGCTGATGCTTTGGTAAACTTGGATTCTAGAATTGCTGTCTGATGTGCAAGAGACAAGTCTGGGAGTGGAAATGAGGGGCTTGAATATTGTCTGATGCATAACCCCTTCAGGAGATCCCCATTTCAAGTCCACTGGGGAGTTGTACCTGAGTGCTGATCTGTCTCGGGGTGGTTATTTTTCTATTCCCTGATCGTCCACTCTGTGCCCAGAGATGGTTACTGTAGTTTTAAGGTGGATCTGGGGGAGAGGGGGGAGCTTTGGGGCTCCTTGGTGGGCTTTTTCAAGGCCTCACTCTCCAGGTGTCTGGCATACCATGTGGACTGGATTCCTTTTTTTGCTTAGCTAGCTTGGTTTTTGTTAGCTTAGACAAGAAGTGTTCTTTCCCTTTCCCTGGCCTTGGAGACTGTGACAGCAAACCTTCAGTGTCTTTTTTTTTTTTTCCTTGAGTTGAACAGTTTGGTTTTGGTCTGAGATCAGAGAGAAAAACTGACAGGAGGTGAATCAGCTGGGGACTGGTGAGAAGGTGAGGGACTGCTCCATCCATCCCAGCCCCAGCCCTTGGAAAAGCTGAGCCAACAAGAGAGAAGACACCAAATCCACCAGCTTCATCTGCTGTGAAGAGGGGACCCATGCCAGAGATTCACCAGGTTCTCATCTGTTTTGCCTCAGCTGCTGCATGAACCCTTTGGATTTTTTCCCTTCCCCGAGATGGGAGCCAGAGCTGTTTGTTGGTTTTTTTTCCCTGCCATGTTGTGGCTGTTGTGTTGGTTGTGTGGTGTGGGTTTTTCTTTTTCTTTTTTTTTGTTTGTTTGTTTGTTTTTTTTCCCCATGGCATTTGGGGTTTTTTTTTGTGCCAGTGTGGTGTACATGTATTTGGGGGAGTAAGGTCTGACAATTCAATATCTAGCATTTTTTTTTTGTGCCATATGGGCATCCCATTTGTCAGTAAATGGTTTTTTTTCACTTTCATCCACTAGTATTAATTTCTTATTGAGAGAAAGGGATTGCTGGAACCCTTTTTTTTACAGGAAACACTCATTCCAAAGTGTTTTTCTCATAAACTTGTGTCTCTAAACTAGGACATAATCCCTGGCCCTTCTTGCAGTTCTGCTAATCAGTTTCTTGCTGATGGGTCTGTTGATGACTCCATGCAGAAAATGGGTTTTTGTTTCTTGTGGAAAAACCACAGTGTGGCTTCAACTTTCACTTGCATAACTTTAAAAGTATAAATTTATAACTATATATATAAACCAGTAGTCTTTGAGAATAGCTATAAGTTTCTGTGAAATTTCTGCATAAATAATTGAAATGAGAATATAAATATTGTATTTCTATGATTAACCTAGCTACATTTAATTAGCAGTAGATTCATCCTTGTAGATTGATAGCCTGTCAAAGGCAGGTCCTTCACACCTGCCAACTCACACTTTGCTGAGAGAAAATGAGAAGGCTTTGAAGTGCATTCTGCACCTCCAAATACTTATTTTTGTTGTCTTGATGTTGTTTTTTAAACAGAATTAAAATAAGAACCTCTTCACTTTTCCCCAGAAGACTCCCTTGCTATCTACTTTTTCCTTGCTTTTAGGTGATTGTGAATTACACAGCATCCTAAAAGCATGGCAGTATTTATACAGTAATTTTTTTTTTATGGAATAAGATATTTACTAGAATCAGATCCTTTTAACTGGCAATTTTTTGTCCCTTATAATTTCTTTCATCTTCTTGTGTGTTATAATTGATTTGCAGTGAATAAATCCAAATACTCATTCTGGGAAATTTTTTAGCAGTTCAAACAGCATTGCTAGCATTTCAGTGGTTCTCCAATATAACTGGCATACTAAGGTCACAGTTATCTTACATGCTGTATTCCCAAAGGTTTCCTGATGGCGCTTTGCATACACTGCCTGCCCTGTAGCCTGTAATATTATTCACAGAGACCTGGAGATGTTTTTGGGAGTTTTTATGTGCTTTCTCACTTGAATTTAAATGGCCTTTGTCTAGATTTCTTCTTAGAGAATCGAGTATATCTCAACATCTTTTTGTTCATTTTTGGGCACAGATTTATTGAAACATGCCCAAATGCAGATTAAGGCCTTCAGCACATTGCTGCAATTTTGAGCTTGCTTTTCCATCTATTAATATTTCCAGGGAAACCCGCACATTTCCCAACACCACAAGCTCCATTGCCCAGTGGAAAAGATGATAGAAGAAGTAACCAACTGGTTATTTCCATCCTCCTCAAAGCAAACACACACAAAATTTTGTACCACCCAGGGAAGTGGAAGAGGAGGTGCATGTCCCTGTGCAATGTGATTGCAGAGCTCAGAGGACAGCTGAGGCTTTTAGGAACCCACCCTGGTGGACTCAGCACCTCTAATTTCTGCCACTGGAAGAGAGATGATGTTTAACCCAAACAATTCCATAAGGGTAAGCAGCATCAGGAGCTGATCTTACTCCAAACACCTTTGCTGATGGCTGATAGTTTGGCATTCAAATTCTGCTCTACTTTTTGTAATCTTAGATCTGTTTTGCATAATGAAAATAATTCACAATTTTCTCCAGATGCTGAAATTTTGAAAATGAGTTATGACTGACCTCAAACTCTCCAAAAGGACCACTGTGGGCAAGGGGACCAAAACTACTCAAAATAAACAGCTGCGGTAAAGATACACCTATGGAGTAATGGTACTGAGAGAAGCCATTCAGAATTTTTATAATTCAGGCTACTGTAACAAAGACAAAGAAAAAAGAAAAAGTGTCCAGTTTGGTGGGCTTTGTAGGAACCAGTGGGGCATGATGCACCAGGCTGGGGCTGCCCCTGCTCCCTCCCTCTCTCCCCTTCACAGCATTGTGGCAGACTCTGAAAGGATATGTGGAAAATTCATGGAAAGGGGTCAAGTAATAGATTAAACGAAACAGTTATTAATCATGTTTGGTATTTTTCAGCATTTTTTGTCCTCTGTGGAAAATGGAGCTGCTGCCAAATTACTTGGTGAGTTTTTATCATTGCTTTTGTCAGGTGTTTGACTGTGAATTCAAAGTCAGTTCTTTAAAAGGCAAAATGTCGTGGAATATTTAACAGCACCAGCAAAGTCAGAAAGTGCATAATAATCCCTGTAATTCAAACCCGTGTTCATGTCACAAAAGAGCAAAGTACACCAAAAAGAATTAGTTTAATTTGGCAAAAGAAAAAAATCTGTATCACAGGTACTTTTAAAAAGAGATCAGCTTAGTACTGTGCAACAAGTGTAGCACAGGTTGTCAGTAAGATTGTGCAGACTTTCTTAGGATTCCAAAGAAAACCATATTTTTAGCAAGACAGTTATCTAGCTGTAAAAAGGCAGTTTAATCCTGTGCCTTTGAGGAGCTGACAGTATCTTGCCTTTTCTATTTGTCTTACATTTGGACAGATCATAATATTTCTTATAAGAATTTGTGGGAGGAAAAAAGCAATGGTAGTGAAATCCCTTGTGAAATCACTTGAGATTGCTTTTCACTTGCCTGAATAAATTTGATATCGATTTTTGTCCTTTTATAAGAATGAAAGGTTAATGAAAACAATCCCATTGCTTTCATCCCTTGGTAGAAATTATGTAATACATAGAGGACTGAGTCTTTTAGTTTTTCTGCCTAACAAAAATGTTAGTGATTAAGTATTAGCCTTATGAAAGATTAGCTGTTGTGATAGGCAAAGAGTTATGGTAGAGTATCTTCAAGAACTGTCATGCAGTGTATGACAGATTAATAACTCCAGACTTTTCATACTGTACTCACTAGCTATTTGAGATTGGTGCCATCAGGACTGGGATCTGTACTCCCTAGGTCTGCAGAGAATGTTTTATTTCTTATGACATTTAATAGAATCTAGAAGATACACTCTTGTATTTCCACAGGAGAGGAGGACAGTGGGGCTGCTCCCTAGTAGAGTCTTTGGAATGACTTTCCTGGAGGGAGACAACATCTGTAGAAGACCTTGAAGGTGTGATTTCAAAAGCAAAACTCTGTACCCCTGGCAGAAAAACCCCCATGGTGACACCTTGTTGTAGAATCCTTTCAGTGCAGGTAGGTTGGGGCAGCCACAGTGGAGCTGCAGGCTGAGCTCTGGGGGAGCCAGGGGCTGTGCCCTGCTGACTCTCTGTGTAATGAGGGTCCCAGGGACCTGTGGCCCTGCCAGGGCACTGGACACTCAGAGACACAGCAGGAGCAGAGGACCCCAGAGTTTTGTGCTCAGATATCCTTATAGCAGCTTGTAAAGGCCTGAGCAGATGGCTATGGGGTGATGGGGGCATGATGCAATGTCAGAGGTGGCACCAAAGCAGCTCCCTGTGCCTTGGTAGAGGTTTTCAGCCTTCATGTTCCATACACTCTTCTCAAGGCTGGCCTCTGACCAGGAGAGAAATACTGGGTCTTCCAAAACGTGTGATGCCTAGCAGAGGTCCCTCTGCCAGACAGAAGAGCAGCAGCCATTCTGGATCAGCCTTAAATGATTTCAAACCTACTTGTCTTTGTTTCTCTTAACAGTTCTTGAAAAAAGGTTCACCTTTATGAATGAGATGAGGGAGTTTAGACAGCCCCTGCCTTTGCTCAGGTCTCTGGCAGTGGGCAGCAGCTTTATTGAGGTGGCCAGCACCCTGAAACCACTCTCACTCACAAAGTCTTAATAATGACTGATCAGATCTATTACAACATGAATTATTTATTGAATAGGCTCAAGGAAAAACAGACATAAGGCTTTAACAGGCTTAGTTACTACACAGGATAAACTAAAAAGAACTACTGATAGATTGAAAAAAAGAACTACAAGTAGGTTAAAAAACGTAATAAAAGGTACCTATATTACAGCTAGCGAAGAAATAGTATAGATTAGGAGCGCGTTTCATTTACCAATGACTGATAGTGGTGCATGGAAGTCTCCTTCCTCTCAATCCCAGGGAAGTAACTCGAGGTGGACATCTTCACTTTCGAGGAGAACTCTCCACATGCTCAGAGAGTATGTAAGAGATTTCTGATTTTATGAAAATTTTAGTGGTCTTATATAGTTTGTGAAAGTGCTGTGTCTGTCAGTCATGGATTTTTGCTTATCTTTTCCCATGCATTCGAGGCAGGATGCCTATTGCTGGCTAAGGATATTTTCAGCCAGGATAACTCACCACAAGACAAGCTTATTCTGGCCTAGTTTAGCCTTATGGGTTAAAGAGAAACTTCTGTCAGGGGGTGAAAGGTCCTGTCACACCCTGAACTTGAAATCAGTCCCAGCCCTTAACCTTTGTGCAGATTGAGCAGGTTTCAGTAGAGATCAATGAACTCTGCAGCCTGCCTTTCTCTCCTAGGCTGAGATGTGCTTAGCCTTGCTTCTCCATGGGTTGCCTCTTGCTAATATTCGTATTGAGTCTGCTGTCCTGGTGTGTCTATGGACTCCTCTGCACACTGCAAGCTTCTGCTCACAAAAATGCAAGCAGGTAAGCTCAGTTCCTTTGCTATTTGCCAGCCATGTGCTCCCTTTGGGGCTTGAGTGAGATAAAGATTCCTCATAGCACGCTTACACGCAAAAGCGAATTTTTATTCAATCCATGCAGTCAGGTTTGATTGTTTTATAAACAGTTTTATAAACAGTTGCTACACCCACAATTTGTTTTAAGGTCTTATATAATCTTTGGTCCATAAATAAACCTCTGAGCTGGAAAGCAATGACCTGCAAGAAAGAATTACATTTCTACACCAATGGCTAAAGTTTAATCACACCTCCCAAAGCAGACAATTTCTGACAGCATGGCAAATTCATTTTCCTGAAGATACACAGTTGATAAATATAACATGCTGTTGGCAAATGTAGTAATTTTTCAACTTCTGAAAGCCTTTACAATTTAGTATAGCCAAAGAGACTGTGTATCAGATGCAGGATTGATAAAGAATTCCAATCTCCAATTGCACCAAAAAACCCCATCCCACGCAAGAACTTGGTTTGTCAACATCCCATAAGATCAATGATGAAAAACATGCTGCGAACTGGTGTTTCTGTTTGTGTCATTGTCCTATTTTGCTGCATTTTTTCTGTTAGAAGGGGCTTAAAAACAGCATCTGCCCAGTTATTGCAGTATAAGCATTCAAGCCAGCAATTAAAATATGAAATGTCTGTATGTACAAACTCCTGAAATGTCTTATTTACAGACTGTTCTCCAACAGCTGTAATTCAATATATAGTTTGTGGATTTGGTCTTGAAATCAATGCTTAACTCTATCTAACTCATGAACTGCAGATGAAGGTTGCTCAGGTTCCACCTGACCTGAGCTTTGAGCCAAGCTCCATGCTGCCCTCCATAAACACTATTATGATTAAAAACAGGTGTTTCTGGGAGTGTGGAGTTTTTCTTTCTTCTCTTTGCATAGGGAGGGAAGACACCAGAGGAACTCATATTATGGTCCTACTTTCAGTTTGGGATTTTATGATTAAAACAAAGGTAGGAGGCTTAAAAAAAGATAATTAGTAAATTCACTGAATTTTCTGTTACTGTTGCTTCTGTTTGCTTGTATTTCTTTGGCCATAGGGAAGTAGATCTCCAATGTGAGGCAATTGCCATGAGTTCATTACTCTAATATTTAATTTTTGCTTTTTGCATGTTTTATAAAGAACTTAGATTAAATTTTGAACGTTGAAAGTTTAATTTAATACCTGCAAGCCACTCTTCAGTTGCTCTTTGTTTACTTGTATTTGCATCCTACTTGCTGGTTTGGCTCTGTTGGAGATCCTTTTCTGTTCATTTTTATAAGGCTTCATTCAATAGAGGATGTTTGTAAAATCATTCTGGAGCCATAAGAGCTGGCTTTCTGTTTCTTCTTATTTCTCTGTTTCAAATTTGACCCCACTGTTGGTTTAATCTCTTTGAGTTTTAAACTGACATTTTAAATTAGTCTCCTTTTGCATTTTAAATAGATTAATTACTAGGTAGCACGCAGAATACCTTAGTGTGCCAGGCTGTTTCCATCTCTCTAATCCATATTAAAGTTTACCCTCTTGTCAGTGAGTGCTTAGAAAATCTCAACCCTTCAATGCAGATTTAGAGCCAGGTAGCTTCTACACCCTGTATTTGTTTGCTGGGTGAGTTCATTTAGACTTGAGGTTGTGCTCACTAAAGGAAATGGGTCTGGAAGAGAGACCAGATTAAAAGTGAGCGAAGGTCATTGAGTCTTTAATATTCCCCCTGAGTATTTTCTGTAGGCATTAAAAAGAAATCTGATAAATTTTGCTGTTCCAGTCCCACTTGTTATTGACACGTTTCCAACCTTCTACCAGTGCAGACCAGCGTGCTGACAGCAGCAGCAGCCACTGCTGGGCCTGGGAGCAAGCAGCTGAGGCTCCTGGTTCCAGCTGCTCTGCTTGCCTTAAGCACCATCATTGTCCCATTGCAATCTGACTGCCTGCTCCTGCCTGGAGAAGAGGCTCCTGCCTTTTTTACTCGTTATTAAACATGTGCTGTTCCTGAGACACTGGAAGGTGAGTCAGATGTTGTCCCTGTCTGGCTTTTTTTAGTGAGGGGACTGAGAATAGAGGGGTTGGAGTGCTTTGTCCTCATCACTTCCTTACTTTGAAAAGTTACCTTTGCTGTCTAACACTAGGATTTCTCAAAACCACTCCCCATAAATAAGTTCCTTTGCTCCTTTGACTTGCAATTCAGACACAGTTTGCATTGAAAAGAATTCAGAGATTTCCTAGGAAATCAACAGGTTTTGAAACAAAAAACTTAAGAAATGAGAGTATGCTTGCACAAAGACTCCCTAAGACTGTGTAGTAGCTATTCATATCTGTCTGTGCTCTTTGTCAGTATGTGTTTTGTTTGCAGTAGGTGTGAATACTTTGTGCTGGCAGTTGGTGCTAAAGGTCTGCATTTGTGGTGGGTGTTGTTGCTTTAGAGCCATTTTCTTTCAGCATTTTAGTGAGAAAGGAGTGCTCTGGTTTTGAACCTTGCTGAAAAAGACCCAGAACACTGACACAGCTGATAGCTCCCTTGTTAGGTTTTATTAAGTGCAAGAGGTGGCTGTTCTCCTGTGCCTGGGGGAGGTCTGCAGCTATTGCCAGCACTTACAATCCATGCAACAAATAGCTACGGAGAGAGCAACATATGGATTAAAGGTGTGACAGACCGCTTATTTATATGTCGAAATGCACAGGCCTTAAAGGTTGATTTAACTGGTTTGGATTTGGCTTGGCTGAATTTCAGTAAAGGCTCTTTTATGAAAATTATGTCACCCTTGTAGAATAAGGTGACTTTGTCTGGACTTAGTAGTGCTAATGACTACATAGTCAAGCAGTCAGCTATCAGTAGGAATACTGATAAAAATAATAAATATAAAGCTGGTAATACCCAAGGATTTGTGAGAATATTGGTAATGTAATAGGAGTTTATGTACTCAGTGAAAAAAAAATATTCTGTGAACCACTAGGATTTTAGGAATGGGTAGGAAGTACTAACAGATATTTCTATATTGATGTGATGTAAAATGCACGTCCTCAAAAGTTATCATCAAATGGATTTGATAGGAAAGATGTGTGCTAATGTCTTTACAAACAATGAGTCTTAATGTCTCTACCAACTTCAATCCACAGGTTTGTTACGGAACCCAGACAGTTTAAATCCTGAAACAGCAAATGGGTCCACACAAGCCTGAGTTTCTGAACTTGGGGGAAAATGATATATTTAAGGGGGAATATATGATGGGTGGTTTGGGAAGGCTGTACCTTCCTAGTGCCTCAGCCCATGGGGAAAGGAAGAGGGCAGAGTACAGCAGGGAGCTCAGGGTAAAAGGGGCTGTGTCCTCCCAAACCTTGAGAGCAAAAACCCTGTCTGTGGATGTGTGCCCCAGTTGACTGTCTCCCTTTATTAGAATAAAGTTGCAGGACTCCTCTTTGTGAATGCTGGCTTTGCATGGAGCGATTTTCCACACAGACTGAAGTGTCTATCTAATTCAGATAACTTTTCCGTATCATCATGACCTTAGCGATTTTGTTGCTCTATTCTTGATATCCTGTATAGGATGGGCTTGATATAGGACAGACTAGAAATTCAGGAAATATAAAGGAGTAGCTGGGTAGAAATGTGCTGAAATGTGAAAAATGCTATTCTTGAGCCTTTTAAAATAGAGGCCTTTCTGGTTATCTCAACAGGGCCATTATTTTTAAATATTTTCCCCCAATGCCATTTTTCTCTTTGGTGCCGCTGTTTTATTGTAGTTGTTTAAAATAATAAGCTCAAGTGAAAACGCTGATGCAGTACAGCATGCTGCACTGCCAGTGCTGAGAGATTAGATTGGGGTGTTCAATTAACCCTGCAGCTATAATTTAAAGCAGGACTTAGAGCAGATGTGCTTTATGCATAACTTGCTTCCTAATGCAGGGCTGATGTACCTATTAATGAGCAGAAATGGGAAGTGGAAGGTCTGTTTTATTAATCGTGCTAATTGGTTATTTAATATTTGTGTGACACAATGTCATGTAAATTATTAGCTACACTGTCAGAAATAATGCAAAGCCAGAAACAGTCTGACTTGTACAGAGAGCAGTGAGTAGCTACTCCTAAATTATGAATGACCAGGAGAAAAGTAATCCAAAGAACCATCTCTGTGCTTGAAGGGGATGCATGCATTGTGCACCTGGATCCCAGTGACTGAGAAGTGAGTGTGCTGTACCCACAGCACTGAGTCTCTCTTTGGGCTTTTGAAGGCCTTTGGAGCTGCTTGTCCCTCTGGTGGGGGGTACTCAGGTGTGCTCTGAAAGCTGCTGTCAGCAGCAGGAAAGTAATGAGTGCCCAGGGCTGCAGCAGTGCCCAGGGCATTGGGACTTGTGCAGGTTTCATGTTTTAACACAGACCTGGGAAAAGATGACCTTATGAAATTCTGTGCAAATATGCTTCCAAGAGACGATGAAAGGTCCCCAAAGTGATCACTGTAGTGGGTCCCTCCTGTGGGGATGGCCCTGCTGATTCCCAGTGCCTGGAAAGCAACAGGACTCCTTTGGCTTTGAAGATTCAGAGGGATTTGCTCATTTTCCTCTCCCGTCTTCTTTCCAGGCCACCAGACCTGTCCAGTTGAAGGACAGATTTTCCAAGCACAGTCTTTAGGCTGCAGGGTTTCCTCTGTACTTCTGGCTTTCATGTGACTTTTATTATTAATTGCTTTAACCTAAAGGAAAAAATGAAAGGGAAGAAAATCAGCAATGTGTTAGAGTATAATGAGAATAGAAAGCAAAAGCATTTCCAGGAGGGAAAGTGAAATACTGAAGAAAGTAATAAAAGGAAAGTTGTATTTTTTCCCCCAACATATGCTAAAAAGTAAATTACTAAACACTAGGCTGTGTTGAGAGTTTGGTCTGTAAATTTCCAGTAGAAAGTCTGAACTGCATTTCAGGCTACAGGAAGTAAGTTTTTTATTGCTGGTGCTAGCAAAACCCAGGTGGTAGCATCTCACCCAGGGTGTATCAGCAAACTAAATCATGTGTAACTTCTACTTGACCTACTCCCAAAGAAGTTCTTATATCAAAGTATGTGAGAAATTTCCTGTCCAGAGAAACTGATACATCTCTAGCACAGTTCAGCCAGAAGGTGTAGGAGATCCCCACAGCTTCTTGAGGAGAACAGAATACAAGAGAGGTGTTAAGCAAAATTAATTTTGCATCATCATTGCCTTATTCTGCAGTGTCATTGATTCATCCAATCTACATCTTCCATGGTGCTGGGGTAAATGTGCTCATTTGGCAATTATCATGTAAACTGTAGAAATTAACCCTGTTTTGTTTCAAAGTTGTTGGTTTCTTTGCTTGCTTGCAATCTATATGAAATGTTTTGTGCACATGGCAAAAGATGAGTGGACAAGAAAAGTAACTGCATGCACACACTATTGGACTTCTAAGGCTGAAGGGACCTCTGTGATGTTCTATTCTAATCTAATTTCTAGTCTTCCAGGGCCTTGGACATTACTGGTGCATGATTATTGCACTTGGGAGCCTTGTTTGCCATGTGGAGATTGGGGCAGCTGATATGCATAGTCATGGTAATAACCCCAGAAATGTTGTTCTCATTCTGTTAGTCATTGAAACACTTTTAATCTGAAATGCTGAAATGTGTACTGGATTCAATAGAAATAAGTTTCAAATCCACTTCACTTTATCCTGTATTGGAATGGAGGTGCTATAAAACATTACTTCTTCAACTGAACCTTGGTTTGCTTTTGCTCCTTCTGTAGTGATCCTGCAGAGATTTACACCCTTGTTTCCAATGTTTAAATACAGTGGTATAGATTATGTTTTTATCTAGTCTTAGGAGTTGAGGCTTTGTCTTTATCAGATTTTACAGGAAGAGTGTCTCCAGTACTTCAATAAGTTGTGATGATAATTTCTGTGGTGTGCTTGTTACTTTGATTTATTTTTATTTTCAACATGCATCCAAGTTCTGGTTTGTAGTTAACATTAGCCAGCATAACTTTTAGACATTGTCTTCCCAGAGACAACTGATAAATGGGCTTTTAATAAGAGAAATCTTGTTTTACTTTTATTATTAAAATATGGCCTCAATACTTAGTTCATTACATTCACATAACTCTTCCAATGTCTCTTTATTTTTGAGGTTGTAGTCACTGGCATAGACCAGGCTTCATGTTCATACCTGACTGCCAAATCTCAATGCCCATCAATGTTAGAAAGTGCTCACCCTCCTAATGTTTGCCACTGTGGTGTCCATGAGGAGCAGTATAATTAGCCTGGGAGTTAGGTGCTTTTCCTACAACAAGCGAAGAAGCCTAAGATATTTAATTAGCTTAGAACCAATTAGCTTGATTTTTTTAAAGATATTTTTTTCTAATTTTATTTTGAAAATTCTGTTACTTTGGGTAGGGGGAAGGTAATTATAGTTTTTGAAACTGATGCAGTCTTGACATTTGAGGAGGGAGAAGGCAAAACAACTTGTGATCCTTCTTCTAGTTGTAAAGGTAGCTTTTTGGTAACCTACCCAACTTGGGGCTGCTCAGAGGCATTAAAATGCTGCTTGACAATCTGGATTTGTATATCTCATCCCTTCATTTGTGTACCAGTAGAATAAAACCTATAACTACTACACCAAATATAATTTGGTTATAGGTTTATTCATATTCATGACTCTGTGAGGCTGAAAATGCCATCTCAACAGAGTACAGTTACTGATCACATGAAGTGACTGATCTTTAATTGGTTTAAAATTATGATAATCTTGGTTTCACTTCCCTGCAGAGGACCGCTGAAGGAAAAAAAAGTCATATTTTGTCAGAGCCCATAAAAACACAATTTCTAATATTAGCTAAAAGGGACTTTGGGTTCAATTACTGTAGACCAGGGTTAAGATTTTATACAAGATCAGTGCCAGTTAAGCAAGGTCTCTGGTACTTCATGATCTTTTTAACATTATTTTTTGTTATAGTAAAGAACAGTCAATTTTCCATTAACATTTAAAAAATGTTTTTCTTTATGAAATCATATTCCAATGATTCTTAAAATCCTTCATAATTAAACCTCTGCTGCAGTTAGAAATACTGTCAAAATTTCTGCTTAAATCTGCATTTCTGAAAGATGAATAGTGGTGAATATATGTTTGAGTTCCTATATAGCATGCAAATTGTGGATGAGCTACAGGTTTTTTTTTTGCCAATTTTGGAGACTGTTCTGATAATACAAAAGCAATTTGGTAAAATACATTACCAGCATCTTTCTGTATATAACAAGGAAGCAAGCTGGGTTTTGGTGTGCAATTGTTTAACTGCTTTTTAATGTGTATTATCCATCAGAAGTATGATTCAGCAGCTCAGGTTGCCTTAATTTCAGGTACATGTAGTTAGTTTTGAGAAGGAGTCCATTTGGAGAAGAAGAAGGAGAAAAAGTGGAAGACGCACTAAATTTTAAAATCTTCCTCAGTCAGAGTCTGAATTCTATGTATGTTTTTATTGACTACAGAACATACAAAACTGATTTACTTTTTCTTGCCCTAGCAAAAGGAACTGAAATTTCTGAAACAGGGAAGTTCTGTCTGATAAATGCAATGTAAGCTCTGGGACCAGGCTGCATCCCTCTTGGAGCAAATGGAATCTGGAGCTTGTTTTAGTGCTGGTCTATTTTCTCTTCACACAGCAATAGTCAAACATGGTAAGGGCCAGAGGGTTTGAGTTCATAGCCCCTACTTGGTGCTTCAGAAATAGAGAGAAACTGGAGACTTTTAGACTTGAAATATGTTGAAATAGCTTTTGTTCTTGAACTAGTGGGGTTTTTTGGATCCGGCTTACCATGGAGGGCTGCAGATGGAGGAGGTGGGGGAAAAGGCTGCGTGTTCTCTTTCAGGTAGGGTGTGAAGCAGCTTTCTCTCAGTGTCTGCTGCTGAACTGCCTTCACAAGCGCCTGTGAGAATGTAATTCTCTGTTAAAGAGGCCAGCACAGCTCAAACTCTGCTTGACCCACTGGTCACAAGCAGAAGACAGACAGTACTTGATGGAAAATACAGCTCTAGGCAGTAGCCATAAGGTGGTGGCTGGATTGAGGATTTACAGGAAGGTGAAAAGCCTGCAGTCAGAGTGTGCAGACTAATACATGCAGTCGTAGTTGAGCAGGAAATAAGCTACAGTCAGTGTGCCAGGGCAGCCAGCCAGAAGGAGCTTGCTGTAGTCAGAGTCAGGATGGCTAAATTGTAGAGAAGAATAAACTGGGACCCTTTTCATGTTGTCTGTGACCCTGACCCTTTTCACAAGAGTCTGTGTCTTGGCTCATTTCTACCCCTAATGAGAGGTGTGCTGCAACAGAACTCTGGGAACAATTGAAGAGGAGGTCACAGGGATGCTCCAAGGGCTGGAGCCCCTCTGCTCTGGAGCCAGGCTAGGAGAGCTAGGGGTGTTACCTGGTGAAGAGAAGGCTCCAGGGAGGGCCGTTTCCACTGCCTAAAGAGGCTCCAGGACAGCTGAAGAGGGGCTTTGGACAAGGGCCTGGAGTGTCAAGACAAGGGGGAATGGCTTCCCACTGCCAGAGGGCAGAGTTATCCCAGGTGAGGGTGGGCAGGCCCTGGCACAGGGTGCCCAGAGCAGCTGTGGCTGCCCCTGGATCCCTGGCAGTGCCCAAGGCCAGCTTAGGTGAGGCTTGGAACAACCTGGGCCAGTGGGAGGTGTCCCTGCCCGTGGCAGGGGGTGGGATTGAATGAGTTTTTAGGTCCCTTCAACCCAAACCATTCTGGGATTCTCTGAAGACAGCATTTACTTTGTTTATTATACAACTTTCTATTTTGATTATTATGCAAAACTCCAAATATTTTTGCGTTTCAAGTGCAAGTAAACAGGACATCTGTTACATTTGGAACATGAGAGAACATTTTTATTATTGATAAAAAAGAAAATATTTTCTGCGTATAACTAAGCCACTGTTTGCATTACCGATTGCATCTTGAGAAATGCTCATGATTAAAGAGTCAGCACACGGATCAAAGGCCAGAGTTGTGGCTGTGGTGTGAGAGCATTTTGTCCCTGGAGCGGGAATCTGTCTGGTAATCACACAGATATTGCTTCATGATGCACTGATGGCTCCAACTGTTAATCCTGGGTTTTGCAGCCCTTTCCTCTGAAATGGTCTTTGATGTGATTTTTTTTTTTTGCAATAAGAAACATGGAACAGCTGAGCTGACACAGTAGTGGGCAAGGATTTGCTGGCTGAATTTTGTGTGAAAACTGAGATTGAGTCACCTTGAAAACCCATGAAATTAGAGAGTACTGGAGCTTTGGAGAAAATGCAAAAATTGAAGAGTTGGAGCCTGACCAGGAGTCCCATTGCTGGAAGATGGCAAGAAAATCAGAGAATAGAGGACTCCAAAAAGGAGCTGCATCTGGCATTGGGATTACTTGTGCTTGGTTGTATTCATCCCTTTTGTCATTACACACAGGACATAGTGCCAAGGATTAATTTGTTTCACTTTTGATTCTGTGTAAGTTTATTTTTGGTGTAGCTCTGAGGCAATGTTAGTGTATATTTAGTGTACAGCTTTGGTGTAAGATTAGAGAAAAAAAGGGAATTAAAAGGCACTTAAAAACCAGACTAAGTGCTGGAGAATGCAGCACACATTGAGAGGACTTTACGCATGATACATTTCCTTCTGGTTTAGTTGACCATCTCTTCCTCATTTTGGAGAGTTTGGGGATCAAAATTAATAATTTTTATACCTAAACTAGCATATTTTCAGGTTGCTTGTTAATTTATTATTAGACTATTTTTTTTTTCAAAGGACAACACCTGTTTGGAACAATGTAGTAGAAAGTGTTAAATTATCACAACTTGTGTTATCACACTCACTTGTGTTCCAGATAACAGAATCACAGAATTACTTTCATGGAGAAGTTGTTCCCACATGGCTGGCTTCATGGTTGGCTTCAACTTCCAAGTTAGATCACATTGGCTAAGTCCTGCCCGAGGATGGGGTATTTCACAACTTGTTATGGTTCCAGTGTTTGATAACCCTTTTTGTCAACTTCTTCTGATGTGGTGGTTGGCAGCATTAACAATCACCCTTGGGTTTCCTCTTTGGGTGGTTAAACAAACCCATCTCAGCCTCTTCTCTCAGGTGCCATGGCAGCCCTTGATCATCTTAGTAACCTTCCAATGGACTCATTCCAGTGCATCCATGTCTTACCTATGCTTGAAACCTAAATTAGGACACAGTAATCAAGATTCAGCCTCAGTAGTGGAAAACCAAGAGTAGCAACACCTTTCTGATACAGGATGGAGATCATGGTAGTGAATGTCCAAGGTGTTAATGGTGCTGGGATACGGGGCTGTTTTTGTGAGAAATATGTGAGTCTCTATGCCAGTACTGTGTGTGTATGCATGGATTCATGCAGGTGCACAGAACCTGCAGAAGAGATACACAGTTTGTGTTTTTGGATATAAATCTGGGATCTGATTTCCTTTCACAATTTAAGAATGTCAGATAGAACTATTTGCTCTGGTTTACATGTGAAAGAGTACTGTTCCAATATGTTCCTCTGCATTTTTAGCAGTTGCTTTGTAGATTTGCTTTATATCTTTGTCACATAACTAAGAGCCTCTTGAATGATGCCCCTATTCAGCACCCACGCTGGCAATTCAAATGTGTTGGAAAATGATTTCCTGGAAGCTTTCACTTTGATCTGCTACTAAATTTGCTATCCCTAGTTTGAGTCAGATTGATTGGCCACTCTCATGTCTAACTAATGCATTGAGTTGTTAATGATGAGCGTTAATCATTATCTAAGTGAGTAAAATGCACATTATCCATTACTCTGCTTGTTATGAATTATGACAGCTGTCAGATTCATGTCAAATGAGCATATTTCTCCTGGCAAATACAGAAATGCACCCCTTAATTAGTTTTTTCTTTTTTCCCCTGATTAGAGCAAGCTGAAGCCTTCAGCAGAGGAGAATGGATAAAATGCTGGGTAGATGGCCATTACCTTTAGGGAAATAGCTCAGGTTGGAAAGTGGTGTTCCAAACCAAGGGATGCCCTACAGAGAATAGGTAAGGAAGATTTAGTCCACCATTTGATGTCAGTATGTGCTCACTCTTGAAACTAGATAGAATTTTTTTTCCTTTCTGGGGAGACCTCTGGGTAAAGGCCATTTGCCACCTTTATGAGAATTCCTTGCTCTCCACATGTTATTGATTCCAATTGGCTGAGGAAGCAGGTAAACACTGGTGAGGATGGTTCCCAAATGTCCCCACAAGTGCTGCCTGCTTTCCCTTGGAGAAGAGACAACTTTTGTGTAATAGACAAATGGTTTCTAGGCTTAGGGTGTTTGTGGGGGACTTAAGAGATGAGGGTTCATTACTTTTAAAGGCACTTGAAGTGACGTCAGCCGTTCATTACTTCTTTGATGCTCTGTGTTGACAAAACTGCCTTTTCATTGAGCATTCTTTCTGCAGCAGCTCCCTTTTCGAGGGCTGTTTGCCCATTCCTCTCCCTGCTTCAAGTTGTAGTGGAGATACTGAAAAATTCCACTCTTGCCCGATTTGGCTCCTCTCCCGTCCCTCAGCTTTCCTTTTGAGCCATTGCAATGCAGAAGTAGCCAGGGAGCTGAGTGTGAGTCTTCCCTGGATCTACACCAGCAGAGGAGGCAGCTGTATCAAATATCTTGTGTCTGACCTTTGACAAAATACTCTCTGCTTCTGCTAGACTGAGTCTATCATTGCAATTACTAATTGCCCTATGAATACTTCTCTGCTCTAAATGCTTCCTTTATTAATGTGGGCCATTTCTTTGATAATACAGTCCACTGGAAAGTGAAATTGAGATTTAAATAGAAATCTATTTGCTTCTAAATAGCTTAATTTTTCTCAAATCAAAAAGGCAGTTTTGGAATGTCATTCAGTATTTGGTTGTGTGTGGAGGATAATTTTCCTGAGTCTGTATGTTCACAAAATTCTATTTGCATGTCAGGATAATTGTTTTCAAATAACTAGTACAATTTGACTTGGTGTTGACATTTAGTAGTTTTTATAATATTCTTTAAGTCTTTTTAATCAGTTTTAATAAATCACTCATTTAATTGGACACAATTTGAGATAGAAAACTCTGTCATTCCTGGTTAAAGGCTTGTTCCACAAAAATCAGGTGCAGGCTGCAAGGTAAAAAAAAGACCCATTCTTGAATCAGGCCTATGCTTTTAAATAGCCCCATAGAGGTATCACAGGAAATATTCCATGGTATTGTGGGGGTGTATATTTGACAGAGTTTCACTGCTGAGGTTAGACATGCATTGAACAAGAGATCCCTCATTGCTTAATGTCACACTGAGAATTCTTATGGCTTGATGACTGCAAGGCAAGAACAGCAGAAATCTTTCAAAACAGCTGCTCCTCCATATGAACAAACCCCTCACATTAAAAACTAAAGTAAAAACTGCTCCATGTATACCTTTTGTACCCTCTACCTTGGTCATGTAGCTTGTACTTACTATGCCTTATTCTGCTGGTTAATGTTTGAGAAGTGTTACACATATTAGTTTTAATAGGAGTTGTAGCTCAGAAAAAAAATGAATCTTTTGAGTAATTTGGTGGCATATCTTGACTTAATAAATGAGATCTTATGGCATTGGTGTCAGAAGCAATTAAATCAATACCATTCAGCAATTAAAAGAAGAATGTAATATGGTATTTATTGTTAATACTCTGTGCCAATCCTCCCTGTATTAAACTTGTAGATCCTTGCTTTGATTTTGTGTATAAAGAACCAAAGACTCTTATGTCTGTTAGAGAAATTACACAGTTTTGGGGAAACTTTTAAAGATAGAAATGATTTCCACATGAACACAGTTGTTACAGAATATCTTCACATATTCCCTACCAGGTCTTTATAGCATTGTGTTGCCTGTGGAGTTGTTCCAAGCCCTGTCCTATTAATGTGGACTGAGCAGTTTTGGACAGGAGATGCTGAAGGAGGCAGCAGGCCTTGCCCTTTTACATGTAGCTTTGTGTGTGCTTATGTAATTCCTAGAGCTCTGTGTGGTATAAACTTCACTTTTTGTACATTATAAACTTTTGCTTGTAGTGTAGAAAATCCTTCCTAGAGTATGGGGCTGTTCATGAGGCTTATAGTTAATGCATGAAACAATAGGAAAGTAGTTTTGCTGAATATGGGTCTTCAGAGAGCCATCATGTCATCATCAGCTTCCATTGGAAAACAATTAGGAGGCTTTGGAAGTGATTAGCATGCCAGACATTTTTCTTTGTGGTTTCACTTAGAAAAATGACAGAAATTTCAATGCGGGATTTTTCCCTGGTGTATTCTTTACCATTGAGTAAAAGCTGGAGTGAGAGAGGTAGATCATATGAGGTACAAATCAAGCAGGGAACACGATTTGCATAAGTTAAAAGTATGCATCTTAATGGATGTTACTGCCACTTAGCAAGTTTGCTGCATTCCATTTGGAGCCATTATTCTCCGCTGGTTTTTCCTGCTGCATCATCTTCTTTGTACCTCTTCAGCTGCTGGTTTCTCCAAAGGATCTTTGAAGCATTTATTATCTCTGGTGGCATGGTTTTGTGTCCTCCCCCTGTCCTAGCAGCTCTCACAGAACTGGAGATGATGGGGGTGATCTAGGGAATTGATAGTGGGGGCTCTTATGCCTACTGAGCTTCTCTGAACTAAGTGCTGGTGAATAAGGCTGGTGGTCTGTGTGCTGTTTTTAGATCCTAATGTTACATTTAGTTTGCAAAGCAAGGGAGCACAAGAGTAGATATGCTTTCATTTGTAGCCTTGAAGTATTTATAGGAAGGTTTTTGGAAGTTTGCATCTTCTGAAGTTTTTCAGATCTCCACAAATAGAACAATTTGAAAGCCACTGAAAAAGTGCATTTCTTTTTTTTTTTTTAAACCATGCCTTTCCAGTTGCAGAAGATCCACGTCAGCCCATGACCTCTAATTCCAGCTGGTTACTTAAAAACTTGCCTTTATTTTGCATCTGGTTTGTTGAGCTACTCTCAGTCTGGTCTGCTTTAGCATGCTGGATTCCAGAACTGTCAAAGTTTTATAGATGGCAGGAGGCTGTGATCAAGCCACCATGTAACCTTTCATTTGATAATCCAAATGGATCGATCTTCTACTCTAAGGCATTGTTTGCCAGTCTTTTACCTTGTCTGTGTGCTTTGACAGACTCTGGAGAACTGATTCTTTGGGGATGAGACCCTGTTTATTGAGCTTGGAATAAAAACCCCCAGAAGTTGTTTTGTGGGTTTTTGAGCCCTTCATGCACCCACTTGTGCGTAAAACAATTCTGTTGTTGTCTGTTCCAGATTGTTCTGGCTGACTGTAAAATGTCTGATTTGAAATGATTGCCATGCTTGACTAAAATCAATAGGAGGAAGATGGAAATGTATTTCAGGATGTTTTGTTGGTCAATAAAATGTTATACCCTGTGACATCAAAAAATGCTGAAATCAGCTTTGAAGAAGCAGAAAAATGTAACAGTGGCAGATGCAATTTTAGTGATTTGTGGCTGTAAATCACCTCCTCTATAGAAAGGTGAAATGAAAGTTAGAATAACAGAAAAGAGGTGGTTTTGTTCCTCAAAATTTGAGGTTTAGGTCTGAGGTACAAGAGGAAATTTATACTAACATGAAACTTATTTTACCTTTTTGTAATTAGGAGATGGGAAGGACATCAGATGCTTCATCACCAATATTAGTGACATTTCATTTTAATTTAATTAAAGCAAAACTACTTGTATTGGGTATTGCCAGTTGAAGTTTCCTTCTTGAGTAGTTTATCCCTGTTGTGACACAGGGAATGAAACTTAACTAATGTTTTTTTAAAAAATTGCTGTATCTGATACACATGTGGTTGTGAATAAATAAATTCTCAAAGAGCAGTGCTGTTGCTTGAACTTAGAACAAATGGGGTGAGGACTGGGCAACCTAATCATAGAATACCATCTCAAGAGCCCTTTGATGGTAGGTTTGGAGCAGGACATCATTCAGACAGGCTCTGCAAAGAGTGGGTTGTGTCTTAGGAGAGACACTAGTAGCTATGAAGTCCAGGAACTGCTCCATGTATCCTCAGGTCTGGTCAGACACCAAAAACACACTTGCCCAACTTTAGTGGATACCTTCAGGAACTTTATCTTGCCCTTCATGCAGTTTTAATTTTTTCATGCCCTCACAGCATGGAAATATGGACAGGTCATTAGAAACAGAGTACTGGAATAAAATTACCAATTTTTTTACATCTGAAATACTCCCCAGACTTCCAAAACAGTTGCTTTTCTGCTTTCTGATTTTCTGTCAAATTGCTTCCCCTAAACTCCCATGTTATTTGAGGATCAGACACTCCAATTAGTGCCATCATTTTTCCTGAATGGAGTATTTTTCAGTATTGGATTGATAAACTTTATCCACTTGTAAGATAACAAATTGGCAATTATTTGGGCTCACACCAGTTATTGCAGAACATTAACAGGAGAATGAATGCTGCGTGGTACCCACTGCTGTAGTCTAGAGCAAATAAAATCTACTAAATCTTTGGAGTGAAAGACCTTGTATTATAAATGAGACACTAATCTAAATTCCAGTGGAAATACAGCAATGCTTGTACTTAAATAATTATGTAAGAGTATGTTGTGGTACCAATAGGATGTGATGTCCTAACCATAATATCTTACTGAGACTCATTATATATGATGGGTTTTCCAAATGTATGTAGTGGTATTTTGTATTCATTTCAACATTATATTGACTTGTGTGAAAATTTGCATCTCCAGAGATTTGTGTTTGTTATAATTCATGATGGAAGATTCATGCTGATAAAAAGAACAGATTGTCATTATGCCATTAATAGAAAGGGGATAATTTGAGCTACATTCTTTCTGGATTTACTGAAGTTTTGGGAATTATGAGCTGTGAATTTCAAGTGTGTAATCCTATACAGGGAGCAAACTAAAGGGTGATAGATCCATAGGTTTGAACTATAAGTGGAGTTGTAGCAGTGCACCTCCCATTTACAATGTACCCTGAACTTACAGGAAGAGAGTTAGTCAAAATACATTTAAATTTTTACTTTTTTATTGTGTTGGCTTAGGGAATATTAGCATATGGCATATGCTATGAGGGTGCATAAATATTAATAAAACATTTACAACACTGAAGTTATTTACCTCTGAGAAAAGACTGCAGGGTGATGGGATCAATATGTTTGAACTCATCAAGGATGATAGGAAATCACTGCTGATCATTTGGTCAAGGCTGTTGGGCAGAACAGAAGTAAAGCTTCAGATGATTGAACAGACAGGAGGAACATTTCAGAAGCTGTGATTATACACAGAGTAGTGATTATAAACTCTAAGTAATTCTTGTAAAAAGAACTGTAAAGTGTAGGACAATGCCAAGCAAGAAAAATAATTAGCTTGATTGCTTTATGCTTCAGTATATGTGATAATAGGAGCGTACAAAGACCATTAGAGATGTGTGTGATAGAATGTGTTTAGAATTAAATGCTTTCTGCTTGAATGTTATTACAAGTCCTTTCTATTCCTGAAGATATTCCTCAGTCTGTTGAGGATAGATGAGAGTCTAGACTTATGTTCTGTGCCTGGCTCAGCTTGGTCTGCAATGAATCCAGCTGCTTGATGTCTCTAAAAATAATGCCTGTCCCTGGATATTTAAATGCATTTTCTGTCTCTGAATGCAACTGCAGAGTGCTGAAGCCAAGACAGAGTCTCTTATTTCCTGCAGAAAATATTGTATTTTGAGCCATAAAGTAACAGAAACCTGCTTTTAAGTTAGTATTATGGCTGATATATATGTAGAAGCTATCTGTGCTGAGATATATTATGTGTAAATATTTGTCCTGCCTGGAATGGGAGTTACTGAGGATGCCCTATTAATGATCCAGGGCAAGCCTGAACCAAATGTGATAGGTTTTTATACACACTTGAAGCAAATCCAGAAGAGTCATGACTCTCTTCTTTCTGCTTTGCCTTTACTGGTTTTCGTTTTTCTACAGTAGCCAAAAGTAAGGGTTTTCATTGCAGAAAATCTCTTTTATTCTTCTGACTTCTGCTATAGAATGTATCCATCACTTCAAGGCACCTTTTTAATTGGAGAGCTCATTATTTCAAAAATTCTGATTTGGAGCCACCTGACCTGATCTGGAGGGGAGCTGTGCTCTCTGGCTCACAGGGGCAGCAGAGCTGGAAATACGATTTATTCAGAGATTTTTTGGTGGCTAGACAGAGAAAGATGCTGAATGAACACAACAGATATTAGGAAACACAGTATGTCAGATGGCTAAATACCAATGCAAATCTTCAAGATGTAGCAGTGTTAAATGAAATATTGAGTATTGCCACTGTGCTAAGACAATGCATCATGAAGTTATAAGCAAAAGTATTTGAATGATTCATCAGTGCTATTATTAATAGTAACCTGCTTCTTTAGGTGAGCAGGAAACAAGTAGAGAAGCAATGAGCCTCTGACCTGGTGGGAGCATTCTTAGTCATAGTGCCAATATCATAGAATTACAAGATCAATAAGGTTGGAAAATACCTTTAAGGTCATTGAGTGCAACTGTTAACCAGCTGTACTGTGTTCACCATTAAACCATGTTCCCACGTGCCACATTCACATGTTTTTGAACACTTCTAGGGATGGTGACTCCACCCCTGCTATCACCCTGGTATTCTATTCCAGTGCTTGACAGCCTTTCCTTACAAAAATTGAAGACATTTTTCCAAATATCTCCCCTGGAGAAGGTTATCATTGCAAGGCTGCACACACAGCTCATTTCTTTACATGGAAAGTGACTCCTTGGGTTATAATTTCCAGGCAGATGTCTGATTGACTTGGAAGACAAGACTGCAATACTCCCAAAAACTTCTGTAATTACTTGTAATGCAAAGCAAGATTTCCTAGGTATTCTCCATCTATCCTGTAGGCCTAGTCTCCATTATTCTCTTAAGTCTTGACACCCTCTTTCTTCTTATAATTCTTACTTGAGGGTGTGTAAATGGCTTGTTAAAAAAAGATAAAAATAAGTTGCACTTTGTTCCTTTTCAAGGACTTGTACTTTAGATTTGGAGATCACTCTGCCATTTGGCTCTCCTTATTTTTTTCCCCATCTGTCTTTGTATTTCTGCAGCTGAACAGGATATTAACACTGTCACTGAACATCCTCTTCTGTTCTGACCATGAAACACTCTATTATAAGGTCTTGGTTTCTTTTGAGTAATTATTCCAGTCCTGTAAGCTGCTGTGGATAAACATATCTTACCATATTCTTACCTTTGTTTTTAGTGTTGAGTATAAAGCAGTTGAGGCTGATTACATTTTAAGTGGTTTAATTTCTCAGTGGGAGGAGTCTTGACTGTGTAAATATTTTATAGGAGCTAAATACTGAGCAGGGCTGAGCAGCTACAGCTCAGTAGTGAAATGAATAGAAGTGGTAGTTTAATTCTCTTAAAAAAAGCATTGAAGTGGTTTTACTGAAAATACTTCACACCTTAAACATGAAATATTTATATCTAGATAAGACATATTATGTGGTAGCCCTCATACAAAGCTTCTGTTATTCTCTCTTCCTGGTGTGTTATATTTTATCTAGTGCTCTCCCTGAACATGGTTGATCATCACAGGGAGTAGAAGAAAGTTTTCATTCAATAAACCTATCTATTAAAAGGACCTCAAGAGAAAAATCTATCAAAAAAGGCTTTGAAGTAATACAGCAGCAAAATGTGTTCATGCTGCTGCACAAAAGTTTTGATTACTGGTGGGCCATGCTCCAAAATCGATGCCACCATCCTGGTCTGTGCTTCAGCCCTGTCAGCTGCCATGGCAGGATGGTCCTCAGGGCCATAAGGGAAGCTCTCAGTGCTGTGTGTCTCTGGGCTCTGTGCCTCTGGGGACTGGTGCTGACACAGCAGGACCTGTTCTACTCCTGTGATTAAGCAACACAGCACCAGTGTGAGTCCTCTGCTGCACTTTCAGAGCACATGCACATGGAATTAGCTAGAGCAATGGGAGGGGAAATGGCATAAGGTATTGAGCTATTCCCTTCCTAAATAATGAAACTTTTCAATTTTCTTCTGGTTTCAGCTGGACTGAAATGTCACGAATAGTGAAATTCAGGTAAAATATATTAACTAAAAATCACAAGTACAACTCTGCTTTAGCAGTTTCTGTTTGATTCTTACTGAAGAAGCAATTTTACCCAAGGGAACTCTGCTTGGACTCATATTATAATTTTAATAATTTGAAGATCTGTCAGTTAGTATGCCAGGGTATTTCACTGAGGAGTCACAGCCATGGATTTGTTTATCAGTTAAAAAGTATTATTTGTCATAAACTGTAAGATTTCTAGATTAAGCTAAACCAGCTTTTTTTTTTTTTTGTATAGTGAGTAAAATATTGCTCAGAGAATGTAAAGGCATTTTACTGGTGGTGGTCTGGGAGAGAAAGTGATGGCAGGAATACAACATACACTGCAGATAGATCATCTCTGGTGCATGTGCTGCTTTTATGGGAAGCACAAGGCCAGGCTTAGTGGTAGCCTTCAGATGCTTTTCCATGCTTTGGAGATTCAGAGGTGCAGTAAATCCAATTTTGCTGCACAGCTGAACAAGGTTTACAGTGGCTTTGTGTCACTGGAGTGGAGCAAACCCAACAGACCTTAGGTGTGTGAGTGTGGCCTGTGTACGTCAGAGAGAGTAAAGGGCATGGATCAATAGTAATGCCCAAATCCTTCGCTCAGCTCACTCATACCCAAGGGTACAAACGTGCATGTCTGTGCTTGCACGCTCCCATGGATGGGTAAATCTGAGACAGCACATGTTAAATGCATGGTTCCATGTTTGTCCCAGCATGCCTGTTTTGTGGATGTTTTCTACTTTGGGTTATTTCACCAGGCTACTGAGGCAATGGCCGCTGTTTTTTAGAACTATGAAAAATTGCACGTTTTTTATTACAGCCCTGTTAGGCACTGTATGCAAAAAGCGTGTGAGGTAATCTCATCACTCCTTTTGTCTCTGTTTGTTGCAACAAAGTAATTTTCTGGTTCTCTCTCCTGCTTTCTCTACACACACTTTTGCTTTATTTTCCAAATTATGACTCTCCATGTGTGGAGTGTAATTTTTTTCCTGTAATGTAACTCAAATTTTATGGATATTAGTTACCCTATCAAACTGGCTCAGGACTATTAGGCAATATCAGAGACTATAATAGCAGTAAATCTGTAACTCTACTTCTAATATGTAGGAAACTAAACCCCATAAACTTTTTAAATGTTTGAGGTAAAAGAAGAGGTGATGTGACAGTTTTATAATGTTTATGTAAATGTTTCTATACTCATGGCAGAGTAAAACCTATGAGAGATTTAAGTGGAACATATCAAGTCTGCTTATTAAAAGAAATGTGCTGAAACTGTTGTAGCTGAGGATAAGGAATGAAGATTATGGGTGCCCAATGAATAATTTGTTGTGTTTTTTTTAACAGGTCCCTTGTGGCCAGTACATCTTTGAGGCAGATGTACTTACATGTTACTGCTAGGCATTCACACAAGACTCAAAAGTCTCTTTAGCTTAAAAAAAATAAATTAATTTACCCACTAGTGTAACTAGGTTTTTACCATGAGATTATATGAAATAATAAAATGAAGGTTTAACACCCAGCTCTCCCCTGATCCATGTGCAGGTCAGTCACTGCTTCCAGTTGGGGGTTCAGTCACCTTGCTGGCTTTTGGAATCACAGCAAATTCTGCTCCCTGGCCAGCTTTTCTTCCTGCACCCACACAGTCCTGCCTCACTTGCCCCTTGTTCCTCCTTAGAATTTCTCTCTGTCCTTACTGAGAATTTCTTTGCAAAAAAGGGTCACTTAATTAGAAAGGCATTTCCCCACTCTGCTTGAAGATAAAGATCAGTTCAAAAAGCTCTTTTCAGCTCCCTTGAGATGTTGATCCTGGCCAAGCAACCAGTCTTACAGCCTGAGAATACATGTATGGGAGGTTAACATCTAGAACATGAAGAAATTAACAAAAATCCCCCTAAATGTGTGTGTTGTTCCCATTGGCAACCTGCATCAGAGGAGATAGTTTGCATTTCCCAGTTCAGCTCAGCATTATTCCCTGGACACAGGCAATAAAGACATTGGCCTTAATGATTGCCTCTTTTCCTCCTGATGGGTTATCCCCACTTTATAACCGCTCTCAACTTTTCGAGTCTTCAAGAGTCTTTACAGGGTTAATTTCTTATCTCAATTATTCCTTTAAGCAGAGGAAGGCTGCATCTTATCAGAATAGAAGTAGTTTCCGCTCCATATAGATTTAAACATGTTTTTTCTAGCAGGACTGGTTGCAAAACAACTTTCTGCTCCAGTGACATTTAAAGGTCTCTCTTCACCCTTTGCTGGCTCCAGGCTCTGAGGACTGCACTGAACTTTACATTTGCTTTTAATGTGTATGTTAAAACTTCAGATGAAGCCATCTAGCCCATCTAATTGGGCAGAAATTCTGTTGTCTCTTTAATGAGATTAGCCATGTTCTTGGCTGCCTACCACAGCTGGTTTGGGATGTTGAATTCTCAGTCTTTTCTTCCATACCACAGTATTGGAAAGTTGCTCAGGTGTGTCATCACTTGTAAAATAAAGTGTAGCAATTCACCTCTGCTTACAGATGCTGTTTGCTCAATTCTTTCAGAACTTGGTGACCTATATGGAAATAGATCAGGGAAAATCCCCACCTACTGGTCATTTGCCATGGGACATATGGGCATGCTAAGGTTTGGTGCTCTCTTTTGTTCAGTGTCCCATAATGCAGTATGGGAGCTGCAGGCCAAGTTTATTAATAATGTACTGATATGTAAACAAGAGCATATATAAAGTACTCAGTTAAAATAGCTGCAAATCAGGTAGTGCTTTGGGATCCTGGTTGCTAGTCAGGCTATTTGTATTTAACTGGGTACATTTTAAACTATCCAGTTCCATTTTCCTTGGATTTTCATTTTCCAGCAAGTACACAGAGGTAATATTACAATGCAAAGTGTTTCTAATTTTGTACTTAGCTGAAATAGATGAATTAATTTATTTTAAATCTTAGCAACCATGCTGAATTCTTCTGGATTGAAACCAGCACATGTGAAATGCCTAACTTTTCTGTTCTTTATATGAAGTGTCATTGTACTAAAATGTGTCGTGAAAGGTGTGCAAAAAGAACATGATGGTTGTTGGAGTTCAGATCTAAAACTGTTTTGTAAAATTGCTTCCTCTCAGAGAATGATTTATTATTTAATTTTCACAACAGCAGTTATGGTCATAGAAAAGATTATTTTGAATGACTTTTTTCGTCTGACATAACCTCATTACAGCTTCAAGCTTTGCCAGATCTAGAACCAGTATTACCATCTTTTTCCTGCCCTGGAGCTCTCCAGAGATCTCTAACCTGTGCTATTGCAACCTTCTGCTTTCAAAATTGTATAAAACCACTGAAAGTCTAAAAACCTCCTCTAGGTGGAAGATGTCAGCTTAAACTACAGTTAACTCAGCTTGCAAGAGAGAGTGATGGGAAAACTGGAACAAAAATGTCCTGTAATGCTGCTGCCCCTTATCCGGGGTAGTCCAAAACTAAATCCAGAAGCTACTGAAGCACATGGCAGGTAGTCACTAGATACTGCCAAACATCTGCAATCACACTGATCTGATGCTTCTGAATTTTGGCTGAAGGTCCAATGCTGTTTGATTCACAGAATCACAGAGGTCATCCAGCCTGAGGCCAGGGGTCTGTACAAACCCACCTATGACTGAAATGAAGTATAAACCAATGTACTGCTGATTAAGATCATACACTCATAGGTTTTACCAATCAGGCTTGTGTCACTCTCTACAGACATGCAGTAGTCAAGATGGATTTCCAAAACTTGTGAAAATTCATAGCCACCCAAGGCAATTATATTCCATTTTGTTACAAAGTGTAACTTCCTTTTTCTTAAGGCATCCCATTACTAATGCTTAAAACTCTTGAAAACTTAAAAAAGACAGCCATTATGTTAGTTGTTTCCTGGAGGTTATTCTCAGTTGTTCAGTACAAAATTATGAAAAGAAAATTAATTTCAATCAGTCAAATCATATGGCAGTCGTGCACAGGAACTTAAGAGGAGCGTCTCTGTCTTTAAAGCATTAATCCACTTTTAATATACAGCTCAAATACTGCTGTCACAGAAAATTCCTGAGGAATGATGTGAATGGAATCAAGAAATGCTAAATTGAAAATTGTGCATATGACATGTTAATTTAGGAAGATAGTCTGCAGGAACAGGACCGAGAAAGATTGCAGTATATTTAAGGGTAAGATTGGAGGAGAATTAAGACAGTGAAGTCTGGCCTTAGTGACAATACTGTGAGAGTGCTGGGACCTAGCAGATGCTTTTCTGAGGAACAAATCTCTTGTGAGTTTGGAACCCCCTTTCCAGATGGAGGGAGAGGATAGGCTGTGAATGCTGCTGGAAAATGGGACTGCTCATGGGAAAGGAGATGTTTGCTGTGCTGGTGCTCCTCCAGGAGCCAGCTGGGCTGCTGGAGGAGTTGGTTTCCCGTGTGCTCAGCTGGATCTCATGCCAACAAGCCCCAGCTCCCCATGTTCGGGGCCTGTGCTGAGCCACAGCTCTGGCTCCTGGGGCTTTTGGCTCTTGTGCAAGATGCTGATGAGATCAGAGTCAAGCCAAGTCTCCAATTGCTCTTTGAGATAAAGTTCTGGCCTGGAAATTGCAGATTAGTGGAACTCCCTTTTTTGACCTGAAGTGTTCTGATTCAGGGTTGTGGCAGCCCTGCAGATAACTCAAGTGTTTTGCCCTTCTGCAGCACTGGCCTGGTTTCAAGCTGGCACAGGGCTGTTTAAGGCTGTTACAGCAGCCAGTCTCTCTGCCTGCCCCTTTTGTAGAGGCAATGGGAAGCCAACAGCATCTGCTGTTTGGGGAGCCTCAAGAAGCAGGTCTGGAGTGAATCCAGAGAAGTCTAGGGCTGGGATCACAAAATAGAAAAGCAATAATTCCAGGGATTAGCATTTTGCTAGTGGAGGATCTGAGCTTTGTTGCTGTTGGCCTGAAGCCCTGTATGCTAACCAAGTCTTGCTGCTCATGAGCTGCCCAGGCTGTGCAGAGCAGAACAGCAGCACAGTGCAGATTCAGTCATCAGAAGAGAAGGACCAAAAACATTTATTCCATTTCCTTTTTAGCCTCCAGTGACCCTTCATAGTATGCATCAATTATAATCCTGCCCAAACTACTCCTAAAGTACTTGATAGAAAGAATAGTTTGAATTTTCCAAATTCACTCAAAGAGCTGCTTTGATAAGGTATTTTAGAAAATCTTCTTGTAGAGACCTAAAGTTTTTCCAACACAAACTGCTGTGGAAAGTAAGACAAAAATCTTTCTCTTTACCCCAAGAACTGGCAAGAGGAAAGAAACAGATGTAGAGATGAAAACAGCAGCTGAAAAGTTATTGCTTTGCTGAGTAGCAAGGAGTTATTGAGGAATGATAAGCATTTACTGTGTAGGGAAGTGACAATGCCCAGTTGAAGTCACCTAAATAGCCAAACAAGTAAGATTTAGCACCCTGCTAACACCAAAGACAGTGCTAGAGTGGGGAAAAGAGCTGGGTAATGGAGTTAAAGGAGCTGGTATGCAGTCTCAGAAAGAGAGTCTGCTGCTTGGAATAATAGAACCAATGCAGCTTTGCTGGCTGCAAAAGGGACTGCAAATTAACCTGAACTAGTGAAGAGTAAAAATATTCTGGGAAGTTAATGGGTCACTGCTCAATTAGAGGAAACAACTGTGTAACCATTAACACTGCAAGTCAGGGGGGGACTGTAAGCAGCTGAACAAAACATGGGAACAGATAAAGAGTATTTGAGTGCAAATAATGAGGAAATACTAGTGGTTCTCAGTTTGAATAAAAATAATGGCCTTAACCAGCCCAAAGTGCTTAGCTGTCTAGATGAAGCTGTTGACAAAAGGCTTCTGCAGCCAGGGTTGAATTTCTGGCAGATGGCCCTCTGCACCTCTAATAAAAGACACAAAATCACAGCCAATAAAAAATCATTGGAAGAGAAAATCCTGAGAATGAAATGTCAAATGGCAGTGGAAATGTTAACATGGGAGAGAAAATTATAAGTAAATATATAAGTGACACAAAAACCTCTCCCTTTATGAGTGGAAAAGGCAATTATAAGTGAAGGGCAAATACTGTCATATTAGGTATCTAATTGGGATTATTTATCACTGCTCATTAGAAAAAGGGTTGTGCATATCAATCTTGTATTAAAAATATAAGCCCTGAGAACAGGAATTCTGTGTAAGGAGATGCTGCAATGTGTGCAGAACCCACATGGCGATGTGAAATTAGGAGCTTTAAAAGCAACAGGGCATAAAAAGCAGTAGTTCTTGCTTTCTGTGGGGCAACTCCTGAAAAGGGCAGCACTGAGGCAGGTTATGCCACACTGCTGTGTTCCAAAACATCAGATGCCAGCAAGGTCTGCCCACAAATGTTACTCCCTGTAAGAGAATTAGCCTTGATGGTTGTAAGGGAGGATGGTTCCAGGTGAGTGGGACACAGCAGAGCCCGTGGGGAGAAGCTGTGTGGTGTGTCTGTGTCTGGCTGCAGTGGTGCAATATGCACAGGTTGTGTTCTTCAGCTGCTGGATGTTATCCACCCCTTATTCCATAGCATCCACCTCATGCCCAGAGCAAGCAGCAGTGTGGCTCAGAGAGCCTCAGCAGGAGCACTGAACTGGGGAGTGCCATTCCTAAGCCACAGCAGTGCCTCACAGAGGGGCTGCCCTCTGTGAATTTGCTATGTTTGGCAAGTTGGCACTGTCTGCTTGGAGACAAACTAGATTTCCCACTGCAGGTTGTGAAGCCTTGATATCTTCTTCCATGCTCTGTGTGTTACTACCAGGGTAGAAAAAATGCATCCCTCCTGACAAGCTGTTCCACTCTCACCATTACAGCTTGTTTATGGGTTATTAATGCTCAGTTTCAAGGTGGAAACTCATTTTTACTTTACCCACCACAAACCATCAAACGGTGAACTTGCATCTTGGAGACCAGGAGGTTCAGTTATCTGCCCCCAACCTGCAAAATGGGCCAGCACCCACACTGGTGACAGGATGGTGCTTGTACAGATGGGACAAGGCTGTGATGCTAGGGAGGATGCATGGCTGTGCCATTTCCTACAAAGCTCATGGGGAATATTTCTGCAAGGACATATTTTCCATGATAGTCCAGTACCTTCACAGTAGTGCAGTGTTCAAGGTCCATACAAATTGTTTGAAAGTAGGATGGATGTAACTGAACTGGCTCAAAGGAAAGAAAGGAATAATCTAGTTTGTATTATGGAATCATAGAATGGTTTGGTTGGATGAGACCTTAAGGACCATTGTGTTCCACCCCCTGTTATGAGCTGGGACATGTTCCACTACCTCAGGTTGTTCCAAGCCCTGCCCAACCTGGCCTTGGACACTTCCAGGGATCCAGGGGCAGCCACAGCTGCTCTAGGCACCCTGTGCCAAGGCCCTATCACCCTCATACAGAAGAATTCCTTCCCAATATCTCATCAAACCCTGTCCTCTGGCAGTGGGAAGCCATTCCCCCTTATCCTGTTCCTCCATGCCTTGTCTGTGGTCCCTCTCCAGCTCTTTTGGAGCCCCTTGAGGCACCCCACAGAGCCTTCTCTTCTCCAGGCTCAACTCTCCCATCTCTCTTAGCCTGTTTTCTTAGAGTTCCCCAAGCTACAGCTTCAAGGGCAAAGATTGGTAATGTAATGCTAAAATAGGGGCTCACAAAGTAGGAATGTTACATGTACTGCTGCTTTGTTTTGTCTCTGTCATTGCTGTAGTGGTGTGCTATGGTGATAGTTTGCCAGCTCTCTCTTTTGGAGAAGTAGTTTGTGCTTTTGACACCTTGATCCTGCAAATTATAAATGCTGGTAATCAGACTCATGAATCTTCTTTATTTTGTCAGGCATCTTCATACAGCCAAAATGATATATTAACAAAGCTGAAGGGATGAACGCAGCCTGTTTAGAAATCTGTAGCAGAGGAATAGATAAATTGAGTATAATTGGCTGTGCATGTTTAAGTGTGTGAAATGTTATTTAAAAGAAACCCAACAAAACATTGCAAAAGAGAGAAAATAGCCCCAGAGCCAAGGCTGGTCCTGATCACTGTTCTTCTTTCCTCAGAGAGGTGTTTATCCTTCCCAATATATATGCTGTCCTGGGCAAATGTGATTAGACCTTTTCAAGTGCACTGGCTCAAATAAAAGGCAACAACAGAAGAGTGCCCCTTTTGACAGCCTTAATTTGCAATAAATTTGCAATTTGTCATTTGCACATAAAAACCTGCATGAAACTACTGCTTTTTTTTTGTGTAGAATATGAACATTGGTATATTGCTCAAATGGTCAAGATCTGCTCAAATCGCTCAAATTATGAGGTCTTAACTTGAGCCATGGAGTTCTAGGCTTCGTTTCACCATGAGCAATCTTTTATTAGTTACGATGTTTCTAAGAAAGCAATTGACAAAAATTAAGTAAAAAGAAGAAGAAAGGATTAGATAAAGATAAAAACAAAAATTCTGCATGGGGTTTGGCTGGAAAGTCTTTTACAGGTGATACACAGATTAAAGAGGTGGGGAGTCAGTCTTTCACAGTGTAGTTATTATAGTGATATTGACCTTTGCTCTGTATGCAACATTAATTTTTGGTATTGAAAAAGCAGTACTAACTCTATGAAACTATCAAATAATCTTGGTTCACTTTTACTATTAGAGGAAATATGATTAAATTTATCTGTTAGAATTTACCTAAGTAAAAATATATTAATATGTTATTTACATGGCATAGAATAACCATTATTTTTCTCTGTTTGGATGATGTGAAGGACATAGTTCAGTTGTCTAAAAAAGGCACCGTGGTCTCTGGGAGTCGTCCTGCCTGTCCTGTGGAGAGTACAGGGTCCTGGGCAGGTTCCTGTAGGTCCCAGCAGCAGTTGTCCCATCCTCTTTGCCAGATTGTGCCCATTGCTCTGTTAGCAGAGTGTGCAGGAAATGGGTAAATGTTGCCTACGTGAGGAGGATTTTAAGGGATAATGAGAAAAATCACAATCGGTGACGCTTTGAAACAAACAGCCTTCAAGTAATATTTTTAAAAATGATAAATGTGGGGCCTTGGGATGGAGGCAGAAGTTTCAGCTGATATATTTTTCAAGTATTTCAGCATATAAATAGAATGGGTATGAACCACTGTACAAGATTTGAAATAATATTTTGCATTTGGTTGTTCACTGTACTATTTACAGTTCATCTCAATGCTCTGGGGTCAGCTGGTTTTTATTTGGCTTTCAGGATGCAAAACATGGTAGGGTTTTGCAATCAAACCTGTGTTTCAGCCTTGTAATGGAGATCTTTTCTTTGCCCAGAAATATACCCATTTTAAATTGTTTCCATCTATATGGCTGCAAAATATTAAATTTTAAAAAGGTAAATATTCTTTCTTTTCTCTGGGTATATTTAGAAACATTCGTTATACAGATGAAAAATACACATCTATTAAAGTGGAGCTGTTTGGGATTTGGAATATCTAAACCCATGTAGTAGTTTAATGTTTGCTGTTCATTTATTTGCTTTTCAGAGTAAATAAAAAAGAATTTTCTTTGCTCTTATATAAACATTAATAAAGTAAAAGAATCTTCATTTCAGCATGAGGTTTGCTTGAGCAAAGAGGCAATATTAGGTCTTGAAATAATATTTTTGCAGCACTTAGGTGAAAAATTAACTTTGTGTATGCTACTGCACAAAGCCCAGAGGAGAGAAAAGGTCAGTAAAAACCATCACTCAGTTTGGTTTACATCAGGTGAATTGTTTTTTGTATATGTGCATCTCAGGGGTGAAGAGGAGAGATAATCTGCATGGCAGAGAATCACTTCCTTCAGGCTTGTAGGGCAGGGTTATTGTAGCCCTGTGAGTCAGACCAGGTTCAGTGGGAGCAAGTACAGGTGAGCATTTCCCACTCGGGATGAACTCATGGGACCAAGCCAGAGCTTTGGTACCTGGCTGGATGGATGGAGGGTTTGGTCTTTTGTGGATTATTTCTTCTTCTTTCTTTCTTCTCAGTAGCAGAACGTTTGTTTAGAGAGGAAAAATGAATATTTAATATGGGTGTAAGGAAACAATGGTTATTGTTTGGATAACAATGGTTGTTTCTTTTTCTGAGAATGTAGATGCTGTTGAAGAGTACTGGATAAATGTTGTGAAACAATCTGTCCTTTTCCACTTTATAAGACACCAAATTCAGACAGATCTTTGTGCTACTTTACTTGAAGATATAACCCCTTTTAAAATTATATTACACTTCATGTTCTCCCACCTTAGTTGCTGCCCTGCTATTTTTATGTACAACTGAAACATAGGTAATGTTTAAAGGATAATTTAGCTATGAAAAACCATCAATGGCATTTTGGCTGAGCACTGCTTCAGCTTTGACAGCCAGATGAAACCATTTAATTTGTAATCACAGGACAAATGCTATGGCTCAATGTTTCTTGGCTGGAGAGGAAGGCTGGATGTTCTCTGCTTTCTCAGGAGAGGTGGCCACTCTTACTCTTACAGCTTGGTGCCCAAAACAAAGATGGAAATGTACCACCATCTTCTAATATTGCAGTCTCTTTGTCTCTGACATCTCTAGAGTTACTTAATTCAGTATAGCAATTTCTGAATATGTGTAAAAGGAGATAATTGAGGGATTAAATCTTTGAAGCAAAGGGCTGCACTATGAGTGGGGTGTAAGTCTGTGAAACTCGGGGTGTATCCTGTGAACTGTGATAATCTTTGCATTCTACCTGTGGAGAATGGGGTGAGGGAAACCTTACACAACAAAACTTTGTCCCCAGGCTCTTCCCCCTCCATATGTGCCACTGGAGTCTCTCTCTAGCAGATTATGCTGAGGGATAAAAGCATAACCAGCTCCAAGAATCCTCACCTTGTGCTGCTGGAGGCAGGGTGATGATTTTGCTGCTGTTAGTCCTGCCCCCTCACACACACGGCAAGTGCACATGTGCTGTGAGTGCATTAGAGGGACAAAGAATTTGTTCTACACTATATGATGGCTTTAAACCAAATGGATGTTTATCCTTCTTGCTTGTCAGTGTGTAGGAGGTTGGGATTATGTTGCATAAAAAAAAAGTAAGAAGTAGAATTTCTTTCTGTCAACAGGGAACATAGGCCACATTTTATTCCATTGAAGCCGAGGAACTCAGCCATACTGATTTTGGGATGAACAGGATGTGGTACAGTATATGCAGGTTACACCCTGAGAGAAATGTGCATGAAAAACCAATAATCTCATGTAGAGAACATAATTTTGCCCAAGCCTGGGGCATTTTAGTAATTATATTTTCATCATGCAAATCACAGCTTAAAAATATTAATGTGTGCACTTAGAGTTTGGTCTTCCTAGGAGTTTTGCCAGCTGGTTTTCTGGCACTGCTAGAAGTCTACTTGAATCTATAAAAGAAGGTAATTGAAATAATGCATTGGAAATTGGTCTTATGTAAAATATAACTGAAAGACATGTTTATATTAATTTAAAGAATATTAGCATTAAAGTATTGCCTTGTAAAGCAATTTAACTCAGTGGTCTGGAGCCAATTGTGTGCTACATTAGTATAACTCATGGGAAAACAGAAGAACAATTGACTTCAGATTTATGCTTGCCTATCTGAGAGCAAGGTCTGGCTGAAAGGTAAAACTTTGTTCCATGTTATTGTAGGTTAGTGTCATTGCAGAAATATGAAAGCCTAATGCTAATACTGAGTAATCAGCAATTCAGAATACAAGAGGGAATGAAATAGGTTATTTATAGAAATCATAGTTCTGAATTCCCTGGGGTTTGTGCACAGGAGTGAATCACCACATGTGTTGGGTTTGCCTGGCCTGGTTTTCAGTAGCAGAGGGGCCACAGAGGTGGCTCCTGTGAGAAGCTGCTGGAAGCTTCCACCACATCCAGCAGAGCCAGTTGATGGCTCTGAAGATGGACAGGCTGCTGGCCGAAGCTGGGCCAATTGCAAATGATGGTAACACCTCTGTGATGACATATTTAAGAAGAAAATCAAAGCAAAGTGGGGGCACAGTTTTTTTTCTAGCCAAAGAAGAGGACATGATTCAAACCCGATCCAGGCTTGCTTTATAAAATTTTATGCAGCTGGTGTGCCACTAAGAATCCAGAGGGAAAAAGGGTTATGGGAAATGTGCTCCAGCCTCACCAACCTGGATTTCTTTACTTTCAGAAAGCTGGGTTCAGAGGTGATGCTTAGGAGTGAGAAAGTGAAACAGGAGAAAGGTAAATTATTGTTCAGTGATGAATGATAGTTGAGATATGTTATGCAACTAAATTTAAGAGAACCTGGAAGAGTGTAATCAGAATGGGTGTTTGTAGTGATTTTTTAAGACAATGCATTGGGTAACTACATGTAAGTTGAAAAAATTTAATGTTCCTTCCTTTCCTGGTTTGCTTATCACAATACAGGCTATTAGTAAGTGCCTCAAAAATATTTTTATGGCCCTCATTACCATGTTGGAAGTTCAGAATTGTTACTGTTGGGGGTGGAAAAAATAACTCCAGGGTGAGTTTATCCCATTGTAAGTTTGCTGTGTGAGACAAAATGAATCATCAACACTAATCATGGGTATGACTTTCTTAGACTGCACAAAGAACTGGTTTGATTCTTAGAACTTAGGCTAAGACCAGAAGTTAGAGATGGCTGTGCTGGGGTGGAGTGAAGTTTGTATGGGCAAATAAGGCTGTTTTCTGTGCTGCACCCAAAATTGTTCTTCACTAGCGTGGAAAACCCGAACGTGGTCACTTTACCAGGTGGGCAGAAAAGGGTAATGGAAAATGCATGTTGAGGGGAGAGAAATTCTACCAGTAATTGTCACTGGGCAGACATTCCTGTTTTGCCTCTGCTGCATTACCCAGTCCAGCAGTTTTGGGGAGAGTGTGATGTGGCTGTCATGCTGTGAATACTGACTGGGCTTCCAGTATGGTGGTGGAAAATTGCTTGACAGAAGAAAAAAGTATTTGGTATGATGAACCAATTCAGAAGCAGATTATATCTTTCTGAGATTTCTGCTGCTTTTTCTTGCAGCTGTGGTCAGGCATTGTTGGAATTTGCAGACTACTTTCTCTGTGATGCTTTTAAGTAAATCTGAAGTGTGCTGCTGCTGTGGGGGCAGTTCCCTGCAGACCCATCTATTCTGGTTCTAGCCAGAACAGGGTTAATTTTTTGCAGTAGCCAGGAGGGGCATGGTCAGGACCTGAAGGTTATTCATTACTACCTCATGTCATTGCCAGGGGCAGGGGAAAGGGAGTTTGTTCTAAGGAGAAGGGGTTCCTCCTGGTCTAGGAAATGTGGTGTAGGGAGAGGTCAGGTGCCTTTTGTCAGAGTCCATGTGAATATTTTCTTTCTTGGATACTCTATAATTAGTGTTGTTGCTGTTACTGTTTGTTTTTGTACCATATTGCTGTTTCCAGTAAGTTGTTCTCTGATTTTTACCTTGGTGCATCCACTTCCCCTCTCCAGCCACCACAAGGGTTGAGGAGGGGAAGGTGGGGAAGGGAGAGCGGCGGGAGGTTTGAAGAGTCTTGGTAGGAGACTGAATCGAGGAGCACCATTCCCAAAGCACAACACCCATCTAAACCAGTCCACGTTGCCTGATATTTAAAAAGATGATGAACACAGAAATCTACAGCCTGTGTCTGGTGGAACTATTGACACAGATGTGGTTCCTCATATTGAGATAACATCAGGATAATCTGGTTTGGGGCCTCTTCCTCCAGTGGCAAGCCATGAAAAATTGTTGCTGAAATACATTGGTAAATTTTTTTTTTCTCTCTTTGGGTTATTAAATATGGCATGATGGATTAGGAAAACTCACTTGATTTGCAAAAGATAAAAAGAAATTACCTGCATGACATGCTTTATCTTTTTGTGTTACGTCCCCCAGTAGTAAAGAGCTAAATTCATATGCCACAATTAGCAATTACACAAGAGGAAAGACAGCTTTGTAGGCCTCTCCTTTATGTGTTACATTTGTAAAATTAGTTTGGTGTAATTTCCCCTGTATACTCTTTTTCAGCCCACAAGAATGTAAGAAGTGTGGGAGCAACATCAACAAAAGAAAAATCAGGACACCTTTGTACAAATTGAAATAAAACTGATATATATATATATATCTCAAGGAGACAAATACTTAAAGGATTAATTTTATCATTAGCTGAATCTTTTAGGGTAATTTTGCCATCACCAAAGCAACATTAATAAGCAACTGTACAGTAAGACACAGCAGAGCTGTGATTAAAGAGGGGGATGTTTAACTAATAGACTTGAATGTGCTTCTCACCTGCATGGTTCTGGCTTATTCAGAGAACACCCAGCTGAGGGCTGTGTGTGTAAGGGGCAAGAAGAGAGGTTTCTGAAAGCACGAAAGTTACTTAGAACTGGCACATAATGACAGGATGAAATTGCTACCTATTCTGGCAGGAGTCCTCCCTCAGAAGCCAGGACTATAATTTTAGGTGAATCAAAGACAAGTGTACAGTCTCCCACTTTCTCCCTTTGATTTTTTAAACTTATTAGGAGGGGAAAGAGAAGATGCCATGACTGAATGGCAACAAAGCTTCTTGTTCCATCCCTGTCATGTGGAAGGAGTGCTGGAAATCTGTTGCTCTGTTTTTTATGAAGATGAGGTAGGCATATTTGTATCAGAAATAGGCATGGAAGCCTTTGGTATCTGCTTTCAACTCAGAAGCTTTAGCTGGCAGTATTGGTGGAAGGACAGTATGTATGAAAACCTCTAACCTTTAATAAAGATATGGACCTCTACAGCAGGAATTATCACCTGCAGATCTTCAGGGACCTGCTTCATTCTCCCATGTTTGTTGTTCTACAGTTTATAAATGAGTACCTTGTATAAAGCAAAGTCCTGGAATTAATTTATGAACTAGGATAAAATATGACTGAAGTTGATCTTTCTCTAGTGACCTTTGCGTGAGCTTCTTTAATTCTTATTCTTTATTTATTTAGGACAACTTTTACACACCATGTTAATTTACATGTAAGTTCTGAAAACACCTGGTGAGACTGTTAGTAGTATCATTAGTATGATGCACAAAATTAAGTGCTTTCTCTTCTTGTTGGGCTCAATTTTATGAACTTTTGAAAATGTTAGCAAAGTACTAGATACTAAGATTAGGTACTGAACATTGATAAATCTGATTTCAAATTTGCAGTGAAATTTCAAATTTTTATGAATTTGACATGACTTTAAGTTTTTAAATGGCTATTTAAAATATAAAATTACAATGGTACATTAAGTCAGAAGGTCCATCTTGGCCACATGCATTCCCAACTCAGTATAAGGAGCTCAGACTGCAGAAATCTGAATGACAGTTAACAACAAATTGCTCCAAAATTCTCTATAGTAGTGCGTTACCTCTGAGTTTGTTTTATGATTGTTACAGATTCATATTCAAAGTATAATTTGGTGTTAGGCTAACTCTTCTTATTTTTTTAGTAATAAATAATAGTAATTCAATAAAGAAAGTTAATCAATCAGAAATAATTAGTGGTGACAGTAGAAAGAAGATTAATGGTACATCAGATAGATGTGTCTGAAAGACTCAGTGGAATCTTAACTAGTGCAAACACCTAAGACATTTGAGTTATCATGATAACCTTAATAGCTTTTTGTTCCAGTAAAACTTCAGTGATTTTACAGTAAATGGTAGGAGCAAGCTGAAGTTCCTATGCTATCACCAAGCAGCAAGGGGTGACCTGCCTTTGGGGAAGATGGTTGTGTCAGTTCACAGTGATTATTCTGTTCTTAATTGTGAGTGAAGGAAGGAAAGATGTTTTTGAGTTAAGAGAAATGCAGCCTCCTGTTCACACATACATAGAGAGGGCATTTGTTAAGCAGGAGGGCAAAACTGAGTACTGTAATCCTTCCACATGAATGGTGCACACCTCACAGGATTTGGCTTTGCTATCCATGGTTGACCTGCTTTGGCTTTTATTTCATGTCTTTCTGTTCTTGAACTTACAAATTCATCCCACTAAGTATTTGCCTTCTGATCTACACTCAAATGGCAATCCCAGGGAAGTGGTGAGGGTCCCTACCAAATACTCAGCCCTTGCCCAGAAGGCTGATGTAAAAAACTTCCATGGTGTTGCAGGTCTCATGAAAACCTCTGCACAAAGGGCTGAGGAGCTGCGAAGAACTTAGAGTTGAAAGTTCTTAAAAGACAGAGTTAAAGGCCAATCCATGTATTGACTCTAACCTTTCTCAGTACATAAGGCACACAAGGTGAAGAGTTAACTGGTGTTAACTGGGCACAACCACTTTTGTGCACTTGTGGCTTATTGATCATTTTTCCTTTAGTCCTGGTCCCTGAAAGATGGGATGGCAATGGCACAGCAGGGTGATAGGCAACTTATACATGTTGAGGTGGCATAAGGGTTCTTTGTGAGAAATAGGCTTGAAATTCTGTTCCAGAAAGAAGTGAGGGGACCAGGTTTGTATCATTAATTTAGGATTACTTCTTGTAGCTTGTGATGTGTTAGTACCAGCGAGCTCTGGGTGGAGACCACATGCACAGTGCTGTAAAAGATGGGGCAAAAAGCAGTTTTGTGGCTCTGAGGACTTGGTGTCTGAAATAAGAAACTAGTAATTCAATAGTGAAAAGCAGAGAAAAGACTGAAAAACTCTCTGTGTTGTTTACTGGGATCCTGTGAGGACAGGTGGCAGAACGTGGAGAGGATTGTGTGCTGAAAGACACCACTTAGGTTAAAGCAGTGATAGAACTGTTTGGTTAACTCAGGTCACAAACCCCACCCTGTCTGTGTGTGCAAACACTTCAGGCAGAGGAGGAAGAGAGGCAAATAGCAGAAGGGTCTGGCTGTATCACTGGATGAGCTACAAGACCAGAGAGAGAGGGAACATGATGCATCAAGCAGCTGTGAGAGGGCTGTTTGATGTCCTGAGCTGGGATTAGTTCTGGTGGGTCTGATAAAGTGCAAGTCCTCTCACTCCATGTCCTTCAGCTGCAGAAAGGAAGAAGAAATAGCATTCTGCTTTTCGTCTTCCTTTTCACTCTTTTCTCCCTAGGAGGACTGTACATTGCCTCCCAAGTTGCCAGCCTCTGAAAGGGCTGTTTTTAAGGCCTTTGCTCATCTGCCCAGGGTCTCAAGGAGGGAAGCTGAACTGCATTGCTGCACTGGCTGGTTTTTTGTGCCTTGTGTACCTTCTTTCATTTGTATTTTAGTCAATGCAGATAGTAATTATTCCCTGTAGAAATGCCTTTTAAATACAATTGCCAGTCTACAAAATGACGAGGAAAACTACAGTATAATGAAGTACATAAACCCAATGCTGATGCTGAAATAACTTTTGGCTTTCAACAGAGGAGACTCAAAAATCTTGATAGTGATGGCCTAGTAGCATGTTTTAATATGGGAGTTCTAAAAATATTAAAATTTTCCCAGCAAGTTTTATATTACATGACAGTTCAATAATTGTGCAATATCATAAGAAAATGAGAGGGGAAGGATTTGTCTGACAAATGATGACAATGTAAGTAATGCTTTACGTGCTGTGCACTTGAATGCTAATTCTGTTATGGCTTGGATCATCAGACATGATTAATTTAGAAGGTTTTCATGTGATTGACAAGGATCTAGAAATTAGGCTACAGCTGTTCCCTGTTTGGAAAGTAGCTCCTTATTTTACAAGAGGTGATGCAATATCTGTTTGAAAGGCATTTGTTCTTCACTGTGCCGTGCTGGGCTTCAGTAAGTAAAAGCAGATCCACAAACAGGGATTGTGTCCTCCAGCAGTGTGTCAAAAGCAGTGCATGTCCCACTCCTGGGTGTGTGGGTACATGACACAAAACTCTCTCTCATCATGAGCTGGGGATGCAAGCTGTGATAAGAACATCTGGCTTATGAGAGTGCTTGCAGTGCTCACAGCTGTTCCCAGAGCCTCATCCCATGCGGGGGTTCCCACAAGGATGTACCTGAGCTGATCTTTGTTTTCAAGCCATGCCAAAACATCCCTGTCCCCTGTTCTGGAGTTGGAGACTGGAGCTCCAGATGTCCATCAGCTTAGCATGGTGGTGTGTTTGAGAGGGGAGGGGGAAGTCCTGCATGAGATCAAAATAAGAGATGAAGAAATAGCAGTATGTTTTTCCGCCATCCAGTTTGCATCCAGTTTTGGAGGCTGTGGGCACTGCCCTAGCTTGAGCAAAGCCAAAAACCCAGTCCAACTGGAACTTGAAATGAGCTCATCTATCAACTGGCTTCACAGGACATTTCAATGAAAGTAAATTGTGGCTGTAAAGCAATAGACATAATTGGCCAGCTGATGTCTGAGATGAAACTGGAGCTCCTTACATCATTCAGAGCCCTTGGAGACGCCCTAATTTTGCATTTCCTGAGGTATTTGTGCATGGATAGAACTCAATGTGTAAAATGGCTTTGCACTGCAGTGTTCCTACTCCTGCATAATATCCTATAATTTCGTAAATGATGTTAACTTTAATGATTTAACAAGAAATATAATTATGGTTTCTACAGCAACCATGACTTTAAATATCCTGAATTATGTACATGTATAATCTCAAATATAATGAAAGACTAATGCAGCTCATTGCATGTAAATGATATTCAAAGTTAAAACTTTAAGGAGAGAACTGGTTTTGAATGATCAGGATGCAAAAATGTGCATAAGAAACTCCTCCTTAGCATTAGAATTTATGTTGGCTCATGCTCAGATTGTTAAAAGTAAAATAAAGTATACTTTGGACTTTTCAAACCAATTTCTTCCTTGACTGAAAATAAACAGGTGAGTATAGTTTGTCAGTGTTGCTTACACTGTACAGAAGTTTATGATGCAGAATTATTGCGTTGCTCCCAGAAATGTTGACACTACCTGTGATTTGGGAAAGTAACACTGCCAGCAAATTGCTGATGGCTCTTTGCTTTGTTCCTCTGAGGCCTTGCTGAGGGTCTTGTCTGAGGGTGTCGTGTTCTGATCAGCACAAACCACCACAGAGATGTTTGCCTTTGAGAACAAGTACGTTTCTGTGAGACCAGTTTTAGCTCTCACAGAAGTTTGCTGTGCTCTACTCTAAGCAAGGGAAAGAAAGGAGTTTGGAAAAGGTGCCAGCACTGTGGGCAGGGAGGCAGTTCAGACTGAGGGGTCAATGCTTGGGCTGGGAAAACAGATGCCCCTAAAGCAGTTGGGAAAGTTGTCACAGGGCTGGGAACCCCAAAGGGGTGGAAGCACAGGGCCTCCCTCCCCATGCAAACCAGAGAGGAGCAATCCTTCTTCCAGACAGCAGAAATGGGAATTTTCAATATTTCTTTAGCTTTAGAACTCTCCAAATTCATATTATAGAGTGGGCCTGGGAGGATTTTTCTCTTCTCTTGCAGTCATGTCTCTTATGTGTTAGGTGCAGAAGATGAGGCCAAATAATTTTTTTCCCCCTAAATTTGAAGAGACTTTTTTTTCCTGGAGTGGATTTGTTCTTTTGAATTTTTGTCAGTGTCTGAGAGCAGCATTTGATTTGATATCTCTAAACAAGTAGTTCTGTGCTTTGTATCACAGTGGATCTGTGGAAATAAGGAGGAGGTTCAAATACAGCACCAAATACTTTTAATAAGAACTTGAATTCCAAGTCCTTATAGATCACTCTTGTGATAATAATGTATATTATTAATGCATAGAAAATAAGTATGGCTATTTTATTTACGGTACATGTCCTTGTGGTTTGAACCTAAGAAGTTAAAAATGTGACTTAATTTCTGAGTTTATATTTCTAGCTTCTAGCTTTAGGCAAGCAGTTCAGTAAAAAATATGCTGGAAATTCAGTGAAGTTTCAAACAAAACCAAAATAAAAGCACACCAGGAGTTAGAAAAAAGCCAAGCTAACAAGGTGCTGGCAGAGATAATGATTTTTGTCTGGCAGGAGGATTTAAAATATTCAGTATCCAATCTCCTGCCCCTGTTATTCTCTGACTAAGCTGTGCTAAGTTTTAATGCTGCTGAAAGACATATACATTCGTTTACCTTGAAAAATCTTTTTCTCTTTTGCTCTAATGTGACCAAAGCTGTCAAGTTGCCATAAACAAGGCTGGGTCCTGTGTGAAATTATCTGCTGCAGTTTGCAGAGACAGTGAGTAATCTAATGTCTTTTTCTCTTTACAGGATACTTTTGTTGAAAAAGTATGTTTAGTACTTTCACTGTTGGTTTCTCTCCTTAGGATTATATAACCACCAGATGTCTCTAAAACCATGCTCTCTCATAAACATTTTATAGTCTTTGAAGATGTTGAAAATCTGTGATTTATAGGACTATTGCCTCCATCTACCCAGGGATCAAAAGCTCTATTACAATTACTCCAAGTGCAAAGTCAGAAAATTTATTCAGCTGAGCAGATAAGTTTGAGAATTTTCAAAAGTCCTCATTTAATCTGTATACAGTAAAATCTAATATGCTAACCTCCTTTTGAGATATAAAATTAAAATCCCTGTAGGATACAATATTTTTATCAAAAATGTGAGTAAGGGAAGATTTATTAAGCAGGATTGCAATCCCATGAATCTGAATATGCCATATGGTATTTTATTTCCTTTTGCTTATTTGAAGTTCATTCACTTTCATACAAAGAGATTTTTTAAGATTCATATAAAGAGTCCCCAGTGCAGCAGAAGTTTTGATGAACTGGAGAAAAATATCAGCCTCATGTTCTGAAGGATCCCCATTGCAAATATGCAATCCTTGATCTTCCTCTATTAAATCTTGAGGCTGGTAATTTGATTAGATGAGATGACAGCCAATATATGATCTTGTAAATATTCAGAGCAGGAATACACAAGCTGAGGGTACTGCTTGGTACAAATTGGGACCTGATAGGAAAAGGCACATCCACTTGGAAAAGGTGAACTTGACCCTTGCAAATCCTGACCTGCATCAAAAAAAGGTGTCACTAGGAGCCTTTTGCCTGATTAGGCTATTTATTGTCCTGTTCTGAAGTGAACACAATAGAATTAGCACAGTGACCTGTGTTTGTGTGGTCCCTGCATTGTATCAGGCAGAACAAGGTTAAGAGTTGCATGTGCAAATTTTGCAGCAGTTAAAATGATTTATCATATTATTATCCATCTTTTGTAGGAATCATTAATGAGTTAATGTAGTGTGTGATTCTCAGGCAAGGGATGTAAAGAATGTGTATGCTGATTAATAATTTGTGTGAGCTTGAAAAACATGTTATTGAAATCAGTCATAGTTAGCTGTAGATAAAATCCTAATAAATCACTAGTAGAGGAGTAGTTCTCTTTAAATTTAAAAAAAAAAAAATGGAAAGATTAAGAGAGGGTCAGATCAGTGAGCTATGAAATTATTCAGGAAAGGAAATGATGACATGAACTGATACTCATACAAAGATCACCTGTATGGGAACGTTTTAGTGAAGAAAATCTGCGTTTTCCTGGAGAATGAGGAGAAATTAAGAAAATAAATTATTTATTCCCAGGAAGTACCAGCCTCCCTGTATAACTGAGTTAGTGTGATACCACCCTCTGAAATGTGTGCTGCAATTCCACCATTCTGCATTTTGAATGTTTTTAATGGGAATAGTTAATTTCAATCAAAATACTCCATCTTTCAGATAAGATGAAATGCCGTGATTGTGCTAGCCTGAAGATGGGTTTTAAAGAAGAGCCCTTAATTATTTTGGGAGTAAATTCATTTTCTGTCCTAAGCACGGGATTGCAGAGGAGTTTGCTGTTCCATTATTGTGTATTGTTTGAGGAAGAGGGGAAAAAGTCTCTAATCATAACTCACTGTGTATGTAGAAAGGAGCTGAATGGAAGTTCAAGCCTGGCATTGCAGTTATTGATGTCAATAACATAACTAGCTTTTTACATGGAAGCCAACATGCTGCAAATAAACTGGAACATAAAATACTTGCAGCCATTCACAGAAATCCCCTGCTTTCAAAGTTAATGTTCTGAGTGAACATAAGTATGCAATTAATATTTGCAAGCATGGGGATACCTCAAAGTCATAAAAGTCAAATCCTGTCTTTGTCATGGTAATCAAACTAGGTAACATTTAACTCCTCGGTCTGCTGCATAAGCAGCAGCAAAGGTGTTTAAAGATACTGGTTTGGGTCAAGAAGGGAAAACTGCCCTCTCCAAGGAATTGTGTTAATACTATATGAAGTGCTTTTTGAGTTTGTTTGGAGCACAGGGTCAAGGTTTGGTTATCTCAATAAATTAAAAAAAAAAAAGCTGGTAAAAAAGAATTATGAAGTGAATAACCAGGATAATAGATGGAATTTCTATACAGGGAAAGACTGAAAAATGGATTTATTTTTAAATTTTTTTTTTTGCCTGGAGCACAATTAAGTGAAATTATTAAAGGATTTAAACTAGTTAAGAACATTTATAGCACCAAGTCTTAAGGTATACTTAAGGGTATTAAGAGAAAATGCATTAGAGCACACAGGGCAGAGAACAGGGAACATCTGTCTGGCAGGCATGAAGGGTCCTTTATGGCCATCACAGAGCTTTTGGGACAGAGGCTTGTTGGATTCCTTCCACATCTCTTTTGTCCTTATATATAAGGACTTCTGTGTGCAGGTGAATTTATCTTTGCACACATGTTGACTTTCTCAAGCCAAAAGGAATGCCAAGGTGGCAGCTCAGCAGCCCCTGTGGGTACAGAGGACACTGGGGACCAGGGACCAGCTGCATGGCCATGCTCTTCCCAGCACACAGGCATTTCTGCAGCTCCCCATCCAACAGGGCACCAGCAAAACAGGACCTGGCTGTGTTTGGGAGCCTCCTCTCCCAGAGGAGCAGTGTCTTTGACCTATTTGGAGTTTTCTAGTGGGGCTTTTTACTTGTCAGTGCCCTGCCTGAAGCCCTGAAGCAGACAAGTTTTAACTATCTTAAAATATGTTCTGTCCCCAAACCCTACATGAATAGTGCGACAAGTTTTGGGGGCTGCAACTCCCTCGTGTTGCCAGTTTAATTTACAGTATCTTTATCCATCACCTCAAGGACAAGATTTCCTCCTCCAGCTGTGTGATAAAATGTCTGTTGCCAATTCACTTTTGGGTTGATACTGGGACAAGGATCTAATTGCAGATACTTGATTGAGATCAGCTTTGCAGCATCTTACACTTCAGTGAAAGCTGTCCACCACCAAGGAGGGTAGAAATGAGGCCTGTGCTTAGTGACTGCATAGGTGTGAAAATTTTGTGACCACAGAAGATCATTTTGCTTAGCTAGTTTCCAATGTGAATGAATATCTTGTAATAAGAATCTCTCCACAAATAGCATTCAAATTGTTTTCCCATCAGCCTGCAAAAAGCACTTAATGACATTGCTGTGACATTTTCATGCACTTCCCAAACTATTTCTTATTATATTCTTGCAGTATGATGAAAGCGCTGTGGGCTCTCTGCAGGTCGGCACTGTGCTAATATTGCTGCTGTACTCACACCCATGGACAATGTAATGATGTTGTAATGTTTTATTGCTACATGTAGGAACACTGCAAGAAGGGAACTAAAAGAAGGGATTTTTCTGCTTTGTGAAATAGAGGCTAATCAAAAGAGTTTAGCCTGTCACAGATGAAAGGACTTGAACGTGATGTCAGATGCCCTTTGTTTCCACAGAAAGGGCTTGACCATGAAAACATGCCTCTTTCTAATAGACTGCATTTAAGATATCTTTAGAGCTGTTTTACTTAGGCCTCTTGTGCCAGAGACAGGCAATAAGAAAACACTTATTTTCTTTTTCAGTACCTTCTACTTGCTTAAACATAACATGAAGCATTAGAAAAAGCGCCTTTCTCTTTTAGTTTGGTTTCAGGACATGCGTTTTTCAATCGAATAACATTTTTATTTGTTACACTGATAATTGAAACAAAATATTATACCTCTGTTCTCATGAGCTGCAGCTCTTGTATGCAGTGCTCTGGTGAAACTTGTTTTAAAATCATTCCCTGGGGAGTTGTTTTGCAAGGCTTGTAGCAGACAGAGCTGTTGCAGTTTAAGTGCATTATGGAGTTCTTCCTTTCACTTCATCAGGCTTTGGATAACAAAGCCCTGTATTGCCAAATTGTTTCTTCCTTATCTGCCACTCCTGTGAAACCATTTTTAGCACTGCATCATTGGAATATATCAGGCTAACATAAGAGATTAGAAGTCCAAATAGAGAAATGTATCAACATTTCCTCTGGAAGGATGAGGGTGATACACAAGCCTTATCAGCTGGATGATTCGCAGAGTAGAAAGTAGCATAATTCTAAAAATCTTTTTTTGTTATGTTTGTTCTAAAATGAAGCAGTTTCAAATTTGCTGCTCTGGAGGTCCAGATTTTTCTTGTTGTAATGTTTTTTTTCTCTTCTGTGTCATGATTCCTGTTCACTGAGTTCAATCTCTATGGCTTTTCAAAGCTAAACTTTTACAGCACCAGTAATAATATTGTTGCCATTATATTATCCTTTTACATAGGTTTAAAGGCCAGTTTATGACTGAAAGGGAATATCTGCAACCAGTAGGGTCCTGATTCTAATTTGCATGTAAATTAAACATTTCAGAATATGACTGTGATTTCTGAATACACACAAAGTATGCTGTTTTGATTCCTGGGAAATAAAAATGCATAACATTAATAAGAAGAATATGATTTATATACTAGCTCTTTTATCTTACCAATTTCTGTTCATTTGAGTCTTTTTTTTTGAAAGCTTCTGTGGCAATGGCTGATTATTCCTGCTGTAAAGTGGAACAGTATGTGACAAAAACTGACTTATTTCTATCCACATTAATGGAGAACTCTCAGGTTAAATTCCGGTTGAAGCCCAGCACTGTAGGCTGTTAGTATCTAGTGTTATGCTATTATAGTTGGGTGGTGAAGGTATGAGAGCAAATGGAGGGGAGGGAATTTTGATATAAGGATTTTTTAAATAATTTCTGGTATATCAGATTGTATTTAACATTATCCTCTTATTCTTTGTTTGAGGTGAACAATACAAAAGACGAAGAAAGCATAGCTGAGAGAAGCTAAAAAAAAATCAACTAAATAAAGATAAGGGAATAAATGGAACAGGGAGAAAAAAAGAACAAGGTATCTCCTATCTTGTATTAAAAATGTGTTTATGGATCCTCTAAGATTCACTAAAACTGCTGAAATTTATGCTGGTTCTTTTAAAGAGTGTTGCTTGTGTTACTACTGAGTTGTTAAGTTTGTTACAGTTACTCAAATTGCTTGGTTATTGGAAATATTCGGGCTCACCAGCATAGCTGAAAGGAAATTAAGCACCAGAAAGAGTTTGGGAATATGGATTTATTTTATTTTTTAATGAGAATGTCTTCTTTCATGATGACAGACATTCCCACTGCTGAAGCTGCTCTTGCCAAGTACTAATGAAGACGTAACGCAGGGAGTGAGCCACAGGACCATTTATGTCTGGAAGGCAAACATCAGCCTGGATGATATGCAAGCTATCAAATACCAGAAAGAATTTGGAAAAAAGAAGTTTTGGGGTGTGTATATGGGAAGAACTTTCCAAAGAGCATGTTTACAGCAGCAAGGGATCAAGCCCTTTGCTTTTGGGCTGGGCATTGATCCCAGTGGTTGCCCTGGAAATTGTACATGCTTGGGATAGAGGCTGGGTTCGTTTTCCTGATCGATCAGTGAACTCTGAGCTCCTTGTGTGGGAAAGAAAAACCCCACATTCTTCTTCTCTTAACCCTCCTAGCCTGTGATAATTGGCCCCAGGGCAGGGAGGCAGGTCACAGGCATAGCCTCTTCCTGGGCCTCCCATGGCAGCCGAGCTTTGACTGGTTTGCTTATGGCTGTGATTTCACTTGGCCAGAGAAGCAGGCTGGCTCTTCAGGAGAAAAGTTGTGTATGTGCTGAGTGGCCAATTTGTGTAACAAAGAAAAATAAGCAAGGGCCTTTGGTGGAGGGTATGAAAAAAAAATCTAGATGTGAATAGGTATCCTTTATTTCAAGGTCATTCTGGACATTAGTCTGGAGAAGAGGCACACCCACCCGGGCCTGCTAACCTGCATGAATAAAAAAAGGATTTTATAGAAAAGATCAGAGAAGCAGCAGAGATGTGGTATGTGCTTTAAACCCAGATGCCTTTCTGCTGCCCTCCCCAGTTCCCTCTTTGTCTCCCAGGTTTACCAGCTAACTTCCCATTTGCCTTTGAAGTGTGTGTGGAATGATCCAGCTGTGCCATGCAACAAGCTGGCCAGCACAGTGCCAGTGCTGGCTTGCAGATGGGATTTTCACTGGTAAGTGATGAGTATTTTGAGGAACACAGTTCTATTGGGAAACTAGATGCACCTGGGCAATAGACTGGTGGTAATGCACTGCTGGGATCCCACAGGAGTGATCAGGCGCTTGTATAAGCTGGCTGTGGGTGCAGGTGCCAGATGTGAGCCCTAACCCTGCTGCTTCCCTGTGTGGACATGGGACTGCTCTCAGCCCAGGTGAAACCCATCAGCTTTTCCTGGGGTTGTGTTAAGATCTTCAATGACAGGCAGTAAGTGCACTATCTGCTATGAATGATGAGTCCTGCAGGTATGGAAATTCTGTGACTGACTTCCTGAATGTGTTATTTTCTCTTCCATCCTTGTTTGAATTTTTTCTCCTGACAAGGTTTGCCATTCCTCAGCTTGACTGCATATCTATTGTTGGGTTTTGTGTCAAGGAGGTGATGTTTACCAAGGGTCCTACTGTTATTATGACAATTAGTTGAAACAGCTCCAAACAAGTGCTCCCAGTACCAAACTGATCTGTAGCAGTCTGGCACAGTTTGAGGACTGTTAATTTTCACTTCACCTCATTGGGTACAGTGTCCATTGAATGGCTACCCTGGCCTAATTGCTTGGCCTCCTTTGATAGGTGTTTGCCTCACTGCTTCATGCAGAAAGGCTTTCAAATCCCTGTACAGTGCTGCAGCAGGGAAGATAAAAACCACAGGTACTTCTGCTCAGCTGGGCTGAAGGATAAAAAAGCCTTTTCTACAGGAAGCCAATAGGAACCACCTTGTTCTTGTTTATTTAGGAGGTTTATTCATCATCCTATGGTTTATTCATCATCCTATTTTGGAAACTCCTGGTTCCAAAATTTAGTTGTTGTATGGAAGAATCTTTGTTGAGGCTCTCATTGACAATTATAGGGATGCCTTATAAAGGAATTGTAAGGATGCCTGATGAATCTGGCATCATTATCAGCGTGCAGCCAAGGTATCAGAGCACATGAGTGAGTGGCTAGGGGAGGAGCAGAGGGGTCACAATTTGTCTGAGGGCTGATGGCAGTCTGAGGGGGGGGATCAAGGGAGCAGGACATAATATAAAGCCTAGTTAGGATGTAGAGCATTAACTGTAGTGCTAGTACTGGTCTGGCTGATATATTTACATGTGCTTAGACTACAAATCAAGCAGCTAATGGTGAAAGCAGAGTAATATGAAATGGAATATGTATAGATATATGACATGGTAGCTGACAGGAGAAACCATGGGAAAGTGTATTAGGAGCTGGTTAAGTCTACTTAAAGTGGCATCAGAGCTGTGTTTGGGCTGGTGCAGCTGCTGACCAGCAGTACCACCTCTTGCAATACGCTGCATGGCTGGGCAAAGCAGTTCCTACCTTTTTTGGGAACCCTCATGCCCTTTAGACTACTGGCATTCAGACACAAGTTATTTATAATAAATGGAGTACATGTCAGTGCTCTGCTCTGCTGTTCCTTTTTTCTTCCTAGAACAATGCCAGCTGCCTAGCACATACGTTAGAGTTGGGTCCATTTTAATCAGCATGTGCAAGCCCATGAAGTTAATGAGCTCCAATTCACTTTGATTTAAAAAGATCAAAACAAGAGAACATCCCACCCCCTCTCACCTTTCAATTGAAATTTACACTTTTAATTTGATAAGGGCAAAGAAAATCCCCTCTGCTGGCAACCAAGGTAATAGTTTTCACACCTAAAGAAATTTCTATATCAAAGGTCTATATATACTTAAGAGTTCCCTCCTCTGAAGGAATTTCCTCTGAAAGAATTGTTTGAACAACTCTCAAACTTTGTTTCTGCTACCAGGAGGGTGTTTTTAGGCCCTGCTAGAGCACTGGGGATATTACAATGTAAAGCCTTACTATTAAAAAGAAGGTGATATTGAAGCGCAATGAAATATCTGCAGAGATGGAAAACTGGTTGAAAAGATGCTATTACAATCCTTTCTGAAAATTATCAGTACAGAAGGGCTGTTTTCAGTATACAGCACTAGTCTTGGAGAGCATCAGATTGCTGACACTGTTATTAGTCACACCACGCTCACTCAGAGGGTAATACTTTATTTTCCTACTGCACACTCAGAGACTTTTTTTATTTCCAGTTTCATCATTCAGTATCAAGAATCAAAATGGTGCTGATCAAACATCAGGATCTCGGAGGGGTTTGGAAAATTAACAAATAGAACCTCCCAAGTGACAGGTAATGTGTGTGTTTATGTGATAGGAAAACCCCCAGACATTACAAACAGAGCTATCTTTGCAGAAGTCATGGGGATGTCTCCACCACAGTCCAGATTTTCCCAGGGCTCCTTTTGCTGGGCTCTGCATTATCTCTGCCCCTTTCCTGGGACTGGTCTTTCGTGTGTGGTAATTGCTACAGCAGCTACACAAACCCATTGTAAATGTGACCTGAAAGGAAAATGAGTCCTTTTTAGGTTTTTTGGTGGTTAATGGTCACATCTCCAGAATTTCTTATTCTCACTTACACATGTCTTGTCAACTCTTGGGAGAAGGAAGAGCTAATTCACTGCCAGCCCAGCTTCCTGGAGATAACACCCTATTTCCGTGTGAGGACATATATACAGTCTGTGTGGAGCTTTCATTCTTGCTAAAATCAAAGATGTGCTGGTATAAAATTATTCCTATTAGCAATGTACTGTGGCCCAATTTTCAGCAGACATGTAGCAGCCTGGAGGGTATTGTCACCTTTTGGACAACAAAAATAAATGTCACTCTTTAAAAGGTACATTTAACAACATCAGACTGAAAGAATTAATTAGAATGTGGACATCTGTTGTCACTAAAGACACTAAAGTCACTATTTGTTTTTCATTCACTCATCTAACACAGACAACTGTGTTTTTTCCATGGTGATTGCATAATATGTCATACAGCTCAGAGAATTAATAGGGTTGTAAAAGCTTGTGCTTTGGGTGATGATGTGCTCTCTTTTTTCTTAACTCCTGTGGCAGTCCAAAGCACAGGGAGTTCAGCACAGGGATATCCGGTTTGAGTATCAAAATTGTCGATGATCTGAGCGCTGGCAGGGTGGAAGCTTTGATGGCAATGTGGGACAGAGCCCTAGAGACATGGAAACCTTGCTGTGGTGCAGGATCTAGAGATTTGAGGGTTCATGAACCAGAAAAAATACATCAGTGACATGAGAGAGAAATTTGGTTTTTTGCTTTGGCCCTTTGGAAATGGGATGCAGGGTAGCACAAGGCAGGGAAAGAGTTCAGTCAGTGAGGAACCCCCAGGCTGCATTTTGACAATGCTGATGGACATCTGGGCATGGAATATCCTGGAGTGCCAGTGGTCTGCATAGCCAGAGAGCTGTGTTGTCTGTCAGCAACTGCTCAGTGCATTACAAGCTGTTTCTCCATCATTGCCTTTGACTTTCTTTCATGGAAGTAAAATTTTTATCATGCTATAAATGAGATAACTGAAGGGAACCTGCTACTGGCAATTTGCATGTCAGTTTGTACCTAATTGCTGGAATATCAGTACTGAGGCTAAAAGCCTGAAATGGTAATATGAAAAACATACACATAAAACTTGGGCTAAAGGGCAGCAGCTATTTTTAGGTGGGTAGCTTTGCCTTTTAAAAGGGAAAAAAAAAATGTCAGCTTTATTGTTAGTGATAGCATATATGCAGAGTAATGCAATTTTTGAGTTCAATTAAAAAGGCAAGTCTTGAATTTAAAGGTAATTCACTGCATCATTTGATGAAGTAGCAGGCAGAAGAATGAACAGATGCAGCACACAGGTTAGACCTGTGCCTTCCAATGATCCTGTTATCATGATGGAGCCAAGATATGCATGGTGACCCACTCCAGGTGCCAGGGCCATGGTGGAGCAAGGAAAGGTGTGAGGAGGAAGGAATGGCAGAGTGGAGGTGTTAGGGACTGTCACCTGCACTCCCCCACTCCCTGTGCTACTTGGTGAGAAGAGTGAAGAGTGAAGGTGTGACACTGCACCAGAGAAGAAGCAGGAGGCGGGTGTTAATTTTTGTTTTTGTTTCTCACTGTCCAAATCTATTCTAACTGGCACTAAATTGATCTAATTTTCCACAACTTGAGTCACTTTTGCCTATGCAGAGATTGGTAAATGGTCTTCCTTGTCTTAATCTCCACCTACAAAATTTTCCTTGTTATTTTCTCTCCATCTTGCTTAGGAGAAGGAGGGAGAAGATGGCTGGGTGGGTGACTGGCAGCTGGCCATGGCCAGTCCATTACATAGGCAGTCTTAGAAGATGAAACTGCATGTGGTTCATTCAGGTTGTGTCATTTTCAACAGGACGAAGTCTGTGGCTCTTTGAGGGGAGAAGAAGTACCTTCAAAGGCTCTGGAGCTCGAGGTCTGTGTCTGCAAGAGCAGGTCCTGACTGATGAAACATGACACAACCCCAGGTATGTTCCCACTCATTCTGCTGTTAACCATTACTTTTCCTGTATGGCATCCCAGCTCCTGGTCTGTTGTGTGCCGTTGTGGGGCCAGACCATCCCTAATCACAGATGAAAGCTGAACCCTGGTCCAGCTGCAGGGCCTCCAGGTGGGCTGGAACCTCATAATCTCTTCGCCCTGTCCTCTTTCTTTCTCCTCTGCCACCTCAGGTCACCTGGCAGGGCTGGTGGCTCACCCCTCTCTTGGCACAATGAGAGGTGTTCTGCCTCACCCTGAAGCCCTCAAAGCCTTCTCAGTCTTCCCATGCTTGCACTTGACTGTCCTCAAACCCCCAAAGCTATTTCCATGGAGTGTCCCTACAAAAACCTGCTAAAGCCAAGGATGAAATGCCATTCCCATAATGTCTGAAAAGCTTTTATGTCTTTCTGCATATCTGCTGCTCCAGGCGTTCCTGTGTCTCTGGTTGTAGTAACAAAACAGGCCACCTGATACAATTTCTCTCCTGGTGCTTTGCACCTGTGTTACAACTAGTTTTAGCCATGAGCTGTTCAGTGTATCACTGAGAAGATGCTTACACACCCATACATCTGGGGACTTTTTACAAGGTTTTCAAAAGAAAAAGGAAGTACTTTAATGGGTAAATGATTTAAAGTTCTAGGAAAAATCTGTTTCTTGACCTATAGTCAGACATCTACTTAGATAAGAGACATATAATTCCACTGGCATTCAGCAGTGAAACAAATGCAAATGTATTCAGTATAATATTGCTGAATCTCAGTCCTATATTAGCAACATAAACACAGGGATCCATATCAGCCAACTTACTGCTAATGCCACTGAATGACTAAAATATTATATCTGTGACATAGGTAGAGTAACACAAACAGAAGAGAAATCTCACTGTATGAAGAGTTTTACTTTGAGACTTGTGGCTTTGTGGACAGATCAATACACATCAGTTTTGCTTTGTTGTATTGTAAAAGCAAAATGTTGTCTTTGATATTTGGCTGCAATTACATCATTTTTAAAGAATGAAAAATACAGGACTTTGGACAGCAATCAGATGTCCTCCAAAGATGCCCTTACAATCCAGAAAATAACAGGCCCATGTTATAGAACTTCTACAGAATTGCTTGTGCTATCACCCAATCCTTGGTTAATCTTCATCTGCCTTTCCTTCTAAACTGAGATGAGCTGTATGTTACTCAGCCTTGCATGTTACTGAGGGCTGAGCTCACAGCCTTAGCTTTTTTGGGTTATTCAATCCAGTAATCAATCCCAAGCTATTTAAAGCTATCTGTGGTCAGCATATAGGGAGAGAAGTGCAGCAGTTCTGTTTTGTTTTTATCAGGAGGTGAGAATTTTGCAGGGAAACTGGGAAAGATGCACTGAAAATTTTGTGTCCTTATTGTTGTCAATAGAGAATGCAGGTACCAAGGAAATAGGTGTATTTTTTGAGCATTATTTCTATATAACTTTTTCACTTTCCAAGTGTCCCACAGTATTATGTCTGTAACACACTGGGGTAAAGTTTCCAGGGAGAAAGTCTGGTAGAAGACAGGGGGAAGGAGTTTGATTTGAGCTTCAAACTGTTTCCCCAAAAGGGATGAACATAAGGTGAAACATTAGGTGTTATACTGACTTGCTGCCAAAATCTTGTGCTCAGGCAGTTTGAATATTCATTGATTGTGTCTGCCTCCTTCTCCCATCTCCTAGGTTTCTAAGTATTAAAACTGGGAATGACTCACTCCTGTTCTACCCTTTTAATACTGCTTTTCCTTTTATTGAGGTGGCTTCTGTTGCAGAATGTGAGGAAATGGTGTGATGCTTTGTGTCACACATGATTAAAGAGCCCCATGTATGACTTGAAGTGACTATACCATCCTCATTCATTGTGGGTATCTCAGAATCAAATATCTGCTAAGACCATTAACAGCCCTCAGATCTGACCTGCCAAAGTGTGGTGGGTCAGTTTGTGGAAAAAGTCCTGGAAATTCAGCTGGAGCGCCCAGAGCAGTGTCTCAGTATCTCACTATGGATAAGTCACCAACAATTAGAGCTGAAAAGAAATTAATGTCATTACAACATACTCAGAAATAAATAATAGAGCTTCACCTGTGGTTTTGGTAGGGATCTGACATCTGGGTTTGGTGAGGATGTTTTTGTTCTCATTTAGCTTACCCATGATGGGCAATCTGGCTGTATTATTTCAGGGAAAGTGGAGAATTCATGCTTTTATAATAAAGCATAAGATGTATCTAATCCATATTCAGAAGCAGAACTAGATGCTTTCTGGAAACAAGCTGAACAAAATCATATTGCTTAGGTGTGCTTCTTGCAGTAGGAGTTTCCCAAGTGGATGGAAACAGCAAGCTGGGTGAGGGCTGGGCATTTGGGCCACACAGCTCTGAGAACTCCATTCCTTGGCAGGAACAACACATACTGCCTGGCAGTGTGTTACTCAACTCAGCTATTGGTAGAAGACTTCAGAGCTGAGTGCTGCTTGCCTGAACCTTGCAAATCTGCTTTTAATTCCAAGGTGGAAGATCTGAATAGTGTGTATATTTGCATATGACTGCAAATTTCAAGACATTTAGGAGAAGAAATGGAGGCAAATGTCATAATTCCATCAGTATCCAAGATTAATAATGCTTCTTAAAGTGCGGGCTAAAACCAGGGAACCTAGAATTCCAGAATAGTTTGAGTTGGAAGGGACCTTAAAGACCCCTGCCAAGGGCAGGGACACCTTCCACTATCCCAGGTTGCTCCAAGCCTCACCCAACCTGGCCTGAGACACTTCCACGGGTGGGGCCACCAGAGCTTCTCTGGGCACCCTGTGGTGGGGCCTCACCACCCTCACAGGGAAGAGTTTCTTCCCAAAATCCCATCCAAACCTACCTCCTTTCAGTTTAGGACCCAGTTGTCCTGTCATTACATGCTCTTGTAAATAGTCCCTCTTGACCTTTCTTGTCCAGGTCCCCCTGAAGGGCATCATGTCCTTCTGGTCTAACCCCTGCATAAGCATAGTCTGCAAACTGCATGTTCCTGCTTGTTATTTTTTAAAATCACTTATTAACAACCAAGCTTTTCAAGGGAGAAATATTGATTTTTATCATGATAATCAGCTTTTTTTTTTTTTTTTTTTTTTTTTAATACATGATCAACATACTGTGTAAAGTGATGCAGAGACCAGATGGAGCTATCTGTGCCCAGGTAATTTTATAACCTGTATGTAGTGTTTGTAAAGGCTTTTCTTAAGCCAAACTATTTTTTTTCCCCTGTAGGTCTCTAAGAAATAAAGAACTAAAGGCATTTTATGCTAGATGCAGGAATGTGTTATTAATTATGTTAATGTGCCTAAATGTCAGATAAATGGTTTGACTAGACTTTTTCAGAGGCAACTGTGTTGATTGGTCTTTATCTTTCTCTTCTCTGGTAAAAATGATATCATTTTATATAATGAAGGTGACCTTCTAAAAGATTAATCTGAGATTTGTCATGACATCCTTTGCAAAGTCTCTGCTGATCTTTGAAATTAAGACATCTTTGATGTGAGTAGAGGGAAGGAATACACACACCCCCATTTATTTTACTATTTTTTCCTCCAGGCAGGTATGTATGACTAAGTTAAAGAAAGGGCAATACTTTTTACTGTGAAGGATCTTTGTAATGTAAATACATATAAACACAAGATTTTTTTTTTTTTAATATCAAAGCCTTGATCTTGAGGGAAATAGCAAAAAAGTAGAGAAAAATACAAAATTTGCAGAATCCACACATTTTTATGTTTGTTACTTTCTGATGTCATTGAAACAGTGAAATATGAGGAATACTTGATGTAAAGCTAGCAAGAGCACTAATCTCTTGTTCACTGCCTGTGCAGTGTTTCCTTGCTTCAAAAGAAGCACATTCCTGACTGTTCAAGACATCACCTGTTTTCAATACTATCAGATAACCTGTTCAATTTTTGCCCCTGATATTCAAAGTTTTGTGAAGGAAGGAGGCTGAAGGAGTATCAGAGAAGGCTTTAGTCTGGGCTGGTTTTGTTGTACTCATTTACTGTTTTTTAAAGTTTGCCTTTTTCAAGTCAGAGTTCCTGATTTCTCTGTACAAGCTCTTTCTATTACATCCTCACCCATAATTTTTTATGGAACTACCACTGTCGTCATGATGAAGGTGACTGATCAAATCATCTTCATCTCCAGTGTTTTTCTTTCCTCAGAGCTGAGTCATGCAGGAAAATAAGCAGTGCCAGAACCCCCAGCTGTCTGTGCTATGATAATTTTGGCAAGGACTCTCCCTTGGGTTTTGTCCCTTGAGTTGGGCTGGCCCAGGGAGTGGTCCCAGCCAACAGACTGATGTGACCTTGCTGCTTGGGGTGGTGAGAATTCAGCTGTTGGGACACAGCCAGTGTGGCAAGGTAGCAGGGAAAGCCATGCAATGGCAAAAGTGGACTTTTGTATTTATCAGTCCAGGATATAATGTGCATCCCAAACTGTCACAATATGCTGAGTAAAATAAATGTACATTTTTCAGTCAAATTTCTTAACTGGGATCCAATCAATTCCGGTCCCAGCTATTCTATGTTTTTCCATGTTAGTAATGCTAAAGTTATGCTTTAACCAAACACTGGCAGCAAAGTATTTTTACTTGCTCTTATGCTGCAAGAGTTGTCTTTTACAGTGTCTTTACATTTGAACCCTGTGTATTTTTGAGCCCTTTTGGAGTAATAGTTAATGGACTGATTTTCCCTATTTCAAGGTGAGGTCACAGTCTTACAGTCTAATTTCACTGTGGTGACTGGAGCATAAACCAAAGGTCATGTTCAAAGTTAATACAGAATAAAAATCTCTGCACAATAAAAGATAATGTTCCAGCTTGAACAAATATATCCAGTTTACTGCAGTTTCCCCTCAAGGATTTTTCAAAGTTTCTCAGATGGATATAAAATGATAAATAAACTTTGCAACAACATGCAAATAAAATAGTTTTAAGTGGGGAAGCTGATATGCAGGAGGAAACAAGCTAAAGATTTTTGATTTCCAGTCACTTATGTGCAACTTGAATAAATTATCCTCTGATAAATGGAGGTGCATATTGACTGATAAGCTCTAAGTGGCTTTTATCACTTGGACAGCATAAAGCAGCCACTGATGCTTAAACTGGGTTTATGACTGTTGTGCTTTGCTAGCACAGAAAAAAGAATCCCAAATAAAGGTCGTGCTACCTCATCTATTTGTGCAGTTATGCCCCAGATAAAGCACTGCAAATTAGGTATACCTAATTGAATCTGCTGAATGTAGTATAAAAAGATAAGATTATGGCTTCTTTTCCTTTTGCTGGTGTTTCATATCAGATGCTTCTTGGTTAACATATACACACTGTTGCTTGGAGAAAAAAATACATGTAATTATTTTTATACAGAATTGCTGCAGTTCTAAATAAATGTGAGATCCTCCATCACCTTTGCAGTAAGATCTGGGAGGGAAGATGTGTGCTGGTGTTTTTACAAACAATTTGATGGGTGTTAACATCTTTGAAATGGGTCTCAGTGTTTCTGCTGACTTTGGGGACTGGGTTCCTTACTGGGCCAGACAGCTTGGGGCCTAAAACCAACAAGGCTCTGCAGAAGCCAGAGTTTCTGAACTTTGGGGTACAGTGGCAGGTTCAAGGGGGGATATCAATAGGTGGTTTGGGAAGGCTGTATCTTCCTAGTACCTCAACTGATGGGGAGAGGAAAAGGGCAACGTGCAGCTGGGAGTTCAGGATAAAAGGGAGGCTGCAACCCCTAAAACCTCGCGAGAGAAAACCCTGGGGGTGTGTGCCCCAGGGGACTCTCTCCCTTTGATTCATCCCTCATGTACAGCAATGCAGAGCACTACTGTGCATGGCTGTGTAGCAAGAAACTTGTCAGGAGGCTACAAAAGTTTTCTTCCCTTTTGTGGCAAGCAGCTATGGTTCCTGGTTTAGGATAAATCACATTGTGATAATGCAGAGCCAGGAGAAAAAGACTTCTCAGTCTTTTTGGCCCAGTGGCCATTGAAGTAGTGAGGAGAACATAGAAAATTAGATTATGAGGAGAAATCAGAGTAGCATTTTTTGCCATAATGTATGTTGACTCACAGAAAACTCCAAGAAACTCAAAAGCACATAATGGGCAAGGGACAGTAGGAGGAGTAGACTCTTCTGGGAAGGCCAGATTTTAGAGATGGAGTCATACAAAGGATCTTCATGTGAATTCTGGGTTTGCTCCTCATCTATTTCCAAACTTTTAGTTTTTTTCACCTTGAAAGTGCTATAAAGAAGATTAACTGTGTGTAACAGGTTGGGAGAGTAATAAATGGTTTCCAAGTGGGCAGTTAGTTGCCTAAGGTGTGTAGACGTTCAAGTGATTATCAGTAAGAAAAAGATTGCAAAAAGCCTCTTCTTATTCCAGACAAATAAAGGTGGTATTTTCTGTATTGCTGCATTCACTAGGTAGAATCAAATTTTGTGACAGTGGATTAGGAGAAACAAAAGCCTTCCTGTAATATTGTGTCACAAGACTTATTGAAATTCAGAAGAAAGTTTTACATGTCACCATGGCTTATGGCATATTATTGTATTTTCCTTTTGGTGAAATGCAACTGTGGCATGTAATTATTGCATTCATAATGTACCTGGTCCTGTAATTGTCTTTTTACCTTGAAATATCTTAGGTGTGCTAAAATGTCCCATTCTAATAATGACCCATTGCAGTAATAAAATTGTCAGGCTAGGTACATGATTGACCCTTTGTATTGTTGTACATGTCCTTTTCAAATCATGTAAGTCTGACTTTATTACTGTTGTGCATCATGTTTATGGGGACACCATAAAATTTGGAGGCAGTCACAGCATATTTACCTTCCCCCATTCATCAGTGGGAGTTGTTCTTCCTTCCTCTTCCAAGGTAATTTGTTGAACAAGAAGCTGTTTTATTATTATTTTATTGTTATTTGAACAGAGATAATATTCAGTAAAAAAGACAGACCTAACATTTTTGAAATACTTTTTTAGACTCTGTTCCCAGTTTCTTTCTAAGGGGTGTTGGGACTGGTTGACTAGGAAAGGTGTGGATGACCTCTCCCTTGAAGCTGTTCTGCTGTTTTGGAAAAGACAAGTCATCCACAACCTCTGTAAGTGTGCTCACCACTGAATGGAAGGGTAAAGCACCTGCTATTTCCACTTCAGTCAAAGTACTGTGCCAAGATAATTACAGATTTTCAAACAGCTTTGTGATGATAAACCCCATGTTTGTGGCAGACTACTTTTCACTGCAAAAGGTTCACATGGGTCTAATCTATAGGACATGAGGCCATGCAAAGAAGCCCACAGGCAACAGAAGGGCAGGAAACCAAAAGTTAGGATTGATAATGAAACTGCCATCTCTGTTTGGTGCTGTTTTGTTACAGATTGGCAAGTCAGCAAGTTAATTGTTTGTTAGTGACTATATTGCATTATATCACTTTATAGTCATCAAGTTAAAGAACAGCTTAGTTTTGAGCTCTGTGTCTGATCCTCTTTTTGTTTTCTGCATGATGTATTTGAAAGCTGCTTGGCTGCTCTTTGGGAACTGATTGCACTCCTCTGTCACATGGGAAAGTTCAAAATTGCTGGTAATAAATAAAATCTATATAGTATAAAGCTCAGTAACAGCATGAAGAGAGAGCAGCAGCATCCCCACTGTCCTACCCAGGACTGGGTTTCTGGCGAGTTCATTTCCTCAGGCACAGTGATACCCTTTCACAGCCCAGCAAACACTATTTGTGTCCATAACTAGGCTTCATTACTCAAGGGGGTGTGCTCACTTGCTTTTATGTATGAATATATACCTTTTGTTTTTCAAATGCTTCAGGGGGCTCTAGCTGTGTCCTTATGAAAACACTATGTAAAAAATCAATTGTTTTAGATAATTACTGTCACTTATTGGATTTATGATCAATGGTAAAATAAGATGGGTGAAAGAGCAGAAAAGGAAGTAGGAGGTGGTGTACCTTATGAGAAAAACATATTTGTTTAATTGGAAGTGTGCCTTAAATCTAAGAAGCTCTAGATCTTGTTAGAGGCCAGAATATGACTTGAGGTTTGGAAGATTCAGCTGGTAGCATAAGTTGGCATTTGTAAATCTGCTATACTGGAACTATTTCTGCAAGTAAATTAAAGGAATGCAGTTCCTACATCTGATTTTAATGGGCATAGCAACTTCCTGCAGTTTTCCAAGTGGGGTTTTGTTGAAGATGACTGTAATTTTCCTCCTTGCCCCCACCAAGTCTTTGTTACAGCCCTTTGTGGTGTCCTGATATCTGTGGGAAGCTATGCCTGAGTGCAGCAGCTTTCTGTATATTGTATTCTTCTTTTGTGCTCTGGCTCTTCCCTATGGTTTTAGTCTTATACACTGAAATGCTTTTTGGAGAGTGACAGGTCCTTATTTATGTCAGTGTCAGCTTTAAAGAGCTTTCCAAGTTTATTTAAAAAAAAATTATTTGGAACATTTTCTCCTCAGTTTGCTCTTGTGCTTCTTGGGTTGTTTCCCCTGAGGGAAAAAGATTAACCCTTCCTTCCCATCACCACTGTGTTCTAGGATAGTTAATCTGGGCCTCCAGCCCTAAATGGTGAAGGAGTGCATAAATGAAGATTTTCAACACCCTGAAAAGATTGTAAAAAGAAAAAGATATAGCTGTAAGTCCTGGGAAGGAATTTTCCCTGTGGTGCCTCATGAAAGAGCAGGTTACCACAGGGAAAGTATCCTGTGGATTTGCATCTCCTGCCTATCTCTGTGGCATCTTGGTAGCACTGCTGGAGAAGGAATCTCTGTTGGCTGCTGCCTGATGGTGACTTCAGTGGAGACACAGAGCTGTGTTAGCAGAAATCCTCCTTTCCCTGCAAATGAAAGAAACTGTTTTTAGGGACCTGTCTTGATTTGGCTGTGGAAAATGACTCAAGTTCAGGAAGGGAAATATCCTCTAGTTTCCTAAGGTTCTGGTTTTTGGCATTGAAACCCACTTCCCTGTAAGTCTTGGTAAGGAGAAAGGAAGGGAAAGGTCCAATAAATAAATTATCTGTATCACTTCTGGTAGGTTTTTGTAAGAGAAATGATAAGCAATCTTGAATGTTGATTTGTCAGCCTCCAGAAGTTAACTAAGTCCTTACAGCTAGGCAGCAATTTATTAGGGGAAGTAAGGCAGTAATTTTAATAAAAGTGTTAACCAACATTAGGAGGAATTTTCCAGGTACTACAATCTCAACCATTACAACTGTTTTTTAAAATTCCTCTAAGTCATTCATGTAATTTGTTCCTTATTATCAGAGCCTAAAATTGGCAAATTTAGATTGTCAGAGCTAGCTGAGATTTTTCAAACAGTAACAGTATAGGTTTCTCACATTACCTTGTTGAAGTTGAAAAAGCAAAGATGACTTGGACCATTTTGAGGGCTATCAGAAGAAAAAGGAATAATTTGAAATCAGTTTAGTTCAAACCTTCACTAGATGTTATCTTTACACAATTAGTTTGTTGTCAGTTCATTCTATTTTTTAGTGATGTATTTAGTTGCAACTCTGGAGATAAAGTTGCAGGAATGACTTTTAGGAAGCAAATTTCTTTTGATGGAATTTCAGAATCATGGAATAATTTAGGTTGGAGGGAAACCTGGGTATTTATCTTGTCAGTCAGGGCTGACTTTAGCATTAGGTTAGTTCACGACCATGTCTTGTTGAGTTTGGAGCATTTCCCAAGCATGGGGATCCCTTAGCCTGTCTGGGCACTTTGACACAATTGGAGCAATCTGTGCAGAACCATAATTTCTAATACCTGATCAGATCACAATTTTCCTCATTTCAGTTTGCTTTTTGTCCTTTCTGAACAAAGCCCATGTCCTCCCTTCCTGCTGCCCACCCTAAGGAAGCAGAGCCTCCCACCTGCCCCTTCAGGAAAGCATGATCAGGGCATTGTGCTTCTCAGCTCTAGAACTTTCCAGTACTGACAGCTCTACATCATCACAACTTCAGCCATCTGCACTGGCCCATCTGAATGAGATTTCAACTCCTAGCAGTTTCAAAACAGAAAGGAAGAGAAACCTGAGATCACCTTCAGTCATCCTTTTTGTTACATGTCTGATGTCAAGAGCAGGGTAACTGGCTGGATACCTTGCTTCTAACCATGCTGGGTGCTACAACTGCCAGGAAAAAAGTAAAATTCTGTGGTACAGGGAAAGAAATCTCCTATTCTTTGGGCAAGCTGCCTTTCAATCTTGTTCTCTCCATATTTAAAAAATGGGTGCAAACCCCTCAAGTTTCTGGATTAGAAATAAGAAGCTACAGAAAAAAGGAGAGGAGGGTGATGTGATAATAATGAAACGATGAAGATAATTTGAGAAAAATATTGAGGAAAGCTTGAGAGGAATAATGAAGGTAGAAAGTCTGTCAAGAATAATGTGTCCTGCCTGCTCCTGCCCTGTGGGATGTGACCAGGACTAAGGTTAAGGTTGAGTGCTCAGGGCCACAGCACCTGCAATGAGAACTGTAAAAGAGGCTTCCTTCCTCTCTTCCCACCTCTCTCACTCTTGTTCTCTCTCTTTTCTTAATTGTTTTCCTTCTGAGACACAGAACAATCATTATGAATGTATGATTTCTTTAGACTTGACTAGAGTTCAAGCCATCTGTGATCCCATCAGGTGAGTAATGACCAGAAGAGTACTATTTTATTGTGTATATACAATTTAAATATTCAAAGCATGAGAGAAATATGTATTTTCTTACAGTTCCATCTTGGCAGAGGCAGGCTATTATTTTTTGCATGTTCTACAGTAAGTTTTTCTTTAGAAGAATATAGCAAGGAGAGAGGAACACTTTAAAAAAATTTTTTTGGCAGAAATCCTTTTCCATTCATGAGCAGCAATGACTCACAATCCTGTGTATGTGTGATAATAAAATGCTACAACAAGGCTTGAAGTAGATTTGGGAAGTTTTGAAGGCAGAGAACACCTCTGATCTTAGGTACAATGCAAATATATTGACAACTGAACAAGAAGTTATGCCAACAGAGGTATCACTGCTTCTCCAAGTCCTGGGTGTGTTGGCAGCTCTGGAAATGCGGGGAGCTGCTGAGAAGAGAGGGCTTTATGTTATCTCTGCCTGCCCTCCGCTGGGTTATGCAATTCTAACAAGTGTTTGTGCATATGCCATGGGGGACAGTGCTTCCATATAAACAAACTCACTTTTCTGGGTTTGTATGATTATGGGCAACTCACCCTGGAAAAGATTGATGTTGGCACACAGCAATCCAGAGGAGACCTGGAGCAGGCGCCAGACGACTGCTGAACTGTTTGGGCTTTCTGTCCTGTGCCATTATCTGAACGCTGGAGTCCAGAGATGGATGAGCTTGAAAGGACTTTCTTTCCTCACCAAATTTTTTACAACAGAGACCCCAGGAACTTCCTAGGCTTCTTCAATTTGGAGATTGTTTTTGCACATGGCCTCATCTTTTATTTTTTTAATCTCTTTTCTTCATGTAGCCATAGTCTGTGATAGAAACTACCCAACCTCTCTGCAGGAGCTGAGGCTGTGGAAATAGGAATGTCACTTTGTTTGAGTGCAGGTTCTGTGGTGCTCTTGGTGGATATCTGTGATGTTCCCAAAGGCACTGCACCTAAGGTTTCTGTATTGGCATACATTACTCAAGACTTGGAACTTTTGAATTTGGGCTCTCTCCTTGTACCTCATTTGGCAAAAATGTCAGAGTGCTAAACCCTTCCTTGCTCAAACCTTTCTATTACAGTTTTATGTTTAATAACAGTAGTATTTCTTGTTTATAACCTGACATTTTTAAAATTAACTTTTTTGTCTCTTTTCAGTTTACACTAGATTATAGTAGTAATAACTCACCTTACTGTGCTTGTTGTGCCAAACCCTTGAACGAGCTACTCCTAATCTTAAAGAATTTGATGTACTGTATGTTGTACTGATCCGTATTAGAGATTCATTTAGTATGATGGCAAAGGACTTGCAGAATTTATGCAGAGTCCTATACTTGAACTGAGTAGAAAATGTAAATTGGTGCTGTTCCTCTTCCCCATACACAGAGTCTGTCTTCACTGAACAACTGAATTTAGGCAAAACATCTTCATATTTTTCAGAATGGATTGTGTGTAACTGTAGTTGCAGAAATGTGACTGTAAAAACCCATTCCCTTTTTGCCTACAGTTACTGATTCAGCATTCATGGATCAGCATGTATTTAGACACTGAGGTGTCATGTTATATCATTTTTTTACTGCTTAAAGAAGTGAACACTGTTACCTCTATGCTCCAGAAGACACTCTGTTGATGTAAGTGGGCATGTGAGATTGAAGGCTTCTCTTTGAGAGAATGTTGCTCCAGCTTCCCCAGTGAGTCTGCAGGGGAGAGGAGAGTTTGTTTTATTCTTTCTGCATCTCTCTTCTTCTCTGCATCTATTTTTAGACAGAGTCTAAAACCAGACATGTGTGCTGCAGCCAGTTGTCCCTTCAGGCTGTGACTCCTTGTCCCTGTAGAAGGGCTGATTGAGCCACAGACATCCCAGGGTGGGTGCCACATGAACCCAGCTCTGACTTCAGGACAGGCTGGTGGATTTGGCCACCCAACTCTCATACTTTCAGGGTCACTTTTTGCCAGGATTCCTCAGCAATCAGTAGGTTCACAGTTGGGCAAAATTCTTTCATTTTGGCAGTGTGTGAAATCAGTCTCTGCATCTCATTTTCTCTCTGACTCCTGGCGTTGGTGGCAGCCTGACTCAGTCCAGGCTGATGATTAGTAGCACTAGAGAAGGGGTGGTCAACAGCTGAATACCCAGCCCTGTGCTGCAGGAGAGACTGTTCCATTGTAAGCATTTCCAGTCTCAAAATTTGAAAGGCACTGGTTGAACTGGGAAAGCCTTGCCTGGCTGCTGAGTCTCTAGGTGCAACTATGCTTCAGTCACATTTGACCTGTTGAGCCACTTTCTTAGATAAATGACTTAAGCAAAAATGTCCATCTTTTAAAACTCTCTCCAGAAGCTGGGAATGCATCTTTCCTCTTGCAGCATGTGGTTGTCCAAAGGGAAATGACACAGAAATCACCCTCACAAAAGCGAGTAGAAGGACACAAAACGAGTCAATACCAGGCACTATGGCTACTTGCTCTTATTGAAACTTGTGGCTGGCTGTGTTATTTGTAGCCTGTGGATGTTTTTAGGTTGGCAGTTTAACTGCTGCTCACAGCAAATGGCTGCATGGTCTGATTGCTACCAACAGGGAATTTCCCAACCTTTCTCAGTTCTTGGAGCACTCTGTGGCCTGCTGTTTTCTTTAGCCATGTTTTAAAAGAATAATTCTGACCGAACTGCCCTTAATATTGTCTTCAGCATCACAGTATTTCTGTCTGACTCCTAGTCCTGTGGGACTAACCACTAATTCCTGAAATACATTTAAAATTAGTGAAGCTGTCAAATTGGCACTGTGCCCTTCCACTAAACTGCTCATGTACTCTGCTGCCAGCTCTTCAGCATCTATATGTATATATTAACATACATACAACAATTCTGAATGAAGCTTGAGGCTTACTCAGATGGATGAAAAATTCATTCAGAAGGGTGCAGACAATGCAGGTGTTCAACTCACTTATTTAAACATTGATCCTGCTTACTGAAGCAGTTGGGAATCTGCACCTTCTCTGTTCTCCAGCAGTGCAATAAGTCTGTGCAGTCTCAGTGGGATGGCACTGGATATATGGTTGTAATCTATAGGTAATGCTCTTTGAATTAGATTACCCATAAAGCTCTTGCTTTCTGCTATGCTCTGGTGGATTTTGCCAAAACACACTTTTTTTTTTAAAAGATAAAGCCCCCAAATAGCTGAGATAGAAGGCTTGGTAACTGCTGACTTCAAATTAAGCATTCCAGAGTTTCCATGCTTGAGCTGTGATGCTTGATAGTTTCAATTAAAGCAGCTAAGATATCTTGTTAAATACATGAGAAAACACAAATATTGGGATTTCCATAGCAAAGTGCACTAGAGAGAGGGCAGAGAGAGCACCAGGCTTATTATTCAGGGAGCCCTATGACTGACTAAAACACATAGTGTGGTAGGGAAGGAGAGGAAAGGGACAGTGCCTCTGAGATGGAATTGCAGCAGAAATAGCTGTGTGGGAGGCCCGACACAGCACAAGCTTTTTGGGTCTTGTGAGCAGGTGCTGAGCAGGGACACATACCTGTCTATTATTTGTGCATCTCAGCAAGGGATTCACTGTCTCCAGGCAGAGTAGTTTGCTGCCTGGGTTTTCTTAAGATTTTTATAATTCTGTCTTTTTAAACTAAATTTTTCCTGTGGCTGATACAGCTAAGCCTGCATGGGCAGGAATTTAAGTGCTTTTGGCACAGGCAAACATACTGATCCAGAAGAGCCTCTGAACCTCAAGAACCAAACATGATATAACTAGACAGACTCAAACCTTTATTTCCCATCAACCTCCATGGAGTGTTCTTGTGGGCAGACAGCCTGGATAGCCAGTCCAAGCATCCTCTAAGAACTGAGGAGATCACACTGTGATGCTATGGAAGTGTCTCCTGGAAACAGTCTTATGGGCTGATCAGCAGAGGTCTCAAGTGTGTGCTGACTGTGAGAGTCAAATCTGTGTGTCCCTACCTGGGGTGAAAGGCAAAGCTTTGCCAGATCTGCTTTCTAGAGCTGACTTCTAGAATGACAATGTCCAGGCTACTGCAGGAGTTTTATGCAGAGACCTACTGTGGCACCTAAAAGAGCGGTAACTGTTCCCTGTAGAGAATGCACAGGGATAGAGGAGATTTACTTATTTGTTGTATCTCTATGAAAATATTTCAATCCTACATATAAACTGCACCTAAGTAGGGAAAGATGGGAAGCCAGCAAAGAAAACTCCAGAGCAGATGGAGTCTGGTCATTTTGTTCAGTGTAGTACTAGAAATGCTATTTACAGTATTCCTCCATGCAGCAAATACTGAAAGTGCTATAAATCCAAGGAAAAAATGTTATAACTTTTTTCTGTTTGGAAAACTATCTGGGAGCTGTTATTCTTTAGCATTTTGCATAAGAAATGGAGCTTTAATTCTGTGGAATACTTCTCTGAGTCTCTTGAGAAGAGAACTCTAAGCCATACTTCAGTAAAGAATTAGCTCAGGTGCAGAAAGAAGTGTTTAGCTGTGATTTTCTAGCCTGCTGCGCTATCCCAGAGAATTTTGGGCAGAAACAGTTCACCTGGTTTTCTCAAGGTATGTATCCAAGGGGACTTTGAGTTCTGCCTCTTTAACCACAGCAGAAATGCAGAAGTAATTGTCATTTGTGATTTTGAGGCATGAGAAGCCTTTGGGTTCACAAATGCACATGTTAGGATATCCTTCCCAAATGGACTAATATGGGAAGACAATCACATTTTTTTTCACCCTGTTCAAGTGTAATTCTTTCAGTAATGAATATGAAACACTGAATTTCCTAACACCAGAAAATAAAATGCAAGACTAGAAACAGATGCACTGTGCTGCATTCTAGGGTGAAAACACAAGAAGGAAAGAAAGGGGCCCATTTTGCTTTATTTTCTATGTAAGGCAGAGGGAGAAATTGCAGGTAAAGGGAAAAGCAGAAGCTGATCTGTGTTTGGAAAGCAGAATTTGGCTGTGCAGCATTTTGCTAATAAGAGACACCTATTAAAAATTAATTTACAAGGATGTGGTTGTCTCATTATCCAACTTGCAGTGTACAAAACACTTTTTCAGGAGATGCTCTACCATTTGCTTGAGGTGTTGCAAAGAGTTTTGCCGTGCCGGGCCCCAGCTGTTGTGTGAGATGTTTGTGCCTCCTGGATGTGGCAGCCTTGCAAAACTGCCTTTTCTTTGCTGCTGCTGACTGGTGAGCATTAATCAGCTTTAATTATCACTGCTGGATATACTAACAGCTTGCAAAAGTTGCCCTCTCCATTCTGCTGTAAATGAAGCCTCAAATAGTTGTAGTTGCCTACGGCTGTGTGCTGGAAAACCTGTTTTGTTCTGTGGCTCATGCTCTCACCCTTTAATCAGCACTTGTTCTGAAAATGGCAGTTCCATGTCTCTGAGGGTGATCTCATTTTTGAGGGCAGTAGCCAAGGGGGATATTGTCATCTGTTTCAACCTGTTCAGAAAATGAGACTGCAGAAAATACATTTTGAACTTCAAGAAAAAGCACTATTCTGGTTTTCAGGTGGCTCATCTGGGAGTCTGAACAAAGAAGTTTGGGTTTGGCTAGTGCTGTTCCACTTCTCAGGGATGCATCAGGACCTCTCTCCACGCTGACTCAAGGGACTGAGCCCATGAACACCACAGATGTCACAGTGTCTGCTTGGGTCTCAAGTGTCTCAGCTCCCATTAGAGAGAGCAGATTTAAAAAGCAGGTGGGCTCATCTTAAACAGATGCCAAAGGGGGGTTTGGTTGTGTCAGCACAGCTGTTTGAAACTGCCTGGGATGCCATGCAGGATCCACAACATCTGTGTACACCTGGCAGCTATGGGTCGTTCAGGGAGGACCTGTGGCTTTTACAGGATGCTAATTCCAGCTGACTTCAGCTGGAGGCTCAGGGGCACCTAAAATGTTGCTGGGTACAGCAGAGGGGCAACTGGAGGCCACTCTGACAGACTTGTCATGTTTAGATGGTCTCTGACTGGGGGTTACAGCGAGGCCTTAAAGACATGGAGTGCACGTGAACACCTAAGTTCAGGTACCTGAGCTAAACTAAGCCTTAGGCCCAGTCTGACTTCAGAAAGATCTGTAACTTGTTAGAGTTTAAATTAGTTTTGTACTTAAGAGCAGAGACAGATCTTGTTGAGTACATGTACTGGGAAAGTAAATTATAAATCTAAAAATCATAACCACAAAGTAAAAGTGCAATGATACCATTTTGCCTTATTTTCAGTTAACTTACAGAGTGTAGCTGTGTTGTGATGAAGAGGAGGGAGGGAGGGGAACAATGTATTGCTACTGGAGAGGGGCTGTACTTCAGTTGCTTACCTATATTTTTCTCAGTAAATCTGTACTGTTTATTCATGATTTTCAGAATCTATTTCAGCCTTGAATGCAAATATGATGTGGCATTTATTTATCAGAAGCAGCCCTAGTACCACTCAGCTCTGTACATTTTTTTATCACTGTCTATGTCAGTGTGCTGGGAAAATTTTGCTATCATTACAAGACTTAAAATATAAATGTGGTTTTTACCTACTTTTATTGCCCTTGTAAATTGATCCTCTGTTTTTTATCAATTTTGAAGATAATTAAAATGTCATCAGAGAACTTATATTGCTTTACTTAAACTACAAGGTGAAATGCTAAGTTGGTTTGAATCAGTGAGGTTCAAAAAATGTGTTATTTTTGGTAAATGCCTCAAGTATATTCACTACTAGGAGCTTTTATTTGATACAGTGCATATTTGGCAGAGCACACCTCTTTGGATAGGCAGCACTGAGATGCTTATGAAATGCATTGAGTTTACTTTGATAAATCTTAAACAAGACATAATCTCTTGCCATTAGCATATGGATATCATTATGTAGGGGAATACTGAATTCCATTTCCATTTCGTTTGTGGTTGACAGAAGCGACCACTTTAAATTCACAGTGAGCTTTATTATGTTTTTTGCAGGCAGAATTGCATCACATTCTAAATGTCAAGGTGCTGTCAGCCAGCCTGGTGTGAGGCACTGCAGGCGCAAGGAAGGTGCAAAGGTAGGTGTGGCACTTCCCAGCACACCCAGAGATGCAGCTGTGCTCATTGGAAAAGCTGTCTGAGAGGAGACATGGTGCTGCAGGGTGTGAAGAGCTGCTGCCAGTGCCTGCTCACAAACAGAATAATGGCACTAAATGCCATGGACTGGAGTGGAAATATTGCGGTGCAGGTACTGAGGGCTGAGAGGAGAAACTCCGTCAGGATGAAGGTCATATGGTCAGCACATGTGGCCAAAGCCAACAGTTTTTTTTCAGGCACAAATCACCAGGGCATCATATAATCCCAGTTAAATGTGCAAATTAGACTGCTGAATTAATCTTGTTTTGAATACTGTTGGGTCTGGGAGGCATCACGCGCCCTGGGGAATTGCAGCAGGCACTCAGCCACTCAGTGCCCCAGGCCACTGAACACTAATGCCAGCATTTTCCCTGGGATAAAAACTCACCAACCCACGTTCCTGGTGTCAGATTGCAGGAGGCATTTGGCACTGTCACAGCAGCTTGAGTTGGCACTGGTGGCAGCTTGGGTCTGGGAGACATCCAGTGACGTGTGGAACGTCAGCAGGCAGCCGGCCACGCTAGATCAGTGGCCCCTGAACACCAAGGCTGGCCTTTTCCCTGGGATAAAACTCACCAATCCAGGTTCCTGGTGTCAGTTTGCAGGAGGCACTTGGCACTCTCTAAGCAGTCCAAGTTGCCACAGGTGGCAGCTTGGGTCTGGAAGGCATCCTGCACAATGTGGAATTTCAGAGACACTCAGCCACTCAGGGCCACAGGCCCCTGAACACCAATGGTGGCCTTTTCCTCAATAACACAATAACAATGCTCTTTTAGAAACCTTTTTATTTTTGTGACATAGGTGGTGGCAGTTCTGAAACTAGCTGATAGATCACAGCCAGGAAAGTAGAGCTTCCAGAACAGAGACACATGAAAGCAGGGGATCAGTATGGACTTTGAAGAGCTTTAGCTTAGTGCACTTCTTTAAGCAGGGTAAACAGATCTGAGGCCAGATAGTCTCCGAAAATTCTGGGAGATGTCAATATGCTTTATTTTCAGCTTGAATCTTCATATGTGGCTGAAGTTTCTGCAAGCTCTGAGGGCTGCAAGCTGTTCCAGCAGTTTCATGAGGCATGTACCTTCCATTCGTTGCTGCATGGAGCTCTTTGGATTCTTTCTTTTGTCCAGGTAATTTAATATAAGGAAAGCTATTAACAGACAAGAACTGTAGAATTTGGAAGGTGGTGGTTTTAGTGTACCTGCAGTGAAGGAATAAAAAATTTTGGTGTAACTAATGCAGAATTGATGTCTTAAGGGAAAGAGACTATTTGAGGAAACAGTTGCTTTCCTGTGTATGGTATATTTTGGTTTTTAAAGTAACACTGTTGAAAACTGAAACAGCACCTACTAAGCCAGGGACTGCATATGTGACTGGCACTTGCCAAGCAGTAATTACTAGGAGAAAAAATCATTATACACCAGGACTTTTTGCCTGTGTGAGCTTCCTTTATTGCACATTTTTGGTCACATTTCATGTCTGTTCTTCATTGCCATTCTCTCTCCTCATTTAAGTTCTCCTCCTTATCACAGAGCCCTATGTTGCCATGTGGCAGCTCTAATTTTAGCAAGGATTCTTTTTATCGGACACCTGACAACTGTTAATGAAATGTACTCTGCTCAAGAGTTGAGTAATTTTGTAAACTAAAATGGTATAAAATCAATCTTTGCAGTTCTTTACTCTTTTCAGTCAACTGTGAAGAGACATCTAAGCTGTGGAGTGTAGAACCAAGTCAAGGCTTTGATCACTGCATGTCTTGGGAGCATTGGAGTGCTTGTTAACTCTGGCTTATCTCCTTTGTGTAGCTGTAATATTTTCTTGGGTACAGATTTGTAGTCTGTGCATCTGTGAGGTAAGATGTTTAGACATCTATGTCTTTGTGTCTCTATAGATTTGATTCTCTTTATTTTTTCTGATCCAATGCAGGAGGTGTGGGTGGTATCTGTTCCAAACATCAATGCACTTTCCTTTCTGGGAATGCTGGCTGCTGGAAGTGGCAGTAGAGGCAGCTAAGAAGGGAACAAGCTGTTATGAGCTTGTTTCTTTATGTTCAAGTCCTAGAATTGATTCTACAAAGTCATCCTGATTTCTCAATAAATTCAGTCACAAAGGGATGTCAGAGAACAGGATGTATTTGGCTGTTAATGCTGAAGTTAGTGTCCTGCATTTTATCTGATTCAGATTCTAATGCATGTAGGAAAAAATAGGCATAATAAGGTGTGTAGAAACAAAGAAGAAATTATGTTTCAAATGCTGCTGTAGTTTGCAGTCAGCTGGAATACATTTAAATGCAGCAGCTAAAGAGAGGTGTTAAGAAGAAGTGTTTTTCCCCCTCTGCCTTGACAGCACAAGGCTCCTAAGTGCTTTGTGCTCATAGTTCTGGGAGCAGGATGCTCTCTGATGTATCCTCTGTCTGCTGGAGTAACGGGAAGCATGTGTTCCTTTAGCACTCTGCCAGATGTTGGCAAGCACTTGGGGACCATAACCTTGTCCCTGCTGCCTGGGCATGCTGCCACTACTGCATGTTACCTACTTGTACAGTTTTTGGCTGACTGAGGATAGCCATTAGGTTTTGAATATTTTTAGTTTGCTCCCAGTTTCACTTGACCAAGGCTGCCTAAACAAGTGGCATCACACCAGGACAGATGGTCCTATCTTGATGGCACTGCTTTCATGGTAGAACTTCTTTTCCCTTACGCCTTCTTAAACTGATGCTGAAATAGCTAACAGAGTTCATCTGACAGATTCCCTGAAGAAGCAGCAGCTCTTTTTGAGATACCATTCTGCTCAGATGTTCCTGCAAGGATCTGTGGGCTAATGAGAATTTGAGGAAGCTCCAGGCTGCATTCATCCTCTATATCCTAAATGACACATTATCTTCAAGCCAGTATGGCGAGTTCATTTGTTTCCTAACATTTCCTAACAACTTAGAAGGAAAGATAAAAGTTCTCTCACTGTTCTCCTCCCCACAGGCTGATGTTGGAGATGCAGGATTCCTCCTGCCATCCTCCCTCTCCTCCTTTACCTTGCCACTTTTTTCACAATGACTGAATATGCTTATTCCATGCCTTTCATCTCCCAGAAGTTCCCTTGAAATGCTCCTTGAATTTTGTGAATGGAGGAGGTAGGGAGCTGAATTCCACATTTGTTACCTGTGATTGGAGCTAACGAGAACTGAGTATCACAGGAGAGATGATGACAGTCCTGGTCTGTGCTCTCAGTTACAAGCCTGACCTTTTCTGAGGACTCTTGTAAAGCAGTTGTCCATTTTCATTGGGAGCTGTGTAACAACAATAGCTGACTCAGTCATGCAGATGGTTAGAAAAGCATCAGCTAAAAAAATCTTTCTCCCTCAGAGAAATTTCTTCTTCGATACACCAGGATTTAGGTTTCCTTCTAGACAGTAAGGTTTGTAACACATACAAGTTTTCAATTGCATCTCAGCCAGCTGTGTTGATTAATTGGCAGGGAGAAAGGAAAAGCTGCTCTGTGAATTCTAGCATTTGTTTCATGCAGCTAAATACGTAATTTGGGAAGTATGACTATTCTCACGGTATATTTATACTTTGATAAGACATTATGAAATTCAAAAGAACATTTCTTTAAAGAAATGTGTTTCAAATCAGATTTCCTTATGTGATAATCCAGACTTGATGTTTTCATTTTACCAATCTAACTCTGAAATTGAACTTCTGTGTAGTACAGTGAAATCATGGTTTTTCTAGAATTGTTCCAAAGCATCCAGCTGGATATTAGGGAAAATCAAACAAGGCTTTTATTTTCTGCTCATCAGATAAAATAATTTGCTCTTGTCTATAATTACTGGGAAATTGTTAATCATGATGGTTTTATGCTTTGGGTGTGGGGGGATGACTAAGGATAAAAAGAGGCAGGTAACTCAAAATATTTGGTTTTGCCTTTGTAAAGAAAGCCTGTCTGCTGTAGGACTTTAGGTTTGGTTGCTCTCCTACAAGAGTGCTTGCTGCTCCTTGATTTAAGAGCTCTTAGGGCTACTTAGGGATTCAAGTGAATTCAAGATGATTTTTAAAAAGATGAACATAATATTTGCATGTAATGAAAGCTAGCCGGTAGTAATTAAACATTCTTTCACCCTGAGGAGGGGTACAGGCTTTTGAGGTAAATATTGAGTGTTATGTGACTCCATGCCTCAAGACACTTTCCACCTTAGTTTGGCCTTGAGGGTGTAATTATTTTCCCTCTCAGTGCAGGCATTGCTGTCATTCTCTTATGTTTTACACCCTCATAACTTGATTATTGCTTGTGGCTGTATCTTAAATCAATCTAGAAACTTTGCCTGGTGCAGAATGCTTAGTAGTTTACTGAATAATGAAGCTGGAGCACAGCAGAATTTAATGTTCTCAGTTCCATTCTAAGTGAATTCCATGGTATTTCTACAAGGTACCACGTGGACATTACTGGTGACAAATGCTTCTCTTGTCACCTGCCATGGTTGGTAGCACAGCAGGCTTCCCTACACAGCCCTGCACTCTGATTTACAAATATCTTATGGGTGAGCAAAATACCCTTTTAGTTGTGCACAAACCCCTTGTCTCCCCTGTGCTGGCACGACTTGTCAGCAGAGGCAGGAAATGAGCTGGGCAGATGTATCTCATAGCCACTGGACTAAAGTTCTTTAATGTCCACAGGGAATGGAACAGGCTTCACCTTTATGGTCTAGGTGGAAATTCCACATTGGCAAACAGCAGGAGATGCAATTTATCCACTTTTAAGATGAAAGATGGGTTTGTGTCTGGCTTCAGTTTGAAGTTAAAACTCCAGGGAGACAAAATATTTTAGTCTTCACCCTGTTAATCTATTCCCTACAGTAATACCAGAAAGCTCCGCTGTACCTTATTTTGTTTTTCTTTCCCTAGAAGATGTGACTGTGCAACATTATTTCCTTATCAGCATATATCCTGGGAATACTGTCTTTCAAATGGAAAGCAAGAGAGTTTGTGTGTCTTGGTTTGAGACAATTTAAAGAGGTGGGCACTCTGAAATGGGTACCCTCCCCCTTGATTCCAACAAATCCCAGCTAATAAGGAATGAGATACAAGTAGATTTAAGTGAAAAAAATAACAAGTTTATTAACAAACATATCACCAACAGGCAGGGGGAAAAAAGTAAACAACTTTTAGATACCAAAGTGCTAAATTTCAACCCCCTGGGAGCACAGGACAGAGGTGGGACTGGCCTGTTGGCACTGGCATGGGGTATCCTGTCCCCAGGACCATGCTTGCTTTTTTTCCTGCCAGCAGGGTTTGCAAAGTTCACTTTGAAACAGTTTCTAATTCTGAAATGCAGTTTTAATGAATGGCTACAGGTGCAAACCCAAAGCTGCCCCCAAGGAGATAGAGAGCTCTGGATCTGGGCTGGCTTGCTGAAGCAGGGCCTCCTGCAATGACCTGCAGGCACTCAGGGCAGCTCAAACCCACTGACTGCAGCCTCTCCAAAGCAAGGAAAAACTCCAAAAAAGAATAAAGGACCAAAAAAATGGAAGAAAATAAGAACCTTTGCCCAAGCAAGGACCAACAGCCCGTGAAGCAAACACCACACGGTGAAAGCAGGAAGCTGTCTGGGCAGTGTGATTTTAAAAATGCCCATGGTAGCATCCCTGCACAGAAGGTTCCCACTGCAGGGTATGAAAGAGGCAGGAACAATTTTTGGGCACAGTAACTGTGGAATATAATATAACATTCTGGATTACTCCAGGAAACATGCACAGAGACTTGTATCCTGTCCTAAGTACTCTGCTAGGTAGAACTAGTCAGGAAATTTTTTGGTTTTGTTTGTTTTCCATTTTTTTTTTTTTTTTTTTTATCATTACATGTGCCTAGGATGTGACTTGGAGCAATCACTTGACTTTTGGTCTCTTACTGAGTAATGGCTAGTTTGCAATAAAAACATCCTTTTTTCATGACTGTTCCTGAAAAGTGGAGATTGGATTTCATGCTTTAAACATTTCAGTGTCCTTCTTGGAGCAGATTTGTTATATTTCCATCAGCCATGCATTTCTGTTTCTAAGGGTTATTTATTAGTATGGAAGGAATGCAGAGAATTGGAGCAGGTGTCTTAGCTCAGTGGAAAAGAGCTGTCACATCTCTGAGATCTGCAGGATATTTGAGTCTAGATTTCACTTTTTTCCCCCATCATGTTTTATGTGAACAGACTGTCATGATACTGCAAGTGCCTGTGCCTCCATGCTTGCAGAAAAAATGTTTGCTACCACCTACTGAACAATAGGTCTGTGTTTGTACTGACTTATTTTAGTCTGCTAGACTCCCATCAATATCCTTATGTGAGGTTAAGCTACATAATTAACAAGGTGTAAGGAAACTGTAGTTATGAGCTGAGTACCTGAAGGCAAAGGAGAACTAGAGCACTAAGTTATGAAGTATAAATTGTGTGTGGGACTTAACAAGCTGACTCAGTGCTGACAGATTCTGTGCTGGGGCTGGTGGCACAGCAGATACACAGAGTGGGCAGGACAGAGTTGGAGTTAGGAAGGTGGTTTGCACAGGTGTGTGTTCACTCTCAGTTGCTGTTGTAAAATTTGTTGAAGCTGCTTTGAGCCCCTTAGAAGCATTTTTTGGTACAGAAGTGTCAACTGGTATAATGGCTCTTGAGAGATCTAGCAGTGCATGTCCCTACGTTTCTGTTGGTTGTGTTCTTTCTCGGACTGTTTGTTTTCTCATGTTGTTTGATGATCAGCCTGTCTCATTCACTGTGTCTGATTCACTGTGTCCCTACAGGAACACTTGTCCTAAAGGGATTTCAGCTTGTTTGAGGTGCTGAGGGTGGTGGCAGGCACTGCTCTGGCTGAAGGTGTTGCTGCTGTAGGCTTAGAAACAAACAGAACTTAATACTTACTGTACGCTAAAACTGCAGATCTTATTTTTTAAAAGAGGTAGAGATAAAAACTTCCTATGTTTTTTGGAAACAATCTAATGCAGGAAATCTCTTGAGCCCATGATGTGATAACAAGGAAGACTGACTTTAGATTGTGTGTTCAAAGCCAGTAGTTCAAAGTTCAAAGCCAGTACTGGCTTCCAGAAAGATCTTTGCTTAGCCTTTTAACCTCATGAGAGAACTCAGCATGCCAGGATGGAGTGGCAGCACCAGAGGCTTGTAGGAGATGAAGGTGATGTCCTGAACACTGGTAACCAGGATCAAAGGTCCAGTGTTCCCCAAAGAATCTGGGCTTTTGAAAAATTAGAGCAGGCATCCAGGAATTCTTGGAGCCAAATGATATGCTAGGTGAAAGTGTACCTTTCAATACAGATGCCTTGGTGGGATTGTTCCTGAATAACATGAATTTGGGGTGGTTCTGAAGCTGCTGGAGTGATTTCTTTGTATACACTGTCCTTGCTGAGAAAACAAGGTGCAGATACAACCATTCAGTGTGAGATAGGGGAAAAACCTAGGAGATAAAAAAATGGCAAGCGGCAAAGCTGCAAATTATAAAAAGCTAGACTAAACCGTATTCCTGAGGAGCTCTTGATAGATTCTTTTTCACAAGCAAAACAACTCTATTATTTGGAATAGGGACACAGTTTGAGTCTGTTGTTGTGCCCCCCATCTGCATTTAATGAGTATTTTCCATCTCGTTTCTCTGATGGGAATGTAAATAAGCAGAAAGAATTAAGTGGTGGAAGTGCTGTATCTTTACACTGAAAAAGCTTTCAAGGTGGGTCACAACCAAGTGACTTCCCTTCTCCTAAGAGAAGGGCAGGGATGACTTAGGTCATAAGCATTCATTATGTTTCAACAGTGTCAGGCATCTCATCTCAATGTGAATGGAGTAAATGTTCACAGTACAAAATCTGTTGACCTTTGTCTGTTGGTTTGAAGTCAACACTAATGATTTTTGCATGCATATTTTTCCAGGGAAAAGTATTTTTAGATAGGATATGGTTTTAAGGTCACTTACCATTTGAAGGCAAACTTTGATAGTTGAGTTTCCAATGGTACTGAAATAAAACTGTTGAAGACCCTGTATCAAATATCACAATAACTATATAGGCAATTCTTGGGTGAATTTAGTGCAGGAAAATCACAGAGTTATTTGGGTTGGAAGGGATGTTAGAGATCATTCTGTCCCAGCCCCTGCCATAGTCAGGGACACCTTCCACTATCCCAGGTTGCTCCAAGCCCTGACATCTTAACCTTGTACACTTACAGGGATCGAGGGGCAGTCACAGCTCCTCTGGGCACCCTGTGCCAGAGCCTCACCACCCTCACAGGGAAGAATTTCTTCCTAATATCCAATTTAACTTAGTCTCTTTCAGTTTAAAGCCATTCCCCCTTGCTCTGTCACTCCATGTCCTTGTGAGCAGTTCCTCTCCAGCTCTCTTGGAGCCTCTTTGCTATTGGAAGGCTGCAGTTAGGTCACTCCAGGGCCTCCTCTTCTGCTGGTTCAATGTGGGGCTTGCTGTTCTGTGGACAGGTTTTCCTCTTATCAGGGGACCTAGGTAGGAGAAACAGCTCCGTTCAAATAGTGACATCCTACTGATGTGCTTCTACTGTTGCTTCAGCAGAAGGAAATCCTAAACAGGATGCTACTTGTATGCAGAAGTCCCAAAGTAAACTATGGAGAAGGTTTAGCACAGTACAAAATCCCCTCTGGCTCATTGGAGAACAGGCTGCACTGCATCTTGCAGTACCTGAATTCTGTAAAAGCCCCCTGCAATTCAGAATTTTAAAAAAACCCCAAAAAACAACAAACCCAAAACAACTTGTAGAAGATATTAAAAAGACTGGAGAGTAAATTAAAGACTAATCTTTTTAGTGTGAGCTTGCTAGTTTTAATGGTACCCTGTGGCTAGCTGTGGTCATGCTATTAGCCTGTAATTCTGGAAGATGAGAGCTGCTGTGTTCTTGTTCTATTTCTGTAGCTGCCTTTGTTTTTTTTTTTTTCCTTCTTGCAGCCAGAAGATAAGAATTCATTAACTCCCTCTCATCTCAGCATCTACCTTTCAGGCTTTGTTCTTAATAGTCTTTAATAGCTTTGGGAGCAGTTGCTCCTTTTCATTTGTTTGTTTTTCCCTTTTTTTCCCACTGCAGTAAGCATGCCAGGTCATGCCCAAATAATACTGATCAGTTTACCAAATGGTGACTTATTATTGGAAAAATCTCCCCCTTTTAATTGAGGAAATGAGATCCATCATTGATCCAAGTACAATTCCGAAAGTTAGCCTTGCAAATCCATTAGTGATCTTTGTGCATCATTGAATTTTGAGCAGTGGGATATAATCCAGCAATATAATCCTGGCAGGTCACTTGCCAGCACCAGTAGACATTAGCTACAGAATTAGGAACAAACAGGTTGTGTTTGGGTTGGACTGGTGGGTTTGGTTACCAGTGATATGATGCTTGTGCAACCTGAAGGAAGCTTTCTGGTTTTGCTGTGTAAGGCTTCAGACCAACCTTCTTTGTTTTCCTGTTTTCCCATTTCTTGCTTTTTGAAAATATTTTTTTATCTTCCTTTTTCTTCTTTTTAATTTTTAAAAAAAATTCTTATTTGTCATTTTGACAATCACTGATCATCCACTGGCAGATCTTAGTTTTATCTCATAGCAGTGACCTACAGAAAGGAAAAGCTTCTGTAACATATCTACATAAGTAACTCCTGTCGTCCCTTTTTACTCTCTACTGGAGTTCTTGTGAGTGGCTGTCAGTCTGTCAGGGTCTGTACCATCTGACTGCCTGATGGGCAGTACTTAGAGGCCATTCAAGTTGCATTAATAGCTTTGTACTCAGTAACATTGTCTCTGGCTCTGAAAAGGTGCAGAGCCAGACTTAAATTTTTCCATTCAGTCCTCCTCTTGGTGGAGTAGCTCTCAGCAGGGATTGGACACTTCACAAGGAAGGGAAAAACCCCAGCAGTGCAGTGGTCTCATGGCACAGCTTTGGACCTTCAAAGTAACTGCTGAGAATCCTGGGAGGCTCTTGGGGATTAAAAAAAAGTGTTGAAAGAACTTGATTCTTCTTTCATCTGTCCTCCTTCACTGAGAGTAGGTTTTTATCCTACCCTTTTGCCTCTGGAAACAAGGCCTGAGTTTGTTCTTTTTATTCACAGAGTTGATACTCCAGATGGATTAAAAAAGGGCAGGTAACTTTCAAAAGTTCATACAAAATGCTGGACTAATTCCCTGCAGATTTATCTGGCTGGAGGAATGCTCAGCAGATGCACCTCTGAGAGCCCTCCCCATGTGCTGGTAACGTCTGCTTCTCAGCACATCTTTTAGATCAGCTTTCTGCTCTCACAGTGAGTCAGGCCCCCATGTGAAGGCCTGAGAGAGCAGAGTAATTCTTGGCTACTTTGTAAGAAATAGAGGCTGTGGAGCAAAGGAGCAGACCACGGATGCTTTTGGCTCCTGACTTCTCCTTATGTCCTGGAACAGTGATGCCAGGGGCTCCCAGTAGGGAAATTTTATCAGAAATGTGAAAATAAGGCTTTGACTGTAGAGATTCCTATTTGGGTAGATTTTGTGACAGCAGACGATATAACTAATTTAAATTCCCCTTTCTAAATAAGAATGCAGTAAAGACTCATTATTAGGTTGTGCTAAAAAATTGTTTTGTTTTGAGAGACAGGTATCTGTGGTGGTGTTCACAGAGGTCTCAGGATGAGGAAGAGACCAGAATCTTGACTTAATGTTTCAGAAGGCTGATTTATTATTTTGTGATATATATTATATTTAAAAAAAGGATATACTAAAACTATACTAAAAGAATAGAAGAAAGGATTTCAGCAGAAGGCTAGCAAGGAATAGAAAAGAATGGAATGATAATAAAATCTTGTGACTGACTGGAGAGTCTGTGACAGCTGGACTGTGATTGGCCATTTATTAAAAACAACCACATGAGACCAATCAAAGATCCACCTGTTGCATTCCACAGCAGCAGATAACCATTGATTACATTTTGTTCTTGAGGCCTTTCAGCTTCTCAGGAGAAAAAATCCTAGCAAAAGGATTTTTCATAAAATATTGTCTATGACAGGTATCTACCAAGGAAGCCTAGAACTTCCTTTGGAATGGAAAGTATGAGCCCCTTAGCTTTGAATTAATATAACTTTGAATTTAGTGGGCTTTCAGGTCAAGCTGTGGGAGAAGGAATGACAGTTCTTTACTGGTGTGTGTGTGTGTATAACCAGGCAAACAAAGCCCAGCAGCAGCAGCAGCCGGAGCACAAACCCAGCCCCGGCCTCTCTGGGCCGCGGCGCTTTCCCTGCACTGCAGTTCCGGGCACGGCCAGCAGGGGCGCTGCTGGCTCCCGGCCGAGCACGGCCCCCGCGCCTGCAGGGGGCGCTGTCGCGCGAGCTCAGCCGCGCTCCCCTCACGCGGTGATGGCAGCCGGGAGGGATGGAGAAGGGGCTTCCTTTGGGAGCTCACTGGGGTCCGTCAGTCCTGGTGCCCCTCTGGATGGAGAAATGAGCTGTAGCAGGGACCTGGGAGCATCTGGAATGGCAGAGGTGAGCACATCTGGGCTAACAAAGTGTAGCAGAAACATGGCAGCTGTAGCAGGAGCCAAGGGCCGTTCCGGCAGGCAGGGCATGTGGGGTTCCAGGTAGCGAAAAACCTGGAGCAATGGCAGGAAAATGGTGGGGTTGGGCAGCAGCCTGCTGGCTTCTGAACACAACCAGGAGAGGCTCCCTCAGACGGGCTTGAGGTCCTGGGTTTCCTCCTGAGTAGATGGCGAGGGTCCTTTCTAGTGAGGTTGGGTGTTAATGAGGTCCCGGTGCAATGGCCGCTCTTACGAGCAGCGCCTCACTCATGGTAGGAGAGGACAGCAGGAGATGGAGCCCTGCAGTGGTGGCGAATCCTCCCCACAGTGACTGCAGCCTGTCTGTCCCGTGATCCCAAAAGAAAGTGAGAGAGAGGAGCTGAGCCCAGCCCCTCACCCCCAGCCAAAATCCAATGGTATCGCTGCCCTTCCAAAAGAAAGCCCCTCAGCTTTGGAAGTGCAGCTGCACCCTCTCCCCCATCTTGGCCACTTCTTTTTTCTCTCTTAAGTACCAATTGTTCTTGTCTCTTCGGCAACAGATGGGAGAAAATTCCCTGAGAGAAAAAGGAAAAATGAAAGGAAAATCCTAACTTCCAACAGTAATGCCCTTCAGAGTGTTTAAATAAGCTTTCTTATCCTTTTAAGTTTAGCAGTGCTATGCAGGGGCCAGGACAACCACTTTAATAAAACCAGTATTTAAGTACAAGTTTAAAAGACCTTATCAAAAGGAGATAGAATGCAAAAATTCTGCCTCTGTTTTTCTATACTACAATGCTTATAATAATAGGTATGTTTTGCTGCCTTTAATTGACTGCCTGTATAGTTCTGTCAGAAGTCTCAAACAGCTCTAAGCTTCTGGAGTCTGACATGCCAAGATTTTAGGAATTTTGCAGCCTGACTACAATGCTCTTTCTTTATATCTTCCATGCAATTATTGTTGATTTCTGAATTACTCTTTGCTGTCTAATTGAAGTTGGACATGACCTCTGTGATTCCATTATATATAAAGAACTAATCTTGTAGACAATTGTAGCGGGCAATTCTACTCTTCCCATTCTGTCACTGGTTTTCAAGGTGACATTTTGACCATCTGCTGCTTCATCCCCTTCCTAGGTAGTTTTATCTGCATAAATTACTACTTTGTCATTGGCTTGTATTTGAGAAGGTACCTTGGATCTTCTAAATATTCAGTTATTATGCTGAACTTCATGTAGTTAAAATTGAATCTGAGTCTCCTCCTTTCCCCCTTCCTTATCCCAGGAATAACATTAGGCAATTATTTAGCATGTTCCAGTTGTTTCTAAATCTTACTGACTTCCCAGAGATTTATCCATTCAAGCAATAAGTCCCTTTGTATCCTCTTGTCTAGTTTTGAGTCTGTCTTTTTAATGTAAACTGAATGAAATTTGCTCTCTTTCATTCAGCTGGAAAGGTGAATGGAACAGAAGAGTCAAGGTTCTGTCACTGACTTTCTTTCAAATGACAATCTAACCTTTCTTGTCTTTGTTTGAAAGCCTTCCATAACACAACCCTAAACTAGCTAAGATAAATATTGCATTAACATTTTACTGTATCTGCCAGTTCCTTCTTTCCTTCAGTTTCTCTGTTTGTTTCTTTTCATTCCCTTTGTTGTCCTTTGTTTCCAATTCAGAGCTTTAAAATTATTTTTCTGGTCATTCTCTGTAGACTGTCTTAATTAGTTTATAATTAAGGGAAGAATCATATTTAAGGGGTAGGGTGGGCATATAGGTGTATTTTTTGTGTTAAAACTCTTGTGGGTGTAGTCACAGACTTTGTGGTAATTGGGAGTGGGGCTGAACCTGATCCCCAATGGGCCACAGCTATGAGAAGCAGGTGAGCAGCTTTGAAGATAATGAGCCATGGAGTGCCCAGGGGCACTGACCAAAGGGAATGGAGGGCACACAGGTGCAATGCATGTAAGATGGAGAATGTACAAGGTTGGGCTAAAGAAAAAGAAAGGCAGATTCTTGAAGCCTCCTGAAGTGCTAAGGTGTCTGTGTATCATAGCTATCTCAACTGAAGTGTTTGCTGTGACGCATGGTGACCTCAGCGTGACTCAGGACTGGGCTGTAAGGTGAGCTACAGCCAGAGACAGAGCCCAGCATTGAGAGAGCGAGGAGAGGCTGCCTGCTCTGCACCAGACTGATTTTGATACCTGGACTACAGGTAAGTCACTGGGGACATAATGGGAAATAAGTGAAGAACAGATTGTGTTTATCTACATGGCTGTCTCAACTGCAACATATGCTGTGACATGTGGGTATTTTGGATGATGAAAGTACACATTTTGCTTAGGTTGGCTTTTGATGCCTATTTTGGTACTTGGATAAGAATGCAGTTGTGCTGACTCTCATGCCCATATTCTAGGCAGTCTAGATAATCTAGACATTTTCAGTGTTCTGTTTATTTTTTGCATTGCAACCTTTTTGTGTTCTCTAACATTTTGTATTGTGCAGTCTTCTCCTGTGTGTTACTTTATTGACATGCCTTTCATTGTTTAAAGCATTGTTTCCTTAGAATTAATACAAATGATAGTGTCTTAAAGGTACTGATTGAGAAGTGACCTAGAATGTGTGGTTTCAATGGGCTTTCTGCTGTGTTTGGTGATGTCCCAATATGTGTAATTTCTGTGTTTCAAAATGCCTCAAAATAGTTTTTGAATTTGTAAAACACGTTGTTAAAGCTGTGATTTTTTTCTTCCTGTTTGCTTTGAGTACTTTTGTAGACTTCTCTCCTTTGGGAAAGCTGCTTTTTAAAATTTGAGGTTTGTATGCTGAAATTTTCTTCTTTGGTTAATTTTCTTATTAAATAGTTGAATATTTAAAATATTCTTTTATCTTATGTGTTTTGGTTGGCCTGGTTGTGAAAATCAATTTGTAGGAATACAGCTAAGTACTTATGATTTATTATGAGCATGAAAGACACCTAGAGAGAAAATACAATGTTGCAAAATTCTGAATGTTGATGTCTTCAGTGAGCAAGAGGGTTTGAGTTCAGCTTGACTGGGGTCACAAATATTGTTTTATACATATATATCCACACATATATAAAATTATTCATTCATATATATCTATAGTTTTATATATATGTATTCATACAATCAATGACCCACAACTTTTAATTTGAGGACATGTAGTGAAATTAGTTTGAATGTGGCAGTATGTAAAACTTGCTTGCATGATTTCTTTGAAGCACTAATCCACATATATGGTACAGTTGCTTGTTTTCTTTCAACTTTTATAATGAGAAAAAGGACAGTTGGACTTCATCTATAACTTGTATCATTGGACAGAATTGCCTTATCTGACCTGTTTTTTCATAGTAATTTTGTTTTCTCTTTTCACAGAGATATGAGAATATTGGTATTCAAAAGAGGCTTGTACAGATGTATTAAAATTTTTTGGTAATTAAGGCAAAGCAGATGGTCGCTTGCTACATTTATAATATTGCTTAGATTTTTATTTTGATTCATTAATGCAGACTGTAAAATCACAGACATGCCAAAAATGGAAAACTATTAGAAGCACTTATTTTACCAAACCAATAAAAATTAACAAGTAAACATAATTGTCACATTATATATATATAGCTTTCCTTTAGCATAAATACTGTTGTCTATACTGAGAAATATTGCCGGTAATGCTGGATGAATTAAAGAATTTACTAATAAATTGAATTTGGATGACTCTTACCAAAAGTTTCTAGGAGCTTGTGCCTTCAGTGGGGATTTGCATAGGTTGGGAGTCTCAGCTAGCTCTTCCCAAAGACTTTAGTCTCCATTTTGTAGCTTCTGAAGTTTTTCAAAGGGCAGGGTGTAAAAATGGTGGAAAATGTTGTTTGGATTTGATAGAACCTCACTGTTCTCCATATGAAGAGTCTGTGGGCTTCCTCTTGTCCTTTGGGCCCCTGTTCATGACAGTTTTTTCTTGGTACCTCTCACCCAAAACTTCTTTGGGGCCACCCCAGGTTTATGTCAGGGACTGCCTCAAGCTGCCTAGGCTGATTTGCAGCCCCAGAAGAGCTTTTCAAATGGTTTCTGTTGAGTCCACTTAAGCCAGAGGTGGGGGTGGAACAAGTAGTCCTTCCTTAGCAGCCAACAGCAAATGCTTGTGCATTTTTCTACTCTGATTTTCTGAATAAGACTGTACATTGCTTTTGTATAGTAATAATTAAATTTTTATGACTGTAAATACATTGCATTTTATAGAAAAAATGTATTAGGGTTTATTTGGTTTTATTTTTGGTGGGGGTTTTTTTGTTTTTATTTTTTGTTTTTTTTTCAATATTGCTCCTCTCTTATCACGTTCTCATTATTTTTTGTGCCTCCCTTTAATGCTTCTAAGTGGCTAAGTAACTCTGTAGAGGACGAAATTATGACACAATAATTTCTTTTTTACTGTTCCATTATCTTGCTTTTCCAAGTTGAGCACAGGGCTCTTTGTCCTCTCCCATTTTGCTGTGAATTCCAGTTGTGGGCTGTAGGTTATTGCAGGTTTGATGTGAAGCACGTTGCTCTTATTGTGAATGGGACACAATGGGCTGTTGGCAGGTCCAGAAGCAGCTCTGGATGGGGTAGTCTCCAGCTGGAGAGGAGGAGAGAGGGTGGATCTTGTGTTTGTATACTGACTTCAGCAAAACTTTTATGGAATTCTACTTTTGCCAGCTGTTGCCTTCTGAGTAAGGGCATCTGGGTACAAACCCAGTGTTTGCTTGTTGCCACTGCATATTGTCAAAAAAAAAAAGGGATTTATTGAGACATTTTGTCTGTAATTGTTGGGATATAAACAGAAAAATAAAAGTATTAAATATTTTATTTTTGAAAGGTGGGCAATGATGCCATAATACAGGGACAGCTGTGGGTCTAATGAGGGAAGATGTATGCTGTATACAAAATCAATCCATATGTGTTGTTTATGCAATGACAGCGATAAAATGCATAGAAGCTGCCAGTCAAAATGCTGACAACATGCAAGCTATAAAATAATAAAGCAAGTGCTTCTGAAGTTTAGTGATGAAATAAATGTTTGTTATCCCTTTTAGTTTAAAGCAACTCTATAAAGAGGAGAAAAAAGGGATGCATTATGAATATCCATCTATCCCTGGTGCTTTGCAACAGTCCATGCATTTCTCCTCTTTGGCAGAATCCCAGGCAGAAAATCCTCCCCTCCAGATAGGCATTATGACATTATCTTGTCAGGAAATTAATTCTTTGAGGACAAGGGTTCATACAGTTTAAAAATTAGGGATCAAAGGGATGTAGTTCCAGACCCCTTTCATTTAAAAAGATCTTCATTTAAAGGACTGAAGATCCAGACAGTTTCTGCTTCCATTTCCACTACTTAAGTCTTCAGCAAATCTCTCGTTTTTATTGTTTATGAGCTTTGTGTTGCTAAATGGAGTGTTCTGCTGTATCAAATATTGTAACTCATCTGTAAGCTTTGCTGTTCTTCCTCATTCTTTGTTTCTTCACTCTTTTCTACCAGCTATCTTTAATATTTTTGTGTTTGTCATAGTAATAGATGAAATAATTTCCAAGTGCTTTACAGCCATGTCAATACCGTGCAGCATCCCCACCATTCCTGCCATCCTGGTCTGCAGTCCAGTTCCTGGAGTTCACTCTCTCTTTTGTCTGTGTGTGAGAAATTCCCTGCAGCTTGAAGGCAGTACAGGGTAGCACTTTGTCTAGGATCTAAAGGATGAATAATGGAACCACTAAGCTCAAGAATATCTTTACAGAGACTGAAATTAACGGGTAAGGCAGGAAATGAGTTTTAGCTTAAACAGGGGATAGATTAATAAAGCAAAGCAGCTTTAGACAGCCATCTTTCCACTGGGGTCTGGCTGGGTCATTCAGCATGAGCTGTGGTTACAGCAACTGAAATGCTGTTCAAGCTTTTTAGTCACATCTTTTAGAAACCTGACTGGGTGGTTACAGCATTGGGTGAACTATGACACAGCCAGAAAGCAAACCTTACTCAGGCTGTTCCTCCAGCTTTGCTTTCACCAGTGTTCATCCCAAATATACAGGATTTTAATGTAACTTCTGAATTTTGGCCTATTTGCAAAGCATGAAAACTGGCATTTCTCTTCCTTTTTGTTCTCTCCCCCCTCCTTCTGAAAGGGAAGATGATTAATTAGGAGAATGGATAAGGGGGTGGGGGAAATGAAATTGAAATTAAAACCTATGCTGGTAAGCAAACTTCAAAGCTTGTGTTACACAGGGCCTTTAAGGTGAAGGTGAGACTGCATTAAAGTGGAGCTAAAAAGCAATTGAAATGAAGACTGGCTACATGTTATAGCCAAGAATGTAGTGCTATTTGCACACTTGGCAATCACACCCATATTTGGGAACTTTTTTGTGGGAAGCAGCAGGATTGTTGTTCCTTGGTTCTTCCTACTGCTGTGATCCACTTCAGGTTTTTTTCAGCATGAGATGCAACAAGGGGTCTCACCTACAGGGATGCAGTGATTATGTAGGTGTGCTGCTCTCTGGAATATTAGTGTGTTCACTTGATAGTTTTTATTATGCTTTTATTGCTGCAATATAGTTCCTAGCAAGGTACACTAAAAAGAAGAGAATTTAAAAGCTTTCCAACTAAAACTATCTATCCTGGTAAATGAGATCTAATGCTCAGGGAATTGTCCCACCTGGTAAACTGGTGGTAGCAAATGAAAGCTGATCCCTTCTCTTTGCTCATCTTGCATGAAACTGGACTGTTTCCTACTAAAGGAGTGAAAGTTATTTCAAAGGAGAATGAGTGATGTTCATGTGACCAGGCATGCATAAACATAGCTGTAGCAAGGCAAGACTATGAAAGCAGGTTTTCTCTGCAAAGTTGTCAGAGGTAGGGAGGAGGGGATTTTTGTTTTTTTAGATCTCATCCACAACCTTCATCAACTGTGAAAGACATTAAAACTGGAATGGAAGAGGTTGTTGTGAGTCTTTGAGGCAGAACTCTAATTTAAAAGGCTAAATTGTGAGCCCTGTGGGTTTGAATATCAGATATTTTATAGTGTGACTGATAATGCAAAGAGGTTATTTACTTATACAACAGAAGCATTCATGCAGCAGGGAGCTTAAGTATCTTTCCCTTCAAGCAGCTGATGCTAAAATACAAAGAAAACAAAATATGTCTTGAACTGAATTTCTTTGTCTGCTAAATTAAGCTGTTACATACCAAGGAAAAACTCTTCCCTTAGAGCTGATGTTGAACTTGTTTGGGATTTTTCTTTCTTTGTGTTCTGATTACAGCTAGTGAAGATGTATTTTCTTAGCCCTTCCTCCTCCCATATTCTCTGAATAACCACAAGAGTCCAATAAATGACCCCTAAAACTCAAGTGCTCGGGTTGTATTAAAAAAGGGGAAGGTTGGTGTCATATTGGGATGTTCATTTAACTGAAATACTGAAACATTGTCTTAAATCTCATGCAGAAAACTGTGCAGATCCTAATTTTGTGAAACACAGGTGCAGGACTGTTCTTTTAGGGGAGGGCAGATTGGGAGTTTTGAATTTTTAAAAAGATGGAGTCTCTTTTTAAATATACAGAGCTTCTTGCAATATGTTACTAGGGTAGAAAACTTCAATGCAAATGTACAGCTTGACTGAATAATTCGTTCTGAGCAATGCTAAGTGATGCTATTACCCCAGTCTCCTGAAATTAAAGAAATACATGTACAGACATTACTCCTGATTGTGGGATCTCAGTCTCTCAGAACTGGGGTGCAGGGTGAACAAGACCCCCCCTGGGGGGCTCGGGAGTCCTGGAATGCTGCCAGAAATGTCTGGTGGCTGGACTTTGATCCCACATGGGAGATGACATCAGTATGAGGACGGGAGGATTTCACTGGGGTGAATGGTGAAGGGACAAGTTAATTGGGGTGTGAGATACAGGGCTTAAGATTTCTGTACAGGGGGGTCTAGAGAAGTAAGATGGAGGAATTGGGGCGTGCCCTTCTCCTTCTTCTTCTTCCTCTAGACCTCCATCTTCTGTGGTGATGTTGGCACTCCGGGATTGGACCTTACTAGGGGAACACTGGTTAATAAGGGTAGAGGGTATTGGAGAAAAATGATAAATATTGTATACGTAACTCTGGGTATAAAGATAGGTGACCGCCCCAGGGGCTTTCAGTGTGTGCCCATGGCTGACTGCTGAGCAGAACTCTGTCAGGCCAAGAGAAAATCTTTTAGATAAGCAATTAATAAACACCAAGACCAAGAACAAATCTGAAGCTTCCTCTCGTCCTTTCGAACCCGGGGGCCCAAGGCCATCTTTGGGCTTTTCCCCAGACCATCTGAATAGCCCAGAAATCCCACAACTGGCGTCTGCTGTGCGGGCAATCTCCCACCAAACCTTTCGGGGGGGGGAAAGCCCTGAAGAGCTGAAGAGCCAAGAGAACAGCACTGATAACTCCAGAGGAGGGAAGCCTGAAGAAAGAAAGAAGAAAAAGAAAAAACCGGCCGGGAGAAGCTGCAAAAATCAGCAGTCACTGAGAAATCCCATCTCTCAGCTTCTGCTGAAGACAGCTCGTAGCAGAGCGGCCTGGATTGGGACCAGAAAGGCGCCTCTGATCCATCCCTCGTAATCTGCTGGACGGAGAACAAGGGCCTCCAGACCACGCTGGCGACAGATTCGGTAAGAAGGCCAAAATAATATTATGGGGGCAACACTCTCCCAAGAACAACGGGAAATCTTATCCACCTTACAAAGTGTAGCAGAATTATATACAGAAGGGATCCCAAAGAAAGAATTAAAACAGCTGTTATTATGGGCAAGGCTCAATTACCCACTTGCAGAGACATATCTTTTGTTCGAAGTCGGGTTTTGGCAAGAGATTAATAGGCATTTATATATTTTAGCAACAAAAAAAGATGAGACAGCGTTAAAGCTACTCTCGCCGGCAAGAATCATGTTACAAGGTATTTTAGTGCAGTCTAAAAAACTGGAAAAGCAGCGAGAAGCTGCGGTACCCTCAGAGCAGGGGGCGGAGCGGCAGAGCTCCGGAAAAAAATTAGCTCTGGCTTTAAAAGGCCAGGGGGAAAAGGCTCTCGAAAAAAGAGAGCAGGAAAAAATATTAAAACCCCCGATCAAAAAATGCAACAAACCCCAAGGGCGTCCTGAAACTCCAGAGAGTGTGGAGGAGTCAGGAGCAGAAGGGGGGGAGCAGGAAGATAAGGGATCGGGGGGGGGGCCTGCTCGCGGCGAAAGCGGCGACGCGGCGGCGGCGGCGGGCGCGAGCAGCGCCGGTGAGGATGAGGACACGCCCGCGGAGGGCGAAACTCGCAAAAACCGGGGGATAGACTCACATACCAGCGCGGGGGCGGCGAGCGCGCAAGGCGGGCTGAGGGAAAACGCGCAGCCCCGGAGGGCCGCCGCGGCGGGACGCAGGAGGCGCGCGGGTGTGATGTCAGAGCCGGTGCGACGATCAGCTCGAATCGCGGGTAGAGCCGGGGTGCCGGCGGGGGAGGCGAACACAACGTCAGAGGAGGAGGGGTCGGATTCTGGGACAGACCGAGGGGCGGGAACTTCGGAGGTGAAACAGGGGGGAGACGATGATGACGTCACCCTGGGGGACACCGGAAGTAGCTCAGAGAGCGCGCACGCGCAGAGAGTAAGACGCGGGCGGGCCCGAGCCCGGTCCCCTGCGACGTCGCGGGTGAGGAGGGGCCGTGTTAGGGATTCTACGTCCCGCGGCTCCACACCGTCTCCAGATCTGGTGCCTTTAGTCTCGAGCCTCGGAGTTTCAGTTCCTTCCCCTCACGGGAGACGCCGAGCCGGAAGAGGAAGTAGGGTAGTCGAGATTGCACCGTCATCCGAGCCAGGGGGGCCGGTGACAGCGCCACCTAGTGGCAGGAGGGCAGAAGTGCACGACATGCCGGGTCGGCTCGGCGGAGCCACAGCGCCATCTCGTGGCGAGACTGCAACAATGCAGCAATTTTTTCCAACAATATATAAAAAGAAAAGCACCTCGAAGAAAACAATGTTAACACGACAAAGGGATTATCCATCCACTTCGGGATTTCATGAAGATGATGAAAGCTCAGATGAAGAACAGCTACAAGGGGAAGATGTCATAAGGATCACAGCATCGGAAGGTGTCCCAACATGGATGCTATCAGCAGCAGAAGCAGCAAAAAGCTTCTTGCATTCATTCGATGCAGTAAAGAAGAAATATCAACAGGATCCTCGAGTTTCCTTTTCGGATTTAGGAGCAAGGCCAAAAACCTCAAGGCAAAAAATGAGACACTATGAATCACCGATGACATCTACAACACCATTATTCATGCAAATCCCAATGGAATCTGATGAAGAGGGGTTTCAAGAGCCGGTGAAGACAATGGATTGGAGGCAAATCAGAAAAGCATTGGAAAAGGAAAAGCATTTATTCCCGGGATCAGGGGATTTGACAATGCCAGTGACATATGATGCCCAGGGACAGAATCCAAGGTGGGAAAGGATGGGTCATGAGACACTCAAAGACCTAGGGAAGGCAGCTCAGACTTTTGGGCTGAACTCACAATACTTCAAACAGCTATTAAGAGGGACATTCTCTATGTATGATCTCACACCATATGACATTCGAAGTATTGTGGCAATGATCCTCACTGACACACAGAGTCTTGTCTGGGAAAAAAGGTGGAGAAAATATCTTGCTGAGTTGCGGAACAGATACCAAGGTGGGCCGAATGCGAACCTCACAGAAGGGCAATTAGCAGGGGATCCTCCAGATGACAATCCAGGGGAACAAGCAGCGCGGCTTCCACGGAGAGTGTTAAGCGACATCAAAGAAGCAGCGCGATTGGCAATCATGCAAATTACGCCGACAGGAGCTCCGGATGTCCCGTTCTCTTGCATCAGGCAAGGTCCCACAGAGCCATTCATGTCATTCATCGACCGACTCACGCAAGCCGTGGATCGACAGGTGACAACAGAAGAAGTGAAGAGGCCTCTCTTGGAGAATTTAGCTTTCGGCAATGCCAACCCGGATTGTCAACGGGTGATTAGCACCATGCCAGGACGGCCATCCTTGGCAGAGATGGTGGAGGCATGCAGCAAGGTGGGGACGCCTCAGCACGTCGCAGCGATTGTAAAGGATGAACTAAAAGAGGAATGGGAGAAACAGCTAAAGGGACGCTCAGAAGGGCAATCAGAGGACAAGACATTGGAGAAGATGTTTGAGAAATTACTCCATCAGCAGGACGAAAATATCAACAAAGTTCTTGCGGCAATGCAGAAAAGAAACAGACCCCAAGGAGGACAGTGTTACGGATGTGGGGAATCTGGGCACATGAAAAGGAATTGCCCACGGACACATATACCAACGCCAGTCCAGAGAGCGGAAAGACCAATTTGCGCACGGTGCGGAAGAGGAAGACACTCCGTGAAAGAATGTTATTCCCGGACAGATGTGGAAGGAAATCCGTTGCCGCATCCGGGAAACGGGAAATTGAGCGCGGGAAATCCCCGGCGCGCTCCGACACAAATACTGGCGGTGTCACAAGAACAGACAGGGCAGTCATCAGTGAGCGACAAGCAGATGCCCTCAGCAAAACCCTCAGTCGATTCCACAGTGACCCAGACCTCCTCCCACCAGGGGCACAGTGTGCATTGGCAGCTTCAAAACTAGTATGCTTTCTAGATGAAAATCATGCGGAGATACCAACAGGTATCCGCGGGGACTCATACAAGAAACAAGATTTTTTGATAGTTGGGCAAGATAAGTGCAGTATTCTTGGGCTCATTGTCTATCCAACAGTTGTCTCAGCAGACAAAAATACAGAGTTAACAGTTTTGGCAAGAGCGCTTCGTCCACCATTGACTGTACCAGAAAATACTGTGGTTGCGAGAGCCTTTGCATTGCCGCCACATGCAGTTGGAGAGGTCATGTCAATCTTCGACGAAGAAGGTCTCCCTATGAAAGAGCATGTTGAAGTACATACAACATGGGTGAAGCACATAGGTCGAGACCGACCCACGCTCACGTGCCAATTGACATGTGGGGACAGGACAATATCGATCAGAGGTATGCTCGACACAGGGGCGGATGTAACAGTAATATCGTACATCTTTTGGCCACGCAATTGGAGCTTGGTCGCGCCATTGGGCTCTCTCTCAGGCATCGGGGGAGCATCTCTGTGTCTGCAAAGTGAGAATTCCGTCGTTGTCACGGGACCAGGAGATAAGACGGCGATCATTCGTCCTTTTGTCGTTCAAAAGCCGATCACAGTCTGGGGTCGGGACCTTTTGGCACAATGGGGCGCGAAGATCGAAATGGATTTTTAATAGGGGTCACTGCAGCACTCGCCACACTGAAGCTGACATGGAAAACAGATGATCCAGTTTGGGTGGATCAGTGGCCCCTTGAGCGGAAAAAATTGAGTGCCTTGAAAGACCTGGTCCAAGAACAATTGCAGAAGGGACACATCAAGCCAACAGACAGCCCTTGGAATTCTCCGGTGTTTGTCATCAAGAAAAAGCTGTCGGGCAAATGGAGGTTGTTACACGACCTCAGGAAGATCAACGAAGTCATAGAGGACATGGGGCCACTTCAGTTGGGACTTCCATCTGTCTCAATGATTCCCAGAGATTGGCAGCTTGTGGTCATTGACCTCAAGGATTGCTTTTTCAGTATCCCACTCCATCCAGATGATGCTCCGAGATTTGCCTTTTCAGTCCCGAGTATCAACAGGGAAACGCCTCTGCAGCGGTACCATTGGGTCTGCCTTCCACAAGGCCTGAAAAATTCTCCGACGATCTGTCAATGGTACGTGGCGCGAGCTTTGGCACCAGCACGAAAGAAATTTCTGAAGGCGAAGATCATTCATTACATGGATGATTTGCTCATCGCAGCATCAACACGACAGGAGCTGCAAGAAGCTCGTGACTGTGTGATCGCAGAGGTGCAAAAGGCAGGTCTGGAAATCAGCATTTCAAAGATTCAAGAGGTTGCACCTTGGAAATATCTAGGGTGGAAAATCTCAGAGAAAACAATAAAGCCTCAAAAGGTGGAGATCAGCACAAAGGTCAACAATTTGCATGATCTGCAACAGCTTTTGGGAGAAATCAACTGGATGAGACCAGTTTTGGGAATCACAAATAGTGACATTCCAGCACTGCTTGATCTCTTGAGAGGAGACACAGACATTCGTTCTCCCAGGACACTCACACCAGAAGCAAGAAAAGAGTTGGAGAAAATCTCGGATGCGATACAGAAAAGGCAGGCACATCGATTTGTTCCATCGTTGCCTTTTCAGTTGGCAGTGCTGGGGAAGAAAACGCAGTTCCATGGTTTGATCTTCCAATGGGATGAATCACAAAAGGACTCTTTGATAATCATAGAGTGGATTTTCCTACCGCACAGGCCCGCGAAAACGATTCTCACAGATCTGGAGATGGCAGCACAAATCATCATAAAGGCGAGAACAAGGCTGCTGACAATGGCAGGAAGAGAATTCTCAGTCATCAGGTTACCTCTGAAACGAGACTACTTCGATTGGGCAATGCAACAATCGAAAGACCTGTTAATCGCATTGTTAGCGTTCCCAGGAGCTTGCACAATCCACTTTCCCCAACACAGAATACTGCAATCGCAAATATGCTATAGAGCAAAACCACAGATAAGTGAAGAACCTTTGGACGGGATCACCGTGTTCACGGATGGCTCGGGGAAGACACACAAGTCAGTGATCACGTGGAGAGACTCAACGACAGGGGATTGGGAATCAGACGTGAGAATGGTTCAGGGCTCTCCACAAATTGTGGAGTTGGCAGCCGTTGTCCGAGCATTTCAGTTGTTCAAACAGCCTCTCAATCTGGTGACAGATTCCGCATATGTTGCGGGTGTGGTCAAGAGATTGGAGGGTTCGCTCTTGAAAGAAGTCAGTAATGAGGTTTTATACTCATACCTGACAAGCTTGAAAACACTGCTAGAGAGCAGGGAAAGGGAGTATTTTATCACACACATTAGAGCGCACACAACACTTCCAGGGTTTTTAGCGGAAGGGAATGCTCGGGCGGACAGGTTGACAATGCCCATTTTGCAAACGCTGCCGGACATTTTTGAGCAGGCAAGGTTAAGTCATGCGTTCTTTCATCAGAATGCGCAAGCACTGATGGAGTCCTTTCGTCTCACAAAGAGTCAGGCGAGGGAGATCATTAGTGCTTGTCCAGACTGTCAGCTTGTGCAGCCACCTTCTTCTACCGGGGCCATCAATCCGCGGGGGCTGCAAAGTCTTCAGTTGTGGCAAGCTGATGTCACAAAATACCCATCTTTTGGGAAGCTCAAAAATGTTCACGTTTCTGTAGATACATTCTCAGGTGCAGTCTTTGCTTCAGCACATGCTGGGGAAACAGCAGACCATGCTTGCCGACACTTTCTGCAGGCATTTGCAGCATTAGGTGTGCCTCAGGAGATAAAAACAGATAATGGTCCAACATACACAGGCAGGGTGCTTGACAGATTCCTGAAAAGATGGGGTGTCAGACACACGTTTGGTATTCCGCATTCACCCACAGGTCAGGCAATCATTGAGAGAACACATCACACCCTAAAATCCCTTCTGGACAGACAGAGAAGGGGTGAGCCAGAGGCAACACCTCACATGAAATTAAATAAGGCATTGTATGTGCTGAATTTCCTAAATAGCTCATCCTCGGAACCTGATCCACCGATCGTGAGACATTTTCTAAACAACACACAGGCAAAGCTAAGGGAAAATCCTTTAGTTTTGATCAGGAACCCAGAGACCGGACAAATAGAGGGTCCTTTCAGACTAATCACTTGGGGAAAGGGTTTTGCTTGTATCTCCACAGATCGAGGTCTGAAGTGGGTGTCAGCGCGGCACGTGAAACCATTCCGAACGCGAGAACACGAGAATGCTGATCCAAGAAGCAGAGAGACGAGTACTCAGACAGAAGTCGAGACTCGGGCTGCGAAAAACGACCCAGAAGAGAAATGAAAAGAAACTAAGGACTTTGGGGGGTTTTCACATAAAAGCAAAAAAAAAAAAAAAGGGGTCTTTTGGTGCAAACAGAAGGGGGAGATGTGGGATCTCAGTCTCTCAGAACTGGGGTGCAGGGTGAACAAGACCCCCCCTGGGGGGCTCGGGAGTCCTGGAATGCTGCCAGAAATGTCTGGTGGCTGGACTTTGATCCCACATGGGAGATGACATCAGTATGAGGACGGGAGGATTTCACTGGGGTGAATGGTGAAGGGACAAGTTAATTGGGGTGTGAGATACAGGGCTTAAGATTTCTGTACAGGGGGGTCTAGAGAAGTAAGATGGAGGAATTGGGGCGTGCCCTTCTCCTTCTTCTTCTTCCTCTAGACCTCCATCTTCTGTGGTGATGTTGGCACTCCGGGATTGGACCTTACTAGGGGAACACTGGTTAATAAGGGTAGAGGGTATTGGAGAAAAATGATAAATATTGTATACGTAACTCTGGGTATAAAGATAGGTGACCGCCCCAGGGGCTTTCAGTGTGTGCCCATGGCTGACTGCTGAGCAGAACTCTGTCAGGCCAAGAGAAAATCTTTTAGATAAGCAATTAATAAACACCAAGACCAAGAACAAATCTGAAGCTTCCTCTCGTCCTTTCGAACCCGGGGGCCCAAGGCCATCTTTGGGCTTTTCCCCAGACCATCTGAATAGCCCAGAAATCCCACACCTGATATTTTGAGGACTTCAACAAGCAGTTTTTGTTTTGCGAGCTTTAATGAGATTTTCTGAAGGTCTGGATGAGATCAACTCTTGTGTGGCAGAGCTGCAGCTGAAGCTCCCATTCCTGAGTTTCCCAGTCCTGTGGAAAGAAGCATTGTAAGGGTGACACCACAGGCACTCAGAAACTAAAGGGTATTTGCCACAGGCTTCAGTGACAGCTGTGCAATTTCATTTCTGTGTCCATGTTGCAGAGAGGCAGCAGCTGTGGAATCATGGCTTACTAAGTTCTAAACTCATGTTGGTGTAGTGACTGGAACCATGATGAAATGGCAATAACTTGTGTTTGTTAGTGTTTTGTGAGCAGCAGTTTGGTTGATTTATTTGTGATTTATCTAAATTTCTTTAATTTGATTTTGTTGCCCTTTTGGGAGGCCAAAGAATCCATTGCATATTAGAGTCTTAAAATCCTGCACAATTATCCTGTCTGCAAAATGCTAATACCATGAAGTAGTTGATGGCTCTGTTCTCTGAAGGCTAAGCTTTGTGAGTGGTTTTCAGTTTTCCTAAGCTTTAGTTGTTGCATCTTTGCCATGTTTTGCTGAACTGAACCATGGTGTGAAGAAATTGCCAGAATCTTGCATATGATGTGAGGCAGGCAGCTCTGTGTCCTGGGAACTGGTGCTCCACTAAAGGATTTCAAAGCTGATAAAGTGCAGGCACAGGATAAACCCAATGCTTCTGTCCCAGTTGACCCCCAGGAACAGCTTGCTGCTGTGCACAGTCATGGTCACAAACCATCTCTTGAAGAGCATTTATTTAAAAAGCAGAGAGATAAAAACCATCTAAATTTCAGACCATAAAACTTGTTTTTTTACTGAAAATATTTGAAAAAAGCAGCAGATGTTCTGTAGCAGGGTTTCCTCTTTTCACTCAAGTCTCAGCTGTGTTGTGCAGGTTTTCCTTTGTAAGTGTGCCGAATTCCTCCTTTTATTAAAGCATCTTCAGGAGCCCATATGAATTACAATCTACCCAAGATAAATGGAATGGAAACAAGATCAATGTTGCCTTACCACACCACATCTTAGTGCAGTTGGATACAAAGAAAGATCTTCCCTTGTACTGTCAGATGATCTGCCATTTGTGTGACTGTTATGTTATCTACAAGTGGACACTTGGCAAATTCTGTGGAAACATGAAGAACAGCTTTCCTCACAAATAAGGCCACAAGTGTTGACTCTGTGTGAGGGGAAGGGTGTGCTGAGTTTTTGATGGGTTTTTTCCCCTTTTTTTAAAATGTCTAAGTATGAAAATTAAAATGGCATGAATAGCTTGGAGAGTTTTGCCAGCGAAATGATAGTAAGAAATGAATGGGCATTTTAAGAGTTCCACTGTTTCAGTGACATGTGCTGCTCTTTCCTCCAAGAGCTGTGCTTTTCTAACCAAGCTACACACTCATTGTTACACGGAGCTTTTAAACTTTATTGCAGCACAAGGAGAATTTAATTAACTCATAAAGGCTTTTAAAGGTGAGTTTTAAGTGATCTAGTGTGTATGGCTGTCACACAAAACTTGATTTTTGTCAACAGTAAAAAAACATGGCTTTTCATTTTACAACTTGCTATTCTTCTTTCCACTGTTTATTGCTTTGCAAAGTCACATTGCAGAAAATGAGTACTTAACTCCTTTTCAATTAATTTTTTCAGTAAAGAAGCTTGTACAGAGCTGCTCCTCCCTCAAGTTTGTACCCTTTGCTCTGGCTCAGTGAAATGGCTCCTGCCAGTTGCTGTATAACCCCCCAAGGGCCAGCCTGTTTGAGAGCAGTCCTTGAAATATCTTCTTTTCTCTATACCTCCTGTTTTGGAGCAGCAAGAAGTGCAGCCCAAGCCTGCTGTTCTTTCAAAGTGGTTTGGTTCATGCTAGTTCCAGCCTTTCTGGTTCCTGAAAATGACCTTTCATTCCCAGTATTTTTTCCTGTTGTTCTTCTCAGCCCCTCCCAGTACTTTGTGAGTGTGGGATTCTCTTGCAGCATGGAAAAGTGAGAACTTCTACCAAAATATACTACATAAAAAAGTGCAGAGAAATGAAGGATGGCAGAGATGAGTTTGATTAATTGATTGAGGGGAGACTTTGCCATTATACTGAGGAGGATTTACAGGTGCTTCCTGAGAGGTCTATGTTGGTTTCTGGGTTCATGCCCATTTACTTTCCTTGCTGGTTTTACCTTCTGATTTCACAATTGAGGATGTTTTCTCTCCAGCTAAAACTACCAATTCCTGAAGCTGTAGTTGACCTTTGTGCTGGTTAACCCAACAGAGAACAAGTGAAACAAAATGGTCTGAGTCAATAGAGAATAGCAGGAAAGGGTTTTTTTGCTTTATTTCTGCTTTTATTCTATTTTTCTACATTTCCCCATCTTGTTGAAGCATCTTTGAATTATCACCTTAGCTCTGAGAGGCAGTAGGTTGAAGTGCTGCTGTTGTTCTTTGGGGATTGGGGATGTTTGCATGCTGGGGATCGTGATGAAGCTCTGCCTTGGGACTGTGTAGCAGATGTGATGACTCTTCCTCCCTGGCAAGCCCAGTACTGCTTTTTGCCACAGACTTCCATGATGGTGATAACATTGACCATCAAACAAGCATTCAAACAAGATAAAAATTTGCTTTTCTTAAGGCATAAATGTCTCGTGGATTTAGATGACATTGGTGGCATTGTATGACTTGTAATTGTACTTGTTTCTGTAGGAAATAGTCAGATGTGTAGGAAAGATGCTGTAAGATTAAAGTGACTGACACCCCCTTCATCATTTAAGAGATTGCAGTGGGATGCAGTGTCTGTCATGTTCACATCTTTATTTAATTCCTCTTTAGCATGCTGAATTTTGTATGAAGAAAAACCTTACTTTGTTCCTTATTCTGGTTGTCACATTTTAAAAAATATGTAGGAAAATCCAACAGGACTACAGAACAACCTTACTTGTTCTTTAGTTTTTGACTAAGTCTTCTCTTTCAAATGACTATTAAAAAAATAGGAAAAGATAGTCAATAGTCTAAGTATTTCTCACTGAGCTGGATAAAAGATTTAAAAAATAGGTTAATTTGAAGCTGAAGTGGCCTAATTAAAAATGGAGGAAAGGTGTAAACTGTAATTCATTAATTGTGTAGCAGTTTCATTTGGGTTGCTACAGATTGTGTGGTACTGGAAGCAGCTAAGTGAAGACTGTTTTTAAAGGATGTAAGACTTCAGTTTAAGTTGTATTTGGCTTCTTGCAAAAAAACCAACCCAAAACCAAAGTGGTCTTTGTGACGTGGGATGGACAGTAAAGGGGACTATAAGGTCATAAAATATATAAGTTTTTGATTGATGTCCTTTCCTGTTTGGGAACTGACACTGAGAACAGAAGTGATTTTTGGAGTTTGCTTATGGCACAAGCCCTGTTCCTTCAATTTCAGCTATGCCTATTGTGCTCTGATTGTGGAGTGGGTTGTGTGAGCAATGTTTACATTCATTAAGGTAGCACAAATTCCTGATTCCTGGACTCCTGGGTAGGAACATACTCAAGAACTGTTCCATATTTTCCATAAAAGAGGATTTCTACTGATCTTGAGTGAGTAGCATGTGATTGCATAAATAATGTAACATTGGTGAACTTAGGCTGTGTTTGTGCAGGCTTCGGTGGCTTCTCTAACTACGGCTTTGTTTGTGCATGGGTACAGACAAAGCTGGCAAACTCAGAGGAAAATCTGAAAATTTAGGTTTGTAGATAATGAAATTAATTTCCAGAAATTTGTCTGTATGCCATCCTTTTTAATTCACTAAGTATTTTTCCCTGAAATGTTGCTACGGACGGGGAGTTAATTTTTCAAGAATTTATATGCATGAGGTAGGCTGGCAATAAGGACTAGGAGGAATTTTGGAAAAGACTTTGCATTCTAATTAAATCCATCCTTTGTTTTCAAGCTACTTTTTAAAAATTCAAAACAAAACTCATTTTTGCATTATTCATTCTGAGGCCTCAGGACATTGCAGCTAATCAGGGGATTTTTGGCTCTAAGTATGACACAAGCCCTAGGTATTAGACTAAAAGACATGTGTCAATGTATAACATAAAAAACAAAATAGTGAAGTTAGTTTTTGTCTTCAGAAAATATTGACCTTGTTTGCCCATGAATAAAATGGAAGGACTGTCAGATTTTTTTTTTTTTTGTAGAATGAAATGCTGAAAATGAGAGTGAGTGTTACATGACAACTAATTGTTTGAAAGAGCAAACAGTGACAGATGGCTTGTTATGATGCTTAGGGACTTTTTTGGTCATCTTCTGTTGTCAGTAAAAATCCTTGTTGGGAGTAAGATCTGAAATGATTTTCACTGATGAGGTATTTATCAGCAAATTAATTTAGTAGGAAAGTCACTGCTCTTAGAGAGAAGAGCACACAGCCAAAGCCTCAGAAGTCTCACTTGAAATTGGAATTTAATTGCTGTAGCTGCTCTGGCTTCCAGCAGAGGTGAAGTTTGCTCTTTATGAAGTGAAGCTGCATATATGTCTTAAGTGTAGCTGTACATTAAAAGAAAGGAAAGCAGAAGCATGCTGGAAAATCGTTGTTGCAGTCTGCTGCTAAAAGATGTTATCAAAATTGACTGAGGAGAATGAAGGAATTGGAAAATTTCTTGGAATGAGGCACTTAGAGATCCCAAATTTTTCTAATTTCATGTGATGTCAAAATGATGATAATATCAAAGCAGGGAGAGCAAAGGGGATTCATTGTCTTCAAGTGAATAAATACAGCTGGATTCCATTGCTGGTTCTGTGCCTGGCCCTTCCCAAGGTCCCTGTGGGGTCACCCCAAGGCCCTCCCTTCTCTGGGAAGGAACAGCTGGATACTGCTCCCCCAATTCTGCTGTGCTCAGAACTTTCCATGGAAATGCTATGACAAGTCCTGAATTGCAATTAAGGACCCTATGAATCATTGTGAGACAGTGGAAGAGCCCCTGAGTCATTCCTTCCCACCTGGAAGAACCCACACATGGCACCTTTCACCCTCCTGCCTGGACCTGGTGATTTCCTCTCATTGTGCTTAAAACCGTGAAATCTCTGTGCACCTCAGTTGAGGAACTTAGAAACTTCAGCTTCTAAAACTACTCACCAGTCAGCCTGGTAAAGCAATCTTAATGATCTGACACAGGACACGTCCCTCTGCTGCAACTGGAAGTGTACACAGGTTTATTTACATGCCATGTGAAATTTAAAATAGAGCATTTGTTCATGGCATTAGAATATGTAAAGCAAGAAACCAGCAGGTAAGCTCAGGGAAGAGATAAAAATAACTTTGAGTCCTATGGTCCTCTTTAATGCATGGAAACCTCACTGAATCTATTTTGGCAAATATATAGGAATGTTTTTTCAAGCTTCTGTATTTACTGCTAATGGGAGTTTTACTTGCAGCTTCCCACGCTCTGCAGTTAAGAATGACTCTCCCTTTTAATGTCGTTTTAACATGATTTTCTTGTCGTTTCATTACTTATTGTAGATCACCAAAATTACTGGTTTGCAAACTTTATCATAGTCTGATAATAAAACTTAATAAGATCAGGAACATAAAAAAGACCTAGCTACTACATCTTTCTGCAAGTGTTAGACTAGCTGATACTTTACCTTTGAACAATAAAGTTTAACTCTTTATGGAAGTGGAGATGCTACAAGGATGGTATCATAATGTGATGAAAATGTGCTTCACCTGGGCTTGCAGTATCTCTTGTGTTGTGTGTGTAGGTGCTGTGCACAAAGGTGAGTAGTCTGTGATTTGTTCTGTGCTGTGCCTGGGCCATAACCACCATGCTCCAGCTGGAAATGAGGGTCCTTTCCTTTTGGCACAGCTCAGTCCCACAGCTGTTGGGTCCTGAGACAGAGACAGGTTGCCAGGGAAGGCCAGTGATGGTCATTCTTGCTATTATGGTCATTATTATTCTCTTAAATCTGGATACTGCCCAGCAGCTGCCCAATTCTGGCGCAGCAGTCATTGCCAGGACCTAGAGAAATGCTGTTTTTCCCCTTCCAAGCTGAATGGGCAGTGCTGCACCACTGGCTTATGGTGCTGTCTGGGGGAATATCAGTCCCAGAGCTGCCAAGGTAATGTGTGAATAGAGCACAGCAGAATGAATTTTGAAGGAATGGTGAAGAACTGCCAGTGCTGACTTGGTGAACCTGTAGTTGCCTTGTACAAAAGGAAACAGGAAGGATATGCAAAGGTACAGCTTCCCATTGGGTAAATAAAATTACTGTGGCCAAGGTAAAACAGAAGATAGAACAAAGTGTATATGACATTAGAATAAACAATTCATGACTGGAAGAAGAGGAAATTAATCTATATAAGAGTGATTCTAACAGTACAAGGAGCAACAAAAAAAATTGAGAAGAAAATGAACAGTGTTGCATGCTGTGGAATGGGAGAACTGTCAGCTTCTCAGGCTTGAGAAAACCATGAGCTAAAGCTGTTTGCTCTGGAATTGAAGGAGGCCTGCAACCCTTGACCACAAAAATAAAGAGAAAATTTAGGGAGTTGGTTTAGAAAACAAAACCAAAATACAAAACTCACGCACAAAACTCACGTATTCAGTGCAGTGGAACTGAGGTGTCTTTAGAGCTTGACTGAAAGTGAAAAAAACACCAGGCTTTTATCAGGTGAAGTGATGGAGACTTGCACAGAGGGAAAATATGCTGGTTAAAGCTGAAATGCAGAAGTGTGCAACAAAGCTATAGAAGAACACAGACTCAAAAAATGATAGAGAAAGGAGATAATACCAAGAACAGTGTCTAGGAGAGTGTTAAGGGTCATTGTATAAGAAGAGTAAATGATCATGAAAGTTGATTAATGGGCTTGAAGTTAAAGGTTTGCACTCTGAGCCCCACCAGACTACATTGATCAAGTCTAAGGGAACAGCTATCATCAGTGCTAGATTTGCAAAGTGCTTCCAAAGGCCAAGGTCATTTAGAAAACAAATGGAAAACCATCTATTGTGGAGCACTGAGGAAAACACAATGGGCAGATCCAGTCAGAAGTAATGGCTGCATCCTGATAAAAACTAGAGAAATAATCAAGATGCCTTATGTTTTGGTAAGAGTGATGAGGGACAGCCAAGATGACTAACACATGAGGGTAACTGCATATACATGACTGAATAACACAAATAGGGAGAGAAGAAGCAAAAATAATGTTACTGACAGTGCAATTGAGAGAGATTTTTCAAGAATACAGCACGCTGACTAGATGTCAATGTTGATCAACTAGATGAGCTAGTAGATGTTCAATGCTGGCAAGACAGACTAGAGATACTGCTGTGTTTTGGGACTGTTGGAGGAGATGTCATTCCTTGCGGGTAGTTTTAAAAGCCTAAGGGAAAAGTGGACCAGATGTCCTTTAATACCTGGGGTTAGACACACACTTCCTGTGTGTCACCACAGTCCACAGGTGCTGGTCAACAGTAATTCCTCCCTATTACTGATGTAATCATGATGAATTTTTGTGTTAAACTCTGCCTGGGCTATTTGTGGGAAACATTTTGAACCTACATTTTGTCTGTGTGGAACCATGTTTTGGGGATGTTTTATTATCCCATATAATTTTTGGGGATTTTGTTCTGTTTTGTTTTGTCTTGTTTCAGGGTGGCAGTCTTCCACGCCTGATCCTCCCTCATATTCCCAAACAAGGCAACTGTATTCTTCCAAGACAAGCTTGTATGGCCTTATGCAAAACCTGACTTTCTTGTCTATGTGAATAGAAAGATTTTGTGGAGTTTGAGATGGGTCCCCACAATATTCCTCTGTGTTTTGCATCACCTTTGCATAAATGCTGTGTGCGACTGAAAGCCAAAACAGGTTGATGATGATGTTTATAAAAGACAGGTGCATTGTTGTTCAGTGCTAGAACCATGAGTTCTGTTCCTTGAAAATGTCCTTCATTTGTAGAGAAAAAAAAAAGCTTTTCTGCTGTGCCTGGTACTAACCACTCTTTCAAAGTCATCAGGAGCCTTCCTTTTTTGGAACAGTTAAAAAGATTTGCTAGGAACACACAGAAATAATTTTGGTGTCTGTCAGAGGATTGTATTTTATACTGCTTGTAATACTTATTTTGAAATCCTCTCCATTCATAATAAAAGAACTGAACCTTTCTTGTTAGCTGCAATACAAAATGTGACCTTGGCTCTTTCTCCTTCACTTTCCACAACATTTTTTAGCATAGATAGCAGTTGATTGCTGTCTGTTACTTCAAATTAATCTCCCTATTCTCTTGTAAATAAATAGCAGAACTGGAATATTCATTGTTTTGTATGTTTGTAGCAGGCAACAAAAATATTTGTTGTTATCCTCAGTGGTATCTTTGTGCAATTGGAATTCAATGCTGTTTCCTTCCAGAAGTTATCAAAGCATTTATAAAATTAATGAACACTGTGTAGCTCACCAGGACTGTTCAAGCAGAGACCAGAATGTATTAGGGCAGGGTTAATACTGCCTCATGTCCTGACATTTCAGAATATATTTGTACATGGACACAAGAAAAACCTTGAATTTCTAAAACCAGCACACATTGAAATGAGACATGAATTTCCTATCAGAATTTGACCTAGAAAAAGTGAAGATAATTTTATCCCTTTATAGAGATACATACTATATATAGATGTGCTGCAGACACCCTTATATGTGTTTAGAATCTGGGGCATTGATACTAATTTATGAGTCAGTGTACCTTATTTAAATTTGCTCACCCAATATTTCCCATACTTTTCCTACAAAAAAAACCAATGCCCTGTATGTTTGCACATAAACACCCCCCATCTCTCTCCTCCCCCCCTTAAGTGATGCAGTATTAGTTGAGGCCATTAATTTTTATCTGACTCATCTCTGAATTCTGATTATGTAACTGGAGAGCAGGCTGTCCAGCTGGACTGTACACAGACACTGGGTTCAGAAGGATTCATCACAGGAGTAAAAACATACCCTATGCAAAGGTATATCTGTTTATACTTTGAACATTTCTTCTTTTATTCTTTGGTATTTGCAGTGATCATCAAGGATATATTGAATGCTCCCCTCCCCATTTCACACTGCAGGTTTCATCTGCAGTTTATAATTCCTCAGAAATGCTATTTCAATTTAACCTTGTTTCAAAGTCTTGTGTTAAAATGGCAAAGGTAAACAGTACAAAATAAACATATCTGCTGTTGTTAAAGCAACACCATGGACACCTAGGTCACTTACTTTGTTTTACTAAAGTATTTCCTGCAGCTTTCACAAGAAATCTGCTGAGCATGCTGATACTGGAATAAACAGCACATCTTTCTAAATTGAACCCATTTTTTTTCACCAGTTGTCCGTGCATTAAATGAGTTTAAAAGTGTGGAAAATTTTTATTGCCAAACTTGTTTCAATATTTCATTGCATTATGGCCAACTTGACCCCTTACCTGTATTGTATCTTGGAGACTTAAAAACATGAGTCCACTAATGCTTCTTAATAACAGATTTTATAGTAATTATTGGGTGTAGAGGCCAAGACTCAATATCTTGTTCAAGACATTTGACATACACAACAAAAAAACCTCCCTGGATCCTCCTGAGTTCCTCTCAGCTGGGTAATTTAAAAATGTGCAGAAAGTGTAAGTCTTTTTAAACTCTTGTCTTTTTGCACTCAGTATTATTTCCTACATCTGACTCACTCACACTGATACTGACTTACTGAGTTTCTCTTTAAAATAACAGCCTGGGTATTTCTTGGCTAAATTTTTCTGCTTGGGCCACAGAGTCCTGGTTTTACTAATTTGGAAGTGGAAAGATAAGCAGAGTGCTAGCAGAATGCAGAGTGCCATTGTGAGGAGAGGGAGCATTGTCAGTTTGCTTCCAGTGATCCTGAACACCATCCTGTGGAATTTAGCTTCAGACACCCTGTACCACTCAGGGTGTATGGCAGTGATCTTAGGCCCAGAGAGAGCTGTTACTTGGTCAGGCTTGAGAGATTTAAAGACAAGAAATTTGTGGTGCAAAACATTTGGCAGTGCTGGGCCATACTGATTACTGAAAGTGAGTACAGACTTTTTTAGATTCAGAATGCCAGACTTGAATCATAGACTGAACATCTGTGAATTCTCTAGAAATGCAGGTATTTTACAGTTAGGAATGCATGAACAGCTTACAAAACCAGTGTTCCAGTCCCCAATTTACAAAGGTCTTGTGTGCCAAAAGCCTCTGTGGGCCTTCAAATTATATCACTTGTCTAATGTAGAGAAGAGCCTGCTGCAGCCATCTCAACCTTGGTAAGAGCTCTGTGTGGAAGCAGTGGTCTGTCACATTTATCTAGACTTTTTATGATAAAGACTCTCTGTTCTCTTGGGAAAAGTGCATACCAAAGCATTGACTCCAGCCATGAACACCACGTGTGAACGTTTTCCTTTACCACCCAGAACTGAGAGGTGGCATTTTTGGGTGAATGACTGATAAGGGCAGAAACCTCTCCTCTGTGGGTGCTTGGTGGTGTGACTGCTTTGTCTTTCCTTCTGCACCTTCCCTAAACTTTCCCATAGCAGAAACATCTCCATGCTGGAGTGTGTGTAATGAAGATGGTTCCTGCTAGAAGAGGCAGTGGTCTCTGTTTTTTCCAAGCTGCTGCATTATCCACCTGCAAACCTCACCTTGGCGTGACTGTAAGCCATTGGGAGCAGAGTAAAATATGAGGGAGTAAGTAGTAAGAGACATTTGTAGTCTGCTTCAGAACATTAGCTGATACAGAGGATTTCAAATTAGAGAGATTCTGTAGCAACTCATGTTGATTTAGCGAGAGTCTGAATGAACTCAGTTTACTGGCTTTATTTTGGCTTTTGATCTTTATCTTATTTTTAGGAGCTTTAGAAGTACCAGTAGCAACAACAGGGATTCAGTCACAAGATCTTGTACAAATTTCTGTTCTTCTTGTTTGGAGGGGATGTTGTCACTTATTCTCCCCTCTACCCCAGGATCTGGCCAATGCATCTGAGACCTAACTTTGAGTTCATCTTACCTTTGAATGCAGTGTTTATACTACACAGTGGTTTATTGAATGCTTTGTTTTGGAAAACACTAAATAACTCTGAATTCCAAATGTCAGTATTTCCTCAGTTGTGTGTTTTGTAGAAGCTATTCTTTAGACTATATTTTCTTCTCTTGACTCTGCTGATATCAGCACTATGTGTTTGCTTGTTGCTTCACGGAAGTGTTAATTCTTATTTTGATAATTGCTCGTTGTTTATTTTGTTGTAGGAAAGTTATTATAGTGAGAGTTACTTACAAGAAAATCTTGCTTTACCATTGATTCTAGGGGAAAAAAAAATACCAAAACAGTTGTGAAGAAGCTCACTGTAAAAAATGTAAAAAAATTCTTTTTACAGCAGGGAGAAAATATGTTACATTTTTTCTGACCTAATTAGAGTGATGATGGACATCACCTCTTAATACTGACTTGTTATTTGCCACTTAACATTTTTCTGGAACTTGAAAGTGTGTGGTTCTCCTTTTGCATACCCACAATCAAATCAGTCACAGGAAGAAGATTTCAGCATTACCAAATTTCATCTTTCAATCACAGTGAAAGTACTTTTTCTTCAGAACTTCAGAAAGAAATCAGGTATTGCAAAGCATGGCTAGGCTGAGAGATGGAGATATATTGTAAGTCAGTCAGTATTATCAGTATTGTCAGATCTTGATAATCTCATGTCCAATAAAAACAGTGCTTTAGCTTACTGCTTGAAAGGATTTTAAGTGAATAGGAGGCGGTGTTTCGGTGTTTGGCAGTACATTCCTGCTCTGGAAAAGTTATAGTAATCCAGGCCCTAGGAAATGAACTCAAGGGCTCTCTGAGTCCTCTGTGGAAAAATATTGGGACTGTTGGAAAGCTTTGGCTGTCTTGGTGTGCACTATCAGTACACAGGTTTGTGCAGGTCTTTGCTGTGTATTGATGTGAAGGGTTCAGAGGCTCATCGGGTCAGTGCAGCCAGGATTTGACAGAGCTTGTGACAAAAGCATGGCTGTCATTCAGTGATCAAACTGAATTGCTTTAATGGTATTTAATGGGTGTGTAGAGGGTAGAATTTCATTTAAGGTGATGAAGGGATGATCTCAAAATAAGATATACAGAAGGACTGAGAGGCTATAGGGTTCATGTAATGTTCCAGGAGATGATGATTCTCAGGTTCACTGTTCTTTGCCTCATCCTCATCTTTTAACTCCTAGAGGTGAGCAAAAGGGCTACAGCTCCAGAGTGGAGCAGGGTTGCCCTAAAATAAACAGTGCTCAGGCACACCCATAGTAACCTGTGGTATTGAGAGAGGGAACATCTCATATAATTCCCTTTAATTTCTTATATCTGAACCTCCAGGTGTGCCCTGAGCTTTGGAACTGCTTTGTGTAGTTTTCCTAGAGAAATCTCCTGCATCAGTGAATGAAATGCTGTACTTGGGATTGAGTTTGTTTTGACCGTAGTTAAAGCCAAAACTCTGTTGCTCATAAGTAATGTTTTCTATTTAAGAGGAAAAATGAGAGGAGTAGTTGGTAGAAAGTGATTTTTTTTTCATGTTTTCCTTTATTTTTTGAAGTTTGCAGCATTGCCTCTTCTCATTTTGCCCTGGTTTAGCATTTGCTGTACACATGAACATTTCTTATGCCTCAGTGGGTTTTTAATAAAAGACAGACACAGAAGACAGTCTGAAACTGTAAATGTTCCATGACTGGTGGAACAAATTAGGTAAGAATACCTTATGGCCAAACCATATGTGGAATCAAACTACAGGAATTAGTTCCCTTGCCTGTGTCTGTGGAGGTGAGGAATTGCATGTTGTTATCCGTGGAGCACTTTTTTAGAGAGAAGAGTGAAATGTGATCTTGCAGGAAAGAGGCTCATGGGGAGGGACAAGTGTGCTTTGGATAAACAAAGCCAGATGAAGTCTCACTGGACTGGCTTAAATAACATTTGAGTTGTGCTTATTTCTTTTTAGGGAGACATGCTGCTTTTGAGAAGCACAGTATGGGGGTGGTGACATTGTAATTCAAATTTTTTTGTAATTTTCATTAATCAGTTCCTTTTATTGTTACCTCTGTCCCTGTTGGGCATGCTGTACCAAATAACAAGTATGAACTAGCATTGCCTGAGCTATTTTCATGTTGCATGTATAATGACAGTGAATTAGAAAAGAGGGAATGCAGAGTTTGTCCATGAGCAGTGACAAGAAAACCTATTAGATATTTTGATTTCATTTTTAATCATGCTCTTCAGTGTTTCATTTGACTGGGCATTGCATTGAGACAAACCAATTCCAATTTTCTGTAATGGGAAACTCAAATACATTCTTCAGAAGAAATTCTGACAATACAATATCAGGAGAATGTGAAATAGACAATGTTTTTCTGAATCCTTCTCAGTAGCCTGATCTCCATTGTTCTCATTTCTAATGGTGAGTCAGAGGTTTGCCTGGGACTGTATCAAATCCCCATTGTGAATCTGTGTTACATAGCAGCCTTAGGAATAATGTCTTGTTGTGTCTCTTTTTATTTAGGATGTATTTTAATGGATGTGGTTTTGTCAGCTAGACAGTTTGGAGACCAATCACATATCACAGTGACAGATGTCTGGCTCTTCAAGTCCTGCATTATATTCATGAGGAAAAACATCTCTCCTTTCCACAGACTTTTTGAAGTCACTACCCTCTGAGGCTCTCCTGGAGAGCTCCACATGTAATCTGATTTTCTTCCAGCATTCTTCAGCCTCCTGTTTGGTTGGTGATTCTCACTCTGGAAGCCCTCCAAACCAGCTGTGGTGTGTGGCCCTCCATGCTCACCTGCCCCTGGTATCTGGAAGGTGAAGGCACAGCAGCTGCAGAGCAGCTTCATTCCTTTAGAATGTCATCTGAGGTTTTTTAAATGGGTGAGAATCAGAGTTCATAGGGGAGATTATGAAATGCAAGGAAGTGAAAACAAGCTGAAGTATACTGAGTTTGATGTAGTTAGTGAGAGTTTTGTTGTTGTGCTGGATTTTTTTCATGCCTTCTGCTTAGTACCCAAATGAATTGGATTTTGTAATTTAGGGGCTTGATTTTAAGTATAATTTGAGAGTACTGTCTATTGGTACCTCATGTGACCAGGAGGTTAACCTGCCTTGAGGGATACCTGGCAGTGCTCAGAGCTTGCTAATGAGATTGGCCCTAAGAGGCTGAGCAGTATAATCCCTTTCTGGCATGGAAGCCCTTGGAAGGACTTGTGGGACAGAAAGGAGGGAGAGAAATATTTTGCGTTGTGTTTCTGTGACACCTTACTGCCCAGACTGCCTGACTGGTACAGAAACATCAACACATTTGCTACCCATGCTGTACTCAAAGGAGTTTTGGGGGTGCCTTAGCAGAAAATGAGGTGTGGCTGTTTCCCAAGCCAGGAGTTTGTCTGCTCCCAAGGCCACAGAGACAGGAATGGGACAGTCCAGGTGCTCTCTTCCATGTACTGAAAGTAAGTTGTGGCAGTGGCTTCTTGGCCTTAAAACAGGGAGCTGTGTTGCTCATATCTCAAAGAATAAATAATATGCAAGAAGAATGAGAGGCTTGGAGAGATAAATATATACAGGTCACTCTTGTGACCTTTTCAGTTTACGATAGTGCTGGGAGCTTCTGTGTCGAAGGAAGAAAATAGGACACTTATTTTCTGTCTGTGTGAGAGAACTTTCAAGTCTGTGGTTAGCCAGCACAGAACAGTAATTTGTGTTTCAGAGAGAAAATGTAAAATATTGCTGAAACACACCACAACCATGTCAGAGTTCTCAAAGTGAAAATTTTTATCAGCTTTCTTGCTATTGCTAGAGGTTAAGAGGGAGGGAGTGCCTGGTGCCTCCTTAGCTGAGTCAAATTAATGAGGTTATGGACACTCCCTCTTAATCTTTCAGTGGTGTGTGAAAGCACACACAAGCTCAATCCAAGTTAGTGTTAACATTTCTGAACAAGAGAAACAGCTTTTGCAGGATTTTTCAAGTCAAACTGGACTTGGAAGTCTTACAAGCTGACATTCTCATAGAAAGAAGCTTTTTATTTGTGGTGTGTGAGAGGAATTGCTGGATACACCATCAGTTATGTTCAGGACAAATGAAAGCTGGGAGAAAATACATTTGGAAAGTAATTGAACACAGGCTTCAAGGGAGATGATGTAAGGCTGAAGTCTGAAAAGGTGTGAGGCATTTTGCAGATTGAAATGTTATATTAAGGCATGTAGAAGTCATTTTATGTGCTCTTCCCTTTGATCTTTTTAGTAACATTGAGGTGCTGGTTATTTATTTTTCACTTCGCTGGAGACCTTGCTGAGATCTTTGGATAACTCAACAAGTGCTGCAGCCTGAGCTGCACTCCTCCTGTCCCCAGGCTTTGGAGAGTGGCCTAAAGGAAACCCACAGACATCCAGCCCTTCTAGCAGACTGACTTTCTAGCTATAGAGAGCTAGAAATTCACCTAGTCTTTTTAGATCTGGAAAGATTTGGGTGGTCTTAACTCACATTTGTTCGAGAAAAGAATCCATTTCTAGTTTTGTACAGCTTTCATTTGTGAGAGATAATGGACTATGAAAATTTGATGGCTTTACAGGACAAAATGCAAAAACTTCTAAAATGTATTTCACATATGACACAAAAAGGTGTGGTAGAAATTTACTTGATTTTCCACACATATTTGGAAGTTTCTCTTGCAAGAAAAATCATTTTCCTAATTTTAATGAGAGAAAAGTAATTTTGAATTTTTATTGCCATGCTACTCTCAAGTTTAAAAATAATAGCCAGTACCTCTCTCTATTTCTCTTTTTGTATAAAAAGATATAATTTGTAGTGAGGTAGAAGAAGTGTCTTTCTGGAAGGCAATCATTCTGATTTCTGAGTATTAAATATATTTTCTTTGGGTTATTTGTATAGGGTGCTGTGAAACTACTGACTTGTGCTCTGGCAGCCTCAGGATGAAATCACTGCTTTTTCTTGTGAGAAGGTGGCAACATCTCACCAGATGTCACATGAATGACACAGATTCTGGATATGATTCCTATCACCCCAAGAGGTCTGAAGTAGCATTCAGCAGTTCTAATTTCGTTTTATTCATCTGAGTCCTGAAAGCAGTGAGAAACAGGATGGAAGGAGGGCTCTGGGCAGAAGCTGTAGAAGTATACTGAGCAGCTCTCAGTAACTTCTATATATTTGCAGGGGTGTTTTGTTCTGATATTGAGTAAAATTGATTTCCTCTGGAGTTCTGCTTCATTCCCAATTCATTAGTCAAAGAGCAAAACTTCAGTGTTTATAAACCCTCTTTAAGTTGCAAAATTAAAAACATTTCCAACGCACCTGGATATGTTCCTGTGTCACCTGCTCTAGGTGACCCTGCCCTGGCAGGGGAGTGGGACTGGATGGTCTCCAGAGGTCCCTTCCAACCCCAGCTGTTCTGTGAGTCTGTGAAAATGCATAGCAGCCCTGTGATCTGCTCCCCTAACTCCCAACTATGCTTTAAGTCACAGAAAATGTTTCTGTCTTTAGGACTAACCCCAGCCAGGCCACTCTGATCTGTGATGCTGCTGTCCCTGCTCAGTCACAGCTTTCTGCTGGTGGGAGGTTACAGCTGCTCCAAGGGTAATTGAAACATTGGGATTCCAGCTTTTTTAGCCCTTAGCAAGGAGCCCAAATTGCTCAGCTAAAACATGAAGAGATCTACTTTTAACTGAAGGCAAATATCCTGTGTTTTTTTTGGAAAGGTAATAGAAGAATCCTGAAAAGATGAAATTATAAACTACTGAGGAGTCTCCCAGAGAGCTAATTTTGTACTAAGTCAGGATGAAAATACTGTTGTGTTTTTTATTTTCTTTTTTTATTATGGGAGATTGAATGGAGTAACTGGAGCTCAGAGGAAGCCATTTATTAAGCTAACTATTTATTAAAACCAAGTCTTGTTATATCAGGATATAGCTGCCTTTTAGTTTACTTCTGAGCAGGCCAGTAAAACCTATGTTCTCATCCATTATAGTAATCTTGAGAAATTGTTTTCTTATTTTCTAAATTAAAGAAGATAAAATGAAATTATACCTGTAGCAAATTTAAAATGGAAGAAACCCCAACTTGCATCATTGGGGTTTCTGTGTTTCCTTGAAGTAAAATGCTGTAGGACCTTGTGTCCACATTTGGGTTTCCCATTATTATCATGATTACCATTTCTTAATACTGAATACATTTTAGACCACAGTAACTGTATGAGCATTTTCTAGAAATAGATTAATTTTAGTTTTCTCTGCCAACTTTGGGAAAAACAGGCAAAACAACTGAAAGATTGCCTGTCTTTTTTGTGAGGTCAAAAAAAAAAAAAAACGGTGCAGCTTCCTCATAATGTACGCTACAGAAATAGGTAAAACCCCCACTATTCTGACTCCTCCCTTCTCTGCAGTTGTGATACTGCCTGGAATGTTCCCTCAGCAGGGGTTGTTGTCTCTGTACATGGAATTACAGTTGCTTTTCCAACACTTCCCACTGAATGCCTTTACTGGGAGGCTGCAAGGCAACATGATTAAAATGACACCACATACACCAGAGGAAGACACAAGAATCTAGGTAGTCCTTCATCATGAGAATTTTACAGACAAGATGTTTATTATGCGGCATTCTTTCATGCATTGCATTTGCAGCCCATTGAGGTGTCTCCTGCTAGAGGAGGAAAAGAAGTGGCAGCTTGGCAGGAAGCCACTAAGGAGATGATCTGTGTTTGCAAACACTTGCCATTTTGCTCACAGGTTACTCCTGCTCTTTATCAGAGGCAAGTGACCATGTTCATCCCTTTGGAACAGGCAAGGTGCTATCAGAGAACACGCATAAGAAGCACACAAGCATTCTTAATTAAGTTTATGATCTCGTTGTCCTTTTGTGTTGACACTGCAGTTCTGGGAGCAGCCCCTGTGGAGCCTGACGTGATGGGAATAGCTGCCTGCCTGAAATCCACTCACTGCAGCTCCTCACTCTCCTGCAGGCACAATTTCTTTTGATCGAGTCCCACCTTAAAGAGGGAAAATACCTCTTTCATATAGGCTAGAGAGAATGAAAAGTTTTGCATTTGCTCCTTGCCAGAAGACATTCAGTCCCAAGTCACAAACTATGCAGAACTGCTGTCTGGTGTCAAGTTTTTAAAGAACATCTAATTTCTGTAACAAAGGAACCCACAGTCATGGCATTACCCTTTTCTGATTCAAAATTTTAACTGTTTCTTTAGTTAAACTCCTTTTTATGAAGTTTTTCCCCATAAAGTTTCAGCTATGCCTCAACTTTTTCATCTTTCTTGATGTGCAGACTCTTACTTGACCTTAATTAAATGTACTTTTTATTTCTATGTTTATTCCCAAATGTCTGGTCTCTAGTGAGCAAAATGCTCACCTGCAAAATGCAAGTCTCAAGAGAGCTGCTAATTTTACTGCTATGTGCTTACATTTGCTGCAGATGCAGGTGACATTGGGAAAAGGTGTTCCTTGGCCTTGACTAATAGGTAATTTTGACAGCACTGAGTGTATTTAAGAAGAATTGAGGATATGGTGAGTTGCCAAGAGTCACTTGGACATACTGTCAATTGCCTTGGCAACTCACTGTTGTACATTACAGTTTGACTGGCTTGCAGTCTGAAATACTCTATGGAAGAAGTGGTTATTCACATTCCTGAGGCTGTTCTTCCAGCACTCTATGGAGACAGGAGCACATGTGATTAAATCACACCAACACATGAAAACCTCGAGTGAGTGGAGGTTTTCCTACAGTGCTGTCATGGGAGGAAGATGATTAATTGACAATGCTGAGCTGCCACATCCTGAATTTGTAGATCCTCTGATGTTTGTCTTGCATTTGCTGGCATCCAAACCAGGCAGAGCTAATTGCAGGGGATCAGGGAAGAGTCAATTCTCATGAGAACACTTAAAAAGGACAACAGTGAGCAACTGACAGCAGAGCTTGTAGTTTCAGTCAGCCCTGTTCATTTTGAATGCTCACTTGCATAGAATGTTAATAGTTCAGTAAGCTGTTCAACTTAGACTTTTAAAACTGCAAAAATGAAAGCCACAAGGTCTAAAAACTAAAGAAAAATATGTGTTATTGTAGGAGTTCTGTGAGCATCTAGAGGCAGACAAAAAATAGCTTAAAGCTTTGTTGCCTTTGCTCCATGGACGTACTCTCTAGTTCAGTTTGTACACCTGTACCTGTGGGGCTGTTGCAGAGTTTTTTCCTTCCCTGGCCCTCCACTTGCCTGTAGTGGCATTAGCTTTTCATAGTTCAAACTGCATCAGATGTAACAGTATGAAAAGAATTATTTTACTTTCTTGGATAAAGTTAGGCATAAAAACATTCTGTATCAAAGTTTTTACATGCCCTTTGACTTGAAATGGAGAGTTTTGCTTTTTTTCCGGCATCAGTTTCTGTTGTTTATTATTTTTATATTAATCAAAGATCTAAGATCTAATGGAAGTCATTAAGCAGAGGAGTGTTTTGTTTTTGCTGAAAAAAGGCATTCAATACCACAAACATTAATTCTATACAGTAAGAAAGACTGGAGTCTTTAGGAACAAATTAAGTCAAGCATCCTACAGGCAAGTGAAAAAAAATTATTGAACTGGAAGACAAATTATTGAACAAGAGAGATAACAGAAACCTCATAAAGTTGTCAGACATGGTTTGAACCTTGTATTTAATTTTGTGATGTGGTAAGAGAGTAGAAGAGTGAGACGCTAAAGAATAAAAGCAGGAGTAGAAGTACCAGCAGTTTTCCACAGGTGCTTCCTTCAGGAGAGCAATGTGTGTGTGTTTAATATGTGTAAAATGGCTCATGGCCAATCTCATGGACACCGAGCTCTTGGTGCTTCTGCAAGGCTGGCAGTGTAATGAGGATTTGGACAGTCTGTAATTCAAACCCCACACAGCTGGGACTAGTAGATGTAGAAAAAAATGACTGTGGCTTGCAATTTCAATAGCAGGCTGAGAGAACTGAGCCTTTTCAATAATCTCTGCTAAACTGGGGAAAAAAAAATCTACCAAATCAGAATAATTTCAGTTATTGATGGCTAGCATCCAAGTGCCTCAATAATTCTGTTCAGGGCAAAGTAGTGACAGCTTTCAGATATGGCCAACATTATGGAGACACAAACATTTGAATTTATTGAATAAATTCAAATTTCCTTGGAGATAACAATGTACAGGACTGCATGATGTTCTGGAAGACTCATTTTCAATGAGTGTGGTGCTGCAGCAGTGCTGGGGCAGGTGTGTGGACTGGACATGTGTCACTGGGTTAACAATCTCAGTTTCTTTGCAAAGAAACTTTTCCAGTTTTTGCGCCCACCGGGGAAATTTTTTTTCCTTTTCTCTCTTAAATGGTATGTGAAAATATTAGAAATGTAGTGTGTGTTCTTTCCATGGCCAGTGGCACTGTGGCAGTATCTATCCACCTTGTGTAACTTTTACTGTCTGGCCCACTGGGTTTGTGCCTGTTGCAATGGTAAATGTGCTGTCCTTGGACACCTCTCTGTTCACTTGAACAGCTGCCCACAGCACAGGAGAAAACAGCTGAATGTTCTCTTCCCACTCACCTTCAACAACCCTTTCATCTCCATCTGTATAGAGAACCTCTCCCTTGCTTTGTGGGTAATTATTTAACCCCCCCATGTACTTAGGTTCCTGTTCTTGGCCAGTTGATTGCTGGCCCTTATTATAATGAACAGTAATCTTGGCTTGTTGCAACAAAGTTTTGGGCCCAGGGCAGCCCAGAGTTTTCAAATGAAGCTGTAAGATTTGTGCAGCTGGTTGATAAGAAGCTTGACTGGAACTCTTCTCTGAGGTTCATAGAAATGAAACACTGGAGAATGACAAATCCTTTAGTTTACCAATACACAATTTCATTTATGAGAAAAGGCAACACTGTTCTTGGAAGATTACAGAAAGCTGTGGGCACCACTTACATCCCAAACAAGAAGTTTGCTGCTGACCAAATGAAAGACTTTTAAATCACTTTTGTGTGCACTGTGGCCACGGTTGTTATTTTTTATATACAAACAATAATCCATTCTTCAGCTGTCCTGGTGGATCATCAGGTCACTGCTGAGTGTTCAAGAGTGGAGATGTGGGAATGGCAAAATCACTGTTGTGTGACAATTTTATAGAAGCAGCCCATTACTTTGAGCAAATGGCTGCTTTTGATCTGTTTGGTGATTGAGCTGGTGCTTTTTCAGGACAGCAAAGTGTCTTTGCTTCAAGTGCAGCATGCTTTTCATGCATAATAACATTTCTCTAGCCTTCAAGTGTTTTGGTTTTAGAAAGGCCTTTTAAAAACTTTTTTGTTTTGTTTTCGTGGTTATGGAACTAAGACAGTTAAACAACTTGGTGCTGTATATGAGCTGGGATTTTATTCTAGCATGGAGAGGTAATTTAATAGAGTAATCCTGAGTCACTTGCTCCCAGAACTGTTTTACTGGAAATGACAGGTTTGACAGAAGTCTCAGGAACCCAGGGATCTCAGACACTCAAGGATTCATGGTTATTCAGGAGGTGTTTTTTCTTCTGTTGACTGGACACATATTAAAAAAAAAAATCTATGATTTATCAGTTCTCAATTGCTGGTGTTTTTTACCTGTGGTAGAATAGCTAGCAGAAGAGACTCTTTGTGGCCTGATCAGTACAATCTCATCAGAAATTCAAAACTTTTTTTTTTAATCCTTGTCAGGAGTGTCAGTGTTGACAATTACTGTTTCAACGTGTCTCATTACATGATAAATTGAAGCTTCTATTACAGTAGACTACATCTGCTTAATTGTCTATTGATAATGAAGGATGCAGCCATGCATACTTGACAAATATTAAGAGAAAACAGAATACCAGCTGAAACTTTGCCTGACTAAGCATCTCTCCAAGGGCTTTGGGCCCTGAATTGTTTCAGTGTTCTGGGAGATGATGCTTGTCAGAGTGCCTGTCCCACCTCTCCTGGGACTGAAGGGAGGCATCAGTGACAGCTTTCTCAGTGCTCTTTCTGTGCCAGCCAGCAGGGCAGATGACAGCAGAATGAGCAGTTTGAGCAGCAGTGGGATGTTTCATGCCACACTTCCTTCACAAACACAACATCATCATTAGGTAATTTTTTTCACTACTTAAATTATGGAAAAAGCAGCAGAACTGGCTTGAAGAAGCTTCCTTTCTCCTTCCCCCACTATCCCCTTTTGTCAAATCATGCCTGTATATGAATAAAACTTTATCAGTGTAATGAATTTTTAACAAGGATTAATTAAATGCGTGCATTATTAGCCTGTTGCATTGAGCATTTGTTTGGTAGCGCGTGGAGCATTTCCCCTGCATGTGACCAAAGAGCTCCCAGGCACTGCTGTGAATTCGTGTGGCCAGAGCAGTGACATATCCTGCAGGCATCCTGCTTGTGCCTTACAGAGCCATTCCAGCAGTTTTAGTTAGGAGTCACAAACTGTGACAGAGCAGATTCTGCACACAGTTGTTCTCTGAGATTTGCAGTGCAGTGACTCAATCCATCTGCCTGCTGAACAGCAGCAGTTTCAGCAGTTTTATATAAATAACACCTGCGTCAGTTTTGTGAGCATGTAGTAGTTGAGTGCATCCTAGGGATTAGCAGCTTGAGGATCAAAGTGATAAATTTACAAGCTTTTTCTAAACCATGCCTATTTATATAGAATATTCCAGTTCTGTGGGTAATTAAATAAAGGTTAAATTTGGTTTTATGTCCCTAATGCACACAAAGTAATATAAGAGAAAATTTATGTTTTGCTGTGAGTGTATCTGAGTCAGTAATTTTAGATATTTCACAATATAAAAGAGAAGTCAGACATCATTGGATTCCATCTGTAGCTTTTTAGTAGTGAATATTTTTTACCTTTGTGGCTTACTGAAACAAAAGATGTTCTCTTGTTCTGGTATCCTTGCCCAAGTGACAAGGTCTCCCAGTCTGTAGGGAATCAAGCATGAGGCTGTTTAAGGTCACAACAGTTTGAACCACTTCTTGCACATTGCAAATTTCTTCTCTCTTAATGTGAACTCAATCTGAACTCCTTCTCTTGTGTTCTCAGTTCCTCCTTCTGGGATGTGTTAGATTAATGAAGGCCCTGTTATGATAATTGTTATTGGTTATGATAATTGGTATGGATTATAGTAATTATGATAAGTGGTTATTGTGGGTGTTCCACCTACTGCTTTGGCACATCCCAGAGATCTTCCCCAGCTCTTGCTGGGCACCAAAAGACACCATCTCCTTTCCGGCATACTAGTTCTGTGCCTGAGAAATGACCTGGTCCATAGTGTAGGACCATGTGCCTCAAATTTGCCCTTCCCAGTGGTTTGGCATACATCAGGGACCTGAAAAACCACCTGTGTTCCAGCTCAGTTATGGTAAAAATAAAAAAGTTGATATACAAAATGCAGAACATACACATGTTTATGAAGACAAAAAGAAGAGTGTGAAAGGAAAAACAGATAGGCAAAATGTCTTATGTTGGAAAAGACAGCAATGTCCAGCTAATTGCTTGCTGGGTGCTTAGCTAATGCTTTTGCACCTGACCTTTGTTCCCTGTGCAGGACTGGTGTATTGAGGACACTTCCCAGGAAGGGCTCTCCTCAGTTTCAGAGTGTTGGTCCCCTGCAGGCTCCTGTCTTTGTGCCCCGCAGTCTTGCCAGCACTGGCCCTCGGTGTGCTCAGGTGGTAATTTGGATGTTTGCTCCATGCCCATATTTAAAGGCAGAGCAGGTTCCAGTCTCCTGAGCTCAACTCAGGCTATGCATATTTAACTTTTTCTTTTAGCAGCCAGCACTGTTTTATAGAACTATGAGAATGAAAAGAAGCATTGAATTTCTCAAACCCAGTGTATGCTGAGGTAACTTTTCCTACACATCACTGTCATGATTTCATTGACACTACATCTGTCTGTCATTTTAATTTACATCTGCCTCTGAGAGGCCCTGTGTTTTTCTGGATAAACTACACATTTTGGTCTATCTGATCATGACTGTTCATGTGCATAGTGGTGATGTCTTTTTTTGCTATTTCCTACAGAAAAGTACAGAAAATGAATTTCAGATGTCAATCTTCCATAGAGTAAGCAAGGATTTGGTTCTGGGACTGTCCACATGGAGGCTGTGGTGATTCATAAAGGAAAATATGGAGTCACAGACTCTGCTGCTTTGAGCATTGGTGAATAGAGAATGTGATTTAGACGTGTGGAGCTTCATTGGGTTTTGTGTTTACTCAGGAGAAAGCTGGCAATGAAGTTCGGTCCTGTGTGAGAGGAGATAGGATAGAATTGAGCTGCAGGCTGTGGAACATGACTGCAGAACTCCATGGCAGCAGAGGGAAGTTTGTCTCCTCCTGACTTAGGGGCAGGAGGTGCCCCATGGCAGAGCCCTATGGAGAGCAGCCTGTGGAAGCTGACAGAGCCCTGAATAGCAGGTGATCACCCCTATGGGGACATGAGGGAAGTGCTGCTGACATGGCAATGTGTGACAGGTTGCTTAGTGAGAATTGCTTTATAGGGAAATACTGTGTTTTGAAGAAGTATATAAAACCAGCTTGTTTCCTTGGAGAAGCAATTCAGATTCCCTGCCAGTCTGAGTCCATGTCTCAGTTGTTATGTGTTGTTACTGTGCTGAGTGAATCGAACTTTTCTGATGATGCTGTTGAAGGGAAAGGAAGTAGAGTGTAAATTCCCTTTCAGGCCTTTTTGATGTCCCTTATGCTTTAAACTCAGGTTGTGTATGGCAGGAGAACCAACTGTCCAAAATTTTTTCTAGGTGATAGGTGGTAGGATCCCAGCAGTACTCCCAATGATGTCATCTTAAATCTCAGTGGAAGCTGGACAGAGATTTGGGACAATTCAGTGCAGTTCTTTAACCTAAGGAAGCGACAGGTATTTCTCTGGATGTTCATTTGTCTGTATAATAGAAAACCAATTTTTCTTTCTGACATTGCTGTGTTGCTGAGTATGTTAGACTAAACATAGACACATCAATGTGGTGTGGTGAGCTTGGATTTGCAAGCTCCCAGGTTTGGGGCATGAACAGCAGTTGCTCATACCTCTATGCAGAAGTGTGTTGGCTTTTATACCCTGTGTGTATGGGTTTCTGACTGGCTGTGGCTTGCCTGGGGTCACCACTGCCCTCCTCAGCTGCCTGTGCTTTAAAGGTGATCATCCTGCTGTTGCATAGGTGTTAGTCCTTCTAAACAGGGAGGAGAAAGGACTGGAGTGCAGTCTGGGAAGCTGGAAAACAAGCGCTGCCTGTCACTGGAGAAGGGTTGGTTTAAACTATTTAGCTTGTGTTGACATCAGCAGTGATGACAAAAGGGATTTGTCCACTTCTGATATAGGTAATACCACCTTTCTATAGTTATCACTTCATAACTGTAAGCAAATTGTGCTGCTCCTGCAGAGGAAGAACTTGTATTCTTGGTTTTATTTCATTCTTCATTCAAGAAGTTTAAAACAGATAATGGTTCTTGGAATATTTTTACTCATTTTGAAACAGAGATTAGAGTCATCATTCGTGAATCATCATTCATGTCAGTGAAGTTTTGCCAGCATTTCAAGAGAAAGATCAGTGGATCATGAGTTATTGTGAACTATTTTCTTAAATTTATTATTCCCCACTCTTGCAAGTGGTCCTGCTAAAATAATTTTCAGTATTAATGGGAACAACTCCATGTCAGGTAGTTTGAAATCTGACTTTGAAAGACCTCCAGGGTTTTTGGGACTGGATCATATCCACAACATAGCTGAGGAAGGTACAAGATGCTGGTTTATCAGATGAGAGAATACAGACTTATTACAAGTCACTAGAGAGTGACCCTTTTTTCTCTTTTAATCTAAGATTTTATTTTTCATGAGAGAGCTCAATTTAGTTAAGTGAGGACTTAGGAAGAGGTTATTATTCAAACCATCTTACTTAGTTTAGTTTCTTTCTTAAAATGTGTAAAACTCAATTAAAATTGGTGATTGAGGAAGGAAATTAGGTGAACTGAGAACTCTAAACAGATCTGCAAAAGCATGTGGAAAATTAAGCACAGATTATTCTGTTCATGCACAAAGTCATTTAGATGGTGAATGGAAACCATATACTGTGAAAACCAGCAAATATTCCATGTTCATAAATAATTGAAGCTCCTCAGGGTAAAATATTCAGTTGCAGTAGATGCCTAATAAGACCAGAAAAAAATAAAAAGGACATAAGACAACTGAAGAATATCCAATACATGATAAAGGACTCCATTGCACCTGCATCAAATGTCCCAGGTTAACAAGTGGTGTCAAAGTGAAACTGGTGGTCAGACAAAGTGAAATAATAGAGCAGGCTGATTATTTACTGATAGTATCTAGTATAAGAGCCTTTTGCCAACCAATATGCATATTCATAAAGGGCAGTAGGTTTAAAACTTACTTCTGTCTTAAACACCAAGAAATAGGCACATGGCAGTTGGGGTTCAAATATTTATTCTGGAGACTGATGTTTTAAAAAGTATCTTTAAAGTATATTAAAATAAATGAAGAAGAAAAAAATTACCCAGAAATATTTTGTTACTCTTCTGGGACATGTTTATCTACAAAGGGACTATTTGTAATTCCAAAGGCTCTTGTAGTTATTACCAGTGCTTGCTCAAACAGTGAGACAAAGCCTGCTGTCTGAAGAGGATGTGAACACAGGAAAAAATCCCTGTAATTTGTTACCAAAAACTATATCCACCAACATTGGAGCATTGGCTTCTAAAATAAGGCCTGACCTCAGATACGTTGCTGCTGCTGCTGTTGTCAGAAAAAGGTTAATTATGGGAGTTAAATTGTTTCCGTGGCAGCTTCCTGGATTATTGGCACTATAAAACACAGCAGTGACCATGCCATCCCTCAGGCAGAGGGGACAAACAGGCTGAGGGACAGGAGCACGGACAGTGCTGCAGAAGCCAGACCCAGGAGCTCCTGCAGTTGCCCAGCTGGGGCACATGGCCTCTGACAGCAGGAGTGAGTTGTGCCTTGCATCTTTACTAAATATTGGTAATTGCACAAAGGGGTGAAAATAACTGTAATGAAGGTAAAGACTGAACTGCTGCAGTGAAGGCATCTTGGTGCTGTTCTTTGTAGCTCTAAGCAATGACCTGCATCACTGAACTGGCTTTCACCCTGTTACTGTGCAGGTTACCATATTTCTGTTCTTTCCTAAAACAGCCTCACCCAAACAAATACCAGCTGAGCTTCAGAGCTTTTCTTTCACAAAACAACTTTAAAGTTATCTTAGGTAGCTTCATGGCAAGTTTCTTCACAAAATGTGATGCTTCATAATCACAAAACCATTTGATACAAACTCACAACCAAACTATATCAGACATTGTGGATATTCTTTAGCTTTTTTGGTCCTGTGGCCTAGCTGCTGAACTTTTTTCTGGTTCTCAGCTTTTCTGAGTATCTCAGAACTGCAGCAAGGTTTTGCAAGAGCCAGTTTGGTACCATTAAGTTTACTTCATAAAAAGTTTTTTTTTTTTTTTTGCTGCTTTGTACTCATATTCATCAAACTGGCCCCTAAACCAGTCTGAGATCCTTATGAGCTTTACAGGTCTGGTGTGACTCACAGAGCCTGGTCTGACAGTCTGATATTCCAGTCTTTATGCAACTTCTAAAAATGCAGAGGCTAGAGCCCCAGCAAGCCCCATGCTATCAGCAGCTGCTGGTGCATGCTAGGAGGAATTACAGCCCAGCACCCATTTTTGTTTGCTGCAGCAATAAGCACATCCCCTTGATTTGCCCTGAACACAACACAAAACAGGGTCCTTTTCCCCCAGTATATGTGTTTACTATCACCTGTCTTGCAAGCAGGAAAGAATATGGACAGTTTGATTTTCCCTCTCCTGTATTATTCTGGGTTTTGTGTCCTATTGTGCAAAAATTCTGGTCTCAGTTTATCCAAATTCTGGGAGACTTCATATGGCTGGGAGAGTTTGACTTTGTCCTCGGCATCCTCTTGTGGTCAGAACAGGGTGCTGAGGCAGGTGAGCTTTTACTCTGCATCTCATTTCTGGTTTCCAGTTGAAGACTGGAAATTTTGAGTGTCACTCCTTTATGGCTTGAGCCTATTGTAACTGCAAATGATAGGGGATGGAGATTCATGCTCAGTAAGTGCCTTCATCTGAGGAGTAGAAAGCCTGGAGTGTGCTATTATTTTGAAGTCTGTAGTTAAGTATTGCACTTGATTAGAACAAAGCTAAACACATGCAAGACTGCATCTTGCAGACTAGCTTCCAGTTTTTTACATGTTTAGTAGTCTCTTGGGAAAGATTTTACATACACTTTCTATCACACAGTGCTGATGTTTGTTGGCTTTGGAGGCGACTTTCTTATGTTGCATCTCTCTGGTGAATCTTTACTGTTGTGTCAATCAATTGTCAGTATTTATTTATTGACATAATTATTTCCCTTGCTAATTTTCCATTACCCATTTATTGTTCTTCCTTTCTTTCATAGTGCAGTTCCTAAGCTCCCAAGTGAAAATATACATTTTCTAGTTCAAGGGGATTTTTTGGGTTTGATGTTTGTTTTCCTTTTCCCCCTCTCCTACATCTGCTTATCATTTTTTCTTAATTGGAAAATGAACGCGATCAAGAGGTCCTTACTTTGCCAGCTCAGTCTGAAATGCAAACTACAGCTGCAGTTAAGTGTTGATAGCTCCCAGGAGAATTCAGATTACCATGCTGAGATTTGATAACTGTGAGGAAAAAATGACCAAAAGGTTCTGAAAACACCAGTCTTTTGAAAATAGTTCTTACGTTATTACACCAGTGTGTTACTAGAGACATACTGGTTGGGTGATTTTGTGGGGAAAGAGAGGCACATACACAAATTCAGCTATTTTTTAAAGTTGTGATGTTTACTTGCAAACTAGGTGATATGGAACTGAGTCTCTGGCACCTTCTCTGCTCTTTTTACTGAAATTCACAGGACTTAACCTATTTACAGGATGTCTTTGCAAACGAAGTGTATGACTCCAGAATCAAAACACAGTCTGCAGAGCCCTGAAAGCCAATCTAGCCTTTTTCTTGAGGTCACACATTTATGGCACTGGACCTGAGTTTCTGTTCATGGCTCTGCCTCCTGATTTCTGCTTCTGTTCCACCTTCTTTGCAGCTGCATCATGCAATCCTTTTCTATTTCGACAATTAATAAAGTGTGGGTGGGGATGACTGTTCCATAGATGAAATGAGGATGCTGCTGCTGGGAGAAATGGAAATTATATTGCTATTGAGGGGGACAAAATGGTGAAGATTGTGAAATATGTGGAGGTCTTTCTTCCCCACACTGTGCTGTGTTCAAAAACTCATTCTGTTTGAGGATACATGAGCTACCTATAAAATCTTGTGAGTTCACCAGCCAGTTGGGGGTTGGGATGGCTTCAGGATATGGTGGCAGTGTCCTCACTGGTGGTACTTAAAAAGTCATTAGAAAAGATAAGAACTTGTTTGTTAACAAAAAAGAAATGTTGATGAGAGAATTCCCACTGTTAGGCATGCATTAGTCCTGCAATTAATATTTTGGGTTTTCTTCTGTGAAGCAGAGTTGCTGTAATGTGAAAATGAGAAATCATTCAGAGCACTGAGGCAGCTGTGGTGCCCACCAAATTCATTCTCAGCTGCTCTCTTGAGCTGGGCAGGGGGGAGAAAGTACAGCAAAACATTTGTGGGTCTGAATAAAGCAGGGAGAGGTCCCTCACCAGCTGCTGTCAGGGCAGAACAAACTCCACTTGGGGAAATCAGGATAATGAGAGATAAAAACACATATCCTAAGACACCTTTCCCCCTGCTCTCCCCAGGGTCAACATCACTCCCAATTTCTCTGCTTCCTCCTGGCAGCAGTGCAGGAGCACTGGGAATGGGGGCTGAGGTCTGTCCATGTGTTTTCTCTGACACCTCCTCTTCCTCAGCTGGACAGCTCCTCCTGCTCCAGCACAGAGTCCCTCCCATGGGAGCCAGTTCTCCATGAATTTCTGCAATGTGAGTCTTTCCCACGGGCTGAGTGAACTACTCCAGTGTGGGTCACTCCCTTGGGATGTAGTCCTTCAGGAACAGGCTTCACACGGGGTCACAGCTCCCTGTGGGCATCCCCTGCTCCAGTGGGGTCTCCTCCATGGGCTGCAGGTGCTCTCTGCTCCCCCTGGGCTGCAGGGGCACAGCTGCTGAACCATGGGCTGCACCCCAGCCCTGGTGCCTGGAGCATCTCCTCCTGCCCTGCCGGGGGTGTCTGCAGAGCTGTTCTCTCACATATCCTCACTTCTCTCCTCACTGACTGCTCTTGCTCCTGTACAGGAACTTTTCCCTTCTTAATTCTGTTACCCCAGAGGTGGCACTACCATCTCTGCTTTGGCCACCAGTAAGTCTGTCCTGCAGCCAGCTGGTGTTGGCTTCATCAGACACCAGGGTGGCTTCTGGCAGCTTCTCACAGAAGCCACCCCTGTAGGCCCAAAATCTGGCCATGCAGACCCAATACAGAGGTGCACAGAAACATTTTGTTCCTGATCCTCTTTATTGATTTTATCACCGAGGGCTATCGGGGATAGACAAAGGTGGTACAGAGACTCCATCCTCAGAAGGCATGAAAAAGGCACTTTATTATTAGAAATCCGCAGTTCTTATAGAAACAATGGTGGACCTAAGACCTTATTGACCTTTAGGAACCTTCTCTCACCTGTTGGTCAAGAAGGGAAAACTCCTTCTTGTAAACATCTTTGACAAACAGAGATTGCCTGCCAGGTATAGAGATTGAGATAATAATTGTTTTAATTCTTCCTCTGAGCTTTCTCACAGCTTCCCAGGAAAATCCTGGGAGAGCTGTGTCTCTCTGTTCAGAGGATGTGTGATTACCACAGGTTTTCTTCTTACTCCTTTGCTGTGATACTCAGCACTGAGAAATGATGCAGCATGTTAAAGTACCATTCTCATTGCTTCAGCTGAACTCACCATCCAGCAGAGGCGTGCGGCAGAATTTTGAGGTGTGCCTGCTTTTGGATTTGGTGCTTTTTCCCCACTTTGTGATTTTCTTGTTGCTTTGTTCATGTTTAACATTGCTGCAGGTGGGAACCTAGACCTGGAGGGAGGTGGAGTGTAATCTCAGGCAGGATTCCCTGTGACTACTGACTGCAGCATTTCTCTTGAGGTATTAGATACCTTTCCAGTGATCAGGACTGGAATGTTTCCCAGCTTCTCCCCTCTACCTGGGCAAGGGTGTTCATCAGACTACAAACAAGACAGCCTGGAAAAAAGGGAAAATACCCCTAACTCTATGCCTAGGAATGCAGCACATCTCTGGACATAGGCAATCACAAAAATTGTATCTGGCAGCTAGCAGGAGCACAGCTGCAGGAGGGCTGTGCTGAACTCTGGGTTGCTGGTGATGACAGGCTGATGAAAACAGGGGAACTGTAATTAAGCTGATCCACACAGGAAGCTATGGACACTTTGTTTCTTTTGTCTCTTGTAAACTGGAACAACTGTAATCATTGTATTGAGCCTAACAGAGAAAAATTTTTTTAGGAGCAGAATTATGGTTTGTGGCCATTATAGGATGAGTACTGCAGAGTAATTTAGGAGTAGGTAATGAGGCAGAATTTTGGATCCTGACTGTTACAGGGGCAGACATCACTGTTGGGGAATTTTTGTGCAGCAGTGTGTCAGACACAGGGCTGTATCATTCAGCTGCTTGGTGTTTCCCCAGTAAAATGTAAATTTTTATCTGAGTTTTAGAGAGAGCAGGCTTCCCAACTGAAGAGAAGAGCAGAAATGCAGAAGTCCTCTATGCTTGGAGTAGATTCTGCCTCTTTTGAGCTGGTGTTGCCCCCTGGTGAGATCCTGGAAGGTAGCTGGACTCAGAAGGATGTAGAAGTAATTTGATTTATTGACAGACATCCTGTACAGAGCTCTACATGAAGTCAAAAAAAGGTTTTGCCTTTGGCATTGTACAAAAAGAACTGTAAAACATCTTACTGGACAAGAGTTTATTGCATAAAGTGAATGTACAGTGGTCCTATAATGACTCCATAAGAGCAGGCTTAACTCTGAACCTTTAACAAGTTGCCAATCCTGTGCCACTTATCAAAATGAGACATCAAGATATTGAAATACTCACTGCTACCCAAACCCATCCTGTTTTCTGTCTTGCCTGTCCTTGGTGGAGGAGAGGACTGAGTCCATGTGCTGTGCATGGGCATGGCCAGCCCCTGGTTGAGGTTGCTGGCCAGAAATGCAGTGTGAGCATCCCCTGCCCTCTGCTGCTCTCTCAGCACTCACAGCTGTGGCTCCTGTTGCTCACTCCCTGGGGTTTTTCTGATCTCTTGGTCAAACTGAGCAATTCCCTCAGCAGTTCCCTCTGCTTCCTTGTGCTGTACCAGCAAGTCCTTCCTTTGCAGGAGTCTGAAGGGAGCTGTGCAGGCTGGTTTGGTTCAGTGTTCCTGCCTAGTTCTGCAGCCCCTCCAGGATGAAGTCATTTTGTTGCCATCCAACTTCACAGCAAATGCAGGGGCTGTTGGGCATGGACTGGGGATGCCATTAGGGCAGTGCTCAGGATTCTTCCCCAGAGCAGCACTGCACCCTCTGCCAATCAGGTATCTGCATTTTAGTGACCACTATGTGGGTTTGGTGGGCCTGTGCTGATCTGCACTGATTACCTCATCTCAGGACCTTTTCTTGTCTTGATGATTTGCAGGGAGAAGGAGGAAGGAAATAAATTTAATCAGCTCATTTTTTGTGTCCATATCATCTGCAGATAGTCTGGATGAGCAGCAGAGGTAGTATTACTGTTGTTTTCTTTGGTACATTAATTTCTGTGATTCAAGGTCTCCTTGTGTGGTATTAAAGAAACTCCAGGAACTTTAGTCCTACTGTTATGCCAGAAAGATTTTATAAAAGTTTTACAAAGGTAAATAATGCCAGTGTGATAATTATTTTATTATGGCAAGTGAGAAAACGTAGCTTTTTATCTTTTAAAATTCAGTCTGAAAGCTGTATTTCATTCTCTTTTTATCCTGTAAAATAACTGAAAATGGTTTTCCTTGGGACACAGATAAGAAAACAGTAGTGATTCAAGATAATATTGTGGGATGTCTGGCAGGGTTCAGTGCATCAATAACCCTGACACGTAATTAAAGTAATTGAAAATGCCCTGCGTGTGTTCTCTGATAGAAGGCAATAAAAAGATCACTGAGGTAGCAAAGCTCTTGTACAATACCAGATATATTTTAAAATCAATCTCTTTTATTTTTAATCTTTTATTTGAATCCTTTAAATATTCATAAAGCCAAAACCTGAGCCTGCATCGTCGTCTTTAGCTTTCCTGTTGAGAGAGAGCAGCTTATATTTCATTCAGCTTGTTGCTCAGGTCAGCAGAAAGGACTGGATTTCAGCAGAGAAACAGGGCCAAAGGGGCTCCTCAAGGATGCTTGGTCCCTCTCCTTTTCCCTGGCAGTTCTCTTCTTCACAATCCAGTCTTGAAACCCCATCTTTCTCCATTTTTTCTTTTTTTTTTTTTAACTTGGTATGCTTGTACTTTCCTTTCTGTGCTTGTGCAACTGCTGTCTGAAATTAATTATAGGATAATTGGCAAACTTGCTATTTAGAAATTTTATAGAAGGAGGACATCATCCTGATGTAGGTTACTTATTTCCAGATGGGTCCTGGACTTCATTAACCCAGAAATCTACACTAGTAAGAATTGGGAATCTTTTGGGACCACTATAATTTTAACAGAAGGGCCAAAACTGTGTGAGACTTTGTAAATGACTTCAGGGAATATTCAAGGGAAAGCATTTTCCATGAAAAAGCAGCTACAAATCTGGGTTTGTTTTGCCCCAAGTTCAAACTGAGCCCAGGGTTATAGTTCTTTCTGAATTTTCTTAATCAGAAAGTGGTGAGGGCATCTGGCCTTTAAAGAAGCTTGAAGTAAAATGTCATCTTTCCAGGTGAGATGTTGTTTCTCTGACTGTGATTTGAGAGTCAGAGCCAGAACAAGAATAGAACAGGCTGTGGCACTTGGAAGGGGCCCACAGTGACCCTCTAGAGCAACTGCCTGGGAGCAGGCAAGAAATCAGAGGCCTCTGTCCCCCCAGTGTTCATAAAGTTTTTCCTCTAATACTTGACTGAATCCCCCTTTTTCTCCTAAGGACACATTGGAATCATAAGCTTTGGAATCAGGAGTTCAAAATAATTAAACATATGCCCATAACAAAGCATGATTTGATGCATTTAGTAAGCTCCAATTTTTTTTTCAAATTGGAAATACAACTTTGATGATGGGATGCTGAGACAAAAATGTAGATAGCCAGGCTGATATATATATATGTATGTGTGTATATATATATATATATATATATATATACACACATATCCCTGTGTCCCCAATGGACAGTGATGCATAATCAAAATATTCTGACTGGTTTTCTTTCATGAAAAAGAAAATAAGTTCTCAAAATTAAGGAATGTAAAGTGAAAGGCTTATGTTGGTGTCATGTTTCTGAAGGAAAATGGATGTTAATGGCTTCTCTTGTATTTTATTAAAAACTCCTTACATCAGAAGTGCTAAATTGTTCTTAGCTCTTGCACTAACAAAGGATGTCCTGGTGTTGTCAGGCTCCATCTGTACAAGTCCACACAAGTCAGAGAGCTTTTGGAGCAAGTCCTGGGGCTCTAGAAGTGCTGGGGTGGAAGTGCTTGGCATGTGGGGCCCTTTGGAACTGGCTCCTGGGAGAGGTTCTTGCTGGCAGCATCACTAAGTGCTGGCTCAAAGAACACAGATTTGGGATGTTCCAGTACCCATCATACTTTGATGTAACTGAGCAGGAGTAATCAGTGTGTTATTCTTGCCTCAGGAGGAAGTAATGGAGATTAGCATGACTGGCAGTTAAATGCAGGAATGGGGAAAGTGTTCTCTACATAAAATTCAGTGTGTTTTCCCTTAATCAGTGATGAAGGCAAGCACAGGGAATAATCCTTGTTTCAGTTAGTTTGGAATTGCATTTGTGAAAGTCACTTGAGTTAAATGAACACACAGTGCTGAAAACATTACTGCAACCCTTGTGATCTGAGGGTGATTGTATTCCAAGGTGCCACCCCTGAATGATCACCAGAAGAGACTAGTCCTGAGCTTCATTAAATCCTCACTGCAGAGGTCAGGGAAAACGAAGTCAATGGAATTAAAGCATAAAGTATGCTTAAATAGAGATATTTGGGTAGGATTAAAATCAAACATGTAGGATAAAATCTCAAAAATTCAGAGATTCAGAGAAGGATGTGATTTGGATATATAGTCTTCTCAGTACCTAGTGGACATCAAACCAAGTGGTTTGCATTTGTAAACATGTAGGTAGCTCAGAAAAGTATCTAATTCTTGCAGTAGTGAACTTGTGAGCAACCTGCTCTTCCACCCATCTTGTTTTATCTTACTGTGAGCCTGCTGTGAACTTCTCAGCTCACGAGTGACCTGTAAATGCAGAACAAAGGGGAGCCTTGTCCAAGTGAAGGGTACCAGGGGGCAGAATCCCAACTGTCAAGCAGACTGAGAGATGAGATAATGAAAAGAATGGGTTAGACAGTAAAATTGTGTTTATATTTGGATTTCTTTTATCAGCAGTTTCATTTTTCAATTACCAACATTAACTCCCTACACAGCTTAACCAGAAGGCAAAGATAATACAGCTGATAGAATGCTCCCAGAGGAGGCATAGAGGAACTGTACTCATGCATGTAATACCAAACTGTCATTTGCATCCAAATTCCAGTACAGAAAAAGTAAGTCATAACATTTTTAGGCGTGTTTGCATCTCTACAGTAACCCCCCCATAGTTTGCATTGTATGTGCTCTGATGACCTTTTTATTTGCCTCCTCTCATCAGTTTCTCCTTTCATAAGAGAAGTGTGGATACCATAAAAGCTGAGCTGCCCAGGCAGCTTCCCCCACCCACAGCTGGTGCTTGGCTGCTCTGTCTCCAATAACAGTCTCTAACTAGTCTTTTCCAGAGCTTCACTATCTATCTTGTTAATTTGTTTTATTTTCCTAACACCTGAAATTTCCCCATGTCCCACTTCAAAACTATTCCTTCTTGTCCTACCTTCAGTAAAGTTTTGTCTTTCTAAAGTTTATTTTAATTTCTAAAAGATCTTTCCTGGGTGTTCATTAGTCTAGGCAACCCTAGTTCCTTCAGCATCTCTTTTCACATCATGATTTTCCAGATCTCAGATTTTGCTGCTCTCAATATCTCTCCTTAATTTAAAAACATGGTCACTTTAGCCTGCTTAGAGCAACACAAAGCATCTGGAGCCTTAAGAAAAAAAGCAAGGTCATCAAAATGCCTCTCAGTGGGCACATGGCTCACCTCATGTGTACAGTATGGATTGTAATTAATCCTTGGCAGATCCAGGAGCTGCATGGACATTGTGGGGGTGCCCTGTCAGACCAGCACTGTGGTATAACCCTTAATGCACAGCTGGAACCAGGGGAGAGACTGCCTTCCTTTGTGTCCCTCCTCTGTAGCATGGGAGTGCTACTGGAATTTACACAGTTTATGGCCATTGCAAACCAACACAGAAAAATACACAATTTGGACCTGGAGGGCCAAAGCTTCTTTGCCAAGAGGTAAAAGTGATTCAGATGCAAAAAGCTCTTGCTTTTGTTTGTATGTGCTCTGATTGCTAAAAGGGCAGAGAAGGGGAGGTGCTACCCTGCTTAAAGCTTAGTTTTAAAGCTCATGAAAGAAGCCGAGCCCCCTGATTTCATCTCATGTAGTAAAGGATCATTTTCTCTCAGAGAACAAGTCCAGGTGGCAGCTTGGACAGGTCAAGTTCAGGACATCAGCACTAAGCTTTGCAGTGTCTGAGCTCTGCAAGGGACATTCCTAACAATGGGCAGTGAGTGTGTTGGTAGATAGATGTGTGTCTGAAGGAGATTTTAGGGTTTGGGGCATTGGCCTAACATTGTCAGACATATTGGAACAGAGTTGGAGCAAGAGGAGTTATGGCTTTGCTTGGTTTAAAAAGTCAGGGCATTCTTTTGATGTACCCAGATCATCATCCGGGTCATCAGTGCTGTAATTGCATCTGAAACGTGTCAGAAAATCCAGCTGGAAGGATGAAGCCCTGTTCCTGATGATGGCTCCATCAGAGCACTATAAAATCTGCTTCTAACCCTGCAGAAAATGTGGCTGCGCAAGAATAACAGTAGCAAGCACTGCTTGGTTTTATAAATGTTCTCTGACATCTTGTTCCTATGAAATCTTTAATTTTATGTTGGAACAGGTTCCAAGGACAGGTTGATGGGCACTGGCTCAGCACTGCAGAGCTCTGGTGCTGCCTGTGATCAGCAGGTTATGTTGGCTGTGATTTGGGGTGGTTTTGCTCATTTTTTATCTTCAAGATGAAGATATTAAGCCATGCTGGCACCTAGAAGGTAGGATCAGCTTGACTTTGAGAACACCTGGGGGGACATCAGTGGAACATGGAGTTTTCCTGCATGAGGTCTCTTTAACACTTGAGAACAGGACACTTCTGAGATGCCTGTGGCCTCGAGGGCTGCACATTTCTTTATTGACATCCCTCTGCTCTAACAGGGAACCCCATCCATGTGTGTGAGCTGGTGCAGACCCATAAACATCAGTGGCTCCTGAGCAACTGTTTCCTGGCAGCTCTAGTGAACATCAAAATAAACCTTTGTGGACTGTTACACAGGAAGGGTAATTGGATATTTTGGAAAGCTTTGAGCAGCTCTGACATAACTGTGTGTCATTTGGTTCTGGTGTCAGTCCTTGCCTTGTGAATTTGATTTGAAAACTGTCAGCCTAAGGTGAAATACTGGTAAATTGGGTTATAGGGGTAGAGAATCTCTCTGATTGCATGAAAGAAACTGAGGGGAAAATGGAAAATCCTGCAAGGCGAAATGTTTGAAAGAATTGCATACTGAGAGGCTAATTGGATATAATTTTTCATCCCCTAAAAGTGTTATGATGGCTGCCAGTGAAAGCTGTAAGAAATCTGTTGTCCAGATGCATTTGTTTCCTAAGGCTAAATGTAAAACTCCCATTGACAGCTGGTGCCTGCAAATGAGTCCAGGAAACAGATGATAGCCATGAATTACCAGTGAGGAAATCAGCAAACAGCCAGACAGGGGGAATATTCCACATGGACCCTCAGCCCCTGCCCCACAGCTTCCAGACTCACTGCCACAGCACAGAGCAGTGTGTTCCAATAACCTGATTGCTTCCCTGAATTATCAATAAGCACTTGGGCGAAGATGTGGCTTCATTTAGGAAAGTTCCTGTTGCCTTCAAAAGCTAGGAGTGTGGCCCAGTTAGGAGCTGTGGGATTTAGCAAGTTGCTCTGTTGGGTTTGGACTGTGGATTTATAGTTCACTTGCAGAACAGAGACTGGGCTCTTTCATTGCAGACCAACTTGTCTGTGTCTATGTGTGGGTGTGAGGGAAGGAAAAGTCAAGCCTCAAGGAAAGAAAATACCATTTTCTTCTCAACAAGTATAAAAGGGAATTAGCCACACTCTGCCATCTAGCTGCTCCATTATCATGAGTCAGTGATAATAATAAGCTGCACTGGGGTAATTAGACATGGAGAAAAAAAAGTGATTGGAAAATTATAATTGGACCCCATGATCAGTCTACTGGATAAAATGTCATGTGTCTAAATGAGAGCATGTTTTCTATCCTCTATTTCTACCTTATTGGGGTAGAGATTAAAAATTTCAAAATTGTAATAAAGCAAGAAAATCTAAGTATGAATCAGCCAAACCAGTCCAGTGTGCTCTCTCTTGGTATATTGCAAAAAAATTGAAGAAATGCAGTGTGTTTGGGACTTTCAAATTTCTATTTTAGAATTTTCAAAACAGTGTTGACCATTCTGGACCACCTTCTGTTCCCTCCTCTTTTTCTATACTTTTTTCCCCCCATGTCCTCTTCCCTGCAGTCTTTTGCTCCTTCAGCAAACTGTGAAGACACCTTCAGTCACAGCCCTCAAACATGGGGCTGTGACTGGATCCCTCATGTTGTGCTCCAGCCTCTGCAGGATATGGAAGAGGATTTCTCCTGGAACAAGCAGACAGCCAGCTTCACAACTGGGTGCTGCCTTTTCTCCTTGCCTTCTCCAGACTCAGCTGGCAGAACTGTGGACTCCCAGAGCTGCTTCTCCTTCAGGATCAGGAGGAGCTGAGGCTGTTGCCAGCCTGCCCCATGTCTGTCCTGTGATTACCCCAGCAGGACAAATGCAGCCCTACTTTCAAAAGCTACATTAATGTGCTTTTGGATCTTGAGAACTGCATTTTGCCTCTTTGATCTTTCATCCCACGCCTCTTGAGTTCTACTGCCTCTTTTGAGTGCATGCACTGGCAGCCTGGCTGGTGAATGGCTCTGGGATAAATCCCTTCTGCTCTCCTTGAGATTGCTCTCTGGCAGGAAGGTTTCCTCCAGAAGGTTTCTTCCAGAGCTGATCTCCACTTTTTCAGAATTTTTCTTGCTGCTCACTTCCATCCCTCAGTGCCTCAATCTTGCATGTATAGGAATATCTTCCATAATTGAAGAATTCATGGCTTAACCTGGGATCTGAGGAAATCCAGTAGAGCTGCCCTCTGTGCCTGCTCTCAGCTGATTCTGCTGCTTTCTCCCTTCCCTTTCCCATTCTTCACCATATGCCCCCAAGGTTGATTGATTGTGAATGAGATCCTTAAGGCTTCTATTTTGGGAGCTGGAAGGAAGTCCCTGTAATCCCTAAGTACTTTCCCACTTCTTTTCCATGCAGCTGACCCTACTTATTGCCATTAACTGATCTTAAACAGACAGTGAGATCCTAGAAGTTCTGCCTTCTTCAAAGACTTTGTTCATCTCCAAGACCAGCTCTTAGAATTCCCATCTATGTAGTGTCAAGAGATGTGTTTCATCCAGGAGGCTTTTCCTAAGCCTCTGGATTTGAGGGGAGTCTACTCTGAAGGCAGGAAGGAAGGTGAGGAAAGAGTAGCAGCCATAGCTGGTGTTACATGTTACCTGCTCTCAGAGTGAACTAGAACTGCAACTTTTAAAGGTAAAGGCAGGTGATAGTGACTCCTTGGCAATGAGGCAAAATTCTAAAATACTGCTTCCTGAGCAAGACTTTGTGAAATTGTTTTCCAATTTCTGCTGTGATTGGATTTCAGTTTACAGCATTTTTAGATCTGCAGGTTGCTGACTAATTTTGTGTCTATTACATTTTACTGTACCTTACAAATGGTACCTTTTGACATAAATTATTTGAATAGTAGTTAATTCCACTTGAAAGCAATGGGGATTTTACTATTATCTTTCATATGTGGCAGTAAGGTTCTGTAAAGCACTTTTTGTACTCATTTACTTGAGCTAAATGTCCAATAAATAACACAGAGTTCCAGGCTAAGCATGAGCTAGAGATGGAGTTTTCAGTTAATAGAACAACTTATCTCCTTTTCTCAACAAGAAACAGCAATGGCAAAGGTGTTTGAAATATAATGGTAGAAAGAATAGAATGAATTATTATTAATAATACCTGCAGCAACTTTTACCAGATCTGTGGTACTTTTGCTTATAACAAAATAGACCAATCAATACTTTGAAGTTCAGTAGGACAGAACTGATTGAGCTTGATTCATGTGTAACCAACTAAGACAAAATTGATGTGCTTGGATCTGTTCCAGCTATTTATAACTCGGATTAAACAAGAAATAGGTTGACAATAATGCTAAAGTTTGGAAGTGCATGCTTTCCCTTCTTCATCTGGAGAAAGAGACAGCAAAATTAAGGAAGCCTGTAGAATCTGGCTGTAGGAAGAGGATAGAGGAGATGCCATTGATGGGAAGTCTTGGAAGCACACTAAAGAAGATGGGAAGACTCAGGGACTATATGTCATGACAATGGGTTAATTTTGAGGGTTTTTAATTGCTATGTGTAGCCATTGTCTATTGATGTAGCAGTTTATAGGGAAGTGAAGGGTAAAAACAGGATTGGTCTTCTACTGAGTGGGCGTGTGGACTCCCTCTGGAAGCATGAAAAGCAGAACAAACATCAAATTAAATCCCATGAAGGTTTCCTAAAGGTGCACAAGTTCTGCCTTTGCAGTCTTGTCCTGGGTTTGCAAGCCTGCTATATAATCTCTCTGTGTATGTCTATAATGTGCCTTTTCTTTATAGATATGTATCTATAAAAAGAGAGAATGTACTCTTTGGGAGTAAAAACCTAATGTTTCAGCTGTTGGTGTTTCTGTGAAAAGGAAATCAATAACCTAGTCCTGTATATCTTTGATGCAGTATAATGCTCTCTGAGCAGAACAACCATAATAATTTAGAAATTGGCTGATTCGTTCAGAATTTTCAGCCTCTTTGCACTAGCAGTGAGTTTTCTTTCTTCCCTGTCTTTGCTTTTACTCCAGATTTTTTTGTGCTTTCTCCATGCTTCTGCTTATCATTATGTGTAAGTCCCAGCCAAAGTGCATCAAACAAAATCCAAGGGAATTAACTCTTTTACCCTTATTGCTTGTGCTCTCAGGGAGGTTTTATATTGATCCAGCTGCCTCCACAGGAGATGTTACTTTTTCCTTCTACATATACTGAATGGAGAGCACCCGTTTCCTTCTCCCCCCTCAATCTTTCCATGAGGATAATGGGCAGAAAGCAGGGGTTAGATGAGAATGGAGAAGCTGCCCAATCTGCTGGGTGAGGCAGGAGATAAATCTCCACCAAAGACTCTCTGCAGTAGTGCAGAATGCCAAGATCTGAGCCTGGGGTGAGATGGAAGGAAACATCTAAGTTCTCCTTTGCAGCCTGTGGAAGTGTTTTACCAGTTTGGGGGTTTGAGGGTGCCACTCTGCACCTACTGCTACAGAATGGAGCTGACTGTGGCTGCTTTCCTGGAATGAGTTCCTCTGTTCAGTCACTAAAGCACAGCACAGGGCTTTGCCCCGAGGCACCTCAGCTGTGTCCTGTTTGCAGCAAGCTTCCCTTTCCCCTTCAGAGGATCAGAGATGCTTGACTGCCAGGATTGCCATGCATGCAAGGATGTTTGCATCCTGCAATGTAACTAGTAAACCAAATTTGAAAAAGCAATGATGTCATTATTAATAAGCTAATAAATTTTCCTCTTGGTGCAAAATGTAGTAAGGACTAAAAAAAAAGTTTAAATCTTTCTGAAAGAGAGAAAGGGGGAACGTGGTGGTAAAACAGCTTAGTCAGAAGATGGATGAGGCAACAGTAGCTTGATATTGATCTCTGTCCTTGAATTAGATAGGCACTGGCTGATAAAATATCCCTATTTTTCTAGGTGTCATCACATATTTCCAGAATATCCTGCTTAGCTGCAGGCTGCTCAGCCTTGGAAGCAAGGCCTGTTCTGCCTCTCAATGAGGCCTCTTTGTGGGGCAGCACAATGGAGATGTTCAACTAAACAAATGCAGCAGCACCAGGCTACAGCCAATTAAAAAGTTCTGTTTAACATATCAAGTATGAGTTTCCATTTCAGTGAAATGTGCCTTTTCAGATGACATTGTCTCAGCATTAAATACCACAGGTACCAGTGATGCAGAAACATCACACCATTGTGGCTCTGCTGCAAATCTGATTCATCTATTCTGAGAAAATTTGCACAACACGTGAATGCAAATGCAGCTCCTGGGCCAAAAGAGGGAAAGGAGGAGGAAGAAGCCCCACCTCACTGTCATTTCTCAAATAACTCTTTGCCAGAACTTGGCTCCTTGGGTGCTGGCTGTGCCTGCCAAAGCTACCCCTAACCTCTGGCCTCCCAGCCCTTGAGTGGGGTGAGAGACTGCAGAGCCTCTGTACCTCATTCAGCACCCCAACTCTCAGGGTGAAGGGAAATTCAAAAAACCCTGTCCAGGAAAAAAAAATGATGCCCCCATGTAATGTGTTGGAAAGATCTTCAGTGACACTGTCACCTAGGTAGTACAGCAAGTAAATTAGCAACATTGCTGTGAGACAACCTGATAAATGAGACCTTACTTAAAATTCTAATGGTTGTAAATATGAACACAAAGGAAATTAGTTCTTTAGGATGTCTCTCTCTGTTTCCTAGAAATCAATCATACATGGCCTATCATGGAAAGCATTTATCTATGTTCAACCTTGCCTCCCCCCAAAAATGGTTCAGCATCTGCAGACAGTAATTGAAGTGTGAACAAGAGTTGACACACATGGCTCACTGTTTGGCAGATCCTTTATCTTATTGTTCTGTCACTAAGGTAAAGTTGCCTTAATTTATAGATATAATTTTGTCGTGCTGCTGATTTTAGTTGGTCACAGTGAGAGAAAGTCTCAATCTTCTCTAATTTCTCATATTTTTGGCTTTTTGAGAAGTGCTGTTTCTGATTAGCATGATTTATGTCAATGAAGTTAGTAATTTGATTAATTTGGTGGTTGGAAGGCTCTTAAAAGTACAGGACCTTCAGGAATTCTAAACCTAATAATTGTCTACAGTCAGAACATCCTTTATATTTAATACCACACTTGATAGGTAGTTTGTTTTCTGTATCAGCATGCCCAGATTGTCTATATCATGAAGAATGAAGGCCTGCAATCTCCCCTTTACTTCAATGTGCCCTTGTCCCCTGGAAACAACATGGTGCCATTCAGTGCTGGGGCATTGGTTCCTCAGCAGTGCTGTAAGGAGCTTCAGTGGGATCTCAGTGCATGGTATCACATCACTAGTGACAGGAAATGCTGCCAGAAGGTTGCCAGGTATTTAGCTAAAAAATACCCCACCTTCTTTTGATACCTTAATACTGAAAGACCTCATAAAATGACTATATTTAAGTATTGTTACATTTTTCATTTGTTGGTAGGCACAGAGGGTAAAACATATCAGATTTGGTAATCTTAATGTATTTTCTTCAGCTGTTTTAAATGCTAACTCTTTACTAAGGAAAGAGCTGTTCCTTACAAGTCTAGGCAGAATGAAAGCTTAGCAGTAACTCTAATATTTTCTTTTGATTTTTGTGCAAACCTTTAAATGGGTTTTCACTGCTCCCTGTGTGAATGCTCCCAAAAGTTTATTCCCAGTAGCATTAACACTGTTGTTGCCTTTCATTATTTATGGGCAGATAGTTATTGCTTATCTGGTTATGAAATTAAGGTGAGTTCAAAGCACAACAGTTTGGTTTCTTCTGTTTGAAAGACATTTTCAGGTAACTTTTTTAATGCCAATTGCACAATCTCTGCAGATATAAAACTTGGTGGTGATATAAAACTTCTGCAGCAGAAGTGAACAGAAACTTCCTTTCCTTGGAGGCTTCTGATAAAAGCTCCCCAGAAAACAGATCAATATCTACATTCCTGTCTTTTTCTTGTATCACTAGAGGTTGTGTTAAGAGTGAAAATTACTTCTGAAAGTAAACATTTCAAAATGCACAGCCTAGCATTTTATGCCCGGAAATCCTTTTTTAGGCAATTATTTTAATAAATTACCCCTTACTTTTGCCTTTACTGCTTTTTTTTCTAATTATACTGCACATGGAAGTTTGGTCTTTATTTCTGGGATTGCCACAAGTGACAGGTTACAGAGATGGATATTGTCTGCAATGGAAATCCTTTATTTTAGTTTCCTTGGCAAACCTGTAGGTCAACAAGCTGACTGGGAAAGGTGCTGTGCTTTCCTTCCTGCTTTGTTAATAGTTTGCATAACCAAATTCCTTTTTCTGGGCAAGAAATTTCCCGGTGGCAGTCTACTCTCCTACCTCTTACCAAGTAGAAGTGGTATATTTTTAATTCTTCTATAATAAAGTATACTAACACATGATCTGCAGTTTCTTGGAAATCTCTCTGATAGGGCCATGGCTTTGCCCTAGCCAGAGGCATTTCAGCTGGTGTTCCTTAAATTACTCTTCTCCAAATTCCAGAGGTTTTTTGTTGTTTTGAAATATATTCTGTCTTAATTTTTCTTTGAAAGACCAAGCCGTTCACTTGCATTGTTTGTAGAGTACCACTTCCAATGAACATTGAACTTATCCTACCACTCATATCTTAATTAAATTCTAGGAATTTATGAAGGATGAGGTTTTTATTCAGTGAAATTATTCAAACTGTTGATGGTGATTATTTATGAAGCCACCTTTGAATTAATCTGACTATCAGTATCAACAATTGTTTTGGTAATAAAAAATGTTAACTCCTGTTTATATAAATAAATTAAAAATAGATACTTATTTGGAAATCTGTGATACAGGAGAAAATGTTCTTACATGAAGCATTTTCTGATAAGTAGATATGTACTGCCTTGGTTCTGATAACAGTTTCCCTCAACTGCTGATTCAGATTTGCAAAGGCTTGATGCAGCACTGCAGGCTATGAAATTACTTTGTCTTAGAAGAAATTATTCAGAAACTTTGTATTAGATGGAAGACAGCCAAGTCTAGTCTGGGCTGATAATCCAGACAGGAACAGTATTCATGTGAGCCTCTTGTATGTTAGAGCTGCCAGGAAATAAACCCCTTTCCTTGGGATTAGCTTCTGCCCACACTGAACTTCCCAGCCTGACTCCATGGGTGCTTTTTGGCAGGGGGAATGCACCCACGTGGGACAGGAGAACATCTTAAGAAGTTGTCTCTTTTCCTCTTCTTCCTTGTCCTGCTCAGGATGCCGGAAGTGGCACAGCACAGACAACAGTCCTCATCTACCCTGTGTTGGACTGCTGCAGTATTTCATTCTCTTGTTCCTTCAACAGTGCAAAAGATGCCTGTGTGGGGTGAGAACAGGTGAATGATCTCCTCTGGTGGCCAAGCTTAAGGTGGAAGGAGAAAGACTAAGGTGTATTAGAGAAAGTGAAAGGGAAACAGACTGCTGGAGTTTCACCCTTCCATCCCTGAGGGAAGCCCACCAGGCATCAGAGGACTCCCATGCCTCCTGACATCAGGCTGAAGGAGGAGACCTAGTTGATGAAGGGGAGTGGAAATGGGTGCCTCCTCGGGGAGGAAATAAAAATTCCTCCTGAGCCCATTCACCCACCCAGGTGCCCCTTCAGAATAGGTGTGAGGCCCTGGACCTAAAGGGTCAGCCAGATGACACAGAAGAAATGCTCCAGCGTCACATCCAGAGGAGGCAACGAGGCTGGAGAGGGGTTGGGAACACAAACCCTGTGAGGAACCCCTGAGGAAGCTGGGGGTGCTCAGCCTGGAGAAAAGGAGACTCAGGGGTGACCTTGTCACTCTCTACAGCTCCTGAAAGGTGGCTGTGCTCAGGTGGGGTTGGGCTCTTTCTCCAGGCAACAATTGATAGAGTGAGAGGACAGAGGCTTAAGCTGTGCCAGGGGAAGTTCAGGCTAGATAAAAAAGTTCTTCACTGAAAGAGTGATTGGGCCCTGGAATCATGTGCCCAGGGAGGTGGTGGTGTCACTGTTCCTGGAGGCATTTAAAAAAACAATTGATGAAGCATTTAGTGCCATGGTTTAGGTGATGAAGACATGTTAGGTTATAGCTTGGACTTGATGATCTCAAAGTTTTTTCCAACCTGGTTTCTTCTGTGACTCTGTAATTTTGGCTTTTTAATTTTTAAAAAATCTTTGCTTATGTTTTTTTTCAATTTTTTTCCCATGACTAGTGGGATTTGAATAGCATGTTCTATAGTTTCCTTGATGTCCTTTAGAGGATCATTCAAAGAGGAGGGAAGTGGGAATGGCTCTACTGTTTTCATTTACTGATCACTATTACAGGGAACTGGAAACTGAGAAGGGGTGCCTGCAATACAATGAGCAAGTCAAAACACAAACAGAAACAACCAGCTATTATTACATTAAGTAATTGCCATTCAGTCCAGCACTTGCACAGTGAATGCAAAATAAATCCATCTTTCACATCTCATCAGTATTGCTGCAAAGACAATATGTCAGATTATTAAAAATACTGCTACCTGCAAGCTGGCATTGGGGTATCCCCAGAGAGAGGGTTAATGCTTAATCAAATGGTCATATTAGAGAAGGTCTCTATTAATCAGTAATGAAATGGTTTATGAAGTTGATTGGTTGTTTTTAACCCAGTAATTTTGTTTTAATTTTATGGCAAATAAAACACTGTATTAGTGTATTCTTACACTTATTTACTGCAGTTCTGCCATGGTGCAGTAAAATTGAACAGGATTAGCAATACCATGTTGGGAATTAATAAATGCATTTATTGTAACTGGTTTCCATTGCTCCAGAAGGAAGACAGCCACATTGCTAATTCCAGTGACTTCTAAAGTCTATAATGCTGGGAGTGGAATGCAAAGGAATCTTGCTATGTAGATGATCTGAGTTGCAATTCCTTTCCCAAAAAGCTCTAAGAATTCACAGGTTATGGACAGGTCCATACAAAACCAACCTCCAACCCTCAAATCCTCTAGTGTTCTTAGCAGTACAGACATGGCTAGGAAGCCCTTCAATCTTTCATCTCAGTTGAAGGTCAAATGAAAATCTCTCAAAATGTCAAATTTTTTTTCTGTAGCCACCTCCCTGATCTGGCCACACCCAGATGTCTCTGGAAGAGAGCAAGGATGGCAGGTTTGGTGCATTATTGGGAGAATTGTGCTTGCTGGGGCCAGGACAGGGGTTTGGAACTTTTCTGCAGATCCATGCTTGTGGCTGGTGTGGGAACCCCAAAGAGGAGCTGTCTGCTTCGTGCCTGGGATGTGCTTGTGGCTCACCAGCTCCTCTTGTGGCACAAGAATTCAGCATGGTATTCTGTTTGAGACTGGCAAGCACAGCTGGCAAGCACAGCTGGAGAATCCTATGAAACAAATACTTTTGTGCACACAGTGATTGGCTTTGTTCTGCTCTCACAAATGAACCTGAGGGACTCCTGTAATGTCAAGAAGTGTAGTGAAAGCAGAATTAAATCATAACTGCATAGATTATGTTCTGTTCCCAATGGGAATGACACTGACAGTTGTGCAGAGTTAATGAAGAAAGATGAGCTATCATGGGACCCCTCGGGCAGGGGGGAGCTGTAGTCCATGGGAAAGCTGCAGGAACTGGCAGGATGGGGGCTGGAAAAGAGAACAATGAAGCAAGGATGGATGGATGGAAAAAGCTCATCTTGAAAGGTTGTTTGGGAAAGCACAAAGCTCTATAGAAGCTGTTGCTCCTCCTCACACTGGGGGCATACCAACAGTTGAATGTCTCTGTGGTTTTGTATTGGTAAACTTGGGTGTTGCAGTTCAGAACTTGCAAAAAATTAAGGCTTCAGTCTCATATCAAAGTGTGATATTTCATGGCTTAATTTCCATAGCCAGGGAACAAACTCCTGACACTTCATTTTGCCTAGATGTCTGTTGTTGTCACAATGAAAGACCAGATCTATGCTATGAGAAAAGAAAAGTTAATCTGTGGAATGAAGTGTGTGTGTGTGTACAGAGAGATGTGTGTCTAAGCAGGGCTACATGTATATAAAATATCATCTGTGTGTTTATACAAATCTGATTTCACCATTTTCTACAGATTTTATGTAAATTGGAATTTGATTGTGTTTTTCTTTACCATAAAGATCCAAGCTGTTGTTCGTTTGGCCATACAGATCAACACACTGGCTGGCAGTACCCCTGTGTGCTTCACAGAAATGTCTCTATGCTTCTCTATGTGATGCAGACTGTCAAGTTTGGTAAAGTTTCCTGGGAATCATTGAGGTTAGCTGTGCCTTGCAGCCATCTTTTGGTGTTTGTTTTTTCCTGACTACCTCTCTGCAATAAAACACCCCAGTTTGTGCACTTGCCAGCACATGGCTCCCCTCCCTCTGTTTTCTTTACCAGAGTGAAATGCAGTTGTTTTTTTTCTGGATACAGGGTGATACTTTCACCTGCACTGTTTGAGCAGAAATTTGCTTTTCACTAAAATCTAACTGTTCTTTACAAGAGTAAGTATTATTTCCTTAGATTCCCAGTAAACCTTTAGTCAACTACATATGAAAGTGTTGTGGTGAGCACTGCCCAGGAGTGCATGAGAAGTGTGGCACTGAACAAGTGCAGGAGTCCAAGTACACTCAGTTTAAAATTCCTCACTGGTGTTTCTTAGGGAAACTGAAGAAAAGCAGAACAAAGCTTTCATGAGATTTATTTCCTAGCCAGCGTTACTGCTATTTCTGTGCTTCCAGAAGTAGATGGAATTTGGCTCAGCAGTGGGAATTAAGTGCTGGTTGCTGAGGCAAAATTCCTGCCTGAAATGAGTGTGCCTTAAAATGCCTGATGGGACAATGTAATTGATTGTTTTAAGTCTCATAACTTTTGGGTTAAGAGTCAACATGATATAGGGTGATATCTGCACCCCCATAACACAAGCCTTTTACTCTCTTTCATGCTTGGGAAGGGAAGCTGTGGACTACATATTGCAAGTGATCATCTTTCTTTCTTTTCAATTTTCTTAGTTCTTTTGTAATCCAAGTACAAGTAAGTTATGTAATTGAACAAGATACTACCTTAAATATCATTTTTATAGAAACCCTTAATTGTTCTGGGATGTAAACTGGTTGCCAAAATTTTATCAGCATTTAATGAAAAAATAGTTGTAGGCTTTTGTGATGTGAGGAATAAGTTAATCAGAAATGTTCCTTCAGTCCAAAAGAGCAATTAATTTGAATTAAAACATTGCATAGAAACACTTCTAGCACTGATGCTTTTTGTGGTCTGTTATTAGGGCATTTTGAGACTGAAGAAATTGATTTTTGCCTTCTTCTTTAGCTATGATGATTGTCAAAATAATTACCTACAAATCATTTTACTGTTTGTTTTAATGAAAATCAGAATTTTTCTTTTTACCAAGACAAAGCAAATTTTCATCAATTAATTTCCTGCAACACACAAATTTTGATTTTCAGCATCTCTGCTCATTAGGCTTTAAATGTATAAACTTTTCAAGTTAGAGAACCTGGTATTTATCCTTCCCAAAGTCCAGATCCAGAGCATGGTGCCAGCTCCTGATTAGAGACTGACTTTCATGGGAATTTGATTAGTCTGTGTATGAAAGCCATTTTTCCAGCTGTGAATCTGCTGGTTGAGCTAAAGCTGGTCCTGAGTCACCTGTTCCTGATTCTGGAGCCTGAGGAAGTGATCAGGTAACAGTTCTGATATTTCTGAATAAAAGGGCATAAATGCATTTCCTTAAACTCCTGAGAGCTGGGGACTATTCTTTTAATTCTCATAGAGTATGGGAATGTCTCATTTTTGGGTGGGGTTTGTGCCAATATAAGAAAGATCAAATTCATGGTGGCCAATTTTCTTAAATTACTATTTAAGAAAGTAAAGCAAAAATCCTTCATTTGGAAAGAATTTATGATCCTCAAAAGTTGAATTTTAAGAGAAATGAAATACAGGTTTGTTTGAGTCAGCAAAGCAACATGACAGCACGTTTCAACATCTATTTTCTACACTGATCTAAGGGAAAACTGCTGATTGCCACGTTTGTTCCAAGCAGGAATGTGCCACAGTTGCCTTAAATTTTCTTGCAAACAATGAATTGCTACCAATGGCATTGCTGGTACTACTACAGCTATTATCATGTATTTAGACAAACTCATTATCAGCATTATGGATGTTAACACTCAGTAAGAGCTATCAGCCTACCCAGGGCACAAAGGGAAATAGGTAAGCACACAGAAGTTATTTTTATGGGGAGTAGTTTTAAAAAGCAGTCATGCATATTGTACTGTTTGCATGCAGGTCCTGAGCCATGGGATGGAACCACATCTGAAGAGTGTATTTGCCTCTATGGAATAATTTCAGATAAGAAAAAAATAACCAGTGAAAAGAAATAGTTCATTTCAGTGCCTTATCTCTGATCAGTTCTTGCTGCTGGATTCTATCCATGTATTTAAATGTCCTTAAATTCCTCATATAGGGTACAATTTATGTCCTAAAGTTCTTAGGTGTCACTGAGAAGTGGGTGAGCAGTGGAACGAAGATTTTTCTGTTTGGCAGCAGCAGAGCTACATCTGTTTTAAGGCTGGCATGGAACTTGTGTATGTAGAGCTGCAGTGAAAGGCTTTAAGTCAGGTATTTCCACCTTGGTAGGGGAACATCTCTGTGGGCAGCAAGATGCCTTGGTAGGGGAACATCTCTGTGGGCAGCAAGATGTGGTCACCAGCCTGATATATGAAAAACATGGCTGGGTTTTGTGGTCAAACACTCAGCCTGGGAAGGGGAATTAGTGATCTATTCCCATGAGAAACTGAGAAACTTGGTGTGTTTGGGGTTGCATTTACATAAATATGTCCTGATTTAAACTTTTCCCTCTGTGTGAATGTGCCCCTTTTTGCTTTGGGACACACCTGAGCCATTGGGCTGTACATTGATCATCTCCCTGAGTTCTTCAGCAGTTTGTGAGTTTGGTGAGAGATGTTCTTAGAAGACAACCAACCCCAAATATCTGAAGCAGGGGACTGATAACATGCCTAAGGCAGAGTATGGAGCTCTCCACTTTCCCTTGGCATTTCCTAGGCAGCACTTGTTGGAAGCTCCTTGCTCTGGAGGGTCATGAGACCATCCTGCCAAGGGCCTGGTGCTGCCTGGCACAAAGCTCTGACTGTCTGTGTCACCTCTGTGCCAACCCATGTCCTTGTGCTGGAGGGGACTGAGTCCGATTGTCTCTGTTTTGGGTAACTTGGCTCCTAGCCCAGCCCTGCCTGGCCATTGTGGCAGCTCAACTCTGAGCTCATGGGAAGTACAGCAGAGTAATGATTACAGCCATAACGAAGGAGCCCTGCTGCTGGCAGTCTGAGCACTGCTGGGGGAGCTGAACTGCCTCTCCAGGGGCCTCCTCCAGTGCTGCACTGGGCTCCTGGCAGTACTGAGCAACCCAGCCCCTCTGTTACACAGCCCACACACATTTGAACATGACACAGTGGTGCAAAGAGCCATAACTCCAGCTTGGCACTAAATGGAAAAACTTAACTTTAAAAGGAATTGTCCAAACCCTGCAGAACTTGTAGACCTCTTTTTTCACTTGTTCACATTTTCTTTGGTCTCCTTGCTTTATTTAATTTAGGTGCACCTGCAGAATCCAATTATCAAGACACCATAAAGACAATTCATTCATCGCTGCCTCTTGATTTTCAGAACTTCTGGCAGGTAAGTGAGTCTTCCAGACTGGTGAAATCTGCAGGGAACATTCTGAAAATCTCATATGACAGGGAACAAGTGTGAATTTCAGGAAGCAAAATGGTCAGAATGAATATGCATCTGTATAAATGCTTATTTGAGGGTAATTTCATAGTGCTGTGACTTAAGTTTTGCCTGGAATTTTTCTGGAATGGTTTTCAACATCAAAAGTGTAGGGAAACACATGGTTATCTCTTTCAAAGAGAAGCTTCCACCCTTCAAAAGGAGGCTGAGCTTTCAATAACTTGATTCTAAATAAGCATGTAATTATAGATTTCAATATTGAACTCTCTGAGAAAAGCCCACTTTTCTTGAGAAGGTTGCAGATCTGGGCCTTCACATCTGTGGCTCAGTGACTGTAGGACAACCAGCATTTTCAATTAACCCAAGAGCTTTCAGCAGAACTGGCTTCTTACATTATTCCTGTCCCAGCTAGGATAAGTTTTTCTGAGAAATGATATCTTGAGTACTGCAGAAAGGGTTTGCTTGCAGACCTTTGAAAACAGTAACAAAATCATTGAAGTTATTTGTTTCTTCTCTGGGTCAGAAGCAGGAGCTGCTTCACCTGAGAAATAGAAGAGGTACCTGTGTAAAAGAAGACAGAGCCAGTGCCATGTCACCAGGCTGCAGCTTTCAGGTATATACCCTATCTGAAATGTAGACAAAAACTTGTCTTTTTTTACATTATCTTCTACCTGATGCCACCACAGGCAGCATCACAGCCACCTTCTGGGGGATCCCTCACTGCCACAGCTGCACTGAGCACAGCCTGGAAGCCTCTGTGAGCAGGGAGTTATTGCAGTGTGCTCAAGTTTGAATTGTCCTGCACTGCACCTGGCTTCTGCTCACTTGCATCTCGGGGGTACCCAAAAATAGCAGGCTGCTTGAAAAGGACAAGCTGTGCCCCTCAGGATATTGCTTTTAAATTTGGGTGTATTCAATTGTATGTCAAGTGTTTCATAACAGAATATTGCATTTTTGCACAGCAAGAAAAAATGTAGGGAAAATCCTTAAACTTCCTTAGTTGTTGCATTTTGATGCAGTCATGCAGAGTTTAGTATCTTGAGCAGATTTGCTTTTTTCTGTATGCTGTATTTCTATTTTAATTATCCTAATGAAATGATCTTCCGTGCTTTTATTTTGGCTTTATCCTTTAAAAAGACAGGGTGGATATTCAGCTGATATAAAGTGGCGGATGGTGCTTTACAGCAGCAGAACACTTGGCCCACAGTGTGCTGATGTAGGCAGATGCTCTTCTGAATTTGAACACTGTTTTTGAAAAAAAGTTCAGTAAAAATGATAAAGTAAGGCTGAAAGGAGTTAAGGATCATCAAAACCCAATCAAGAAGAAACTGGAGGGAGAGGCAAAATAACCCCAGAAGGATGACCACTGTGACAAGCTCTCTATCCATCTGTACTGGCATTTCCTCTGAGCACATCCCAGCAGAAGCTCCCACATGACTTCCTCGGACATCTGCAGTCTGTGCTGCTGCTCAGGGATTGAAGCAAGAACTCCTGTTGGGCTCACAGCTGTGGGAGCAGCAGCAGAATAAGATCCCTTCACAGCATGGCTCCACATGGATACAGCATGGTGTCCTACGTTACAATGCAAGATATAACCAAAGTATTTATTCTATCACCATCTTGATAAGGTCCTAAAAGCAGGTGGGGCAGTGTTCTTTATCTCTTCCATGGCACATCCTTGGTAACTCCCTTTGGGGGGATATCTTCTGTTAATGGGCCATGGAGTCTCACTGCATGAGTCATAAATTCCATCATCCCATTGTGAGATGCTGTGCCCAGGGGGAGGAGCCAAGCATTCCTATTTGGATATAATCTGAGGTTTGGAACACCTTGGGCAGCTTTACCTACTGGCTTCCCACAGGACAAGAGCTGCACAACCACCACTGGACCTTCAGAGGAGACCAGACCCTTCTACAGGATCACTGCTTCAACAGAACCATATCTATCACTTCAACAGGACTGCAGCCACCATTTAATGGGACCACCACCATTTAATACCACCACCCTGACCAACAGGGTGTCAGGTTGTATCCTGACTCTGTCAGTTTAAGCCAGTGTTTTCTGCCTCTCTTTTAATTTTCCTATTAAGTTATAGCTGATTTGGAATGTTTCACTGGTTTGCTTTCAAACTAGCACACATGGGAACAGGTAGTGTGTTTAATATGTGAAAGACCAGCAGTCTAGGACTTGGAGTCCTTGCAGGAGACAACTGGGGCTTCTTTTCTGTCTCTTCCCTCTATCTGGGAAAAAAACCCCATATACTTCCAATGTTTTCCTCTTTTGAAGATGGAAATTGTCATTGACTAGATAAATTCAAAGGGAATTCCTCCTTTGACTGAAGTGTTTACAGCCTAATTGCCAGAAGAATTTGAAAGAGCAGCTCAGCTGTGTTTGGGGCAGGGGACTTCAGTAGAAGTGGGATTAAGGCGATTTCACAGCACCCCCAGCAGTTCAGTGAGCAGGGTGGGGCAGTTTCAGAAGCACACTGAAGGCTGGCTGCTCTGTACAATTAGAGTGCTGAAAGCAGAGAATTTTCATTGTTTTCATCTTTTGCTTTCATTGAGGGACATTCGCAATATGTAACATCTTTCTAGGCGATTTCTGTGGAAGGTCACATATTTATGCTTCTTTTTATTGTTGATAGGCCTGTAAGTGGGGTTTGATGAAGCCATCTGAAGTGGGATGGAGGAGCTAGAGGGGGAAATGGGAGTAAGGAGAGACAGGAGAATACAGCTGAGGGATTAGAGGGTTTCTTGGAGGTGGGAGTAGGCTTTGGAAGTGGATTTAGCCTCAGGCCATCCAGCAAATGGGCTGCTGTCCTAACAAGAAGACACAGGACAACAGATGGGACTTCAGGAATATAACCCCAAAATTTTGATTTGTGGTGAAGTTTCTTCCTTTGTTTGAACCCTCAGGAGTGACAAGGATAAGCACACAGGTCAGTGCATCCCAAAAGACTCTCCTGCAGAAGGGATGCTGGTGCTCTGGATGGTATGTGGTGCAAAACTGGGTACCCTTGCACGAGAGAGAAGGGAGAATAGCAGGAGGGAATGATTGAGACAGTGAGAGATAGAAACACCAGGACGGGGTGTTCTCAGTGGCCTTCCAAAATTCATGCTGTCATTGTCCTAAATAATGGTGTGTTTTTGTGCAGTGATAAATACTGCTCTTCTGAATGCTATGCTCTCTTCGCTGATTTATTTGTTACAAGTTGTATCAATGACCTGTCTTTCATAATTAAGTTGACATGCTCTTCAGTGCCCTTGGCAAGCATTACTCAAAATAATGCAACCTAAAATAGCATATCTCAGTCTCCAGGGCTGAAATTTGCCTGCTATTGCTCTCCCAGTGATGTCCTCAAGTGGTGACTGGAGGCAAAATGCTGTGGGAAGAAATGGCAGTGTGTTGGTTGGGAATAGCTCTGCATTTCTGTAGTTGGAGCTCCAGGGCATAGCTATAGTTTTGTTTTTTTTTCTGGCCAAAAACTGCAGCAGATTGTTGGAGATAAAATAATGACAAGGTAGTAAAATCCCAGCAAAGTAATTGGTGAGGGATAGCTTGCCGTTAACAAATAATGTTGCAGCATATAGCTACAAACCTCCTCATGTTCAGCAGGGAGAAATAAAAAAGAACACAAAAAGTAAAAGGAATCATTAATTGAGTGAGGAAAAGCAAAAGTGTTCACAAACATTGCAGGCAGGAAAGAATAGAAAGTTAAGGAAAGGAGAATAATTACCTGAGAAATCTACAGAAAAATTTTGGGTTGTGTCAGATCAGTCCCATATGTATTCGTGTTTCCTGAAGAAAGCCCAATCCTACACTGAAAGAAACATGAACACAGAGTTGTTCACGACAGCCCTCTCAAGAGAAAAGATCTGTTTTTCACTAAGCTGCTACTCCAGTACCCAAAGGATCTGAACTCAGTTTCTGACCTCTTACAATTTCACAGGTCACCTTGAGCCAAGGCTTGAATCCCTCTTGTCTGAGGGTTTAATGACACATTCCTGTGCAGAAGGAGCTGAAAGCAATGATGGTGAGCACTGGCTGGGAATTTTATAGCAGTTTGTTTGCATGGCAGGAGCAGGGCTGTGAGCCTTGGCTTCCCCCGTGACAGACTCCTGGCCTGGTACAGCCAGGACATTGCTGCTCTTGGCTTCTCTGCCAGACCTATTAACTACACAGTGATCCAGGGGCCCACTAATTAGGGGCTGGCTAGTCGGGCAGTTTGGGCTGCTGACAGCAAAGGCAGCACAGCTCACCTGAAGGTTCCCGGGGGAGAGAGGAGCTGTGTCCTGCCCTGTGCCTCCCTCTTCCCCCTGGCTATTGTCCCCTGCATTGCACTAAGCCTAGGCCCCCTTCACGCTGCCATGAGCCAGTTCACTGACATATGAGAAAGTTATTTGTGGCTTTTTTCCCTCTTTTGCCTGATTGTTGTTTTCCATCATGTTAGTGCATCCAGGCAGAGCTTTGCTCTGAGCTAGAGCCAACAGAAGGCAGCAGCAAGCTGCAGGAGGAGAGACTGGGAAGGAGGGGGCATGCTTTTTGGCAGCAAAGCTGATACCCTCTCATCATGTCCTGTGGAGCCATACTCTGCCAATCACTCAATTAAATGGTCCTACTAGGAAGGATGTGGGTGAAAGGCAGAAGAATAACACTGGCAGCGAGAGCAAAATGAGATAAAACACTATCCTCGAAGCAGTCCAGCTCTATGCTGTGTAAACTTCACGCTTTGCAACCCTGACATCACCTTCTTGGTGCATGAATAATGAACTGCTTGCCATTTGGACAGTCTGTCCCAGATTTGGCTCACCTCACAGCAGCTAACTAAAAGTCAAGCCTCTAATGCCAAGGTTATTTTATTGGCTTCCTTTAGAGATAGAAAAAAGGGTCAGGCACACCCAGGCAGTGATTTATGCAGCCTGGCTGGAGAGGGGGTTTGTCCCGCTCTAGAGGTGCCCTCATTGCCAGGCTCCTCTCATTTAATGCATTCTTGTGTCCAACAGGGATCACCAACAGCTGGGCTCTCTTGCCTGGAGAGAAACTGCCAAGCATGCTGCTCATCATCCTCAACCCCTGGTGAAGGCTGCAGTGCCTTCTCTGCTCCCAGGGAGGACCAGGGCTCCTGTCCCAGGCACTGAGTTGTGCAGAAACTCGTTCAGGAACTTGTCATCTCTCCTGGCAGGGGTAAGCAGTCCTCCCACATGGATGAATCACACCTGAGGGAGTGATGATGGGTAAAGTCTGGTGTTATTCCAGGGAGTGTGGGTGTCCTGAGGTGTCTGTGTCACGAATTCCAGCCTTATGTGGGTGTCTCAGAAATGCAAAGGGCACGGACCAGACATGTGCTGAGGCTGGGGAGGCACCTGTGGCCCTCCTGAGGCAGCTTCAGTCTGCTGGAATGAGTCATCTCCTCTGTGTGTCTTTTCAGCATGGGGCAGGGAGGGTGTTCTCCATGCTCTGGGGCAGGGCTTATTTTCACAGTATTGATCTTGTCTGTGCTGGGACACTCCTGCCCCCTCCTTTCCTTATGTGTCCCTAAAAGGGAGGATGCTGTGGGGCTGGGGATGTCTTGCTGGGAGGACTAGGGAGTATGTGGGGCCATGGTCCCAGCACAGAACATTGCCCTCCATTAGGGTCTGATGGTGTCCTTGGAAAGCACAAGGGGTGGAGTTTGGGGCAGGGCTGAATGGGTAATGTTGGTCACTAAAATATTAAAATCTGGATTATAATTTTTATTTCCATGCCACTTAAAACTGCAAATGTACTTTTCTGTAATGATAGCCCCACTGCTCCAGGGTTCTCCTCATGATCTGAGTGTATCCAAATCCATCCCCAGGATGGCTGGTGCAAGGGCTCACAACAGAAAAGATAATGAGAATGTAAATGGAGATGTGAAATACCCACATTAAAAATCCAGATGCAATTGAGTTCTCAACAGTACACAGGTTGTTATTTATTCTGGCATGTGAACAATAACCTGATCTGCTATAGGGTAAAGTATTAAATTATAATCTGTTAGCAGAATGCTATAAAAGATTAGGTAGCACACACATAACTTACTATGAGGGGGAGGTATTGCCAAATGGAAATGGAAATAAAAATGGGCAGGGAAAGAAATGTGGATGAAATGAGGAACTTGAAAACGAGGTAAACCAAACCTTTGGTTACAAGACAGTGCATTTCTGAGATACCATACAGGGAACCAGTCTTTTGAACCATGATTTGGATACCAGACAAGTTAATTCTAACTTTTATTTTGGCAGTGGATATTATGATTTTAGGGTTTGAATTATGTTTAACATTTAATTGTGTAGAAGGTTCAAAACACAATAGAAAATAATTCTAGGTGGCATGAAGGTTTTCATTATCAAGGCTGAACATTATTTAGAAAGCAAATCTTTCCTTCTCAGATTATTTCCCCAAAAACCAAAGAGTGAGTCTGCCAAGGCTTGTTATAGAAAAACAGAAAATTACCAAGAGGCATTAGTACAGTTGATGTGAATAAATAATTCTGTTTGCATTTTGGGGATATAATATTCTTGACTGAGCTATCAGAGCCTGAGATATTTGGGCCTTTCATATGTATATTTGCATGTGTCATTCTGTTGTTGCTGATAAACAAGCCTGGAGTTCTTTGCATGTACAATGATGTTATTATCAGTTCTGTGATAAGACCAAATGAAAGCACTTTCTTTCTTTCCTCTTGATGCAGCTTGGCAGCCAAAACATCCTTGGGTTTAGCAAACCTGAAAATAGGTTGCTGCAATTTTGTGCAAAAGGAAAAGAAGAGATGAAGGTTAAAGGATGAAATGAACTTTGTGGTGTGAGGGGTTAACAAAGCCCCCAGGTCCAGCCATGGAGGGGAGGAAAAATGATGAATTTATTTATCAAGTGTTGGTAATTGATGCTCTAATTCATCATAGGTTGGAAAAAACCTTTAAGATTATCAAGTCCAACCTATGACCTCCTCATCAACTAAACCATGGCACTGAGTGCCCTGTCTAGTCATTTTTTAAACATGCCCAGGGATGGTGACTCCACCACCTCCCTGGTACATGATTCCAGTGCCCAATAACTCTTTCAGTGAGGAATTTCTTTCTAATATTTAACCTAAATGTCCCCTGGCACAGCTTAACACTGTTTCCTCTTGTTCTGTCAGTTGCTGAAAGAGACTGATTCTCACCTGAGCACAGCCACCTTTCAGGAGCTGTAGAGAGTGACAAGGTCACCCCTGAGTCTCCTTTTCTCCAGGCTGAGCACCCCCAGCTCCCTCAGGGGTTCCTCACAGGGTTTGTGTTTCTGGCCCCTCTCCAGCCTCATTGCCCCCTCTGGATGTGCTCCAGCGTCTCAGTGTTAGAAGTGGTGATCTGTCTGACAGATGAGTGTAGTTGGGAGGCTCACTGCGCAGGTGATTTTCTTCTGTGTCATCTGGCTGACCCTTTAGGTCCAGGGCCTCACACCTATTCTGAAGTGGCACCTGGGTGGGTGATGGGGCTCAGGAGGAATTTTTATTTCCTCTCCAAGGAGGGACCCATTTCCACTCCCCTTCATCAACTAGGTCTCCTCCTTCAGCCTGATGGCAGGAGGCATGGGAGTCCTCTGATGCCTGGTGGGCTTCTCTTAGGGATGGAAGGGTGAAACTCCACCAGTCTATTTCCTTTCACTAATACTCCTTAGTCTTTCTCCTTCCTCCTTAAGCTCAGCCACCAGACAGAGGAGATCATTCACCTGTTCTCACCACACACAGGCATCTTTTGCACCTTTCCCTGGTACTACTGAGAGGCTCAAACACTCCTTGCTGGAAGGGGTCTGGACAGACGTGTTCTCCTTGGAGACTTCTGTTTGGCTTGGTACACTTTTACTAGCTATAGCTCTTGATCATTTAGAGACCATTGTGGGGGGGGGGGGGGGGGGGGAAAAGAAACCCCCAACCAAAATCATGCTAATTGAAATAAAAACACCACTAGCAGGAGGATGCCTGCACAAAGTGCTGGGTCATGCTCCTGTTTGCCTGCTCTGGGTTGCCACTCCCTGGAGCAGCCTTTGAATCACACCTCTTATGGCTGGAGGAAGCCCTGTCCTGCACCTGAACAGGAACAAGGGAAGCACCTGCTCAGCAACTGAGAACAGGAACAAAGCACCTGCTCCAGCAGAAATAATAACCTCCATGTGCCTGCCACATGCTGTGCTGCTGCAGAGTCCTTTAAGGATTCAGCTGGAATTTCCTTGCAGCGCAGTGCAGAAATCATGACCAGAAAAAGCAGCCAGAGTTTCCGATGTTCAATGCTGGACCGTTAATAGCTGTGGTGGAGATCAGGATCTTTAGGATTCAGTCTGGGCATGGATACCTCTGACAACACCGTGCCAGCTTATAAAATCAATCTGGATAAGGACAGTCTCCACACAAGAAGGCAGGTATTAGGAGGAACATTAGCAGATAAAACACTATTTTTCAGCACCCGTGAGATGCTAGCAAGGATGCCAACATCTTTGCTAATCCTCTTGCCTCTACTTTTGGCTGTACAACCTCTTTCTCAGGCCCCCTTACTTTTCCCCTGGCTTAGATAAAGATTGAGATTTGGGGAAAAAAAAAATCTATTTGTATCCAGTGTTCAGTGAAGGGAATAACTTTTAGTTTAGTTTAGTTTTTTTGTTTGTTTTTTTTTTTTTTTTTGGTGGGTTTTTTTGTTTTGTTGTTGTTTTGAGCCCATGATGAAAATTCTGGAAATGCAAAAATCAGGTTGGATGATCAAGTCTGAAATCTTAAGCACTGAGAAGAGATCTTGGAAACAGGGAGAAGTAGATGGAGCTAAGGAACAACAACACTTAAATTAAGCAGGTATTGATTTCACTGAGATGAACATCAAGTTTTATTGATCTGAGAGATAAATATTGACTGAAGTATCCTCATGGGTTCCCTAACCTGTGCAGTTGTTTTTCCCTGAAACAGGTTTCCTTCTTTCCCTTGTTCCTTCCCAGAGAATAATATCTTACCTCAGCTGCTCTAAGCTTGTGCTGTTTCTGCAAAGCCAGCATTGTTTTCCACCTCGCTGTTGTAAACATCAGAGACAGGAAAAATGGCTGTGACTTTATAAATCAATAAAGCCCTATGCCCAAACAGCTATTAACAAACTAAAAAGATGCTTGGAAACCCAGACAACCTGTTATAAAGTAATAACAAAAGGCTCTGCAGCACAGCCAAGTTCTTGGCTCCTCTTACAGAGAAAATCTTTTTAAAATGTGTGAAATTGCACTTTGAGGAAGTGATGGTTTCTGATTTTTTGGGGAAAAAATTATTACCTAATTCCTAATGCTGTCTAAAATATTTTATTGAACTGATCCTTTATTACTTTAATGTAAATTTCAGTTTACAAGGGCACAGAAGCTTTGCAAGTAATGGAGAAATGAAAATTTTGGGGGAAGCAGCAAAATAGACCTTATGGCTCAATAGTGAAGCAATTTTGAACTATAAGGGTGGGTATAAGGTTGGATATACCTCTGTATTAAAGGGATGAAAATTCAAACATTTTAAACCTTGAGGAGCAGCTCTGTGATTGCCCCATGTTCATCTGGGCCAAGTGTAAGCTCCAGGTGAGGAAAGAGGGCTTTTGTTATGGATCTTACATGTAGTTAATTTAGATCAAAATATTTAGACGTGTACAAATTTCAGAAATACTTTTCAGGATTTTATAATGCTTAAGGTTCTGCAGGCTGCACATGGAAAACTGCCCAGGAAGGCAAATGAGTGAAGATCATATGGTAACACAAATGGAAGGAGGAAGAGACAAATGCCTACAAATCCTTTCCAGGCAAGTTCTTGGCTTTTGAAACACAAAATCATTTTTTTTCCCACTGAAAACAACTTCACACTGGATTTAAGCAATCATGCAATGTGGAGACAGAGCCCTCACTGACTTCCCCTGTGGATCAGAGCTAACTCTGATCCTTGTGTGTCTGAAACTGCCAGTTTGGGCAGCTAAGGAGAAAACCCAAGTGGGATTTAGACCTACATTATGATAACTTAGAGAGGTTTCACAATGACCCAGTTCTGGAATTGCTTATCAGTTAATTTCACTGTGAGGAAGTGAAGACAAATGGCCCAAAGGCAAAGGAGTGGTGCACAGCAAGCTCCCATCAGCAGCAGATTACCAATGGAAGAATGAGTTTGGGTTCATTGGCTCTTTCAGATGGAAAGACAAGTTTTGGATGGAAAGTACAGAATAACAGAACCACTTGAATGTGTGGTAAAAGTGCCTGCCAGAAAGAGAAATCAAATAGTGGGTTTGGAAAGAGCACAAGGTGGGAAGGGCCCAGTGGGGTGTCAGAGAAGCTCTGTCCATCAGGAAATAGGGAATGGGTGTGTTTTTAATGGCTAAGCAGCCATCTGTACAGAGCTTTTCAAAACCAGCTTTTTGAAAACCTGTGATTGTTTGGGAAGAAAAATTGTGACAAATAAACATCCTGCTTTCAACTCCCCCAGTTACCAATTGCTGTCTTTCAGCACTGTAGTCCTCCCTGATGTGAAAGCCCCACAACAATTTTCCTTTAATATAATTTCATCAGAAATGTTTTCTTTATATGTGGGGGAAAAAAAATCTGCTTTTCTGTATTGTTCCAGAGAATGTCCAGTATGTTCTTGTGTTCCTGTGTTCACCATGTGCACTTTTTCTGGTACAATTATTGTGATGATGCACAGCTCTGTGTGCTCTTGTGGAAAAGGTTTATCAGAAAATGCTATTCAAGCAAAGGGAAGGAATCCCATTTAAAACTCACGGGCATTTTCCAGGCAGTTTTTCTGTTTGATTGGCATATTTAGTGTCCCAGGTATAGCATTGACCTTGTAAATTAGAAACGTGCTTTAACAGAAATGACCTAACAACACAGGGACTGGGGAAACATTCAGGCTGGCAGCAAATGTGGAGCAAGAGCTGCAGTTTTAGAAGAACTATGACATCCTAACACTATGACATTCTTGAAACAAACAGGCATTCTTAGGCATGGTCACACTATGATGAGCTGGGAATCATTCCCGTTACATTCTCCTTAAAATTCCTTTGCCTGATCTAAGATGAGGTGTGTTATATGTACCTTGCAGTACTGAAGCAATATTTTTCTTATCATCGGGTACTCTTACTGTATTTTCCCCTTAGATTTCGTAAAAATAGCCCTGAAGGACAAATTTTATTCCTCTCAAAATTACCCAGAGTCTTGGAGAGTCCCAAGCTTTTAAAAAAACCCTGAGGATTTTCTCCCTCTCCTTTCAACATTCACTTAGAATTCCACCTGCTGAAAAGAATCCCTGTCAGTGCACAGGGCAGTGCCAGCAGACAGTGTCAGGCTGCTGCAGCTCCTCTCCAAGGGTAGAGGATCAGGCCAGGCCAAGCTGAAAGTCCCTGCCAGTGACTTTGAGTTGCAGATATTTTTCCTTCTGATATTTTTCCTTCCTATTTTTCCTTTTGCCCACTGAAAAATGTGTGGTGATTGCTTGAGGCCCTAAATGCAGGCAGGGTTTCTCTCCTTGTGGAAAGCTCTGTGTGTGTGCAATTGCCTTGAGATGGGGACGCTTGAGATGGAGCCCACCTGGCCCAGGACCTGTGGCAATGTGGCCTGAGGAGCGCACAATCATCGCCTTCTTTCCTTTTTCTGCCTTTGTCCTTACCAGGTATTTTTTCCTGTTCTCCAGCTCTCCATTTTGTGTGGTGATAAACAGAGGTTTTCACCCAAAGTGCTTTTCCAGGCAACTGGAGAGAAAAACTGCAGGAACAGACTGGAGGCTCTGGTGATCCCAAAAATCATAGGATTAATCTTCATTTGTGATGGCTCCATGCATGCAGTGCTCAGAAAATGTAAAGACTCCCAGCAAATTTATATCATAGCTGTTTATTTTATTGTGCTTGTTCTTCAGCTGTCTAAAGCTGCATTGTTTTAACTGTTTAATAATTTAATTTGCTTTTCCTGCAGCTTCCTGCTTCTTCCTTGCAGCACATTTCTGGATAGGAAAAGGACTAAAGGAAAAGTGTTATGGAAGAATGTGTGACTGAACAAATTGACAGCTCAGAGAAGCAGCAATAAGCTGGGAGTAGATGTGGATCTCAAGGAAAGACAAAATATTGTGAGTAGATTGTTATGGAGACCATGACAAATTGCTTAGCAAGTCAGTAGACATTTGTAAGTTGTTAATTAGTGATGAAATAATTATTTTAAAGCAGAATGTAAATTTAATTGGTTTCTTTACAGAGTAGGAAAATTTAGAAGATGAAATACTTTTAAATGAGGCATTAAAGCTACAACAACGATTCTTCCCATCACCTTGGGATCTTGGGTATTAGATTCTGCCTTTCTTTCACAAACTGCTGGGTTCTGTCAGATGCAGTTTTGGCCCTGTTTTGATGTAGGACACCACAGATGCTTTGAATACACAGTCAGAAATAGGAAAGGGAAGTAATGGAAGGACTAATTTGTAACTTGATATTGCAAGGGAATACCTTGTGATATACTATAACCCTGTTAGTAAGTTAAATGAAATTTGACTCATGAAAATTGTGGTGTAAATCCATAGAGAAAATGAAAATCAAACCTGTCTTTGAAAATTTGAAATATCACATTTATTTCTCACTTCTTCCTGTTATTATTCACAATCTCATACTATCCTGAGAGAAAAAAAACAGAAAGAGAGGAGTTCTTCCCCAATTCTGGTTCTCCAGAATAACAGGAATCTTTCAAAGAAATCCTCTTCCTATGTGAACTTGAATACAATTTACAGCCCTTCAAAGAGTGAGGTATTTCTAAAAATAATTCAGTTAGAACTGGGCAGCCAGGCACTCTTCTGCTTGGCAGCTCTCTTGTGACTGATCTCTGCATAACTTCAGCAGTACAAGTGTAATAAGATTTATTTCAGGAAATGTATCTGTTTGTATTTATTGTGGCTCTTTAGGAGATCCCAGTGAATGTTACAGGTGAGGATATTATTGGAGGGAAAGGACCTTGTGGCTGCACAGCATGCTGTAAGTTCTAGCATGTTTTACTAACATTTGCATAAAAATATCCACAGCCAAAATCAATGTCCACATTTTTAAACAGTGATCCACATGCATCCCAACCTAATTTTTTTTTTTTGTAGTCATTCAAGCCAGTCATGTTTGCAAACTAGTTTTGCTGTTGGTTTTATTGACTGTTCCTCCAGAATTTTCCCTTGGCAAGTTTTTTATTGTTCCTTATATGCTAATCTATTAAAACTAGTGTGTGAACTTGGAGCATGAGGATGTGGCCTTGCTTTATGTTTTCTGGAGGAGGCAGCAGCCTGAGCACTGGTGGAAATCACACATGTATGGAGTGTCTCTGGGGACCTCCACCACAATGGCTGGGCACGGGCTGGCTCAGCAGTTTCAGCTTTTCCAGGAGTCCAGAGCCAGGGTTGTAGTTTTCTGCTTTATAGCACAACTTCTGCTGCCACAGACACAACAAAAAGAGAAAAGGCAATTGTGTTATTTGTGTGGGAAAAGTGGCTGAGCTGCATCTTCTCTCTGCCCTTATGCTGACAAAATTTTGTGAGATCTATCTTGAAATTAAAATGGGTCTGAATACACTCTTGAATTTTAACTTATTGTTTGATATTCTACTATAAAAACATATATTGGAGCTACCAAGTCATCATCATGCAGTTATCTTTTGTATTGTTGGAGTTCTCAGCTGAAACTTACAAGAAGAACAAACTGTATTTGGAGCTAATGGCTCTTTTTATCACTGTAAGTCACATAGAGCTGAACATCAGGTGCTTGGATAAAACCACACAGCTCACAGGTCTGCTCTCAGAAATGGAAGAACTAAAGAGCAATCTCATATCTCATTCTTTGAACCTAAGAAAGATAGCAAATTGTAAATTCTGGTCCCATGCCTCTTGTTTTTTAAAGTTTTAGAACAGCATTTCTCTCTTGCCTATGTCTTCTTCCAAAGGAAATTCGCTCTGAAGCGCTGCAGTGCTAATCTTCACCACACAGTCTGTCCAAGATGATTTCTGGTGCTTAAACACAACCTTGGAAATCCAGGTTAAATTGGTTCAAGTAAATGTGACTAAACAGTGCTATCAGATCCTTGCTGTGGTGCAAAGCTAAATTTATGCAATGCAATCTCTGTTACTTTTGAAATATTGAAATCTATGAATAGAATACTGACATGAAACCATAACAATTAAAATAGTCATGTGCAAGGTGTAAGGAATTTGTAACACTGCTACAGCTTGATAAAAAAGAGGAGATGGTCTCTTTGGAACAGTGAAATCTCTGTTTTACCTGAGGATTGTAACTGAACCAGGCTTACATTTCCTTTTAATATCAGTAAAGGACTGTTTAGCCATAGCTCTTTATTCCACTAATGTTTTCACTGAGGAATATTTGAGATTTCCTCATTCTTGCATATGTATGAATTTAGTGCCAGTCAAATCTCCAACAATACCAGACACAAAACATTTCATATACACTGACATGAATCGTTAACATGTTCAGTAATTTCAAAAAGGTCTTTTGAGCATCTTAATCCAGCTGTACCGATTGCTACTAGCTCCACCTAGTATATATTTGCATGAAGCTCCTTTAATGAAAAAATTCAAAAATAATTTGCAATTTTAGATGACCTAAAGGTAGTGGTTTCTTAATTTGAATTTTCTAAATAGAGGGAATTCAGTTGCTGTTGTGATGCCAAAATTGCAGGCACCTGATTACTGTCAGACTGTGACTGTCTTCACAGGGGTCTGAGGATGAGGGAAGAGATGAGGATCTGACTCCATGTTTCAGAAGGCTTGATTTATTATTTTATCATATATATTATATTAAAACTATTCTAAAAGAATAGAAGAAAGGATTTCATCAGAAGGCTAGCTAAGAATAGAATAAGAAAGAATGAATAACAAAGGCTTGTGGCTCGGACAGAGAGTCCAAGCCAGCTGACTGTGATTCGCCATTAATTAGAAACAACCAACATGGGCCAATCACAGATCCACCTGCTGCATTCCACAGCAGCAGATAATCAATGTTTGCATTTTGTTCTTGAGGCCTCTCAGCTTCTCAGGAGAAAAAATCCTAAGGAAAGGATTTTTCATAAAAGATGTCTGTGACATCAGACTGTAGAAGTTAATGAATAACAAGTTTTGTTATCTGTTGAAAATAAACAGATCTAAGAAGTTTTTTTTATTCCTACCTGAATGGAGACTCTGAAATCAGAATAGAAAAAGAATTAAAACAGAAATTACGTTACTTGCAGGATTCTGTGAAAATCAGTATTGAATTAGGCTGGTCCTTTGATTTGTTTCATTCCTGGCCCTGTTAGCAGGAAAAGGACTTTTCCTCTTGGTATGGGTGATGCCCATTGCCAATTTCCATAGTGTAATTCCTTCCTTGCAGCATGCCTGGGAGTCCACTGCTTCTGCTGTGTGGCTGATGAGGCCAGTGCTCCAGGAGGGGACACACTCACACATAGTGCTCCAGGAGGGGACACACTCACACGCATAGTGCTCCAGGAGGGGACACACTCACACATAGTGCTCCAGGAGGGGACACACTCACACGCATAGTGCTGCAGGAGGGGACACACTCACACATAATGCTCCAGGAGGGGACACACACACACACAGTGCTCCCTGGAGGAGCTGCCTTTTGTGAGGGGAAGCTGGAGTACAGAGAAGTTTAAGGACAGCAGAGTGAAGAGAAGTCAATATTTTGTCAATTGACTTAATAAAAATAACATTATAAATATTACCAGAGAAGAAAGTGAAAAAGTGTCATGTAGTTTAGTGGGAATAAGCATTTACTCTGTGCAATCATTACTTAATTAACAGATTTAGGAAAATGCCCATTTTGTGTATGCTACTGTAGTTCCACTCACAGTGTGAAGTGAAGGAACTGTAGGCTTTGAAATGTCAATTAAAGTTTTCAATTAGTGTGCATAGATGAGAAATGGGTGTTTATTAGTCATAAAATAACACATTAATGATTCTCTGATGATACTGAGAGATCTCTTTGTATCAGAGGGTGTAATATTCTAGTCAGTAATTCCACCTTCACAGGGCTCAGAAATACAATGTATCTTTCTGGAGGCTCCTGTCCCTGTCCATTGACAATTTAGGAAGCCCAAGTATGTGACTCAGTCTTACTGGTTCATTTTAGGATGGTGAAACTTAAGAGCTCAGGGAGGTAAGTCCTCTGCTCTCCATGATGCAGATCCTTAAATACTGTTAAGCTATCAGATAGATTTTAAAGTGAAGATTGAGGCCAAACTTCTGGTTAGGGTGTCTACCATGGCAAACCTGGATCTCCTGTTCAGCAGCCTGCTCCCTGCTTGGGTATGGGTATGGAGTTAAGCAGCCCTACACTTTAGAATCCTTTGCACTTTTCCTGGGCTCAGTTTAAAGCTTTTCTTTTTGCTTTCTCTTTGTTTTTCTCTTTGCTTTCAACTTCTGTTTCCCTCATTTCTTGATGATGGAGTTGTGCCACATCATTAACTGTAAGAAGCATGTCTGCAAATGTTCAAAGAATGATGGATGTTGTTATGCTGTCACCACAGTCATGTTGAGGAGGCCACCTTTAATATATTATTGATGCCCTAAACCATTATTTTTAATAGCATTGTGCACTAGGAGAATGCTGCCAGTGGAATGGAAGCACAGATGAAGAGTTCTGGAGCAATAATCCAGTAGGAAGTCAGTCTCAGGAGCATCTCTGGTTGAACATGTGCACTCTTTTACTTAGAGCCATTAACTGTGGAGGAAGGATTTACTGCTGGAAATGTAGGATAATTTGACAACTTGTAATTAATTTTTATATTGGTAAATATTACATGAATAGAACTTGACATGGTAAATGTTAGCGCTTTGTCAGACTTGGCTAAATGAATTCCCTGTGGTAGTCTGGCATCAGACATTGTAGGCACATGGCTTTGTAAGTGGTTCATGCATTATTTCCTCCTTTGCCAGTATTTTTGGTTTGGATTTTAGTTTGTTTTTCTTTTTCCTCACCCATAAGTCTGAAAAGTTAATGTCTTTTCTTACTTACAGTTTCTGTAGGTAATTTCAAAACTAGAGTTACATTATGCCACCAAATAACTAAGCTTTATGTCCTAGGAATGAACCAATTTTTAGTACTTGAAAGTATAAATTTCCAAACATCTTCCTTGGCTGCATAAGGTTGGAGTGGGTCTGTGCCCTAGGGAGGGATTCATGATGTGCTGCTTCCACACTGACATCTCAAAACCTGCCAGAGGTCCAAAGGGGAGGCAGATAATCCCCTGAGATGGTGAAAAATATCATAAAAGAGATGTGCTGAAATTTGCATTTTAGTGTCCAAATTAAGGCTTCTGTGGTCTTATTTAGCTCATCTCCTACAAAGTGAAAACAGTGTTGAACATGGTTATTTCCATTCATATGTTGTAAATACAGTCAAAGAAATTCTGCAGCCTGACATTTCCCAGAGGAAATGAATCTGTTTCTCTCTTGTTTTGTGTTTTTAAGGAGAATCTCAGTGCTCTGCCTGGAGCTTTTCCTGTCAGAGGAGATCTCTCCCAAAGGGCCCCCAGCTGTCTGGGGCTCTGTGTCTGTGCATGAAAGGCCAAGGAAATGGGATATGACAGACTCTGATGCTTGAGCTAAAAAAATCCGAAAACCTAGCAAACTCCAGCAGTGAGAAAGGGTGCCAGAGGACAATTTTAGGCCAGGCTGGAGAATTTTGCACATCATGGACTCTAATAACTCCTACAAACAGAGCAAGAGGGAATTCCTGAAAGAACATGATAAAAGAAGCAGGTGAATGTCAATGTTGATGTTGCTTTTCTGTCAAATTTGGCAGGGCAGAAGGCAGGTGTTAGCACAGGGCTGGGTTATTCAGCTCAGGCTCAGGATGTGTTTTCTTCATGAAATTTCTTCTTCTTTCTTCTTCTATGCCTCTGTTTCTTGGGCTGCCTTGTGATTACACCTGACCCTTTCCAAAGCCTCAGCACAAACCAGTGCCTCCCTCAGAGTTCCCTTCTGTGCCATCTCCTCCTCCAGCCAGGGAGGTGCCAGCTCTGCCCTCTGGTTCCAGCCCACCTTTCTCCACATTGGATTAATGGCTTGGTCAAGGCTGGGGATTTTTCATCCCATGGGACAGATCAAAGATTTAGTGCAGAACTCACTCAATTTCCTAAATAAGAAGATAAGTGTTTTTCTGCTGGTCGCTGCAGGTAAAGAGTTAATTTTACCTCTGAAAGTCTTACCATTCACCTGTAAATCTGCTGTGGTTCCCTGGGCTCTCTTCAGTTGCTTATAGTTTTTATATTATATATGATACCATCTATTTCAAGTTTATATTATATATTATACCATCTATTAAAAATATTATATATTATACCATCTATTATACCATATTTTTTTCCTTGTCCTGCAAGGAAAAAAAAAACAGCAAGAAAATATTTTATAGGTATTTTATATATAAAATACAGAATTGTAAATCATGCTGCTACTTTTTTCTTTTTTCATGCTTATCAATAAGCACAATATTTGTAACTTATTTCCTTTTATTTCCCATCCTGAAGCTCAGTCCCAGCAGCTTTGTTGTAGATGAGAAGTGAAATTAGAGCAAAGTTCTTGGTGGCTGAAAAAGAACAGAAAATTCTGTAAATAATAGCTCCTTATTGACTGAAGTCAAGAGGCAATTTCAAGAAGTCTCTGATGTTCCTAATTAGCTGTGTCCTTTACAAACCTGCCCCGGGAAGCTAAAGGCAAACCATGTAAAAGGAAAACAGCTGAAAATCCTTGTGAGTCTCCAGTCCTCAAAAAGAAAGCAATCTTCATTCCTTCACCACTGACCCACTACTCTCATTTTCTGTGGGCTTCTATATAAAATTATGAAATATTAATTATAACTCTTATCCACTAAGAGAGTGACTTGTTCCCAGAGCAATGAATGGATTTTTTTTGTTGTGTTTTTTTAAATTTTTTTTTTTGTTAGGATGATGAAGGAGGATGTTAGGATGATGACTTTGACTGAAAGTATCAGCCAAGTTGTAGGGATTTGAATGAGTGACATCAGTTATAAAACATCTCTTTTACATGTCTTTAATTCTGAAATGTTTATTTTTTTTCATAGTTATTCTGTGGTTTTTTGCACATTATTTTCTATTTTTATCCATGGCATGAAGTGTTACTGGTTATCTTTTCACCTGTAAACTCTGCTAGTACAGAGCTATACATTGAAACTGGCATTGTAGCTGCAAGAGTGTGCTGGATTTACATCTGTCACCTTGCCTGAGCTGTTTGGGTTAGGAAGCAACAGCTTGAGAGGTGTAGATTATTTTAGTCTTCCTTTCCTGCAGAGCAATGTCACTCCAGGGACTTCTCTGGACCTTTCTGACGGAAGATTTGCCTGAGAGGTGGTGTGGTATTGAAACAGGATTCTTGATTCATACTTGGAGCTTGCAATACATAATATCTGAATATTCAAATTCTGTTTTTTTTTTTTTTTTTTCCTTTGAAAAGGGCTTTAATTTTGGAGAAATACTTTTGGTGATTGGGCAAAACTGCTTCTCCTTCCACTAGTCCTTTGACATGTGTAAGAAAACAAATGGACAGAATATAGTCTAGGAAGAAGCTGCTCCTGTCACTCATTGTCTATCACAGCTTTTGCCTTTTTTCCTTGTATTTTGTTTTTTGCCATTTGTCATTTCCTATGAAAATTGGCTTAGTATAGCCTATACAGCCCTTCCTCAGATTCATAACATTTAACAATTATGGGAAAGCATACTGAATATCACCTTTGTGTGATTGCATTAAAGAGCTGCTTTAAAGCCAATAGTCTTTTGATAGTAAGAGAGCAAAGTAAAGCATGTCTGTTTGGGGAAAAACACCATATTTATGTAACTGTCATTAATCATGCAGGAAATAATGGGCTGTGAGGAACTAATGAAAAATGTTTTGGAGATGCTTTGTATACAAATGAAAAGGTTTGCATGATAACACAAAGATAATGCTAATTTCATAAAACGTCTCACAGTCTGAATAAATAGTCATGAATCAGCTGCAGTGCTGAGCAAAGGCAATAACCACACAAACCCTTCTCATCAGATACTGAGAACTGATTTCTTTATTTGACTTTTAGAATCTTAACATCTGTAATAATTTTGTGGAGTCATAGAAAAATGTGTATGGAAAGAATTGCCAGGTGTCTAGTCAATGAACTTGGGGCTTGTGGTCAGATAATTAAATATTGTTTTAAAAAGTAGTAACAAAACCAAACCTAAGGAGAACAGGGAAAACATTGGGGCACAGTGTGTCTGAGGTGACCTTTTAAATCCAGGGAAGAGAGCAGGAAAAGCCATCATCAAGCAAAACCCAAACAACCTGTTCTGCCAGTTGATGGGGGTGATTTAGAGAACACAGACACCAATGGAAAGAATGATCTTATTTTGCTATGAATATAAAGGTAACTCAAAACTAAAATGATACATTGAATAAAACTACGTGCTTGGCTTTAGCAACAAGCAAAAGTAAACAAGGGAATGCACCTAATCATTGCTGTATGAGAGAAAGGAAAGAATAGGGTGTAAGAAAGATAAATCACCAATTGCCCAAACATTCCACCATGATCCGGAGTCCGTGTTCTCTGAGGAGCCCCATTTTGCAGTGAGGACCTGGAGAACCCTTCCCAGCAATTGGGAAAATCTTGCACAGTCTGTCCACCCACAGGTGAGAACTCCAAATTCACCCTGAAAGTTGATCCAGCTTTTATTAGGAAGTTGAAGTGACCTGATTATATTTTTAGCACAGAAGCTCCTGGATCTGATGGCACACTTCCCAACCAGGCCTTGGCTGGGAGGGTTTTCCCCTAAAATACCCTCCAAACAAGCCTCAATTCATGTCAGTTGGGAAAGTTTTTTTAAATTATACATTTCTTGCAGATAACTACACAAGGTTATACAGAGCTAGCATAAGCATCTTTGTCATCTCATTTTGGCTAATTAATACTGATGGTGTTAATCACACAGGATTCATGGGCACTCTGGCTGGGGCTTGCTGCTCAGGTCTCAGCCACTGCACAGTGTGGTGGTCAAAAAAGAGGAGATAAAAATCAGTGATCAAAAGAGTTATTCCTTCCTACTTGCTGCCTTTGGGCAAAAGGAATTCTACTGTTCTTAATGTTAGAAATTTTGTAGTTGTTTTATTTCTTTTGCCTTGCATCTATCTATTCTTGTGCATGGCCCTTCCCTGTTGTGTGCCATCTGTCCTGAGCATGGAGAGCTGCTCATTCCTGCAGCCTGTCCCCTAATGGCGTTGGGACAGTGTCCTCTCCTCCTGCTGCTCCTCAGGCTCTGCAGGCCCAACTCTGCCATCTCTCTGCCCTCCCCAATCCTCTGTGCATGTCCTGTATGGGAACATTTCCTTCCCACCAGGAGCAATCCTGGAGCTGTGTGTGTGTATGGCACATGCATGGGCTGTAGAGTTATATGCGGTGTTTTGTAGCAAGCCATCAGAGAGATTCATGCCTTCAGCATTTGGCTTTGACACAGATCTAAGGGACAAGTGTTTCCCCAAACACAAACATTCCTTTCTCCTTCCAGCCCATGCACACAGCCCTGTCCATGGTGCTGAATGTACCTGCAGCAGGAAAAGCCATTCCTTGCCCCTGGAGCCAGGACAGTGTCCCTGCAGTGCTGGCATGGCATTCCAGAAGCTCCATTTGATATCACCTCTGTGATGTGCAGGACCATGACTCTGAAATATGATGATATTTTATAACTATAAAGTCACTCTACCTCCTGGTCACTGAAGTTCTTCCATGGAGAGGAGTGTCTGAAGGAAAAAGGGATTTTTCAGAAATACCTGTATGTGTTCTGGTTTCACTTGAGCAGTGCAGTGGTACCTTTTGCAATTTTAATTTCTGTTCTGAGGATGTTAATTGCACCTGGAGTTGCATCCAGCACTGAGTTGTTACGTGCTCATAAATATTCTGGAACTGCCAATGTTGCTTAGATGTTTCTGGAACCTTCTCAAGAATACCCATCTAATAACAATTTCCTTGGATGGAAGTACTTTCAGAAGCCTGCCAGAGTCTGTTTAATGGGAAAGATTTAATAACATGGAGCAATTGGTGAGGCAGACAAATTAACAATGTGCATTAATTTCTATTTGCATGCCAAGTATGTGCCAACGTTAAAATCCCTTAACAATAAGCTTGTTTTTCCACCTCCATAAAGCCAATTATTACCCACATTATGTTGCACTGAACTCTCAGTTCCCAGACAACTTTACACTTGCTCAATGCTTCTGTTACTTAAACATCTGAAAATTACTGATAATTTGTGCTGGGGAGGGGAAAGAAAGGAAAATATCTGATTATATACAAAACTTTTGAACTTATAGTGTAGTAACATTGAGTAATACATGAAAATAGTGTCTGACAACTCTAAACAAAACCAGTGTTGCTGTGATCTTAACCAGGAGTAAAATTTTATCACAGCACCAAATTTTCCTAAGAAGAAGTGAAGCAAGTTCATAATTGTAAATTCAATTGTTTAAACTTGTTTGGCTGCTAAAATTTTTGGATTAGGAATCAAGGGAGAACAAGTAGAGCATCAGGAAAGTAAATTCCTTTGAGCTGTTTGCCATGAGATTAGAAGAGAGGTCATGGAACAGGGGAAAGTAAGCATACAGAGTAGTGCTGTGCTACCTTATAAAACTGATGTTTTCAAAACCTGGTAAATCCAGCAGCTGCTTCCATCTACAGGTGTATGATATTTTAGTTTAGACAATAAATTTGCTTGTAGCTTCTAAGTGTCCTTTACAGAAGTTTATGTCACTAAGAATGCTCTTGATTTTCAGGGATTTCTTCCTGTTGTTTCCACAAGAGTAAATTATTTAGCAGCTTACCTTCAGGGTAGCTGAAAGGGCAGAGGTAAGTTCATCCATCAGGCACGTGATGCTTTGCAGATATATGTAAAGAACCTTGGTGGCATTTCTGTGGCACAGCTGTACTGTAGCAGGAGTGCTGCTCTGCTGGCCAGGAACAGAATGGGGCATTGACCCACCTCTTTCCCAAGCACCACTGAAGCTTTTCTGGGTGCTCTGGAGCAGAGTACTCCCTGTAGTGCCAGATTTTAGGGAAGTTTTTACCTGTCCTTTGTCAGGGCTGCTGTTGACAGAGCACCTCAGATCACCTCTCTGTCTGCCTTTTCTGCCTTTTGCCTGGGGCTGTGGCTGCTGAGGTCTTTGGGGATTCTCCTGCCACGAACAGGCAGAGTTCAGACACATCCCTGGGGGCCTGAATTTGCCCTTTTCACGATGAACTGGGAATAAAGTCCTGCTTTTTGCTTTTGAATATCACAAGAAATGCTGGATCTCATGGTGCCAGGGCACATCAGCCTCCTTCCTTCTATGCAGGGCTCCTCTGGGTGTCTGAGCAGCTCTGCCTGTGTGCAGTGGGGCCAGACTGGCCCCCAAGCAAGCCTCAGGGCAGGGCTTGTGCTTCACCTTTTCAGGTGTCCCCTTTGGTTGGCTCAGAGCCTGTGTGTGTGTGCTGAGCACAGCCAAGCTGTCATGGGGCATCCTCAGAACCCAGCCCCTTCTGCCTTTTTGTTTAAATTGGCTCCAGACACTTCAGCTGATATAATTTCAAACTAAAACTGCAACTGGCATCCAGCTCCTCATTTCTGTCATTTTCAGCAACTCTCTACCAGTTACAGCTACAAGTTTGGCATTGTATTTATTGTATTTCCTCTGATTGATTTATTCTAGGAGGAAGCAATCCCTGAAGCCCACTTTCCCTCTCTATGCTATAACTGGATTACAAACTTAGGCAAAGCATCCTCCCTCAGCCTTTTCCTCCATTGGAAACAAAGCTCAAACCCTAGATCACCTTGCTGATTATTCTACAGCTTAGAGCAGTGATTTTTCAATTTTCTTTACAGTTTTCTCTAGAACACTAACTTAATTTTTTTGCCTTCTGCAGGCACTTCTTGTTATGCATTTGAACTCCACAGGTCTTTTAACATTCACCCTATGGAAATAGTTTAGCCCTACAGTTGAGAATTATTTCTGCTTGAAATTTTGTTTGCAAGGTTATTTTTCTTTTTTGCACATTCTATTTCTTGTTTCAGAGGTGTCAGTGATATATCTTCCATTTTTTCTTTTGCAAAAAAAAATCTTTAAAAAAAGATTTGCGGGGATATTTTTTGGAAGAAGTTTGTTTGTGTTCAGCCATCTTATTCAATGCACTTTCTCAACTGAGATAAGGAGCTTTTTGCTGTGGCAAATCCAAACTGGATGGGAACTTCTGTGTTCAGAATCACTATGTTCAGTGGTTAAGTAACTGTAGGAAATCCGAAAGGATGTTATGGATTTTGTGGTACTGAATGTGTAGCCAGAATCTAATCTGGTCTTCTAAAGGTGTCATCAGTAGATAAGGGCAAAGTGGAAAAATACTAAGTTGATGAATCATATTTGAAACGGAAATAAAGCTGAAATATCAGCTTTATACACAACCCCCCACCTTCACACATACAAAAATGCTTTAACTCAGAAGAACATCCAGGTCTTTGCTCCTGTTGCCAGAGAAGAGTAGTTTGGGACTGATCTGGGTCAGGTAAAACCCTTGTGCCAAAGACCATCCTTGAAATCTTTCACACTTGAGCATTTCTATTGCTCCTATAATTCTCAATATACATTTATTCCTTTATCTTTGTACAACACTAATAATGATATTATATCTCCTATTATACCCTAAGAACAAAAATTATCCTTCTCTGGCTGACTTGGGAAGCTTATTTACTCTCCAAGGGTTCTTGGAACTCAAAGCCAGAGGTTTGCTCTCCAGCAGTTTTAATGAGGGATCGTGGATAGCAACTCATTGTCAGGCTTTGCAGCCACATTTAATCCTTATTTTACTCTTCTCTCTAAGTTGTAGACACATTGGAAAGATATCTCTAGCATTTGTTTGGATAAATGGGCAGATGTTCAGCTGCAGTGAATTGGCACAGTTTTGTTTCAATGGGTGCATTTACCCTGTGTGAATGTTGAGCTCCAATAATTAGCTTAAACCATGTCTAAGTGTTAGGGTAACGTTGGCTTTGGTTTCCTTGCAGAAAATTGAATTTCTGTTAGGTGAAATATTAATGGCAAAAGTGCTCCAAATAGTATAAATAGGAATTTGAGTCTGCTTATATAGACCTGACATAAATTCCTTATGTAAATTACATCTGTCTACTAAGGGAGTAGATAAAGTACTGTGTGACCCTGAACACAGTGCAGATGGCATGTTACAGACAACAACTATTTGAAATATCAGTTCTGGTCAAAAACATTGCAGGCAGAACATATGCTGAGCTGTGTTCCAGTAAAATTCTGGGTAAGAAGCCTAGAGAGAAAGTTTGCAAGGAATCAGGAGCCGTAGCATTTCTCCAGGATGGTGAGACCATTCATTAATCTGCATTGGGAATGTGCCTGGGACTGTTCCTTCAGGGGATTGTGCAAGCAGATGTTCTGCCCATGAGCAATGCTTCATACCCTGCCAACACTGGAACAGACTGGGAGAAGGAAGGAGCAGGCTGGGGTCAATGTGCTGGGACAGGCTGTTGGAAATACAGGACTCCCCTGGACACAGTAATACATGTAGCTTAGCAGACTAGACATAATATCCTCTTTATTGTCTGAAGAATTAATAGTCCACAGCATGTCACAGCATTTCCTCAGCTTGGGAAAGTCTGCCCAGAGAAATTGCTCTTATCCCCTTACAGCAGCAAGATGAAAATCAAACCATTTGCTCAAACTGCAGCCCTTAAAAATTACAATCCAAAGTGATACAGGTTAATGGGCAGTAGAAAAACATTGAGAATACCAAGAATTTCAAACCAGCTTATAGAAAGCACAAGAAAATGTGGTCCAGGATAGGGAAGGGTGAATGGTTGTGCTTGCAGCCCACAAAGAGAAATGCATCCTGGGCTGATCCCACATTGTAGGCAGCAGGTTGAGAGGGCATTCTGCCCCTCTACTCCACTGAGGTGAGATCCCACCTGCTCTGGGGCCCCAGCACAGGAGGATCTGGAGCTGTTGGAGTGAGTCCAGAGGAGGTCATGGAAATGCTCCAAGGGCTGGAGCCCCTCTGGAGCCAGGCTGGGAGAGCTGGGGGTGCTCACCTGGAGAGGAGAAGGCTCCAGGGAGAGCTCAGAGCCCCTGGCAGGGCCTGAAGGGGCTCCAGGAGAGCTGGAAAGGGACTGGGGACAAGGGATGGAGGGACAGGACACAGGGAATGGCTTCCAGTGCCAGAGGGCAGGGCTGGATGGGATATTGGGAATCAGGAATTGTTCCCTGGCAGGGTGGGCAGGCCCTGGCACAGGGTGCCCAGAGCAGCTGTGGCTGCCCCTGGATCCCTGGCAGTGCCCAAGGCCAGGTTGGACTTTGGGACTTGGAGCAGCCTGGGATGGTGGAAGGTGTCCCTGCCCATGGCAGGGCAGAGGAACTGTATGGGTTTAAGGTCCCTTCCAACCCAAACTCTCTATGATCCTGTGATATTGTCCACCTGATTTGGATTTGCCTGACCCGCCCCCCCCCCCCCCCCCCCAGGAAAGCTGTCAGAACTAAGCACCTGTCTGAGGGGAGTTCCTATCAGGGCTCTTTTTGGCACCTTTAGCACAGACAAAGTTTGGGAAGGCAGCCCAGGCATCAGGAGCCTGTGGACAAAAGGAACAGCAGGGTGTAAATCCATACCTGCACATCTGTGCATGTCTGCCTGGCTGGAAAGCTGAGGTTTGTGTGCTGCTGCTGCCCTGCCACCAGGTAGGCTAAAGATGGGTCCTCTCTATAAGGATTTTAAGGAGGTGAGGTATTTTCATGTGGCTGCTGCATTAAAACTCTGTCTCATAATATGGACAATGAATGCTGTCTTGAATCCTCTAAAAATCAAACCACTTACCATAAGGTGGTTTTTCTAGTGTTTATTTTTAATCCACATTAAGAAAATTTCATCCTGATTGCAGGTAGTTTCAGCCTCCCACAGTTTCAACTTTTCCTGCTATTTTTGACTGGAAAGGTACCTAATCTGAAGTTATTTTCCCATGGAATCTGTCATAATGTGTTTCAAACCTGTTGTAAACCATAATCAAGTAATCTCTGATTGTTCTTGAATAAGTCAAACAGCTTGACCTTCTCAGAAGTTTCAGCGTGCTGATTTCCAAAGTTTTCCATGTTTCACACGCTTTTTAAAATTATTAGTATTATTTTTTTTCTAAAGCACACACCAGAAAGGGGGCACAGGACTTCATAATACCTTTTGCAGAAGTAATACACTTTTTTTAACCAATCTGCTGTTGCTCTGATTATATTTTAAATAAAATCAGTTTGAGTGTTGTTCTGCAAGGTAATTACTGATTCACATCTGGCAAGGCTCCTAAAGACTCCTCAGGGTATGGATTCTGTTTTATGGGGTGCAGGATCTTTCTTTTATTAGCACACAATGAAGTTAATCACTGCCTAATACTCATTTAAATGTTGACATTTGTCCTCTCACTTATCCTCATGGCTTATTTCTGCTTTGTAAAACTTCCTTTTTAGGGGGTTATGGTCCCAATTAATGAAACACCAAAATTAGGAAGCTGAGATCTTTGGAGCTCCAGGTTTTAGTGTGCAGGAGACCAATAGGATGTGTTGTTGCTGGGTTAGAAGGAGCTGGGTATCTAACAGACACTTTTAGAAAATACAGGCAAGAAGGGATCATGGACAGAATAAGTATCAAAAAAGAAAGAAGAGAAGAACAGCTGCCTCTAAAGTCCTTTCTGCTGGCATTTCTGCAGAAGGAGATGCAGGAGGTGAATTACAACAAGGGTGAGATGGGCAGGAGGAAGAGGCTTAGGTAGTAAGAAAAGGCAACTCCTTGGGGTTTGGGGGGTTCTTTGCTGTAGGCCAGGGAGCTGAGTACCACAGGGTTTCTGAGAGGCAGGGCAAGGATGCTGGGGGCTGTGCATCAACAATCAAGGCTGGAGAAAATGAAAAAGGTTATGGCAGTACAAATTGTTGCAATAATTTCATGCTTGCTCTGGAGAAGTTCATATGCAAGTCTTTTCTAGGAGAAAAGGACCCATTTTACTTATAGGTTACAGAAGGACACGAACACAAATATGTCTCTTTTTTGGTAAAATATTCAAAATTTTTTATATTTCATAAGAGTTTTATGTTTTTAGTGAGAGCATTTAGTATTTGGAGGAAATTAGTATTTGAAAGTAAAGGCAAGTTAAGTTTCAGCTAAAAATTAGTTTTGACAGTTTTTTTGGAATACTAAATAATTCTTTCATATCATCATTGCCTTCTCAGAACAAAGATTAAGTAATAGAAAAGGCTTGTAGAAGCATAAATTTTTCTCTCCTTTTTGGGGGCAGATTTTTTGCTAGCAAGAGTCCCTGGAATCATCAGCTTGTCTGCCCTGAGGTGAATTCTTACACAAAGAAGTCAGCAGGATTGGGTAGACTCAGTGGTCCAGAAAAGCTATTAGTCAGAGAAGATAGCTTGATTATATTTGTCAGCTTCAATACACTTGTGAAAAGTGTTGGAAATGGAAGAAAATGGGATGTTTATATTCTTTGCATACCAGAATGCCAGGAGCTGTTGCTTGGTGTTATCTCCAAAGACGATTGGGAGAGAATGTCTGAAAAAAGGAACCTTTGAGGCTCCCTGGAGCAGCATTTTCCAGCTAAAAAACGTTGCCATGTTGAGTGTCTCATGTGAAATAACTCTCCTGCAATCACAGGCAGGGTGAGCTGGGTGTGTCCCAGTGCCCCAGGCAAAGACATGGAGAGCTCAGCCTTTAAACAGAAAACAGGAGCCACCTTCCCTGTGTGCTGGCACCTGCATATTCCAGCGGTAACACACAATGTCCAGATGTTGTGGCCGTCATTTAATCACAGAGTGAGGGTTTCTGTGTTCATAGACAGGGAAAGCAGGGAAGCAGTAGGCTGGGAGAAGAAGTCACCTTGTATCAGTCTCCAAAGCAGAGCCCCAGCAGCCTGTGCCTGTTCAGGTCACCTCAGCCCAGGAAGGGCAGCTGGCTCCAGCCCACAGCTCAGGTAACTTTGTGCTGCCCCAAACTGCCTGCACAGTCCTTGAGCAAATCTTCATCATTTCCCCTAAACCAAATTTTTCTTCTTTGATCCCCTTCAGGTCTTGGCACCTGGCCATTGGTGTGCAGCCCTCCTGGGTCTCCTGTATTATCCTGCATCCCAGGTCTAAGGCCACATTTATCATCTTGCTCATTTCTGTCTGCTCTGCATCCTTGCCCTGGTTTTCCTGGTCTCAGCACAATTCCTGCTCCTGTTTCTCTGTGCCACATCGTTAGGCTGGCACTGTTAATGCTCCTTGTGCACAGCAGAACTGCTCACTAGCACTGCCCATTTCAAAGTTATGGTTGCACCACACGATTATACAACGCAAGCAAAGCATAAAAAGCTACTTAGTCATTAAAAAATTGCTGTTACAGCTAAAGGAACTGAAATAATGCTCCAGGCAGGCCTGGAAAAACCTGGAGAAAGCAAATTTGTGTCATCAGGCCTTGCAGTGACACTGTGGCTAGGGATTGCTGATGGCATTACTGTATGTGGGGTAAGAGGCTCCCTTCCCTCTGGGCATCTCCATCAGGAACCATTCCCATGGCTGTTGTTGTTTAAGAAAGAGAAGCTCTTTCCCCTTTGGTAAGTCCCTTCCCTCTGAGTGCTGGAGAATCTTGCATCTCTCAAGGTTTGCAACAAGAGATCTTCCCAGTTTTTGTGCATCATATAAAACAGGGACTCTTACAGTGTTTTTGGTAAAGAAAGATCAACCTTTTGCCACTGATCTTTATAATGTTCAAAATGGGGAGCATCACTCCATTAAACCTTACAAAACAGGAGCAGCATAAGCTGCCTGCTATGTACTCAGTGAACTGGACAACAAAATATTTGCTCCTTCAGCTCTTTCCTCCTTTTTTCCCACAGCTATCACTGATAAACTTTTCCCTGGTCCTGGGACCATGATGGACACTTCTCTGGTTGCACAAGAGTTTTACAGATCCTAGGGCAGTGCAGAGGTTTGTTATAGCATTACCTATGTGTGTGCTTACAGTGCACAGCCACCAAACCAATAATTTGCTGTAACTGTTTCTTTTAGAGGGAAATGCTTGTAAATCCCACAGGCCTGTGAGGTGTCCACAGCCCCCAGGGTAGGTGAGAAGTTTCCTTGTGTGGAAGTTCAGTGTCCTGCACAGAGTAAGGAGTTTTGGGTTCCAAACTTGGCCAGTCTTTCAAAAGCTCCTGCCCCTTGGGCAGAACATAGTAAATCTAGATAAATATATATATTACAGGTATGTATATTACATCCTGCCAGCCTGAATGAGATCAGAAATGAGCTCAACAAGATGCGCAGCTACAGAAACCAGCAACTACCTGTAAACATTTTTGTCAGTCCAGAATGAGTCTGCAAATTCTTTGTTTTGGGAAATGCATTTGTTTTACCTCAGCAGAAAAGGATGTCTTAAATCAATGTGATGCTTTAATTCTACTGTGAGTCTAACTGGAGATTTGATTTCAAGATCTCCCTTAAAATGCAAGTTGGTTAGAGACAGCTTTAATTACCAATACCTAGCAGGTAGGAAATTATGAACTTGGATGCGAGTATAATGATGTTGACAAAAATCAGGTTATTTTTTTCAAAATGAAAGGCAATGTTATGTTATCAGCTGGCTCTTTTTACCTGACATGGGGAGAAGAAAAAATAATACCTTTGTCTTTATATGAGCCATAGAGCTACTGAAAGATAAATGAAGAAAGAAGGGAATTTTACTGCTTGGGTTTTTTCCCCAGATTTGCATTTTTTAATGTTCTGTTATGGTTGAACTTAAACTGGCTTTTATTGCTCATGGGATTGCCCTCAAAACATCAATTTAATCCAGCACTGATTTTACATCTGTCCATCTGTGTGATTTCTTTAAGTCATGAGCCAAATTGAGGCCAACACATGAATCATAAACAGCAATGCTTTTAATTCTGATCTTCATTTGCCTCCAGTTTCATGTGGTCTTAGCCCTCTACAAGCACTCTGCCATCTATATATTTCAGAGAAAATGCTATAAATCTGTGATGGATGATTTGCAGCAAACAAATCTTTGCAAACTAATAGCTTGACAGCAGATAGATCTCAAATAGTGCAGCCATAGTTAATGGCCAGAGCCTGGGAACAGTCAGGAGGAATATTGCTCCATTTCAACAATGGATGAGACGATCATCAAGTAAATCAGATCTCAATAAACAAGAAGCTGCTTAAAAGCCTCATAAACAATGCATGAATGAGAAGAAGATTGCTGTGGAGCAAACAATTAACCAGAGACAGAGCTGAAAAGTAGTTAATGACACAGGCATAATAATCACGACTTCTAATGACAACAAAATGGGGAAGACAATACTGTCTTCCCATGGAGCAAGGCATTCTGGCATGGAAATGTTTAAAATTCATACTGTATTATTTTAATACACAGTTTTTAGAATGGAGTCTAGCTGTGCAAGGATCCTTCTCTGCTGTTATGATAGCAAAAAAATCAAAAAAACCAAAAAAACACCAAAAAAACCCCCCCAAACCAAAAAAACCCAACCCCCCGCCCCAAAAAAACCAACCCAAAAAACCAAAAAAACACCCCAAAATTCTAATTTCAAAAGCTGCAAACCCTCCCCACCTCCAAGCCTCATTCATTTACCAGAACTGTGGAAAGGTAAATCCCCAGTGACTGGCTTTCTCATGACCTCTTTTCTATCCAATATACTGGGTTTTTTGCATATCTCCTTAGTTTTATTTTATAAACATGAAGTTTAACTTAAAGAAAAATACATGTGCTTGTTTCAAACATAGCTAAGAAGGGTTTTTCATGAGACAGGAATATCAATAACAGCTTTAAATGCGGATAGCTTGGAATGCTGTATGGAAATTCATGCATATCCTTCAAAGGAAATGGTATGTGAATCAACAATAACAATAATAACAACAGTAGTAATAACAATAATAACTACAATAAAACCTATAATAATATAACTTTTGTTGTAGTTACTGTTATTTCATATATTGTTCTGTGAGGGAGAAATGGCTTTTCTGGCTCCTAGAGGTGTGCTCCTGGTGCTGGTGTGTACAGTGATTTGACTGAAAAAGAATGTGCTAAAAAAATAGTTGGCTTTTAAAAAATAAATTACAGAGAAATTGGAAATACAGGTAGATTCCCATAGAGGGGAAAATGGAATTTTCAAATCTCAATTGGCTGAAGCAGAAAGATGTCTTCAAGAAAAATTAGATCTTTTTGTAAGCCAGTCACCCTCTCTGGAAATGGCCAGTAAAATTGACAAATCAGCCCATTATGAGGATTCTGAGACTTGGGATGGGGATGTCTGGGATTATAGTGGTGAGAATTTTATTGCCAGCTCTGACATTTTCCCTGACTCTTTCCCTTTTTGGCTATTCCTTAAGACTGAAGTTACTAATGAGGGTGAGTATGGCAGTGCATACAACTCCTTGGTGTCCTGCAGAACTGGCTGAACTGCAGGATTTTTCCAAGCATTTGGAAGAATCCAAGACTTTCTTACAAATTCTGTTTAGAGCAATAAAAGCAATAGGGTTAGATCTCCTAATGAGAAAGGCTTGCCTATTAAAACCAATTCTGAGGCTTTTCAAATGTAAGTTTCTCTGAAAAAACATTTTTGGTGCCTGCCTATCTATTTTTAAAAAGTCCCTGTTGTAATTCATGGTTTAATTTCTCATTGTTTTCAAAGTGGTCTGACTTGCTCCTTCTCTCTTCCCATAAAAGCTAGTGCTGATCAATTTTTCCTAGTTCAGGATTTTCCAGGTGTGTTGAGCACAGAACTGGCTGTGTCCTCTTGTCTCCCTGTTGATTGCTGGGATGGCACAGCATGACCTGCTCACAGGAGGTGGCAGTGCCATGCAATGAGGCTTTTCACCCCTTCTCCTGAAGTCTTTCCAGCTGGGTTCTAGGGACTGGAACCAGTCATATCCCAGTGGAGGTTTTGGTCTCTGTTAATCAAATGCAAGGTGTTCAAATACTTGTCCCTTTTAAAAGTTTAAATTGTTTTTTTCCCTAGAATGATGACTAAAAGTCACTGAATTTATACTAAGTTTCTGTGATGCCAGCAAACTATTCTATTAAAAAAAATGAAATAAAGAAACAACAAAACAATTCCAGCCCTGTTATTTCAGCCTCACATGGAAGGGTTGCCATGTTCCCCTTCAGCAGTTTCTGCTAAATTAGGGAGTTGCACCAATGCAGGGCTGTGTGCAGACTGAGGAGAAGGATTGAATGTAGAAGGAGCAGAGAGCAGGCTTATAGGACATGAATTTGTCAGAATTCAGTCTTGATTGAATCTGTCTTTTGGTATGAATACTGTGTGGATTTGGTCTCTTTGTTGCCAGGATATTTTTTTTTAGCATTGTTTGTTTGTTTGGGGTTTTGGGGGATTTTTTGTGTGGAGTTTTTTGGCTGGTTGGTTGGTTTTGGGTTTTTTTGTTTGCCCCTCTCTACCCCTCCCCAGGCACCCATCCTTTTTTCTGGAAGGAGAAAAGCTGCAAGGGATTTAACTCACATTAGGGGAAGAGTTCATCAAGTCAAATACCATCAGGACCATCTATCTCAGCCATCAGGACTGTCACTTCCTATTTTGATTCACAGGGGTTTTTGCTGTAGACAGATGAGCAGAGGAGTGTTTGAACACTGATTGCTCCAGTATCTGAGAATTTCTAGATTCTCTGACAGTGATTACCTGCCTGTGGTCACTGCCAACTCTAAAGCAGTTAATCCTTAACTCAGGCATCTTTAGATGGATAAATCATATTTTCCAGAGTTTTAACCCAGTTACTTAAGTGACTCTTGGTAAACCCAGCTATTGTCAAGTTGAGATGTCCAGGTTGGTTGGGGCTTGAAACAACCTGGTCTAGTGGGAAGTGTCCTTGCCCATGGCAGGGAGTTGGGATAAGATGACATTTAATGTCCTTTCCAACACAAGCTAATCTTGATTACTGAAACTCTGAAGCATACAGGGAAAAAAAGAATATTTATTAAAAATGTAGTACAATTTACATGTTTAAAGTACTTGCAACAGAGAAAAGGTTGAAAATGTCTAAGTGTCACAGCAGTGGTTGCTGTGCAGTGGGGCTGGGAGGGGTCTGGGCTGAACCTGGGTGTTTTGAGCTCTTTTGCAAACTGATGTACAAAGGAGAAAGTAATCCTCTGGCCTTGAGGCCATGGGGAACAGCATCAACACCACTGATGTGCTTTGTTTCAAAGCTGCCAGGTCACTGTGCAGGGGGATGCAGGTTAAAGAACTGAAGAGACAATTCCAGGAATTTAAACAAAATAAGAGTTCTGTGAATTCCTCATGAAAGTCAATAAATGCTGCAATAGGGGAATGCTGTAGGTACACAGGTTGTGGTAATTGGGAGTGGGGCTGTGGCTGAGCCCCATCCCTAATTGGCTACACCTGTGAGAAGCAGGTGGCTGATATTAAAGATAATGAGCCATTAATGAGCCCAGGGGCACTGACCAATCACACAGGGAGCAGAGGGCACACAGGTGCAGTGCATCAACATGAGGGGATAAAAGGTTGGGCTAACGAGCAAGCAGGGCAGTTACTTGCAGCCTTCTGAGGTGAAATGGTGTCACTCTCTGTGGGTTGAAGCCTTTGTGCCTGTCTCAACTGCTACAGAACTGCAGAGGTACTGTTTCAATTCTCTTAAGTGGTTTTTCTGTATCTTGGTTCATGCAGAAGGAGAAATGCTAAAAAAGTAATTTCCTTGTTATGCTTAGTGAAGAAAAATGTGTCAGTGAGAGTGTCTGGTAACTGAGTCAAGGGGGAACAGCCCTGGAAGGTGTCCTGGTACATCCAGGGATAACTTTCAGTTCAGTCATTCCAATATTTGGTAGGTCAGTTTGAAGGGTCCTGTTACCCTTATTTTTAACTGCCTACCCAACTTTGGGTATTGTTGGAAATAATAGAAATCTTTGCCTTTGATGTATTCTGTGATAACTTTGCGGAAGAGCTGTTCTGGCTGGTCCTGACAGTAACAACTTCTTTTCTGTGAGGGAAGTACTGTGTTGAAGTTAATCTACTCCCTCTGAAGTCATAGTGTCCTGTCTGGTGTGGCATTCACATTCTTTGAATAGAGAGAGACATAATTCTCAGATTTTTTTCCTTGAGAAGCACAGAGGGAAAACAATTTTTATCTCTGCTTTCTGCTCCTGGTGTTTTGCACATGTGGAATGGGAAGATTGTTCACCTGAAGGGATTTGGTAATTGGATTCTGGTGGAGATGGTTTATGTTAATTAGCCCATCAGGTCCAAGCTATGTGGACTGTTGGTCTGCAGACAGTCACGAGTTGTTGAGTTAGTAGTAAGTATGCTATAGTATAGTATCTCTCTCTAATATAGTTGTAATGTAGTATAGTTTTAATAAAGTGAGTGTTCAGCATTCTGAAGCCTTGGGGTCAGATGCCAATCATTCCCTGCATCAGGGGAACCCTGTTTTTACTGTAGTCTGGTTTGCTCACAGCTCCAGCCTTCTCCTGGCCAGGGAATCTCTGGCTGCCAAGCAGCTACTTTAGCTTTCTCTGGCTAAGGAGCACTGCCAGCATTCCATGCCCAGTTCCTGGGATTTGCCCTATTCTAAACTCCCCTTCACTCTGCCCTATGCTATAATGGCTTGTTGCAAAAGATAAGATTCATTCCTCAGCATCAATCCTGATTGAGCTCTTTTAATTCCAAAGTGGATTGTTTTAGCTAATCACTCCTTTTTATTTCTCCCATAAATGTTTCTAGTAGCTTTTGAAGCTATTTTTAATTCAGTTCCTCTGAAGTTGGTTACAAGCAGCTAGCAATCCTGGTCAAGCCCTTTTAAATAAATGAGTTAGGAAAGCATTTACTGTGCTCCAGTGATGTTGAATTACTATTTAAATAGAGCAAATTAGATCCAAGACTTAATCTCTCATCAGTATCCTCCCATGTGACAGTGTCAGCTCAGCATTGCTTTAGTCATTGCAATTTCAATAACAACTGTATTTGGCAAGAAGGGCTCCATTTCTTTGACAGAAGAGTTCAGAGCCTTGGGTTCCCTTTATCAGTTGATCTATTTGCATACTAAATTGATGCTCTTGGAAAATCTAAGCCCCAAGGAGAGGTGGTTTGGCTGCAAGATCAGCACTCCTGACAGATGAGAGGGTTTGCTGTCACAACAAAATAAATTAGCCTTTAAAGAGAAGTGTCTTGAGTTTTACTTTCCTAAAGAATTAGGTGGCATAAAATAAATTATGAGGCTCATTCAGAAATGATTTTCCAGGGAGTCTGCTTCAGATTTCTCCCAGACTTTAAGTAGCCACTCTTCTCCTCCTAGTCACTGGGTGTATTTCTGAAAGAGAAGACAGACAGCAGTGCTGTGCCTTTGGCTAAACCTTTGTGGGATTGTGGCTTTGCTGAAGTGAGGGGGGATCAAGAAAGCAAAGTGGGTTTGCTTGGACCAAGTAAGCTGTCACTGAAATACTGGGCAAGAACTGTCAGGAAAGGAAAATGTCTCTCACGCAGCAGGAAGAGGAAGTGTTTGTTTCTTTCCTTAGTTGGGTGTCCAAGTTTTCTCTTCCCCTGCTTTGTGCTCCCCTTTAGGCCTTCTGTCTGCAGTCTATGGTGCCTGGTGTGGCACATCCCTGGCTCTGAGGGGATACTCTGATACTGATACTCTGGCTACTCTCTCAGACTGTAAACTGGGCCTTTTTAGGCACTAATTATTCTCTGCAAATTGTTTGATTTTATTTTCTCCTTTCACTGGAAACAAATGCATGGATCTCCACAAACAATACAGTGGCACAGCAGAGACTTGTTCTGGTAACAGCATCTGCCACAGCTTGCTGGGATCTCACCAGATGGATTTTCAAAGTACTCAATCAAGTTGTGCCTCTTGGTTGTCCCCCACAGGTGGGATCAGTCATTTCACTCAGAGAGAGAAATATTTCACTTCAGTTTCTAACCCATACAATATGAATTTATGTAACTGAAACCCGGTGTTTGCAAAATATCTGTGTTGGACTCAGGCTGAAGATAAAAAGAATTTCAAGTATTCTGGGATTGGAGAACTTCACAGTCACCTAACAAACAATTTGTTCACAAAAAACCTCTCTCAGGGCAGAATTCACTTACTAATTAGTGACAGAGCTCTTGTATAATTATGCCTCTGTGGGAACAGTGTGGGTAATGAATTGATCATGTGAGACTTTTTTGCCTTGATATATCATCTAATGGGTTTGCCCTGAAAGTTGTTGCTTTCAAGGACTGATGAAAAGCAGAACTATTAGGCACTGAAATTTATAAACCAATTTACATTGTTGAAGGAATAACAGTTTTCCATTGAGTTAATGGTTAATTATCTGAGATCTCCTGTTCATTATTTCTTGTAACTGAATTGGTTTGTCACTTCTGTTAATTAATTAGACAAAAGAAAAAATGTCATCAATAGCTCTGTTGCTCAAATTAGTGTCAGCTGTGGGTTTAGTGATGGTTTATTGCCCCATGAGCACATGCAAGGCCAGTGTGGGCTCAGAAGCTGAGCCACTGGCAGTACTGAGGAAGGGGGAAATAGGAGATGAGACTTTTCAGGCTTGGGCAGATCAGGAACACCTGAGTGTCTCCAGCTGGAGAGAAGTCCTTTCCTTTAGCACTGTGACCTTAAATACATCAGCACTGGGACATGTCTTGACAGTGACTACACTTGGCTTTAAAGGGATTTATTTTGGGCTTGGGTGTCAGTGGTGATGTGAGGGTTGCCAAGGTTACCAGGAGCCCTCAGTGATGTGCACTGACATTCACACAGGAAGGCGGAAGCAACAAACTGAATAAAGAAAACAATTTTGGAAAATGGACTTTCAAATATATTTGGATGATGATTTTCTTACCTTTCTTCCCTGACACCTGAGAGCTCCATAAGAGTGATTTAGGAAACTATTTCCCCAGGACACAGTAGGCTGTGTGCACCTCTTTCTTCCCACTAACTTTAAATTTAAAAGAGATGTTTTATTAAGAAAAACACATTGTGGAGTGCAGATGAGGCATTGCTCAATTTTTTTCTACTCTGCAGAAAACATTTTTTTAAAAATCTTCTTTCCTTGAGTGATAAGGATGCAGAGCATGAGACAGATGTGGGAATTTGTCCCCGTGTCCTCTCTTTACCCACCCTCAGGTTGTTCCTCCTTTGCCTCCAAAACCTGCTGGAAGGAGCCCCAAGGGGCAGTGGGGAAAGATGGGCTTGTCTGGGCTCCACTCCATTTCATTTGGGCTATAAAACTGTCTGGTAAGTTAAGTGAATTCACTATTTTCTTTTGGAAAGGAGGGGGAGCTGGGCTGGCTTGCTGACTGTTTTGTACAGCTGTGATGTAAAGGCTCTGGAGGGATGGCAGCACTCCTGTGCATCAGGGAAAATAGAAATGCTGCTACTCCAGATCCCTATGGACTGCCTAATTCCAGCCAATTTTACAGGGCATGATGCTAAAAAAGGAGGCAGACACTTGCAGGCTCTTTTTCCACAGCCTTCACAGTGTGTGTAACCCTGCTCCTGAATGCTAATGGTGACATCTCTGTAATGTTTGGAAATAGCAGGGACAGTCAGTGCTAGGCAGCATGAGAGAGTCTGCTGGCAAGGCTTGTGTATAAACAGCATCCTGGGGTTTTGGGGGAGCTCTTAGAGCCTCCTGATTTTCAGCTTCATTTCCCTGCCTGTCAGTTTGTATAATGCTTACAGTAAATAACAGAGAATTTACTACTTCTTTGTCTTTGAAAATAGGAATGTAAGGAAAAATAATAGGGTACGTCCTGTTAAATGTTTGCTTTTTAACGAGTGGGAGGATAAAATAGAAGCCCAGACATGATTCTCAGTAAATAAGTACCACTGTGCTGTGAATAGTTGGGTTGTAATCAGACTCTGTACCCACCATTTACAGAAATGATGGGAAACAGGAAAGTTTTTAATGTTAACTAAAACATGGGAATACATAGCAGTGTTTGAGAAAGCAGATGGTAAAGCATGAAAGGAGAATGCCACTGAATCAAGTAGCTTTTCTGAATGAGTATTCTGAAAAGAATACATGGCTTACGTATTCAGACATTTTCTGTAGAAGCCTTGTTCCAACTTAGAATTGGGTGCATTTTAGGTCTTTGAATAAACCTCACTGCTTGAGCTCTGGATTATTCTCCTGGATACATAATATATAAGGATATTTCATATTTAAAAAGAAGCCTCAGACTAAGCTTTTTATTGTCCTTCAAGTATTGCCACTGCCATTCATTGAGTACTATTCATTCATGGTGTTAAAATCATGCCAGTGAAAAAATATCCTTTTCTTTTTTTATTTTTTGACTGTGTTGAATCTTTTTCCTTCATATTTATTTTTCTCCCTCCTAGTCTTGTTTCCACAGCTGATTCAGGAGGGTTTGTAGTGATTTCAGGTATGGGAAGCACCAGCCTTGATCCTTGGCAAAGCATGTCAGACTACTGTGAGCCTGGAAGTAAAAATGCTCTTTTATCCCCCAGCAACTGGTGTCCCTTGGACTTGCTGAGAAGGAGATATCCAGGTAGCTAATATCAGTATCAGGATTTATTTGTTATGAACTTGTCCAGATGTGCTTTTCAGCAGGTTTAGCTGTCCTGGAATCAAAACTCCTTGTTTGCTTCACTCCCTGTGTCAGATGAGAGAGAGGGAAATGTCAATAGTGGGGTCCTTCCAATTGATTATCTAACTGGAGCTGAAACTCCAGTTAGATAATCAATTGGAAGGGTGAACCAGAATTGAACTGGGGAGAGGATCCAGGCCTTTAAATGAAGGCAGGGAGAGCCTTGCTGGTCTGGAGACACACCTGAATTGGGAGTTAGGGACTGTCAATCTCTTCTCTAAATTGGGAATGGAGGGGGAGCCACGATGAGCAGGTAGCAAAGGTACTGAACTGAGGGACAGAGTTTGCTTTTTGTTGCCAGTGCAGGCTGATGAGGTGTTCTCATTCCTGGTACAAGGCTGTTCACAGGCTCAGGGAGAAGGTGGCCCAGGAGGCTCTCAGACAGACAGACAGGCTCCCTTGGAGAAGGAAGGGGTTTTCACCTGCACTGCTCAGGTGCTGCCTGGTCTCTAATGCCTGCTCTCCTTCTCCCAGGAGGCTGCCAGAGGGAATAGGCTTGGGGCTGGGAAAAACCATGTTAAGGGCTGTACTGGGTTTGCATGGCCTGGTTTGGTGCCATGACCTGCCCCTCCTAAATCCTGGCCATCCTGTAGGTGCTGTGTGAGGGCACTCAGGATGATCTGCTCCATAACCTTGCCAGGTACTGAGGTCAGGATGTGGTTTCCCAGATCCTCCTTCCAGCCCTTCTTGTGGATGGGTGTCACATTGGCAGCTTCCAGTCATCTGGAACCTCCCCAGTGAGCCAGGGCTGGTGGTAAATGATGGAGAGTGGTTTCCCAAGCTCATCTGCCAGCTCCATCACCCTGGGATGGATCCCCTCTGGTCCTATGGATTCATGAACATCTGAGTTGCTTACCACTAAACTCCCAGCTGCACTTTGCCCTCTTCCTTTCCCCATGGGCTGAGGTACTAGGAAGGCACAGCCTTCCCAAACCACCTAGCACATATTCCCCCTTGAATATGTAATTTCCCCCAAAATGCAGAAGGTCAGGCTTGTGCTGTCCCATTTGTCTGTTTCAGGACCCAAACTGTCTGGGCCTAGTAACAAACCTGCTACCCAAAGTCAGTAGGGACATTAAGACCCATTTCAAATAGGCACCTATCAAATTGTTTGCAAAGAAATTAGCACACATCTTCCCTCTCAATTGAAAATATCTTGCACCTAGTTTTTGGGATAAAAGACTTGACAAAAGCAGCGACTGGTAAAATTAGCATCCAGAGTTCATGCATACTGAGAGTATCAGATTTTCATTTTATGAATAATTCTGACAACAAAAGCAACATTTTGAATTGTAACTGAAATACACATGTATATTTAGGTCTATAAAATACCTATTCACTCTTCCCCTAGTAACATAATGAATGCCTTAGGGCATTTTACATTTTGCTGGAAGCCAGGTTGGTATGGCAGTGGTTCAGGGACTTGCCTTGTGTTTTGCTCAGGGATATGCGCAGCAGCTTTGTTGAGATTACAAATAAAGATACATTTTTCAGGTTATTATTGCACTACATGACTTGTTAGCTGAGAACTGAGCTGTGATGTCTCTGCTGCCCCTTCTGTTGGCTCTGGGCTGCCAGCACTGACTGCAGAGCAGCTCAGCCCAGCTGCAGAGCTTTGGTGCCTGACTGATGGCACTGCACCTCTTCAGCTGGAGCAACAGGGGCTGTCCTGGGGACACCCATGCCTGGGGGCATTCCTGCCACATCTCCCCTTCCTACCAGGGCATGTAAGCAGTGCTTCTGTGTGGGAAATGGATTTGTTGAGAGTTTTGCAAAATAGGCTTATATGCATTGGTTGTTATCATAGCAATGTTAGTGATAGTGCCTTGTGTACTTCACTGTGCACAGCAAATGATGAACAAAGCCGTCAAAGAAGGTGTTTCTGTCCAAGAGAGAGGGGGAAATGTGGGAAATGGATTTGTAGAGAGTTCTCAGAGCCTGACAGAAAGCCCACACAGTATGCATCTGTATGCAAACTTTGAGATAAGAAATGCTGGCTTAGAAATGCTGTGGAATAGGACAGACATTGTTGAGAGAGAAATGGAGCTAGAAAAAAGTTTCAAAAGATGGCCTTGCAAATAAGACCTAAATACTTTGGAGAAATAAAACTATGAAAGATGCATTGTAGCAGGACCCAGGAGGGATGGATTTGGATGTTTGGCTTCAAGGCATCTACAGCATGGTGTGGCAGAAAGCTGATAGGCCAAGAAATGCTGATAGTGTTTTGTACTTAGGAAATAATTGGCTTCTGATTGTGATGGTATGAATTATAACATCTGTGTTGTCTCACCCTTCTCATGAGACTGATAACGGAAGAAAAGTTTTTAAAACACCTCTCAGCTGCCCCATCTCTGGGTCAGAAAAGGGTGCTGTCCAACACCTCTGTTCTGCAGAGCCGGCCCTGAGGCTGCCTGTTGTATTCCCTCTGGAATACAGTGAGGAGAGGCAGAGCTGGCAGGGTGACACATCTCCCTTTCAGGCTGCGTTTCCTGGCTCTGTACTAGAGAAACAACAGTGTGAGAATGACAACACCTCCTGTGGCCCCAAGAGGTGCCTTTCTCCACTCACACATCCTCCTCTCATCTTTCAAAGTCCCTACTGGGAAGGAGTGCTCTCCTTTGAGAGAAGTTTTCCTTTTAACAGGTATCACACCATCAGCTGGTTGGCTCCTGGCTGTGATCTTTGTTACAGTGTTTTTCAGGAGCAAAATCAATGCCCTGCCTGCCTGCCATTGTCAGAAGTTGAGCTGTTTGTCTCTGCAGCTCTCGGATTGAGCTGTGAGCACTAGCAGCCACAAAGTCAGCCCTTTTGGGTGATTAGAGGAGCTGCTATAAGATCAGAGCATCAGCAAACAGGACACTCTGATGGCATTTTAGAAGCAGGGACTGGCAACAGAAATACAGAAATCCTGCCCTCCAGGGAGTTGGGAATCCAAATGAAACATAAATTCCAGAAATTGAGAAGTGCTTTTTAAAAAATTGTATTTTTAATTGCCTCTAATGTATTGTCATATAAGTTATTATTTCCTGATATGCTTTTGCCTCTGTCTGACAGACAATATGTTAGTTTGAGGCTGCAGTAATGTAATGTAGTTTCTGGCTGCATTAAAATATGGGCACAGGAGATCAAGTGTGCCTGCTAAAGGTGATGTTGGGATGCCATAGAGTAGAGTTTCTACCAGAAAGAGATTTCACTTTTTTTCCGACATCTGCGTGTGGCAATGGGTAGAATCAAGAACTATTATTATTATATGGTTAACACAATAAGAATAACAGTAGTTGAATTGTTAGTAATTGTTAGTAATATCACAGGGCTAATATAGTAAGTAGCTATTGTGTTTAGGCACAAGAATCTATTTAAGTGTGCCAGGACTGTTGCTGCCTACAGAGGTTTCCAGTCTAAGGGAGCCTAAGGTCAAGGAGCTGAGCCAGCAGTAAAAGGATGCACATGGCCAGGCCCTCAGCTGCAGGAGTGAGGAAGGAAAGAGCTCTGTAGGTTCTGTGAGGTCATGGAAAGAGGTGGGGATAAGTCAGAGTAGCAGAAAAGGGGGTGCTGCAGGCTCGGCTGTGTAGGAGTTCTGGTGTGATGGAAATAGAAGGTTCATGGATGTACTGGCCATTTTGCTGCCTAGAGCTCTGAGTCATGGCACATGGCTCAAAGGGGAATTTCTGTGTTTGCTAGGGTCCGATGAGTTGATCAGTTGAGTTGTAATCCAAGCTGCCAAAACTTGTTTGGCCAAAGATCCTGGAGAATCCCAGTCTGCCAGAGGGGTCAAAACACCATCTGCAGATAGGTAGATACTTTAGAGCTTCTGTGGTAATGCTCAGTTTGAAAGCAGAATCAAAGATAAACTTCTGGGGTTAATACTCAAGAAAAGCATCCTGGTTTGTATCAACAGAAAGATTTTACACATTATAAGCTGTTCTCCAGGAAAGCTTCTTCAGTGTCAATCTAAAGTGTGCACTAGAGGATGATTGTCTTGCACCACACATAGAGAGAATTCAACCATGAGAATGCAATCATGTTTCTAATAATTAAAAGTATGTACCTGCTTTTGTGCTCAGATATCCTCTTCTGGCCTGTGATTAAACTGTTCAGTATTAGCACATGAATACTGACTTCTACCAGCAATCATTTGTGCGAAATCTTGCCTCTGGAAGATGCACAACCCATTCTTCATTACCTTGTGTAATGAGCCAGGCCCATAACTTTCAAAGTCCCTGCTTTGGTGGTGTATGAAAATAACAGTGGGTTTGAAGTTGGTTATTTGTATTAATGCTCATTTTCTGTGACTGGATGGCATTTGTAGAAGTGTTGAGACTTGAGGCAGTCATCTGATAAATTTCAAGAAAGGTAACTTTTGCCTGTTGTGAGATACTCACTGCTGAGAATGACTTGTGCCAAATCACTCTCACAATGAGAGTAACTAGACTTCTGGATGTCCCTTCCAACCCAAGTTTACTTGTGATTTTAAAATAAAAGATAGAATTTATTCTGACTTCAAAAATCCTCACCAGCATGGAAGTCAGAATTCTGTCACATCACAATAGCAATAGAATTTGGCTGCTCAGTAATCTGCAGCATTCCTGAATTTTACAGGACATGCAAAAATCTTCTGAATAACGAACTGTGTAGTAAAGTGTACAGATTCTGCAGAGGGACCTGGCAAAGCCCAGAAGGCTTGGGGTGGGCAACTCACTGCCCATTGTGTCCAACCATGATGATCTGATTGTCTTTAGATGACTGAAAATATATAATGCTCTTGTGCTTAAAATAAATGAAAAATTACATAAGAAATAATGTCACAGGGAATCTTAGCATGAGTTACAGAAGGTGGGATATGGCCCAGTGAAGTGGGATTTGCTCTATGTCACAAGCTCCAGCTGACTCCACCAACAGTCTTTGACCTTGAAGGAGTTACTTCATCATTTAGTGCCAGGACATGCAGAAATTGGCTTTCACTCTCTTTTGCCTCCTTGTTTTTGATTTTTTTTTTTTTTTTTGGCAAGGAGAGCATTGGGTGGGCAGCCTCTGCTGAAGTGCTCAGTGTGAGCAGCAGCACTGAGCCAGGCTGAGCTGTAGGGCAGAATAATGGCACTCCAGAGAACTCTAAGTGAAAAGTTACATTTCAGAACATGCACCTTGCATTATTTGCATCCATCTCTCCAAGCCTGATACAGAGCATGGCACATCTGATTCCTGCTGGAAATTAGAATGTAATTGCCAACTTAAATTGATACTGGCTTGTATTATCAAGGAGCTGGTGATATACACAGATGAATCAGATGTATCTCATCACCTCACAGACAGGCATAACTTCTCACTTTTTTTCTTCAGCTGTTCTCAGGAAATACAGCTCTGAACAGAGATTTGGTTTATGATCAATTCTCCTGAGTGCCTGCTGTTTGTGAATTGCTTCTCTTGGAAAGTAACAGAGGTTTTTTACATTAAATTCAGGGAGGAATCCTGAGGCTGTGCAGTGTCTCCCATGGAGTGGTCCTGGCTGTTCACAGCACCTTTACATCCCAGGATGGGGTGAGGGGGGCTGCTCCCTGGGTTTTGTCACACTGCTCTGCCATGGATCCCACCTACCTTTGGACCAAAGATCTCCCGTTGCTTTTTGGCAATGAGGACAGTTTGACAACTGCCTTGATGAGGTGAAGCTGTATTTCCTACAAAACACAGTGCTGCCACATCCAGGCTGTCCTCTGTACTTTGCCTAATCTTGTCCAGATTAATACAAACTCCTGTGACTGCTGTAATCCACTCATTTCCCTGGCCTTTTCCATCTGCTCCCCTGCCCCTGATTCCCTTCTGCACTCACTTGCTGTGTGTGTGTGGAGCCCCACCAGCTCAGGATGTTGTGTTTTAGTCCAGTTTCTTGGAGCAAGGCCTGCTGCCTCTGTGCATGCCAATAAATCCCATTTATTAGACTTTTTCCCTTTCAATTTGGTGTATTTTTGTGCAGTGCAGACTGCATTACTCTGGGGGGTGTTCTGGCACTTCTCTAGTTCAAGTTCTCTAGTTCCCTTCTGTTTCAAGTCTGGTTTATTGCTGTGCTCAGGGCTCCCTCAAGTAGGGGACCTGTCCCTGCAGCATCCTCTATTGGAGTGATAAACTTTGATAGCAGTTGATGAACTTACAGGTGGGAAATAGTGCAAGAGCCTTCAAGAATTTTCTTTTTAAAGAAGCTATTTTTAACTTTAATTTCATCTTTCCACTGGCAGCTTAAAACCAGCTTCATGGCCAAGTCCCATCTCTTAAATCTATGCAAGGACTGTCATGGATGCCTGTAATTTTACAGGGATTTAGCCTTAATGTTTCAGCTGCAGAATTTTTGATTTGTGTTTTTTTCATTTGCATTTTAATTCCTGCATTTCTCTATGGATAAAAAAAATTACAGTGAGAATTATTTCAGGATTCACCCCAGATATTTTTAGACTTATGCTGATGCTTTTTTAACTTTTTTAAAATGAAAAACTACAGAATCTTGACTGTTGATGTTCTTTTTGAAAACCAATGATATAGTAGCACATAGAATTCCTAAATCTCCATCTGGAATTCCTAAATCCTCAGATGTCACATTGATTGTTCAAATATGCTCTTGTTGATCTTGTGCAACAGTAGGTTTTCCCATATGGTTTTAAAAAATATCAGATAAACCACAAGTGGAGAGTGTATTATCAGGGCTGAAAACTCATGTTTTTCTATCTATAAATAGCATTAATTCTGTTATTTTCAAGCAAAGACTGTAGCTTCTATCCTCCACGGTGTGATGTTTGCTTACTAGTGAAACCAGGAATATTCAGGAAAGCACAGAAGTAATGGTGGGGCTAAAAATCTAAATGTGTGTGTCCAGCAGTTGTTTGCTTTAGTTTGTGGAATGGAGTCTTTGGCATGTCATGGGGCATTGATAGGCACAAGATCTCTGCTGTCATTGGGGTCACACTCCTTTGGGCTCCTCCTCTTTGTTCCTGTATTGTGAGTGGAGACCTTTGATGTCCCCTTCTTCAGGCAGGGGGCTGGGGGGTGTTTTTGGGTGTTTTGTAGTGATGTGTGCTCAAATGTAGTCACCTATCACCTCACATCATAAATCCCATCTTAGGTTCCAACACCTTAATTAATTTTTGGATTTACTGATGCCTGCACTCTGAATGAGGTGGTAAAGCACAATGAATGTGTCATTGCATTAGAGCACCCTGGTCAGAATTGCCTCTTTTACAGGGAAATCCAAGATAACTATCTCTGTAATTAAATGTGCTCCTGCTTTCTTAATGGCTGTAAACCAGACACTTTGCTGTTGTAATTGCAGAGCAGCATTTAAGAATGCTCTGTTATCACCTGATGTGCATCTTCAGGAGTTCTGTTAGGAAGGAAAACAAAAAGCAAATTACTGTTTAACCATGATAAATATAACTATTAAGTATGTGGTTGTCTTTCTTAGAAGTTTCCTAGGAAATTAAAGCAAAACTCCAGAAAAATTAACGCCAAATGCTCAATGCTCCAAAGAAGATCCAGCAGTAGGAAGAATTATTTTATTAGACTTACTTTGCCTCTCATTTTATTCCTTTCTGTGATCACTTGCTGGTATCAAAACAGGTCACTTGTATCCGTAAATACCTAGTTTCCCTTTTTTGAGATGCAGACAATTGCATTTCTTTCCAAGAAAACCAGGGTAGTTTTCCAGTACAGACTCTATTGCATTGGCTGCTCTTGATTCCCAAGTGAAAACAAAGATGCTGCTGCTTGTTGACTGTGGGTTGTCATACTGAAGGTTGCTGTATGCTACAATACATTTAGTTGTGTAGTACAACAAAGTGTTTATCTGTTCTTACATAGTCATTTTAGGCAGTAAATATTCCTTCTAGCCTGATAAATACTATTTCTTCTGCCTGATTTGTGTTTCCTCTCAAGATCCTGTCTCTGCTTTCAGTGACTGAATAGCAAAGCCTTGTTGATAATTTCTTTTGTCATTTTTGCCCTGATTCTTTCATTCTTGAGTCACAATAGTATCTGTTAATGTATGTGTAGATCATTTTCTCAGTGGGCTGATTCCTTTTTCTTCCTTCTCTGATGTCAAATATTATGTTTTCCCATAAACAAGTCTCTTATCCTGTGATATTTTGTTAATCACTTTGAGGTAGCCTCTCAGTTGTTTTTGTTGTTTGTTTTGATTTTGTTTTTAAAAGCTTCAAATATCAAAGGTCTATTTTGCTCCTGGTGATGCTTTCACATATTTTTCCTTTGACTATTATGGTGATGTAAACCCTGAGCCTTCAGCATTTGTGCTGCTAAAATGTGTGGTTTTTTCATGTGGGCCAAAATGCAGGTTGTACATAAGAGTTACACTACAGATATATAAGGCATAAAAACAAGGCAGACAGGGAAAACCCTGTGAGGGAGCACAAAGCAAACACCTCACTTTGCTGAAAGACAAGGGAAGGGCAAATCTGCCAGGAAAACCAGAGACTAAGAGATGATTGTGGTACAAAACCAAACCAAGCTAATAAAAGGCCTGACCACCATGTCAATTATTTCTGCTCTATTGTTCACTGTGGAGGAGTGTGGGGGCAATTTCTGTTCCAGAACTTTACTTTAGGATGAGGACTCCTGATGGAAATGGGTGTAGAAATAAATGGTTCTCCCCATGAACAGGCCATCAGTAGGAAGAGTGGTGGGATGTGTTGTTCAATGTGTCCCAGGGCACCCAAAAGCAGCAGGGAGGTGGCAGCTTTCACTGCAGATACTGCAGTTTTCAGCACAGGGAGATTGAAGGCTGACTGAAGGGCTATGTAAAAAATCCAGTGCTGATCACATTGGTGAGAAAAGTAACAGAGGAAATGCAAAAAAATACAACGTGAGGTACATGGAGGAGGAGGAGTAATCCTGAGCTCCTATTTCAGTTGATCATTATAACTCAGGAGCAAGATTTGGGGTAAGAAAGATTAGCTGAATTCTTCAGCAAAAAAACCCCCAAACAACTGTCTCTGCTTGGGTTTAGAAAGAAGAATGAAAATAAACCAGAGAACATCATTATGATGTTGCATGATGGTGCCTCTGCATCTTGAATATTGCATGTAGCTCTGGCCCATCTTCATAAAGCTACAATAGAATTGGAAAAGGCTCATAAAAGTGCAGCCTGAATGATCAAATGTACTAAACAGGCTCCATAAAGGAAACAAATGGGACTCTCTCTCCTGAACAAATGCCTGAAGAGGTCTAAGAAAGTGGGAGGTGAAACTATCTTCCTGGTCAGCATCCAGCAGGAACCACATGAATATCAAGGGCTCTGGGTCCAAACACAAAGATTGATCTTCACCAAGTTGGTGGTAAAACTTTGGAATACCACTAGATGTTGTAGATTCCAGAAGTTTGCAACTGTAAATTACCCAAACAAACTAGCTGGTTTTATTTATGGAAAAAAATTTCTTTCACATATTAAATGGAAATAGACTATGTGTGATTCAGGATGTCCCTACCAATCCCTCCAGTCCTGCTGGAGGCTGGCAAAGTGCTTCATGGCAGGGCAAGTTATTCTCCTTGGGTTACCGTGTTTTCCCATGCTTCCCTAGGAAGTTGGTCTGGGACATTGCAGTGTAATGTCCAAGGCTGCTGGACTGGATTGACCTTGTTCTTCCTTCTGTTTTGTGCCAGGGACAACTTTTTGCCCTCCTGTATTTAATAATGTGTATATATATTAATATATATATGGTTTGAAATATATGAATGGGTTGAAATCCATGTGTCTCAAAAGACAGGAGGAGATGCCCTGGATTCACGCCACCTCCCACATGTGCTATGGCTGCTGCAGTTGGCCAAGTACCAAGTAAACTCTCCTGAAGGCAAGGGTGATTATAAGGTTGCTCACAAGGAGGTTTCTATTCCTGATTTCCATGAGTGTGTAGAAAAAAATGGAGGTGGCAAAACTGTTTTTACAAGAAGAAGAGGCAGTAAAGGGAAAAGCTGGCAAAAGCCTTGACCTGAAGGGTGTGTTTGTGTGTGGTTGCTGCTTGAGGCAGAGAAGAAAGCACCGGTGTTGCTCTGAACAACTGATGTTGTGGAATTTTAACAGGTTCCAAACTGTGTTTCACCTCTGTGAGTACACTCATCTCTTCCTGGCTCCTTCAGAGGGACTGCTGCAGTACATATGGGCAGTAGGTTTTGTCCTTGGGGAGGAATGCACTGGAAATGCAGCTTGGAAACACCAGAGGAGATAGTGGCTGATGCCTTGGTAATCAGTGGGATTCCTGCCATGGAATGGAAGCAGTGACTGCTCTGCTGTAATTAGGGTGGCACTGAGTTCCAGGCTTTGCCCAGTCCCACTGCATGAGTGAAACCTGGTGGGATGTGTCCTGTGGCTGGAGTGCCCTTCTGGATGGTTATGGGCTCTTAGGAGGGAGAGGCGGGGTGGAGAGGTGACAATGTATGGGAAAGAGGGGTTAGAATGTCTGGGGTTCACAGCTGAGAGCCTCTGATTAAGAATCAAGGGAAACAATGTGGGTATAGAATGACCTCATTTTTGTACAATGTTTTTTTCTTTTTCAGTTCTTTCTCAGGTGATTCAGTTTGCTGAAGTTGAAACAGTATTACACAGTTCCTACTTAACTCAATGGCAGTGAGAGGAGTCAATGTTTTTTCTGGAGTATGTTGTGTAAATAACACTTAGAGACCCTGATAGCTTTGATTTCACTCCTTTTGTTGGAAGACTTTGGGAAGCTCTTGATCAGCTGCCCTTTCAGGAGGCCTAAGCCTGGCTGAGCAAACATGATTGCCTCAAACACCTGCTGGTGTAAATAACAGTCTCTGGAGCTGCACAGATGATCTGTGTACAATCTGGCTGTTGGTGAAGTTCACTGACACTGCAGCTCAGCTCAGCTGTGAGGAAAAGCCCAGAGGATGCAAGTTGTAACCCTCAGTAATTTTGTTTTCATCTCCTCTGTGGCTTCTTTTCATCAGCTCACTTAAAGGTTGAAAGAAGAGTTAATTCAAATGGCAACATCTCCCTTCATAAGAGAATCTGAGGTCAGGACAGCTGCTCCTGCTCGCCTGTCAGCTCCCAGGCTTTTCCTGTTGGCAGCAGATCGTGGCCACTGAGAGTTGGGTGTCTTCTTGGAGGACCCCACAGGACAGAAATGAAGATGCCAAAACCAACCCATTAGCTGATGTTTGAAAATTCCTGGAAAGAGCTGTTTGGATGCGGAGATTATTACATTGCTAATTTGAGAATGAGATTGCAAGTAGAACCAGTGTTTAATTGCTAATTCCACAAGATAATTGGGTGTTATTCTTGAAGTGTTTTGTGGCATTACCAAAGGCTGAAAATATTTAGAATTATAGAATGGTTTGGGTTGTGAGGGACCTTTAAAGGTCATCTAGTCCATCCCCATCCTGCAAAGAGCAGGAAACCATATGCCAAAGTCAATAGTATGGATTTTATTTAACAGTAAATGAGACACAGTGTCACCTTTATCTTGTCTCAAGTTCCCTTAGGTGCTGTAACTCACAGCCCAAAGTTCCAATCAGGCACATTCAGGGAGGGGTGGGCTTTGGTGATCACAGCTTTTTATACAATTTTGCCATAATGGGCAAAAAGTCCTTCATAACAGTGTTGAAGCCATTACCAAACCATTTCAGTCTCTCACAGTAAGCCAGAAGCATTTTTTGATGGAAAAATGCAAGTCCAAGTGTTACCTGTCATCACAGTCGGCTCCTCAGCACAGCAGTGTGAGAGGCAGAGCTGCACAGGCTGTCAGCAGCCTTTCAGTGTGTTAGCAGGGACTCTGCTGCTCATCCTTATCCTCACAGACCCCACATACCTGCACTGCTCTGTGGTCTTTGGTTCTGAGGTGTGCACAAAGCAGATTTTCTGTTTGCAGACTCCTACACTGAAGATATGGTGATTTGTGTACTTTTTTCACTTGTCTGTCTTTTCTTTCCTGAAGATTTTTGTTGTTTCAAGGCTTAAATAACCCAAACAATACAACAAAAAACCTTACCTAGAGCCCCAGGATTCTTCTGTAGCTTTATGTAGTGGCTCAGTCCCTGCCTAAGTGCAGGAGCAGTTACATCTGTTCACCCTCCTGGTTTGGGCAGAGCTCTCACCTTTATTGCATATTCAAACATAGACAAAATCAGCCTCCTCTGGCCTTCTCCTGGGCAGTCCTTTGGTTTGTTTAATGTGCTGTGGATCAAGGAGGAGCCTCAGCACTGCAGGAATGTCACAGGAAGGATAGAAACTTCCACACACAGGGATTGCAGTTCTGCCTCAAACTCTGGAGAGTCCTGTGATCCCACTCCCACCTGGGGATCCCTGCTGCTAATACCACACCAGTGCCATGGTTTCTATTCCATCTGTGCAAATTTGCTTCTGATTTTAAATATCTATACTGTGTCCAAGAATTGAGTTCTTGGTTGCTATCACCATGTGCATAAAGAATATCCTGATGTCAGGGAGGTGTTTTATCTCTGTGCAGGTGTCAAGGTATCCCATAAAACTGACATGTACAGCTTGATACACAACTTGCATGTCATTAAATTCTGCCTAAAACCTGTTGAGAAAGAAAAACCTTCTAATTCAAAGAGAAGGGCTGATGACCAGCTGCATGTTTTGTAGGCTTTGGGCAGTGCTTTCCCTCCAGAGCCATCTCCTCCCTAGCAGGATGCAGCATCTCCAATGGAGTGGTTGGTCTGGACGCTCACATCTGCACTGCCATGCTCATCCTTACATTTAATTTTTTCACATTACTTCTCTCTAGCCTGCCCCCTTCTTGGCTGAGCTAGCACCCTGCATGCACAAGAGACGCTTTTCCTTTAATGAAGACTTCGTTTTCAGTTAAAAAAGAGGCTTTTCAAATTTTTTCTTTTGTGAAAAAATCAGGGATATTGCAGGCTCAGCATGGGAAAGCCTGAGTTCTACCCCCAGACCTCACACTGGCTGGGAGAGATCTTAATTATCTTCCTGCTTTCTCTGCATTTGATGGCTTCAAAACTTGGACTCCCTGGGAAAAATTGTCCTGATCTTTCTTTTCTCATGTTATGATGTAAAAGTGAGGTGGTACCCTGGTCTTGTATCAATAGGGTGCGGAGTGTACATTTCAATAACTTTTCACCACTTAAAAGATTTTAAAAATTAGGCAGATTTATTGTAGCATGTTTTGTAGTAAGAAATGGAGCTGTTGAGCAGATTGAGAGGAAATTTTATGACCCCAAGGAATATAATTTTCAGTGCATCTTCTCCATTCCTTCCTTTCTGTGTTAAAGCAGCTCTTTAATGACTTGCAAACCTACAGCATCAAGTGGAGGATGTGAAGCCCTCTCAGGGTGTAGCTGTGGTGCAGGTTTCATGTTCTCATCTCTGGTGCAGTTATTCAGCATTGCAGACTTCCAAGTGAGGTGTGTGTATGTGCAAGGTTTGCTCAGGAGTGTAGAGAGGCCTATAAATTCTGTCTCTTTCTATTTATTACATGGAAGGTCACTGCTGAAGACACTGAAAGGCACAACATTTGTGTCTCACACTGAGGCTGCAGTGGAAGCCCACACAAGTCACTGGGGGAAAGCAAAGCAGTGGAGTGAGAGGGCTGTGTGATGTTTGTGAGTAAAAGGCATCTTACCTGGCAGTGCAGCTGCAGTTTGGAGTCCTTTGGAACCTTTAACAAAAAGATAAAGTTTATATGATACTTGAAAGGGAATGGGATTGCCTGATTTTAAGACTGGAGTTGTCCTTTCCTTCCAAGAAATCTCTTACCTGCAATATAGACACATCTTTTAAAAGGTGGAAAAAGAGATGGAGAAGGAGTGAAAACAAAGTTAAAAATAATCCAAATTATCACGCAGGTTCTGAATGGCCATGACTCCCCTGCTGAGAAAGATGACCCACAACATGATTTGATTCCTCCCTGTGCTGCCAGGGCCAGGCCCTGAGATCAGAAGCAGAGGTCTTTGGTCTGCATGTAGAGAATAAGAAAAGATTGTAGAAAGCCAAACCACTAGAGTTGCATAGGTTTTACTGCCTTTTGAAAAATGTTTAAATCATTACTGGAATGTTCACACCTCTCTGCTGGCTTAAGCCAAAGGTCTGTAGCCTGTTATGCTCTTTTCAACACAGGCAAAGCAGAGTGGAAGAATAGGGAAGTCATGTAGTGATGATTCCTTAAGATCCTGGATTATCTCCTGAAAATGTGTGCTTCAGGCACTTCTGAACCAAATATTGTGTCTCTTTACTCAATGGACCTCAAGGGGTTTTCCTTCCTTTAATTTGCAGGATGTATTTTGAAGCTCTGTCAGTTTTTGACAGCCACAGCATCCTGTGGTGAAGAGCTTTGCAGCTTCACTGTGCACAGTATAGAAAAATTTAAATCACAGAATTGAAACATGAGGAAAGAATGTGTTTCTATTATGTAATGTTTCAATCTTTGAAAAGAAAGTGAACACTTATGTTGGTTATATTAAAATTGTTATTATAGGACCTGTTGTCAGTTTTTTGCCCAGATGGAGAAGTGTGCCTGTTCAGTTATCCTTCCCACAAAATCCTTTCCATGCCTTTGATCAGATTTCTTGTTTGCCCTTGCTCTTTCCAAATCCATGGTATGTTTTAGCAGATGGGTGCTTTGGAATTGCTAACAGCACTCATGGTGCAGGTGCACTGCATATTGATGTGAGCAACTGTCATGCTTTCCCTGCTCTGTTCTGCCCCTTTCCTAATAACTTGGAGCATTCAATTCCCTTTTCTGACCTTTACAGAGCACCCTGCTCAAGATCTCATGGAGCAGCATGTGTGGCATATTCTAACCCCAGTGTCTCAGTTGGCTCAGAACCTGCCATTGCTTACATTGATTTAAGATTGCATTTATGCATCATGTAACATTCCTCTGTGATGAATTTCTTCTCCCCACACTCACTCAGTGTTGCAGAATTGTGGTGCTGGTGCTCCCAGCTGTATCCCATTGCTGACATCTGGTGTTATCAGCAGGCTCTGAGCTGCTCACCCTGTGTGGCACAGTGTGTCACCTCCCACCCTGCACTTCCCAGTGCTCACCTTCCTGGCAGCTCCTGAGCTAGGGGAAAGCCTTCAGTCCCAGGCAGTGCTTACTCTGTGAGCTTTGGGGACAAACATGGCAGTTGTGATTATTTTTTGATAAGGGAAAGTCTTGTCGTTTCATTGCTTACCACAACACCTTTGAGCATCGCATTAAAGGCATCTTAATCATTCTCTTTCCTTTCCCTGCTTCCAGGCAGTGCTTTTGCCTCCTAGGAAGAAGTCAGCACCCTGTAATTTATTGCCACTTGTAGTCTGTGGATAAACCAGTAGTGTACAGAGGAGGAGTCCCACTTTGCACAGGCATTTTGCAATAGTTGCTCATAACCCTGGTCTATCTTGTCAATAGAGTCACAAAGTACTTGTCCTCTTGATAGCAGTCATTAGATTGCAAAATTAGAAAATCAAGATAAACAGGACACGAGCTGTCAAACCAGAGGCAGGTTGCCAAAGTGGACTGCATACTGAAAAACTGGGCAGCAGTGAGTGTGTTGTGTGAACAGGTCTGTTGTTGTCTCTGTGTTTGTGTTTTAGTATGCAGCAAAGGTCAGTTCCACTCTGGGAATTATACTGAAATGTTTGTCTCTGGAATGGTGCCTGCAGATCAGTGAGTGAGGGCTGCATACCAAACTCCAGCCCATGCAATAACAGTGCCTTCTCCCACCCCCAGTGGCTGCTGTGAGCCAGGCTGGAATTCATGCTCTGTGTGCCCTGGAAGGACTCTGTATTTTAGAAGGAAATGGGGAAGGGGACTGATGACCAGGGCTCTCTTTGCAGCAGGTGTCTGAAGGGTGACAGCATATTCTCCTGATCTGTGGTGGAGGACTCAGCAGTTATTTTCACTGGAAGGTGGGAATTGTTGTTGATCACTCTCCATTGTAGGTGAAATGAAGGCAGTGCTGGAAAAGCCACACTGCAGTTTATCACAGAACTGTGAGCTTGCCCCAGCACAAATGGGTGTTTTCAACAGCCCTCCATGGATCAGTGTGTGGGGACATGGCAGGGACAGAGCTGTGACCTGGAAACACTTTCAGAAATCACATCAATGGAGCATGGGAGGTTTCACAGCAAAGAACATGGAGTAAAAGGAAAAGCTGGCAAAAGCCTTGACCTGAAGGGTGTGTTTGTGTGGTTGCTGCAGGAGGCAGAGAAGAAAGCACTGGGGGTGAGGTGTTCCTCTGAACTCTGATGTTGTGGAACATTGACAGGTTCCAAACTGTGTTTCACCTTTCTGAGTGCCCTCATCTCTTCCTGACCCCTTCAGAGGGACTGCTGCAGTACAGATGGGCAGTAGATTTTGTCCTTGAGGAGGAATGCTCTGGAAATGCAACTTCACAGCAAATCCAAGAGCTGGGGAGTGGGGACAGGCCTTCTGCAAAGACAGGTTTGTCTGAGCAGGGGGCTGACACTGGAAGTTTATTTTCAGATAAACATCAGGTGGCATGGAATGGCTGGAAAGGTGTCTTGTAGAGCTTAGTTTTTAGTAAAGACTTCATTTTTCATGCCATATTTAAGGGAGAAAGGAAATTATCAGAGAAAAATGTATCCCTGTCCAATGAATATTTAGTACAAGAAGGCATCTGCCATGCTAAAAATTTGCCAGAAAGAATTTCCACAGTACTGTTATAGAACAGTTATCTAACAGTTTTTATGGTCATTGACAGATGGAACTCTAAAGTTTTCTTGTCTAATTATGTTTACTAAATATTAACTAGTTGTCCTGTACTACGATTTCTTTGCTCTGAATCCCTCTCACAGTAAAATTTTGTAAGCAAGAACCCTGCCCTTAACTTTTAGTTTTATTATTTAAAGACTTTGTGATTTCTGATTAGAAATTCCATTGAAATTCTGGGTACTTGCTGGCAGAAGTTGTTTATTTGACTATTTGTACCAATATTAGATAAGATTACTTGAAAATATATGAGATCAAGGTTTCAAAAGGATTCCAATAAAACCAGAACTGAAAACCTGGAAAAATCAGAGCAAGATGGAAGATAGCTAAATGAACTGGAAAGTTTCATTATTGTACACTTTTATTGTTTTAGTACAGGTCTTAGACTATATGGAATTTTCTCTTAATGCTCCACTTCCAGGAGTCCTGTGATTTCTGTGGAGTCCTTTGATTGGCAGAAAAGTAGTTCTTAATTAAAAATACTTCAGGACCTCATTGATTGAAAAAAATGGAATCACAGGAAAAGATATTTGAATAGCATGAATGTAAAGATGGAGATGCTAGAAGGCAAATAATGTATTGCTTTTGAAAATGTGACTTGAAAGGTGTCAATGCTTACTTTTAAATATATTTCAGACTGGCTTTGACAGTTTTTTTGCTTAAACTTATAGTTTTCTTGGAGAAACTCTTGATGTTTTCTTTAATGTTTTAACTTACTTGAAGTTTTACATTAACAGAACTATAAATACCTGAATTGCCAACAGTTTAGATTCTTTCATTGAGTTAGAGAAATTTCTGCCAGTAAAATGAATACAAGAACATGCAGGCAATATTCTATGAATGTCTGCAGGTGGAAGCATAAGCAAGTAAGAAGGACTCCTAAGATCACTGAATAAGTCCAAAGCTCAGTCACAGGACATGAGGAGTTTAGTTATCAGCACTGTGTTGGCTTTCCACAGGAGGGATATTGATGCTCTATCTCTGAAGTTCTCCTCCATGCTTTTCTGGGCTTGGAAGCCATTCCAGCTTCTAACCTAGGGAGTCAGGTCTTCATAAACCCCTATTTTCTGTGGAGAGAGGGCAGTTTAAAGAAAGAGCACAATTTATTGTTCCCTAAGGAAAGCAAAGTTCCCTCTCTCATGCCAAGAGGGGCAGTGGCTTCTTCTTGTACAGAGCACACATCTGGATACCTGAGGGCTGAAGAGCTCCATGAGGATCAAGGTGCTTATTTACAGTGATGTCACCTGGTTACCTGAGCTGGGCTCTGCCTTTGGCACTCTGAGAATGGTGTAAGACTGAGAACTTGTCTTTCTTTCCAGATGACCTTCTCTTGTCCTTTCAATGGCTCCTCAGGGAGAACAGTGAGCCCCTGGCACAGGCTGCCCAGCTGTGGCTGCCCCTGGATCCCTGGGAGTGTCCAAGGCCAGGTTGGACATTGGGGCTTGGAGCAACCTGGGGTAGAAGAAGGTGTTTGTGCTCATGGCAGGGGGTGGCACTGGATGGGCTTTAAGGTCCTTTCCAACCTAAACTGTTCTGGGACTCCACAATCATTCTTAGTTTATCTAAAGATTTTACTGAAGCTGAAGGGAAGGTGCTTAGGTAGATTGGCAGAAAATATTTTGTTGTAAATCATCCTGTGTCACCCTACATTAGCCAACTGTGTCTGCATCAGAGGAGCCTTAAGCCCTGCTAGCTCCAAATCCAAACAGCAGAAAGGAGCAATGACCTCAAAGCTGTCACAGCCTGGAGGAGCTGCCCTTTGCCTCAGAGGAATGAGCTCCATTATTTTCTGCAGCAGGTATTTTCAAATGCCAGGGCCCTTACAATTTCCATTTTATTCATTGCCTGTTTATTTGATCAAACACAACTCCAGTCTGTTATAGTCAATTCATTAGTTGGCTGTGGCTTTAGTTCAAACCTTAATTTGGTTAGCAGGGTTCAATTTTAGTCAGTGTTGTGCTTTCTTTTTTTGCACTTACCTACTAATTTTTAGTAGAATTGACACGGAGGTACAAACCTTATTTTCTTCAGTCACAAGAACAGGCTATGCTGAGAAGGTGAGGGTGAGTCCAAGGGAGGCATCTGAGAGTCTATGGCTCCCCAGTTCTCTGTCACAGTTATTCTGTGACTCAGAAAATCAGGATGCCATGTGGATGACACATGTGGAAGTGGAATATTTGACTCTCAGCTTGAAATACAAACACATCACAGCAGGTCCTGTACATACAGATTCATCCTGTGTGAGAATAAGTGACCGTAATCCAAGTGCTAGGGAGGAAAGAAAGGCCACCTTGGGTAAATGTGTGTCTTTATTCAGCAGTTTTCTCCTACTTCTGAGGAGGTGGAATGAGTGAGTTTATTTTCCTGTGAGCTCTTCTCCCCGTGCTGCTGCTTCCTAATGTGCCAACTGCATCAATTCTCACTTCAGCACAGGCAAAATAACCGAGTAGTAAATAGCAAGATATGCTGCAGATGGGAAGATCCAAAGTCCCAGATCCTGTGCATGAGGCAGTTCCTCATTTTAAGCAGTGGGAGATTTTCATTGACATGAATGGGGTCACAAGTTAACTCTATGACTATACCTGCTTAACCCATGAATTTCCATCTGCTCAGAATGGTCCTATATAATTATTTGGAAATTAATGACTGATCGGAAGTATTCTAAGGTCTCCTGGGGTGGAATACAGGCCTGTGTAGTGCATAGCAGTGGGGATGGGTGGGCTAAAGTGTCCTTCAGCAATGCTATTTCCAGCTTGAATCAATGAATTTTTTGCTAACTTGGCAAAAAGCATCCTATTTCTTTAGGGCTTTTATATGCACAGAGCTAAAAGGAGCCTCATCCAGGTTGCTTCAGCCTATCCAGGGAATTTGTGTTGATCTTGGTGGTTTTAATTAAAGCAGAGGAGTTGTTTTATTTAACAATTCAAGCGCCTGCCTGTTCCTTCCTGGGTTTCTGTGAAGCTTGCAGTGGGCCACAGGTGAGAGGAAGGAGAATGAGCCTCTCTGTTATTTATTTACCTTGTTGGGGTCAGTCTGGGGGCTCCACCAGGCTGGTGTGGGAGTCAGTGCCTGGGGAAGTGAGGGATTATGCAGGAAAGGAAGGATCAGGCTGAAATTCAGAAGGGAGGTCTCTGGGGAAGAGTGGAGGGATTTTCAAGTGAAAAGATCAGCTTGATTGCACCTCTGAGGAGATGTGGAATGGAAAGGAGCAGGAGCAGAGGCTGGAAAAGGCAACAGGAGGAGCACAGATGTGTTCTACACCCAGCTGCCGTAACTGGAGGTGACAGTGGGGACACCTTGGTGGGAATGAGAAGGGGCTGGGGGGAGAATTGTGTTTGGGTTTCGTTTGTCAGTGATGCAGTGCAAAAGGCTGTCTGTCCCCAGAGCATGGGTGCTGCAGGTTGGCCTGGTGGGTGTGACAAACACAGCCCTGAGCTGTGCCCAGTGCCTTGGCTGCCAGGAGGCTGCAGCCAGGAACAGGAGGGAGGTGAGGTTGCACTCACCTGCTCATCTGGAAAAAGCAGGTGGTGCTGAGCTGCTCTGTGCTGCTCAGGCAGCAGAAATGCAGAGGCTACTGCAGGGCAGGGGCTGGTGAAGGCTGCCTGCAATAGAAGCTTCTCACACAGTGCTGCAGGTGTGGAAAATAAGCAAAGGCATTCCATGAAAACTCATCCTCTCCTGAGCAAGCAGCAGCCCTGAAGCAAACACTCACAGGGTTTTGTAGCCAATGCAGTGCATAAACTTGACTGGCAGAATGATATTTCAGTGTTAAATTTGACATTTCTTTGTCTTTGCTGGCACAGTGTGTCTGATCAGTGAGGAAATGGAAGGCAGCGGAAAAGAGAAAGTACTAATAAAAAGCAAGAAAAACATTTGCAGTTGGTAGCAGAGATATTCCTCTCTACAATAAAATATGAACATTTTGTATTTCATAGGGTATTTTTTAGTATTATTTTGTAGGAATATCTTTGCTACCAACTGCAAATGTTTTTCCTCCTTTTTATTAGTACCATCTCTCTACAATAAAATATCAAATTTTTGATATTTCATGGGTTTTTTTAAGGATTTATGCTATATACTTTACATCCCACATCAAGTTTTCTGTGGTTAGTGCTAGTCAGAAACTCGACAGAGTTTGAGGTCTTTATCCTGTCATTTTATACTGTCACACTGCTCAGGGAAACAGGGTGTTAATCTAAGAGGTCAGGAGAGATACAATTCATGTTCTTGCAGAATATTTGAGATACTACATATTAATTTAAGATACAGATCTTTTACACATCTGTGTACAAGAAAATAAAGACTGTTGACAAAACAAAGGGGTCTAAAGTACTGGGAGAAATAAAATGTGTAAATATTTTAACACTTGCAAAACATGGATTTATTGATGAAACTAGAAACATGAATCTATGAACACTAATCAGTAAAATAGTTTAGCTTTTGTACTGTTAAAAAAAGTACTGTAAAACTCAAAGAACTGACAGGCTGATGAAAGACAGTTTAATTTCCAACAGCAATTCAAAAAAAGAAAACCAAGGCAAAAAGTGAACCCCAAAGCAAAAAAAAACCAACAAACACAGGAAGAAAATTAGGCCTGATAGTTACTCTCTTATTAATTAAAAAAGATTTTATGGTACAAGAACAGTGTCATGAGTATTTCAAAGGCAAACCCAGCATAAATTAGGGCATTATTTATAAAAAATAAGTACTGGAATTAACATGCATGTTTTTACTAACAGAGCTGCCAAAATGCTTTTGAAGAATGAGTGTATGAACTTGTTTTGTGCTGAATCAAAATCGATTTATTAGCTGTAGAAGAAATGCTTCTTTTTAAAATTTAAACAACTATAAACCTCTAGTAATAAAGCTTGCTACAAGGACATGAGCTTGCTGACTTTCAAAAAATCTTTGAAACACTACATGACATCTAGATGAAATGAAATGCAGTAACTGGTGTGAAGCTGTTCATTCATTTGATTTTTCTGTGTTTTGGATAAAGGGGGAAGGGCATTAATAAAAGCCCAGGTGTGTCTGGGCACTTATTAACAACACAGAATTCTACAGGTCCCATTGTGATCAGGATAACCTGTCTGTTTCCTTGTGCTATGGACAAGTTATTCTGATTTTATAGTGCAGGAGAATTAATTTGGAAAAAAGCCTCCACCAACTATTTTCTTTAAAGAACAAGAGCCCTAAGTATCACAAAAACAAGTCCTTGAATTCACTGTTTTTTCTCTTGGCTGACATTATTTTCCTGGGAAAAGAAACCATGGCTTGTTTTGTAGGCTTTAATGCAATATGCAGTTCATTGCCATGGAACTGAAGGTTTTCCTCATATATCTCTGTAATATTTCAGCCTCAGAATTATCAGCCATGGTAATTTTAATTTAAATGGCCATAACAAAGTAGTTTAGTCTGCTGTCAAAATACTCCTGAAATGCAAAATATTCCATATGGCCTTATGCAGTGGACTCTGTGATAAGACATTGGAGTATTATCTGAGTTTCATCAGGACTTGAGAGGAATACTGCTAGGTATGGCAGAGAATTATGGAAACCAAAAAGGATTAAAGAGGTACTGTAGAGAAAAAGCTTTTACTTGAATTCAGAAATCATGCATTTTATATATAATAAACACTCACTTTTAAATTCTCTGCTGTGAGACCAAATTACACTGCAAAGCATTTCTAAGAGGTTTTTTTTCCATGTGTTTTTTCTGACTAGTTATATTTCAGTAGTATGCCAGTCTCTCCTTGGTGAGCTCCTGGTGAGCTGTTAAAGTTCCCATTTCTCTTTCTTCTTTTTCCTACCCACTCCCTGCTGCAAACTGAACTCAGTCATTAAGTGAGCATCAGTTTTCTTCACTGGGATGGTCAGCAATTTTTCTTGGTATCCTTTGCCCTTCATCAGTTAGAAATTGTCATCTGTGCCCTCTCATAAAGAAATCTGGTGTGCTATTACAGACCAGCAAACGGAAGCCCTCAAGCTATGGCTGACAGACAAATCCTGTTTATCACTGGCTGGGGGCTCTGTACAAATCACAAACAGGACAGGGCTGCTGAGGAACATGCTTTGAGTTGTATTTTCCAGCATCAGTCTCATTCCATGGTTATGACAGTGGGAAGATGCCAGCAGCTCACATCCCAGGCAGCAGACCAAGAACTAATGTTACAATTCACTTTAAAAGTTGTTTGACCAATCACACCAAGCAAAAGCACATTGACAGTAGTTCTATCCAACCACTATAAGCATACACCTTTGTTTAAACAATGCTTGCTTATTTTGAATACAATACCTGCTTGTAAGCCTTAAAACACAATGCACAGAGCTCCATTATTAAGCTCCAAACTTCCTAATATCTTGCTAGATAAACTTTTCTGCAGCTTAGGGAGTTATTCTAGACAAGCATTAATACATAGACCATTGTTTCATTTGTCCTTGCTTTTCTACATTTTACGTAATTTTTCTGCTGACCAATCTCATGGCTACTGCTTAGCTCTAATCACAGTTCTGCTGTCTCTGTGGCCTGCCTTTTTTGCAGCTTTCTAAAATCCTCTAATTTTATAAATTCCCACACTGTTTATCCTGGTGAGCAGTTATTTCTCCAGATAGGTGTGGCCAGTGGAATAGCATTGGTGTTGCCCACAGAGCAATTCTTCCTGCAGGGCTGGGACAGGTGGAATACTCATAAGTGAGGCTGCAGAGGAAGGGAAATCCTGCACCTGACTCAAGCCTGCCCTAGCCAGGCACTTTTGGGTTTGCAGTGACCCCACCTTGTGACCTGTGTCACTGCAGCCGTTTGGGTCAGGAGCATTTTGCATCCAAGCATCTTCCTTATGTGGGTGTTCTGTGGTGGCTCTTAAACTGCAGGGTAAACAAAGAGCTCTTTTTTCCTGCAAGTTAGTGAAATGAGCTAATCTTGATGTTAATTTGGAGATGTTTGTAAAAGGCAGTTAATCAATATGGTTTGTACTGAGTAACAGAACTGACAGTGACAACTGGTGCTGTATGGAATACCTGATTTTCTTGTAATTACATATTTATTTCCTGTGCTCCGTAAAGCAGACTTTACAGGCTTGCTTTTTGGCTTAATTCCCTGTGGATGAAGGAAAATCAATACAAACCAAGGCCCAGTTTTGCAAATATCTGTATTTGGGTTCAGTGTAGTTAGTCCAATTCCTGATAATTTCAAAGGGCAGATCTTCATGTAGAAAGAGAGAATAGATAATTTATTCTTATCTCAGTGGAAGCACACTAGGTATCTTTGCCTATGAATACCACAGCCGTGATTAAGTATTAATTATACTGCTGGAGGTAACTGCAGGGGGTAAGAGGCTTGAAGTATTGGCTTTTCAGCAAAAGCAATGTTTTATATATGACATATTTATTATGAAAAGGATTCTTCTAGAACAAGCCTCAGAGAGAGGCTGCTCCAAAACTAGTTTTCTTTACTTTGATATTTGTAAAGGAAACAACATTTTGGTTTATACTTTTAGTTTTTCTTTTATATTCTGGTATGCTGTTTTGGAAGGTGGCAGTTTTAGGATTCAGAAATGAGGTTGATTCAATCTCCAGTTGTGGCCTGTCACCATAGGTGAGTTCTGGTCACTGTATTGTGAAACCTGGTTTTATTTTGAGTAGTCACTGAGTGGGAGCACCTGCAGCAGGCCAGGATCTGGTAAAGCTGCAGGAACTTGGGTGAGGTTGGGCAGGCTTCCTGAGCTTTTCTTTGGTTGTGACTGCTCCTGAGCTTTTGACTGGGATCATTCTGCTCCCTGTGTAACACTCAGAGCTATGTGAGCCTGCTGGAAATGGGTGCTGATGTTTAAAATTCTTTGGAAACATTCATCATCTCTAAAAGCCCAGGTCTAAGGAGATGCAATAACACTTAAACAATAGGTGGTGGTCAGATCATGGCTCACTGGTTCATATCTGCATTACAAAATGAGGTCTGAGCAGTTTGTGGTGCTGTTGATACCCTGTGACTGTGTTCTCTGTGCTCTTTTTGGGAGTACTGGGATCATCCTGGGAGTGGTGAGAAAGTCAGTGGTGAAACACATGGAATGCCAAACCTGCCTTCCATTTTCTGGAAGCTGATTTGGAAGGACTTCTTGTTGTCCCTGAGGTCACAACCTTTACATAACAGCTGGGTAAGTGCTGTCAGGGAGAAGAGAGGTGTGTGTAGTCTCACAGGCAACATCACAGGACATGAAACTGCTACAAATTCAGGCCAAATGTAATTCTTTGCTATGATACAGAGTATTCGAAGAGAAGGTAACAAAGGAAGAAATTTTGAGGTTTTAGGTAGGTTTGCAGTTGAAAATTCCCCACTTTAATATTTTGCCTGCCTTGCCAATGACCTACTTTGATGGAACCAGAAATTCTTGTTCAGCAGGTGTCCGTGGGGTAGTGTTGCGGGGGCTCCTGTGTTAGGGTGACCCACATGTGATGTCTCACAGCTCTGAATGCTGCAGCTCCTGGTGACTCTCTGTGGTCCATGGATCAAGGTTCCATGGACCCCAGAAGCTGCTGGGACTGTTATTAATTTCACCCTGAGGAATTCTCACATGGATAAATAGCCTTTGCAAGGTGAAAGAAGTCACTCTTTTCCTGAAAGTACCAAAGAGTGTGTTTCCTGTTGGCTTTTGTGGGGTTCTTAATGAGCTCAAACAGTGCAGTGTTCTTCAATTAACTTTGATTATGCTTCTGTATAATTTATTTTGAACAATAACTGGAAAATTAGTTTTCATTTAGGAAACAATTGGAGCTCACTGTGTCTTGACCTCCTGTACACTTGTGTAATGTTAATGAAGACAGGATTGAATTTTATTAGGGATGAGATGAATGTTCTTGGGAACAGAATCTTTCCTCCCCAAAAATGGCAGTAGGAATGATAGTGATGAAACTAGACAAAAACAATGGAAAATGATTATTTTCATTATTGTAGGATTTCGTGTAAGAGTGAACAATCAGATGTTAACAGAAATAGAAACCTTTCGAGGCATCTGTGCTATGTGATAATATTTTATCACATTTTCTTTTGTGCCTGATAGACAGCATTAGTTTCTGTGCTGCTGGGGAAGAGGAAGGACAGCTGGAATGGCAAATAATTTAAGAAGGGATGGTGTTTTCTCAGGGTCCTGATGCTCAGTGCAGCACCTCTGCTCCACTGGGGCCAGTCAGAGATATATTTAATAAAAGTCTGTAGAACGTGCACAGCTTTCAGAAGGCGTTTTCATTCACTGTTTTATTGCAGTTAATGTTACTCCTGTTGTGTTTCTTAGGCAAACTTTGGATTCTTTGAGTTCCACTTGAACTTCTCTGGCCTTGTTAGCACTGTAGGGACTGATGTTCCTCACAGCCAGCTGGCATTTGCACACCCAAAATTTCTCTAAAATACTTTTTTTGTCTTTTTTTTGGCTCATTAGGAAAGACTTTAAGACATAAGAGGCAGTGTAAACCTCTAAAAATATCATCAGATAAAAAAAAAAAAAGTATTTTAGAGGATAAAAACATCTACAATAAGGATTTTAGAGGATAGAAGCCTCTACAATTCTCATCAGAGGCAGTATAAACCTCTAAAAATATCTGGATGCTTTCTACATGGAAAGCAACAGAGTAATGAAATAGATGTCACAGTGTGTTTGGGACATAGCTATGTTTTGATCAGTGATTTGTGGTTTTGGGAGAAGGGAAGAGACAAGGCAGGTTGAAAAAGGTGCCATGTGTGTCATTCCTGAGTGGGAGAGTAGTGTTCCTATAGTGTGTAAACTCACTCTAGATCTTTTGGTGCTATAGTAATGGGAAAAATGTGTTTTTATGCAGACATTAAAAATTTTGAAAAACCATTTACAGTGTCTCAGTTCTGAGAGACTCTTTTGGATTTGAGACTGTTTTGTTGGTCACAAATTAATTTCAGGTCTAAGCCTATCTCTTGAGTCCTGTGTTTGTTTCTTTTTAATTAATTGTCCATCATACCTTAACTCATTGATTAAAACTCAGAACAAAGTATGTCACCAGCCTCAGACCTGGCATGTGAAATGGCATTCCAGCTGCACTTTGCTTAGTGGGCAGCTGCAGGTTGCCTCTGGACTCACTTCAGGTGAGCTCCTGCAGAGACCTGGGACAGTTCCTGGGAGAGTTTGGTGCAGAGACACGGGATTTGTGTCAAAAAAATGAAAAGAAAAATCAATTTAAATCAATTTTAATAAAGAATTTGCATGTGAGGCCCTAGAGAGTGGTGTGCTCCACCTTATCCTTAATTTCACAGAGTGGTTGTGAATTTTGGACCATGCTGCCTTGTTAAAGGCTGTTTTTATTAAAATATATAAAAGTTCTTGTTAAAATACATAGAATTTGGTGCTGATATTCTTTCTAAGGAAATATGGGTGCTTTTTTAGGATGTGCTATCCAATCATAGGTGCGCATTTGCAAGAAAATTTTTCTCCCTCTGCATTGCAAGACAAATTGCCAGCAATTTCTTTGAGAACTGTACATCAGAACTAGTTTGCTGTGGATGTTGGACTGCAGTTCTTTTAGCAGTGGGTAAATCCTGTGGCCTGAAAGTCTCTTGGGATGTAGGCTTTCTGGGGTAGGGGATCATCCAGGTGCTTTGCAGCAGCGACTGTGGTAAGGTAGATTAGAAGAAAGCAGAATGTCCAGCTGGAGAGCAGAGGTGATCCCTGAGGCTCATGGCCATTTTCAGCAGTGTACTGATGTTTAAAGACTGTGTAATCTTTGTGAACAGTTGATTTGTTATAAATATGATGATTTTAAAAGATAATTAGTTGTCTGGTATAAGCTTGGAATTGTCTCCCCTTTGGGGAGAAGGATGATTATTATAGTTTATACCTTATTTTCTCTTACTCTAACATGTGCTTCCTCCCAATCATTGCAAGCACAAATGGCAGCTTTGGGAGAGGGAGTTGGAATCCTTCTTCTTGTGTTTCAGAATGTCATAATAGAAGGAACTGAGGAAGAGGGTAGTGGTCAATGAAAGAAGAATGTTTTCCCCTCCTTGAAAAAAATGCCTGTTTTCCATCAGCATGCATGAGGCATTTGGATAATTCCTTAAAAACATACTTTAACTTGACTAGGCCAGGCGAGGTCAAGCTGGACTAAATGACCACTTGCAGGTCCCTTCCAACTAAAATAGCAGTAGCTTTTCTTTCTTCTCAGTAGCAATATGATTTTTTTCTGATTCCTATTGCAAGAAACATTCTTTATTTACTTAATCAATGCAATGTCACCATCTCCAGCCCAGCCTGGCCCCACATGGGGTGGGCAGACCCTGCCCTTAGACATCACCCAATCCCACTGTGAATATGACCCCTGGCAGACAGATGAGCTGCAAACCAAGTCTTTAATGACTAAACAGGAATGAGGAGTGCAGGAGAGGGCAGGGGCTGGGGGTCTGGATGTAGCCACTGCCTCAGGGTGGCTCCTGGCCCGGGTGCCGCGTCACCGCCGCCGCCTCTTCCTGGCTGGCGGGGCCGTGCTCCTGCGGGAAGGTCTCTTAGCTCGTGGGGGTGCTGCCTGCTGTGGAGCCCTTGGCCTGGCTGCTGCCAGCTCCCTTGTTTTGGGGTTCACATGGATGGTGATGACACTCTGTGGCTGCCTCTGCAGTGCCTCCTCCTCCACCTGGGCCATGTGGGGTGAGTGAGGCTGGGAGGCAGTGGGTGGGCTGGCACAGGGGAGCAGGTTGGGGATGGCAGAGATGGAAGGGATGGCATCCTGGCTGTTCCTTTGCTGTGCCTCCATCACCGACTCCTTGGGATGGTCGTCCTCCAGCAGGCATTCACAGAATTCAATGAACTCATCGAGGTCCTCAGCTGTCAGGCTGGGGACATTGGCAGCCAAGATGGTGTCCTCATTGTCCCCTTGCTGTGCCAACTCTGCTTGCTTGTCAAGGCAGCCACTGTCCTCCAGGTACTCAGAGAGCTCTTCCAGGAGAGCATCCAAAGTGGAGCTGTTGGGGCTGTTGAGGTCGGTGTCCTCGCTCACCGCGGTGTCAGGCCAGCCAAACAGATGGCTGTTGGTGCTGTCCCCTGCCTGCTCAGGAATGGCCTCTGTGGTGGCTGCTGGTTCCTCTCCAGGCAGATCCGTGGTCACCACTTCTGCAAATGGAACCACAAGAGATTGAAGCTTTCCTCAGCTTGTCTGCAGGTATGTGGGCTTTGCCATCCCCCATAACTTACCTTCGGGCTCCATCGTAGTTGTGCCAGCTGGTAGAGCCAGGGCAGGTTGATGGTGGATGTGGAACACACTAGAGCCTAAGGGGTAAAGGGCCTCTTCCTGCACCACAGCTCTTGGCTGGTTGGGCAGCAAAGTCCCCATCACCACCTGCTGTACCCAGCCATAGGCAGGGGGACAAACAGCAGCCCCGAGGGGCAGCTGCACCAGCTGGGGAAGATGCACCACAGAGGGAAGATGGACTACCTGCCCCAGTGTCCCTGGGACCCCCTGCCTGGTGGTGGTGACTGGGACCAGCTGGTGGGAGCCAGTTTGGAGCTGGATAGGCCCAGAGGACAGTGGCAGCCTGGGGACAGAAGGCAGCTCCCAGGCAGCTCCCAGGGAAGGGAAGCTCAGGCCAGGCACCTTCACCAGTGTCACCTGGAGAGGGAACCTCTCTGTGGGGGAAGCAGAGAGGGGTGATGGGGTGAGATACTGGCAGGCAAAGCTGCCTGGGGGTACCTGGAGGGCAGGAGCCCCAGGAGGAGCAGGACCCTGCTGCTGTACCTGCCATGGTGCCTGGGCAGCCTGGGGGTTCCTTGGGACAAACACCACTTGGGGGTTCTGTTGCCAAGGCAACTGTTGGGGCAAACAGGGGTCTGGGGTTCCATTGCCATAGTTGATCCTACCAATACCTGCTCCAGCCAGCAAGGTGATGGAATGAGAGCTGCTCCCCCCTTAGTGCCCACAGCCTCCAGCCTGATGGTGACAGCAGGACACGTGGGTGTGCCCTGGCATGGCCAGGAGCCCCCTGTTCCTTGCCAGGCCTGTCCACAAGGCCAGCACCAAAGCTGCCGTCATCTTTGGAACAGCTTCCCAGGAATGCCCCATTGTTCCCAAAGGGAACTGCTCCCCATGGGACAGCGCAGGCCCGCTCTGGGCCCAGCTCAGGGAGAGCTGCCCCTTGCCCACTCACCTGCTGGGGCTCCATTGGCCGTTCTGGCAGTTGCCAGGTTCCAGTTCCACTTCCAAGGCAGTTGGAGAGCCCTGCCCTGGCCCCAGGGCCTGTCACCCCAAACACCTGTGGGCACACGGGCACCATCCTGCTGCTGCTGGAAGGTGGGAATGGCTCCAGGCCCACTGAGGGCACCCATGAGCTTCCAAATCAGCCCCTCCTTCTCCTGCTGGGCTTCACGTGGGGCTGACACAGGGCTGGGTTTTTTCTTCAAATGATCCTAAAGAGGGTTTTCCTGTGGGAACAGCTATCAGTGTGGAGTTGGTGGAGGGTACTGAGAGCAATGTGACCCAGGTCCAAACTCATTTCTGTCTGGTTTTCAGAGCTGCTGAACACAATTCTGCCTGAAGTAAAACACAGGCTTTGGTGGTCAATTGCTCTGAAGACAGCCACAGAACTGGTAACAGCTCTCATTATGTCCTAGGCTGCTGCTGTGAGAAACTGGGGTTAAAGTAGTGTGGAAAAGCATTTCAACATCATTTGATCAAAACATTTGATCAAAATGTTTTGGTTTATTATGATAAATTAAGTTCTGTTTTATTTATGTTTTGATTTCATACCTTTAATGGAATTAATTTTTAAATGGATCTCAAGGTTTGATTCTTCACAGCCAGAATACAGTAGGTTTTTGGTCTGATCTGCTGTTTGGAAAAAATGGAGGATGAGCTGTAAAATACCTTCGGAAGTATAGATCCTTGTGTTTTTTGCTGTTCTGGATGGTGCACTGGATAAATCCTGCAGTGGTTTGGTGCAGAAACCCAAGTTCAGATTTCTGCTGTACCTCTCAACTTGCAAGATGGTTTGATTTCACAACAGGAAAGAAGTTTTGTCTATTTGGTGGGGTGTGTTCTAGTGGGGTTTTAGAATTATTTAAGAGGAATAAAAAACTTGAGTAAAAATACTTGTACCTTATTCAAGTGGCTACAGTAGTCTTGTCTAGGTCAGCTGCCCATGCCAGCTGGCAGGGGAGAGCCCCTGGAGTGCCTGGAGTGAGGATTGCTGACCCATGGGAGCTCTGGGGTTTGTGTGATAGGGATGGATCATGGTGGGGAACTGCTCTCAAATCCTGCCTTGGGCTGCTGAATGTTTCTTGTGCCTGAGGGCTCCCTGGTGTCTGCGGGGAACTGCTGGGATTCTCAGTGCGCATGGCAGGATACCACCTGAGAGCAGCATATGTCACCACCAGCTGCTGCAGACTCTGCACAGCACCAGAACCAAATTCTTGGAAAATTGTGGTGACTGTATCTTCTAATAGCTGTCTGTGCTTAATAGCTCATAAGTGTCAAAACTTAGCTACTGAATACTTAACAAATATACAGAGAAGATTTTGGAGGAAGGTTTGTGCAGCCATGGGTCTGTGAGTTTCCTAAATTTTATTTTCTTGGCTTTTGATTTTGATTTTGTTGTTTTTATCTAATAGCCAAAGCTCTGTAAAAAGGGTCTGGAGCACAGGCCTTATGAGCAACAGCTGGGGGAGCTCAGCCTGGAGCAAAGGAGGCTCAAGGGGGCGCTTGTGGCTCTGCACAACTCCCTGCCAGGAGGGGACAGCCAGGGGGGATCAGGCTTTGCTGCCAGGGAACAGGGACAGGACAAGGGGAAAGGGCCTCAGGCTGGGCCAGGGGAGGCTCAGCTTGAATATTAAGGAATTTTTGTTCTGGTGGCTGTCCTGGGCAGTGCTGGAGTCTGGAATGCTTGGATGTGGCACTTGGGGACATGGTTTGATGGTGAACATGGTGGTGCTGGTTGCTGGTTGGACTTAATGACCTGAAAGGTCTTTTCCAGCCTTAAGGATTCTGTGATGATTCTAGAAGGATATTCAGTGCTATCACAGCACAAAAGCAGTTATTCTTGGAAAAACTTCCTTTGGTTTGAGGAGGTGTGGAGTGGCAAGTGCTCAAACATCTCTGAAAGCCAAATCTGGCAGTTTGAATATCATTAGAAATTACTCTGATTTTCCAATATCTCACAATAAGTTCACTGGATTTCATAACTGACAGCACTGTAAAAGCCCATCATAAAGACACAACCTTGTAGGAACCCTCATCTATTGTTTCATTGAGTTGCACATCAAAATTCATAACTGTCAGTAACAACTGTGAACCACAGAACTCACTCTGACATCAGGTAGAGAGCCAAAATACATCCAAATGCCATCTCCTTTTTCTTGCAATGAAAAAAGGCTGCCTCTGCATATTGCAAAGATCATCTTTGATGATGAACTCACAGTGAGATTGTGCATGGGTAAGAAATATTGGACTTTAGGATGTTGTTTCCTAGTGTTGAATAAAACAAAAATGGCATAAAAACTGTATTTGATGAGCTGCAGGTTTTGGAGGAAAAGTCATGTTAAACTGTAAAGCAAGTTGATAAGGAAATTGTGAAAATTTTTAACACCAGACCCTACAACATTATATTTAGATTTTTATAATTTAGGATTTAGGAATGTGAGTATAGTATAATTTTTATTTCCTACCTAGATCTCTGCCTTGTCTTTCTATACCAATGTTGGAATTGGTTAGGAGATTCTAAAAATTGCACAGCATCCTGTGTAAAAAGCTGAGCTTCTGGGCCAACTTAAGGAAAAGATTTGTCAGTGAAGCTGCAAAATAGATTGAATAAACTCTCTCCAAAAGAGCAAAATGAATACCCAGTCAGACATGCAGCAGGGAGTGGTGTTTAATAGCACATCATCAAGTCAGGCAAATTAAATATTTTATTCTTTTTTCCTTTTGCTTCTAGGAGGCTTTATTCTTCCTCTTTGTTTCCCTTCTTTGATTCTTCTATTCCTAAAACTTAATTTTTCATGTCAGTATTAAAGGCTCTTTGTAACAGCTCTGATTGCACATTCATCTCTGTAACATTAAGGAAAATAATTCTAAATAGTGTAAAAAAGATAGTGTAAAAATAGTTACACACTACTGTAAAAAACAGTAGTGTGTAACACCTTGTCTTACCTGAGTGGCCTTCACTGTGTTGTGCGGATTTTAGGTTTTGTAGACTTGTAACAGTTAGCGGAGCAAGACCCAAAGTAAAACCACTCACAAACAGAAAATGGATAAAGGCAGTAAGTTATTTGGCAGAGATAATATTGTGTGTTGTTTGCAGATGGCTTCTTACAAGGAAAAAGTGGATAACTTAAAAGTTACAGCCTCCAGGCTTGCCTGCTTCTTCTGAAAAGACAAATACTGTTGTGGTTCACTCAGCTGCAGATAGTTTTTTATTTGGTTAATAAACTGCAGTGTATCCAAAACTCTGGTTCAAAGAACAAGCAAGCCAACCCCCCCCCATCCCCCCCAAACCCAGGCAAGCTAAGAGATTCATGAACAGTTGCCAGGAAACCATTTATAATATATTTTTAAAAAATCTATTGTGATTTCTGCAAATATTTTGATTATTGCAGTGCCTGGATACTAGTTTTCTAAATGTAAATTTTATGCCTTAATTAGGCACCATTAAGCATTTTCCCCCAAACACACAGATTAAGCATTTCGATATGCTTTTCTAATTGCATTAAAAAGAAAAAGATCAAGCTGTAAAACTGCCTGGAGACAGTTCTGTGTGTACCCACACATGTAGCTCTCATTAATGTCAAAGTGTAGAGGAGAAGAGAATTAAACCTGGGATGCACCTTATTAAAAGGTGTAGGTGTTTAAACTTAAATCTGTACTGAGGAATAGGGTCTGGTGTAGATACCAGGCACAATGATAATTTTCCAAACTCTCCATGTGTGGGATTCATCCTGCTTCCCTTCAGGCATGTTCATGGGAGGCTGAACAAGTGCCTTTCATTTTCCATTTTTCCTTGGGGATGTGCCTGCCCAGGAACTGGAGCAGCACTGGCACAGCTGGTGTCACCTTGGCAGCTTTGGGCAGGTGAACCTGATGCCTTGAGAAGGCTGCCCTAGAACAGAGGCCAGACAGAGTTAAAGAATAAAGCAGGGATTTATTAAAAGGATCTCCTCCATGGATCCACCTTGGGCTGAACAAGAGCCCAGCTATGGCTGCACCCAAGATGAACAAAATGGGCACAAAATGGACACCTGGTCATGGGGTCTGTCACTTTTATCAGTTCTGCTCCATTTGCATATTGGAGTTCATTGTCCAATTAGAGCTTTAGCCCATGCAGTCCCATCCTGCTTGTTTTTCTCTCTTCAGCCCACATTGTTTATGTTCTTGGGCCTGAGATTTGGATCATTTGTCCTTGGTCCCCAGCTAGAGAAGGAATTGTTTTGTCTCCCTGCTCTGTGCAGAGCTCACCATCCCTTAATATCAATCTCAGAACTACACGCTAAGGCAGCACAGAATCTGAAAAATCAAAAAGAACATTGAGGACAAGGATTTTTGGGTCAAGAAATCTGGCAAATACTCTTAGAAAAGTGAGACAAGCCTTTATTTGTGCTCAGTATCTGGCCCCAAGCTGTGTCTGGTAGCCAAGCTAGCGCATTAGCCATGGCTTTGTCCAGTGCTTGTGTGTATCTCCAAATCACACCAGTCAGAGTGGAAATCTACCAATGCTAGAGTCTGAGGAGGCTGAACATGGAGTTGGGGACAAGAGCAGGTACAAAGAAATTGATGGCTGTCTCCAGTTTGTCCAGGGTAGAATTACCGTTACAGAGCAAGGGAGTGAGGGAAACAAAAGCTGGAGAACTAACAGGATATTAGTTAGCGTGATAGTGTGATATAAGATATTGCAGTGGTTTCAGGTTAATAAGCTTATTTAGTAGTCAAGGTGACCAAAAGTTGTTAACTTGGTCAAAGGAGTAGCATTTTTCTGGTGCAGGTTTGAGTCCTGCTCTGTGAACATGTTTGGAAATGTGAAATACCATGACAGAGTTTTCTGAGGAACCAGGAACTTTCATTAAAGAAACATCAGTCCTGAAGGCAAAAGAATGCCAACCTGCCCAAAGCACAGCTTGGCAGGTGCTGGGATAGAGCCAGGCCAAGTGTTACCTACACTTCCTATATCACAGGGCATCCAGTGCCTGCCCTGCCAGCTTAGCTGGAACCTTTGTTCTGACCTGGCTCTGCATTCACCCCAGCAGAATATCAGGACAGCCTGGAATGATGGAATTCCCAGTAACACTTGTGTCTTGGTGCAGAATGTTCTGGGGGAACAGAGGTTGAATGCAGCTTTGCCAGCTGGGCATCTGATGTGTGAGATCCCTGTGGTTTGCACACTGTATCTCAAGTTAGGAGTGGTGGCTGTGGCTCATTCCTGAGAAGCTGAGAGGAACAGCACCTGGAAATCCATCTCCTTTGGAATAGTACAGAAATTATGTCTCATTCTAATTGTGCAAACATTGCCATCTTGCCTTGGGTATTTAAAATTGTCAGTGGCAGCTCTGTGGGGTGGGAGCTGAGGGCTGCTCTGCCCAACCCAGTGCTTGGGCCAGGCTGGAGAGAGGTGCTGATAATGAGTTTCAGTGAAAAGAGTTCTGAATTCTCCACTAGATTATGAAATACAGGGGCTGAAAACCTGCACAAGGCAGTTTTATTGTTTAATCAAATAAAGCTGTGCCCTAAAAAAAAATGAAAGTGTAATTATTAGTCCTTTTCTGTCTTGGAAAACCAAATTAGAGCAATTTTCAATAGACAGGGTTATTTCAGGCAGTTATAGGCAGGATCTTTTGTTAAAGAAAATGTTAAAAAAGAGAAAATAACATCATTGTAAGGACTGTGACCTCCTCCCCTCTGTTCTTCTGCTTGTTTGGAGGTGCCCTTTAATCAAACTCAAAAGACAGAGAATAAAGGAAGATTAAAATACACTGTCATAGAACAATGCAAATTTCACACTTTTATTAAGTGGAGCTAGCACAAAATGTGGATATTTCCAGTTTCACAATAAAAAATATTTTGATATCTTAGGTGGATATAAATAGCATCTAACTTTTTGTGTTAGACCTTGCTGAGGTACCACCACCATTGCTTTTCACATCACCATGCAAATAATGGAATTAGAAACTTGTTAACTTCCTGCCTTGCAATATATTTAATTATTCCATTTTGGTATGCCAGTGTTTGGTGCTGATGCTTTAAATAGTAGTGGATACGTTTTGTGTTGTTTCCCTTCAGGTCATTAACATTTCATCTAACTGCAATACATATAGAGCTGACATTTATTTGCTGTGGCCAATTTAAACTGTCTGTTGCCCCATTGTTTCTTTTATTAACAAGGAATCAAAACAGACTTTAAAAAATACATAAACCAGTAAAGCTTACTGTTAGCAAAGTCTCCCATGAGCTTCAATTAGGATATTGATATTTATAAAGAGAAGCAACCAATCAAATCATCTTTTTTCCCCCTTCAGTTTAAAGTGCAGTTAAGTAATGCAGTAAATATTAAATCCATTGATGTATGCTTTACATTTTATCATATTCAAAGTGATCCATGCACAATTACGTTTGTTTGAATTAAAGCCTAAGAATTATCATGTTCATTTAAATGCCATACTTTCTATTAGGGAAAAAAAATCAGAGACAGCCTAATGTTTTCTCATTCTTTCTATGTAGTTAATTTAATGCCTAATAAAGTTATATGTTTTTCTAATTTTTACAAATAGCAATTTATGACTTAGGCCCTATGTTTGCTCACTGAGCTGAAGCAAGCCTGGAAATGGATCCCTGGAAGTAGAAGATGAGGTTTTCTATAATTTTAAAATGCTGTAAAATGTCAGTTTATTTGTTTATTTTCTAAACAATCTGCTGAGTCAGCTGTCTGTAAGTTAACTTAGTAAAACAAGCGACTGTGATTTGCTGTAGGCTGATTTTGGGAACACGTGACTTGGTGTTTGGGAGCTCTGTCAGACCTTGTGACTGATGCCTCAGGTTTAGCTTTTATATTTTTCAGATTCTGTGCTGCTTTAGTGTGCAGTTCTGAGCTTTACATTAAGGGATGGTGAGCTCTGTGCACAGAGCAGGGAGACAAAACAATTCCTTCTCTAGCTCAGGACCAAGGACAAACGATCCAAATCTCAGGCCCAAGACCACAAACAACATGAACTGAAGAGAGGAAAAACAAGCAGGATGGGACTTCAAAAGCTAAACCTGGAACTGGACAATGAACTCCAATATGCAAATGGAGCAGAACTTATAAAAGTGACAGATGCCGTGACTGGGTGTCCATTTTGTGCCCATTTTGGTTCACCTTGAGTGCAGCCCTGGCTGGGCTCTTGTGCTGCCCAAGGTGGGTCCATGGAGGGAAACCCCCACAGGAACACCCAGCTGGTTTGGGCAGCCTGGGTTCTGCTGGGTTCAGGGGGACTGAGGGTCCTTGGGGCTCAGCAGGGATAAAGCTGGACCAGGACTGGCCAGTGTCATGGCTGGCAGATAGCTGTGTTGGGTCAAACCCCTGCCGTGCTCCAAGGGATTTAATTCCAAACACAATCACTGCCAGGGTGAGGCCCTGGGCCCAGGAGTGCCCCAAGGATTATGCCAAAGAACCAAGTGTGTGGTGGCTCCATAGCCAGACTGGCTTGCACACACATGGTTCCTTGTATGAGTAACTCAAATTCCAAGGGATGTCTCATTCCCTCCAGGAAATACGTGGTTTTTCAGAGCACATATGTGTTTCAGAACAAATGTGTTTTTCAGGAGATGATGCAGTGCTGCTTTGAGCGTGGTCACAGGAGAGAAAGGGAAATATAGACAGAGGCAATTCTATTTTTTTAACCTTGTGGGCTGATCACCAGTTCTGTTTCCTCCTCAGTTATTTAAGTTACTTGTGAAATTGGAAAGGCTGGGGAGATTGTGGGATCAACATTTGTACATCAATTTTGTAAACAATTTTAAGCAGAGTAATGTGCTGCATGTTCCAGTGCTCCCACATGCTGCTTTTAAATTATTTTGCCTCTGTTTTAACAGTAAAATCTTTTCTGAGAATGGAATTAAGAAGTATTTGGCAAAAATGCAGTAAGGGATTCTCTTCACCACTCCTCCTGGTTTGTCTCCTGAGAAATTTCTCTGCAAGAGAATAAGATTTACCCTTAATAAAGACCAGATTCATTGCCCCATTCTTTTGGTATCTTCACCACAGATATAATTTATTATTTTTCCTGCAAAAACAAAAGAACCATGTTTTTCTTCTAAAATAAACCAAAAAAATAGCTTTCCATAAATAGAAAGGGCATTTAGAACTGTTTGTTTAAACTTATGCAGCAAAAGAGAGATGAATCCATCTAATCTTCTGGCAATTAAAAATGAATGTTACATTAATTAGAAAAATTTCTCAATGAATTATTCTGAAATCGAAATAATGATCTGTACTAAAGTATTCCTTTAAAAATGTATGTATTTTTGATTATTTAATGTATTTTTAATTTAATAAAATAGACCGCATTCTAAAAATACAAAAAAGTATATAATTTCTGGAAGAATTGAAACATTGCCATTTATTCCCATTTCTTTGCTACAGAATATCTGAGAATTTGGGAGGTGCATTGTGCATTATTTACCCTGGTTTCAGACACTGTGTTCTGGTCATTTCTCCATCCCTGGTTTCTGGTCCATTTTGAAGGTTGTATCCAACAGGAGGTGGTGCCAGCTGTTAGGTTCACTCACAAATTCTAGCAGGATGTGTGCTACCAGGACATGTGGGAAAGGGAAGTAATTTCTCTACATCTGATACTGTCAGGATATTGGTATCTGTTAATTTCAACTCCATGTGGAAATAACGTATTAGCTTGACTAAATCTCTTGACTAAGTCCTTGTTTAATAAAATACATGATAAAAATAGCACAAGTAACATCATAATTGGGAATTTCTGCTTGCATTTCAGGAAAGGAGAAATACAGCCATTTAATAGACTGTGACCTTTAGGAAGTACAAAATACTGCTTGAGGCAGCACTGCTGTCCTTCTGAACCTTACATTCAGCCCTTTTTATAATTTATGGATGAGGGGACACTCAGGTACTGCTTGGGAATGTCCCCACTACTGTCACTGTCATGACTGTGGATTTATAACTGTGGATGGATCTCTCCAGTGTCCAATTCCTTGTGAACCCAGTAGTGTTTCTGCCTTCCTCCCACCACCATGCTGTGACAAAGATTTTATGATTTTAATTGTTTGGTGTGAAAAAGTAGTTAATTTTATTTTTGCTCGTAGTGGTTACAGTGGGTGTTTATAGCTCTTGTATCTTGAGAAATAGCAAATAATGATTTTCTGTTCCCCTTGTGTCCACTGCCATAATTTTATAGTATTCCTCATTGTCTTCCTTCATGCTACAGGGACACAATTTATGAATTTGCTCCCAGACCTGCATTTGTCCCATTGCTGTCCATGTGGGCTGTCTCTACTTTATTTCAGCCTTTCTCAGTCTGCTCTGAACACGACAGTGATGTCAACCTCGTACCTCTCCCTGCAGTGCCAAAAAGGATGGGATTTTCCAAGGTCTCCTCACTGGAATGGGGTCACTTTTGCTCAGACAAATGGCAAGCTTGCTGCAAAAGGAGCTTTCCAATTTACCAAACAATTTGTGAGTATAGAATGGCTCCAGGTGGCAGAAAATAGTCTTTCCTTGACTAAACCATCCAGTTGTGATTTTTATTTTCTTTTGTAAGCCAAATGGATGGAGAGGAGGGACCACTACACTCAGAGATACCTAATGTTGAAGAAAAATAGGTTTATGTGAATTATTTTGGGGGAGGGCCTCTCATTTGCTAATGTTGAGGGCCAGAATTGTAAATCTGTTCATTAAATACAAGTAGGACCCAATTTTCTGCTCTGAGGAAAATGTCTGAAGCAGTAGCATGTCTTCTGTGATCCATGGGAGCAGAAAGCAGAGGGAATTGGCTCCCAACTCTCAGTGATGTTGGATATAACTTTTTCCTAGGACAGTTTATTGTGGTTGATCTAGTCCATTAAGATTTCCTCCCATTCTTTTCCAACTTTTTTCAACCCAACCCTATACTAACCTTAGCAATTCAAGGATCAAAATTTTCAGGAGATAATCCTATTTGACTTCTGATAATGCCATGTTGAGGCACATGGTGCAGTAAAGGCTTGTAGGAAAGTGGCATGGAATGACTCCATTTACTCTCTGGGATTATGTGCAGGATGCTCTTAGAGTATGGGCTTTAAAATGGGAAGCCTTTAGTGTTGAATGGCCCTTGTAAGAGCAGTTTACAGATCTGAAATCAGATTTTTCAGGAAAATAACCACATAAAAGCTTTTTTTTCAATAGCGCTCTTCCCTCAAAAAGGGAGTGAAAAAAGGCAATTTCTCTCCCTTCTGTATTTTAAGTCAAATGATAAGTCACAAAGAACTTAATTAGCAGCAGTACATGTGAGGCAGGGACCATAGGCTCAATTTCCATAATTTCCAGACAGCATTATCTGTATGGAAAGAGAGAACATCACACTCTTCGGTGGAGCTGGAGCACAAAACAAGACAAGAAATTTTTTCCTTTTATTCCAGCTCCAAGGTCTATTGATCTTCCTCTAAGTTCTGTAAAATAATTTAATTTAAAAATATGTATGTTTTACTCAATTCCTATGCTACCTAAGAAACAAGTGATGTAAATAGCATAGTTTTTTTAAATTAAAAGATTAACCTGGTGGGCTGGCTTGATGCTGTGTTGTGTCCCAGCTGCAGTGCAGGGCAGTTGAGTCATTCATGGGCAGATGCGTGGCCATGCAAATAATTAAAGAAGTTCCTTGGGACCTGCAGGTGTGTGGGTCAGACTTTTGAGCTCTCAGTTCATATAGAAATGTTTCTGTGTTAAACCATTGAGCCTTAAATGCTGCACAGAGCATGCAGTGAGATGGAAAAGCTCCTCAGGCCACAGCGTGGACTCAATGAGACTTTTTAAAGTCTCCTTATTTAGATGAAAAATATTTTGAGATTTCAGTAATCTGATATTGCTGTAAATTTTCCAACAGCTGCTGTGATCTCTCGTTCTAATGACACATAATCAATTTTGTCTCTCATGCAGAGGAGTAGAATTATTGAGGTGTAAATGCTCGTTATTTATAAACAGCTCAGTGTGTCGCAAACGTTCTCTTGCTGATTTAACATACATCCCTCATCCTGGTCTCTCCTGGCTAGTGATTTGGGAAAGAGGAAACAATCAGGAGCCATGTCCCTTTTCTTTAGTGTTTTCTAAACTTAGGTGGTCTCAGCCAGCATTTCTGTCCTGATGGACGTTGGTCCCCTGTAATCTTCATCAGAACTTAATTGTGTCTGTGATATATCCTAATAACATTTAATTAAAGCCTGATGGGCATTCACTTGCTGAACTTCTCATACTTTCCAACAAATGACCTTTTTTCCTGTCCTCCTCCTCCACTCTGTTGAGTTGTGATTCTCAAAATAATTCCTGTGGATATTTAATATAGACACTGACCATATCTGTGCAGGGTAGACATCATAGAAACATTTTAAACATTTCTATTTTATGAAGTGCCAGCCTGTCATAATTTGTGTCTCAGTGACTTTCTGAGCCAGAGGCAACAGTTTGATACCTATGAATCCTTGGGTGGGTTTTTATTGCATGACTTTAACTTTGTAGAAGGTTCAAGGTCCTGAGGTGAGGACCCAGTCACCTTGTGTGACATGGGCACACATTTCCTTTTGTTTCTCCTAAACTGAAGCTTAATTGGGTACTCACCTCTTCCTTCTTGCATTGGAAGAGGCTGTGATCAGTAATTCCCTCATTTTCTCCACAGTAATTAATTATAATTTCTCAAATGTAATTAGAGATAACGGCAGAGTTGGAGTTTTTAGTTTGAATATAGTTGGATTTACCTAATTTCCTGAAGTTTATTTTTTAGAGACTTGTTCTCTAAAATTTGCAATTCCTAAAAGCCAAGTATTACATACATACATATATCTATATATTCCTGCTTCAAAGGAAAGCAGCTATGTATCTCAAAGTAGGAAACATGGATTTGTTGTGTGATGTTTCAGAAATAAGCACCCAGTTGTTTTGGACAAATCTGTTAGTCATTACAAGACTTATGAGTAAAGAAAAATGAAAATGCTTTGAATCATAGGTGTGGATTCCTCCTTTGTTAGTGTTACTAAATAAATTTCTGACTTAATATTAGTCTTTATAATGATAATACTCTTTACCTAAACACTAGATAAAATGGAAAAATCTCTTTTTGATTGCAATTTTGGCCTCTCAAGTTGCTGATATGTATGAATTATTTTTTATTAAATAAACAGTGCTTTGAAAAATGCAAGAGCTATATGGCATATTCTCACTTCAAAATTTGCATTCTCTTCCCTAGTTATTACACTGAGGGTGATGTTTATGCTTTTTGATTTCCTAAGTAGTTTCTAGGTAACTTCATTGTTCCAATTACCAGCTCTTGGTCATATGATCAAATCTAAATGGGGAAAAAGCGACCAGGGAAGAGAAAAGGGATGACTGGAAGCTGACTAACTATTAGTGCTGGTTCCAAAATCTCTTTTGTTTAATTTTTCATTACTTATTCAGTAAAGAAGGACTAGCCAAGATAAAAGTGTAATCTTTTTTCATGGATATTAATTCATGTGATAGGGCTTTGGAGCTTATCTCCTTGAAATATTTTACTTACGCCTCTTTTCTCACTTATTTGAAAATCCTTTTTTATTATCATTGTTTTGCAGGTTTCTGCTGTATTTTTAAGTGTGCCTTCACTTTCTAGTAAAAATTTTCTCCATGCTCCACAGCAAAACGTAGGGAAGAAGTCAACTTTATGGCTCTTCAAAATAGTAAAATCTTTGTCATCTCAAGTGTGAGCCAAGTCAGCTGAACAGCATTTTGCTCTTAAAAAATGGAGAAAAAAGGACTGTTACTCTGCATTTATGTTTTCTTAAGTGTGGACATTCCTTATAACTGGCCAGCCACAGCTTACTTTTTCTTTTTTTTTTTTAGTGGAACATGTCTTGGTTTCTATGTTCTCCCTTCATAAAACACCTCCACTGCTCTTTGGTGTATCCCTGATTTCAAAAGCATTACTTGGGAATGGCAGAGTGCAAACCTGGCACACAGAAATGGGGAGATTATTGGAATTTTCTGGAAAAAGCAACCCTTGAAGTGTTCCTCAAATACCCCTCCCTCACCAGCTGCATATGCAGAGCCTGTCACTGCACATCCACACAGTGCTGAGCCTGGAATAAACAAGTGTGTGTTTCCTGAGGTGGGTCCATAGTGGCTTTGGCACCTTCTCTGTGAGTTGTTAACTGGTCATGGTGTTTCTGCAGCATCTTGTAATTGATAGCACAATTTATAGAGTACATTATGCCAATTATAAGGAATGATATTTTTGTTTGATCAAATAATGTTTGCTGCATATAATTCAGAAGCTGTGAAAAATTCCATTCCAGTATTAAAGCATTAAAGCTTGGTGTAGAATGATCTTTAGTAATTCATTTTTAGATAATTTTTCCCTTCAACTGCTCAACTGATGGAAAAATGATGGCATAAAAGAGAGTTATGATTATTGTGTAATAAAATGCTTTAAATTGTGGGATTTAAAAAGTGGCAGTTGCAATAAAGATCAGAAAATAGCAAGGGCTGAGAGCAGTGAGGAGAACTGGGAGAAGAATGAAAATGACTCCTGGCTGAGAGTGGCAAACCAGGCTGGCACTTGGCACTGGAGAGGTGCTGGGAAGAGCTGTCCCTGCTGTCACACTGAGGGTCCAGGAGCAGCAGCAAAGCCAGCCCTGAGTGCTGCTCTTCCCATTGAGCAGGATCTATTTGCTTTGTGCTGTTCTGTGCTCTCTGCTCAGGGACCAGGCTGGTTTGGCCACCTGTGGACGCACAGAGGTGAACAATGAGCTGTGCTGTTGTTAAATGCCTCCTATTCCTCAGTAGGGGCCTCTGGCTGGATTTTAGGAAGGGCTCTGTGCACTGGGGATGGCCCTGGGTGTCAGTCCTTATGCCTGCCAAGAAAGATATCCATATTTCCATTTTCCTGTTTGTGTTTTTTATTCTTGGGTCTGTCTGTTCAATTAGGCCTCTACATTTCTCTTTGCTAAAAGCCAGCTTAGTCTGCAGCAGAATTGTTCTGCTGGGTGTTTGTTCCAAAGCCTTACTGGAGATTCCTAAATAAAACCGAATTAACGTTGGAACTGGTGGAACCATGTCCAGAGCTTTCCCTTCTCCAGGCTGAACAGCCCTAAATCCCTAAAAAACTGGGATCTTTCATTATTGAACCTCTCCAGGCCTTAATTCTCTTTATTTTCAACGCTTCCATCATACCCCCAGCCTGCCAAAGGATAAAATTTGGGCAGTTTTGCTTCGTTTTGTCCTGTGGACCCAGTGGCTGAAGATCATCAGCTCCTTTTTCCCTTCCTCAGTGCAAAGGCAGTGAAATAAAGGGGGATATCAGAAGTTTTGAGTTAAATATTACAGAAGGGTAATAATGAATTGAGATGAGTTTACCTTCAGCTCTTATTCTCTCTAACTTTACAGCACTTCCATAATTCTATTTCCTATTTCTCCTTTAAGAAAAGTTCCAGACTTATCTTCCCTCACTCATCTGGTACATAAGTTACAATTCTTTCAGAATCTTGACACCTTGAGTAAAAATTTTGGATTTTGGAAATGATTTCTAGTTGCTAAAAAGGAGCATTGAATCAGCAAATACAATGTGGAGAGTAAACAAGTTACGAGATGTTGTAAATTGACTTTAGTCCTGATTCTGCAGTAATTTATGTGTGTACTGTCTAATTTTGTTAGGCCAATTTTTTACTAAAACCTGATAATAAGATAATCTACTTGACTGAAACATTACTGGGAGCAGATTTCTCTTTGTTAATGTTTCTCAAAAAAAAAAAAAGTTTTTAATCTAAGAGAAAAAGCAGCATTGCCAAGATAATATTTCTCACTGAGTGTCTGTGCTCCCCATTTGCTCAGGACAGTTGAATGTCCAATAAAATAGCCGAAGTATCATATTTGAGTATTATCCTTTGCCGTGAGCTATTTCTCACAATGAAATTTAGTAACTTCAGATCCTGAAATAAGGCCAGAAGCTGAGGTAATTAAATTATGAAACTAGCCTGTTTCCTGTTCTTTTGAAAGTGGTGTTTTCTGTCACTGCAGTGCTCTGGCTTTCCACTTCAGCATGTTTTATGTGCAGTATAGAAAATAATAGGCAATAGAGACTTGTTAAGAGTTTTGCTCTAAGTTTCAGCTTTACTTTTAAATCTCTAATTTGTATTTGATTAATGTCTCTTGATTTTTCTTGGACTACATGCAGTTTGAAAAGCATAAACTTTAGAAGATAGGCCGTGGGAGGGAAAAGCACTACTGCTTCTTTAAAGCAGGCAAGGAAGCCCATTCAACTGCAAATCAATACATATTTTTCTTATTACAGAATCTCTATTTAGGTGATGCATGTACTCTAAAGGGGTGGCAATGGGAGTTAATATACTTTAGATTGTGCTGCTTAAGTTCCATGCAGAAAACAGCTGTTATTCAGCAACAAAACAAACTGCCTTTTGCTGCATGAGAAAGAGAATTAAGTAGCTGTAATAGCAAAAGAAAGCAATATTGAGAAAACAAAAACATTGCCAAAGTGAAAAATTTCATTTACAGGAATACCTTTCCAATTTTAAGCCTATATTTAACTCTCCAGATTATCCTAAAAAAGGCTCTGTTACCAAATTTTGGCTTCTCCACATCTTTGCAAGCTCCTCTTTCTATGGGGGTGGCTGTTAAGCCACAGTATCTGAAAGTCTGAGTTCAGCACTGGAAAACACTCACAGAACCACTCAAGGAAATACATTCACATTTCTCTTGCTTCCTTGTTTGATTGTTTTTTGAAGTATATTCCCATGGTACCAGTGCTTGCTGAATCAGGTCAGAAGGGGGGCTGAATTCTGCTAGAAGATGTAAAAGCATGTTAGAAAAATATCTTTGTACAGAATGCTTGTATTCTTTATAATTTACACTGAGAAGTATTTCTTCTGAGTACCATCCTCCAAAATAAAAACACATCTTCAACAAAATGTCAGAGAGCAAACAAAACCAAGTCCAGAGTCACTGGTCCCATCTCTTCTAATAATGACAGACATCCTTGAAGGGTTCTTGAGCAAAGTGGATTCCTTGGTGACAGGTGTGACAGTCCTGTACTGAAGGAGGAGAGCACTGTGTACACAACATTCCTGATTAAACCATGGCATTTCCAACTGGAACTTGGAACAAGCCCTGTTTGCTTGGGGGTTTTCATCTTCAAATTCTCATTATTTTTCTCTGGAGATGTCTCTGATTTAGTAGTTACTGCTAAGGAAAACAAAAAACGGAGCTGTGGTATATGCAAATGTTTTGTCATATCAAATTAATCAGAAATGGCAGAAACTATTTTAGCTGAGGTTTTCTTTGATTGGTTGAAATCCAAACTGAGGTAAGAAGTGTTAATCCCTGTGAGAACAAGATGTGATTTCTTTGGGAATGCTCAGTTAGTCACCTGCTGTTTAATAGTCTGTTCTGATATGTCAGTGGTGAGGAGATGAGGCCTTTATCTGCCATTAAACTGTGATCCCAAGACTGAAAGTACAGTGATGCAAGATGAGAAGTGATGGAACAGCAGGATTAAAGGGTGACATCAAGGGCAGCTGGGATTCAGAACATCAGTTCCAGCCTGTGGTGATGTGTCATCACACACTCATGCATGGTTTGTGTTCTGCTCATGGCCAGGTCCCAGGGGTTTTGTTTGAGTGCCAGTTTAGCTAACCTTGGTTTAGTGTTGCTGTGCTTCTTCTGCAGTTCCTGACATTTTCCAAACCCAGCATTGCAGATCCTGTGTCTGTTCTGATCAGAGACTGAGTTACTGATCTCTTTTTCAGGGATGTTTTTTAGGATTTCCTGCAATGATTCAGCTTTGTAACTTCGTTTCTGTAACAGCACCTGCAAGTTGTGAGTTTTAGTTGGTGGTTTGGTAGTTTTTTTCTTTTCTTCTTTTTTTTTTCTTCTGCTGTTGTTCAACCACACACTGTGAAATGGCCTTTCTCTTTCTTAGAGTGTTAAAAGCCCTGACAGATCTCAGTGTTGGGTCTTTCACAATGTTTTTTGACATATTGCTGAAGCTGTTCTACACAAACTGCCCTGAGCTACGGAGGAAACAAATGTTTAAAAGATGCACACTGTGATGGTGATAGTTTTTTATCTGTTTGAGCAGACATGACAGGCTATTTTATTGATTTTATGGAAGTCTCCTTGTATGTTGCTAACTGTTTCAGGACTTGAGGCTAGTGCTATAAAAGTCCACAGTGAATAAAGTGATATTTAAACCTTACATGTGGAGATAGCAGTGGTTGCAAAGGCCCTGTTGCACTCCTCAGGAATCATATTGAGATGAACACATTTACTGTCAGCTTGGGTTGTCTCCTGAGGAAATTATTAATACTGGCTGTATATGTGAGCTAAATGCAAAAGGAAATGACTTAATGGAAAACTGAGGCTGAAATTTTCAGGGAATTGAGTTCCTCTCTATATACACTAAAAGGATGTGTTGGGTATCATGCCCTTTTGAAGAAAATGATGATGGTAGACAGGAAACTATAGGAAAAAATATTAAAAGAAATAAATTGAAGCACAGGCATAACAAAGTGAAATCTCCATCTTATTCAAACACTGTAAATATTTTTAAGATTAAACAAATATTCCCATTCAAGAAAATGTTGTAAACAGAGGGAAGGACAAAAATTGGACTGTGGTATTATTTTCATCATTTTCTTGTATAGGGTTTTAGATGCATCCTCCAAAACTGGCATGGATATTTTTTTTCTGTCTAGATGCAGAGATTACATATCACAGGTTTGTAGGGGGACATATTTCCAAGGGGGAATGGCCCTAAGATGAAGGAGGGCAGTTTTAGATTAGATATACAGAAGGAATTGTTCCCTGGCAGGGTGGGCAGGCCCTGGCACAGGGTGCTCAGAGCAGCTGTGGCTGCCCCTGGATCCCTGGCAGTGCCCAAGGCCAGGCTGGAGCAGCCTGGGACAGTGGAAGATGTCCCTGCAATGGCAGGGGTGACACTGGATGGGCTTTAAGGTCCCTTCCAACCCAAACCATTCCAGGACTCTGTGACAGTGCAGAAAATGTGGCTGCCAGCAGTGACTTTTAACTGGGATCCATAGCTCTGTGCATTACCAGGTGTGACTGCAGATGATAATTGCATTACCTTTTTAAACAGGTTTTAGAAAGATTTCGGTATTTTGGGTTATGGAGAGTTAATTACAAAATTATGAAAAAGATTCTTTGACAAAATTAAACAGGCCAGCTCCATGCTTCTGTTTGACACTGATTGCACAGCAACTGGGATATGGTTTCTGTACAGGAATTTCTGATTGGATAATGATCTTGCTAAAGTCAATCAAATCCAGAGTTCTTCCACAAAACTCACATCCACAGAAGAGCTGACCAAGTTATCACAGTACTTGTAGTGTCTGTAGGAATGACCAAAGGCAGGAGTTGAAATTTCTGTCACAGAGTCTTGTCTTATGAGATTGTTTCTGGTCAGGGGCATTCTGCTAGAGGGAACAGGAAACACCTTGGAATTGTCACACAAGTGACAAAAGAGGGATTTTGTGTCAGAGCTGTGGAGTGAAATCAGCTGTGTGGGAGCCAGAGGGCTGTGTGATGTCAGAGAAGGGAAGTGGCAGGCACAGAATGTGACCATGGCCTGCTTGGAGCACTTGGCCTCACTCCCTGAGAGCAGCTGAGGTTTGTATGATGTTGATGATCCAATAAACTGGAATAAGCATCAGGGAAGTATCAGAAGATCTAAATTCCATCTCCAAGAACATAATTCTGGCATGAACCAGTGGGTATTTAGTAGCTGGCTGTGGCATCCTGACAAAACGGACAAGGAACTTTGTTATTTGTTGGCATGTTAAGAACCTCCTGAAATAATGAGAACTGCTTTTCCATTAGGAACCCTCCCTGGTGTTTGATGTAGTTCTACTGCAAAGCATTTGGAACATTTGCTTCCAGAGCAGGGTGAGGGGTCTAGCAGCACAAGCTGTGTCAGTTCCCCATGTCCTGCTGTGGGATGGTGAGGAAGAGGAGAAGAGCTGCCTTATGCTGCATTTCTCCAGGTGTCACTGAAAGCCTGAACAGTTCTGTCTTAGTAATGAGGACAGTTTTCTTGCATTCATAAATACAAAGATGAAAGGTCAGCTATGGAATAAATCCCTACCGATCCAGCAAAAGTAACCTTTATTTTATTATTATGTTCACACTTTCTCAAATTAGCTGTCTCAATACCATGAGTTTTTGAATCTCATTGTAAATTATTTCTCATGGAAAACCTGAATAAAAATTTCAATTACAAAGCTAAAACTTTCTCCAGGATGAAGCAAACCAATCTAAACCAACCATGAAAAACTCATATTTTTGTGAAGGACACACTCTGTTTTCCTGAGTGTGAAAATTCCTTTTAAGTCATTCAGAAGACCAGGCTTAAAATGACCCCAATATCTGTAACCAGAGACATCTTTTTTTCCCTCAAAATAATGTAGTAGTTGCCTGCATTGGAGTTTGAGTACTATGACAAGTAACAAAGCCAGTTGGATTTTTGATGGATGTTATAGGATTCAAAATTAGAAAAAGCCCTTTCACTTGTAACTCAAACAATTTCTCAATGTTTAAGAGAGAAATATGGAATCTACCAGACTAACGTCTCAAAAGTCACTCTTCAGAGGAGAAATGCACTTTAAATATGGAAAGAACCCCTGGACTTACTCTAATTATCACATAAATTGAAACATTTCCTATCTTGCCTACCCAACTGAGAGGCCAGCAGCAGTTAATAAGCTATATGTAGATGTAAATTAGTAATACAATTCAAATTAAATTGTATTTCTTTCATTTTTAATAGACAATGTTATTTTATGGAATAATCACATTTTGTAGTTAGCAAATTGGAGACATGTCAGATTAAACATGCTGTAAAGTAATATTGAAACTAAGTATTCTCATTAAATAGAGCAGTGGGGAGGTGGTTCAGGGTCTGAGGCTCTCTATAAGGTAATGCCCAAGTTAACTCTTAAAAAAACAAGTGAGAGCACCAGTTCAGTTCTTCACACATTTCAATATTTTATGAAAATGTAATATGGGAGCATCTACTTCAGATATATAAGAAAGCCTCCTATGACTGCAACTGCAATTAAGTTGAAATACACAGTTCATTTTCAGTATTTCAGACAGATAAACAAAATCAAAGTTCCACTGAACTACAACTGCTTGAATGCAAAATACAATTGTTGTCAAATGTATTCTGCATTTAGTCCAATATTTATAGGGTCATGGGAATGGTGTGAAGTATACAATGGAATAGGTTATGGGATGTTCTCAGGACACAGGGAGGTTTGACTGCTCCAAGTTGTCCATCTTGCTCCAGTTGGGTTCTCTTGCAGCAATACCAGAAATCCAAGCTTGGAACCATTGGTTCTCATGCAGCTGGTCCAGGGAATGAGGGGTGCAGTGGTGCCCTCCTTTGTCTGTCCCCCCCAGAGCTCCTCTCCAGTTTCATGTAGATGATGTGGATGTGAGGTTGCTGGAGGCTTCCTTTGTTGCCAGACTTTCTTTGGTAAGATCTTGAGAGTTGTGGGCTGTGTATATTCCAAATAAAAGCTCCAATGCTCCTCATAGAGGCTGAAAAAATGCTGATCTCAGATGGTTCTTCAGGTATTTCTTTTTGAAAGGGGCACAGCTCCAGCTGGGAAACTGCAACAGGATGTCCAGGTGAGGCAGGCCTATGTGTGGGACCCACCAAATCCATCCAACCCAAAGATATCCATGATATTGGAGACTGAGTGATTAAACATTAGGAATTCTTGCTCAGTGGTCACTTGGTCTCTCTCTAAAGGCTACACACGGAGCAATCATTACAGGCAGCAGATTAATTGCACAACTTATTGCATATTTTTGTATTTTTCTTGTTCTGTGACTAGACCAGTGTTTAGACAGAGTAGGTGCTGCAGCTACAGTTTGGTTTGAGATGGATTTTCCAGCCCTGAAATAATGAAATCAGGACATTCCCTTGAATAAGGATCACTTTAGTATCTAAGGGCATTTGACCCAGTTTCTGTGGATTAAGTTGCTGTTCCTTGTTCTGTTCTTGAGTGTGAGAGGGCTGTTGATGTCCTCTGGAGCACTGCAAGCACTCGATGTCCTGCTTTCAAAGTTTTAATTTTCAAGATTAATTGAAAAAGTTCTTGGAATCTCTATCTTGTCCACTTTTTTTCTTCTTTTTCTTTGTAGGGTGAGGGAGAGGCCAGCAGTATTATTGGAGATTAAGGACAGGGATGGGCTGGCTTTGTTTGAAGCAGAGGACTGCACATGATTGCTGCCATTGATGCAAAGGCATAAAGTCTGAGATCTTTGTCACGGTGTGGCTGCTTAATAGGTCTGACTCATACCCCTACTGAAGCAAAACCTTATTTTCAAGTCTTCCTTTTGCTGTGGCAGCTGGGTTCTGGTGGTGTGTTGAAGGAACCCAAACTCTTTTGTTATCGAGTTTAATCAGTGACATTCAATTTGTTGTCAGACTTGCCAGGATCAATTTTAAAGTGTTAAATCATAGGGCTAATGTTAGCATTGGAGACCCAGAGCTGTGATGTATTATATTGTAATACATGAAAGAATCTAGAGAATGCAAGTACAAGTGTGAACTCCTATTTCTCGTTTTAAATACCTAATTAACCTATAGTCCTCTCTTCTTTGTTCTTTTTTCCCTGCACTTCTTCAGGGAATTAAGTTAGAGAGTATCTATAAGTATTTTATTGATGATAAATGTTTAGCTTTTAATTCAACTTCTAAAATTATTATTGTCAACTGTCAGTACTGAACATTCATGCCATAGCTATGGAATTTTAATTTTCTTTTTGCTTTCTGATTCTTTGAGCCTTCCAATTATCTTCTTGAATTTAAGAGAGTGCTAGAGTGAATATTCTTTACACAGAGCTTCCTGATGTCCCTTCCCTTAAAATGATGGAAACACTGATGGTTTTTAAAGGGATAGGTCACTCTGTGATGGCAGCAGTGCTTGCCTTAACTTGGCTCAGTGAATGTCTATATTGGCTTTTTCACCACTGTGTTTTCCAGTTGAACTGCTCAACTCATTTTGAACAGATAAATTGTGCATTTTAAAGTAAAATCATGGCATGGAACTTAGTGGTCTCCACTGGGGAGCACTTGCTCCCACATGGGAGAATCTGTGAAAATAAGCTGCCACGCTTCAGAAAATCATTTTCAACCTTGCATACTGCGCAGAATTGTTTTCCTCAAGAATTTGCATTTTTAAATCTTTGGTTTAATCATAAATACTTTCTGAAGATATTATGAAAACCTTCTAGGTGGTTTGAAGCTACTTTGGTTTAATAATTCCCCAGAGTACTTTCAGGATCTTTATCAGGAGAGATGGTTTTCAAGAATTAATATAAGCTGTATTGAGCTTATGTGATTAAAAAAGCCCCACTCAGAAGGGGCATTTTAGCCCAAAGGTAACCTCAGTTTGAGAAAAAGTCCTCTTTTGGGTTGTGGAGAAGCAGAACATGCAGTGAATTGCTGTGGTACTCATCTCCTTGGAAGAAATAAATGCTACAAAAGCTTACAGTAGCATCAGACTGAAATGCAGCTGGAGCAGGGGGCACATGTTCAAAATTCAGTTAAACCAAAAAAAAGCTGAATCATTCTAAAGAACCATTTTATGAATTGTTCTTCTCTGTGTCTAAATATTTATGCATGAACTGGTAATCTCCTGTTCCCTTGCACTTGGTGATTAGAAAGAGCTCCTTCAGGAACCTGATGTGCTACTCATGCTCTGCTGCCAGGGACAGGCTACAGCAATGATGCCTCAGTTTTAGCTTTCACATTTTTCATATTCTGTGCTGCTTTAGCCTGCAGTTCTGAGATTCATATGAGGGCATGGTGAGCTCTTCACAGAGTAGGGAGACAAAATAATTCCTTCTCTAGCTGGGGACCAAGGACAACCAATCCAAATTTCAGTGTCAAGAGCATAACTGAAGTGGACTGAAGAGAGAAAAACAAACAGGATGGGACTCCATAACCTAAAGCTGTAATTGGACAATTAATTTCAATATGCAAATGGAGCAGAACTTATAAAAGTGACAGACCGCGTGACCAGGTGTCCATTTTGTGCCCATTTTGGTTCACCTTGGGTGCAGCCCTGGCTGGGCTCTTGTGCTGCCCAAGGTGGGTCCATGGAAGCCTTTTAATAAATCCTTGCTTTATTCTTTAACTGTCTAGCCTCTGTTCTAGGGCAGCCTTCTCAAAGCATCAGCAGCCGTGCCACAAAATGCTGTTCTCATTAGCTCTGCTGAACTCTTCTATTGTATGCCACAGCTTTTATTTATCCTTAGTGAGTAGGTGATGGGCATTTAGTTTGTCCAATTGGATGAATAATTCTTTCTTAATAAGCAAATATTTCTGCTTGTTACCTTAAAGCATCATTTTTAGCAGAGCCAAGAGGACTAGATCTGTAGTTTGATGTGATATTTTTATACAATTATTTTATTAGCTCAAGAAGACAGAAGTTCATGCTTCTGTTTGTGCATTTTCAAGTCTCTCATTAATTAAAAATACTGATTACTTTTTCCATTACAGTAATGGATTGCACAGTAGTTGAATCAAAGGGCATTTTATGTAACATAATTATGACTATGTGAGTCAAGGCTAGAGAGGTTAAAGATTAGCTTCTAATGCACTAAAAATTTCTGTTGGTTTGGGAATTTTTTTTAATGTTAAGGGGGTAAATATTAAAAGCAGTATGTTTAACATGATGAATTTTATTTATTCTGTCATTTCAGACTTTGCCAAGTTCTTACTCAGCTTGGAGAAATTATTTTTGAGAATCAGTCACTCCTTTGGATGAGTGGACACCAATATCCACAGCTGACACTATGAAATTGGAGTCTTGGTCCTTGGTTGCAGCTGGGCTGGCTGACAGTTGTAGAGGTCCACTGTTATTAATTATTTTAGTCAGGGGAAGACAGCCTCATTTCTTGCCCAAAAGCCTTGCAGAAGTGTGTTCCTGGTGAGGAAAATAATGAAGGCTAATGTTTCATAGCCTGTAATGTAGTACAGGGGAATAGATGCCATATCACCTTTGTTCAGGGGAAAAAGGACAGCATTTAGATGGCCTCCTTCCTTTCAAGGTGGCAAAAACTTGGGAAGAGAAGGACTCCCAGGCCAGGAACACAGATAGGACTGACTGTGTCCATCCTGGCATGTGCGAGGGTGCCACAGGATTAGATCCGTTTTGGGGGAGGTTATTTTGGTCTACCACTGCTCTGGGCAACTGAGTTGGCATCAGCAACAGATGAAGCACCCCTGGTTTAAGTTCTTCCAAAATGTGTCTGTTTGTCTGCTCTAAGACCTCTCCCTCAGGTGACCTAAGGGTGGAGAGGGGGAACTGAGGGGATTCTCCTCAAACCGCAATCCTATATGAACTGAAATGGTCATCTAGATGTACTATAATTATGTGTATATATATATATATATATATATATATATATATATAGTGTGCCTATATACATAGAAATATATATGTATGTTTATAAATATGTACGTATATATGGGTATACATGTATGTGTATATATGTGTGTGTATTTAGCTCTCCAGGCAAGGGAGAACTTTTAAAATTCTCAGTTGCTAGCAGAAATTTTATGGCAGAAAGATTGCTTCTGAACTGCTTCCAATTCTCCCTTTAAAGTTTTCTGCATTGAAGCAGTTGTGCTTTTAGCTGAGCTGGATGGAAGCAAGTTAAGTGACCTAGTGGGAAAAGCAGAGCAGCACTGCAGCCTGGAACAGGGAGCAGAGGAAAACCTGTGTCAAGTGAGATGACAGAGTGACAGCTTCATTCCAGCCTGGGTTTGGTGTACAACAGACCTCAGAAACTGGACAAGAGAGAGATAAGGACAAGTGTATCAATTATAGATTCTGAAAACAGCTTCGAGGGTGTGCTCTATGCTTAATCAGAGCTTAAAGTCTCCCTTGAACCAAAGCCCAGTAAAGACACGGGTGGTGTCTAATGATTGCTGATTTCTTAAGAGTTGTCCTTTGCTATTGTCCCTTTAGTGTTTCTGTGGACATGGAGTGTGGAAATGGAAAAGCAATGCTGCTTCCTGGTTTCCTGCCTTCTATGTGAACCCAAATACAGTAACATAAGAATGCAGGTTGCTGTAATTCCTCTGGAAAATACTGGAAAAGGGCTTTATTGTCTTCTGGCCCACAGCTTATTACTGAGACCAGTTAGGTACTTTTACTACTAAATTACAATTTACATGGCATGAGAAGGATGCCTTGGTATTGTTGCACTAAGCAGCAAAGCAGTGGCAGTAGGAGCCTTTGCTGTGTGAGTTTGGGTGTGTGACCTGCCCAGGTGTCACAAAACCTGGCTGCTGGTCTGGTACCTTGTTTACAAACTGTTTCACTCCACATGGTACAAATGGAGATTAATTAGAAGAGGAATGTAGGAGATGTCAGTGGCTCTAGAAGAAGAAATAGAGTCAACCTGTGTATTAATTTGCCTTCCTAAAAATTAATTGACATGCTTGGTGTTTGCTCTTCCCTGGACTGGCACGCTGCTTTAGGGCTCCATAAAGTGAAAGCTTGTCTGTGACAAAGTGCCAGTCTTTAGTGACTGATGGGTGGGACTGGAGATGCAGAAACCACAGCCCTTCTTCGCCACAGACTCCTGCCTGGTTTGACTTTGTGTTGGAATGCATTCCATCCCAGTCAATGGTGATGGATCTCACTTAACCACAGTGGTGTGAAAAGTTGGCTCCCTGACCTAAACTGCCCATCTGGGTCCCCTTTACAGTCGACAGGGAGAGAATAGTGCATGCACAGAGTGATAAATTGTACTTCAAGACAGAATTGTTTGGGATTGTGGAGGTCCCTGCAACCAACTTAGAGCAGACAAGTTTTAAATCATTGCAGTTAGGAGAGCTGGATGTTTCCCATGGTCTTTCTGTGGACTTCAAAGTGGTTTAGAGCAGTGGCCTGCACTCTTTTCTCTGTTTTGCCAAGTTTCTATATCTGGGGAGATAAGGTGCTTGTTACCAGAGGAATATACTGATAATAAACTAAAAGAACCACAAATTGTTCAGTTAGGCTTGTTTTGGTTTATAAAACAAATAGTAAATCAGGAAACATGGGAGACAGCCAGCTTTGCTGAAGTGATATAATGTATGTGAGAGCACAAGGAAGAGAGAAAACACAGCTGGTGAAGACTAAGAAATACAAGAACTTATAACAGACCCTACCAGGTTCCTTTTGCACACAGCTTGTCCAGGATAGTCATGACACCTCAGGATCTATCCAGTATTTTTTTTTTCCTTTTTTCTCAGTTCAGTATCAGTTTTCAGCACCAGGCTAGGTTCCCCTGAGCTTGCATTTGAAACTGTAATAATTTCACTCCCATGCCCCTTTTTGGGTGCAAAATGGATTAAAGTCTCTGTAGGGCTTAGCACTAGAACAGCAGCTCTGCTAGGAAATCTGCAGAGGATTCAAAAGCTGGTTTTCAGCTTAGTGGTTAATGGTTGCTCACTTTGGGATCATTTCTCACAAATTCACCCTCATTAAATAAAGCCTTGTTCTTGCTGCTGGCTTTTCCAACTTTTCCTCAAGTCAGTCATTCCATTATAAAGAACAAATGGTACCCAACTGTCAGTTCTGAAAATAATGGCTAAATTTGAAAGGAGAGACCATAATGAAACTTTTCCTTAACCTGCTTAGTGATGGTTGTATTCCACAGAGCACTGAGTTTAAGGGGTTTCTCACTGATTTTTAAAGAACTTGGTCCTGTTTCTTATTCTTGTCCTACTCTTATGCAGTACTGGCCTAGCTCAGAAGAGAATAATTCAAGTTTTTAATTATCTTTTTAGACAAAAAGAGGGAATTTAATTAGATTAACATTCCAACGGTACTTCTGTGATGGAGCACATCAAAATACAGAATTTTGCTGGCCCTACCTGGAAGGAAAGCAACATCTCTAACAAAGCACATATTAAACTGTAGTTCACAGAGAAAAGGCTGTGCTGAAATACTTCTACATGGATAGATAAGACATAAATACTCCAAATTTTAATTTTTTTCCTGCAAATCCATAGTTGTATTTTATATCTAATCTGTAGTCAGTAATGATTGAAATAGAAATGGTGGGGAGAGAAAGAAGTATTTTTGCTTATTAGCAATGGGGAAGAAGGGTAAAACAGATTGATTTGATCTTGGAATTGCTGTCCTCTCTGGGATGTGTTGGAAATCCAAAGGGCTTTTTAAATGGAACAGTTTTGCAGTGGAGAAAACGAGAGCAGGAGGCAGATTGGACAATAAGGCATCACTCAAAGAAAACTCTGGGAAAACAGGGAGTTTGAAAGCTCTAGTGGATTTCTTCATTTTTTTCCCCAAGTGAGATAGGAAATAAAGTAGATAGATTACTGGCTTAGAGGCTGATAATAAAACAGCCAAAGCAGATGGTACCAATGATAAAGAAAAAGAGAAGTTTTATGCATTGCTCATTAACCACAGTTTGTAATTCGTTTGCAGATTTTTATGAGAAACTCTGCAACAAATAAAAGTCCAAGTTAAAAAATTAGGCAGAATTTAAGGAGGCTAAAATCAGCCCAATTAAGACAAATATATAATACACTGTTGACTCAGAAACTTAATTTTTTACAGTAAATGTAAATGTTTATCAGTTTCTTGCAAGTCTCAAAGGTAATAAAAAAATGTTAGTTGCTTACTCTTTGATAAATAAAATAAAACCTAGTGGTTCTTTTAGAAAGTTTTAATGACTAAACTAAATGTGTGAAGTTAAGGGAAAGTAATTTTATTTTACAGAATTTCAAAGCAGATTTGTTTCCTTTGTTGTCATTTATTCTTACATCAGTGTAATTCCCTAACACTCACAAACACTTGAACATGTGTCCCCGAGGGTTTATCTGGGACTGTTTGTGAAATAGAGAGGAAGGGATGCTGGAGCAGCTCCTTCTTGTGTCTCTGGGGTTCTTCTGGACTGAGAAAAATGGTGTTTTATGTTTCTTTTGAGTCAGTAGTTGATAGGGATTGGTGCTTTGCTTCAGGGATTGCTTCTGCAGAAATTCTACAGTTGTCCCGCCTGAAGGAGCTGACATGAAAGATAGAGTGTTGGAGGTTAGGATTTTTCCTTTTTTTTAAAAATATTTCTCTCAGGGAATTTTCTCCCATCTGTTGCCTAAAAGATGGTAAGGACAATAATCAAGAGAAAAGATGTGGCTGAGAGGAAGAGGGGGCAGCGTGCAGCTGCTGCAGTCTCCCAGCTCGGGAGCCTTCTCTTGGGCAGTGCAGAGATAGCGCAGGATTTTGGCTGGGGCTGAGGGACTGGGCTCTCCTTCTTGCTCGCTCTTGGATTGGAGGGAATATGGCCAGGCTGGGGTTGCTGTGGGAAGGATTTGCTGTTACTGTGGAACTCTGTCTTTTACTGCTTCACCTACTGTGGGTAAGAGTGGCTGTTGGACATTTTCAACACCTGATCTCACTGAAAAGGACCCTCCCCATCCACTCAGGTGCCTTCAGAGGAAAACCTTGGGCCCCTTTCCCCTACTCCCTTCAAAGGGGAATCTGCCAGCTGCTTTTGCGAGCCTGACTGCTGCTTTTTAGTGAAAAAACGCAAAACCAGCCCCTGCTGTTTTGGGGCTTTTTACTACAATTTAGCCCAACATCCTGTGTCTGCCAGGACCCTCCGCTGCTTCTGCTACTGCTTGGGACTTAGTGCTGCATTTAGCTTCACCACCCCAAGGTGTGCTCCCAGGTCCCTGCTACAGCTCATTTCTCCATCCAGAAGGGCACCAGGACTGACGGACCCCAGTGAGTTCCCAAAGGAAGCCCCTTCTCCATCCCTCCATCCCGCCCTCCCAGCCGCCATCACCGCGTGAGGGGAGCGCGGCTGAGCTCGCGCCACAGCGCCCCCTGCAGGCGCGGGGGCCGTGCTCGGCCAGGAGCCAGCAGCGCCCCTGCTGGCCGTGCCCAGAACTGCAGCGCAGGGAAAGCGCCGCGGCCCAGAGAGGCCGGGGCTGGGTTTGTGCTCCGGCTGCTGCTGCTGCTGGGCTTTGTTTGCCTGGTTATACACACACACACCAGCAAAGAACTGTCATTCCTTCTCCCACAGCCTTGTCTGACAGCCCCTTCAATTCACAGTTGTATTAATTCAAAGCTAAGGGGCTTCATATTTTCCATTCCAAGGGAGATTCCAGGCTTCCTTGGCACATACCTGTCCTTTAAACTAGGATGTGAAGATGTTTTGGAAGGGTCTGGTTTGCCAGGACAAGAGGAATGGTTTCCTAGTGCCAGAGGGCAGGGTTAGATGGCATATTTGGAAGGAATGTGAGGGTGGGCAGGCCCTGCCATAGAGTGCCCAGAGCAGCTGTGGCTGCCCCTGGATCCCTGGCAGTGCCCAAGGCCAGGTTGAATGGGGCTTGGAGCAGCCTGGGACAGTGGAAGGTGTCCCTGCCCATGGCAGGGGGTGGCACTGGATAGGCTGTAAGGTCCCTTCCGACCCAAACCATTCCACGATTCTGTGAATTTGTAGACATGTACCAAAGAGGGTAAAATACTGAGATTCTTCCCTAAGGAGATGGTTTTCATCATGTATTATCTTCATCCAAACAATCCCCTTTCTATATGGTAAAAATTCTCATTTCTTTGCCAGAGGACTCTGCCCAGGCTTCCCTGTTACAATGATCAGGTCTTCTGTTGAACAGTGAATTTTTTTGTCTGGATTCTCTTTCTCAGCTGCATCACTTTGGAATTACTTCCCAGAGGTTACTGCAGCCTCTGTTATTGTTGGGTGTGTGTCTAAAGGCCAAGTCAAACACTGTGTGGTTTTCCTACATGCAGCTCACTCTGAAGCTGTACAAACACCTGCCTTGGCAGCTCCCCTGCTGCAGAGAGCAGCCTGATAGAAGTGAACTGCTCTGTGCTCAGCCTGGCAGCTTTCCAGAGACAGGGCTGGGTATTAATTAAACTTAAGAGGTGCTGGGAGCTGCTGCCCTTCAGGAGGATGGGGTAGCTGCTGATGTGTGGTGCTGGTTTGGAGCCCAGGGCTCCTTTCTGGTGTCTCTGCCTCCCACACAGCCCTGCAGCAGCTCCACAGTGGCCTGCACTGGCTCCACTGTTTATGCTTCTCTAAGGCCTCAAACAACTCGCTCAAAAGGGGTTTTGAATGGGCTTGTGGTTGTTCATACACCCTGGGTTAGAACTCAGGAGAAATACCCAAAGATATTCTCAAGAGGTCAAAATAACAGCAAGCACTTTACTGGCAACTTCAGAAAAATCAGAGAACTTTCACAAAAGGTTTAGTGCCATATTTAACTAGCATCAAACTGTTCTCAAAGCATTAAATTGCCCCATCCAACTTAGCAAACTCTAAGCCCCCTCAGTCTTAAGTTACTAAAATAATTCCAAGAAGATGGAATTAGAAGAAAGAGGAAAAGACAGAAATGGATAAAAAAGGTTTAGATTTCAGTTTAATGGCAGAATTCTACTTTTTTTTTGGTCTGATTAATACTGCACTTAGAGCTACCTCCATGCAAATGTGTAAAGATATTGAAGTACTTATGGTGGTGCCAAAAAAAAATTTAAGAGCTTGTGATAAACTGTCCTGTCTTAATTTAGAAGAAAACATTGGGACAGAATGTGCAACATATGTAGGTTTTGTGGAGAAGGGTTAATTTATGTGTCAGTAAGGAACAAGAAGGTGATGGGGATATTTCTGGCTTGTATTTCCAGTGCTTCTAATTGCTCTCAGAGTAGACTAAGGACTTATAAAAACTAATTTGAATCAAGTACTTGATTGAAATGGGGAAAAAAAAAAAGACATTTTGGTTTAATAGCAATGTGTAGGAATTTGTGTCCAAATTGGTTGGTTTGAAGCTCACAAACTCATAAGCAATGTCACAAAAGTATTGTAAAAATTATGTAACTAACATACAGAACTCTGGGAGTAATAATTAAAATCTTCAACCCCCCAAAAGCCATGAACATTTGTAGGTAGAATTAAAAAGACAAGCACTGCTTTTTTTTTTTTTTCCTTTTGGTGGAGACAAAGTTGTAATTCTCTTGTTATTTTCCTGTTGGTATCATGTCCCTTAGTAACATTGATTTTGGACAGGAGTGTATAAATTCCCGGTTTTCTGTGCCAAGGAATATCACAGGAGCTTGGAAATGGGGCAGTGCAGGGGAAAGCATCTTTCAGCTGTCACCTGATAAACCTTTTCATATTTGCCATCAAAACTATGGATGATTTACTGGCCTAAGTATACACTGTTGGCATTTTTAGCTGCTTTCATTGCTTCTTGAAAGCAGATCAGTGTAAAAGAGCTGCAGTATTTTGCATGAGACGCTTTCTGATAAAGAAATCAAATATTGATATAATCCTTGATAAAATCAGTGAGGACTGATAATTCCCTCTAATGCTCTCTTAATTTTTCAGGAGAGAAAATATAATTTGCTCTTAATGAAACTTGTCAACAGCCTGTAAAATAGTTGTTTAATCAAGATGACACAAAATCACATTCACAATTACCTTGATTAGAAGAGATATCATTGTTCTCCAGTAATTTATTTTTTCCTCAAAACCACTTTTAAATATTGAGTACCTACAGGATTTGTATCATACAGCTTAAGTTCAGTGACATATAGAGAGTCAGATCAGATCACTGGCTCTGTATTTCTTAAATAAGTACATCATTCTGCAGAGATTAAAATAAAACTACTCTTATGAAATGATCCTTTCTAGGCTGCTGTAATGGCTTCTTTTTTTCTTCATCACACTTATGAATATCTTTCCATTTCTAATTGCCAGGAGGTTTAGGTTCTGTGAGGAGTCACTCTCTCTCATTTTTTATTTTCTTCTTTTTTTCTCCTGAAGATGTATTAAGCCTCCAGCTCTTGAAGTTGACTTTAATTTATACTTTGGTTCTTATAACAGTGTCTGATAAATCATTGTCCACAGATGTTGTCTGCATTAATTGCTAAATTTTCCAGCTAATGGATTGAAATTTGAATAGCTGTACTGGTTTTTAACCAAAGTGGAGAAGGAGAAAAAGTAGGCACAGGGTAGCTGAAGTCAGCTTGTGGCAGTATTGAGAGCACTCACCTTTCCTTTCTAATCAGTCTCTGCAGGTCCCTGGGGGCTGAGGCCTTGGGAGGTGTTTAGAAAGGCAAAATGTGAGCAGTAACATCTGAGGGATGGGAAAGGATGGAGCAGAAGATGCTTGGATCTAGAATAGGTGGAAGTTACGTAATTGGAACTGATCAAACACCTGGAATCCTTGGTGAGCATGGCTGAAACCCTCCCCTAGTGCCCTGGGTGACTAAAGGGGATCCAGGAGCCCCTCTCATGACCCATGGTAGTTGCACCTTTCTTTTCTGACTTTATTTGTTGTTTTGGTGAAGTACAAGGCTATATAGCCTGGTAGTTATATTTCCAGGCAAAAAATGCTCATTCAACCCAAAGTTATCTTGAAACTCATTGTCTCACATTACTCTGTCTTTCTGGATATTATTCAGTATCAATTTTATAGCTTTGTTTTCCTTTCCCCCCACATTTTATGGGGTTAGGTGCACGTGAAAAATTCCCATTGATGCTTTAGCGAGTGCTTGTCTCTGTCCTCGCTCATCCTTGTGGTAATCCTTGCTCAGGTGATTGCCAATATTTTCTGAGCTTGCCAAAGCTGAAACATGAACCTCTGAGAGCTTTCATAGCTCGTGGCTCCAGGAGAACTGAAGTCTATTACGTTGCCATCTGCTTTCCACTCGTCAATTCTCGTTGGAAGCCATCGAGGCACATGTGTTTGCTTGCAGCTATTTTGAAGAGATTTGCATTTATCAGTGTAATCTAATTGAATCCTTTTATTAGGGTTGAACATTTAAATGCTTGCAGAGATAAGATTAACAATTATCTTTTTTTTTTTTTTTTTATTCTAATGCATTGTAATAGGTGTAATCTATTAGCAAAAACATTCCAGGTCATGTGTGTACTTCATCTCCTAAAGCAGCAAATGATGAAATTGCTGTTCTTTAACTTTTGTGATGAATCCAACTGATAGAATTCTTTGCTAGTAGCTTCTTTTGCCTGTGTATTTTTTCTGGTCAGAATTCTTCTGTGAACAGTTCCATTTTATTGACTTTATCCATTACATAAAGTATTCCCCCAGTGATTTCTGCAAACAATGTTTAGCTTCTAATTATTTCCTACACAGCTGAGTGATTTCAATAGCATGTTTTCCATGTGCTGCCAGACTGTGCCAGCATGCCAAAGGGCTCAGGGTGCTCATCCTCTGCTCCAGCTAAAGTCAGCAGAGTCCAATTTCTATTGTGGTGTTACAGTCTCTGCAGTAAGACTGGAGAAAGGAGCCTTATTGTTCCTAAAATGAATAATTTCTCAAAATCTAGGGATTTGGAAGTTTTTCCTGTCTAAGTGGAAAAAGAAAAAAAAATGATATTATTTAAAACAAACACTCTTTAAAGCTTGCATTCCATAGCCAGGATGTGATCCTGGTTAAAAAGGCAAATTTTTAAAATTATTTTAGAAAACAGAAGAAACTGAGGAGATAAAGAACAACTGCTGAACTGGGTTAACTCTACTGTCCTCTTACTCCTAAATTATATTGAACTTTTGCATAATTTCAGTTCAGTGTGGCCATTTTTAACAAGGAAAAAATACCTTCAAATTAATTTTAACAGATTAGAGGAAAACCGTGTTTTTTCCTAATTACCCAAACTTTGTTCATATCCATAGCCCATTAAGAGAACAACAGTGCTTCTTATATTTCTGTGACAAAAGCTGCATTGAACAATACAAAAAAGATATAAGTACTTCAGAATTACAGGGTATTTTTCATCAGCTGAGTGAATTTGCAGTTACATTGGATCAGTCACAGAATAACACAACAGTTTTAAAATCATATTTGAAGCAAAAGAATTGGGTAATCAAAGTATCAAGAACACTACAAGAGATCATTCCTCTGTTTGTTTTTAAAAAAAGCCCTGTTGAGCGTTTAGCTTACTTATCAAGGTTTGCATTATTTTCCAAGTATATCTGTACAATTTTATTTTCTGCACGAAGAATAATGTAGTGCCTGTATGCCCAGAGAGTTAAAATTAAAAGAATATCATAAAGTAGATTATTAGGAAGGCAGGGAAGCACTGGTGAGATTGGGTTCAACAGGGTGTGATCTTTGTCCATAGGTAATGCTGTCAAACAGACCAAAATGACTGTTATCTTTGGGAGGAAATTAAATTATTCAAGGGCTGGATGAACAGTGGCTGAGACATAATATTACAATATTTCTGAAAGGATATGCCCTTAGCAGTTTTGTTACTTTTTAAAATATGCATTATACTTAAACTGGGTGTTATGCAGAGCTCTGAGGAGGTTCAGTTCCCCATTACTTACTTTTTTTTTTGGCGCACATCTTTGAGAATATTTAACAGTGAATTTTCATTAAGTGGAGGCAGTTGGAAATAAAGAAATATTTACCATAAGTTTTTAAAAAAAATCTCAGTCCACTTCAGTGTTTGCAATTGATGAACTCTATTTTTTCAAAATAATTTTCCTTTCTGTGTAATTCTATAGTCCTAAGGAGCTGATTTTTTTCTACTAGATTTCATCCTGTTTCCTTTTAACAGCAAAGATTTCCAGTACCTCCAAAATATTCCTTAGAATATTTTCTAAGGACAACCTCTGAGTTTGTGTGATACTAGATTTAAGTAGCTCGCCTCTTATGCCATGATAATTAATGAAAATAATTATTAGGAGAAATTTGAGGACTCAATTCAAGGACTCAATTCAGCCTCTGGTCAATTCCTAATTAGAAGGATTATTTTCTCTGTCATTTTACCATGTTTTTATGTTCTTGCGTTACATCTGATCTTTTTATTTATAACAAAAATCCTGAAAGGCTCTGGGTAAGAAAATCTGTTTGGTTTTTAGTGACATGCAACTGAATAGATGCTACTTAAAGTAATTTTACATGTGTCTCTCTGACTATAAATATTTCCTTAAAAACACACATTTCATCTTCCCTTCCTCAGTCTGAGGGAATTGGAAGCCCCATGTCCTGCTTGATGGAAGTCCGAGGTGGTGAAGGCTTCCTGTGGGGCAGAGGCACTCAACATGGACTTCCAAAGCTGAAGTCCTGTCCCAGAGACCATGAGGAGATTCTGAATGGGGTTTCTACCTGCAAAGCAGGGATGGCAGAGCAGGAGAAGCAGTCTTGTCCTCCAGATAGCACTCCTGGTACACCCACCTGGGAAACTCATAGTTGCTAGAATCCAGTGCTCTGTCCTGATAATTTCTGTAGATTCTCCAGGTGAGAACCCAGATCACAGCCAGTTATTTTGGAACAGAAGCTTTTCAGAGAGACTTCTGGGCTCTGGATCAGAACACATGGAGATGCTTGTGCTGGGGAAGTGCCTGACATGGTGTTGGTGCCTTCTGTCTAGTGCTCAGGGGTTTTGGATCCTCCTTGTGAGAAAATGTTGCAGTCTGGCTCTTAGAGTCTGTTCTAAAAATGGGGCATCTAATTTTCTTTGGGTTTCACTCCTTTGATACAGTATGTGTTAAATCCCTGAGCTCCTTTGCAGGTTGCTCAAAAGCTAAAGTGATTTCTTGGCCATATATCTAAGGTAAAAAAAAAGACTTTTTTGTTTTTTTCTTTTCTTCAAAATGGGGATTGTTTGGAAAATAATTTTAGTTAAACATCAGTGTTCAGTTACAATACCTGACTGACAGCATGAGATCCGTGAACACTGGAAAGAGCTTGCAGAAGGAGCAAGGGGGTATTGTTTTTGAGCCAGTGTTGGTGATGCTGTTGCTGAAATATCTTGTTTTATTTTAAAATACATATTTTGAAAAGGCCTGCCTTTCTTTTTAAATTTATTGCTCAGCTTCATCCCTGAATTTCCTGCCAGAAGTCTTTCTCTTAGCAGTTCTTTGAAAGTTGGGTTTTTATGAATTGTTCTCTTCTCTGTGTATTGAGACAACACCTTTTTAAAAGCTTTCTAAAAGGTTTCTATGAGAAATCATTTCTGAATCTCACTTTCTGAGAATCAGAGTATAATTTTTCTTTTGTCAGCCTCTGGGTGATTAGAAGCCATTCTGCCAATGACTTTAACAGTAGGAAGGAGTAGGCTGAAATCACAAGGTATTCCTCTTTGCACTCAGTGGTGCTTTACACAGCATTTGGTTGAGCAGCCATGTGGACTTTAGGGTATAATAAACTACTGACAATCACTATGTCACTGGAGAAATCAAAGCAACTCAATTAAGAGAAAAATAAATGTCATTATATGTATTTGGAGGAAAGGTTATGTATTTTTAGTAGATTTTTTTTTCTTTGTGATTTTCTTTTTTTTTTTTTTTTTTAGTTCTAAGTGAGCTCTGTGCCACTTCTACACTCTAGGCTGGTGCAATATCTAACTAAGCCCATGCTATCCTTAAACACTGGCAAATGCAAGGCAGTACTTTACTTGTTCACACAAACTACTCATTGTCAAATGTATCTTTTCTTGGTTTTGTTTTCCTTTACTAGTTTTGGCTTCATTAAGCAGCATTATGCCTTGCTGACTTGCACTTCAGCATAGGAACCACTGTGTTAGATGTTATTATTTCCATGAATTGTCTCAACATCTGTAGCTTCGGAAACTTGTTCTAACAGGGCAGCAGCCCTTGCTACAACAGCATGGTTGTGTGTAAATGAAGAGTATATCTTCTCAGGTGGGAAGCTCATTTCCCTCCAACCACCCTGCTGCAGCCCTGCTGAAAAGGAATTCTCTGTATTTAGTTGTGGAAGTTCCTCAAGTATCTCTGGACAAACCACAGAGCAGATAAAATCTCCCAACAGCTGTATTTCTGTGTCAGCTTTAACAAGTGGTACAGAGAATTCTTTGTCGATACCCAATGCTAAAAGCAAAGCTGTTTCCTGACTCAGGGAAGTGTCCCCAGAGGCTGGGATTCCTTATTTCTGGGTTCTCACCTCGTGGAGGCTGCTGGGGGTGCTGCACAGGGCCTTTGTGAGCAGGTGGCAGCCACCCTCCTGTGCTGTGACACATGCCTGTTATTTGTCCCTTGTCATAGACTCTGGGTGTGATCTTGTGAGGGATTCATGTCCAAATGCACCCTGGGTGTGGGTGGGTGGCTCTGGAGGGCCCTTCAGAGGTCAGCTGAGTACACACTACTATTTGTGTTGTGCTTCTGGGTACCAACCTCCTTTGCATACTAAAGAAAGCAGCCAGATATAATTGCATAAATGACAGCAGCTTCCTGGAGTGCTTGAGGAAGTTGCTGCATCTGGCAATGCCTGCTGAGAGGGAAGGCTGAATGGTAATGAAGGAAATGGATTTGAAATGCTTCCTGATAGGGAAGGTCTGTGAGTGAAATGCTGACAGCAGCCACGTGCATGGAGTCACTGCTGACACTAAGGACAGCTGCAGGCAGCTGAGGCCAGAGTTGAGTCAATATTTCTCCTCGTGGTGTCTGTGTGAGCTTGTCACTGTTTATCCCCTTAACCCTTTGGCCAGATGATTGCAGAAATGCTGTGTCCTGTCACTACCTGACAGCAGGCATGCTTTGAATCATGTATACACAGTTACCTCCTGAACTGGTAGCCTCTCTGATTTATTTGCTGCCACCTCAAGAGTTTCTGTTTTAAAATCATGCCTGAGTTATATTGCTACTGGGAGATGTATCATGGCTTACCTGTTCTGTGGCTCCATGTTTTCTTTCACTTATGGCTTACCTTTATAATTCAGCCTCACTAACATGCAAATCACCATTTTGTCTTCATTTTCATTAAACTTGTGCCCATGTTATAAAATAAGGTAGAAATTTTCTGCTAAGCCAGATGCTAGGCAGAGTCAGCTGTACTTGTTTAGAATGAAACTGCACCCTCATTAAATCACAGCATTCATTTTCTTGCTGCCAGCTATGACATGCAATGAGGAATCCATCATCTGCTTTTCAGCCCCAGCCCTTGTATGGCTGATTTGTAAATGCTCAGATGAAGTTCCAGAGCAGATGAACATTGGTGAGCTCTTGCCAGAAATGTGAAATATATCAGAAATGTGAAATATATCTGTTCACTACTCATCTTCATGATGGTACCACAAGTCAAACATCACCTGGTTTTCTTTTGCTGTGGGATAGACTGGGCACTGGAACTATTTCAAACCTAAGGAGATAAATAGTCAAATAAAGGTAAGTGAGGGAAGTAGTTTAGCCAGAACCAGAAGTAGCTAGTCCCCCAACTGGAGCTGACATTTTTAGTGCAGAAAAACACACAGTTAAGGAGCAGTGCCCATGAAATGCTTTCTCTGGACTGGTGCTCAAGTTCAGAGCCTGATAGTTGAGACATTCTGGTTTTCAGCCCACATCTTGAATGCTGGAAACATTGAGCCCTTTTTGTGATGCTTCTCTGTACTTTCCAAAGGAGAAGAGCCTTGGCTGACTGATTTCCTGGGCTTTGAGACAAGAAAACAGTTACTGTCAGAATGGTTTATTTTAGCAGGAATAGATGAGGTCTAAGTAGGTATTTTTGTTTTTAACTGGGATCATGAGTGAGATCACAAATAGGTTTCTGTGGTGCTGAGATCCTTTGGGGACAGAATACAGGAGGGACTTGTGCCTCCTCTGTACTGTGTTCCATAGGCACCTGAAAACCAAAACTCTATTTCAAATGTTGGTTGTTCCCACATTTCTCATGGCACAGCTTTACTGAATAGCTGCTGATTGTGTATGTGTGTATCAGTGATTGGAACTGATGTTTCACCTGTGGCAGTTTGATAGAAGGAGTCAATATCAGGCAAGTGTCACTCTACATTTCCCTGGGGTACTTGCAGTATTCTGGTCACTCGGGTCCCCTGCTGCAGGCAGAAACAGGAAAAATGTAGTGAAGGTTAAGGAAAATATAACAGCTTCTGCAGAGGGGAAAAGCTAATGTGGATTGTCACCTTGGAAGAAACAGTGAGTAAGAGCAGAGAGGAAAATGGTCTAGAAACTCATGCGAGAGGAATAGAAACTTAGGTGAGGGAGGAGATTATTTATTTGAAGATGGTTTCTCATTGTTGCTTGGAGTTAACACATGTGGGCAACCTGGTAAATTATCAAGCATGAGGCTTAAAGCAAATGAAACTCCATCTTATTTTGATATGTCTTAGTTACATCCCATAATTCATGTCCATGGGATACTTTGAGGTCTAAATATAAACATAAAAGGAGGCCAAACATGCTCATGAGGTGCAGGTGAAAGAGATGTTTGTAGGGAACATGTGCAGTGGAATATTAAGCACAGTGTTCTGTCCTTTTTATGTTTTCAGCTTCAGAAACCCTGGCTGCTGATCTCAGGGAACAGTAAGTCTGTCCCTGTGCTTGTCTTTGCTTTCCCTGGGCGGGCACTGCTGGCTGGTGGCACCATGGCTGGTGGGCACTGCAGAGGTGGCACCATGGCTTTTCTCAGTGTGACAGATCTCACTGCACCCATGTAGAAATGTCCTGCTGCTTTAGGATCTCCCACCCAAACAGACAAACCCCAAGGTGAGGAAATGGAGCGGGGAAGTGTAATGGCTATACAAGAAACAAGCTCTGTGTCTGTTTGGAGAAATGTCTGTGGGTCTGTGAGACTGGTTTTGACTTTGGGCACAGGAATCTGGTCTAACAGAAAACAGGAATATCTTACAAACCCATGAAGTTTTATCTCTGCAGAAAAAATGAGAATAATTTGGGGGAGTTTTGTTTTTCTTGTGAGAAATGACTTGATAAAGCCACTTTTCCTTTCAGTGATTACTTTTCAGTTTAGATGTGTCCAAACAGTCATTTTGGCATTACAACTGATGCTCTTTAATAAAACCAGGTCCCACCTCTCAAGCTGATTATTCTGCTTGGCTTTAGGATATGTCCCCTTTGAGTGGGTTAATGTTATGCACCTCTCTGGGCTTGGGCCACTAAATCACAGTAATTTTGAATGGGGGTCGTGAGAGCTCTGCTGTGCTGTTTAATTTAAATTAAATGCAGTAAAAGAATTTTTCTTTCTGTTTAAAAAGAGTCAAGTCTTGATTTCAATGAATTGAGAAAGTGAATTGCCCACAGCTGGTGATGAATTGTCATTGTAGAGATGATAGAAACATAATCATGGGAAGCACTGCAGACACCTCTCATCCTGCTGCAGTTTTTCCTCAATTTGATTACTTCTTAATCTTTTGTATGAAAAATTGTAATGACAATGGCAGTGAGACATAATTATGAGTCAGTAGGATTATTCATAACACTTCTGCAGCAGTTTTCTGCCTACCAAAGGCAGTGGATTATTCCTCAAGTATCACCAAACGAGAAAATAACTGAGCTACACTGTCCAGTGAGTGAATGTCCTCAGGTACAAAGCTGGACAAATGTCTGTTGCATGTAGGAGCTTGCTGTAAGGTCTGCATTAAATGTTTTTATATGGCAAACTCTCTCCTTCCAGTAAATTCCCAGTAATCTTATGATATAAGCAAGTACTGGAGCATGTAAAGGATAAAATAATGTTCTGTTGCACAAGCTATTGGCTCTTTGTTAATTGTGTTACCCTCTAAAATATTCAAGACTATGTCAGATGAAGTTTCTCAGAATAAAATCTAATTTTAGACCCAAGAATGAGTGCTAATGTTGTAATGGAAATGGCTTAATGACAAGTTCCTTGATTTTGTGTCTGGTTTCATTTGCTTGTTGTGTCCTGCCCTGCACATTTCCAGGGCAGGAAGGAGAAAACATCTGCTTCCAGGAAAAAGCACATTGTGCATTCTTTTTTCTGTCCTTTTGGGGAAGGCAGCAATCTCATCTCTTCTGTTGTGAACTCTTTGAAGTTAACTATTCAGTAAAAATTCTCCAAAATATTACCAAATCAGTTTGGTGAGCTGAGGCACAAGCTTTGTGTGAGAGCATTTCAAATTTCTCATTTTCTCTTTTTATTTTATATAAAGAATATAAAATATTTCTATTTTAATTTCCTTTTTGTTCAAATCAAAGGAAAAAAGAAAAATGTGCAATCCCTCAGCTTCTCATACAGCATGGAGAAGGATTTACATAAAAGATACAGATGCTGTAAATAAAACTAAATATTCCACAGCAATCAATTTCTTAGTCAGAATTGAGAACATTTCACTATTTTTGGTTGAATGAAGGTGCACTTTAGTTAAAAAGTTCTGTGGAACTTTTTTTAGTGGTGACATAATTTTCTCTTTTCAGCTAACGCTAGCGATAAGGGGAAAAAAAGGAATCTACACTTTCTTCTTAGGAAATGGAAATGATTACTGTCCAGTCCCACTTTCACATCTCCAGTATAGGGAGGGTACTTAATATATTCTTGTTTTCAGTAACTTTTTACCTTGGTGCTTAAAGGTAGACAGGTTTGAAATCTCAAATGTACCAAAGAGAAGTGCAGGTTAAAACCCCCACACTGTGTCCTTGATGTCACAATTTGGCATGAAATGTCAGTTTTACACATGAGGATTTGCATTGTTTTAGAGGCTTTTTTGCATTGTTTAAGAGGCTTTTGCCTCTTTAAAAGCAGGAATGTCCTTTCACCAATTCAGCTTTTATAAGGGGGGGTGTGTGTGTATGGAATTTCAGCCATTTGGTTTATCAGTGTGGGTCTGGTCTGTCTTATACAGTGTTAAACAATGCTTTATTTCCCTTCTGTGGCAAGAGCACCACCCACTGCTCTGAAGGACCAGCAAGGCAGGTTTTAAAGATGTGGGTCTGGGCTCATTTTGTGCCAGGCATGCCAGGGTTTCCTTCCAGGAATTCTCAATAAAGAGCAAATTCACTGACATACAACTGAAGCGTTTGCACAGTCCTCATAATGCTGTCAAGTGCATTTGCCCAGTTGGGAAATCCTGTCTGGGAGAGACTGCAGGTCTTGATGATGATTTTCATTCTGTTTCTGATTCATCCCTCTCCAAACTGTTCATCACCCTCAGTTATTTAATAGATTATCCTAACTGTAGTTTAAATAATTGCCTTGTGGCTGTTGAGAGCTCACACTGAGACAACCACCACAGTGTGAGATTTTTATTGATCAGAGAGCATTGTTTGAAGCAGAAGGGCTTGAATTAAGAGGGTTCTTTGTAGTACAACAAATTCTCAAGAGTTATCTCTCATATAAAGGGAGTACTTATTTTGGAATGTGGTTCAAAGCATTTTTCATGTTTTCAAGTGAAGAGTCTGTTGTGTGAATTAATGATTTTGATGATTTTAGCTTTCTGAAGACATCAGAAACCAAAATATTTGATTTGGGAGCTCTATGCTTGAAAGAAATAAGCTATTTTACTTCAATTTCCAGATCAATTGTATATTTCTGGGTTGTATCAGCTCTGGTACACAGTTATAGTTAATATTTCTGAAAACTCCAGATTGAACTGGGATTCTGTATGTGCAATTGTGCCAGGTTATATGAGGTTTTTTGCTCTCCTTCCTCACACTAGGGCAGATTCAGTTTGATGACAGTCTTCACATTTCTCATTTTTCATCCTGCTCTTTTAAGTACAACTGTTCTCACCTGCCTCCTTCAGTCCCATAAATGTCTTGTACTCCAGCCAGGACTTATCTTGCCTTTTCCTTTAGAGGAAGCTCATGCAAATCTGTAGCAAAGTTTTACTAGTGACAGATTTCAGAAACATATAGCAGAGCTTCTTCAGGATGCTCTGGGGTATCCTGTGTCCCAGGATTTTAACATGAAAGTCAGTGCAGAGTGTCTTGGCCTTTCCCATTTCAGACAAGCAAGCAGGTGAACAGCTCTATGAGAGAGGAGCTGTGCAATAGCATTGGCTGCCTGTCCTGTGTCAGCCTTGGCTGGTTAGGGAAAAAAAGAAACCCTGTACACTGCAGGCCTCTGCTTCTGTAGTTCTGAGTATTTTGCAGTGAGGTGGCCATTCCAGCAAAAATAACCCTGGAATGATTTGATTTCTTCCATTGTTGCTGTTTTCTGGAAGCAAAGGTCTGTTTCCCAGGGGCTTAGAGAGCTGGTGTCTTGTCTTGGAAGAGGTCACCTAACTTCTTGCATGAACCAACCACCAAAATATTCCAACAGTCCCTTTGGAATGCTGTATTTTTTTGTGGAATGGCTGTATCTGCTGTCCTTTGTCCCATCCTGCCTGCTGCCCTCTTTACAACCCCAGTGCACAGCAGGCAGGCATGGGAACACCTCTCCCATCACCAGGCTGTTGATGAGCCTGTTCTCAATGTGCTCTTAGCTGCAGGCAGGGAAAAAGAACAGCATAACAGCATCCTTGGCTTCCAGTTTAAAGCTGGAAAAATTGAGTTTCAGCTGCTCCTCACAAGCCTCATAACAAGCTGAACAGGGGACATGAGGGCTGCTTTGTATGCATAAGCCTAGAGGGTCTTGTTCACTGCAGCTGAAATTTGTGGTGAACAGATCTCTACAACACGAATTCTAATGTCAGAGCAGCTTTACGCTGAGTGGTTTAATTTCATGCCAGCTTTAGATAAGACATTTTTTTGTTTCGTTCCTGTGGTTATTCAATAGCCTGTTGTTAAAAGTCAGCACTCAGGTTTATGCCCACTGCAAGCCAGAAGCAGAAAACAATCTAGTAGTGCTACAGCAATGAGAAAGTTATCTTAATCTAAATTATACAAGAAATAAGCAAAATATTTGATTTTGATTTGGGGACTCTGGTTATCTTTTCATGTCCTCCAAGCTTGTTCTCTTTGCTGTGACAGGAATTTATATATGAGGTTTAGAATGAAGAAATAATGTTTAACTCTTCATGGTAATCCTTTCTAGGATCACACTTAGTAGAAAATATTGTTACTGTTTCCCTTTCCTTCATCCATGTTAATATCTCAAAATAGGAATTACCATGGAAGTTTCCATCCAGCTGTGGTAATACCTTTCTAAAACTTACACCTTTCTTTTTAATCACTCAGCCTTTATAAACTTAAGGAGTCCTATAGTTGTAAATAAAGACTGTTTTGGAACCAGTCTACACATTATCAAACACAAATTTTGCTACCAAGGATACAAGTAGGTGAATATTTACATACATAATTTTCCACAAAAGGGTCTTGCATGTCTTTCTTACACATGGAAAGTTCATCCTTGTTCATTTTCTGAGGATTCCCACTGCAGCTTTTTCCTCCCTGTGCTTAGTGCACCAGCCTGGTGGCCCACAAAGTGTGGAATTACTCAGTATGCAGAGCAAGGAGGACATGTGGAGCTGTTCATCCACCAGCTGTTTACATAATCTATCAGCAAAGCAACAGGACTTGCTCTGAGCCACCTTTTGAGGCATGGTAGGGAATTAAGAAGTTTTTCCTCAGGATCTCTCCTTCTACTGTGAGAACCTGAGTTTATCTTAAGATTGGAGAGAGAGTCCTGGTGCAGGAGCAGGGAATTTGGAGGGGATCAGGCCAAGCTGACTGTGCTCAGCTCTCTGGGGGAGCAGTGGCTGAATCCTGCACTCCCCAGGGAGCTGGAGCACACCTTGTAGGGATGGAGGAATGGCTGCTGAGGAGGGACAGAGGGAAAGAGCTGCGAGTCCCTAGGCCATAGTCTAATATCCTTCTTCTATTTCTGTCTCTGGTCACTGACACCCTCCTGGAGCTCCTGGTGAACATCAGCACTCACTGTGTGTTTGTTGCTGTGCCAGTAGGAGCTATCCTAAAACACAATCCTGTAGTTACCTTCCCATTGCACAGATGTTTCAAGACATTTCAGGGAGTGGGATTGAAGGGTTTTTTTCCACCTTGCTTTCAAGTTCAATGGCCAGAACCCTCAAAGGCGAGGTCCCTGTTTTGGATACCAAATCCCATTTGTAAAGCTTTGCTGTATGCTCCTGTTGAAAGGCTTGGGCCAGGAGCTTTGTCTAGCCTTAGTGACCATTTGGGAAATAGGTGCTTCAGGATTTAGCTGGCATTTAATCCCAGGAACCTTTGCCATGTAAGAAATAGCACGTTGGATTTATGGAGGGGCTTTTGGTTCCCAACAGTCTATTAGTATTTCCACTTAAGTAAGATTTAATTGTGAATGTGAAGTTGCTCATTAACAGTAGACAGGATAAGTTCTCCAGCTGCATGAAATTGTCCTCCATTACTTGCTTTACTCTCTATTACTCCATTAGTCCCTTAAAGGTTTTAGTTTATCTCTATAACGTTAATTATAACTTTTTGTTATAATTATATAACTTTATGTCTTTGGAAGCAGTCCCTTCAAACAACAGTTACCTTTCCTTACATCATGATTTGGAGGTTAAAATCCAGTTCCTGCTGTAAGATGCTAAGTACAGAAAATGGGGATCACAAATCACTGCTCCTTGTTTCCTAATATGCCCCTACACATTCATTTGATTTCTGCCCTTCTGAATTTTCCTAAGGTGTAAATCAAGTCAGCTTGCAGCAGTGCTGCTGTTGATGCTGTCCATTTGATCTGATTATAAGGCACTTTAGGTGTTAAGAAATTGAAATGATGTTCCTTCACCCAGCTCAGAGCCAAGCTAAAACTCTCCAAGCCTTAAGCTGAGGTGCTGTGAAAAGTTGACCTTTAAAGCTTAAGCTGCAGCAAAACTCTGTTTCTAAGCTGGTCTTTAGGTAGATGGTGGGAGACCAGAGACCTCCAGTTAAGAATATTAATTTTTCTTCTGTCCCACAGAGGATTTTTTTCCATGGTTATGGGCCTCTTGAAGGGACATAACCTGTTGTGTTTTGCAGTTCTCTTTCCTCGCTGTGTCCAGGGTAGAACAATTCCTGAAGAAGTTTGGGAATGAGGGCATTTTTGTGGCAGCTATTGTGGCATTTCCAGAAATTTCCTGTAGCTTTCTCTGTTTTGGAACAAGCTGTATATCCCAAATCCTGCTGGAAGCTTTAGTTTTAGCATATTTAGTAGTTTGATGAAAAAATATTTAACAATTTTTTTTCCTGACCCTTAGGTGTAGCTGCATCTTGGTGGGTGAGATGAACATGGAAAATGAGGAAGTCCTTTGGAGGCTGAGCTGCTGGGAATAGCCTGACTTCTGGGAGGAAATCTGAGGCCAAAGGCTGGCTGTACCAGGTGGGTGAAGGTAATTCCTGAGCATCCAGTATTGCTGGAGCTGCCACGTTTCCACTCCTGCAACTAACATGACTTTGGGCACTTAGATCTGAAAATCATTTGAGAGCTGAGCTTTGGGACAATTTTGATTACCATGCAGGAGGTAGGTAATCTACCACCAAACTGGTCAGATTTAAGAATTCAAAATTTTACATTACAGTCTGAAAAAAAAAAGTAAATTCCCAGGAATTTAGTTTATTTGCACATTCTGCTTGTTTTCTTTCTCCTTGGGTTAAATTCTTGTTAGAAGCAGGTGCCATTGCTTGGTTGTTGACAGATGGCACCAGAGGTAAGGAATGACTGTTCTTAAGGACTGCTCAGTTCTGCAGGGCAATTTGCATTAAAGGAATTCAGGGATTTAAACTGTGGATCTCACTGATTTAAATTTGGAGGTTAAATGGACACCTGCCGTTCACTAACTCTTCCTGCTGGAGTTTTCACACAGCATAGTCAGGAATGACAGGGATCCTTTTCCTCCAAAAGCTGCTGATTCACAAGAAAGAAGAGACAGTGAGAGCATTATTTGCTCTGCCCAACATGATTTTAGAGGCCTCTAACCTCTCCCACCTCAGTTTCTGTTTCCTGGCAGAAAGATGCTAATTTAGTCATCCCATGGTCTGACACAGTTTCTTATCTCTGATCATTCTGTCCCTTCCCATGCTTTTCCATTCTGCTCTACTCCCTCGAGGGAAGAGGGTCAGAACCATAAGTATTGACTTATGGAAAATTTGTTCTTTTCTAAGTTTTAAAACATTAGTTCATTTTGCATTTTCGACTCTTGAGGTTTGACTCATATTGAACAGGCAGTTTCCAACACATCTTAGTTATAATCCTTAAATCTTATTCTCTTTGTTTTAGAGAACACATTTTCAAAATAAATTCACCAGTTTTCTTGAAGAGTGGTTTGCTTTTAAGTTTTACTTTTTGTATTATTCAGTAGGATGCTAGTGCATCATTTCCTCCAGGTGGATGTTACCTGTGGCATCTTTAAAGGAATCTTAGGAGAGAACATTTACAGGAATTTCTCAAATAGGGATTTTTGATCTTTTGAATAATGTACCACAAAAGGACACAGAAGCCTGTTAGAGTTATATGCGAAATTTGATAAGCTGTCATTCTGAAATAAATAATTGATGTTGGCTGAAGAAAACAACCCACACCTACAGGTTTCTTTTCCAGCTCCACTGCTATCTGCCTATGTTTTTATCATGCTAGAAATATGATTGCTTTTCTGCTTAGATTCCACTATTCCATTGAACACTTCTGCCCATACTCTTTTTCTCCATGGACACCATTCTTTATTTCTCTGTTCATTTCAGCATAAGCATGGGCTTCATAATTGACATTGTTGACTCAGGGAGCAGGTCCATTGCTGACAGGTGAGATCTCATCTGAAGCTCTTGTGTGGGGACGGAAGAGGAGGAACAGAGAAGAAAGAGCTTGGATCTGATGCCTCAGGTTTTAGCTTTTCTATTTTTCAGATTCTGAGCTTCATATTAGGGATGGTGAGCTTTCTGCACAGAGCAGGGAGACAAAACAATTCCTGCTCTAGCTGGGGACCAAGGACAACCAATCCAAATTTTAGTCTCAAGAGCATAAATAAAGTAGACTCAAGAGAGAAAAACAAGTGGGACTTTAAAAACTAAAGCTGTAATTGGACAATTAACTCCAATATGCAGAACTGATCAAAGTGAGAGACCGTGACCACTGGTCCATTTTTTGCCCATTTTGGTTCACCTTGGGTGCAGCCCTGGCTGGGCTCTTGTGCTGCCCAAGGTGGATCCATGGAGGAGATCCTTTTAATAAATCCCTACTTTATTCTTTAGCTCTGTCTGGCCTCTGTTCTAGGTCAGCCTTCATAGGGCATCAGATCAGGTAAAAAATGAGCAGCAATGTTTGTGTTGGCCATGTTCAGATGTTGTGGAAGGTTCTGCAGTGCTGGTCCCAGGAAGGGAAGTGCTCCCAGAGCTGCTCTTGTGCTCTGTGTGCAGCCACCTGAACAGAGCCTGGCCATCCTGTTCTCTGTTCCTAGATTTGTAACAGGAACTCTGTGCCATCCCATTAAAGCCAGGGTGTTGAGAGAAACAGAAGCAGCACAAAACAAAGGCCAGGTGCAGTCAGATGAACTATTAGGATATGCTGGAGGAAATCAAAGCTGATGCCTGGCAATAAAATCTCAGTGAGCAGCTCTCTGTCCATTATTCCCCAAAAGCGAGCGGGGCAGAATTTGGAAGGGTTTGGTTGCAGACAGCGGTACAGACAACCTCGAGGTAATTGGATACTCTGCCTGTTAGGAAATGCAGTTTGTGTTTTGCTCTGTGAAATGGTCCAGCCTGTGACCCTTGTGGGTTTGCTTTGCTTTTCCAACAGCAGAACTGGACCAGTGGGAGCTCAGCAGAAGGATACAGCCACAGAGAACAGTATTGCCCACGGCTTAAAATCTGTTCAAGGGAAATAATATCCAAAGAAAACCAATCAAAGAACTTTATATTGCTTAGGTCCATTAGGGCTAATTAGCAGCACTGGATGATAAAGTTTTGAAAGCCATGTTAGCCCATAGCTAATACTTGACAGCTGGCACAGGGAATATGGCAGGAGCTGTTCTCCCTTTCTGTAAGGGGAGGGAGTCCATAAAGTTGAAGTGTTTAGTGAGCAGCTACATTAATTATTTGCTGCCTACTCTTGTAAGTAAAAAAGTCTTGGGATTATCTGGTCTCTGAGGGAGAAGAGCATTGACAAATGAAGATTGTCTGGACAGTTGCAATTTTGTTTAAAGCTCCCTGCAATGAGCAGATGTTTGGACAGCTGAGAATTTTCATCTGAGCTTTCCTGAGGGGACTTTGTAGCCCAGTGTGTGCAGCAAGTCTGTGGGGACGTATTTGCAGCAGGGCTTGAGGTTTTTCACCTTCCTCTGTACATACCAAAAGGAAAACTAAGCTTGTGTTTAGTAACTAACTTGTGTTTTGTACCTAAACTAAACTTGTGTTTAGTTTAAAGCTAAAACTTTCCCTTTTCCATATTGTACGTTTGTTTTCTAGTAACAATCTCACTGACTAGAATGACATTGTCTCTTCCTCTTCTCAAAAGAAAGGAGGGAAATGCTGAAGTAGTTTAAACTTGCTATGAGCAACGAAAATTAGGACAAGAAAGGCACATGAGTGGGGATTCCCTATGCTCCTTTGCATTCTGCACAGCCAGAGAGAGTGAAGCCTTGGGGTGCTTACAAGGAAGGGCAGTGCTTCCACAGGAGGGAAAGAGCCTGAACTGCTGCTTGAAGGATGAATGGGACTCCAAAATCTGTATTTAGTTGACCTTCCAGATAGAGGTCTTCTTCCAGTCACATGTGAGGCAGGAAAGACTTGTGTCTGACATCCCTTCAGCTCCTCTGATACCAACACCAGCCAGGTTTCTTCATCTACCTGAAGCTCTCTTTGTGGGTAAAAATGAGATGAGCAGAAAGGGATGTTTTCTTAACGGTCAGACTAAAAGGGAAAATTATCTGCAGGAATTATTCCTGTCACACTCTGGAAAGACAGGTATTTTATGGGGTGGAGGCAGTGCTTAAGGGTGCACTATTAATGCTCTGTGGATTAGACAGCAAGTGGAAGAAAAGTGCTCTGTCCTTTTAGATTAAAAAATAATTGGGAATATGAATAATACAGAGAGAGAGAGGTATTTTTAAAGTCAAGTCCACCATGAACTGCAAGAAGCAAGTCTTTTTGTATATGACTGTGCTTCTTAGCACATGTTCACCCATAACATTTACCTTTCACATCTCTTTCTACATTTGCTTTCTATATAATACTTTGTTTTCTCCAGCATGTTTTGAAAGCCCAACCTCTTAATTTAATGGACTCCAAAAGCTGCTTCCCTGAAACAGCCTTTTTAGTTCCTGTTTACTGCAGGTTTTTTATGCCTCAGTTTACTTTAGCTCTTTCTGTGCCATTCCCCACACTCCCCATCTTTTTCTTTCCCAGCTTGCCATGTTTTCTTTAATAGGAAATAGTGTGTATCTGTTGTGGTTTGTTCCATTCAGATGTTTCTAGACCATCTTAAGATAAATTTTAAGTTGTACTAAATAGAAAGTTCATGCAAAAATGTTCAGTTTGGGTGCATTTTGCCAGCACCTTTTCTTCCTTCTTAAATTGTTTAAATCCATTAAATGTTCTAGAGGTTTAAAGATTAAAATATCTTAATATGGGCTAGAGATGTAAAAGCTTAAAGCAAATCGTCTCCAAGTTTATGAGCATAGCAAGAAGTTAATTAAAGTCAACCAAGAAAATACAAATGCTAGGGGAAAAAAACCCACATTATGAAGAAATGCAAATTCAGGATTTGTAACTGTGAGTTTCCATGAGTGAGGTTGGGGCAGGTCCAAGTTAAAGCTTTTTCCTTACCCTTCAAGGTGAGCATTTTGTGATCACAGAAATGATGTGACATTGCAACACACCACAACCCCTCTTTGCCTGAGAGTCCTTTGAGTCTGAGCCCCACTCAGAAGGTTTTACTGCCTGTCCAGTCCATGGTGCTGCAAAGGGCAGTTTTTGCCAGTTCAAGGCTTTTGTTCAAGCACAAGTGTTCTGGCACACCTATTTTGATGTTGCTTTATTTCTGTCTATTATGTCTGTTTTATGTTCTCTGCCCATCCAAGCAGTTTTATTTCCCTCCTGATGCCTGCAGAAAGAGGGGTACTCTGAATTCCCAGAAAGATGGCTGAGAATGTGCAAAGCTGCTGTGATATGTCCCCAGTGTGACATATACAGCTCTCTGTTTAATGAGGTTATGTACTGTAAATGCAGTTTTTAAGAGGAAAAAAACCTGGAAATTCTAACGGTAAATGTAAATATTAATTTTAATGTCCCTGTTTAATCATTCAGTGAAGTTATTAGTGCTAATTAACCATACCCACATAAGTAGGGAGTCATTTGAGGCCTCTTGGCAATCTCAAATTGAAGTCTGAGCAATTTGCAGAGCCAAAGCCTGGATGTTCAGCTGTGCAGAGTGCAAGGTTTTCAGAGTTTGCTGTGAGCTGTGTGTGGATCCCAGGTGCTGGAACATTGCCGACTCTTTATATGCACCACAGGGAATCAAAATGGGAATAACTGCAAATGCACTGATGTCAGAATTTAGTACCTGGGAACTGGTGGTGATCTAGGAGCTGCTAATCTTCATGGTGAAACTCTCTCAGAGAGGTCTTTCATCACCAGTGCACAGAACCCCCATCCTAAATCAGGGAATCATGTAAATTTTTACTTGATAAGTAGTTGGGATGAAGTTGCTCTTGGGACAAGAATGTAATGTTCAGTTCTGAAACCTTCTCCCAAAGCTTACAATAGATCTCAAAGTACTGTTTCTCTGTTTTTATAATTTTTAGGAAAAGCACTTAGATATGTATCAAAAATAGGCTCACTCTTTGAAAAAGGCATTAAGTCTAGAAATACATGCAATGCAATTTCAAACCCATTGCAGCTTGTATTGAGAAACACTTGAGTGTGTGTGGGCTGGCCCAGCAGCTGGATTGCAGTGAATTGTCATCCCTGATGTCAAACAGGCTTGAAAGGGGGACAGGTCTCGTTTGCAATCTTCCCAAGCAGAGGAAATTAAACTCTAACCTGTTTCTGAGCAGTTCCAGCCTGCATGAAAACTATTACACCACTTAAAGGCAAAGTCAGACTGGTGAATTCCAAATCCAGATCCCAGGTTTCACGTTTGACACTGCAGTGCAGCTGCCTTCAAGCACAGCTGAGCGGTTGGAATCAGGAGGCTTTTAGGAAATTGCTTGATCACCTCTCACCTTGTGAATGACTCAAACCAAAATGGGCCAATGGCAAATAGGTGAGCTTGACATTGCTACTCTTTTTTCCTCTTGTTTTTACCCTGAAAGATCTGCAGGTCTGAAGTATTCAGACAAAGTCTCTTTGCTGCTAATTCCATCTCCCAGCTGAGACACCATGAAGGTGTTTGACCATCATCCTGCAAAATCAGACAGGAGAGTGTGAGTCACTCACACTGACCCTCCCAGGGCTGCAGCAGGCTCAGTTAGATCAGTTTGTCATGGGTTACATTATCTTCTGCACAATTGCTGCCTGCCCACTTGTTCTTGTCCCTGTATTTGCATTGTCTCTTATTCCTGTCCCAGGAGTAACCCTAACCCTTATCCTTACTGGAGTGATTTTCAGGATCTTTGAGTGATTCCTGGTTCAGATCATGTCAGGAACAACAGTGGTCTGCTGAGCCACTGCCAGCATTGAATTAGGTTTAATATGCAAATACACATTATAATATACACTGATGCAGTAATACACTGATACTTCCTCAGAATTTCTTTTGGATGAAGTTGTAGAGGTTGTCCTCTAAATACTGTTTCAAAATCTTGGAGCTGTGCTAGACCAGCAACAATTAGGAGCTGCTGCATTATCCAGAAAGGCCATTTCTCTGTTGCCAGGGTTTATCAGCTTACTGGGATTTTGTACAGAGCAGTGGGGAAAGAGGGAAGCTGCTGTGGCCATAATAACTGATAATAAAGAGCACCAAGGCAGTGTTTTGGTGCTTTGAGGCTGACTGGCTTGGAAAGCACTAGGCAATCATCTTTTACCTCATGAAAGTTGTTCTCAATTAACTTTTAAAATAAGCAGTGGTTTATAAATGTCAATTGCCCATCTTTAGTTTGCTGTTAATAGTGGAAAGTTATTGCCTCTGATTAGGATTGGTTGTAATGAAAACAAGCCTGTGCTTAACTTCCTACCAAGTGACCAGTTTTATTGTCTTGGATGTTGTCATTTTACAGACCTCTAAAGATTCAGGTTCTGCACATGTGATTTTATAAGCCACAAAATCATCTTGCAATTGAGTTTAAAATTGATTGAAACAGAATTAGAAGAGGAGAAGGGAAAATAATGTCTACAGTCTGTGTAGAAAGACAGGAAACTTCTGCTTTAGGAAGTATCAAATTGAAAATGATTTGGTATTTAAATAGAAAAAGATGGGGGGGTGTTGTAGTGTGTTATTAAGTTTTTGTATTACTCCCCCATTTTATGTATTGTTTCCCCCCTGATTCAATGTAAGATGGTTCTGCCCTCCCCAGTTTCCCGCCATAGCCCTACTGTCCGTTAAGTTGCTATGGTAACCCCTGCCCTTGGACTGTGTCACTCAGCTAAGTTATATAATTCCTCCTCCCATTTATGCCCTTATTTGTGGACTTTCTCTCCTCCCTGGGCCCAGTCAATCACCCCCCATTCCTCCCAACTTTCCAGAATCTTCTCCCTCTGGGGGTTGTGGTTGGCTGTGGTCCCGGGGCCCCTCCTTTACTTTGTATTTATTGGTTTCCCCTTTATGTCAATTATGTCAAGTTCATCCCCCTGTCCTCCGTGATTGGTTCGGTGTAAACCCCTCCTTTGTACACCCACTCCCTTTATAACCTTGTTACACCCCCATTTCTTGGTCTCTCCCTGGGGAATCTCCCTTCAGTTATACCACTGTTCCTGCTCCTTGGATTCCATCTTGGATGCTTCATTAAACCGAAGTTTACCCCACTGAGAGTCCAGCTCCTTATTTCTCAGCTGCACAGGCGGTGAGTCCGGTCCGTAGTGCGAGCGCAGCCCGTGGCCCTCAGACGCCAAGGGGGGCTCGCGCTGGATTGCAGCAGGGTGTCGGCCTGCCCACTGCTAGCCGGATGCTGACCATCATTGGCCAAATACACCCTCGCCGCAGGGGGGTGTGTTTTTGTGTAAAAGAATTTAAAATCCTGGTACATATACTGTCTCACAGAAGCATAGTCCAGGATGCAGAGATGTGAAAAACTTAGCAGGCTATTTCTAATCCTAAATAAGAATGCAACCCTTCTCATTGTCCTTCTTAATAAAGAAAATGTTGAAACCTTCCAATAAAATCCCAAATTTTTAAATTGAGCAGAATATAGGAGTAGATTACATGATTAGTCTTTCTCTCCTTTTCCAGTAAGATGTTGATTTTGAATATTTGAATCTATCTTTAAAGACAGGCTACCTGGGACCCTATGCCAGTCAGGGATGCCCTGTGTATATCAACCATAGATTACTGGGAAGGGATTAAATCACTTCCAATACAAAACATGGATCACTTGGCAGAAAGAAGCAGCTCTCAAGAAAAACCTTGAGATATATTAGAGACAAAATCCCTGGCATTTCAATCAAGTATGGCTGTAGTTTGGAATTTGATACCTGAGATGGTTCCAGTCCTGAGCCCAGCTTCAGGCAGCCCAGGACAAATACCTTCCAAAGGAGGAACAAATTGTGCCAGGGTTGCCAGGGGTTGATGTGCTTGGTGTCAGATGTTGAGAACCTGTATTACAATTACTGGGGGGAGCAGGTACTCATCTGGGCATTTATTTATTCCTGTAGAGCACCAAAGGCAGTGAGGGTTACTCCTGTGGCTGATCCTGACATTCCAGGCTGCATCCTGAGCCTCATGGCGCAGGCAAGCTGAGATTCTCAGATTGTCTCAGATTTCTGTGCAGTATAAATGTATTTGATGGGCTGATCTCAGGCTGTTTCCTCTACCTCTGGTTTTAGATCATTATAGGTTGCTTTTCCAGGTTCTCTGATTCCTTGCAGCAGCGTCAGGATTTCTCACCCTTGCCAGTGCTTTATTCCTGTCTCTCAAGTTGTCAAACTGACTACACAGGCAGTCAAACCCCATCCATTCTTGACAAAGTTTTAAATTATTTATTGCTAACCTCTTGCTGAAAATTAGGCTCCTTGTGTCTGTGTGGAGGAGAATGAAAATTGACACTTTAATGATTGCTAACGAAGGCTTGAAATACAAACAGGAGTTGCTGTTATGGACATGATGCAATACAGACTTAATATTCCCTTTTCCCCTCCTAACCAGTGCCATTTCCCTGGCTACCATTCTCTTCTCCCCACACTTCTATGGTCTCTGGTCTCTCTCAGTCCTGCTTCACTGCTGCTACCAGTGTGCTGCTTTTAGGTGTTTCTATGTGAGAAATAGAATTAATTATACACAACATAAACATACTTCTCACGTACAGTCGTGGTAATGGAAATTCTCTGCACGGAGGAGGTGGCAATATGGGAAAAGGACTGTCCTGCATTTTAAAAGCCACAGAAGAAATTAGAAAGGAAAATTTTCCTGTAGTACTTCAGAAGGTATTTAAGAGTAAGGAAATTACTAAAAAAATATAATTTTAAATGATAGTATCTGTTCAATTTGGTGGTATGAAGCAGATATGAAATAATAAATCCCAGTTACAAATGTCTCATTTTTTTTAGCTGTAATAGCAGTCCACAGGTATGAAATGGTGGCCCCACATGCCACAGGATGCTGAGGAAATTTGGGAAATTACTTTCTGTCTCAGTCCTGCTGTGAACAGACACTGTTTTATTCCTCTTTAGTCATGCAGGCACATATAGAAATTAAATGGCTGATTTGTGTGAGGGCTCCAGTACTAAGTATGTAAATTCATGTGCTTACCTGTGTGTAACTTAAAATCCCTAAGCCACACAATTTTACATGATTGTACAGAAACTGTAAAATCAATAGGCAGAAAAATATGATCATAAAGGATGAATGGTTAATCTCTTAAAACTCTTGCATGTTATGGCTGTATCTGGTCTTTGTGGGTAGAGCAGAGGCTGAGGGCTTTTATTTAATGTTTATTCTGAAAGACAGACCCTGGGCTGATTCACTCTGGGATGGGACTGCTGCCTGTATCCTGTTTATTCCAGGAATAAAGGAATTCAAGGAATTCCTTGGAATCAAAGAATTTACAACTGGAAGAAAATACTGCAGAGTTCTGAATACTTCAAGGGTATGTCTACAAGGTAGATTTTAAAAAGTTTTTGAAGTTCACTAATATTTTTTATTAAACAGTGGCATGTAAGAAAATACAGTCTGAAAACTGCACACCAGGACTTCAGCAAATCACATGAACTTCTGTCTGTTGAGATTTCCTGGGAGCAGAGCCTGATCTCTCTCTGGCTTCTGAGTGGAATCTTCCTGATGCTCCCTGAGGCAGGAAGCCTTTGTGGGCAGCAGCGGAGATGACAGAAATCCTTCTTCCAAGAGGTCACTGTGTCCCAAGTGAGCTGTTCTTTTGGGAGAAATTCTGTCAGAAGTTCCTGTCAGGTGACCCTGCCTTGAGGCTGCCATGTCATCTGTCTTCCTTCAGTTTTCTGTCACAATCTCTAGCCCTTGGATGTGGGGGGCAGGGCACTGCCTGTGAGTTAAGGTTTGTCCCCATGCACATCCTGGCTGCTGGTGTCAAGCAGAACAATTCCAGCTAATTCCTTCAGTGCTGATGAAGTACAGGGAGCCCTAAAGCCTCACCGTGGTGTTTCAGAGCCTGGATGCAAAGGCTGCATCACAGAACTGGATAATTTAACTTAATTGGGCCAGTTTTTCTGGCCTCACCCCTGCACTATTCCAATTTCCAAGAAGGAAATGCTGTCTCAGGTTTTAGCTTTCATATTTTTCAGATTCTGTGCTGCTTTAGTGTGTAGTTCTGAGCTTCATGTTTGAGGATGGTGAGCTCTCTGCACAGAGCAGGGAGACAAAACAATTTCTTCTCTGGCTGGGGACCAAGGACAAATGATCCAAATCTCAGGGCCAAGAGCACAAACAGCGTGGGCTGAAGAGAAAAAAACAAGCAGGATTGTCACTATAGGACATGAAAAAACACAAGCACACACCGCTGTTCTCAAGGTGAAGAAAAAGGGAAGTTTATTTTCTGACTCCAACATTTATAGTTTTCCAAAAGTGCCAGTAGATTGGATGGTAACTGTGCCATCTCTCCAATGGCACTGGTCAAGCTCCATTAACTTTCTCTTCCTCTATAAAGGAATGCAAAACAATGAATTATTTACAGAAAGTGTATGAGAAAGTTCACTACAAGAATGTCAACATCAGAAGGCTTAGAAAATCTTAAAAAATCAGGGTGACACAGGATAGGACTTAATAACCTAAAGCTGGAATTGGACAATTAACTCCAATATGCAAATGGAGCAGAACTGATCAAAGTGACAGACCCTGTGCCCGGGTGTCCATTTTGTGATCATTTTGATTCAACCTGGGTGCAGCCCTGGCTGGGCTCTTGTGCTGCCCAAGGTGGATCCATGGAGGAGATCCTTTTAATAAATCCCTGCTTTATTCTTTAACTCTGTCCAGCCTCTGTTCTGAGTCAACCTTCCCAGGGCATCAGTTCCAGAGGACCCAGAGGTGAGCTCAGAGTGGGGAAGGTTTTGTCCCAGGGCTGCCAGTGCAGGATTCCCTGTGTGTGAAGGCTGGAAACCCCATAAAGACGACATCTGCCAGGAATTCAGAATGTCAGATGGGGGAATGAGAGAAGTGGAGAGGCAGACTGCTGCTTTTCTTGCCAAGATATTAACTCTAGGGTATAACTAGTTTTATATTTTCCACAAATGAATATTTCAGCCTCTTTCAAGCTCCCTATTAAAATAAATCATATAGACTTCCTTATTCATTTTTTTAATGAAATTTAAGATATTCTGACCTTGTTATAAGATCATTTCTTTTAGAAGTCTCTCTGACAGAGAGAAAGTCATCTTCTAAATGACAAGGTCAATGAAAGTCCTGTTTAAGACATGTGGGAAAATGAATAATTCTCAAAGGGGTGGCTTACAAAGAGATGTTTTAAATAAGTACAGTCAAAGGGTTGAAAGAAGCAGAGAAAGAAGAAAAATAATTGCAAATTATATTCTGTGTTAAATATTTTTAAATTAATGCAATAAGTACAAAGGGAAAGCACATTAATTAATCTCCTAATAGGTATTGTGTATCTTTTGTTGGAAGGTTAAAAGTGATCTTCACCTGTAGCTTTGGGTCTGGGTGCCCTGTAAGGGACAGACTGGCTTAACCCAGATTAGATTGGTGGCCTTTTTGTGCCAGGCTGTCTGGAGGGCCATGGTTTATTCTTGTGCAAGACCTTCCCTGTGAAGGGGCTCAAAGTGATTCCTCAGCACCTCCTGGGATCAGGAGCAGAGCAATGTACAGAAATCTCCAAAGGAAAGTATGGCAACCACAAACCTTCTCCAAAAATTCTCTTGTGACTGTGGAAGAACAAGAAGTGTGCAAACAGCTCTTGATTCTGCCTTAAAATGTAATAGCTTTAACAAAAACATTGGGAGTTGGTTTATTTTTCCTTCTTGAGTTAGTTTTTCTTATCTTTTAATAGTTTTCAGCTGACTGGGGGGGGCAGCTCTGAAATGGTGCTGTAGTCTGGATCTAAGAAATACAGTATTCAAACTAGAAATGAAGCTGATCTTATTGGAAAGTACAATTAAAAAGATGAAAATATAGATATTGTTTGATCTAAGACTGAGCAGACATTATTGCAATTTGTAATTGCTTGTGGAGGAGGACTTGGGAGCTTGCAGTTGACGTCAACACCGAAACCCCAGAGAGTTTGGAAAGAATCACAATTAACCTTTTTCAAAGTAATTTGAATTTTGAAGGCAGAGGAAGTTATCTGGCCCAGACTGAAGTTAGAAGAATTTCAGAAGCTTTTTTTGCCTCAGGTTCCTTTTCCTACAGGTCTTTGTTTTCTCTGTAGTATAGAGAACTATGTTTACTTTTTCCTTTCGATAAAAATGCCTGTTTCAGGAGCCAAGAAGAGCTAAATTATACTCAGACAGTGTCACAAATGTGAAGTTCATCAGATCCTTTTGCTCCCCTATGTTTGTGTGGGAGTGAACAGAGCTCAGCAATATTACCTGTAACCTCCAGCAATTCCTCAGAGAGATGATGGATCTGCAGTAGGTGATGGGACACAGTTGGAGGGCACACCTTTAATTCATCTGTGTTGCTGAGCACACTGAGACAAGGCTGTATTCCCTGGGTTTTAACAGCAGGTGTCTGGAAGCTGCTTGATTTTTCTTTTCCTGAGCCACTTCATCCTGATTTGTGCTCCCAGGACAGGCTGCTGTAGTCCTGCACCCTGGAATTTACAGATGCTGTGGCCCAAAATCAGCTTTCCTGTGCAAACCCTCACCTTCTGCAGACTGGTCTCTTCAATTAGTGTCATTTATGGGAATTTTAGAAGCTTCAGGATATTCACCCTCTCAATTTCCCCTAAGGGAGAGCTGATATAGTGTCTGAGCTGTATAACAGGGACACAGGGACACCAGTATTCCCACAGAAGTGGGATGAACACAGCCTCTGACATGATTGGAAGTCCCAGGAAAAGTGCTTTACCACTGCCTCATTATTATTTTATCTTCCAACTCTCCAGCAGTTCTCAAAATCGGAGAATTTTCCTGTTGTTTAATGTGAAGTGTTGAATATCAGAAAGTAGTTTTTCCTCTAATTTTTCAAGATTTTTTTTTTTAATGTCAAAAAATAACCAGGGGTCATCCAGGTCTACTGTAAATCCATATCAATACATTCAGTAGATTTTAAACAAGCTGTGCAGCATTTTTACAGGTCATGACTTTGAGACAGTGTAATTCCCTTTCTATCTGAGCACAGTAATGCTGAAGCCAGACTTGCTTAATGACATGATTATATCACCAGCTCCATTAACTTAAGTGAAAGGGGACCTACCATTATTCTTGCTATGCCTGGTATGTGTAATTACAAATATCAAATTGCATTTTCCAGAACCATTATAAAACTGGAGGGAGATTTGCAGGAATTTTATATTGCTTCATGAAGTGGCTTCAAGCCTGTGCTTTTTTAAAAAGCAAAGCCACGTATGAAGTGCACAGGAACTTTTCTGAGAGGGCATCATAAGCAGGCAAAAGAAGGAGGTTTTTTGGCTGCAGTTTGCCAACTGCAGCATTTTGGAGAGTTTTACTCTCTCTCTGTCCCTGTCCAGCCCCCCATTCTGTATGGCAGGAGCCAGGCAAGCTGAGAGTAGGGAGGGTTGCCTGCTCACATCCTTTGGATGGAGACTAGACTGCAGGGAGGCCAAGGAATGATCCTCCTTTATCCCTCCAAGGGGCTGTGCATGTGTCTGGAGGGGTGAGGAAGAACTGCTGAGATTTACTGAGAAAGGAAAAGGCCATGGAGTAATGTTGTCCATTTTCTCCATGATGGAAAAAGCTCCTTCTTTATTCATATAACTCCTTTTTATACAGTTTTGCAGACCTTTTGTGTGACTCCAGTTGGCCAGGAGCTTTCTTGCCAATTACTTTATTGGTTATTAACAAGTTGTTATTCTGCATTGATTGGTCAGTCAGACTCTCAGTGTGCTCATGCAGGAAATGTTTGTGAGAGATAGTTTTCATTATTTTTGTCTAACAGTGTTATACAGGTGCTGGTTGTTTTTTACCCAGGAATAGATTGTTATGTTCATGAACTGCTCACACCAGGATTTCTTTCACATGGGAACATGTAAAGTGCCAGCCTGACAAGGCCAGCCACTGATTTTAGGAGAGCAGGCTGATTTTATGAAGTGTTTCTCTGTGATTTTTCTACCTTACTGAAAAGTCCAGCATGAAATGTGAGCAGGGGGATGGTGCCAGGCAGCAGTTGATCTCCAAGAGCTGCTTTCCTGGGGAATAATCAAATTCTCCAGCCCTTTGACAAAGGTGGATGTGAGTGGAAAGAAAATTCCTGTATTTCATTTTGTCTCTCTGTGCCTGAGCTATAAATGACACACCAGTTCAGCTTTAGTGCTCTTAGTTTGGTTTGTTAAGATATCAAGTTAGATTACAATTCTGTGCTCTTATTGCTGTGTGTGCTCAGTAGTTATTTTCACATATAATTTTGCCATGTAATTATTATATAAATATTTTTACTGGGTTTAACCTTTTCTAGTCTTTTTAGGAAGAAAAGAATCAGTTTCTACCTTATTGTTTATTATTGTATGTTATTAGAATACTGTCACTCACTGTTGAAAGCTATTTTCCAGCTATTCAAAATTAGGAGCTAAAAAGAAAATTAATTAAGATAATAGGATATTTTAGAAAACTTCTGATTTTGTTTTATCTGTTGGTGTCTACTCCCCATTTGTCTAAACTCACATTTCCTATGCTTACTATTATCTCATTAAAATGAAAAGGAAAATGATGAGATTTTAGCGAAGGAAAATCTGTTTGTAATTCTGCTACACTGAATAACCTGTAATTTTCATGCTGTGACTTTTTTCCTTCCTTGCCAGTCTATCACCTGTATGATTTAATGTTTTGAAAATGAAGTTTTAGCTCTGCTAAGCTGTATCAAAAGACACTTCTTCCAGAAAGGTACGATGAAGAAATTTCAGCAATTATGTATTGTTGCTGGAATTTTGGATTTGGTTTTTATTTTTTCTTTCACTACAGGTCTGAAAAGCTGGCTTTGTTAGCAAAATGCAAATTCCTCTCATAAAACAGAAGCTTTTTCTGTGTTGTACTTTAATGTATTTAATAAATAGTCAAAAGTTAAGCAAATCCAGATGCTTACTGGGATTTTATGTGACAGTATAGCAGCAATTGATAGATATGTTCTGTTTTGTGAGAGCAGCCTTCTGCTCACATGAACCATCCTCCTTGGTGATTTTTAGTTGAGTCTCAGCTACATTTCACTGTAGGTGGAGCTGTATCACACATAAAACCAAACAAGGCGCCCTATTACATTTGTTGTTGGTAGTTAAGGGATCTAAATTGCAATGAAGAAAATTCTTTGATATTTGTCACCTTCCAGACAGAGCAGTGGCAAAGGCAAGGCCAGGAACTCGTGTGAATGGCTCTTCTCTGGAGAATCTGCTCATGTTGGGGAGCAGATATTGCAGTGCCAATGCCACTAAATCTGCCTTCCCTGCTCGGGAACAAAGGGAATGGTGAAGTGTCTTCTCTCAGAAAAGAGGCTCTGTTACTGGGAGAGGTGGAAGTCACTGCAAATTACAGGCTGCCAAACCCTGTGACATTGTAAAACCACTGCTAGATTTCCCTCTTTACCTTTTGGATAATAGGAGAGCTTGGGAGGCTGCATTTTCCTTTGCTTTATTCCTTTCAAGTTGGCCACTTACACTGGCACAAAGTAAGCACTGAGTTAAGCACTGACTCTTCTGATAATTTTATGTTGTATTTACACTCCCTTTGCAGCAGTGAAACACCCATTGGAGTTGGTGACACCAGAAAAGCTGGTTATGCCTCTGAGCAGTGAGGAGTGAGGTGCAAGCCCTGCATGGCTGGTTAGGTGTTCTCTGATGCCAACAGTGTGGACTGATCCTCTGCCATTTATCATAAGAATGGAGGTGATTTCCTGCTTATATGGTGTAACCAAGGTTTTTTTCTCATTCTGTCGCCTCTGAAACTCTGAGGATTCAAAAAAAAAAAAAACCTCAACCCCTCAAAGAGATTTAAAGGAAGCACTTGAAACAAGAAAATCTGGCACTTGGCGTGGGCATTGAGAATGTCCAATGCAGTGGGGTAAGGGACTCAGGTCTAATGCTGCTGTGTAAAGAGTGTTAAAGAGTTGACAAGAAATATTTTGTGGGTATAGATTGAAAACATAGAGAACCTGGGCTGAGCCCCAGCATGGGCAGCAGGGCAGGGGGGGATTCTGCCCCTGTGCCCCTGGGCTCAGGTGAGACCCCACCTGCAGAGCTGCCCCAGCACAGGAGGGACCTGGAGCTGCTGCAGAGCCCAGGGGAGGCACCAGCATGGGCAGAGGGATGGAGCAGCTCTGCTGGGAGGAAAGGCTGGCACAGCTGGGGGTGCTCACCTGGACAGGAGAAGCTCTGGGGTGACCAAATCGTGGCCTTGGAGTGCCTGAAGGAGCTACAGGAAAGATGGAGAGAGATTATTTGGAAGGATCTGGTGTGCCAGGACAAGGGGCATTGGCTTCCCACTGCCAGAGTTAGATGGGATACTGGGGAAGAAATCCTTCCCTGGCAGGGTGGGCAGGCCCTGGCACAGGGTGCCCAGAGCAGCTGTGGCTGCACCTGGATCCTTGGCAGTGCCCAAGGCCAGGCTGGACAGAGCTTGGAGCAGCCTGGGACAGTGGCAGGTGTCCCTGCACATGGCAGAACAGAGGAACTGGATGGGTTTGATGTCCCTTCCAACCCAAACCAATCTGTTATTTTATGATTACACACTGAGAGGTCAATTCACCAGCCTGTCATCCTAGCCCCTTGATTTATCTGTGTCTGTTTGCCCATTTTGGAGTCAGACAAGATTAATCAGCTTGATCCTCATTCTCCCATCTTATGCTTGGATTATATGATCATAAATGATGTGTTCACTTTAAGTGAAGTTTAACATTATAAAAATTTCCTAGTTCACATTCACTTTTCAAAATCTTGTAGCTTAAATGGCTTAACTATCAGATGCTGAAAATTCCTCAGGTAGAAGAGTTGAGCTTTTGTTTGCAATTCTGGCAGAATGGGCCATCTGTCTCTCTCAACCATTTCCCTCTAAGAAAGTATGATATTAAAGCTCCTGCATCTACACTGGCACAGAAGGCGAAGAAGATTTTTCTTTCTGAGACTTAGGTTTTCTAAAAATACTGAAGGGGAGGGATAAAAGTAGAGAGTAGAAATGGCTTGAGAAGAAACATGTTCTAAATAGTTAAGCCTTGTGTTATTCAGAGCAGAAGCAGGGACTTTAATCCCCTCTTATGTTCAAACCATATGAAGGTCCCTGCTTGCTTAACACAATCCCGATACACAGTTGTTTAATAGCTGTAAAAAGGAAAATTCTCCTGGGTGTCTTAAGAACCAGGAGTGTTCACTGGCCCAAAAATCTCTGAGCTTCTTAATTTATATCTGCTCTTCTTTTAAATTTTTTTGTTAATAAAAGGAAGTACAACCCAAGGAAATGAACTACCCCATGGGTTTCCAGGTGTCCTTCTGCTACCAGCCCCTTTCTTATTACAGAGGGTGTTCCTGTAGTCAATTTATTACTTGAAGACTCAACTCTCTGGATTACTGCTTAAAAGTTTGTGTCAATGCCACAACCCTGTGAACTGCTGGCTAAGAAACTGTGTCATAGGTTTTTTTCTGTTTATTTTACCCTGGAATCCTAGACCAGGGTTTTCCAAGCCCCAGTGTCCAACCTGGCCTTGGGCACTTCCAGGGATCCAGGGGCAGCCACAGCTGCTCTGGGCACCCTGTGCCAGGGTCTCCTCACTTTCACAGCAAAGAATTTCTTCTTAATAAGGGTGTTTGTCAAATCTGGTTTTGGAATCCTGTAGCAAAGGAAGTCTCACCACCTTTCTGGATTGAGAGATTCACCATTTGGGTTTAACAAGGCTTTCTTTGCTCATATTTAAGTACTTTGAGACTTTTTCTCTGTCCTTAGCAGAGTCATCACAGAGGACTGGTGATTGCCACCATCCTTGTAATCTTCTAAGCATTTGAAGAAGGTGGTAGTCATATAAATTTTCTTTTATTATGCTTTTTTTTTTGGTCATGTATCATGCTTCCTAATAATTTTGTTATTATAGATGGTTCCTTTGGACCAGCTGGATTACAATTTGATGGCAGTGTAGTGCTTCAAAATGGCTTTTTGAAACCCTAATAGAGCAGGGAAAAGAGAATCCAGCTTTTCAGTGAGTGCATCATAGCCTGAGCATTGTCTTTATCAATATCATGCTGCATTCATTTGCTGAGTGGTGTAAGTACTGTATCATGTTTTGAGATTAGTCTAGTTCCTAGTTTATTTGGGCATCCCCCAAATGGGTTATTCTCATGAGAAAATTGGAGGTTTGGTTGTTTTGTTTTGTTTCACATTGAGTTTAGTTTCTTTGATTTCAGAGTGCTTCCCTCAGCTGTGATTTTGGACTCTGTTCTTGTACCCCGGAGCGTTCACAGCCCATCCTAGGTTTAGGAATATATTCTGTATTCCAAAATTGAAGCCTTTGGCAAAACTAAGAACTGAAACAGGGCCCTGTTTGAAATGGCTTTCCTCATTAAGGCAGCTTAGGTGGCATGGCATGGTATGGCTTGGAACACAGAGAATTTGGTGCAAGGCTGGAAAACCCTGAGCTGTCCCTCAATGAAGTTGGACCAATGATGAGTTTGACTGGCGATAGTAGCTCTCTCTTACCCCCTTTTGCCCATGCAGGTGGAGAATAATTCATTGTTTATTGGATTTGGCATTTTGGAGAGCAGTGAAAGTGGTCAGCACAAGCTACAGCAGAGGGAGTTTCTTAAAGCTGAGTGAGCAGCCTTGCTGCCAGAGCAGAGCCAACACCAAACAGTCCTTGCCAGGCAGGACCTGACACCTGAAGTCCCTTTGTCTGGCATCTGCTGATGCTGCTGTTGAATCACACTGGTAGGAAGGGACATTTTCTTTTTAAAACATATCAGACTAAAGCTAAGCTGTGACAAAGGGCATTGAGGTAATTTAAGTCAGCCCAAGTTCACTGTTAACATTTTTTCTTCTGCAGTGGTTCACAGAGTGGATTTCCCTCCACCAGATCAAAATTTCAACTATTAATTCATGCACATGTAAGTTATGCTTGCAATATTTTTTGTTGCCTGGCTTTATTTGTGCCTTTGGATTTTGCTCTTTCCCACTCAAGCAGGCACTGGAAGTATTTGGATGGCACAAATTCAGCACTGGAGTGATTTGAACAGCACAAACTCAGTGCTGCTGTGGTTGGAGTGTGCAGGTGCTGCCTGCTGGTGCCTGAGCACAGGGATGGATGTGTCCACTCCATGTCCTGCACAGGACACATCCATCCTGTGTGTCCTGCTCACTGAGGCTGAGGCACAGCAAGGAACTTGTGTTTGTACAGTCAGAAGAAAGGTTTCTCCTGAAGTGATATGAAATGACCAAATAGAATGTATTTGTGGGAGAAAAAATTACTTGAGCATATTGGACTTGTTCTTGAAGCTGCATATTTATGAAATTGCTGAATTAGTTTAAAACCTTATATAATGGTATAGTCCAAGATTTCCTGCAAACTTATATATTTACTTCTATTTCTTTTAGTCCTAATACCTTAGGACACTGTGTCCTTCAACTGTCTCTTCACACAGATACATTTTGGTCTTTAATTAAAATACCATCATATTTTGACAACACTTCCAAGTAAGAACCCATCATTTTATTTTTACTTTTGTTTATACTGAGCAGTTGTGAAATACTTAATTATACATTTTGTATGGCTTCCCCAGCTCTAGCAGAAAATCTCTTTTGTCCTGTCTCTTTCAATACACAAATGCAACTAAGATTATTCAAATAACCCTATTCACTGGAATGACTATGATTAGCAATGTGATGAGAATCTAATTGTAAGAAATATGCTAATGTTTAATTTATTTTTTACTGAGCTACTTTGAGGGTTTAAAAGGCAATTTATATGTGTTAGTAATAGTAATGATGAATTAATAGATAAATTAATGATGAATTTGTGGCTAGATAATATAGATAGATATATTATAGATGTTTCCAAAAGTCCTCTTTGGCAGTGGAGGTGGATTGTGCTTTGAGCTGTGTCATAAGAGGACACAGACTATAAAGCTGGACCCCAATTTAGGGTGCACAGTGGGAAGGAAGGCTGTGATGCTGAGATTTGGGAAGGGAATGATGAAATACTCCTCTCTGTAACCCCACTAACTCAGAAGGCACCTTAAACACTTGATTTTCATTGCAAACACAGAGAAATGTTACCAATATCAGTTTGTTCTAGTGCTTAATTCATTCACAGACACCTCCTATGATAACTGACAGAGGAGATAGAAATTTAAAATTTATCCAAACAAACAGCTACAGCATTTCAGGTGGTGTCAGCCATGTGCTTGGAAGGTCTGAACTTTTTGTCAGAAATAAGCTCTGAGCTATAGGAGCCTCAGAGGGAGTTTGGGAGAAGCTGTTACCATCTTTCCTGATCTTGCTCAGGATGTGCACACACACACACATACAGAAACACCTGTGCACACCCCCTCATTCCTGAAGCTGTTTGTATTCTGTTCCTAAAACTGTCCAGAAGTTCTGCTTGATGAAGTTCTCAATCTCTTCCAGGCTAACTCTTCACAAAAGCTGTGTTGAGAGAGTCATTACATATGTGGAGAGGAATTACATATGTGGATAGAAATTGTAAAATAGTTTAGGAATGAAAAATTGGCATTTGGCCCTCTGGGTTTCCTGCAGCATCTGGGAGAAGATGGTGAGAAGAGACCAGACCTTTGAACTGCTTCCTGGCCTGGCAGGCCACTGAAAGGGGGATTACCCGATTACCTACACCTTTTTGAGATTTAGGGAAATGACTTTCAGGAAGCAGACCTAGCAGGTGCTCCCTGAGGTACCTGCAATCAGAGTTGTCTGTGACTCCAAGGATGAGGGGCTCCTGTTTTCCCTGCAGATCCCAGGGATATCTTTGGATGTGCTCACTGGGAGCAGGGTGTGTGCTAAAGAGGAGCTCACATGAGGGCATTTCTTGCACTCTTGAGATGGAGCAGATCCTGATGTTCTCTGAAAAATTTGAGAGAGTTGCCATACATCCAGTGGGAGTGACCAACCAGCTTTTTTGTGTCAGCCTTGTTTCCTCTTTGCTGTGCATGAAGATGGCAATGAAGTGCCTGGTCAGGCATAGGATTGTTGGGGTCTCCCTTTTAGAAGTGGTCTGAACTGGTAGGAAAAAGCTGTTTCCTGTGAAACATCAGGGAAGATAAAAGCACTGTGAAAGGTACCTCCAGCTGAGAAAGACTCTATCTCACAGTACCTCAGTTGCTTCCTTTGGGTACAGGAACCATTGCAGCTGCCTCTGAATGGGCAGCCCAGAATTCCTCCTAAAAATGTTTCCCAGGATTTTTTCCTTGCAGTGGCTCTTCCCTGATTTAGGAAAGCTGACTCAGGTAATGACTGGCATAGTTCCTTTTTTTGTTGTTGCTGTTTTGGTTCACAAAAGCAATCTCTAGGAAAATGGAGCAGCTCCTTTGGCAGGAGGGTGTGTTTTCCCACCAGGTCAAAAAGTTGTTCTTTCTGCAAACACAGCTACATTTTGCCATGGATAAAAATGTCAATTTGCTGGAATTTAGCTGAGAGAAAAAGCTCATCATTCCCAGGGCCTGACAGGTTCAATGTCACATCACCACCTGAACCAACTTTTACTTGCAGAAAACTTAACAGAAAATTGTCGCAGAAGTGGGAGATGGGGCCTATTTTCATGAAAATTCAGATGACACCAGAAGAGCAGTTTTGTCTTTTGTCACAGATTTGATCTTGTAAATGTTTGGTCTTGTAAATGTTTTGAGCTGCAAGGAAGGAGGCAGTGGTGGGAACACCCGCTTATCATTGGCTTCTTATCAGCATTGGCCATTAAATTGACCTAAAGTTGCTGTTAAATTGTGCATTCCTGCTGTTCCTGTGCTGATGTGGTTTTGATTCCCCTGCCAGCTCTCTGCAATGCAGCCTGTGATGATTCCCCTGCAGCCGTGCTGGAAGGGCTGTGGAGTTTCTCGGTAACTGAACTGAGGGAAAGAAATCACAGAGTCATAGAATGGGCTGGGAAAGGATCTTAAAGCCACCTTGTCCCCCTCCCTGCCATGGGCAGGGACACCTCCCACTGTCCCAGGCTGCTCCAAGTCCCAAAGTCCAACCTGGCCTTGGGCACTGCCAGGGATCCAGGGGCAGCCACAGCTGCTCTGGGCACCCTGTGCCAGGGCCTGCCCACCCTGCCAGGGAACAATTCCTAATTCCCAATATCCCATCCAGCCCTGCCCTATGGCACTGGGAAGCCATTCCCTGTGTCCTGTCCCTCCATCTCTTGTTCCAAGTCTCTCTCCAGCTCTCCTGGAGCCCCTTCAGGCCCTGGAAGGGGCTCTGAGCTCTCCCTGGAGCCTTCTTCAGGTGAACACCCCCAGCTCTCCCAGCCTGTCAAATGCTGGAACCTCCCAGAGCTGGTGTTTGTCATCTCTGTGTTCTTGGGACATTTGGATGCCTGTTGGTCTGGCCTGAGTTGAGTCTTTATTTTGTGTTTTGCTCTATGCTCCACCGGCATTAATCCTTGGAGAAAACCCAGCTTGTTTGTAAGAACTGAGGTTTCAATATATATCCAGGTAGAAATTTCTGTTAGTTCTGGGAGCAGGTCAGGTGTTACAGGCCTTGAGCAGAAGGAATGGAACAAGTATTTCACTGCTGGGATTATTCTCAGGATGGCTCAGGAGAAAAACAACCATAAGCCCTCACGCTGGGATTGTTGGCTCAATACCAGAAAGGAGGAGGCCAGAAGCAGACATAGGTATTCATCAGCATTTCAGTCATATTTCATTTGCCAAATTATTAAGTCTCATGAAATTCATGCTCATTTCCCCCTGGCTCTGTCCCCCATTTTTGCTGATTGATGATGGGGTAGCACATTGTTAGCATTTTTCAGATATTTGTGTTAGCCAGCCTGAGACCTGTCTGAAAACTTTGTGGGCTTTTGTTGTTGTTGTTTTGTTTTGTTTTATTGATAGTCAGAATCTCTTGAGAATTTTCTGGGATTTCTAATGCTTTCAGAACTGCTGCTGTCTCCTTGCTCTGGTTGCTGAGCCTGCCTTGCCTCTCAATTGCCTGACATGAGAGGCAGCTCAGGATTTTAATACCAGCTGTCAGCAAGAGGCTGGAGAGCAGCATACTGGAGCACTGAGAAATGTGCATTCTTCAAATGTCTTTTCATTACAGGTTCTTCAAATGGAGTCTCTGACCTTCAGGGAGAAAAGGGGAGAAAGAGTCACCTGCCAGCACAGGTATGGAAACTTTCTGAAGAACCAGTCAGAAATGACACTTGGGGAAAAGTGAATATATAACTGGCAGAGAAAATTATGGGCAGGACATGTCTGTACACTGGAGGAGTAGGTTTAGAGTCAATCACATTTCCCACTGCTTTCCTGTCTTTAAAGTCATGTTGAGACAGAAACACACAGAACAGAAAAACACAGATTTTTAAAATATGTCTAGAACTGATATGTAAGCTGAGTTTTATCTGACTTGGTGCTCTGTTAGAGTTACTGAAGTGGCTGAATTTCAGCTTTTAAGATGCCTACATGTTGTGCTATCCCCAAATGGCAAAAAGCTGCTGTTTTCATTTATTTCTCTGACTTGTGCAGCTCTGGTGGCTGAACTTGAACATGGTTTGAGTCTTGTCTCTGAGGTGCTCCATTCCTGGCTTGGCATCATATTTTTATTTTAAATTAAGAAAGCTTTACTTGATGAGGGATTGTAAAGTATTCAGTGTTCTTCAACAAATTGGTACTAAATGAATTCAATTACAACCTCTTCCAGAAGAAATTGCAGAGTTATGTGGTTTCACATACAAAGAGACAAAGCCCAACCAGGTGAAAGGGGCGGGGTCTCAAGGGACGAGGGACACCTAGACATAGGCCAATGACCCCTGGGCATAGGGGCATCTTTTGAACTTGACCAATCACACGATGCCTTGCTGGAATGTTAAGCCTGATTGACACAACACACTAAGCAAGGGGGCGAGGGGGAAGGGAGAGGCATATAGGCACACCTGGGAAAGGGACCCGGAAGCTTAAGACACACCGCAACAACTGGAGTAGTATGTGCAGCTAGAGGAGCTTGATCCCATGCCTGCTGTTCATTTCATTTCCAAATAAGAGCTCTGCCTGCTAGCAGCAAGGCTGTGCTGTGACAGGTCCTTTCCCCACCACCTTACTCCTACCTCACCCACATAAAAAAGCAGGATTTGGGTCAAGTGTTCATGGAGTCAGTCATCCATATGGATTGGATGTCTGGGGGAACATGAATGTTTAATCAGACATTTGTTAGCAAGCTAAAGAGGTGTCGTGGTGCCAAGCACGGAGTGTTGGAACATTCCCTGCCTGCTGTCACTATGGCAACAGCCAACAAATGCCTACTTGGGTTATGTCAGCACTGGAGATGAAGAAAAACCTCCAAATCATAAATTCTGCTCACCAGTGGCTGACCTGGAACCAAAGGAGGTACTGCCATTTTCCAAACCTGTTTGTCTGCCTTACTGATAGGTTTTTTTTCAGGTGCTCTGTCAGTCATCAAGGAGCAGAAATGGATAGCACGTCCATCAACCACATGGACTGAATTTTAATTGCAGTTACTGGGCAAAAATATTCAGCTTTTCTCGAGTTGGCCCAAATATGTTCATTAAAAACTTAGTGAAGCATATATATATATATAATTCAGATAGCAAAATACTCTGAGCCAAGTGCTTCTTGTGAGAAATACATGGCTTGCAATGTTAATTTGGCTGGCTTTGCTGCCAGAGTGAATAACAGCCAGGCTAGCCACTGTAAAATGTGTGTTTCTGCTGGGCTCCTTGAGAATTCCCTCATTTTCAGAATGGCAGTGGTTCATGGCATGTCCTAACAAGCTTAGGGGACAGGCTTGTCTTAGGGATTCCTCTGGCACAGACCTAATATTACTTTCTCTAAGGGAGCCTTATTTTCCCTATAACCCAGCTCCCAGTTTAAAATCACACAGGGGATCTTGCTCTGGTGCCTTTTCTGTCAATGCCTTTTTCTTTTCTCCCTCATCCTCTGAGTAATTCTTTAGAAGCAGCTCAGGCAGAACCTTTCAGAGGAGGCATTAAAGAAGGAAGATAATTCCCAGTGGCCTCTTGTCCTCCTTCCTCACCAAATATCTGTGCTGGGTGAGAAGCTGAGGCTTGATGAATGTTTCCATCTCCCCCCAGATCTGCCATCTGCCTTCCCACTTTGTTCTTGGGAAGAATCTGGGAAAACACACAGCCTTTGGGAGCATTATCTCCCTGAAATGAGGGGGCAGTGGAAGGATCAGAGCCAGCTGGGTAAGCCCTGCTGGGTCTGGTGTGGAGCTGGCAGGTGAAGCAGAGTCACCTGGGCCACCAGCAGATGTTGGGCTTTTGGACTCTGTGTCTCTGTCTCTCACTGTGGCTTGTGAGATTCACATAATCTGCAGCACACACAGTTGCAAAAATTACAGAGGAATCTTATTTTCAGATTTATATTGCCTATGGATTAATGAGACTGAAGAATCTGCCAGAGATACCCAAAGACTTTTAAATATTTTATCTTAACTCTGAAGGTTTATTCCTCTGCTCGTATCTTAGCACATGTAATTCTGTCTCTGGAAGGAAATAATTGGGCAGTGTTTTATTGCCAGATGATAGTGTTTTAGAAAATTCTATGTCATAACCTGTCCTGGCAGGATTCTGAGACTAAGTGGCTACTTTCTGTGTTATGAGTAGGATATGTAGGCATGCATATCTTACTCTTGTAAGATCTTGGAGCCCTGCAGTGTCAGAGAATGACTGATGCACTGGCAGGAGGAGCTGGAAAGGCATTCAAGTGCCATCCATATTTTATATCCTCTGTCTTGGACACTTTGGGTTAATTGGATATTAGTTACATTCTTGGACAGTACTGCAACCCTCATTCATTCAACAAAACCCTTCAGTAGGTTTGGACAGTGTCAAACTGTTGATAATCTGTTTGGAAAAACAGAAGATGAGATTGGATGGATGTGGGGTTGTGCAGATAATTTATCAGCCTGGTTTGAATACTGCCTGCATGGTCTCTTACCAAGGTCCTGTGTGACAGCCATGGTGACTGCAGGTTACATGCACTGCTGTAATCTTGTGGCTTTTAAATGGTCAAGAGGCAGCTGTGGTCCCTGCTTTATATTAGGCTGTTGAGTAGCACTTAACAATGGGCTTTTTAATTTTAATTTACTTAAAAGGGCAGTTTAGCCATTTAAAGTAACTTAAAATTAAAAAGCCTGCTGTTGAGTACTACTGATTGCATTGTTGACACGCTTTAAAATGACTGCATCCTCTTTAAAATGCCTGTTAAAAAAGAAAAACTTCTGGAAAATAAATTCAATAGTGCTTTAAGTACTATTTTTTTGCTGGGGCATAACAATATTCAGCCACAGATAGCAATGTTAAAATGCAGGTAGTTAAATAAAGACCTGGTCTGTTTCCATGGGAGTAAACTGACTTATTTTTTTCATTGCAATGACTTTAAATTGCCACATTTTACAGAAGTAACTTGAAAATGAGCTGTTGGTACATAGCCTTTTGAAAAATAAAGCTGATTACTTGATTGCCTACATTTTGGCACCCATATTGAACACTCCTGCTATATTATTCTAACCACTAAAGACAATCATTCCCAGAGGATGTGATTGAGACAGTACAAAGCAATTCAAAGCTGCATCTCAGGGGAAAACAATTTATTGTTATTTTCATGAAAACTTGATGATGATAGTGAGTGATTTGTGAAAAGTGGCTGTGGAAAACACTCCACAGTGCTCTCACCAAAAATTTGAAACTTTCTGATCTATGGCCAGTGTAGCAAGTTCCAACCTCCTTTTGATATTGCAGTTTGAATGCTGAGGTGAGCAAAGAGGGCTTCTTTTTTTTTATGTGTACTTATTGTAACCTCTTCAGGAAAGGTGGGAAATAAAATGGATGTATTGTTGGTTTTGGAAGACATGACTGAAAATCATGTTGTGCTTTTCAGGTGAATAAGGCTCAAACCCTTGTGTTGTGTATTTTAAATCAATATCTGTCTGTCTGTCTGTCTTGAGAGATTGGGAAATCCTTAGATTAACTTGTTCCATGCTGGTCAGCCCAGTGCTGTGCTGGTTACTGTGCTGGAGTTGCCCAGCTGGGGTGCAGCCACTGTACTGTCCCTCTGAAATTGGGGTTAAAGGAACAAGGAATCCCCTCAACCATCTCAAAGAACCCAGTGTAAAGAACCTGATATTTGAGGAGGTGCCTCTAGCTGTGGTTTGGCCATGCTGGCACCCAGGGGATGTTTTAGGAGGGAAGCAGAGGCCAATCACATCTGACTGAAGGTGTTCCATAGATCTGGTGGCTTTTAAACCCCTTGCAAAAGTTCAGAGAAGTTTGTTGTTGGTGCCACACAGGAGAGTGGTGATGACCATGTGCAAAACCCCTTGGTGCTGCATAACATCCTCATGAGAATTCCTGCACATAGAGGGAACACAGGGAGAAGAGAATAACTGTATGATTTGTGGACTTATATTTTTGACAGACATGTGAGAGTTACGTGGAAAATGCATTTGGCTGTTGGTCTGGGAACACGAGATGTGTCTGTTCTACTTCACACAGCTCTTATATGATGCCTGTGTTCTGATGGCCATGACAGCATTAAAATTGAAAGGTGAAGAAGGATCAGAAACATTGGTTTTTTTGCCCCAGTCCAAGCCCTGAATAAACCAGAAATTGGAACATATTTCACTGCTGGGAAGTTCTGTTTTATTTCTCTTGGTTACTCTGTTGGTGCTGTGGTCCAGCCTGGCTTCCCTGCTGGCCATGATCCAGGGCTGAATTGGGGTTTTCTGACACTTGAGGACCCTCTGCCTTATCCCTAACCCTAGAACATTGTGGTCACTGTGTCCTGGTCTGATGCTCAGTCTGAGACACAAAACTTGAGGTGTCAGAGAGAAAAGGGAGAGTAGACGAGGAGCAGAGGCAAGAGATGGAGAGGAAGCAAAGGGTTTTATTTTAGCACAATTACCAGGAAACTGGAAAGCTCTTGTCAAGAAATTCACCATCAAGAATGGTGAATTTCACCATTTTACCATCAATTCACCATCAAGGTGTTGCCTCCACCTCTACAGATGGAGACAGCAGCCTAACTAACAACTTTGTCCAGGAATAAAACTTCCAAGAGCATGTGTCTTACATCCCTCAGATGTAAGAGATTTTGTCCTTTGTTCTGAGACAAATTGTAGCTGTAAGTGGAAAAGAGGTTAATCAAGTAACTTTAATTGCTCTTTAGTTTTGGGGCCCTTTCCATGTCCAATGAAAATTTTCACAGAATCCTGGTGTGATATCACTACTGTATTAGTTATTAGGCCTGCTTCACACTGAAGTCACACATCACCAAAGTAGGGGGTTGAAGTGGACATTGAACATGTTTCTGACACTCTGTGTTTGTCATACTTCACAATTCTGGATTATTCATTGTAATACCTAGTGCAGAGTTTGTATTTTCATTAAGCTCCTGTTCCTGCCAGGGTGTTAGAGCTGCTTTTACATCTTCCTGCACAGTTCAGAGTGATGGCTGGGGAACACTTGCAGCCTTTTGCATTTCATCAAACTGTTAATGGCTTCTGTTCAGATGGCTGTCTACTCCATCACAGGCAAATGATAGCATTCTCCAAAGCCTTTTTAAGTTAAATAGGATTGATTAGTGACAGGGCAAAATGTAAATGCCTGTTAGGATTTTTTTTAACGTAGTACACTTAAACTTAGCGTCTGACTGGAATAAGAGCAAAAATTATAGATGTGACTTGAGCCACCATTAACTATTTCTATTAGTTATGAGATTAATTATTAAGCAGTACTCTATCATTTTGTGTAATAGACACCTCAGTCATTTGTTATGGTGCATCTTCTGTCTTTCATAAAACCATTTTCCTACATTTACATGTCACTCACCAGTAAATGAGGCTTGTCCCTGGGAAACCTAAGGAGAAGGCTGAGAGATCATGTCTTGTTATTACACTTTAAGGAGACAGTTGTGCTGGGGTGAATCAGCCTGGGGCAGGGGAAAGGTGTGTGAGAAACCCTGCTGGGTGGGGGTGAGGTGTTCCAGGTCCTCCCTCTTGGTTGCAGGTGTTTCATTGAGGGTGTCTGCAGGGCTGATCCTTCAGGTGGAAACAGTAAAGTGCTTTTCTGCTGTGACTTTCTTGTAGACACTGAATGTTCTACTCATTCACCTCCCTAGTACTTTATACCCGTGTGAATCTGTTTTTATTAAGGTTCTTCTTTTCCTTTATACACCTGAACATTGTTTCATGTGCTCTGGCATTTCCTATCACTTCAGTTAAGCACTCTTTATTCAAGGAGCTTCCTTTGCAGTCCTCAAGCCTCCCTCTCCACGTGGGTACCTGTGGGTTTGGGGATAGCTCTGCATTTACACCACATAAAGAAAGGTGCCCAGCTGTTGATGTTTGGTTTGTTTTACTCTCTCTTTTGTACCACTTCCCAGGAAGCCTCTCAAACCTGTTCTTTTATCTGCTGTTGCCCTTGTATTCTGTGCTCAGATAGATTTGGATGGCTTCAGCTGAGAGGCAGAAAACCCCACCATGTGTGCCAGACACTGAGAGTTGGGCTTAGGAATCCTTTTTAAGCTGTTTCACTGACACTTTTTGTAGTGCTCAAAACAGACACATGGCCAGTGCTGCACAGACTTTCCAGGTCAGTCTTACTGGTGCCAGGTCTAGGGAGCTGAGAACAAAATTGTCTCCTTCATAGGAAGCTGTTAAATGTCACTTTGTTTGCATGCTCTCTAAGTGCCTAAAAGACAGTGGAACAAAATGAAATGGTCAGAAGGTGTTTTTATTCCTGTAGTATCATGCACAGGGACACTGGGAAATGACCTGACTCAGAAATCCTAGGAAAGCTGCTTCTTTGGAGAGTTTTCCAATAACGAGGATGATTATTAGGTGTGATGCTGTAATCACATTTCCTGCTAGAAGCCCAAGTTCCCCTGCTTTTATTCATCATCTAATGTAAGGTCTGTTGGGAAAACCAGGCTGATCTTTCTCCTTCCCCCTCTTTCCTGTGACCACACACATCTCCATGTGTGCAGTATTGCCATACAGTCTATGTCATATAATAAATTTAAAAAGATGCTTTCAACTATTGAACCACACCAAAGTTTCTCTTAGCAGACTCTGCCTCTTGTCATACAGTGAAAACTGAGCTGAAGAGTTGCACAGCTGGGGCAGAGAATGGGAAATGAATGTTGTGAGGGGACTCACTGGGGACCCAAGGAACCTTAAACAAACTCAGTCTCAACCTGGGGACAGGCAGGAGCATCTTCTTTAGTGGAGGATGTATAGGATGTATGTGGATTTATCCTGGAGAGCTGACTGCAAATAACACTGAAGTCTGGTTTTAGGATCAGATTACTTTATTCCCTAATACATTTTAAAATGCTTAGACAGATTGAGCCCATTCTAAGTATCAGGATATAAGAATGGATCCCTGGGGCACAAGGAGATTAAGGGTTTCTTTTCGTGCCTAAGAGTCAAAATATGAATGCACCACAATGAAAACTTGTTTAGCTCACAAAAGGATTACAGGGTGTTCCAGAGATTTTAATCCATAGAGAATTCCTAATTACTATAATAATGATTTTTCTTGCAGTAGTTCATAAGTCTTTGCTGAACAAAAAGGGAAATTGTCTTGTATGTAAAGAAATTCAAAGGATTTAGTTTCAGGTTATTTCATAATTACCCTCTAAGTGATCACACAGTTGATAAAAGGCCTGCTGCATCTTGCAGATAAGTCAGCAACTGTAGGGAGGGAAATCTGTGGAACAGCCTTTCTGGAAGGTTTTGTTTTAGTGCAGATTCAGTCACTGAGGGTAAATTGTGACTTGTGTACAGTGTGGGGTGGTGCAGGGGCTGCATTCTGTAGACCAGCCTTTTCTGTGGTTCTGTAAATACAATTTAAAGGTACAGTTTTTCAGTGAGTTGTAATGGTAATGCTGCCAGGTTCTGCAGTTCCTGTCAATTAATGCAAAAACCCCAGAGAAGAGTTTGAATCAGCTTACAAGGGTGATATGCTTTATGTTGTTTTGTTTGGTTTTTAAAGCAAAACAAACCAAACCACCTATAGCACTGACTCTACAGTGTCTCCAAAACACTGATAGAGATGTAGACCCCCACACTGAGCTAATCTAACATCAGAAGGGGTGCAGACCACCATAAATTGCCTCTTTTGCCACTTTCCAGATTGAATCTCCCTTTTATTGCTTACAGCCTCTTCAGGTGTATCTTGTATTATAGTACAGATCTTCCCATATGCTTTTTTATACTACCTATTGAATGATGAAATCCTTTTGTTCTGAGAAAAAACAACTAAAGGAATAGAAATAAATACACAACATTATCAATTTTTACCCAGACTAAGTAGTGAGATGTAAGATGAGAAGTATTTCTTGTTTCTGAAGATTAGCCAGCCTCTAATTATCTGATTTGAAGAAGAAAGATCTTTAGGAAGTAGGCAATTTTAAAACTGCATGATATCCTGTGTCTTCAATACTGCCTGCATTTGGAGACAAGATATGTGAACTGCATTGAAAATTCCTATGTAACTTCTTTTTAAACATTTTGTAACTTCAGGACATTATTTCAATTCAAGATTTAATCCATGCGTTATTTGCATGAAGTATCTGTCCTATAATGGGTAGATTATTTTAATATTTAATTTTTTAGATAGAAATGGTTTTGATGTGGGTTTAATATACACACCAATATTTTTTTATATATTTTTGTGAACAAACTTACGGGGAAAAGATTGTTGTAGGTCTGGGAATCAATGATAAATTTCAGTTTTGAACTTATTCCAGTAGATTTCCATCTTTTTTGAGTGTTCAGGTATAAATAATAATCACATACCTTGAAGGAGCCTGCAAGAAAAATGGAGAGGGACTTGGGACAAAGGATGGAGTGCCAGGACACAGGGAATGGCTTCCCAGTGCCAGAGGGCAGGGCTGGGTGGGATATTGGGGATTAGGAATTGTTCCCTGGCAGGGTGGGCAGGCCCTGGCACAGGGTGCCCAGAGCAGCTGTGGCTGCCCCTGGATCTCTGGCAGTGCCCAAGGCCAGGCTGGACTTTGGGGCTTGGAGCAGCCTGGGACAGTGGGAGGTGTCCCTGCCATGGCAGGGGTGGGATGGGAGGGTCTTTAACAGCCTTTCCAACCCAAACCCTCTGGGACTGTAGGGCCATGATTCTGTAATTTGATTTCTTAGAAGGATTTATTAATATTTTATATATTTTTAGTTCCAAATGGAGTAATGGAATATAATTTCAGAGTCATCGATTTTCTTCCTGTCTCCAATTTTTTAACGTACCCAGCCCTGGTAACCTACCCAATAGTTTTGCCTGGTTTGTGCCCTTTCCCTCTGTCTTAGGGAGTCCCTGGCAATTTGGATTCAGCAGCAGCTGTGGGAGAGCCCCAGGCAGCAGCTGTGACAAACAGAAAGTGAATTGTAGCACAGTGCTAAAAGTGTTTATCGGGTACTTTGTAAACTTCTTTGTAAATGGCCACAAACAGTGAGTTTGCTCTCCCTCCCCTGTCTCAGGCAGGATCTGCACAGAGGGAGCTGCTCTGTCTGTCCAAAGGGAAGGGCTGGCAGACTCAGTAGGACCTCAGGCCAGGCCACAAACACCATATAATCATGCTGTAAGGAGATTTTTCATGGTGATTTTCTGTGTTTTGGCTGCCTTAGTAACAGATGCCATTATTTGTTGGCAAACCCTGACGTTTACATCAGTAATGAGATGTGTAGATTGACAGACTGACTCCTGCCTTGAATTCTTCTGCTTTCCAATGTGTATCTGGAGTTGGTGTTGCCTGGTGTTGATTTTTAGTTTGTTTGTTCATGCTGGCTATTTCTTGCTAAGCTGGATGCCATTTCTTCTTTCGTGTTTTAAGCTGTAACTTGGGAATCAACTCAAAGTGATGGAATATTTCTCATTGAATTTCCTCCCCAGCCCAGAAAGGACCAAGGGCTTCCTGGCCCTTCTTGTGGTGGACTCAGCAGCTGGAAAGCCCCAAAATTGCTATTTACACCAAAAGTGGGGTCAGATCCAAGGATGGCATGTGTGCATGTCATGCTGAACAATGTGTGAGCCTTTCTCTGCAGGCCCAGCCATTTCAGGTGATTTTATTTGAGAAGCAGTGTCTCCTCAATGAGGAGATTTCATGTCACTGCTCTGACTTAAGAAACAAGACTTGTTTTGCCATGCCTTTTTTTTGGCAGTTGTTTTCCTTTTAGTAAATGTGATCAGCCTTTGTGCTGAAATCTCCCCACTGTCAGGCAGATGGAGGTCTAGGGAATTTTGTAAGTGGTCTTGGTTGTTAGATGAAAGAGGTTTATTTGGTTTATTCTCTTTTTTGTACCATTTAGGATGGAAGTTATCTCTTTTGTGCTGTATGAATGCCAGTGTGGTAGCACTCACTGCTAATTGTAGAAAATGTATTTTCTACTTTTCCTTCTGACTCAAAAGACATCACATTATTGTTCTATATGAGTGGTAAATGCTTGCCTTCTTGTGTTACAGCTCAATTTTGATTTTCAATTTCCTTTTTGCCACCTCCTAGATGTCTTTAATATATTCCAAGGATTTTGAAGATTATGTTAATTCAGTTCACCCACGGGATGCCTGTTGTTGGTTTACTCTGGAAAGCCTCTTAGTCTGTCTCTTGGTGTGAGCAACAGCCTGGTCCTCTGGTGTCCTTGCTAAGGAGGTTTCCAAGTCACTTTTGTAACTTGCCTTTTTGAAAACAAGTTAGAAAGACTTTGTCAGTGATAATGTACTGTCACCTTCCTCTCTCTGACTGCGCACCATCATTTGGGTGATCTGCATGTGCCTTTTCCCCTCTGACTGTTGTTGGTGTCTCTTGCCTACACTCCCAAGCCCTCTTACAGCCCATCAAGGTCAACTCCTGCAGAAACAAACTTCAGTGAGGGCAGAAAGGTTCTGGCTTGTTCTGGTGCTGGAATGAAGAGAACAAGTTGGGCCCTGAGTTCAGTATCTCTGGTGCTCAGGGCTGGCAAACTCCTTCTCAACCCTTGGCAGTGAGAGGCTGTGTCACACCAGAAATACAAGGATTAATGTAGCTTATAAATGTTAATGTTAATATAATGATGTCCGAAGAACCATGGAGGTTCTTAGTGCCTGGATGAATGGCTAATCCTCCTTTCAGGTCTGGCAAAGCTGTTGACCTCACTGATCCTTGAAGTCAGCGAGCAGCTTGGGCTAATTACAAGTAGTGTTAAAAACTTGCTTCCCTGAAGTTTCAATTTTCAGCTTTTGTCATTAATATCATGTACCTCTTCCTGTGTAAAATGCCTTGGAGGAGATAAACTGACCACAGACACAGTTGGCTTATAGACTGAAAAGTCCTTTATGGTTTTTTTGTTGGATTTATAGATTTTTCTACCAAAAAAAAACCCCCTTAACTAGAAGTGAGAAAGTGAGGGAGTAAGGAAGGGGCCACTAAACTAATAGAATTACCTCATTTTGTCCTTTAGAATATCATTCAGGATTTTCCTGATAAAGAAATAGATACAAAACATTTTATTTCATTGTCAACTTTGTATTTCTGGAAAATCTAGGGATTGCCAGATTTGCTACTGCATTGGTGGGCTTTAAAAGATCTGGGGTTCCACAGAAATTGCTGCAGCACATTCAGGAGCAGTTGAAGATGTGGCAGGCAGTCTGCAGCAGCACAAGGGTGAGACCTGGGCCCCTCTTGGCTCATTGAAGACCTTGAATCTAGCTTTCAGCTCATTTAGTAGTTAAAAACTCCTTTTAACTGAGATTTGGATCAGTTGTGTTCTCAGGATCTCTCTTATCCTTTATTAGTGTTAGTGTTTCATTTTCTTCTGTGCAATCTTTACTGCCTGTTAGGAGATTGTCATTGATTTCACATAAAAACAATTGGTCATCTTTGCTGAGTCATTTGCAAGCAAGGAAAGAGCAGCAGCAGAATGCAGGGTGTTTGTCCCTCAGTCACTGGTTTACTTCATTCAGTGACCTTGTGTGTCTTGGCTAATGGGCACATGAGCAGGCCTTTATTGCAGTAACATTTCTTTCTGCTAGAGTGAGACAAAGAATTGAAGTAATCCATTGGAATTGCATCAGCCCCAGAGCACAAAAACCAGCCAGATATTGAGAGACAAGCTCATTTCCTTACCGTGGGCATCAGAGGGGAGGAGGAAGGAGAGACAGGAGAAGATATACAGACCTGATGGTGATTCAGGAAGGACCATTTTGTTTGTCCTCAAAAAATGAGTTTGTTCCGTCCAACTCCACTTGCACTTGCAGCGCATAGAGAACACTGGGGGCAGCCCTCCATCAGGAGCCCAAAGCATTTCAAAGATCACAAAATCTGAGTGATCTCTGAAGATAATCAAGTTCAGTCCCTTTCTCAGAGCACAGCTAATTTAAAATGCAGACTGGCTTGCTGTGGGCTTTGTCCAGCTGAGTTTTGAGGATTTCCAGAGTTGGATACTCCTCTATGACCCTGTGCCTTTACTGGAGGGTTTTTTCCCCCCTTATGCTCAAACCACAAATTCCTTTTCTACAATTAATCCCCTGCCCCACCCTGAGGGAAATCTTCCTCCATCTGCTTGACTGGGGAGCTGAATACAGCCTTTAGAGCTCCTGTAGTTTTCTCCTCATAGTCCTTGACTTACTCCAGGCAGTTCAAGTCTCCATTAATCCCTCCCTGTCACCCAGCAGTTGTTGCTGTGTTGCTTTGGAAGGGCACTGAGTCCTCTGTGCTTGCCAGTGTGGACTGCCCCCTTGGTGTGCTTGCACAAGTGAACCCCAGAAAACATTTATGGGAGAGAGAGATTGAGCAGAGTATCAGGAGGGAGCTCCTGTCCAGTCAGAACGTGCAGCTTGGAACTGACATGTATTTGTGCCTTTTTTTTTCCCTTTCAATTCAGTGATATTGCTTTTATCACTTTATTTCTATAATTTCTATATCATTCCCTGTTGTTTTTTTTTTTGTTCTGTTTTTTTGGGGTTTTTTTTTGTTTAGTTGGTTGAATTTTTGAGATTTTTTTTGAGATGTTTGGAAGGAGTGGGAGCTCACTAAGTGAAAGGGTGCCTGGATTTGATTTGGAACAAATCAATCGCCTCCATCTTCATGGAGTATGATTTGATTAGGATGATGCAGAAATCATCACAGACATGTCTGGGTGGGGTTGAAAGGTAAATTCAGCTGGCATTTGAGGCCTTCAAACAGGCTAAAAGATGAACTTTCCCTGCAGAGGCTTTATGCAGTTGGGGCCCATTCCTTCCTGACCAGCAAAGAGATGAGAGTGATTCCATAAGGTCAAGGAAGTTTCACAGTGAAGGTTTGTGTGTTTTTCCTGGCAAGTGTAAATAATAATGGGATCAAGGCTTATCATATTGATGGAAGGGACAAAATACATGTTCACATAGGAAGAGGCTGAACTGCTCTGCCTGGAAAATCCTTTGTAGCTTTGGGAAATGTTCCTCCAGGCTCTTGGAGTGTCAGAAGCTGCCTGCAGTGGAGGAAATGGGATTTTACAGGGATATTCTCCATGTGAAGCACCACTTGGAGCCTGTCTGGGATGCTCTGTGTTTGGGACAGCCCACAACTCCAGATCCATTCTGTAGCTTGCTGCATGCATGTCTGTCGGATTTTGGGTGCTGTTTAGATGGTCTGGGAAAAGCCCAAAGATGGCCTTGGGCCCCCGGGTTCGAAAGGACGAGAGGACGCTTCAGATTTGTTCTCGGTCTCGGTGTTTATTAATTGCTTATCTAAAAGATTTTCTCTTGGCCTGACAGAGTTCTGCTCAGCAGTCAGCCATGGGCACACACTGAGAGCCCCTGGGGCGGCCACCTATCTTTATACCCGGAGTTACGTATACAATATTTATCATTTTTCTCCAATACCCTCTACCCTTATTAACCAGTGTTCCCCTAGTAAGGTCCAATCCTGGAGTGCCAACTCCACCACAGAAGATGGAGGCCTAGAGGAAGAAGAAGAAGGAGAAGGGCACGCCCCAATTCCTCCATCTTACCTCTCTAGACCCCCCTGTACAGGGATCTTAAACCCTGTATCTCACACTCCAATTAACTTGTCCCTTCACCATTCACCCCAGTGAAATCCTCCCGTCCTCATACTGATGTCATCTCCCATGTGGGATCAAAGTCCAGCCACCAGACATTTCTGGCAACATTCCAGGACTCCCGAGCCCCCCAGGGGTAGTCTGGTTCACCCTGCGCCCCAGTTCTGAGAGACTGAGATCCCACACATTTCTTGTGCTGAGATTCATTAGCCTGGGAAATCAACTCCTGTGACTCTTAGCAATGGCAAAAGCAGAACATTTTTATAATTGTGAGTTCATGCTTTATGTGAGATCACTACCTGTGCTTCAGCCTGCTTTTAGATATGGAAAAGCAACTTTGAAGCTTTACTGTGTTAAAAACTGGTGTCTGAAGAAGGCTGTTCAAATGTTCCTTTAGAAATACACACGTGTTAAGATAAACATTTCCATAACAGTGCTTTTCAAAAATATGTTCTTTTGGTGTCTTGAGTAATTACACCAATCTGCATGCAGTTTATTTCTGTTTATCTTCCAGTAAATTCACCAGATTCTTCCAGCACCATCCCATGTCAGTATTTTGGGTCTAATGTTCTGTGGCTTCAGAATTATCACCCACATGCATATTCCAAAATTGCAATTCTACTATAAAGTCATCCTGCAGGGAGCTCTTGGGGCTTTCACAACCTCATTTACACAGCAATAAATTCCCAAATCTCATTCAGCCAGTGTTTTCTCTGTGACTAAATATTTCAGTCACCCATCATAGAGGATAATTTTCTGAAGTTGAAGCAGTATGGGAATAACTGTTACAATTAAAGGTATAATAAACTGTTAAAGTTGAACAAATGAACTGATGCTTTGGTGAAAAAAGGCAGTAAGTTGTAATACCCATTGTTCCTAATTACAGTAATGGGTGTTTCTCCTGCTTGGTCCATGTGACTGCTCTGTACAATCCTCAGTGCTGGGGCTAAGCTTGGCATGGCAGCTTCCTTTTAATTTATGGATTCCATTAAAGGCACCAAACCTTCAATTAAAAGGGGAATTCCATTGAAAACTCCTGTTTCCAAAATAAGAGTCCTTGAATTATTTTATTCTATTTCCCCTGAATTACTCTGAGCACATATCACTGCATGTCTTCTAAAATGTGCATTGTGTGCAGGGGCAAGGTAATTTCTGAGAACTATCATGGCAGATTTTGGTTCTTTCATGAAAGAACCAGAAAATTCCCTGTTTGAAGAGGAAATGGAGTTTGTGTGGTCATTGCTAACAGGAGCTCCTTGTTGGAATTGGTGCCAATGCAGACATTTGAATGGTAATTGATCAAAATTAAATAAAACACCTCTGAAAAAGTGAGAAGGCTTTTTCTCTTGCTAAAATACATTATGCCAATGTCATGGCTGTAGCTTCTAGAATAAACTCACCAAACTAATGGAAGCATAGCTCAAAGAGATGTGGTTGCTTGAATTGCAGAACCTGTCTCAATATTTAGGTAGTCAGTAAATATTTTTTATTCAAGGCAGATAATTTATCAGTGTCATGTTTGATCCCATCTTTCTTGGGTAATGGTTCAATGTGTCCTTGGACCCAAAGCTCTCTGAAATGTTCATAAAGGAAGGAAATACCTGGATTCGAAAATGAAAAGGGTTTACTTCATTTTTGGGAATGGGACTTTGCTTTATCTTCACACAAACGTGAAGGAGCTGGGTGAGTTTGTGATTTTTAAAATTGAAGAGTATTTCACAAATTAAGGCTTAAATTCTGCCAGAAAATATGCTAAATATCTCAAATCCTTTATCATATATATTACTTTTTCTGTTGGTTGTTCTTTTAATTATTTTCTTGTCCTCCTCAATACTGTTCTCTTGAGCTGGTTAACACCAAGACTGATGAGTATCATAGAATTGTTGACGTTGGAAAAGACCTGTAAGATCACAGTGTGAACACTGAAAAAGGAGGAGGAGAGAATAATGATTAGTGCAAGATACAGTCTTCATGATGTATACATCAAATTTTGGTTGGATGATTAAGCTGAAGGTTAAAATTTAGTAAGTGTTCCTATTTCCACAGTTGCTGCACTATGCCAATTCAAGCTTTGACACAGAATTAACTTATTTTTAGAGCCAAGTCAACAGATCTTGGGCATGCTTTGCTCATCACACTATTTAGCAGTAGCTTTTTATAAAAATTGATTTAAGCACTTAATAAAGTGCATTGTGTGAAAATTGTTCAGGCTTTGTTTGGTTTGTTTTGGCAATGTAGGATGTTTGCAACCTGCCATGGTGGTTGAAGAGGTGAGGTAGCTGAGGCAGGAAAAGACATCCTCTAGATTTAGCATTTGACCTGGGAAATGACATAATAACCCATCAGCTCTCCAGGCATCAAAAATGGGCTGATGATTCCAGCACCCAAGTGTCTCTGAGGAGCTCTAGTTAACTGACAGGTTTTGTTTCTTTCATGTGAACAATTAAATGTTAACTGGGTATTTTTAAGAAACCTTGGCAACATGATCTGCTTGAAAACAATTGGAATAACTATCATACTTATTAATAAATTCTGATTGTTTTATACTACACTTATAATCTTGTATTCTGTAGAAAATAATGGTGTATTTTATAGACCTGCAGGGTGCTGTTAACGCTTTGTGTGTGGTGCAATCTGAAAAGGTAAGATTTTACAAAATGAATCCAGGAGAGGAGCAGAGCTGTCAGTATCTGATAAATGTGGTGTGCTTTGCTAAAGAAAAGAATGATGTCTGTGTTTTGTTCCTGACTAGTCAGGTTTGGTGTCAGGGCTGTGAGGGACCTGGAAAAGAGGTTGGCTGGGATTTTTGTTGCAATGTGTCTAAGTGGAAAGGCTTCCCATGGCAGCAGATGTTCTCCAGTAAAATGTCAAAGCTCTGCTGTGGATATCCCCTTGGCACTGATCCCTGCACTGCCTGTCATTGCTTCAGTTCAAGGTTTGGAAAGGTGTTTTCTGTAGAGTTCACAAAAGCTGTGTTTATTATCAGCACCCAGCTTAAGATTTTTCCTGGAACTTGTTCTCTGTCTTTAACAGAGTATTTAGCCAGGTTACTCTCTTCCATCTCCAGCATTTTCTCTGGCAGGGAATATGAAAACACTGAACCTATGAGCTGAGTATGGGGTCAATACCTGGGAGATGTCTCAGAGGTGCCTTGAACAGAGATTTAAGGCCATGAGTGCCCCATGGAGCCCTGTGAGGGACCCTTTCCCCACACTGACCAGTGAATGGTCACAGGGCACAGCCATGTCTCTGCCCTTCCATTTTTCAGGTGCTGGACCCAGCAGGTGAATTCAGGATTTGATAATTCAAAGCTGATGGGGCCTGGGTTTGCTGCTCTTCATTCAAGGACAGACCTTCAGAATTTGGGGATTTCTGTGGTCAGGTTTTCCTTTTCCTCTCATTGCTAGAGGTGGAGGAAACCAATGCCTGGATCAGAACACTGATCATTTCCTGAGCTTCATAGAACCATGGTAGATCAGAATTCCCTTGGTCACCAATAAAGCATTTTCCTGATCCAAGTGCTCTCAAGACCTTCAGCATTCAGCATCCTTCAGATCTCTTCTTCAGTAGTGTTTTGCTCAATGATTTTATCCAGGCTGTGCCAGTTTCTATGGTGTTTGGGATATTTTTTCCTGCCATCTCAAGCTGTAGTTTTATTGTTCACCAGCACTCAGCAATGAGTTGAATCTCCTGACTGTCACTGAGATGTTGTCACTTGGGTTTTGACTGGCATTGTACTAAGCCCCTAATAAACTTCCATGCTTGATTCTGTCAAAGCAGCATTGCCTGTGCACAGTGTTTAAAATGTTATTAATATAACAGCACAAAGAAACTTATCTTTCACTACAACACTTCACTTTGTTCCCTGTGCTTTAATCAAGACCTTCACACTGCTGTAAAGCTTGTTTTGGTTTACAGAGAAAATGACTTGCCTCTCTCATTCTCTCATATTATATTGGCTTTAATTTTTTTTTTTTTTTTTTGGTGAGAGTTTAAGTTTCCATTTTATCAAGTTATGTTAGTCTTTAAACTCATTTAATTGTTGCCTTCTGATGCAAGGCAAGGCGACCTGGTTCTGAGGAAACGGCATGGCGACCCAAACTCTCCAGGGTCACTCGGGCCAAGAACACACGCTAACACCAACGTGGTGGATGGTTCAAATGCCTTTATTGTCCCGTCTCGTCGGGTTTTATACTCGGGAAGGTTTTTTCTCTACGTCAGGAGGTCTTACCTTACTGTAATTGGTTAATAAGGAGTCGAAAGTTACTAGTGTTAGGGGGGACTACATTCTTGGGTGATCCCTTATCACTAGGCGTTAGGGGGAGAGGAGCCCTGCTGCTTTCCGTGACATCGCGAGATTTTCCGAACGCCTGACCCTATCTACTACATTTAATATTATATTTTACATTGTTGTATGTCTTGGAATGACTTATTTCATTTTAAAAAGTCTTTGATGCATGAGGTTATTTTGACATATTTTCTCCCAAAGCTTTGCCCTGAGCAGTTTAGTCACCTACAGGAGAGGGACAGGATGCTTGAAGACAGGGAAGCACAGTATTCCCTTTATCCTTGTTGCTAACTCCCTTCTCACAGTGCTGTCATTCCCACACTCCAGGAGTTTAAATAGCTTTCTGAGAGTTTGATAGGTTAGTCTCTCTGTCTTTTCAGGGCAACAAATGTTAAAAAACATCCCCAACATCCCAAAACCACCACATGTTTCTTGTTTCCTCTACAAGTTATTTTTAAACATTGTGATTTTAAACCTGTTGCACTTAGTGATGCACATGCATCAGTGGGAATAATATTAATTGGTTTAAAAATGTAAAATGTTCTAGTGGAAAGCAGTAATATCATAATTATATCATTTATAATAATATAATTTCTATAATATCATAATAATGTAATTTATAACAACAGCACCTTGCTCTGCTCTCCCTCTCTCTAGTATTCCTGAAGTCACCATAATGGAACAATGTAGGAAGAAATTGAGTTGATTTTTATGGATTATTTGTGGGAAGTTTGGCTTTTCCTGTGCTTAATATCTCTCCAGTCTTCTTTCAGAAGATTACATAGGGAAATATTTGGGCAGCTTCATCACAAACCTATGGCAAAGTTGGGATGCTCTCACACTCTGCTGCATTCTCTGGTTTGTAAGCAAACTCTGCATTTGGGAAAACAAATCTTCCTGGCAGAGAAGACACTGTTATCAGTGTGAGGTAATCCTAAATTTGGGGTTGGCAAAGGTTTGGCTGTCAGATTCTTTGGAACTTCACTTTCCTCAATAGTTCTCTGTGAACTCTCTGGCTGTGTTTGATTTCTAGGGGAAAGAGTTTTGAGGAAAAAGGGGAAAATTGTGTTCAAAGCCACCTGTCCCCTGGAGCAATTCCTGCTGGCTGCCCTGTGGCTGGTGTGGCCCAGCTCAGCCCTTCACATTGTGAATGCAGGGAGGGAATGGCACCTGCCTCTGTGCCTGTTGTTAGTGATCACGAACACATAATCATGGAATAATTCTATGCAGGTGCTTTTATTGAAGAGCTCAGGGTGCCAGGGGTACAGACCCAAATCTGGCTCCAACATGGATTCAGGATGAACACGTTTTTATACCCTTATTGTTATATAACTACATATTAATTATTAAGCTTATATTGTTCTGTTGTATACATTGATCTCATCCGAGCATGGATTCTTGTAATCTCCATCAAACTCCCCAAACATTGTTTCTCATGATTCCTGTTACAATTAAACAATAATTATATTGTTAAATGTTAAATCATCACATTTAACAATCATATAATTTATCATAGTCATTAAATTATTTTACAGGTTTGGTTTCCCATGATCCAGTAAAGCCCAGCATTTTCCCAGGCCCTACCAGGCCCAACCTTTCTTTCCAACTCCCCTGAATATCCCATGATTTTAGAAACATTTTATCCCTGTACTCTCAGTGTTACCTGGATGGATCTGACAGGTAACCTGAGGCAGCTCAGAGCAGTGGAATCCTCCAGTGGCACACTGAACATTGAACAGCAGCTGCTGTGGGGGCTGCCAAAGGCACAGGGGAACAGCTCTGCCCTGGGATGGGATTTTCTAGTGCTGCACATGGCCCAAGAATTGGAGCTGATTAACAGCCCTGCTCTAACTGGGACTCATCTGTGGTTTTGCTGTGCTTGGGTCATGTTTAGTTCTTTGGTAAAGCAAATTGTTTAATGTTTTATCACCAGTTTCATCCCTTTCAGCTGCATCACACTGAGAATTTGCTGGTGACAGCTGGTGATCAGAAATCTTAGTGTTCTCTCATCCTTCCTCTGATGCAGCGACACAGAACTTAAAATAATAAAGAATGTTCTCAGTTGTATAAAGTGGCAGGGGTATGCTGCCTTTAAGTGTCAATGCCTAAGAAACAAGAATTTTCCCCCCTCTGTCATTCTCAAAGTTATCTTAAAATCTTGCATTGATTCATTTCATATTTGTGTGGCACTTGTTCTACTATCCCTCCACTGCCTTATTTTTATCAATCTCAGAAGAGCTCTTGTACAGATAACGCTGCACACAGTTTCCCTAACAAGCTATGCAAGCCACCATGAAAGGATTTTGCAGAATCATGCTATAAATCCCTTGAATAGGTGCTATTGATTTCTGAAGAGGTCTTGCTGCAAAAGGAATGTGCTGCTCAGGTCTCCAGAGGTGTTACTAAAAGGACAATAGCACTGGAGAAGCAGCAGCAGGAGAAAATCGATTCCCTGACTATTTTTTATTTGTTTGTTCTCAGTGAGATTATACAGAGGGAGAGGAGATGGATTGAGCTATATTCTTTCAGCTAGGCTGAAAGTTGCTTTCTTCTTTTGTGTTGAGCCATTTGATGTGGCTGAAATGTGTGAGAGCTGAGGTCTATTGCTGGGTATAAGTGGCAAACAGACTCAGCTTGTCAGGTTATTTACCCGCAGTGTGTGAGCAGTGCCTCTTACACAGTGTGCACACACTGCCTTCTCCAAAGGAGCTATCCAGCCATGTGCCAGACTTGCTCCAGGGAGGAGGGAGTTTGTCTTATTCTGCCACTGCCTCTGGTTTAAGACCAGGCTTATGTATTCTTTTGATGTCAGACAGTGATTTTTTTTTTCTAATGAAAGCGTAGGAATGGAATTGTATTTGTAGAAAGTAGCTGTAGTATTCAGAGTTATCTTTTCATCAGACCAGCCAGTGGCTTGTATTCACACTTGAATGCTGACAAATGACAGGAGAGGAAAAAGAAGAAATTGCTGGAAGAGAAATGGAAGAAGAACCCATGAAAACTAGGTTAGACATTCACCATTACTTTGTTTAAAAACATCTCTGATGTTGACTGGAGCTGGTTCCCATTCTGTTGTTTTGAGAAGCAGTAAGTCCTCATTCCTCCATCCCAGAAACTGCAGTGGTTTTTGAAATTATTTTAAAATGAAGCTGAAGCTTGCTGCTCTTTTCATTTACCTTTTCCCAGTTGTTCTCAAGCTCAGTAGTTGTTGCACTTCATCTTTGGGAAGACAGTGTTATCCTCAAGGAATATGTTTTATCAAAGAGATGTGTTCTAGCTATTTCCTTTGTATTGTGTTCTTTACATCATGTATTTGGGCTTGTGTCTATAAGAGCAGATTTTGGAGTATATTTTAATTTGTGGTGTTTGGGACTAGCAAGAAAATAGCATCTTTAAAATACTTCCAGAAGATCTACAGGATTTTGGAGGCTATTTTCAAACAATGGGACATTTAAAGTCTTGAGAAACCCTTTTCTGCACTCAAAGGCACCTGATGATGTTTCTAGGCTGGTTCTTAGGCAGGCTCCACTAAAAGAGCAATGTTCAAATTCACACTGAGAATCCAGTTTAAGATGCTGATGTTTCACAGATGATTTTGTCCATCTCTAATCCCTGGCTGTAGTACCCTAAGAGGAGGAATCGTTTTTTTCTTGTGTAAAAACTATCCAGAAAGCTTTTCTCTTTTATTAACAGCTGTCCTCTAACAGCTTTCTTGAAAATATCAATCTTCTCTCAGATTTCTACCAGATTTTCCCCCCAAGATATTTTCTTTCCTTTTCTGTCCTCTGAATTTAAGCAGTCTTCAATGCTAGCAACATACAGACTTGGTTCTGTTCCCTTTCTTCCCCCATTCTCACAGTATTTTGAGTGGAAAGTAGTTTTTCAAATGATGCTATCTTGATTTTCTTCTTTTTCTTTTAGGTATTCTCTGTATTCTTTACACATTCTTTGTAGGTTTGTAGTTTTTTATTGTAACTTAGCCTCAGTATTTTCCAAGGCAGAAAGACAAAACAAGTACTAGGACCCCTACACTTGGTTGGTTCTTGTCTTGGTTCTCTCCTTGTTTTGGTTCTCTTTAAAAACCAAGGTTGAAACCAGCCCTTTGAGACATATTTTTTACAAACAGATCTTAGTCCTCATCTGAGGGAGGAGGATTTAGGAGGTGCTAGAACTGGGGGAATTACTTCAGTGGACCTGCTTCTAACTGGGGACTCTGGCCAGATGTGCTAATTTGAGAAATTGATGAAAATCGCACACATGTGTTTGACACATCTTTGGCTTTTTCTGTCTGATGAATTGCACACCTAAGGATCCTTATATAAAAGGTAAAAACCCTTTCTTATCACCCTACTTGTGTCTGGCTAGTGATTCTAGGGCCAGAGAAAAAGACATCCCAACTTGACTCAAACCTGTTCTGGAAGGAAGCAGTCCATTTCCATTTCCATTGCCTAGCTTCAGGTGCATCTTGGGAAGAGGGAGTCAAGGGCTCAGTATGTTCTCTCTTGGTAATTTTTTTCCCCCAACCAATTTTCTATTAAAATTGTAGAACTGAAGAATAATTGAGGAAGGAAGAGACTTCTGGGGGCTCCTTGTCCGACCCCTTGCTTAGAGCATCCTCATTCACCAGGTTGCTCAAGACCTTGTCCAGGTGAGCTCGGAATGTCCAAGGATGGAGATTCCTCTGTTTCTCTGAAACCCTGCTCCAATGTATGACCACACTGAGGTGAAAAAAGGTTTCCTTTTTCTCCCTCATGTCTCTGAATCCCTGTCCTTTACCTGCACACTGAGAGGTGGCTCTGGCTGTGCCTTCTTCACCCTGTCCCAGAAGGCAGCTGGTTCAAACAGAGACACAAGTTGTGTTAAGGCAAACAGTCATTTTGCTAAGTTTGGCTTCTTTAGAACTCAGTGCAGATTTTTCTGAAATTCCCCAGCATTTTTTATTTTTATATTTGTTTCGCAGACTGTTATAAGTAGCAAACACCTCCTTGATAATGAAAGGTGAGTCTCTTTAGAGGTAATGAAAATGCAGAGAAGCCCCTGCTGACACAGGGCACCTCCAGGCAAGCTGCTAAAGAGGATTCATCTTGAGGCACACATTTAATATTGCTCTGGAAAGCAGAGTCAGACTCTACCTACTTTTTAATGAACTTTCATATCTGCAAAGAAATACAAATAGAATTGTGTGGAAAACCTAATTTTTAATGTGTAAACATACATGTGATAGAGATTTGGACTGAAACTGGTTTTAGTTTTATGGGCCATGTAGCTTCAGAGAAACTAATGCTGTTAGTGAAAGTCCTTATATTACAACTTTTCTTTAAGGGATGGGCTTTTGTCCACTCAGAAATCTGACACAGCAGCTTAATTACAGAGAGTACAAGAATAGATTTAGTTGTTTCAAAAGTCTCATTTCCATTTGTGGTGGAAGGTTTACATGTAACTCTTGAGAAACATTTATTAAAACCACCCTTACAACACGCACAGAGCCAAACCAAGGCAACAGCACTTTGGTGGACTGATTTTATGCTTTATATTCAGTTTTGAATTTATTCTTTCTTTTCTGGTTATTCCTCTACATGCAGCTTCCAGCATATGCCACAGCCACACAGAAGCTGCTCCTGATGGCCTCTGATCTGCAAACACTGCAGCAGGAAATCTCCTCTGGAGACTTGTTTGACAGAACGAGGTGAGAAAGGAGATCTCTTCTTCTGTGTTGGCTCCTGGCAGTAAATTTGTTACCCACGTTGTGCCTGAACTCTGAGCCTGGGTGAGGTCTGAAAAGTCAGTGTTGATCCCTGACCTGGCAGTGTGAATGTGGAGGAAAGTCCTGTGGAATCACTGGAACTGGAGAGAATGGCATCTTGGGGAATAGGCTTTGGCAGTCACTCCACATTATATCTCCTGTTTGCACTGAACATTTTTTTCCAGGCTAGGGATTAATTTAACTCTGCATGGCTTTATGCTATCCAGCTGCTGCAGTGCTTGTGGCTATGTGCTGTAATCATCCTGACTGGATCTCACTCTGGATGGCTGCCACACTGCTGCCCCATGGGTTTGCTTCCAAAAGCAAAAAACAGTAGCACAATAAACAGACATAAATAATGCACATATTTAGAAAGATGTATTTATATTGACAAAGGTGTTGCTTATAGCTACTACCTTTACAGAAATTGTGGAAAAAAAATGAGGTAATGGAATTAATAAGTAATTGTTGAACTGTTTTGGTTTGCACATACCCCTGATTTGACCCTTAATTTGATTTGTACATATTCTTCCACACCTTCTCTCCAAACACTGCTTGCTTTCCTCAGCTATTTTTTTAAGGTTTAATGAATCTTTTGAAAACAGGTAAACCCCAGTGATCTGCAAACAGAGAGTTGAAATCCACATCTGTGAGTGTCAGAGCACAATTGACTTTTTGTATGCCATAAACTCTTCCAGGGCTACATTTGAACCAAACTTTTCTTTAGACACTCCAAATCCTCCATCTGGTACCTTGTATTCAGAAGGGACAGAGGAAAGACTGAGTTTGATTTTCAATATTTAATGGGCTTGATTGGGATTGTACATCTCTGTTGCTTCATTCACTTCAGTAAAAAGCAGCTCTCTGTATCTCTCTAATTTCAGAATTTGGATAGAAATTGATAGTGGTATCACAAAAAGGAAAATACTATTAGGAACTAACACTCAAGACAAATGACACAGCCTGGCTTTGAAAATGGAACTAATTTATTCACCCGCTCCCTTGGCGGCAGAGCAGAAATGAGTGGAAAGGATGAGAAGTGATAACAGTGATGGAAGCTGGGGCATCCTCCTGTGGGCAGGCACTGAGGCTGTTCTAAAAATGTGCAGTCAGTTTTCTGACACAGAGTCACCACCTTCTGAGAAAGGTCTGCATTTCTAACATTAGGCTTAAGGCTCAAGAAAAAAAATGTAAAATTACATCTCTTCTGCCCACTCCTCACTTGTGTTTTGTATTCTGCTGCTTGCCTTTGGCTGTCAGCACCAGAATCACATTAGATGTGTGGGGATCCCTATAAAATCCGTCATTCCAGCTCTCCAGCTGGAAAACAGCAAAACCCCAGTGCTGAGGGTGCTCTGGGAGCACTTGCACAGGTGGGCTTGGTGCTGGTGTGAGCTCAGCTTGTGCCTGGAAATCCAAGGAAAATGAGCCCCTCTGTCCCTGGCATGAGCTCATCTGCTGTGCTTGCATGCTCAAATGAACTTGGCAAGAGGATTTAACCCTGGAGGGCAGCTGTAGATTGTGCCATGGCAGAGAGAGTGGCAGGCATTGCTGATCCCTTGGTACACACAGCACTTCCAGGCCACCTTCATCTGCTGAAGCCACTGTCACACCAGCTGCTTTCCCCCCTGACTCCAGCCTGGAATTGCTCAGGCTTTCCTGATTTAATGTGTTTTTGTGAGGTTTTTTTGTTTCATGCCCCATTGTTGCTCCCTGACACCCACTGCTCCAGCTGACTGTACCAGCCTGGCCAGCAGCTTCTCTGATTTTGGCTCTCAGCAAGAGGGCAGGTAACTCTGTGAGCTCACAGCATCTCCTGGCTCATCAGGGACCTGGGAACAACTTCTCCCAGCTCACACCTGGGAACAGGCACTTATGTAAAGCTTCCCTCTCAGGTTTCTTGGCTTTTGACCCTGATGCTGGAAGCTGTTAGCTGTGATTAGGAGGAGCCTGCAGTCAGACATGTGCCTGATTTATGGTAAGTTCACACCTTATCAAGTTCTTTTCTACTATATGATATATTTTTGATTTTATCTGTAAAAAGTACATCTAGTTTAGAAGATTGATGAAAACAAGTGTGTTAGTGTCCATCAGCTTGTCATTTCCCTTTATCATTCCTTCTGTTTGCTAGATTCCAGCAGACCACTCCTCTGTTTCTTGGCTCCTTTTTCCTCCCACACTCTTCAAAATGAGAGGTGCTGAATGGATTTTGCCTTATGCACACAATAAATGTATTTAAATAAGCAAAACTTTGGCAGAATGGGGAGGGACAGAGAAGCACAGATTATGTCAGATATGGAAACCTGAGCAATCTGCATCAGGAGGTCCTTGTAAGACTCTGGGCAGATCCTGTTTGTGCTGGGTGTGACTGCAGCAGCAGCTGCTCTGTTGTCCTTGGTTGTATGTGTTCCATAACATGTCAGTCTGGCTCAGAGCAGTGCCCTCTAGACCCTGATCTCCTGCTTCAAGAAGGGTATGGGGCTTTTTAGGGTATTAGAGTTTAGGGCTTGATGAGGATCCTTCTATGACTGGATAAAATCTGAACCTTGGGGAAACCAGTGAAGGGTTTCCTTCATGTGTCACCAGGGCCTGCAGCCAGGCCACGGTGACACATGCAAGCTTTAAAACAAATTTTGGGTTATCCTCAGTCTTTGCAGTCATGTCCCCAGAAATGTGTGATTCAGCTCCTCCCAGGAACATTCAGAAGAAAAAGCTTCTTTGCTTAGAAGCAAAGTTGGCAGAATGGTGGAGCCTGTGTATGATGGTTTCAGTAGGGAGATCCACCTTCCCTCAGTTCCTCTGCTGGCATTGCTCCAGGTTAGTGGTGCAATTCTTTCCATCCTGTTCCTCTTTCTGTTCCATTTTGATGTCTTGCTGCATCTTTTTCCTGCTCCATTCAGCTTTGGGGGTTTTCATATTGTTCTGTGAATCCAGCAGTTCAGAACCATTTAATTCCTTCAATCTGAGTTGTAGCTTTTCCCGTCTGTGCTGATGGGCCTCACTTTACCATTCCTCTACTTGTGTGCTCCATGTTTGTGCAGTGACTGTTGTCATTTTCTGTTTGTGCTGCTGTAACATCCAAAACCACTGTGTAGATCAAAGCCAAGTCAAGCTAGCACTTGCAAAACCTAAGGAAATGAGAAAATGTGTTTTTTATCCCAAAGAGCTTTAATTCTTATGCCATGGTTAGACTTTTTTAAGGACTTTTTTGAGGCCAGCAGAATGTGAGAAGAATTGTCGAGTTTGACTGAAGAAAAGATGACAGTCTGTCTCCCCACCTGTGGTTTGAGTCATGGCTGCAGTGAGCAGCCTCCTGCCTCTCTCCTCCTCTCCCAGTCAGCTTTAGCATTCTGGAGTGAGCAAGGAGAAAGTTTCCTGTGACCTCAGAGCACCACCTATAAATCCAGACACTGTTACCTAAGAGTAGAGACAACTCCTGCATATAATTTAGAGGATCAGTGCACTGCAGGACTCCTCAGTAGCACAAGCCACAGATGTTTGTCACTATTATTCTTTTTTTCTGTAATAGCCGTAGCATCTCGTTGAGTGCATAGCACAGGAGAAGAGACCAGCATGGGTCTAAACTGCCTGGTTTTAGCTCAAAGTGGGCCTTTATTAAAATACTCAAACCCCATTTGCCATATTTAGAGATGATAGTACCCTTTGTAGATGTTTGCTGATTGCTAAATCAGGATACCAAGCAATTATGAAATGGAAGTGCTTTATGAATTTCATTTTCTGATATGAAAAGCACAAGGGAAAATACCAATATTAATACTGTAGAGTCTGCAGGATAATTCTTTAGGAGACAGTTGCAGGTAAATATTCTAAATAAGCTCTGCAGGGACAGACTGGTTGTACAGCAGCCCCCTTGCCCCATCAGGACCCAGGTCATTGAGAGCTCTGTGGCCCTCTGTGAAAATCTCATTTGTAAAAGGATCTCTGAGTTGTTCCTCCCTGTGCTCATTTCATCATTCCACAGCTGCCTTCCCAGCAGGGCACCATTTCCTCCTTGGCCTCATCTCCCTCATTCAATACCCACCTGGAAGGAGCAGACAGGGTTTATGCAGACAAACTCCAGGGCCATGTGGAGTAGACTTCTTTCAAAGCAGGATCTCTTTTGTCCCTTTGTAGAAGGGGTCAGAAAGACAAATAATATTTTTTTTAAATTAAAAATAGTTGCTTAAAGACCTTCCCATTGCTATGGGTGTAGTGTGTTATTGTGAAATTTTATGAAAAATCCTTTTGTTAGGATTTCTTCTCCTAGGAAGCTGGGAAGCTTCAGCTTCTTCTTGATTTGCTGCTTTGGAATGTGATTTGGAGAATTGTTTACCTAGCATGTGAACTGTTTTAATTTAATGACCATTCACAGCTAGTTGTGTCAAACTTTCTGAGTCTGTTATGGGTTTTTTATTATCATTTTTGTTTTAGCCTTCTGATGTATTCTTTCTCTTTCTTTAGTATAGTTTTAGTAGAGCATTTTTAATATAATGTAATATCATAATATGATAAATCAGCCTCCTAAAAACTTAGAGTCAGATTCTCATCTCTCACCTCATCCTGGGGACCCAACACCACAACTCTAGTGCTCAGATTCCAGGATATTGCTCATGGCAGTTGAAGCTGTAAAATTTTTCTCACCTATTTTGTTTCCTTCCCTCAAGGTTTACATTTTCATTTGCTTTCATGCAGCAAATAAATTCCATGAAAGGGAAATGCTTAATAAACAGCCTCTGGTAAAGAGTATGGCATAACTGGCATAACTCCTTTGCTTTCTGGAAGCATGAAGATTGCATCACTGAATATTGTGCCTGTCAGTAAATTAAATAAAAAACCCAAACCAAGTCCAGGAAATTAAATTCATTATAAAGATAATGGAAAATTCTGATTTTCCTTGCTGCTGTCGTCATGCACACTTTAATTGTTTCCTTGAAGAGTCAACACCTTGTAAAGAAAATAAACATCCTCTTCTCTTAAGGCACTGCTCAGTTTCCTAGGGATGTGTGGTGGTTTCTTTAAATGTCAGCCTAGAGATAGAATCACTTAATGCCTGAGCTCTGAGGTTCAGGGGATGTTTCCCCCCACAGGTGCCACTGGCCTGTTCTGCTGTGCTGCAGGTGTCCATAACCCTGCTGAAGCACAGGGAGGGACCCTGTGCCATAAGCCCCTGAACTGGAGAGTTCCACTGTGTTTCAGTCTGGCCTGTCCCACAGTGCTGTCTGGGGGCTTTAGCTGGTCGCAGTGACCCTGAGATGCGCCAGAAAGTCTCTTTCCTTAGCCCAGCGGTGGAAGGAGTCAGAGCTCTTCAGTTTTTGGTCTCAAGGTTGTTCATTGTTTCTTATCTATAAAATTCTTTCTCTGGCCTGCTTAGGTTCATTCAGCAGGACAGGCAGAGGCACACTGCCCGTCCTTGGGGTGGTGTTATCTTCTTATACTAAAAACTATGTGTGCATTATTTACCATAACTTCCCAATACCCATCACCTATGTTAGACAGTGAGCTTCTACTCTAAACCAATCCAAAAGTGCCAACATCACAGCAGAAGATGGAGGCCAAGAAGAAGAAGAAGAAAGGCTGGACATGCCCAGATTCCTCCATCTTGCCTCCTGAATCCCCATTCTAAAAACCCCAAAAAATCTATTTTTCACCCCATTACAAACTAATTATTATTCTACTTAGACTTTCGTGGCTTGCAGATCCTCATATAATGTTGTTAACTTGCTCCATGGGTCATAATCAAAGTCACAGGTGTCTTGGGGTCTCTGAGCCCCCTGGCAGGGGTCCTGGCACTCCAGGAGAGCCACAGGGATTTCCTGAATTCCAGCAGTGCTGCATTCTGTTCATCTTTGCTGAGCAGGGGTGAGCACAGCTGGAATGTCTGCACTGGAGAGGGATTGGCTGTGCACCTCAGTGCTGGGGATGCCAGGCCTTGTTGGAACAGAGCAGGGAGCTAAGAACAGATTGCTTTGCCCCACTTCATGTATTAATCAGTTTGATTATTTTACTCTCTCCAGTTTTGCAAATCAGATATAATCAGGTTCCCGTAATAGCATGATAGGTCTGTGTGTTCAATTATACAGGGCAACGTTATTCATAGATCCTTCTAATTTCCCCATATAGACTAATCTTATTAATATTTATCTTCTAATATATTTACAAATTCAGAGAGGGTAATCTCTGTCTAAATGAAGCTACTGCTCATGCAGAGTTCTCTTCTTTAAAGGAGTCATGGTAGAATTTGATATTATAAAAAGCTTAAAGCAGAAAAAATGAAATTAACCATGAAGCATCATTAACAATGATGGTGTCCAAAATGTTTGTGTGGCTGATTTTTAAGGTCCCTTCCAGCCCAAACCATCCTGTGTTGTCAAAACAAAAGGCAGGAGGGGTAACAGCAAACAGCAGGTGAAACCTCAAGTTCAGAAACCCAACCACTTTAGTTCTTGACCTCAGTGTTTATGTTTGGCTACAGAAACTGCCTTGTTAAATGTTCAGGAAACAAAGCTTGGATCCCCTGCCCAGGTCCCAGAGGATCCTGTGTCTGCCTCCTTCCACCCATTTGTTTTAATCAATGATGGATGAGGAATGGGGGAGAAAAGCAAGCAGGAATTTTGAAAAATGCAGGCTATGACCTAACCATGACTGCAGCTTCTTCCAGTTCTGGGCACTGGGTTTGGCTCCTGAAACATGAGGAGCTGTGTCTGGGGAACTGATCTGGAATACATTCACTGTGTACTAGTTGGAAATGTCCAAGTGGGTATTTAAGGGACTTTGGACTGACTCTTCAGTGCCAATGACAACAAGGGTTGTGTGAAGCATTTAGGCACACACAAACCTGTCCCTGCTCAGTAAAGCACTTCAGGGTGCTTTCAAGGCCCTTGATTTCTGCTCTTGGTTTTATCAGTAGGAGGCTTTTCAAAGGCAAGAGGCTGCCCTTATCTCACAAACAGGCTAAGCTGCCTTATGGCAAAATAGAATTGTTCAAATTCTATTTGCTCAAAAACTCTTCATTCCTCAAAATGGTGATGTTGTTCTCCCTCCCCTGCTGCAGTGCTCAGTGCAGGGGAGGGAGAACAACAATTCCTTTCTTACCCGTGCATTTGGGAAAGTGTTTCTAATGATGTCATTCTGCTCCTTTTTCCCTCAAACAGTCACTGAAAATACTCTGGATTTTCCTCAGACTGCTGCATTGGCAGGTTGATGCATCCCTGTCAGTCATTGCTTCTCCAATTCCTCATGTTCCTGCATCAGCTTGTTCAGGGCAGTTCTTCCAGGTGTGCAGCAATACAGCAAAGAAAATCAAACAGGTGTGAAAGCAGGAAAAAATGGTCACATTGCTTCATAAGATTCTGTATAGAAAGACACCTCATTGAGATTGGAAAAATCACTGGGTTTCTTGCAGCCAGGCAGAACATTTTCTGCTTCTCTCCCCCTTTTCCTCTGAACAGCCAGGCAGATTTTGGGGTGCAGGTTTTCCTGCTGACTGCCTTAGATTTAGGATATGCCACAGATTTTTGATATTCAGGCATCATTAGAGTCATCTTTTCTGATGTTCTTTTAGCTCTGGCTAAAGGGCTTTATCTGGTAATGCTGAACTAAATTATCTCTAAAAGTACCCATTTGTGAGGTGGAAATCAGAAAACAAGAACATCCCTCTGTGTGCAGGGTGAGTGTCTGCTCTCAGAGTGTAAAATGGGCACCTGAAGTCATTCCACTTGGCTTTGGAGCTTATCATGGACCTTGTTCTGCCAGGTTAAAGCATGCTGAGCAGGGAGGGATAACAAAGAAGATTAGGGATGTGGGCAAACTTTTTGATGAAAGAGCAAAAGGATTGATGCTGTTCACTATGGAGAAGCAACAAATAAGAACAGATCTGAAAATGTCTCTTACCATTTGTGACTGTGAAGCCCAGGTCACAGGAGGTAGAGATATACATTTAAAATGAGACACTTAACAGCTGTTTAAAAGGAAATTGCTCATTCTTTCCATATTTTGGCCATATTTTAGCTGTTTCAAGTCTTCATGGAGACTAAGAGATTAGTATGATTTTTCTTTTCATAGGAGTTTTTTTTGAAAGACTCCTTATTTATAGGCAGAATATCCCATTATACATCAAGTGTGACAAAACTACAAATTAATCAAAACCAAAAATGCTCACAGTATTTGACAGAATCTTAGTGCTTCAGTGCCATGGTTTGTAAGCAACATTCCTGTGCTATCAGAGGTTTTCTTCACTTAGTATAAAACATGATAAGAGGGACCAAATGCATTTCATGGAAACACCATCTCTGAAAAAAAAATAAAATTTATACATTATATATACTTATATACATATATATTCATATATATATATATATATATATAAACAGTTTATATATTAGCATGAACTGGGTATAACATCCTGCAGTCCCACACATGTCAGTTCAGCCTGGAAAAAAGCGCAAATTGAGGCCATTTTCTCTCATCCTGTTATTTTGGTAATATCCAAGTTATAATTGTTAAGCTGAGTCTAAGCAATCTATAATTTAGTTTAGTTTAACAGGTTGCCTACAAATATCTACACAATGAAAGTATTTGGACAAATATTTTTCACAAAAGATAATTATTAGGCAGAAGAGTGCTAGAATTGCAATGGTTTGTTTTCATACATTTTGGTTTCATGAATCTGCTAAAGAGGAAGCATCCTATTTTTTATTGCATAATTATACTAAAAAAACACCAAAAAATCATAAAGCTGGTGTATATAAAAAAATATCCTGTTCCTTTCCTTATAAAAAATCTCTGGGCAGTGTTTTATGTATATTTTAATGCCATTGATAAGCTCCTGGTTTGTCTCTTGGATTAATTTGTAGCAAAGTGTTATAGACATTGGCATCTTTCAGTTCCAAAGGCAGCTAATATTTTGAAGGATGTTCCCCTGGGAATGAGGCTGGTGCTTTAATCTGCCCACCTGCAGTTATTTTCACTTTTAATAACCTGCTACCTTGGAACCTTGACAACATTTAAACTGAGAGTTCCATGCCTTATGTTGATGATTAATTCTTGGTTCAGGTAAGCACACAATGAAACTAAAATGTCACTTGTGGTTTAAGATACACAAGACATAATAAATTAATTAAGTGAACATCAGTCTCCTTTTCCTGTTGGAAGATATTGGTGAGAATATTGCTCTGAGTTTGATTTTACTTACTGAATTTTTACCTGCTTGTGGGATGAATACAAATATGGGACATTTACAGATGTGTTTGATGTTTGTCATTGCTTCAGTAATTTCCTTCTGGGATAACTGAGAGCAATTTCTGCACCCAAAATCTGTTTCAAATGTGGCATTTCTTCTAAAAAATTCCAGAGCAGTGGTCATTCAGGAGAAGAGAAGAGAGAACATGAGATAGAAGTCAGTGAAAATAGAACAGAGTTGTTCAGGTGGAACGGACCAGGAATGATTCCCCAGTCCAACTGGGGGAAAATAAAATAAAATAAAATAAAAACCAAGTTCTAAACCCCACCCAGGTATTCACAGAAGAATGGGGGCTGTGTAAATTGGGCAGTGATGTTTGCTTGCACTTCTGTAAGTGCTTACACTTCTCTAAGTGCTGTTTGGTTACACTTCTCCTTTCCTATGCTTACCGAAACAGACCTTTATGTTCTTTATGATGAAAACGTGTGCATATACACAGAATGCTGGCATTATTAGGAAATTTTAAGGTACTATAACCAATATTTTTTGGCAAAATTTCAAATTTGGTCCATCATTTGACTGCTTGATTTATTTATCAAATTCTCATTTGGAGCAAGCTAAATATTTTTATTTCTGGAAAGAAAATTGCCAGTCCTTTTAAATGCTGGAAATGCAGTCCAGAGGTTTTTTCCTAATCCTTGTGATGCCCCATTGCTGTGAGGTTTTGAATGGGCCATGGAGAGTGACCAGGGCACTTGGGGCTGCCCCTAGGTCCCTTCTCTCTAACCCTGTCAGAGAGCCCAAGCAGCGAGTCCAGCACGTGTTGTTTTGTACCTGTTTAATGTCACCACTCCACCAAAACCAAAGAGAAAGGTGGTGATTAATGTAGGATTTGAAAGAAGAATTTAGCATAATTTCCATTTAACCTGTCTAGCCTTAATCAGGTTATTTCTGTTTGTAGAAGGGAAACTGGGGAGAGGAGTACTGAAGCTTGTCTGCAGTCATTCTTTGGACAAAGCACATAAACCTTGCCCACTGCATTGAGTTTTGGATCCTTGATTGCAGGAGTATTTTTGGGATTCTTTCCTCCTTGAAGGGCTTGGAAGGATCTGATGGCAGAGCAATGTATCCTTCAATAACACAGATCAGTATTCAAAAGTTTTTTGAGGCTGCTGGTTGAAGGATTTTCTCATGGCCCTGCAAAACTGCAGCCTCTATCAGGAAAATAGATTTCTCCATGATAGACTCTTTTATCAGATAAATGTAAGAGTGTTTTGGCCTGGCTCATTTAAAACATAATTCCAATCTTTCACTTCTGAGTCTGCAAAAGCCACAAACATTTGCTGTAATATCAATTTAGCAGTTTTTGTCTATCAGTGCTTTGTTACCAATGCTGAGCTCTCTGCAAAACCCCTCTCTCCTAATGCGGGGTGATTCCTACCTGGATCTGAGCTCCAGGGGTCCTGGAAAGAGGAAAACTGAGCCATCCCCTCGTGTGGAGCTGCAGTTCTGCCTCAGTGGGCCTAAGGGAAAGTGGGATGGAGAAATGGAGCCATCCTTTGAAGGGAAAATGTCAGAAATGAGCATTTTTCATAATGAAAGTGCAAACAGCTGCTCATCACAGCAGGTTAAAAACCCCTAAATGGGATGAAAGTTCTGTGTTTTACTGAGCTCTGCTGCCCTGGTTTAGAGACAAATTTTAGGAGAAAAACACTCTGGAATGAGTGCTTTCTCTAAGGAGAAGGCCTTCAGCAATCCCTTTTGCCAATGAGAAATGAATACCAATGGGTGAAAGTGAAAAAAACCCTGTTTATTAACAAAGCATGAAAGGCACAGGAAAAAAAAAAGATTGAATAAATGCTAGATATTGAAATTTTGGAACTTTAGCCCCCATAGCCCCACCTGGCTGCTTGGCCAGGAAGGCAAAAATGACACTGAAATTTTGTCTCGGGGAAGGGAAAAGTTCACACAGCAGCTCAGGCAAAACAGATGGGAACCTGGTGAACTTCTGGTACCAGTCTCCTCCTCACAGCAGGTGAAACTGGTGGGTTCTCCTGCCCTTTCCTGGTTGGTTCAGCTTTGTTTTTTTTTTTCCCCCAAGGTCTTGGGCTTGAAGCAGCCCCCTCCAGGCTCCTGGTCCACAGTCCTGGTGATTTGGATCTCTGAGTGAGACCCAAGCTGGAACTGCTCCAGAAAAAAACCAAAATGCTGCTGAAAGGATTCCTGGTACAACCTCCAGGCCAGGGGAAAAGAAAAAAGAAAACTTCTTGCTTAAGGTAGAAAAAACTAATCTAGAGAAAGCAACAAAGTTACATTCAATCCCTGTGCCTAACTGGTGAGTCTTAGGATAAATCCTGCCCCTACTCCAGACCCACCTCAAAGCTCCAGCAGCCATTTCTGGGCATAAAGCAGATGATGAGGGAATGGAATATCATCAGAAAATCACTCCAAGACAGCATTGAATCCCAAAGCTGGACCACAGCACTGTACTGAAGATGCAGCTTTGTGGGACATACACTGAATTTGTAGATTGAATCATACATTGATCATAGATTGAATGACATACATTGATTTGTAGATTGAATCAGGCAATCCCAGAATGGTTTGGGTTGGAAGGGCCTTAAAGCCCATCCGTTAAAAGGCAGGGACACCTCCCACCATCCCAGGCTGCTCCAAGCCCCAAAGTCCAACCTGGCCTTGGGCACTGCCAGGGATCCAGGGGCAGCCACAGCTGCTCTGGGCACCCTGTGCCAGGGCCTGCCCACCCTGCTAGGGAACAATTCCTAATTCCCAATATCCCATCCAGCCCTGCCCTCTGGCACTGGGAAGCCATTCCCTGTGTCCTGTCCCTCCATCCCTTGTCTCCAGCTCTCCTGGAGCCCCTTTCAGCACTGGAAGTGGCTCTAAGGTCTCCCTGGACTCTTCTCCTCTCCAGGCTGAACAAACCCTGCCCTCCCAGAACTCTTGTGAGGGTCCTGTTAGGCTCATGTCTGTAATATTAAATATCTGAACACCTGAGGAACTCCTGTCCCAAATCTTTCCTTTCCCAGAACCTTTCTCTCTGTAAAGGAGGAGAAAAGGCCATGGCAGGGGATCCTGTGGCTGGGTCCTGCCTGCAGGAGTTGGGGCTGAGTGCCCAGTGAACAGCCCTGATGCTGGGAGCACACAGCTGGCCCAATTGTTGAAGAAAATTACTGGTAGATATTGTCTCTTCTGTAAAGGACATCATTAATATGTAAGTGATTTTTTTAATGCATTATTTACATTCCTGAGGCAAGATGAAAAAAAACACAATGTATTTTGTACCTGCCTAGTTGGCTTCATGTCCCTGCAGCTAAAACCAGCACTGTTAGCTCTGAAATATATTCAAAAGGAACTTTTCTTTGCTGATGATTCTTTCTTTGTAACTTTCCCAGTCTTTTCACTTCTTCAAGTCTGAACTGTTTTGGCCCCAGATCCCCTCTTTTTGCTGATGTTAATAGGTAATTACCTCTTCCACTTTATCACTTAGGCACCGGTAAAACTTTCAGACTTTGCCCTTTGAAAATTTTTTCTTTGTCCCTCTTTCTTTTCAGCTGTAGCTGAGACTTAGATTTGCATTAACAGCAGGTATTTGAGACCATCCTTTATTGCTAGCCAGTTAAATGGAATTGTTGCATCCTCCTGCTCTTTGTTCCTGTTAAGAAAACCCTGCTTTCCCAAATGTGTCAGCCTTGTCCTTGGCAAGGGAAGGATTGTGCCATCTGGGAGCAGAGCAGTGCTACAAGCCAGAACTGGAGGAGTAAAACAGCTAATAAAAAAGAAATTCAAGTCAAAATGGTGAAATTACTCTCAAGGTTTCCTTTGAAAGTGTGCTGAGTGGCTGATAGAAAAATGGCATTTCTGTAGTGCTCAGCTGAGCCTGGGAGTGAGGGATCACCAAGGCTCTCTGCAATGAGGAATGGTTATTAGGAGGGGAATTAAGGAATGTCTGTTATTCACAGGCTGGGAGATGTGATGAAGATATCATCTGTGTTTAAATCAATCTTCTGCAGCAATTTACCTCAGTTCTTCCAGCTTCAGCAGCAGTTGCCTCGAGAGGCTGTTCAGGAGGATAATGGAGATGAGAGAAGGGTGGATGGAGAAAGTTGCAATTAGGAACAGCAGAGGCTGTCAGGGTACAAAAAGCTGGGAGTGTCTGAAGCTACTTAGAGCTGATGGCCTGGAGAAAATGATAATCAGAGTTGTTCTTGGCTGGGGACAAGGTGGTGGAAGGTCAGAGGCAGCAGAGAGGCACTGAGCCCTTTACAGCGCAGGCCAGGCTAGAAAAGGGGACGTCTGAGGAGCCCTGGGGATGGAACCCACCAACCTCACTGGGTCCTGAAGCCTTTGAGAAAGGAGATTGAAGGGGCACAGCAAAACCTTGTAAATTGTTTTTATTTCCTGCTGGAATTGGTTTCCTGTGGAATTTTAGGCTGAATGCAATGATCTATTAAAGCAAAACAGAAGGAAAGAAAATGTTGAAAAATGTAGGATTTTTTACCTTTTTTTTTCCCTTTCTCTTTTCTTTTGGTGTTAAACTACTTGCAAAAGAGACAAATAATCTGGGAGCTGCCAGTTTAGCTGTGTTCTCATTATCCTGGCAGAAGCACAGAAAGAATGCAAAATCAGGCAATGTCTAGATTCTTCTAAGGCAGAACTCTTATTAAATGAGAGGTAGAGCATTTTAGCAACAAAGTAATTTCTTGAACATGATTAACAATTGGAATTTCTGTCCTAAGAGATTACAGCTGGAAGGCAGCACCTGGATGGGCTGCCCAGACACCTGTGAGATGCAGCAGGGAGCACTGGGACATTGTCACTCTGTCCTGTGCTGTGCCAGCTCCCTGCCAGGGTTTCATGGGTTTTCCTGCCCATCTCATCTGACCCTGGGCTAATGAGGTTCCTGCCAGAAGAAATCACACAAAACTTAAGGCACTTAAAATCAATCACTCTACAAAGAGCAGTTAAATATATAAAAAGTGAAAAATCTTTGCCAGTCTCTGTTTGATAAGGTGCCTGCTCCAATTGATAGTGAGAACATTTCTGTGCAGCCGTGTTAGGGTTGTCTGCTTGTGTGTTAATACATGTAAAAAGAAAGGTGGTACTTAGGATTTTGAGGCACTGTGCTGTTTTACATGGTGTCTTGGAGGAGCTTGAGCTGTGTTTTTCCAGACTTATTTATTTGCCTTAACAGTTTCTATAAAAAGAGTGTTTTGCAATGAACAGAGGAAACTCTACCAAGCAGTCCCAATACAATTCAGGCAAATGACAGAAGGCAGAGCTTTCTTCTATGAAGATGTTATGAGTGCCTATATTTTTTTTCTTATCTCTGGCATTCACTTTGCATTAGCTTTGGAGAGTGATTTTATCTTTAAATATGAATCAGACAATGTTGCCAAGACAACCTCTCCTCAAGCTTTTCATTTCAGCCCCATTGTGTGCTGAACCTCTCCTCAGTCTCCCAGAGCAACTGGTCACTTGTTTGTCAAGTGGGGCTTGATTTGATGGATCAGAGCATTCCAGGGGCAGGATTTTCTTGGCTCCTTTGCAGGTCACTCCAGCCAGTGGTCCTGGCTCTGTCCCCAGGGCTGGAGGAGGCCAACCACCCTGGCAGCTGGGAATGAAATGTTTGGATGAGGTGCTTGATTCCTGCGCTTGATTCCTGTGCTTGATTCCTGTGGTGGATTCCTGCTTTCCCAGCCAAGGCATGAATATCCCCCTCCTCCCCAGGCTGTAGCACAGGGTTTCTGCTGGGTTATTGGTTGTCAGTGCAGCAGTGCTGTGTTTTAGGCTCTCAGAGCTATGCTCACTTTTGCATTCCCCACAAATATCTTATTGCTTTTGTTGCAGCAGGATGATTTCTGTGGCTTGGCAGGTGCTCAGCTGGTCTGTCCTGCTGCTGGCAGGGTGGGGGTCAGTTACCTGTCATTGCTCCCTACCATGAGAACTTTGGATAGATCACAGAATATCCTAAGCTAGAAGAGACCCACTGGGATCATCCAGTCCAATTCCTGGCCCCAGCAATCCCACTCTCTGCATCTCTGAGTGCATTGTCCAAATGCTCCTGGAGCTCTGGCAGCCTCAGGGCTGTGCCCATGCCCTGAGGGGCCTGTTCAGTGCCCAGCACTCTCTGGAGGAAGAACCTTTCCCTGATTCCCAACCTAAAACTTCCCAGGAAAGGTAGTGAGCTACTCAACTGTACGTTTCTGAGCTTTGCTTCAGTGTAACAGAGCGGGAGATGACACAGGCTCTAAAAAGCTGAAATTAAACATAACTCTGTCTTGTCAAAGGGGGAGTGACCAACTCAAATCAGATTTGAATAAATATAGGTTCACTTTGTCATATGGTAATATTAAATTGCCTTTTCATTTTTTATAACCTCAGTGTATTTTATGCCCCTTTTGCTCCTGCTTCTCATGCCTTTGCCAGCAGACCCTCTTTTCCCAGACACCTCTCTGTGCTGTCACTCTTTCAGCTTTATTAAATAGTGGTTGTATTGTTCTGTCTTAAAGTTGCAAAGGAAGCTGTGGCAAAGTGATGTTTTAATTAAATACAACAGTGGAGATGGCTCTGCCTCTGTTAATAAAAAATGAAAGAGTTTGCTGGAAAGGTTTCTTTGCTCCTTTAGTGCCACAATAAATGTATTACCTCAGGGAACATGAGGGCTGTGTTGGTGACAAGAGGATGGCCAGTGACAGCCAAGGCTGTGACAAAACAGCAAGGGGTGCCTTGACTTTGGTAGGGACACATCCTGGGCACAGTCCAGAGGGGTGAGGGCTCTGCAGGGATCTCAGAGATGCCCTGATGCCTCCTGCTTGGGCCTGCAGGAGCTGGAGTCTCAGATTGTTTACCAAGAAGCAGGTGAAAGATGGACGAGACAGGAATTCATCATCCTGCCAGAGATGAGAGTTTATCCAGTGACAGGCTTATATGATCACTGGTGTCCTGAACAGTTTGTGTTTTTCACAGAGAAAAAAACAATTTCCCCTTGAAGGATTTATATTTTTTTTGTCAAATATTTCCAAAGTTTCAATTAATTTTTTTAGCTATTGCACCCATTCCTTCCAGCAGAGAGACACAGAGGTCAAAGTCTCTGGTGCATCTGTCTCCTAAAAGTCCTTCCCATTTCTGAAAGGCAGGCTGCAGCTGAGGGACTGCTTTTCCAGTTTGCAAGTTTAATGTGGCTTTTCTGTTACATTTATGAATGTGGAATCCATTGGTATTTAATATTATCTGTTCTGAATCCACAGCAGAAGTATAAATATTTATTGCTAATTTTTTTCTTTGCAGCTGATGAACATTTTGCACATGGACTCTGCATCTCAGGGATTTTTTGTGTCTGTTTGAGGGAGGGTTGTGGAAAATGCATCAAAGTTTACTGAATAAAGAAAATTCAGATGATATTGTGAGCTGTAATGTACTACAGTGAAGGGATTATTCTAAATGCAATACATTAAAAGTTATTTCATCCAGGACATAAACGACATTTCAGATTTTGAAAAGAATAATTATCTGAGCTGGCACATGAAAGAGCTCTTTATCTATTGGAGCTTTTTGTGTGTGTGTTTTAACCTGTTAAAGATAACTATGGGATTTATTTAGTATGTGAATAAAATGGAGTGAGTGATAACCTTGGTCTATCACACACAGCCACCAGGGTCTGTCCCAGGGGTGCTCTGCCCATACTTTTCCTGACATGCTCAGCACAGCTCTTGCATTTCTGAGTTTTTTTGATGTGAGGTATCATTGTGAGTTGCAAAATCGAGCCTAAACAGCCCCCCCTGATGCTGCTGCTGCTGGAGCCCCCTCCCAGGGGGAAGGCAGTGCTGTGACTCGCTGTCACATTGTCCCTGCTGTGGCACAGGACAGTGTTTGTGGCTGTGGCTGCACAGGGGTGGCACAGGGCAGGGAATGCACAGCTGTGCAGCTGGGCTGTGGCTGAGGATGGAATTGCCCAGTCTGGGTTTGAAATGCAGCACAGCTGCTGGCTTGGGTCACACGTGAGGTGCTGACAGCTCTGGCCGCAGCCTGGCTGCTCTGCCCAAGCTTTGTCTGTCTGTACAAACCACGTTCCATTCCCAGGGTAAGGGAATTTTCTCCCTTTTCCTTGACAGCCACAGATCTCAGAGACTGACAAACACAGAGCAGCTCCCTCTTGGAGGATATGGAGAACAAAACCTGCACTGCGGGGAACTCGATTTTGCTGAGCTCTAAAGTCTTTACCTGCTCTCTCACTTTCTCTCCTCCACTTGTATTTTTTTTCTTTTAGTAGAAAAGAGGATTTGGAAACTCTTGGAAATGCAAACACTTGGAAACCAATTCTCTTGGTAAGCTATTACTAGAAAGGGTTTAAACAATTCATTTTTTCACGTACAATAGAGCTATTAAGTTCTTACCAAGAACTGCTACTAAGAATATTAACTTTTCAGTGAATTGATTTAAAGGGGAAGAGAAAAATATATCTAACTTGCATTTCTTTTGACAGACAATAGCAAACATTTTGTTACACTATTTTAAGAATAAATACATTTTTAAAAAATTTAATGGCTATCTAAATTCTAGAATCTAAAGCTTTGGGTCTGGGGATGGTACAGAAAGAACTGAAGCTGTGTCTGAAACAGATGGAAGGTGTAAGAAAAACATAAGTTTATTGCAATGGTCTCTGACCACAAGAGATAAGATTTGGAGCTTTATATTTTATATTCTTTACTAACCAAACCACGAGGAAAAATTTACCACAGCTGTGGTGGTGTTCACAGGGGTCTGAGGATGAGGGAAGAGATGAGGATCTGACTCCATGTTTCAGAAGGCTTGATTTATTATTTTATGATATATATTATATTAAAACTATACGAGAAGAACAGAAGAAAGGATTTCATCAGCGGGCTAGCTAAGAATAGAATAAGAAAGAATGAATAACAAAGGCTTGTGTCTCGGACAGAGTCTGAGCCAGCTGACTGTGATTGGCCATTAATTAGAAACAACCACATGAGACCAACCACAGATGCACCTGTTGCATTCCACAGCAGCAGATAATCAATGTTTGCATTTTGTTCCTGAGGTCTCTCAGCTTCTCAGGAGAAAAAATCCTAAAGAAAGGATTTTTCATAAACCACCACAGCCTTGTGCCTTTTCTGATTGCTTTCCAAAACTATGCCAACTGATTTCTTCAAATTTTTTTTCATATTTATAAAATACTTAGAGGATGAGTTTAGAAGCATGATAGTAGACAAATACAGTTTAGCTCAGGAATTCTCTCTAATCAGTGACTTTCTGGGCAAGTAGAAGACACAGGGTCATCTGAAATACTCCCCTAAATATTCTAAAGAGAAATGGTAACTAAGTTTATAAGAATTTCAATAGGGTGATGAGAGTTTTGTAGTTGGGTTATGCACAAAATAATGATCTTCAGTGATAGTAATTGTTGCTTTATTCAGAGTTCCACTGCCTGGTTCCTGACATCCTGAAGACATCCCAGCTCCAAGGATTGCCCCTCCCAGCAGAAAGCCATTGAGGAGTGGTCCTTGCTCTTGAGGTGAGCCCTGGGAACTCCATGGCTTCCAAATTTGTTCTGATTACATTGCAATCATTGTTTAAATAAGCTTGTGCAGTGTGTGAGCTGGTTTTGAACCTTATTGGGCAGCAGAGACTGAGGTGTCGGTCCTGCCATGCTATTCATGCACATTTGAAAGTTTATTTTGTGTCAGTAGTTCCAGCCAGTGGAAGAAAGTGATGTTAGCTATCAGAAATCGTCAGAGCTCTTTTCCTCTGTGTTATCCAGACACTGGAAATCCATGGCTCATATTTCTGTGAGCTTTACGACTCTCTGTGATCACAGAAGTAAGATCCCCCTTGAAAGGTGAGAAAAGATGTTCTTCCTGGGGTTCCCTGGTTTGTAGAGGGGAAAGGAGATCTCAGAGCTCATCACCAAAGGCATACTGGGGACAGACAAAGGTGATACAGACACTCCATCCTCAGAAGGCATGAAAAGCCACTTTATTATTAGAAATCCACAGTTCTTATAGAAACAATGGTGGAACTAAGAAGTGATTGGCCTAAGAAGTGAGGAACCTTCTCTCACACTCTTGGTGAACTATGAATAGCACACTCTGGAGAACCATATCTATAAACAGTGGTTATAGAAAGAGAGAGAAGAATTGTTTGAATTCTTTCCTCTAAGTTTCCCACACCTTCCCAGGATTTTCCTGGGAGAACCATGTCTCTGTTCAGAGGATGTGTAATTACTGTAATGGCTGAAGACAGCCATGTCACCCTCAGTGTTCCCATTGGAGGGAGAATAAATCCAGAAGAAGTTGCTTGGTTTTAAGCTGTCTCCTGCACTGGTTTTGACTGGAGTAGGGCTCTTTTTCTTCCCTGTGGCTGGTGTGGGCTGAGTTTGGGTTTGTGCTGAGCTCAGGGCTGACAGCACAGAGGTGTTTCTGCTCTTGCTGAGCTTGCACAGAGCCAAGGCCTTTCCTGCTCCTCATCCAGCCATGCTGGGCAGGGGCTGGGAGGGGATGTGGCCAGGACAGGTGGCCCCTTCACTTCCTAACTAACCATATAAATTAAATTAATATTAGTCATCCTTTTGAAGGGAATCAAGAGAATTCTGTAGTATGGGGCCACACGTCTGCATTGTTTATTGCAGTTGCATTTTGAACCCACACTTAGTTTAAGCTTGAGTTTGCTTCCCAGCTTTTCAGTTTTGTCCTTCTTCCTGCTCAACTGTTGGGCAGGGCAGGGAGTGAGCACGGTGGGTTTGTCCATCTGTCCTGCAGTACAAGATGCCTTGTGACCCAGCAGCCCTGAAGCTACAGAAAACAATTTTTTAAGTCTAGGAAAGAAACCTCATATTCTGTTGAGTCTCAATATTTACTGTCCACAGCATAAATGTACTCTTAAACAAAAAATAACTCTCTTGATATTTTGATGTATTTTTACAGGGTTACTTCAGACTAAGTGAGTGAAGAGATAAATTCATGTGGTTTGCAGAAGAAAGTGCTTTATCCATTTTCACTTGCTAAAGCACACAGAAAGTTCATCTGTCAATATGAAATCCAAATGAAAATAGAGGAATTGGGTATTATTGCTTGTTTTCTGCAAAAAATCAATAAATTTTCAAGGCATTTTACAGCATTGATATTTTGTTAAGCAAACATATCTGTTTCCAGATGTGGGTTGTTCTGTTTGTCCAGGATGTCTCAGCATTTATTTAAGCCATGAACTCCCACACACAACCCTGTATTTATCCAATTTAGCAGATTCTCTTCCTTTAGTGATCCTTTTTGCTTTTGTACTTGCCACCTACAGCTTCATCCACAAACTAGATTAAATTTATTTTCCTGGACCCAATACCACAGGCATAGCAAGTGTCTCTGAACTGTCACAGGTCACAAGTAAAATAGCCTTTTAAAGATGTGTTTATGGTTGTTGTAAATCTCTCCATTCCCTCTCCAGCTGCAGAACAGAGTGTTTCAGAGCAAGTCTTGTTTGGAGAACTCTTTGCAGGATGTTTGCAGCACTCAGGAGGATGCTGGGGTAAGGTCCCTCTAATGAAGGCAAACTTGACAACTCACAGTTTTCTAGAATTTAATATAAATTTAATGGGTTTAGAAGCTGATGTGCTGCCCAGAGGTTGTGGTGGTGGTTGGTGTTTTGACTGGATTGTGTAGAAGTTGATGAAGGGAAATGAGGCACAAGAGAGAAACTAAAGGGCAAGCAGAAAAGCAGGAGAAAGGACAATAAGGCAGAGGCAAAGAAACTGAGGAGTGGAAATCTCAGTTGCTGTGAGTTTACCCTGCTGGAGCTATTGAAAATTGTCCTAATTTAAATTATTATTAGGAGCTAAAAATTACATCTTTTACCCAGGCAAAATCTTCCTGAAATGCTTCTGCTTTCATCTTCCAGTAGCTGTCACTGCAGGTGGCACTCACCAACCTTTCCAGTCACTCTTACCTCTATCACAGTCATTATTTTATCATCTTTTTTTCTCTTCCACAAGTTAAAATGGAGCAGAACTGTTGTTCTGGAATTGTCCTTGTTTCTTTCATCCAAACTCAGCTGGCTTCTCAGCTTCATCTTCTGCAGGACTCTTCTCCCTGCTGTGTGAACTTCCATCATCTTGACTCCAAAGCCTGTATAGAATCCCAGAATGGTTTGGGTTGGGAGGGACCTTAAAGAATATCTATTTATGGTCCCCTAAAGACGAACCATAGCAGAATATCCCTTTGCTATGAGCAGGGACACCTTCACCTTCCACCCTTCTATGTTGCTCCAGGCCCTGTCCAGCCTGGCTTTTGTCTTGAGCTCTTCTCTCATTCCCCAGAGATACATGTGAAGCTTTAGGAGTAATTTTCCCTTACAAAAAGTTCTCTGTAGAGCCCACTTGCACTTGAGTTCACCCCTTGTTCACAGCATTTGATGCTCCTCAGCCACTTCACCCATAAATATTATTGTTTTTTTACTTTTTTCCACATCAATCCTTGTGTATAAATGAAAAATGATTCTAATAGAGCTGTTCACCCATTTCAGTGTCCCTCATGATTCCGTGTGACTCTCTGCCTGTGAGTCCCTGTTATGCGTGAGTGGACATATCACATGCATCGCACTTCCTGGCTTTGCTTCTCCAACTATTCCTTTTCTCTTAACTTCCCATATTTCCACTATTTCTGATGGAAACTCACCTAGGAGCACTCAACATGTCCAACAGCATTACCTGTGCTTTTTGCCTTTCATCTCATAAATGACCAAGAAATTTAGGGCTGGAACCTGTGATGAATGTGTTGCTGGGGTAGTGGAAAATGTCCATAGCTCTGTGACTGTGATCAGTGAAAGGGTATTTTCTCTCCATGTGATGAACTCCTAATCCTCTGGAAGGGATGGTGATCCAGGCTGGTTAACTGGGAATGCTTTTGTTTTGGTTCTTTTGAAGAACAAAAGTGTTGACAGGAGTAGGATAATACTGTTTAAGTCTTTTATATTTGAGTAGCACAGAAACTAAATTCCATTACAATATTTGCATAAGTTATTCAGTACACAGAATTTTGTTTCAAACTTTTAAAGACATTACAATTACCTTAAGCTGCAAAGACCAGTAAATCAGTAATGTATATTAATCCCAATTCCTAAGCAAATATGCACACTTAATTTAACTTTTTTTTTCTTCAGGAACACTGGCATATTAAAGAGAGCTGTGCAGGCCCTCCCTGTCCAGCTCTGGTAGACTGGAACGTGGTCAGGAGGCTGCCTTGAAAATAATTTTTATTCCAAAGACTTTGCTGCCAGTCCCTTCACTTTTCTGTAAAGAAACTAAACCTCCCTGTAAAGCTTGGCTGTGCCCATGGCCTGGCCTCTGGCCTCTCTTGGCTGCAGAAGGGTTCACTTGGATTTTCACCTGCTGTTCCTGCCTCTGTCTGGACATTAATTCTACTTCAGGTCACTGTTTCTTTGGTGGTCGTTCTGAACTATCCACCCACTCCAGCACTCCAGTTGCAACTCTACCTCCGCCAAATTTTGATTACAGCAGTACCACAGTCACTACTGTAAAGATTTTTGGGTCTTCTGATGTACTGTTTTGTCTTCTTGTGTATTATCATGTTGTTTTCATGCTTGCATTTGTCAGATGTGTGATTCTACTGTCGCTTCAGAGAACTCACAAAAAGAACCCTTGAGGTTATCCCTAATTAGGCATCAAAAATCCTCTGCACTGTATTTCACATCTTGATATTTCAGCAATGATTTTCCATTATTGTTTAAGTCTGAATGGGAATGAGAGAAAAGTCCCTTACTTGCAATTCAAAATTCTGGTGTTGGGCACCACATCAGGATATTTGGGACAAGTTGGATCAAGTGCTCTCAAGTCAAGTGAGCTGTTTTCCTGGTGTACAGAAAAATACAGTTCAGAAAAAACCCTCAGTGTGTGAAATGTGCTTCATCAACATCCTTTTCTTTTTCTAAAAATTATAGGAACTGTGCCTACTCCTGAAAAAAAATATCCTGAAATATTTTGAATTGGCAGTTGAGGTTCTTCTTGAGTGCAGCAGCCCACTCACCACAGCTACCCACAGACCCTTTGAGGTACCTTGGAAATTCAATAGCAAACAACTAAACACCCAAGGCTTCAATTTTGAAACCTTAAGGTTTTGAAACCTTAAGGTTGTCCCCTTAATTAGTCTGGGAAGCTCTGGAAGGTGGAGACTGAGAAGCTGTGTTGCAGAAAAGGGTGGATCCCATGAAGCCAAGCTGGGTATTGAATATTCAGATGGGGGGCTTGAAGGAATGTTATTTGCCCACTGGAGGAGGTGGTTACTAACTTGGAAAAAAAAAAAAAGGAAGGAATTTGATTTCTGTCAGTCTGTGCTCTTATCCTGGTGCTTTATAGTTTTCCAGGGCTTTCCAGCCATGCACATGAGACCTGTAGAGAAGCTGTGGCTTCCCCTGAGTCAGTGGATTGTAATAACATTGCCTGGGAAGTGGGGGAAATCCATGGTTTTCCTTCTTCCTCAGATATTCCTGGCTGAGAGATGGGTGGGTGGCTTGTGCAGACTGAAAGGTGTGTCAGTCTAACTCCTGTTGTTCCAAAGTGAATCTGTTTTCCATTCCTGTCTCTGTCTGTGTAGATTGCAGAAATCCATTCACATTTAGCAGTGAAATTTTCACTCAGGAGCATTTCACTGTCTCAGGCTGATGAATGAGGAAGCTTTGCATCTTTCCTGCTGGAGTTGGACCTTCCAGGATGGAATCCTGTGCTGCTGAGGGATGGACCTGCCCAGATGGCCACCACTGGGAACTGGGAGCCTCTCAGGTGACTCTTCACTGCTGGCTGTGGCATTCACATTCTCTGATAAAATCCCTTTGCCCAGGATTTTTCTCCTGGGAAGCTGAGAAATCTCAGAGAAAAGGAAAACAATTCTTCTCTCATTTGCTTCTCCACTGTTGTGCTCATGTGGAATGTGTTTGGAGATTGTTTACCCACAGGTGATTGTTCCATTGGATTCTGGTGTGAGTTGTGTTGATTCTTTGGCCAGTCAGGGCTAAGCTGTGTTGCGACTCTGGAAAGAGTCAGGAGTTTTCATTATTATCTTTTCAGCATTCAGTAAGTGTCTTTTCTGTATTCTTTAGTATAGTTTAGTTTAGCATAGTTTAGTATACTATTCTTTAATATAATATAGTAGTATAAAGTAATAAATTAGCCTTCTGAGAACGTGGAGACATGCATCATTCTTGCCTTCTGGGAACTCTGCTCTGTGTGCCCACATTTGAGATTTGGTCCCTGGAGTTTTCAGTGTCGCAGTGGGAGAGAAGCAGGACATAAAGCTGATCTCACTGAGGGACAGTGTACATGGTACTTTATTCTGGTGGTATTCTCTTCCTGTGAGGTTCTGTAGACCTGCCTATATTTGGGGAAAGTCCCTGATTGATTCACTTTGTTCTCAAAGGTGTTATTCAAACCTGATTACTTATTTTATGTTTAATATAGTTCATTTAGGATTCTGTACGTGGGTGTGTGGGTGTGCACAGCCATGCAGAAGCACATGAGTGATTGCACCTCTGGCCTTTTCTGGGCTTTTGATGACAGCAGTGAAGAAAGAAATAAAACATTATCTTCCCTGTGTAGTTTGTGTGTATCTTTAGGTGATGTGTCTTGGACTGATTGCTTTGTTCTTGAGGAAAAGCACTGCTGTCACCCTCTGGCCCTCTTCTCCTTTTGAAACCTTCATTTCTGCACAATATAATTTGTCTAAATAGGAAAAGCTTTTACATTAGCAGCAGGAAATGTGAACCAGCTTGTTTACCACCTGGGGTTATACATGTGTGTATAAAACATTCCTAAATGGAATGTATAATATACAAAATCTTTTTATTTGTCACCTGCCAGAATGTCCACATGCCCTGTGATCAGTCCATTAGCATTGAAAGGGACAATCCTTTCCCTGGGCACCCTGCTCTGAAATAATTGATTGGAGTCACCACTTTGTTTAATTTCATTGCTGTTGGTTTGGCTTACAAAAATGTGGATGCATTTTCTTTTTAACAATACGCTTCAAGCAATGCTGTTTTTCTTGAAGCTAAAAATATTTCTGTATAAAATGTCATATCTAGAATATCACATTTGTTATTAACCTGCAAGGAAGCCTGAACTTTTGCACTAGAAGTGAACAGGGTCACCAGAACAATTTGTTCTTTGTCTAGCCTGTTACACATCAACTCTAAAGATTTCCAAAGACCTCTGGACTGCTGTAGGTTAGAAACTCATTTCCAAAAGAACCAAGGCACTTTACCTCTCACAGCCACTACCAAGATTCCATCCCAGTGGTTCTCCCATTGAGAAATTTGATTTTTCTGTGTGACTCATTTTCTGTAGACCCCGGGTTTTTTTTTTTTTTTTCTGTTGTTTGTTTGTTTGTTTTGTTTTTGTTTCTGTTGTTTGGTTGGTTGTATTTTTTTTAATAGCTTGCTGTTTGATTGGTATTTCTCATTATTTTTTATTTCTGTCAACTTCTGAGGTGAGGCTGATTGCTCTGTGGGTTTTTGTCCTCTTCTGGCTCCTCTGAACAGGCTATTTTTTTCCCCTTGGTTTTGATAGGAGGAAGTAACAGTGGAAGAAGTAAAAATTGATTTGGTTTAAAGTAAGGCTGGGATTTCTTTCAAATTGAGCTTGACAGTAAGAGAATACATTCTCCTCATTAACGTCACCTGGAGACTAAGAGGAGATTTGATGCTGCAGTATAAGCAGCAGAACACTGTGGATTTTATAACTTCATGATCATTAAAAGCAGGATTTTACTGCAGAAGAACATTTGTAGGCTCTTTAGTTGCTGGCTATTGTGTCATATTAGATTTTAGGACACTCTTTAATTAATTCTAATGTGGCAAATTGAAAACCTACCCTTCTTTCATGAGTTTGTGCTTCTGACTCAGAAACTTGGGTGCCTTGTTTCATCAGTAGAAAATAATCTGTAGTGTCCTGTGGTTTGCACCTTTTTAGTTTAGGGTGCAGTTTTAGTTCATACTTTCCAGTTTAAATTTGGGCTCACTGATTTTCATGGACCACTAGGCTTTGTAGATCTAACAAACTACAATTTCTGCAATCATGCATTGAAATTAGTTTGTAAGGCTTTCATGGGGATTCACTCATAATGTGTGAGGGGCTTTGCTGTGGTAGTGTGATAAATAAATGAAACCATTTTGAGTAGTTTTTGGTGTGTACAGTGCACAAAACTGTGTTATTTCCAAATGCAGCAACTCAATATGAAACAAGACAAAAGTTTTCCCTGTCCATTCTCAAAAGACAGATTTCTGTACTTTTTTTATGTCATCTTTCTCCATGTAAAGCTTCATGGAGAAAGTCTGAGCGAACAAGGTCTAAAATACTCCCTGAGACTTCCGGTGTCATAGGGCTGTCCCATGCAGAATAAAAATGCCTTTGCCTTGATTGCCTTTGCTGTGAATTCAGTGGAGACTCTGGTTGTGCCTGAGCTCAGCTCAGGGTCTCATGGCCAGGTAAGCCTATTCTGAAGGCCACCCACTCTATTAATAAATAATTGTTCTGTGTACATTATCCACTGGCTCAGGAGGAAGCAAAAGTGATGTCTTATCCCAGCTGTGTTTGGTCATAAGGCAGGAAAACACAATTGGATGGATGAGGCTCTCTGGGAAGTCACAGGGCTGGATGTGAAAGCAAAAATAGCTGAAGTGAGAAAGTGAGAGATACACAGAGTGGGAATCTTGTTTTCTTGTATTTCTTCCTTTCTGCCTTTCTCATGGGGGTTTGTGTTGAGAGCCTTGTGTTGTCTGGTTTCTTTTCTTTCTGCTGAGGAGGTCATCAGGGCTCTCCTGGCAATCAGATGAGAAAGACAAAGACTGAAAACTTCCTGATTACACCCAGACCAAGTGGAGGAGCACAGGCAGAATGATTATCCAGGGACTCCAGTATTTATGGTACTGATTTAGCTTTTTTTAAAATAAATAATCTTTTCACTTATTAAAAAAAACAAAAAGCTTGACTTTAAATTAGGTAGATTTCTTTTGCTGTTAAAGCCAATAAAGAGAAAGATTTTATTTAATTCAGATGCATTCAAGTATTTTGCCAGGTACTTACTCCTTGTGTTTTACAAATGTTCATATACTACTAGTAAGAGCAGATATTGCTGCTCCCCTCTAGTCCTTCCTGCTACTAAGGAAGGGAAGATTTGTAGTTGTACATGATTAATGTATTTCCCTTTGTCCAGTGTTTTTTTTTTTTTTCTATTTTACATTAGGTTTGAGAGGCATGTATTTAACAAGATAATTCAAATTGATCAATATGGTTTGACTACATATATATATATACTATTTCAATAATGAAGGAAGCCAATGATAACCTTGACATAAAAACATCTGTTGACAATATTTAAAGTACCTACTGCAAAAAATCATTACTGATACTTTGTAATGATATCTTAAGGTCCAGTCCTTTATAGGTTTCTTTGAATTGATCAGATTTATTTCTTTATTATGAAATAAAAATCTTACTTTCCCTCATACCCTGCCATACCTGGTAGTGTGTGTATGGACTTGCAGTAGTTCTCTTTTCCTTGGTTAGCCACCTGATTCTTCAGTTAGATATTTAAGCACAGAAACCAAAGAATCAGTCATCCTTGTAATTAGCTTTGTTTGGTTTTTAAGAGCCAGCAAAGAAAGGTTTGTCATTATTTCAGGTAGATCACCAGCTCTGCTGTGTTAAGGTTCTGAACTGTTCTCCCTTTAAAAGTTGACTGTGTTCTGCATGCTTTAAAGTGCATGTTTTTACAAAAATGATCTCACAAATGAATGTGTCTCAGAGCTGTGTTGAGAGTCATTAGAAACAGAGGATTTTTCTCATTCTTATTTTGTTCTGGTTGAAAAGAATACTAAGGAAGTTGTTTCTGTTACAGAAGTAACATCCTATTATTTTCTCCCTGAAAGCCTCCAGGGGTTCACCTTCTTTGGTCTCATTTCTGTCTGCAGAACTGGGCTGCTGGCACAGCTGGCATTGGGTGGATGTGTGTTTTTTACTTCAGGGAATACACATGAAAGGGCTTTGCTGCAGAGAACATCCCAGAGGTCTTCTGAACTATTTTGGAAATTGTGCATATTTCCCTTGGAGAGTCCAACTCTCTTCTCTGCCTGAGCAGAGTTAACCTAAGGAGCTTTTCTGGTGGGCATCCAGCATTGCTGCTTCTCCCTTGGAGGGGGAGGTTGTCCTGGGCTCCAAGAGGAAAAGGTAACATGTTTATCAGAAATGCTGGAAAAGGAGCTCTACACTTCAACTTCTGCTGGAAAGGCTGGGGCAGTTTCTTTCTTGCTGGAGCATGTTGTTCAGCAGTCACCTGCATTTAAGAATTTCATAAATTCTGGAGAAATGATTACTGAACTTAATCAAATCTTGGTGAATTGCTTGTCAAAAAAATACAGTGAGAATTATCTCAGCCCTATGAGAGCTGCCCCCTGAACACAGACAAGCACTTCTGTTCTAAGCAGAACACTTTTCCTTTTGTGTGCAAGAGGTTTCTGTGGCCTTTCTCCATAAAGCCGTTCCCATCCTTCTGTGACAGAAAAGCCCTGATTTCGTTCTCATGGTGTTCTTTATCCATAGATTAGTGTGTATGTGGTCACTGGATTAATGCTTCACATCCCCTGCTGTCCTCAGGGAATAGAAGTTGCATCCTCAAATCCGATTATTTACCGAACTGGCTGGGCTGGAGCCAGTGCTTTGGGAAAGGTACTTTCAGACCTCTTTGGTTTTTAAAATGGTTTATTGATATGTGGGTTATTATCCCTTTTAACAACAAAACATGGAGTGCTCCAAGGTGACCAACTTTTTCCCAGAAACCAGTTTGTTTTTCCAGGTATCAGAATTCTGCAGGTACCTTTGCAGAATGTATTTACTGATATTTTTCTCCTTTTGACAGCTGAGTTTTGGTTACCCTGTGTCCTCTGCACCTGCATCAGCCAGCCCAGACAGCACATCCTGCAGCCCAGGAGGGCACTGGGGTTCCAGGAGCCTTATAAATCAGTCTGGTGTATTTCTAGTGATGCTGATGAGATCACAGAGAAAATAATTTGGATTGGAGGGTAGGTATTTGCTAAAGAAACAGTTCATAACACACAGAGTCTACGACTGTAATATTACTTCATGAAAAAAGGCAGAAGCCAAATCCTCTGAAGCAACTCAGTGGTAATAGAAGTAAAAACCCATGTGCACCTGTGGCTGTTGGAAACCTGTAGGTGATGCCTTGGAAGGCTGACCTAGAACAGAGGCCAGACAGAGTTAAAGAATAAAGCAGGGATTTATTAAAAGGATCTCCTCCATGGATCCACCTTGGGCAACACAAGAGCCCAGCCAGGGCTGCACCCCAGGTGAACCAAAATGGGCACAAAATGGACACCCGGGCACAGGGTCTGTCACTTTGATCAGTTCTGCTGCATTTGCATATTGGAGTTAATTGTCCAACTACAGCTTCAGATTATTAAGTCCCATCCTTCTTGTTTTTATCTCTTCAGTTCATGTTGTTTGTGCTCTTGGGCCTGAAACTTGTAATGGTTGGTCTTGGTCTCCAGCTAGAAAAGAAATTGTTTTGTCTCCCTACCCTGTGAAGAGAGCTCACCAACATTCAGCTCAGAACAACACCCCTTTCAGACAGAACCTGAAAAATATGAAAGCTAGAACTTAAGGCATCATAGGAACCCTTGGAATGAAGACCATGCCACAGGGGTTTGGTGCCCTGTGTGCTGGGCAGGCTGGCACTGAGCTCTCAAGCCTCTCTGTGGCTATCAAGGGTGGAGCCTTTGCCAACAAATTCAAAACCCACATCATTGCACATTGGCAACATGCAGGAAAGCAGATGTTCAGATATTCAGAAGAGATTCAGAACTGTCTGCCAGCCCACCAGAATGACTTTATTTGAGGATTTATTCAGAAAAGTGATTAAAAAAGTAAGCTCTGCTGTTGCAGACAGGTAGAAAAAGATATATTATATATATATTGAAAATAAATACATATTTATATATTATATATATATTAGAAAAGAAAGGCCTCATAAATCAGGCCTGCTCTGCTAAATTAATAGCTGGCCTGTCACTTCTAAATGCAGCAAAGTGGTTTGCAAGTTCCTATGTGGAAACAATCTTGGGAATGAGAGCTTGTTAACACAACAATCTATTCCTAGGGTGAAAGATAAGTGCATCTGGATAAACAATAAGCTCTGTCTCATGAGAATCAGTTCAAAAATTAAGTAAATTAACTAAAAATTCAAAAATTTGATAGACATGCAAAATAGCATGTACTGGCCAATTAACTAAGTGTGAATGTATTGTCCACCAATAAGGTCTGACACAGTGCCTCCTGATAATCCTATAAAATATCACCCATACAAAAAAGAATTGGCTTTTTCTGCTTAAGGAAACTGATTCCCACCTGCTTTGTTGCCATATTCTGCCAGCCATGTAGAGCACAGGGAGTCAGTGTGGTGGTGATGAAGAAAACAAAAGCAAGTAACACAGAGATGTAATTTTCCCTAATTTGTACAAAGCCCTCACACTTAGATCTGATTTCTCCTAAAAGAGACAAAAAAGAAATGTCCCTTTTACCCATCCTGCCTTTCTCTGTAATTGAATTATAATCACCCTCATTGGTCTTGTAGAGAAAGCTGGTGCTAAAATATTACTTCAGTCTGTTTTTGGCAACACAGAACTTTGCTTAAAGGTTATTAATGCTCCTACTGAAGTGTTGTAGAGGTGACTTTAGGAGTATTTTTGGGATATTCTAATATAACATACAAATAACAGTGAAAGGATGTTATTATTGCAAATTGGTGAGGGGTTAAGTCCATCCCAGCTATCACAAAAATGTTCTTTGGTTCAACTTTTCAGGGCAATGTAGGGCAAAGTGGACTGTTCATAGCTCAGTTAAGCTGTGTCGAAATAAAAAATTGACTTATTTGTCCATTTTTGATTTGATAAAAGTTAATAGTTTTGCTGCTTCTTGTAATTAAAACAGAATCTATTGCTAATTTTTAACTTTTTAAAAAGACGTTTTTGCAGGTGCATCAGGGGATAAATATGTGCTGCATAGAAATTTTAACTGTTGGCACTTGTTAGAGAAATGTGTTCACAACAAAAACAGAGTTCACCAAAGAGCAGCTTGAGAGGTGATTTTCCATTTTTTGCAGCTAATTAAGCACAGAAATGAAGCAGTGGTGCTGGGCTTTTCTACATGGCTGACAAACAGAGAAAAACTCAGCTGCTGAAATTGGAAATAAAGACAAATTCAATAATTAGCAAAGTGTGTTGGGCATAGGGAGATGTTTAGTTGGGTTTTTTTTAACTGTCAGGTTTTGCATATTTAGATTTTGCTGAAGCATTGATAATTTCCATTGAGCTGACGGAAAACCCAGGATTTGGTGGACTGAAAAAATGAAGTGATACAAAAGAATCTTCAGTAGTGGACAGAGTGCTGCAGGAATGTTTGGGACGTGTAGGAACAGTCTGGAGAGACAGGAAATCCTCTGATGAACTCACTTGTTAACAAAGCTCTTGGTAATGACCAAAAAATGGAAGAGGTGAGAAATAAAACTCATATTCCCACCCCTCAGTCATAGAATTTGGATTTAATCTTATTATTAACTGAATTTTCCACAAGCTAAGCATTAAAATGTAATAAGACATTAATTTTTTTCTTGATTTTCCATCAGAACCGAAAAAAAAAATCTTATTTTTTATAGTTTTATCCCATGTAATTTGGAGCATTTGGGACAGAGATGGAATCTGGCATAAAATACTCCTAAGGAAACTTGTTTGTTCCCAAGGTGGGCAGGCAGCACTGCCATGTTATTTCACAGAATTCCACGACTTTTCCAATAATATTTGAAGAATTTTCTCTGTGATTGGTAAAAGATGTGGTCTTTCCTCCCTCCTCATTAAGTTAATGAAATAATTCAGTAGAATATACTGACTATATCTTCAATATGTGTGTATACATATATATATAACCAAGACTAGTAATTATATATAACCAAGACTAATTACCTTCTCCATGTGGCCAGGTTCTGGTTAATAAATTTGAAGTGATCATATTAATTAGCTCATTGACACTTGAATTGTGGTCTGTTTTAAAATGATTTTACAATACTAGAAAGAAAAATCTTTTTTAGGAACTAATCACTTTATTCATAAATTTTATTTCTGCACAAGAGAGAATTGGAAGACCATTCATCAGCTGTGAGTCATGGCATAATAGAATCATACCAGAGTCTGTGGAATCCTTCAGAAATTATTGAAAAATTGGTCAAGTGACTAATCTACAGTTGTGGATTTGAGGTAAGTGTCAGCTACTATTGAATCTATTTTCATAAATTATATACCACTTCTTTGAACTTGTCCTATTCAAATTATTTTAAAAAAACTATGGTTCTATACCCAATAATATTTATTATTATATTTCAATTATTTATATTTTAATATTTGCAAATTTTCTCTGTGTTATTTACATAAACAGATTTTCCTTTTTTTCCCCTCTGTGCTTTGTGTAAAATACATAAGAGAAAGAATTTTCTTGCCAAACAGTATACTTGAGCAAGTAAGTAAAGATTGCACTTTAAATTCATACATCCTATGAAAAGAAAGGGAAGATATATTTTTCTTACATGTCAAAAACCCCCAAATACAAAAGAATAGTCCTGCTTTAATTTGATCTAAATGAAACGGCAGCAAAAAAAGGAACAGTAGGGAGAAAAGAAAAATTGTGCTACTAATGGATTGTGATGTATGAAATGGAATTGGAGATGACAGGGTGTCGGAGAATGACCTAAAGAAAAGGCCACGAGACATAAAATTGAGAGAAAAGTATAAGGGAAAAGTAAGGCCGTTTCTAACAGTTCTCAGCCTTCTGATTTGTATAAACAATTAGACTCTCTCAGGCATCATTCTATAAACAATAAAGTTCTCAGCTTGTCTTCCCATGGCAAGCAGAACACCATCCTTGGGAAGGCCTGTTATCCTGAGAACAGATGTAGAGGTTTTGGGAACACTGGTTTCTGTTTTAGTTTCTAGTTTCTGTTTTGGTTTCTGTTTTTAATAAACAATTGTAGGTATTCTAAAACAAAGGGAGTGGTTAGAAGTTTCTCTGTTAGCCTATCATGACATTGGATTACAGAATATTCATGGCGTTCGTTAGCACTGTTATTTAAGGTGATTGATTGATCAATAAAGTTGGACTTCGATGCATTACCAGGATGGTCGTTCTCCCCTTCACTTCAATATATGGTGACCTCCGACCGTGATAGCGAACACCACGGGGAAGCGAACGCCACGCGAAGTGAAGCCAGGTTCGGGTTCCGTAAGATCGAAACTGCAGCCGGAACGGCGAAGAAGCGCGAAGGACAAAGCGGAGGGTAACCCGCCGGCCCGCGCCGCGCTGCGAGCGACTATACAGATAGGCTCGTCCGAGACATGCGGCCGCGACCTTGATTTGAAGAGCTGCAACGTGCGCACATAGGTATGGAAAGGCAAGCCGCATATGAACTTTTTATTACCCTTTTGCAAAAACGGCAAATTAAGGGAATAGATTTACAGAAAGATTTACCGGGTCTTTTAGCGTATGGCCTAGAAAGGGGGATCTTTATAAATCCTCACACAGTTCACGAATTGTCTGAGTGGCGTAAATTTGGTGATTTATTGTGGCAGGCTACGTTAGATGATGATAAAACTGCTAAGAAGTGGGGTAAATTATGGCGGGTCGTTAACACCGAACTGTTGCGGATTCAAGCTGAAAAAAGGGCTGCTCACCAGGCTACTGCCGCTTACGATCGTAACAAAGAATGCGATCAAGATAGGGAATTTGATAAGAACGCGGGAATTCCTCTTGGTCCCGCGACGCGGACAGTTTTATTACCTGCTTCACCGCCTCCCTCGGAAAGCCAGGCTATGAGTCACACTATGAGCCAGGCGCAGTCCGCCTCGCTGCCCGCCGCGCAGCCCCCCCTAACGAGCCAAGCTCCGCGGGGTGCCCTGTTGTCTGCTTTGCCGCAGGCTACACAGAGCACCTCTGACTCTCCCGTACCTGCTGCGTCTCAGCAGCTGGGGCCAGATACGTGTACTCCGTTCCCGATAAGCGATCAGCCGGTCCCTGGGTCGGAAATCGGCTTGGCGGCGGCGATTGCGAGGGAAAGACGGGACGCGTGGGCTGCCCTGGCCAAAGATGCAATTGACAAGGGAGATCAAGAGCTGATAAGTTCGGCTCGAGAATTGGCTTGTCCGGTTGTCTTTAACCCCCAGCCTGGAGGAGGTTTTCAAGCCACAATTAGCGCTCTTGACTGGAAGCTGTTATCTCAGTTGCGAGCTACTGTTAGTCAGTTTGGCTTTAAAAGTGAACCAGCTAAGCAAATGCTCGATTATATTTTTGACACCAGTATCCTTCTTGTTAATGATTGTCGGGGGATAGTTAAATTAATTTTTACTCAACATCAACAATTGCTGTTTAACGCCCACTGGCAAGCTTTAGCTAATGAGTGTGTGGCAGTTCAAAGACAGCCGGGGGATCCCTTGCATGATATCACTACTAATGAGCTTATGGGGCTGGGGCCTTTTCTTCGTACTGAAGCACAAGCCTTAATAGGCCAAGAAAAGTGCCGGGAGGCAATGCGGTTAGTCAGACTCGCGATAGATAAGGTAAAGGAACCAGGAGGGATACCAGTGTATATGGGAATTAAGCAAGGCAAAGATGAGACATTTGATGCTTTTGTTGGTAGAGCTGCGGCTGCAATTAAGAGAGCAGGCGTGCCAGAATATTTGCGCGAGGTCCAACTCAGGCAGTGTGTCCTTCAAAATTGTAATTCTGCTACTAGAAACATACTTAATGCTTTAGGTGCGGATTGGACTGTAGAGGAAGCATTAAAGGGGATGGCTCTTATACCAACCAGACAACAGGCTCTCGTAGTAGACGCAATAAAACAGATAGGAATAGGCTTGCAAGAACAGGCAAGGTCCTCTCAGAGTCAGGTGTTAGCCGCTTTTGCACCTCTTCAAACGTCCGCTGCGTTTGCAACATCAAATAAAGAGGGCCGCACGAAATGCTGCGAAGGCACGGGCCGCTTGCGCCGGGAATGCCAAGCACCAACAGAAGTCATCGCTGCATCATCGGTACCTTTTCCTGCCCCTAATCCCCCGCAACAGGAAGCCTTCAACCCGACACCACAGGAAGCCGCCGCGGGAGAAGCAGAACCGCCGCGAAGGGAGTGACCCGCAGCGCAAAGCAGAGATGAATTGGCAAAAGGACTTAACAGGACTTTGGACTTATAGTTACGGTAAAGGGATTTTCCATATGGTTTATGGATTAATGGAAATGTGTGAATTCGGTGATTTATGGTAGAATTGCAGTGCTGTGCTACTCCGAACTCGGCATGGGCGCGCCGGAGGCAGCGGCGGGAAGATCAAAAGCCGCCGCCGCAGGAGCCGCCGCGCGGGAGTGGCCGCGCCGCCCCGAGAACGGAGCCGCCGCCGCAGAAACCAAGCCGCGCCGCGCCGGAAGTGAACAAAGAGCGCCGCGGGGGGAGCGACCGGAGCCGCATCGCCCTCATGTGTGAACTGGGGGCCAGATGTCCACGGGCGGCCAGTTGCTGCTTGGGAACAGTGACTGGACATCAGAGAGCAGGTGATGGAGGAGCAATCATGCTGTGCATTGATAGTTTTCGTCCTGCTGTTTAGATCGACCGACATCTTTTCTGGGCTCTGATGAGTGTCCAGCGCCATCCATTTTCAGGGCTAGTTACACACTCCTTAGCGGATTCCGACTTCAGAGTGCTTTTTCGAGCGGGAGCGTTTCTCCCTCTGCCCCGTAGCCGGCAAAAGCTACAGTTTAAGATCTAACAGCCGTAATAACTGTGACTCTTGTCAACAAAAGAAAAGATTCCTATTGCAATTAAAAGACTAGTGAAACTAAACAAACAACACCAAGGACTATTGCTGTCAGGATGTTTTTCACCTAAGTTAGAGAGATCTTTTGTTCTCCCCAGCACAGACTGTAAAGCAGAAGTCGGCGTGAATGAATGCAAGAGTCGGGTTTCGGCCGATTTGGCTCGGCATTGGTTATGCTGTCTTGGAAACACCTGTATTGCCAGAGACTTTGAACATCAGAAGCCCGGATGGCTGGGCCGGTGGAACATTAGACTTTAAAGCTGTGCTTTGAAAAGTTTAAAAATGTTGAGATGTGTTGGATTGATTGTATGAGTGAGATGTTGTGAGTGTGTTTTTGGTATAAATGCTGCAGCAAAGACGTGAGAAAGGTTGTTTTGGTTGAGTGTTTTGGAGTCAGGCCTGTGAGTGAGTGATAGTAAATGTTATATATTATTTCTATAGTAAGTTTTATCTGTTATTAAGTAGTTTAAGTTAAGTTATCAATTAAGTGCCATTAAATGTTAAGGTTAAGTTTGTTGAGCTTGTTTTCGGTTGGGTTCGAGGTCTTTTAAGTTTAAATTATATATAGGTTTGAGTTGTGTGGGATTTGAAGAAAATTAATTTTTGCTAAGTATTATTAAGTAAGTTAAGTTAGATTCTGTTAAGTTTGAATTAGATTTAAGTGATTTTACATGATTTGCAAATAAGTCTGTTAAGTTAAATATTTTAAGTGCCTTAAATGCATACTATCTTTTCACCACTCCAAATTAACAAAGGACTGAGAATCACCCAGTTGATGCCATTTGAGCCAAATGACTAAAGGATTACAAACTGAAAACTGACTTTGAACATTTCTGGGAAGCTCATGAAAAAAGGTGGATGTGATAAATTCAAGGACAGAAAGAATCATTTTCAGGCTTGTTTACGTCTCTCCAGGTTCGCATGAATGAAAACAGTTAACAGCTTTCTTTTCTTAGTCCAATTACCACCTGTTGTGCAATGCCTGATAAGGCCTTAACACGCCGTTGCTGGACGACCAGAGAACTGATTGACATTATTGAATCATTATCATCTTTACATATACGAGGACTGGCAAAAGAGGACTGTTTTGAATATCACAGCCTAAATTGTGCTGCTTGGGTTGCACTGTTTTGTGGGAGTTGTGATCAGTTGTTACTTTTTCATTTATGGTGCCACACCTGTAATTATAGGCACATCTGGGAACATAATTGGGAGCAGGCACTACGGAATTAGACAAGGCTAAACACTGCTTCAGCTTCAGACCTTTATAAATCTCATGAGCAAAAATCTTAGCTTATTATCGATGGGAGGTACAGTGTATTTTGAAAAAGGTTAAAGATCAAAGTGCTTCATATATAGCCTCAATAAGGTGTAGAAAACTGGTGCCTTTAACACAACATTCTGTTGTAGGCCCTATAAGAAGAGATCCCAATCAAGCATTAGATAATTGCAGTTCAGCTTTGATTACTCTAATTTCCAAAGGATGAGTCAGCATAAACAGACATGGGCTACTCTGGATTCATCTCTAAACCTGGAAATAGTGTCCAAACAGCTTTATAACCAGTGTAAAGGCTCTACTATTATGACACCTAAGATATTTTTAATTTGTGGAGATAGAGCCTGGAATGGAATACCAGCCCAGGCGCAGGGTGGATCTTGTTATTTAAGCAAGTTATCATTATTCCACCTCTGAGCACTGGTTCTGATCCTTCTCCGCAGGATCACATTTCTGACACTGAGTGTCCTGTTTATCCTCAGGCCTTTGGTGCAGCTGAGCCCTGGCAGAGTGGGGTCTGCACTTCTCTTGACATCTGGTAATGCCTCCTCCACAAGAGTTTCTATGAGGAAAAACTTCACCATTATCTTACCTTGTTGCATTCAAAAAATAGTAAGATAATAGAAAAAACCTGCAAACTAACCTCCTTTCTTAAAAAGAAAAAACGGGGGAAATGTCGGAGAATGACCTAAAGAAAAGGCCATGAGACATAAAATTGAGAGAAAAGTATAAGGGAAAAGTAAGGCCGTTTCTAACAGTTCTCAGCCTTCTGATTTGTATAAACAATTAGACTCTCTCAGGCATCATTCTATAAACAATAAAGTTCTCAGCTTGTCTTCCCATGGCAAGCAGAACACCATCCTTGGGAAGGCCTGTTATCCTGAGAACAGATGTAGAGGTTTTGGGAACACTGGTTTCTGTTTTAGTTTCTAGTTTCTGTTTTGGTTTCTGTTTTTAATAAACAATTGTAGGTATTCTAAAACAAAGGGAGTGGTTAGAAGTTTCTCTGTTAGCCTATCATGACATTGGATTACAGAATATTCATGGCGTTCGTTAGCACTGTTATTTAAGGTGATTGATTGATCAATAAAGTTGGACTTCGATGCATTACCAGGATGGTCGTTCTCCCCTTCACTTCAATAACAGGGGAATATCAGAGATCAGAGAGAGCTCTTAAAGAGACCTCAGTAATGGCTGGCAAATGGTCACCTCACCCAAGATGGGAAGTTCTGGAGCCAGCTCCAAACAATCTGTGGGAGGGGGATGTGTTTCCATGGTGTCTTTGAGGTTCCAGACAACTGGAATAGAAACTGAAATGATATTTGTAATCCAGGTGAAATAAGCAAGGGAAAAGACAGAATTTTAAAAGATTTTTCTCTGGAGTGAGACGTGTTTGTAGAAGGAATTATTTGTAGAGGCAAGGGTCACACTGGAATTTTTCCCTGCAGGAATTAAGGCCTCCAAGGCCTGTTCTGATACCCATGGCAGCCAGCAGAAGGAAGCTTGCCATGAAGCAGCAGAAGGAATCTCTGGAGGAGATTCCCACAACACCTAGCCTCACTTGAGTTGTCCTGCTTGTGCCAGGTTGAGCTCATTTTGCTTGAAACAGAGGATGAGGAGTGGTGGACACTGAGGATGAGGAGTGGTGGACATTGGGGATGAGGAATGATGGACATTGAGGATGAGGAATGATGAATATTGAGGATGAGGAGTGGTGGACACTGAGGATGAGGAGTGATGGACACTGAGGATGAGGAGTGATGGACACTGAAAACAAGCCAGCCAACATTCAGCAGGGAGCTCAGGCTCTTGGGATGGCTGTGAAAGCCATTGGCAGGAATGGAGAATGGCATTTATTTTTCTGGCACACATCAAACATGTGCCAAAATGAGTGATTCACTGGCTTACATTTGAAGTGAACATTGACAGATACATTTGAAGGATCTGAGCATTTTGGGAAGCAGCTTTCCCATCCTGCAGTTTTGTGACTCAGGGTTATACAGTGTCCTCCAAGCTTTTGTGGTCCTGGGAAGTCCTGGTGACAACACTAGAGAATGATAGAATTTATACACTAGAGTAGGCTGCCCTGTCCAGGCAGGGATAAAATACTGATTTTTACAAGATATTCTTTGCCTAAATGATGTATTTTGTACAGTGAATCCTTTCCTTATTCTGCCTTTAGAAATTTACACTTGGGAATCAGGAAAAAGTCCAGCTCCATCTTTCTTTTTTGAGTGGTTGTTGATGAGAGTGTGGCAAACTCCTCTTTCAGAGCATCACATGCACATTTCCTCTGTAACGTGGGAATGGCCTCATTTCCAGTTTGACTGAAAGAAATTTTGTCCATCCTCCAAGAAAATGGTCAAATACATTCCTTCCTTAAGCAGGTGAACAATTCATCTTCGCACCTTGGGTGTTTGCAAAGTCCAACCTGAAAACTCCAAACACTTTTATTCCGTAAACTTTCTCCTCATGTCCACAAGAATATGGAGTTTTGAACTCTTAATGTTGACTTATTTTCATACACTGCTTGGCTTTTGAAGGGTGTCTGCAGCAGATCACAGCTTTCTTTGCGAAGAGTGTTTGGTGCAATGTCTGGCTTTGAAGAATTAATATACCAACATTATTTCAAAGCATAACTGTTGATTGATGTGAAGGATTGTTGCTCATTGTTGAACTGTTGTATTTTTCTCTGTGTACACAGCAGGGGAGAAGCCAAAAAGAAAAAGGCATGGCAGGTGGGGCTGGGGGGCTGCTGTGTTTTGGGTTTACATTTGTTCAACTTTCTCAGCAACTTCAAAGACTTTCTGTTTCTTCTGAAGCACTGTTGCACTCTTATCTGTAACCAGTGCTTAATGTTCATCTTTTTTATCATTTCAGTCCACAACCAAGCTTTTGTACAAACAAAGCAGCACTGGCTGCAGTGATAGAGATGATGTATCACTGGCTGTGCTGAGATATGTACATGCATCATATAACAAGTGACACAGAAGGGATTTTGCAAAACAGTCTGTCAAAAAGTGATGAGGTTTCTAGATGCTCTTTGCTCTGAAAAGGGGTTATAAAAGTGTTTGTTTTCAAAGAAGGGTACTTTAATCTATGCTAGAACTATCAGTAATGCCAGCTGCTGTTGTCCTCAGTTTCTCTGGAAGCCTGCTGAGCTCCTCTGAAGGTGTGCGTTACCCTTCCTAATTAAATTGAGGTGATCAACTTGATGGATGCACAGCTAAAATGTGCTTTCTGTAAACACTGAAACAGAGAGTTTTTATAGCTGTAAGAAAAAAGTATGGAGTTAAATTATGCACAGAAACAAAATGTTTCCCTGACTTCTTCCCATCATTCATAATTGACTTTCTTTAATCTTCTGTGGTCATTTTACAAGCTTCATGACCTCTGTTTTTCTGAGTGCTATCAAAGTTCTGTAGTCTTAGTTTAGGGGCCAAAGTGTCTCTCACCTGCCTGTGATTGGCCTGAATCCTGCAGGAATGTAACTGCTTTAAGGGTGTCAGTCTCTCTGGTATATCTAGTGGAAAATCATCAGTGTTTAGGAAGTTAGTGTGGGAAAAACAGGCTAAGGAGCTCTTCCACATCTCCCAGAAGCTGTGTGTCTGTAGGGAGCCAGCTGGGAGCTGGAGGGTGCCAGGGCAGTTGATGCTTTTCCCCTGAGGGTCTGTGCACTGCAGTGACACCAACATTGATCCAGCTGCACTGAGGGACATCCCAGCCCCACTGGAACCTGTGTCTGTCCCAGCTGGGCATCTCTGGGAGGGGGGATTCTGCCCCTGTGCTCAGGTGAGACCCCACCTGCAGCACAGGAGGGACCTGGAGCTGCTGCAGAGAGCCCAGGGGAGGCACCAGCATGGGCAGAGGGATGGAGCAGCTCTGCTGGGAGGAAAGGCTGGCACAGCTGGGGGTGCTCACCTGGACAGGAGAAGGCTCCAGGGAGAGCTCAGAGCCCCTGCCAGGGCCTAAAGGGGCTCCAGGAGAGCTGCAGAGGAACTGGGGACAAGGGATGGAGGGACAGGACGCAGGGAATGGCTTCAGAGTGACAGAGGGCAGGGCTGGATGGGATATTGGGAATTAGGAATTGTTCCCTGGCAGGGTGGGCAGGCCCTGGCACAGGGTGCCCAGAGCAGCTGTGGCTGCCCCTGGATCCCTGGCAGTGCCCAAGGCCAGGCTGGAGCAGCCTGGGACAGTGGAAGGTGTCCCTGCCATGGCAAGGGTGACACTGGATGGGCTTTAAGGTCCCTTCAACCCAAACTGTTCAATGTTTGTATGATTGCTCTTTCAGTTGCAGATGACAAGGAGCTCATGGCTATTTTCTCTCTCTCTATCTTTGTAATATTGTTGTGCCAGGAAATTGAGACTGCCTGAGGCTACGGACATCAACGTGATCTGATTGTATTTGCAGGAGAAGCCACATTAAAATGAGCAGCTACATAAAATCAAAACAAACTTGGAAGAGCTAAAGGGTTTTTCTTTTCAGACAACTTTCTGAGGAAGGTAAGGCAGAGCTGTGAGCGGCACTCAGCAATGTTTCCAATCTGGGCCTCAGTTCTTGGTTAACTCTGAATGCTCCAGAAAGTGAACTAAAGCCCAGAGAACATTAATTTCCTTACAGGTTCTAGGCTCTAATTAAGGGTTTATGGAGAAGTAAACAAAAGAGAGTCCATGGGGCTGTGTCAGGACTGTCCTTTGAACATGAGGAAAAGGTAATTTCCTGAGTAGCACCATCCCTGCAGTGCTGGGGATCCACACTGGGGCTCAGAGCTCCCCTGGAGGAATGACCCAGCACATGGCTTTGAGCTCAAGGTTTGGGCTTGCAGCCACAGTTTTTGATTCCCTGATCTGCCGTCTTGGAGAGACTCTGTAGCTCTCAGGTTTAATCCTGACTATTTTGTCTGTGAACAAGGGTAGGTGTGGCTTTTGGAAGCCCAGTTTGACCAGAGAAATTTTGCTTGAGCAAACCATGAGTGGTGCTGGGGAAGGAGGAAAAGCAAAGCCAGGTCTCCCCACCCCGCACAGACACCCCTCCCTGCCCCAGGAAAAGGGGAATCTCACAAAGCTGTGCCATGTTCCATCTGTAAAAACCCAGCTCTGAGCAGTGACTTCAAGCTTGCACTGGTTTCTCCTGGCTCTCAGTCACTTTGAGTGTTTCAATAAGGCTCCAGCTTCCAGAGTTTGCTTTCTGTCAGTTAGACCTGGGAAGGCTCTGGTATCAGATGGGAACAAAGAATGCAGGGGAAATTAGGGTAAGAAGATTGTAGCTGCTATTTATTTCAAAATTCAAAAATTATCCCTGGGTATCTTTAGAGAATTAGAGCTGCTAGAGATCTTCTCTGGTACTATGCCTGTATTGGAGAAAGGCTTGCCAGTTACTGTGAAAATTAGCCAATTTCTAATTGAGAATCCTTTAATTAAATTAATTTCCTTCACTTCTCAAGGCTGATTTTGACAAAGCATTGCTAAGAAAACAAATAGTGTAGAAAATGGTTTAGGGTTAGTTACTTAGGGGCTCCTAAAACCCCAGGTATTGTAGTGTATTAGAAAAGCACCAGATAACCTGAATGCCTTGGTGTGAACTTTACAATATTTTGTACTCAAATCTGGCTTTTGCTTAAGTAAAAAATAGGTGAAATGTTGACTGTATTGTTCTTCCATGTGTAACGAAAATATTTTTTCTCCTGGTGGTGGCAGTGCTGGGTGAAAAATTCAGACTTGAAAAGCAAGATCAGGAAAAACTTCCTAATTTATTTTCTAATTTAACTGACCCCCTCCATTAAATGGACACATTTTGGGTCCAAAATGGTGATCAGTTTTTCATAACACACATTGGGGAGTTGCTTTAAGGTAAGAAATAAAATCAAGAATAAATTTAGTACAAATGCCTTTCTTCCGAGAACTCTGCTCTTTAGGCCTTTTGCCTGTAATAGACTTCATATTCTGCTTGATTTTCACCATACTGTGTAAAGGAAGCTCAGTAACATGTTTTTGTCAATGTCATTTGCACAGTTTTAAGCTTTTTGAAGTGTTGAGAAATAGGTCACTTCCCCTGAATACAGCAGTCAGTTTTCATGTTTAGTGGAGCTGAAGGTTAGGAAAAGTTTCAAAGCCTCTTTTGTTTTTCTTTTTTAAGCCATTATTCAACCTTGAAATGAAAACTCACTCACTAAGCTATGCTAAATAGCTCATTTCCTTCGTTTGCTGATGGGGCTAAATGGCCTTTTGGAGATATTTATGAAGATGAGTTACCTTTTTCTTATGCACAACAGTCACACTTTCTCATCCGTGTAATGGAAACAAGAGAGATTGAGGACTTTGCCTCTCTGAAATGGTTTAGCTGTTTTCCCAGTAAATTTACACTTTCAATACAAGACTTCTACATTTTAGAATGAATCAGAAGATAAACTTTTTTTTTTTTTCCTAAGGAGTTGGCTATGAAAATATTGGAACTTCCTTGGAAAAGTTTGGATTCCTGAGAGCAGGAGGGTGTCAGTTGTGGTGGATGTGTGTCCCCTCTGTCAGGGTGCAGGTGAGGAAAGGGAGGAGAGGCTCAGGTTCCGTGGGATTCCACTGGGCTGAAGGGCAGGCAGTGGAGAGGAGCCTGCTGAGGGTGCTGCTTCTGAATGCTCTGTGAACAGGAACTGGCTGAGATGGACAGATGGGGGGGTTCTGCATTTAGAGAATTCAGTGATGTGCACCTTCCTCAGCTTTTCCCAACCCCTGAAGGAGCAGGGAAGGGACACAAGTGGCATTGTGGCTGAATTCCTGCCATGCACAGGGACAGGGAACACCTAGCAGTGCATCCTGCCCACCTGGGGTTCCCCTAGTGCAGCCTTTGTGCACCCCTTGTGACACCTGGTGCTCCCCTGGTTGTCTCCTCCTGTTCCCCTGGTGCTCCCCTGATGTTCCCCTGGTTGTTCCCCTGATGCTCTCCTTGCTGTTCTCCTGATGCTCTCCCTGGTGCTCCCCTGGTTGTCTCCTGATGCTCCCCTGGTTATCTGCTGGTGCTCCCCTGATGTCCCCCTGGTTGTCCCCCTGCTGTTCCCCTGGTTGTCCCCCTGGTTGTCCCCTTTGGGTTGCTCTCTGCTGTTCCCCTGCTATTCCCCTGCTGTTCTCCTGGTTGTCCCCTGCTGTCCCCCTGGTTGTCCCCTGCTGTTTCCCGGTGCTCCCCTGGTTGTCCCCTGCTGTTCCCCTGATGATCTCCTGGTTGTCCCCCTGGTTGTCCCCGGCTGTTTCCCGGTGCTCTCCCAGCGCGGCCGCGGGCGCACCTGGACTGCGGCCGCGGGGCACCAGGGGGCGCTCCCGCACCGCCTCCGCACCCGGCGGGGACGGGAATGGGAATGGGGAGAGGGAATGGGAACAAGGAATGGGAGTGGGGAGAGGGAAAGGAATGGGAATGGGGATGGGGACAGGGGATGGAAGAGGGAATGAGGATGGGGATGGGAATGGGGAGAGGAAACGGGAATGAGAACAGGGAATGGGAATGGGGGGAGGGAAAGGGATGATGATGGGAGGGGAATAGGGACAAGGAAAGGAGTGGCAATTGCAATGGCAAGGTGAATGGGAATGGGGAGGGCAATGAGAGTGGGAAGATGGAAAGTGATATGGATGGGTACAGGGATGGGGATGGGAATGGGGAGAGGGAAAGGGATGAGGATGGGAGGAGAATGGGGAGAGGGGACAGGGACAGGGAATGGGGACAGGGAATGGGAATGGGAAGAGGGACTAGGGATGGGGAGAGGGAATGAGGATGGGAATGGGACTGAGGAGAGGAAAAGGGACAGGGATGGGAGGGGAATGGGGTCAGGCAAAGAGATGGGGATGGGGGGGGAATGGGGATGAGGGAAGGAGTGGGAATTGTAATGGGAATGGGGAGGGGAATAAGAATGAGAAGATGGAAAGGGATATGGATGGGAACGGATAGAGGTACAGGGATGGGGACAGGAATGAGGATGGGAATGGGAATGAGGATAGGAATAGGGAGTGGATGCAGAAGGGAATGGGGAGGGTGATGGACATGGGAATGGAAAGGGGACAGGGATAAGGACAGGCATGGGAATAGGGATGGAGCTGGGATGCACCCTCAGCAGGGCTTCCCCCGCGGGGCACAGCCCACCCACAAAGGGCCTTTCCAGCCCCTGCCTCAGATCCCGTTAAAGCACCTGCAAACGAGCCAGGTGTTGGGAAGGAAACCCGGCAAGCCCTGCACAATCAGGGCTGTGTGCTCCCGGTGTTCCCATCTGTGGGATGTTTATCCAAGGCCACAGCTTGGGCAGCTCCCTCACTCACAGAGATAAGCTAAATGCATCACTTACCTAAGGTTTAACATCTAGATAAGATTCCTATAGAAAATGTGTGGGGAAAAATGGGTTTTTCTAATTTTTTTTCTTCCTGCAGAAAAAAAACTATCTAATTTCTGCCCCGTGCTCAAACATTATTTTAGTAATGAAGAAAGCATTTGGAAAGCTTCCTTTAGTTCTGAGACAATGCCTTAACAAATTTAACATAAAAATTTCTCCAAATCTGGAAACATTTCCAATCTCATGCAAAACTTTGGCTTATTCTATTCAAAGGTGGTATTCAGCAATACAGCTTTAATTAAACTTTTTTTACTATTTCAAGTGTAGAGTGAGTGAACAAAACAAAGTCCACTTGGACTTTGAAGGGTGAAATTGAAGGGTGTTTTAAGGCATTGCAAAATATGTGTTTATCTTTTATGTACAAATGCAAAAAAAGTGATTTGCTGTTTGCAGAAGTCCTTTGGAAAATGGTTTGCAGGCACTTAGACCAAAAGGGAAGTTTATATCTGACATGTTTATAATGTGTTTAAATGATGATGTTTCTTCAGCTGTGGGAGGATAGAAGATTCTTTTACTGAAATCTTTGTGATTTTGCTGGCTTTAGCAGCACTTGTAAACACTAAGGTGGCAGAGAATGTGGCTGTCTTTTGGAAATGTGCATCTTTTCCTTACTCCTAACCCTGCCTCTCTCAATCTTCATAGCTGTGTTAACAAGGGAAAACAAATACAAAAGAAGATTTCTTGAAGAAAACTAATAAAAAGTAGCCTTGAGCAAAAACCTGGAGGAGGAAATCTTCCTTGGAGGCTTGGGGTGGATTTGGCAGGAGCGGCTCGGAGTCGCAGATGGGAATTATCCAGCAGAACCTGCCTTGCAGTCCTCAGGAAATCAAAGCAGTCTGACAAATGTCTGGCTGCACACCCCAGAACAACACTCAGGAATGTTCTACCAACATCTGCTCCTGCTTCTGTGGCTGCGGCAGGAGACAGGCAAACAGAACCTGTGCCAGGCAGCCAGCGAATCCCACTTGGAGCTCCCTCGTGTACGCAGGACAAGAGGAGGGAAGGGAGCCCGAGATGGAAACCAATTTCTAAAATTCTACTTAGAAATGGAAATGATTACTGAAAATGCCCAAAGTGTCCTTCTTCAGCTCATGGTGTGGCTGGGCAGGAGGTCACTTTGTCCAGGAACCTTTTTCAGAACCATTGGCCACTCAGGGAGGAGCAGAAGCTGAGTTTCCAAGCTGACATTGCCATTGGTGACAAGAGTGAGCTCCAGGTATCAGAGACATCACAGCCATCTGAATCAACCAGAGAGAGACAAATCCTACCACCAAACATAGCCACGAAATCTACTTCTGAGCAAAACATAATTAATAATTAAATGTTGTTCTAGGACACAAAATAAAATGACACTCATGCTGGAACTTCCAAGGTAAAAAGAATGGAAGTGGGAGTTTATTTCCTGACTCCAACATTTACAGACTTTCAAAAGTGACAGTGGATTGGCGGATGAAAGTGCCACCTCTCCTATGACACTGGACAAACCAACAGTCCATCAAATTTCTCCTCTTCCAGAAAAGAATAATTATTTACATAAAAGTGCATAAGAAAGTTCATTACAAAAATTTAAACATCAAAAGGCTTTGGAGAACTTATAAGAACAGGGTGACAATTAAAGGCATATTTTCATTATTTGAAGGAAAAACCACATGTAATATAAATTCTTCCTGATGAGTAAATGAGTAATTTTGATCAAGGAAGTACAGACTGCATCTTTTAAAGGTAAGAAAAATGCTTTGAAGACATAATGTCAGTAAAAGAATATCTTTGGCAATCTTTTCAGGCTGCCATCATGTTTACACACCACTTGGCAGATTGTCACTTCCTTCTCTTTATTTTCAGCTCCATCCTCTGCCATGTGTGGAATAATTGTTGACTCCAGTTTGAAGAACACGCCTGTGCTGCACTCTCAGCTCAGCCATGGAGATGCCATCTCTTGCATACCAAGCTCAGCATTGTTTATGCTCTGGATTTTTTTTCTGTTGTAATGAGAACAATTATGGGTGAAAGCATTTTGCTGCTGATGAAGTGGTAAGAGTGAGCATTTGGAATATTTGGTTCCAGCTCTGCCTCGTTTTAATTTAGGTTTCACGCCTGTCACAGAGGAGCTGAAGGAACAGCCTGGGTGTGAGTTGGGCTGGTATATGAGACACGAAGCAGTTCCCACGTGTGTGTGTGCCAAACAGGGTGCTCAGAGCTCCCAGTTCTGACATTTGGGTGCAGAGCCCAGTGCCCAGGGTGTCCCAGGCAGCCCAGAACTGGCTTTGCAAAGCAGACAACTGGTTTGTGTAGGGGGATACAGTATGGGTAAATGAAGGTGGTGTAGAATGTAATCTTATCCCCTAAAGAGTTGCAGCTGAACCACTTACTAAAGATTAGGAGCAGGGCTGATGTTAACAGGCCACAGCTGTAGCCAGTAAGAAGAGTGTTATAAAAGAGTGGATTGGTGGGAGCTGGAGTCAGTTGGCTGCTGTGAGGACAGGGAAGAGTCAGTGCCTGGAGGAGATGACCATGAGAAACATCAAGGAGGTATGAAACTCTGACAATATGGAACCCTAGCAATGAAATGACAGCAGGTTAGAAATACTGAGAGCAAACTTGTTGCTATAGTACATGAAACAGCACAGGCACACACACCACTGCTCTCATGGTGAAGAAAAAAGGGAAGGTTTTTTCTGACTAATATTTATCGATTTCTAAAAGTGACAGTGGATTGGAGGGTGAAAGTGGCACCTCTCCAATCACCCTGGACAAACTAACAGTCTATTGCATTTCTCTTCTTCCATAAAAGAATGCAAAGCAATAAGTTATTTACAGAAAGTGTGTGAGAAAGTTTGCTACAAGAATGTAAACATTAGAAGGCTTAGAAAATCTTAAAAATTCAGGGTGACACAAACTCAGTATTCTGTGCTCCAGGTCTGAGCCTGCAGTGCTCCAAAGGACTGACAAAGATCAGGTCTCATCTCACTGAGTTTTCCCTGTTCCCTGCAATGACCCCACAGAGCTTCTCAGATCTCGAGGGCTTTGGAGGAGAGAAGAAGGAGCAGTGTGTGTGCAGCTCCCAAACCTTCCCATGCAGCTGGGAAGAAGTTCCCTGTTCCTGTGCAACAGGGAACTTTGATGTTAAGTTCACAAATCAGATCTCTTTCTCTTGTATGCCAATAATGGCAGTGTTGGAACACAGAGCAGGTCAGAAAAGTCTTTTGTAGCTTCAGCTGTTCATGTTCAGTTCTCTTACATTCTGGTTTGAGTTTGCTAAAGCCTGGACCAGGGTTTGAGTTGGAAAGCAAGCTTCTTTATTCCCTTTAATTACCAGAATTGTGGAATTCTAGAAATTAATTTATGAATGGAATTCTGGTGGCTTTCTCTGAAGAAAGTTTTGGATGGCAGAATAAGCCCAGGATGAAGAGGTTTGTGTGAAACACCTGGCAATGTATCATTGCAGAAGAGGGTGGGCAGGCCCTGGCACAGGGTGCCCAGAGCAGCTGTGGCTGCCCCTGGATCCCTGGCAGTGCCCAAGGCCAGGCTGGACTTTGGGGCTTGGAGAATCCTGGGACGGTGGAAGGTGTCCCTGACATGGCAGGGGTGGGATGAGATCATCTTCAAGGTCCCTTCCTACCCAAACCATTCTGTCATGCTATGATGGTTCTTTACTTTTTTTTCCTCATCTATTCTGATAACATCACCAGAAAACCTTTAATTTCTTCTAGCCTTCTTCTCCAAGGCTTTTGCAAGGCAGTTTGCCAGTTAGTATTTAGGAAAATTTGTCTCATAAGCAGAATATTTTTGTTTAGTTTCTAAACTCTGGGCTGCAATAGGATGGGACAGAGCATCAGAGGCAACTGTTCCAGTGCTAAGTGTTGTCTGGCTCTGCTGCTAAATTTGCCAAAAAGTTCATTGTGGGTCCCTTCCAACTTGAGATAGCCTATGATTGTATGAAAACATTCTGCTTTGTCAGCATGTTTTTTCACTTAAATTAGGCAAAAAAAAAGTATTAAGAAAAATTTAAGGAAATGAGAAGAGTTGATGGGTTGAAAGGTTGATAGTTAAAAGATCAGATGCTGACTGATAAAAGCTTTTGGGGGGGAAAAAATCAACTGAGGTGATTTTTTGGTTTTTTTAGCATATTGGCTGTGGGTTTATGCTGTGTTCTGGATTTAAGCTCTGCTTAAGAGTCAGTCAAGCACAGAAGACTGAAGATTTGAGAGGTTCTTCCTTCAGAGAAGTGACATGGTCTGCAGCAGAACGGATTTCCTGGTTTTACTTTGGCCCTGACCAGAAAGGCTTTTCATTTCCTGAGGATGATGACTTCTGTTGATTGGCAGGTGGGCAAGAATTTGTTATCTTCTTAATTCATATCTATAATGCTTAATTAATATCTGTAATGCTGGTTAACATAGCACTGGTCTGTTTGAACATGCAGTATGAACTCCCAAGCCACACGTGGGTTTTGAACACTGATCTCAAACCCCACCCCCCTCCAGAATATTATTTTTAAGAAAGAAATGTGTGGAAATTTGGGTAAATAAAAGATTTTCTGGAAGATATTAAAAAAAAAAGGGAACAGAAATCTAAATGACAGGCCTGCTATGTGCCTTTCTCAGATATCTTTATCTGGGTAAATCCAGGGTTGTTTGTATTTTATGGCTGCCATTGAGGCTGTCTGCTTGGCTTTTTTTATTCCAGCCAGCAGTGCTGTTCCTCAGAATTTGTTGCTGTTGTCTTCTTGGATTCTTTAAGGCTCCTCAACTTAGAAATGCATTATTTAGTCTGGTGTTTTGCAGAGTGACAGTGTTCTCAGGAGGAGAGAGCATTAAGAGAAAGCAGGTATTCATCTTGATATTGCCAGCTGAGTAAAAATGCTTAAGAGAACAAATTGCTGAATCTGAAGGTACATCCTTGGCTGGAATTCATTCTTTTCTTGTGGCTTTCTCAATGTCTTGCTTGTGGCCTTTTTTTTTTTTTAATCTGAGATTTACTGTGTTTCTGAGAAGTGTGCAGACAGGATACACAGTTAGCCTGAAATGCCTTGGAACTTAGAAACAGAAGCATCTGGTTCCAGACTGCTTGGTAGAGGAAGAATTATCAGCAAAATAAGAAATACAGTCAGGAAAAATCAAGACAGATAAGAATTACTTTGTTGAATGGATGATCTGTGATGGAGTGAAATCAGATTTCTCTGTATTCAATAAAAGTGATGCTCTCCAAAAGTACTTCAGAGACAGCTCTGTCTCAAGAATTTCCTCCACTTATATTTTTCACTGTCCTTTTTTTTTTTTCTTTTGCATTCACTTTCCCCCTGTGAGTGATTTCAGTCAACAAGCAAGAAAAAAGTTTATCAAACAGGAGAAAAGCAGTTCTTGCTTGATGTAGTATCACTAGTTCTTGTTTATTACTAAGACAAAAATATGAAGTACTTTGCCCTCTGGTAAAATTTCAATATCAGTTTCTGGAGCTCTTTGAAGGCACAAAATCCTTATGTTTTTGATGGGCCAGAAGTTGAATTTCTTCATGACAGTCAGTGCCTTTCTCATCTTCCATTTCTTCAGCTCCTATCCTTTCTCATGCCTTAGCAACAATTTTCCTTGCAGAACTGGGACAAGGTTGTAATGTACACAAGCAGACCTGAATCACAGACACTCTCTGGTGACCTTAATGTATCAAAATAAACAGATGTGGGGAGGGAAAAAGCAGCTCAGTGACAGCAACACCAATGCAAGACATAATGGAAAAATATTTCATTGTAGTCAAATTGTGCTGAGCACTGTGGAGGTGAAAGGAGAAACAGGATTCAAGGCAGACAGGGGAACCAGAGATGAGAAGACACCCAGGTGATTACCAGAACATTTTGTCTTTGGAGAATCCCCCCAGATAGTATTCTTGGGAGAAATATTGGTTTTGAGGAGAAAAAAATGCAGATTTATGGCATGTCAGTGTTTAATATTTGTTATTTTGTTGTATTTGCTGAATTGTTCATACTAGAAGAATAAGGAACCTGAAAACCATAATGCTACATTTTAATCTGTGAATTGAGCTACCTTTTGAGCTCATTTTTCACTTTACAAAACCATGAACAAGAAGATTAAAAGCTCAATATTCAGGTAGTTCTTCAAGTTATCACTGCTGCTAGGAAGTTCAGACCTGAGCTCCTCCTGCACAGAACCACAGCTGCCTTCTGCCTGGGCAGCTCACACAGCCCCTCACCAAGCACACACCTTTTCCTTGCTGGGAATTCTTTACACAACAATCTCAGATTGGCAAGTCCTTCCCAATCAAGGAACTTTAGAAAAAAAGAAGAAAAAGAAGCAGAAGAAAAAGGAGCTAACATTATGCTTATTATGATCTCTGCAAATATTTTCCACTGGCTTTGGGGATTTGTGTTATTTCGCCCACCTGCCCCTTGGCTCCTGTTGAAAGATCATCTGGAGAATCCAGGCTAGCCAGGGTGGAACTTGAGGTGCTGAGATTCTTTATGGCTTCAGCCACTGCTGTACAAACATCAAAACAAATAATCAAATCCATCCCATCTTTCAACGCACTGGTGGAACTTCCACTAAATCCCTGAGACAAGGATTTGGGTCAGGGCAGAGCTAAAGCTAGAGGCAATTTTTTCTTGTGTGAGAGCAGAGAAAAATCCATGGGATGGGCTACCCTGAAGGTAAAAGCTTGAAGAATTCCCTGAGCTGTTTCAAGCTCTGCTGTTGGCAGGGATTCTGGGGGTGGTTCTGTGCTTAGGGGGTCTCTTTTCGCTGATGAAAACCTTTGCCAGCCCCCAGCCCTTAGGAGAGAGCAGGGAACAGGGGCAGGGAACAAAGCCCAGCAGCTGAATGCCACCAGGACACATTGCCTTGGCATGCTGAGAGTGCCAGGGGTGCTGTGGGGAACAGCTCAGTCCTGTTTGTGCCCCTGGGATTTTCCTGGGACATTGCCCACTCCACTTGTCCATTATTTTGTCCAGTCCCCCTTTTAGCATTTTCACTTTGTCTGAAGAACCCACCTGGATTTGATTTTTCTGAGCCTGAGTTATTTGCAGCTGTGCTGGATGCCACGTGCTTCTAGCATTGGAAGGTGCAGTAAAAATCCTAAAGCAAAATGAAAAATCTCCACCCCATTCCCCCTTTCCATTCCCATTCCTTTCATAAAAGTATATAACAGGTCTTGGTTGTCTCTCCCTCAAACATCTCTCTCATCTTTGCCATCCCTCTCTCACCTTTCTGATTTTTAGCCATTGTTTGCACAGAAGCTGTTGCAGAATGTGATGATCTTTTCAGTCTCCAGGTAAAAAAACTTGCAAGTTTTGGTTCCCAGTCAGTTTATCTGTCTCTCCTTATCCATGAAGGACTTCTGTGTAAATTCCAGAGATTCCAGCTAGGAATTCTGCATGTCCTGCCCATTGTTTCTTTAGGAATTAAGTTCCCATATTTTTTTTAACCACATTATTTTAAGCTTCACTGGATAGTATATTGAGCATATATCAAATATGCCCAGCATCTTCATTTTCTTTTAATGTTTGAGACAGGAATTTACTGAGACTATTCCATGGATTCATGGCACTGGAAATAGAGTTAAGGCATGTCTTCCTTGCTGTCTCCTTTACACTGCTTTAGAATGAATCACCCTGTGCCACAATAGCACATGACAGCTGTAAAGAATCACAGATCTTGCTCTGAGCCAGAATTTTTTGGGGAAAAAAAAAACAAACCCAAGCCAACACAATGTTATTTCAACAGCTTCCTTTGCTGGGCTTTCTTTTCTATCCCCCTATAGACTTAGAAACGCCCACACTGATTTATGATTTATCTGAATGTCTGCCCTGGATGTGCACATTTTATCCTGGGCAAGGCTTATTTAAAATTGAGGTATTTGGGGCTATAAAGCAAGCAATTAATCTTAGGTGTGTGATTGTCACTTAATCTCAGTGGAAGTTGTTTCTGAAGCCAAAGGTAAAACACCAGACAGCTTCGTTTCTCCTGTACACAGCCCAGCAGAGGGAATGGAGAGCCCAAAAAGGAACAAAAAGTGGGAGAGAGAGGTCTGGAAGCACTGGGTGACCAAGATCACAAGGCAGTAAAATTTCTGCTGCTTTTTAAAGGGTCTCAGGTATAAACTGTGAACTGTGTTGCTGTTACACACTAAACAATGAGATAAAAGGTACATAAATAGCACAGACTCATTCTAAGGGTTAATTCTCTTGGCTTTTTGCCTTCCATGCCTGAAAGAATCTCTTAACATTGGGAAATGGTTGTAAATTCCCCAAATGTGATTCTGGTCCCAAAGAGCCAATTCTTCAGCCTCTGTTTATTGTGTTTTACAAGTTTCAGAAATGTAATCCCTCTTGAGGGATGGGATGGAAAGAGGAAATAATTAGAGATTCTTACGGGTTTGAGAGTTGGAGAATTTTAAGGTCTTCAAGGGTTACTGGCTGGAAACAAATATTGCCCAGCATTTGCAACTCTGTTAGATCCACTTAGTATAAATTAGTAATTTGGTCAGAGAATATGTAAAAACACAGAGGAAATTGCTGCTGAATTATGAAAGGGAGGAAATTGCTGGTGCCCTCCAACAGCACACATTTATTTTGGCGTTGTGGTGGACACTTTTGGTCAGCCCTGCCCAAGTCACCAGCAGTTAAATTTTCATGCACAATTTTTTTGAGAAAGAAAAAGTGCTATTGCAAAAATTGTGCTTTCAGGTTGCAGCTTTAGAAAGCACCAAGACCCTCAGGAAATAGTCACCATCCCTGGAAGGTGTTGTTCAGTCTTTGAAGATAACATTCCTCCAGAACATCAACCCAAACCAAAACCCACGTCTATTCAAACTGATTGTGTTCAGTACCTGAAAATATCCAAAATCACCCAGAATAAAAGTGTGTGCAGCCTCTGGGCACCAGGATGGGAAACCCCTCTTGTTTGTGTCTGTGTTTGTTGGAGTGTTTGCTCTTAATCAGCACTTGAAAGAAGAGATTGATTTACAAAACAGAATTTCAGATGTGGTAATTAACCAAACAAAAAGCTGAAATAAGGGTAAACAAAAGCAGTGGCTCCTTTGAGGTACCAGTGGGATGAACAGGAAAATGAAAGAATACAATTTTGAGTAACTAAAGTACTCGTCAGAGAAGGGTTTTTAGGATCAGCAAATATCTAAGAAGCACTGCATTAAAGCTAAAATCTGTAGATCTGTTTCTCTGGGATCACTGTACAAAGAATGAACAGCAGTGCTCATGAGTTAAACTTGATTTCATTACCTTGAAGCATTTCTTGCCATAACGTAAGATACATGCCCTAAATAGAAGTTATCTTCAGATGGGAAGAGGTCTACTTCCTTTCTTGGAAATTGTGATCCTCTGTCTTTTCAGGAGACACTTGAAACACTGGGAAATAGTTTAGGAATTTCCTGGAAAGGAAAAAAGCGTCTTCAGTGAAATTGAAATTTCTTCATGACATCAATCTGCCAAGAGATATCTGGGAAACACTCATCGGTATTTTTTAAAAGACTAAAATTTGCAAAGATCACAAGGATGTTTTACAACTTATCAGTGATTTGTTCATGGAAATTGAGGAAGATATTTGAACTAGCAACAAATACTGAAATATATATATAACATTATATAACAATATACTGAAATATATATATAACAAATACTAAAATATCTATATATAATAGTTACAAATACTGAAACAAATATTGAGTAATACTGATAAAGTATATTTTCTCTTGGAAGTATAATCCTGTTTACTCACTCCTTTGCTGAGCCTACAGCCTGTACAAAGTGGCACAGGATGGTTTCTCTTTCAATATACATTTCCAGGCCAAGATTAGAAAAATCTTTGCTGTCCTCTGTATAAATCTGTAGTTCTTTTAAAGTGTCCTTTGCTGGGTCAGATTAAATTGGTGTTTCAGGAGAGGAAGGTGATGTCAGCTCATCCTCTGCACCGCCCTGCCAGCTCCTGAGCAGGGTGTGAGCTCCTGGAAGTTCCCTGCAAGGACTGAGCACACTGATGTCCATCTCAGAGACCCATTTCTGTCACCCTGCCCCCAGTGAGCTGCAGCAGCTCACACCCTGCTCCTGCTCTCCTTCCCCTCTCCCATATCTCATTCCCTGCTGCTTTCACATTTTGGAGCATCTTGAAATGGGGACTGTCCTTGGGGCCTGTGGAAGGAAAGTGGGACAGAGAGTGTGCATGGGAATAAAAGGAAAGGATTTGGGTTTGACCTGTTCCCAAACAGGTGTCAAAGAGTCAGTAATGGCAGGAGCCTCCTCAGTGCAGTAAATTTGCTTCAACTGAACTCTTCTACTCAGCAGCTTTAAGAATATTCTGTAATGAAATCAATAGTTCATAAAAGAGACAAGTCTGAGCTGAGGCAACTAATAAATTATTACTTACAGTCTTTTTCTGCTAAATTCACTTGCATAGTTTGGTTGTGTTTTGTAAGGTCTGGGAGTGCATTGGGGTTTTTTCCATCTGGGCAGAAGGAAAAGCTTTTTCCCAATCAGGTCTTTTATCAGTGGGACAGGTTGCTAAGAAAGGCAGTGTGAACTGAGCCCATGCAGCTGAGCCTGCCATGAGCAGGAGGCTGGAGCTGAAACCCTCTGAAGTCCTTTCTGAGCTCAATAATCCTGTGTTCCTATGACTCCTACTGAGCTTATCCACTGACAGGGTTTTTTCCTCTCTCTGATTATACGGAGATAAAATACACAACCTTCACTCCCCACTCCAGGTTTGTCAAAATGTGTGATTGCAGTTCTGTGTGCTCTGGTTACCAAACTGACACACAGCAACACACATTTCAGCGTGCTCCACATCAGGAGAGGCATTTAGGATTAAATTATTGCTGGGAAGTGTTTGAGAGCAGAAAGAACAGGGCTGGAGGGCTTCACCTGTCCCTACAAGCTTCCTCTCATGCCAGTTTACCCATCTGTCCTTTGCCAGCGCAGTGCTTGGACTTCCTTCACCTCCCTTCTGTGTGCACTGAGCACAGCTGCAGCTGTTAGCAGCTGGCATTTTGCTGGGCTAAACAACAAATTCTTTTAGCCTGTTTTTATCTCTTCTTAGGGGAGAGCCTCCAATCACCCTCCTGCCTGCTCTGCTTCTGGTGCTCACTGGGATCTCTGCAGCTGTGGCACTTCCAGGTGCCCCCTCCCAGCACTTCACACCAGTTCCTGTAGTTAGGCAATGAATGCCTGAGTTTTTTACATCATTCTCTCACTTTCTCCCTCTTTTCTCTTACATATTTTACAGGTTTGCCTCATGCTCATATTACTGGGTGTGTGACACCAGGCACTCACCAAAGCCTGTCTTTCACTGCCCTCCACAGCTGGGCATGGGAGAGAAAATGCCAGGAAGGGTTCATGGGTTGAGATCACCTATCAAATATCATCATGGCCAAAACAGGCTGGAATTAGAGATATTAATTGAATTTTTTGCTCACTAAATCAGAGCAGGATCATGAGAAGTAAAATAAACCCTTAAAGACACCTGGGTTCTGGAGGATCTCTGCATCCTCATGGATATCCAGGGGCTATGGGGGGTCTCTGCATCCCCAGAGATCCCCGTGGGCTATGGGGAGATCTCTGAATCCCTGTGGATCTCCAGGGGCTCTGGGGCATCTCTGCATCCCCATGGATCTCCGTGGGCTCTGTGTGGATCTGTGCATCCCTGTGGATCTCCAGGGCCTGGGGGATCCCTGTGGATCTCCACAGGCTCTGGGTGGATCTCTGCCTCCTTTATGGCTCTCCAGGGGCTCTGGGGGATCTCTGAATCCTCATGGACCCCCAGGGGCTGTGGGTGGATCTCTCCATCCTCAAGGATGTTCAGGGGCTATGGGGAATCTCTGCGTCCTTTTTGGATGACTAGGAGCTGTGCATGGATCTCTGCATCCTTTATGGATCTCCAGGGGCTCTGGGGGATCTCTGCATCCCCAGGGGTCCCCATGGGCTGCAGGGGCACAGCTGCCTCCCCATGGTCTCACCACAGGCTGCAGAGGAATGTTGGTTCCAGTGCCTGGAGCACCTCCTGCTTCTCCTGCCCTGGGTGTCAGCAGAGATGTTCCTCTCCCTCCACTCTCCTCTGGCTGCAATTACGACCGTGCAACAACATTTTTATTTCCTTTTTCCTTCGGTCTGTCATCCCAGAGGCAGCACCACCATTTCTTAGTGCCTGTCCTTGGCCAGGCACACATCCACCTTTGGAGATCCAGAGATTGGCTCTGCTGGACATGGAAAAAGCTTCTGGCAGCCCCCCTGGTACCAAAGCATGCAGACCCACACCCCATGTCATGTTTGGCCCCTGGGCTGGGAGGTGTGCCAGGATTCCTCTGCCACCCCAGCCCTGTCTCCCTGCTCTGTTGGCTCCAGGGTTTCCCCTGTGCTTTTCCCACTAAAGGGGTTCAAGACCCTGGAGGGTCATTGGGATAAAGCTCATGGAGCTGCTGCTGATTTGGGTCCCCGCTTTCTCTGTCTCTGAAATCTGAGAGTGGTTTCAGCGCCTTTGGTCAGGCAGTGCCTCACCCCCAGCTGGCAGAGGCCTCTCCAGTTTCACTGCACATCATCCCTCAGTGCTCTCACACCTTCCAGGATGGGCTCTCAGGTCCTTGCAGGGTAAGCACATTGAATCCTTTGATCTCTGGGGTTTTTGGCAGTGGCAGCCTTTTCAGTTCTTTGGTCCTTATAGACAGTGTGGTTTTGCCTTAGAATATTCACTTTTCCCCCTATTGAAAGCCAAAGGAAAATGTTAATTCAAAAACAAATTAAAAAAAATTAAATCCATTCCTGTAGCATCTTAATATCTTGTCCTTTTATATATTCTATTTATAGGAAAGAAGGCACTTGTCACTGTGTAGAAAACATTATATTTAAGGCCATTCTCAAATTATTCTTACAGTTTTATCTCTAAAACGTTGCTTTCTTGTGCTGCTTATTTTCCCTCTAGAGTGTAGCTATTATCTCTTTAGGGCTGATTATCACCTACTTAGGGCTAGAAGCCTCCTAAAGAACTTCTTTCTGCTTCTTTAGAGAAAAGTTTTAGAGGATTTTGAATTTCTGAGTTCATTTATATCCCGAAGTTTTAAGTTCATTTTGGATATTAGTGCTCCTAATTTTTCAGGAGTTTTGTTGTTTTGGGGTTGGTTTGTTTGTGTATTGTTATGTTTGTTTGTTTTGTTTTGATTGAAAATCGTTGTCTATAGTCTGGTTTTATTTATTTTTTAAGCTGGAAGTGGAACTGCCTCATGACCTTATTAGTTACTCTCCATGCTGGGTAATAATAATAAAAATTTTAATATTATTAAATTTAGATTTAATATTAATCTTAATTAAGATTATATATTATAATATCTTAATAATAATCTTTAAAAAATTAAGATGAATAATAAAAATTTTATTATTATTAGCTTAATGTATATTTCATTGTGTGTATGTACTGAGCATAATGTTTTGGTGAGTGCATACATATATATATTCCCATGTATAAATACATATTTATACATGTCTATATATATAAATATATATGCTAATATATACATGTATATATATGTATAAATATGTAAAAATATATACTAATATATAAATTTATTTACATATAAATATATAAATATGAATATATTAGTATATAAATATATACTAATATATAATATATACTAATACATAATATATACTAATATATAAAGATATGTATATACATATATATACATATACATATATATGTGTGTACATATACATATACATATATATCTATATCTATACTGTGAAATGCCTATTTTGTTGTCTAAACCTGGGGGCCCTACTAGCAACCCAGGAAATAACCAGACCCTGTTGCTGTCACAGACCTCTTTTTCCAGAATAAACCAGCAAAGCTCCTGCCTTGTCCTGCAGTGCCAGAGCCTGGTGCTAGCGTGGTTCTGTCCTCACATTTGTGATTTCACAGGTAATTATGTATAGAAGAGAAGGGTCTGGAGCCCCAGGAGGGGCTGAGGGAGCTGGCAAGGGGCTCAGCCTGGAGCAAAGGAGGCTCAGGGGGCCCTTGTGGCTCTGCACAACTCCCTGCCAGGAGGGGACAGCCAGGGGGGGTCGGGCTGTGCTGGCAGGGAACAGGGACAGGACAAGGGGAAAGGGCCTCAGGCTGGGCCAGGGGAGGCTCAGCTGGGACAGCAGCAGCAGTTTCTGCATGGAAAGGGTGCTCAGGCCTTGGCAGGGGCTGCCCAGGGAGCTTTGCAGTGCCCAGCCCTGCAGGTGTCCCAGGAAGGGCTGGAGGTGGCACTCAGTGCTCTGGGCTGGGCACAAGGTGGGCACTGGGCACAGCTGGGACTTGCTGATCCTGGAGGGATTTTCAGCCTCAGTGATTGTGGGATTCTGAAATGTTACAGCTCAGCACCTCCTGAATTTCTGCTCTTTCCCCTGTCCTTGCATCCTCACCATGATAGCCATTATTTTCCTGCTGTCACTTTCCACAGCCTATCCATTGTTTGTAGCTCTCTGTTCTGTTCTTGCAGTACACTGTATTGCTTTACAAAAATTATATATTCCTCCAGCCTTTTCCAATGCATTAAAGAAATCAAATCTAGACCCCAGAGTAATCTCATTGTCCGTTCTCCTTTTACTTTGGTGTCTATTAATGCTTTCTCTCTCTTTTCCCTTGTCCTTTGGTGTTCATATTCTGCATATTCTTACATTATGTGAGTTTTTCTTCCTTTAAAAAGAATTTTTAAAAAATCACCCACATAATTTATAGATTATTATTGCCATGCTTTTCCACTCTGCCTGAGGGATGAGAGACAGGCTGCTGTTCAAGCCTGCTAGCCAGGGTCCCTTCCCTTCCTGGACATCTGGGAAGATTCCAGCAGGAACATCTCAGAGCTGTCTGTTGATCTGTGATAGCTTGAAACCAGCTTGTCCCTCTCAAGGGACTGCAACAGTTCCACTGAAAGTCATCTGGATCTTTTTTCAGCCCATAAGATCATGTTTGCCCTTCAGTTTTCCTTGGTCAAAAGGTGTTTTTAATTCCTGAAGTGCTTGCTGTCTTCAAGACTCTTTTATAGCCGGTGTGTTTTGCCTTGAGCTGCATGTGAACTCCTCTGATCCTTTCTTCTGAGAGCCCTGTCAGGCAGCATCTCACACAGGGATCTGTGTGCACCTGCCTTCCCTCTCACAAAAACACTGCTTGGTCAGACAGCATTCAGAAAGCTACTCAGTATTAGTCTGTGTGGTTATGTGAAGGAGTTTTATCTACATTTCTCTGTATTGCCCAGTAAATGTGAGGCCATCAAAGCAATAAAAGGGCATCAAACACTCAAAAAAGTAACAACCCCCTCCAGTAGCTGTTTTTCAGCTGTTGGGAAGTGTTGATGTTTTTTACAGCTAAGTCCTAAAGCAGGATTTCACACAAGAGGTGTTTCTGTCCACTCTGCCTTAGTTTGTTTGGTGTTAGCTTATGCCACTTCAGATATGATTCAGCAAAATGTTGAATATTCTGCCCTTAAATGTTCTGCATGTGCTCAAATTCTTTGTGGCACTGAGTCCCTGAGGGACAGCTTCTACTCTGAGTCCAGGCCCAAAGCTTTTTCTTGTGGAGAATATTTTCACTCTGCAGGGCATTGTGGCTTCCCAAGGAGGAGCAGGAATGAGGCTGGGAGATGCAAAACCCATTTATGCTTCCCCTTTACCTCAGGCTGAGCATCAAGTACCAGAAACATGACATCTTGGCACACACTGAATTTTGCAGGACCTGAAAAACAAGAGAAATTATCCGAATCAATCACACAAGACTCCATTTTCTTCATGCAGGGAAGAAGCCCATTCTTTATTTGCATAAATAAATTTAAACAATTTTACAGACCTTGTGTGTGACTCCAGTTGGTCAGTAGCTTTCCTGTCAATTAATTTATTGGTTAGTAAAAGGTATTTTACTTGTCCATCAAATCTCTCTACTCTTAAATTGTTTACTTATTTTGTTCACTGATTCTCATGGGATGGATTTAATTTTTATACAGGTGCTGGTTGGTTTTCACCCAGGAATAGATTGCTATGTTAACAAACTGTTCATACCAGGATTATTTTCACATGGGAACTTGCAATGTGCTAGCTTGACAGGCTAACAGATCTAATAGATCAGGCCTGATTTTATAAGGCCTTTCTTTATAATTTTTCTACCTTAATGCAACAAGAAATTTCTCTCTGGCACGTTGTAAGAAATTGCTCCCATCGGATGAATAAGAAGAGGGAGGACCTGATCCCCCAGGTTCTAGTGGGATTGCTGTGCACCCAGAAGGTTTGGGAGGAGGTGAAGGTGATCAGAGGTCAGGGAAGCTTCCAGACAAGGACCCAGCCACAGCAGGACTCTGCAGTGCTGGAAGGTGACTCTCCCTGTCCACATCCTCTCCACTCCTTCCCAGGTTTCCATCTTGAGGTGTTCAAAGTGAGACTGAAATTTGAGTCTGTGGAGCTGTGTCCAGCACAGAATACCCAAAACATTCACATTTAGGGGAAAAGAATTCAAGTGAAGATGGACTTAAATAACTAATTTGGGTAGCAGGAAAGCTTCAGTGATGTGATTGCCTCATTGCCCCCTGTGTCTGCAGGCACCCAGCACCAGGCAGGAATGCAGCTGCAGGGCTCACAGTGCAGGGGATGAAGCTGCAGGCAGTGGCTCTGTTCTCTCTGCTCTGTCCCGTTCTCTGTCTGCACTGCATCCATGCCACACTGACTCTGTCCCTGTGGGAGCACAGAGGACCCCACAAATCAGCTGCAGAGCCTGGGCAAGGATTTGGCGCATAAGGATCAATAAGTGTGCTGTATCTTCCTTTCCCCACTGAGACCTCACCATGTTATTTCATCTTCATTTCAGAGCACCACCAATGCTCTGCAGAGTGGTTCCTTACACTCCCCCATTACCACAGGCTCACATCCCTTCCAGGGGGGTGTTAGCATGACAAATTTGTCACATGTTGGCTCTTTCATCTCCTCTGCATGAGGAGGAGTGTCTGCAAGGGAACATCTCATTTGGGGTTTGTCTGGAGCCATAGCTACGCTTTTTTCACTTGCTGAGCATTTGCTAAAGGAATGGAATCACCTCTAACTCACCTATTATTTGGGTTGGGAACTGGTGATTCTTTGTATGATCTGCAGTTTCTCTGTGAGCTTGTTGTATATGTGGTGTTACTTCACAAGGAAGTTATGACAAAAGTAATCAAAAATGAAACAAAAGTCTTTATGCCCTGCCTGCCCCATGAGGGACAGTAGCCAGGCTCACGCTTTAACCTCTTCACAATTCTCTATTTTATTTTGTTGGCCATTTCATCACTTTTTCATCAATTTTGAGAATATAAAAGGAAGAATAAGAAGGATCATTCAGTAAAATTATAGAACATTGAAAACATCAAAGGAATATTGTTTACTGTTATCTTTGAGAGAAAATACAGGGCTGTAAAACTGCAATGCCTCTTTGTTGTGACAAAGGCTGTTAGAAGGACAGGAAGGCTGGCATTAATCCAGCCTTTTAACAAGGAACACAAGAGTGGCAAACAGAACAATTGAATCCACTCTTGTACCAGCTTTTTGATTGTAATCAGCTGTTAACCCCCATAAACTTTTAGATTACTTTTAGTTTCCTTCAAGTGGCAAAACAGTTGTTTTGTGACTGTTTTGAGGCAAGCCACAAGTGAGAAAATGCAATGTTTTTATTTATTTCACTCCAGCCAAGGGTCCAATGAATTCATTAAGTTGAGACTGCAGGATGCCTGAACTTGTCCAGGTCAGTTATTTGCTCCTAGCTCACAGGAGGAGCATTTCCCATCCCTCATTTCCTCCACCAGCTGAAGCTGTGTGATTATTTCAAGAGCCATCAAGCTCAGGCTATCCATTTTTATGGCCTCACCAACAGCCATTCCTGCATTCCTCCCAGGCCATGCTAGCAGAGCCTTTGGTTATTGCTAGGGATGAGCATTAGCCTGCAGAATTCAAATGAAAGCCCAGCTGGGAGGGTGTTTGTGCAAGTGCTGCCCAAGGAAACTGATGTTGATGAGTGTGGGGAATATGGGCACATTTGCTCTGACTTAGTGAGGCTGCTCTCAAGTGTGGATGTTATCCTCCCTTCTCCATCTGACTGAGCTGTTTTAAATGTGTTCTCTTCAGGAGCTGTTTGGATTTCTGTTTGTGCTGAATGCAAACAGGCACCTCAGCAAGGCCATGACAGGTGTCTGGCAATCAGTCCCTGGGATTACACAGGAATCCTAACAAGGAGGTGCTTACCCTTCAGTTGCTAAATTTAGATGAGATGAGCACTGATACAAAAGCAGTGATTCATGTCCTACTTCTTGTGTTTGTAAGGATTTCAGCAGCCCAGGTGGTGGAAGGTGTCCCATGGCAGGGGCTGGGGTGAGATGGGTGTTAAGGTCCCTTCCAGCCCAAACCAGGCTGGGATTCTGGGATGAGTCCTGCTTGCTGTAAATTCCAAATTCACTTTGGACTAAATCAATTTTGTCTGATACTTAAATGAATGAATTTGAGGGCCCCCCTCTTTGTAAATCATAGAATCACAGAAAGGTTTGGGTTGGAAGGGACCCTAAAGCTCATCCCATTCCTCCCCCTGCCATAGGCAAGAACATCTTAGATTATCCCAGGCTGCTCCAAGCCCCATCTAACCTGGCCATGGACACTTCCAGGGATCCAGGGGCAGCCACAGCTGCTCTGGGCACCCTGTGCTGTAGGGGGATGCAGTATGGGTAAATGAATGGTAATGAATGTCATTTTATCCCCTAAAGAGTTGCAGCTGAACCACTTACTAAAGATTAGGAGCAGGCCTGATGTTAACAGGCTACAGCTATCGCCAATGATAAGAGTGTTATAAAAGAGTGGGTTGGTGGGATCTGGAGCCAGCTGGCTGTTGTGAGGATGAGGAAGAGTCAGTGCCTAGATGAGATGGCCAGGAGAAACATCAAGGAGGTATGAAACTCTGACAATATGGAACCTTTACAATGTAATGATATAGAACTCTTGCAATATAATGGCAACACTGTGTCAGGGCCTGCCCACCCTGCCAGGGAACAATTCCTTATTCCAAATATCCCATCCATCCCTGCCCTCTGGCACTGGGAAACCATTCCCCCTTATCCCTTCACAGCAGTTCCTGACAAAAAGTCCCTCTCTGGCTTCCCTGGAGGTGCCCTAGATACTGAAATCTCACTGACTGTAATGAGGAATACAGCATTATTATTGTAATGCTTCATCTCTGAATCCTCAACTCTAAAATTTTGGGTTGATATGTAACTAGTCTGTAGAATTTCTTATTCAGTGGTGGAAGTAGCACAACAGGAGCCAGAACTCTGAATCTTATAAGGAGATTTGTTTTAAAAATACCAATGTAAGTAATGACTTTTATTTCAGGGTTTACAGAACCCAGATAAAGTAGCTATCAAATACAGACTGCAGGGTTTAGGAATGAGGTAATCACGTCTCTCCTGATCTTTCTGAATTGGTGTATCTAATATATTATCGTGCATATTAAATTTAATTTTTCACTAGCTTTTTTCAATGAGAATTTTTGAATTAAGAGCAGTTTTTTCCCTGCTGCTTTGTTTTCCTAATCTTCTTCTAATTCTCATTTGGCCTGAAAAGATATTTACATATCTAAACTTATGTTATTCCTAAAGCCAATCAAGCTTTAATTAAGATCTAAAATAAAGTTGTTTTAGAAGGGGGAGTGAAATATTCTGAATTCTTATCTAAATCTTGTTTTTCAGATTTTTATAAATAGTAAATATTATGCATTTGATCAGTACATACAGATATTAGAAAACTGAAAAAATCTTTTAAAATAACCATAAATATCTTTAGTATAATTCAGTTATTTGCCTAAGAAGTGAAAATCTAATAGCTGACAATATAATAAAAAGACTATGCCATCTGTTAGCTGTATATAATTATATTAAAAACATCAGTCTGTACTTGATTCAACAATTTTCAATAGCTTGTTAACCTTTCAAATTAGATTTGTACTATCAATTATACTTAACCAGGAACTTTTTATCCATGCTTTTATATTTCCTTAATTAGTTCCATGACTCATTTCAGGCATCTTTCTAATAATGTCACACAGTTATAGAGCCACAGCAGGACTTTCAGGAATGTCTGCTTCCATCTTTTCCTTTTTCTTTCCCCACTACCACACTGTAACTGTGTGGTGATGAATGTTCCCACCTCCAGTTCCACTCTCCCTTGATATATTGCTATGGAATTCATCAAGGGCCAGAGTTTGTGTCTGAGAGCAGTGGTGTGAATGGGCTCTGCAGGTCCCAGCCTCAGCCTGCCATCCTGAGAGAATGGACTGCAGGTATTCCATAATTATCCCTTGGATTATCCCTGCTGCTTTTCAGAGAGGTGTGAGAAAGTCTTTTTTGCCTCTGAAACTTTGAGAGGATTCTCTGCAGCTAGTTTGTGCTGGCCCTGACCCTTCTGAGGGCAGAGTTACGCTCACACTGTGTTAAGGACAGCCCTGGCAATGGGATGATGCTCCAGCCTGCTCAGCAGCACAGCAGGGTTCACTTTCACCCCAAGGAAAGCATTGTTCTTAAGGACACATCTCCATAAAATTGCTGCTTTAGCAGTGAGGTAAAAGCTCCTCTCAAGACACTCTCGTGGTTTGGAAAAAGAGGAAGATGGAACAGCAGCAGAAAATATTTTAAAAATCAACATTTCTGTCTAACAGAATAGAGAATGAAATTCAGACATAGTTCATCTGCATCCATATACTTAGGTAATAAAATTATTTTTCATGTTAGGAACATTCTTATCGCTTTCCAGCCTCCTGGTTTCTTACACTTTAATATCTTATATTGGTAGTTTTCATTATTATTTCCAAAATATGTGCTGGAATATGCAGAGTCTGTGTTAGAGTACTACACTGCAACCCCAGAGCACCATTTTCACAGCCACACCCATCAAATTTACATCCCCAGCCCTCAGGTAGGGGTACCATTTATCACAGCCTAACCTTTCTCTGTGGTTCAGAGCTGTACGGTGGGCAAGGACAAAGAAGACAAGTTCCTAAAACAGTCCTGACAGCTGTTCCTCCAGCCTGTCATTAAAGCCTTCCCCATGGAGCACATGCTCAAGTCCAGCCTGAACCCAATTCCAGTCCATGAGCTCTTTGTTTTATCAGCTATGAACAGGGGGAACAGGTGATTTCTGTCTCCTTTATGGTCACCTCCCATATATTTGGAAATTGTGATGCTGCTCTGTGGGCTTGGGCTCCCATTCCTTGCCACGTGTTTGATCTGTCATGTTTTCTGTGCTTTGGTTCATCTCTTTATCAGACTGGATGTGTTCAGCCCATACTCTTGTTCCAGGTCTCTTCTGCATTTCCTGGGATTTTCTCATTTTGTGCCTCACAGGAATTCCCAGAACCTACACCCTGACTGGTTATTCCTCTGGTGAAGCCAGGAGCCTGCTGCCTGCCCACAGAACTTCAGAATTCTGATTTCTTGCTGCTTCTTTGCTCAAACCTGTCGTGCAAGGAATTAATCCAAGTATGGATTAGTGCTGGATCCTGCAGAGCTCTGCCACAGTCCTCTCCACTTTGGTATGGATCTGTTGATAATGAACCCCTGTCTGCAGGGTTTTTGTGCAGGTTTCCCTTTTTAAGGAGGTTTTGGTTCTATGTGTGCTCGTTTCATTCTCCTGGCCTTCCATTCCTCTCCTGGGAGGTTTCTAGGAAGACTGGGTTAGTCCAGCCAGCCTGGCAAGTGTGTAGGAAAAAACTTCTCAACCTAGGGATGCTCTAACCCATTTTTCCTTCACAGAGCCTCTAAGCTTATCCTCATCTTCCTGGTTTTCATTGTGTCCAGCTATCTCTACTGCTTCACAATTTTAACAAAATAAAAAAATTAAAAAGGTTTTAAACACTCAAAATTAGGAGAGAGGTGATTCTGTGGCAATTCCACACAGTGGCCAGAAATTCCATTTCAGATATTTCAGCATGTCAGGCTAGCTGGGGCAAGCCATGGAGAGCTGGTCCTGCCATTCCTGACATTTTCCATTCTCCTCATGCCCACCTGTTCATGCAGGGAGATATTGGGGAAGCAGTCCCTGCTGCATCCTTCTGCATCACTGCCTGAACAGCTCTTACCTGGTGGCTGCACACTGAAATGAAATTTAGGAGAATATGCTCAGAGGAAGAGACACATGAAATATTAAATATTCCCAAGGACCCTTGAAAGGTCTACAGTGAAGTGGGGCAAAAATCCCCAAGAAATTCCCCTTTTCAATGGATCATGCCTCTCCCTCTAGATGGTATTTCTCACACTGTATTGCTTTTTTCCTTTTTTTTTTTTTTCAGAAATGAATTAAGAGCTTGAAGATTGAATTTGTGGATATGAAAAATCAGAAAAAGATGTAAATGCTGTTTTCCTGAGGCCAAGGGAGCTCTGCATCAAAGTGAAAAGCTACTAGGTATGAAAACCATGGATTTTACAAATGTATTGTTTCAGTGCAAATGGATTACATTTTAAATATAAAATAATGCTCTGACTTTTAGCAGCCCTAGAAATGGCACCATATTTTAATATTACAGAAATTCCTTGTTTTCTGATGCATATTTAATGAAGTATTTTAGAGCACTTAGTGAACAGAAACAGTCCTTGAAATTTGTCTGTCTTAACTCTTCATTTTTTTCAATGACTTATTCCTGTCATTGATTTTACACCAGTGCTACTTCCATAGGTATTAAACATAACTGTTCTTAAAGTAATTTAAATATGACTTGTACTGAACATGAAGATATTTAAGCACAATGGGAAAATATAACAAAAACTATTAATAATTTTTATTAGTTTAATATTTGTTGCTCCGTAAGAAAGCTGAGGCTTCTGATCTAGATCTCTGTTTCTGAAACAAAGACCTAAGGCACAGGTTTTGGAAGCTGATATATTCACCCATGCCACGTTCAAAAAGGAAGTGAGCATCCAGATTTATTTCCTATACTTAATTTTGTTAGCAAATGAGATGTAGACCTTATAGGAGTGAAACCCGGAGCTGGATTATTCATAGAGACATTTAAAAGACATCAAAATACAGATAGATTTTGATTTTTGGCAAATAAATTATTAGATAACTTATATTCTATTAAAAACCTCATCAACAGTAGGCAAAACCCATGTGTGGGTGAATTGGTTGTAAATTACATGGAATTTACTGGTTGTAAATTATATGGAATTTACTAATTGTAAATGGAATTTTTCAGCTTGGATGTTTGTAGAGCAGTGTAAGTTCTACCAGAACTTAAGTAAGAGTAACAACCTGTGATCCCTGCATCTCACCTTTTGGCCAGTGTTACATCTGAAATACAGGGAAAAATTCAGTAAAATTTCAGCTGAAATACATGAAAAAAAATTACAAATAGCTGCAGAGTGTTCTGGGCTGCCTGTGACCTCATGGCTGGGATTGCCCTTTGGATCTGATAGGTTTCCTTCTGAAACTGCTTAGTGCCAGATCTTAAGTGAATTTACAGAGTGGAAGTTGTGAGCCCTCAGAAACTCAGTTGGAGTCACCAGCTGGAGGGTTGGGATGAATGATCCCATTCCAGGACATTTGGAGAGCAGTGTAAGTTCTGCCAGAACTTAACTAAGAGTAATGTGGAGGGATAGAATGTAAGAAAATAGTGCAGAAAGTAGTCTCTCACTTGAGGAGCTGCAGCTGCACTAATCACCAGAGATTAGGAACAGGCCTGCCCTTAATAGGCCACAGCTGTGTCCAATAAGAAGACAAGTGCTACAAAAGAGTGGGTTAGCTGGGTGAGGAGAGAGATGGAGTTTGTTGGTTGTGCTGAGAAGAAGGAGTCAGTGCTGTGAGGAGGTGCCCATGAGAAATCACCAAGAAGGTATGGGAACTTTTGCAATAAGATGACAACAGAGTGATCCCTGCATCTCACCTTCTGGCCAGTCTTATATCTGAAATACAGAAAAAAATGCAGTAAAATTTTCACAACACCTTCTCTCAGGGTGTGACCTTCAAGGACACTCCCTGGAGCACCTGGGGTCCCTCCTGGAGGCTCTGGATGAGCAGGGGAAGGTTGGCAGCTCAGCAAGCTCTTCCCTGATTGTCCCTCTGGAGCTCCTCATCTGCAGAGGGAGATCTGAGCTCATGTTTGCTCCATGCCCTTCAGGTGCTGCCTCTGGACACAAAGAGGGACAAATTAAATGAGTAATAAACCCAGCTAATAATAAATAGAAGAAGTGGGGTGTAAAGGACAGGGTAGAATATTATTCAAAGTAGATATCTCAACCTGTTTCCCTGAGTAACTGCACGAATAAACTGTTATTCATTTTGAAGGTTAAGCTCTAATAATACCTTTAAAACACTCAAGTAAAGTTCAAATGCAATCTACTATTTATGATAAAGCGTTCCCAGTGTTGAAGGCAACTCTTTTCCAAATTGATTATATTCCCTTTTGAGCAGAAGTAGGTTTCAAGCATCTAATTCAGGAGGAGTCATCCATCTTCCTTTCTGTTAGTCAGACAGCTTGATATTCCAGTTCCTCCACAAAGTCTGACTTGCTAATGGAACGGATATTTCTTTTTCTTCAGCAGAACAGGCTCTTTTGAGTCCTTCCAAGCCTGCTTAGCATTTGTGTTCTTTTTGACAGGCATTCATTTTTGGAACAAACTCGTATGTGCAGCAGAAAGAGAAAAGAAAATTGCCCAAAAGGGACATTTTAAAGAGTTGTAAGGATTACTAAATAATTTCTTTTTAAGAGTCACGGATATTTCACAGGCAGACTACAGCTAAAAAGCATTTACTGTAACCTGGGAGCATACAGTGTTAGTTTGTATAATTTTAATTTGTTGTTTGTGAGTTCTTTTCTTTATCAGTGATAAACAGATACAAATCTCAGAAGGGATCTTGTTGGGAACACATCCAGCTATTTTTGTTATAATTGCTAAGAAAATGCTTTTATCTGGAGTTTTAAGAAGTGTTGTTCTTTTTACATGACTCTGGGATAATGACACTTCATGCTCCAGAGCAAATCCAAGAGAAAAGTGAACAGGAGTTAACTAAGGAATTTCAAATCACAAAATTATTTGTCTTTCTGACTGAATCTATCCCTGATGTCAGTCCTAACCCTGGCAGGACTTGGGGTTTGTCATGAAGTTGTCAAGGGTTCATCTTTTTTTCTCCAAACCCACTGGCCAAACAAGAATTGCTGTTTTCAGATTCCAAAGTGATGTAGCTCTATTTTTCACAGCTAAAATTGTACATTTAAATTCTATGGCATTTAAATTCTTTGCTGTCACTGGGTATGAACAAAACACATTCTGGCTGAAAAACAAAACATGTAGCCTTTGTTTAAATGAATGATGCCTTTTATTGGTACATTTTTGTTGGTAGAATTTGCCAAAAGATAAATGAACTTGTCAGCATCAAGTTGCTCCTATTTGTTCCAGGATGCCCCGAGTTGTGCTGTGATCAGTCTTTCCCCAGAGAAGCTGAAGAGATGACCTTTTAATTTTTGTTCAAGTACAGAATGCTGAAGGAAAGTCTCAGCATTCTGTACTCACCCTGAGTCTGCTGCTCCCAAGGCTTGAAACATGGCTTGGTGACACAACCCAGCCAAGTGTGGCGTCCAAGTAAGGATGTTGTAATTAAGGCAGGGGTGGATCTTCCACTTTGGACATGAATTTTGGATTGACGAAACCATTTTTCCAAAATCTCCCTTCAGGCTGCAAATATCTCATGGTGTTCTGCCATTTCTAAGCCTGAGTAAAGAAAGAATTTCTGGCCCATCAGGAATTCGTAATTGCATTTGATTGCAACCTCAATCATCATCCAAGCCCTGCTGAGGAGGAGACTAAAAAACCTGAGATAAACAGAAACTGAGACAGAATTCAGCCTGGAGAAGAGAAGGGTGTGTGGAGACCTCACAGCACCTCCCAGGATCTGAAGGGGTACAGGGAAGCTGGAGAAGGACTTTTCATTAGGAACTGGAATGGCAGGACACAGGGAATGGCTTCCCACTGTCAGATGGGATATTGGGAATTAGGAATTGTTTCCTGGCAGGGTGGGCAGGCCCTGTGAGATTGCCAGAGCAGCTGGGGCTGCCCCTGGATCCCTGGCAGTGCCCAAGGCCAGGCTGGACTTTGGGGCTTGGAGCAGCCTGGGACAGTGGAAGGTGTCCCTGACATGACAGAGGTGGCACTGGATGGGCTTTAAGGCCATTCCAACCCAAATCATTCCATGATCCTAAAATTCAGCACGGATTTAATTTCTGGCTGACCAACCTTGCATCATGAATGTTATGAACGACTGTAATGGGCACTCAGGGATTTCCTTTCATGTATTTCTATGCTTTTCTGAGGAGAAAATTGTTGAAATGGAATGAATGACTGGAATAATTGAAACAGGATGTAGTTCAGTAGTACACAATTCAAGGGTGCTCATTTAGGGAATTTCAATTTCAGGTGGAATCACGAGTGTTGGAGGAGGAGGAGCAGAATTCAGATGAAGGAGTTGTATTGCATGATGACTGTGAATCACTCATAATATCCAAACCTAAAAAATGCAAATGAATCCCAGGAGCTCTATCAAGCAGGACCAAAGATGTGAGGATGTGTGGTCAGACCTCATCAGCTTAATTGGTGATGTGATTGAAGGGTGACGGTGAAAATACCAAAGTTTTCCAACTGGTATTGACTCCATTAGGGCTGGATGTCCTAGTAAACCTGCTGACCATTTCTCTACCTTGGGGCTCTGGGATTGCAGAACAGCCTTCTGAGTGGTATTTTCAAGGACTTCAACACTTCCAAGTTCCTATCTTGCAAAATTTTTTTTCTTAACCTTGGTTTTACAAATATCAACTTAAAAAATTAGACCTAATAAGTGTTAGTCTTTCTTGCTACGCTTACTAAGGGCAGAAGTGCCTTTTCAGTTGTACTACCTCCATTTGCTTGTGGCTGACAAATAACGGCACTCCACAACTAAAAATAAAAAAACTAGAAGAACATGAAGTCTTTATATATGGCAGTGAAATAATTATGTGCAGCATGTTCAAAAAGATATTTTTTTTTCCTAGCCAAGACTTGTTGCTCGATGATGGAAAGTGCTTCATGGTGCTTGAACCAGCAGAATTATCCCACCCTGCACCCCTGCAGTCAGAAAAACAAAACAGACCTAAAATTAAGATGTCACCAACAGAATTGTCTCATTTGCTTTAGCAAACAACTTTTCATTTAATAGAGGAATAATGGTGCTGAAAACAAAATGAACTCTAAAGCTGCAGCCAGTTTAATGTTGCACTGAGCACAGGGATCCACTCAGTGACCCCATAGTGAAGTTTTAGATTTTCACATGCAAAAAATTAGATTTCTTGCTTGATACTAATGAATACAGGAGGGCTTTGGGTACTCCAGAAGGTCAAGCTGACCTTGTTTGCTGATTAAAAAGTAGAGATTAAAGATGAGGTAGTTTTACTGTATTGGAACATTTAATGTTAATGATGTGGCAGCATAATTTGTGATCATAAGATATCCATGGTGATACAGAATGGAAAGTGGATCATAATAGCCTGTGAGATTGAGAAATGACTGCAAACTGAATATGCAAAGGATATAGAACAAATGGTGAAAAGCACATTGGGGAAGTTGTTATTTGCAACTTGTGATAATTTGGGAGATTGTGGTGCTTTGGGGGTTTTGTGGTGGTGGTGTTGTTTTTGTTAGGGACAAAACTCTGCTCTTTGTTTTCTTTCTCTGTTTGTATAACCTAAAAATGTAATAACTATGGGATGATTGATTAGAGTAAACGGGATGAAAGAATAGGAAGGGCTATATCTAATTTCACATATACTGACTCATAGGTCATTAAATGAAATTTCTCCTGCCTCTTTCTATCTGAGGCCTTTGGAGGAAGTGATCTCTATTTAAAGGTAATTAAACCCAAACTTATTATTTTTTTTCTGGTGGATCTTAATCCCAGTGACTTTTTGTATTTGCAGAATTCATCTGGAAGGATCTGTTTAGAAAATATCCAAGACCTTCTCAGAACTGACCGCAAACCCTAATTTTATTTAAGCTGAGTTAACAAAATATTAAGCTGAATATCAGCTGTCAATATCACAAATACTGTTAGTGGAATTTTCCTAATAAGCCCTGAAATGAGTATTATAATCCTGTTAAATTTGAATTAACTTTTGAAGGGATTTTGTGAAGTTAATGGGAGAGTTGACATTTCACTTCAAATAGAAGGTGCTGTAGGTTCTTGGAGTTATCCCTTCTTTCATTTTAGGAACAGAGCAGATATGTTTCCACTCATGTCTGCAGAGCAAAACTGGTCTATAAAAGCTGGTGGTGTTGCCTGGTTGAATCAGCCTTTAAAAAAGAAATTCCAGACTATTATTCCTCTACTCTTTTCTGTAAAACCCTTCATGAGGCTACAAGAGCCATAGGATGGTACTAATTATGTCAGAACATAATTATGTTCTTTTGAGATGTTTTTCTCTCTAGATTTACATTTCACCTCTAAGCAAATACAGAAGACTGTTACATATAATGCATGGTCATTTAAGCAGAAAATTGTCCTAGAATGGTTAATTATTTAATTATTGCATATACTATATCCTGGAGGAAACACTGCTGAGGAGAAAAATCAGTGAAGCAAGCAGGAACTTTTTTATTGAACTCCATTCCTAAATAACACTGCTGACTGTTTTCCTTGAATTGAGAAATGGAAATGCTAGATGAAAACACATTCAAATGAAGATAAGATTCACATATTAGAAGTTGATACTTGGTTAACTTGGTAACACAGGTAAATAAAACTTACATGCATTTAGAGCTGTGGAAAGAGGCACCTCAAGATCTGCTGCTCTGTGCAGCAACCCAAAATCAAAGAGAGATGTTTGACTTTATTGACCTGTTCCTCCTGTGGAAGGGAACTCCAGAACCTCCCTTAGAACCTCTTCCAGGAATTCATGGCTCTGATTTTATTTGATTTATTTCCCTTCCAGTGGAGCTAATGCCCTGATCCCTGACAGCCAGCAGAACCAGCTCTGGGGTTGGATATCCTGGGTACTCCCTGCCATCTCCTCATCTCCTTCCTTCCAGGTAAAACCCTCTGCAAGCTCCTCTGGACAGCAGCAGCACCCTCAGCACTGCTCAGCACCAGCTGAAAATGCTTAAATATGGATTTCCATCTTGGTTGTGCACACAGAAACCTGAGATGGTCATGGAGAATCCTGTCACGTGATTAATTAATTCAGAGAGAGAAAATTTGTGAAATAAACCCCAACAGTGCCATGTTCCTGTGCTGGGTACCCTACAGGTTGGGAATCAAAAGATTTGACAGATTATGGGTTGGGCTAATTGAGATCTCAATTGTTCTCAGTCTAAAACTGGGGACAGCCAGCATGGCTTGGGAATTAAATCTGAAAGCATGTATGACAATGAATTAATGCCTAATAAAATTATTTCCTCAGTTACATTGGGAGTGGAGGATGGAGCCAAGGCAAATGCAACACCAGAGGAAGAGAGAAAAAAACCCAACTCATCTGCCAAATATAGGCAAGACATCCCAGAAAATGCATAGAAATGAGGGTGATTTTCCTGTGCTTGATCAAAGGTAAAAAACAGGTGTTAAAAAAGCCTGCAGTAATTTAGAAATCTTTTTGATATGAATTTGAAGCTGTGGTTTGATAGCTTTTCCTCCACTCACAGGACACAGATGGCTATTCCATAGTAAATGGGGTGCAATTAGTGACTATCCACAGCTGAAGGTAGCAGTGAGCAGGAATCTGAGCCTTTTTGGATCTTAAATACATCTGGACCAATATTCTGCTGTTTATTTCATTTTGTATTATTTTAATCCTGTTTTCTTTTTTTTTGCTGATACCCAATTCCCCACAAATGAGGCCGGTCTTGCACTTGCTGTTGTTTTTTTATTTTATGTTATTTTATTCCTGTTTTATGTTATGTTATTATATATATATTATATATTTATATATAATACATATAAATAGAAAAACATATAAAATATATGTTTATATATTTTTATATTTTTATCTATATTTTAAATGTGTCTTTTTATATTTATATATATATATATATATTTAATGTCATTTTATTCCTGTTTGTGTTTTTTTTTTTTTTGCTGATACCCAATTCCCCAAAAATGAGGCAGGTCTTGCACTTGCTGTTGTGTCTTTTTATTTTGTTATTTTATTCCTGTTTTATGTTATGTTATTATATATATTATATATAAATAGAAAATATATAAAATATATATTTATATTTTATATATATTTATATTTTATTCATTTATATTTTATATATTTATATATGTATATTTAATGTTAGTTTATTCCTGATTTATATTATTATATATATTTAATATATATTTTATATAATATATTTATATATTATCAAATACATATTTTATACATATAAATATATATTTGTATATATAAATAAAATATATACTATATAAATATATAAATGTTTAAATATATGAAATATATATTTATATATTTAGTGTAATATATATATTTATGTTTTATGTTATTTTATTCCTGTTTTTTTGAATTGCTGCTACCCAGCTCCCCACAATGGAAGCAGGTCTAGCACTGCCTGTTCTGTTTCTCTCACATCTCTTTGGCAATGACCACATGGGGTTTTCCCTTGTCCTGTAGCTTGGGGAATGTTCTGTTTCCTAGGACTATCTGGAAATTTCATCCAAAAAGCTTTTGTTATGTCAGGGCATTGGGACCTGCTGATGCCTGTGATTTTTTTCTGGTTTCCCAAAGGAGATTTGGAGAACTTTTTTCTTCCCATTGTAGGGATGTTTGAGGCCCATTCTGCAGATCTTTCTGCACTGAATGTCTGCTACAAGGCTTTAATGGCTCTTACAACAATTTGCAGTCATAACCATTCAGTTTATCGTCAGCTGTGCTAATACTCACCATGATTTAATCTATATAAATCAAGTAAATATCGATTTATTAAATTTTCAGGGTTGTTCCTTGTATGGAAAAGCCATTATGCAGTTAATATGTTCTAAGAGTGGCAATTTGGCTTTATAAATTGCAGATTGTTTTTTGCCTCAGCTCAGAGCAATGTGAGATTCTACCACCCATCTCTGTATTGTTTTTTTGCACACCTCACCAGCATGATTGGTGGTTTGGGGCCCAGAGGTGCTCCTGGTTTGTCTGATAGCCACATTTTCGATGTTGTGGGGCTGATTCACAGCCTTGCACAATGCAGGACACAGTGGTTTGTGCTGACTGACTCTCAGATAGCTGCCCTAACATATTTAGTTTGGACTTATCCATCTACCAGTCTGTGCAGGGTATGGCATCTGCTCCCTTGAATTTAGTTATTCTTTGTCTGATTTATAGCACAGGCCTGTAATAAATTATCTCAGCACAGTTGGAGTGCACTGAACTACAGATTAAGAGCTGGAATGAGTGGGGAAGGCAGGGACTTCATAAACCAGATTTATGGAATCAAAACTTTTTTGTTGTTGTTGTTGTTTTGATACTATAATAGAAGCTAAAAACTTAAGTGCTAACTTTATAACATATTTCAGCAAAGTCTTTCCTAACTCTGCTTAATCTCATATAGTTAATCTTTTTTTTTTTTAATAAACATCCTGCAACTCCAGCAACTGCTGCAGAAAGTAAAGACTGTTTCATTGTGTTGAAGTCCAGTGCATTAAATCTGTTGGTGTTTTTTTTCACTGAGACCTTTGTAAAATGCTTTTTTGTGTTGATATAAGTCACAGCACAGTTGGAATGCACTGAACTACAGATTAAGAGCTGGAATGAGTTGGGAAGGTAGGGACTTCATAAACCAGAATTTTTTTTTGTTTTGATACTATAAAAGAAACTAACAAAAAGTTATCTTACGTGCTAAATTTAACATATTTCAGCCAAGTCTTTCCTAACTCTGCTGATCTCTCTATAACTAATCTAATCTGTATTTTTAATGGTCCTGCAACTGCTGCAGAAAGCAAAGACTGTTTCACTGTTGAAGTCCAGTGCATTGGTGTGTTTTTTAAATCTGTTGGTGTTTTCTTCACTGAGACCTTTGTAAAATGCATTTTTTGTGTTGATATAAATCACTCTCTAGGCACTGGTCAAGTGTTGCTTTGCAGTGTCTGTTCAGCTCTTAATCTGCACTCACAAACCAGGCACTGAGCTTCATCCTTTCCCTCGGTGAGTGCAGTTACAGGCTTTGCATATCCCTGGGGGCACAGAAAAAAGGGAAGAAATTTAAAAATCCATGGAGCTAAATGGGGTGTTATGGGAGGAGGTGTGCACCCATGCCAGCACTTGGAACCCCAAAACTGGGGACAAGGCTTCCCAGGTTACAAACCCAGGGGAAGCTGAAGGACAAAGAGCACTTAAAGACAAAACCAGATAAATTTAAGAAAACCTCTTGTAAGCAAGACTCCTTTGCAACAAAAAAGGGTAGACTTAGATGAACAAGATTGATGGGACAAGAGATTCTTCACATTCCATTTCATCTCACAGGTTTCAGTGCAGTAATTTGGCAATTTGTTATGGTGATGCATCTCTCTTGCTAATTATTAAAATTATTGTCAGAAATAATTTCGAAATCTAGGTTTATAAAGAGGCTGTGGTGAGTTCAGGATGCTCAAGCTCTCAGAGTTGAATTAATTTGTTTTTATTTAACTTTCAGAGTTGAATTAATTTATGTCAGAAGTTGGATTCCAGAAGGCACTTACTAAAAGTGAGTCAGAAATCAATTCTGTTTGTTTTCCTCAAATATACTTTACATAAAAGAAATTTAATTTTAGTAAATTTATTAGTGTCTCTTTGCAGAAAAGCAATGGATTGACAGTTGATCTAAATTGCTACAATTGTTTAAAAGGTCAAAAACTACAGCACTTAGAGACAAACCACTCTCTTGCTCTAGAAAGCTTTTATTAACATGCCCACATATATTGTGTATAAACAGGGGAACTGACAGCCTGCATTTCCCAAGTTTGAGAAGCTGCTCTGTGATTTTGACTGAGTTTGCTGTCAGCACTTAAGAGAAGCTGTTGCAATGGCCCTTGGCAGGGTGGTTTTTTCTCTGTCATATTTAACCCAGCCACGTCTAAGAGAGCCAAGAAAATAAAGTCCAGACGGTTCTGTGCAACACCTCAGTGCAGGCAGTGATCTTATTTAATGCAGGTCACAGCACCCACCCTCATGGTCACTGAAGGGCCAGAATAAATGCTGTTTCTCTGCCTGAAATTCCCTTTTTCTAGTCACTTGCCATTGTAGCACTTAGAGAAATACACCTGAAGGTTTAAAAACAGAGTGAGAGGATGAGTTTTGGTGGTGTCTCACCCTAAAGCTGGCCTTGGACAGGCCCCATGAGGTGATGGAGTGTGGCCTTAGATAAATCCCTAAATCCTGTGTTGGTGTGCCCAGCACACAACAACCCCCTAGGAAATGCTGTTATGAGGTCTTAAACTGGCCAGGTGCTTTTTCCTTCCTTAAAAAACTGGTAAATGCTCATTTTCCTGTTGTCAAGTCCATTTGTGGTAGTGCTGGACCATGAGAGCTGTTTCAGTTGTGTTCATGGGTTTGCAACTCCCTTGTTTGTAATCCTGCAAAACTCCAAAATGGTGATGAATTAAGGGACATTTTCTCCCAGCTCCTGCCTGCTTCATATTTAAATGTTACTGCTTCCTTGGCATTTACTTTGACATGAAATGCTATAGACTAATAAGTAATTATGTTTTTTTTTTTTAAATAGCCTAGGAAGAAAAACAACTTTTGAAGGTATTTTATTTAATCCACAAAAACACCCCATTTGCTTTGATATAAAAAATGTCTTGTTTACAGCATGAGGAGTCCATGTTCCAGATGTTTTCATCTGCTGTTCTTTGAAATGTTTACCAAAAAGCTTTGTTGGATAAAGAAAAGGCTGCGGGGATTTCAGTGACAAAAGGGGCACTGCAGTCTGTTCTGGGGTGGTACATTGAGGGACTGAGAGCCTGCAGAGGAATTGCTGAGGTAATGCAAGGAAAAAAAGAGGTGGTTTCAACAAATTAAAAATAAAGAGCAGAGTGGTGCAATATAAAGGACAACAGCACCCAGAGCATGTCAGATTTTGTGGTTTGGACCTAGAGGCTCAAAGGGAAAAGAAAACACATAAAAGAGGCACCACTGGTTAGCAGTGCCCAAGTAAAGATTGGTGATTTGGGCAATTATATTTGACATTATAGTCATTACAGCCTTTTTTTTTACAACTGGCAAAACCCAGTTCAAATCCTTCAAAGTGTGTATGAGTTGATGCATTGCTCTATGCTTTATTTTATTTTAAAACAGAAAAAAGCTTTACTTGACTTAAATGACTAATTAGTCCTGTACCAAGTTATTTTTTCTAATTAAAAACTTTTCTTGGAGGGGAAAAAAAAAACACCACAAAATTTTTGAACCAGCACTATGACTTTAATATGAAAGGACTAAATGGAAACTATAAATATAAAGATGAACAGTTTCTACCCAGCAGGGTGTCTAATGTGAGAAATGAAAACAGAACTGCCAAAAAGTAATTGGTATTATGAGAAGGATAGAATCTCAGTCATATAAAGTTGTAGAATCAGAGAATCATGGAATGGTTTGGTTTGAAAGGACCTAAAAGGTCATCTCATCATGTCAGGGACACCTTCCACTGTCCCAGGCTGCTCCAGCCTGGCCTTGGGCACTGCCAGGGATCCAGGGGCAGCCACAGCTGCTCTGGGCACCCTGTGCCAGGGCCTGCCCACCCTGCCAGGGAATAATTCCTAATTCCCAATATCCCATCCACCCCTGCCCTCTTGCAGGGTGAAAATCTGGATGAATTCTTTATGCCTTCTTTTGAGCCCTGTGGTGCTGCTGGAGGTGAACTCCCTCAGAACAGGTACCTGGAATAACATAATTGGGTGTGTTCAGAGTAACTTTACTGTGTGCACAGCCCCCATAAATCATGTTGAACCTGCTGTGAGCTGCCTTTTGCCTGCCTTTCCCTTGGATGAGCTGATGGAGATCTGTAGGGGCAGAGCACAGGCTGGGAATGGGATGGCAGGGAATAGGTGATTGGTAGAAAATGCTGTGGATGTTTGGATCTGTCACACATGGTTTTGGCAAAGTGCCCTGGTTTTCCTGCAGAGCTCTATAATCTCTCCAAGAATCGAGTTTCCCTTCATTTCTGGATATGGCTTTCTAGAGAGCACTGAAGTGCTTTTTTTCAGTGGAAATACTTCAAGTGCTACACTATGGTCTGAGTCCTGGCATAGAGTTGTAGTTAATTCCATTTTCCCAGCTTGCATAACTTGCTTTCATGCAACTTTATTGCTTATAATGAATGTTCTGTAATTATAAATGGTGTTTAGGCAATGCTTCCAACAATATCCACTTTCCCTGTTTTGTTTCAAACTTACATAGCTCCCCTCTGGCTATTGAATTAACCACAGAATTCTGTGAGAATTCTCAGAAATATTTTCCAGGTTCTCACAGAAAGACTGACATGTTTTGCATATTTTAATTTAAACAGTTTTTTTAAACTCAGCATCATTTAATTGCTTTCCTTTGCAGTTCCAATTAAAAAAGAGAATGGGGATTCCTAAAGTAAAGAAGCTAATTTCTTTTTGCCTTCTAAGCATTTAGCTATGAGGAATGAAAGAAACACAGACTTGAAGGGTTTTCTGTAAGAAAAAAACGGCAGTGAAATGCAACAGCATGGCAATGATGCTAATTACAGAGGCAGTGGAGAAAGGAAATGTGTCAAATTAGTCTCAATTGCATGGATTTGGTTTTGCTGTTTATTTAAAAGAATGCAATGGTGGAAGAAGTGTTCTGCAACAATATTCCCTTCAATTACCACTGGGAAACAAAGCTGGAGCTGTCCATGAGTCCTGGGTCAGGACTTCCCTCTCAGACACCCCTGGGTGGATTTTGCTCTGTGCACACCTGGGCAACCTGCAGGTACCACACTCAGGTCCTGCCAGAGTGTGGAAACCCACAAAATCAGAGGGATTTGGGAAAGCTGCAAAAGGCAGGCCTCAGAGACAGCAGAACTGTGATTGGAGCTAAGCAGCAGCCATGAGATTGGTCAGCAGAAAAATTATTTAAAAAGTAAAAAAGAAAAGACAAACAGAACAATGGTGTGTGTATTAATGCTTGTCTAGAATAACTCCCTAAGCACTGGAAAAGTTTATCTAGCAAGATATTAGGAAGTTTGAAGCTTAATAATGGAGCTTTGTGCATTGTGTTTTAAGGCTTACAAGTAGGTGTTGTGTTTGAAATAAGCAAGCATTGTTTTAACCAAAATATGGTTGAGCTCCCACTGAAATATGGCCATGATGGATCATGTTCAAAAGGTTCAAATTCAGCAATTGTTTGGAATAAAAAAATAAGTGTGGGCCATGTATTTCAATGGAAGATTGAATGATTCATGGTCCAGTTATGCTGGCAGCAAAATATGATTATTGAGGGGACATTGTGGGTTTAATTCTATGCTTATTAAGGTAGCAGCAACATGGCATTAGGTGCTTTATATGCCTGTAATTAACTTTTGGCTTGGTTTGGGTTACTCATGTTGTAGCTTTCTGTAATTTGTGTGGGATGTGGATGGTTCTGTTCCTCTGGAGATGCTCTCATCAATGCAGGTAAAGCTGGTGGTGACTGAGGAGGTCAGGTAGCTCAGCCCCCTTCCCCAGCAGAAGCAATTAGACCTCAGCCATGCCTGACAGTTAATTAGTTTGCCTGTTCTTCAAACCCTCCTGTGACAGAGATTCCACTCTTCCTTGGCAATTGATTTCTGTGCTGAGCCACCTTGACAGACAGAAAGATTTCACTAACATCTGAGAAAAATTTTCCTTGCTGCAGTTTAACCCTTCTTGTCCTATCTTGACATGAATAGTTTTGTCTCCTTCCACTGACAGGAATTTTCTGTAATGGAAAATTGTTGTCATGGAGGCTTCACAGCATTTTGAATTTAAAAAATCACAGAACCTTTAGTCTCCTCTCATGGGTCAAGTTTTTCAGCTCACTGAGTCATTCTGTTGCTTTTCTCTTGGTGTTTTACAATGACTGGAGTTCCTGGCCTGTGGGGGAAGCCTTAGTGAAGCTACAGCAATTCACAGCTAATGGAATCCTGGGCTCAAGGAACAAATTGTTCTGGGCAGGACCTTAAAACTCATCCAAATCCACCCCCTGCCATGGGCAAGGACACCTTCCACTATCCTAGGCTGCTCCAGGCCTCATCCAACCTCACCTTGGGTGCTGCCAGGGATCCAGGGGCAGCCACAGCTGCTCTGGGCACCCTGTGCCAGGGCCTGCCCACTCTCCCAGGGAGGAATTTCTCCCTAATATCTCACCTAAACCTGCCCAGCTCCAGGCTTTTCCCACTTGTCCTATCACTACTTGCTCTTGTGAAAAGTTCCTCTCCAGCTCTCTCCAGCTTGGTGGGAAGTCCAGGGGCTGGCAGGAGCAGGGACAGGGACAGGCAGCTGCCAGGTGGGTGCTGGCTCAGGGGGCTCTTTGCTGGCAGGGCAGGGCAGGAGGGGCAGCTCACAGCAATCCTGTGTGTCCTGCCTGTAAAGCCATCCTCCCTAGGGATGGTGAGTTAGCAAGGCAGTGTGGGGAGGAGAACAGAGGGTTGAAAAGGATCCAAATCCACTGGAGAGGGTCTGAAGAAGGGACACAGGGATGGGGATGAAGCTGGGAGGGCCATACAAGGAGTGGCTGAGGGTGATGCCTCAGGTTTTAGCTTTTATATTTTTCATCATTCTGTGCTGCTTTAATGTGTGGGTCTGAGCTTCACACTAAGGGATGGTGAGCTCTGTGCAGAGAGCAGGGAGACAAAACAATTCCTTCTCTAGCTGGGGACCAAGGACAAATGATCCAAATCTCAGGCCCAAGAGAGAGGTGGACTGAAGAGAGAAAAACAAAATATATGGGACATCATAACCTGAAGCTGGAATTGGACAATTAAGTCCAATATGCAAATGGAGCAGAACTTATAAAAGTGAGAGACCCTGTGACCAATTGTCCATTTTGTGACCATTTTAGTTCACCTTGGGTGTAGCTGTCCAGCCATGGACAGCAGCCTCCCTTTGTGGGAAGGCCCCCCTACCCCCTCAGCCAAACCACTCTGCAGCCTAAGGATGAGATGTGCTCTGAGAGGGGGGTGATTGTCCCTTAGAAAACCATGGCTCTGTCATTCCCATCAGTTCATGTGACAAGTATAAATCAATCACATACTCTATTTTTTTAAAATGTTTCTGGTTTGTTATTTTCTGAAATTAAGGCATATTTTAAAAGCATTAGTTAGGACTAAATATTGGCAGTTGGAAAATGCCTGTCCCAGACTTTTTCATGCACATGAAAAGCAGTAATAGGTCAGGATTATATCAGCAGGACCTTGATGCAGAGAGGCCCCTTAGTTCTGTAGCACTGGTTGGGTTGGTGCCTGTTCCTCTTGAGCTCCTGTGTTGAGAAGCCAGGACCTTTGTTCCTTTGTTTGCTGAGGTTTTCCAGTGTCCTGCAGGTCAGTGGTGATGAGTTCCAGTGGTGCTCTGTGCCCCATCCATTGCTCCTGCAGTGAGCCAGCTTCAGGCCAATTGTTTCATTTGCAGCTGAACAATCCCTGCACACAGCAGGAACAAATGAGTAGCCTTGACAATCCCTTTCTGATGTCTTTAGTGGTTTCTTAACATTAAAAAGTAGATTAAAACCAATTCAGTGACTGAAGGGGGGACTATCTTCTTTGCAGGGTTTATTTACAAGATGTATTTTTCTGACTTTGCTAACTGAAAGCAGGAGAAATTCAGATTGGGACCATTAGAACCCAGGTTACTGCTCAGCTGTTCTCAGAAGTTTGCTGCAAACACAGCCACAGGCTGCTTGCCTCAGCAAGGGAAGGCCAGGGAAGGCAGAATTTTGATGAAAGATGTTGGGTTTTGTGTTTTGCAGAGCGATGCAGTTTTTCAAACAGGTCAGTCAGCATCTGAAGAGTCAATGTGCAGTAAAGTTCCTCTCAGCTTCCCCAAAACCTGTGCTGGCAGTTGTGGGCTTTGTTTAGAAATATTCTTTTTAGAGAAATTAATAAAGGGTGGACAGGACAGTAGTGGAAAGGGGAAAATCAGAGCCAAAATCCTAATCCTCAGTGAAATAATAGGGCCAAGTATAATCTCACCATAGAAATAATTTAGATTTGCCCAAAGACAAGGTTTATATTTTTCATTTGAAACAGATCCCAGATTATCCTGCTTTATTCATCCATCTGACACTTAAAGAGTAGCAAACACATGAACAATCCATCTCTTCAATCAATCCTCACCTACCCACATTTTCGAGCCCCTCAGGATATTCCAGCACCCCAAATCTGTTTTTCTGGAGAAGTGCAGGAGCCCATGTGGCCCATTTCTGCAGGAACTGAGCTCTCCCCTGCTTTTATTGTTCTGTGTAGCAGCTTTAATGCTTTTTTAATGGAGTTTTCAGAGGGTGAGCACTGTCAGCCCTTCTCTGCTGGAATGGGAAGTGTCTGCTTTGTGGAAGTAGGGTAGAAAATTAAATGGGAACATTAATGTAGGGGAGGAAGCTTGTTGATGACACAATAATGGTTTCTGTTCTCTGGCATGACTGCTGCCAGTTTAGCAGTGATTGAAGCTGGAATTATTTTTTGTGGGGTGGTCTGCAGGAAGGACTTGGAGTAAAGTCATTGCAGAAAAAAAACCAAACTGTGAAGCAGTTTATAAATAACCAAAATCACTGCATAACTCATGAATTGTTTGAATGATCCCTTTCATCTCACTGCATGTTTTCCCACTTGGTTTTCATTGATAAGAAAATCAATTTTTTCTGTGGACTTCTGATCTGGAATATTTCACAGGAAGACCTTAGAGAACAAATCTGTTTTTAAATGAAATAATGCACGTGTTTTATTTGGCTCCCTGTCCAGCAAATTGCTTAATGTCTTAACTTCATTTTGATGACTCAAATATTTAAAGTTCTGTGTGTTGCTGCTGTTGTATCTGGTTGTATAGATCTTTAATATATAATCAGTTCCTTTGGTTTGCCTTTTTCCTTGCTTTTCTTTCCTCTCTTGGGCAAAAAGTCTTCTTCATATTTTAGTTGTCTTGGTTTCCTGGATGCAATACATGAGCCCTTATGTTCATAACAGAGTCCATAAAAACCTAAAACCGCTTTACATTGGTTATATTTTGCACAGAGACAGGTGGAAGATGAATTTTCAGCAGCAGGTGAGGGTTAGGATTTCAGGGCACAGCTGTCTGACAGAAGCAGAAAGTGTTACCTGTGCTACAAAGTGAGCATGAGTGAGAGAGCAAACCAGATTGTTTGGAATGGTTCCATGTGGCAGTTCTGGATTACACCTTAGGAAAAGTCACTGCTCAAGCTGCCCTTCAAAACTGAAATCCTGGGTTAAGTCATCAAGACCAACACACAGAGGTACAGATGTGTCCATAATTCTGATATGAGCCTGGACTGGGTTTGATGAGTCTGACATGCCACTGAGGTGTGGGCAGCTGTTTGTAATGAGGGATCACGTCCCCTTAAATCCAAAACTGACCCTCTCTCAGGTGCCATCAGTTCCACTGTAAATAACTGAGAAAGACCTAGGGAGATTCAAAACAATTATCTAAAATCTGCAGTAAAAATTTAAGCAGCCTTAAAAAGCTACACAGGCCTTCATTTATGTTGTTAACACTTATTAATTACACAGACAAAACAGGGCTAATCAATACTAATTTCTACTGCTGTTACTTAAATGTTAATTAGGTACCCTAGACCTGGTATTGCTATTTAATTAATGAGGAGAGAGAAGTTCTTTGATGAGGCACTTCTTTCTCCCCCACAAGGAATCCTGAGAGAGGGGGGACAGTAAATGAAGCAGCCCTGCAAGAGGAGAGGGGGTCAAATGTTCTGCATGTTGTTTGTGGCCAGGACACAGTGTTTGGATGGAGGGGACACTAGTGAGAGTGGGATGTGACCCACAGGAAGGACCTGGCTGGAGAAGGCAGAGAGCAGGGAGAACACCTCCAGGCATGGATGTGGACAAGGTCCACCACAAAAGGTGGCATCACTTTTCTGGCTGTTAGTGGCAATTCTGTGACTGAAATGTTTGTGTTGTGACTGCTGTAGGACCTTTGCAGAGAATGAGCAAGTGTGTGTGTTCACTTGTGTGGGACTGAAAACACAGGTGGGACAGATTTGGTGTTTAGAAATGAAATTCCAAATTCTGATTTGTTTCATTGTTCTAAGCCCATGGATATGGCAATTTTATATTCCTGTTCTTCTCTTGTGTTGGTGGTTACTGCAAAGAGACAGGTCTGTCCTTCTCCCCCAGGATATTCTGTCATGAATGAAAAGTTCCTACTGTAACTAAATTATAGAATCATAGAATCCATGGAATCCCAGACTGGTTGGTGTCATAAATCCCATCCAGTGCCACCCCTGCCATGGCAGGGACACCTTCCACTGTTCCAGGCTGCTCCAAGCCCCAAAGTCCAGCCTGGCCTTGGGCACTGCCAGGGATCCAGGGGCAGCCACAGCTGCTCTGGGCACCCTGAGCCAGGGCCTGCCCACCCTGCCAGGGAACAATTCCATCCCAATATCTGATCTCAAGGCTGCCCTCTGGCAGTGGGGAACCATTGACTCTTGTCCTGTTACTCTCTGCCCATGTAAATAATCCCTCTGCCTCCTTTTTATCAGCCTTCAGCCCTCAGAGAATCTCCTCTGTAACAGGTCCTCTCTGTCTTGTGCAGGGACCCCAGAGCTGGAGGCAGCACTCAGGGTGAGATCTCAGCAGGGCAGGGATAAAGGGCAGAGTAGACCTTTATTTTGCAAGGCATACAAATAAAGTTCCTCAAGTTGTGATGGAACTTCACATCATCTCCCAGCTGTTCCTCTGCTGCTTCTGGGGATCTGCTTTGCTTGTGTGCTCCTCCTCTTGATTCCCTGTCTGTAATGTTCTCGTAGATTGTGTCTGCAAGCTGCTCATGCAGCTGAGTGTGGTGGTGTTCACAGGGGTCCCAGGATGAGGGAAGAGACGAGGATCTGACTCCATGTTTCAGAAGGCTGATTTATTATTTTATTATATATATTACATTAAAACTATACTAAAAGAATAGAAGAAAAAGTTCTCATCAGAACAAGGCTAAGAATAGAAAAGAAAGAACTAAAGGCAGCTGTCCCAGACTCTCTGTCCAAACCAGCTGTGCTGTGATTGGCCATTAATTAGAAACAACCACATGAGACCAATCACAGATGCACCTGCTGCATTCCACAGCAGCAGATAATCATTGTTTACATTTTGTTCCTGAGGTCTCTCAGCTTCTCAGGAGGAAAAATCCTAAGGAAAGGATTTTTCAGAAAATATCATGGCTGCAGCTGAGTATCAAAGTGACCCTTTTCCCTACCTCTGCAGGTGAATTAATCCCACTTTTACTGCAGGCAGGGAACAGCCAGGTGCTTGCTGTGCCCCAGCAGGCTGCATTCCCTGAAATCCAGCAGCAGAGCCACCACAGTGTCTGACCTCTGCTCTGAGCTGGAGAGCAAATGGTACCACACTGATCAATGGTACCACATTAATCTCTGCTCTGACCTGGGGCTGTCTGCAAGCCTGCAGAGGAGAAGCTGGAGGCTGACCTAGCTGAGACCTTCCAGCACCTGAAGGAGCTACAAGACAAATGGAGAGAGATTCTCCACAAGGGATGGAGGGACAGGACACAGGGGAATGGCTGCCCACTGCCAGAGGGTGCCATTAAATGAGATATTAGGAAGGAGCATGGCCTAGTGAAATGAGATGAATAAGATGGTCTTTAAGGTCCCTTCCAACCCAAACCATTCTAACCATTCTGTCACTCTGTGGTTCTGTGGCTCTTACACAGCCAGGGGGTTGAGGGTTGTGCCCTGTGTGTTCATCCTACAGGAAGGGACCCTATGGAGCCCTTTGCCTCTCCTCTCATGAGGAGAGCAGTGCAGGCCCAGTGCAGAACAGTGGTTGAGGCTGACCTAACTGAGACCTTCCAGCACCTGAAGGAGCTACAAGAAAAATAGAGAGAGACTCTCCACAAGGGATGGAGTGACAGGACACAAGGGAATGGCTGCCCACTGCCAGAGGGTGGCATTAAATGAGATATTAGGAAGAAGCGTGGCCTAGTGGAACGAGATGGTCTTTAAGGTCCGTTCCAACCCAAACCACTCTGTGGTTCTGTGGCTCTGACACAGCCAGGGGGTTGAGGGTTGTGCCCTGTGTGTTCATCCTCCAGGAAGGGACCCTATGAAGCCTCTCCTCTCATGAGGAGAGCAGTGCAGAGCAGCAGCTGAGGAAAAACTCCTTCTCTTCTCCTGTTCTCATCCCAGAGAACCCCAGGCTCCTGCCATGGACCTGCAGCCAGTGATGCTCAGGAGCTGCCAGCCTCAGGGGGGCTGCAGGAAAGGGGCACCAAACCAGCTTTGTTCCCTCTCCCTTAAATTTCCTGATCTCCTCTTTGGTGCAGCTCCCAGAACATTTGGGAAGGGACCTGCTTTCAGGGCTTCCTGTTGGAAAAGCTTTCTTTGTGCCCACAGGAGCTCGTCCAGCAGAACATTGTTAATTATTTCCAGTGACCCACAGCAACACTGCCAAAGGTGACACCTTTGTGCTTTCTTAGTGTTTTCAGTTGTGTTTTCTGCTGGACCACACCTCAAAGCCTGCTCAGATAATTTGCTTTCAACTCATACGATGGACAAAACATTGCCAGATGAGTTTTTCCTCACTCGGGGTTTTACAAACTGGGCATGCACATGAAAATCAGCCAAAAGAAGTGACATGGTCCTTGTGCTAGATGTTTATCATCAAATATTGCCAGATCCCACAGCAATCAGCTCCTTCTGGTGTGTCTTGATGTATTGAAATTTGCCTGGGCCAAAATAATAACATCAGATTTCTAAATGCATGTTGTTTCTATGTGCATTACCTTATAAATCAGTTTTATTTTGTTCTTGACATCTTCCTGCTGCAAAACACAAAGAAAGCACTCAATAAATGAAATTGCATGTGTCTGATTCCAAAAATCTGAGTAATACTAGAGATCTTCAGCTTGAATATATCTACTTCTGGTAGAAAGGTTTGTCAGGCCTCCTTTCCCCAATAAATTCTGACTGTTATTTTAGCACAGATAATACTCTCAAAATAGGATTGCTAGAAAAATCCAGTAGATCAGGATGACAAACCCAGTGTACTTCAAGAAATCTTTTTTTACCTAGCAAAAACAAATATCCAGTGCAGTGCATGTCATCTAAAAGGCAAGAGGGAAGGAATTGTGTCTCATGAAGGAAAAAAATCTACTCTCAGCAAGTCCATACATTCCTTACTGGCATCACTTGCCTTTGTAAATTTGGACTTGGAGGATCATAAAACCCTGATCTGTGTAGAGTGAATTTTCTAATGAGAACACCATTCAAATTCTGAATATTTTCACCAGTGTGTGTAATAATATATCAGCTGGTAATGTTTAAATGACTTAGTAAGAAATAAGAGAAGGAGGATTAGCTACTAAATTTGCCAGAAATGTATTCCAAGTAAATACCAGGAGAGAAAGGGGAAAAAAAATTATTGAATTTGGTGTTTTCCCACAGCAAATGTGCAGTGAGCTCTATCAGATTTACAAGTTACTCTTCTGTTCTGGGAGCAGAACTGTTAATCTCATGAAGGCAGGAGATTAGGTGGCACAGAGGCATTTTCTGAGCAACTTCAGGCACACATTTGGGGACATTCTGCAGTGCTGTGTTTCTTTTTTTCAGTAAATTTTTGTTCTGAAGTCACTTTTTATTTATTTCATACTTCTCATCATGTGGGTATATTAAGATCATAGTAAGCTGGGAATTCTTCCATCATAAAAGTTACAATTCCCTTTATTAGCATATTCTTCAGTGTCTTAGTTATTTGAAACTGAGTTTTTTTGAAGGAAAAAAAATCTGTAGTGTGTCAAAATTTGTCCCAAATCCAGATTTTACAACCTAATTTTCTTACAACATTTTTTTCTTAGTTTAGGAAGAAAATAGTGTCATATAAGTTCTGAGATGTCATTAGGCCAAATGCCCTTCAAACTGAAGGCTAAATGTGAAAGAGGCAAACCAGAGTGCAGAATCCTAGTGTGCATGTTTCCCATTTTGAGATAAAGACGTTTTCTGGTGAAAATACTCTCACTTCATCTGGAATGGAAGGCCTCTGTTGTTCTGTTTTCCACTTATCTGCTCTCAGAGCACAATGAGGCTGTGCAAGGATGAGTGATTTAGCCTCAGTTGGAGATGATAAAGGCAAAAAGGGCTCTTGTTATTATCCCATTAAATCATTTCTGTAACTGGGCTGGAGAGCTAATGCAGGACAGAAATTGATGGTAGGCAAAATTCATTACTTGCTGAGTGTGTTTTCTGAGAAATCTGTGGTCAGAGAGGGTAAGCTGGGCCTGGGTTCCTCTTGAAGAATATAATGCACCTTCTGATCTCAGTGCTGATCATGGCATATAAGAGCAGTTTAATTTATAAAATTCTAACCCAGCAATTTTGGAGTCCAAATGTGAAATTTTGAGGAGCACTGAGAGAAGAACTATCTGTAAAAATATGTTAGTACTAAGTAGAAAAAGAAGGGGCAAAAAGAGGAACATGAGGTAATACTCAAGCCATTCTGCTTGAAGTTTACTGATTAAACATGTGATAAACCTAGAAATAATTATCTAGAATAATAATAAATAACCTAGAAAAAATTATCTCAAAAACTCCTCTTGTATCTCTTACACAGTTGGACAACAGATATTTGCTCGTGGCTATTCTCCTTGGGCAGTGGATTTCCTGTTTAGCTACAGTTTTGAATGCAATCTTGAGATTGGTAAAACCTTTCTAAAAAGTTGTATTTTCCAGAGTGGTCATTTTTCCTACCTTTCCTTCATTTATACACTCCATGGACTGACAGACTCTTGGACAGCTCATGTGCTTTCAATGGTTTTGGTATAACACCTCCTGCATTTTGAGTGTTTGGGGTTAAGATTTCGATATGCAGAGCAAGTAACCCACAAACAATACTAATGTACGTAATAAAAATGTAAAGAAAATACTTCAAATGCCTTGACATTTGTGGAGGTACAGAAAGACTCCATCATGGGTCTGATTCATTCTAGCAAAATTACCCCTTGTGCCAATTTCTGCCAATATAATAATTATTCTCTCCTGAGATGTTTTTTATTGGGTATTTTGCTAGTTTGAGGAACTGGGAAAGCCATTGGGTAAATTAGATTTGTACATGTGCTTCTAAAATCAAATTTTAGCTTTAAGGGGGAAAAAACCCCAAACAGCTACATGCTCTGTTTCCCTGATTTCTGGCTGTTTCAAGGGAAATCATGTGCTTGGAATATATTATTTCTTTATTTTTTTTTATTCTTAAGATTGCAGTCAGACCAGCCTGTAAGTTGCACTTGCTAGCTTTTCTTTACAAACCTTGGTTTATACAAACTGCTCATTTCTGAGGAAGTTGCTGAAGTAGCTTTTCCAGAAGTGCTACACTGACAGAAAAGAGCAGATCTCACATGGACAATGGGCAGAGAGCATCTTGAAAAAAATAAATGCCTTATTGAAATATTTTAAGAATGTTGTGCCTGCACAAGTGAAGCAAGGGAAAATGTGGCTTTTAGCTTTTGAAAACATCCTCAGATTTTACTGCAAGTGCCATTTTTCAATTTAATAGCTATGTGACATGCATTTGACACATCTCTCCTGCAATATAGAATGTCTTCCCATCTTTATTTTCTGGGAAATGTGTCTCTGCACTGGAGTCATATTTAAGACAGATGCGACAGAACCTGTATTTTTGTATAGTTTTGCACAAATAAGGATTAAAAAAAAAACTTCTTTAAATTCCTTCTGTTGAGCATCACTTGGTGTGAGCTATTCTCCTTAAGAATGAAAGAAGTTTCTTTTCCACAGGTGGAATTTAAAGCAGTCTTTCCTGCAGAGAGGGATTTGCACCCTTTGGAGGAAGCTCAGCAGCAGTGTCTGGGCTCAGCTTGGAGGAGAGGCCTTGAATCCACAGCAGTGGGTTTGAATTTGGCTGTTCCTGTGTGTGTTTCTAGATGCCAGTGTTATATTTGGCTAAGTTGCCTGCAGGTCTGAGGGCTTCCACTGCAGTGAATTGGCTTGTTCACCTTGAATTTCTCTTTCTTCCACTGCAGTGAATTGGCTTGTTCACCCTGAAATTCCCTGTTTCCACTGCAGTGAATTGGCACAGCACAGGGATAAATCTGTCACTGTACCTAAAGAAACAACAAGTGGCTGTTGGCTGCATGATCATTTCCAGTGCTGTAATCTTAATATTTTCCACACAGTAATGGTTTTTTCACAGGAGAAAAAGAGACATTCACAGAATGGTTTGGACTGAGAGGGATCTTAAAGTCCATCCCACCCCCAGCCACGGGCAGGGACACCTTCCCCTGTCCCAGGTTGCCCCAATGTCCAACCTGGACACTTCCAGGGATCCAGGGGCAGCCCCAGCTGCTCTGGGGAATCTGTGCCACGGCCTCACTATTCCAGAGAAATGGATGTACTCTCACTGAACAGTGGGAACAGCAGCTGAAGCTGAGGGGAATCCAGGCCAGCAGCAGGACTCAGCTGGGATGAGACCACCCCTGTCCTTGGAGGAAAATTCTGTATTTGTGTCTTAAGCTCAGCAAATTGTCATCTCATTAAATCTATCTTCTTCTTTAGGCTCTGTAGTCTCTATTTCAGATGTTGCTTTGCAATATCTGCTGGGTTAGACCAGGATCACAGAAATGTTAAGACTGGAAAAGACCTTTAGTGTCGTCCAGGCCAAACATCAGCCCAGCACCACCCTGTTCACACTAAACCATGTCCTCAGGTGCCTCATCCACTTGTGTTTTGAACAATTCCAACATCCTAGTGGTGAGATGGTTGAACACTCCTACCACTGCCCTGGGCATCCTGTTCCATTGCTTTACAACCATTTCCATGAAGAGATTTTCCCTAATATCTAATCTAACCCTAAGAACTCCCAATTTTCTTACAGCCAAGGCAACCAATGTAAAATATCTCCTCACACATCACTGGGTGGGATGAGACCAGACAGGTTTTAACAGGAGTTGGGGTAACACCATCTGTTAGAGAAGCTCCTGTATGGTATTGTTTATAGAGAGTGTTCATTGGGTATGTGCAGGATCTACTGAGTCTGTTCACTAATATTTTTTTGTGTGTTTGAAGTTCTTGAGATCTTTTATTTTTAGCGAGGAATGAATGTGATTGCAATTTTTTTTAATGGCCTTTAAAAAAGTTGAGTAAACAACATATGTAATTACTCTGTAGGGAAATATGGCTTAATTAAATCATGAAGTCATTCTATTAGCATATGCACCTGCTGCTTATGTGGTTCATTTCTTCCAGAAATAACCAAATTAATGAATAGAAATTGTTCTATAGTTCAGCTACCTGCAATGTGTGCTTCAGTGGTTTGTCTTGTCCTCCTGCAGGTGATTCATTGTTGGCTACTCACACTGCAGGATGGAGCTCTGGGAGAGGACACAGGTTTGTCTTTGCTCTGTAAAATCCCCCAAAGCCAAAACAGTTTTCACAGCCATTATCTGTGGGGGAACCTGCTCACCATGTGGGACACAAAGAATTTGCAGTTTCTTCATGCACTGTCCCATCACCAAAGAGAGCTTGTGGGAAGAGCTTGCAAATGCTTGGAAAAGTTGTGGTTGCTGTGTAGGACTGAGTTTTCTTATTATTTAGGGTATGGCATGTATTGTGATTAGCTTAATTATGTCTTAGGCAAAACACCCCTGGAAAATTGGAATGTGATGGAATCACAGAATATTCTGAGTTGGAAGGACCTGCAAGGATCACCAAGTCCAGCTCTTAAATGAATTATCCTTCCAGGGACTGAACCCACAGCCTTGGTGTAACCAATCCTGCTCTAAAATATGTCCCAGAATGAGCCCAGATTCACCTGAGAAAGAATTAGACATTGTAACATGATGGGATTTAATTCACATCACCTACTCTTGAATGCTTATTTTTTCCTTTGTAATTTTGAAGTGAATGCAAAATACACAGAAGGGAGGAGACAAGAGCAAATGGAGTTTTCCTTTCTTCCAAGCTGTGTAGGGCTGGGAGTATTTGCTTTAGCTGTGGCTCTGTATCCTCAGAAGAGCCTTAAATAAAGTGTAAGAGGTAGGGTCAGTATGAAGTGATACCTCTGCAGTGCTTATTTCCAGTTTCTGGCCAGCAGAGCTGTGGAGGTTCTGGTGCATTTAGAGCCCTGGGTTTAATAGCTGTCAATATTTCATCCTTCTCCAGTTAGGTGCACCAACTTTTCACAGAAGGTCCTGCTCTTTATTTATTTCTTTATCTTTGTTTTTTATACCAAGGTGCTTGGAGGATTGTAGAGAGTTTGACTCAGTTGTTTCCTACAGATTTCTACAAGAAAACAGAGACAAAGCCCAGCATGTGTGAGGTCCTGGTTCTGGTAAATACTGTTCATATAGTGTTTATTAGGTTTGTGCATTTTCTAGGGATTTTATTTTATATTTTCTAGGTTTGCCAAGCCACCAGTATTCCAAAGTCACCCTCAAAATTTACATTATCAATTTGCATTATTGCATTCCTTCTGTCACCTCTTCCATTTAGGAAATGGAGCTCTATGCTGTTGTGATTGCAGCAGTGACAGCCAGCAATGAAGAATAAATTGTTTACCTTCTGTGGGGGGTGCAGTGTAGGTGTGTAGCAGACATCATTGGGGAATCTATCTAATGTAAAAGTGACTCATATCCCAGCAGCCACCCCAGAAGGAGATTAATTCTTTATTCCTGGCCTTCAGTAAAGGCCACAGAACATATTAGCTCCCTAAACATTTCAGGCTGTCTTTAACACGTCCTTGGTTTGTAAAACCCTACACAGCTTTGCTGTGGATTCTTCAAATATTGGCTCTTTCCAAGTGTTCTGTTAAAACAACTGAAATTTTCTGATACACTGAGGATTTCCTTTTAATACTGGTCATAGGGACTGAGGCATTTCTGTGGATTCTCCTCTAGAATTTGCCTTTCAGCACAGCTCAGGCAAAACCACAGACCTGACCTTTTAATGAGTGTTCTGAATCCTGATTTTTTTCCCCTCTTTACCTGGAGTTTCAAAGTATGTGGAGTTGGAATGCTGGCATGGATTGTTTCTTTGCAGAGCATGGACTTTGCTGTTGGGGTTTGAGAAAATTCCAGAGTGTCTGGAGATGTCTGTAGCTTGTGCAGGATCGGTGGGAGATATTAAAAAGGCAATCTATGGGTTTGTGAATTGTGTATTCAAATCAATCAATTCCAAGATACTGCTTAAGCTCTCTGAAAAGCTATTCCAGGTTAGATTTTCTTCATGAGCAGCACACCAATTCCGCTCAAATACATGTTAGCTGATAAAAAATTCAATCTGCAAGGGAGGGGAGAACATTGAAAATGCCCTTCCATTAAAAATGGAAGACTTAAGTTTTGAGAAAGTTAAGAAATATATGCACTTTAGAAAACGAAGGTCCTAATTTTCCAGTGCATGTATTTAACACAACCTCATCTATTTACCAATCAATTTATTGTTGAGTGTTACAAAAGCCATATTAAATTACTTTAGTCACCCTTTACATGGCTCCATACTACAAAATGTGTGAGCACAATCTTCCTTTAGAGTTGTCATTGGACATTGCATAACCCTCCTCATCTGTTTTTCAGAGCCCTTTCTTTTCTGCTCCACATTTCTGTATGAGAGGAAGAAATCTGGAAGAGCTGCTGAAATTACTGGAATTGGTTTCTGCCTGCAGTGAAACCCTTATATTCCAGGTAACCTCTAAAGTCCAGAAGGAAATAGGACATTACCCTGTGTCTGATCCTTCTTCCCCTGTCCCTCTTCAGCACCTGAGCTATGTTGGAGAGATGAAGCCAAAACTTTCAGGAGAGGTGTTCTGCGGAGCAGGAGATGGCATTCCTTGGGGACTCCAACAAAACTGTCACATGTGCTGCCAAAATGGGATAGAGCCTCTGAAAATGTGTCTGAAACTTGTGTCAGCTCAGGCTGGACAAGAAGAAAAGGCAATGGGAAGGTGTGCCAATGAGATGATTGGGGGGAAACATTTTCTTATTCAGAATACTTCCTGCTAGCGCATGATTCAGATCTCCCCCATTACCTTGAGATGGACAAATAAATAGAGGAAAACCTTACTCCAAAAATGCTGTCCAAATGAAACTTTTTCTCGTTAGGTGGTCTCAGCCTATAGTTTAGGAAAATATAATGACTTCCCAGTGCCAGAGGGCAGGGATGGACGGGATATTGGGAATTAGGAATTGTTCCCTGGCAGGATGGGCAGGCCCTGGCACAGGGTGCCCAGAGCAGCTGTGGCTGCCCCTGGGTCCCTGGCAGTGCCCAAGGCCAGGCTGGACATTGGGGCTTGGAGCAGCCTGGGACAGTGCAAGGTGTCCCTGCCATGGCAGGGGTGGCACTGGATGGGATTTAAGATCTCTTCCAACCCAAACCATTGCAGAATTCTGTGGTATTTAACAACTGTGTTTGCTTTACACTGAGGACCCTCCAAGTCCAAGCTTTAGATGCACAAGCGAGTTAAATTATTCCCTTTTGAAAGGCTGAGGCATGTCATTGTTTCATTGTTCTGTGGCCTTAAGAAGGTCAATAAAGTTTCTAGAAAAAGGAGTGAAATAAAATTTATTATACAAATTTGTAGTATTCCAACACTGAAGAGGTATCATGAACAAAAATAATTGAGGCAGCAAAGAGGGACAAGGAGGAATCTGTTTAGTGGGAAGAAAATAACTACTAAACTTTTTAATAGTACACTTTACTCATCAGCAAAGTGCAGCTGAAGATGATGCCTTGCTGCTGAAGTGGAATATGTCAGAAAAAGCTCTAACTTGATTTGAAATACCTATGCACGAGCTTTCCTGAGCTTTGTGCTCCTTTGCACTGGCCCTGGTGCCCAGTCTGGTGTGTCTGATGGGACCTGGGTGATCCCAAACAGGTTTGTGCTGTGCTCTCTGCTTTTCCATGAGCTCCATCCCCATTTCCAGTGCTTCCCATTGTTGGGCAGCATGGATGAGCAGGTGTACGTGGGGTCTCCTTCCCCAGCTGACATCTCAGTGCTGGAGTTGTCACAGGTAGGGAATGTCAGCATTCAGCATCCTGCCTGCTGCTGACACCCCAGGGAAGGGCTGCTGATGGCCACGCTGACATTTACATGTTTGCTCACTGGCCAGGTCACTCATTTATCCAGAGGAAAAAGGGGAATTCTTTAAAGCTGCACGTCATGCTGCAGCTTACCATTTTCTTTCTTGCCTACAATTTTCTTTCTCGTCTGCAATTTTCTTTCTTGTCTACTATTTTTCACCAAAAGGGCTTTAATGGAAAGTTTCACAAACTGGGTCCCTCTTTTTGCTGTACCCTCCATACACCTGAACCCTTTCCTGGAGGATTCTGTCAGTCAGACATGGAAAATCTGCTTGGGTATCCTGAAATAGGGGGGGATTGCAGTCTAACCATGCAGAAATAAGGCATGAAGCCTAAACTTCCATTTGGGTCTTCTGAAATTTCCTCAGAGGGAAAGTCTGACTGAGCTTCAGCAGGTAGAGCATCCTGACTGTTGGGAAGATTGGGATGTAAGTGACCACCAGAAGTAAATTCCCTTCATTAGTTTTTGCAGGAGATTTAATGATTGTCTTGGGGTAGATGTCTAAACCTTACCTGGTACTGTTTGGTGACTTCAATCCACCTTGAAGCTCCCTGAAACTGAGATTAACTGAGATAACTGATTTAACTGAGATGTAACTGAGATTTAACTGAGATGACCTGTACATGAAGACTACACTGCAGAGAATGTTTGTCATGGACATATTTTATGAAAAATCCTTTTGACAAGGTTTTTTCTCCTGAGAAGCCTCAGAAGAAAAGGAAAATAATAATTATCTGCTGCTGTGGAATGCAACAGGTGCATCTTTGATTGGTCCATGTGAGTTGTTTCTACTTGATGACCAATCACAGGTCAAGCTGTGTAGGGACTCTGGTCAGTCACAAGATTTTTTTATCATTCCTTTCCTTTCTAGCCTTTTGATGAAATCCTGTCTTCTATTCTTTAGTATAGTTTTAATATAGCATTTTCTTTTAATATAATATATATAATAAAACAATAAGTCAGCCTTCTGAAACATGGAGTCAAGATTCTCATCTCTTCCCTCATCCTGAGACCCATGCGAACACAACCACAAATGTTCATTATTTTTTTATGAGGTTTTCAGGCTTTATAACCACGACAGCTTATAGAAATATTTTCTTTCAGGTCAGATAACTTGATGAATGCCTGGTGAAAGTGTTGCCTGTGATGGATATTCCAAAAGAAAACACAGGGACAAGTATGGGTGTTCTGAAAGAACATGGCAAGAGAAATGAGGTAAGAGATCATCACTTGTGATATGTGGTTATCATAAATGACTAAACAGCTCTGCACATGTTAAATTCTGTTAAATGTCTTCTGATGGTGTTACTGTGACCACACTGGAGATGACTGTGTGCTAAAGGGGGAGTGTTCAAGCAGACACTCAAATGGCAGAGATTGCTGTCCAGAGGGAGGAAGGAGGCATCCACTATGTAAACACTGGGCATCCACACAGGGAAAAGTCTCTCCCCATACCCTTGGCTTTGGCAGCTGGGATGCTCTGAGACAGTGCAAGGTGCCTGTGCCAAGGTGCTGAACCTACTGAATCAAGAAATGTATTCTGATTTGTGTGATGTTATGTCCTCTAAATGCACCTTCTCCTCCACCAGGAGGAGGCTGAATCATCAGCCTGGAGCCAAGAATTCACCCCCAAACACAGGGGATTTTGGTTATACTTGACATTTACTGCCTGTTGTGAGGGCTCTCTGGGCAGTCCTTGCCTTCAGCCTTTGGGTGCTCAGCAGATTTGCTTTTTTAAGGGTCCTTTGCTGCATTAGATTTTATTCTTTGTCATTATGAAATTGCAGCTTCAATCTGATATATTTTGAGTGGAACATTTATTCTTGTATTACAGACCAGTTTTACTAATGTATTTTCTGCCTCATTGTATGGCTAGTCCTCACCTGTGACTTTGGACATCTGGGGGCATAGAGCAATTCTGCACAGCCCCTTTCATCTGCAGCACACCTGAACAGTGTGAAAATGTGTTCTTCTTCTCCAGCCCCTACTTCTTGTTTCATTTCACTCTGTAAAAAACAGGGGAAGAGCAGCTTTTCCCTCTCTTTGCTTAAGAAAGCTGCCCAAGGCAAGGCTTTAGTGCTGAAACTGGCCTGACTGATATTCAGGTTTATAATTTTTGCAAGAATAAATTGTTACCATGCTCCTAATGGCATTAATTAGAGCTGTGCAATGCTGAAATTTTTGCTTTCTTTTTCCTCTCTGTGCTCTGGAAGTTACAGTAGAAGGAACTTGTTTGTTAGTTCCTGCTTGGTTGTGATGGTACTTTCTCTCCAAAGCAGAGATCGGATGCTTTGTCCTGGTATTTTCATCCCCTTGTGTGCATATCTCAGGTTTGGGGTGTGCTGAACTAAAAGCTGGGAGCCAGGCAGTTTCTGTCAGTGCTGTGACAGGTTTCATAACCCTGGGGACAAACTTGGCTGTGAGTTCTTCTTTTCAAACCACACATCTCTATTAATTTGCCATGCAGGAAGCAGGGGGTATTTTATAGTCATTTATAGACTGAATTTCCCCATGCTGGAGACTGCTTTGTGGAATTTGCTGTTAAACTGCCTGCAATAGAAGGCCACTGCTGCTATTTTGGAAAGCTTTAAACTCCAGCCCACAGAGTTACAAAAGTGCAGGTTTCCCTGTGGCTCTGTCAGCCTCTCATCCAAAGAGGGAGCCCAGCACATCTTGCCCCAGTGCCACTGGAAGTGAAAAGCAGTGTACAAGCAGTAAAAGCAGCAGGATGTTACTCCTGGAGCAGAGATCCAAGCTCACCTCTGGTAATTGGTTTAAGTTCCTTCCAGTTATTTCAGCTGAGCAAGAGGCTGCAGGGAAGTGTGTTCTCTGCATGCAGAGAACTTCAAAACCTGCAATGAGGCTGAGCATTACATCTTAGTTCAGATCATTCACCCAACCTGCTCACCTTTTTCACTCTAGCATAAGTATCTCAAGCCTTCTGTCAATATTAGGTGACTGTACAGAATATGCTGTCAGATTTTCCCTCACTGTAGATATTCAAGGATCCCAGACATAGCTGGAATTATTTGAAGTTAACAGATAATGATGATTCACCCATTAAGCCTGCATTCCTCTGAAGTTAATTCACAGAAAAAAAAATATTCTTTCTCTTTGAAAAAGGAGAGCTCTGCTAGTGATATATGGCACATTGACTTTGCAGGTGTGTAGAGGCAGTGTTATCCTTTATTGAGGTAAATGTTGGACTAGGGATACGTTTCTTCTCGGTGCTGGGAATCCCTGATTTGTTTTATGGGCTGGGATGTCCTTGCATACCAAGTGCTCTCCAGGGGTGACGTGCTCTGTGTGACAATGCTGTGAAACTGCTTCCCACTCCTGGTCTTGGCTCTGCTTGCCTTGCTGCCTGTGTGAGGGAGGTGATTTGTCCCAGGGCTGTGTTGGGAAGCACAAGTGACAGGAGATAAAGCCCTGCCCAGCCCGAGTGTCACTTCCAGCCCAGGGACAGTCTGTCAGGCACGGGCTCCTGCCTGGAGCTGGAGCTGGAGCTGGGTGTGCCCTGCAGCTCCCAGCACTGAGGGCTGCACCCTCTGTGCCCCCTGGCAGCTGGGAAAGCCCTGCAGCAGCACACACACTGCTGGGGGCAGTGAAGGATGGGCTTACACCAAGGCTACAGCTCAGTCAGACTTTGGAGAGTTTCACCAGGGTGATTCTTCCCTCTACTGTTATCCAGCATCATCCATTGATGGGTGCAGTGTCAGGGATGTGTTTCTGCAGGTGCCTGCACAGCCTCTGCTGCTGCTTTCTTTCTTTCTTTCTTTCTTTCTTTCTTTCTTTCTTTCTTTCTTTCTTTCTCTTTCTTTCTTTCTTTCTTTCTTTCTTTCTTTCTTTCTTTCTTTCTTTCTTTCTTTCTTTCTTTCTTTCTTTCTTTCTTCCTTCCTTCCTTCCTTCCTTCCTTCCTTCCTTCCTTTCTTCCTTCCTTCCTCCCTCCCTCCCTCCCTCCCTCCCTCCCTCTCTTCCTCCCTTCCTCTCTTTCTCCCTTCCTTCCTCTCTTCCTTCCTTCCTCTCTTTCTCCCTTCCTTCCTCTCTTCCTTCCTTCCTTCCTCTCTTTCTTTCTCTCTCTTTCTCTCTCTCTTTCTCTCTCTTGTTCTCTTTCTCCCTCTCTCTTTTTCTCTCTTTCTTTTTCCCTCTCACTCTTTCTTGTCTGTCTGTCTTTCCTGGGTTTTCTGGCCATAAGAGTTTTTTGGAAGCAATCAATTATTTGATTATTTGCATTTCTCAGAGCATCTGTTGGACAGGTTTTCTTCCATCCCCAGTTCTGGTATCTCAGCTGAATGTTGCTGTGTAAACAGGCCTGTTTTGAAGGCAAATACAGAAACTGGTTTGGTTCCAGTTGGAAAAAATCCTCAGTGATGCCTTGGCTGGGGCATGTGGAGCCCTCTGATTACATTGGAGGGGTGTTTAAAGATGATGCTGATTTTCCTGCTGTCTGCTGGGTGGGTTCTTTGGGGGGCTGTGATCTGGAGGGTTCCATGGGGGAAAAGAGAAAGGCAGAAGTGCCTTTCCTTCTTTGCATGGAGATCTTTGCTTCAGAGAGACACAAACACCTATGGGGTCACCTGCCCACTGTCCCTGGGGGAGAAAACTTGAAGCTCTTGAATAATCTAAAAATAATTGGACCCAATGGCTTTAATCGCAGAGGATCTCTTCAAGGGGTGAAACAATCCCAGATCCATCAGGAAATGTATCTGAAATCTTCACTGGGCTGAAGGGGAGCCAGTAAACATTGCTGGTCTGGTGATTGACAAAAGAGGAGGGAATGGCTGAGCAGGAGAAAAATTCCTGCCCTAAATAAACTATTTTTTGAGCAGCTCCAAGATAATTAACCTCTGACAGGTGGTCAATAAGAGGCAGCATAGTTTTGTCAGAATTAAATTCAGATTAAATCACAGCAATCAGATTTTTTCAGTGCTAATGCCAGAAGTCTTCTTAGAGGAAAGCAAAGAGAGTTCTAAGCTTCAGTTCCAGCAGAGAGGAAGCTTTTGGCAGCTCTGCTTTTGGCATTCCCATAAGGAGAATAGATAAATTAATATAAGCTGTCTGTGGCTCTCTTCTAAAATGCAAGGCCTCTCCATAATCCTGATTCCTTCAAGGCCTGGTCTTGGGACACTTCCTTGAATGCTGAAGTAGCTAACAAGGTACACACTTGCAGATAATACTGGTTTAAAGGGGATACAAGATTAAAATTCTTGGTTTTAGCAGAAAAGACAGGGTTAAAAAGGAAGGTGGCAAGTTTGAAAAGCCATCTGGCTGTAAATGAGAGTGGGATTCTGGGTGAAGTTAAGCTCTTACCCTGGGTGGGAGCAATCATCTGCTCAGAGCCAGGCCAGGGGAAACCCAAGTCCTTTCCATCCTCAGTGCCCACAGCACATCAGATTACTGCTCTAGGGTTTCAAACACACCAAATGGGATGTAGGCTGGACATGGGGAAGAATCTGTGAGTGGCAAGGAGGGGTGTCACACTGGAGCTTGCAAGGTAATTGGGGAGGTCTTCATTACTCACTGAGAAGAAAAGTTCCAGCAGAATTTTTAGCAAGAGGAGAGACAACATCCCCCAGGAGTCCTTTTGATTGAGGTCAGCCAGGTTTCAGAGCAGGGAAAGAGGTCAGGTGGCTTTTCAGCTCCAGTTCCATCCCTTTCACATGCAGGGACACTAATTTCCAGCTGCATTTTGTGTACAGGGAAATAGCTTCTTCCAAACTCCATGTGATTGTGCCCTTTTGCCTCTCTTTTGTAAAAGGATAAATGTGGCTGTTAAAGTGAACATTTTTGTTTCATTTTTTTTTATACTGCCAGATGCAGTGTTCTTTTTTTTCTCTTTTATGCTCTTTGAGAAGTATTTTGCGGTTTTTTTTGATGGTCTATTAAAATTTCTTAGTGTTCCTAAAAGCTGTGGGTTGTTTTAATCATTTTTCTTGGTTGCTTTATCTGTGAAAGTTTTCTTCTTCTCTGTTTACCTTATTTTTTTTTCCCTGTATCAACTTCTCTGTTCTTTTAGTGGCTGTGCATAGTGTTTTCACCTCCATGGGATTTCAGAAGAGAGAGGCAGTACATGATATAGCTGAGCCATTTTCCTCCATCTTAACTTTTCAGAGAGGAAAGCCAGTACATGATGCAGTTGAGGCATTTCCTCCATCTCTTTGTGACATGATGACTTCTCTTTCTTCATCTCCTTTTCCCTCATGAACTACTTTTTAAAGATACCTTCTTTGATATATCTTAAAATTATTTTTAAATCAGTGATGATCATCATTAACTAAAGATCTTGGCCCTCTTGGCTTGCCCAAGCTTTTCCTACACTTGAGTTGCAGTGGGGTTTCTGTGCTAAAGAACAAACACTGTGGAAATTTCTGGTGTGCTGATCAGGAAATGTGACAGATCCTTCCCACTAAGAGTATTATTGTTCAAACCAGACCAGAATGGCAAGAACCAGGCCTTGGTGAGCACCAGCCATGAAAGCAGATGTTCAGACAAGCTGCCAAGTGGGTACAAAATGCTGCTCACACACACATGCACTCTGAAATACTGTAAATATTATCCCAGAGAAAATGATGACAGATTTACATCTGCACAGCCTCACACTGCTCCTGTAATGCTTTAATAACAAAAGACTGCAGTGCCCACGGTTTCCTTCCCACTGGAAATGGAGCAGACTGCAGCATATGCTGGCACTGATAAGAATTAAAAGTAGGCTGACGTTCATTATTAACATTTCATTCACAATTTAAGTATTAAACACAAGAAATTTCCTATTGTTTCTCTGGGAAAGCTAACTGCTTTCTGGGGCTAATGGCAGGAAAATCAGCTTTTTTGTGCTGCTGGGCCCTCCCAGGGCCTCCAGGCCCTCTGTGGCTTCTGGACTACCCTGCTGTGGGTTTCAGAGCAACTCAAACATCCTTATTTCACCAGAAATTAAAATGCTAACAGTGGTGGCTAGGCCAAAGATACAACGTCCTGCTTTTTAGACAAGTTTCAGATACTCCTGGGGCATATGAAAGATTTTGTTGCTGGGTTTGATCTGTGTGTGGGTTCTGTGTTTCACCTCTGTGGGTCTCATCACACGAGTGAGAGGCTGCAGGGACAGACAGGATTTGGGTTATTTGGCTTGGAGTCCACAGACTATTGGTGTGCTGAGCTGAAATTGGGGGGTTTGGTAGTGAAACAACAGCACAGTCTGAAGGCACACAGTTTCTGTGTAGATAAATGAAGGAAAGCCTCCTGATTCCGTGCATGGCTCAGCCATCACACCAAAGATTTGTCATTTTAGTTCTCTGAAATCAGAGAATTTGGACAAGCAGGATTCTGCTGATAGCCAGTGATAGTGGAATAGCTAGTGCATCAGCTAGTGCATCCCACACCAAAAATCAGTGTGGGATCATTAGCAAAATGCTCATTCACAATCAGTCAAAAAAAGGAAAAGAAAGCACAGCCTGGTTTTGCATTGCCACAAGAACGTACTCTGAGGGTCTGTAAAGAGTGGTTTCAGTTTCCAGCACTGCTTGCCTCCTTTGGAGATCAGGGTGAGCTGTAGCAGGGAAATAAATGTTTGTGTTGGGATTGCTTTCAGGGCAAGCCTTCAGTGCTCAAATACTTTGTTTAGCACAACAAGTCATTCACTCACCCCTGCATTCATTCAGTCATTCATTCATGCTTTTCTGAAAGGGCTTTGCTGTTCTGTATGTACTGTGAGATCCCTTGGCTCACTTTCCAATTTAGGAAGGGCTCTCACAGAGGTTTCAATGACAGCAAACACCACAAACTGCTCCTGCTGCTGCCCTACCTGCAGGTTTTGGGGCAGTCAAGGACAGAAGCAGCTGAAGTTTTATTCACAATGGACAAAACCCTAAAAATGTTTTCCACATCCTCAGCAAATGACAACTGTGTTGTGTTTTAGATGCCATTTTGTGTTCTAATCAAAGAAAGGAGGGTATTTCTGGCATTTTCACTATCAGCACCTCATTTGACTGGTTTTTTTTTCCCCCTCTATACTCAGCTAAAAAACTGTTGAGCTTTATTATTCTTAAAGAATATTAGGTCCTGCGGCCCAGACTTGCATGGGATATTTATATATGTGGCTTGGATGGCTGCCTATAATCCATATACTTCAAAGTGAATTTCCCAGAACTGGAGACAGTCTATGGCCTGCAGCATTATGGAAATTTCCTTTTTTTCCTTGCGTATGAAGGGAGCTTTTAGAGCCAGCATTACTCCCATGGGCTCTTTGCCTGTGCCTCTATAAAGAGGATGTTTCCTTGGGCAGTTCTGGAGGTCTCTTCTCACCTCTCTTGGACTGAGAAGCCAGGAGAAGTGTTACCTCTGGTAGTTTGTGTCAGAGGAGCCCAAGAGATTGTCTGGGTTGGAGCTGGGAGAGCTTCTGTGGCCTGTCAGGTCAGGGGAGCTCACAGAGGTTTTTCTGCACTTCATGGCTCTGCTGTCTGAATGTTCAGAGACACAGGAGAAGTGAAAAAGTGCATTTCCAACCCCCTGATAGCCACCTAAATGTATATCACATGTACTAGTGTATGTATAAAACATACTCTAGTATAATATAAGCTATTAAAATATACACTAGTAAAATATGCACTATGTATAAAACTTACACTAGTATAATATAAACTATTAAAATATACACTAGTAAAATATGCACTATGTATAAAACATACACTCTACTAACAGCTGCTGCAGCAAGAGACAAAGAGCTTTAGAAAATCACCATTAATGAGTTCTTGGTGCCTGGTTTTGCGTTTGGTGTGTGGAATAGAGCCCTGAATGAATCAGAGATCGATTCCATTTGCTCTGATTTAGTTAAATATATCAGGCTGAGCTATAAATACTGCCTGTGAATTCCCCCAGTAGCATTATTTCTCTCTTTGTTTACCAATTGCTGTGAGTATCCTGTTAAAGATTAGTCACTGCAATGGGGGCTCTAATCAAGGTACCAGGCTCCTAATTGGGTGTGCTGGCTGTCACACAGTGCACTCATTAACACTCCTGTGCATCCTGGCTTCATCTTGGAGCACTTTAACAGGACAAATGGAGAATCCTTCTCCAGATAAACCCCAGCCAGGGACTTTGGACACTTGTCTGAGAGCAGAAATCCAATGTTTAAATCCTTGCTGCACAGCCTTGAGAGGGCCTTTGGAACAGGGCTTTCTTCATCACCCACATGTCATTAGTCCTATGGAGTTCCCATGTTCATCTGGCCTTTCCAAATTTTATTGCTGCTATTAAAATTCAAGAAATGGAAATAAATCAAGGCTTGGGGAGGATTGACTAATCTGCTCTTTTTTATGTGTTTTTTTTTTTTAATGTTAACTTGGAATTCTTACCTCCAGGTGGACTTTAAAAATTATTCATTCACATGGCAGGAGTTTGAGGGGATTCAAAGCACCTGCTTTCACATCACTTAAGGGGGGAATATTCTATCAGCCCAAGTTCATTGAAAACTTGCTGGAGGTTCATCTGGAAGGTTCATGAACCTTTGCTGCTCTGCCTTGGTTTTCAGTCCCAGCAGATTCTTGAATGCACTTGCAGCAGGTAAAAGAATGCCCTGGTGTATTATCAGTATTAATTAACTTCCTCTGTAAACAAAAAAAAATGCTTGTAGGTGATCTCTAAATAGTCCAGCAGAGAATATTCATTAGGTGAAAAAACAGGAACCTAAAACTTGTGTTTGGAAGGCTTAAACACTTAGAGATATTTGCATAAAGCCCTTACACAAATCCTATCCTGCAGAGCGTTATTCTCACACTATTCCAGTTACAAATTCCATGTTGGATTTATTTAAGGCATTATCTGCACCATCAGAGGGAATGGAGGTGACAGCAGATACACAGGGGGAGCAAAGTGTGGGGGGCTAAGGTTGGGGACAGGGGACAGAGAACATAGAACAGGGACAGGGCTCAGGGGACAGGGAACAAGGCTCAGGGAACGGGGACAGGGGACAGGGCTCAAGGAACAGGAACCGGGAAGAGGGACAGGGCTCAGGGAACAGGGAACAGGAACCAGGGACAAGAGACAGGAACAGGGAATAGGGACAAGGGACAGGGCTGAGGGAACAGGGACAGGGGACAGGGCTGAGGGGACAGGGACAGGGCTCAGAGAGCAGGGACAGGACTCAGGTAGCAGAAACAGGGAGTAAGAACAGGGAGAGGGCTCAGGGAACAGGGACAAAGGACAGGGCTCAGGGAATAGGGACAGGGCTCAGGGAACAGGGACAAGGAAGAGGGACAGGGCTCAGGGGACAGGGAGCAGGGACAAGGGAGCAGGCTTAGGGCTCAGAGAACAGGGACAAGGGGCAGGGACAAGGGACAGGGCTCAGGGACAGGGCTGAGGGAACAGGGCTCAGGGGACAGAGAACAGGGACAAGGGACAGGGCTCAGGTAACAGGGCTCAGAGAACAGGGTTCAGGGAACAGCCCTGCAGCTGAGCAGCACAGCTGGCCTGGCTCACCCCCTGCCACCACCTCTGTGCCCAACTTCAGAACCCAAACAGGACAGAAATTTGGGCCCACTGAGAGTAAAAGGCCAGTCAGGCCATGAACAGCACCCCAGTGTTCTGGTGTGAGCTGCAAGCAGTATCAGCAGAAGGCAGTAGAAGAAAAGGAGTCAGAAAGCCATAATGTGTGACAGAAACCATAGCCATGACTGTCTTTTGTTCAGGTGTTATATCTGCCTGTAAACAATGGATTGCAGGCTTCTTTGTACAGAAAATTACCTTTTCTGCCTGAATAACTTGGGAAAAGATAATGCTCTCTCTGCTGCCCTTGATCTGTCCTTGTATCTTGTAGTTCTCACTTGCTGGAGGAGCTGGACCAGACTGGGAGCATTTTCTCAAGAAGCTGTCAGGAGGCTGAAGCTGGGCTCAGTCAGGGAAAGGGAGCACTGTAATTTACATTCTTTGATGAAGGTATTGCACAAAATAATATTCACCCTGATTCTTCATGTACAACTGTCAAAGCTGCTTGATTTTGGTGTTTTGAATCTCTGAAATGGTTTTGTTCTTCTAATCCAGAAATGGTAACACTGCAATTTAAAGGAGGACTGCAACTTTCCTGTATAAAAAAAGACAAACCTTTGTTTCAAAGAAGGCTTGTATCTCTAATGTGTATCAAGAGATAAATGCTGATCACTTTTATAAATGTCAAAATACATTCATTCAAGTCATTGTCAAATTCTAGTTTCACTCGTAAAAGAATTTCTGAAGGAATTATTTGGATTATTTCTTGATCACAGCAAAATGATATTTTTTTAAAGAGGTTTTATCAAATAGCAATCTTTTTAAAATTTTTAATAAAGGTTTCTTTGCAGATGCTGAGTGCAGCAAATTACAATGGATGAGGGATTGGTTCCTGAGTCAGGAGCTGGGTTAGCTCTGTGCTGTGGAAGGGAAGAAGCCTCTGGAGCAAACTGTCCCTGTCCAGGCTGCACTGAATTCCACCCTGGCTGTCCCCTGCTGGTTCCAAGGTAATAATAATTATTATTTCAAGAGTTTCAGCTCAGTGTCTGTAACATTGGAAGGTGCATGTTGGATTTTCCACTGTTCTTACAGCAGAGTGCCAAGAGCCCTCTCTGCCTGCACAACTGGAGAACTGTGCAGGGCAGGAGGAGTTCAACCACCCTCATTCCTGCCTATACCATCCTCTGGGAGTGATCTAAGTTTTATTTCACTTACTTTTATTTTACTCTGATTTGCCCAGGGGTTGTGGAGAGATTACAGAATCAGCTGGGGTTGGAAGGGATCTCTGGAGAACATCCAGTACAAACCCCCTGCCAAGGCAGGGTCACCTGGAGCAGGTGGCACAGGAATGTGTCCAGGTGGATTTGGGTTGTCCCCACAGAGGGACACTCCAGGACCTCCCTGGGCAGCTGTTACAGGGCTCTGCCACCCTCAACATAAAGAAGTTTTTCCTCATGAGGAAAGCTTGGAAAAGTTGAGGTGGAACTCTTTTGTTTTGGATATTGCTCCTTGTCCTGTCTCAGGGGACCATTGAATAGAGTCTGGGATTGTCTTCTTGGGACCAAAAGGACAGGTTGTTAAAATAGCCTCTAGCAGGGACAGGGACACTGAACTGCTGGCTCTGGACAGGACCCAATGGGCCCTGGCTGTGCCAGCCATGGGGTGGCCACAGGCCAGGGCAGGGCCTGTCCCCTGGGCTGGCCCTGCTGAGGAACCCCAGGGCTGTGTCCGGTGCTGGGCCCTCCTGGCCAGAGAGCCCTGGAGGGGCTGGAGCGTGTCCAGGGCAGGGAATGGAGCCCCAGGAGGGGCTGAGGGAGCTGGCAAGGGGCTCAGCCTGGAGCAAAGGAGGCTCAGGGGGGCCCTTGTGGCTCTGCACAACTCCCTGCCAGGAGGGGACAGCCAGGGGGGGTCGGGCTGTGCTGCCAGGGAACAGGGACAGGACAAGGGGAAAGGGCCTCAGGCTGGGCCAGGGGAGGCTCAGGGTGGATATTAGGAAATATTTCCTCAGCAAATGAGTAACCAGGTGAGAGTCCCTATCCCTGGAAGTACTCAAAATATGTGTGGATGTGGCATTTGGGGACATTTTTAATGGTGAACATGACGGTGGTACTTGGTTGATGGTTGCAGTGTAGGATCTTAGAGGAGTTTTCCAGCCATAAAGATTCTGTGAGTCCATAAATTAATTGAGGGTGGAGGGCTGTGGTGTTGTGCTCACACCTTGAGTGGCAGGGACATATCCATTACCCTGAGAAACAAAAGCTCTCCAGAAAGAGTTCCTTAGTCAGAATCTGTGTGACAACTGCTGATGGCACTATACAAGTTGCTTTAATGTCATTGTTGCTTCCTGAACTTGGTGGGACATTTGTTTTTGGAGAGTGCTGTCAGGTTTGAGGGAGGCTCAGCCCTGTCAGTGTGAAGCTCTGGCTCCTCACAGCTCTCACACACAAAGCCAAGTGGGCACACTGACTCTGAAACAAAAGCATTGGTGTCTGCACATCCCTTTTTGCATGTGGCGGTGCTGGAAACAAATCCAGAGGCATTTTTCAACAGTTTGGCCCATAAACCTCTCAGTTTGTGCAAACCACAGGGGATGGTGAGAGAGTCTAGATTAATTTTGAAGACTTGGCATATGAGATTCAGCTTGCATAAATTTGAAGGTAATGTGTGCTTGCAACAACAATACAAACCTCTCATGCTGCTGAGCTTTAAACTTTCCCCTTCCTCTGAGAAAAAGAAATTCTCGTTGTTGCTGGTAAAGCCAGCAAAGTGAAAATCTCTCCAGATCACATCAACAGTAGGAAAAAGCAAAAATTACATCTTCAACTCATTAGGGAATGGAAAGCAATGCAGAGAAAGTTAAGATTTTATTGTCAGTGACAGTCATGAGCCTTTGTTTGGAACGTGAGTTATTTCACACTAAAAAAAATACAGAAATAATTCTGCAAAGATGCAGAGGACAGCAAGGCTAATGCCATGGTTTTGGATCACTCCTTTGCAAGATCTATCTTAAATGGGAAGAAACAAAGAAAAAAAACCAGCCCGGATTCCAGGAATCTGTCATAATTCAGTGGAATTGATGGCAGGCAAAGAAAGTGAAATGGAAGGAATATTTCATTAGGGCACACACAGCCAACCTGTGAAGCTGGAAGCCAGTCAGAGGGAGAGCTGAACATCACAGCTAAGTGTGGCTGCTGGTTTTTGGCTAAGGCTGGTGTGGTTTTTGTGCCCAGCACTGATAGGCACAGTCATGTCTGTATAGAGGGGATCAAATTGAGCATAGCTGGATGCAGGATGGAGTAGAATGAATTGAAGATAAGGTACTTGCCACAGAAAGAAGGGGAAAACTCCACAAATTGTTGTTACCACTTAATCATTACAACAGCTCTCCACTTTTATCCTGTTGTCACTTTTTTTACATCTCCATCCCCCAAAAAGGAGTTTGTTTCTCAGAGAACCTCCCTATGTGTCATGTGGTTCCAAGTGTCTTCCCCTCTCAAAAATGCAGGTATTCGTTGAGCTGTTAGGAAACAATGACTGAGACAGTGTCATATTCATGGGGCTGCTTATTTTGTTTAACTTTACAAATATCTAAGGGCAAAGAGCAAAAACTATCTTTCTGAATGTGTTTACGGAGGATGGGCTTTTGCTCCCATAGGATTTATGTGCTAGTTGGACTTTGCTGTTACTGTTTTCCTAATTGGAGCAGATTGGCTTTTGTACCTTCCTAAGGAACATTTCTTTCAGTTCATATGGGGAGATGATTTTTCCTTAATTCACCTTGCTTCCTATTTCCAGAGCAGCTGGGAATAAAGAGCAGTTGAATTCATTAGAAACCTTCACACTGACTCTGGATCACGCATCAAGAGTAAACCCAAACACAGAGAGGTGAACCCAGCCTTTCTTCCCAAAATCCCAGGTGCTAATAGAATAAAATATTCCACTGAACCAGGGTTGGTGAACCACCTCTAACACTGATGGGTGATCAAGGGCAAGGAGGAGTGTTTGTACTGGGGAAAACTGGACATTGTGCAGCTTAATTAAGCCAGAATTAGAGTTCTTATTTTGCAGTAATGAATTGTTATGCAAATCCTGAAAGTCATCTCCTCATGTTGTGATTTCTCCTAAATTTCTCCCACTAAAGCCATGGCAGAAGGAAACATTTCCACAAAAACTTGCTGCTTGACCCCTAGGTCTCTGTATGCTGTCCTGAGTAACTTTAATTCACTAAAAAAATCAAACATAGCAAAATGTGTAAATAAATAATACTGCTGTATTTTCATTGAGTGGGAATAATTAGGGAATATTCCCAATAAGCAGGGAATTACAGAGTCCATGAGGTTGGGAAGGACAAATCCAGCTCCTCCTGCACTGCCAAAGCCCCCACAAAATCAGGTACCCAAGTGCCACCTGTACAAGTCTTTAAAATCCCCCCAAGGACAGAGATTTCTCCACTGCAGCCTGTTCTAGTGATGGACAAACCTCTGGAGAAGGAGTTTTTCCTAACAGCCAAGAGGAATCATCATAGGATATAACAGAAGGATGTGGAGGGGAAAAAAAGGCAAAGGATTCTGTGGACCTTTATTCTAGATAACATTGTGGATTAATAACTATCCTAAATTGTCCTTTAACTTGGGACTACAAAACTGAACATACAGAGAATAAATATTTCAAGGAGAGCAATGGGAAATAGAACTCAACTGATCTTGTGGCTGCACATGGAAACATGGAAAATAACATGAAACAAAGTGAAGCAGTTTAGTTTTCAGTACAACCCATTAAAATATTTCTGTATTTCCTTGGAGTTTAAATTTTACTGAGCCATAATTACCGAGTAAATGCATATTTAAAATTCATTCAGTTCAGGGCAAGCTTTGGCTAACTTTTTAAGCTTGAGATAAAGTGAGCATCTGAGCGCTTACAGCAGTGCAAAGAAATTCATCATTTTGTTTGACTAAATGTCAATTCTTTTTATAGGATTGTAATGGTTTTAAATTGAAGTCACAAAATTACAAGAGAGTGATTAAAAGATTTGCTGTCATCAGACCAAAATTTAGAGAAATACTTTAAACTGAGGGATATATTTTCAGGTCAATGAACAGGGTAATGGTTGAACACTTTTCCATTCAAGTACAATTAGCATTTATGAATTATTAATTGAATCAATCCATTTGTTGTACATTAATTTGAAGAACTATGTGGAAACACATGTAATTCCTACTTCACATGATGTGAGGTCCACTGAGAAGTGGGCACTTGTCTGGGAAGATACTTCAGAAAGGAATGAAGCCCATGGAAAATGCTCTAGTTCAACCCCAAAATCCGAGAAACGGAGGAGCTGCAGGAGGAGCCTGGTGAGTGCATGTCCCATCAAATAACACTAAATCTTTCTTTATCCCATTTTTCCCCTCCAGCAGAGCAATTCTGGCCTCAGGCCTCGTAGCTTGTGGGATTTCTGTTTGTACTGGGGAAAACTGGACACTCTGCAGCTTAATTAAGCCAGAATTAGAGTTCTTGTTTTGTAATAATCAATTGTCGTAAAAATACGGAAAGTCATCTCCTTATGTTGTGATTTCTCCTAAATTTCTCCCACTAAAGCCATGGCAGAAGGAAACATTCTCATGGCCAAGGTCATTGAAGGAGGAATGAGGCAGCACCTAAAGTGGGGTGATGGCAGCAACCACTGCACATTCACATGCTCTGGATGTCCTTCAGAGAGCTGGAGCACAGCTTTTTCATACAGAAATACCCAGGTAGCTATTTCCATTTTTTTTTCGGTCTTTTATTTGGAATAGAGCATCCATGTCTCATTTGCTTTGGTAGAAAATGGTTTGGTGTCTTCTGTGTCACTCCAGGGAGTAGCAAACCCTCCCTCCATCCCCCTGTGGCCAAAAGGGGAGAGGGAATGGGCCCCAGGAGTCCAGGAAGAGAGGGAGGGAGGGATCTCTGTATGTTGGGGCAGGCACATCAGCATCTTCTCCAGGCTGACATCAGGGATTCCTGCTCCTGCACCGAGCTACCAGCCTGTTTCTATGGTGATCTCCAAGACACTGATGGATTTGCTGTGCTTATGTAACAAACTCCAAAAAACCTCAACATAACCACTGGGCTCTTTGTCAGTGGTTTGGTGTGTAGCCTGGATGTGAGGACAGACCATGGGTGGGTGTTTGAAAACAGAAGCAGAGGAGGGCCATGGGTCTGAGGTCAGCTTCCCCCTCATCTGGGTACTGCTGACCAGCTGTGATGCGTCCTGCTGAAGGCTTTGCTGCTGGAGATCTTTGGGAGAGCACCAGCCACGCACATTTGCTCTCAGGGATGTGAGGCACTAAGTGCATGATCCCCAGGTGCTCCATTTCACCTGGCTGATTCCCCTTTTGCTTTCTGGATGCATAGAACTGCACCCTAATCGAAGTGATTACACCTGTTGTTCTCCCGATGTCAAAGTTTACCTTTTTTCCCCTTCCCTTTCCCATTTCTTTGTGGCTCAGGCTGTATTTGGGGCAGGTCCTTTTTTTAACCCACGCTCTGCTTTCCCCGCCTCCCTCCTTGCACACACACACACCATCTGCCATTCCTGGGTTTATTTGGTTCCATGGAAATGTCATCTCTCTCTCAGAGCAGATGGATTCAGGTGGCTCCTGCCTGAGTTAAATGCCAGAGAGGGGGGTGTGGCAGTGTCCTGGCATGTGGCAATCCATGCCACACACACCAGGGCTACCAAAGAGGACACTTTGCAATGTCCCCTTGTCTCCTGTTGGCAAAGAGCAGTGACAGAGGAAAGGCTCAGAGAATCCAAACCATCAGTAGCTGGGTTGGTGATCTAAACTGCAGGCTAAATACTTGGATGTTTGGCTGTCTTGGAGGTCCTTTGCCTCCAAAATGCTTGCTTGCTCTGCGTGTTGCCCTGAGAATCTCTATCAGAAATATTTCTAATATCTATTACACATATTTTAAAAACAGGTATTATTAAAATATGAATTAATCAGTGTTGTCATGGCACGTACTTGCCACACTAGATGAGCAGTGTGGCACATTACTGGCACATTAGGACATTCCACCATGGATCTACTGCTCTCAAGCTGTTGGCAAATGCTCATAAATTCCCTAAATGCTTTGAAATGAAAATGAAGCAAGATCTTTGTGGAAATACAGATCGACAGACAGGACATAGATACACCTCCCAAGGTCTCCATGAATGTGCTGTTTGATTGGATTGTTTAGATGCCCAACAGCTGTACTAAATCCAGCTGCTCTCATGTCCTTGCTTCCTTAGCAGGTGCTTTATTCAGAATAGGAATTGTTTTTCTGCTCTTTCTTCCTTGTGTGTGAGTTAAATGTACTTTAGTGCCCTTCCCCCAAAGCTCAAGGCCCCTGGTTCCAGCAGCACTGTGTGGCTGCCATGATGTGCCATCAGGATTTAGTGGTTTTTAACTACCCAGTTTTGTACATTTAAAAGAAGAATCTTTTCCCTATTGTCCCATCCAGCGTGGCCTTGGGCACTGCCAGGGATCCAGGGGCAGCCACAGCTTCTCTGGGCACCCTAACCCCCTGCTCCCAGGGAACAATTCCTTCTTAATGTCCAGTTCCAAACTTTCCCTCTTTCAGTTTAAAGCCAAAATATGCTGTGCCTCTGATCCAAAAAGGGTAATATATACAGGGCCAAAAAAATCCCTTCACATTCCACATCACCTGCATTAAACACGGCTTTAAATTAACCTCCAGCCAGGGGAAGGAAGCTTTTCTAAAGGACTGCTCATCCCACTTTGAAGTTGTTCTCTCTGTGTCAGGTGAGTTGAACTGCCCTTCCTGAGTAACTCTGAGTAGTTTTGGCTGAATGTTTCATCTGTGGATGGCTGAAGGAAGGCTCTGCTCATGGAAAGGAGAGAAATTCCTATGGATGTGAAACCTCTTTCTGGGGAAGGACTGACCCACACAGTGGCTGTTAACAGAGGAAAGTCCCACTGGCACTGCTGGGGTGTGGAAGGAGGTTGGGAATGTATCGTGTCCTCTGGGCTGAGGAAATCCAGTGCCAGACAGGGTGGGAATGCAGAAGAGCAGGGAGCTGTGAGAGGGTTCCCACCTCTCATCTGCCAGGCAGGGATGGCTGCACCAAACATGCTTTTCCCTGGACTCACCTGCTGGATTTGGTGCTGCCTTTTCCCCCATACCCCACACCCTCTGTGTGTTGTGCATGGAAAAAAAATCTGTTATCTCCATTTCCTTGGTTTTCTCTCAGCTTGTTTGTCTAACCAAAATGAGCACTGTTAGGCAGAGGAAGATGATCATTTTCCATGGAAACCAATGGAAAAGGAAGCAGGTTCCAAAATAACCTCCCCACATAGACCTGAGGTGCCTTGGTGGCTGTTGTGTTCATTTTAGAGATGGGGACCCAGACACAGCATGACAAATGACACACTTGGTGCCATCAGGCATTGAGAGCAGGAAGCTGAATCTCTGCCTGTTGTCTTAGTCACACCTCCTTCTTAGTGTGTTTTTGTAGGTTTTGATTGAATTTTTGAAACATTTGGCTTTGTTCCTTGCAGTATATGCTCCAGCCTGTTTTTCTATGTGAGTGATAAGCATTCACCCATGAAAAATAAAATTACTCATTGTTTCACAAGTAACTAATTCATGGATTGAAATGGAGGGATGGAGTAGGATTTAGGGACATCAGGAATTGTCTTGTTTTACCATAAAGCCAAGAATGAGATTTGTCAAACAGAGGCCCTGTCTAGACTGGAAAATACAACTGTGGGTGTCCCCAAAGTGGATGGGATTGTCCAGGGTGGCAACACTTCGAGGTATGAACATCTCACCTGTGATCAAAGAGCACAGCTTGATAGGTTCTTCATGTGAGTGCTGCTGTGTTGGTGCCAAAAGAGCTGTGCTCGTGTTCAGGCAGCCAAGAAATCCCCATGGAACCATGGAATGGTTTAGGTTGGAGAGGATTGCCTGGTTCCAACCCCCTGCCATGGGCAGGCACAACCTCCCCTAGCCCAGGCTGATCAGGATCCCATCCGGCCTGGCCTTGGATGCTTCTAAGGAAGTCATCCCTCTTAAACTCTAGTGCTGTGCTGGAAAATGAACCCACCCCATGCACAGCAGGCCATATATTTACTCAGAGTCTGTTTTGGAACAGCTTTCCCCAAGCCCTACTCACTGCAGTGCTACAGTCACTCATCGGGATGTTTTCAGCTTTTCTACTAATGCTAACCAGCAAATAAACAGCCATTTTTCCTACAAACCAATGCTGAACTTTACATTGTCCTAGGTAATTACTAGAAGGAATTTTTTTCACATGCCATACTTTAACAGTGATGTAGAGGAAAAGAAAATGGGATTTAGTTCATGTGGAATCTTTGTTGCTACTCTGGAGGATAAAAGCAATGATGCCATACAACCAACACTGTAAACAATGTTCAAAGCTTGTTAATTGCTAGAAAGAAGCTCAAGAGTTTAATCATTTAGAGAAGCTGTTGTTTTTATAGCAGATACAATATTTTCTGCTATAGAGCGCACTGAAAATGCTCATTCTCACAACAGGCTCGTTCAGACACTGGTCTATCTTTCAATGTTGTTCCAATAGTGCTGAAGTGTCACTGCTGACACAACCCTGTGTCTCTAACCCAGTTCCTGACCACTGTTCCTGCCTTTTTTGGGATGGCATTGCCTACCCTTGTCATGGGGATAAGGTCTGAGTGTGTGCAAGGACTGCTGGGGGAAGAAGCAGGCTTTGACCCATGATTTTTTCTCAAATAGGAAAAGAAATATAAATTAAATAAATGAATGTTTGGTTTCAGCAATGCAGATGACATAAACCCAAAGGGAGCTGTATTTAAACACTTTGAGTTCCATGATGTTTTTGCTGGGGCCCTTAACTCTGAGGTCTGATGTAGCAGTTGCAGTCACTGGAGGAGAAATCCATGAAAATGTGTGTGGTGAAATCTCCACTGACCAGACCCTGAGGTGGCAGATGCTTCCATTCTTATTGGTAAAATCCCACTAATTGTCTGCTAAAAAGGAGTGTTTTCATCTGGTAATTAAGGGGGTCCAAGCTCATCCCACTGAAGCCCTCTGACTCTGCTGGGTTTCTAAGTGCTGTTGAACCTGTCAGAGTCTCTCTGTTTGAGCTGTTCCCTCTGATTCTGGCTGCTCAGATTTTGGGGCTGGGTTACTCTTCAGCCACTTTCTCTTTTTCCTCCAATTACATTGATTCCTTTATTTTCTTCCTCCCTTGGGGCTGATTACTTTGTCTCCTGCCCTTGTCACAGAACAGCTTTTCCAGTGTGTGATTGAATCTTGTTATTGATCCAACTCAAAGGAATATTTTTGATAGTCTCATCTGAATCTTTTGTTCAGTCTTGCCTTTGTTGAAATTACTGAGTGCCAGTTCTGGGAGCTGTGCAGAGCTGCTTCCTGCAGATTCCTGTTTCCTGGCTGAGCTCCTCTATCACTGATGAGCACTGATGACAGCTTCTCCTTCTACTTGACTCCCTCTCTTTGCAAAAAATTGATGCAAACCTGAATGCTCTTGAATCTTCTCTTTCAGCTTGCTTGGAATCAGAGGATAGATTGTGAGGTAATCAGGTAGGAAATGCCATGATAACAGCAGCCTTTTTAGCTGAGCTGAAAGTGAGGGGTAACAAGACACAATTCCAGATGTGAGGGTGTTGTTCCAGTGGGAATGTGGCTCCTGCTGAAGCATGGCTGGCTGCAGTGTGGATGCTGTTCCCAGGAATTCCCAGCTAACTACAGCTCAACTATGTGCTCACTGAGAGTTGGGATGAGGGGGGGTTTTATTGTTCAATATAATCCACCATCAGTGTAATTTGGTTTTTTTCTGCAAGTCATTAGCACAATAAATTGCCTAATATTCCATTTTATGGTGGACTAGTTCATCCTTTGAGGGGGAAAAATAAGGCAATCGCTGGTGTCAAATCCTAAATTAAAGTAAGCTTGGGAATGTGTTTGGCAAGATAATGCTGATGAAAGTGAGAATCTGAACTCCAACTAAACCAAAAAATCATTAGCTGAACTGCAGCACTTACAATAAATTAGCAAAGTGCTTACAAAGGGCCTGGTTTCACTACCCAAACAACAAACAGGTTTGGTTTTCAGGTTCAACACCATGTTCCCTTTGCACTTGTTGGCCTGTTTTTCTCATGAGCCTTTGTCTTGTCAGCCTGCACAGACCTGATCTGAAAGGAGCTTTGCACGCAGACTCTGCTTTTCTGGGCACTCCTGTCATCTTTAGCAAATATCCTCACACCTGGTAAAAAGTGAACCAATATTTGATCACCTTTACAATTAGCAGTGCATGCCTTTAATTAATAAGAAGCCTTTCCTCATCTGTTTATCTTGCACCTTAAAAGCTCAGCTGAGCAGCACAGTCTAATGGAATACAAAATGACTCCATCACAGGGAGAGCTGCTTTGCAGCATTTTCCCCTACATTTGCTTCCTATTTGAAAATGTAAGAATACATTAGAAGTGGTTGAGATGTCTCATGAAAGAAATCATTGTGTGTAGTGCCATTAGAACTCGTAAATAGAAGTTTCTTCTAGAGTGCTCTTGTCCTGCAGGCCCTCTCAAAAAAGGGAATTAATGTGTCTGGAAAGGCCATTTTAGCTCTTCAGCTGAATTCTTCTTCCTGAGAGGTTGTTCAGGAGTCCACAGCTACAAACACTCTCTCCCAGAAGAGGAAAAAAATAATATTGATCGTAGAATGGTGTGGGTTGGAAGGGATCAGGAAGCTCATCCGATTCCACCCCTGCCATGGGCAGGGACACCTTCCACTATCCTGTCCAGCCTGGCTTTGGATGCTCCCAGGGATGTGGAGCCCACTAGAGAAAACTGAGAATTGCTCTTCATCCATTTTTATTTTGAAAATATTCTGCTCCAAATCTTGCTTTTCCCCTTAACTCCCAAGCAATAACCCTGGTCAGGACCCTCTCGTTGCTGCATCAACACCCCAAACTGCCAGGAACCCCATGAGCTTCAGGTTCAGCTTCAGGCAGAAAGAGGCATGCCCTTCCTGCTGTGGCTCCTTTTGGAAAGATACCCAAAGACCAGGAAAATCACCTGGAAATTTGGTTATATCCAAAGACTTATGCCCAGGAAAACCACTTGGAAATTTGGTTATATCCAAAGACCTCTGCCCAGCAAAATCACCTGTGTCTCACCTGCTGGTGAAAGAATTTCTACACACAGACCTGCCTCAGGTACTTTTAGCACAGTGTGCATCCCAAATTCATCCTTCTCCAGATGTCCATGAGCCCTAAAATAATCAACCTTTTGTTTTTCTTGTCCTCCTAGAGGAAGAAAAGGATTTTTGATTGGTAACTTGTTTTTGAGTGACGCATCCTGTAAATCTGTTCCCTGCATAGACAATAATCTCTTGTTTGAAATACAAAACAAAAGGTCTGCTTTCATTGTAATACTCCCTTCCAAATTTCCACAAAAGCAGCAGAAAGGGTTTCCAGGAGAATATAAACTTTTTTTTTCCTCTGTTCCATCCAGTATTTGGGGATTTGGGTATGCAGAGGGTGCTGTTTGCTTCAATTCCAACCTGATTGTTTAGTGGTTAAGTAAATGTAAGCACTTTTTAGGAACTCCCAGTCTGCAACATCACTCCTCACTTCAATGCACTTAATGTCTCCTCTAGCTTTGCATTTTGGAGGAGAAAAGATCACTCTCCTCATCCATTTCCACTTAGTGACTCACCCAACTGTTACACTGCTCTACACGGGATGAGGAGATGGGAAAGAAAAGCAAAATCAAAATGCACCTGCAAGAGCTGTTTGCAAATGACACTGCTCAAAATGACCTTCACACAGAGAGAGAAGAAAAACAGTGTGCAAATGGTCATTCAAAAGCTTAATTAACAGGACTTTCCTTGCCTGCAATGCTTTCAGGGAGATGTTCAGGTGAGTTCCTCTGAATCCCACTGCCCCACTGCCTTTTGCCCTCTCTTACCTATTTCCTGTGGGTAATTTTTCAAAGCATCTGCTCACCCAGCATGTCTGGCTCTGGCTCCTCCAGGTCCTCTGAAATTACTCTTCCAGCTGGGTGGGCTTTGATTTTTCTGTATTTTTGTCAATGAAGCTGAGGGCTTTCAGGACAAGATTTTGTTTAACAAGGCAATTTAACTCCGGTGTTTTGTTATACCTGCCTTGATTTTTGTTCCTATATATCTTAAAGTCGCTTGAGTATTTTTATGCAAATATTTCTTCAGCTGCTTTTGCAAACTCTTTACAATTACAAAATTTCATTTTTGTTGTATTTTGTTTTCCTCACAGAGTTTCAGGTTTTCCCCTGAGAGACTATTCTTCATCTCTTGTCCCATGCAAGATTTACGTATACATATTTACATATATTTATTTATTTATTTATTTATTTATACATATATTTACATATATATTTATATATTTTAAATATATTTTATAGATAAATATATTTTTATAAATTTTTAAAATATATAAATCTGTATGCATACTGTACTATACCTACACATCCTATAGCAACCTGCCAGACTATGAGAACTCGACATAATATAAATACTTACTATAAGCCATAGAGATAATATAAGTGCTCTGGTCTCTGAATTTAGAAAAAATACAAGCAAATTCAACTAACCTCAAAGTGAAAATAAGATTTGAAAAAAGGAAGAAGCTCCTGTAATACTCTAAATTATTTCCTTTATTCCCTTTCCATTGCCTGCAATGAAATTCATGTTGAGAGATTATCCTGTACATAAAAAAGTAATGTCAATTAAGTAGTGGTCACTCACCCATGAACTGTGTTTGGTTTTCTCTGTGTGAGAAAATTGGTTATATCAGCTTTTGTCCAACTAGAGAAAGGCAGGTATTGCAGCACTGACATGAGTGCACTCTTATCAAAAAATCTGCTCCTTTCTATACAGCATATGAGACCTTTTAATTAGTTATGCTCTGCTCAGACTCAATAGCTGTTTCTCACATTTCAGTGGAGAGCAGTGTGAACGTGTGCTGGGGCTGGCTCTGTTAACCAGTTATTCTCTCTCTCTGCTGTGCTAGGACCTGGGAGATCCCAAAGCAGTGCACTGTCCAAATGCTCTGTCCAGGATGGGAAGCTTTGGTTCTGCAGCAGTGTCTGAAATATTCATGGAATCTCAGAAAGGTTTGGGTTGGAAGGGATTTAAATCCCATCCAGTGCCACCCCTGCCATGGCAGGGACACCTTGCACTGTCCCAGGCTGCTCCAAGCCCCAAAGTCCAGCCTGGCCTTGGGCACTGCCAGGGATCCAGGGGCAGCCACAGCTGCTCTGGGCACCCTGTGCCAGGGCCTGCCCACCCTGCCAGGGAACAATTCCTAATTCCCAATATCCCATCCAGCCCTGCCCTCTGGCACTGGGAAGCCATTCCCTGGGTCCTGCCCCTTCATCCCTTGTAGAGTTTCTCTTAATTTTTCTTGGCAGCTCCTTCAGGTATTAGGTCACCCTGAAAGTTCTTCTCTCCAGGCTGAACAATCCCTTTATTTGTTTGAAACAGGGGCTTTTGTAACAAGTCTGTGATTTCAGCAGGTTCCCAGAGAACATGGAGGGGATTTTGTAGTTTGTATCTACACAAGGGAATGGGATCTTCCACCTGTGTGGGATGCTGAAAGTGGCTGTGGTACTACTGGTCTACAGTTTAGTTGATTTGAATACGTCTGCATAATTGCTGAAACAATGTTAAAATTATGTTTTAAATAAGAGTTGAAGTAAACTAAGGTATTTATCCCTGTCCTGTGGAAAATGATGGCAGTGAGATCAGATTTTGTTAAAAAAATTAATTGTTAGGAAAGGTTTTCATTGACAGGACATGGGAAGGGAAAGTCTCCATCCAGTATTTTGACTGGATTGAAAGGAAAGGTAATTCAGGGCTAGTTTTGCAGTCTAAGCTAGCTGTTAATCTGTTGTAGGCCAGACTGGGTGACAGTAGCCAATGTCACATTCCAGACCCTGGTGCCTGCAGAACCTTGCCTCCTTTGTGGCCGATTTCCAGCACTGATTTCCTGCTGGGGTACCTGCTAGGGGGACTGTCTCATTTTCAGCACCATTGGATGCTTTCCTTGGAGTGGGTTTCCAGCCTTTGCCAGAGATGTGAAGTGAGAAATCTGAGACAAGATCACTTGTCACTGTCCATGATCACCTGATGCTTGCCTTGAACCCAAGGGCTGATTGACAGTGTCACCAAACACTCACATTGTAAAATGTGCTATTTAGACATCACAATGTGTATATTATAATGTTTATGGAGCAGCAGGTGTTCTTCAAAACCAAGGCCCAGTCTCCCAGTCAGGCACACTACACCAGTGGCTGCTTTCTGTCCTTGTTTCAGTGCGTTTCAGTTTGCACATGTTGAGAATGAGGTGACAATGCTCTGTCACAACTTGTCCACCTGCTTGCAAAGCAAGCTGCAAGCTTCCCAGCTCACTGCAGGGTTCATGCTCTGCTTTCTTTTGGCTGAGTGTTAACATTTCACAAAATCTGAGCAAGTCACAAGCAAAGCAGCTGTTTTATCCCAGCCCCATGCCCTAAGTACAGACACTTGTTCCTGCACTCCCCCAGCTGGAGGCTCTGCTCCTGTGTGCCTGTCACACTCCCAGCCCTTGCACAGACACCTGATGGTGCCCTGGCTGGAGCTGGTGAGCTTGTTAGAGGGCTGAGGGCCACCCAGCCAAAACAGGTGTCCTCCTGACACATCCTGTCACCTCCCAGGCACACTGTGCTAGCAGATGTCATTAATCTTTGAGAAGCCCTCACTGGTGAGTGTCAGAGAAAATCCTTTGAAAAAAAATGAATTATTCTGTCTTCAAAGCAGCACGCAGTAAATAAGTCATAGAGCAGCTTTCTGGGGCTCTAGGAGGGGGAGAAAATATGGAATGGCTGCTTGTTCAGGGAGCACTGACTGTTTGGAGAGGGAGAAGAATCACAGAATCATTGGTTTGGCTTCAAAGGGACATTAAAGCTCACCCCGTTCCACCCCCTTCCATGGGCAGGGACACCTTCCATTGTCCCAGATTGCTCCAAGCCCCATTCAGCCTGGCCTTGGGCACTTCCAGGGATGAGGCTTCTCTGGGCACCCTGTGCCAGGCCTCACCACACTCTGAGTAAAGCATTTCTTCTTAACTTGTAATATAAACCCCCCCTCTCTCATTTTAAAACTGCTCCCCCTAGTCACTATCTGCCCATGTAGATGGTCCCCCTCCCTCCTTCTCATAAGCCTCTCTACGTATGGCAAGGATCCTGTAGGACAAAATAAATATTCCTGTCATGAAGACTATTCTGGACAGCAGACTTGCAATGGCAAATTCTCATCACACAAACAAACTGAATCCTGGGATTTCCTAACTTCTGCAGGGTTTGGATTCACAGCCTTAATAATGCTCTTTTGCCTATGGGTTGTGTGCATTTGCTCCCCTTTGTACTCTTCTGTTTCCATGATGGTGTAACCACCCAAGAGAGCATTTCTCTCTCCTGTGAGCCCTGGCAGAGCCCCACCTATCATAAGATGTATCTAATGAATTAAGTTACTTTGGTTTGGATTTAAAATGTTTTCTTTGTTCTCAGATCAACTCCTGGCAGGGCTGAGGAGCAGTTTTGTGGGACAAAGCACCATTCCCATGGAAAGCTGTGCCTGGGGCTGTCCTGTCAGTCCACACACACACACCTGGGATGGTACTGTCACTGTCGTATTTTCTGAAAAATCCTCTTTGCCCAGAATTTTGTCCTGGGAAGCGGAGAAGCCTCGGCTTCTCCTGTGTTTGCTGCTCTGGAATGTGGCCTGGAGATTGTTTATCCAACATGTGAATTGTTTTAATTTAATGGCCAATCACAGCCAGCTGTGTCGAGGCTCTGAGGAATCAAGAGTTTTTATTATTCATTCTTGTTAAACCTTCTGTCTCTATCCTTTCTCTTTCTATAGTATAGTTTTAGTATTTAGTATTCTTTAATATGATATCATAAAATAACAGATCAGCCTTCTGAAAACATGGAATCAGATTCTCATCTCTCACCTCATCCTGGGGACCCCCACAAACTCAACAAATGGTGACCCCGAGTGTGGCATTGATCAGCAGCACATGGTACTTCAAGCCTTTATAACTGTGGCAGTTCTTTACATCCACTGGCTCAGATCCCCATGGTTCAGGGACAAATGGGGAGTTGCAGGGATGCAGAGTGCTGGCCAGCTGTGGGAAGAGCCAGGCCAGCTGCAGAGCTCTGCTGCCTGCTGCCCCCTCTGGGAATCTGTAGCCACATTTCTCTGCGCAGAGAAAAGCAAGGTATCATTCTTCCCAAGAATATTCCTGGGTTTCACATTCTCTGAACCTCAGAGAAAGGAAAAGCAATTCTTAGCATTTGCTGTGCCTGTATTTGTGCAAAAGTAGAATGCAATATGGAGATTGTTGACCCAAAGTGATGGGGTTTTGTTCCCTTGGCCTGTCAGGTGTGTGTGTGTTGGGACTCTCAGCTGACAGTCACGAGTTTCAGAATGTCGTGTGCAGGGTTGAGTGCTTGGCAGGTTCAGTTTTAGATGTAATATAGAATAATATAGTATAATAAAGAAATTAATTAGCCTTCTGATAAGATGGAGTCCTCCTCATCATTCCTCCTTTGTCGGGGCCTTCCCAACTCAGCTGTAGGAATCCTGATCCTGCTGGAAGCAGCCTAAGAGGCTGGTGGGCAAAACATTGCCCTTGCAGTGCCCTCGAAGCCCAGGAGAAGGTTGATATGTATCTTGCAGCTCTGCCCTGTGCCAGAAGCACTCTGGAGATGGAGCTGCTGGGTGAAGCTGCTGAGTGCAAAGTGAACGTACTCTGCACGCTGTGGAATTTTCAGGGTCCCCAGATGAGGGAAGGAATGATGAATTTGATTCTATGTTCTTAGAAGGTTAATTTATTAATTTATGGTATTATATTCTATTAAAGAATATTCTAATATATATATATATATATATATATATATATATATATATATATATATATACTAAAAAGTAGAGAAAGGATACAGATGGAAAGTTACTAAGAATGATAATGGAAACTCGTGACTCTTTCCAGAGTCCCAACACGGTTTGACCATGATTGGTCATTAAGTCAAAACCACATTTTAAAGCAGCAAAACACAGGAGAAGCAAATGAGATTATATTGTTTTCTTTTTTTTCTCTCTGAAGCTTCTCAGCTTCCCAGGAGAAGAATCCTGGGCAAAGAGAATTTTTCAGAAAATATCAATGTGACAGCGCTCCCTCCCCGCATTGCAGGCGTGCTGCCACTGCTGCACCCCAAGTTCAGGGATGGCTTCATCTTTCCCAGAGCCTCTCGATATCCCTGCCCTGGCTATGTGTCTCACATTTTGAATCCCATTGCTCTTTCCTTCCCAGTGTAACAAATGAATGCTGATCTTCCCTGTCAGAAGCCATTTGTACCTGCTTTGGAACATTTCAGGCTGAAGAGTTTCTGCCCGCTGAGACCAGCCCAGGCTAATCACATTCCACACAGAGGAATTTGGATTTGCATCAGAAAGCAGCACTCCTCCACCTGTTTCAAACACTAAGCCCCAAAGAAGAGGTTGAGATGTCTCTTCCAGAGAAGCAGATTTTGAAATATCTCCCTTGTAAATTTTGGCTTCGCTGAGCAAGTGCACAGGTAAAAGAGAGGTGAGTGAAATGTCAGGTGTGGTGCAGGTTTGTAAGTACTGACTCTTACACTGAATATACTTACTCAGTGCTGTTACACAGACCTGATGGTTCACTGGCATCACTCACTTGCAGCTGCACAACTCTCCAATGCTTCAGGCATGTTTTAATAATTTAGAAACCATGGGGGTTTGCTATGTTAAGGTAAATTTTAAGATTGATTGTCCTTCCCAGTAAGCAGCAGGCTAAAGTTTCCTCTAGTAACTCTTTGGCTTGCACATATATTGATGTCCACCAAACTGAGAAATCAGTACATACATTTATTAATACTCTCACTGTGTGAAGTCACAAGCTTGGAGCTCTTCTGCTATGGGATTTTAGTAGTAAAATGGACTTTTATCTAGTCTGAGATTCGGAAGAAAGTTACTCTTTGCCTTCTGAGATGCAATCAATATGTTTCCCTTGCTTTATCTGCAGGATCATTATGCATTTTTCCTTTTCAATGACCTGACTAATTACAGCTCTGTCTTACCCTCTTGCATTGCTAATCTCTTTGGAACTGAAAGGAGGGCTGAAAAATATCTTGATTATTTTTGGCCACCAGTGTGGCAGAACTTTGCTGCAGACAGAAACTCCTCCCATTTGCTCACAGTTATATTTATTGACTGGAGAAGGAAAGCCACAGCAGTAGGGTCACATCTCCTTTAAGCCAGGCATGCTCATCATGCAAAGAGAGAAAAAGTGACATTAATGTCATTTGGTTTGTCTCTGAAATGACTTGAACAATATTCACTGCTGTTTGCAGTCATTTAGACTGGCAGCACTACAAGGGTGATGTATTTTTGAGTATCTGAGACACCTCTCTGGTGCCTGAGAATGCTGCACAAAAGCTGGGCTTTAACACTTTAACACTCCTATTAACTTAAATTTTTAGTATCCTGTAAGCAAGACTTGAAAAGAGTGATCAGGAAAGGCCCCTCAGAAGGGGAGTGCAGAAAGTGGGAGCACTTGTTGCTGCTCTTAGGATTAAAGAACTCATTAAAAGCTGGCAGTGAAAAAGCAGATAGCTTTCCCAGTTTAAAAAGAAAAAAATCAAAAATCAAAATAACCAAAGAGGATTAGGAAATAAAGCTGGAGTGGTGTAATAAACAGATTTAAAAAGCATAAACTTTAATAAGATTATTTTAAGTGCTCTGTGTGAAAACACAAGGGTGGCCAGCAGAGGAGTGTTTATGTGTTGGGGAGGGAGTGGAGAGAGAGAGAAAGGAGAAATTAAGATCCTCTTCTCTGTGCAGCTCTCATTGCCTTTCATCTTTAACATCCTGCTTTTCCATAATGTATGACTAGCCACTGGATACTTTTAAAATAGACTCTATTATGTCCCTATTAGAAAAAGGATAAACTTGTACTATAAATCTACTGAAATAAAGGTAAAAGCCCAAAATCACCACCACCAAAAACCATAGAAAAAGAGGGAGCTGCAGCCTTTTGTCTCACTGCAGTGAGCAGCACTGGGCAGCACAAATGCAGGGATTCTGAATCCTCCTAGCTTGAAAATAAGAAAATTCCATGTTAATGAAGGACATTTTCTGTGCTAGAAAGTTATTATTTGCCTAAATTAGTAATCTTATAACAAAAGAGAATTAATAGAAATATATCTTGTGTATCTCAGTGAGGTTGGGATGGGGCTTCTGCCCCTGGCAGAGCACTCAGAGCTGATAGCTCTAAATGGGGAAGTGTCATTTAATGCTCCCTTTCTCCTCAGAGCAGCCCCAGAGCAAAGGGAGAGCATCTCAAAGCCCTGGTGATTGCTCACCTCTTAGGGAAGGTCACTGAGCCCTGTGCTCACTTTAATTGAGCTTTAAGTCTGTGGCGGCTGAACAAAGCTCAGCTGGTGTGCCAGGGCACAGGGATAAATACTAGGAGATGCAGCTCAAGCTTTGGGGTTTTCTACTTGGGGTAATTTGTCCTCACAATGGGCTGGGATGGCACAGGTTTCATTTCTGCCATTCCTCTGCATTCACAGTTCCCCTCTGACTCTTGGTATCTTCTTCAGGTGAGTGGGGCAAAACTAGAGGAAAGGTGCTGGTAGGGTTCTGTGTAGAGATTTAGTGGTTTGTGTGCTCTTTCATCTGTTCTTTAAGCATTAGGGACTCATAAAGCAGGAGAAGTGTGAAAATGTGTGGGGTTTCACAGGCTGCTGCATATCCCTCTCTGGCCATAAGGTCAGAGCTTGGTGAAATAATTGTCCTCAGTTTTTTTAGGTCTGGATGGCAGAAAGGACAATGGTGCAAAACCCAGTTTTTGGCCAAAGCCATATTGCCTGTAAGAGGGCAGCTGGCACCAAGACACTGCATGTTCTTTTTCCTCGGTGTCTTCACTTTGTTGGTGAAGGGCTACTTCAGAGCAGCCAGTTCTTGAACCTTTACTGTCAATAGAATTACTTCTCCTTGTAGGAATTTAAGAAGAGATTATGGCTGCCCCATCCCTGGAAGTGTCCAAGGCCAGACTGGATGGGATTTGGAGCAACTTGGAATAGTGGAAGGTGTCCCTGCCCATGCTAGGGGGTGGAATTAGATGATCCTTAATGTCCCTTCCTACCCAAACCTGTGATTCAATGATTCTATGAACAACAGTGATAACAGTAATATCCCAGTTTTTCTCCTTCTTTCCCTTTACACCTTTTTTCTGAGATATTTCACATTAAAAACCATTTAGCCATGCAAGAGGCTCTCCTGCCTTTCCAGCTTGACATCAGCAGTGCCTGGGCATCATTTAGCCTGTGCTCAGTGCTGCTGAAGCTACAGCTGGAATGAAATCTTTCACAAATTTCTTTAGTAACCCTTACAGAATGTTGGGGAAAGTGGCAGAGGGAAATCGGACAAGTTCAGAAGAGCTCCTTCAGCCCATATTATGTTTTTGTCCTTATGAAATAGCTATTAGAGCTGATGTGTTGACAGCTGTTGAGCTGAACTTGCTGGTAATTAGACATCTCTGCTCTAGTGGTGCCCCAAAACACACAAGGAGCTTCATTCCTTTTAGCAAATTATAGGAAAGGCAGCTTTTGGTGATTGCCAATTACCCTGGGCTCTTTGAGGTGTAATTATGTGACATTTCTGACTCATTGTCACATTTCATAGTACAGATCATGGATAAAAAGTGGAAGGAGAGAAAGTGCTTACTACAGACTGGTGGTAGCACAAGATCACCTGCAATTTTCACCTCTCAGGCTGCTGTCTGAGGCTCTAATACAGCTTCTTTTTTCCTCTCTTGAATCTGGGACTGCCTTTCCTATCTGCAGTGCCTTGCTCATTGATTTGAAAGGTGTCCTGAGCAACACCTGTGTGACCCTACTGAATTCAGTGCTCCACCACCAGAACCACCTGCATCCACTTTCTACAGGGATCCAAAAAGTGCCTTTTATTGCTTTAAGCACCAGGTAAATGGATTTTATAGATATTACAGCATCTTGCACAGCCAGCTAGTCCCACCCCTAGCTAACCAGCAGGAAAAGCCAGCAGGATTTTCTCTCTCACCCATCCACCTTTCCATTGTGAGGGGTGTCCTTTCTCATGGCTCTGCTCCTGTGTTTTATACCTGAGAGGTATGTTGCTTTATTTCTATTCAAATTTGCTGACTGGCAATTAGCTGCAGAGATTTTTACCAGATTAAAAACAAATTACAGCCAAGATCACTCAGCTGAATAGTCCTCAAATCAGTGTCAAGAAAGTGGCAAACTCACTCCGGCCCTCCCTGAGTGAACTCTTTGGAATCAAATGTTGGTCCAGGGCCTGGTAGACTGGTACCCAAATAATAAAGCAGAGCAAGAGATGTTATGCTTGGAGAGAAATAAAACTCAGGCTCCTGGACAGCAGCAGAGCAGAATTTCTCTAGTGCAGCTCCTTACAGCCTTAGCCATTCACTGAGGGGTGTTGGAGGTGTCACTGAGATATTTTCTGAAAAATCCCTTTGCCAGGATCTTTTCTCCTGAGAAGCTTCAGCTTCTCCGTGTTTTGCTGCTTTGGAATGTGATTTAGAGAATTGTTCACCCAGCATGAGAAATTGTTTTTGCTTGATGACCAATGACAGCCACCTGTGTTGAGGCTGTGAGCAGTCACAAGATTTTATTATTCATTCCTTTTCTGGCCTTCTGATGAAATCCTTTCTTCTATTCTTTTAGTATAGTAATATAATATAATATAATATAATATAATATATATCATAAAATAACAAATCAGCCTTCTGAAACATGGAGTCAAGATTCTCATCTCTTCCCTCATCCTGGGGACCTCAAACACCACCACAGTGGAGGCATGAGGGATTTTAGGACCACAGCAGGAGATCTCCTTTTTTGCCTCACCGAGATCATGTTGATACCAAATTATTTTCTTTCACATTGGCACAGCGCAGTCTAAAAGAAGATTTTTGGAATGCTCTTACATAGGCAAACAGGCAGAAAATTTCTGAGGAAACAACCCATAGAGAAAGTAATTTCTGCTCAGGCAGTGTCTATAAAGTCATTGCATAATTAGCTGGATTACTCTCCCAGGTTTGTTTTATTTCCTTACAGGAAGATAAATTGTCTAGTTATGCCACGAGGAGCCCCTCATAACTCACATTAGCTGGGAAAGGCTTTAATTTCCCTCCTGGCTCCCTTAATGTTCTCTGTCCTGCTTCCTTTCCACATTCCAGCGCCGTCATTAGTTCCCATAACTCTGCTCAGACTGGTGTCCTCACTCATTTGCTTTGCTCTTGGCTTCTCTTCTGTGGCAGCAGCCCCTGCAAAGGCTCAGCAATGCTCCAGCAGCCACCAGGGCTGGTGGATTCCCACCTTGGCAAGTGCCTGGGCTCATCCATCAGGGGCAGCAATGAGAGCAGGGGGAAGTGTGTTGTGCAAATGCCTGGGCTGGGCTCCCCCCAGCTCTGCCCTGCTCATTAAATATCAGAGAAACAGATGGTGCTCATTTCATCAGCAGTGACAAAGGAGAGAGCTGTAATAGTCCAATATTTCCAAACCATTTGTGCCTTACATTGATTCTTCTTTTTAGCTTTTGTTAGTATTAGTGTCTAATTTCAACCAATTAGGTAGCTCCTCTCTTATGTTTCTTTTCCTGGCACTTTCTAAACCCTTCATTGTTTAGAAATTAAATATTAGTTCTCTTGGGGAGGTTACGAACTTTGGTACAGTGTCAAAAATCAATTATAATTTTTCATCCTTAGCATGACTTAAACATTGAAGATCAACCACAGCCTGTAGAGGTTTATCTGCCCCCTACATTCAAGGTGGCACCTGAGACACTGACTTCTACATTCAAATTAGAGGAGCCACCACTTAAAGTTTGCTTCTTTGGATCCTTTTGAGCTTTAGAACTAGATAATCTTTTAAACCCCTCCCAACCCAAACAATTCTATGATTCTAAATCCCTACAGCCAATTCTAAACAATTCTATGACTCCATGGGTCTGTGTTAGGGTAAATAACTGAGAGAGGACCTGAGTTACTTGGTGTCTAGCCAGCATAAAATCTGGATTTCCAAAGTGCCAGCTCTAGGACGGGAAGGGTAAATGATATTTACCATTTTCCTAATAGCTGCCTTTTAGTGTTTTCCCACACTCATTCACAACTCAGCATGCTCCAGTTAGTGCTGAGGGGAGTGTAATGACAAACTGGTTGTTATTAGATTCCTCCTTGATGATGCTTCCTTGGTATCAGTGCAGCAGCAACAGGGACAAATATGGCTCAGTGGGAGAGAGAAGGAAAATTGCCTTACCCAGAGCATGTCTGTGGTGATGCACAATTCAAAGGTCTGGGGAAGTGTTTCTCTTCCTCCTTTCATTAAGGTAAAAATGTTTCTTTTTATATGTGATGCTTCAGTTAAATCATGTGTGCATTAACATTTATCTCCTCCATTTATTCACACAAAACAGGCTGCAGCTCTCTGTTTAATACATTCAGGGTTTCTGTGTCACAACCTGAGCTCTTGCTGGGCTTTTTTCAGGGAGACATTTTACAGCATGTGGCAAAAACACAGATCCCACACAGCCAGAGCTTTTGTATCTCCTAAATTGCCCAGATTGTTTTATGTCATTTCTTTGTTTGATATGTTTGCCTTTAAGCAGCTAAAGACAGAACTTCTGTTCAGTCTTCCCTGTAAAACCAGAGTCCAGGGGCAATAATGCTCCCAAACCTGGGACCAAGCCTTCTTAGAAGGCTATTTCAGAACTTGCTTTGACACCTCACTATTGCATAAGGGTACCAGGAAAACCTCTTCTCACTTTTCCAACATGAGGACTGGTTTTTTGAATCCATCAGAGGAAAAGTATGATTGACATCATAGGAGAGAAAGCCTTGTGTGTGCATCTCCAATGTGTGACAGCTCATCTCTCTGACTTCAATTTGAATTGCTGCTCAGATTGCTCCGTGTTTTGTCTTCATTGAAAACAATCTTGCTGGTTAGAATAAAGCACATTTCTTTAAAACACCATTTAACTTTATTTTAGCACAGGGAATAGCTGAAAATACATTCACTTTTTACCATGTTCAGAGTTTATTTCATGTCGTTTTTCTCGTGTAGGTGGTTAAGGGTGGGTTATATTCCTTTAATGGGGATATAATTATATAATTACATTCTGAAATGATGCACTGGCAGTCATTTCTGCTCCTTCACGTTCAGCAAAGAGCAGGGTCTGAGCTGAGCCACAGGGAGTCAAAAAAGGGACTTCTTTAGGGCATTTAGGTTCTACAGAAAGAGGCAACTGCTGGTGTATTTTAGCTGCTGCAGAAAGGTTTCCCTCCTTGTGAAAGGAAATGCTTTTTATTGGTGTGAACTCTGAGGAGAACAGTTAAGGGAAAATCTTGGTAAGTGAGGAGAGGGAAGAAACAGTGAATAGGAATGAGGGGGGGGGGGGAATGAGATAATAAGGGAAGCTGCAGTCCCAAAGAGCATGGGTTGAGCAGGATCAGAGGCTGGGCTGCAGTGCAGCTGGGCCAGGCTTTGGGGACTGCCTGCTCAGTGCCCCAGCTCCCCTTGCCTGTGCTGAGCCAAGGATTTCACACAGACACCTCCAAGGAACAGCAGCACAGGCTACAGACCCAGCCCCAAGGGGAGCAGGGGAGGCAATGAACCTCACCTTCCAAGCAGATCATGCACTGCAGGTTTGGTTCACCCTGCTCCTGAGGGCTTGGCCTCTTTGAGCAGCCATCAAATGCACAAGATTTATTCTCTTTGTCATTTTCTGTGAGCAGCAAGATATTTTTGTGAAGGAAATGGAAAAGACCTCTCCGCAAGCAAATTTTTTTTTTAATGTTGTGACATCATTTAAAAAAACAACGTTGTGTTCTCATGGTTTGTTTTCTACAAAAAACAAAAAATAGCAAGTCACAGCACTTGGCAACTACTGGCTGTCAGGGTTTGATGACGCCAGCAGGAGCTGCAGCAGATGGAGAGTTGCAAACATTCTGGAAGCTGGGACGGATGGATCTGCTGGAGCTTGAGAAAGCAGAGCTGCAAAAATGCTCCTACGTCCTCAAGTGTGAGCTTTCTTAATAAATAACACTTTCAGGGGAAAAGAAGTTGGGATGTGACAGGGCTTTTGGGAGCAAGCCAGCTCCCTCCCTAGCCAGCAAGCTGCTCTGTGGAATGGGGCTCTCTGTGAAGCAGATGCAAAGGCAGCAGAAAAAGTCAGCTTGTTCTCTTGCTTTGGGAATCATAATTGTCACAGAAACATGGAGTCTGGAGCTGGATAAGCATCAGGAATGACAAACCTGAGAGATATACAAGCAGAGGCACCAGCATAGCGAAGAAATGTGCATTTTTTGCCCCTTTAATACCACAGCCATGTGATGGTGAATTCAGGGGTACCACAGAGGCCTCACTGCACCAACGCTTGTCAAGGTGTAACCACAGATGGATGGCACTGAAAGGTGACATGAATCTGGGTAAATTACCATGCAAAAGCCTCAGAAGTCTCTAGAAACCTGCTAAAGGTGTTCCTCTAGTGCCATCCTGACTTGCTGGAAAGGTGGCTGTCACATGTGTGAGATCAGAAGCACCAGGAATGTGTAACAGAGAGCGGGATGAGGAGGTTGCTGCTACTTGACCAAAAGCACCCAAAATATTCAGGATTTACAAAGAGTTCTCTCTGGAGAGCCTTGTCTGAGAACAAAACATGACTCTGCTCTGTAGACCCACAAAGAGCAAAACCCAAAATCCCAAATGAAGGTGGTTTTTGGAGCTCCTGAGGGAGACTTGCTAGTCTGGAATGGGACAAGATGCAGGACTGAGGGACATGGACAGGTCAGACCTGGACCTGCAGCATTCCATGGAGAGTCCTCCATCCCAAGGAAGCACAGAGGTCCCCCAGTCGTGGAGTTTGGTAATATAAACAATGAACAGAAAGTGCTGAGATTCAACCAAGCTTCACCATGGGATTCACCATGGGATCCACACTGGACTCATCGTCAGTGGCTGATGGCAAGAGAAATTCTCTCATATACGCATGGGTACTAGGCTGGTTGTCTCCTGTGCTGGGCAACCTCCCTTGTTCATCTTTTTAGGAACATAAATCAGTAAAAAGACAGAGTAAATATAGTAAATAAAAATAATTAGCTGAGAAATACTTAATTTTTCAGTAATGCCCTGATGGATATGATGGAAGCCCTTAAAACTCCATCATTAATGAAGCTTTTCTCCTACATGCAGGCTCTTTGTTTCTCTGTGTCTGGAACAGGTGGTTTTCAAATGCAGCAAAATTTGTCTCCCCCTTTCCTCCATATCCTAATTTCCTCACCCAGCAGGGTTCTGCCTCCATGAGGAAAATGGAATTTCTTGTGCTGCTCACCCAGCCAGCAGCACAGAGGCTGTGTGAGGATACACAGACTTAGCCAGTCAGTGCTTTCTCTTTCAGGGTCCAGTCATAGTAATTTATTTCTTTTTATGTGTAATTTTGGTGTTATTGCCTAAAACTTGGGGTTGAAATTCAACTGTATACAAGAAATATTTGCATCATCATTATTAATGACAGTTATTACTGCTTATGCAAAGTTATTGTTTGTTTTCTGATAGAAAATTTCTCCATGGTGTTGTCATAAAACAAGCCATGACCACACATGTTTTTGAGTTCCCACAGGCACCAGTGACAACAGGCAAAGCTCTGCTGCTTGGGTGCTCCTCGAGCCACTCTGGAACTGAGAAGTTGCAGAGAACCAAGGAACCAGCCCCAGAACCTGGGGAGAGCCAGGAATAATCCTTCTTCTGTAAGTTTAGTTTTACCATGGGGCAGGGAGGTCCAGCCCTGCTGAGACCATCCGGGGGGAGCATGAACATTTGAGTGAGCACAGTGCTTATTTATTTTAATTTTCCCCAGGTGTGTTGATGGGAGTCCTGTTACTGACCTGTTCCATCAATCTGTACTGCAGAAAAGCAGCAATAATTACATGCTTTAAACCAGCCTGCATGTAGAACCAATGTCTATGTACATAATGTCCACATGCTGCCTTTTCATCCACTTGGAAAGATTAGTCCCTTTTTACTGGAGGAAATAGAGGGTTAGGCAGGATCTGTCATGAGCTGCTGTGGGTGAACAGGATTGTGGTCCTCCTGTGGAGGAGCAGTGAAAGCCTTGACAGCTCATTATTACAGATTTGTGCTGAGCACTGGCCGGGCTGGGGAGGGCTTGAGGGATCTCGGAGCAGAAACGCTGCAGGTGAGCTGGCTGGATGTGTCAGAGCACAGTGAATGATGCTGCCACGACCTGGGGCTCCTCTGGGCCTTTCTCTGCTGCTCTGAGCTCATTAAAGGTGCCAGTGAAAGGCAGAGTGCTGGGGGAGGCTCACCATGAGAAACGCTGGGATTAGTGACCTGGGGGGCCGGAAGGGAATGCTGGGGGTGACACAAACTGGAGGGGTTTGCATCCTTGAAGGTGCTCAGGAGCTGAGTGTAAAGCCCTGAGCAGCCTGGCCTTGCCTCAGAGGTGGCCTGTGGGAACCCAGGACATCCCTTTGGCTGTCCAGGACTGCCAGGACCCCTGCCAGGGGGCTCAGAGACCCTGGCACAGAGCCTAAAACACCTGTGGGTGTGATTATGACCTGTGGAGCAAGTTACCAACCTTAGATGAAGATCTGCAAGCCATGACAATTTAGGTAGAATGACAGTGAATTTATCACAAGGTGAAAAAGTAGATGTTGGGGTTTTTAGAATGGGGGTTCAGGAGGCGAGGTGGAGGGATCTGGGTGTGTCCAGCCTTTCTCCTTCTTCTTCTTGGCCTCCCTCTTCTGCTGTGATGTTGACACTTTTGGATTGGTTTAGAGTAGAAGCTCACTGTCTAACATAGGTGATGGGTATTGGAAAGTAATTGTAAATTGTGACGGTGTTCACAGGGGTCTTGAGTTGAGGGAAGAGATGAGGATCTGACTCCATGTTTCAGAAGGCTTGATTTATTATTTTATAATAATATTGCATTAAAACAATACTAAAAGAATAGAAGAAAGGATTTCATCAGAAGGCTAGCTAAAAATAGAATAAGAAAGAATGATAACAGAGGTTTGTGGCTCAGCTCTCTGTCCAAGCCAGATGGGCTGTGATTGGCCATTAATTACAACATCCAACATGCATGTTTGTAATCAATCAGAGATCCACCTGTTGCATTCCACAGCAGCAGATAATCAATGTTTACATTTTGTTCCTGAGGCTTCTCAGCTTCTCAGGAGGAAAAAATCCTAAGGAAAGGATTTTTCATAAAAGATGTCTGTGACAGTAAATTGTCACAGACAATGTAATGTACAGGTAGTTTTCAGTATAAAGACGTAACACCACCCCAGGGTCAGGTAGTGTGCCTGGAACTGTCCTGCTGAACAGACCTCGGCAGAGCAGGAGAAAATTTTTTATAGATAAGGAACAATAAACAACCTTGAGACTGAGAAATGAAGAGCCCTGACTCCTTCTTCAAGGCCTGGGCTGGGAAAAGAGACTTTTTAACATTTCTAGGGGTCACTGTGACCAGCAGAGATCCCGACAGTGGCCTTGCCTCGAGCAGGAGTTGGAGTGGCTCCAGTCCTCCCGTGACCTGTGTCTCCAGTGCAGAGCTCCTGCCTTCTTCAAAAGCCACCACAAATTTCAACCCAGGGGTTGGTGCTCTTGTAAGAAGAGCAGCATAGTGGCCTTTGGTGCTGACATCAGGAGTGATGTGTAAAGAAGGAGCACTGAAAGCTTTGTCTGACATGGGGAGCCAAGGCCCAGCATTTGGAAAGGAAGGGCTCCCAGGAGACAGGCTGAACACAAAATGTGCCTGGGTCCTTGACAGGCACCTTTCACACTCTCATCAAAAGCTGACACAGCTAAGATGGCATTTTTTATTCCAGCCAGATTTATATTCCCACAGTCAGAAGCTTTTCTTAGAGAAGTTTCTGCTTCCTGCCCCTGGGGTCTGTAGCTGCATTTCTGATGTCCCCAAACCTTTTGTGGTGCAAGATTGTGAAGAGCTTTTGAGAACGTTATTGCAGCCTTGCTCTTGAGGGTTTCAAAGACAGGATTTGAGAAGCAGCAGGACCAAGGCAGCAGGAGAAATTCTCAGCAGGAATCTGACAGAGAGTCAGGTTCAGCGCATCAATATTTGATGGAGAAAAATGTGTTTGTTGTCCAGGGCAGGGAACGGAGCTGGGAAAGGGTCTGTAGCCCCAGGAGGGGCTGAGGGAGCTGGCAAGGGGCTCAGCCTGGAGCAAAGGAGGCTCAGGGGGCCCTTGTGGCTCTGCACAACTCCCTGCCAGGAGGGGACAGCCAGGGGGGGTCGGGCTGTGCTGCCAGGGAACAGGGACAGGACAAGGGGAAAGGGCCTCAGGCTGGGCCAGGGGAGGCTCAGCTGGGACAGCAGCAGCAATTTCTGCATGGAAAGGGTGCTCAGGCCTTGGCAGGAGCTGCCCAGGGAGCTTTGCAGTGCCCAGCCCTGCAGGTGTCCCAGGAAGGGCTGGAGGTGGCACTCAGTGCTCTGGGCTGGGGACAAGGTGGGCACTGGGCAGCGCTGGGACTGGGTGATCCTGGAGGGATTTTCCAACCTCAGGGAATTTGGGATTCTGTGATTTAACCTGAGACTTGGAAATCCATGGAGTATGAACCTTGCAACTTGCTCAAAATTCTGTTCTTTAGTTTCTCTGGCTTTTTCTAAGGAGTTTTTCTAATTAAGATCCAGCCTCTGGCTGCTTTAACGTCTCTTCCAGTTTCTTGTTCTATTAGGTATTCTTGTTTTTATTGGATGTTTTCTAAATGTGCAGGTGGTGTGCCTAGTGTTAGCAGTGGATTAGAACAGCAGCAAGATCTCAATTGCTGGTTTGGTTCTAAAATAGTTTATAGATATTGTTCTAGGACAGAGAAGAGCTGCACTGCCTTGGTTCTGAGCAGCAATCATCCACTCTGTCCTCAGAACTTCAGCTGATGTGAATCCCTGATATTTATCAGGTGTTTATGTTGCTCTCAAATGGGTCTTTCCAAGACAAAGGAGTTGCAACCTGGACAAGGCCAGAGCTCCCCTGCCCTGCCCCAAATGGCAGCTGATTGTGGGGTGTGCAGAGGGCAATGGGGAAATCTCTGATCTGGGAAAATCTGCCTGGGGGCTGCTGATTTCTGCTCTGAAAGGGAGTGAACTATTACCCTGAAGCAAAAAGAGCTTGTGATTCATGGAATTGCAGAGTCATTATCTGTACAAGATCTCCAGGATCATAAATTCCAAGCAGCACCATCACCCTGTTCACCACTCACCCACGTCCCCAGGTGCCACATCACAAGGTTTTTGAACACTGTCAGAGATGGTGACACCACCACTGCCTTGGGCAGCCTGTGACAAGGATTTACAACCCTTTCCAGGGAGAAATCCATCCTGATGTCCAACCTCAACCTCTCCTGGCATGGCTTGAGGCCGTTTCCTTTTGTTAAACAGGACTGGCCTGGGACTGAGCCTGGGGTCACCACTGCTGACCAGCTGGGAAATAGAACACAAAAAGCCTCTCGAAGCTCAGGTATGTGTTCAGCTTTGTCTTCAGTCACTATAAAGGCTTTGAGTCCACTAATAGGAAGTTTTAAAATATTTTTTTCTGATTCCTGGTGAATTTGCACTGAATGGGCTCCATTGGCAAACATGTTCTCCCTTTGCTGTTGCATTGCTTTTGGTGCATAGGAACAAGTTGTCCCCTATGACTGGGTAGATTTTTATGTCACCTGAAGGATTTGCTCTCCATGGCTTTTCTGTGCTGTTAAGGTGTCTGCACTGCCCTTGGGATGAGGGGACAGAGCACATGTTCCATAAAAACACTCAATCCCAGAGTGTTTTGGGTTTTCAGGACCTTAAGCTCATCTGCTTCCAATCCCCCTGCTCAGGACACCCTCCACTATCCCAGGTGGTCAACCAGGCCTTGACTTAATGGAGTTTTAAAGAATTTGAGTTCCTAATTTTTATGGAAATTTTATTTACATCATAAAGAGCTGTGACTGCATCATCACTGTGTGTTCATGCATGGATGGAACCGACCAAGAGAACTTTTGGAAGATGCCCTCTTTATATGTTTTGTATTCAACTTTAATGAGCAATTAGCTGATTTTTCTCTTATTCAGTACTTTATCTGTCTCATATAGAGGATGGTGGCTGCTTTTAAAATGTAACAAATTCACAAGCAATTAGGGCAAAGACATATCAATCAAAACAATATTTTCCTGGGGTAAAAATGAGTTACAGTGCAACCCAAAAACCACCAGAGAGTAGAAAGTGTTGAGAGCATGATTTTTGAATGTCTTCTCCAAACTATTATAAAATCTGATTTATTTCTACTGCTGAGTGTGGCAGGACTGTCTGCAAGTGGCAGAACTGCAAGCAAAAGGAGCTTCTAGAAATGCTGATTTTAGTTGCAGGCAGTAATTAGGAGAACAGTGAACTCTTGGGCAGAAAACAAAGCCTGGCACATCCATCATTTCACACCTCTTTGGCGAGGTGCTAATGAGATTTGAACACTACACAGGTCCGGATGTGGCCTGCACACTCAGTCAGACAAACACTTCAGGAGTGTTTATACAGTGACTACTTTGATTGTCTGCAATATCAGTTACTCCTTTAATAATGCATTTTTATGTTTATTGTGCTGGAGAGCAGAGCTGCTTCTGCATGCAGAATCTTCCCTCTCCTGTCAGCAGGCCCAGCTTACCTGGAGCTGCTGCAGCACCTCCCACCTGCTGTGGGCTATGGAGCGGTTTTCTTAATTGCAACAAAATCATTTACGCCAAATAATGCCACGTTACAACAGCATAATTCAATTTGCTGCTGTTCATTCTGTTTGCATTACCCTTCAGCTCTGGCACCCTCCCAGGGAAGGACCCAGGAGGAGCAGGTGAGACATTTTCCTGGAGGGATAGAATTGCACTCCACAAAGCCCAGTGCCAGGTCTTTTCCTGTGGCAGAATTCTGGCATTATTACATTCTCTGCATTTCACTTGTATCACGCTGAAAAATAATAATAGTGAGGGTTTTCTTCCTAGGCTTTCAAATAAAGATTACAGTCTCTTGCTATTTTAACTTAATCACGTTCTATTATCAAAAATAAGGGGGTTTTAAGATGCATTATACATGTTATTTATGTTTGAACATTGGAGCTTTTATCTTAAAACCTGTACTGAATTGTGCACTGTATTAATAGATGCCAAGGCTGGGGGAAATTCAGGCTGCCTCACAATTATTGCCTAATGAACACAGTAATGAAACTTGTGAGCATTTGGCTTTTTGTAGTACTTTGAATTTAATGTATATGGTTTAAGGCATTTACTCCATTATGACTTAAGGTATTAGCAAGCAGAATACAGTTTATTAACCATTCTGCTGTTTGTCTGGAAGTATTTATAGTAAACTTTTACAATTAATCAAAAGCAGACATTGTAAAAACAAAAATCTGATTTATTGCCAAGCTCATAAATGTCAAGTGTACTGTTATGCAGGCTTTGTATTACTTCAGTTGCAACTTTAAAGAAGGTTTTAAGTGATTGGAAAAAGGAAGTTTATTAAAGGCTCAGCAGGTCTTCCCTGCTCTCTGCTGTTATTAATGTAAATCATTGCATCGTGTGATAGAGGAACAACATGGCAGGAGAAGTTTTTAATCAGGTTTTCTCTGTGACTACCAGCACCTCCAGGAAGAACTTAAAACACAGACCACTGTGTTTCCTCTGGCAAACAAAAGCAAGGAAATTTCAGAAGGGAGAGTGCAAACCAGCCAGGGTGGCTTTAATTGCTGAAGTTTTCTTTGGGTTACAGCTTAGCAGCCTGTGATGTTTGTAAGGAATTTCAACTCTCCCACCTCTTTGCCAGTGTATGTAGTTGGCTTTATCTGCAGTGCAAGATGCTGTGCTTGAGGCAAAGCTGATTTGTGGGGCAGCACTGTTTCACCTCGTCTGGGAAAGTGGAGTCATTTTGGGCAGGATCTGAACTCGGGTTCTGTTGGTACCCACTGCCATGGTGGGGACACACCCAGGGGGGACACAGCCACAGTAGGGAAGCCCCTGGCTCTGCCTCAGCTCCCCCCTGGCTCATTTTAATGTTTGAGCCATGTGGGTGAGGAGAGTGAACCTTGTTTTGCACATACTCACAGCAGCCTCACCAAATGTGTGTGTGACAGAGCAAGCCTTGCCTCAACCAAGAGACTTTCACCTTTCACAAAGCAGCACTGCCTGAGACTCAAATCCAACCAGTCCTGTGGATCAGATCCATTCCTGGGACACCACTTGGTTGTTTCTGTAATTGGTGAATGCCCTTTGCAGAGTCTGACTTGCCTTGGAGTGATGTTAATCAGCAGGCAGGGATTTGATTGTGGCTTTCAGCAGTGCCAGCCCACATCCACCTCACTGACCTGCACAGACTGGGTTTAATCTCAAAAATGGAAAGGTTTGAACAGGTCTGGTTTCAGCCTGAAAAATATAATGTCCTCAAAATTCTGCCTTTTAAAGGAAGAATTTCCAATTTCTTGGAAGATTGAATTGCTTCTCTGAAATGAAATTGTGGAATGGTTGAGGTTGGAAGGGACCTAGTTTGAAATTCCCTTGCCAAGGCCACAGCTCCAGCTCATCCCTCTCTGATTTCTGCTCCTACAGGGAGACACACCTCAGCTGAATTGTCCTTGTGGTGAGAGGACATGAAATGGCTGACTGGACCCAAGCTGGGACAAAATTTGGCTTTCAGTCCCTCAGAAAGTCTGCAAGATTTCATTCAGCATCTGCTTTCATGAGAATTGACCTCAGCTTCTGCATGGGTTGGACAGGGGATGTCACACCAAGCTGGCTGCCAGGTCCCTCCTGCCTCTTCCCTGCAAAGCTGCTCAGAACAGCCAAATTACCCCCAAAACAGGGACACACAACTGGAGAAAATGGCCCTGCTTGTCTGAGGTGCTCTGCAATATTTGTCATCTGTGCACAAGCCGCAATCAACAAAACTCACAATAAGCTGTAAGTGCTCTAAATGTCATAATGAGCTCAGGCACTGAAATCTGAATGCCATTTGTGTTGCCCTTTGATAATAATTTGTGATTGCCACTCAAGGAGGCAATCATGTATCCAGCACAGCTAAAAATGAGATGCATAACCCTGGCTTTCCATTCCAGCCTGAAGTGCACTAAGAGCATCTTTGACTGCATTTGTGTTCACATGTTTCACACCCATGGCATGTACTGCAAGAGAAAGGGAACCTTAAACAACAATTTATTTGGGGGAAAGGGGTGTAGATTACAGGTCTTCTTTGCAGAACACTGCACATCCTGTTCTAGCTCATAAAATACATGCTAGGATGCTCACAACATCTGGTCCCTTTCCTCCCCCTCCTAAAATCTTTGGAAAATCCTGCTAATCCAGCTTTTTTATGTTAAATACCTCTCTGGGAGTTGTTCTGTTCTTTTTTTATTTTTTTCTTCTTCCTTTTTTACTTAGTTAATGCTGACTGTTGAAGTGTTTTGGCTTCATTTTCAGATTGTACCACCTTTTGTTTACCTTCTGCCTCTAGACAGAATTTTTTTTAAAAAAAAATATTCTTATACTTTTTAAAAAAATTATTTCTTATAATCAGAATTCCATGAAAGGATGCCCAGCTGTGAGACTCCTTCTTGTTGCTTTTTCTCCCTGTGTTTAAATGCCAGTTTAATCACAAATGTATTGTAAAACTGTGTTTAATGTATTGCAAGCCCCTGTTTGCCAGTTTCTCATTTTTAGCAGGACTGGGTTTGGGTATTTTAATGACAGATTTTTATTTTTTCTTTTTGCCTAAAAATCAGTGACTGCACCACATATTCAGCAAAAAAAGAAATTCTCTGTGAAAATAAGACACTAATCTTTGAGGCAGAAATTTCCACCCAGTTCCTGCACGGAGCAAACATCACTTCACACTTTGTGGATTTTGCAAACAGCCTTAGAAAAACACCTGTGTTCAGCAAGGGTGTATAAAACATGCATCAAATCTTGTAATTATAAGTCATATACATCTGAACATTTGCCGTGGTTGCTCTTAAATATGTTGTATAAATTTCCTGAAATTTGAGACGTGGCTCAGCAAGCCAGATAAATGTTGAAAATACAGCTTGGGTGCTAAATATGATGATTTGCTAATAAACTTTGTGGGCTTTTCAAGCAGCAAACCTCCAGAGAGGATGAATAAAGTGATTCCATTGGTGCTGGAAGAGAAGAGTCAGGAACTCCTGGAAGTGAGCTCTGAACTGCTTTTGTCCAGAGGCTTGGAAAAGATGAGATTCACAGAAGATACACCAAGTATGCTTTATTAAACCAAGTGATGCATTGTAGCTGGAAAAAGCAGATGAGGTTTGGGTCCTCAACAGGTAAACACAGGCCAACCTCAAAAAGAAAGAGAAAAAATAAATAGAAAAATGTTAACTCACTCTTGGAATAGAAGGAAACTTAACAGGGGAAGAGGTGATGAGTGAAGTGGAATAGTGAGGTGTCATCAGGGGCTAAAGAGAGAAGTTTGTGCTGTTAGAAACCTTAGTCAATATTAATCAGATTTTCAAATAATGTGTTTCTTTATAGAAAAATAATTTTAAAAACCCCAACCTTTTGAAGAGTTTCTAGGAATGAGGAATCAAAGTATGAGAGATATAGCCCGTGGCACACTTAGCACATCCCTGGGAATGGAAATACTGAAGGAGTTAGAGCAGAAACTCAAATATTTGCCTTTCATATGGCATGCAAATGTACCTTTTATGTATTTTAAAGGGGTTATTAACTTAATCTATTGTTTTAAAGAAAATGTGCTGTGCAGATTCAGGATTACAGGGAGCATCCATTGCAGAAAAAAATATTACTGAGGGGAATTTTTTTTTTAAAATAGGGGGACAAGGGATGGAGGGGAAGCCCAGCAGGGACACTGTGCAGCATCCCAGGCTGCTCCAAGCCCCAAAGTCCAGCCTGGCCTTGGGCACTGCCAGGGATCCAGGGGCAGCCACAGCTGCTCTGGGCACCCTGTGCCAGGGCCTGCCCACCCTGCCAGGGAACAATTCCTGATTCCCAATATCCCATCCAGCCCTGCCCTCTGGCACTGGGAGCCATTCCCTGTGTCCTGTCCCTCCATCCCTTGTCCCCAGTCCCTCTCCAGCTCTCCTGGAGCCCCTTTAGGCCCTGCCAGGGGCTCTGAGCTCTCTCTGGAGCCTTCTCCTCTCCAGGTGAGCACCCCCAGCTCTCCCAGCCTGGCTCCAGCCCTGGAGCATCTCTGTGTCTCTGCTCCAACCCCAGCAGTGCCTGTTCCTGCCTCGCTACCAGCTTTGAGAAATCTGTTCAGCTTGGAATTGATTATTCTGGGCTTGGGTTTGGATTGATCACTGACTGTGGGACTGCTGCACAGCTGCTCTGAGCAGCCCCAAGAAATGCAGATTGCTAGAGTTCATAGTTTAAGATTTTTACCCCAAAAGATTTAATTTATTCACCAAGCAAGTAATGCATGGCTGATAAGTCAAAAAGAAAAACTTATGATTTACAGTGCACTGTCCAATAGTCTCAGTGGTCTCAAGTTGCACCAGCAAAGGGTCAGTTTGGATATCAGGCAAAAATTCTTCACTGAAGAAATGAAAGAAAGAGTGAAACCCCCTCTACCTCAAAGATAGAAACACATCAAACCAATAATCTCTCTTAATTTTCCATCAACCATCCTGTCCTTAGCATTTAGTTTTTCACTGTGGAATCCTTTCCTCGTTCCCTCTTAAAATTTAAATTGATTTGTCTCTACACAGAGTAGCCCTATTTCACCTTCCTTTTTTCCTGTAAACATAAATACAGCAGTCATAGGAATTGTCTTTTGTTTGGTTTGATGTCATTGTGCTGGAGGCTGGAGTTCTGAATTATCAAATACTTAGTCTGGATCAGCAGGAGACGACTGAGCTGCATTAGGAAGGGTTAAATGTGTTTTCACAGTTGGACTCAAATCCAGGCCTCTGTCTGGGACACCTTGGGAATTGCTGCTCTAAAATATCTGGATGTCACAGAGATCCTTAATGTTTTGCTTTCTTTTCCACTTTTCTTCTTCTTTCCATTCTGAATTTGAATCTGCAGCAAACACTGCAATGGGGTAATTGCAACAAACTGTTGAAATGTCACTGTGCCTTCTCTTTATGGGAACTTTTACATTTCTGTCCTTCTAAAATGGTGAATGGTGCTTTGGTACTGTTTTAAGATATAGAGCTCATTTTATTGTGTCCTCCTAATCCTAGAAATCCATGTAAACCATTACAATCTTGGCATTTGTGTGTAAGGTCTGTGTCCTATAAACTATTAATGAAACATCTGAGGACTGGAATATATAAACTGGAGATTTAACTGGACTTTAAGATCTTTTGATTAAAAATACATGTCAGGATGAAATATTAATAGATCTGTGTATGTCCTGAGGATCAGATTGCCTGAGTGCCCAGAGAAACTCTTGGGTTATGTTTGTGTGGTAGATGCTCATCACACCTGAAAATTAAAGCCCACCATCAGCAAAATACACAGGAGCAATAACAGTGAAGTGTTAATGCAGCAGAATGGGGCACTTTGGAGTATTATGGGATGTATTTCCACAAAATAATAAGCTAAACCTATTCTCTGGCTGTTCTTTCCAGGTTATCCCTCAAATCTTCTCCTTACTTGGATTTGTTATTTAATTCTTGTTCTGGTGGTGAAGGAACACCTGACAGTGCTATTGAGTGGGCTGACCTGGGTGGTCCCTCATGCTGAGAACCCCTGGCTCAGTTTGAGTTTTATTTCTGTTTTCCCATGGCCCAAATTATGGTAGGAAGCTCAAAAATAGTGGAAAGCAAAACCCCTGTGCTGGAAGACTCTCAGATGAAACAGAAAAACCTCTGAATCTGCTGTAGATGTTTGAGAATATTTAAGCTTGACAGAAGAGGAGAAAGGGATGAGGGGAGAAAGTAACAGGGTGCAGGAGATCCAAATATTTTGGTCCATTTTATAAATATCTGTGTCTATAACATGCTTTTTGTTTGTTTGGACAGTTTTCCTTCTCTATGTAGGATGTATTTTCCATTGTAGAATGGGTTGTGTTTCAAACTGGGAAGGTGTGAACATCTCGAGGACCTGGGGGAATGGCTGGAGCTGCATCAGGAGAGGTTTAGGGTGGATTTCAGGCAAGGTTCTTCCCCCAGAGGGTGCTGGGTGCTGGGCACTGCCCAGGCTCCCCAGGGAATGGGCACAGCCCCGAGGCTGCCAGAGCTCCAGGAGAGCTTGGACACTGCTCCAGGGATGCCCAAGGTGGGGTTTTTGGGTGTCTGGGCCAGGGACAAGAGCTGGATCCATGATTCTTGTGGGTCCCTCCCAGCTCAGGATATTCCATCATTCTCTAATTCTTTGGGATTCATAACAAAGTACCCAACTTCCCCTTTTCCTCTCTAAGTCATTTCCTTGGCACGAGTCTGCAGGCACTGTGGACCCTCCTTCATTCCTTCTTTCAGGATGCACCAGGGGGTAAAGCCAAGCTCACACCCACCCTTCCAAGCCTCCTCTGCACAACCAGCCTGGGGATGCTTTCCATCATTTCTTTTCTTCTCTCTCCCAGCATTTCCTGACAGAAAGTCCTGATGGTGAAACAAAAGTGAGAAATGCCCAGAGCTGGCAGGATGTGGAAGCTTGCAGGTACATGAGCACCTGGGATTTGTGAAGGACAGACCACCACCACCACCTCCTCCCCAAAAACACAGGTGCTGCCCTTTTCCCAAAGCTAGATTACAGCTTTTACACTGATTCAGCTATTACACTGGATATTTGATATATAAATTAAGGTTTTCTGTTCTTATGAGTCTTTTGGAAGCTCTGCTAGCTTGCTGAGTGGAGGGTACAAAGGAATATTTCATTCTTGAATGAAATTTGGTCTTACTTACAGTAAGAAGAACATGGGAATCAATGAAAAGAACTTAAAAGGAACTTAAAAAGTTCCTAAAAAAAAAAAAAAAGAACTTAAAAAGTGTTCAACTGGAAGTTTAAGAACAGACAACCTTCCTTATGTATTATATATTCAGTGTAATCTCACTGTACTTGTTTTATTGGGAAGGTGGTGGGGGTCTGTCTGTAAAAGAATTTTAGTGGCAATTTAATCTTAGAGAAAATCTTCCTTCAGAAGCAGCTGAAGCCATTAAATGTTTAAAGTGTAAATAATTCCATGGTCTGAGGACTGGACAGTATGGCAGTGTGGAACTAACAGCCCAGAAAATGCTGAGCACTTTCTCTCTTCCCTTTTGCTCTGTGCAAGAAACAAAGATAGAATTGTTCTTATCTGTTGGAATAGAGGCAAATCCCTTTGCTTTTACTCCTGAATATCACATTGGCTGTGCTGTATATGTTTACAACACATATTGCAGTTATCCTTTAATAAAAAAAGATGAACCCCCCCTATTTAATTTCTGTTTGTTTATAAGAGGACTGGCTTTGTGATCTCATTCTCCATAGGCATTAAGCAGAAATAAGTCCAGATAATGAGCAGCCATAAAATAATGCATAACTGGATGAAAACTGTGTCTGCCTGTCCTTAATCCAATCCAAACTTGCCTGCAGTGCTTTGCATTTGCAGTCAGAGGTTTGCTGACATAGTCTGGGTAAGTAGCTATCTGTGGCCATCATTTATCTGTTCAGCACAAGAAGAACACTCCTGGAGAGGCAATGAGATGAAACTTCAGCTCAAAAGGCAGGCTCAGATTAGAGAACCTATAGAGAAATGCAAAAATAGCCCTGGTAAGGAAGAGTGAAAGAATTGAAGCCAGACAATGGCCTTGTAAGAGGATTTCCAAGGTTGAGATAAGGACTCTGCTGAAGCAGTGGCAGGAGAGGAGGATTTTTAAAGTCACCCCCAGAGTTGGGTGCAGGTTTTTGTCTACAGCCAAAAGGGCATCATGACACTGCAGAGCTAAATAATGGAGAAACTTCTTTTAGGAATGCCACTGTGGCAGCCCCTGGATCCCTGGAAGTGTCCACAGTCGGGTTGGACAGGGTTTGGAGCAGCCTGGGACAGTGGAAAGTGTCCCTGCCCTGCAGAAGTGGCACTGGATGGGCTTTAATGTCCCTCCCCACCCAAACCATCCTGAAATTCTGTCATTCTGAGAAAGCCAGAGCTTAGTCTCTGTTCTTTAGAAAACACAGAGTTCAGAATGTGGTTACAGTGGCAGGACCTCTCTCTGACTGGAAACTTGTTTTTCTTCTGTATTTGCCTCTGTAAATCTTTAAAACACCCCAAGTTAACTGAATGCAAATGCATGACAAAAACTTTCCTCCATGGAAAGGTGGCTAAATAATTATATACAACAAATAGTTTTGTTTTTTTTTTACTTTGGTTGAAAGCAATGCATTTACCTCTGTTCTGAGAACATTCAACCCTTCTGCTTGATGCTCTGACAGGGTCAAACTGACAGAGTGCTTGTTTTCATCTTTGCAGCTCTTTGCAAAACATTCCAGAAAGTACACAAACTTTCTTTCACTCCTGGCTGTTTATTTAAGTGTCAGAAGTTGAAAAAGCAAACGTTAATATTTGCAGGCACTCTGAGAACTCCTAGCCTGGATTTCCATGTGAATCCCTGTCCCAGCAGCTCCCACAGGCTGGAGAGCAGCTTTTCCACCCTGTGTTTGCCCTGGGCTCTAGTGCTGAGCCCAGCACTAAGGAAGCTCCTTAAACTGCAGGTGTTCTTTCTTTTCTCCACTGTTTTAGCTCCCTGTGTGGCTGGTTTTGTCCACTGAGCCACATGTGCTCTTTGAAAAGCCTGATTTCCCAGCTGTTCTGCCAGTTTTAATGGCTCTGTTTTTGTTAAACGTGGCCCTGTTGCTCCAAATTTTGTCCTGAAACACAAATTTACCAAAGAACCTGGGGCTGCTGCAGGGCAGAGAATTTTCTTCTTCCAAAACCAAACAAACAAAAAAAAGAAGATCATATTCCTTGGTAAAATGGATATTTTGTTCCTGTTCTTTCTTTCTCAGCTGTTTTTTTCCATTCTCAGCTTTAGCTGTGTGTTCACAATTCCCAGTGCAAGGAAGGGTGGTTATTTCTGTGCACAGGCAGGTTCAGGTGCACGTTCTTGGTAAGCTGCTGTGGCAGCTCAGTAATGTATCCTAGCATCACTCTTTTCTTTAGGATACAACATTCCTGGCTTGTGCTGTAGGCTAGGGAAAAGCAAGAAAGAACACGCAGACATTTTGAATTATTGTGTGGGAAAATGATGTGTTGCCAGAGTGCTGCCCAAAAAATCAGTGTGAGAATTAAAAATTGTTACCTTTCCCTGGAGCTTGAGTGATGTTTAAATTCTTCTCCAGACTTACGTGCACTGCTGGTTCCTTTTGCTGGAGAAAGTGAGCAGAGATGGATTTTAATGAGATATTTCTCTTGGTATGAGTTTGGCAGTTCCAGTCCTGGAAGAGGAGTCAAACATCTGTGTACAAATACATGTTCAAAAAGTGAATGCAAAACTAAATCTGTTGGGAAAAGGCTGCTGTGACATAAAAGATACATTGGTTAGTAGGATTTAAGTGAAATGGGCTCTTCCCAACTCATTGGAACCTAAGGGAGGGCTGGAAATGAAGCTGGGAGGGCAGTGTGAGGAGGAAGAAGGAGGAATTTGTACCTGAGAGTGCAGGTGATGCCTCAGGTTTTAGCTTTTGTATTTTTCAGATTCTGTGCTGCTTTAGTGTGTGGGTCTGAGCTTCACATTAAGGGATGGTGAGCTCTGTGCACAGAGCAGGGAGACAAAACAATTCCTGTTCTAGCTGGGGACCAAGGACAAATGATCCAAATTTCAGGCCCAAGAGCATAAACAATGTGGGCTGGAGAGAGAGAAACAAGCAGGATGGGACTGCATGGGCTAAAGCTGGAATGGGACAATGAGCTCCAAGATGCAAATGGAGCAGAACTGATCAAAGTGAGGGATGCCATGACCAGGTGTCCATTTTGTGCCCATTGTGGTTCACCTTGGCTGCAGCCCTGGCTGGGCTCTTGTGCTGCCCAAGGTGGATCCATGGAGGAGATCCTTGTAATAAATCCCTGCTTTATTCTTTAACTCTGTCCAGCCTCTGTTCTAGGGCAGCCTTCTCAAGGTATCACAGGGATATCACTGAGAGGAGAGCTGAGGGAGTCTGACCTGTGTCCTGCTGGAGAAAGGTACTGACAACACAAACAGCCTTGGATGAGAGCACAGAACTGGGGATGTGCTCTTCGTTTGGCCAATAACATTGTCAAGGGGGTGTTGCCTTAGGAATGTGTCACAGAAGGTTTTTCTGTGTTTCCCTCAGGCCCAGCAGAGGAATGGGAATTCTCAGGGGATGGAGGAGCTCACTGGAGGCTGTTGGGCTTTGCTTGGGTTGGGTGGCACCCTGGTCACTGTCTTGATTGTCCCTCAGGGATGACATGGGGCTGCAGGTTGGCCACTGGCTGAGTACCATGAGCACAGGAGAGCTGACCAGGGGAAACCAGTGACACAGGATTTTGGAACTCTGGTTGATGAGAATTTCAGATTTTCTGTGCTGCCAGGCACTGACCCCCAAGAGAACACTGCATTTGACCTGAGGCCGTGGAGAAGCTTCCAGAATGGAATGATAGAACTGGGATTGTGGGTGTGGAGTTTCAACAAAAGTGTGTAATATCACATGGTGGAAAACTTAGAGTTAAAGGGTTTAGAATATAGTAATATATATAAACAATATGGAGGTTTCAGGGCAGAGGCTGGTCCTTCTTCTTCACCTTCTTCCCCATGGGTTTGGGTGGTTTTGTGTAACTGGATAAGAAAGTCTGCATTGCAGGCCATGGGTGGTTGGTTATTGGGTTAAAAGTAAAAATAATTCAGGTGTCATTTCTTAGTTGGACAGTTTATCCTTAAAAGGCCTCGCAGAGAGAGAGATGGGGCTCCATTTTTAGTTTGTTAGAGTGAAGTGCTGCAGAACTCAGGGTTTGTGAGACTGTAACATAGATAAGAACTAACAAACTAACAAACTGAGTCCCAACAAGAAATACCATCTCATGATTTAATCCCAGCCTTGGCAGAAAAGAAGCAAAAGAATTCACAACAGCAAACCTGCTCAGCAAGGGGAGGTAGCAATGAAATCTTTTAAATACAAAGGCACTGATATCCAGCCCAAACAGTGAGTGCAGGGAAAACTGGTACTGAAAAAGTTAAATTTCATAGACTGAAAGTTCACATGGAATTATTTCCATTTTTTCAACAATATCCATTGTCACCACCTGCACATTCAGCAGAACATTGTCTCTAACAGAGAGAATTTTCACACAGGGAAAAAGAGTCTTTGAGAAGGCAAAAAGATAGGGGCTCTTCTGGGTAAGGATAAGGAGAAAAGGATGTTTCAGCATATTGGGAATCACTTAAAAAAGTGTCCCCTGGAGCAGAACTGCTCCTTCTCACATGAGGGATAGGCTGATTTCCTTTGGAGCACTGCCTTGTTGTTGCAGATTCATTGATTCCTGTCTGATGGATCCTGGGTTGGTTAGGTTTTGTTTGGTTTCCCTAATTTCTCCACAGCACAGTTTTTCAGCTCAGGTTTTCTTTAAACCTGGCAAATGTGGCCAGTATTTTCAAGTGATTCTGCATCTCAGAGTTCACTTTGCAAAACTTTGAGGAGAAAATTTCGTGCTTTTTTTTGTGCTTGTTTGCAAAGCTTTGAGGAGAAAATTTTGTGCTTTTTTTGTGCTTGTCAGAGCAGCTATGCCCTCTCTGCTCCTCCTGGGGACTGAGAGCAGAGCTTGAAACTCTTGCTAATATAATTCTCTGTAGATTATGGCCATCTATCATTATGCCATCTAGCAAACACTCTTCTCTGATAAAAGGGGATGTAGTAACATTTGTATTTATGGTCTTGTTCAAAGGAGTGATGTGAGGTTAATTGGAAGGTTAATTAGGAGAGGTTTAATCTAAAGGCAACAAGTCTAGTCTCCACTCTCAGATTCATGAGAGCTCTTTTCACTCAGCTTTTCCAATAAATGCAACATTCCTTAGAGATAAGCATCCCTGACACAGCAGGAAACTCCATTTATTTCAAGGTGGTACCCAGGAATACTCACCTGGAAATAGAGTAGGGTGCTGTAGCTGCCCTGGCTGTGCTGTGCTGTGCCAGCCACACAAATTCTTCTTCCAAATCCAAAACTTGAGGCATGGCAGTCAGGTGAGGCTTCCTGGCAGGACAGCTGTGGGGAGTGGGGCTTACCTTGCCCTTTTTGGCAAGCACAAAGCAATTCCCAAGGTCAGCATCAATGTCTCTGTCAGGGACTCTATATTTTGTTAATCAATAAGCATGAGAAAGATGAATTGCTTTTAAGATTAACAGCCAATCAGTGCTGTAAGTGGAACAGTCAATGCCTGAAAGAATTGTGTGCCCTTCTCCTGAGCTGAGCTCCACAGAGCCCAGCGCTGCCCTCAGCACCTGTGGCTATTTCTGCAGCCAGGGATTGGTTAATGGAATGGTTCCTTTTAGGCCAAAGTCATAAATATCATATAAACAGACAGGGGAAATACAGAACCTCCTGAATAGCGGCTCCCTTCTGCAGAGCTGAGTCCTGAAGCAGTAGGAATGGTCAGGAAGCAGTAGGGATGGCCCAGGGAGCAGTATGGATGCTCCAGGAGCAGCAGGGATGCTCCAGGAGCAGTAGGGATGGCCCAGGGAACAGTAGGGATGGTCCAGGAGCAGTAGGGATGCTCCAGGAGCAGTAGGAATGGCCCAGGAGCAGTAGGGATGAGTTCAGGGAGCAGTAGGGATGGCCCAGGAGCAGTAGGGATGGTCCAGAGAGCAGTAGGGATGGTACAGGAGCAGTAGGGATGGTCCAGGGAGCAGTAGGGATGGTACAGGAGCAGTAGGGATGGTCAGAGAGCAGTAGGGATGGCCCAGGAGCAGTGGGGATGGTGCAGGAGCAGTAGGGATGAGTTCAGGAGCAGTAGGGATGGTCCAGGGAGCAGTAGGGATGAGTTCAGGGAGCAGTAGGGATGGTCCAGAGAGCAGTAGGGATGAGTTCAGGAGCAGTGGGGATGGTGCAGGAGCAGTAGGGATGAGTTCAGGAGCAGTAGGGATGGTCCAGAGAGCAGTAGGGATGCTCCAGACAGCTGATAGGGATGCTCCAGGAGCAGTAGGGATGATCAGGTCAGAGAGCAGTAAGGATAGTGCAGGAACAGTGGGGATGGCCCAGGAGCAGTAGGGATGGCCCAGGAGCAGTAGGGATGGTCCAGAAGCAGTAGGGATGGTCTAGAGACCAGCAGGGATGGTCCAGAGACCAGCAGGGATGGTCCAGGAGCAGTAGGGATGAGCTCAGGGAGCAGTAGGGATGGTCCAGGGAGCAGTAGGGATGAGCTCAGGGAGCAGTAGGGATGGTCCAGGAGCAGTAGGAATGGTTCAGGAGCAGTAGGAATGGTTCAGGAGCAGTAGGGATGGTCCAGGAGCAGTAGGAATGGTCCAGGAGCAGTAGGGATGGTCAGAGAGCAGTAGGGATGGTCAGAGAGCAGTAGGGATGGCCCAGGAGCCGTGGGGATGGCCCAGGAGCAGTAGGGATGGTGCAGGAGCAGTAGGGATGGTGCAGGAGCAGTAGGGATGAGTCCAGGAGCACTTTCCTAAACTTGCTTCTGGCCCTGTCACTTCTCCAATGTAGAATGAACCTGGTGTTTTTCCCCCACTCATCCTGTCCCTGCCTTACCTCCCCATCTCAGTATTTCCCTTCCCTGCTCTTTGTGAGCACAACAGTGGGGAGGGGAAGAAGTGGCTGGAAGGAGTGAGAAGGTCTTGGTTGATTTGTTTGTTGTGTAGAATTTGTAGAATTAAAAAGAATCAAACCCTCTGCCACTTTGGGTGGTGAATCCCAGCAGTCCAGTGCTGTGCCGGGAGGAGCCAGGAGTGCAGAGGAGCAGGGAGATGACAGAAATGACATTTTAGTTCCAGCATGTGACTGCTGCAGATGCCTAAAGCAGGCAGAAGGATAAGAAGATGAGAATGTGCTACTGAGGGCTCTTAAGTCTTCAATAGGATTCTCTAAGAGTCCACTTAAAGGCAAATGGAGCACTCCAGGAAGGCAGCTGATGGAGGCAAGGAGAAGAGGTTGTTTTTGAAGTGTACCTTCTGTCTTCCACAATAGAGTATTAATTATCTTTTGATCTTTTAGTTTGAGAAAAAAAATTTCTCAGAGTAGCTGACTGTAGACACACGGTTCTACAGGCAAGAGCTTCCACTTCAATCTGGAAAATTTTCTTTATATTAAGTTTGTTTGAAAAATCCTTATCATGTTTTATGCTTCAGGATTCAACAGTTGCCCTTTCCACCCTTCTCTGTTTTTAAATATTTCCTTTCTTCATTTTTGCCTTAACTTATATCAGCATTAAGGTTTTTCACACTTTCCCTTTTCGTGTTTGTACTTAGCAGCTGTATTTATAGCTTTAATTTCTATCTCCTCTTAAATTTCACCAAGATAAGATGTTTTAGAAGCTTGTTTCTCATAGAGGTCAGGAGGGAGGACACTGTATCTGGTATTGGTGCCTGACAGCTCTGGGAGGTGTTAATCTGTATTGATGTTTGCTCTGCAAAGGGAGAGAGCCTGTGGCCTGTCAGGTGAAGAACCATGGGAAGTGTCAAGCGTGTGAGCAAAGTGCTCCAACATGCCTCTCCTCATTACAGCAGCAGGGCTGGCACTTGTCTCCTCTAATTAACCAGCAGCTCCCTGCTGAGGGAGTGCCCTTCCTCCTCCTCTTCCTCCGGGTGAGACTGGAACCCCTCCAGAATCCCAGCTCCTGCTCTGTGCTTGAGCCCAGGTGAGCTCCTGGCTGCCAGAACCCCTCACAGCTCCTGTCTGCTCCCACTGCCCATGGCAGGCTTGGCTGCAGCCTCTCCTGCAGCCCTGTTGGGGTGTGCTGGGGTTATCCCACACCTCTCCCTGCTCAGGGCAGAAGCACAGTCTGCTTTCTGTCAAGGTAAAACCAGTGCCTTCCTCTTTCCTCACACTCTGCCTGGGACATCAGCAGCCTGCACCAGGTGCTGGAAGGTGAGTGCCACCCTCCTGCAATTCCATGAGGGCCATCTGGATGCTGTGGCAGGACTAAAAGAGCACTTCAGGGCAGAGGAAACACCTGCAGGGGCTCTGGAGTAGCAGCCACCTTGTTTGCATCCCATGGCCTTTCTCAGATATGTGTGAGACCAGGAGCTCAGAAACCAGCCTGAAATCTCATCCTGAATGCTTAGGTGGAAGAGTGTGGTCCTTCCCAGTAAGACTGTGCTGTTCTCAGCATGCCCATTGTTTCCCCTTGCCCTGGAGATGAGATCCTGGCCCTGCACCAGCACTGCCCGCAGAGTCAAACCCAGGGATGATCCAGCAGTGTCAAACCCAGGGATGGTCCAGCCCTTTTAGCTATGAAAAATCTCCTGTTCTGGCTAGGGTTGGTCATCTACTTACTTGTTGCATCCCCACCCCTGCTTAGAGGAGTTGTCTCCATATTAAGTTAATAAGTAATGGCCTAAGACAATGTTTCTGGATGAAGCAGAAAAGGATATTTTCCCCCCACACCCTTCTTTCCCAACTGGACAGACATCCAGACAAACAGACAAAAATCTGCTTGGTCAGCCCTAGGTTAAATGCAGGTGGTGATCCATACAGGAATCCCTGGCCCTTTAGCTGGAACTAGTTTTGTCCTTTTCTGGTGGCTTCTTTATTGTATTTGTGCAGGCCCAGAAGTTTCTCAGAGAGCAGGGCCCTCCCTCTTTTCATCTGGACCTTTCTAATCCATGGGATGTGACATCCCCTGGGGCAGGGAGCTGCACAGCAGACTCACAGGGAATGTTCAGCTGGGCCAAAATGCTTGAGCAGGGGTCAGCTGCAGGCACTGGGGTCACCACAGCCCTGGTGATGTGTGGCAATGGGAATTCCCACCTGGGACCTCTCCTTGGGCTGGGCCACAAGCGCCATCTGCGTCCAGCATTAAAAACAAAAGGTCTGAGTATGAGAGGAATTGTTTCCAGCATGAGGTGGCCCCAGCAAAGAGCATCTGGGAATGTCCAGGCAGTGTCAGCAGCAGTGGCAGGGTGCAGCAAGGCTTAGAATGTGCTGATGTGCAGCTTGCAGCATCAGTGCTCCAGCACAGAGTGATGGGGAGCAGAGCACAGCCTGGAGGGGAGGAAGAAGAGCTCTGGAGAGAGCAGAAGCCCTGTCCCACAGGTTGGAGGTGTAAACAAGCTGTTTGTTATTCCTTTGTGACAAGGCACAGCACTCCATGTTTTTGCTTTTAATGTAGCTCCAATACTTGAAGTTTTAGGCAGTAGTTTGAGGTTGTTTTGGTTTTGAAGGTGAGGGTTTTGAGAAGCACTTGATCCTGAATATCCACATCTCTCTGTGCCCTCTCAGACATCGTGGCATACTGAGGTTCCTAGCTGCCTTTTTTTCTTGTACATTTAACTCAGCCATGAGTTTTGTTTATGAGTAACAGTGAAAAATGACCCCACACACAGAAATCTTTGTGGTGCCTCCGATAACAGTGAAAGAACAAATTTCAAGGATCAACAGCCTCTCCAAATTCTCCTTTTGTAACAGGCATAACAGCAAAGTAATCATCATTAGAACAGTAATTTTGTTCCAGCAACCCTTAAGCTCCTGCTGTGCCACTGTATTGCACTGTACTCTGTGCTGGGCTGATGGAAGGAGGGGCTGATTCTCTTAACTAAGTTTCAGAATAATTGGAGGTCTTTTAAGAGAAAAACTTTGTTTTGATATAGGAATTTCAAAGGTGAATGGAAGCTTCAAAAGAGGCACAGGGAATGCAAAGATAATAGGATTGAGTTCTTAGTGGTGGGTAGCTCTTGGCTTTAGATTGTTTCCTGTGAAGATACTGGTTCCTTCTTTCCACACCAAAAATATGTCAAAACAAGAAATTTAATTTGTTCAGTTCTCTTGGATGCCATATGTAGCTGTCGTTTTCTTGATTTAATGTATAAACATGAGAAGGCATCTTTGCCATGAAATTATATTAACAAAAACTGCCTTTCTTCCAAGTACTCCTCTGAAAACTGGCTGTATCTTTGGAAACCAGCACGACAGAGGCCGAGTCACAAACACACAGAGCCTCGTGAAATGCCTTTGGTCTTGTATAATTTTTATACTGAGCTGTGAGACGCTGTCCTGTAGAGGTGGAAAACTCTGAGGAATGAAAAGGAAACTGTAGAAATGAAAAAAAAAACCTCCCTGTGTTGCTATGGATCCTAGAAGCTTAGATCCCTGGCAGGCTGCTTGTCTTGCAAGCACTGCTCCTTCACACCCCTTTTGATGAAGGCATTTGTGCAGTTGTAGAAGAGCAGAAAACCACCGAGAGGTTTTCTGAGTCATGTCCATGCCAGATCTGCTCAGCTGATTTTATTCCTGAGAGGAAGGCAGAAATCCCATAGTCTCCCCAGCATACCTGGTTTAGGACATTCTGGCTTTGTGGTTAAAAGTTTAATTCCAGGATGTGGGGGGATAGAGTGTAAGAAAATAAAGATAGTGCAGAAGGTAATGTCACACCTGAGGAGTTGCAGCTGTACTAATCATCAAAGATTAGGAACAGGCTTGTCTTTAATAGGCCACAGGTGTGTCCAATAAGAAGAAAAAAGTGCTACAAAGGAGTGGGTTAGCTGGGTGAGGAGAGAGACAGAGTTTGTTGGTTGTGCTGAGAAGAAGAAGTCAATGCTGTGTGGAGTTGCCCATGAGAACTCACCAAGAAGGTATGGAACTTTTACAATAAGATGGTAATACCAGGGTCTTTCTTTCTGTCTTGATGTTCTGTGCCCATTCCTGTTCTGTGCTCCTGTCACTGGAGATGTTTTTCTTAATTTTGATCTGCTGAATCTAACCCAACCCAAACACACCTACACTCAAGACAAGCTTTTGGAATGATATGTGTGTGCCTGGCTATTTGCATAAACCATGAGATAAATGTTTAAAAAAATGCTATAATAAGGACTCTGACAAAGATCCCACTGTCTGCTATTTAACATCTGCATTTTAATGATGTAGAAGTAGAAATCTTTTGCTTTATTAAAAATGAGCTGCCTGGTCACACATGAATATGGGGCACAGCCAACTATTTTGGCTCTAATTTGTACAGGTTGATCAAAAAATATTGGCATACCTTGATATTTTTAGTATTCTATACAAAGCTTTTCACCATTGGTATTGATTTCAGATTTTTTTGCTTGTCTAGGGAATGGGAAGATTAATGAATAAACTCTGTTCTTTCATATTACAGTTTAGTCTAATTAGGTGATGGGATTAACTAATGTCAAGCAGCCACTGGAATTGTGTTGCTCTGTCTTTGACAAGGCTATTAAAAAAAACCCAACCAAAAAAAGCCAATTTTCCTGCATGTCAAGGGAGAGTGTGTAGCAATGTGTTTTGCTGAGGATAAGAGGAAAATGGTGCTGGGTGAGAAGAAGAGGAGGGGTGTGGGCAATGAGAGGGGATGTGAGTGAAGAAAGAGGCGTTTGGCCATGAGCCACTGTAAACCAGCTGACTTTTCCTTCAACAATCCATGGGTGAGAGACTGGGAGGTTTTAGAAGCTCAGTAACAATCACACAAGTTGTTCAGTCAAGAGAATAATTATGCTTTTAGGGCTCAGGACTTCAAGATGCTTCTCTGTATACTTAAATACTGCAAACTTTAACATTCATAAACATAGGAAAATGCATTTCCTAAAAGCCCAAGCAGACAATGGTATCAGAAATAACACAGACTGAGTATTTTCCCCTGGAGAGACAGACTTTTCTTCACTTTCAGCGTGTTTCTTTCCTGAAATGTCAGCCTTTATGCAATACTCTGCTACTAGCCCACATATGATCTTTTTTCTCTTATGTTCTTGCAGTTTCAATAAATGCCACAATGGATTACTCGTGCATTCAACCCAAATGTTTACTTTTTATTACTCTCTTTATTTTTCCTCAGAGTTCATTTTGGTGTATTTAACAAGCAACACAACAAGGGGAAGCAGCCTCAGGTTGTGCCAGGGGAAATTTAGATTGGATATTAGGAAAATTCCTTCATGGAAGGGGTTGCAAAGCACTGGAACAGAGTGCCTGAGGCAGTGGTGGAGTCACACTGGAAGTGTTCAAAAATATCATATGGGGACATGGTTTGATGGTGAACAAGATGGTGCCGCTGAGTTTATGGTTGGTCGTGATGGTTTTAAAGGTACTGAACAATTCTGTGAGTCTGTGGTTTGGTGCCTGATCCAAATCCCCTGTGGGCAGCCTCAGGTGCCTTTGTTCTGCAATGTGAGGAGCAGTTTGCTGTGATCCTGGGCCCTTGGGCATCCAGAGCTGGGGCTGCTCCAGCAGCTGCTCCTGCACCAGCCCTGGCCACAGAGGAGATGCTGCTCTTGTAATTTCTTCCCTGATCCTTCACCCTTTCCCCACTGCCCTGACCTCAGCAAATCCACCCCTGGCTTTGTGTCAAGCTTGAGTAGTTTGAAACAATTGCTCTTCTCTTCTTCCAGTTAAAAATCAATTCTATTAATGCTGGAGAACTTGAACTGTTTTCAAAAGGCCTTCAGGTTGTCTTGACCAACAACCCTGCTGTCATCAGGTGTGCTCCTGGCCAGTGTCAGACAGATAAAAGCCAAACCAGTGCCTTGCAGCATTCCCAGGTGTCTGCTGCTCCTGTGTCAGAAAGGAAATGGCTTTGAAGGAATTAAAAGCAAAATGTTGAACTGGAGAGATGATACAGCAGCAATGTCTGTCAGAGACTGCTCTGGCCATGGCAACTCATCACATGGGGGAACAAAAGCAGCACATTCCTTTGGATCTGCCTACAGAGGTGTGGGTGTGGCAGGGAATTTAACTTCATCTTTTGTCAAGTAGGTATTTTTAAAAATATTTAGTGCATTGATGGGGAAACCTGCATGAGTGACTCTACAACCTGTGTTTAGATAAGGTGTCATTATGGTGGCTCTGCCCCTGCTGCTGAACCTCATGGATATTCCTGTTTCCACACAGGGAACTCTGTCCCTGGTGCTGAACCTCGCGGATATTCCTGTTTCAACACAGGGAGCTCTGGTTTGGCATGCAGAGCTCCACTGCCATAGCAGGGCTTCAGCTCACTGCTGGGACAGACAGCCAGGGTAGGAAGTACCAGCACTTTAATGCTGGAATTCTCCTTTGAAACAGCAGGAGAAATTATTAATACCAATCAAAAGCTTTGTAGAAAAACACCACTGTCAGAATTGGGGGTAAGTTTTCAGGTGATTACAGCATAGATGATAAAAGTGCTGTGTGTTTAAAAGCCTCTGTGTGTTTAGACTGCTCCAACACCTGTGGCTGAAGCACACATGACATCCCTTTAGGAGATCTGTTCTCTGGGCTGTGCTCTGTCTGTATTAATCCTTTTGCATAAAGCATGATGGCATTGCTAATAAATATGCAGCTGGCGAAAGTGGAGTGCCTTTGAGAGCAGTTTATGCAGCCAGCTGCAGCTCCTGGAGTTTGATCCAGGTGATATTAAATCTGTATCTCTTTGAGGGGAGCATGCACAGATTTTGTACCTGAGGCTGCACCACCTGCATGAACAGGACAAAAATTGTAACTCTGCCAAGCAGTTAAAAAGTAGGAATTATGATTTGCACCTGAAAATAACAAGTTACGAGTTTTGGTAAGACACTGGCCATATGAAAGAAATTTCATGGTAGCTGGTTCTCTCTTTCAGATGGAAAAAACCCACAAAGCAGCAAACCTTTCAGTCTAGAAATGGAAGTCCTGAGACAAGTGCAGTATTGTAATGGTGAAGAAAATTAACTACTGCACTATTTTTCATTTTTGTCTAGGGTTAGATTCTTCAGAATTGCTGCTGTTCCTTCAGAATCAGACAGAAAAATGCAGGAGGGCTTATCCTGGCTGGAAAAATGAGTTAGATGTTGTTGCAAAGTCTCTCCCAACCCTACAGTTCTGTGATGCCACAGATCCTCCAACACTCAAGTGCTACTGATGGTATTTTTTAACAGCAAATGCGCCTAATTTGATAAGCTAAAACCAGAACAGAACATTTAAAAAGTGGTGTTCAATAAGCCAAACCTTCAAGGCAGCATTTCAAAGACATTTATGATGTGCAGAAAATGCCTGAAACTCTTGCAGGATTTCTATTGACTGGCCATCATTGGACTTCTTGTGCTATTGACAGGATTTCCAGATGACAAACCTGAGTGTTTGTCCTGGAGCTGTGTGTCAGCAGTGGGCAAATCACAACAGTTTGAGGAGTTTAGAGACAAACTACCAAAAGAAATGAAAAATGGATACTTTCTGACTGTGAATTCTTATTACCTTCAGATCTGACTTCTCCATATTTCTTGTAATTAAAAATTTAAAGCCTAATATTAAATTCCTAAAAAAATCATTAATAAAGCCTATTAAGCTGAGCTACAGTTTCCCATGAGATGTTGAGGCTGCCTTTAGTTGATTTTTCCAATTTCATCATTTTGTATCCTTTCCAGATTTGCTGCTTTTAAACTGAGGGAGTTTGGTTTTGTTTGGTTTGTTTGTGTCTGTCTGTGTAGGAGGGGGGGTTAATACCACAGCTGAGCTTGAGATTTCCAAATATGCCCAAGGAGTTGAAAATAGCCCAGAGGGTTTCTTGGTATGGACCTTGTAACACCTCACAAACCAGATTTTGTTTTTTCCAACTCTTTGCAAAAACACTGTGGTGAAAAGCAACCACTGAAAGCACCCCAGACTCATTTTGTCGTTGTTTCCAGCCAAGGGATTGTTTCAGCTCCTGGGCTTAGACATTCTCTGGGTGTTTGTGCAACCACATTCCAGCTCCATTCAAGTCTCTGGATGCTTAAACACAGATGCTTAAACAACAGAATCACCAGGAAGAAATGAGTTTAATTGTTGATTTTGATATAGATTGTGGTGATTCAGGCTTGTGACAGCTATGATTTGTTTGCCATTGGTGAGAGAAAATAATGGCTCTGAAGTTTTTATCTGCAGCAGAGCTGGAGACAGTAAGAAAAAGAAAGGGTTTTCCTATCCCACATTCTGCTTCCAAGTTGCTACACATACCCTGGGTTTCAAAATTTAGCTTTTTTTCTCTTATTTTTCTGTAATTATGTGTGGGCAGCAATTTGAGGGAGGGGATTCTGCCCCTGTGCTCAGGTGAGACCCCACCTGCAGAGCTGCCCCAGCACAGGAGGGACCTGGAGCTGCTGCAGAGAGCCCAGGGGAGGCACCAGCATGGGCAGAGGGATGGAGCAGCTCTGCTGGGAGGAAAGGCTGGCACAGCTGGGGGTGCTCACCTGGACAGGAGAAGCTCTGGGGTCACTAAACTATGGCCTGAAGGAGCTACAGGGAACATAGAGATTTTGGACAAGGGCCTGGAGTGACAGGGGGAATGGCTTCCCACTGACAAAGAGTGGGTTTGGATGGGATATTGGGAATGAGGAATTGTTCCCTGGCAGGGTGGGCAGGCCCTGGCACAGGGTGCCCAGAGCAGCTGTGGCTGCCCCTGGATCCCTGGCAGTGCCCAAGACCAGGTTGGACTTAGGGGCTTGGAGCAGCCTGGGACAGTGGAAGGTGTCCCTGCCCATGAGCCTTAAAAAGTTCCTTCTAACTCTGTGATTCTATGAATGTAACTTAATTGAATTATTTGGGTTCTACCAAGATTTGCTTCAGTCTGACACCTGTGCTCCACCAGGCCCTCTCAGGCAGACTTGCTGCTCAAAATGCACCTTGCTTTTACTTCATCCTTGGCAACCTCCAGCTCAGGGACAGCAATCCTCAAGGAAAGATCTGAGGGGAGCTGGAGAAGGCTTTTGTGCAAACCTGTTGTGTCTGCTGTTCCAGGTGAAGTGGCTCTGAGGAAGGAAGCAGCTTCCTTCTCTGCTCTCAAAGATTTTATCCTTTGTTCCTCTTTTCCTGGCAAAGCTGGGACTGATGCTTTCAATGCCTCATCTTCTTGCCTGCAGATTGTATTTCTCTTGCCATGAACAAGTGCCAGTTCATAAATGGATGAGAAAGAAACTTATTACTTCATGTGCCAGTAGTTGTGTTTCACTCATGAAAATCATCATTTTCATCCCCTTTTCTCTTTGTATATGATCCAGAAATGATGTGCTGGCTTAGAGGAATGAAAGGGCTGTCAGCATGCCTGAAATGTGAATCTCAGCTCTATCAAAACACCCTCTTGGTTATGAAGGCATCCAGAATTCAAAAGGTTCTGTGGCAGTTTTGCACTTTCACCCTCTGGAGAGCACCAGTGAAGGTGGAGCCTGGCAGGAGAGCCAGAAGGGACATCCTGGTTCAGTCTGGGTGCTTTGGTCCATCCTCCCTGTGAAGTGCAGGAGCCCTTAGGAAGGAAGGGGAGATGAGTGGGGAGGAGACAAATGAAGTGATTTGAGAGGGAAAGGAGCTTTGCAAGAAAGGAGGAGCAGTGTGACGGTGTTCATAGGGGTTCTTGGATGAGGGAAGAGATGAGAATGTTGACTCCATGTTTCAGTAGGCTGATTTATTATTTTATGGTATGTATTACATTAAAAATATACTAGAAGAATAGAAGAGAAGGTTTCACCAGAAAGCTAGCTAAGCTAAGAATAGAAAGGAATGATAACAAAGTTTTGTCTCTTGGACAGAGAGCCTGAGGCAGCTGACTGTGATTGGTTATTAATTACAAAAAACTCTGAGACCAATCACAGATGCACCTGTTGCATTCCACAGCAGCAGATAATCCATGTTTACATTTTGTTCCTGAGGCCTCCAGCTTCCCAGGAGGAAAAATCCTAAGGAAAGGATTTTTTATAAAAAGATGTCTGCAACAGAGCAATGTGGAGCATCCTAAGGAAACTGCATTGGAGAACAAGGATGAGTTCCATGGGCAAGAGAAAATACAATAATCCAGTAACAGAGCAGGTTCTGTGTGAAAGCAATGTGGGATGAGAGGAAAAGAATGGTTCTGCTCATCTGGGAAATGGGACACGGAGAGATGGGAGAGCACAGCCAAGACCAAACCAAAGGAACAAGCAGAAGGAGACCTCAAGCCACCCTCAGCTCCTGTGTGATGAATTCAAGTGCAAGGGCAGAGATTGCTATGTGTTCTTGAGCAGATGTGTGCTGGGGAGGGAGGAGAGCCCTCCTTAGCAGTTCTGGTACATTAATGCTGCTGTCTGCTCTTCAGAGACGTTTTATGAGGGTGCATCAGCTGCTCCTCCAGGATGAAGAGTCAATTCTGAAGGATCTTTTCTACATCCTTGGCCTGTGTTTTGGTCCCCATATGCTCCCTTTCTTACTGATGAGCTAAGGGAATGAATAGCAGACATTATTCTTTGAGGACATTATTAATGGAATGGAGAGAGTTTAGGGCACTAAAACTCTGCAAACACAGAGTAAGTTTAGTAAGTAGTGCAAGTGAAAAAGAGGGGACAGGACCAGGCTTAAGGTGGGGATTTCTTTTAAAAGGTCATTTGCATTTTGAGATCAACTTAATATTAAAAAAAAAAAAGGTAAAACAGACACAAAAACCTGAACAATCCAAGGGTAGATTATTTATGTTTGAATTACTGAATCCAGCTGAGCAAAGTTTTGGGTTTTTTTTTGGACTACCTATCTGAAAATAAATATACAAATCTTGCACCCTTGCAACACTCTTCTCAGGGTGTTTCAAAGCCTCTCCAGATAAAATTCTCCTTTCTGGATGTCAGGCATTCTTTTGACTTAATATTTGCCTCCATCATTCTGCTGCTGTTTCCTGTCCTCAGCTCACCAAGCCATGCAGGCCACCCTCTCCTGCCTGCTGGTTTTGCTGTTCCACCCCTGTGTGTGCCCTCCTCAACCTTTGTCACTGTCCATTTGGTTTTCCAGCCCCAGGTCCCTGATGGTAACACAGCGATAACAGCTGTGTGGAGTCAGACAACACCCCAGCTCTGTGGAGTCTCATGGTGGTTCCTCCTGATGAGAGCAGCCTGATGGTCATCCAAACCATCTGCTTGACGGCCATGGGGATAATTTGTTTTTAAATGAGTCCTGTGACTCACTCTGAAAGAGTGTCCTTGTCTGTCTGGGGTGGCACTCTGCTTTGTGTTGATCTGCAGACCCTTTACAATGCTCTGTGAAGGTTCTTTATATTCTTCAGGGCTCACTTCAGGAAAAAATGAACCCTGGGTGTCTAAAAATTGGAGAGGGCCTGTTTTTCATTTCCTGTCTCCATGCCAATCCAAAAACTTCCCAAATAACTGCTTGTTGAATACCCCTAACCAATTTTTTTTCTTAGCACTTGCATAGTAGTGAAAAATATCAAAAGTGAATCTTCTTTCTCCCTTTTCTCTTTGTCTTTTCTTCTCCCCCATTTTGTGCATGCTGTGTTCCTACCGAATGGATCATTCATGGAAAGAAAAACATGGAAATAACATGAAAGGTGTTTATGGGCTTTGTTCCCTTTTCCTGACAGGTTGTTCTGAATCAGGATGATAATGAATGAGTGATACTCTGGATTGATGACATAGGGGGAGGTTTTGCTACCCCTGAAGCCAAGGGAAGTGATTCCATTGACCTTTCAGTGCCAGGATTTCACTCTAAGGATTGAATTGAAACTGAATCTGGGTGTAGAGACTTGGAAATGGCTTTTAGGATAATGTCTGAGTGCCTTAGAGTCTCTCCTCAGTGCTAATAGTCAGGGGAAAGATGTCCTTGGTGCCAGCAGCATTTTCCAGTGCACTGCCTCCAGTTTCCAGTGCTTTGTCCTCTAGAATCCATGTGGGTGTGTGTCCTATCACTCATTAAATAATTATATATATTTATGTCTCCTACAGAAGTGTTCTTCACGTGTATGCACATCCACCTTAGCAAATGCTGGAGCTTTTCTGCTCTCAAAGGTATTTTTCTGCCTGGTGAGCCGAGTTGTTGGAAGTAGGAGTTGCTGATGCGCCACTTAAAATATATTTAAACTTGTACAAAGAAGATTATATAAAAGATACTGCTGGAGATGAGAAGAAATTCTTTCTGAAGTAATTTTGAGCTAGTAATTGATGGAGAGCTGGCTTCAATAGCTCTCTTTTTGTGTTTTAGAGTTCAAAAGGAGATTGTGTCATCTCTTTAGCAGGTGTTGCAAGCAACTAAATACTTTGTTTAAATATTTTGTGTAGTTAAGCAAATAAATTTTGAACAGATAGCTCCCATTAACCAACTGATTAGAATATCAAACATGCACCCTGTTTCCAAGAGTCCTAAAATATCCCTAACCTAAATTTTGAAGATGTGAGTTTATGTAACTGTGATGAACCTGGAAGATTTGGTGCTGAGCTGGTGATCTGACCCTGAAAAAGGTGGAATTTCTCTGTGCTAATGCTATAATTGGAATTACAAGATTCCCTTCTATTTTACTTTGTTATATTTGGTCGTTTCTGCTTTATTGCATATGTGCACATGGCAGTTGTGGTACTCCAGGACATCCCCAGGCATATTTTATGCTGGGAAGATAAAAATGAAGCTCTTGGCCATTGCCTGAGACTTTAGAGTTGAGGTGTCTCAGTCTTGGCATTAGCAGGTTGAAGAGATTTGGAAAGAAAAGCGTGGGGGAGGATGCTCAGCAATGAATATAAAGTATAAGGAAAATGTATTGACAACATTAGCAAATAAATCAAGCACTGATGTAGGAGTTTCTAAGTCTGCTCATTAAATATTTACATTTTGCACTCTCAAAAAAGGAAAATATGTTGACATCTCAATTTATCTTTTTTGAACAAACTGTCATACCTGGAATGGTATAAAATTGATACCAAAGAATAAACTGGCCTGGGAAAGTCAATTAGGTTTCTTGAAGGAGTGAAAATGACACTGAAAAAAAAATGTCTTTGGAGGCTGGTTTGGCTGGGCTTTATACCTTAACTGTTATGTTTATATAGAATGATGACAGTTTGTGGTGGAGCACAGAAAGCTTCCTGAACCTGTCTTCTGGAAGGTTCTTAGTTGGCATTTTCTGCCCTAAGTCCAGTGGGCCAAAGGATGGGTGTGATGAACATCAGCCAGGAATGGCCTGGGTTGTTTTACTTTGCATAGGGAAGTGAGCTGCAGGAGCTCTTGGTTTGCAATTAGAAAATTATATTTCTTTTGTTTTCCAACTGTTCATATCCTTAAATGCACCTAAGGTTGCATTAATAAATTGTTCTATATTTGAGAAGGAAAAAAAAGAGATAATTATTTATACTGTTTTCATATTTTTAAAATCATTCCTCTTCGATGCTCACAGTAACCAGGCCTGTTCTTCAGCCAGGATCTCTGTCTCTGCCATGGGATTTCTTTTCCAAATGAGTTGGAAAAGAAAAAACAGTCAATGTGGAAAAAAATTTAGTCAGTATCACTGGAATTTTTGGTCTTGGGTGAAATTTGAGGGAATGATGTCCCTGAAGGCAGCTCCTCGGTGTTGTTACTCCTCCCTTACCTGAGGCTGGAAGAGGGCTCTGGATTTATTGCAGGGATTTTGGCACATGGTAAGTGCATCTATTCCAGCAGGATGGTGTTTCTAATCAGATTGGTTCTGTATTTACAGTTTCTAAATGGCATTTCCTCTATTTCCCAGGCACAGAGTTAGTGTGAGTTGCCTTGAGGATGAGGAGGCAGCAGAGCACTTTTCCCCTGTGAGTCTGTGCTGTTCCATCCCTCAAAGGCTTTACAAAGCCCTGCATTCAGGAGGGAGACCAATCTGATCTTCACTCCATTTCCATGTGCCACTTGGCATTTCCTGCCACAGTGTCACATTTGTATTGATTCCAGCATTGACTGACTGAACACCAGCACAGCCAGAGCTGCATCAGGCTCATGCAGGAGAACAGAGAAACATATTCCCAAAAAATCGAAATACTCACAGGGAAAATGTGTGCTGTGCTGTAGAGAAAATTTCTGGGCACTTATGACCCAGTGATGGTCACAGGCTCTGCAAATCAGTGAGAAAAAGCAGATAATTAAAATTACTGCCTCTGCAGGGAAAAGCCACAGGCTCAGCTGTAAAAAACTTCATCCACAGACAGGAGCTCAGCTTGGTATTTTGAAGGGAAAGGGGTGGAAAAGGCATGGAAAAACAAGGAGAGAGGGGAAAGCAACTGGAACTCTCAGAAAACGGGAAGAGCAATGAGGATCCTGTGGTGAGGGCTGTGTGCTTGCTTTTTTCCCCTTTCCAGTCTGATTTGCTGTAATTAGGATGGCCTTTGTTTAGGATGGCCTTTCCTTAGGACACTTAGCTCTTGTTATTGCAAATGGAAATGGCTGGGTGGACACAGACTGAAGCACCTGAGATTTTTGAAACTTCAAGTCTTGCTTGTTGAGCTATGGAGGGTAAGAGATTGAAAGAAAAGTGAGATGGACACCACAGGAAGGTTGGAACAACAATAAGGGCTGCAATGGAGGCTTTTTTAAACCTCCTGTAACAGAAAATTGGCTGCAAACAAGATGTAAATAGATAGTAACGTTGTTAGCAAAAAGGGAAAATGCCTCTGGATGAGATTTTTGAAGGGGAGGGTGAGAATTCACTAGAAATGTGTAAATTAAGAGCTGAGAACAGTTCTCAAGTAAAAGGAGGTGTATTTTTGGGTCAATTTAGGATGGAGATGGTCTAGCTGGACATGCTACCCCAGCTACACACCAAAGCCTGGGTTTAAAGCATTAAAAATACTCTCATGAAACTGTGTAACAGAATTGTGGGTGGGATCCACTGGGCTGGGCTGCATCCTTTGGCTCTTGTGCTGAGTTAGACCAGTCTGAAGCACAGCATTAATGATTTCAGAAGGTGCGTGAATGATGTGAATCACTGCTTTTCCCCATGCCAGGCCTGGATGTGTAAGGGGAGAAGCACAGTGGGCAGGTCCAGAGGGGTCAGCTCATTTTCTGAGCAGACTTGAGGGGAAGGACCCCATTGATGTCAGATTCTTGGCTTGTCCCTGAGAGGGGAGAAGGATGTGGATTAACAGAGAATAGAATTACCATAGAATTAGCAAAATGGAGAATACTCCCCTCAGGTATTGATGTCCCTCAGCTCCTTACCCTGGGGCACAGAGCAGGGAGGGGACGTGGGCAATGAGCATGGACGTGTTTTGTGGAGATGGGATGAACAAGGGGATAAACAGTGCCTGCTGCTGAGTGTTCTGAGGAAACCATGGCTTCTCACACAGGGCTCAGCACAGGCAGGAACTGGTGAGTTGTCGGATTTTGGTGCTGTCTAGATGGTCTGGGAAAAGCCCAAAGATGGCCTTGGGCCCCCGGGGTTCGAAAGGACGAGAGGAAGCTTCAGAATTGTTCTCGGTCTCGGTGTTTATTAAATGCTTATCTAAAAGATTTTCTCTTGGCCTGACAGAGTTCTGCTCAGCAGTCAGCCATGGGCACACACTGAGAGCCCCTGGGGCGGTCGTCTATCTTTATACCCGGAGTTACGTATACAATATTTATCATTTTTCTCCAATACCCTCTACCCTTATTAACCAGTGTTCCTCTAGTAAGGTCCAATCCTGGAGTGCCAACTCCACCACAGAAGATGGAGGCCTAGAGGAAGAAGAAGAAGGAGAAGGGCACGCCCCAATTCCTCCATCTTACCTCTCTAGACCCCCCTGTACAGGGATCTTAAACCCTGTATCTCACACTCCAATTAACTTGTCCCTTCACCATTCACCCCAGTGAAATCCTCCCGTTCTCATACTGATGTCATCTCCCATGTGGGATCAAAGTCCAGCCACCAGACATTTCTGGCAACATTCCAGGACTCCCGAGCCCCCCAGTTCTGAGAGACTGAGATCCCACATCTCCCCCTTCTGTTTGCACCAAAAGACCTTTTTCGCTTTTATGTGAAAACCCCCCAAAGTCCTTAGTTTCTTTTTATTTCTCTTCTGGGTCGTTTTTCGCAGTCTGAGTCTCGACTTCTGTCTGAGTACTCGTCTCTTTGTTTCTCGGATCAGCATTCTCGTGTTCTCGCGTTCGGAATGGCTTCACGTGCCGCGCTGACACCCACTTCAGACCTCGATCTGTGGAGATACAAGCGAAACCCTTTCCCCAAGTGATTAGTTTGAAAGGACCCTCTATTTGTCCGGTCTCTGGGTTTCTGATCAAAACTAAAGGATTCTCCCTTAGCTTTGCCTGTGTGTTGTTTAGAAAATGTCTCACGATTGGTGGATCAGGTTCCGAGGATGAGCTATTTAGGAAATTCAGCACATACAGTGCCTTATTTAATTTCATGTGAGGTGTTGCCTCTGGCTCACCCCTTCTCTGTCTGTCCAGAAGGGATTTTAGGGTGTGATGTGTTCTCTCAATGATTGCCTGACCTGTGGGTGAATGCGGAATACCAAACGTGTGTCTGACACCCCATCTTTTCAGGAATCTGTCAAGCACCCTGCCTGTGTATGTCGGACCATTATCTGTTTTTATCTCCTGAGGCACACCTAATGCTGCAAATGCCTGCAGAAAGTGTCGGCAAGCATGGTCTGCTGTTTCCCCAGCATGTGCTGAAGCAAAGACTGCACCTGAGAATGTATCTACAGAAACATGAACATTCTTGAGCCTTCCAAAAGATGGGTATTTTGTGACATCAGCTTGCCACAACTGAAGACTTTGCAGCCCCCGCGGATTGATGGCCCCGGTAGAAGAAGGTGGCTGCACAAGCTGACAGTCTGGACAAGCACTAATGATCTCCCTCGCCTGACTCTTTGTGAGACGAAAGGACTCCATTAGTGCTTGTGCATTCTGATGAAAGAACGCATGACTTAACCTTGCCTGCTCAAAAATGTCCGGCAGTGTTTGCAAAATGGGCATTGTCAACCTGTCCGCCCGAGCATTCCCTTCCGCTAAAAACCCCGGAAGTGTTGTGTGCGCTCTAATGTGTGTGATAAAATACTCTCTTTCCCTGCTCTCTAGCAGTGTTTTCAAGCTTGTTAGGTATGAGTATAAAACCTCATTACTGACTTCTTTCAAGAGCGAACCCTCCAATCTCTTGACCACACCCGCAACATATGCGGAATCTGTCACCAGATTGAGAGGCTGTTTGAACAACTGAAATGCTCGGACAACGGCTGCCAACTCCACAATTTGTGGAGAGCCCTGAACCATCCTCACGTCTGATTCCCAATCCCCTGTCGTTGAGTCTCTCCACGTGATCACTGACTTGTGTGTCTTCCCCGAGCCATCCGTGAACACGGTGATCCCGTCCAAAGGTTCTTCACTTATCTGTGGTTTTGCTCTATAGCATATTTGCGATTGCAGTATTCTGTGTTGGGGAAAGTGGATTGTGCAAGCTCCTGGGAACGCTAACAATGCGATTAACAGGTCTTTCGATTGTTGCATTGCCCAATCGAAGTAGTCTCGTTTCAGAGGTAACCTGATGACTGAGAATTCTCTTCCTGCCATTGTCAGCAGCCTTGTTCTCGCCTTTATGATGATTTGTGCTGCCATCTCCAGATCTGTGAGAATCGTTTTCGCGGGCCTGTGCGGTAGGAAAATCCACTCTATGATTATCAAAGAGTCCTTTTGCGATTCATCCCATTGGAAGATCAAACCATGGAACTGCGTTTTCTTCCCCAGCACTGCCAACTGAAAAGGCAACGATGGAACAAATCGGTGTGCCTGCCTTTTCTGTATCGCGTCCGAGATTTTCTCCAACTCTTTTCTTGCTTCTGGTGTGAGTGTCCTGGGAGAACGAATGTCTGTGTCTCCTCTCAAGAGATCAAGCAGTGCTGGAATGTCACTATTTGTGATTCCCAAAACTGGTCTCATCCAGTTGATTTCTCCCAAAAGCTGTTGCAAATCATGCAAATTGTTGACCTTTGTGCTGATCTCCACCTTTTGAGGCTTTATTGTTTTCTCTGAGATTTTCCACCCTAGATATTTCCAAGGTGCAACCTCTTGAATCTTTGAAATGCTGATTTCCAGACCTGCCTTTTGCACCTCTGCGATCACACAGTCACGAGCTTCTTGCAGCTCCTGTCGTGTTGATGCTGCAATGAGCAAATCATCCATGTAATGAATGATCTTCGCCTTCGGAAATTTCTTCCGTGCTGGTGCCAAAGCTCGTGCCACGTACCATTGACAGATCGTCGGAGAATTTTTCAGGCCTTGTGGAAGACAGACCCAATGGTACCGCTGCAGAGGCGTTTCCCTGTTGATACTCGGGACTGAAAAGGCAAATCTCGGAGCATCATCTGGATGGAGTGGGATACTGAAAAAGCAATCCTTGAGGTCAATGACCACAAGCTGCCAATCTCTGGGAATCATCGAGACAGATGGAAGTCCCAACTGAAGTGGCCCCATGTCTTCTATGACTTCGTTGATCTTCCTGAGGTCGTGTAACAACCTCCACTTGCCCGACAGCTTTTTCTTGATGACAAACACCGGAGAATTCCAAGGGCTGTCTGTTGGCTTGATGTGTCCCTTCTGCAATTGTTCTTGGACCAGGTCTTTCAAAGCACTCAATTTTTTCCGCTCAAGGGGCCACTGATCCACCCAAACTGGATCATCTGTTTTCCATGTCAGCTTCAGTGTGGCGAGTGCTGCAGTGACCCCTATTAAAAATCCATTTCGATCTTCGCGCCCCATTGTGCCAAAAGGTCCCGACCCCAGACTGTGATCGGCTTTTGAACGACAAAAGGACGAATGATCGCCGTCTTATCTCCTGGTCCCGTGACAACGACGGAATTCTCACTTTGCAGACACAGAGATGCTCCCCCGATGCCTGAGTGAGAGCCCAATGGCGCGACCAAGCTCCAATTGCGTGGCCAAAAGATGTACGATATTACTGTTACATCCGCCCCTGTGTCGAGCATACCTCTGATCGATATTGTCCTGTCCCCACATGTCAATTGGCACATGAGTGTGGGTCGGTCTCGACCTATGTGCTTCACCCATGTTGTATGTACTTCAACATGCTCTTTCATAGGGAGACCCTCTTCGTCGAAGATTGACATGACCTCTCCAACTGCGTGTGGTGGCAATGCAAAGGCTCTTGCAACCACAGTATTTTCCGGTACAGTCAATGGTGGACGAAGCGCTCTTGCCAAAACTGTTAACTCTGTATTTTTGTCTGCTGAGACAACTGTTGGATAGACAATGAGCCCAAGAATACTGCATTTATCTTGTCCAATTATCAAAAAATCTTGTTTCTTGTATGAGTCCCCGCGGATACCTGTTGGTATCTCCGCATGAGTTTCATCTAGAAAGCATACTAGTTTTGAAGCTGCCAATGCACACTGTGCCCCTGGTGGGAGGAGGTCTGGGTCACTGTGGAATCGACTGAGGGTTTTGCTGAGGGCATCTGCTTGTCGCTCACTGATGACTGCCCTGTCTGTTCTTGTGACACCGCCAGTACTTGTGTCGGAGCGCGCTGGGGATTTCTCGCGCTCAATTTCCCGTTTCCCGGATGCGGCAACGGATTTCCTTCCACATCTGTCCGGGAATAACATTCTTTCACAGAGTGTCTTCCTCTTCCGCACCGTGCGCAAATTGGTCTTTCCGCTCTCTGGGCTGGCGTTGGTATATGTGTCCGTGGGCAATTCCTTTTCATGTGCCCAGATTCCCCACATCCGTAGCACTGTCCTCCTTGGGGTCTGTTCCTTTTCTGCATTGCCGCAAGAACTTTGTTGACATTTTCATCCTGTTGATGGAGTAATTTCTCGAACATCTTCTCCAATGTCTTGTCCTCTGATTGCCCTTCTGAGCGTCCCTTTAGCTGTTTCTCCCATTCCTCTTTTAATTCATTCTTTACAATCGCTGCGACGTGCTGAGGCGTCCCCACCTTGCTGCATGCCTCCACCATCTCTGCCAAGGATGGCCGTCCTGGCATGGTGCTAATCACCCGTTGACAATCCGGGTTGGCATTGCCGAAAGCTAAATTCTCCAAGAGAGGCCTCTTCACTTCTTCTGTTGTCACCTGTCGATCCACGGCTTGTGTGAGTCGGTCGATGAATGACATGAATGGCTCTGTGGGACCTTGCCTGATGCAAGAGAACGGGACATCCGGAGCTCCTGTTGGCGTAATTTGCATGATTGCCAATCGCGCTGCTTCTTTGATGTCGCTTAACACTCTTCGTGGAAGCCGCGCTGCTTGTTCCCCTGGATTGTCATCTGGAGGATCCCCTGCTAATTGCCCTTCTGTGAGGTTCGCATTCGGCCCACCTTGGTATCTGTTCCGCAACTCAGCAAGATATTTTCTCCACCTTTTTTCCCAGATAAGACTCTGTGTGTCAGTGAGGATCATTGCCACAATACTTCGAATGTCATATGGTGTGAGATCATACATAGAGAATGTCCCTCTTAATAGCTGTTTGAAGTATTGTGAGTTCAGCCCAAAAGTCTGAGCTGCCTTCCCTAAGTCTTTGAGTGTCTCATGACCCATCCTTTCCCACCTTGGATTCTGTCCCTGGGCATCATATGTCACTGGCATTGTCAAATCCCCTGATCCCGGGAATAAATGCTTTTCCTTTTCCAATGCTTTTCTGATTTGCCTCCAATCCATTGTCTTCACCGGCTCTTGAAACCCCTCTTCATCAGATTCCATTGGGATTTGCATGAATAATGGTGTTGTAGATGTCATCGGTGATTCATGGTGTCTCATTTTTCGCCTTGAGGTTTTTGGCCTTGCTCCTAAATCCGAAAAGGAAACTCGAGGATCCTGTTGATATTTCTTCTTTACTGTATCGAATGAATGCAAGAAGCTTTTTGCTGCTTCTGCTGCTGATAGCATCCATGTTGGGACACCTTCCGATGCTGTGATCCTTATGACATCTTCCCCTTGTAGCTGTTCTTCATCTGAGCTTTCATCATCTTCATGAAATCCCGAAGTGGATGGATAATCCCTTTGTCGTGTTAACATTGTCTTCTTCGAGGTGCTTTTCTTTTTATATATTGTTGGAAAAAATTGCTGCATTGTTGCAGTCTTGCCACGAGATGGCGCTGTGGCTCCGCCGAGCCGACCCGGCATGTCGTGCACTTCTGCCCTCCTGCCACTAGGTGGCGCTGTCACCGGCCTCCCTGGCTCGGATGACGGAGCAATCTCGACTGCCCCACTTCCTCTTCCTGCTCGGCGTCTCCCGTGAAGGGAAGGGACTGGGACTCCGAGGGTCTGAACCAAAGGCACCAGATCTGGAGACGGTGTGGAGCCCCGGGACGTAGAATCCCTAACACGGCCCCTCCTCACCCGCGACGTCACAGGGGACCGGGCTCGGGTTCGCCCGCGTCCTACTTTCTGTGCATGCGTGCTCTCCGAGCTGCTCCCTGTGTCCCCCAAGCTGACGTCATCGTCTCCCCCCTGTACCACCTCCGAGGTTCCCGCCCCTCGGTCTGTCCCAGAGTCCAACCCCTCCTCCTCTGACGTTGTGTTCACTTCTCCCGCCGGCACTCCGCTCTCCCCGCGATTCGAGCTGACCGTCGCACCGGGTCTGACGTCACAACCGCGCGCCTCCTGCGTCTCACCGCGGCGGCCCCCTGAGCCTGCACATTTTCCCTCAGCCCGCCTTCCGCGTTCGCCGCTCCCGCGCCCGCGTGTGAGTCTACACCCCGGTTTTTGCGAGTTTCGCCCTCCGCGCGCGTCTCCTCATCTTCACCCGTGCTGCCTGCGTTTGCCGCCGCCGCCGCGTCGCCGCTTTTGCCGCGAACAGGCCCCCCCCCGATCCCTTATCTTCCTGCTCCCCCCCTTCCGCTCCTGACTCCTCCACACTCTCTGGAGTTTCAGGACGCCCTTGGGGTTTGTTGCATTTTTTGATCGGGGGTTTTAATATTTTTTCCTGCTCTCTTTTTTCGAGAGCCCTTTCCCCCTGGCTTTTTAAAGCCAGAGCAATTTTTTTTCCGGAGCTCCGCTGCTCCGCCCCCTTCTCTGAGGGTACCGCAGCTTCTCGCTGCTTTTCCAGTCTTTTAGACTGCACTGAAATACCTTGTAACATGATTCTTGCCGGCGAGAGTAGCTTTAACGCTGTCTCATCTTTTTTTGTTGCTAAAATATATAAATGCCTATTAATTTCTTGCCAAAACCCCACTTCGAACAACAAATATGTCTCCGCAAGTGGATAATTAAGCCTTGCCCATAATAACAGCTGTTTTAATTCTTTCTTTGGGATCCCTTCTGTATATAATTCTGCTACACTTTGTAAGGTGGATAAGATTTCCCGTTGTTCCTGGGAGAGTGTGGCCCCCATGATATTATTTTGGCCTTCTTACCGAATCTGTCGTCAGAGTGGTCTGGAGGCCCTCAGTCTCCGTCCAGCGGGTCACGAGGGATGGACCCAGAGGCGCCTTTCTGGTCCCAGTCCAGGCCGCTCTGCTACGAACTGTCTTCAGCAGAAGCTGAGAGATGGGATTCTCAGTGACTGCTGATTTTTGCAGCTCCTCCTTGCCGGTTTTTTCTTTTTCTTCTTTCTTTCTTCAGGCTTCCCTCCTCTGGAGTTATCAGTGCTGTCCTCTTGGCTCTTCAGCTCTTCAGGGCTTTTCCCCCCCCTGAAAGGTTTGGTGGGAGATAGCCCGCACAGCGGACGCCAGTTGTCGGATTTTGGTGCTGTCTAGATGGTCTGGGAAAAGCCCAAAGATGGCCTTGGGCCCCCGGGGTTCGAAAGGACGAGAGGAAGCTTCAGAATTGTTCTCGGTCTCGGTGTTTATTAAATGCTTATCTAAAAGATTTTCTCTTGGCCTGACAGAGTTCTGCTCAGCAGTCAGCCATGGGCACACACTGAGAGCCCCTGGGGCGGTCGTCTATCTTTATACCCGGAGTTACGTATACAATATTTATCATTTTTCTCCAATACCCTCTACCCTTATTAACCAGTGTTCCTCTAGTAAGGTCCAATCCTGGAGTGCCAACTCCACCACAGAAGATGGAGGCCTAGAGGAAAAAGAAGAAGGAGAAGGGCACGCCCCAATTCCTCCATCTTACCTCTCTAGACCCCCCTGTACAGGGATCTTAAACCCTGTATCTCACACTCCAATTAACTTGTCCCTTCACCATTCACCCCAGTGAAATCCTCCCGTCCTCATACTGATGTCATCTCCCATGTGGGATCAAAGTCCAGCCACCAGACATTTCTGGCAACATTCCAGGACTCCCGAGCCCCCCAGTTCTGAGAGACTGAGATCCCACAGTGAGTCAGATTGCAAAGTGTGCCTGCAGCAAATGCAAAGCCTAAAGATTCATGATCTGTCCTGCTGGTTCTGGCACAGATTTGGCTGACTCGTTCAGCCCCTCTAATACAGACTTCACCTGTCCTCCCACACACCTGGGCAGGATGTTTTGCTCGCTGAGTGCTGTCACTTGCTGGCCCAAAGCCCTGTTCTGGGGAGACAGGCCGTGTGTCACCTCTGAGAGGAACATCTTCAGTCAGTGACAGCTCTGGGTCACCTGGTTCTAAAGCTGTAATAACCACACAACTTCAGCTTGTGCTGGTCTGAAATGCCTCAGCCTGGCATCTGGCTGCTTTGTGTCTGCACAGAAATTACTGCTCAGAAGGAAAATACTAATTTATCAAGCACTGAAGAGCATGCAAAAAGAATGAAATAAGCTCACCTCTCCTTTTCAGGCTTAGACTTAATAATGACACTGAGATTCTTGACCTTCTAGCTGTGAGCAGTTATAATAGGTACAGCAAATTAAAAATGGTAATGTTTAGATGAGTGAAAATGGGTATTTTCTTCATTAATTTTGGAGCTTTTCTAAGGAAATCTGTACCTTGTTGGCACTTTAGTGCTTGGGCTCACTTTCATTAATGAAAAAATATTTCCATCATGATTTTAAAAGGGGTTTTGCCAGGTTTTAAAAAAGAAAATGAGATCTCAAGCCAGCACTATGTGTTGCATCCTTACAGGAATTGATCACCCCCACAGCACCCATCCCTCTTTAATCCCAGGAAAGAGAAAAGCAGTGTAAAGAAGAGATTTGAAAATGCAAAATCCTTACACCTTCTGGGGAGATTAATTCCCATTTCAGCACAGGGGTGACTCTGCCTTAGCTCTGCTCATGATGAGAGTGGTTGGAATGGGGACCCCTTCATCTGAAACTGTGCCAAGGCAAAGAGGAGAACCTGACATTCACAGATATCCATAAAACAGAGAGAAAATGGTGCCCCAGGGAGCAGGGCCTGGATTAGGATATTATTCCCCAAACTCTTTGTCCAAAGGAATATTTTGTCACGTGTCATTGAGGAAAGATGTGGTGGAGGGAGAAGTGGATTTGTTGAGGATTCTTTGTTTTTCTTTGCTTTGTTCTTCTTTAGCAGTGACTTAAAATCCTTGAAATTCATCCTAAGCCTGGCTGATTTACAAGCAGACTTTTCCAAAGGCTGTAAATTTTGCTGGTTTCATTGGAGGATCCAAGCCAGGTCTTTGGGAGTTACAAGCAGAAGAATCTAACTAGACACATTTTTTTTCCCCTCATTGTCTTTCTCAGGAGAATGAATTAGTTTAGTGACATTTTCCAGTCTTCCTTCATCTTTATCAGAGGGATGGATTGGATATTCCTCCTTCAGTAGATTTTCCTGGAGTGCATTTCCAGCCCTCGCTGTCCATTCCCTTGCCTCACCTGTGGCTGGTGGGTTCTAATGGGGGAGCTGAAAGGGTGAATGCAGAATTTTGAAAAGGTCACAACAACCCTACGGAGCCCTGTGGTTCGGGCTCAAAGTGGGGATTAACATTCAGATCCCTTCCACTGCAGCAAAAACTGAAATATGGGATGAAAACAACCCCTCCACGTGACAAGGATTGCAAGTGGGGAAGGGGAATAAACTCTTGGCCTCTTCCTGTAGCTGTTTTCTCATTTTAATAACTTTGTGCTTGTCTTATATGACAAGGTCCTGTATAGTGGTAGTTAGCAACTTTTATTTTGCTACTTAATATCTGAACTCTACTCTCAGAGCCCTTGATCAAAAATCAAACTGCAAATTGAGATAATTGATTTGGGGTTTTTGTTGGCTATTTTTATTCAAATTGCTGACTGCACCAGAAAAATAAACTCTGAATTTTATATTCCTAACAACTAACCAGCCTTTGTTTCTCTTCTCCTCCCCTTCTCCTGCAGAAAAACACAAAGAATTATTTTTGTGGGGTTGCTTTTGATATGACTAGACTTCAAAAATGAAATAAATTTCCTTTTTGAAAATTTCTAACTGAAACTATTTTTTGGGGATACGCTTGAAATTGGAAAGCTAAAGTAGTTTGCTTATTTCAGTTTTATGGTTTTTTGCAAAATATAAAATATTCCCAGATACTTTTGATCCACCTGAAATTTATTTTTTTGGGGCCTGAGAAGTTTGTTGTGGGCCATGTCTTTGTTTTTTGGGTCTGGGTTTTGTGATGTCCACAAAGCTTAGGCAGGTGCTGTGCTTGTGTTCGTCAGGTGTTTATTGTGTCCAGGTAGCCTTGGGAACATGAATTCCCCAGATGGGAAAAAATGAAATGTTAAATCTTAGTGAAATGTTAAACCTCATTAGAATAATTTCTCCATAGAATAATTCCTCATGTTCCAGCTCATCCAAGTCAGTATTTTTTTAAGTCTGTAACAGTCACTGCTGTGGTTGATCCCGTATTTTATTTTAAAAACCCAAACTATTTTACCAGGTCTGACTTCATCAGTGCCAGTTTAATTAAAACCTTCCAATAGGTGGAATCTTGTTCAGCCACGTGCCCCTTTTCCATTAATTGGAATTTCTCAGTTCAATCCCAGCAAGTGGGATGGAATTCCACAAGGTTTTGCTCTGTGGCAGGGTTTTCCACCAAGCTTTCTCTGCAAGTGAAGTGTTAATTTTCACTGGAGGGTTCTGCAGAGCCTTGGGAGGTGCATCTTGGCTCATCTGCAGCTCTCTCAGATCCTTATTTTAAACCTCTCTGAGGCTGGGCTTTGTGTTAGTGACAGCTTGCAAAGCTGGGGAGCAGAATGAGCTGTTGTTTAGGATAAATAGGAAACATTATTTATATATAGGAAGGAATCAAGTTGACAACTAGAACACCATGAAGAACCCCAAGAAAGGCACTTTTTATAAAAAAGCATTGGATTAAAACCTGTTCCAACTAAATGAAGTAAAGCAGGAAACACCTTAGTGCTACTTTTCTGTGAGAGCAAAGATTGTGCCCCTCCTCCTATTCCTGAACTCTTAAACATTACCGGGGTAGGTCACAAATCCCTGGATTTAGACATTCTATGCTGAGCAAATATGACAGCCTGAGGCTTTCTGTGCATGCCAGGTCAGTGCAGCAGGACGTTGCAGAGTGCAGGGGGTCCTGGTGTCCTCTGCTTGTGCCTTGAGAATCAGCAGAATCCCAGGAGAGTTTGGGTTGGATGAGATCTTAAAAGCTCATTCCACTCCGACCCTGCCATGGCAGGGACACCTTCCATTGTCCCAGGCTGCTCCAGCCTGGCCTTGGGCACTGCCAGGGATCCAGGGGCAGCCCCAGCTGCTCTGGGCACCCTGTGCCAGGGCCTGCCCACCCTGCCAGGGAACAATTCCATCCTAGTACCCAAGGCAAACCTACTCTTTGTCAGTGGGAAGCCATTCACCTGTGTCCTGTCCATCCATTTCTTGTCCCAAGTCTCTCTCCATGTTTACTGTCAGCTACCTCAGGCACTGTAAGGCCACAATTAAATCACCCCAAATAATGAAGTTAGTAAACACCAGTTGTCCCACTACAGACCCCTGGGGCCTGCATTGGTCACTGACATCCATCAGGACCCTGAGCCATTGACCATGACCTGGGACTGTGCAAGCACTTCCTTATCCATCCAAGAGTCCATCCATCACATCCAGCTGTCTCTAGCCCAGGGAGGAGGGTTTTGTGGGGCCCTGTGTCAGAGGCTGCACAGAATTCCAGCTAAACCAGCTCCGTGGCCCTTCCCTTGTGCACTGAGTCTCCCCACCAGAGAAGGCCATGGGGTCACTCAGGAGGGTTTTCCCAAAATCACCTCCCTGAGCTCTGTGAGCCTCAGCAGAGCTTCCAGCAGGGGCTGTCCCTGCATCTTCCCAGCACACAGAGGTGCTCTGTGGCATTCACATTATCTGATAAAATCCCTTCACCCTAGATTTTTCTCCTGGGAAGCTGAGAAGCCTCAGAGAAAAGGAAAACAGTTCTTATTTAATTTGCTTCTCCTGTGTTGTGCTCATGTGGAATGTGTTTGGAGATTGTTTACCCACAGGCGATTGTTCCATTGGATTCTGGTGTGAGTTGTTTTCACTCTTTGGCCAGTTGGGGTCAAACTGTATTGGGACTCTGGAAAGAGTCACAACTTTTCATTATTATCTTTTTAAGATTTAGTAAGTGTCTTTTCTCTATTCTTTAGTATAGTATAGTATTCTTTACTATAATATAGTATTATAAAGTAATAAATTAGCCTTCTGAGAACATGGAGTCAGATGTATCATTCCTGCCTTTGTTGGGGCATTTCCCAACAAATACAACAGGACGTTGACAGGGCAGTGCTTCCCTTTCCACCCTTTTTAGAGATATGGACAATGTTTCCCTTTTTCCAGTTTCTGGGAAAATCCCCACCAGAGTGGGACAAGGCTGACTTGGGTAAACATAAAAAGAGATTGTTTTCACCCAGGCAGCCAGTCAGCAAAAGAGAAATAACTTTAACTGGGGAAATGGACACTTTGAATGGGTTTTTGCTACTGCCCATGTAAGAAAATGCTGTTGTCTCACAGAGCAAGCAGAGTTAGGAATTTCTGCAAAGATAGCTGAAATAAAAGTGTCAGTCTGAGGCTCATGACAAAGCCCCTTATCCCTGTAGCATCTTTTCAGTTAACAGTGTTTAGAGTTTTAAGGTCACCAAATTTAAATTACATCAGATATTCACTTTGCATCTCTTAATTGGCTATCTTGATTGATGATCTTGGTGGAGAACCCTGACCTCCTTTTCACAGTATAATAATGAGACCTGTCCTAAAATATTGCCATTAAATTACCTTTTAGGTACTTACTGAAACCTGTCCAACTTGGGCATTACCTTTATAACAAAGCTTTAAATTGTTTTAAATACTGTAACAGTGAAAATTCTGAAGTAGCTGTAACAGCAATTTTTTCTTTCTTTATTGGAAAGTTCTCTGTTCTGTGCTATTATTAACTTATTTCTATGACGAAAATTATGCAAATTGGCTTTTTTAGTCAAGTTCTTCAATATGTTTGTGTCAAGGTTAAGATTTTATAAGCATTTAATTGGTTTTGATTGATTTGCCAGTATAAAGACGAGCAGAACTAAGAGGAGCTGGTGAGTGTGCCTGAGAGTACAGAAAGGAAGAGGATTTTATGTGAAACTGTTTAATCTGAGATATCATTCACCTGTTCTTTGAAACCAATCCCAGGAAGGAGCACATGTGAATAATTTTAGAGGATATGTGTTAATTAGAGATAAGACATCTGTTTGAGTTTGCGTCACTAATGAGTGGCTCACAATATTTATTCTGCTTCTGGAACATTTTGTTCTCTTAGAAAGAAATTACCTCAGAAATGTAAATTGTAGATAATAGATCATCAGTTATCTCCCAATAAGACTTATCAGCACCACCTGTCATTGTCTTCACCACGTCACCTGGTTTAAATCTCTCCTCTGACTCCCCATAGAAAAACACAAGGGGTGTTTTTGTTGTTTTGTTTGTTAGTTTGTGAGGGTTTTGGGTTTTTTGTTTGTGTGTTTGTTTTTATCTTTCTGAAGCACTGCCATGAGGAATTCTGTGGTGTCCCACCCTGAGATCACTGTTGTGAGTTTTACTGTGCCCATACTGTTTGTCTTAATTATCTGATCCCACCCCACACATTTCACACCATAACTTCCATGTCTTTTTTTATAAGTAGCTGCTTTGGGAGTGTGAGTTTCTGTGCTACAACATCCTTGTTCCATGTCATTCACTCTCTAGTTCATAGTCCCCCTTTAAAAGCTGTCTCTGATGTCTGCAATCCATTGTGATCCAGCCTTGACATTGGACAAGCCAGTTTGAACATGGGGAACACTAAAAATATTCAGACTTACTGCCTCTTTGCTACATACGTCTCTTTCCTCCTTTAATTTGTTTACAGACTTGTCAGAACTATAGATTTTATTTTCAAAATCCACCAGCCTGATTCTTTTTATTTGTTTTTACAGCACCTTCTGCAGCTTCTTTTGTGGCTATTAATTGGAACTCTGAATGGGATTCCATAACTGTTGGGATGTCAAGTCTTGAATTTTGAGCCAGGTAAGCAAAATCTGCTGGGAGGAAGAGTGGGCAAGGAAAACAAAGGTGCTGAGGAGTTGATGTGGCTCAGACATGGTGTGGAATTGGATTTTCCCTTCACCCAGCCAGTCCTTTGCAGGCTGCTTGGGGGACTGTATCATTTACTGCTGTTTAATTAATCTCCACTGATTGGCTTTGCCACCTCACCTGGTTTAAATCTCTCCTCTGACTCCCTTCCCATAGAAAAACACAAGGGAGGGTTTTTGGGTTTTTTTTCCTGTTTTTTTTTTAATTTTTTTTATTTTTTTGGTTTGTTTTGTTTTGTTTGTTTGTTTTTATTTTTCTGAACCATTGGCATGAGGAATTCTGTAGTGTCCCACCCTATTGATGTGCTGGTACTGCTTCTGCTGAGTAAATGTATGGAGCTCACAGTGCTCGCTGAGCACACCTGGAATCCTTCTTAAGAGGGAAAATGAAAAGAGAAAAGTGATATTTTGGAAGGAGCAGAAACAATGGCACACTGTCATTTGTCAGGCATCAATGTGAAAATGTGCTCTGGGACAGGAAGGCAGAGGTTGCTAAGCTGAAATAGTTGCAGTGAAGGGAGAAAAACTGGGATGCTGTAGGTGGAATGGAGAAAATGCTACAAACTGAGAGGAAAAACTAAAACCCAAGCAGACTGGAAAGCAGACGAATGGCTGTCCCATTTTTCATTCACTTCTTCAATGTTTAATCACTGCTTCTCATATTCTCAAACACTAATTTGTTACATTTTCCTCCAAAATTCCCAACTCCTCCTTATGTTGTTATTGATAACACTCACAAGCACTATGCTCTGTAGTAAAGTGTAGTGTAAAAAACAGCTAAAAAATGCAGAAGTACCGTTTTTAACACCTCCTAAAACCACCTTTGAACACAGAATTTGTGCTTGCAAAAGCAGAGTTAACCTCTAGCAAAAACATGTAGGTATAGGATTTTTTTTGTTTTTTACTATGACCTCAAATTCTCAGGTTTAAATTTTCTTTTTCACTCTGAGAACAAAACAAGAGAAGAGTTTATATTGATTGAATGAATTTCATTTATACTGGTTGAATAGTTTCCTTTATATTGATTGAATAGTTAAAAAACCCCCAAAACCACATTTACAGAAGTCATCCAGTGGTGGGTAAGGAAGTAAAGTGAAACAGTAGAGACACAAAATGCACTGGAGTGGTGTGAAAATTGAGGTTATGCATGATGCTGAGATGAAGGAATGATGTTTCATCCCTGATGTGGCACAGCCAATGCTCTGTTGGGATTTTCAGGATCTCTATCTGGGGTGGTTTCAGGAGGGAAAGGACTTTTAATGCCCAAACTGCATCACATTAGCAGGATCTGCTCCTAAATGGGTAGTGAAGACAAATTCTACCTGGATGAAGTAACAGGAGCAGCAGCAAGAAAGGAAAGAAAAACAAGAAAGTCCAAGAAAGAGCGAGAAGGAGCTTTTTGGACTCAAGTCTTAACACCTGCATCAAGAGTGTCAGCCCTGAGGGAGCACAGCAGGAGCTGCTCAGCTACAGGAGGCCCTACATTTCCACACCCTCCTCAACCCCAAATGCATTTCTGCCTTAAGTTTAATTAAGCAGAGTGGGTTTGGTTTCACTTACACCGTTTAGGGATCTGCCCATGCAATACATTCTGAGCAGCAGGATTGATACAGATTTATTTCTGTGCTGTCACACCTTTTGGGCACTGTCTGGTGAGAACTGGGCTTTCTGTCACATGTCACTGACAAACTAATTTGTCACATGTGCTGTGAGACAGCCAGCAAGGTAGGAATATCCTCCTGTAAAACTGGAATAATGCAGCAATATAAAGCTGTGACACTTGATCAGAGCATAAATTCAGTATTCACAGGGCCTTCATTAATTAGCCAGAGACTTGATTATGGGCAACTGTTTATTTTGGGCAATGGTATTTAGACTTGGGTAACAGTTTTGCTTATGTAACCAAGAAAAGTTTCTAGGTTTCTTTTGCTGCAAACACATTCCTTGTGGTTAACCCAGAGAGAGGGAGGGAGTGTGGAACTCGCCAGCAAAACTTGTCTGCATTGAATCCATTGTGAGTGCCAAGGCTTCTGCTCTGTTGTTTTGCTTTGGGAAGGTTGAGAAGTGTAAATACCTTTGCTAGGGCTCACTGAGGGTTTAGCTGTGCCTTGGACAGGTGCTGAATGTCCATCCCTTTTCCTGGCTGGAGCTCTGTGCAGCCCATCCTGTGAGTTCTGCCCTGGTTTCCTGTGAGTCACAGCATTTGGCTGAGATCAAAACTAGATCAAGGCAAACACAAGATGATCAAGTGTAAGTGTTGTGTCACGGCAACAGTTGAGAAGCTGTATTTAAACTGTGAGGCAGAAGGATATTTTAAGGTTTAGAGGTGACCAAGGAGTGTCAACCTGCTTATTTATAAAGAAAAAAAGCTCTGTGTCATCCACCCATCTTCTGATAAATGTAAGTTTAACACACTTCTCCCCAGCAGGGCTTGAGCAATGGCAAGGGGCTGCTTCCACCTTCCCCTGATTGAGAATTTCTTTCTTTCATCAGAACTTTTTTCCCATCCTGTGAGATGGGTGTGTGTGAAATGGCAGCTCCTGTACTCTCAGCCATAATTCTACCCTGTGGTTGCTGCTACACTCCAAATGAAAGGCTTTTAAAATTGACTCTGGCTTATTATTTGCAGCTGCTAATGCAGTTGTCCTTAAATTTTATGTGTGACCTTAATCTCCAGGAGGAGATTCACAGACAATTTTCAAGGTTGCTCACGTGTTTCTGCTCTGTTCACTGCATCCAGCTCAGTGAAACACCAATAAACTCCAGAGGAGTTCCACACTGATTACTCCAAGTTCTGCAGTACAGGCTTTCTTTTCTCAAAATCGCCTCTGTTGAGTTTTTAAGAAAAAATATAAAATCACTTTGAACTGTTGTATATAATAAAAGTAATAGTTGATGTATTTTATCTATCACCAAAAGTTTTAATTTTGCCACATGGGGATGTAGCTGATACTTTTCCCAGTCTGTAGTACAGGAGTCCTAAATTCCTGAAAGCTGGAAAGGATTTACAGATTTAAAAAAAGTTTTAGCAGTGTAAAAAGTGTTTGGCAGCACTGTACAAGTTAACCTGTGCCCTTTAACATTACTGCCTTGCAGGAATGCCAGTGCTGAGTGCTTTAAACAATAAATCATAACACACAGAGACAACAGCAATCCCTGGGACCAGCTGTAAGTGACAGACTTCTGGAATGCTCTTTTATTCCCTAAAATTTGTTCTTTGGAATGGTTCATCAGCAAGGGCAGTGGACTTGGAGGCTTTCTGCCATTCCTAGTCAAATATCTTAGCTCTAGTGAGGGAGGGTTTGTTTTGGGGAGGAAGGTTGGAATTTGGAAATTCATATTCCCACATGAACAGAAGAGCTGTAACTTGAATTTCCTTGAGGTTGATAGCACAGTTAAGGACAGAGATCCAACAAAAAGGAAGAAGCTGTCATGAATTCTGGAACGTGCTTCTCATTGATAGAAATGAACTTCCCATCTGGAAATGTCAGTTTTTAATATTTCTGTGTCATACAAGCATGTGCCGTTTACCTCTGGAAGAAATCTGTGTAAATTCCTTCTCTTTTGTGATTTGCTGGATTTTCAGCCAGAAATATAGAACTCTGTGAAATTAAAATTTGGAAGTTCTTTTAGGCATGAGGGTGTAAGCGTTATTGCAGGTTTTCAGAGGAAGTTATTTATTTGCACTAAGGGATTTAGAAAAACAAAATAAAAAGATACTAGATGCTCTTAGTCAGGTTAGTGGGGGCACAGGGTTCCTTTGGAGTTAGTCCTGAAAGGCAAAGGAGTCCAGGAAGGCTGGATGTGCTTTAGAAAGGAATTGTTAAATATTCAGGAGCAGGCTGTCCTATGTGTAGAAAGACAAATTATCAGGGGAAAAAGACCAGCCTGGTTAAACTTGGGCTGGAACTTAGGGAAAAAAGAGAATCTATTGACCCTGGAATGAGGGTCAGGCAACTTGGGAGGACCATAAGGATGTTGGAAGGTCATGTAGGGAGAAGATTAGAAGGGTCAAAACCCAACTAGAACTTGATTTGCAGTTAAAAACAAGAAAAAAGTTTCTATAAAAGCCTTGACAGCAAAGCAGGGTCAGGGAGAGTCTGGCTCATTTAATGAATGCAGAGGGGAGTGCAGTGACAGGAGATGAGCAAAAGGCAGAGGGATTTAATGCCTTATTTACCTCAGTCTCTAATATCAGGACCAGTTGTTTTCAGGTGTTACCATTGAGTCAGAGATGACACAGAGACCTATCACAAGGTACAAACACCATTGTGGTGTTTATTGAGAGTCTGCTTTTAGATCCTTGTTTGACACACATGAACCTGATTGGTCATTTAATCAACACATTTCACATGATTGGCTAATTAAGGAGCCACCCTTTGGTAATCATATTTCCATAACACATTCCACATGCTCACGAACACCAAGTGCAGCAACTTAAGACAAGAATTGTTTATAATTCTTTTCTCTGAGCTTCTCACAGCTTTTCCCAGAATGATGCCTGGGAAACTATCTGTTTTTCTTTCTCAGCATCCACACTCAGAATCCCCAGCCCCTAGAGCTGGAGGTAAGTGATGGGGAGCTGAGTGTGTCCCAAAATCCAGGAGATGGTGGGTGACCTGCTCTGCCAACCACTCACAAATCTATGGGCCCTGATGGTCAACAGCAGCTGGACATGAGCCAAGTGTGCCCAGGGGGCCAAGAGGGCCAAGAGCATCTTGAGTATCAGGAATAGTGTGGCCAGCAGGAGCAGGACAGTGGCTGTCCCCCTGTACTGGGCACTGCTGAGGCCACACCTGGGATGCTGCATCCAGTTCTGGGCCCTTCGCTTCAAAAAGGACATTGGGGTTCTGGAGTGTGTCCAGTGAAGCACAACAAAGCTCATGGAGGGTCTGGAAAACAAGTCTGGTGAGTGGCTGAGGCAGCTGTATGTCTGGAGGAGAGGAGGCTCAGGGGGCCCCTCATCACTCTCCAAACTCCCTGACAGGAGGGTGCACTGAGGTGGGGCTGTCTCTCCTCCAGTGAGAGGAGCAGAGGAAATGGCCTCAGATGAGACAGGGGTGATTCAGATTAGATATTAAAAAACCCAATTTTCTCTGTTTGGGTTGTCAGGCATTGGAAGGGGCTGCCCAGGGAAGTGGTGGAGTCACCACTCCTGGAGGTGTCCAAGGGGTTTCTCCATCTGTCACTGGGTGAGGTGGTTTAGGGGCCCACTGGCAGTGCTGGGCTGATGGTTGGACTGCATGATTGGGAAGGTCTCTTCCAGCCTTGATCATTGTATGATTCTGTGGCTGTTATGGAAATTAAAAACATTTCTAGGATTTCTTTCTGGACAATACACTGGGCTCTGGAGCATTCTCTTGTCTTTCTGAGCCTGCACAGCATCCCCTCCTTGCAGTATTCCACAGGACCCCACCTGTGCCACAGTGTCCCCTGTTATCTCTCTGCCCACCAAACTCTTTCCTGAAAGGTTTTCTGGAAGGTTTCCTGGATCCTTTTGCTGGAAATGTGTGTAGAAATTGCATGTGGCTATCTCTGCACCACCACCACCCCTGCATGCTTCTGCTGTTTATAGTGAGGGATGTGGGTGGGTGGCAGGCAAAAGGAACACACAGGAAAATAATTTACTCTTGTTTGAAACACTGAATGTTTAACCTCACAAAAAGTGCCCAAATTCTGCCCGTGGGAGATGTTGTAGTCCCATCTGCCAAAATATGTTTGTTCTTTATCATTTCTCAAAGGAGGGTTTTGACTGCCAAAAACCCATCTGATCTAAGTTTTCTGATAGTGGTTGACATTGCTGTAATAAAAATTAACGTCGTCTAATTTTGCAGCTTGGGAAGCAAATTGCCAAACAAGCTTCAAATAAGGAAGTATAAATTTAGTAAATTATCCTTAAAATAATGAATTTTTATTGGGAGTGCCTTATTACTGATGCTGAAGAATACTTTATTGAACTGTTTCTATTCTCTGAGAATCAATATATGCTTGTTCATGATAATGCTACATGTGTACAGTCATTTAGAATTGTAGTCATTAGCTAGGTACTCCAGTGCTTCCATTACAGCAAATTGAACAATTTTGCTTTTTAAAGGAAAAAATATAAGTATTATATGTTATGATAATGATTAGAATAAAAGATGTTAGTCAGAATAATTCACTGCACAGTACAGGAACTATAACAGCATAGTGCACTATTGTTAAGGCAATATTGACAAAATGATATTAAAGCCAACAAAAACAATTATTAGGTAGAGATTGATGTCACTCACCCAGACCTTGGAATGTGGACACATCTCTTTGGCTCAGCCTGCAGGAGTAACCTTGAGGGATATCCTCACTCCAGGATATTCCACACACACCCCAGGAAGGGGTTTATTAGAAGATTAAAAAGTGGGTCTGAGTTTCTGCAGTCCACAGAAACCTTCTGTCAGTCAGGGGTCTTCAGGCCAGCTGTGTCAGTGAGCAGATTTAGATAAGTTATCAGTGGGATCACTGCTTTGTTATTTTATCAGCTCTGCCCCATCTTCAGCTCACTGTCAGGATGTGAATATTGTATTAGTGGGGTGCCTTGTTGAAGGGAGGAATGATGAATCTGACTCCATGTTCTCAGAAGGCTAATTTATTATTTTAAGATACTATATTATATTAAAGAATACTAAACTGTACTAAAGAATACAGAAAAGATACTTACAGAGGCTAAAAAGACAATAATGAAAAGTTGTGACTCTCTCCAGAGTCTTGACACCGCTTGACCCTGATTGGCCAAAGAGTCAAAACAACTCACAGCAGAATCCAAAGAAACAATCTCCAAACACATTCCACATGAGCAAAACACAGGAGAAGCAAATGAGATGAAATTGCTTTCATTTTTCTCTGAGACTTCTCAGCTTCCCAGGAGAAAAATCCTGGGCAAAGGGATTTTTCAGAAAATGTGAATGTGACAACTGAATGTGTGGGCTCTTTTTAGGCAGATTTCCTGTATTCTATAGGTGGCCAAGCCTTGCTCCTCCCAGGATAGCAATTCCTAGGCTGGGCATTGCAGGGGCTCTTGGCTGAGCCACTTCCACCAGCTGAGCTGGAGTTGTGGCACTGCTGGATAAGGACAACAATTTTGTAGAGGTAGGGGGAACTTCTGTGGCCAAAACTTGAGAAGGTGAATTGCAGAATGAGCAGATGTGCACTCCTTTTCCAGGTGTGATTTGGCATCTCCACTCTGACTGACCAGATCAAACCTGTGACAGCCCAGGTCTGCACCCAAGACAGCTGTACCTCTCAAGTTTCTTTTTTTTTTTTTTGTTCCAAAGTTAAAACAGAGTTGTTAGGAAGAAAACAAAGGAGATGCGGAAATGTTTAAAATGCAGTATATATCTGGCAGACATTTTAGTGTATTATTTGCTATTATTTCCCTGTTACTGAAAAAAAGGCTGCCTGATGGATGTTTCAGTAAGATCTATTGCAATAAGGAGAACAAAGATCATTTTTCAGGCAAATACCAGTAAAATATCTAGTGAGTATCAGCAAAGCTTGAATTAGGTTAATGGCACATTTGAATTTTGTGTATTTTTTCATATTTCATATCAAATTGCAAAATGAGCTCAACATATTACAGCAATATCAGCTGTTTTACATTAGCCAAACTCACTGGGGGGAAAAAATTGAAGTTTGATTTGCTAAATTTAAACTGAGACTTCTAAAAACCACGAAAGAACATATTAACAAATTCTGGAGGCGGAAAAATATCTAAAGTAATGCTTAGATTTTGTATATTTAAATCAAAATAAAGATTCCCAAGAGATTACGTGGACGGAAGAAATACAGCTCATGCTACATTTGAAGAAAAAATTTTTTTTGTGAGACTGATTTTTTTAAAATTAATTTTAAATACTGCATTATCTGACAAACCTGTCTTCATTTCAAGTGTACAGCAAATAAATACACCTTAAAATCTTTGGTATTTTCCTGTCCAGCCGTGTTCTTTCTGCTGGAATTGATCAAATTTGGGTACTTGGTACCCAGTGTGGGTCTCCACAGAGCTGGGGCAGGAAAAGTGGGAGCAGCTGCTCTGGGCACCCTGTGCCAGGGCCTGCCCACCGTCCCAGAGAACAATTCCCAATATCCCATCCATCCCCATGGCAGGGGTGGAACGGGATCAGCTTTAAGGTCCCTTCCTACCCAAATTATTCTGGGATTCTCCTTTTTTTTGGAGGGAAATAACTCTGCACTAAACACAAACAGAATTCCCAGTCCCAGGTGTCCCTGAAGTGTGTCCCAGTGGATGGTGTGACCTGCTGGTCCATAATCTGCTAGGAAGGGGGGTTTTTTTCCTTCTCACAATGTGCAGTTCAAACCAATGTACTGCCAGGAGTGTGCCTGAAAGCTCTCAGACAGAAATGGTCCCCAGGACTGCCAGGCACTGGAGGTCCTGCCTTGGAGGGACACCTTGGGGCTTCAGAGTCACTGGGTGTTCTTCTTGGGAGGTAAAACTTCACGGGGAAATGAGTCTGAAAGGAACATCCTACTCCAAGTAGTATTTAACTCCAGGGAATTTGGAATCTGAGGTCTGTTACTTAGTTAAATACCTAGTTCTAATTGCTCGTTAAGAATAGGGATTCATTTCTTAAGCACTGGAGTGTCCATGAGCATATTTCCCTGCGGCTGATCTGAAGCCAAAATGGAGGCTCTTCTTAGTGCTCCAGCCTCAAAAACGTTGATAATATTTTGCATTTTGTAATATATTGACTCACATGATTCACATCTTACCTTTTTTATTATATGGAATTCTAAATGCCAGATTTCTTGCTGTTTTTTTCTGGAAAACAGGATGGAAAGAGTAGGAGAGCTCTATTGCCAAACACAAAGCTCTACTTTAGTCCAGATTATCTCACCAAATGCTTTTCAGTGAAAGCAAAGTCTCCCTGTGCCCAACAGTGAAGCCTTACTGCTCTAGAAATCCTTACCAAAGGAAGAAGAGGGGTTCCACCAAGCACTTCAACACCCTCTGAGTGAGGGATGGTTTGGAATTTTGGGGCAGCACCTTGAAGGCCATTTCTGTCTTGTTTTCCAGGCATTGCTTCACATGCTCCCTGTTTCTCAGGTTTGCATAATCCCATTAAAGATGAGGAAAGGATATATTTGTGTTTTCTGTGTTGCTATCACCCAAGCTAAGTAATTGAGGAATATTAACTTCCTGATTTGGGTCTGATTCCACTTTTGGTAGCCACGCTGTACACTTCAATCTCCCTTGGCAATTCCAAAGGATCCTTCTTTCCCTCACTCCTTGTGGTATTTTCTGACAGGAAGGAATGAATCTGACTCCATGTTCTTAGAGGGCTAATTTATTATTTTATGATCTATATCATATTAAAGAATGCTATACTGAAACTATACTAAAGAATAGAGAAAGGATACTTAAAAAAGGCTTAACAAGATGAAAAACTCATGACTCTCTCCAGAGCCTCAGCACAGCTGGCTGTGATTGGTCATTAAGTTAAAACAATTCACACAAAACCAATCAAACAATGACCAGTTGGTAAACAATGTCCAGACCACATTCCAAAGCAGCAAAACACAGGAGAAGCAGATCAGATAATTATGGTTTTCATTTTTCTCTGAGACTTCTCAGCTTCCCAAGAGAAGAAATCCTGGCAAAGGGATTTTTCCAGAAAATATGACAGTGACAACTCCTCACTAACTCCTGCTTGTTGCTGTTGTGTGTAGTAAAGTTTCACTGTCTCTCTCCCCTGAGGAGCTGGAAATGATTCCTGTAAGGCAAGTACTTAGCAAATCCATTTGTAAAATACGTTTGGAAAACTTGGGAATGTGTCCTGGGGTTCCACATCAATGGGGGATTATTCATTCAGTGTGAATTTAGTTACACATTTTCAAGGCAGTATAGATTCTCCTCCTGAAAATAACCCATCAGATTTTCTAGGCAGGGGGGAGGGAACCCAAAATTGGTGCCATTCTTTTTTTCATGTATTCATACGAATATAGATTACAGAATGAATTATCATAATTTTCCCACAGCATGCCATTTTTTGAGTGATGTTAATACCTTGATGATTGATAGTCAATGTAGAGGGAAGTACATTAATAGTAAATACAAGAGTTTTATTTCCCTGTCTATACATTTTTATTGTATTTTACCAGAAACACACGTTGCTATAGCCTTGCAGCTTTTGAATGATATCACACTATACTGCATGTCCTGAATAATTTTTTTCTGAAAAAATGAGCTAAGTAATTTATAAACATAATTATACCTATATTTATGGCCTAATAAAATGTGATAAATTTGGTTTAGGTTAGAATACAGCATTTTATGAGTAATCATATAGGTAGGTGCATACATCGTATTTTGAAATGGCAGTAATTTACTGCAATACCCATTGGAATAGACAGCTTTAAAGTGTGCTAAGTTACTGCCTTGGACCTTCAGTCTCAAAAGCCTATGTGAATAAAAGATGACTCTTAATAATTCCTGGGTTTCATGTTCACAGGCTAAGTCCTTTTTTTTGTTACTCTCTCTTTTTCTCTTACAGACTTCACTTCTTCAGTCCATTTTCTGCTGCTTACAGATCTTCCCTGTGAGTGTGATGTGTTAAAAATAAACCAACAGTGGCAGGTTTCCATTTCAAACCGATATTGCTCCTTTAGCACTGAAGTTCCCAGCACAGGAAGGACATGGATGGACCCCTTGGAGCAAGTCCAGATTATTAGAGGGATGGAGCAGCTCTGCTGTGAGGAAATGCTGGGAAAATTTGCATTGTTCAACCTGGAGAAGAGAAGCTTTGGGGTGATCTAACTGTGGCCTTCCAGGGCCTGAAGGAATTGGGAAAGATACTGGGGCCTCCTTTCTCAGGGAATGCAGAGAGCCTCAGCTGGGACAGCAGCAGCAATTTCTGCATGGAAAGGGTGCTCAGCCCTTGGCAGGGGCTGCCCAGGGAGCTTTGCAGTGCCCAGTCCTGCAGGTGTCCCAGGAAGGGCTGGAGGTGGCACTCAGTGCTCTGGGCTGGGCACAAGGTGGGCACTGGGCACAGCTGGGACTCCATGGGCTGGCAGGGATTCTCCAGCCTCAGGGATTCTGTGGAGAGAAAGATGGAGAGGAACCTTGGAGAGGGCATGGAGTGACAGCACATGGGGAAGTGGATTCAAACTGAGAGTAGGTTTAGATTGCACATTAGGAATAATTTATTCCATATGAGGGAAGGTGGGGTGGGCAGGCCCTGGCACAGGGTGCCCAGAGCAGCTGGGGCTGCCCCTGGATCCCTGGCAGTGCCCAAGGCCAGGCTGGAGCAGCCTGGGACAGTGGAAGGTGTCCCTGCCCATGGCAGGGGTGGAACAGGATGAGCTTTGAAGTCCTTTCAAACCCAAACCATTCTGTGATTTGATGATTGTTCATTAGCCAGTATGAAATGAGATCTGCAAGAGTTGATCTGAAACTTGCACACCTTGATGAAACCCATGAAGCTGTTGCCTGAACAATGTAGAGGCATTAACTTGATTTTTCAAGTGGGCATTTGCTGTTTCAGTGCTTTACCAGGTAGAAATGGAAGTTACACTCCAGGACTGGGGCTGGAACTTGTGTTGTTTAACAAAACTGTGCTGCTGTCTGTAGTTGTCTCTCCAGGTGTCCAGCTGCAGAGCAGAGATGTGACTGCACAGCTCAGCATGGACCCCAATTCTCTTCTAAATTAAACTATTAATATTTCTAGGCCAGAGAGTTTCTCTCACTACCTTTCCCTGCCTAGGTAAGTACAGCTGGCAGAGTGTCTGAATGTCCAAAATCATATTCTGAATTAACTTCTTTAATGCCATTGATCAATATTAGGTTGATTATTTTATGGGCTAATTAGAAAATACAGACTTCATTCAGAATATGTTATAGCTTTGTTTATTTAGGGAAAAAGGAAAATTTCCCCAAATTTTCCCCATAATGGAAATTTCCATACTAAAAGTATACTACCAAAGCCCAAATTGCTGGAAGACTTTGAAACTGGAAGGAAAAGAAGATCACAGGATACCCTGGATGAATGGAAGCAGAAGAGCTGAGGGAATCCTGTCTGGAATAAGCCAAAGCAGTGTAAGATGAAGTCAGAGCTGTTAGGTGCTGATGTTGTGATGATGACAGTATTCTCCAAAATCAGGATATTTTGCCTCTTAGGGCAGCTGTGAGGCCATCAGAATTCAGGGGCTGTTTTTATTTTTTAACAGGATTTTCTGTTTCTGACTGCTCCTTCATCCCTTCTGCAGCGAGTATAATCTGCAGCTGACAGACTATAAAGAACCCAGGGCACGAGGACTCACATGGAAGGATCTGATCACTGAAATGCTCAGCATGAGCAGGAAAATACCTTCCTCAGGGGTTCCTCGTGTGCCTGGATCAGCCCTGGCCGTGCCCTGGGCTCTGCTGACCCCCAGCAGCCCAGCCAAGGCCTCCAGTGTCATTTTTGGATGTGCTGCTGTGGAGCTTGGAGGGTGTGCGGGTTAATTCCAGCTTCTCACAGCCCAGTGGCAGCCTGGAGGAGGCCAAGCAGTGTTTGGGATTATGAAGGCTAAAATTAACCTCTCCCCCTGCAGAACAAGGGCATAGCTTGCTCCCCTACCAGTCAGAAAAGTGAGCACAGTTTGGAGAACAGCTGCAAGAAGAAAACCAACAGCTCTAGTGGAAGGGATTTTTGTTCAGGCGATGCAAAAAAATAAATTATTAATAAATAGCTGAATTTCTTACAGATTGGGTTCAGCTGGTACATTCTTTTGCTGATTTTCAGCCCACTGGGGTTCAGAGGTAGTTGATAAAGGTGTTTGGCTTCAGACACTCACTCAGTCCACGCAGTTGCACTTGATGTATTTGCATCTCATCACTCAGTTGCCATTCTTCATTAGACAAGCAAAATTTTATTTTGCCCAACACAAAGAGGCCCCGGTAAAAAAATTCCTTGAGGTGTGTCAGTTTTCAGTCTGAGAAGAATATTAATGGGTATTAGGAGCTTTATTTGGTCAAATGGGAGAGTTAATCAGGGCAGTGGGAGGTGGCCTGGAGTCCTGGGAAGTACTGACCCCTGACCAGGATTTATTTTATAAAATATTCCAAAAGGTCTCACACTCAAACAAGTGTTGATGGTGCCTGTGCCAGGCAGCGGCTCAGGTGTGCCAGAAACTGTTGGATCCATTGATACCTGATCATCATCAACTTCTCTGGGGATGAGAGAGAGATTTTAGTGTTCACTGGGCCAAACAGGGATGAACAGCCTTAAAATGGGATAAAAATGACTTGACAATTGGAACATATATCCTGCCCAAGTCTATTTCTTTTCTGTCTCCATGGACTTGAGAACACTGCTGATTATTTTACATAATAACAATAATAACAATACTAACAATACTAATAATACTAATACTAATACTAATACTAATATTAATAATAATAATAATAATTTTATTTATTATTATATTCTATAATTTTACTTCTTATTATATGTTATTTTTTATTCAGATTTTTCTCTATATGCTTTTAGTGGATAACAAATGCTTCTATTGATTTACCACGCTCAATAAAGTAGATTTTGATAAATATTTATACACTATACTCTGTAAAGCATAATACTACCTTCATTTTCTGTGAGAGATTATTAATAATTATTTAATGCTTACCCATAGTTATGTGAAGATTACATACCATACTTACCATATTTATGTGCCTAGTTTCACTGAAATTTATGAGTATGTTGCTAAAAGTTGACAGGGTTTGCTCCTCCTAATAAAAGATCCCATTTCTGAATAGAAAAGAACTTCACACAGAGTGAAACAGTGAGCCCTACAAAATATCTGATGTTCTGGAGACAGAGCTGCCAAGCTGGGCTTAGAGCAGGAAATAAAGCAATGTTAAATGACTATAATGTGAGTTAAATGCTCCAAACAGAGAAGCTGTGGCTGTGATCTCTGTGGCCCCAGCAGGTTACAGGGATGTTGTACAGATATTTACAGGGTGTAGAGCACGACTACAGTTTGTAGTGATTACAATAACTGAAATAATAAATCCAAAAATAGATGGTGACTGAAAGCAGTAAACACAATTCCAGCACCACAGACTGAAAAAAATCTGTTCTGAGCTGAAATTTCCAACTCTTGAGAAACAAACCAGAATTTTAGCTGTGCAACCAGATTTATTGGCTAAAACACCAGCCTTTAATGAACCTTAACAAAACAGTCAATTAACAAAGAGCTTACCACTGCAGTAGAGCACTTTTGATGATAACATGTTTCTCTAAATTTTGAATCCCCATTGTGTTTTGGGTTTTTCAAATTGACTTTTCAGTTTGTTTTTCTGATTTGGAGTGGTCCTTCCCAATTACCCTACTTAATTTTGGGCCATGCTCATCCTTTAGCATTGCAGTGGGAGAGATTTCATTGTAGTGTAAATGTTCTGATGATTTCAAAAAGAAATAGAATTTACCCATGAAGTATAATAACATGCATTGAGTTTAATAACATGCTTTACCCAGGAAGTATAACAACATGGGAAGGGAAAGTTTCCAATTTCATCAAATACTTTGTGAATATACCTGCCTTTATGTCATACTTCTCATTTTGGGTTTAACTTATCAAAAGTTTAGGAATTGTGATTACACCAAAATCCCACTTTCCAGCAGCTTGTCTCAGGCAGTTTGCTGGCTCAGATGCCTTTAAGAGTTATGCACAAAACCCTGCTCTGGGTAATTTGTCCATTCTCCACCTGGGTTATCCCATCCTGGAGCCTGCAGGAGTGTGTCCTCATGTTTGCTGTTTTATTATGAGTTTATGTGACTGCATTCCCATGGAAAGGTAACCTGAGCAAAAGAACTGGCCAGCTTTTCATCAGGAGTGTCTTTCACTGTGAGATCTTCATGTAGGGAGATAGAATATAAGAAAATAAAGATAGTGTAGAAGAAAGTAATCTCACTCCTAAGAAGGTGCAGCTGGGCCAATTATCAAAGATTAGGAGCAGGCCTGACTTTAACAGGCCACAGGTGTAAGCAATGAGTAGAAGACGCTATAAAAGAGTGGGGTGGGTGAGAAGGGAACTGGAGTTGGTTACTTTGTGAAAAGGAAAGAGTCAGTGCTCTGAGGAGATGTCCATGAGAAACACCAAGCCGGTATGAAACTTTTGTGATAAGGAGACAACAGAACCTCTGCAATAAGATGACAATATTTTCAGGCTAATTTTGTTGTAGAAAATGTTGTTTTCTCATCCCACTTTCACGTGAATTGCTTCCAGCCATCCCTTGCTACAAGAATGATGTCTTATAATGACTCATTCTGTTTTCATGTAGTTCATTAGCTTGTGTGTCTTTGTTTTCCCTGTATCGGCCTCTTCTTTCAGCTAAATATTTCCAGCCTGCCATTCTTCCTTCATTATAGCTGTGATTAGTTTCACTGCTCTATCATTGCCTGCTCCTTCTTTAATGGGGAGTGACCAGAAATTATGACAATAATTACACTACCTTGCTGAGTTTATCAGTCATGTAATGTCTTACTAAGGTAAAAATCCGAGGTATTCAATCTGATTTAATTGCAAACGCATTAAGAAAGAGCTCCCCTCCCTGCCAACACATGTCTGGATGCAGATGATGCATATAGGTGGATAAAGAGAGGACAGCTTGCACTGCACTTGTAGGCTTCCAAGCCCTGTGAGGCACAGAAGGCCCCATGGTCTGTGTAAATATTTTTCTCTCTGTGCTAAACAGAGGCAGATTTTCCAGCTAATTTGTCCATAAAAAAAAGGCATGGGAACAGCTGTTCCCTAACAGTATCTGCCAGTCCAAGCTTACCTGAGACAGGATGAGCTGATGATTCAAGTTGAGCTTGTCCAAACACTTCACTGGATTGGCAAGACACTAACACTTAGGTTAGTCGGGATTTGCTCAGTTCTTCTGCTCAGTGCAGCTTTGTAACCCATCAATACCTCATCTAAGTCTTCAAAGGTCAATCTCAGCATTGAAAATCCATCTTCTCCTGCTGCAAATACCCAAGTGACACAAATACACCTGCCAGGCCTTAAGGACAATGACAATGAGTTTAGTTGAAGAAGATTCCTGAGTAAAGGTCCTTCAGGGACACAGTCAGTTGTCAGTGGTGGTGATAAAAGATTCTTCCTGCAGTAAAAACTAATTTCAAAAATTAAATCATTGTTTAAATTGTTATATCCACCTAAAATCCCATCTGTGTTCCTGTGATTAAGAAAAATAAATGGCCTGGTTAGATTTTTGGTTTGGGCTCTTATCTCTGTGGTGGCCACATAAATCAAGTGTAACTTCAGTGAGACCATTGCTTGTTCAACACTGATGCAAACAGAGATTAGCACCAAACTGACCATCAGCCTGTAATGGGAAAATGCCATGGGTTGTGTTTCCAGTGTCAGGGGTGGTCAGCATTTAATAACTGAGATGGAATGATGGAAGTGGGTAAGGAATGGCTGGAGTGGACTGGAGGAACTGGCACATTTGGGAGGGATGTGATGGGTAGCAGTGGTTCCTCTTCTCCCTCAGGCTATGGAAAGAGGCCCCCAGAGGAGCAACACTCACCATTTGGACCATTAAATGTTACACTTTGCTCAGAGTAAAAGTTATTAAGTGTACAGGGCTGGCAGGAATCCATTTGCAATAATTGTATTCTGGTTCCTCTGATGCTTCTGCTAGTGACTCAGGCAGTGTCCTCTTCCTGTCCTAGAAGTTGTTGTGTGACATTTACAGCTGCTGAAAAAGTGACTTTGATGAGGTCTTTAGTGGGATAGTTTTGGAAACCATTTCAGCTTTAATAGGATGCCCATTTGTCCATCTCAAAGACTTGTCCTGTATCTGTTAGAACTTTTACAGCTCTGTGTCACCATTGAGTCAGAGATGACACAGAGCCATGTCATAAGGCAAAAGCCTCATTTATTTGATCCTCTCCCCTTTTATACCTTAGTTTTGGTCATTTAATCAATAAATTTCACATGATTGGCTAATTAACAAGACACCCATTTGTAAACAACCTTTGTTTTATTTGCAAACAGATAATTTACAAAGCTATTTAAAGGTGACAGATACAGAAGAGTTCCTAACTGGGTGAAACATGCAGGGACATAACTTTTATTGACTTTGGAGAATTCGGAGGAATTTGAATTGTTGTTGTTGCTGTGCTCCCCCTCCATTTGTGTTTTAGGTTTGTAATTTAGTTACTGCTGAGGTGTAATCACTCCTGATGGATGTGTTCACAACCAAGTTGTAACAAAAGCTGCTGAGTGTGTTCTGGGAGCTGCTAATCATCCTTAGCTCTTATTAGCTGTAGTACCAGTCAGAAACATTCAGCTCCAGGATTTTCTGTGTATGAACAGAACTCTTATTAGTGTCAACTCTCCAAAAACCCACCTGAGTCTGAGAGCTGTCCCCAGGCTCACAGAAAAGCTGTGGCCAGTGGTGTAAATGAGCCTTTTTCTGGGACAGGGATCAGAAGCTCTGAGTGAGGTGCATCCCATGTGAGACGAGCTTTTCAAACCCTTCATCTTTCCAAACCTTTCATTGGAAAAGCTGAACTGTGTGCTGTGCTTGTTAAGAGTCATAAATATGTTCTTCTGGTACAAAAGGCTTTATGTTTGCTATTATCCAGCCTCATTTTCTGCTTCAAGCAGTGATGCTTTCTGAGCAGAGTGTGTTTATTTCAGATTATTAGGATTTACCCTGGGAAGAGACTCATAGCATGTTTTTCAGAGGCTGAAGCACCTACGTTGTTTTCCCTGAGTCTTTGGAACTTGGCAGGGAAAAACACCTCCAGAACCAGAGAAAAGCACTTCTTACTCTGTGAAATTCTGTTCAGTTTTGGCTGAGATGTAAACTTGCTAATTTCCCTTTTTAGCATTCGATTTCTTAGCGAAATGCTGGCAGTTTGTCAAAACAGAAATGGTGTAGCCTGGCACACTTTGCCACTGTGGGCCATGGCAGGTGGCGCTGCCAGGGACATGAGCTCCTCAGGGAACACTCAGAAAGGATTTGGGCTACACTGAGCTTGTAATGCAATGTTGTCAGGAAAATTCCTTCACCAAAAGGATGGTGAGGCACTGGAGAGGCTGCTCAGGGAAGTGGTGGAGCCCCCACACCTGGATTGTTCAGAAAACATGAAGTGGATTTGGTTTGCTGATCTTGGAGGGCTTTTCATGGTTCTGTCATTGGGGTATCACCTTTAACTCTCTGCCAGCTCTCTCACCTGCCTGGGCTGAGTGCACCTGAGAGTGGGTCAGGAGAATTCCTAAGGTGCCTGGGGAAGAGAACAGCACAGAGGATTGCTGAAGGACAAAGGCTCACCTGTGCTGGGGGCAGGTGAACCAGAAGGATTCTCCTCTCTCCCTGGTTTTGCTGCAGGCTCTGTGTGTGCCGCTGAGCAAGCCCAGAATAGCTTTTGTGGCCATTCCCTGCTTCATCTCCTGCACCCTCAGACTTAATGTGGAGAAGTGCTGAGCACTCAGAGCTGCAAATGAAATCCATGGGCAGTGTGGCCACTCAGCATTCCCCAAATTAACGAGGAGTGGGATGAATAGCTGGACATGGGGACAGCAGCAGGATCTGGGTTCTGCAGATGATTTGCAGCTTGGCTTGTTTGTGTCTCTGCTGTGAGCACAACTTGCAGCAAATGTAAATGAATTGAGACACTCCTGGCTAAAGTTTCCCGAATAACACGTGGAATTATTATATTTTCCATGTGCAGCAGGTTGTGAGTGGTATTGAGGTACAGATCTTGACTGCACACAGTGTGCATTTTGTGGTGTTGTGAGGTCCACAGGACGAGGTGAGAGATGAGATTCTGACTCCATGTTCTAAGAAGGCTGATTTATTATTACATTATTCACCATATTATATTCACCATGTTGAACTATACTGAAGAAAGAGAAAGGATAAACAAGAATGATAATGAAAGCTCGTGACTCACTCAGAGTCTGACACAGCCGGCTGTGATTGGTCATTAATTAAAAACAATTCTCATGGAACCAATCAAAGATGCACCAGTTGGTAAATGAGCTCCAGACCACATTCCCAAGAAATCACATAATTATTGTTTTCATTCTTTTCTGAGGCTTCTCAGCTTCCCAGGAGAAGAAATCCTGGCAAAGGGATATTTCAGGAAATATCATGGTGACAACACATCACACTCATAGAGGTACAGACAGCCTGAGATGGACCAGCACATGAAGGAGCTGCACTTGCTTCCCCCTGAAATCAATAAAATTTCCATCCATTTCAATACTCACAAGAGATGATGGATTAGGAGAACTTAATTTGGGGCTTTGGGGAATGGTATTCACAACTTTAATTGTATTCAGGTAAAATGCACATTGATCCTTGAACAAATTCTCAGTACAGCTGGCCATTGAGAAAGAAAAATCAGAACTTTGCAAATGCCTCTGCACATTCTTGCTGTGATTAACTGTTCTTTAAAAGAGAAGAGAAGGTAGGGATGTAATAGAAGTTATTACCCTGCTTGCAATTATTCTGAGTAGTAAAACAGATTAAGTAGAGGCTTAAGGCATGAGCTTAGTGAATGTAGCCATACCTAAACAAACAGTGGCAATTCTGCTCTTTCACTCTGAATTTTAAGATTAAGTAAATGGCAGAGTCATTTAAATTATATGTAAATATTTGATTAATGGAGGCTTGACTCTTTGGCTTGTAATTCCTACTCTCTTATTAAAATCATCCACCAAATTTTGAAGTAGAAATTAAATTTTTTTCTCTAATTAAAAGCATTACTTTTCAAATATGATTGTGCACTGTGACAAACCATAGTGAATTCTTCATTAGCACAGGAGCTCCTGAGCTCTCAGCTCTCCTGCCCAAGCAAACAGGATTCTCTGCTGGGCTCTCTGTGCCTCATCCAATGGTGGTGGGCAGGAATTCCTGGCCACTGAGGCACCTGGGAGGCTGAGCAGCATTGCCCTCGTGCTTAACCTCCTTCTGCTTCCTCTAGGAGATAATTCTATGATTATAATGAGCTAAAATCTCTCTTTGCAGTTTGTATGGGACTCTCCTGAGTCCTGCTTTTCATCTCCTGAGGATGAAAAGCAATGATATTTTGGTTACACTGAGGTAAATGCACACTGGGTGAGTGAAAATACACATTTTAAATTTGCCTTTGTTATTGTTCACGTGTCACAACTCAGAGAATTTGTGCTGCATTTAAAGGTGGGGGAGAAATGAATGTGGGTTCCTTCCCCAACCTCAACCTACCTCCCTTTGGGTTTGCTAACAGAGAAATCAAAATAAATTTAAAATTACAGAAACACAGAATGGTTTTGGTTAAAAGGGACCTTAAAAATAATTTAATTTCAATCCCCTGCCATGGAGAATTTGGATGTTAAAGCAGCATGAGGGAAGGGAAGTAAGAGAAGAGAGGTTTTCACTCACCTGTGTGCTTACAGATGATGCTGAGGCATGAGCTGTGAGCTGATTTGCACAGTGCACATTGCCATTCAAATATTTACAGTGTACCTGTGAAGCATCTGGGTACCACAGGGGTTGAAATCCCTGCTCTCATCACTTTTGTATGGGAGAGGAGCACAAGGAGGCTCCATCTGAATCAGAATGACTTTTGTTTTTTACCTTCAGAGAAGGTGAGGGAAGAAATTCCAGCCTCAGGTTCAGCTGGGGGATTTAATCTGGATTTACAGGGGTGAAATTGAGCAGAAGGGGTCACGAGGCGGCTGAGCAAGTGTAAGAACAACTGGCAGCTGAAGGGGATGGTCCTGCATCACCTGCAAGGTCTGCTCATCCCAGACCTGCTCAGCTTGGCTTTGCTGCTTATCTGACTCCTCAGTGATCCCCCTTGGCTTGTTAAAGATGAAGGAAATGCTGTCTTTGGCTGCCAGCTGAGTTTTCTGCTGATTTAGTGAGGTGAACTTGGTCAAGCAAAGTTGCTGCAAGGCCAAGAGGAACTTGGGGAACTTTTCTTGTGGTGGCAGGGCAGAAAATAAACCCTGCTCCTGTCTTCATGTGAGCAGCTGGGGTAAGAACAGCAGCAGCAGCAACGGGGCTGGGATTTGGGATCTCCAGCCAACCTCAGTCTTATAGGGGTTTTATTGCTAAATAATTGCTCTTGCATCCTGTTCTGAGTGGAGGAATCTGGCCTGGGCTGCTCCATTGATCTGGGCTTAAGTTTGTAAGCTTTGGGAGCAGAGGTAGGGGAAGTTTCAGTGTATGTGCAGTGCTGTTCATAAATATTGAAGTAAAACCTGAATAATGGCTAAGTCTCTGATCCCACTGGCTGCTGACCCTGCCTGTTTGAGATTTTTATTCTGGTAGTTCACCAAAAATCTCCCATTAAGCCTGCAAAGCTCACATATTCAGGAAATGCTTGTATTTAAAGCAAATTAAGAAGGAAGCTTGTGGACCTTTATTGAAGTGCACGAGGATCTTTACAAGTATCTCTTGTTTGTAAAGACAAATGTGCAAGGACAACTGCTGCAAGCCTGAACTCCACTTCTGCTAACGAGCTGACTCAATGCCAGCACCGGGACACACCACATTTCCCCTCCAGCCGCTGTAATTAACATCCATTTTTTACTTCACGGGGATCATCCCCGAGCTAATCCCGCTCTCGGAATCGGGCGCGGTTCCTCGCTGTTCCGGCGAAGTTTGCGGCTTTTCCCTTCCCTAGCGAGTCAAAGCAGGGCGCGGAGGTGAGGAAGAGGAGGCGCTGATGGACGAGCCGGGGCGGGAAAGAGGGAAGGGAAGGGGTGCCGGTGCCTGCGGCTGCAGTTCGCCGTCCCTCCGAGCCGCGGCGGGGGCACACTCCGCCCGCGTTTGGCGAGCGCGGCTCCGAGCGGGGCAAGGCGGAGGCAGCCGCGGCCCGAGGCGGAGGTGAGAACTGGGAATACTGGGCGGTGGGATGGGATGGGGTGAGATATGGAATGGGATGGGGCACCCTCACCAGAACAGCGACTGAGCGAAGCCCCTCGCTCCAAACCCCTCGCCCGCAGCCCCTCGCCCCGGTGGCTCCCGGGGCCGCTGATTGTGGCCACCAGCGCGGTGAGGGTGTCCGAGGGATGGGAGATATGTGGGAGATGCGCTCGGATGCTGCTCGGCAGCATCCCGCTTGCCTCGGATGGAACTCTGCGCTCCTTGTCGGATTTCCGGAGTGTTAGAGCTCCTCGGGACTCCTGAAACCCAGTGCGAGTCCTGCGGAAGGCTGGGATTGGTTATTGGGATTCCAAAGGGATTAGCAGGGTCTTCTGAAAATATCTGGGGGAAGAAGAACAGATTTTACTCAGCTTCCGCGCAGAAAATTTGTGGTTCCTGAGTCTACGCTGACGTTTGGATTTGAGAGGATATTGAGACATTCGGGATATACGCGGTCCTCTTCACGTGAAAGGTCAGGAGTGATTATTTTCCTTTTTAAAAGGTTTTACAGACAGGTGCTGGTGGTTTTGCTGATGGAGTTGTCCGCAGAAGTGTGATGGAGGAGCACAGGTGAACCCAACAAAGGGGTTTGAAGGCAAGAGAGGAGAGAGGGGAGTTTGGTGTATTTAAACGGGCAAACTCGCGTTTTGTGTTCACTTAGCTAAGGAAAAACTCTTCCAAGAGAGAGAGAGCCTGTTCTGAGTGGTCCGAGCTGAGTGAAGGGGGCAGGGTGAGGCGGTGAACATTTGCGTTTGAAACCAGCAGCGCTTTAGCTTGCCACTTCCCTTGCACCGGCCATAAATATCTGAATTAACGCGGAGTTTATTCATTAAGAAGCGAAGGTTTGTGCTGCTTTAGGGGGTACCACCAGGGGGGTTTCCCCCTCGGGGTCCAGCAGTGAGTGCGGGTTAGAGCGGGATGCTCTCGGGGAGCCGGCGCTGGGGCTGACCCGCCGCGCACCCAACAGGTCCCCGCGGTGTTGATTCGCCACCTGAAACTTGGCACGCCGGATTCGGGCGGGTGGCAGCCGAGCCTCGGAGGAAGCAGGCCTGCCTACAGGTGGCATTTGGGGACCAGGCACCGGCAGGAGCCCAGCTTGCTCGGCGGTGGGTGCGCGCTGTTCCGGAGTTGGGCTCGGGGAGCGCCGAGCGCGGCTCTGCCGGGGGCTCCATCCCCGGGGCTGCTCCGGCTCGGGCAGCGCGGGGGGCGCGCTGGGAGCGCAGCGCAGCCGCGGAGGCATGGATGGATGGATGGAGGGAGGGATGGAGAGGGGAAGGAGCACGCCTGCAGCCCCCGGCCCCTCTGCCGTGCGCTGTGCCCGCGGGCGGCGGGGCTGCCCGCGAGTTGCTGCGCTATCCCGGAGGAGCGGCTGCCGCGGCGGCGATGCCCGGAGCCCTGGCGAACGCTTGCTGCCTCCTTTCTTTCTCCCCCCCTCCCCGCTCCTCCCTCCCTCCTTCCCTTCCTTTTTTTCCCTCTCGCCGATGCGGGAGGCGGGCACGAGCGGCGGCTCCGCAGCGCTTTCCCGGGAGCCGGGGGGGCAGCGGCGGCCCCGCTCCCGCTCCCCCGCCCTGCGCAGGCAGCGCCGCAGCCGCGCTGGCCCCGGCGGGCGGAGCGGCGCCGCCGCTGCCCCCGAGCCCGCACCGAGCCCGCACGGAGCCCGCGGGCCTCGCTGCCACAGGGCGGCGGCCCCCGGCCCGTCCCGCTGCCCGGCGCGGCCCAAAGTTTCCCGGCGGAACGGGGGTAAGTCGGGGGCGGTGGGGGATGCGCGTGTGCGGGGATGCTGGAGCTGCCCTGGCGCGGCTCCTCGGGCTGCCTCGGCTCCCACCCTGCTGCCACCCTCCCGGAGCCGGGAGAGCTCCTCCGGCGAGGACAGACACCCCTCTCTTCCTCCCCTTCCCCATCGGTCGCGGAGCGGAGGAGAGACGGTGACCTCAACTAGTGTGGTGCCGCTTTGAGATGCTGGGTTAATTTGCGAGGGCCGGCATTGGCAGAAATGCAGCGCTCAGACTTTAATATCTGCATATGGTAATGGCAAAAGAAAGGAACCCGTTAGTATTCCGCTCCTGTGGTACTTGGCGCGGGAGAGCGGCTGCTCCATCTCATTTCCGAGCCTATCTGGGGGAGCGGAGCGGTGCTGGGTGCCTTCTCCTCCAGGCATCGGGGAGTCCTGCGGGGCGGAGACGGGGAGCTCCTCGCCTCGCAGCCGCAAAGCTGCGCAGAGACTCCTTCCCGGGCTCGGGGAGCTTTGGGAGCGGGATTATGGCAGGAAGCAGCAGGGTAACCCCGGTGCCCCGCTCCTGGTGGGTGATGTGACTCTGCTGCCAACCTTTTACACAGCCCAGCGGTTTTACCAGCCCAGTGGCTGGTGCGAGCCCTGTGTCGGAAATGTGCGAACTTGAGGGATGCACGGTGAGGTCAGCCGTGGGGGCTGGAGCCCTGAGCGCTGGGATTACCTTGGGAAGAGCAGCGCCGAGGTGTGGGTGGTGTCACGCCGGGAGAGGCAGGTGCCGCCTTCCCTTCCCATCCCCTCTGCGTGTTTCGGCAGTGGCCATTAATGACGATTGGATGCTAATTCGGAGGGAGGGGTGTGGCAGCCGGAGGGGTTTTTGGATGCGAATCAATCCCCGTTGACTCACTGGGGCCCGCCGAGGTGCGGGGGGAAGCCCCTGTGCTCGCAAGGCGCTGCTCCCGCTGCCAGCATCAAAAGTTGAGGTGGAAACATTTCCGTGTCTGTTGCCACCCACCCCCCGACGGGAGGAGGTTCGTGACATATAAATTTCTCAGACTGCTCTTTGGGCTGTCTGCGTGTTAAGCAAATACGTTTCTCACTTCGGCTGAGAACAGTTTTGCTCTCTGATGAGTGGAAACTGGGGGAAAAAAAGGAGACATTTAAAAATAAAATCAGACCGTATAGCTGGAGTGGTAAAGCAAATGTTCTCGAGATCCCACGTAGCAAGCTGGGGATGAATGCAAACTGTTCCTGCCGTGTAACTTTTCCAAATGCAGTTCTCCCTGAGAGATGCGATCTCCTCCTGCCTGGCAGCAGAGCCGGGTGTGCATGGAGCACGGAACGGGTGCCAGGACGCTTTTCCTGTGCCCTGAAGGGACAGCGGGAGCGTGCTGGCAGGAGTGACAGCCTTGTCACCCGCGGCAGCGGCACGGGAGCCCGCCCTGCTCACAACTTTCTGCCGTGTCAAAGCTTTGGGGAGTTAGAGGCTGATTTCTCCCAAATTGTGGACTGCTGGCTGTCCCCTCTTGCTTCAGCTGGACCCCCGCTATGTCACCCTCAGTGTCTGCAGGTGACCCGTGCTTAATCTGCAAGGCAATGACCCTGGACAGGTGAAGGGACTCTTAAATTAGTCTTCCTTTTGTTTTTAGTCAAAGTTTCATGTGCAGCTTTCCTGTCCTGCTTTTTCTGTAACTTTCCAATGACAACGTGTGCTCATATCTGGAAAAGTGTTAGAATATCTAATTCCTCTGGCAAAATGGGAATGGTTGGTAGAGCAACCTGCTAAACACCTTCCAAAGTGAGTGCTAGCTCTGTTTTGCAGATGAAGAGGTTCAGTCAGCTTTCTGAGACCATGGTTATCACTCATTCCTCCACCAATGAAGCATCACATCAGCTGTGCAAATGAGCTTCTCAGATCTGGGCTCTGGTTTTCTGTGCAGCGATGGAAGCCTGAAGCACAAAGTGTCCATGGTGTAGATGTGTGGGATGGCTTGGGCTTGGTGGCTGTTTGGGACAGCTCCACTGCATTTGCTGCAGGCTGAAGCTTTGTGCTTCAGAAGCTGCCACAGGACTGATTCAGGGATACAGAGCTTTGCCAGGACATCAGACAGGAGTTAGAACTTGGGTTGAGTTATTTTCCCTCAATTTAAAAACTAAACTTCCATAAGTTCCTTCTGCATTTCTCCTGGATGCTGCAGAAACCACATTTTTACTTGGTGGGACACATCCTTTAGAAGTGGTCTGCCTCCTTTCCTTCTTCCCATGCCTTAGCAGCCTGAAATCCATGGACATATAACCCTGAACCCTGGGATTTAAGCACTTTGTTAACAGCTTCCAGCGAGGGCCATAAGTTGTAAAAACTCTGTTCCTGGTTAGCAAGCAGCTGAAGGAAACAAAACCAGTAGCTTTGCACTCTTCCTTTCATGGCTCTAGTAAATTTCTGGTAGCAATTCAGCCTTAGTCCAAATGCTCTCAAACAGGAAAATAACATGAACAGTAGTGGTCTTTTTTTAAATTTTTTTTTTAATATTGTATCTGCATGTGGGCCTCTGTCCAGTCAAGCAGCAAAATCTGAAAATAGGAAAGTAAAATCTGGTCCAGCAAGTCTGATATAAAACCTTGGGTTTGGCAAAAAAAACCTTTTTACCCATGAAGATTCTTTCTGGATCTTCTTCATCCAAGCTTCAAATAAACTTAACAGGCTTCTGGCAAAATGAAGCTCTGGGGTTTTTTGTGTGTGAACCAGCTGTTTTTCTCTTAAACTCAGAGTGCACAGATGAAAACTGATCTGTTAGCCAATAATTATTTCCTTCTTGGTACTTGAAACGTGCTGAGGGATGACTGAGTAGTGGAAGCCTGAAATCTGGATCAAGCCAAAACACTGCTTGAGAATTAAACTCAAGTTTGCTTGTGCTGTCCTATTAATAGTTTATAAATTCAGTGTCTGAACCACAGAAAACAGTAGTTAAAGTGGCAAGGATTATTGCTGAAAATCCTGCAATCAGAGCTTGCTGTTTTAATTAAAAATAACTAATCAACTGATTGATGAAGGGGAAAAAAATGCCTTGCAGGTATATATTAATTTTGCTGCTACCAGAGGATTCCATGTGATGCATTTGTTGATGTGAAGTCTTTTGGGGGAAGAGACACTGAGTGCCTAAAAAGCTCGCGCAAGCACAGCAGAGCAGGAGAGGAGATGCTCCTGCAGCTTTTCATGCTTAGGTGATTTATTACAAGAGACTTGACAATCAGGACTAGCTCAGCAGCAGAGGGAAGTGGTTTGTTTCTGGCACTTGAGGCAGTGGCTGTGATGCCCTGGCACTGGCTTGGGGTGTTTCTGAGCTGGTAGGATGACAGGATGATGTTCTTGGGCTACTCATATCTGGCTGGACTTTTATCAAGCTGTGTGTCCAAAGAAGGTGGAACAAGCAATTCTGATGGCTGGTGACAAACCTCTGAAGGAAGAGCTAAAATCACTTAAAAGAGTATCTGTTTTGTACATATAAATCTACCAATCTGGACTCCTTATGTTCCCTCTATGCACCCAAAACACAGAGCTTTGTGTGGGACAGGGACAAGGGTGTTCTCCCTGGATTCACTTGGGAAGAGACAGCCATTAGGGAGAAGGAGAAAACTCCTCTGTTGGCAGGAATTCGACCTTGTCAGTGTGATTGCCCTCAATCCTTGTGTGACAGATGAGTAATGCCATGATGGACTCTCACAATTAATGGACAAATATCATGTATACAGGTTAAGAAAAGTTTATAGATTTATAGTTATGTTGTACCTCCTCATGTGGTTATCAAGGGACAGCAGGGTTGGGACATCTGGGAAGTCACTATGGAACACTGACCTCCAATCAGGGTTTGAGGAAGAGATCTCCACCACTGGACAGCAAAGAAGGGGTTGATGGACAGAAGGGTTAAAGGGTTAAAAAGGAAAAAACCTCCACTGTGAGGGGGCTGAGCACATGGCAGGGAAAATCTTTTGCTCCCAGTGCTGTAACCTTTTTTCTTTATTCAGCCTTCTGTTGTATTTTTGATAAGGTTTACTAAACCTTCCTGAACTATGAAAAGTGAGTAGCCATTTCTCACACTTGGTTAATCCCAGAAACGCAAAATGGTCTGGAAGGGACCTTAAAGCCCATCCAGACCCACCCTGTGCTGTGGGCAGGAATATCTTCCACTATCCCAGGTTGCTCCAAAACCCATCCAACCTGGCCTTGGACACTTCCAGGGATCATGGAGCAGCCACAAAATGCTAAGGAGCTGCCTTAGAGATTCCAGGGTGCAGCAAACCCCAGCACTGCTGAACTGGGATGAGCAAGGGAACTGTGGGAAAGGCAGGGAAGGTGTTAATTGTTGTTTGTTTGTTTGTTTGGGCTGCATCAGAGGAACTTTGTCTCTGCTGGGAACCTCTTGCAGGGGCTTTGGAGAGCAATTAGGGGCCCAAACAGAGGAATGGTGAACCTCAATTAGGAAGCTGCAGGGACAGCAGGACTGGGATGAGCCAGTCAGGATGAAAGCCTTGCCCAAGCTGTGCTGGCTCATCCTAGGAATAACCTCTGGGAAATAATGCTCCAGTGGGAGTTTTCATCAGTGGCATCAAGACTGCAATCTCGGCCTAAAGGTGAACAGAGGAACGCTGGGCTTTCTCCCAGTTTTCCTTGGAACTTCAAACAATCCAAGCTTGCCTGGATGATTGCCTGAGGAAGGGCCACAGAGTGCTGTCCTTGTCCAGCCTGTTTTGTCTGTCATCAAGCAATGCCCTGCAACACAGAAAAGAACCAGCTCTGGTTCAAATAAATCCCCTGGAATAGTGCAGTCTGAAGGGCAAGGGAAAAAGAGCAACAGAGGGAGGTTCAAAGGGAAGAGCCACAAAGGCTGCAGCTGTTTTCTGCCACTGAAGTGCTCCCTTATTTTTTTTAATTTAGTTCATAGGCTTCATTTTCTAACCCGAACAAACCATTTGAGGTATTGGGAGAAGAAAGTGAGGTAAAAAGGCAAAGCTGACTGATTAAAGCTGGTGGAAAGATTTCTGGGAGCAGTTGGGAAAAATGCAAGGAGAAAAATACTCCTGGTAAAGCATTTTGAGGAGCCATCTCAGTAAGAGTGGTGAGTCCTTTCTAAAGTCAAGATTATGCTTAAGAACTGAAATGCTGCTCTGCTTGAAGTGATTTAATTAGTGGGAGACAAACCTACAGCCAGTGCTTGTTATTAATTTGGTGGTTGGGCAATCAGATCTGGATGGGAATTTGTGCCAAAAATAGCCTTGTTTTTCCAGAAATACACATTAGCACACATTTCTACTTAAAACCAACCCAAATAATTCTGTGTTTAAAGGCTTAGGACCCAGGTTGTGAGAAGGAAGGTGCAAATAGCAGTGCCTGAGGATCTGGGAGGGCTGGGTGATAAGGGCTGGTGCTGTGATTTGTCCATTTTCTTATTGTAACTGGGGAACCTTCGTGCATAGCCAGGTTGTTGCAGTCACTTCACCCATGTGCTGATTGCTGTATTTATCTCATTCACTTGGCTCCTTCTTGCATATTTTAAACAGATTAAAATACCCCTGTGTTTCCCATTCAAATTCTGGTTGTGTCCAGCCATTGGAAGGTTTTGGTGAGATTTTTTTTTTTTTTTTTTTTTCCTTTTGGGTGAGAGATACAACTGCAATCTATTCATTGCATTTTAGGCTTTTGACAAAAACATGGATACTAATCCCACTGAGAAGAGAAATTTGAATGGGTGGTTGCAATGTTTTAAATTCCCCCTCTGTTTCTGGAGAAGCAGGGCTGTCTCAGCAGATGCTGTCCTCCACTGGACATTCCATGGTTGATTTTGGCAAGAGGGAGAGAACCCCTGTGATGGATCTGATGGCCTGGGTGTGCTGGGAGCTCTCCCATGGCCATGCTCCACATGGATATTGTGAGCTGGGTGCCCTCTCCTAGCCCATGGGAGTGTGAGACTCCACATTTCTCTGATACCCATCGTTCAGAGCCAGCAGTTCTACTGAGACATCAGTGTGCTCCTTGGACTGGCAGCTCCAAATATTGTTGGGATGACTTTGGGGAGCTTTGTGCTCCCTCCTTGCAGATCTTGTTATCTATTTGGCCTCTTTGCAGGTGTTTTCCAGTCAAGCAAACACCCTGCTCCCATCACAGGAGCTGGGAAAACTTCAGGGATGGATTTTCCAGCACTGGGCAGGTGGCACTTGGATTATGGGTTGGAGGTGGGCTTGGCAGGGCTGGATTTGCAGCTGGGTTTTGATCTTGGAAGTCTTTTCCAACCAGGATTCTGTGATGATGATTATTATCATGATTGTAGAGAAAAGGCATCTTTTTCTAAAAAGGGAAATCCATTTATGGCCTTTTGGGAGTAGGAGAAGAAGCAAATGTTGTTGGTGTGGTTTTGTTTGAGCTTTCATGAAACTGTTTTTTGAGTGTTCCCTCTAAACAACAAATATTTGAGTGTGGCTGCACTCCAAGGTTTTACCTTCTTGAGCACCATGGCTGATCCTTATTCCCAAGATTCTCCCCTGAACAGAACTGTGCTTCACCAAGCAAACTCAATTTATGGATTATGAAGTTATTGGGTTTTTTCTTCCAGTTTTTACACTTGGGTAATATCCAAGCTTGAAATAAGTTGGGAACCTTTGGTTTCTGGTGGTGTGTTCAACAACACAAAATAACTCAGGGCTTTCTTCTCTGCCCTTGCCTGCAAACAGAGATTGCAAGTTTGAGGAAACTGTTGGTGAGGCAGCACAGTGGAAGTAATTAGAACATGGTGTGTTTAATGTTACTTGTTGCATCTGGAATTGAGTGCAAACTAGAAATGAAACCCACACTCTAATGGAATTAGGTTGTGACACTTCAGTGCCATGTGTATGACAAGGAAAAATGAACAACTTGATGCAGAAGTAGATTGTCATTGAATTTTTTTTTTTTTTTTTTGGTTCCTGTCAAAGAAAGGGAGGGGAGATAGATGTGTGAGCACAAGTTAAATTCAAAGAAGCACTGACTGGTTTCTGAATCCATTTAGCTTATGGAACTTCAAGTTATTTAACATTCACAAATAGGATCTTTAAATCTCTCAAGAGCAGTCTGAACTCTGTTACTCAGATGTCCACTAGAATGAATTTCTTCATAATAATGAAGTTGCTGCAGTTTGGATAGTCAAGGAGCTTTCCAGGACTCTCATTTTACTTAAGTTGCTGGACTTTTTCCTTTTTAGATGCCCAAATCAATCATAGAGCAGATAATAATCATCTTCAGCAGCCTTCCTTTACTACTTTTTCATTTTTTTTTAACTTTCTGAGAGCAATGCCTTTCATTGGAATAAAACTTTTAGTTTAGACATAGATAAATCTTGCAACACTTAATGTGAAACAAGGTTATTTGCATAAATCCTTATACCTGAGGAAGATCTGGATAAATGCACCCAGTGAGTTTCAGATGGGTTTGGGTTCTAGGGATATACAGCCTTGAATAAAATAGGATTCATGACTGGTGAACCCCTGGGCTTGTAAAATTCACTCTGTATTTTGAAAAACTCCAGATCCTGTCAGAACCCAGTGGAGTGGGAGAGGAGTGAATTCCCCAGGAATTCCCCAGCAGCCTCTGTGCTGTCCCTGTGCCTGGCAGCCCCCTCGAGGAGCAGAGCAGAGAGGGGAAAGGCTCCTGCTCGATGTGTTTGTCCTCTCTGCAGCTGCTCTGGATTTATCCAGAGGTTTCTGTGGATGAGGGAAGTGCGGCAATTGGCAGCTACAGCAGGAGAGGGAAGCTGGCCACTATTGTGGCCTTTTTTCATCTGGGAAGGAAGGTCAGGGACTGAAGCTACTGAAGATTAATTAGGCTGCTCCTGAAATTCATAGTAGATGGAGGCTTTGTCCACTGGTACTGCAACTTTCAGCTTTATTCCTTCCTGATTATGACTTCAAACAGCAGTGAGACAGTAGAAGACAGTGCCTGCATTGCCTCATTGAAGGGAAAGGACAGAGGATTATTGAAATCCCTTAAAAACTCTGTTTTTATGAGGGGGTTACAATATCTCCCTTAGAGTCTTTGACAATGTTCTTATTCTAATATCTTTGAAGGCAGATTACCAAAAAAGAAAAAAATCCAACTATGAAGGGAGTCTCAAACCAAAGGGATTCATCCATCAGAAATATGGATGTTATGTCCTCTTGCCCTCCCACAATTTTCAGGACAGTGACAAGTTTATGGCTTGGGCTGCCAGCCACAGAGGATGTCATTGAGGGCATGAAATTCCAAGTTCTTTCCAAGGATATCCTTGTGTAACTCCTGTGGAAGAAGTGAGCAGGTTGTTTTGGTGGCACAACAGGTAACTGTGATGCCAAGGCTACTGCAAAATGAACAGAGACTTTTGGGCCATGCACATCTGATAAAAGTGGGGACTTTTTGGGTAGAAAGGGATCAGTTCAGGGCAATTGTTGGACTGGTTTGAAAGTAATTCTGAACTGGAATAAGGCTGGCATTGGTTGTGCCAGAGATAGCCCCTGTGTGCTGAGAGGAGGTGGTGGTTTGGTGGGGATGTGTAAAGCTGGAGAGAAAGTCTCATGTAGCTGGATAATTTTTCTAGTCCTAAATTTGCATTGAGTAACCTGAATGTTGCTGTAGAATTCTTCAGTCTGTGCGGTTTAGAGTGAAGCAAGTTTTTAACTTGGTGTTAAAACCGGCAGCTACAGGAATCCCAGAATGGTTTGGGTTGGAAGAGATCTTAAATCCCATCCAGTGCCACCCCTGCCATGACAAGGACATCTTCCACTGTCCCAGGCTGTTCCAAACCCCAAAGTCCAGCCTGGCCTTGGGCACTGCCAGGGATCCAGGGGCAGCCACAGCTGCTCTGTCTGGGCACCCTGTGCCAGGGCCTGCCCACCAACAATTCCTTCTTAAAATCCAATCTAATGCTCTGTCTTTGTAGACAAATATCTCTTTCCCCGTGTCAGTGATGTTTTCACCTCGCAGCTGGAACACTTGGAGCGGTCTGGGTGGTGTCCAGGGTCCCAAAATGGCAGAACTGAGACAGGAACGTCTCCTTCCTGAGGTTCCCCAATAAATGTGTCCAGTGGGACTGTGAAATCATGGAAAAACCAGTTCCTTTCCAAAGCAAAAACTTTGGATATTGGTTCATTGTAATTATCTGTGTCCCTGTAGTGTCTGCTGGAATTCTGCTTTTTGGGATTTCGTGGGAAACCACCTTCTGTCTTCTGGTACAGGTGAATGAATGCACATTGCATTTGCACATGCTCCAGGTCTTTCTAAGTAGAGGGGGATTTATTTGTAATACAAAATAAATGATTTTTTTTCCTGAATTGCAGTTGTAGAAAAGGCACACAAAAATTTTAATTTTAAGACCGACGTAGATCCATCTTGTCAACCAACATTTGTGTGCAGTTCTTGTATTGCTTTATATGATCTTTTAGTGAAATCAATTGCAGCTTAATATTACATAGGAAATTAAGAATAATGAAATCCATCACTGAGGTCCCGTTGTGAGCAGACAGGCTGAAACTCTTGTTAACGTGCTGGTTTACTCACAGAAACGCTCTCTGCCTTTCACTCAGCCTCCTGATCAAATTTTAACAGGAGCTTTGACATTTACATGACATTCACATCTGTAGCAACAGTGTTTCCTTTTCCCCACTGCTCGGTTTTCTCGGAGTTAACATTCTGCTGGAAGCGGTGAGCGGCATTGCAGGAGGGAGCCAGCGAGAAACGAGCTCTGTAATAAATTGGTTGTGTTCTCCAGGCTGGTTACAACTATTTCAGCCTTCTGGAGGGGTTTAACCCACGATTTGGTGGCAGTTTCTGTGGCTTTATCCAACAGATCGCCTGGTCATGGACTCCTTGTTGCTTATAGCAGAAGGAATTGTGCAGAGTTAGGAATAACGTGCTGCTTGCTGGTGGTATGGATGTGGATGAGGTTTGGGGCTCAAGAATTTGGGAAGAAGCTGGAAACCTGGGATTAGGCTGTAAACCCCTCTGGGAAGGATGAGGGGGATGATGCTCTGCCTTGCTGAGCTGTCTGGAGACCTTGGAAAAGGGGCAGGGATGAGCTGGGGGCAGTGTCCTGCTCACAGTGTGGAGGAGCAATGGGAGCTCCAACAGTACTTCCCATTTTTCCTGTTTTTACAGCTATATCCACTTGTGAGTGCTTAAATTCTCTCCAGAGCCTCCTCAAAGCCATGGAGCCACTTTTAGCTTTGGCTCTGCTCAAATCAGGCCTGACAGAGGGCTGTGTGTTCCACAGGCATGCAAGAGTGGATTGGAAAATGGGGAAATCCTGTGCTGAAGATGTTTTGTTGCATGCAAAGGAGGAAGGACATGGAAACATGGAAGCTTGGATGTGAAATCTGAAGGAAGAAAAGCATGGAAACATGGAAGTTTAGTGTGAAATCTGAAGCAGGCACTGAAGGACTGCAGCTGCCCTGAGCATGAACACCACCAGGCTCAGAAGGATTAATACTCATTTCCATATAAAATAAAACTTGTTTTTCAGGTGTTTCTATTTCCCCAGTCTGATGGCTACAGCCTTTCTGGGGAGCTGAATGCCAGCCCTGCCCTGCTCTATGTTTTTTAGTAACTGTGTATACGATTAAATCTTGTTTTCAATTCCATCGTAACAATATCATGTGTGTCAGGTGAATTTAGAGGTTGAATTAGCAGCATCCTCTACTTTAAGAAAATGCATCCAAATGGAGCTACTTAAAACCAAAAAATCTTGTTTTCCAGATCACAGGGTCTAGAGTTGTTGGCAGTGGCTTTTCTCCTGTGGTTAGCATGGAACCATTTACACATTTTAGTTGACCCATCCTTATATAATTTCAGGCAGGCCATGGACTTCAAATGTTGTTAAGAACACAAAGTGAGCTTTGCTGGTCTCAAGATACACAATCAGTTCTTCCTTTCTTCTCCCTTTTTCAATCCCATTGCAGCACATAACAAGTGTGTTGCTCCACTGCTGTTATGTTTCCTTCCACAGAAAGTAAAAAAATAAAAATCACCTTTGTATATTTGGGAGAAGTGTCAGAGCTCCAAGGAATTGGCTGCACTGTACAATGGTGCCAGCTGGGAGGTGGTGAAGCACAACTAATGAATTTTGAACTCTGAAATCAGCTATAATGAGGAGCTCAGAACCTGGAAAATTATTTTTGAGAGCTGTTAGAAACAACCCCAGCGCTTCTCACCTGCAAGGCTGGATGTTAGCTCCAAGGTAGGCAGGCATGTCTAATGGCAAAAGATTGGTCATTAGATTTCAATCTGCTGGGATGGATGGGCATCCTGGCTCCTTTGGAAATGGGTGGAATTAGGGAGCAGGAGGTAAAAACTGCATCTTCTCTCTTCAAATATGGTCCAAAGTCTTGTTCCCCATTTTCTGTGCCATCCCTGCTTTTCAGTGTTGTTGTATCAGCTTTTTCAAAGAGTTGCATTGCTCTTTCAAATAATGCAGGCTTCAGCTTCTTGTTTTGTTTTAGTATAAAAACCTGAATTATTTTCCTTGGGTTTAAAAAAGGAAAAAGAAATGAAAGAAAACCAAGACCTTCTGCTGTTTTTGCCACAAAATTATGAAAAAGAAAATGTGGAACACTGGCCCAAGATAAAACAGAAGGTTTGGCAGGGTCTTTCAGGGAGATCCCTTGTGAGATGCCAGGAGCCACCCTCCTGCCCTGGGTTCCTCCAAAGCCATTTCTGCTGGCTCTGCTCACCTGTGCCCTGCTCCTTGGTGAGCTCTCTTTGCTTTCTGCCTTTCTTGAGTGGTCATTTAGAAAATCGTTTCCTTCAAGTGCTCAAATAAACAAGTGGCTTTGTTAAAATTCTCATGGGAGTTCAGTGCTTGAGGGGACCATTGAGCCTGCCTGGCTGCACATTCCCTCTCACAAAACAAAGCATGTCATGGGTAATATTCCCTCTTCTCAGCCAAAGGCTGATTGCTCAAATTACTCTGCCCATCTCTTACAATTTGTGTTTATTTAAGACCCATATTTTTGTATTTGTTATTGTGCCAGCGTTGTCCTTTTGCTGAAGTAGTTTCCTGCCCTTTTTGGTGTCCCCTGCCTCCACAGCCTGTTCTGGAGAGAGAGATTGTGTTTCTTTTTTTTTGCTTGTAGTTTCCCAGAGGGAGCAGCCTCTCTCTTGTTAGACCTGCTTTGCTCCCAGCAGCATCAAGAGGTGTGAGCTGAGGTTTCATCTAGGATTTTCTGCACTTAAGGACTTGTTAAATCAAAAACCCCTTGGTGTTTTGGAGCAGTGTGGGCAGTATGCAAATGTACCCTTCCCAAGGATAGACTCAAACTATTTCCCCTTACACTTGTAGTGAGGAAAGTGTGGCTTCCAAGGGTTGGGGGAGTGTTGCCAGAGGAGAGTTCAGCAGGAAATGCAGAGATGGCGCAGGGGAGAATGGATTCAAAGTGAAAGAGAGCAGGTCTAGATAAGATATTATAAGATATTAGCAGGATGTTCTTCCAGTTCCTCAGCACCCACACAGGGCACAGGGTGCCCAGAGCAGCTGTGGCTGCCCCTGGATCCCTGGCAGTGCCCAAGGCCAGGCTGGACAGGGCTTGGAGCAGCCTGGGACAGTGGAAGGTGTCCCTGCACATAGGATGAGGTGGGACTGGATGGGCTTTGTTATGAACAAAAATTCGGTTAATTTTTTTTGTGAGAAAAAGTTACCACTACTGCTGGGCTGCTGCCTGTGTTATGGTAATTACGGGTCGTTGTCGTTAATGGTTGTTTTTGTATTAGTAAAAGCCCTGGCTGGGGCGAGGTAATGGCCCTTCTCCTGAGACAGTGAAGGGTGGGGACCTTCCCGAGCAGTGAGGAGAAGAGACCTGGAGGGGAGGGGGTTATGCAAAGTGACTCCAGGACCAGAATGCCTTGTGGGACCCCCAACTCAAACTCACGGAGGACCCCAAAAACAACGAGCCAAATAAGAGTTGAGAGACTGGAGTGATGTCTGGATGTGAGGAGCCGAGTGCTGAGCCTTCAGAGATGCGGAACACCTTCGGAGCCTCTCGCCCTGACCATGGGAGTCGACCCCGGCGGTGAGACCAGGCTGACTGGGTGGGAGGTGCAACAACTGGAAGGGATCCGGAGGCCCTAAAGGCTCCCATGAGGATCTGATCCCTAGCTCTGCCCGTGGTGGACAGAGCTGTGTATATCCTCTTCCTCTGAGTCGCCCTGGGAGATGACCGGACGCTGCAGATCTGTCGAGCTGCCCAATCCTGAGCTGATCACTTTTAATAAAGGCGTTGAAAAGGAGAAGAAGTCTCCTGGCCCTGTTTATTTCAGGCTTGAAGGTCCTTTCCTAACCCAAACCTTTCCATGACTTTAAAGTGCTGCTTAGGCAAATGCTGAGAAGAGCTGATATCCTCCTTTCCCTCTCTCTCCAAACAGCCTGCACAGTGTAGGCACTTTATGGAAATGTGGGCAGCTCTGCTGTCCCCAGCCACCCCAGTCTGTGTGTCCCTCCTTGGATGAAAGAGGCAGGAGCAGTTTTGCTGCAGCCTTACCTGGTTCAGGCAGCTCAGATGCTTTGGTGTGGAGCAGAGCCTGGGGTGGTGCTGTGACCTGTGCGCCCAGCCCAGCTGTGCAAGTGTCTGAGCATCATTCTGTGGGGTCTGCTGCTGTGGGCAGAGATCCATCCCTGCTGGGAGAGATTCCAGGGCACATCTGCCTCTGAGCAGGCTTGGTTGGGTGGTGCCACCCCATGGGCCAGTACTGGGGGTGTCTGACCTGCCAGGAAACCTTCAGCTCCTTTGTGCTCACGTGCAGCATTATTTAGAAATGTTCTGAGCTCTCAGCTGGGTCCCTGCTGGTCAGGGCTGGAGCTGTCTCCCATCAGTCAGCCTTTATGGAGGCAGCACCAGGCATTGTGCCTTTTTCCTGGTGCTCTCCTGCAGGATCCTGCTGGCATCACCTGAGCACACAGAGCCAGCTGGGGTGGTGTGTGGGTCAGGAAATCTTCCAGAGCTTCCAACACCTGGAGGCAGGCACAGCTTGGAAGCTCCAGAGGAACAGGCTCAGGTAGAACATTTTGTTTGGGTACCACACTGCCTGGGTGTTTCTGCAGGTTGGGAGAGCTGTGCTGGAGCACTCCCCCAGCCTTTTTCCTTTGCATTTCTATTCCTTTCCCCTCGCACCAGTCCTTCAAGTTCTGTTTTCTCAGGAATATGTCCCCCTTAGGATACTGTACCAAATAATATCGCTGCAGTTCCAATGACGGGACAAACATCACATCAGCTTTGTTTATTGCTGCCTCAGCAGGAATATTTTGAGAAGCTGTTGTATTTGCTGGATGCATGTGGGTCTTGGGCAGTGAACTCCTCTCATGTTTGACCTCTGCATCTTTTAGAGTGCTCTTTCCTTCCAAAACTGTGTGCACAGAGTTCAGATATACAAATGCAGCTGCTCAGAATTTTATTTCACCTTTTTTTCCCAACAAAAAAATATTAATATAATTATTGTGGTCAATATATCATTCATGTCTTAAATCATGTCCAATATAATTGTGACCAATTATATCATTCATGTCTTGAACCACTTGAGTGTCCTGCAGCAGCAGGATGTGCAATGGGAATGGTGGAGCCTTCTGAAGCCACAGCCAGTCTTGCTCTGCCACTTTCAGCACCTTGGAATTGTTCAGTTTTTCTTTCCCTGAGTAGTTGCCTTGTTTACCACCTGTGTACCCTAAATTTCTGGCCAAAATGTGCATCCTTCATAAGCTCCCCCAAATTTTTTGGGGAAACCTCTGTTTTTAAGGCCCTGCTTTTCCCTCGTCTACTACATGGCTCCTTTCCTCCTCTGGTTGGAATAAATGGAAAAGATCCCTCAGCTCTGTGTCTGCTGCTCCTCTGGCTCTCCAACAGCCAGTCTGACTCTGCTACTCTCAACACCTTGAACTTGTTCGGTTTTTTTGCCTTGAACTTGTTTATTTTTATTTTTTTTTTTGCCTTGGACTTGTTCAGTTTCATATGGCAGAGTAAGGAAAAGACCCCTCAGCTCTGTGTCTGCTGCTCCTCTGGCCCCAGGTTTAACAGCTTATTTTACTCCAATTTCAGCCTTTTGCTGCAGACCATGGTGATATCTTTCCTTCCATACCAAGAGGAGGGGATGGAAGCAAATATCTCCAAGTGGTAACACCACAGAAGTGCAGGAGTGTTTTGGTACGTGTTCCTTCCCCTAGACTATTGTATGGATGTCACCACTAATTTTAATTTTGCTCCAGGGGATTGCATCCAATGAGAGAAGAAGGAATTGAAATTCCAAAAGCAGTGTACATGAAAGTAGCTTTCCCTTCCCCCATTGCACTGGAAGCTATCTATGGAGAACAATGCTGGTGGCTCAACAATTTTGGGGAAAATCTGAATTTGCAAAGCTCTTCCCTGACAGCTGTGTGGAAATGCAGGCTTTCCTCTGCCTCATTACTGCTCCAGGATGGCAATTCCAGCCTGGCAAACAGGACAGATTGAGGAATACAGGAACCACAGTTCCTACATAACCAGTTAGCATCAGGGTTAGCTGGACCCTTCTCAGCTTTCCCTCACTTATTGCTTCCACGAGCTGAGCATTTTTACAGCCTTTTAATTTTCTCCATATTTTTAAAACCCTCAAGAAGGCCTGATCAGAAGGGCCATTACCATCAGCTGTGGACTAATGAGGAGCACAGCTCATGTGCTGCAGGTATCGATTTGCTGAGCTCCAGTTGTGTTTCTCCCTTGCATTCTTTGTGCTCTCCCTTCAGCTCTGCTGGCTGTTTACTCACACAGCAGCCCGGTGAGGAGAAGATGAACTGCTGGGATTCTGCTGCTCTGCATTGATGCATTGCCTCTGCCTTTGTGTTCTTTAAATGCCAGAAATCCCCTGCTTTTATTTGGAACATCTTTTTAATCTCTTCTTTCAGCCATGAAGAAAATCAAGAAGTTCAACAGTTCTCCTTTTTTTTTTTTCTTCCCCCAGAAGGTGTTTCTTTCCCTTCAGGGACACCTTTCTGGTATGTTCCATCTCTGAGAAGAGAAAACAGGCAGAATTTATCCCATATTTGTGTATGAGGATAAATTCCCTTCTTTTAGTTTCATGTGGGTACTTCATCAGGATTTCTGGGTTTTGAAACAGTCATGAATTTGTCCTGACCTTCATTTTATCTGTGTGTGACTTTAGGAAAACAAAAGGATCTAAATTAACAGTAACAGTGAATAATGCTGTTTAAATTGAAGAATAAAATGGAAGAGGATAAACCATCAGTAAATGCACTGGTAAAATGCCCTGAAATAGGCTGCTTACCTTCTTTTTTTGATGTATTGCCTTTTCTGAGCTGAGACAAATACTTATTCCTTAAAAGCAATTTCAGATTCATTTATCCTTGCAGGATATAACTTTACCCTGTAACATCTCTTGTGACTAAACTATTGTTTTGGAGGAAAATATGTATAAAAAATAACCTTAAATTTCAACTTTTTGGTGCCACATTGTGAGGGTTTTTTTTTTTTTTTTGAGGCAGGAGTTGGAGCAAAATGGTTTTATGATGTCTGTGCTAAAGCAGAACCAGCTGCTCTCCCTGACTCTGCTCCCAGTTCCAGCACTGGGTGGTTTGATGCCTTTCTTAAATTTTGTGTGAAATCCAAATGGTGTTAAAGCCTCTCTTTCCACAAAGCACATTCTTGTTTTAATACTGGGTCAGAGGGCAGATTCTGGAGAAACTCTGCAGAAAATAGTGTAAATCCTTTGTCAGTCATGTTTTCTACATTATTTGTTCAAAGGCATGATTCAAATACAAGTTTATTTTTTTTTTTTTTTTTTTTTTAATAAACTAGCTCTTAGGATTGCTTTTACTTTTTTCCCAAGTTGTGTTGGTGTAGTTTATATCAAACTGTGGGTGCTGGCAGAGTGCAGTGCTTTGTACTTCTCATCTTGGAACTTTAAAAAAATTAAAAATCCTGGTCTTTGACTATGAAGTAATTAGAAATGATCCAAAGTTGCTCAGGCTGGAGCAGCCTAGTCTGTGGAAGGTGTTCCTGGACATGGCAAAGGGTGGGACTGGATGGGCTGTAAGGTCCCTTCCAACCCAAACCATTTGAGGGTTCTAGGAAAAATAGGCTTTTTAAAGAAGTGGCTTATTATTGGAGAGTTCTCTCCTTAATTACATCTCTATTTCAGGATGTTCCTTTGCCATATTTCTCCATACTAGATGTGGAACACTTCCACCTTCTTATGGGGTTCAGAGAAAGAGAGAAAAATGCTGGTGCTGCTAAGTGTTAGGAGGGACCACAGCTCAGGGAAAGGCAATGTAGCGACAAAGAAATTAAGTACAGCTTCACAAAGTCAAATGTCTTGTTAAGTCTGGGTAGAAATCAATAAGAGCTTTTGAGAATGGTGGTATTGAGCATTCTATTTTGAGAAATACTTGAGTCTCTTGGAAAAGCAGAGCAAACAGCTACAGCAGTGATGCAGATGAATTTTGCAGTGACTTTTTCTGGCTGTGCACATTGGGAAATCAGGGATGTCTGTCCTGCTGTGCTGGGCTTTCCAGGCACTTCCTGGCACCTTGGCTGGATGGTTTTGGGGGGGTGTGCTCCTGGTGATCTCTGCAATGCCCTGGATGGTTGTGGTGAGGTGGGGTCAGGCTCTTCTGCCATGTCTTGTGAGAGGATGAGAGGAAACGGCTTCAGGTTGTACCTGGGGATGTTCAGATCAGATGCTAGGAAAAAAAAATCCCTTAAGGAGTGGTCAGGCAGTGGAATGAGTTGCTCAGAGTGTTGAGATGTCTAGATGTGACCCTTGGGGATGATGATGGTGCTGCTGGACAGAGGATCTGTGACCTTACAGGTATCTTCCCCCCTTGGTGACTCTGTCCAGAGCCCTGTCTGTGAGCTGTGCTCACCCTGAGCCTCGTGGGGATTTGTCCCCAGCTCCCAGGACCCTGGCTGCCCTCCCCCAGCCATTAGCAGTGCTCTCCTGTTTCAGAGAAGTAAATGATCCTGGTTTTTCCATTTTCATTAAGGCTCGGCTGTGACGTCGGCTTTGACGTGGCCCTGGTTGAGGAACGTTGGGTTTGAACCTCTGAAAGGGCTGATCCTGAGCTGCTCTCCAGCTCTCTCCTCTTCTGTCCCTGCTCACTCTGGAGCTGCTCTGTCTGGGGATTTGGCCAGTGCTGCTCTAAGTGGAGAACAGGAGAAAATCCTGTAAATCAGCTGCATTTTCTTACTGCTGTGGTTCCCCACGGGCGCTGGGTTTGCTGTTGGATGCAGTGGCAGCTCCTCTCCCTGTGGAGGCCCCATCTTCCTGCAAAGAAGTGTTCCAGGCTGCAGGAGGGCAAGTAGGTGAATTTTGAATTTTTGGGTCTGGGTGATGCTCTGTGCCCTTTGTGGGAGGAATATGTACATGTCTGCAGCAAGGAAACTTGGACTGGGAAATGAGAGCAAATTGTGCTGAAGTCAACTAAAACAGGAGCTGGACTTGGTGCCAAATTGCAAACTGTGGGTCTCAATCATTCCTCTGCAGAGAGCAGCCTCTAACAAAGATTGCTTTGCTGTGAGACCCACAGAAAAATATCTGTTCCCTTGCATTTCTATCAGTTAATGATACAAATCTGCTGATGGCTGGGAGTATTTATTTGCTGTGAAAAGAACCTGCTTATGTTGCACTGAGCGTCACGGTTGACTAGCAGGTACCAGGCTTGTGTACTGGGGGTGGAAATGATCCTGGGCCATGCATTATTGACATGTCCCACTTCCAGGAGCACAGCAGCATTTCCTGAGGGCTTCCAGGTGAACTGGGAGGAGTTTGAGCCCAAAGCTGGGGGTTTACATTGCCAGGCCAGGTAAGTGGAGGATCAGGATGCTGGAGGGCACTGGAGGAGCCTGGGGGCTCTGGCAGGATGACCAGCTTTACTCCAGGGCAAACCTCAGGGCTCAGGGGTGTTGGAAGATGAGGTTTCACTCAGCTTTTCCAGCTGTGGCAGCAGACCCTGTACCTGGCTGCCTTTTCAGTGTGGAGGGCAGAGCTGTTGCATTAGTTTTGCTTTTCTTGTTGTTTCCTCCCACTGGGGGGAAAGACATGTTTTCAAATGAGCAGGTGTATATTTTCATAAGCCCCAAGCATTCCTTTGTGGATGAAAGAGTTGTAAAACATCTGAAAGCTATTTTCTTTGACATGAGCTTCTCTGTTTAAAGAATGTGGGGAATAATTTCTTATTCAGGCTGAAGCAGATGAAATTGTTACAATGTTCCGATGTAATGGACTGTATGAAATGGATATTTGGGCCTTTCTAAATAAAATGCTTTTGGAACATGTTTGGAGCTGTGAACTGACTCAGAGTGAGCTACAGGGAGACAAAACCACAGAAATACCTATGAGAAAGGAAGGAGAATTTCCTACAATATGCTGGCAAATGCTAGTGTTGGGCAGAGTGTGTTTAAAGGGAGTTGCCCTTTGATTTTAGGGTGAGAAACATGTTGTTTGGTGGTGGGATGTGAGAAGTGGCATTGAGTCCTCTTCCCTGGAAGTGTTAAAAAAATATGGAGGTGGCACTTGAGAACAGGGTTGATCTTAAAGGTTGGACTTGATCATCCTAAAGGTCTTTTTAAACCTTAATGATTCAATGGCTGTGCAGTGTTGCTATTAAGAATTATGTAAATCAATAATGCTGATAAAAGGTTGAGCTGTTTGCAGGGAGAATTGCACTTCCCTTCACAGGGGAATGTTCTTAAAATTGGATTGATTGGAATCTGTGCAGTGTTTTGGTAGAGTGAGGCAGAACACATAACGTCTGATGTATTCTAGGCTGATTCAGTTTTTCAGATAAATCCTGGCTGTAATTTTTGTTAAATGATTGATCCACCAGGTGTAATGGTTGCCATGCCAGAAGTTGATACCATATTTAATTTTTTTCTCCTTGCTGTTGCTCCCTGCTGCCCCTGAAGTTTTCATCCCTGAGAGGATGCTGCTGCTAGGGTGTGAACGTGAGAGAACTCAGCCATTCCATGAAAATTTGGGAAGCCTGAGAGCCTTAATTAGCACAGAGACCATATGCTTCCAGTCTGGGGGTCCTGTCCAGAGAATGGGAAGTGGCTGATTTGGAGCAGAAGAGGGGATCAGTGTGAGGAGCTGCCAGGGGGTTGGATTTCACAGTTTCCAGGGTGTCACATGCTCCTTTCCCCCATGGAAGGGACATTTTACTGGTGGTTTTGGTCCAAGGCATTGGTGCTTTTTGTCTGCCATGAAGCAGAGAGAGCAAAGGTGTGGCCAAGCAGTTCTGTGTGATGCCTTAAGTTTTAGCTTTCATATTTTTCAGATTCTGTGCTGCCTTGGTGTGTAACTCTGAGCTTCATATTAAGGCTTAGTAAGTTCTCTTCACAGGACAATTAAACAAAAAAATCCTTTTCCAGCTTGAGACCAAGGGCAGCCATTACAGCCTTAGGCCTAAGACTGTAAACAATGGTGAACTAAGAGAGCAAACCAGCAGGATGGGACTTCATAAATTGAAGCTGCAATTGGACAATTAACCTCAATACGTAAATTGAACACAATTTATAAAAGTGTGAGACCTCGTGACTGGTCATACATTTTGTGACCATTTTGGGTTCACCTGACTGGACTCTTGTGCTGCCCAAGGTGAATTCATGGAGGCCTTTTAATAAATCCCTGCTTTATTCTTTAACTCTGTCCAGTCTCTGTTCTAGGTTGGCCTCTCTAGGCATAATGTGTGTGTTCCCCATGGTCAAGCCCTGGGTTCTGGGGTCAGGCCAAATGACAGCTCTGCTGCTTGAGAGACCAAAGGCCAGTGCAGTCCAGAAGGATGATTGCTGGGCTGTGCCAAAAGAAGAGTGAGCAGCAGCTTGAGGGAGTCAATTCTGCCCCTCTGCTCTGCTCTTGACGCCACACGGGGAGTTCTGCATCCAGTTCTGGGGTTCCCAGCACAGAAAGGACATGGAACTACTGCAATATGTACTGAGGAGGACATGGAGAGGCTCCAGGGCTGGAGCCCCTCTGGAGCCAGGCTGGGAGAGCTGGGGGGCTCACCTGGAGAGGAGAAGGCTCCAGGGAGAGCTCAGAGCCCCTGCCTGGGCCTAAAGGGGCTCCAGGAGAGCTGGAGAGGGACTGGGGACAAGGGATGGAGTGACAGGACACAGGGAATGGCTCCCAGTGCCAGAGGGTGGGGCTGGATGGGATATTGGGAATTAGGAATTGTTCCCTGGCAGGGTGGGCAGGCCCTGGCACAGGGTGCCCAGAGCAGCTGGGGCTGCCCCTGGATCCCTGGCAGTGCCCAAGGCCAGGCTGGACTTAGGTGCTTGGAGAAGCCTTGGACAGTGGAAAGTGTCCCTGCCCATGGCAGGGGTGGCACTGGATGGGATTTAAGGTCCCTCCAACACAATCTGCCAGTCTGGGATTCTGTCCCTTTGTCCTGGCACAGAGTATTCCCATAGTGCTGGTGGCCTGACACTTGTGAGATGCAGTATCAAGGCCTCTGTGTGCACAGGAGGTTTGTCCTGCTGCACTGGCTGTTATCCAGGGACAAGGAATAAAGGAGCGAAATCCTCTGTGCAGGGCTGGCCCTTCAGTATTTGGAGGGAAGAGCTGCTTGAGGCCTTGCTGTGCCTCTGTTGTTCACTATGGTGATTGCAGAGCTTCACTGAGGGCAACTTTCCTTTCTGTAAAGGAAAAAGCCTGTATGGAAAGCAGTTCTGGTTGTGGTTTGAAACACCAGGCTTCTGTTTTTTCACTGTGTGCCCAGATTTACATTTCTGTATGAATTAGGGCAGGGAAGCAGTGCACTACAGCTGTAGGTGAAGCCACCGTGCAGCACCAGGTGTTCTTCACACCTTGTTACTCTTTGACATGGGAGGGGCAGGCTCTGTTCTGATGGCTGAGCCTGCTAACAACCCCAAGTGCATCAGTTCACTTCAATCCCTTACTAAAATCAGGCCTAAGGCCGGAGAGCAGCAGTTAAATTTGCCTTCCAAGGCAATGCTCAATGCTGCCTCAGCACACCTGAGCAGTCACAGCTGTGCTCTGGTGCCTTGTTTGAGTAACCACAGGGGTGGTCCTGCATGTGCAGCTTTGCTGTGGCAGTCCAAGGTGCAGTACTGCCCCATTTTACATCTTTTCCCTTTGCAGCACCACTGAAACACAAGCTGGGATGACTAAAGAAGTAAATTAAGGTGTGTGTAACTGAGCTGGGGTTCATCAATGTCCTGGGAATGATGGGGGGCGGCCCTAAAGGAGGAGAGGTTTGGCTCAAGTGTTCAACCACTGTTGGAACAGCAAAATGTCAATTTAAGAAGGGAGCTGTGATGGTACCTCCCTCACTCAGGGTTGTTGATATTGTGAACCAGAGGGGCTGGCTGGGTCCCACCAGCAGCTTCAAGCTGAGTGCAAAGTTTATCCAAATTCTTGCCTGACTCTTGCTCCAGATGTGATTTAGTCTTCTGTATGGCACAGATCCCTCCCTGCAAGCTGGGAGCTGTAGGGCTGCACTTCTTTCTGTGATGGCTCAGCACTTTTTTCCTTTGTTTGCTCCTATGTTGTGTCAGGGGCACTGATTTCATTGAATGGACTGACTGGTGTTGGAAGAGACCTTAAAGATCTCCTTGCAACCTCTCTGCTGTGGGCAAGAACCAGGTTGCTCAGAGCCCCATCCAGCCTGGGAAGTGTGATCTTGGAGCTCTGAAGGGTTGCAGATTCTTCTTAGAACATAGCTGGGAGTTTAAATCATGGATGGTTTGACTGCCTGCATGCCAAGAAGTGGTGCTGTATCCTGGGTGCTTTGTGGGAGGCCAGGTAGCTGCAGCAGCAATGACCTGTCATTGGTTTATATCTACCCCGTTTCAGTTGGGAATTGTGTTCCAAGACAGCATTACTCAGAATCTTCTCTAGAGGAGGCACAAAGTTCAGCCAACCAACACAATCCCAGCCCAAAGCAGCCCCCACCACACTGAGCCCATGTGTGTTGGACACTTGGAGAACCCTGCACTGCTCAGGGTTTGCCTGGCTGAGAGCTCTGCTGCTCTGTTTGTGTGTGTGTGTGAGGGGATGAGTTGGCAGAGACAATAAAATGAACTCTGCCAGGCTGGCAGATCCGGGGACATCCCATTCCATAATTCTGTCCAGCAGTTTGATTGTTCTGCCCCCCACCTGCTTTCCTCCAAGGACAAGCATCTCTTCTGTTCTTGCTTGGTTTTATTCCCTTTGTCCCAAGTTTTATTCATCAGAAAGCTCTTTTGAAAGAGCTTTCTGCTCTCACCCCTGCAATGATTATGTAAATATCTATATTTTATATTTCTATACAGATACATGCACTGTAATGCTGCATTTGGATGATACATGACTTTGCAACTTCATTTGGATGATACATGACCTTGCAACTTGAAAACTTGTTCACTTTCTTGTGGATTGTTTCAATTATGCAGTGATCTTAATTGTTTTAATTTCAAAGGAGATTTTTCTCCATCAGCATAACATTTCACATACATGTTAATGTTCATGAGGGAAATATTTCTTACATTTGTGCAGGTAGTTTTTCTTTCTGTCTACAAATAATAGTGAGAACTACACTTTAAACCCTATTTTCTTTGTGTTTCTTATTGTTCTTGCAACTGCTTCTTTGCTTCAGTGTCTTTATGAATAAAGGTAACAATAATGTCAAAATATTGTTGGGAAAACTCTGTTGTACCTTCTGTGATTCAAGATCTTTGTTGTGCTACAAGACAATCCCTTCCTCGCTATGGGAAACAGTTTTATGAGATTATGCAGTGTGGGGAATTTGATTTATCTGCTTTAGAATGTGCAGATAGAAGTAAAACCTGGGCTTAGAGCTCTTAGGAGTGAGAAAACTGAGATGTGTGTGCTGAGCTCAGCTCATGGTTTGCTGGTTTGAGCATCTTGGGGGGTGATCCCTCTCTCCATCTCTGTTCTTTCCTTGATAAACGATGGCTGCGGAGGTATCTTTGTGACACAGCTGCTAGTTTTAAATTATGGCTTGATAGACACAGAAATTAACAGCATAAAGGTCTTAAGTCTGTTCTCTTAATGTCTTTCTGGTGTTGATTTGGTAATTGCAAACTGCAGATAAAATAACTGACCAACCTGACATGGAGGAAATCGATTCAGAACTTCAATCTTGTGCCTCCATGCACTGTTAACTTTGCTCTGCAGCTCCTGGGTGAGACAATCTCATCTCCAGGCTCCCAGCCAGACCTGCCCAGGAGGGGAAATGCACTGCACAGGAGATCCTCAGTGCAGCCAGAGCAGGAATGATCCTGCCAAAAGGCCACATTACAGGTGTGTATTGGCATCCAAATTATCCCTTCAGCTATGGGCATCTGGGTTTTTTCCCCAAGAGAATTCTCATCTGTGTGAGATGAGAATCTACTTGCATTTTTGAGAATAATAACATGACTGGCAAGTGGCAAAAATTTTAGATTTCATGGGCTTTCTGGGGCTGGGGATGAACCAGTGGTTGTGGTTCACATTTGTGTTGATGGTTTAGGGGCCTGGGCTGTGGATGAGGAGTCTCACCAGAGTGGGACTGGGGCCTCAGCAGTGGTGTCCACTGAAACCCTCCCTGTGCTGTGCACAGAACCAGAAAGGAGAAGAGCAGTGGCTAAAAAATGATATAAGGTGATGAGGAAAGGGGGAAATGTCTGAAACAGAGAGCACCTGCACATCAGGTTTGGATGATTTTGTCAAAAGAGCAGAGGAACTGTGGCTGCCTTAAGAAGAGATGAGAGTGAAGGGTAATTTAAAAGGAGAAATGGTGGAAAGTGTCTGAAACTGTGTAGCCCAAAGTCACAGAATCAGCAGGTATGAAAAACCCCTAAACCAAAATCCCAAAAGCCACATCCAGAAACCTCTCACACACTCCCAGATATGGTGGTGGGAATGAGGTGGTTTAGTGTCGCAATAGGACACCAAATGAATGACATGCACACCCTGAAATGTCCAAGGTAAAAAAGTGTTGTTTATTTCTGATTCTAATATTTATAGACTTTCAAAAGTGACCATGCATTTGAGGATGAAATTGCCACCTCTTCAGCTACACTGGTCAAACCAACAATCCACCAAATTTCTCTTCCTCCAAAAAGGAATGCAAAACAAATATTATTTACATGAAAAGAGCGTGACAAACTCCATTACAAAAATGTAAACATCAGAAGGCTTAGAAGAACTTAGAAGAACAGGGTGACAGTTTAGAACTTTGTTCAGCAGAAGAAAATCTGGCAGATGTTGTGAAACTCTTGAGATTTGAACAGACCACTTGTTTGGTTGAAGAGGGTGTGATGGAATAGGGACAGGTGAGACTTTGGCCTGAGAAATGAGGGAGGAACCTTGAATTCTCCAGGAGTAGCTCTCTGGGGAGCATCCCAGCAGTCACAGCTCTGTGAAGGGCAGGAGTGTGATTCCTGCAGTTCCAGGGCCCTTGCGTTAACCATCCTCTGCTTGTTTGTAGGAGTTAGAGCCAAGAATCCATGGCAGCTGGGCTTGGCATCCAAAAGGGGAGCAGGAAGAGACAATTGAGGAATGAAAAATGGCTCTTGGAGTAGTTCAGGGCTGTTGGATGAAAGCACAGAGCCAGGGGCCTCATGTCAATAGTAGACCAGATGGGTAAAGCTAATAAGGCCTAGAGGTAGCTGATTGCATGGAAAAAGCAAAATAGGGAAGAATCAATGTGACTTTTGCAGTGGGAAGCTGATGCTAATGCAATTATTGGAGCCTTTGAAAGGATCAGCTCAGAGGGTATTAAGGAACACAGGGGAATAGGAACAAAGGTGCTTGCAGTGACAAAAGGTGACTGTGAAAAGTGGGAAATGAGAGTCAGCTCTCACAGTGCAGGGGAGTTGGGAGCAGACCTGTGTTGTTCTGCTACTCCTTGTGCATTGGAAAAAAGGAGTATTGGTATGTTGATGATCACCAGTCAAGAAAGAGAGATGAGAGGAGCTGCAAAAGGGCCTTGGAGTATTGAGTGGTTGGATAATAAAAAGGCAGATGAGATTCACTCCAGATAAATGTGGAGTGATGTATATAGAGATTCTAATTTTCATATGAAGCCTGAGCTCTGAGCTGACTGTTATGAATCAGGAGTGAGATCTTTGTGTTAAAATTTTAGGGAATGTCTATGAAATGTCAGCTGGGCACTTGGCAGCTGCCAAAAAGCTGGCTGAAGGGGTAGCAATGATTAGGAAAGGAATAGAAAACAGAAGGGAGCATTCTATGACCACATAAATCCATGTGTTGCCTGGATCTCTGCACAGCCATCATCCTCCCAGCCTGGAGAGCAGCAATGGAAGCAGTTCAGGGGCTGCTGAATGGCAGCATCTGGACACAGAATGGAGGCAGTGGGAATATGTCCTTGTCAGTCTGGAAGGGAGCAGGAGGAGGAGAAGGGCTCTGTGCTGCTTTCAGTGCTGTGGACAAGGGGAGTAGAGAATTGGGCTCTTTTCAGTGAGGGTCTGGGGGAGTGCAGAGGTTCCAGGAGCAGCACTTGGTTGTGCACACCCCTTGAGGGCTAGGAGAGAACAAAGGAGTGGAAACTTTTCCACTTTCCAAAAATTCCTTTTGAAAGTGGTCAAGTGCAGACATTCCCTGTGGTCAGAGCACTTCAGCTGCAGGGTTTGAAGCCTTGGGAGCCCTGGGAAGTCAGGAACACAGGCTCAGTCTGACCGAGGGACTTGTCCATCTGTTCTTGGGCACTGCTGTAGAGATCTCTGGTGTGACCTGATACAATTGCAAATATCCAGATTTAAATCAGTTTTAGCCAAGTGTTCAACCCCATGGAGTACCTGGGGTTTAGTGTTAGGTATAATTTCTGAATGTAAGAGTAACTCACATAGGAGTTATTTAATTTCAACTCTAAACTCTGGTGCAACTGTGTCCAACCTGGTTTATGTTTAAGCTGGAGCTTAAATCACCTAGAAATAATGGCAAAGGGCATCCATGCTTGCTGAGAACAAGGAATCCTGGACTGGAAGTTATTTGGAATCTTCAAAAGAAGAAAATGCATTTCAAAACAGTGTAATCCCCACCCTCCCCTTCTCCCAGCTGCACAGCATTGTTTCATTTTGAAACAAAGAAATAATAATAATGGTAAAAACTTGCTCTGCTTTGCCCACTTGCTTTACACAGCTTTCCTGGCTTGGTTTTTCCTTCTTACACTTGCTCTTAAATGTACTCCTTATCTTACTTTAAGATTTATCTATTGGCAAGAAGACGCTACAGCAGGAGGGAAGGACCCAACCTGTGAGCCCTTATTCTGGCATTGTCTGGAGACAAAGAATGGTTGATGTCTGTACAGAACAGAAATTTATTCATGATTTGTGAAGAATAAAAAGAAAAAAAATTACTTTTTGAGCATGGGAGAACACTGTGCTGGAGCCATGTAAGTTAATAAAATAATCATGGGGATGAATTATGTATTTCCACTTGGAAGATGTCTTACAGGTTTTAGCAAGGCAGGACACAGCAGAGGTGAATGAGAACCTCTCCTGGGGAGTGAGAAGTTGCTCATATTGCTTCAGGCCAGGCGGGGAGAGATGCCTTTTCACTGTACTGTGTTCCAGCACCAAAAGCAGGCAGCTTCCACTGTGAGTCTGCTGTGATGGCTCTCAGCAGAAACTTCAGGGAGCCTCTTCCTGCACCACAATTTATAGAATGGCCCCCTTGATTAGGAAAACAAACCAAAAAACACCAACAAAAGACACAAAAAGATGGAAATGTGTATTAATGGTGAGAAGGGTTGACCGTGAAGCACCATTTCCTAAATTTTTCTTGTATGTTGCAGCTGTAATGTGATGACAATACAATTGTGTTATTTGAGATTCTCAGCTTGGCTGCAGGTTAAGAATGGCTTTGCATTGATGGACATAAAAGCTTGGCCTAAGGTTTCTACTGGAGATTCTGGCTTTAGATTCTAGTGTTGTTTGAGGAATTTTATGGGTTTAACTATTTAAAACCATATTAAATATATTATTTTATGGGTTTCATTTTTATGGGTCACATTAATCGTGGCTTTTATTTGACTCACAAGTGCCCTGGTATGGAAATGTGACTTGGCAGGTCTGAAATGTCAGAGATTTATTAAAAATAAGTTTTGCCTGGTTAGTTGTTAAATACACACGCTGCTTGAGTGCAAATGACAATAAGGTCTGAAAACCTGAGAAGAATTGAGAATGTAACTCAAATAACTAGCAGTAATATTTAGAATATCCTGCTAAGGAATGCCTTCCCTTTGGGGAGTTTTCCTGGGCTTCCTGTTTGGCATAGTTAATGTCCATGAACTGATGGCTGGAAGAGGCAGCAAACAGTGGCTTTGCTTCCCAAAATCCCTTGGAATGTTGCAGAGCTGCTGCCTTGGCTAATTAATGAACTGTCCGTGGGATGTCCTCCAGGGATCCTTCACTGCACACCAACACTATCAAGTTTTGTAGTTTTTTATTTCAGACTCTCCTAATAAAAACATCAGGGATCTCATGAAAAACTCCTTTAAAATTTGTTCTTGTACATAACCTTCTATATTTGGATATCATAAAAAAAAAACCAAAAAAAGAGGGCAAGATGCTTAAATGAATATTTTATTTCTGTTGGAAAGGAAGAACACGATTCTGCCATGGTTTCTGTGCCCAAATCATCAGCAGCAGCTCTGCAGTGCTGCTCCCTTTCTCTGCAGCAAGGCACATTGCTGGGGGATTAAAAAAATTAATATAAAAATCCCAGTGTGCTGCTGGTGGAACATCACCTGCATGATAACAGCTGGCATCAGAGGACACCAAAGGCCATCTCCAGCCCTTTTTTCTTCCAGCCAAATCAGGGCTGGGCTGCCCAGCTGTGTGAGAAGAGCTCTGATTCCCTCAGTAAAGGGAAGTTTCTGCTATGAATCTTTTACTGATAAAATACCTGGGGGAAATAAAAATCTTGGGTATGGCCACAAGGGTCAAGATGTGGCCAGGAATCACAGAGGGTTCTTCCAGAAAAAGGTGGAGCAGTTCAGAAAGGGCTTTGTACCAGGGCACTCACCTGGGCAAAGGAGCTTCAAAGGGTTTGGAAATAAAAGATGAGTTGGGAGCCAGGGCAGATTACAGAATGAATAAGATTCTCCACTCTCTTTAGTGCTGACAGTGAAATCCCAGTATGAGCTTCAGAACAGAAGGAAAGAATTTTCTAAAATTTTTTCCTGCCCTTCTTCATTTTACTTTGCCCATCCTGGAAAATGAAAGTTGGACTAGCTGCTGAGTGGTGCCCCTGAAAAGTGAAAGATTTAATTCTTGAGATGTCAAGTAAAATCTCCTGCATTCTTCAATTAAAACTGTTTATCTTATATGACCTGGCTTTGGAGCTGCCCACAGCCTGGGTGAATGAAATAAATAAACTGTTAAGAACAAACCAAAACTGTCTCCTGTTACAACTTTTTTATTCAGTGGTTCCAGGCTGAATCAACAAGCTGTAATAAATATCTGTAACCACTTTCCCAGCATGTGTTGGGCACAGAATATATCTTATCTTTATAGAATCACTGCACAAATGTCTTCTCTAGAAGCAAGTAACAATTAACTTGTCAGAAAACAAGATAGATGAAGCTGATTAGGAAGGCTGCTTTTATTGTGACACCATATAATTATGGAATTCCTCCAGCCCCTTCAAATTGAGGTATAGATACATATCTGTGCGTTTGGAGTTAGCTTGGTCCTTAAAAATTTGGGTGGCATTGACCAAAATAGGGCTTAGGGTTCCTGTTCTCTCAGGAACTTTGTCCCACTGAGAGTTATCTGCCTTTTAATCCCAAACTGGGGCATTGTCCCAAACATTTCTCTTGTGTAGAACAGTGCTTGAGCTACTAGAGAGATATTTCAGTGACATTAAGTGACAGATACCTGGAATGGGAAACCTCTGTGGGCTACAGCTGGATGTAGAATAAGCAAATCAACAGTTCCTAACAAAACCCCTTCAGAATGGAAGAGTTTTGTCCTATTTTTAGGTTAACAGTTTAATTTCTTTCTTTTGTGTATGTGCAGCAGACATCAGTAAAAACCCATGTTTGGGTAGAAAGTTTAAATATTTTATAGCAACATGGTAACAATCTTGGGCTCTGGGCTGCACTCTGGGTGGGTGATGGAAATTTAGCCTCAGCCTTGAGCAGGTGTGGAAGATCAGCATAGCATCAAATTCATTTTACCTGGGGAAAAGGAAGGGGAAATGACAGCTCTTGCCATCAACGCAGATTTTGGCAGACAATAAAAAAACTTCTGGTTCCAGTCTCAACACACTGAATTTGAGTTGTCAATTTGGACTTGAGGCTTTGGTTTTTACTCCTTAATTAGTAAAGGAGTAAAAGGTGGGTTTGGATAATCAAAGTAAAACCAATTTTTTGCCCTTTTGGCTTTTTGTTTTGTTTCGTTTTTCCTTCACTCAAGGTAGCAGTGCTCCTGCAGTCCCGTTCCTTTCTGTTTTAGATAGGAACTGCTGCTCATTGAACTTTTGGTGGGAGTGCAGTTTTGGCTTTGCAGCCCTGTGATATATGTTAATAAGAAATCTATATAATTTTATAAATGTGTATATGGAGTGAAGACTTTATTTTAGTCCCTCCCTCAGCTGCTTTGCAGGTCTTGGCAGAGCAGCACTTGCACATATTTAAGCTCCTTCAGGCTCAGTGGAAATGAATTTTTTCTCAAGTCCATGCTCCAGAAAATGCTTGTCATCACCAAACTCTTGTGAAGATATTTAAACTTCTGAAAAAGAAGCAAAAAAATACTGTTTGCAGGAATTAATTCAGGTACTCATGGAGATCTTCCATTTGTACTCACTGTCTAGAGGTGAAAGCAAAGGCCAGTGATCTGGGGTCCTGTGACAACAGAAGTAATTCTTAAAATAAATTATTTTTTTTATTGAACTCACATATCTATTGAAGAGGCCAAATAATTTTCCATAGATTTAAAAACTTGTATTTTCTATCACTCTCTTTTCTCTCAGAAAACTGCTGTGCAGGGGAACCAGATTGGATAAGGCAGGTAAAATAATGCAGAGCAGGACCGATAAGGGACCTTGAACTTTGCTGGCTATGAAGAGACAGAATGAATTAACCTTTCTCTTTTGTGCACTTCTGGGGTGCTTTAGGAGGGCTGTTCAGGTTGGTTTTCCCCTGTTTCTGTACAATCCTTTATTTCTTTAAGAGGAGATTTCTGAATGCTCCTTGCTCAGGCAGTGCCTGTGCTCTGCCCTGCTGCTCTTGGTGCTGGGGGCATCATGGTCCTGGAGAACCTGAACACCCTAAAATCACACAATTGCATTTTCTTGAGGTGCTCCCTCCTCTAAAAATGATTGTTGAGGTTTGGCAGGATGAAGTTGCCCCAAATCAGTGAGATCTGTTGGGAAATTGCTCTGGTGGTGTGGATAGCTCAGTATTGTCCCCTTCCTGGTAAAAGCATGTTCTGATGAGGTGGAGAAGTAATTTAGACATTTGCTGGCTCAATAGAATGGATTTTTTAATGCTCTTTGCATGGAGGAAATGTACAGTGGAGAATTTCTTTTTTTCCTTGGGAGACAAAATTCTAGTTTGCATTTAAGTGATCTGCTGTGTCCAACAAATCTGTTGGACTAATGTGGATTAAAGCAGCTGGCAATTCTGCTACAGGGACCTCCAAAGAACTGAGAGTTTGCAGAGGAAGGCATTTGCTAACTCCCCTGAGGTGTTTCCACTGGATATTGTGTGCCTTGTGCAGAAGGGAGCACTCAGGAGAGATTGGTGTGGGGAGGGCAGGCTCTCAGAGAACAAATCCATGTGGTCCCTTTTGGTTTGATTTGGGGTCTGGCTGAGCAGCTTGGGGTAGGGGTTTGGGCACAGCAAATCTCTGCTGTGATCCAAAGCCTTCTGAAGTCATCATATACCAGCTGGTAGGCCCTGGTTTCCCCTTGGTGCCTCTACAAAATGATATGAAGCCCTAAAAACATCAACCCAGAATTAAAAATTAATCTGTTGGACTGATGAAAACCAGTAGCTGGGTACTTCAGGACCCATTTCTGTGGTGTCAGTTCTTCTCATTGATCTCATTTCTTCTGTAAATGTATTTCAAGCCATGAGTTTATTTATTTTATTCTCCCTAATCCCTCAAGGAGAATTTCTAAAGCAGGGTGGGGGCATGTTTCTGTATCCCCATCCTCCTGCATGCCAGGGCAGCTCTGCAGGGAGATTTGGTGTGACCTCTCAGACAAGAGCAGACATTTCAAAGGACACCAGTTGGAGCAGAAGCATGGGGGCACTGATGGTGTCTGAACAGCTTCACTCGAGGTGCTGCAGCATTGCTACACCTTTATAAAACCATCTACTACCTAGAAAAATATTGCCTTTGATAGCTGTCTTGTTGATTCTTTTCTAAATGCCTGTGAGGAAATTTTAATTGCATGAACTACCAGTGTTCCCTTCTTACTTACAGGGACGTATCTGGACTATACTAATGGTAGATAAATCTTTATTTTTTTTTATGCCTGCTCCAAGGGCTTCAGTTGTGAAAAACTTGAGTTCTCCCTGTGGTGGTTTGATACCTGCTGAAGAGTCTGGCTGAAGTCACTGATTTGAATGTTGCTTTTGCTCAGGGAATATCTCAGAAGAAATATCTGTTTCCTTGGGTGAAACGGCACACATTGCCTCTATAATGTGATTCATATAAAATGAACCGAAAACTGAATAAAACTCCAGTGATTGCAGTGACTGTGACCATGTTCTAATCAAACACTGAAAGAACTCAAAACAGGAAAATGAAGTGTTGCTGTTCTTCAGCTATCTGTGCAGAAGCGATTCACTTTCTGGTGTTAATCTTCCTTAGACTTTGGAGCTACAGTTCACACATACAATAGAAATAGAGATTGGGACATTATATGAATGGTTAGGATGAAAAGTGGTAGAAATTGAGGATTAATGATTTTTTAAATGACTTTAAAAATACTTGTGTTACTATTTGGGGTGTATTTGACAGCACTGAAGGGCTTATATTTCAAATGCTGAAATTACTTGGAAAAGAATTAAAATCTCCCACGGAAATAAATGTAAGTACTTCCAGTTTGAAGTCCAAGTAAATCTGTAATTTTCACAGCCAAGAGACAGACCAAAGCTGTGTATATGAAAAGAGAAACATAATTAAGAGATGTAAGCTCAATAGTAATCTTCTTGTCCAAAATGCATTTATAATCATACTGTATTTGTAATAAGGATGAAGTTATGGAAAGTTAAGCAATTAAACTAGAATTGTTCACTTTTGTCCTCAGATCAGAATTGTCTGCTTTAGCAGACAGTATCATGCTTGGAGTTTTTAATGCGCATTTAAAAAAAACCTCAAAGTGATCAGCATTTGTAAAAGAGGATCTGTGCTTGAGAAACAGCTCCTTGAAAATGCTGGTTGAGGTGAAGCCTGGCAGTGCCAGGGCTGTGGCACAGCCATGAAATGATGCCCAGAGAATGATGTGATGCAGTGATCAGAACACTGCCCAGAGGATGCAGGGCTGCTCAGCTCTTCTGTGCTCTGATGGGGCTCTGAAAGGAAAATCCTGTGTGAGAAGTGAACAGGGCTGGTAAAACAGATTAGTGTAAGACTTCCTTTGGGTCCAAATGCAAATGAAGGGGAGTAACGGTGGAGATAGAAAGGAAACAGGGATGTGCTGAAAAACCAGCCTGGGTGTGTGTGAATGCTGTTGGAATCAGTGCAGGGCAGACTTGAGCTGCTTGTGCAGCCCTGCCCCGAGGTGATTGTTCTGATGTGTGACCTGGCTTGAGGCCATCCAGCAGTGACAGTGACTTTAGTTTGCTTCTCAAGCTTTAGAAAAGGAGGAGGCATGGGAATGATAAAATCCCTGGGTGTGTGAGGCTGAGGGAGCTCAGAGGGCACCTGGTGTCCCCTCCCTGCCCCAGCAGGGCCATCCCAGAGCCCAGGGCACAGCACTGTGTGCAGCCAGCTGTGCCCCAGCCCCAGGCAGGAGAGCCCCCAGGCTGTGTGGGCAATGTGCTCAGGGCTGGGCACTGCCCAGGGCAGAAGTTGTGCCTCCTGTGCAGGGCAATTGCTGGGCTCAGGCCAGGCCCTGCCCGTGGCTCTGGTGCCATTGCTGGGCCCCGGAGCAGAGCCTGGGCCCTGCTCTGCCCCTCCCTGCAGCCAGGCCCAGCCAGGCCTGAGGGCCCCTCTCAGCTGGGGCTCCTCTCCAGGCTGAGCAGCCCCAGCTCCCTCAGCCTGGCCTGGAAGGGCACCCACATGCTCCAGGCCCTTGCTCAGCTCCAGCAGCTCCTGGCCCTGCTGTGCTCAGCACCCAGAGCTGGACACAGCACTGCAGAGGTGCCTCCAGGGCTGCCCCAGGGCCAGCATCCCTCCCTGCCCTGCTGCCAATGCTCTGCTGCTGCCCCAGGCTCCATTGGCCTCCTTGGGCTGGGACGCTGCTGGGTCAGGGACAGCTCAGTGTCCCCAGATTCTTCCCCACAGAGCTCCTCCAGCAGGGACTCCCAGCCTGTGCTGGTGCCTGGGGTTGTTCCTACCAACGTGCAGAACCTGAAGAAGAAGGTGGTAATGAGGTGATGTACAATGGCTGCTGTTGTCTCTCTGCATCCTGACTCGATCCTGCAGGCTGGTGGCATTGGAATTCAGCAGAAAATAAAGTTTTGTTCCAGCTTCTGCTCAGAGATCAGCAGGGCTGGGGGTGGCTGAATTTCTGATGGAAGCTAATTAGGCACCAGAATTCTGGTGGAGTGCAGAAGATGCTGCCTGAGCACAGATGTGCAAATTGTGGAGGTACCAGTGTATTCCTCTAGGTCTGCTGCCATTCCATCAGGGCTTTGCATGTTCCAGATCCGGACTTGTTGGAGCTCCAGGAAAACAAGTTTGGGATTGAACTAACCTGCCTACAGAATGTGAATATGTGTCATGATAGAATGTGTAGTAAAAGAGATCTAGGAGCACTGCCTGCATAAATGGATATTCTGGTGTGCTCCAGATGCAAAGCTCCTCTTCATGAGAGGACCAGAAGCACCATCCATTGACCAGTGCTGGGTGGGCTGAGATGTTCTTTTCCTCCAGAGGTATTTTCTTCCTCCAGCCTTTTCTGCCCTTGTGCCTCTTTATGTTATCAATTTGGAGCAGAACAACCACAGAGTTTATAGCACTAAACAGAGGAGCTAAAAGCAAATATTTCTTTTGTCTCCTCTAAGAAAATGTAAGAGTGAATTGGTTTTTGGCCCTTTCTTTGAGCACATAAGCTTGATTTAATTTGGCAGCACGGCCATAACTGTGTTACCCCAATAGGCCAGCATCTCTGTCTCAGTTCTGTACTTTCATTTTTAGTTTTTTTGCCCCCTTTGTTGCTATTGTAAAAGCTTTAAAGCTGGTTTGGGCTGTTCTTTAGCCAGCTGAATGCAAAGTGTCCCCCTTTGCCAGGGCCCATTCATTGCCCTGCTCTGATAAGACTCTTGTTTGTGTCTCATCTGGGGCACAGGCAGGACTTGCTGGGAACAGAAATGCCCACAAGTTCCTGGCCATGCTGAGCTAGGAAGCAAGGAAGGAATTTCAAAGCCAGCTAATTTTCTCTCTCAGAGCTTTGTGGGTATCAGCACGCAAAAGGGAATTGGCAGTGACTGGAACTTCTTAACAAAGAGCAGCTATTTGCATTGAGCTTCTAAATCTAAATTTAAAGAGAGCTTCCCCAAAATAAGGCCCCAAATTAGCTTTTATTACTGGAGGTAAATTTAGCAACTTTACAACATCTACATTTAGGCTTCCAAATAAGCCCTTACACTGAAGATATGGTTCCCAGACACCTGGGGGCTCATGAACCCCTGACTGGGGTTAATTTTGCCAAAATTATCAATGTTTGGTTAAACTTATCTTGGGTTGGTATTTTCCATCATGTTTTCTCAGTAGATCATGGTTCAAGTGAAAAAACCCCACAAATACCAAAATACCTCAAGGTTTATAACCTCTGATGCTGATGTAGTTTATCTTTTTTTTTAAATATATGCCAAAATTGGTGCTTGCATGGACCACTGGTGGTAACAAAAACCACTGTGGTGAGGGTGTCTCTTCTTCTTCCACATGCTGGATTTTTCTCCATTTTTGCTGTCTATTGTACCTATAATTTTACAAGTTTGAAGGCACTGTGGATAATCAGCACTTGGCAGGCCCAAGCAGCTTCAAGATTTATAAATTGAGATTACTCATGCTCTGTGGTAGATTTGGGAACACTTCTCCAAGAAACATAAATAATTTTTTTTAATGGTTATGCTTCCAGTTAGTGCAAATGAGTCCATTAAAGTAACAGCTGAAACTTGTCTTTATATCCAAAGCAAAATTGGGCAATGCAATTCTCACAGTACTGCTACAGTTGGGATAAGTCAGTGAAAAAATCAGCAGCATGAAATTAAATCAGAGGCCTTTCCTACAAATGCTGAATTCTGGAAGTGCTGTGAAGCAAGTTTTGCTCAGTGTCCTTTGGTTTTGCAGTTGGAATCTGTCTCACAGTTCAAACTCTCTATCTCTCATTTCTAGGATACAATGGCTTGTTGGTTCTTTTTTTTTTTTTTAAATTTTGTTATTGTTGTTTTTACTGTAATTGCTCATTTTTCCATCTCTGTGTGAGCAGTGATTTGAGACCTGGTTGGGTGGGTGTTTGATATCTGCATGCCATAGCTTAACCCATGGTCATGAAAAACAGGTTTACCTCAATAAAATGAAAAAGAAGAAAGAAGTTTGTTGAAGTTGTGAGTTACTGGCAGAAGCAGGCTGAGACCCAGCTTCAGAATGGGCTGCTGGTGCCCTCTCTGATTTGCACCCTGTGCTGCTAGACTCAGGTTTAGTCAAACAATCTAGCTCAGAGTTGTTGTCTGCTCCCAGCCTGGTGTCTGTGTTTGTGACAGTGTGACACTGATATTCCTGAGCTGCTCCAGGACCTTCCCACCAAGTATTTTGCTTATTAACCATGTTTCCAGATGCTGTTCTCCACCTGGCTTTTGGGAGCAGATGGCAGGTCGGACATGAGCTGATTATTCCTGCACTGGGACTGTCACCAGGGGCACTTTGACATATCCTACCAAGATACTTCTCCTTTGAATAAAACCCTTCTAACTCAGAAGAATGTCTGCAGTTTATGAAAGGTGTCTCAAATAGCTGAAGTTCAGTTTATTTTTAGACCACTGAGTGAAAAACTTTTTTGGTTCTAATGGGAGCTGAGAAACCCATTTCTGGCATTTTGGTGGCTCCTGAGAGCCCTCCACTGCTCTGTGCCCTGCTCAAGTTGGACAACTAATAAATTATTCTCTTAAGATCTATCCATGTAGAAAAGTTAATAAAATGGCTGCTGTTCCAAAATATATTTTGGAGACCACAGGTGAGTTCTGCTCAAGACCAGGGCAGTGGAACTGTAGGTACAGAGTTTGTGGTAATTGGGAGTGGGGCTGGGGCTGAGCCTCATCCCTAATTGGTTACACCTGTGAGAAGCAGGTGAATGATATTAAAGATAATGAGCCATTAATGAGCCCAGGGGCACTGACCAATCCCACAGGAGCAGAGGGCACACAGGTGCAGTGCATCAACACGAGGGGATAAAAGGTTGGGCTGAAGCACAAGAGGAGCAGTTATTTCATGTTTTCTGGTGTGGATTGCTGTTTCTCTGTGTGGGCAGCCACCTGAAGCTTTCTGGTAAGATGTTACTCTGGTTGAGAAAATGCTTAATTTCTTCTGAAATTGTGTGGTGATGCTTTGTGTGTTGTGATTGTCAGTGCTGTGACGTGGGACTGAGCTCTCTTGTGATCCTGAGGGCAAATTTACATCACTTTGCACCAAAACTGAAGGGGAGAAAATCCAATTGACTGTTCCCCTGAAATGGTGGGCTAACCTTTTGTATTAGGATGAATTTAAACAGTATTTTGGGTACTGAGAAGAGGGTGTTTAGGGTCAGACTCTTGATATGCTAAATAGTGAAGCACCCCTAATTTTTCAGCATTGTCCCTGAGGTGGAGTGTGTTACTGGAGTCTGTGGGGAAGCTGGGCCTGGAGTGTGGGACTTGTGCAAGTCCTTTTAGCAGGCCAGTGTGTGAGTTAAGCTTCTGACAGATTCTTTTAGGGGTAGAGGGTGTTTTAAAGCAAATGAAAATTCCCTAAATAGCTGTTATTGCTGTTGGTCTGCTTGGAGATGGCATGAGGGCTCCCAGGTGAGGGTGACAAGTACAGGAGTCCTCTCAAGAGCTGGGATGTAATTAAGGACAAGGCAGTGCCCTGCTTTCTCACTGCAATCTGAAGGAAGTCTGTAGTAGCAGAAAAGTTAACTCCTTCAGGCTGATGGTGTGGGGTTCTCTGTGCCTTTAAACTCCCCTAAACATGAGGGTGTCTTTCATATTTCTGACCTCTAAGGTCCCTTCCAGCCCAAACCCTTCCATGATTAAAGGATTTCCTGCTTTTTTCCCCAGACCTGTACTGCAGTTCAGGAAATATTTCTCGTCACAGGTCCTGTTGGCGTAAACAGTGAATTGTCTTGCATTCTTGAAATTTTGAACTTAATTTTGATGGCGAGGTTGTAAATAATAACAAAGGGCCAGGGATCCTTCTGCCTTGCAGATGCTGAGATGGTGGCCATTCATATTAACAGTCTGAATTTCCTGAGGGTGCTTATTTATAACATTGAGAGTATTTCAAGGGTTTGTGACTGAAAATCAACTTTCTATCAGTTTAAGTTGGGACTATTGATGCTATCAAAGCTGAGCATATGAAATGTGTTGATGGTTGGAGGGGAGAAATTGGCTTCCTCTAAGGGAGTGAGCAATCTGGTGCCTGTTTTATCAGGGAGTTCAGACCTCAGAGATTTTAACTAATGCCTGAGTGTTCCTACTTCTGTATCTTCTAAAATGCTGCTTTTGCTGAAATTCCAGAAATGGATGAGAAATAGGATACAATTGTTGTATTGAGCTGGAGAAAGAGCATATGGACCTGCATGGATTTGGGATGTAATGAAGATTTGAGGAGCTCTGCTGTTGTGGTGCTTTGTCTTATGCTGTAACTAATTTTGAGTTTTGTTGCTTATTGTCACTATTATTTTATTTTTAATGTCTACCTGCTCAACAAGAATCTGGTCTGTTGTGAAACCTCTTCACACTTCTGCTCTAAGACTGGGCTTTTAAAACTCATCCACTCTAAATAACTTGTGCTTGGATGTGAAATATTTTAACTGATAATTCATCAATTACATCAGAGCTGTTGTGGATTGAAGAAAACAAACCAGGGTTTCCCATGGCTCAGGTAAAGGGAGGCTGCCTCAGTCCTTTATGGTGCTGGGCTTCCTCCCCTGAGAAAGCTTTCTGCCCACAAGCTTGGGAAAACTCTCCCCATAAATATCCACAGAGGTCTCTTGGTTTAGATTTCTCCTTTTAAACATTCTCCTTTAGTTTGCCACCTGCAGGAAGATTGGGCTATAAATAGCACAGGTAGTAACTCATTTGTTTTTCTTCTCACTTGGCTTATGAAATGCTGATTTGCTTGCACTTGCGATTTTGTGCTATTCTTTACCTTCCAAACCAGTGGCTTTCATCCAAATTTTCAATTAATGCTCTTTGTTCTGCCCATTCCTCTCACTTCTACAAATAGGACTTTTTTTCCTTTGGCATGTCACTCGTTGGTGTAGAAATTTCACAGAATTGCAGGGTGTGTTTCATTGCATGGGTGTTAATTTAATGGGGGAAATTTGGTCTTAAACTAGGATTTGAGAGGCACTTTTAGATCTCATGTGGGTCAAACGTAAACCTGTTTAACTTGAAAATACAACTGATGGTAGAACCCATTCTTCTCCTTTGTAGTAGTTTGAAATTTAGTTTAAAGAAAAACTTAGATTTGAAACTTCCCTGATGTGACAACTATCTGTATTTCACTTGAATTCAGTGCCATTTCAGTGATCTGTCTGCCTGGGCTCCTCAAAATAACAAGGTTTCTTTTCCTTTGCTCCCCAAATAGACAATGTTGTTTTGTCAGGTATCACCTGAAGGAAGCTCACAGAACAGGGATTGGAGACATGTGAGGATTCAAACTGGATTCCAAGGCTGGTGATGAAGTACTGGCAGAAATACCAAAAGTAAAATAATTTTTTGGACTTCTTGTTCTAAACTTGGCAGTGATCATTAGAGTTAAAAGCTATAACATCCTATTATCCTGACAAATTTTCTGAGAAAACCTGGGATTGGTACCATTGGGGTCAGTGAGTGAATTATCAAATGTCTGCCTTCCTCAGCTGTTGATGGATCTGCAGCATGTAGCCACAGCTCCATGAAGTAACTCAAGAGATACTTTATGCTCCTCTGCTCAATGTTTTTTATTATTGTATGAAAAGTTATTAGTGAATTAAATCTCTTACATCTTGCTGAAAGACTGACAAATGACAGTAAAATGTAAAAGAGCCTGGTCCTTTGTGTTCTTTCAAGATGAAAGTGATTTTTATTGCACAAGGTTTGTCTTCTTTTCTTCTTTAATACAAATTATTATTGTGCCAGTAATCCATTGAAGAGGACTATGTGGGGCTCCCTGACTGCATGGATCTTTAATCTTGGTGAATTCAGTAAGCAAATCAATGAAATTACAATGTGAAAGAGGACAGGGAAATAAAGAAAATGCTCCTCTCACATATGTTAGTGTGGTTTTGTTGTGTGCTGCTGGGGTTATTTGTGCTGGGTTGCCAAAATAAAGGCTCTCCTTCCAGCTTGAACACCAGGGCTGTTAATGGAGCACAACACTTCTGGGTTTCAAGTGCCAGGAGATGAAGAAAATGAGAGAAAACAATGAAGTGCTTTATATTCCTCTATTTCATTTGAGTACCATTTTCTTTTGTGTAATTGCCTTGGCCCAGACATATGAAAATGACCATCTTGTGTTTATGCTCTCCTTAAAAATGTCATTCCCTTATGTTTATTTTGGGGAATTTTGGTTTTGGTTGTTTAGGGTTTTTTTTGCTTTTTGTTTTTAAAGGAGAACATTTGGCTTCTTAAAAGCTTGAGTATTTGACATTCATTATTTCTACCATTTACTCCTGGAATAAATTAGACAAATTGCAGCAGTTCAAGAGAGATGGAAACTGCTTGTAATCAGGACACAGAAACAAAAAGTGTGTGGTGCAGGAGCAGTGTTAGCTCTGGCTTCTTATATCTGCTACCTCCTCTGTAGTTTTAATGTATTTATTTTATTTTCTTTCTTGTGGCAGTGGCCTGTGGTTTTTTCCCTCCTTTAATTAATACCGTTGGAGTAATGATGTCTTTATTGGTGGGAGCTCTGAGCCAAGGACACAGGCAGAGGAGATCATATGGTATTTTTCCAGCTACTTTCCCAAATATAAAAGTGAAACAATGAAAAGAAATCCCCCAAACCCTTGGATTGGTTTTCATTGGCAACTTAAGGAACCATGTTTTGAGTGATTTGGGGTTTTTTTTGTTTCAAAACAAGCAACTCTCTGAATAGGTACATAATTATCTAAAGAGTTTTTCTTGTTTGTCTGTGCCAAACCAGGTCACAGGTCCTGATGCAGGATTTTGAGATATTTCTATTAATTATTTCCCCTCTTAAGGCTTTGATCCCGGACTTTTCCATCTGGAATGATGGTCTCTGCTCTTGGGGTTTGAGCCCTGGTGGGATTCTTTCCCTGACATGACACAAATGGATTTTTGGTCTGGTCTGTGTCTTTTCATGCACTTGGCATCCGGAGGTTTGTTGGTCAGGCCATGTAATTTGTCATTTATGTGGTCTCTGTTCTTGACCACAGGGAATAACAATAAATGTGAGTCACAGGCCTCCTTGTGAACCTCAGGATCAGCTACCAGAGCACCAGACTTAATAATGCACTAAGAGAAGTTATCAGATTTTATATAGAATACAGAGGTGGGTTTGGTTTGGGTTGTGTTTTTAATTTTCAGAAGTAAGAATTTAATGCCATCTTAGAGCAGGCAGGATGATGTACAAACTGCCTTTTTCTTGGGAGAGAAGTCAGGACCTGCATGGCTTTCTAGCTTTTGTGTGTTTCTGGGTTTTGAATTTTGGGAGGGATTTTTTGTGTGTGTGGTTTGATTTGGTGTTTTGTTGTTGATTTTTTTTGGGGTTTTTTAAGTGGACTGATATATTGAATCTCACCTCTCAGAGCAGCAGATATAATGTTAATATTTGGGGATTATTTTAATCTTCTGATGCCTAAGTAAAGATGAAATCATATATCCCATCTGTTTTCTGTAGTGTTATCCTGCAAAGAAAACCACAAGTAATAATTTCCTTTTCTATGCTGGTGGATGTCACCTGCAGCCTTTCCAGCAGATCCCCTTTTGGGACAGAGGGAGAGTTCACCCCAAACCTTGTGTGCATTTCTCAGTCCTGAGCTGTTTTCAGACTGATCAGGGCTCTCAGCTTCCCTTTGAAATGGAAAATTTGGAAGGATAGGCAGCAGGAAGCCTGAAGGGATGTCAGGGCAGGAGCACCCAGTGATAACTTTGTGCTGGAGGGATGTGAAGATCTCTTTGTGAGGGATGAAGGCTGCTGGGAGATTGACAGATGCTCTCAGGCAAGTCCAAGGTGATAGGACCACCAAACTCAGGGGTTGTTTTTCTTCAGCTGTCCCTGAAGCAGAAACTTCCAGACTTTCCTTTCCCCAGGTTGTTTCCACTGGAATTCTTGTGGAAAAACAATTCAAAGAGTTGTCTGGGTTTTGGCTTCTTTTTGGAAGGTGCCTTTATTGTGTTTCCTGTGTCTTCAGAAACCCCAGGTTCCTCCCTGCCTCTTGTTTTCCTTGTGAACAGAGAGGTGGAAGACTTTGCTCTCTTGGGGAAGGTGTGCTCAATTTTGGGGCGATTTTTATGTGTTTGAGACGGGGCAAGAATATTCTGCTGCTTTCAGACTGCTCTAAAAGAGTGTCAACCTTTGTGGGAGAGGAACTGGAAGGAAAGAGTGAAAAATTATATCAACTTTATTCGCATCCTTGGGTTCTTCACTTCCATACCCTTGTGCATGAAGTAGGCTAATTTCTTTTGGAAGGTTGTGGGGTGAACTGCAATGTTTCTTGGAAGAACTGGGAAATGCCACATGCCTGTAGTGGTGTTGTGACGACAGAAATTTCAAGTTTCACACAGAGCAGCTCGTTTGGATGGATTAGAGTTTAACAGTCCTCATGTCTCAGGTTTTCCCTTTGGTCAGGGGTTTTTGCCAGGAGGGAAATTAGAGTGTGAAAGTTTCAGCAAGGACTTGTAATTGTGGCTTATCCCCAGTCTCATCAGTGAAAAGAAGTGACTTTCTGAAGACTTTGACATGCAAATCACTCGTTCCTTCCAGGAAATCTTAATAAATATTTGTGGCTGTTGTGAGTTTGCTTCTCAGCAACTTCCTGAATGTTTCCCATTTTCTGGCTGGGATCTGGCCTTCCTGTACATTTAACCTCCTGCAGCAAAGATGAGCTGGAATTTATTGAGGTGCAAAATGCAGAGTGGTTACTCAAAAACATCCTTTGAGACATTGTGGGATTTCTTATAAGTGCTTAGAGTGGTCATTGTGGATGGTGCTGGTGTTTTAAGGATGCTTGAGCAGACAAAGGCTCATAGTTTGTTCTTAAAGTTTTTTAATGGCAAGATCTACATCATGGAGATCCAAAAGATGATCAGCAGGAGCGTTGCTTAGATAAAAATGCAAGACCAGAGTGTGTTAGAGGTGAAAGCTCTGGAATTAATACTTTGTTCTTTAACTTAAACTGTATTTCATTACACCTTATCTATCCCTGGGTATTGGAGACATTACTGCTCAATCTGTTTGGATGCTCAAGGTTCACTAATGGCAACTTTAAAAGCTCCACTTTTATTTACTTATTAAACAAGTTATCATTGAAAAAAAAAAAACCCAAAGCCCACAAAAACCCCAACTGCACACAAAAAATATGGAATGGAAACAAGAGGTACCAAAGTACTTAAATATGTTAAATATGCTCTCAGTAGGAAATGTAACAGAGTAAGTGACAGGTATTAGTGAACATCAAGTGAAGGATTCTTTGGATGTACAGATTCTAATTTCTAGTGCATGTCTAAATTCTTATACTCCTAAATTCCAAAGGAGTTGCATTTTAGTGAAGTTATCAGCACCATGTGATGGAGAGAGTTTGTCTGAGTAATTCTGAAGGAGGACTTCAGCCCTATAGCTTGGAGATGGCAAAACATTTTTTTCTATACTGAAGACTATTTTTTTGTTCTTGAATGGTTTGAAACTTTGTTTTGTTTTGTTTTTTTTTTTTTTTTTAAGATGAAAAGAAATGATGCTATGGTCTTTGTTCTTCTTCCCTATTTTCCTTGTGACCCACTTTTTACAGTGGGGCAGCATTATCCTTTGTTTAGCCCAGGAAAGAAGGGAAGGAACTGCAGGGAATCAAGGTGGATTCAGTTGACACAGTAAAGGCACAGAACTGGGTAAATCAGCTCAACAGGGCAGAGGAACTGCTAAAACCAGGATGTGATCCTGATGGGAGATGCTTTCCCTGGGATGCCACCTCTCTTTTTAGGGTCAAGCTTGGTCCTAGTGCAGTGCGAAAGTGTGAGCCTGGGGAGGAGATAAGGACAGGAATTCTCACCTGGAGAGGCTGCCCAGCCTTGGGAATTAAGCTCTGTTCTTCCCTGGGGATTTTCCTCACCAGAGGCAAATCCAAGTATGAACATGGACAGTAGATTTTTTTTCCTCCTGGCTCACAGGAGCAGAAAGGAAAAGCAGGGGGAGGAGAACAGAGTCTTCTTTGGGAGGAATATACAGAATTTCTGCTTGCAAGTCATCCCTGCTCTGACAGATGCCACTTACACTGTCTGTGTACACAAGTATGTGCTCTCTCAAGAAGCTTTCTGGAAATCTCTTCAAAATTAAGAATCCTGAAGTGATGCCTCTTGAGGCCCTGTGTGCCTAGGAATCTTTCAGGCAAAGTGAAATCTTGTTTTGTGCTTAGGTGAAGTTAAGTAGGACTAAAAGAAATACCTGACAACATTTTTTCTCAGTATTCCCAAACACCTTTTTAGTTCAGCTTTTCTGCTGAGTATTATTAAATCCTGAGGATGGTGATTAAATCCCAGTCAATTTAATCCTTCTTTCAGATGAAATGGCAACAAATAAGCACTGATATAATGGTTGCTTAAAGTTCTTTAGGATATTGTGGGATTTCTTCTAAGTGCTTAGACTGGGTGGGTGGTGCTGGTGTTTTGGGGATGCTTGAGCAGACAAAGGCTCAAAGTTTTTTAATGGCAAGATCTACATCATGGAGATCCAAAAGATGATCAGCAGGAGTGGAGAGCTGTCCTGGCAAAGCAAGAGGACACATATGTGCTTTATTACAGGCTCCTTGGTCCTGTGTTCTGTCCAGCTGATGCTTCCAAGGTTTTCTGGGAGTGGCCATGGAGGAGGGGCAGGTGCTGGAGCTGGCAACAGGCTCCAGGCAAAATGGAGAAGATGCTGCACTAATTCATTATCTAATTCATTATCTGTTTCTGAAAGAGCACTGTTTGCTTATACAGCAGAATTCCTCCCAGCTGCATGCACACCTTGCTGCCCCCAGAATTCCTATCAGATAGGGATATCAGCTCATGGCAGAGGAAGGAAATGGTTCTCTGCACATCAGTGCCATCTCCTCATCATCCTGCTGCAGGGAAGCACACGGTAATCAGAGAGATCCCTTTGCTCAGCGGCAGGAACAACACAGGCTCTGATTTCTGCTTGTTGAGTCTGCCTGCAGAGCTCAGAAATATCAAATGTAGTGGTTTTGAGGTGCCTAGAAATCAGAGACTGCTTCATAACAATTGATCAGTATTTTTGAAAAGACCCAACAAAAACCCAAACCCAAAACTTGCCATCTGCTACATTGTCACCCCTTTACTTCAGTTCACAGAGATTTTATGCAACCCTCCCTGAACATCAAAATATAATTATTGAAAACAGAAGCACAGCAGCAGTTGCTGTATAGGCAGAAAGAAAACAGGAGGAACAACTGCAAGCAGCTCTTCCCAGGGCCTCTGGTGAACCTGACTTAACTGTGTGTGGAAACAAACCCCTGTGTGTATTTGTAGAGATATTATGGAATCATAGAATGGTTTGGGTTGAAAGGGACCTTAAAGCCCATCCCATTCCACCCCTGCCATGGCAGGGACACCTTCCACTGTCCCAGGCTGCTCCAAGCCCCAGAGTCCAGCCTGGCCTTGGGCACTGCCAGGGATCCAGGGGCAGCCACAGCTGCTCTGGGCATCCTGTGCCAGGGCCTGCCCACCCTCCCAGAGAGGATTTTCTTTCTATTACATGAAATTTCTACTGCACCACCTGTAGTTGCCCCAGCTCTCAAGCCCTCCATCCCCTCACCTGTGAGGAGCAGCTGTGTTTTGGCATCCAGCCCCTTTTGCTCTGTGCTGTGCTCAAGGTCAGATGTGCTGAGAACCCCATTCCAGGGACAATATATTGGGAGAGCCTGTGCCTGTCACAGTTTGTCACCACTCTGTTGACTTCCCATGCCAGCAGCAGCTGTGCTAAAGGATGCCTTTGCCACTCTGTTGCTTTCCTGTCCTGAATTTGCCAAACCTGTGCATGTGGGCAGTGAGGACAGCGTGTCACACCAGAGCCACTCGGGTGCTGTGCAGGGGAATGGCCTCAGTCAGACAGCAAATGTCCTTCCAGACTCCTGGAGCAGGAGCTGACTGACTCAGCAGTGCTTTGCACCAGCTTGTGCCAATCAATTTGCAGCTCAGTGGTTCCCTTCAACTGCTCAGTTATTCTCATGCTGAATTAGAAGGCTGTTTTTGCCTTTGTTGTCATTGAAGTGCTCCAGCTTTTGATTTAATTTAATCAGCCCCATCAGTTTTCTTCCAAAGCTATGCAAGAGTCCCAGTGCAGCAGCACTTACAGCCATGTTCAATCCATTTTTCATTGGACTCTATCATGCATAATTGCAGGTATGAGAAAGTTTGTGGTGTTATTGTTGTGTGTTAGTGTCATTTCTGTGGTCCTTTTTCTTCATTTCTTTCTCTGCTGGCTCTATTTCACATTAAGCACATGAAAGCAATAAATCCTGTTTTCTCTGAAATATTAAAGCTCTGCACTAAAAAGTTGCCTGTTTGCAGAAATTTTAGTTGTCTTATTATAATCTAAAGTGGTTTAAGTTATCCTTGATGGCTGCCATGGCCCAGTCTACGTCTCCATAGTTGTTGCATCCCTTGGCACAAAAAAATGACATGTAAATATAACAATACTGGCCCCTTGTCCAGGGGTATTCCTACAAAAGATGCTTAAAAGTTAGAGTGGACCAAACATTGAATAAAAGGAAATAAATGCAGATTTGAATGCTCAGATGTCTTGTTCAAGGTTGGAAGTTCTGTCTCTAATTAGTCATTCAAAAAACTCCCATGGCATTGGGATTCTAGTCCCTGTTTTGCATAGTGGGGATTATCTCTGGAGGAATAAATAACTCAGCCCTGCTGGCCCCAGTGGTCCTGCCTTGCACCACCATTAATTGAGAAGAAAACCAGTAGGAACAGCAGTTGTGGCAATAGATTTCAGCAGTCTTTGCTAAAAAGTATGAATGAAATACTTGTTTTACTTTCAATTCCTCAATTTCACTTTTATTTCCCTTTGTGCATCATTTGAGGACTTAACTGATCTCCAGGACTCCACTGGAGTATTTCTGTAGCAGACAAATTATTTGTCAGATAACATTTTACAGGAACCTTTCTCTTACTGCTCTCAAGTGACTTTCCTGGAGGCTTTTTCTGTTCTTTTTAGACAATCCCAGGGACCACAAGTGTGCTTTGGGATTGGGGCTGACTTCCTTGCTGCTGCCTTTGCCTGGGCAGAATCTCTCTAGGAGAAGCCTAATCTTGTAAAGCAAAATCCCAACTGGCTGGGGATGTGGTTCCCTCCAGTAATTAAAGTTGGAACTTCACACCAAAAGGTGCAGGATGCAGAGTCCTTGAGCTGGATACCAGGTTGTTATTTGTGACTTAGTCCTTAGATCTTGCACTTACTGGGCTCATTGCAGCAAATCAAAGGGTTTAGTGAATGTGTGGGCAGGGAAAGGAGCCTTGGAGCAAAGACAAAATCTTGCTCCCTGCCTGGGAGGATTGGAAGGGGAGAGCTGGGAGTTGTCCCTGTCACCAACAGGGACATGGGGGTGCAGACTGCATTGAGATGTGTGTTTAGATTCAGTCTGTGACAAGCCAGTGAGCAGGCAGCTCCCTCTCCAAAAGGTTTCCTGCTCTGTCAGGTACCAGAGCAAGGTGTTGGGGGCTGTGGGAGGGAGGTGTTGTCTGGGCTGGGATTCAAGAATTACAGTACCAGGCAGGAGTGGGGATGCTGCTCACCTGGAGTGCAGCTGCTGGGAGGCCATTCACATCCTCAGCTAAGGGGATTCCCTAAAGTGGAATGGTTTGGGTCCCAAGGGGCCCTAAAGACCTCCCCATTCCATCCCTGCCATGGGCAGACATAACTTCCACTATCTCAGGGTGCTCCAAGCTCTGTCCAGCTTTGTCTTGGATGTTTCCAGGGATCCAGGAGCAGCCACAGCTGCTCTGGGCACCCTGTGCCAGGGCCTCACCACTCTAAGACAAGAATTCCTTCCCAATATCCATCTAATCCTGCCCTCAGTCAGTTTGAAGCTGTTCTCCCTTGTCCTGTCCCTCCATGCCTTGTTCCCAGTTCCTCTCCAGCTCTCCTGGAGCCCCTTTAGGCCCTGGAAGGGGCTCTGAGCTCTCCCTGGTGAATCCCCCAGTTCTCCCAGCCTGGCTCCAGCCCAGGAACATCTCTGTGGCCTCCTCTGGATTCTCTCCAGCATCTCCACATCCTTCCTTTATGGAGGGCTCTGGGTTTTGGCCATTTTCTACATCTGGGACATGACCAAGTCACGTTGGACTAGCAGAGAACAGTGAAGTGGTGACTCACAATGTTCATGATGGAAGAGCAGGGTTGTTTTCAGTGGAAATGAGTTTCTCAGAGACCTTGGAGACAGCAAAGGGCTTGTCCTTTACCACTGCCAGACTGCCCAGGGCTGATGGACTCTGAGGACAAGGGAACAAACTATGGCTCAGACATTACAAATGTGGAGAAGTCCTTTCCCTGTCGTGTTGTCAGGATTGCTCTGAAGTCATCCCTGGTGGATTTTGCACTGTGAGAGATGATCCACAAATCCTTGTTTTCTTTGCAAGGCAGGAAAAGGCAGCTCTGTGCTGCCTGTGAGGTGAACCTGTGCACCCTGGTGGAGATCCAGGGGAGAAAGAGTTGTGTGTGGAAACATGGATTTGCTGCTGCTTCCCTTTCCTTTGATTTTTCTCTCCCTCAGGCCAAAGAAGACCTTGTTTCTAGAAATTCCCATGTTGAAACCACTGCTGGCTACTCCCTTTGCTGCCCCATTTGCACCTCTCCATCCCTCTTACTTCCTAATTCATTTTTGCCATCTGGTTTGTGCATCTGGAGGGATTTCAGGATTGAGTTAAATTTGGGATTTGGCTGCTCTACCAGGTGAGGCCAGGATCCTCCTTTCTTTTTGAGCTGCCCGTGTTGTGAGCATTGCTGTCTGTTTTGTTTGCTACCTTTGATCATTTTGAGTTTTCTCTACTGCCTTGGCAGAGTTGTTGGCAGAGGAGGATTTGGAACAAGGTGGGAAACATTCCCTGGAGCAATATGTGCATTTTGTCTTCCTTTGCAGCTGCCTGTTGAGACCCATCACAGCTTTTAGTCCATTTATTATCTCATGGCAGTGCTTTTGTTTTCTAATCAAGATGGCCTGAGGCACCAAGTGCCCAAGTCTGAGATTCCCACTGAAAAACAGCACAATGATTTATTTTGACAAGATCTATTTACCATGAAATTGTGACCGGTGATGCTAATTTTACTGTCATTTTCAATTCATTATTAGATGAGCCCTTATTAGCTTTTCTAGCACTTTTTGCTAGGAATGCTCTGACAAGCCTAAAATTGCATGGCTTTCAGATTTTGGCACATTGTGGGTTTTTTTCCTTCTTGTCCCCTGGGACCATTCCCACTCAGAATTGTCACATGCAATGTCACCAGATCAAATGAGCAGAACATTCTGTTGCTCAACACAGAGGGATGTTTAGGCACAGATGTACTCAAAGTCATTACATTATAAAAACAATTTTTTGAAGTAGTTTAGGATGTTTCAAACTCAAATGAAGGTTTCTGGAGAGCATTCCAGCAGTTTCCTTGCCTGGTGCATTTGAGCTTTCCCTGCCATGGGCTGACATTGATCCTGACTGACAGGTTTGAGTGGTGAGGCTTGGTCTGTGCTGAAGATGAGTGCTAATATTTTGTAAACCAAATTATTTGAAAAGGCTTGTTCAGCACCTTCACCCCAGGAAAAGTTCTCCCTGCTTGACTTGGAGCAAAGCTTTGATTGCCACTGCTCTTTCTGGTGGTGTAATTCCTTTATCCCCTCTCCTCCCACAGACATTAGCATAAAACCAGTGTTACCACTAGATGGATCTGTTTCTTTTATAAGCCATTGACTACCACTTGGAAAGAGAAATATTTCAGGACTGCTCTGGTTGATATCACTTATGTGTTATCTAACTGCTCCTTGACTGCACTTACTTGTCAGGCCATTAAAAAATCAGGCTTTGTTTAATCCATCAGCCTGTGCTGTTCTACTGCTTGGGATGTATGGAATTAGGGAGATCTCTGTGAAAAAAGAAAATCTTTTGGCTTATTTAAATTCATTTTTTAATTAGGGATCAGCACTAATAACACCTTGCTCAAATTCCTATATATGTATTTGAAAAATGTATCAGAATGTTTGCATTGTGTGACCTGTGACAAATGGAAATGTTCAGCCTCAGTAAATTTATTAGACATGGTCACTGGCTGCTTTTATTTGGGAAATAGTAATTTATTGCCTCATGAGTATTGAAAGCAATAAACATTACTTTGTGTTATTCAAAACCAGACACAGACCCATTCCTAAACGGTTTCAACAAAGGGAAACCTTGAATATGAGACACAAGGGGTATTTTTGGAAGCAGGTGCTTTACCAGGTCAAAGATGTGATGGCTGCAATTCACTGAAGCTTTCACTCACTACAGAAAGAAAAGCAAATTGGTGTTTGATGCTTTGCTCTCTGTCTTGTGCCAGGAGGCACAAACCAGAGGTTGTCCCAGCCCAAAAATGAGGCAGAAAATTCAGGCAGAGGCAAGGAAGGGGGACTTGCTCAGAAGAAGGGGAAAATTGACCCATTTTGGTGCTGCTGTGGTGGAGGTTGCTTTAGAGATGTTCCTTCCAACCAGTTCTGCTACAGTTGAATAAAGCCAAATAATTGAAGGTGTTCATAAACATCTGTATTTCCATAGGAAGAGGAAAAAAGCCCAAAAATGAACCCTAAAAATGATTTTTTGTACATAACATGGCACAAGAGAACTCTTAGGTCTTCCTTGCTTGTGTCAGGGTTTTCTTCCTATGGTTATAACTTTATTTATTGATTTAGTACTTGATTTAATGCCTCTTCAAATTTTCTGTTAAACCCCAGCCTTGAAGGAGCATCCCTGCTCTGCCTGGCAATCTAGAATTCAGCTTAGCCTGTCTGCAATGCCTGTCTATAACTTGTTCCAATGTGATGATTCTAGTAATTCACCATAATATAATATGCAAAAATTTGCAGTTTTAATCAACCTGCAACTGGAAATCTGACTTATCAGTATGTTTGAGCTTAGCATTCACTTGTTCAGAGGTGTTTCTCTAGGGCTGATTTGCCTCAGCAGTTACACACTTGTACCACAGATGATGTGACCTTCCTCCTGCTCCTGCAGATGTCCCAGCTGGTGCCTGAGACAGACTCCTAAAGTCCTACAAGTGTTTCAAATACATGCAAAAATAAAATCAATACATGCAAAAATAAAACCAAGCATCTCTCCAGTCTCACTGGGCTGCTTTGTTTCTTGTTTGCTTCCACATCAACAGTAGTAAGAGCCTAATTCTTCCAGCCATCTTCTGTGGATGCATTTTAGGAAGCCCATTTCATCCTGCGGTAACAAATAATAAATTTTCTGTCTGTTCTCAGTGCCTGTTTTTAATATCTGCTTGACTGTAGCAGTTGGCAGAGACAGAACTTGTGGGTCTGAATTTTCAGAAGACCCAGAGAAGTGGGGTGACACAAGAGGGGATGTCAGTGTGTGGTACAGTGTGACCTGACCTTGAATTATCAATCTCTTGGCTGAGTAAATCCTGTTTAATGTACAAGTTGTGCAGGTGTGTTCACCCTGTGCTGGGATTAAGTGCAGTTGCAATCCACAGACCTTTCATGTGCAGTAAGTTGATTTTAAAGCTGTCAAACAGATGAAAAGCATCAATTGCATAAGCTGCTTTCTTAATTTTTCAAACAAGCCCCAAAGTATTGGAGTGTGAGTTGCTGCTTCCTTCTGTAGCTAATTTGAAAATAATTATTACAAAGTTGTATTTAAATCTTCCTCTTGGTACTTAATTGATGATTTATGCCCATGAGAGAAATTTTGGTCAGGGTTTATTAGCTTGAATTATTGTTTTATTGTAGAGCTTTTTGTTAAAAATTGCAAGCACTGTAATTATCAATATCTGAAATCACTTCAGTTCATTAATGAAGAAAATCATAAAACCGAGCAGGATAATGATACCTAATTGCAACAAGCTGGATTACAATCTTTTATTTACAGATAGGCATCAATGAGCTGGGGGAGTAGAATTTGGGTAACACATATTCTTCTGGGGTTTAAGATTTTCTGGATCTTTTTTCCTAAATAAATTATTCCTCAGCCATACACAGGCAGGTATTTAAATGCAGGGCACTGTACAAGCATGCTTTGTACTCTTACTTTTGCTTTTAGATGAGACTGTATAAAGAGGTTGAAGTTTACTGCTGTGGTATTTCCAAGTTGTTTTGAAGGAAAGTGCTTGGTTTTTCCTCCCCGTTAAATTATTTAAACTAGATGGTTGTTTTTACCTTGCATTAGGTGTAAAAGCTGTAATTTTAGCTACTTTCACAGCAGACAATCTGGGTTTTCACAGTGACACGTGGCAATAGGTCTGCTCCATTATATGGCACATCAGGAATTTCCCTGGCTTTTGTGGAGCAACAGTTTAAGGAGGATGCAGGGGAGAGCTGTCATTAAAAATGTAAGCACAGTGGTTGAGTAAAATGCAGGTTGCTGCTCAAACTGCAGACTGATTCCAGACTTGTCTCAGTTCTGCCATGGATTTTACATAAAGTGAAAGCCAGAGGTTCCTTCCAAACAACCGTGCAGTGCCTGCAGTGGAACGTAACTGCTCATTTTCACCTCACAAGTGCTGAGGAAGAATAATAATTTTCTGTTTGCAAAAAACTGCTTTTAGTTTCCCAAAACTTCAGTGCTTTAGCTGAAAATACTGGTCTCTCTGTAGCTGTGGAGTTTGTTTCCATGCAGTCAGTCAGCTGTGAGTGAGGATAGGATTCCTAAGGGGCTGTTTCTTGGGATGCCCATCTCTCCTGTGTATGTTTTTTTTGTATTTGTATTTTTTGGTGATGAAGGAGACTCTGGCACACCCCATTTCTCATCCAGTGAGTGTCTGCTGCCTTTGTATCCTGGAAGAATCACTTAGGTCAGAAAGAACACTTAAGATCATGAAGTCCCACTGTTAAGTTGACATTGCCAAGCCTTCCGGTGACCCATGTCCCCAAGTGCCACATGCACATGGCTTTTAAATCTCTACAGGGATGGGCACTGCAAAGCTCCCTGGGCAGCCCCTGCCAAGGCCTGAGCACCCTTTCCATGCAGAAATTGCTGCTGCTGTCCCAGCTGAGCCTCCCCTGGCCCAGCCTGAGGCCCTTTCCCCTTGTCCTGTCCCTGTTCCCTGGCAGCACAGCCCGGCCCCCCCTGGCTGTCCCCTCCTGGCAGGGAGTTGTGCAGAGCCACAAGGGCCCCCTGAGCCTCCTTTGCTCCAGGCTGAGCCCCTTGCCAGCTCCCTCAGCCCTGCCAGGGCTCTCTGGTTGGGAGGTGCTCAAGCCTGAATGGGTTTTGTGTAAACCAACCTCTGATCAAAGTCCCCAGGCTTCTGCAGGTGACACCAAGCTCACAGGCAGGTGTCAATCTGCTCTTCTTGAAGCTGCAATGATAGAGGAGAATATTGCTTCTGCTCCTGATCCCTTAATCAGTCATTCCAAGGCTCTGAAGCCTCTGGATCGCCCTCAGACCTCTGGTTGCAACTTCACTCCTGCCCCTTGGAGAAATCAATCATGGATAATAACCTGAGGGCTGTAGTGGAGTAGGAGCATTTCTCTTTTCATCTTCACCCCAAGCCCCAGGGAGGCAGGAGACTTCCCTAAGGATGGTCTCCTCTGCAGGTGAAGCCTCCTGCTCCCTTCAGAAGGAATTCATGATGGCTTTTTTCTTTATCAAGGCAGTCGTCGGGGCTGGGACAGGCTTGGCCTCAGTGTATCAGCTGTTAATCCTCCAGGCTCCTGTGGGGAAAGCCAGGGCAGCTGTAGGGTTCAGCAGGATTTAAAATCTCTGTGCCACTTTTAGGGTAAAAGCTCACGTGTCTCTGAAGGAGGTAATGAAGTTGCAAATTGCCTCATCATTCTAATGCATGCACATTGCCCTTCTGTTTGGCAAATCTGCAATCAAGCCATTGATTTGGCTTTGCTAATGCTGGCTAATCATGCAGAGATGGAATTGGAGCTGTGACTGATCAGCTTAGGGAGCAGCTCTTGGGGCTGACAGATTGGGAAGAGCAGGAAGCTGGGAGAACAGTGCTGAGTTCTCCTGCTTTCCATGGTGGTGTTATCCTTAAAGTGGATTTCAATGATCCCAGCTGGCTGCTCCCAGACACGTCTGTGAGCCTGAGAGAGAATTCAGTGTGACCCAGGCTGGTGTGTGTGTCCCTGGGGAAAGAAATTCTGCCAGGTGGTGTTCCTTGGAATTCCCCAAGTCCCCCAGCCTCAGAGCTCTTTGTTGGCCTGGACTACAAGTGAGGAAGGTACCCAAACCCAATTTCAGTGAGTGAGTGCCTGGAGATGTTGTGTGGTTTTGAGTTTCTGGGGGACACCGAGCTGTCCCTGACCCAGCAGTGTCCCGGCCCAAGGAGGCCAATGGAGCCTGGGGCAGCAGCAGAGCATTGGCAGCAGGGCAGGGAGGGATGCCGGCCCTGGGGCAGCCCTGGAGGCACCTCTGCAGTGCTGTGTCCAGCTCTGGGTGCTGAGCACAGCAGGGCCAGGAGCTGCTGGAGCTGAGCAAGGGCCTGGAGCATGTGGGTGCCCTTCCAGGCCAGGCTGAGGGAGCTGGGGCTGCTCAGCCTGGAGAGGAGCCCCAGCTGAGAGGGGCCCTCAGGCCTGGCTGGGCCTGGCTGCAGGGAGGGGCAGAGCAGGGCCCAGGCTCTGCTCCGGGGCCCAGCAATGGCACCAGAGCCACGGGCAGGGCCTGAGCCCAGCAACTGCCCTGCACAGGAGGCGCAACTTCTGCCCTGGGCAGTGCCCAGCCCTGAGCACATTGCCCACACAGCCTGGGGGCTCTCCTGCCTGGGGCTGGGGCACAGCTGGCTGCACACAGTGCTGTGCCCTGGGCTCTGGGATGGCCCTGCTGGAGCAGGGAGGGGACACCAGGTGCCCACTGAGCTCCTGCACCCTCACACACCATGGGATTTTGTTTTTTCCTATTCTTTTCCTATAGAACACAAAGGATTCATGGCACTGCAAATCTCCCAGAGAGTGAATTTTCTGTGCTCTTTCATGACATTTCTACCCCTGTGTTTCTTCAGCTGTTTGGTTTAGCATTGCTTTAAACGGTTCCTTAATGTGTTCATCAGGCTTGTGTCTGTGGTTTTCTGCTGACCTAAATTTCCATTAAATGCACTGATTTTTATGCTTGAGAGAGAGAATATCAGCACCCTGGAATCATCTGTTACTTGCAGTATGAAGTTACAAACATTGGATTAGCATCACCCTTGACGCATGCACGCAAGTCCAGCTTCCAATTCTATCACACTCCTCTTGGCTCCTTTGTGCCCAAGCTTCCCCCCCAGAATTTCCACAATAAGCTGAATTCTCATCCCCTTTCTTGTAGTTTAGCTTATCTTACCTTTGGTTGTACAGTACCTGCAATCTCCAGTGCCCTGACTTATTCCAGCCCCATCAAGACATGCTAAGGAAGAGAACTTTACTCCTTTAATAGCTCTTGAGCAAGGTTGGTCAGCAGCTTAAACCTTTCTGGACATTGCTGGAAGTCAGGGAAAGCAGACCCAGCATAGTTTTGTACCATGGTTTTTAGGCGAATACTGCTCTTTTCTGTTGGCCTTTGTTTGTGGCCAGCTTTAAGGCTTTGTGGCTATCAGCAGAATTTCTAACCCGTATTGTTAATAAGAATTATTATTGAAAAAATTGAAAAAAAATTACCACCCACCCCAAAAAAACTCCAAAAAACCAACATCATGGATATTTTGGGCCATGTTATTCAGGTTTCTTTTTAGCTGAGAATATCTGGTGGCAGACGTCTGTGCCATGAAAAGATGACAGATAAAATGTGTGTTGTCCCAACGAGTCAGAGAAATCACTCACCTAATAACAGTAATTACACCGTGCATCTGTGATGTTCTGCATGCTTAAGACTGCAGAAATATTAGCTAATTAATCCTTTCAACACTGCTGTGCAGTTGCTCTAGCTGGTACTATTATCTTCCTACTGTAAGGGAAGGAAAAAACCAGAAAAGTTTGACTGATGTGCTTTGCAGTGAGCAGTGAACAAGCTCAAATTTCAGGAATTTATTCCACTGCAGTGCCTTGAAGGCATGAAGAGGATGAAGGCCCACCTTGGCAGGCAGTTTAGGATGCTGGCTGCTCTTGCCCTTCATTTTATTCTGATTTAGGACTGCATTACCTACCAGAGCAGTTGCTAGGATGATAGTAGGACAGTTCTTGTGGCATGAGAGCTGCACAAACAGCTCCTGATGAACACAAATTCACCCCTCAGCAGTGCTGGGGGCCTGTAACACAGAGGGGAATTATCACAGGGTACCTTTGGTCTGCCAGCTGCTGAGGAGAGAAAAGCAGCTGCTGTTAAGTGCCAGCTGGGAAGATCTAGAATTAGAGCTGGAGTTAATTTAGAGACCGAAAGAGCAATCAGTGCTGACACAGCATTTTCTGTGAAACAGGTGAGCTGTGGTTCTTGTGAGAAGTGGGCTGGACACCAAAATCAATGGCAGCTCAGCTGCATGTGCTGTTGCTCAGTGGGTCACAGCAAATGAGTTTCTTTCAGCACTTCAGGCAGTAAATATTTCACATTCATCTCCTGTTTGAACCCTGTAAAAAGCATGAATGAATTATAGATTAAATTAAAAGTGTGGATTAATGTTATTGCTGCTATTGCACTTTGATGAACCCTTGTGTGGAGATTTCAGTCCTCAGAACTAGATTGTATTTCAGTTCTTAGCACCACGGTGGCTTTGTGAGATGCCAAAACCCCAAAACACGAGTCAGGATGTGTTGCCTTCACACCATGACCTGTATTTCTGTCATGAAATACATTTCCCCCACTCAGGGCTGTTCTGTACCCCAAAAGCTCCTGTGCAGAAAGCTGATTTCCTCTCACCCAGCCGCCTCTACCCTTCCAGCTCAGAGGTGTTGTAAAGCCACCTGTGTGTCCTTGTGGTGCCACAGTGAGGGGGACAGCAGATCTGAGAGCCTGTAGTTGTTGGAACAACCTCCTCAGTCTCTGAGAAACAAAGCTTTTCTCTGTACCCATCAGTAAGGACTTGCTGAGGGCCCAAAAGTTGTAAATGCTCCAGTTGATGTTCTTGGATCTCTTTTAGGGCTGCAAATAAAGACATCACTGGCATCTTTCAGAGTCTAATTTTTGCTCCTTGGCAGCCAGCTCAGAACAGGCTGGTGCTGGCCAGTGCTGTGATGCCTCCCTCCCTACACTCAGTGAATGGCATGAAAGGGAAGAGCCTAGAAGAACACAGATATTGGAGATTGTCAGGCTTTAAAACCTCAGCTGATCCCTCCCTGCTGTGCTGAATCAAGGACAAACTTGTTGGTCATGGCACAGACAACATTTTTAGTTTCACTGCAGACTTAAATGCTTTTTTTATATTTCCTTTCTCATTTGTCAGCATCTCTGCTGTGGTTTTTGACCCCATCATGAATTTCTGATCAGCCCTGACACAGGAGTAGAGCTCCCACAGCTTGTTTACTTAGATTTGAAGGAAAACTGCAGCTGGCTATAGAACATAAACTCAAATTATCTTCAGTGAGAGAGAAACTGTGCTGTGAGTTCCACAGTTGCTGGCTGCATTTCTTTCTTTTGACCCCTTGTAATCAGCCCCACTTGATGCCACCTCTAACAAGGAGGAATTTCTGGATGTCAGATGGAGCTGAGAGTGCCAGTTACACTGAGGCAGTTCAGGAGAGGGGAATTTAGAAAAGAATATTGCATAAATTAATGGGCAATGTGAGGGAAGTTGGTGATATTGCAGGGGACAGCTGGAGCAGGTCCCTGAAGTCTGGTATCCTCATTTTCCATCTCTTGGGAAACATTCACTTGTTTTTTCTGTTGAAGAGTGCGAAGGAAAATTGATTCTTGTCTGAACTGTCTCATGCTCATGAATGCCACTGGATGTAGCTTAATAACAGTATAAGGATGAGATTTTAAGATTCTTTTCCTGCTGTGTGCACTAAACTGGCTGCTCCTGCTTTGATGCTCTGCTTTTGGATGCTGATGTGAACAGAGATGCTTTGAAGTACTATTGAATGGCTTTGTGTTGGTAATAATTTTTTCTCCCTTCCTTGAGACACTTTATAAAATTTCTGTTCAGCTTTTTCTGGCAGTTTGAAGGCTGGCAGTTTATCTGTCAGTGTGCACAGGGGCTGCTGAAGGTGTGGTGGATTCTTCACTTGGAATTCCTTCTCCCCTGGACAGGACTTTGTCCCCCAGCCCACACTGGTATGGTGGGGCACACCAGCTGCTGCTCTTTGTCTCCTCCCCTGGGTTATATTCCTGTGAACAGGACTTTTTTTCTTGGATTTTGAACAGTCACTGCATGTGTGTCTCACCTGTGTGATGCCCTCACTCTTTGATCCACCCTCAACAGCATTTGGGAAGCAATTTGCTGGATCTGACCACAAAATAGAGCTTTTCTCCCTTTTCCCCTGCCAGAGCAGCCTTCTGCTCACTGCTGCAGAGCAGCCAAGCTCAGGGCACAGCCTGCACTCCCAAACTGCTGGGACTTTGGCTCTTGGTTGAAAATATTAATTAACATTTGCTCTACTAATGAGGAGCCGGTTTGCTGGGAAGCCCCCTACAAAAGTGAGTATTCACAGCACTGCACCACTCCTGGCTGTGAAATTCTGGGCAGGAAGGAGATGTGATATGTTTTCTAGGGAGTGTGGATGCTTTGTGGGGTGGAAAGACCACCAAAACCACAACTGGGAAGATTTGGCTCTCACCAGTGACGGAGGATGTGCCCCAGGGGGAACTCAGGGGAAAACTCATTCCAGAGAGAAGGAAAGCTGAGCCATGCTGCTCTGCTCTGGTATTTTCTTTTTATGTTTCAAGAAGTTTCTGGATTCTGAAAGTTATAAAAGATTATAAAGGTTTCTGGATTCTGAAAAGAAATTGTGCTCAGATTTTTTCCTTAGTATTAACTCTGTTACTTGTAATGTTTGGCAGGTTTGGTGGAACACTTATTTTAGTGTTTCATTGAAGTACAATATTCAAGATGTGTTAATTAATAATTAGGTTTTTCTGTTGGCCTTTATTTGCCGAGACTTTTTACTTTTTAGCACTTTTTAATGTAATTAGGAAAATTATTTGATTTTGCAAGGCAATAAAAGCCAATATATCTTTTTCAAATGTGGTAGAAGGTCAAAGGTTGGACTCCATGGTCTTGGCCAACTTCTTCAACCTCAGTGACTCTATGAAATTTGCCTTCACTCAGAATTTAAAGTGATTTTTCTCATCTTACAGGGTTTTTTTCTCTCCCCCTCCCTTCCTTTCCACCCTTTTAGTTATGTTGCCCATCCAATTTACATTGTGTAACACAAAAAGAGGCTCTGTGTTAAAACAGCTTGCATTTTGTTGCTGCTAATTAGTGTGAAACAGATAATGGGATATGTTGCTGCTGGGTTGAAAGTGGGAGTAAGAGGAGAAAAATCAAAAATTATTAATCTGAACACCTGACATGATCTAGCACAGAGGAAGAATTCCCTGTGTACCAGCAGTATTAAATGAGAATAGGTTTTGAAGGTGTATTCGAGTGGAGTGATTATTTTAGGATTGGAGCTTTTATTACTGCATGAAAACTGTTCTCCCCTCATCCAATATAATTTTATGTTCTCAACTGTCAAACAAAATCCTGCTCTGATTGCATTATGGTGATGTACCCAGAGTGTGTTTTACCACTCCCATGAAGAGTTTTTTTCTTTAAATAAAGATGTTTTGTGTGTGAAACCCATGAGGATGGATAATAATGGTTTATATCATCTAAAGCTTGTGCTGGGGGAGAGGAATGGAACTTGGAGTAAGCAGTGCTTAACTGACTGTGGGAGGTGAGGAGTGAGCCATGCTCATTGGACCCCTCGTGCTGGGATCTCTGTGCCCAGGTGTTTGGGCTGTTCCTAAGTCAGAAAATCAAAAGCTGTGCTTGTCTCTTTCAGGAACCAAAGTTCCTTCCTTAGGGCAATGTCTCTGTTTCACCTGGCCAGTGTTGTTACAGCCAGAGAACTGTCTTCCTTTGCTCTGCAGCCCCAAACTCATTCTGAACAACACTTCTGGAGACTGATGGGTGGGAATTGAAACATTTATAAACACGTGCACACCTCTGAGTCCTTTCTGTGTCGCAGACATCTTTTATGAGAAATCCTTTCCTTAGGATTTTTCCTCCTGAGAGGTCTCGGGAACAAAATGTAAACAATGATTATCTGCTGCTTTGGAATGCAACAGGTGGATCTGTGATTGGCCCATGTTGGATGTTTCTAGTTAATGGCCAATCACAGTCAGCTGGCTCGGACAGAGTCTGAGACACAAACCTTTGTTATCATTCTTTCCTATTCTATTCTTAGCCAGCCTTCTGATGAAATCCTTTCTTCTATTCTTTTAGTACAGTTTTAATGCAATATATATCATAAAATAATAAATCAGCCTTCTGAAACATGGAGTGAGATCCTCATCTCTTCCCTCATCCAAAAACCACTGTGAACACCGTTACATTTCTGCACCTCCCTGAGGGCCCAAAGCAAAGGCTGTTGTGCCTGTAGGCGGGAGAGGAAGCCTTTCAGCTGGCCACAAAGCATAGGGTGCTCCATCCTGGAAATCCTCACACCTCCTTCACCGCAGGGAGGTGAAGGGTTTGGTCACAGAAAAGTCATCTGGAATGGAGGCAGGGTTCTGGAAGATATTGTTTTTATTTGGGAGAGGAATGAATGGGCAGATGCTGCTGGGGCAGTGCTGGTGTTTGGAGGAAGGCACATCTGTGATGGCGTTCACAGGGGTTCTTGGATGAGGGAAGAGAGGAGAATCTGATTCCATGTTTCAGAAGGCTTGATTTATTATTTTATGATCTATATTACATTAAAACTATACTAAAAGAATAGAAGAAAGGATTTCATCAGAAGGCCAGCTAAGAATAGAATAGAAAGAATGATAACAAAGGTTTGTGGCTCGGGCTCTCTGTCTGAGCCAGCTGGGCTGTGATTGGCCATTAATTAAAACATCCAAGATGGGCTAATCAAAGATCTACTTGTTGCATTCCACAGCAGCAGATAATCAATGTTTACATTTTGTTCTTGAGGCTTCTCAGGAGGAAAAATCCTAAGGAAAGGATTTTTCGTAAAAGATGTCTGCGATACTCATCCTGATGATTGTGCTGGATGCTTTGCAAGTTTCTGGCTCCATGCAGTGTTTTTTCCAGGTCCCTGCCTTCTCCAGGAAAGCAGGGAAGCAACTCTTTTTTCCACAGGAGATATGTTTGACTGCAGTACCATATGTTTAACCTTCACATGTAAACAAAATGTTCTTGCTCCTCTGAGATCCCTCAGCTCCATGAGTGTTGCAGACATGTTTTTCACTAAAAATCCTTTTAGGATTTTCCCTTCTGAGGACCTGAGGCCCGAGAAAAAGAATATAAACAATGGTTATCTGCTGCTGTGGAATGCAGCAGGTGGATTTTTGATTGGGCCATCTTGAATGTTTATAATTAATGGCCAATCAAGACGGAGCTATCTTGGACAGAGTCCGAGAGAGCTGCCTTTTGTTTTCATTCTTTTCTTTTCTATTCTTACCTTAGCTAGCTTCTGAAGAAACCTTTTCCTTCCATTTCTTTTTAGTGTAGTCCTAATGTAATATATATATCATAAAATAATAAATGAAGCCTTCTGAACATGGAGTCAACATTCTCGTCTCTCCCTTCACCTGGAAACCCCTGTGACCATGGTCACACATGAGGAGCTTGTGATGGGCTGCTGGACCAAATCTTTTATTTCCTTCTTTCCAAGCCATCCAAACCCAGTTTCTCCTTTAATTTTAATTAGGCACAAGACAAGTCTCCTGTAAATGAAACCTGTTTACAATGAACATATTTCTGCATCACTCTCACTTGCATATCAGACATGAAGGAGCTTGTGATGGGGGTAGAAATGCAAACCTCAGCTGCAGAGCTGTTGTTCTGTCAGCCACCTTTACATCTTGTGGATCAGAACTCTGTGCTTTGCTCAGAACTCACAGTTTTATCTCTGGAGTTGTTGCTGTGATGGGCCTGTGCTTTGGAGAGGTTTTCCTGCCAATTTTGTCTAATAGCACGTTCCACGAGGCCAAATGTTGTCTGCTAAGGGATGAGATGTACTGATGTATTTCATTGATCTGCTGCTAAAAGTTAGAGACTTTTTTTTCTTCGTCACTTGTGTTTTTCCCTGCAGGATCTTGTTGACAGGAGCTACAGAGCTTTGGAGGCTTCTTGAGGGTCTTTTTGATGAGCTGCTGCTTTGAATGATTGCCTTGGCTAACCCAAGCTGTGGTTCTGTGTAATGTAATGATGTCTGTGCTGCTGTGCCTTTGGGCTCCACAGCAAGATCTTCCTAAATTCCAGAGCTGCCCTTTGGCAGAATTACACCATGTGTGCACACAGAAAGCTCAGAGGAATTCTGGGAGTGTCACAGCATTTCTCTTGGCACATCATCTTTTATACCCAGCACCAGCTAAAATACTGATTTACCTAACCTGCTTGCCAATTAGCAAAAAGAGAGACAGGATTTTTGTTGGTGTGAAGAACTGGGGCAGAGAGGGTGAGATGGAGAGTCCCTCCTTTGGAGAGACACTTCAAATCCTTGCTATGGAAAAGGAGGATTTTGGATGAGCAGAAAATACTTTGTCCTTGCTGTCAAGGAAGCCATGTTGAGCCTCTCTGGGCTCTTAATCACACTTTTGTTTCTTGTTATGCTTGCCCAGGCTCTTGCCCTTCTCAGCAAAAGAGCTGAGGAAACTCACAAAGATAATCTAAGAATATTCTTTTGTAGCAGAATACCCAAATGGTGTTAACTAATGAAGAGAAGTATCATGTATTATAAACAGAATGTGGTTTTTGTTTTTTTTTTCCAGTTGTGACAATTCCATGGTAAACTGCCGTTAAAACTAAGAGCAAAAATGCAGGTGGGCTGACACAGACAGTGATGCTGTGAGGTGTTCCCTGGTTACTGGCTTGGTCTGATCATTTCCCAAGCCCAATGGATCATTTCCCTGTATAATTTTGTTTTCCTCTGGCTCAGCCTGAGGTGCACTTGCCTGTTCTTTCAGCCTGCACAACATCACAAGGATGTGCAGTGGTGGTTTTAGTGCCTCAGGTTTTAGCTTTTACATTTTTTCCATTCTGTGCTGCTTTGGTGTGTGGGTCTGAGCTTCATGTTAGGGGATGGTGAGCTCTGTGCACAGAGTAGGGAGACAAAACAATTCCTTCTCCAGCTCAGGACCAAGGACGACTGATCCAAATCTCAGGCCCAAGAGCACAAACAACGTGGGCTGAAGAGAGAAAAACAAGCAAGATGGGACTGCATAACCTAAAGCTGTAATTGGACAATGAACTCCAATATGCAAATGGAGCAGAACTGATCAAAGTGACAGACCCCATGACCGGGTGTCCATTTTGTGCCCATTTTGGCTCACCTTGGGTGCAGCCCTGGCTGGGCTCTTGTGCTGCCCAAGGTGGATCCATGGAGGAGATCCTTCTAGTAAATTCCTACTTTATTCTTTAACTCTATTCTAGGGCAGCCTTCTCAAGGCATAAGTTTGGGGCTCTTTTCAGTGGGTAACAATCCCCAGGTCCCCTCCCAGGCCCTGAGGAGCTGAGCTGCAGCATGAGTGGTGTCTCTGGTTTAGTAACAGGATAAAAGGCAGTGTTAAATTTTACTTTTTTTAACAACACCAGGATGCCTTTCCCATGCTCAGACATGGACTAGCATGGGTTTTATGTAAAAAAAAGTGAACTGATAGACACTACCTCCTGTAATCTTTCTGAGTTCTGCGGCTGAGGTCGGCCAGCAGAGCTGTTAAGCAAATCCTAGATTTTTTTCAGTACTTGAAATACATCAGAAAACTCTTCTTTTGTGATAAAGACGTTTTCCCCCCTTCATTTCTTTCTTGAGCTGTCAGTTTTTATCTTCCTAGGGAGACAACTGTCCTTACTTTGTTACTTTCAGCAGAACTGGATTTTCTGGATTACATTGGTTTTTCATTATCTCTGTCATGTACTTACCAGCAAATCTCTCCATATTTCTTGCAAGCTCTCAATTTGTGATATAATTTCAAGTAATTTGAAAGCCTGAGCTCCTGGCAAAGCTGTGTTAGGGAATGATTTTTTTTTAATGTATCTTCAGTGGAAGAATTCAGAAATTGCAGCTGGCTAAGTTAAGCCATGGAGGCACTAAGTGAGTTTAGGATTTTCCTGTTTGAATTCCAAATCTCTCTTACTTAGCTGTTTACAGGGTTTTTAAAGAACCTTTGTTACCTGGAGCACAGTTCTTGAAAAGCAGCCTTGAAAAGCAAGTAATGATGAAAGCAGTGTGCCTGTGTCTCTAATGCTGTTATAAAGCAGCACCAGCAGCTCTTTAAGACAGATGGCAGAGATGTTTGCTGCCACCAAAATAAAAGAATTAATGCTTAATGAAAACAGTTTTCCTTTCCTTATCATATAACACATGAAGTTCTTTTAAATGTCATAAAAAATCAAAATTATGAGAAAGCAAAAGAGAGCATGGGATGCTTGAAATTGTTAAAATGAGAATTTAGGCCATTAAAACATAATTAGTCCTGGTTTATGTCTTTTGTTGTTTCAGGTGATTCAAGTACAATTTCATAGTTTTTTCTCTATCTGTAAATACTAGTTGGCTTTTTTGGAGGAGTTATTTTTTAGTTGTTATTTTTTTAAGTTGGTAGAGGAGCATTTTTGAACTCTAGCTTGCAATATGCTACCATTTTCTAAAAAAATGTATTGTGAAGTATTTTGTTCTGTCGTGCCCTTGGACCTTGCAATTCTAGGTCTTGTAGCTTTTTCTTTTTTTTTCCACACTCTTCCAGTTAATGGCTTTTCCCTGCTCCTGTGTTAATTTGATGACTTAGCTGAACACATTTCTGTGCTTCCCAGCTGCATCTGGCTGCTCCCACTGCTGCCATTGGTGGAATTGGGGTCCTCTCTGGCCAGAATTTAAGCAGGACCCAACTCCTCTTGCTGAATGTTTCACTGCATCATCTGTCTGACTGCTGGAGTCTCCTCCTGTGTGAGGAAGGCTCAGAGTGCTGCTCCAAGGCCTCTGAGGGCAGGAAATTGTCTCTGAGGTCCTCCTCTTGTCTTCCAGCAGGGAATAAGATGTTTACTCTCTAGAAAATCACTGCTTTGTGCTGCAAACCAGTTTGATGTGTGCTGGTGGTTTCCTGGAGGAGCTCCTGACGTGTCCTATATACAAATCATGGAATAATTTGTATTTGTGGGGTTGGAAAGGGCCTGAAGAACTGTCTTGTTCCACTGGCCTGCAGTGGGCAGGGACACCTTCCCCTAGGCCAGGTTTCTCCAGCCTTGAGCACAAACCCAGCCAGGCTGTGCATTTATTGACAGACACCCTAAATGTGAGCAGGTGGGCAAGGCATGGCCTAAATAGCCTTCCTTTGCTTTGATGATGATTTTTATTTATCTAAAATTTGGTTATTATTATTCATCATGCTAAATAACCATTATTTGGTGATTATTTGGATATTATTCAACAATGTTTTCAACATGGAAGGCTGTGTCACTTGGGTTTGCTTTCAGAGAATCCCTTTGGCTGCCAGCTGCACCATCAAGTGTTGAAGGGAATGAGGGCTCCTGTTTTCCATGGAAAACTCCAGAACTCCATCAGGGAGCATGGTGGCACGGATGCTGTGTCTGCTGGTGCTCATTCAGGTCATCCATGGGAAAGCCCAAACCACAGCAATTTGCTAGTGTCTCACAGGGATAAAGAGGAAACACATGGAAGGAAACAGGAATTGCACCATTTTGTGGAGTTAAAGCCATCTCAAGGCAAAAGAGAGAAAAGCCAGAGGCTGATTTCAGATGGGGGTCATCAAACAGTCTAGACAAGGTGCCTACACTGGAAAGGAGAAATACTGTGGGCAATTAAATGTGTCAGCCAGGGGAACATGTCCCACCATCACACCTGGGAGGGGATGGATCTCTTCAGGAAGTGAGGGAGCTCACCACTGTCTCCTCACTGTTTATTCTCTTATTTTCTACATCCATTTTGTGGGGATGTGAAAATGAACCCCAGTAAGGTTTTCCATTCACCTCCCAATCCCATACCAAGGAATATTATACCCTTGGTATTTCTGAGTTGATTTTGTTAGCTTGAAAATAGAGTTAGGAACTTGGGACTGAACTATTGTTCTGATTGTGGGAATGAATTGTGAAACAAATACAACTTGTGGTTATTACGTTGTTGTTCTGTATATATTCCTTGTTTACCAATTATATCTTACCTCTAGGGTAATCAACTTTAAATATCTACCAATAATTTGAGCATCAAATGGCACTTACCCTGCAAGCACACCCCAGTAATCTATGCACATACATTAGGAGGGTGCCAAAGTGTTTATTTAGACTTTAATGTGATGTTCTGTATAATTTTCCCATAGATTAGCTTCAGCAGGAAGTTTGCATGTATTTTTTCCCCCCTAAAAGCTACATTCAGTAATAATGGGTGGTATTTATAGCAGTTGTGGTGAATTGGAAAACTGATTGGGTGAACTACTTGATTGCTGCTCATTTAGCAGTTACAGTGCTGCCAAATATCTCTGAGAGGGTTTTGCAGGGAGGTTTGGGTGATGGAATGTGTCTGCCACGGCCAGGAGCATCTGAGGACAGCCAGAATTGCCCAGGCAGAGCAGAAGTCAAAGCAGTGTTTGCAGCATGAGCAGGAGACGTTGGTTGTTTATAGAAAAGACTCATCAGCCTTGTGTTTGAAATGGTGGCGTGCTGGTTTTCAGCAGAAATGACTTCTCTGCCACAGCCTCAGGAGCAGAGACTGCAGGAACAGAGATGCAGCCCCATGGGCACCTTCTCAATCACAAAACTCAAATATTTCAGGTGCTGCAGTGTCTACAAGCATTCCTCTCCTGCTCCTCTTGTGGTACCAGCAGCAGAATGAGTTTTCTCTCTTGTCCCAAGGTGTGGCAGAGCTCCTGTGTGAGAGTTTCTGAATAAAAATTGCTGAATACCTGCTCAGTTTGTCACACATGTGTTGGTGAGAAGGGGCCTTGAGATCCTGAGGGAAAGAAGCAGTCAAGTCTCTTGATCCTTTCTCCAACATTAGGTATTTTGATCCATTTCAGAGACTGCTTTTGAAATTTCTCTTCACAAGGAAAAAGAACTAATCAAAATTTGTTCCTGTCCCACAAGAGTTATACGATGTGTTTGGGGTATTTTTGAGCACCGTAAAATCAGAAGTGCAAAAAAAAATTTCCAGAGAAAACAAATGTTTTCATGTTCTCCTGGAGGGAGCATAACACTTAAAAGGTGTAATACACAGCAGTATTTCTGTAATTTAAAATTGATTGGAACTGCATTTTCCCTGACAGGTCTTGCACAGTGCAGGGGAGTTCCTCTTGCACACTGAAATCAATTTATATGTTCCCCTTTGTATCTGTTGAGGAAGAGCCCTCCTTGAATATTAAGCACATATTTGGTATTTTTTAAGAAGAAATTCCTATATTTTACCTCTCATAATCCTACTACAATACATCTTTCACAGATCTAATTGTGTAAAATACCCAGTCTTTTTACAAAGCCATATTTTAAAACTTATTTCAACTTATTTCTAGTTCAATCTCTCAGCAATATCATCTTTATTCCATGGCCTTCCTAAGTCAACACACCTTATCTCAGAGTTTGCATACAGATGTGCAAGACTCTGTAAATTTTCTAACAAGTTTTGAGAATCCATTACAAATCCATTTCTCACACTCCTTCTGAGGGTGGGCAGGCCCTGGCACAGGGTGCCCAGAGCAGCTGTGGCTGCCCCTGGATCCCTGGCAGTGCCCAAGGCCAGGCTGGACTTTGGGGCTTGGAGCAGCCTGGGACAGTGGAAGGTGTCCCTGCCCATGGTGGGGGTGGCACTGGATGAGCTTGAAGGTCCTTTCCAGCCCAAACCCATCTGGGACTGTCTGAAGGACAAGTCTATGACAGATCCCTTTAACCAGACCCAGGGCATTTTCAAATATATTTTGAAAAGATTGAAGCATAGCTCTGGCATTCAAATTTTTGCTGGGGCAAGAACTGAACCATTTCCTCACATACAGAGTTTCATAGTGGATGATGTGCTCTAAGGAATTCCAGAAATTTCCAGATGAAAGTTTTGGCAGTAGGATTTCTTTTAAGAAATGTGAAGGTTAGGAAGACAATTCCTATGTGTATAAATAGGATTCCCCTTAACAGCTTTAGTTACAAAATTCAGGCCTAGTTTGGAGTTAAAAAGGGAAAAATATTGTAACAGATCTGTCCAATTTCAGCTGCAGCAACCCCCAGCTCAACATCCTCTACATTTGGGCAATTATTACCCACAATAATATTTCAGCTCAGGTAAAGCATCTTACAGGCTTTTCCATTGCTGCAGGTTGGGGGCACTCAGCCTGCAGATGGACACGATGATGTAAAACCTGGGAAGAAGAAAAAGAGGGAAAAATGGTATTTTGCCCTGTTTTTGTTGCTCTAAACAGTGGTGTTTCTCAGTGGGATGTCTCTTTTTCATCTCACTGCCTCTTAGGAACAGGTCACTGGCTGCTTTTGTGCTTCACTGGTCACTTAGCAAGTTCATGACTTCTGGTCATGGGGTGTTCTTCCTCCTGCCTCTCCCTGTTCCCAGGGGAAGCCTGGTGTACAGAACCTGCTGGCATGTGTCACTGTCCCCTTTATGGCATGAGCTGTCGCCTTGTCACGTTGTGCCACTCTGGTACTGAGTTGGAGGATTTTTGGATTTGTGAGAGAATGTGTGAGGTTCCCTGCTCTGCTGTTGATCAGGAAGGCTGCAGAACACTGGGATTTTTGGTTCCCATCAGTGGCTGTGGCTCCATGTTGACAGGAACTGCTGCTGCTGCTTAATGGATAACTCATGGTTTAGTGGGAAAGGTTATCCCAGGCTCCTGTGCAATTCTAGGTTCTGATTCTTGATAGATCACTGAGCAGTTCACAATTCCCTCCTATTTTTAGTGTCTCAAGAAAAGGCAAAAGATTGAAACTGAAGATGACCCTTAGAAATTAGCAAATCCTGTTATTTCTTTGTTTTCTAGTGGAAAGGAGGTGTAAAGACTTCTTTTGGTAAATATTTTTAGGATACTGCCCTATTGATGTGATTTAATGGAAAACCAGTTATTAGTGAGGGTATAGACTTGGAAAAAAAATGTGTAATGAAAGGAGTGGCAATTCATTTCTTGTGCATTTGCAAAATAGCATCAATATCATTTAACGTAACAGATAAAGTGGGTCCAAGAGAAAAGTTATGCTCTTGTCCAGAAAGCTCAAAAATAGCAGCTGCCAGCTTCTGTTATTAAGTCCTAGATTAGTGAAAAGGCCATGCAATAAAACCTGCAGGAAGGATACCAAATGTTAAGATTTATTGAGGGAAGAGTGTGCTTACAGGTATTAAGTGGGAATTGACTGCTTGTGGTTGCTATTGGAGGAGTGAAGGGTGATAGCACTGACACAAACTGTCAGCTGGGGGAGAAAATTAAACAAAACAAGCATTTAAAAATCCTGTCAGCCTTCACAATGTGGCCCAGTGGGGAATGGATTTTTTGACTATGATGAAGCTATAACATGATTTATGTCAGTAGCTGTATCTAGCTAATTTCAGAAAACACAATAAAATTTAAAAACTGGGGCTGCATCATAATTACTGTTGTGTATAGTGATGATATTTATCTCCCAGCGCTCTTATAAGGTTTGGTTTCTGATTTTTTAAGTATCAAAATCTTAATTTTTCTTGAATATGTATTAATATTTTCTTGAGTATTTAGTGAATTTGTGCAGGACACCTGAGGGATGTAATGCTGCCTGTGTTGATCTGACTCTGTTACCATCAGTTAATGGGGAGATAATGAGATTAAAATATCCTTTTTGTCCAAAAGTGGAGCCATGAATAAACTCTGTTGCATCATGCTGACAGTCTGACAGGGACATGGTGATGTCAGGATATGATGCAATGCTATGATGCTGAGTGACAGGGGACTTACAGGAAGCATTATTGAAGACAACTGTGGGAAACTTCTGGCTTTATTGCATTTGACAAAGACATTTTCCTGAGAACTCTGTGCCCCTAAAATAATTTCTTTCTGTAATGCAAATTTTCCAAGATGAAGCCTAGTGCTAGAATTTCAGAATTATAGGGAGGCTTTTTCTCTGGAAATATATTTCCAAAGGGAGAGGATATAATGAAGGATAAACTACATAAATAACCCTCAGAATATTTGTCTTCATCCCACCTTGAGGGGACCTGCTACTGAATTTTAGGGCTTTCATGGCACCAAACCTTGACTGATGGCTCAGATAAGTGAGATTCTTTTCAATTGTGCATACCTGAAAAGCTGTTTGTGTTGGTTGATGGGTGGAACTGGAATGACAGCAGAATACCTGGAATGGTACGAGTGGATTTCTGCTACAGGGAGCAAATCCTTCTGCTTATTTTATAAAAAAAAATAAAAATGAAACAAACAGAGCACCCTCCCCACCAAAATCCCCACACATGAGTGCTGGAGAGGGCATGAGCAAAGGTTTTTGGCTGCCAGCAGACATCAGGCTGCTTTTCCAGGCATGCCAGATGCCCATGATGGGGACAGTGTGTGAATGTCATTCTGAAGCACATAATCAAAATAAAACTTACTATTCTTTGAACTTGGAGCTGCCAAATAAATTTTTATGTTTGTTTCATGAGAAGTCTGCCAAAAAAACCCCAACGGCAGCTGTGTCCAGTAGCACACAGCAGTAATTTATGGGAAGAGATTTATTTACTTAAAATTTGCTTCAGAGTAAATTGAATGTGAGGTTTTACAGAATTGTATCCATTTTTATATAGCCTCCTGCCTCTTTGGAAAGTATTTTTTCAGACAGGGGTAGCTTCCCTTCTTACCCTGCCAGATTTGGGAAAAGTGAGCAGGAATTGTGTGGATTTTCAGGGAGAAGTGAACAGTGTTTCCAACCATCCCATGGAGTCTGAAGTTTTCTGTGCTTTCTGATGAAAGTCAGCACTGGTGGAACTGTGGGTTTGTGGTGATTGGGAGTGGGGCTTTGAGCCTCATCCCCAATGGGTACAGCTGTGAAAAGGTGAAATTAATGAGCTCAGGGGCACTGACCAATCACACAGGGAATAGAGGGCTCACAGGTGCAGTGCATCAACATGAGGGTACAAAAGGTTGGGCTAAAGAACAAGAAAGAGCAGACACTTGAAGCTTTCTGAAGTGGTAAGGTGTTACTCTGTGTGGTTGAAGCTCTGAAATTGTTTGGTGACACTTTGTGTATTGTGGCCATCTCAACTAAAACATGTGCTGTGAGAGGTGGATGCAGGTATGAGGACTGGAGGAAGAAGATTAATTGATAAAATGTGAGTTTTTTCATCATTGTTCTCCAAAAATCTCTGATGTGCTGTCCACAAAATCTTAAGTACCCCCCTGGTGGTACCTGGCTCTCCAGACCTCACTGGCCTCAGCTTTGGTTGTGTTTCTTGAGGGGACAAGTTTGGTTTGTGCCACCTTGCTGGAGAATTGTCCTAGGAGGTCTGCTGAGGAATGCAGAGGTTGAGCTGAGGACTAGCCACCCTTGTTTCTGTATCTAGCTCTCTGCTTTCTGGAGGCTCCCTCCTTCCCTCATGGCCTTATTCCTTGTCTTGGAGTTTGTTGGAGTCATCTGGGGCAGAACTGCTGAGGGTCTCTGATAGAGACTAAAATCAATTAAATAATGAGGCCCTGTGGCTTCATCCTTCTCCATCAGTGGTGGGGCTCTGTGCCCACAGGGCTGTGTGGCACAAAGGGCTCTGGCTGTCTGGGGGAAGGTGACAACCACAGGAACAATGAAAACCAGCGAGCTGGACAATGCTATACTGCTCTGCTGTTTGGGGGAAGGTGACAACCATGGGGACACCAAAAACCAGTGAGCTGGAGGCTGCTGTGGTGCTCTATCTGTCTGAGGGAAGTTACAACCATGGGGACATTGAAAACCAGTGAGCTGGAGGCTGCTGTAATGCTCTGGCTGTTTGTGGGAAGGTGACAACCATGGGCTGAGTTAAATAATGAGGCCCTGTGGCCTCGTTCTTCTCCATCCATGGTGGGGCTCTGTGCCCACAGGCCTGTGTGGCACAAAGGGCTCTGGCTGTCTGGGGGAAGGAGACAACCATGGGAACAACAAAAAATAGTGAGCTCAAGGCTGCTGGGGTGCTCTCTCTCTCTCTGGAGGAAGTGACAACCACAGGGACAGCAGAAACCAGTGGGCTGGAAGATGCTCTGGTGCTCTGGCTATCTGGGGGAAGGTGACAACCATGGGGACAGCAAAAACCAATGAGCTGGAGGCTGCTGTGGTGCTCTGGTTTTCTGAGGGAAGGTGACAACCATGGGGACAATGAAAACCAGTGGGCTGGAGGCTGCTGTGACACCCTAGCAGTGTGGGGAAGGGTGATGGGAGTGACAGAGACCAACTTCTGTCCCAGTCTGTGGGAACAATTAAAAATCCCAGAGCAGCAGTTGTTCCCTGGTGCTCTGCTGTGTTTTTGGCTGAGTGTCCCTGCCCCTCTTTCTCCAGCAGGGCCACAGCTGGTGAGCTGCTGATGCTGTCATGTCCTGGCACTGTCCCCACAGTGCTGCTGGCTGGGACCCTGGCCAGCCTCCCCTAGACACAAATCTGGTACAGAGCACATTGGAAGAGATGCCCTGCTCCACCTGTTCTTTGCACTCACACCTTCCACAAGCTCTACCTGCAGCAATTTAATCAATTTACTGCTTAAACTGAGCCGGAGACCAAGAGGTGGTTCCTGGAGCTGAAGGGAAATGCTCTGATCCCTCATGTTTAGCTGGCTGATTTGGGATGGGGTTGTTTAAATAATTCAAAACTTCCAGCTGTTCATTTTGCTTTGGTTGCAATACCATGTTCTGCTCAGGTTTGGCCTCCAGATGGAATTTAATGATGGGATTTGAGTGTCCGAGGAGGCCGCACTGCAAGGCAACTCTCCTAGCTGAAAATTATGTGATTAATACTAATATGTTGAATACTAATTATGTATTTTAAGTTGCACAGCAATTAAACAAATAGAAGAAGGGCATTTACCTGGAATGAAACATCACCTGAAAGGACACAAATGGGGAATTTACCTTCTGGGACAAACTAGGGCTGTAGTTAAACTTGGATATTCACTTTCAGTGAAATCTCTGTAATATTTTCAGTTGAGAATATCTGCACCCATGCTGCAAGAAAAATCCTTCTTTACTGCTAATGTAAAATACTCTGAATTTATGTCGTGTTACTTAGACCTCAAATAATCTTCAGCAGGCAAAAGTTGTGGCTGTTTCCTGGCTTGTACTGAAGGTGCTTCTCAGACCTTTTGCTGGTGAAAGGCACTGACTCATTTCTATTGTAGAATCCCAGAGTGGTTTGGGTTGGAAGGGACCTTAAATCCCATCCAGTGCCACCCCCACCATGGGCAGGGACACCTTCCACTGTCCCAGGCTGCTCCAAGCCCCAAAGTCCAGCCTGGCCTTGGGCACTGCCAGGGATCCAGGGGCAGCCCCAGCTGCTCTGGGCACCCTGTGCCAGGGCCTGCCCACCCTGCCAGGGAACAATTCCTAATTCCCAATATCCCATCCAGCCCTGCCCTATGGCACTGGGAAGCCATTCCCCCTTGTCACTCCATCACCTCTAAAGGATCTCTCTCCATGTTTCCTGCAGCTCCTTCAGGCCACAGTTTGGTCACCCCAGAGCTTCTCCTGTCCAGGTGAGCACCCCCAGCTGTGCCAGCCTTTCCTCCCAGCAGAGCTGCTCCATCCCTCTGCCCATGCTGGTGCCTCCCCTGGGCTCTCTGCAGCAGCTCCAGGTCCCTCCTGTGCTGGGGCAGCTCTGCAGGTGGGGTCTCACCTGAGCCCAGGGGCACAGGGGCAGAATCCCCCCCTGCCCTGCTGCCCATGCTGGGGCTCAGCCCAGGGCACGGGGGGATTCTGGCTCCCAGCTCTCACCCCCAGGGCTGATCCAGGGCTGCTCCAGCTGCTCATGCCCAGCCTGGATCCATCCCAGGGCTCGCCCCAAGCACCAGCACTTCTGTCACCAGCATGCCCCCTCTGGCATTTCCCCATCCCTTCCTTAGCCCAAAATCTCTGCTGAAGCTGTGCCTGCTGCCAGGTGTCTGTGTTTGCTGCCCTGAGGTGACTGGTGTCACTGTCACTCTGTGTCTCTAATGCTCACATTGCAGTTTGCAGCAGTATCTTTCTGACAGGTAGCACACAGCCTCCCAAAAGAGGTGGAAATTAATGATTGAGTTCCAGCAGTTGTATTTTTGTCTGCACAAGCCACGCTGTGCCAGGTTTTGACATCCTTTAGTACTTTATAAGTCAATAGGACAGCTGTGCAAGGGAATGATTTTTAATGAGCAATGATGACAGGGCCTGGCAGGGAAATAATGCTGAGTTAATCAGGAAAGTTCTGTGTGTTAGTGGCAGTCTCTTCCGTGCTGCCTGAGTGACATGATTGGAAATACTGTTCAGAGCAAGGCCCTGGCAGCTCTGCATGTACATCCAGCCTTATTGCAAACAAAGAAGGCCCTAAAAATCTCTTTATGCTGCCTGTTCATGGCTGATCCTGTAGCATTATGTGCTTAGAAAGACATTTGGCAATAAGGGGCCCATTCTTCCAGCCAGGGCTATGCTCTTCCCTTGAAGTGGTGGCACTTGGGGACATGGTTTAGGGATGGTTATGGGTTCATAGTGGGACTCAATGATCTTGAAGGTCTCTTCCAACCTTAGTGATTATGGGATTAAACAGAGTGGGACACACTCTGTGAAATTAAATTAAATATATTAATTTTTTTAATCTTTAAACTGGTACTTTTGTTCTTTTACTCTCCATATCCTATTACATTTTGCTGAGTTCTTATATGGAATCCTCATGGTGTGCAAGGGATATTTATAAAGTAGCCTAAAATTAGGAAAAAAGTAAAAATGTGTTGGTGGGCAAGGCACAGCTGGGGAATGGGACCCCTCTCTTTTTTTTCTGCTGTGCCCAATACCTGCTTTACTTGAGAAATCCCTACATTGGAAGATTTGTGATCAGTGCAGAGAGAAACTGTTTGCAGTGGCTTTTGATGTGAGTTTAAATTTTTAGTGAAAAGTTCAACTGTATCTTTTATGTTGAAAAAAGACCCATTTTGTACATGTCAAAATAACTGTATTAATCCTGCCACCGGTGTAGAAACAGACCTTCTATTTTTCATTGGAATGTTAATTTTTCTGGCCCGCTATCATGTTGGGTGACTGAAATATTTTGTTTTAGCTATCCTGGCCTTATTTCACCAGTTCCTCTTTGCCTGGGCAGAGTTATTTTATTTCTTGACAAAACACAGTAGGCAAAGTGGTTTTGGGATGTGTGAACTGGTCTGGAGGCTGATCCATCTCTTCCATCTGAAAGTTCTCCTTCCAAAAGGCAATTTCCTTGGTGTTTCCCCCATTTCCTCCTTCTCCTGCCTGTTTTCTTGGAGTAGTTCTCTAAGTCCAGCATGGCTCTTGCTGGATTTTAAGGAAACCTCTTGGTTCTTGGGACTTCTGAGGGTGAGGGAAGCCTTCCCAAGGGTTTGGAGCCAGGAGAAATTGAATGGCTGGCATGGAATTTCGAATTCAATGGAACTGAAAATCCAAATTCAGTGGAATTTGAATGGTGTTTTGTTAATCATGGTGCTGGAAGCCAAACTGGGTCAGTTCTTGTGTTGTACAGACAATTGTGACAGTGTTCACTGGGGTCTTAGGATGAGGGAAGAGATGAAGATCTGACTTCATGTTTCAGAAGGCTTGATTTATTATTTTATGATATATATTATATTAAAACTATACTAAAAGAATAGAAGAAAAGGTTTCATCAGAAGGCTGGCTAAGCTAAGAATAGAAAGGAATGATAACAAAGGTTTGTGTCTCAGATTCTCTGTCTGAGCCAGCTGACTGTAATTGGCCATTAATTACAAACAACCACATGAGACCAATCACAGATGCACCTGTTGCATTCCACAGCAGCAGATAATAATTGTTTGCATTTTGTTCCTGAGGCTTCTCAGCTTCTCAGGAGGAAAAAATCCTTAGGAAAGGATTTTTCATGTTTTCATGAAAAGGTGTCTGCGATAGACAATTTCTTCCTGGCATTAGGAGGAGCTCCTCGTCCCTTTGGAAAGGAAGAACAGAAAAGTTGATACAAGCCTGTCTGTTTAAGCATTGTAGAGTTGAGTTAGGGATGAGAATGAAATGGAAATTTCCTACAATTAGGATTGTCCAGCCTGGACAAGGAAAGTCTCCAGGGAGACCCTTAAGTCCCTTGTGGTGACTAAAGGACTCCAAGGAGAGGGATTTGGGACAAGGCCCTGGAGTGCCAGGACAGGGAGGAAGGACCTTAAAAGCTGAATGAGGTCAGGGACAAAAACAACTCAAATCCCCAGACCCTTGTTTTTTTTTCTTACTTTTATTTTGTGTTTAATATTTACTCTGATATATTAGATAGCTCTAACAGGAATTCCTGTTGCAGCTACAATTCTTCAGCATTTAAAAAAGCAAAGATTAACGTGGAAACTATGAAAGTAGCCCTCAGAAACAGTGACCCTGTCAGACCACATTTGTATATAACCAATTGATATTCTGCCCTTATTTGGGGAGGAAAGGAGTTCCCTGTAAACATCCATGAGTAAGCAGTGTGGTGTTTAAAGCTCCTGTTGTGCACAAGATGTGTGCTCCCACCTGAAGATAAGAATAGCACTCAGCCAGACTGCATGTGGGTGCTAATAAGGGCTTAGAAATCAACCCAAACTTGCTGGGGCTGAGGGAAGAGCTGGTTAATGAAGTATTGAGATTTTGTTTTGTTTGTTTGGGGTTTTTTTGATTGATGAGCTCCTCAAGATGTTGTCATTTATCAAAATGCAGTGTTTTCAGTCTTTATTTTGAGATATTATTATTACTAAAAACCACCCAGTGCACTGTGAGAGCATAATTGTTTTCTTCCATCTTTTTCTGAGAAAAAAGGAGGAAAGAAATGCTCTGATGGAACAGCAGCAAAGCAAGTGAGTTCTTGCAGCTGGTTGAAATTACCTGAAACCTTGAACATATTCTAACTGGTAACAGGAAGTTCACATCTTATCTAAAACTGGTGTTTCTAGCACAGTTAGAGAATTAAAAAAAAAAAAAAACAAACAACAAAAATAAAAGGTTGTGGCTACTTCTACAATGTGTTCAGTACATTTGTATTGCCCCATATAACACATATATATATATAAAATATATAATACATATATTATATTTATAATATATATACACTATAATATATATTTATAAATATATGTTCTATATTTTATATTATATTTCTATATATAAATATTATCTATCATAATATATCATTATATATCATATAATTATTTATATAATATATATAATTAAATGCTTATATATTTTTATATGTTTTTATATATCTTTATTTTATATAATTTATATATATTTATATATTTAAAATATAATATATATAAAATATATATAAAATATATTTTATATATATTCATTTATATATTATATATTTTTATATATTTATTTATATATTATATATTTATAATATATGCTATATTATATAGTATATGATATATACTATATTATATAATGTATATATTATATATATATAATATTGTATATTTTATATTTATATATATATATATATATAGAGTAGCATTTCTGTTGTTAGACATTTCAGAGTAAAAGCTTTAATCAAGACAGGCGTTTCCATGCTGCTGATCCCTTTTCCTGTGTTTTTCCTTTGGGGATCAGCTCAGAAGTTGCTGGGGCTTGGCTGGCTCCTCCTGTCCCTGAAGATGTTCCCTGGTGTGGTTTCTCTTTCTTGGAACCAGCTCCTCCTGTACCATGGGGAGTTACCTGAGCTGGGGCTGGGAGGCTCCTGGGGAGTTCAGCATGGTTGGCCTCCCTGTCCCGAGGCAGGAACACAGGCGCTGACAGATGTTTGCCTAAATCTGCTCTGCTGGAAGAGATTTGTGAACTCCCCAGGTGGCTGTGCTGGCCCCTGAGCACTGAAAGTTTTGCCTGAACTCCACCCTCACTAACCTCTCCTGGTTTGATCAGAGTTTTGAATTTCTCTCCCAGTTTCCCAACATAGCTCTGATAAACAAGATCCAAATTTGAAGCTATTTTTACCCTTTTCATCATCATCCTCTGCAAATTTTTGTATATCTCCTCTAGAATTCATTCTCTAAATCATTAGTGAAGGTATTAGAGAACACAGGACGTGTCTCTTCAGAACTGTACTTGAAACACCCTTCAGGTTAAAAGAGAACATTTTAAAAACTGCTCTTGTGCCTTTTTTACCTAATTGAAGAACTTAGCTCACATTTCCTAAGGAAAACTGGTAGAGGCCTCAGAGAAGTCCTTTCATATTAATGCCCTGGTTACTCTTTCAGAGATGGAAATGAGGTTGGTTTTATGTGATTTGCACTTGACAAATTCACGCTGGCTGTTTGCTGTCATTTATTATCCCCTAGGTACCTCTAAATTGATTAATCATGTGTTCTGATGTCTTTCTGAGGAGCAAAGCTAAGCTTACTGATCTCTAATTTCTTGAGTCCTCCTTCCTCTGATTTTTAAAGATAATCCTTCTGTAGCCCTTAGGGACATCCTGAGTCCTCTCTCATTTTGGGGTTTGCTTTTGGTAGTTCCTAAAGTAACAAAAATAACTTTGGCCTAACCCTGCTTATCTGAATAATTCTTCTAAGAATAATATCCTGTAGCTGGGGTTTTCCCCCTCCCCACCCACTTTTGGGTTTTTTGAGCTTCTAAAGCTGGCCTGAATACTTTGTCATGTCTGTTATTTGTGACTAATGACATTAAAAAGGTGTGAGCATTTCAGGCTGGCAGATGGGATTATTTATCTTCCCTACTAAGCATTGCTTATTTTATTCTTTGGCTTGTTTCCAGTATCCCCAGAATTTTCTTATGTTCACAAACTCAAGAGTTTTCAACCACTGAAGCTTTATAATTGACAGAAAAGTTTTTTTCTCCTCCCATACTTTTATAGTGCAATAGGAAAATGGGGAGGACAGCATGGATCTTGCCTGGTGGCAAGGAAGCGTGGAGTGGAAAACTGCTGGAGCATGGAAACTGCTCCTGGCTCTCCTCCAAACCTGCAGCTTTTGGAGGTGTTCAGAGCAGTTCACAGCTGAGGCACAGCCCAGATGGAGGGAAGGTTGTCTTTTTCTGATCCAGTCCAATCCAGCTCTTTAATTAATGCCATTCCAAGTGGAATCTGCTTTTTTTGAACTCTGAGCATTGAGGAAGGAAGAGATGGAAGAATCTGAGGATTCTCCCCAGTTAAGAGTAGCCTGGAATAAACAGGCTGGAAGGAAAGAGGGATCTGGGCAGGGTACTGAAGTTCAATCCACAAAAATCCACAACCTTTGGAGATACAGTGAATGAAAAGTCAATGGTCCAGCAGCTGCCAAAGCCAAATGGCAGCCAGGACTCTGAGAAATCTAGAAAATCTGGAAGAATTGTGTGTAATGAGAAGGGAAAAGAGGAGGAATTAGAGATGTAAATCCTAATTTACAAAAAGGTGCCAGGAAGGCAGAGCTCTGTTCTTTTAGCAAAGAAAGAAACAGCAGGTGGAGGAGTAAGGGCTGAAGAAAAAGGGTTCTGGGTGTTGGCAGAGCTGAGCATGGAAGTGAAGGATGAAGTGAGCATGAAGTGTGGGACCTCTGCTATCAGTGTTTTCAGACAGTGTGGTGGACAAATATTTGTGAGTTGGTGTTTTGGTTTTGGCTTTTTTTTTTTTTTGTTTGTTTTTTTGGGGTTTTTTTTTGGATATAACTTATTCTGCTTTTAAGGAGCAAGAAATAAATACCTGAAAGTCCCCCATAGCTCTGCAGATCTCCTGTTTTTATTCTGTTCCTGTTTATATTTTGGCAAATCTCTGGTGATTCTTAGATTCTATTTTCTTAGGCTACTTTTTCAGGCACCACTGCGCTTTCTCTGAAGGTAGAGGATCCTAAAAGTGAAAATAAAGTCAGTCTACTGTTATGCATCTTTATACAGAAGTAAAGGAAAATGTCATAATAAATTTCTTGGCCAGTGGATTATGTGGCAAAATTGCAAGGAGGAGAGGGAAAGAAATGCACAGAAATAGAAGCGTGGCAATCTGGTGTCTGAATGATTTGTAATGAGACACATAACTGCTTCTTGAAGTTAATTATTACATGATAATTGCTGAAGAAGGAATGAAATCCGCAGGAATGTTCTTTCAGTGCCTCCTGATTTTCTGAACAAAAGGGTGTTAACACTTGTGATTAGCATGTAATCCAGAATTAATTGAAGAAAGAGAGGGCAGGCAGAGTTTTGCAAGTGAAATGCTGTATAATGAACTTAAACTGTAGCTCTTAATTTCATTTGTACTGGAACATGTTTCAGCTGCAGAGAAATCTCTATTTTCCTCCATCAGCCCAGCCTAGGAAGTAAGAGCAGTAAATTTTGATATGTGCAATGAGGTATTGATTTATTAGCAAGCTGTATTACTTTATGAAGTCCCTACTTCAAGAGAAGGCTTTGATTTATATTTTAACACAAACAGCTGGGGAATGTGAGGGGCTGAGGGCAGACATGACCCAAACCAGCACCAGCTTCATTTCTAGAATCCCAGAATATCCTGAGCTGGGAGGAACCAACCAGGACCATGTAGTCCAGCCCCTGGAACTGCCCAGACCCCCCAAGAATTCCACCCTGGGCATTTCTGGGAATGTTGCCCAAGCTCTCCTGGAGCTCTGGCAGCCTTGGGGCTGTGCCCACCACCCTCTGGGAAAGAGCCTTTCCCTGCTATGTGTGCATTTACGTTCATATCATAAGATTTTCTTGGTCTGCTGATCATTTGGGTTTGCTTGGCCAGATTATGTCTCTGGGTTGGAAAGACTCAGATTAACTGCAGAGGGTTTATGTAAAGGACTGTCTGAGGGAAAGGCTCAAATGAAAATGTCACTATTCAGTGTTTCCCACATTTCCAGGTGTGCAGTTTTATCCTCATTCTGCTTCTTTCCCAGTGAAACATTCCAGACTTTAAATAGTGTTGCCTTGGAACAAAATATTGGGTTGGGGCATCGGATTTTGGGATGTTGGGTTGAATTGGGTTTCTTGTACTTATTAAGATGTTTCCCAGTGTTAAATCTTCCTGCTTAAAGCAGGATCTAACAGGGTCAACACTGGGATTTGCATTATTCATTTATACAGGTTGGGGTATTACTCCTGTGTTATTTTTGTGTTAGTTTAGTATAAATGAAAAAATCATGTTCTTTTCACCTTGATAAAGCTTAGGCATTTAGTAAAGGTACAAATAAGGGTCACCTGTTTTTTTATTTTATAGCAGTAATGATTTATATTTATATATTTCTAAATATGTTGCTATAAATCTGAATAACCATAGCATTCTATACTGTGATCAGCATTGAATAGTGGTTTTATTTCCTATTGCCTTTTAGCCTGGAAGGGCTTGGCATTAGAAAATTTGGGCAGAAGGATTTTTTAATGGTAAGGACTGCAGTAGGTTTTTTACAGAACTGGCTGAGAGCATAGCATGGTTAAAAATTAAAAAAAGAAAAAAAAGATACTGCAATATATAAATGCTAATGTAATGCCATGATTTCAAGCTGGAGGAGTGCTTTTCCTGGCATGTGAGAAATACTTGGTTTGTTTTCTCATAAATCAGAGTCTCCAGGGAAAAGGGCAGGAAGAAGGGATGTCTTCAGGGGGAGTAGATCACAGAGCTTAGCTTGCTTTGGATGTATGAAATCCTTTTCCCTCTCTGAGGCAAAGATGATGTGGAGGCTGCCAAGTTTGGATATTAGGGGGGAAAAAATTCCCTGAAAGACAAGTCAGGCATTGGAATGAGTTTCCCAGTTCAGTGGTGGAGTCACTATCCCTGGGAGTGTTGAAGAGGCATCTGGATGTGGTTTAGGGGTGGTGATGGTTGGGCTTGATCCTCTTGAAGGTCTCTTCCAAACCTGATGTGATTCTGTGAAAGCTGCTGGCCAATCCCAAGGATTATGCTATTCTACTATATCTATTCTACTTCTATTCCCGCATCTTTTATTCTACTTCTATTCCCCCATCTTTTATTCTACTTCTATTCTAGTCTATTCCCTCATCTCCTTCTTCTCCTCCTCTTCCTCCTCCTCCTTCTCCTCCTCCTTCTCCTCCTCCTTCTCCTCCTCCTTCTCTCTCTTCCCCCATCTTTTATATATATTTTATATACGTAGTTACAGTAGATGTGTTTGTGCTGAGGAGCACAGTGCAGCCTCCATGGACACAGATCAGGAATATTCCTGCCCTCCACACATCTGTTCCTTGAAGGGACAAACTTCAGTGTGGCTTGCTAGCAAATATTCTTTCCTTCTAGGATTGTCTTTTTTTTAATAAAGAATGCAAAACTGCAAAATAAAGCCAGGAGTATGCACAGAGTTTATTCTAGTTTCTGGCAGCAAATATTCTGTGTGCCAGAGATATAATGGGGAGCCTTAGCTTGAGGGGAGAATTTTGCTTTGAATTCACTGTAAGAGTAGAGGAAGAAAAATTGTGGCTGTCCCTGGATCCTTGGAAGTGCTCAAGGCCAGGCTGGACAGGGCTTGGAGCAGCCTGGGACAGTGGAAGTTGTCCCTTTTCATGGCAGGGGAGGGATGAGATTGGCTTTAAGGTCCTTTCCAGCTCAAACCAGTCCAGGATTCCATGAATAATAATTAAAAAAAAATATTTCTTTCAGTCTTTAAAAGATATTTTGAGCCTTGTCAATTCAGTATTAGTTTAGAACTTAAATTTGAAAGCTGCATGACCAATGCTGCTGGATCTCAGGGCTGGCTTTCCCAGAGGCAAATCAACCCCATTGCAGCTTAAAAGCAAGGACAGCATCTTCCACCTGAGAAATGGCTGAGCACCCACAGATTTATTTTTTTTTTAAATCCAAGGGTTTTTTACTCTGTCATGTTATGAAGTTAATCATTCTCTCTATTGAGAGAGGCATTCACTGCAAGTTCTTTTTGAGTTTTCCTTCAAATAGGTTATTAAAGCCAAAAAGGAGCATCTATTTGGAGGTGGGTCCTGTCATTTGATTTGAAAAGATGTAATTTTTGCACTCTTGCTGGGCTGGAGGTTGTTAATGTTGTTCTCCCTTAGAGAATGCAAACTGTTTTTCTGAGATCTTCCTTAGTCTTGTTCAAGTCATTCAGCCAAGTGTTCCTGCAGCTGGTTAGGGATGGATTTTAGGGCTTCAGGAATGGCTGTCAGGGGGGAAAGCTGAAAGATTGTCTGAGAAAAATGGGTGGATTTTCTTCCACCCAGTGGGTGCTCCCCTGCCCTGCCATCATGCCAATGCTACTGGCAGCCTGTCACAGCTATCCAACAATTGTCCCCATTTCTGACATCTCTGAGGGGTTGAGTAGAAACTTGGAAGGAGTTTTTGTGGTTCAGCTCCAACTGTGTGTAAACTCAAATGGTGTTTTGGTGCAAAAATTGCCTTCTCATCATCCCATCCCCTTTCTGGGAGATCTTGAGAATGGGTTGCATGGCTTAAACGTGAACACACACCCTGGGATGCTTCTTGGACCTTTTATTTTGTGCTATTTCAACCTTTTCAAAGTCCACCCCAGTTCTCCTATTTTTTGGGGAAAAACTGTCCAAGGCATTTCTGATTACAAGTAAGATAAGAATAATGCAATGGATCTTTACAGTGATATTTGACTGATCACTTTGAGGATATAACTCTTTTTAAATACTTTGAATGACCTTTTTTTAAAAATGAAGAATAATTACTCCAAGCACTGTGTTTTGAAGGTGTCAAAATTTAGGAATGTGGGTATAATAATTAGATATCTGCACACTGAGAAAAACTATAGAAAAACTGTTGGCAAGCTGAGAAATTGAGCTCTGAGCAACAGCTTGTGCTGATTATTTGTAGAAGGATGGCTCCAGCATTCTTAGGTTTAATATATGATATCTAGATGAAAATTTTGGGTTTTCCAGAGGTGTAACCTGGAAATAGTCAAACCAATGACAGCAGGTCTGTGTTGCAGTGGCACTGGTGCTCGGCAGCACAGGGAGCTGCTGCTCCAGTTTGTTCAGGTTTTAGTGAGTCTGACATGGACTTGAAAGAGCACATGGCAAGAGAATGAATAATTCAAACCCAGAGATGCCATCTGCAATCTGAGCCTTTTGCTTTTTACACTGTCCCAGCAAGGCTGAAACGTTGACATGTCTTTCACCATCAAATCTTTTTCCTACTACATCCTTGACTTAGGTGTTTGGAGGTTCTCTTCACAGTGCACAAGTGAAGAACCAGGAAATTGATGAGTATGGTGAAAATAATGCTTTGCTGTTGCTGGTTGTTACTGAGGAAGTTGCTGTTGCCAGCAGCTGTGGAAATGCAGACTGAAGTCCAGGGGCCTTCCTGATCTTTCTTGTCTCTTTTGAACAAAAGGAATTATAATAAGGTGTACTGCTTCACAAGGCTGCTCCTTCTTACTAAAGAAGGTGAAAATAATGTAAGAAAATCTTGACTCAAAAATAAAATCCCTTTCTTTACTCAGTTTAGCTGAAAATTGCAGCCCACAGGCACAACAGCATCCATTTTTGATGGGTAAATTCTAACTGCAGCCCTGCAGTATAAAACAGCTTTAGACTGAGCATTCTTTCTCCCCAGCCTCATTCTTTACCCCTATTAGCAATCCTTGCACAGCATTTTCGGTCATATATTTATTGCCAGTGATCTTTAAAGAATATATGATTTTAAAAAGAATAAAGAGGAGCATTCCCTGGGAAACTGGCTAAGAGTGGCTATTTCCTTAAAGAAGGTAAAATCTCCATTTGGCAGTGTTAGGTTAATTGCTGGCCTTGATGACCTAAGAGGTCTTTTCCACACTAAATAATTCTGTGATCCAGTGCTGTCATAGCAAGCACTTCGTCCTAAGTTAAAAAAGAAGAAGCTCTCAAAATTTATATCCAGACCTTAAAACAAATGAATTTATCAAGTTAACACCGAATGCCTCCTTTTCAATTTAAAGTATGGATAAAACCTGAGGAACCATGAATGAAAATATTATTGTGGCAGATGCTGGCACCTAAACTGAAACTGGGAGCGAGGTCTGTGCATCCCTGAAGCCCTAAAATGGAATGTGTGGCATGAGCAGGATGCATCAGGAAAGGAGTTTTGTGCCTAAAAGGTTTGACCAAAATCCAGCTGGAGAGCAAATTAATCTCTTGAGTTCTGTTCTGGTCCAAACCCCACCTTTCAAAGGTTGGACACAGCTGTTAAGGAAGGGATCTGCAGGCTTCAGGTGGATTTTGGTGGATTGGGCAGAAAGAAAACCAAAAAGGCATCTTTGGAATCATTGGGAGATTGTGGGGAAGGGAAGGGCTCTGCTGAGATTTTTGTGGTAGGAGTGAGGACTTGGGCTGGTTTGAAGCAGGAATTGGGACAGTGAGAGGTCTCAGTTTCAGGAGACACAAGGAGTGCCATGGAAATGGTGGCACTGAGGGCTGGGTGTGTGTGCACTGCCCTGTGGCCTGGCACCAGCTCAAAGGGGACATGGCAATGGGGTTTGAGCAGCTTGGGTGTGTGGGTGCTGGCATCCTCAGCCCAAACTATCTCCTGACAGAAGCCCATAGAAGGAAAGCACTTGGATCTCTGTTACAGCCATGACAGAACTCTCCCAAACTCAATTAATTCCTGTTTCTCATCAACATCACTGCTCATTTGGCAAGTTTCCTCCATCCTTCTCCAATGCAAGTAATTTTTCTCTGCTGTGTTGTTTCCCAGCCCTTCTCCTCAGCCTTTTTCAGGCCAAGGGCTGTTGGTGCTCCTTCTCCCAAATTCCAGTCTGAAACAGCCTCAGGTCAGTGTGGAGACCCGGGCTCTTCCCTGTCCTTCAAGCCTTTAACAGGGCATGGAGCAGAGCTGAGGCTCAGATGTTTTTGTTGGGGGGGGGGGGAGTCTCATGATGGAGCCTTCTGATCTGATCACCCCAGGTTGTTCTGTTGACAGTGTAAAAAAATAATGTTACCTAGGAAAAGTGTCTTGCGCAAAACCATTCCTGTGCTCACTACACGTATTTCTATCTTTGTTGTTTCTTTGGTAAAAAGTCTGAATGGCCACACAAAGGAGGAAAAATGTTAGGATTTGGAAAGTTAAAAAGCTCACAGGGCCAAAGCAAGCCATGTTCTTTCTGCAGGGAAGGAGCATGAACACAGACACAACAGCACAGCTGAACCCAAGAGTTGTCTTGGATTGGGTTTTCAAAATTAGAAATCAGAATGGAATTAGGATCCAAGCAGGATGGTTTGGTTTCCTTGCAGAGGACACTGTAATAAAAAAAAAAAAACAAAACAAAACAAACTGTAATAAAACAGAGTTGAGTTGTGTAAAGGACCAGGTGGCATCAAATGTGGCACCCCAGCATTTCTTTAATTAGGTTTAAAGGCTCTTTGACAGAGCTCTACTTTGGGTGAACGTTTCCATTTTGAAGAACGGCAATTTCAACTGCTGAAGCACTTGGGGGGTAATTTTTTCCAAATAAATCTGAGTTTGCAGTGTTCTGAACCTACCTGTGTGTTGGCAATTTGTGTATATTGTCCAGATGTTAGCAATGGGGCAGGTCAGAGGGAGAGGCAGAAGGTTCTGACACCTGATGGAGGGTTTATCCTCAGCTCTCTGGGAAAGCCAACACCAAAACCCTTCTGCCCTGGTGATGATTCACAGGTCCCTTTGCTGGCTTTGGCTGGTCTGTCACTGCCATTTGCCTCCTGCTTTACTGGGCCTTTAAATGACTTCAACTCAATTTTGGCTGTTTTAGAATGATGGTTCCCATGAACACCCACATAACCTCCTGCCCCATTTCCTGTCACTTGTGTCATCCTAAGGATTGCAGCCTTTTTTCCATGGAGCGACAAATGGGTGTGCTGTTTGTTTGCGTTTCGTTAAATCTGCTCATAGGGCATTTATATAGACACAAGTATTAGCAATCATTTATTGTTTTGGTGGAAAAAATTTTTAACATGTGTGTTTGCTAAACTGATACTTTGTCAAAAAGAAAGTGCTGGGAGTGTGTTTGGTGTCTTTTGCAACCTGGTTTGTTTATTCTCTTCAGGAGGGTGGGAGGCTTTTTTCATTATTTGTAGACAGGTTGAAAGAGTATTATTATTGCTGTTGTTATTATTATTGCTATTATTATTGTGGTTATTTTTATTGCTGTTACCAAAATTATTATTTATTTACTGTGTAGGATGAGTCATATTGGTAACTCCTAGAGGCCTTTTCTCTAAACTGTGCTTCTCTTTCTGTATGAAACATTGTCAAAACCAGTGAAACAGTAGTATAAAAAGCTTCTGGAAATTCAGCATGTTTTATTGTTGTTTTTTTTGGGTTTGTTCTGTTTTGTTTGGGGTTTGTTTTGTTTTCTTTGTTTTTTGGGGTGTTTTGTTTTTTTCTCCTTTTTTTAGTAAAACAAGCTGAGTGCAAATGCTTGGGGAAGCATGGAGAAGGGGGGAAGAAAATAACAGCAATGAACCATTGCTACATTTCATGCTATATCTCCTGAGATCTATGGATCCACGATTAAAAATTTGGAATTTTCCCTTTGTTTTCTATTTAGCTTTTCCTTTAGTCTGAATGTTTGGAGGATTGTTTTGTTGTTGTAGGGAGAAGAGAGATGTCTTAATTAAAAGAAAGAGAGCATTTGTTAATTTTAGGATATCATAGTACTTTTTAAAAATTTTGCTTTATGCTTTCCAATAGTTTTTTCTTCTTTTCACCTGCTGGGGCAGGAAGGTGCTCATGATCAAAGTTGATAATTTCCTTGAAGGATTCAGCATGGGCAATCTGGGCTGAGGGTGACCATTAATTTCTGTGTGTGGCAGCAATGCTTTTGTTTTTCTTCTGAAAGGAGAGTTTGGCTTCCATTTGAGAGCTGAAAAAGGAGAGGATTTGCTTTGGCTGGGTTGGGGAAATCTGACTCCTGATCCTTGCTGCTGTACTGATGTGCTTGGCATAACACCAAGTCATGGAATTATTTCACCTTTTCTTTTGAATCCTCAGTTCCCTGTCATGGCTTATTTGATGTGAAAAATCTGGCCAATAAAGCTTCAGACAAAAAAATTCAGTTGAGCATTAATTGAGACCTAAAGAACTTATCTAATTTTGTCAAACTTCAGATGTATTTTTTCTTTTATAACTTGACAGTGCACAGTATAAGTGCATTGGGATCTGAAGCCAGAAAAATGTGATTACTTTAGACCGGCAAACCACAGCATTCAAATTTACTCTTTCAGCTGCACAGGCTCAATTTCAGATAAGTCCATAGCATATGTCTCAGACTTCAACAGGCCTCAAGCTCACCCTGTTCATAACAAAACTGATTTAATAAGATGCTTTCTGTCCAGTCTATTCCCCTGTGGTCTCTGTTTTTCCTCCCTTATGGTCTCCTGATTTTTATTTTATTTTATCTGTGGAAATACAACCCATGTGATCATGCAGCCTCCTGTGTATCCTTATCTGTTTTCATTCCTCCCCCTCACACTGATAGGTTTTGAATACCTTGAACAGCTCCAACCACAACTGACAGAAAGGTAGAAATTTAAAAAATGGATTTGCTGAGTTTTATGACAGCAAAGAGGATGTTGTTAGAGCCCCAGCTGATTTTCTCTGTTTTCTCTCCTGCACATGCAGCTGGTTTAGTTCCATGGAAGGCAGTGTGAGATTTATGTTCAATGCTTTCTGAAAAATGCATTTCTCAGGGTGAGTGTCACTGCCTTGCTTTGGCAAGCCCTGAAACCCTGCCCAGATCAAAGTCTGATGTCACCAGTAATGTCACAATCCTAATTAGGCCAAGAGGGGTCCTTATGGCAGTGCTGTGGGAGCTCATAGAGCTGCTCCCAGCAGAGAGGGATGTGTCTGGAATCTTCCAGATCTCCTTTGTGAGTGTGACCCTTGCCTGAGAATGCACAGCCAGCTGACCTGGGGGATTTCTGCAGCGGGAATACCTGCTTGGGAGCCTTTTTGATAAACTCACGGTCCAGACTCTGCTCAGGAAAAGGTTCCCAGAGGCACAGAAGCCCTGTGGCCCATCCTGCTCCTGCCACCCCTGGGAGGTTGCTCTGCTTGGCAGGATGCTGCTTGTCCCTGCTTGGAAGTACAGACATTAAAGGGAATATTTCTGCTCTCTTTGACCCTCAAAGCTGGTTATAACTGAGCAGTGGACTACAGCTCACTGTCCCTACCCTGCTGTGATCTTGGTGTGGGAAGAGCCAGTTCCAGGAGGTGTTTGATCTCACACATCCCAAAGGCTGAGTTAACAAGGGTGATTTATCCTTCTGGCCACTGTGAGTTTTGTGGTTTAACTGCTCTGTTAAACCAGGGAGGTTGGTGTCACAGACATCTTTTATGAAAAATCCTTTCCTTAGGATTTTTCCTCCTGAGAAGCTGAGGGGCCTCAGGAACAAAATGTAAACAATGATTATCTGCTGCTGTGGAATGCAACAGGTGCATCTGTGACTGGTGTCATGTGGTTGTTTGTAATTAATGGCCAATCACAGTCAGCTGGCTTGGGCTCTCTGCCAGAGCCACAAGCCTTTGTTATTGATTCCTTCTTTTTCTATTCTTAGCTAGCCTTCTGATTAAATCCTTTCTTCTATTCTTTTAGTATAGTTTTAATGCAATATATTTCATAAAATAATAAATCAAGCCTTCTGAAACATGGAGTCAGATCCTCATCTCTTCCCTCATCCTCAGACCCCTGTGAACACGGTCACAGGTTGGCACAGATGTTCCCATAGGACATGGAGTTAATTCCAAAGTTAATTCCATGGAGTTAATTCTACAGGTCATAAATGTAGATCCAGGGGCACCTTTGGTGCTCCACAGCTGCCCCTGCAGTGATGCCCCAGGGAAAATGTTGTGTTTGTCCTTGTCCCAGGCAGTGGGACTTGGGGATGCAGTGAGAGAGGTGGATTTTAACCTCCACCATTGCCTAAACATCCCCTGGCACGTTTGGGAAGGATCTTTCCTTGTGGAAATGCCTTTCCAAGCATTGGTGGCTTCAATAGCAGTAAAGTATGTCTGGTTTTTATGATCTGTTAAACATCTGTTAGCCCACAAAAATTCCATTGTTGCTTCTTTGAAATGAGCCATTTTGGTAGGCAAACATCTCTTTCATACCTTTGCATGGAGGAATTAATACTCCACCACTTCTATCATTAGATGTCTGGTTTTATTGGCTGATTTTGCTTTTTATGCTGAGTGCATGCTGCTGAAAATTTCCATTTACTGCATCTGGGGAAGTTGCAGCAAAGATAGGAAAATTGTTCTTGCCTGTCTGAAAAGTGAAGTTATTTTCTTATTATAAGTGACCAAAGCCCCCCATATTGTATCATTTTTAAAGGAATCATTTTTATAGGAATTTTCAGCCAGGAAGAATTTCAGAGAGCTGAATGTAACAAGTGACAAGTTCTTCTAGAACAGACTATAATTTTTTTTTTTTTCATTTGAAGGATGACTTGGAGGACTTTGAGTCATGCTTTTCTATAAAAAGGAATACATTTTATTTTCTGATTTAACAGCGGGGGAATTTTTCAGTAAATTTAGATGCTATTGCTCTGTGTTCTTCTGTTCCTTGAGAAAGTCAGGGGACACGGACAGGACAAGGGGAAAGGGCCTCAGGCTGGGCCAGGGGAGGCTCAGCTGGGACAGCAGCAGCAATTTCTGCATGGAAAGGGTGCTCAGGCCTTGGCAGGGGCTGCCCAGGGAGCTTTGCAGTGCCCATCCCTGCAGGTGTCCCAGGAAGGGCTGGAGGTGGCACTCAGTGCTCTGGGCTGGGCACAAGGTGGGCACTGGGCACAGCTGGGACTTGCTGATCCTGGAGGGATTTTCCAGCCTCAGTGATTCTGGGATTTTGTCTTCTCTATTCTGTTTTCATTTGTTTTAATGAAAATTTCCACTGTGGACAAACCCAATGCTAAAATTGTCAGCACTTTTTCTCACCAGACTTCTGAATCTGCAAGCAATGAAAGCAAACAGCAGACTTCCTTCTCTTCTGCTGTTACTACCTGGTGTTCTGTGGCATTGTATATCACAAACTGTTGTTTCTCACCGGTGGAGTCCTTGATAATTCCTTTTAGTCTGTTTGCAGAGAGAGAGGCAAGTTCAATATTTTCACGCTGTGTGCAATGTTTCAGATTTTTCAGCAGTGTCTGGAGTTATTGCCCAAGAGAAATTTTCCCCACAGGCTGCAGTGAGTAACTGCCAGCATTGCTTGCTATTAATAATCGCATGCAAAAATTCATCTTGGAGCTGTCCTAATTTGTTCCTCCCGTTGTGTGCAGTGGCTAAATTGTTTAGACCTGGCACAGTTTGGGAGCATTCTTCATGCACAGGGTGTGGTACAGCAGCAGGAGGAGCCCCTCTGTGTGCTTTGAGGTGTCAGGAAAAGTTCTGCTCCATCCCTGTGGTGGAGAACAACCCCTCCACAGGGACCTGGAACCCCACAGTGTGTGGATGAAGGGATGCAGGAGCTTCAGCAATGAAATGAAGATGATCTGGCAGGTTCTGAGCTGCTGCCTGGCTGGTGGGTGGGTGTGACGGTGTTCACAGGGTTTTTCAGGTGAGGAAAGAGACAAGCATCTGACTCCATGTTTCAGGAGGCTTGATTTATTATTTTATGATATATATTACATTAAAACTATACTGAAAGAATAGAAGAAAAGGTTTCATGAGAAGGCCAGCTCAGAATAGAAAGGAATGAATGATAACAAAGGCAGCTGTCCCAGACTCTCTCTCCAAGGCAGCTGACTGTGGTTGGCCATTAATTAGAAACAAGTCTGAGACCAATCACAGATGCACCTGTTGCATTCCACAGCAGCAGATAATCAATGTTTACATTTTGTTCCTGAGGCCCCTCAGCTTCTCAGGAGGAAAAATCCTAAGGAAAGGATTTTCCATAAAAGATGTCTGCAACATGTGGGAGCTGGGATCAACCCCAGGGGAACCTTTGCTGACCTCCATGGCAGAATTCCCTGCTGCTGGAATTCCCTGCTGCCTGGGACCTGCTGTGGCAACTAGAGGGATGGTTTATTTCAGGTCTTGAGTCTCAGATGTGGCATTGCTGTTGCTTGATGCAACCTAAAAAAATCAGGGCTAAATGTGAATGTGTTGCTTGAAGCATCCTAAAGAATTAGAGCTCAATTTAAATGTGTTAATTGCATCAATTGCATTGTTTTTAACACAGACAGCCCTGAATCCTCTGTGGAACAGCTGAGGCCATTCCAGTCAGTGTGGAGAGGTCCCTGGCTAAAGAAGTTTTTCCTCCTAGTAATGAGAATTATAAAAAAGTGTTTTGATTTGCTGGTTAGCAAGATGGGCCAAAGAGCTTTGTCCAGGCTTCCCACAATCAGGAAGACTTCAAACACCTTGTGAGGTGGGAATGGGCAATAATCAGGTTTTTTTTCTAGTGGCAGTCTTTGTATGCATGTTTAATTTTCAATATGTGTCTGCTTTAGCAAATAGGAATAATTTTCAGGAATGAAAACCATGATGAGCCCTGGAGCTGGTTTAGCTTGTAGCTCTTCCTCAAAGGCAGCTCTTGATGGCATTTGGAATTTCATTCTAAAATAGATGCACTTTCTGTCATTGCTATCCCAGCTAAATTCAGATCAATTTGTGAAAATTGTTCATGCCAAAGAGTTTCTAGTGTCAGAAATTACAGAATCCATCAGATTGGCTCTTTGCTCTCCAAAAGTTTGAATCCCTGTGTGCCCATCCCAAGCTTAAAAAATGCCAACCAACCAAAAATAAAAACCCCAAAACCATCAACCAACAGTAACAAACCGACCCTATTTAAAAACTCACCCTCTCAACAAAATAAGAAGTCCCTTGCTGAAAATATTTGGGAATATTATGCTAAAGCTAATTCCTCCTGTACACATAATTTATTAATGGCTGATATTGTAAAGCATTAGGTGGTGATTAAAATTTTGTTAATGATCTTCTGGGGAAGGTTTTCCCAGCAAACATTAAATATTTGAGACTGTTTCCATTGGTTCATACTATTCTTGATGGAAGTTTAGGCTTATTTATTATTAGTGGTAGGTATCATTGAGCCTTGCCAAGCCTCCAAAGAGGGTTTGAAGTACCTGAAGGGGTCCCAAGAGAGCTGGAGAGGGACTTTTCACAAGAGCCTGAAGTGCCAAGACAAGGGGAATGGCTTCTGTTGCTAGAGAACAGATTTAGATGTGATTTTGGGAAGGAATTGTTCCCTGGCAGGGTGGGCAGGCCCTGGCACAGAGTGCCCAGAGCAGCTGTGGCTGCCCCTGGATCCCTGGAACTGTCCAAAGTGTGGGGTTGGACAGGGCTTGGAGCAGCCTGGGACAGTGGGAGGTGTCCCTGCCCAGGGACTGGATGGGATTTAAGATTTAAGACATCCTGGGAAATGCAGGATTGTAGCTAATAAACATTTTTTAAAGTAGACAATGCAATTTCTATGCATTCCTGTCCTTCCACAAGGAGAAAGAAATGGAAGTATGCTTTGTTCTTTTCTTCCTCTGGAATTAAGTGTTAATTATGCTATTTCTTAATTTCTGTTACATATTTTGATCACCTTTTCATGTTTGTTAGGAGTCTTGAGCTTATTTTGATTGCTGTGGAACATAAGCATCCTTTTTAGAGAGAAAAAAGCAGGGCACAGAGAAAATCAAACCCTTGAGATGCATCTCTGGGGTGTGGGAGCACGACCAGTGCTGCAGCCCCATTTGGGCTGGCAAACAGAGCCTGCTGTTCAGAATTTGCTGCAGTGGATGTGTGTGTGTGTGTATAAATACATAAATACAATCACTGCCTGCTGTTTGTATTAGAAATACAAGTCCACTGTGAAATTCTCTTCTTCAAACATTCCCTCTGATTTCTCCGACTTGGGGAAGATGAGAAATCTGTAACTTGAGAAACTTCCCAGGGATATATCCAGGCATAAAGAGGCAAAGGAGTGGGAAGGAAGGGAACTTCCATCCCTATGGAGGAAGGGAAGTAACACTTTGTGTCATTGCAAGCAAACTTGACAGAAGTTTTGATTTGTTCCTTGCCTGAGCTTGCTTGGGGCAGGGAAGGTTTTGGTCTCCTCAATGATTGCTTGGCAGCAGAGGGAAACAGTGAAGAGGGGCTGTCATGGGTGGAGTGGGAATTTCAAAGTTTGAGGGAAGTTTGAGTCAAAAATTTGAGACAAGCTCCTGGTGAGTCACAAGGCTCCAAAAAGGACCCCTTGGCTTTCCAAACCTCTCTTTCAACAGGAGCTTGAGTGTGGCTGGATCAGTCCCAGACCCAGGCTTGGTCACTTTGTCCTGCAGACTTAATGCTGGCAAATCAGATCTGTTTATAAAAAATGATTACGACAAATGATAAGATAAAAGATTGTGATCAGAATTATTTACTGCACAGGATAAAAGATAAAATTATTAAGGTATAAGACTGAGTAGCGTGCAACAGCAAAGCAATAATAAAGCAATTAAAATAAAACCAGCAAAAAGAACCAGTTATCAGAGATTGATGTAACTCAGCCAGACTAAAGCTCATGGGCAAATCTTTCACTCAGCCTTGAGGGCTATCCTTGGGGACTGTCCCAAAACTCAAGGGAGGAATGTCCACGTGCTCCAAGGGGAGATTATGTTAAAGAACCACCCTGGGGAAAATGGACTGCCCTTTTCTAGGACTGACCCCTGTCAGATGTCTGCAGGTCAGCTGGGTCACTTCAGCAATTTTAGATTATACTTCACCACATCTGCCACACCTTTACCTCTCTGTCAGGACAAGCCAGACTGATTTTAGCACGGTTTAACAGCACAAGCAGCACACACTGCCCCTCTCAGCCCACCACTTACAGCCCTGCACAGTGCTGGAGCTGTCTGACCACATTTCCAGGCACAGCATCCTGCTGCAGGGACAGCTGGTGTTCCAAGGCCACCTGTGTCACCCAGCCAGGGTGGACAGTGTGATTTAGAGGCTGCTTCTGCCCCAAGTTATCCAAGAATTCATATTATGCAAATAAAACCAGCTTTATGTTCCTTTTGTTGTTCCCCAGGATGCTGGGTAAATTTGGAATGTATGGACTTGATCTCAGCATAGCCTGAACTGGAGCTGGAATGTGCCACTTTGTTGTACCAATTATTCCTGTCTGTTATTCCTTCCTGTCCTGCCTGACTTCCCTGTCCCAGCCCTGCTGCATTACACATGCTGGTAATGCTCCTCCAAAAATAAATGAAGAACAGAAAAAGAAGAATCTGATTGCCACAAAATTCACAGGAAGGCTGTGTTTCAGACCATGGAAATCATCCTTGGCAAAGGGTAGCTGTGATTATTCCACATATTCCAGCCACAGCAGGACACACAGTGTTCATTTCTGAAAAGAGCATTTGCTGAAACAGTTTTATCCTGGCCTCAGAGCTGGTCACTGAGCAGTGACAGGATTTTTGGTGCCAGGGAGCCCTGACCCTGAAGTGACAGCATCTGTCCTGTCCCCCTGGCTGTCTCAGGACACGTCACTGCCTTGAAAACGTCTGCAAGGGTGAGACAGGGCTGAACTGTCAGGGCTGACACAGCACTGTCCATCAGCTGTGCTGCTTGCTGTGCATCCCTCTGGGAATAATATCCCGGAAATAAAGTCATGTCTGGGCTTGAGCTGCCTGCGGGGTGAGATGGATTCTTCCAGAGCCTGGTGTCCTTCAGCTCCCTGGCTTTAAATGTGTCCCCGGGGTGGAGGATCTGTGCCCTGTGCTCCCCTTGCTGGGGATGGGATCAGCAGGTATTCCCCTCAAAGCTCACATGATCAGCTGTGGAAATCCAGGGCATTGGGAATATTTCTCTGTCTGCTTTGGGGTGCTTTCGCCCCCAGGGCAGCACTGACTCTGACCCTCATCCATGGAGAAAGTTTCCTACACTCCAGAATAGACCAGAACCCACAAAAGTGTGCGATAGATTATAGAGAGCAGTGCAGGTGTATCACTTGGTGAGAAATTGAGGGTTTGGGATTTTTAGTGTGTTGTGGATGGAAGCAAGATGGAGGGCACAGGGTGTCACCCTGGGTTTCTCCTTCATGCTGCTTCTCCCTCCTCCTCCATGGGTTTGGGTGGCATTTTGTAATTGGGCAGAAAAGTCCCCATTGCAGCTCTGTGGGATCAGTTATTGGGTTAAAAGGGGAAATAATCCAGGTGTCAGTTCTTAATGGGATAGTTTAGTCTTAAAAGCCCTTGGAACAAGAGAATGTTGGCCATTTGGTGCCTTGCTGCCAAACTCATGTTTGTGAGACTCTTTTACTGATAAGAAATACTAAACACCTGAGTCTGAACATGAAGCTATCATCTCAAGTGCCTTCAATGCAGACCCGGAGAAACTGATAATCAGACAAATTTTCCATGTGTTCCTGAAACAATTTGGACATCCAGAGTAGGAGAAGGTGGATAAAGGGAGCGCACAGGGCACTCTACCAGGAGTGACTCAGTTTGATTGTCCTGCTCCCTGCACTGATTTCTGGGCTGCCTGCAGGTGACGTCCCCTGTGGTGGCTACACTCCAGGTGCTTCATGCAGATGTTGTTTGGCCTGGTGGTTTATGAGCCTTTTCTTTCCAACTCTGCAGGGTAACACAGTAAAAACAAGTTTTCATCTCTTTTCTGCTTCAGGAATTGTCATATGAGATGTTTAGGACACATCCTTTGTCACTTACTAATTCTCACTGGTACCTTACAATAAAAAGGAACATTTATTAACAATTTGATGTCTCAACTACTGTATTTTTTCACACCTTATGGAAGAATTTCTTGGGGGTAATGTCCATGGCTTTGATGGACACAACACCTGGTTGTTCCTGTCTTGTGCTTTGCCAGCTGCATAATTCAGTGTGCTGAAGGATCTCAATGACTGTAAATACCTGTTTTGCTTCTCTGAGAAAATCAGTGCTGTGATCCCTGAAAGTTAATGCCCTGTAGATCTCTGTGCAGAAACCAATTTGTTAGCTGAGCACTTGAATTTTTTTAAATTTGTTTTATAATGTTTTCCATTTCTCTCTTGTCTTTGTACATCGATTCCTCTCCTTGTACAGGTGGAATGTTCTGTTATTGTTCCAATTGTGGGTTTTAATTACCTTTACTATCAAGTGGATAGGAGAGATTAAGGGGGTGATTTGGGAAATTTGCCATCTTGGTGTGAAGTCTTAATTTGAATGGCACTGTGCACTTGTGCCAGTAGGGAAAATGTACCCTGAATAACACAGGTGCTGCCATCATTCTGTGCATTTTACTGCAGCTCAGGTGTGAAAGGAGCTGCAGAAGCACTGAAATGTGAAGTGTTCAGGCTCTCTTAGCCTTGAGCAAATTAAAAATCTTGGCATTGAAACTGAGCTGGAAAGTCCACCACAGCTGGGAGGTTGCTTTTTGTGTCTTTTCTTGCTATTTTATTTCAACATTTCTTCTGAATTTGAGTACAAATCATGAATTTTAAAGCTCTGTTCAAATAGGATTATGAATATCAGGATTTGGGTTGGGAAGGGTAAAGAAGAATTTCTGCAATATAGGGCAGTGGAATTCCTCACCAGGGCCATAATTGAGCTCCGAGATGCTGGTTCTGGCTCTTAATTATAAAAGTGATTAAACAATGAAACAAAACATGGTTTTTACTTCAGCTTTTATTTTTTTTTCTCCTTTCTTTGATCACCTTCTGTCTCTCCTCTGTGCTGCTCCCTCAGGTTGGTAAAGGGAGTTTTCCTCCAGTTCTCAACTGCTCCAGCGCTCTTCTTGATGAAGAGTAAGAAACGTAATGATCTGTTCATTCCCTTATTGCCCAAAATTTATCAGTCTAAAAGGCTGCAGCCAGTCAAAGTTGTCTGCAATTTCTCTAGTGGTGTTAAGAACAGGCCTATGTGGATATGTGTAATAATACTCAATAAATACAGGGCAACATCAGACTGGGCTACAAATGGGGGTATTTCCATAGGAAGTAGTGGCAAGGTCATTCCTAGGCTGGAAAATCTGATTGGAGTTTCAACATTGTGCTGGAAAGAGACACAGAAGTGATTTGAGGGTGCTCAATTTGCTGTGAGACAAAAGTGAATTACCATTCCTTGTTGAAGGAAAAAGGCATGAAGTGATTTAATTCAACTTCTGTGGGCACGAGAGCTCAGGGATGATGTGAGGCTGAAGGACTCTTCAATATGGGAGATAAAGGCACAAGGAGGCCTGAGAGACTCTGATTGCAAATAAAGGCTGAATTTTTAACAGATATGCTGAAATAATCACTGCCAGAATTTACCAAATGATGATGATTTGTAAAAAATTAAGGCATTCACTGCCTCAGTCCTTCTCATTCCCAGTGAGTAATAGGAAGAAAATCTGTCCCCAGTGCTCTCAAAAAGTGAATCCAAGTTGGTCATAATGAGAAATTCTGCTTTAACATATGAATATCTCTGTGAGAAATAGATATCTCTATTTTATATTATATATATATATATATATATATATATATTTATTATATAATATCTAATTATATTATACATATAATTATAGTATATATAATATTATGTTATATTATATTGTTATATATTAAAATAGGGATCTCTGAGAAATAGATATCTATTTTATATTATATATATTATTATATCATATAATATCTATACATATTATAGTATAACATTATATTATAAATATTATATATTATAATAAGGATCTTATCTCTGTGAGAAATAGATATCTCTATTGTATGTTATATATGTTATATTAGATAATATCTAATTATATTATGCATATAATTATAGTATATATAATGTAAATAATAGAGGTCTTATCTCTGTGAGAAAAAATAAATTAATAAAAAAACTAAGTAGATCCATTCATCAGCAGCTGGAGCAGGAGAGGTTTCCCAAAGTGCTCCATCCAGGTTATGATTCTTTTCAAACTGAATGTGTTGATTTTGCTTGTGTCCTTACAACCAAGTAGTTAAGGCATTAATTTTTATATATTTTGAACAACAACAGGAGATAATACGAACATCTTAAAGTACTTGTGATAGGGACAAGTGGGAAAGTTTTGTTTGTATGAAATTTGCCCTGTTTTTTCCCTGGCACCATGAGGGAAGATGGGCAGCAATCTCCCCTTAGCACATGCATTCCTTTTTTTTGGAATCACAGAATTTCCTGAGCTGGAAGGGACACACAGGGATCATCAATGTCCAGCTCCTGCAAATGTGATGTGACCATCAAATCATGCAGGAGCAAAGTTGTCGGAGAATGACTTAGAGAAAAGGCCATGAGACATACAATTGAGAGAAAAGTATAGGGGAAAAGTAAAGCAGTTTCTAACAGTTCTCAGCCTTCTGATTTGTATAAACAATTAGACTCTCTCAGGCATCATTCTATAAACAATGGAGTTCTCGGACTGTCTTCCCATAACAAGCAGAACACCGTCTCTGGGAAGGCCTGCCATCCTGAGAGCAGATGTAAAAGTTTTGGGAACACTGGTTTCTGTTTTAGTTTCTGGTTTCTGTTTTGGTTTCTGTTTTTGATAAACAATTGTAGGTATTCTAAAACAAAGGGAGTGGTTAGAAATTTCTCTGTTAGCCTATCATGACATTGGATTACAGAATATTCATGGCGTTCGTTAGCACTGTTATTTAAGGTGATTGATTGATCAATAAAGTTGGAGTTCGATGCATTACCAGGATGGTCGTTCTCCCCTTCACTTCAATACAAAGTTCTTTTTCGTTTCTTGCAAACCAAGTCACTGGGTCAGTAAACCACAAAGTGGCTTGAAAGTTGTGTGTGCGTTTGTAGGACAGGCATAGAAATAGAAAATATGAGAGGAAGGCAGTGGGGTTTTTATGTTAATTAAAATGCAATGAATTTCAATTGCTATTTGCATTTGAGCCTTCATTGTCCTGCAGTTCAGAGTGGTTCTTCATCTCTGTTATCCATATGAGGTTATTGATAATATGACTTGGACACCCTCCCTTATTAGCCACGACTATGAAAAGCAGTGACTCCTTTTCTCTCCCTCTGTCAGTGCAGGGTGAGAAATAGGCCTGGCAATATCACAGAACCCCAGCATGGTTTGGGTAGGGAGGAACCTTAAAGCTCATCTCATTGCAACACCTTGCTATGGGCAGGGATGCCTTGCACTATCCCAGGCTGCTCAGGGAATGAATGGGATAAAATCATTGTTGAACTGGTTTAAAAAAAAAAAAAAAGAGAAATTAATCCTTGGTGCAGTAACAGGTTGAAAAGTCAATTGACAGAGGGGTGCTTTTATTTCAGAGAAATGAGTGCATGTTTTGTAGGGAATGCCTGCACTAATCATGAATTTAGGATAGGTAAATGCATAGATAGGAGCTGCGTGGGGTTTGTAATAATTTCCCGTCCATCAAGGCATTCCAACAAGAAGTCAGAAGGAAAAGAACAAGGGTAAGAAATGGCACAATTACCAGTTAATTTAAAGTAACTAAAGTGTATTAGGCCCAGTCAAATGAACCATTTAATTTTTGTTCCTTCTTGTTTGTAATCTCATAAGTATGAGTCATTGAAAAGCCAGTCTGGCTGGGTACAGTGCGTGCTGTTTTATAGTCCTTGCTCCTTGCCAGCATAAGCATTTCCTTGTTAATGTTTCACATCTGTTCTTTGTAATTCAGTGATTATGTGCAGGCCTCTGAGCCCTCCTTGTTTGTTTTAAAAGGACAGCGGGAAGCTTCGCTTGCGTGAGATTAAATCAACGCCTGTGATTTATCCAAGTTTGGGTGTCCTGGGCTGCCTCTCTGCTGCTTTGGGGAAATTAATATTTTTAGCAGAAGATGAAAAAAGGGGGATGGTTGGAGAAAAGTCATAATCTGCAGTTGGAATCAGCTGAATGTTCCAGAATGAAGTTGGCAAGTGGCTGCTGGAGATTTATACAGCTTCCTTATCAGTCACGCTCAGGCTCCTTGCAAGCATTTCTGATGGGTTTTTTTTGTTTTATCCAGTATTCAGAGAACAAGGCTTCCTTCTGTGGGGATCTATATCTGCACAGACACAGGGTATTCATGTCCAAACAAGAATATCAGTGTTCAATAGAAATCCTCCTTACAGCTGATGTTATTGGCCATTCAGGAATATAGAAAGTGGGGGCATCCTGTAGTTTAGGTGACTGATTGCATATAATAATATGCAGTATGGGAGGGCAAATGATGTGAAAATAAATTAGTTGCCTGCTTTGTAAATGCTTTAATACCTTCTGTCTTTCTGAGGTGCTCAAATACACAAAAGGGCAAACATAATCAGATAACTGAATAATTATGAACAGTTTTACTGAAGCACATAATAAGCTTTCAGGTGTTATAGAGGGAGGTTTATTATTTACAGTGCAGTGGAACCAAGAAAAACAAATCTGTTTGTGCAAAGCTTTGCAATTAAAATCTTACATGAGACTGGAGTCTGGCTCAGAGTTCTGTTAAAGATATCTGGGTAACCTTGAGCAGATGAGACCTCTAGCCTGGAATTTAGAAGCTGAGTTATGAGGTGCAGGGATCCTGCAAGGGGAGATCCTACATCCTATATAAGCTGTCTGTTTCATAGTGTTTGCTCATTCTCATGTTTTTGTGTTTTGACCAACCTTTGGTGCTGACTCAGGTGAAGATGCTCTGGCCCAGGGGTTGCTGATGGGATCACGAAATTGTCTTGATTAACAAAAAGGGTGAGGGGATGTGCCAGTCCTAAAAGAGTGCAGAGGGCACTTGGGTGAAGATTGGGGTAGGATTTGGAGCAGAAATCACAGAGGAGGGTCAGGGACAGAACCTGCTGGGCCCAGGGGGTGTCCAAGAGGGTCTTGGTGGGATTCACCAGTGCAGCCACAAACCAGTTCTTCAGTTCCCTCCAGTGATGGAACACTCCAGCTGCCTCTCAGCCACTCTGAGATCAAGATAAAGAATTCTTCTCTTCTCTTTTCCAACTTTTCTATCATTTTTAGGGTTCTTCCCTTGGAAAGCAGCATGACAATGTGAGTTTTGATCAAGCATACAATAAGAATTCTTCAGCGAGCACTCTCAGACTCCACACACTGTGGCAGCTGGGAAGCCAGAGGTATATCCAGGAGGTCTGGCTTGCACATAATGTTGAGAATCCTTTTAGACTCTTCCCATGGGAGCTCATGGAACTTGGAGCCAAGTTCCTCTGCCTAATTACAGGCCATGCAGGGAAGCCCCCAGCCTTTTGTTTGTCTGGAAGTGCTGTGGATGCTCTGATCCCAAGGCTGGGCTGTCACTCTTTGCTCTGGGTGTGCCACACCTCTCTCATCCCTCTGAGAGGCATCAGGTTGCAGCTTTCTTTGCCATCCTAAACCCTTTCTAAATCCCTGATTGAATTGTTGAGGTGGGGAGAGTAAGAATTATGTGCGACAAGTTTCCACCGTGGGTTTTACAAACACTTGATTTTCTTTTTGGCTTTTTTCCTCTGTTTCCTAGTCTTCTATTTTGCTTTTTTAAGTGGCTGTCAAGGAGTCTGAACCAATTTCCTCCCAGCATTAATAGTTGCAGCCCCACGTTGCTGGTCCTGCAGATCAGCATGCAGCAGGTATCCATCATTTTGTGTGGAGAGCCGGGATGTTCCCCTCGGGTCCGTGGCTCCACATCTCCTCCTGCTGCCTCCCATCCATCACAGTGATTGCTCAGGCTCTGAGACAGGCAAGGTCCATCTGCACATCCCTGCAGGTGGCTCTCAGCATCACTGTCTGGACTTGCTTTGTGTCATCCATGGAATGTCACCTTCCCAGCCTCTCTTTTCCCAGACTTTTTGGCTTTTTGGGCAGGACAGCTCCTGGCTTGGCTGGCCCTGATCACCCATCTCTCCATCCTACCTTTAGTCCCCACCTCTATAACCAATTATTTACCCATGCAAACACCCCAACTTCCTTCCAATATTTATTATAAATGGAGGCATTGTTGACTTTTGTGGAGGATCTTGGATGGGGAGTGGATGATGACAACACATTTCTCCTCTTACTGATGCAAGATAATTTTTGATTTAGTGATTATGTCTTCCTTTAAACTATCCTGTGTTCCAGGGATATAATACTTTCTGGTTTATGGTATTTTGAACTCTAATATGGTATTTTAAGCTCTAAACTTGCTTCGTATCATCCATGGAATGTCACCTTCCCAGACCCTTTCTGGCTTTTGGGGCAGGACAACTCCTGGCTTGGCTGGCCCTGAGCACCCATCTCTCCATCCTACCTTCAGTCCCCACCTCTATAACCAATTGTTTACCCATGCAAAGACCCCAAATTCCCTCCAGTATTTTTTATAAATGGAGGCATTGTTGACTTTTGTGGAGGATCTTGGATGGGGAGTTGATGATGAAAACATTTCTTCTATTACTGCTGCAAGATAAATTTTGATTTAGTGATCATGTCTTCCTTTAAACTATCCTGTATGCCAGGGATATAACAGCTTCTGGTTTATGGTATTTTAAACTCTAATATGGCATTTTAAACTCTAAACTTCCTTTGTCTCATCCATGGAATGTCACCTTCCCAGCCTCTCTCTTCCCAGATTTTTGGCTTTTTGGTCAGGACAGTTCCTGCCTTGGCTGGCCCTTAGCTCTCTATCCTACCTTCAGTCCCCACCTCCCTAACCAGTTATTTATCCATGGAAACATCCCAAATTCCCTCCAATATTTTTTATAAATGTGGACATTGTTGACTTTTATGAAGGGTCGTGGATGGGGAGTTGATGATGAAAACAAATTTCTCCTATTACTGATGCAAGAAAAAATTTGATTTAGCGATCATGTCTTCCTTTAAACTATCCTGTATGCCAGGGATATAACAGCTTCTGGTTTATGGTATTTTAAACTCTAATATGGCTTTGATTCCATCATGTTTTTGAGGTTTTATGATAACAATAAAAAGAGTCCTGTAAAATTATTTATATCTGTAATATACATTTCCTTTTACAGAGGGGCTGTTGACATTCTCCGCTGTAGGGTTCAGTATTCTCACACAAAACAGATTTAATTTTATTTCTTCTCCAAGTCATCACATTAGACACACAGTGCACATTCTTCTTCTCTTCATGATATTTAGGGGTTTTTACACCTAAACTGACATTTAGATAGAAAGAACAAATTTACTTGGCTCTTTCTCAATATCCTATGAGAGGCTACATCAGGAATCACATTTAGAGCATTGACATTTCCAGCAACAATACCTGTATTGTAAACCCACTGGATATGTTGACAAAATCAAATTTGGTTAGGAAAACATGTCTGAAAATTGTTTGCAATAAATGCAGGCAGAGGGGAGGGCTCTGCCATCCCTACCCCCTGAGCAGCTCAGTCAGATTTGGCATTTTCCCTGCTGAATTGACTGAGTCAGAGTTAATGCTGGAGAAATGCCAGAACATCATTTGAAGTCTCTCTTTGAATTTGGGATGTGGAGGCACCAGGCAGAGGATTCCCTGCAGATGAGGAACAGGAAAGCTGCCTGTGCAGCAGACAGGGAAATCAGCACTTTGAGCACAGGGATAATTTTAGATTCTCTCCACCTGGTGAATAGACTCAATATAGAAGATACTAATTGCTGGTACAGTCACAAGTATTGAGAAGGTCTAGGTTTGCAGCCATGATTCATAGAGATTTAAATAATCTGAATTTTGATCATTGCTTCCAGTAAAATTCAAGTTAAATGTCATGTTAGAGATAAACTCTGTGCCTTTGCACCCAGCTGACTTTATGAAGTGTTTATGAGCTGACTAAATGCCACAACCATAGGAGGAGACCCTTAATCTTTAATATTTGTTTACTTCAGAGCACTGACAGCTAAACTTACACCCTTAAAACTTAGCTCAGAATGAGGGGGGTGTGTCTGCAGGAAATCCCAATATTTATTTTGATTCAATTTGGATTTAAAGTCCCAATAAGAAAAGGTCTAATGGACACTTTTATGTCAGTTTGCCAGAGGTTAAGTATTTTCAGGTGGAGGTTTTTATTTTGGTTTGGTTCTTATTTTGGTTTTTATCTTTGGTGGGGGATTTTTGGTTTTGTTGTTGTTGTTTAGTTTTGGGTTGTGTTTGTTTGTTTTTTAATGTAATTCTGGCTCCAGGTTAAACTCTTTCGCTTGATAAAAGTCAGAAGCAGGCAACATACTCAGAATGTTAAAATGCAATAAAAATCGTGGAGGCCAACTTTGAGATTTCCTTGAAAAGCTTTAACTTGCATAACTTTGGTGGTTTGTGTTCTGTGTGGAACACAGTACATTGAACAGAAGAAATACTGAATATTCTTGTGGTGCATTTCATACTGTTCTTGAAAAGTTAATTTTTCCTTGTCTTGCTGCTTTTCAGGTGCTCAGTCACAGAGCAAACCGAGTGTATCTATATTTATGTACACAGCCATCCCATGGCCCTGCAGAAGCTCTGTCATTTATTGCTGTTTGTGAAGCAGAAAATTGCTGGGGTGTCTGAGCTAAGCAGCTCTTAGCTCTGTTGAGGGGTATGAGGAGAAGTGAGCTGGTTGTGCCCCTTCAGGGTATGTGGCTCCACAGCTCTGGATTTCTTTGTAAAATGAGCAATGACTCAGCCTGCCTCAAAGTTTTTTTTATTTCAATATTCTATCTCAAAGTTTTTATTTCAATATTCTTCAAGGGAAGCTCTGAAATTTTTAAGCAATAAACAATGTTCAAAGGATTTAAATTAAAATACCAGTGTACGGTCAAGTGTAGAAGGTATTTGAAACCAGGTACACCTGAAAATCCTTAAATAACTTCATAGGCTGACTGGAATTGGTTATTCCTAAATTGCACAGCACCAGACTAGAGCAAAACCATTGCCATGAAATGGCAGGGGTGGGAATGGATGGGATTTGAGATCCCTTCCAACCCAAAGTATTCTGAGATTGTGTGAAGGACAAGTCTGGGAAAGATTCCTTTAACCAGACCCAGGGCATTCAAATATATTTTGAAAAGATTTAAGTATAGCCCTGGCATTCAAATTTCTGCTGGGGCAAGAACTGAACCATTTCCTCACATCCAGAGTTTCATAGTGGATGATGTGCTCTGAGGAATTCCAGAAATTTCCAGATTGAATTTTTGGCAGTAGGATTTCTTTTAAGAAATGTGAAGATTAGGAAGATGATTCCTATGTGTATGAAGAGGACTCTGCTTCACAGCTTTAGGTACAAAATGCAGGCCTAGCTTGGAGTTAAAATGGGAGCATTATTGTAATGGATCTGTCTAATTTCAGCTGCTGCAACCCCCAGCTCAACATCATCTCCATTTGGGCAATTATTAACGAGATTACTTCAAATACACTAATCCAAGCAAACTGTTTTAGCTGTGCCAACTGAAAACAGAACTACTGCTGTGTTTAGTTGTAAAAATGAAGTATTTTTGCAGTTGCACTAACTGGTGCTGTTAGTCAAGTATTAATGAAATAGATATATTCATTTTTCTGGGTTTGGGGGGATTTGTGGTGCAGCAAAGACAGAATGGAAGGTGTTAGGGAGAACCTGGAATCTGGAGTTGTTCTAGATGGAATCAGTTAAGTAAGAAATCCAGTATGGAGGTTTGGTCACCTCTGAGGACAGCTAGATCATTTGGCATTTTTCTGCTGATGGATCTCTTTACATTAAGATGAAGAAAGCCTTGGCTTGAAGCAGATATATCAGTGATGAGATGCCAGCATGCCATGCACTCTGGGAGGGAGATTTCTTGCCAGAAGACAAGAAATCAGGCTTGGAGAGGAGAACAAAGAGGAGATGTAGGAACTGAGTCACAAAAGTGCTCCTGGAAAGGGCTCCTTCCTATGGAGCTGCCACTCTTTATTTGGATTTGGATCCCAGCACCAGGGTCTGCCCCTGGTCATGTCCACATCTCATTTCTGAGCAGGACAAGAATTGTTTGTTGGTTTAAACGGTTTGTTCTGATCTCAGGAAATCTCTTCACAAGGCTCTGTTCCCCTGACCTGAAAACATCCCTGGGTTCCCCCCAAAATGAGACTTTGGCATTGGGAAACTTTCCTTCCTTCTCACAGTTGGAAATGGCTGAGAAAACAAATTAATTAGAGGCTGCTGGATCACTGATTGGTGCAGTTGTGTTACAACTGAATCCTGGAATGTCAGCAGGCTTAATGAGATGATTTGTCTCTACCAGTTCTGGTAATTTATATCCATTAACCTTTTACTTTAAAATGACTCAAATTATTGTATGTCTTCTCATAGGAAACAACTTCATTAATACAGTCAGCTTTGTACAGGAAAAATATTCTGATATTAAATGTAAAATATTGAATATAAAATATTTATATATTGATACATAGATTGATATATTCTGAAAAATAGATTTATATATTCTGACAAATATATATTTATATATTCTGATATTATATTTAAAATATATTTTATGTATTCTGGTCTTTGGATTGGTTTATTTGGAACACTTTTAGCCAGTTGTTTTGGTACCCCTGCTCTTTGAACCTTGGCAACTCTCATCCTTAATGTGGTTTCAGTCGAATTTATATGTATGCAGTGTTTTTGTACTGTGAGCAGAGTTAAGGATTGCTCTAATTAATATATTCATAGATTTTAATGAACAGGCATGTAGTGAAACAGTCTATGCTGTATTTACTGGGGTCCAAAGCACATCTATTTCCCATTTGGGAACCCAAGTCTGCAAAGTTTTAAGTGCAAAGTATTTCAAGTTAAGAATGGGCATCATTCAATTTTTTCCCCTTGAGTGCTGCACTGTGATTTTGTTAATTTTTTATGCTCCCTTTTGAAATAAATGACCCTACCTCTGAGGTTTTTTTCTGATGCTTTACATGATTTCAACAATCCTTCTTAATTAACTGGAGCCCTTTATGTCCAGGACATGTATTTGATGGAAATAGGAGAGGATGGGGCATGCTGTACTTTGATTCTGAATCATAAAGCAATTTGATGGTTTAATTAAGGTCTCACCTCTGGATTTAGTTGAGACCTGAGACTTCTGAACCTTTGCACTTTGCAGGCTGCTTAGTCTATTATCTCCTGCCCAAATTTCTTGCTCTGGGGTGAGCATTCAAGGATTTTCTTGACCACATCCTTGCTGAACCCAAACCCTTGAAGGAAAACCTTGAAGGAGAGGGAAAGATGGATCAGACAGGGAAGTCTGGCAGGTGAAAACAGGGAAGAAGAGAAGTTTTTGGAACAAATGCCTTAATATTAGAGCCTCTCTTTCTTCCCACACACATGAGGTATACACTTACAGCTCTGGAAAACAGAGGATATGTTCATGTGTAGATTTGGTAGAGAAAATGCTTGGAAATACAATGAAATTTCTCTTTCTTTTTTTAAAATATCTTATTTGAATTCCTGGAGATTTTCAGGTGCTTCAGTACTGCGTAGGTCTCTGCTTCTCCTAATTTCACCCCTCTCATTTATTTTTCTCCTTACATGCAATTTAATAGGGCAACCTGGTAGTCCTGCAGTGTGAAATTCATGGTTGGCTTGATCTTGTTTTTCATTTTTCTAATGGATTTTTCTCCCTGATGCTACTTTTCTCCCCCAGTCCTTGACATATTCTGAGGAGCTCTTGCTCACCTCTGAATTCTTTATTAATGTGAGCACACTTGGAGCGGGGGAAGATTGCCAGCGACGGGAAGAACACTGGGCTAAATGTCACTTGTCTGAGAGCAGCTCCTGTGCAATTGCTGCTGCTTTCTCTCTTTGGCACCAGGGGAGGAGAGTGGGGAATATTTGTGATCGAGAGCCAGCCTTTGTTTTGGGGAGGAATCTTTCTCTTTGAGCTGCACAGCCTTTGCCACCAGGGTGATCCACGTCTGTGTGTGTGTGCTGTAATCAAAGGGTTCTTTTTGGAAGTCAGGGATCCAAGCATTCAGAAGTTCTGGCTGGACCATTTGCTTTATTCTTCCCCCTTTAGTGTTGAGCCTAAGGCAGGAGCAAAGGAGTGATTCCTGATGGTTTCATGGCAAATCTGTGCATCAGAGTTGAATTAATCCTGGCTCAGTAGCTCCAAAACTGTTTCCAACACCTTCACTTCCTACACGTGAATTTTGTGGGTAACTTGTTTCAGAAACTTTAGAAAAGTTCTGATTTTACTTTTCCTACATTGGAGCATTTCCTACTTTGGAGCAGCATTAGCTTTCTCCTGAAGTGTTGCTCAATTTAATGAGTATTATATAATAATAATTTGAAGCATGTGACCCACGGCTGAGGGATGTTGTGTGTGGTCAGTGGCTCCAGGTTCCTTCGCATCCAATGGGATTATTGCTCCTCAACACCTGCTCCTTACACAACCATCTCCACCCATCCCTGTGACGAAGAATTAAAGAACTTATTTCTGATAGGATTTCTTATTAATAAATTCATAAGATTTCTTATTAAGAAGAATTCCTATAAGAATTAAGAATTCTTATAAGAATAAGAATTCTTATATAGAAAAATAGAAATCTTATTTACTAACTCCAGAACATTTATAGCAGTTTTAGATTATTTTTTGCCCTAATTTGGAAGACAAAAATTTGTTTCAGCCACAATTTCCTGCCTGGTTAAAGGAACTCCATTGTTTTTCCCTGCTTCCTTCCCAGCCAAACTCACCCTATAGGTTGAGTTCCCAAGGCCTTCCACCATGGCATTGCACAGGCTTTTTTCCCACAATTTTGGACCAAACTTTTATCTTATTTATTTATGAAAAGCATTTCTAACTGGTTTTTTTGAAGTGATTTTGATTTTTTCCAAACAACAAGAGCTGTTGGTTCAGACCATCCTCTGCTTCCACCTTGGTTGGAGCAGCAGCTCCAGCTCAGCTCAAGGCTCCTGTGCCTGCTGCAGCCTCCCAGGCTGGTGCTGTGGCTCTGTGCAAACCATCATCTGCCCATTAACTGCATATTAAAAACTCATTTCACTGGGTTTCACTTAGTTTTTCCTAGAATCTATTACTGTCGTGAAATGCAAGCTTTTCTCATGTTTTAAGAAAATTTTCACTCGCAATTTTTATGTCTTAATGGTCTTTTCATTTGAAAAATAAGCCTTGCACTTTATATTTTCTTTAGCATTTTGGAATCTATTCACAAAATTGTCTTTATTTAAAAGAACCCTTGTTCTGATGAGAACAAACAAGAAATATTCCTGTTGTGTTTTCTGCATTCTGGTGAATGCCCCTGAACCTCTCTTTAAGATCACTTGGGGTTTGCTGAAGGCACATAAGGTTTTGAGCTGTACTTAATAAAGAGAAGTAAGAGTTTAGAGGCTTTTTTTCCCATCTTAGGAGCAGAGCAATGAGCAGGAGTCTTTTTCTAGGATATATTGCTGGAGGGTTTGGAACACGATGATCTTTAAGGGCCCTTCCAACCTAAGCCGTTCTGGGGATGGTTTAGGGGATTGGTTTGAACCCAAACCATTCTGGGATTTTTGTAGCTGTTCATTGCCAGTCTGAAATACCTAGAAAGAGGCTGGGTGAGAAGGAGGGCCAAATAATTTCTTTGGTTTAAAGAGCCGCTGTTGGTTTGGAAGGCACTTCCATTGGGATCATTCTCTGCTGTTCTGTCTTGGCTGTGTCACATTCCAGGTCTGGCTGTACAATAGAACCAGAAAAAGCTGTGGCTGTCTCAAGACAGTCAGGACACAGCTTTGACCCACTATGCCAATTAATATTAATAAACAACCATCGCCAGAATCCAATTAAGAACTCCCTTCAGGTAAACAATCTTCCTAACACATTCCACATGTGCAAAAACAACAGGGGCAGGTAATCGAGATAGTAAGAATTGTTTTTTCTTTCTCTGAGGTTCCCAGGAAATATCCTTGGGAAGTTGTGCCTGCCTGCTCTCTATGAATTGACATCTGTGGCTACATGGCTGTGCCTTCTGAGCTTTCCTGGCTCTCCTCCTGATATCCTGGCTTTCTCTCCCACAGAGCATGGGCTTCTCCCTGCCTGCAGCACCAGGAGGAGCCTGCTGAGCCAGCACAGGGGCAGGACAAGTGAGCTGCTCTGGGATGATGCCCTGGGTGCTTCTGCATGGCCATGGAATAAGGTGCAGCTGACAAGCAAGGCTGGGGGAGCTGTGGAAGGAAAAAAGAGCCCAGAGGAAAAGGAGGAATACAGCGCAGTCAGCTGGAGCTTTCATTGGGAGCCACACACCAACCCAGGGCTGAAAGGTGAGGGGATTTCTTTAATTTCATTTTTTGGAGTAGCTGTTCAATTGAGGGAATACACTTTTACTAATAAATATTTTTTTTTAATAATAAAGGAAACAATCCCAGGGTCACTGAGGCTGGAAAATCCCTGCCAGCCCATGGAGTCCCAGCTGTGCCCAGTGCCCACCTTGTCCCCAGCCCAGGGCACTGAGTGCCACCTCCAGAGATGGAGATTCCACCAATGTGCCCCTTCCAATTCCTGAGTACCTTTTCTAGGGAAAGATTCCTCCTGATATCCAACCCTGTGATTTGTCTCTAATATGTATCTTTAATAAAGTTAGCCGTGGAACCATGTGTTAATTTGCTTAAGTTTAGTAAATTTACCTAATGTTTCATTTCATGTTGGTTCTGGTGATCAAATGTCTGAGAATTAAATTTTCTAAGGAGCTGACAGGTTAGAGGTGCAGAGGTTGAATGAAATGCTTGAATACTGGAGGCAGGTTGGAGTGACAGAGAGGAGCCGGTCAGGATCCTTGTAGGAGGCTGAAATCAGATAAATACAGAATGGAAATGGAGAGTAAGAATGAAGTTTTCAAAAGTAGCTTGAAGATGAAATCTGTTATCACATTACTCAATGCTTTTAAATCACAATTCTGTAAAATTCAGGAAATGCCACCATGGGGCTGGATAAAGCATTCTTAGCTAGGGTTTGCAGGGGATATCCAAACACATGAGAGTAATGTTCCCTTCCAGCCTTTTCTTCTCCGCTTGCAGCTGATGGAAAGCATCCTTTTCAGGGTTGAAATTGTGGATAAAATTGTAGCTGGCAATTAGTGGCAATTAGAAAGAGAGTGTGAATTGTCTTCCATGCATCAGAAACAGAGCTGCTCTCGTTGGGTTTTAAAAGGGAAACATCTGATGTGGGAGGCCCAGGTTGGGTAATTTTCCAGGTGTGACATTTAAGTATTTGCTCATCACACAGCTGCCTGAAAGGGTTCCTGCCCTGTGGGGAATGGGGGGTTATTAAATGTTGCAATAGATTTGCAGTTTGTGTTCTTGATCACCTCAGCAGTACAACCTGACCTTTATTTGTGTCATCACCTGAAATTTGATGTAATTAATTCCAGTGCACAAGATTACTGTACTCACATCTGTTTCCTTTGTCAGCCAGCATGGTTAATTAACATTTGTGTTGGTGATTCTCCCTGAGATCTCCAAATATATTCAAAAAGCAACATTGAAATAGTTTATTTCTGGGGGTTTTTTTCTTTGGTTGTTTTTTATTATTAAATGTTATGTTTTAGCACATTCTCTCCTGGCTGATACTCCCTCTTGGTTGAGTTAATAGAAAATAAAATTGCTGTGAGGTTTTTAGGGTTGTGCCTGTGCTTTCAGTTCCAAGGGGCAGTCAGCAATAAACTCTCCTTTGTGTCAGGAGTGGAGCAGCAAATCCTTCCCAGCACCATCAGCTCATGGAAACTTGCACACAAAATTCCACAGGTTCATCCTGTGCTAGGTTAGGTGTTATCTAGGCAGAAAATTCCTTTATTTTTGTGGACACAACAGGTTTACAATCAACCTAGACAGGAAGTTGTAAGGTACTTTTGATGTTGTTGTTTCAGAGCAAGTCCCAAAATCACTCTCATTTAAAAAGTCAAATGATGACACAGAAAAACCCAGAAAATTCAAATGGAGCAGGCTGGTCATTATTTATACTTTACATTTAACTTAATTTTGTAAGGCCTAACAAGGATTAAATTACATCCGAGTTGTATTTGTGCAAAATGGCAAGCATCAAGAAATTCTGGCAAGTTATTGACATTTTTCTATTTAGCATTGCAGGTGTTGTTCTCTTATAAATGTAAATAGAAAGCGAAATGCTCAGAAATAGGAAAGTTTTAAAATATTTATTCTATTATAATATGAGCCACCCCAACCAATTGAAGAAATTGTTAGCTCACAGTTGATCCAGAAAGGTCTTTCCCATGGGCCTCTTTTCAGTACTGCTCTTATTTAATGCAACCACTACAAGTAAAAATATCTCAGAAACTCAGAGTTGCAGGAAACTTTTGGAATAATTATTTTTCCAAGTGTTTTCCAGTGTAGCCTTATATAATCTATACCACACTATAATGGTTTTGGTTTTGCTAATTTGAGATTTTTTATAATTTTGAGATTTATTTTAAAAATGAGATTATTGAGATGATTATTGAGATGATTATTGAGATGATTATTGAGATTACTGAGATGAGATTATTGAGATTACTGAGATGTTTTTGAGATTAGTGACTGTAATTGTCAGCTACACAGAAGTTCACTTTTGTAGATACCTCCCATACAAAACCACCAACTCACACACAAAAAAAAAAAAAAAAAAAAGTGAAAAGCAATTATGTTAAAATCAGTTTTCAATTGTGGAAATAAAGTGTTTATCTCATGCTGTACTCAACCAAACTCTTTGAAATGCTGGCTGGATTGTGGTGTTCCCTCAGCAGTAGCTGTGGTTTGCATTCCAGTCCTAGGGGAGAATTGGAGTAGAAGCTGTAGAAAACAAAAAAAACTTGTGCCATTATTTTTCATCCCTTCCCAAATACTCTTTTTCTCCTAGGATAACTCAGGCAAATGTCATAAATTATTTCCAAAACTTGCAGTTGTTTTCTTCCATCCTCAAATGAAAAGCCTCACTTGTTCTGGAGGGAAAATGTAGCAGCAAAGTTACTCTTTCTATTTATTTAGTGTAGAATGATTGCATGGCTGCTCAGCTTCTACCTTCAACTACATTCAGATTCTAATTATAAAAGAAGAGAGAAATGACCCAACCTTTATGTGTGGAAGTGCCTTTTGGCTTTTCATCCCTAATGGAACTGACAGATTATTGAAAGACAAAACACTGTTATGAATATTGGCCATTTTGCAGGCTCAGGGCTGAAGTCTTATCTTGAGACTTGAAGTCTCATCTGGTTCTAAAATCACTATTGGAGAAAAAGCTCCTCAAGTGGTGCCTGACATGCCATGAGCCCAGCATTTACTGGCATGCAGATTACACAGCTCTTCCTCAGTTTTCCTCGCTTCCCCAAAGCTGGCAGTCACCTCAGATTTACGTGGAGATTTCCTGGAAACTTTTTATTTCTTAGCAGTGGCACCTGTGCTGATGCCTGGAAGCTTGATTGGAATCAATAAATGTAATGACTAGCAAGATTAATTCTCCCAGCACTCCAAAATCTTTTGGCAGTTGCATTAAACTTTCAAACCCTGTATAAATTTCTTCAAGCAAATTTATTTAGTGAGCTCCAGTTATGGCTGTCTTGGACAATACATGGATGTAATAAAAGTGTGGTTCAGGAAGGGGAAGGGGTGGGGAGTGCCCAAAGTCAGGGGAGCAGCAGAGTGATGGCATTAATTTATATTAGTATTTATATAAATTACTAATAGTTATTTATTAGTATATATTTATATATACTAATATTATTATATATAATATATAATACATAATACATAATACATAATACATAATACATAATATATAATACATAATATATAATATAAAATATATATACTATTATATAAATATATTAGTATATATTTATATTATATATATTTATATAAATATATACTATATATAGCATATATATTCTATGCTATATATATTATAAATATATACTTGTATTATATAAATATATACTAATTTTTATGTATTTTTTAATAGTAAGCTGATGATGATCTTATTCTGTTTATGCTAAATAATAAGTTTACACCTTTAAAACTTATTCCAAAAAGTAAAAAAAATCCGACACAGTTTATTTGCAAACACTACACTCACTCCTCCACATTCCTCCTACTAAACTATATTATCTACAAATAAACAACAAAACAAAACACTACTTTTAGTTAGTTTTCACTAACTAAAACAAAAAAATTCCCTATATTTTTTTTCCCATTTCTTTAAAGCTGTTTAAACTTACTCTAAACTAAACACCCAAAATCCAAAACAATTCACACCTATAACCCCCCCAAAATGGGTCTGGGCTGCAGCATTTTCAACACAAAGAAAACCTAATAAAAAACTAAATAAGCCAAATTACAACCAGAAAAAAAAAACTTTTCTAAATTTGTCATCACTTTTAAAACAACAAAAAATTTTATAGTTTTATATTGTTTAAGTTTTAATATTTTATCGTTTAATAAACAATTTTTTCCCACTTTTCTCTAAAAAAAATATTTTCTCCCAGACCAATTAAAAACCAAACAACAATCAAATCTGTTTTTCTAAAAAAAAAATCCCCTTTAAAAATTCTCTCCCAAATTTGCCCTAAACCAAAACAAATACCTAGGAGAGTTTCAATTGGAAGGGACCTTAAACATAATGTAGTCCCAGCCCCTAAATATAAAAGTATATATAAATATAAATATATATATATGCTTTATATATATTAATATATACCATTATAAATTTATATATATAAAAATATATACCATTATAAATACAATATACCATTATAAATTATATATATTTTTATATATAAAAATATATACCATTATAAAAATATACCAATATAATGGTATATATATATAAATATATACCATTATATATAAAATATATAAATATATAAAATATATACATTCTTAAATACTTAAAATTCATGTATTTAATTTTCAAAAGAAGACAGGGCTTTATTTGTGTACCTCAGCCCTCTCTTGATGTATCAGATGGTTTAAATTCCAGCTTAAAGGAAGTCCCTCAAGTAAAAAGATTTTTTTTTTTATTTCAATGCAAGCAGAATGTGAACAGAAAAAATAGCTTCTCTCACTTTGTGCAATAATGGTGTCAATCCTGTGTGTCCTTGGGGCTCTCTTGGCATCTTGCTGAGAAGAGAGGAGATGTTTCCTACAGGAGGAGACTTTATCGAGGTGCATGAAATGCTTCACATGTGCATCAATTAAAGGCTCTGAGTTTTCAGGTCAGCCAGAGTGGGGATGGAATAAGAAAAATGAGCTTTTACTGAGACGTTGTACTGGCAGACATCGTCTTACTGCTTTCCAGATGACAATTATCCATGAAAGTAAATTCTGAATGAGAACACCCGTGTCCAGGGTTCTGTGTCAGTGCAGCAATAATCCCTTGGAAGTGGCTGTTGGCTTGAAAAGCCTTTAAGGCTTTTCCAAGAGGCTGTGTGTGACTGGATGAGGATTGAACATCTAATGGCTCTTCATTTATCTGTGCATGGTTTGTGTTCCCAGATCTCAGACAAACCCCTGGCTTTGACAGCATCATCCTGGATCTATTTGGTATTTCAGTTTGCGGAGAAAAGAAAGGGCAAAAGGACAGAGTGAGCATCACCTGGGCTTTGTTTGCTGCTGAGCTGATCCCAGGCTCTGTGCCAGCCTCTTTGCCACCACCCCACCCCAAACCCTGCTCAGGGGGCACCTCCAATGCTGCAGCCGCTCACACCTCGGGAATCTTGAGTGATTTCTGGGGTTCTTTGAGTTCTGCCTGGAATTTCCTGTGGCTCAGAATCATTGAGGTTACAAAAGACCTCCAATGTCATAGAGTCAAACCTTGGAGCCAACACCACCTTACTTGTAAAGATTTAGGGCTTCACCAGGCCAAGAGCACAGAGGCCAGAGTTCCTGATGGGATGAGAAATGTGCTGGATTTCCTGCAGGGTTTGAGGCAACTCTGGCCTTCCTGAGGGCATTGAAGATGGGAGCAGTCTGGGAGTCACAGAAATGTGCCTGCCCCTAGGATGGGATCTGGAATCCCAGAATCCCAGGATGGTTTGGGTGGGAAGGGACCTTAAATCCCATCCAGTGCCACCCCTGCCATGGCAGGGACACCTCCCACTGTCCCAGGCTGCTCCAAGCCCCAAAGTCCAGCCTGGCCTTGGGCACCTCAAGGGATCCAGGGGCAACCACAGCTGCTCTGGGCACCCTGTGCCAGGGCCTGCCCACCTTGCCAGGGAACAATTGCTCCCTAATACCCAATCTAAACCTCCTCTCTTTGGGTTTGAAGCCATTCCCTCCCATCCTGTCTGTCACTACAGAAAGCAGGCAGAAAAGCCTGTGTGTTTTAAGCACCCAAAGCTGAAAGGATTGACTGCTTTCCTGCAATGTTATGTCCATTGGCGTCCCTGGATAACTTCTTCCCCAGTGCTGGAGACAAGTCAGATGAGGGTGTGGAAGTCTGACAAGTGGGCCTGAATTATCAACTCAACTTCTCAGCAGATGGACACAAATATTCTTAAATCATATAAATTATGTGGTGATAATTAGAGCTGAAGTTTTGATGTTGCAATTTCTCAGTCCATGTTTCCTAGCATGTCCTAGAAATAAGATCAGACAAAATCCACTGGGTCCCCTGCCCAACCATAGATTTAACTGCCAAAGTTCTGTTTTTCCAGGGAATACTGTATTTGTAGCCTTCAAATCCTTGGCTGTTTTAGTGTCTTGCCTGTAGGTTTTGGGTGGGTTTTGTTTGCTTTCTTTGTTCCTATTATTTACTATTATTATTTACTATTATTATTTACTAATATTATTACCTAATTGGTTTCTTTAGAAAGTTTCAAAGCAAAAGCAAACAAAGCATTTTTTCCCTTTCCATTTAGTAAATGTTGCCTGCAAGGTTGCAATGCTCTCCTGTCTGAGAATAGCCCAAGTGTTCAAATTTGAAATTTATATCCAAGCATTTCTGAGGAGGGATGCCTGGGTATATGTGCTTAGATAATTATTTTACAGAAACAGGTAAAGCAGCTTTTCTGAGCTGTTTTGGGGATTGCTGCTGCAGTGTTTACTCTGGAATTGTTGCATTGCTGTGATATCTGTGTAAGGTTTAAATTGTAAAGCCAGGAAAATTTAGGCTAAGAAGGCACTTTCCTATGCAATATTTGCATTATAGCTGAGAGCTCAAAGAGATTTTGTAGAAATTTGCTGCCTCTCTTTTCCTGTTTTTCCTTCTATCTGGAACCCGTGGCCAAGGAGAGGTACAGGGGCTGTCCCAAATACAAAAAGCTTTGGGGACAGAGCTCCTGCCATGGGAATCTCCAGTGCTTTGCTCTCCCAGGCTCTGCTCCATGAGCAGACAGGCCCAGAGTTTGCATTTTGCTGAAATAAGTGACCTTTTCTGTCTACAATCAATTCATCTTACACCCAGGAACTTGAAGGGTTACATTGATTTTTACAGGAAGGTGTTGCAGTAAGAATAGGGAAAATAGGGGCAGGGAAAAAATATTGTAAAAATGCCACTTATTTTTGCTGTGGAGACAGATCAGTCACTGCTGTGGATCCTGCATTTAATGTGCTTTGTGTTTTTAGAGGCAGAAATTTTGGATTTTCATTTTTACGTGGCGACAGGAATCAAACTAAGATAGTGTTCCCTGGAAAAGAACCGAACCAATATAGTTTTCCATGGAAAAGAAGCAAACCAAGATAGTTTTCCATGGAAAAGGAACAACAGCCTGGGTCAGAAAGGAGAGGAAGGTGTGCCCTGTGGCACTGGGGCTTTGCAGCAGTCCTGGAACACCCTGAACAACCTCCCAAAGGAAATGTGTCACCAGCAGAACCCCAAATGTGAGCTGGGCTCTGAAAATCTCATTTAAATCTCATTCTTAGCAAGGCCAGGCCAAGGCATGTTACTGCCATGGGGTTAATATGAGTGAAATCCAATTTTCTTGATGGATTCTTGTTGACTTCATGATTTCTTGTTGACTTTAGAGTTTATTTCCTTTTGCCAGTGGCCCTGCTAATCCTCCCCTTAAAGTGCTGATTGCCAGGGTCGTGATTTTTATCAGGAGTCCAGCAGTAATGGGAATTTCATAGCAATTTTAATCACTGGTTTTTTTTTTGCCATGGAATGATTTTTTTCCCTTTGATTTCTTTATTGCTGTCATCAAGACAGGGTATATTCTGACATCCACTTCAGACCAAGTAAATGCCAGCATTATAATCATCAAAGGGAGTAATGGGCACATAAATTTTTCAGTGAGCAGGCAGTGGAGATGAAATGACATCCTGCAAGTGTGCCAGATTTCTCCTGGTACCCAAGGGTTTGGAATGGTATTCACAATCCAAACTTGGGATAAGTGGCATTCCCAAACATTCCTAAATAATGGAAATTATTGTGTTGCACTGAGAATTGGGTTTGCCCTTTCTCCTAGGAGAAACTCCCTGCCAAAATTCAACTTTTCTAGGGAATGCTGTATTTGTAGCCTTCAAATCCTTGGTTGTTTTCATGTCTTGCCTTTAGATTTTGGGAGGAGAATTTTGTTTTCTCTAATCTATATTTATATACCTGATTGATTTCTTTAGAAAGTCTCAATGCAAAAGCAAACAAGGCAATTTTTTCTTTCCATCTAATCAATATGACCTGCAGGAGCAAGGTTGGGATAGCCTAAATTTTCGAATATGAAGTTTATTTCCAAGCATTCCTGAGGATGGATGTGCTTAGATAATTAGTTGGGTTGAGCTAAATTTTAATTAATGTAAACAAAACCACAAACTTCACAGTCCAGCAAAAACATCACTTTTTTAAAACAAAAAAAAGGGAAAGCATTTTGTATTGGAAGTCCTTTAGTTGGGAGTGTTGTTCTGGGGAGTAAACTGGTATGGCTAAGGAAAAATAAGGAGCAGACTGGGATTTCCAAAGGGGGAAAAAAACCATGGATTCTTTAAACAACAGATGTAGGAGCACCAGGGCATTATAAGATACTGTAAATCTGTTATTGTACTTAAGGGCTGTATTGCCTTGTAATGTGCATGGTTAACATCATACACGTGCTTTTTTACAAAAAAACCTATTCAAAATATTCAGTTTACTTCTTGAGAAGCCATTTTTCAAGAGATATGTCAGTTATTGTTTACTCCTAGCAGCTTGTCCACTGTGACATAATTATTATTTTAATGACAAGGCATTAATTAAGCAGCTCTCTAATAGCTCTACCTGGCTGGGTTTTGGTTTTCTCCAAACTATGAGTTCCCCCAGAGCAGATGGACCTGCGTACCTGAGCTGTGTCCTTGGTGACTCTGCTGGGAGTCACTCCCAGTTTTCCTGCTGAGATTCCTGGAATCAAAATATCCCAAGTTGAATGGGAATCATCAGGTTCAGTTCCTTTCTCCTCACAGGATGACCTAAACTTTAGTATTCTGTCTGAGAGTGTCATCCTGGAGCCCTTAGGGCTGTCCCCATTCCCTGAGGACATTCCATGGGGTTCAGTGCCCCATGACCTATGGGGGAAGAGCCTTTCCCTAAAATCCAGCCTAAAAATCCTCCAAGGAAGGGAAGGGAGCTGCTGTTCCATAAATTCCTCAGCAGAACAGAGTGGGAGAAACCTTCTCTTTTATGTAGTCCTTCAGTGACTCTGAAAAATACATTAAAATATTTTGGGGTACAGTGTAGGATTCTGTTAGAGTTCTGGTCACTGAGAATTTTAGACTTTTTGTGCTGGTAGGTACTGACTCCTAAGAGAATACTCTATTTGACCTGGGGTCATGGAAAAGGTTTCTAAAATTGAATTATAGAACTAGATTTATCGGTGTGTGGTTTGAATAGAAATAATATCACATGGTGGAAAACTTGGAGTTTAAAGTTTTAGAATATAGAAATATATATAAAGCACAATGGAGGGTTTAGGGTGGAGACTGGTCTTTCTTCACCATCTTCTCCATGGGTTTGGGTGGTTTTGTGTAATTGGATTAAAAAATCCCCATTGAGGGCCATGGGTGGTTGGTTATTGGATTAAAATTAAAAATAATTCTGGTGTCATTTCTTAATTAGACAGTTTATCCTTAAAAGGCCTTGTAGAGAGAAAGATGGGGCTCCATTTTTAGTTTGGTCGAATAAAGTGCTGTAGAACTCGGGGTTTGTGAGACTGTAATATAGATAACAAATAATTAATATCTGAGTCCCAACAAGAAATACCAACTCACACATTTAATCCCAACCCTGACAAAAAAAAAGTTAAGGCTCTGCAGGATTCACATTGGCATTCCCAAGTTGTCCTTTGGGGTGAAAGCTGCAGCTCCACACCTCAGAACACAGAGTTCCTGCTCATCCCATCCCATATTCCATGGCATCCAGATGTGTTCAATGCTGCCTGCTGCCAGGGTGGCTTCAGAGCAAAACTGCAGCTGGAAGCTGTTTTGGATATTTCTGCCCGTTTTACATGAGGCATTCCAATAATAAACACCCCCATGAGCAACAGTTCTGGGATTCTTTTGGGCAGAAGGTAAAGGGAGCAGATTTCCATCCCATTGAAAATCGGGTTGATAGTGCAAATGGGATAAAATAATATTGCAAAGATGTACTGGACAGGATAAAAATGTATGTTGATAATCAGGTTTATCTTTCAGTTATGAAGAACTAAATATAATAGAATTATAATTTGGGGGAAATAATAGAAGGAGTGTGTTCCCAGAAAGAGTTCTTTGGTAACCAGAGAAGCTGGAAGTCTCCTTGTCTTCCATGAGTAATGACCTGGAATGGATAGCTCTAATTCCCTCTTTAAAAAATGCATTGGGAACTTCACCAGTCCTCCTTGTGTGCCTGGTGGAGCATCTGCAATTCCATTAAATGCCTGTCAAAAGCTCTGCTCTGTAATCCTGCCAGTTGCTGTTGCTGATGCAGCTTCAATTATTGAATGCCCAAAGTTTTTGTCCTTCCCTCAAGACCTGAGCTGCAAAATTGCTTTTACAGGGTTTAAATTTTGATTTATTTTATTTTTTTTCTTCAGTTTTGCAGAGCTTTTAGTGCTTCAATCAAAACAGCCATGAAATAAGTGGGGTAATGTGTCAGGGAGGATTCTTGTTAGCCAATGGAACATTAGCAGCACACATTTTTTTTTTGTCTGAGTACCTTCCAGAGGACTCAAAACCATTCCATTTCCCCTCCTTTCCAAGCATGAATCCTTTGTGAAGCACTGAAGAAGTGGCAAACATCAGGGTTGGATGTGGAAGCATGTCTGGGAAGAAGCCAGGATCATTTTTCCTCTCAAATTCCCATTTCTGGTCCCCTGTTCTGTAACCTGCTGTTCAATCCCCTCCTTCCCACAGAAAGGAATTCCCAAATCCCAAAGCCAGTGACCCTGGGGCCATGGAGATGCCACTGTGTGTCCCCAAGGCCACAATCAGGATGGGTGAACCAATTATGTGATAATTAAAAATCCAGTAGGACTTTGCTGCCTTTCCCCTAAATAGGACAGGTTGTACACCTCAGGGATTGTTTTAATTAATATTAATTGGTGGTTCTAATTTAACATTCAGACTGAGCACTTCTGACCAGGTAACTGCTGAGTGCTGCAAATTTGAGCCTCCCCAGTGCCATTTTTTATTACTAAGTTTTAAATAAATAAGTGGAGTATAGAAAGCAAATTGGACACAAACTACTGTTGGAAGCAGATGCATTTCAGAACCTTTTCCAGCTTTCCCAGAGATCTTTGTGCTAAACATAGTGGGGAAAGAATTCTTTTGTTTCCCATAGCATTAAAAAATTTCTGTGGCATTTTAAATTTTTATTTTAAATCCTTTAATTTGGTTTTATTTTAAAATATCTGTCAGGTTTTCAAAGAATCCCAGAATGGTTTGGATTGGAAGGACTTTAAAGATCATCCAACCCAATCCCTGCCATGGGCAGGGACACCTTCAACTGTCCCAGGCTGCTCCAAGCCTAAGGTTAAATTCATTACTTACAGGATTTTCCTTATTGATTATCTCTGTATTAGTTTATTTTTCTGAGAGACTGGCAGGTTTTGAGGTTTTTTTGTTTGTTATTATCCTTATAAATACACATTCTCACTTTACAGCTATATCTGAGCCTCTCAGGCATTGATAATTGTGAGCAATTTGTGCCCTCTCCCTTCTCAGGCGCTTTGCCCCCTCCTTCTGTCACCCTGGCCCTCTCCTGCCACCTGCATCATCATTCCATCATTCCAGAAAGGTCCTAATATCTGGAGATTTCAGCTGAGCTTTGTGATGACTTTCCTGAGAACTTCTGGGATGCTGGGTTGGTGTTTTGGGTTTGGGGCTTTTTTAGATGTGAGGCATGTCAGATTTTTATGATTTTGGGAAACTTATCTCCCAGATTTCCATTTTTCTTCAAGGTCTGTGCTTTGAGAGTGGGGGTAGAAAAACCTCTCAATGAAGCAATGTATCTTGCAATTCTGATTGTAAAAATACGGGCCCTCACAACTGCTGGGCAGTTGAAACAACACCAGGCAAGGAATTTGCTCTGTTTGAAATTTTATTAACTTATTTTTAGTGCCCAGGAACCATGAATGCACATGTATCATCATTCCAGAATTGTCCTAATATTTGGAGATTTCAGTTGAGCTTTGTGCTGACTTTCCTGAGCACTTCTGGGGTGCTGAGTTGGTGCTTTGGGTTTGGGGCTTTTTCAGATCTGACAGCTTGCCACAGTCAGATTTTCGTGAGATTGGGAAACTTACCTCCCAAATTTCCATTTTTCTTCAAGGTCTTTGAACAGTGGGGGTTGAAGAACCTCTCAATCAAACAATGTCTTGCAATTCTGATTGTAAAATATGGACCCTCACATCTGCTGGGCATTTGGAACAACACCAGGCAAGGAATTTGATCTGTTTGAAGTTTTATTAACCTATTTTCAGTGCCCAGGAACCCATGAATGCTACTTCTTCTGAGTACAATGGCAGGGGGAGAACAAAAATTATGCTTATACAAATCATTTTGCCTTTTGTCTGCAAAAGGGGTCAACTTCCATTCCCAGAATTGTTCCAGCTGCTTGAACCTCTGCTGAAGTGGACGTTCAGGCCGTGGTGAGAGCTGCTGGGCGCTGCCTGGTTTTGAAGGTTTGATCCCCAGCTGCCTATTGATTAAATTCTAATAAATTCTCTTTGGGAAAAGAGCCATTTCAGCTTAAATGCCCAGTGCCCAGCAGGAGCCTGGAGGTGATGGCAGGAGCTTTCCTCTTCCTGCCTGTGGCGTTCTGTTGTCCCCTGTGTTTCACGGCAGCAAAGACACATTGTTCTACAGAAAACATAAAAATCAGCTTTGCAAATTGCTGAAAGCTTTTCATTTAAACAATTAAGGCACGCAGAGCATTCTCTCCAATGCCTCTCTGAATAGTGATGACCCCCATTAAAATGGTTATGGAGTTCTTCTGAGTTGCATAACCTACATATCCGTGGTGAAACGCTATAATTAACTCTATTTTTATTGGCTTTAGAGGGGTTTGTGCTGAATGTGGGGACACACAGCTCCAGGTTGGTGGTGCCTTCCATTCAACTCCTGCAAATCTCAGCGTGGCTCAGAATTTGCCTCTCAGAGCCAAACTTTAAAGGCCATTGTGGAGCTGGGCTGAGAGATTAAATAAAGAGCAGCACAGAGCAGCACTGCCTTGGGTTTGGATTGGGTTTTACAAAGCAACAGGAGATTTAGGGGCTGGCAGAAATATGGAGTTTTGCTGATTTGCATTTCTCTTCAGATCAGGAGGATTTCCATAATTTGCTCAGGAAAATATCTTTCAAAGTCATCCTTAGGGCTTTTTTATCACCATTTTACCTCCTAACCCAACAGATGTTTTCTAGCAGTTAACTTATGATGAGCATATGACAAGCTTTGTTAAGGTCTAGAGGGGAAAAAAAAATAATCCGTGCCTCAGTCTTGTGGTAAAATTTTTATGGTAATTGGGTGAGAAGAGAGGAAACCTTTCTGAAATATGGAGAGTGTTTCCCTGATGGACATTGCACAAAGGGGCTGTCTCAGTGAGCTGTGGAAGGAACTGGATTTCACAGTGGCCATCCCTCCACAATATTTTCCAAAATCTCCCAAAAGAGAGAGATGGTCACCAAAAGCAGCTGTAGTTTGGCCATTTCTGTTGTTATTTTTGATGGTGAGATATAAAGTTCTGAGTAACCAGAGCTCTTTATGCACTGTCAGCTCTGAAATTGTCCTCCTCAGGTCAGGCCATTTTTAAGGTGCTGTTCAATGTAGAAATTGAAACAAACTCTACAAAACAAAACGCTGACCTGAGACCACAAAAAGTGTTTTTCATTCCTCTCAGTACAAGACTAGATTGAAAAGAAAACACCCTTATCTTTATTTTCATTGTCATCATGAAGCTGTAATTTCCATTTTCATCAAAGAGGCTCATTTCTATTACAATGAAGCTGTCATTAAGTAGGAGCTGCTCTCCTGAGAGCTTTTCCTGTTGGCGTGGGCAAATTCTAATCCCAGAGGACATTCCTGGGAGTGATTTTTGATTGCACAGATTTCTCCATGGAAGGGAATTGTGCACATGAAAGAAGCAGGAGACTGCAGGAATCCTTCAGACATTCCTGAATGTTCTCTGCATGAACAGGACAAGACTGGTTTAAAGAAGGCAGCTCTGGAAATGTGGGCTCAGCTCGAAAAGAGTTTGTTCATCCTCTATCCAAAACATGCTCACATAGTAGGAGTAAAAGGAGAGGCTGGGAGGTATTCAAGGCAAATGAAAAAAAAAATGTAAAAAAGGAGAAAACAATGTTTCTAAATGTCTCCCACCCCCTCATTGGGAGTAGTCCCACCTACTGAAGTCAGATACGAAAATTATGGGGGTTTTTGGTTTGAATTTCTTCTGTTCTGAGTCAGTAATAGGTTGGTGTAAAGTAAAAATGTCTGTCAGCTTTTCTCTGGGTCACTAAAATGCATAATTCTGTAATTTTCCATGCAGTCCAACAGAAATGGGGCTGGAGGAAGTTCTGATCTCCTGTTTCCCCTCTTGAGGTGAGGAAGGTGCACAGAGATGTGCATTTGCTTTTCAATTCAGCATAACCACAGCTCTTTTTATCTGCATTCCTGACTTGCTTGCATACCTGGTGAAGCATATTCTCAGATGCCATCATTTTTTGGATGAAAAGGTCAGCTGTAAGATGTTGGCAAGCTTGGTATTACCAAAACTGGGGCTTGGCAGAACAGCTGGGGGACATTTGCAGATGACCATGGGCATTGATCCTCTAGCCAGTGCCAGGGGTAATTCCTATGGGTAATTCTGGATTTCTCCACTTGTGGAAAATTTCTTCACTTGTTCCTGCCTGTTGGCATTTCAAGGTGAAGCTGCTAGAGCAGCAGCTGCTTGTGCTGCTCTCCTCTTGGGGAGCACCCTTTTCTGACCCCGAGATGGGCCTACTGAGAGGTGTTTTAAAAGCTTTTATTCCATGTTCAGTCTCATGAGAAGAATGAGACAATACAGATGTTATAATTCACACCATCACAATCAGAGGCCAATTATTTCTTAATTACAATACATTACAAGTGTTTCTTAGCCTATCAGCTTTCTGCCTCACCATTCTGTAGATGCCTTGAAGCCAATCATCTAAAACTACCCGTCATGCATCTTTCATAGTTCTATTTCTCCAAAGTATCTAGTCTTATTTGCAAGGCCATCTTTCGAAGCTTTTTTCTAGCTCCATTTCTCTCTCAATGGCATTTCTAAGTCAGCATTTCTTATCTCAAAGCTTGCATACAGATGCACACTGTGTGGGCTTTCTGTCAGGCTCTGAGAACTCTCTACAAATCCATTTCCCACATTTCCCCCTCTCTCTTGAACTCAAAAAAACCCTCTGAGACTCTCTTGAACTCCCACACACTCTGACACTGCTGTCCTGTCTAATGGAGTCTGAGTCCTCAGCCACCTGGGGACAGTGCCACAGGTGACATCTCTCAGACACTCCTGTACCCATGGAGGAAACAGCAGATAATAATCAATTTCTTGGTTGATTCTGTGAAACTTTCCATAAGAGGACTTTCAAGGCATTGACCTTCAGTTTTGTTTTTCTGCGAAGCACCTTTATCCTCCCACATCATTCACACAGAACTATTAAGAAGTGCTTTCAATATCACAAAGTGCCCAGAGCAGCTGTGGCTGCCCCTGGATCCCTGGAAGTGTCCAAATCCAGGCTGGATGGGATTTGGAGCAACTTGGGGTAGTAGGAGGTGTCCCTGCCCATGGAACTGAATGGATCTTAAGGTCCCTTCCCACCCAGACCATTCTGGAATCCTGGAATTCCTAATGAGATGGGACTTCTTGAACCAGTAGAACTAAGAAGGGGGGGAGGAGAAAAAAAATCCAAGAGGTTTCAGAGAATTTTGGATCTCTAGAGTAAGGTTTGGTTAATGAACAACAAGCAAAGCTGTTCTGATTATATCGTGTGTATCAACATCCTCTCCTCAGACCCTCCCCAAATCCCACCTTGTTCAGGTGATTCTATGAAATATTGAAGCCTAAAGGAAGTTTTACCCTTTTTTTTTTTTTTTTTTTTTTTTTTTATGGTAGAGATCAGAACCAGGGTAAAAACCTGCCAGGATAAACAACACAAGTATTGTTCTATTGATTGTGAGTGCCTTTGCTACAGCCTGCTTTCCACTGTCCTTTAGCAATTTTCCAGGGCAGAGAACTAATTCTGCTGAGATTCCCTCACTGAAATGACAATTCCACAACTTCCTCTGGGGACAGCCAGGAGTGTGATCAGATTTGCAATCTGTAAACTCCTATTGATTTGCTTTCTAAAAACTTCCTAAGAAATCCCACCTGGGTGTAGAATTCCTCTGAACTCCATCAGCCTCTCTAACAAGTTCTTCAAAAGAATTATTATCTTTTAAATAGGACTGCAGTAGTGTGTTCTTGAAAGAATATGAAATTAAATTACCTGAGCTGGAATGCAGTTATTAGAGGAGGTTTAGGATGAGGCATAAAAATAGATTATCTGTCTATATTTAGAATATATACGTGCATTAGATAATTAAAAATCATGTACATCTTCCTGGGTTATTTGGGGGGCTTTGTTTAATGATTGCAAAGTCAATGGGATTTTTAGGGCTTTTATTCCCATATCAGTTCATACAGATACAGGTTGTATTGGAAAGCCATTTAACAACAAAGAAATGGGTATTGCTCCAAAAGTGCCATCATTTTTTTAGGTATTGAGTTCATATATACAAAATTTTATCTACTCCTCTGCCTTAATTCTGGCTGCAAGAGTTGGATGTTGTACTCCACAAGCCAAGAGGGGACTGGCTTTTCTGCAGAGCACAGGAAAGTTGTTTTTTGTTTTTACTCAGTCTCTCTTGTTCTTTTTGTACACCAGAACAGCTCACCATTAAACCCTGCATACGTGATTACATTATTGCTGATTCCATTCAGTAGGGATAGGGGTGAAAATGGGATTTAGGGTTAGAATTGGGCTTTGCTCCTTCTCATTGAGTGCGTGAAATACACATTTTGTAAGCCATGAGCACCATCTTTTCCAACCCAGAGCATTAGCCCCTGGCTCAAAGGTTGCACTGGATCATCTTGGAGGTCTTTCCAACCTTATTGATTCTGGGGAGTGAAACAACAGGGAGGTTTGGGTCTGTGGAGGTGGATTTAGTATTTTGATGTCAGAATTCAAGGGGAGTGCAGTCCTGGAGCTGTGTCCTTGTGCAGGGATTGCCTGCAGTGCCCAGGGGACAAACCCAGCCCCAAAAGTGCCCTGGGGTTCCCAAAAGTGCACTGGGGTTTCACTAAAACCCTGCAAGAAGGCTTTGGGAGTTGGAAGAGAGAGTGAAGATGAGCCAGGCTTGGAATATTTTGCCCTGACTTTTTTTTGTTTAACTTAGAGGAAGAAGGCAAAATTTGTATGCAAGCCTAAGTGGGAGGGACCTGGCAGCAAAGCTGAGCACATCAAATGTAGAATTCTCAGCTCACTGAGAGATGAGGCTGAAGAACTTTGATCAGGATGTGTCAGTGGGGGCAATTTGTGACTGTGGGAGGGTGGTGGAGTCACAGGTTTGTTTCAGTGTCAGCCCTGTCTGCCAGCATATGTCAAATAAGTCTGGTTTGAAACAGAGAGGGGAAGCAAAATGCTCTCATAATTCAAGTTTCCATCAGTTATCTTCACTGGCTGATTCCATGGAAATCCCCTGTGTCCTGGGGGATACCAAAAGGTGAGGGAGAAGAGCTCTAAAAACTGAGGGGAAACAAATGTAGAGTTTGAAAAACTCTCAGCTTTGAGTGCTGTAGGGCGTGAAGTTTTGTAGGACTCTTTCCAGCATTAAAGAACTTGGTAATTAAAGAAAAATGCCTTTGTGTCAGAAAAACCCTTTTGTGCTTTTGAAGTGATGGGAAGATGCAATTCCAGAAATGCTGTGAGGAAGGTACATTTTCCTGCTTTGCTGAGATCTAGCCTAGAAGGCCACAGGTGACTGAAATAAATGTTGTGTTTCAGAGTAGAGGAGTCCTTTGCAGGAGAAATGAGTATCAGGCAGAGGGCAGAGAGCAGGGGTTATTTATTCTGCACTGAAGAGTGTGTGACACTCAGAAATGGAACAAACTCTGAACTGATGTGAGGAAGAAGCTCACAGGTGGAAATGATACAAATGGAAGAGTTTTTCATCATTGCAATGCAGGGTTTGAGTGTTAGACAATACCATTGCTGGAGTTAAAAGCTGAAATTCCTGCCTGGTTACCAGCACAAGGGTAGGGAGTGTGGGAAAGCAGCAGATCCCCAAAACCAGCAGAAATGGGAAAATTGGAGATCTGTCAGAAATGTGCTTTATTCTGATGTCAAGCAGCAGTCACAGGTGGTGCCTTGTCACCATCATATTTGCTGAAAAATCCCTTTGCCAGGATTTCTTCTCTAGGAAGCTGAGAAGCCTCAGAGAAAAATGAAAACAATAATTATCTGATTGCTTCTCCTGTGTTTTGCTGCTTTGGAATGTGGTTTGAACATTGTTTACCAACTGGCCATTGTTTGATTGGTTTCATGTGAATTGTTTTGATTTAATGACCAATCACAGTCAGGCTGTGTCAGGACTCTGGAAGGAGCAATGAGTTTTTCATTATTATCTTTTAGCCTTTTGTAAGCATCCTTTCTGTATTCTTTAGTATAGTTAGTATAGCATTCTTTAACATAATATAATACAATAAAATAATAAATGAGCCTTCTAAGAACATGGAAGCAGATTCATAATTTCCTCCCCACAACAGGGGACCCCAAAAATACCAGAGAGCCTCTCATGGAAATGTGTGTGACACTTGTGGTTTCTTACATGAGAAGAGCCCATAAATCCTCTCACTGTCCCTCAGAAGTTATTAATTGTTGTGGCAAGTGTAATTATCACAGGATCTTTGTCCTTTCTAACTTGGAGAGCTGTGGCACAATGGACCTTTTTAGGATCTGTTCACATTGATTATCTGGGACAAGTTATTTTTCTTTGTCCTTTTTTGTTCGGGTTTAGATGTTTATTAGTTTTTATTTATATTACAATTTCAAAAACTGTGAGCTTTATGTTACGTTTTTTAAATGACTTAAAACTGGAGTTTTCTCTTTTTCTATATAAGGTTTTTTAAGGATAAACTGACTAATTAAGAAATGACACACTAACTATTTTTATTTTTAACTTAATAACTACTTGTGTTTTGTAATGTGGACTTTTTTATTGAATTACATAATATTACTTAAAAATATGAAGAAGAATCTGAAGAAGGATTAGTTTCTATTTTAAAACTTTTGTTATATATATTATTATCTTTTAAAACTTAAAAGTAGGTAGTATAGCATAGTAAAAAACTTAATTTAAACTACATACTTATAATTTTAGTTGTATTATTTAATTACCTAATATTACTTGAGGTTATGAAGAAGATGAAGAAAAACGATTAGTTTCTGTTTTAAAACTTTAATTTTTTCATATATATTATTCTATTTTAAAACTTTGTTTTTTACTGTGATATTATATATTTTTATTTAAACGACATAGTTATTTTTTAAATTCTATTATTTAATTACATAATATTACTTAAATTTATGAAGAAGGTTAAGAAGAAGGATTAGTTTCTATTCTAAAACTTTTGTTATATATGTTATTATATTTTAAAACCTTAAAGTTTAAGTTTTTTACTATGTGATATATATTTTTATTTAAACAACATACTTATAATTTTAGTGCTATTATTTATTTACATAGTATTACTTAAGCAAATGAAGGTGAAGAAAAAGGATTAGTTTCTATTTTATAACTTTTGTTATCTATGTTATTATATTTTAGAACTTTAAACTTTGAGTTTACTATGTCATACTACATAGTTTTGTTTAAACTACATGTTTATTATTTTAGTTCTATTTTTAATTACATAATATTACTTAAACTTGTGAAGAAGGTGAAGAAGAAGGGTTAGTTTGTGTTTTAAAACTTTTATTTTGTTCTATATATATTATTATATTTTAAGACTTTAAGCTTTTTACTATGTGATACTACATACTTTTATTTAAACTACATACTTATTTTAGTTCTATTATTTAATTACGTCATGTTACTTAAGCTTATGAAGAAGAATCAGTTTATGTTTTAAACTTTTATTTTGTTATATATATTATTATATTTTAAAACTAAGCTTTTTACTGTGTGATATACACTTTAATTTAAACCACATAATTATAATTTTAGTTCTATTATTTAATTATATTATATTACTTGAACTTATGAAGAAGGCTAAGAAGAAGGATTAGTTTCTATTTTACAACTTTTGTTATCTAAATTATTATATTTTAAAACTTTAAACTTTGAGTTTATGTGATACTACATACTTTTAAACTACATATTTATTATTTTAGTTCTAATATTTAATTACATAATATTACTTAAACTTATAAAGAAGATTAATAAAAAGGATGAGTTTCTGTTTTAAAATTTTTATTTTGTTTTTTCATTATATTTTAAAACTTTAAATTTTTTACTATGTTATGGATAATATATATTTTTACTTAAACTACCTACTTATAATTTTAGTTCTATTATTTCATTTTGGATATTTTCTCTATGCTCTTAGGTTAAATGTAGTAGTTTTTTGGGGGTTAGTGTCTGATAGTACAGACAGTTTAAAGTTTTCAGTAACTAGGGTTCTTATAGGAAATGTTCTTGAATTCTTGGCTGTGAAGAAAGGGGAAAATCCCCAGATTTGGGGCTTTATGGCTTTCCAGTGACTGCTCTGAGGGATACACTGATGCAATATTCCTTCAGAGGAATAATTCTGTGCTTCCTTTCCCTGGGATGGATCACCCAAATGTATTTCCAACCTTAAGATGGAATTTGAGTGCCAAGGTGAATGTGTTGGTTTAGTAACGAGTACAGAATAGTTGAAAGAGGATGAAAAGGATGAGGTTAAAAGGCACCCCAAAATGAGAGAAATCCTGATATTATCAGTGGCATTGCTCATTATTTGTTTGAGGTAATGTTGCATTTTTCAATGAAAGAACCTTAGAGCTTCTTTCCTTCCAGGGCACTGTGCAGGCGCTGGATGTCCACAATAAAGGAGATTGTGGCTTTCAGTTCTCCCTTTTTCTCTTTTTCTGTTTAAATACTTTTGGGATTTAATCTAAATTTTTATGGGAGCTGTAAACTCAGTGCTGTTTAACAAAGGTTAAATGGATATACCAGAGATTCTGATGGAGCCACTGCTGAAGGAACATTTGAGCAGTTTGAACATTACTTGTACCCACTATTAAATTTAGGACTCTTCAGAACTGAGCAAGGTTTTTTCATTCATCTTGTCCTGTGCTTGAAATCTTGTGCTGAACAGCAGCCCCCAGCTATCTTATTTCATTTAAAGCTGCTCACAAATAGCCAGGTCCTGTTAGACTTTTGTATTTCTTGACTATTGAACAACACCTGGTCCTCTCTGCACGACCAGAATTGAAGCAAACCTGTGTGGAAAGCATTAAAATCCCCTTTTAACACTTTAACAAATTCACTGTTTTTAATCAGTGACTGCATCTTCTCCTGCCTGCCTTCAGCCTTGGACTCTGCTCTGGGTGTTTCACACACTGAAATCCCTGCTCTGTACTCTGTATTCCACCTCTGAATTTCCCCCCTGGCTTTACAGGGATAAGAACAGACTTTATTGATCAGCCCTTGCACTTGAGGAGTTTTATTTAATGTTTTATTTAATTTTTCCTAGCTACACCTGGGGAGACTCAGTGGGTGTGTCTGGGTTTCACCACAGTCAGTCCTGCTTTAAGGATTTGTTTACCAATAAATACATAATTCAGTATTGCTTTAATATTTTATGAAATTAGCTCAGATTCAAATGAAAAGGAACACGTAAGTTTGATTAAAACACAGTTTAGCTAACACCATGACATGGGATGGGCATTTTTGAAAGAAGCAAATGAAATTTGGACACAATAAATAGGAGTAAATTCCTATTTTCTAACATAACTGTTTCATTGTTTCAAATAAAATGAAATTATACACAGGATATAAAAAAATCTCCTAAAGATTCTCTAATGTTGGTATGTAAATAGAAGTTTGATAAATAACGCCCAGGTGTTCTCACCTGTGTCACTTATCCCTTCCTGCTGAAAAACATGGCCAAAAAATTCACTTATGAGTTTTCTGTGCATCTTTTTTACCAAAAATACTTACAAATAATGGTGTCTGTGGCCATGTAGATCTGTTGTGTGTTTAATATATTCATTTTTACAGTTGAAGATGGCTTTTAAAAATGCTGATCTCAGTTCTTCCAAATGCAATAGGCAAGCCTGGCAGCTCTGTGCTCGTTTTGTTGTTCCTAAATCTAAGAGCAGCAAACATGATATTGAAAAAGGATTTCAAATCTTAAACACCAGCCATGCCAAACTCCCAAGGTTTTTTGCCAATGGCTGGAAATCCGAGTATTAAAAATAGAATTGTTCATTATGGATGGAGTGCTGTGATAAAACTTGTGGCTTGTGCTTGTTGCAGGTGTTTGAGGATATTTTTTCCCTAAGAGATTAATCATATGGAAGCTCTTAATTATGAGATCCGTACTTTTAATTGTGCTATTATGTTGTGACCATAAGAACATGGTTGTTACTTTGCCTCAAAGGCCTGGCTCCACTCGGTGACGTGGGGATTTATCTTGGTTTGCTGGGATAATAAAGTGCTATGATCTGCTCACACTGGTAAACAAGATCCAATTTCATTGCTGCTGACAAAGCTATGCGTCTTCAGAGCAAAGGAAAATTGGCCACAGGCACTGCACAAGCCACTATTGCATATTCTCCCCTCCCGGTTTGTAAATATTGTCAGCGTTGCTTCAATCTTCATTTGGGGCTTTCATTTGCTCTTCCTGTACTACAAACACTCCTCAGCTCCTTTTGTTAACGCTGGAGGTTGCAGGGACTCTGCAGAGAGCAGTTTTAAGGAAGATCTTCAGAGAATAGGATTTGGGATGTTTCCAGCTGGTAGGATGGGTGGTGGAGTGGGACAGACTGGGAGGGGACCTGGGGATGGCTCTGCTCCCCCGCCTGCCTCAGGTGATGCCTTGAGAAGGCTGACCTAGAACAGAGTTAAAGAATAAAGCAGGGATTTATTACAAGGATCTCCTCCATGGATCCACCTTGGGCAGCACAAGAGCCCAGCCAGGGCTGCACCCAAGGTGAACCAAAATGGGCACAAAATGGACACCTGGGCACAGGGTCTGTCACTTTGATCAGTTCTGCTCCATTTGCATATTGGAGTTCATTGTCCAATTCCAGCTTTAGCCCGTGCAGTCCCATCCTGCTTGTTTTTCTCTCTTCAGCCCATGTTGTTTGTGCTTTTGGGCCTGAGATTTGGATCATTTGTCCTTGATCCCCAGCTAGAGCAGGAATTGTTTTGTCTCCCTGCTCTGTGCAGAGAGCTCACCATCCCTTAATGTGAAGCCCAGACCTACACAATGAAGCAGCACAGAATCTGAAAAATAGAAAACCTGAGGCATCAGAGGAGGGCCAGCTCAGGGGGCAGACCAGGCTCTCCAGGGCTCTAACTGGAAAAAGCAGAGTGTGGAGACCACAGGGCCTCCCCTCCAGGGCATCCTTTCCCAGCAATGCTGCTTGGATTGCAGCCTGGAGGGAACTCTCCCTTTCCAGTGACATTAAAAACAAACTCTGACTCCAGCCACAGATTATTCCTGAGGCTCAGAGAGTGGAGAAGTGACATTCACTTGTTAAAAATACTCTTCAAAAGCTAGCACTGAATGTTTTGTTTCCCAGGATGTTTCAGATCAGGAAATAGTTATTTGCATTGAGGGTGTATAAATATTTCTGGATGTGTCACATTTATTTCATTGCAAACCTTTGGAAGTGTTCAGTGTCTGGAAGGCTGGGACAGTATTTCAAGGCAAGGGTTCCTCAGTGGGGAATAGGAAGGAGGTGAGAACCCTGGGCAAGTGTCTTTAATGACATGCACATCATCTCTGTGCTTGCTGCAGGAGGAATTTCTATATTAAGCCTGTGTGCATGTGTGAGGTTGTTTTAATACTGCTTCTCTAAAAGACTTGTTTGCCATTTGAGCTGCACAACGATCTGGGGAGCTTGGGAACATCTCAGAGCTGTAAAACATCCTTAGGAAAGTTGTGGCATAAAGGAAACAAAAACCTGCACCTCTTTTCCCCTTCAAACCTTCCAGCCCATTCTCAGTTTGATGGTGATTTCTGAGGGACTGAGAGCAGCACTTCAGCAGCTGAACTTCAGCTCAGCTCCTTCCCTTCCCAAGGAACTGCAAGACAAGAACTGAGAGGGATTGAAGGGAAAAGGTTTCAAACCAACAGAACAACTAAGCATGTCAGAGTAATCCATAAAAAGGTGTTGTTCTCTATTTATGATTAACAATTCCTTGTTCCAATGGGTGTTTGGAAAGATTTGGTTAATGGAAGAATCCTGCATGTGCTGCTTTTCTTGAATTATTTCAGCTCAGTTCTGTTCCAGCCCCCAAATCTGTTGTAGATTTTCTTTAGAAATTACTTGTAGTGAGGCAGGAAAAATCTGGGTGATGGTGTAAATATTCCCTAAGAGTATGAGTAACCCTGGAGGGGTGGAAAGGGAAAATTATGTGGCAAATGGAACATTTAGGTGGTTTTTTTTACCAGCTTTTTTCTTGATTCTGTGCTTGGTGAAGTTCAGGACTGTGCCTACATCCAGCCTTAAAGATGGACAAAGCATAAAGCACCTTCTAGTTATTCCCCTTAGAGCTGCTGTAGCAAGCAGGACAAAAATTGATACTCTATGAGAAATCTAAGACATTGCCCCATTCTGGCAAAGGAGAATATGGGCTGCAGTGGGAGAAGGCAAGGTTTGGAGAAATTAATTTAAAATGAGAGTATTTAGCAGGCATCCAAGTGTCTAGCCTAAAAATAGTACTGATAAAACAGTAACTGCTGTGAGATGCATTGGAAATACAATTACTGGTATAAATATCCTGTCAAGGCTCGATTGGAGAAGGAGGAGTATTTCATCTGAGCAATTATAAATAACACATAAAGATCTTCTGCACACTGTGCATGATTATAAGTTTAATAGATCTAGTGGCAACACATCCCTGTGGAATCAGAAGCTGAGACAACAGAATCCAACATGAAATAACTGCAGAGTAGCCTGAAAAGAACTCTGTTTCTCTTTTTGTTTGCTAATTGCTTCACTTAAGGAATAAATACCATGATTCAGAGCAGGATTTATGGCATCCACAACCTCCCAATGCCAACTTGTGTGTTTCATGTCCCAGTAGATGTCACAGCAAATCTCTCTGGCTTTGTGCTGGGCACAGAATTGAATCTGCCACAATTGATGTGTCAAATTAGATGAGTCTCTTTCTGTCCTGCATAATTTTTGGTTCTGCTCCATGTCATGCTCAGGAGCAGCCTGGCTTTGCTCCTTTGCTCATTTCTGAGCAAAACAGTAAAACCAAACTCGTAGGAAATGTTTTAATGTGCATTAAAATGTGCTGCTCTCAGGTCCTGATCCCTGCTTATGTGTTTTGGCAGAGGCTCAGTGGACTGGCCACTGGGAGAACTGATTTTTTGGGAGAACTGATTTTTGGGAACCTGAGGAAACTCAGCCACCCTTGGGTTATTTTTTAGGGCAGTTCTGTATCAGTTCTTTATCTTCTTTTTCTGTCTTGATCAGGGTCAGTATTGAAGCACTTGAGATGATGTTTTGTGTTCAGACTCAGATGTTTATTAGTTCTTATCTGTGTTACAGTCTCACAAACCCTGATTTCTACAGCATTTCACTAACAAGCTACAAAATGGGCCCATCTCTCTCTCTACAAGTCTTATAAGGAAAAACCGTCCAATTAAGAAATGACACCTAAATTATTTTTACTTTTAAGCCAATAACTAATCACTCAAAGTCTGCTATGTGGACTTTTCTGTCCACTTACACAAAATCACCCAAACCCATGGAGAAGAAGGTGAAGAAGGATCAGCCTCTGCCCTAAAACCTCCATCTTGTTTATATATATTACTATATTCTAAAATCTTAAACTCTGAGTTTCCCACTATGTGATATTACACACTTCTAATCAAACTGTACACCCATAATTCCAGTTTTATCATTTAATTTTGGAAGCTTTTCCACAGCCTCAGGTCAATGCAGTATTCTCTTGGGGATCAGTGTTTGTCTAAAACCTTAAATTCTAAGTTTTCCACCATGTGATATTACATATTTCTATTCAAACTCCACGCCCACAATCCCAGATTATGGTAAGAATTGAATTCTACCATTCATTCAGACAGTATTTAATTCTATTATTCAGTTTTGGAAGCTTTTCCATGACCTCAGGCCAAATGCAGTGTTCTCTTAGGGGTCAGAGCCTGTCAGCACAGAAAGTCTGAAATTCTCAATATTCAAGGTTCCAACAGTTTTGTAGTTGAGCTCTGTGGTTTGCAAACAGGCAGCCCAGAGAACCACAGCACAAACAGGGATATATTGGAAGTGAAACCTTGGGATGTGAGCAGGTGAACCAAAAGCATCTGTAATTACTGATTTCTTGGTCTGAGCTGCAGGATCAGAGCCAAGGAGGAGTTCAGCACATTGCTAATCGTCAGCACAGCTCATACTGAGCACATGGCAGCAGAAATAATTTCTGAGTACCTGAAATGATAGCCTTTAATTCCCTGTTCTTCAGGTGCTCTTCTGAGGTAGAAAATTTCCTTATTTTTGTGAGTCAGGAGCTCAGGTCATCAAATCAGAAAGGGTTTTTGAATGGGCCATCTCTGAGGGAATTGATGCTGTTTCAGAGCAGGGCTTGTCTCTGGGTGTGTGCTTCAGCAGGGCCCAAGCTCTAGTTAATTCAGGTTATTGTGAATCAGAGAGCTCTTGCACAGCTGGGACGTTTAGGAATAGCTTTTATCATGTGATTTATCTGTAGGTGAAAGAGTTACTGACATCTGCCACACCTCTGGAGTGGTTCTCTCTTCTTGTTTTGTCGAGTTGAGGATTAAAAAAACTGAATTTTTTTCCCTGGTTTTACCTGTTTGTTTACAATACATCCATACTTTCATTTGCTGATGAGTTCCTTCCTTCTAAACACTGATTTAAACACAACAGAGAAACACAGTTACATGAGGGAGTTTCCTGTAGGTCTGGAATAAAGGAGGGAAAGAAACTTTTCTCTCCACCATGGTCTGGGAAAACACAGCTTAAACTCACTTTAAGAGGGACTGGGATGGCCCTAAGGGGAGGATAAAGGGGAGGTTGGAGAGGGTTCAGGAGAGAATTTGGGGGGCAGGAGAGGGGTCTGGGGTTTGGTTTGGGGTCAGCTGGGGGGCTTTGAGGCACTTTTTGTTCATTTATGGGTCATTCAGGGATTAATTGTGGAGCTGAGGGGTCATTTGGCTAATTACAACAATCAGACAACCCCCAAGTTGATGGCTGGAGTGGTCTGAACTCAGAATAATATAATATAAATATAATATAAATATAATATTAATAATATTTATATATAATTAATAATATAGAATTATAGATAATACAGATTTATATAATTTATATATATTATATGATATTTTTATTAATTATATATGATATGATATAATATTATATAATATTATATAGCTCTTCCTTGGGGGACTCTGCATGGCACAAGTTGGAATTTGCTGTGCTTGGGGGGTTGTCACTATTTTGTTTTCAGCATTAATTTTATCAATGCTGATTTAAAGGTGATCAGAAAATTCTGGGGTTCTGCTGCCAAGTTGGCATGAAATGATTAAAAGGAGTCACCCACAATGTTTGTGACTGTTTTAAAGTCTGTGGCATAAAGGAAATGTATTTTAACTTTTTTTCATTTTTTGGAGGCATAAAGTAAAAAAGAGGATAAACTTCAATAGTAAAATTTACTTTTTTTCTGGGACTACAATGATTTGTTTTCTTGATTTGAAACTTTGGTTTTCTGAAGTCCTTGTCCCTTGGTTCAAATGAATTCTTGTTAAAATTAATTGCAGCTGTGGATCAGAATAAAGGTGTTGTGTCTTCCCTTTGCTGTTCTTCTGAAAGTTATAGGGAAACTGCATAATTCTCTATGGGATAAAAAGCATGGGCAAGGATTTCTGTATCCAATATATCCATTTTCTGTACCCAGATTTCAGCAACTTTAAAGAATTGCTCTCTGGTATTAAGGAAGCATCCATGGCAGTGTGGTGGCTTCTGACTCTCAGGAATGGTTGGCAATTTCCTTGGGCTGTCAGGTTGTATTGGAACAAAGAAAAATCTCCCTTCTTTTACACTTTTGAATTAAAATCCCAGTTTTTATTTCAAGCTGCTAGTTTACCCCTTTTTTGTTGTTGTTTGTTTGATATTTTTTGTTGTTTTTTTAATACCTCACATCATTTTGGGCTACTTCTCTTTTCATCCTCTAGGAAAGTTTTAACTAGTGCTGTTTACATCCACAAGTAATGGTTTTGGAAAAAATAGGCTTCTGTGATTATGTGGCAAGAAAATTTTTCATTTGAATCCCTTAGCCAATTAGCAGAACTCTTGAAACACAGAATATAAGAAAACAGAAACTTGGTACACAAAGGCTGTCCCTGATGTTGAATTCCAAGGAGATGGACGGCATGTTAGTTGTTATTGACAGGCAGTAAGATAAATTCATTATTTTATTACCTTGACCCTGTATTTAGCTGGAAATGAAAGGTGTTTGGAAAATAAGTGGGGTTCACATAAGGAATTGTGTGGCAGCAGGGTAGGTCATTCCTATGGGAGTTTTGGACATGGATCTCCAGGGCCAGAAGGGCTCAGGCTCTTTCTGAGCTCTGGTCTGCAGTGACAGTGACGGGAAGAGTGATTTTAAGCAGAATTGTCTCATTAAAGGAGGATGCAGTGATAATACATTCTCCACAAACAGCCTCGACTTTGACATTGTCACCTTGTCCTGAAAATTGCTTTTTGTGCTGGACATGAGAAGTGTTTTTTGGAGGGGTCCTGGATGGCTTTGGCAGGATGGAGGAGGATGGGGAATTTGTACTTTTATTGGCCAGCTCCTCTCACCTCACCAGCACACACTGGCTGTAGGAAATGGAAAAATAGAAACTGAAGGGTTTTATCTGCAGCCTTGGGAGATGCTTGGATTGATGTAAAAATAAAAGTACACAGAGCTTAAGCAGAACAATTATAAACTTGTGTTTCTATAGTTGTAGGTAAGAATATGCCTTAAGGAAGTGAGAAACTGTGTTGGGTAGGATGGTAAAGGGTTTTATAGTGTAGTAATGTAATTGTGAACTAAGAATTTAGTAGTAATGTAATTACAATTACATTGCATAGTAACGTAATTGCAAACTAACTAGTAAATGAGTAAACTAATAGTTTATAAGTAATAATAGAAGTGTATATGTGTATGCTTAATAGTAACCCATTGGATTAAAGTATCCACAGTGCAGTGAAGGTGATAGGTTAGAAAAACAAAATAAATTTTGTGGCAAATTTCTATTGGACTAGAAATTTCATTCTATATTGCCTTGTAGCAAAGAAACTTGTGACTACTTTGAGCTATGGTCAACTGCTTAAATCTCACAGCCTTTGCGGCTGATGTTTATCTGAGTAATAAATAGTTTTTAGCCCATGATCCCCTCCCTTCAATTAAAGCATCAATAATAATTGGTATCTCCAGGATAATAACTGGCACTCAGTGTGATCCTGCCCCTCTTGCTTGGCTTGTCATGGCACAAAAGGAGCAGCACTTGAGCAGCAAAGCCTCAAAGCCCACATCCATGACCATCCCAGTCTCTTTCATGCTTAATCCCTTCAGACGTAACCTCCCAGATAAGCTCTAAATGTCCCTTTCCTTCCCTTCCCCTTCACTGTGGTATGAGGAATAAATAGATGACTGGAGGCTGGCAGAGCAGCAGATCCATGACTTTTGGCTCTATAGACAAGCAGTATTTGTCTGGGAATATTTTTAACCATAAAATGTGAAAGGAAATGAAGCTGCACTCTAACACAAGAGGGTGTAAGGCAGTGCAATCCTTAATTTGGATTCTGCTGTCCCCAGATGAATAAAGTCCTTCCATGCAAATTTGGTGACATTTTAGTAAATGAAGTGTTTACCTGTTGATTGATTTTTATAATCCCTCTTGTATTTTATTTGATGTTTTCCCCTCATTTTGTTTGATGTGGAAGTCACTGTAAATAAATGATTCTCAGGCCAAACATGAACATTGTTCCTTAAAGAAAAAAAAAACTTGGAAAATCAGGAGATGGTGCTGGAATATGAGGGGCACTTAGACAACCTCATTGTTATATTTTAGTGCCTTTTTGGTTTGAGTTTTGTGGCCATCAGGAAAGTGTAATTTACCTCTTCAAGCAGTTGGCAAAATGGAACAAAAAAGCTGAAACCATCTGGAGGAGGGGTAGGGAGGGGATGGCCAAGCCTCTTTCCATCTCAGAACAGACACAGGTTAGATAAGAAATTCCATGGAAAGCTTGTTTGGTTTTGTTTTCCCATTAATGTCCTGGTTTAGGGCAATTTTGGGAGAAAAACCTCTAAAGGGGTTTCATCAGAGAGTGATGAAACAATGGAAAAAGGACCAAGACAAGCTGAAGCAACTCCATCCTTGGAGATCTTCAAGCCTAAATGGGGAAGGCTCTGAACCACCTCTCCAGGTTGAGCTGTGTGGAGAATCAGGCTGGATTATTGATGATTGTTAAGACAAAAAAGGAGGATTAATTCAGTTTGAGGTGCCTGAGAAGAATGGCACTGTGCACAGATAACAGGGGCAGGTTGTGTGTCTGCTCAGTGTGTTTCCTACTAAATATTGGTGCCAGATGGAAAAGGTTTATATCAATGTAGAGGATCACATGAAATGAAGGAGTGCAGGTTATTTGTTGTGTCTGTTACACTGATATCAAGCCCTGGAGATAATATTCCACCTATTTCCACCAGGAAAATTTCACCAAGTTTCCACCAGGACTTGAAGGTCCACTGAAAAAAACCCCAACATTTTATAACAGTTCAACATTCTAGGGTCAAGTAACAGTAAAAACTTCTGTACCTTTCATCAATACTTGAAACTTCCCTTTTGAGGATGGCACTGGAAGCTGCACCCAAGTCCTCCTTTGGGCTGGAGTGCCATAAATTGTGTTTGTCAGAGCTGAGGAGCTGGCCCTGGATGGCCCCACATGGACTGGCAGGAGCAGCAGGCATTGGAGCAGGAAATTAAAGCCATGGTGTCGTTCTCAGCCAGCCATCGAGAAGGAGAACATGGTCAAAATGGATCTTGAATTCCCAAGTTTTTCTTGACGGTGCATTACAGAGCCTTAGAGAACCATACAGGGTTTTTTACACATTCCTTTCTGGAGGGAAAACATTTCTGATAGATAAAAACGCAGCTTTTGCTTTCCCTTTAGTGGGAGTGAGATAGGGTTTGTGCAAAAGAGAGAACTGAAAGAATGCTTTTAACCAGCACAAAAACTTCTGGAACTTCTGAGATTACTGATTACTGAGGAATAAAAGGAGTTTTATGTGTTTGCCTTTTCTGGAGAGCTGAAAAGGCCTCCCCACTGCTGGGTTCCATAACATAAATAATGTTATTTGCTGTACAGCCAAGTATTGAACTTAAATACTGCGTGTGGCACAGCATTTACAGAGGGGTTGTTGCTGGTGGTTATTCCAGGTTAATTTTTTTTTTTTTTTGGTAGAGTGATCTGATTCCAAGTGTTTCTAATGGAAACATAATTGGAATGGGAAAACTGTTTCAAGATGAAATGAATTTCTTTATCCTGGTGTGTGAATAGTATTGGGTCAACTCCTGGATATCAGATTTGCAGGGCAGGTAAATTTTGCTAAGAAGGTGCAAATGCATTTTTAGTGTGCATTTTATAGTTAGGGTGAATTTTGTCACTTGGCATAGATTTATTCCCATAAACAGAACACAGATAGGCAGTCTGGACGAATGTTTACAAAGATTAAGTGGAGATATTTCAATTTATTTTTCTATTTTCTTTTATGTTTATGTTGGCATTTCACTCATCTGTAAATAGAAAATCTTTCCTTCTGAAAGTTGTTTCCAACTCAGATTAACTGCCCATGAAATTTATAAATTAGAGTTCTGTGAATAACCTTTTTTTTTTAAACCACGTTCCACAAACGCCTCATATTTTCCATTTTTCGTTCATTAAATTGAAGGATGACTATAGGGACAAATACAAATAAGTTGGGAACAGTTACTCATTTACTTGCATTAATTCTGCTGCACATTGCTTTGCTTCCCTATTCAAGTTTTCCCTCTATTTCCTTAAAACCTTTCAGGGTAGAAGGAACATGCCCAGACCAAGCAAAAGGGTCCTTAAGGCACAAGGGCCATTACCAAGTTCAACTTTTGTGTTTTGAAGTACATTTCTTGCCTGTTTTTCTTCTATATTTTTACAAGCATGGTTACTTTCAGATGACCTCACTAATTTCCAAATTCCTGGGGCAAATAAGCTGGTGAATCCTCCTCCTCCTCCTCCTTCTCCATTCTATCCTAAGCACAGTACTTTTCTCTGATTTATTGGAAAATATGAAGTGTGCATGGCAAGAGAACTCCCTGAGGACCTCAGAAATTGCTGCTTCCAAGGCTCAGAGTTGTCACACCCCAGATAATTTTATTTTCATTTTACTTTGATTTCAAAGTGCTTTGTGGGAGGGATTCAGCCATTGCAGGAAGTGCTTTATGAAGAGGTGCAGTGATAAAAGGGTTTGTGTATGGATATAAGGCCAGAATTTTATATGTTTTCTTCTAAAATTAATTTCTAGCAAACTCTCCATTCCTCACTCTCCCAGGGGTCACCTTTGTTTATGAATTAATGAGACATATTTGCATTAATATCAGTATAAACACATAATCTCCACTTGGTTTTTGGAGTAATATTAAAAAGATCTGGTTTTAAAGTACTGGAATAAAATGAAAATCAGAGCACTCTCACTGAATGGCTGAAACTCTGCCCTGGAGGATCTTTGTCATGTTAATTGGGACAGGGAGGGGCAGGGCTAAGGTGGGCTGGGCTTTTCTAGCTCAGAGATGGCTCAAATGGGAAGTGGTGGGTGAGGACCCAAACCTTTGGGTTGTAGATTTTGTTTTCAAGTTCAGAATTCAAGAAATCATCTGTGGCAGAAGAAGGATGAAACTTCCATGGCTTTTGCATTAGGTGGGCTGTTGAGTAATAGAGATAACCTGGAGGAAACATGCTGGGAATGTGCAGTTGTGGAATGACGAATCGCTGAGGTTGGAAAAGACCTTCAAAACCAAGTCCAATGACCAACCAGCACCACACTGGCCATGTCCTCAAGTACCACATCCACACATTTTTTGAGCACCTGCAGGGCTGGGCACTGCAAAGCTCCCTGGGCAGCCCCTGCCAAGGCCTGAGCACCCTTTCCATGCAGAAATTGCTGCTGCTGTCCCAGCTGAGCCTCCCCTGGCCTAGCCTGAGGCCCTTTCCCCTTGTCCTGTCCCTGTTCCCTGGCAGCACAGCCCGACCCCCCCTGGCTGTCCCCTCCTGGCAGGGAGTTGTGCAGAGCCACAAGGGCCCCCTGAGCCTCCTTTGCTCCAGGCTGAGACTGACATTTATAAGCTGATTTGAATAATAAGGGACAATCTGTGATGGTGTTCACAGGGGTCTCAGGTTGAGGGAAGAGATGAGGATCTGACTCCATGTTTCAGAAGGCTTGATTTATTCTTTTATGATATATATTACATTAAACTATACTAAAAGAATAGAAGAAAGGATTTCATCAGAAGGCTAGCTAAAAATAGAATAGGAAGGAGTGATAACAAAGGCTCTGTCTCGGACTCTGTCCTAGCCAGCTGACTGTGATTGGCCATTAATTAGAAACAACCAAAGATGCACCTGTTGCATTCCACAGCAGTAGACAATCATTGTTTACATTTTGTTCCTGAGGCTTCTCAGCTTCTCAGGAGGAAAAATCCTAAGGAAAAGATTTTTCATAAAAGGTGTACACAACAACAATCTTTTTGTGAACTTGCTTGCTTTTCCAGTTTTCACTAATTTTAGATCAGCATTTATTCTGGCATCTGTTTATTCAGATACAGAGACAGAGCAGAGATTGAAGTGAAATTTTCTCTTTTAAAAAATAAATCTTTCCAATCCAAGTGCCACAAAGAAAGGTGAAGAGTTTTAGTGTGGAGTGCCTGGTACATACTCTGCAGTGGGACCATCCAGGATAATGTCAGTGTGGTTCCCAAACCTGATCCCTGGGGCAGCTGCAGGTGCTGTGGGAGGAAAACTTAATGTATTCCAGAATGGGGAGTTCATGGCAGTCTGCCTTCTGCTTATTTTGTCTTTTTGCTAACTCATAAAAGCACTGTAGAAGTACATTTGTTTGAAGTGTTTGCAAGGTTATTTTAACTGGAAAGTTAAAATATAGAGTATTACCTTTGAATGTGCAAGAGGTGTAAAACACTGGCCTTACTGTCATAAATACACAATGAAAAAATACCTGGGTTTTATGTTCTGTGACAGCACTTCCATAAAACACCCTTCTGTAATGAGTGAGGAACAAGTTTCCCAGAGCTGAACTTTAAAACAAACTTTATTGCTGGAGCTGCTGCTGTTTTCCAGAATGAACCACGTTGTGAGAACTTCAATCTCTTCCCCACCTTTTGCTGTTCGTGAATTAATACTGTGCGTCTTTTTAATTCTTGCATAATTTTTGTTCTTGTGTCTGCTTGGAAGCCAAATGCGGATGAAAGGATGAATCATTAGTGCTCTCAGAAGCTGCTCAGAATTTAAATTTGAGCTCTCTAAATAATACAGGTAGTCAATCTCCTGGGAATGCTGGAAACTGAGGGTTTTGATGCATTAATTGTACATCAAACAGCTTTTGCTTCCCTCAGTAAATGTCAGGTCACCCCGATGGAGCTGCAGCCTGGTTACCCTCAGAAAACAGAATACAGCGAGGCAGGCTGGACAAATGTTTCTGAGCACAGAAACAGGGAATTGGAGAGGAAATCTGCGCTTTAGCACTAGGAGAAGAGAGGATTTTTGCCACTGCTTTTCCTGAAGAGCTGTGAGACATTACATGCTTTCTGGAGGCCCAGAGCCACGTTTGCCTGTGCTGATGGCAATTGTCCTCACTGCAGCTCCATGAGTTCCATTGGAATGGAGGGACTTTCTGCTTCACTGCCTGAGCCAGATCCTGGAGTCTCATTTTTGGGAGCTGCTATCAGAAGCTGACATTTCTCCACTGTTTGTTTCAGGTGACAAGAGCTCAGGAGAATTACTTTTGCAAGCAATTCACTTAATTCCCTTGATTTCCAAGCTGCAGGAAAACAAATAACTTTATTCTGCAGTCATGGCTGCAAATTCAGTGGAAGAAACTCTTCCTTGTGAGGATGGGGCCCTGGATCCCTGGCAGTGCCCAAGGCCAGGCTGGACAGGGTTTGGAGCAGCCTGGGACAGTGGAAGGTGTCCCTGACATGGCAGGGGTGGGAATGGATGGGATTTAAGGTCCCTTTCCACCCAAACCGTTCCATGACTCTCTAAATGAGCTTTCTTCACCTTGGTGTGGTTTTCTTTCAAGTATAAAAGGCAAATTTGGAGGGAGCACTGGGGAAAACCAGCCTGTTGTGTTCAAGAATTGGGGATTTACTACAAAATGATGTTTGAGGCCTTGCTTTGGACAGCCTTGAACAGGACAGTGCTGTGGGACTGAGGGGACAATGACAAGGAGGGTGTGTTTGGCAGGAAAGGGAGGTTCCAACCCTGAGCCTCTTCAATTGGAGCCTGGAGATCTTCTGGCATCTCAGAGAAACGCTGCTGCCTGGGCTGTAAGAAACAAAATAATTCCTTTCTTTCTGTCCTCAATGTCATGTCCACTGTTGAGCAGGATTGTGCCCAAGCTGGAGAAAACTTTATTCTAAACTAAAAACCATCCAAATTTGCCGAGGTTATTTAAGTAGCTTCTTTAAGACTGAATATTTTACAGCCCTCTGGAGTAAAAAGAACACCTGCGAAAGTAAAGGTGCAAGCAATGATCTGTTTGGGGTATATTCTCAATTCCAAAGTGAGAAATCTCAGGGAGTCAATTACAGTCTTGAAATTTTAGAACATGCAATCCACACTTGAGAAACAGAGTTTAATTTGAGTCTTTTCCTGCTGCAGGAGGCTGTAAATATCATGTGGAGCTGCTAACAAATGAGACATGATGATAATGGGAGAATGGATTTTAATCCTCAAAAAACCACTTGAAGTTTGGGTATTTCATATCCCAAGCTATTTTACATTGATTGCTTAGTAATGCAACAGGTGCTTGTCTTAGAAATTGAATGTGTATATAAAATGGAAGCTATTGGGGTGTTATTCTACATTTATGTAATTATTGTATGTCTCAGTGTTCTGGGGAAAATGAAGAAAAATATCAGAGCATTTTTGTTATATAGAAAAGCATTTCAGGATGGGAAGGAAGAATTCCAGAGGATAAAACTGATTTTTTTATTAGGTTCTCACACTGATCTCCTCCCACTGCCAAGACAGGGAGCAGTAAAGTTACCCCACAAGGTCACTGGTGAGGCCAGGAAAGTGCCAGAAACATCTGGCAGGAGAATAAATTCCAGATTTCTGCAGCTGCCTTCTGCCCTTGCCAAGCTGTGCCAGGGGAAGGCTGGAAATTTGCTTTAGGAAAATCCCTTCGGCTGCATTCCTTAGTGAACGTGTGCAGGGAAAAAAGCCTCCTTTTCCTGCCATTTGATCCCTCTTTCTTCTAGGAATATCCAGGCTTGAGAGTTTGACCATGGATGTATAACTTGGCTGCTGGGTTTGAGAGTTTGACCATGGATGTATAACTTGGCTGCTGGCAATAACCCAGCATGACTGCAGGAAGAGGGCAAATCCAAGCAGGTTCCCTTGCTGAGGGGGCAAGTAATCACCAAATCCAGGGGATTGAGTAGGAATGCAAAGTAATCTTTTTTCTGACTGATTAGAAGTCTTTAATATCACAGAATCCCAGGATGGTTTGGGTGGGAAGGGACCTTAAAGCTCATCTCATTCCTGGGATGTCAGGGACACCTCCCACTGTTCCAGGCTGCTCCAAGCCCTGTCCACCCTGGTCTTGGACACTTCCAGGGGCAGCCACAGCTTCTGTGGGCACCCTGTGCCAAGGCCTCTCTAGAGGGAAGAATTCCTTGCCAATATCCCATCCATCCCTGCCCTCCTTCATCCTGAGGCCATCCAGGTCATTTGCCATTCTGCAGTGTGTGCGTGTTGGTACCTGGCCAGCCCAGATGTGCTGTGCCAAACCTTTAATGGTTTTTCACTGCAGGTTCTCCTCTAACACGAGGCTTTTAGGCTGGAGAGGCCACCAGGCACCTGCCCTCCCTGCAATCTGTGTGGGATAATCCTGCTGCACATTAATCAGGATGCTCTGAGATGGAGCAGCTCATTTTGCTCCCGTGCCCCCTGCAGCGAGCCTGCTCTCAACATCCTGCCTCAAACTGCCCCTGGCTCTTTGATACATATTTATCCCATGCCCCCAGCCTTCATTTCACTGAGCTTAAAAAACAAAACCAGTTTGTGTTTGCCCTTGCACAGCTGGTGTGTGAAGAGAGCAGCAATCTTGTCTCCAGGCCTTGGTGTAGTCAGATTTAAGAAGTTAAGAGCATCCTGCCTTGTTTTGTTAAACTCTCCTGAGGTGTTTCTCCCCCCCTAAATCCTTCTCTCCACCTCCTCTGCACTCCAGAAAGATTAATTCCAAGTACACAGCCCAGACAAGAGGTGGTGTTGGAGATAAGGCCTCACGTTGCTCCCCAGGATCTCAGCAGGTCTCTGGCTCTACCTGAAGCCAGGAGAATGCACTTGGCAAAAAAGCAGCAGCAAAACTGAGGATTAAAAAAGCATTTTTGAAATGTGAGCAGTCTGGGGTAGTGAAGCATGAAACTGTAAAATCACACAGTTGGCATGTCCTGCTCTATGTGTGGAGTCACCTGTAGGTATTTATGGTATCAGAGGTTTGATTAAATATTTTGTATTATAAAAAGTAAATGTTTGGTTGTTGTGCAAGAGCCAGAACCAGCTGAAGTTGTTCTGCTTAGCTTCTACCTTATCAGCCATATAATCTGATCATGTAACTGGATTATTTTAGGTTTGGGGTCTGTGATTTTTATTTTTTTCTTTTAATCAGTGGTTAATTTGTGACTTTTTGGTAATCTCAGACATTAGGCCTGTTGTGGTCATGCAGAACTATTTTCCTGTTCTCCCCTGGACTGATCCTGTGCTTTTCCACTGATAAATAATGGATTTAAGGAATCCACAATGTGAATGACTGGTCTGCGAGTCTGTGGTGCACTTTATGATTTGATGTTTGGAGCTGCTGCTCCATTTGTGACACTGAGCCTCTGCTGATGGGACTGAGAAGGTTCAGGGTTTAATTCTGGAGCTATTGGTGTGTTTGTCCAGTGCCAGCTGGGAACAGAGCTCTCCAGAGCCCTAAGGAGATGTTTCCAGGCAAAACTCAGGATCAGGACCAAGCCCCCAGGTGCAGGTTTTCACTGGACTGTGATCATCTCCAGGCTTCATCAGGTGTTTGAGATGCAGCAAGATGAGGCATTTTCATCAGCTCCTGGTGTCACTTTCCCCTGGCACAATGACCATTAAACCTACTATGGGAATGTTCATATCTGACATCCCACAGGAATGGTCACACCTGCCATCCCAGAGGAATGGTCACATTGGATATCCCACAGGAATGGTCACACCTGACATTCCACAGGAATGGTCACACCTGCCATCCCAGAGGAATGGTCACACCTGACATCCTACAGGAATGGTCACACCTGACATCCCACAGGAATGGTCACACCTGCCATCCTACAGGAATGGTCACACCTGACATTTTTGGCTGCTCCTGCAGATGATGATGTTCACTCTGTGGGGATTTGTCTGTCACTGGGGGCAGATCAGGCAGCAAGCTCAGCTCAGCAGCTTTTTCTTGGCTGTGCCAGAAGAGATGCTTCTGCTGCTCCATGGATCTGGCTCCAACCTTGTGGGGAACCTCCATGCTCCACGTGCTAATGTCCTGGGCTGGAATTACTGCCAGGCTCTCCTGAGGTCTGCTTTGAACTGGGGAACTTCTGTCTTGGTGTAAATTCTCATGGAATCATGGAAGGGATTGGGTTGGAAGGGACTCCTTCCAAAGCTCTTCTCATCCCAACTTCCACTATCCCAGGTTTCCCCAAGCCTGATCCAGCCTGGCCTTGGGCACTGCCAGGGATCCAGGGGCAGCCACAGCTGCTCTGGGCACCCTGTGCTACCCTCTCAGGGAACAATTCCCAATTCCCCATCAGATATCTTGGTTTCTGACTTTAATGCTGAACCATGGCTGCTCAAGCAGGTTTCATTGAGCCAGGCTTTAGAGGTGGTGCTGTTTTGGGGACTCTCATTCCTAGGTTGGAAAGTGTAGTCACAGGGCTGGGCTGGGTGAGTTTTAAAGCATATCTGTTTGAATATGGAACTTTTATAGGATCTGGGCTCCATTTTGCAGAACTCCTAAATGGCTTTATTTCTTATTCTAATCTGGTATACATTATTAATTTGCTTCCCTACCTTTATTTTTACATGTGTTACTTCTATTTTCATCTGGGTTGCAACTTAGTCCACAAGATTTTCTGTGACAAAAGTTCAGTGTCTTATGTGGCTTATTGTTTTTAATTTGTTGTGTAGAAACTTTTCACATCTCTTGCTAATTATCACTAAAATCACTACATTAATGACTTTTGCTTAAATACACTTTCACTTCAATAATTTTCATCGTGTGCTAATTGCAGTTCCAAGCTAAGATTTTTGGAACAGATATGTTTCCCTCAAACAAATGTCTTAAGTCCTCTCAGCAGTTGTTTTTTCAGGTGTGGTTTTTCTGGTGTGTGTTATTCTGGGTTTTGTTTTTTATTTTCTTGTTCTTCATCTCCTGAGTTGCCTTTATCTGAGTAACTGCTGCTGTTCTTACCACCAGCCCTTCCCCTTCTGTGAACCAAACCCCTCCTGGAGGAAGGATGTGTATTTTGACTTGTGTATCTTGAGAGACCAGATTTGGGACAAATTGGGAAGAATTTCAAACCTGCAGCTGCTCTGGACTTACATGGAGTAGAAATGGAACCAGGAAAGCTGCTGTGTTTTCCATACTTTCTGTTGTAGTTCCAGAATCATGTTTCAATCCATGTGTACATGAATGGCTAAAGTGAATTATCCTGAGAATTTTCTGTCTGTTTTGGCCTCCCAAAGAGTTTATTCCCCCCAAACTGAAGGTGCCCACACTCCTTTTGAGAACTTCCTTTTATTGTTGCTGTCTCCTTGGCTGGAATGAGCTCTGCTATATATTTTCTATTTCTCTTTTGAACCGTGCTGCAGATGACAAAGCTGCAGCCTGCTCCTACCTCTCCAATTTCCTCCCAAGTGCCCAATTCAGTTTTCTTCCAGTTGTTCTTTTAATACCACTCAGTAATTCATTCTTTTCATCAATTCTCTGCGTTTGTGGTGATGTGCTGGCACCAGCTGCTGCCAGAGGTGCACAAGTGCCCTGATGAGGGTAGCAGGGATGGTTTGGGATGAGTCCTCTCCTCCTGAGCTCAGCTGGGGAATTATTTTTAGCACTGCTCTCCTCCAGGCTCTCTATTGTCTGCTGAGACAATGCAGCTGCACTGAAATATCTCTGTGCACTCTGGGCATTTTGCATTTCTTCAGCTGCACTCCCGAGGTAAAAAGGGGAAGATGAAATTCTTCACAGCTGAATTGAGGAATTCCAGAGGAAAATGCCTATTTCATCTCCTCCAGCCTTGCCTCTGTCTGCTAAAGGCACTGAGAGCACAGCAGCCTCTCTCAGCCCTTATTCAAAACAGCAAAGAAGAAATTGGAATTTTTAAAGGTGGAATCTGCCCTGCAACCATTTGGATTTTTTGTTTGTTTTAGGGTTTTGGTGGTTTTTTTTTTTTCTAAATTATTATTTGGAGTTTTTTGGGTTTTGTGGGGTTTATTTTTTGGTTTTGTTTTTTGGGGTTTTTTTTTTGGTTTTTTTGGGATTTTGGTTTTTGGGTTTTTTTGTTTTGGGGCTTTTTGGTTTTGGGGTTTTTGTTTTTGTTTGGTTTTTTGGAGATTTTTTGGATTCGTGGGGTTTTTTGTTTTGTTTTTTGTTTTTTTGGCTTTTTGGGGGTGTTTGGTTTTTGGGGGTTTTTTTGGGGTTTTTGGTTTTTTAGGATTTTTGGGTGGGTTTTTTTTTGTTTTTGAGTTTTGTTTTTTTTTTTTTTTTTTGCTGGGGGGGGGGGGGTGTTTTGTTTTTTGGGGGTTTTTTTGTGATTTTTTTTTCCTGGAGTAGCCACTAATTCTAAAATCAACACCCAGAAAAAAAACCAACTGATTAAGAAACTCTCTTACTCTTTGTGCTGCTATCAGCCAACATCATGTTTTAAAACCTGCTGTCTAATTTAGCACATTAAACCCCAATATACTTATTCTGTTTCTTGTAAGGCATGGAAAGGAAATGAAAGATCTCTTGAAAGACTTTTTTTTTTGCCCTGTTTCTACCAAGAGTTAAAAAACAATAACAATAAAGCTGCCAGAATGATACAGAGATCTTATCTCAGGCCTGACTGTTGCATTGGTTTTGATCAGCAATATTGGACACAGAGGGATTTGAGTTCTGTAATCATTTGGATTATGCCTGGATTTTTGTGAAAGCAAAATTGCTCAGTTTTAGTCCACTTATGAATAACTAAAGACTGTGAAATCTCAGTCATGGTGTTTGGTTTTCTTTAATGTTTATGTTGAAAACTTAGGGAAATTGGTATCTAGAGCTTATAATTAAAAATCAAATAGGAAATTGAGTCTGCATCCTGCTGCAGGATTGATTCAAGTCATCCCTAATGATGGGGGAATGCTTCTGCCATGATTAGACAGCTTCAGGCTCAGAGGAAAACCCTTTAATTTGCTGGGAGAAGAGAAGCTGCTGTGGCTGAGCCTTTGCAAGGTGCTTAATTTGCCTGCTTGTCTTTGGCTGCAGGTGCCACTAATGCTGAAAAAAAACATGTTGTAGAAATTTTTCAGGGTTTGAGGAAGGGATATTAGAGAAAAACTAAATTATTTACTCAATTCCCATTTTTTAGTATATTGCCATGTGCTATTAATCTATAAATACATTGATTTGTCTTTGAATATCATCATTATCCCTCTTTAGCAGGGATGGCTAAACTGATTTCCTTCATTTATCCTCAAAATAATTGTTCTGGTTATTGCCATGTTCTGATTGTTAACCATGGAACACACTGATTCCAGAGGTACTGCTGGCTATGGAGAGCAGATATCTGATAAATTTTTTATGTCAGGATACATCTCTCAGGAATTTTGTTGTCTTCTAAGAAAATCTTTATCACCACATCAGTGATATTCCTCAGCTCTTGCCATCCTTTAAGAGTGGAACTCTGTTTCCAGAACTCAAGCAAATCCTGTCCGTTTTAGGATGATTTTTTCTTTTTAATCAGTGCAAGAGCAATGCAGGAACACTCATCAGTTTAGAGCTTCCTGTCAGGTTTTATACACACTGCCTGAAGCATAAATCACTGCAAAATTCATCTTTCAGAAATCATTGCCACTTAAAGGAATATTTATCCTTTCTATGGGCTGGAAATGAAAAGCCCTGAAGAAAAGCAGATGCTTTTGGAAAGGCTTGATGAGATACCTGGTCTTGCAGTAGTGTTTAAAAATCAGCCCAAATCCTTGATCTTTAGCCTTTTTGAGGTGCTCTGATAATGCAGACTGGACTCATTTCTTATCTGTGCTACATTATTTTTTTGTCCACCAGAGTGACAGCTGTACCTTATTTTTTCTGGTCATTTTGTACATCATCATCATTTATGTTTTGATTGTGTCATGTCTGAACACAGGGAGATAAATGGAAAAGGAGAAAAGGATGAAGATGGTGGGGGATGAGTTTTATGGCATTGCTGAGACCAGAACTTAAAGGGAAATATGGGAGCTTTGGGATCTTCCTTTCCTGGAATACACCTGGGGTCTGCCTTCCAGAACATTCTGGCTACAGATCCCTCTGTTCACCCCATCCTCAGGTGATTCTTGGGCTTTCCAGGTGCCATCATTCTCTGTGGCCAGGCCTTGTCCTGGTGACAAAACCCCCTGATCATATGGACAGGTAACACCAGGAATGAGCAGAAAATCAGTCCCTGGCACCTCTCTGTACTCTGGCTCTCTTAGTACCACAGTGAGGTGCTAAAGTGATGGAAAGAGCAGAGGAACCATGGAATTTCAGGCCAGGGAATCTTGTTTGGTTTGGGATCGGAGCCTGGTGTGGCAGTGCTGGTGGTGGGAGCTGCTGGATCCACCTGGGGCTGAGCTGACCCTCCGTATGGCCTTGAGAGACTGCAGAGAAACCTGGTGGGGTTCAACCAGAGAAATGCAGGTCCTGAACCTGGGCAGGAGCAGCACAGGCTTGGAGGAGCTGGAGCAGCCCTGCAGGGAAGGACCTGGGGGTGCTGTTGGGGACAAGGTGGACATGAGTAGACAGAGAGTGGCCTTCAGGGCCAGTGGGGTCCTGGGGACATCAGGAAGGGCATGGCCAGCAGGTCAGGGAGCCACAAGGATGATTTGGGGTCTGCAGCATCTCTCTGATGAGGAGAGGCTGCAGGAGTAGGCCTTGGTCAGTCTGGAGATGGAAAGGGTGAGAGGGGATCCCATCAATCCACACAGACATCTCCAGGGGCTGGCAGAGAATGGTGTCAGTGACAGGATGAGGAGCAGTGGCCAAACATCACAAGTTCCACCTCAGCATGAGCAAGAACTTTCCATGGTCCTGGGGACATCAGGAAGGGCATGGCCAGCAGGTCAGGGAGGATCCAGCCCCTCTGCCCTGCCCAGTGAGGCACATCTGGGGTGCTGTGTCCAGCTGTGGGCTCTGCAGCTCAAGGAGATGCTGGAGAGGATCCAGGAGAGGCTACGAGGATGATTTTGGGTCTGGAACATCTCTCTGATGAGGAGAGGCTGCAGGAGCTGGGTCTGGTCAGTCTGGAGCAGGGAAGGCTGAGGGGGATCCCATCAATCCACACAGACATCTCCAGGGGCTGGCAGAGGTGGTGCCAGTGACAGGATGGGGAGCAGGGGCCATACATCACAAGTTCCATCTCAACATGAGGAAGAACTTTCCATAGATGGTGGCAGAGCCCTGGAACAGCTGCCTGGGGAGAGTGTCCCTCTCTGGAGACATCCCAAACCCAACTGAACGTGTCCCTGTGGCACCTGCTCCAGGTGCCCCTGCCTGGCAGGGGGATTAGACTGGGTGATCTCCAGATGCTCCTGTCAGCCCCAGCTGCTCTGGAATTCTGGGAATATTTACTTTGTGGTCCTGTGTGTGATGCAGAGCTGCTGGTTTTGTCTGCCACTGCCCTACCTCACACAGGGTGGGAATTTCTGGTGATTTTTTTCCTGTTAGGAGCAACAGCATTAATCCTTGTCTGAGCAGGGACTGGAACACTTTCTTCAGGTGTGATGGTGTTCACAGGGTGTCTTGGATTGTGGAAGAGATGAGGATCTGACTCCATGTTTCAGAAGGCTTGATTTATTATTTTATTATATATATTACATTAACATTATACTGAAAGAATAGAAGAAAAGGTTTCATCAGAAGGCTAGCTAAGAATAGAATAGCAAAGAATCATAACAAAGGTTTGTGGCTTGGGCTCTCTGCCCGAGCCAGCTGACTGTGATTGGCCATTAATTACAAACAACCACATGAGCCAATCACAGATCCACCTGTTGCATTCCACAGCAGCAGATAATCAATGTTTACATTTTGTTCATGAGGCTTCTCAGCTTCTCAGGAGGAAAAATCCTAAGGAAAGAATTTTCCATAAAAGATGTCTGCGACACTCGGGTGGTCTCAATGTGCTCTAGGAAATTGTCTTCACTCCCAAGAATTTCAAGCTGAGGACAGTGGGAATTCTTTATAAAGCCCCCCTCATCATGGCCATGCACCTTTCTTTAGGGCAGGGCTCATTTTCCAGTTTGCAGCAGGGTCAGAGGGAGCATCAGCACATCCTGGGGTCATCTCTGCATCCTCAGGGCTGGCAGCTCCTGCTGCCAACATCCTGTAATTAGTGTTTGGGAGCTGAATTATTTAGTGTTCTGTGTTTCATAGCTGCTGAAGGGATGGATTTCATTTGCTGCCTCAGGAGCTGGTTATTCTGTGTCTGAGTAGGTGGATATTCATGGAGAGAGCTCTTCACTCATTGCCCTTGCACAACCCAGATTTGTTTCTCCTACCCAAGGAATAGATTCTCTCTCTTGAGGAAGGGAGACCCATGCAAACTGTGTTTAAAGGATGTAAAAAGGGTTGGGTTTTTTTTAATTGCCTCATCTCCTGGAGAGTGAAAACATTTTTATCATGAAATGCCACAGTGCCTTATCCCCTCTCACAATTCCACCTCTCCTGGGCTGTTCTGAGCCACAGGCTCTTCACAAGGCTGAGATCAATGAAAGAAAGGAGTCTGTGGGATTTTAGTCTTTCACTGATTTGAAGTCTCTCACAGTCACATTAGTTTAAGTAGACACTACAGAAAAGTGAAAAGAAAACCTCTGTGTTAAAATCTGTAAAGTCACTGAGTGACTCTGGATAAAGGATGGGTTTTAATTCCAAATCTATTTTATTTCCTACAAGGCCTTAATGTTATTATTTGTAGCTATAAAAACATGGCTGACCTAGAATAGACTGTATTTTTAATCTCACTAAGAAAAAAAAGTCATTATTTATGGTCTTGAATTAATTGGGTGATTAGTTTTGTTTTCAACATGACTTAGATGACTCTACAGTGACTTTAAAAGTTAAAGGTGATCCTGCAGTGTGAGGTCTCAGAAAGGTTTAGCAAAAAATGTTCATTTTATTATACAGTTAAAAGTTACTACAAATGTGAAAATTACATGAAACTTATCTAGATCTTGTTTGCTTTTAGTTTGAAACTATTTTTTTTTTAATGTAGCCTTAGTGTAGCACTGTTGTGGTGAGTTTTGGTTTGGTTTTGGTTGGTTTTTTGTGGTCTGGTTTTCGTGCCCATGGTCAAAACCCCTTTCTTAAAGCACAATAAGGAGAAGCCATTTTAATAACTTTATTTTGGTTGTGAATCTGATTATGTGTATTCAGTAGGCTGACTCTTCCCTTTGTATTTGTTTTAGAAAAGAGCAGGGCAGATCTTTATTTTTTTTAGTTTTTCAAAACACAGCCATGTCTGTTAAAATTAATTAGAGTTGAAGGTCAGGGTGTCAGTGCTGCTGGAGTTGTTATGACACATTTTTAGGAGCTGAATCTCAGCAGCATTTAGAATCACAATCAGCAAAATTCGGTGAGAGGAGCTGAGGGAGGATGCTGATTAAACTTCTGCTCATGCTGTTGCCCTTGCACTGATTTGAAAGACAAAATTACCCTAAAAAGGGCAATATTGCAGGGTCAGGTGTGGGACTGGGTCCTCATGAGACCCTGGCAACCCAGGATTCTGTGATTCCAGACAGAAATTCTCCAACTCACCAAAATAAACAACCAAACAATCCTTTCATTCACTTCCTTTGGCTTGGAATTAAATCCCTACTGCTCATTTATGTGCACAAATCAGGTCAGCTGATCATGAAGGGGCTGGAAGATTGAATTTCAATTTCTCTGATCTCTGAGAGCCCTTGCCTCACCTGAGACCACCCTGCTCCTTTCCTTGCCCAGAAAATCCTTCCTTTTTTCCCTCTGTCAAGGACCACCAATGAAATTGGAAAATCTGAGTTGAGCTAATAATACATGAAAGAAGTTAAAGAATCTTGGCTAATCAAGACAATGTATTCAAATCTTTTATTGCTGAAAGATAATCTGGTGAGTTTTTACAGGTTTTTGAGCTGGAATGGTGACTGAAAATGAATAATTTTATATTACAGAGTGTTTTCATGTGGTTGGGAATGGCACAATGCTGCAGGAGCTGTACCGATTCCAGACTTGCTATTTATTTAACATTTGTTTAAAAAATTAGGTTTCTATCAGAAATTAAAAGGATTGCATTAAAATTAGAGATGATTAGGTGAACTGCTATGCCAGTTATGGGAAATTTAAAAATAGCTTCGGGTATAATGAGCAACATCATTATATTAATGCAAAATATTTTCCTATCATTAAAAAATTAAAGAACGCTCCAAATGTTATTTTAGCTCCTAGGGGAAAAAAAAATCCCAGATCTTACTCTTTTTTTAGAGCTATTGCTTTCTATTTAAATGAACTGTTACCTACAAAGTATTTTCAGAGCATTTCACTGAATCTCAGAGAAAATACTCTAAAAAAATCATCATCCAGCTTGAAGAGAAATAACCATTTGAGTTATTTTCAGTCTCTTCCCTCACCACATAATATTAATTTATTAATTGTCAGAAGCAGCTACAAAGCAGTGCTGCACTGCTCCTGCTAATTTTGATTTCCTCAGGAAATGCATTGTTGTTCTCACTTGGACAAAAAGTCCAAAATACGCTTGCTGGAAATAGCTGTGAGATGCACAGATGAGAGGGATTGTCATGGGAACGTTTCATCAGCCATGGCCAGCAGCTCCTGATCCTGCTGGAGTTCCCCTGTGTGCTCTGAGAGAATTCCTTCCCTCCCTGCCCTTCCCAAAAACAGGAGAGTGAAGCTGTGTCTGACATGGGGACAACAAGGCCACACACAAAAATAAATGATCAGTTCTTTGGTGGGGTGAGATTGCTTTGTGTCCAAGCACAGACATGCTAAAATTTGCTTTTTGTTCTTATTTTTTGCCTCCAAAATTTCATGGGGACTCCTCAGGAGCAAAGGGCCACCACCAAGTAGTCAGGAGGGATTTTGGTGTCATCCAAACTCATTTCCTACCCTGTTTCCTCACAGCCAGGTTCCCATTACAGGTCTATGAACTCATTTAAGGTTTGTGCAAAAGCAAAATAAACTTTTCTTCTTGTTCCTTCCTCAGCCTGGTTATAAATGCAGCCCTTCAGGGGGCAAGATAGAGAGAATATCAGGATCTTCCTGCCTTTAAAACTAGGAATAGCCTAGGAGAAAGCCAAATTAATAAAGATCTTTGGTCCTTGAATTCCTCCTAATTCTAAGTTTTAGAGAGCTTTAGTCACATACCTGCTTGTGCTGTGTGCTTTGCCTCATCCAAACTCAGTACAGCATTAAATATTGTCTGTGTGCTTATGAATGTATAGAATAATGGGAGAAATAGAATTATGACAGTGATCCATGGATGTATTTTGGAAATCATACACAAGCACAAGGAACCATCAATCTAGTCCTGCAACAGTTTTCAAATTTATTGCATCTGTGTAGTGAAAATTTGAAATGAACTCATGTATTTTAAATCACCGTGTTTGGCACAGCTGGGCTTGTTTTGTTGCTGGTGTGGTCAAATGACCTCAGAAAATACTTATTTTGAAGTATATTCCCTCTTGCTGAAATCAAGGCTGTTACTTGAAGGATAGGTAGGAGAATACACTCAAAGGCATTAGTTATAAATCAAACCGATCCTTTCTCTGCCAAGCCTTGATTTATGCACGTCAAATTAACTTTTCAAAACTTGCTGTAATTTATCTCAAACACGGGGCTTCTCCAAAAAAAAAAAAGGGAAATGAAATGTATTTGTGCTGTGCAGTCAAGGTAAAATTTCTGAGTCAGTATTAATCAGGAGCAATGTGTTCCAGGATGAAGGGAACGTAATTCAGCACATTCCTTTGGAGCAGCAGTTGTTCACCTGGCTGACAGAGGGACCAGAAAAAATGGTAAGAAAACTTCTTCTTTTAACTGGAAAGTGTGTCTTCAATTGTCGCCCTCTCTCTTTTTTCTTTTTATTTTTAATTCACTCCATCAATAATTTGAAAATGCATATTGGGAGTTGTGATGGCGAAGCGTTGAACAGATAAAACAGGTAAAGATTAAATTGTTTAACTGGAATTCTGCAACAGTAAAGAAAAGTGTGATGGTTTATTACCTCCAGAGGTATAACTAATGTGTCATTTCTGCTGTTCTGCATGTACAAAAAATAGTTCTGGGGTCTGGGATAGATTTATTATCCTCCATTGATTGCCTCATTCTGTAGCAGGACGTTTCTGGCAGTAAAGCAGCAGAACTGTCACATCCATCATGATGTGTCGGAGATGTGTCAGGGCTGGGGCTCTTTTTTGAACTTTACTGCTCCTGAGAAATGTAGCTGAGCATTATAGGCACAAGTCTGACATTTCCAAGATGAAAATCAATCTTTTTTTATGTGGTGATTCTCAAAGCAGACTTGAGCTTTGATTGCACAAGAGGTGGTTTCACACGTTGGGGGATACAACAGGGACACCAAATAATTTGGGTAACAGATCTGGCAGGTGTTCTGTAATGAATATAAATTGGAGAAATGATCATAGGAAAGATACTTAAGTCAAGATGGCACAGCAAACATTGATCTGCTGCTGTCACAGCTGGGAACCTGAATGTGTTTCTTTTGGTTCGTGTATTTTCTTGTATTTCTCTTTAAAGCTGTGGGGATTAACCAGGTAAATACAGCCTATTGTGAATTTATATCTCATATTATACCATATTTAGTGAGGGGAAAAACAAAGAAAAATTGTTAAAATAATTGCTAAAAGCATGAGAAGCAATGAGAGGTCCTAATGTCCAGGAAGGGAGGGCAGATGAAACACTTTGAGCTTTAAAATGAATGCCAAAAAAAGAGATTCAAGCAATTTATGTAATTGTAAATACCTTGAAAAAAGAAAAGTCATTGTGTCACAGCTCCAGGGGCTCAGCACCTGGGCACTATGGTTTTATTGTAGACAAAAAAGGGCATTTTTGTGCTGGTGGCTTTGTCTAGAGGCAACAGAAACCTCAGGAGAAGGGCACCACAGAGCCACAAACAGCCAGACAAGCAGAAATTTTTAGATGCTTGGGAGTGTGATGATAAAATATTTTGATGTTGGGTTGTTTCCCAGGGAAGATGTTTGGAAGTAATGAGCAGAGCAGTCTTGTTTTCTCATATTCTTTATTCAGGGAAATATCTAAAGAAATAAGATGATGGTGTGATACTCAGTTGTCCCCTTCCAAGAGGAAGGAGCATGGAAATTCCATGTAGTGGCCACTTTCAAAGATCAGTTCAAGATAATCAGTTGCTGTTGAAATCAGGAGGTTTCAGCTTGGTTGTTTGTCAATTTAGCCACTCAAGTGTGGGCTGATTTTCCCCACAAATAATGCCCTGTCAGCCACAAGCCACTGACTCAATTTTGTTAAGGGGTTTAGCAAGGCATGAAATGCGTAATTAGGGGAGGAACGGTTTCATCCCTTTGAGTTCCTAACAATTATTTAATTTAGGACAAACAACCAAAGTCCCTGGAGCACACGAGTAGTCTGAAGTTTAAACAAGATGACAGCTTAGATGGATCAATAATTTCCCATCCCTACAGTTACTAATAATAAAGTGAAGAAAGAAATATTGGCTATTTCCAAGCTAAAGGCACAGAGAGGAGCAAATCCACTCCACTCCAGAGTGGACTCCATTAACACAGATTGCCTTCAGCCCATTAAGCCTCAGCACTGAGCTGCTTTAAGTTTTGTTTCTAGAAGTCTGGAAGCCAAGGAATTAAACCCCACCTGAGTTCTAAAAGCATGCTTTCTGAGCCTTAATAGAATGACACTTTGTTCTTACTTTTGTGTCTCCAGTCATGCAGGAAATTAGAGGACTAGCTTCTTCCTGCAGACTTTGGGTTTCAGGCTTCAGGCTCAATTTGGCAGCTTATATTGCTCAAATTGGCTTGTAAATGAGATATTTGTTTCTAAAGTATGACTGTTATCAACTTGCTTACAAATACTTACAACGTGGGCATGTCTCTCATTTGATTCTGTAATTATATGATGGTTTTTCTTGTCAAGAGAGCTCAGAAACTTAATATTGATTTATGTTCCTGAGTTTCTGAAACTGCAATGTGTCATTGCTGAGCATAATTTAGAGTGGCCTTTTTTCTCCCCTCTAATCTTGTGCATGCCAAGCTTGAGCTCATTTGGGGCTGGAATGATCTCAAAAATCATTTAACCCTTGTGGGGGTGTGGTGACAGTGGCATGGATGAGGATGATGATGTCATTGAGGGGTCTGATTTCTTTCTGGTTGTCTGAAATTATATTTTCAGTCAAGGCTTTGAATAAATGACAATTATTAACATTCCAATCATTTGGATGTCCTGTGGGGCTTTATCTTCTCCTGACACAGCAGGAGGTGGGCATGGATGCTCTGCTTGCCTGTGTCCCAAGGTGCTGTGCTGACACCCCAAAGTCAGCCAGGCCTTGAAGGGATCTGTCAGTGCCTTCTCAGTAAAGTCAGTTCCTCAATGATGCCCAAAATGTTCTTAAAATTAAAATATAAAAATGGCAGGTTTTGATGGAATAGAAACTCAATGATCAGTCTTTATTGATGAACAAGGGAAAAAAAGGTAAAAAATCAAGGGAATTTCTTCCAACCCAATCCATTCTGGGACTCTATAATTCCATGATTAATAGATTCTGTGCTGTAATAATACATTAAGGGGCAGCTACATTTAAGGAGCACGCTGGAATGTTTGTTTTCTGTCAGGTTTTTCCCTTGTAGTTTCATTCCACCTGTAGAGCCCAGGCAAACTTCACTCTGTGCCCTGAAATCTCTGTTGAAACCAGTGCATCACAATTCCCCAGTTCAACTGGGGCTGCCATTGAGCTGATGTATTTAACATGCAAATAAATAAATGCACAAACCTGTTCCATATTTTCAATTCATTTTCATAGCAAAACTGAAATCATGATGATGAGAATTGATTTCAGCTTTTGCGTTCATAAATCGATGGGAATATTCTGAACATCAAATTCTCCTGGAATTTCTTCTGAAGCATGATGGTTTGAAAGACAGTTTGTGGGATGTGGAGATGAATTTTTGATGCATGGTGACACTGTGATCAGAGCTCTCAGGTTCCCAGGATTAAATGAAAATGAGGAGCTGATGTGGATCAGGTGGACTCTGTCATGGATACTTCCAGTCCCTGACCTGGGATCACACAAGGAAATATGGGATGCAGCAGTTTGGGCTATTTGATGTAGGACTTCTGGCTACTTGGAAGTGTAAGATTTAGGCAGGAGTTTGGGCTATTTGGTTTCATTTGCATTGGGAGATTTTTTGTTAGCTCAGTGTTAACCATTCGCATTTATTCAGCTCAGTATTGTGACAGTGTTCACAGGGATTTTCAAATGAGGGAACAGATGAGAATGTTGACTCCATGTTTCAGAGGCTTGATTTATTATTTTATGATATCTATTACATTACAACTATACTAAAAGAATAGTAGAAAAAGTTCTCATCAGAAGGCTAGCTAAGAATAGAAAAGAGAGAAATAACAAAGGCAGCTGTCCCAGACTCTCTATCCAAGCCAGCTGACTGTGATTGGCCATTAATTAGAAACAAGCACATGAGACCAATCACAGATGCACCTGCTGCATTCCACAGCAGCAGATAACCATTGTTTACATTTTGTTCCTGAGGCCTCTCAGATTCTCAGGAGGAAAAATCCTAAGGAAAGGATTTTTCATAAAAGATGTCTGCGAGGCAGTATGAAGCGTTGAGGTTTCAGAACTGCTGTGCTCACCCCACAAAGTTTCTTGAGCTGGGAGAGGATAATTCCTTTCAGCTGGAAGGTTTGAGTGGGTCAAACAACACAACTTTGCTCTGAGGGCTGCTTGCTGGTGGGATTGAGGGCAGGGGTTTTTGTAGTTCTAAGAGGAACATCAGAGGTGAGGAGGAATCCATCAGAGAGGTGATGAGGTGGACAAAGCTCATGGAGCATTCCCAACTGCTTCACCATGGGGACAATCTTGGGGAAAGAAGAATTTTTAAAATAATTGCTAAATGCATGAGAAGTAATGAGAGGTCCTAATGTACAGGAAGGGAGGGAAGATGAAACACTTTGAGCTTTAAAATGAATGCTAGAAAAAAGATTCAAGCAATCTATGTAATTGTAAATACCTTGAAAAAAGAAAAGTCATTGTGTCACAGCTCCAGGGGCTCAGCACTGGGCACTATAGTGTTATTGGAGACAAAAAAGGGCATTTTTGTGCCTGTGGCTGTGTCTAGAGGCAGCAGAAACCTCAGGAGAAGGGCAACATGGAGCCACAAACAGCCAGACAAGCAGAAATTTTTAGATGCTTGGGAGTGTGATGATGAAATATTTTGATGTTGGGTTGTTTCCCAGGGAAGATGTTTGGAAGTAATGAGCAGAGCAGTCTTGTTTTCTCATATTCTTTATTCAGGGAAATATCTAAAGAAATAAGATGATGGTGTGATACTCAGTTGTCCCCTTCCAAGAGGAAGGAGCATGGAAATTCCATGTAGTGGCCACTTTCAAATATCAACCCTGGGTCTCTCAACCTAGGGTTGATTTTGAAAAGTTCATTTATTTGCCATTTCACTGTTCATTTATTTGCTATTTCATGAGTGGAGCAGAATTTCTGTGCCTTCACAGCCTGACTGGTGTCAGAGGGGGGTGTTTGTCTCAAGTTTTGTCCTTGTGGAGGGGGCCAAATTGGTGAATTGCTGAGAGGGGCATGTAGGTGAGGGGGAGTGTTCTGGTGAGCAGCTTTGGGTGGATAAAAAAGGCCTCCTTCTGGAATGCTAGCCTTGTGCAATGTTCTTTCCTAGGTGCTCACAGGTGGGAAGTGCAGGATGTACACCAGCAGTGATATCTGTTCAGTTTTTCTACCAAAATCCCCCTCCCAGACCCAGATGTGCCTTTAACGACTCTTTAATTCTGAACCTTTTCCATCTCTGAGGAAATTGCATTAATTACTCATATTCCTGTGTTCACTTTGCTCTGAAAAAAGAATAAATTTCCTTTGTGTCATGGCACAGCATTGTGGAACAAACAGAAATCCACGATCTGTAGTGTTTGTGCCATCACAGGAGATCTTTGAAGCACAGACTGAAGCAGCACAAGTGTTCTGCACTCACTGGGGGTGCATTTGTGCCTTGAGGGTTGCAAAGAGAGGATGTTTTCCCATCCTGCACTGACAGATTTGCTGGCAGAAATATGTAGGGTGGGTCAGGTGTCTGTTCAGTGGTGCTGTCACAATTTAAGTTCATTTAGGAGGCAGTGTGAGCCAGCAGGGACCCCTTGCTACCTGCTGTAAACAAGGGGGAGTGTTAGGTTTTCTTTCACCGGCCCAGAACAGCCTTTCTGCAACAGCACCATCCAAATCCCCTTATATCTGTGTCCATGGACTGGTTTTGGAGCTGTTTACACTCCAAACCACACTGTCAGAGGTGTGGAGGAAGGGAAGGGGTTGTGTTTCCCCCAGTGATGTTTTGGGACAGAAGGGGTGGATTAAGAACAACCCAAAGCTTCCATGGTGTTGTTTGCCTGATCTTGGAGAAAATTTGTGTAGGGCACTTGATTGTGGACCTAAAAGGTCAATGGCGTGGCCATGGGGTGGCCGCAGATCCAGAGCAGGGCCCTGCTGAGGGACCCTAGGGCTGTGTCCAGTTCTGGTCCCCAATCCAGGAGGGACATGGAGGGGCTGGAGCGTGTCCAGGGAAGGGAACAGAGCCCCAGGAGGGGCTGAGGGAGCTGGCAAGGGGCTCAGCCTGGAGCAAAGGAGGCTCAGGGGGCCCTTGTGGCTCTGCACAACTCCCTGCCAGGAGGGGACAGCCAGGGCGGGTCGGGCTGTGCTGCCAGGGAACAGGGACAGGACAAGGGGAAAGGGCCTCAGGCTGGGCCAGGGGAGGCTCAGCTGGGACAGCAGCAGCAATTTCTGCATGGAAAGGGTGCTCAGGCCTTGGCAGGGGGTGCCCAGGGAGCTTTGCAGTGCCCAGCCCTGCAGGTGTCCCAGGAAGGGCTGGAGGTGGCGCTCAGTGCTCTGGGCTGGGGACAAGGTGGGCATTGTGCCCACAGGGAGGGATTTTCCAGCCTCATTTTTGACTCTCCAGCAGGGCTTCTGTGGCAATGAGGAGTTTGGTTTTCACAACTGAAAACAAATAATGTGTTTTTAAAAGCCAAAAATAGTTCCAGACGTGGGCTCAGTAGTAAAATCCTGAAATGTGTTTTCATGTTCCTTCCACCTTTGGATGGCACCTTTACATCTTAATAATTTCTGAATTTTACTTGAGTTTTCCTTCAAGGACAGCTTGGATGGGGCTCTGAGCAACCTGTTCTAGACAGTGACATCCCTGGTCCTGGCAGGGGGGTGGAATAGGAGATTTTTAAGGTGCCTTCCAATCCATTCCAAGATTCTGTGATTCTAATCTAGTGTTCCATCTTACCAGAGAATAGCTGGTGACTCAGAGGTAAATATTGCCAAGCATTCCATATGCCACAGTGGAATAATTTATGCTCAAAACAGGCTTGTGGATAAAGATCTCATTTTTGAAGTCACAGCTTCTTCTCTCTGTAAATTGGGGGGTGAAGGGGGGTGTAAATCCCCAGGTGGAGAAACAGGCTGTGCAATTTGCTTGGGTTTGGGGGGCATTGCTGCATAGACAGCTCTGCCCACACAGTCACAGACTGGTGCCATGGAGTAGCAGATACACTTTTCCATCTCTTTTTTTAATCCAACATGTTTTTGTAATCAAAGCTATTAAGAAAAAAATCTTGTCCCTAATGAATGTTTCCTTCAAGGTCACAAGGACATGGTTTCAAAGTATGAATCAGTCTGTTGAGGGTTGTCTCAAAATTGGATGCAGATTTTGTCTGGTTTAAATTCAAAAATCTCTTAAGTTTGTCTAAATTGATATATTAAATATATACGTGTATATAGCATTAAATATATTTGCCTAATATATTTGCATAAAGAGTTTAAATATTGACTGACCATATACACTCTCAGACCCCCTGCCATGGCATCTTAGAGAAGACTAACTTAAAACTTCATTTAGTCCCAGTTTTTATAAAGGATAAAAAGAAAAACAACTTTTTCTGTGCCTGATGTGAAATTTCCTGCATTGCTTCTGCTTGAGGTTTACTGATTTCCACATCTGTGATGTCAGGGCTGGAGAAAGGCACCTCATCCCCAACAGTTCTGCAGCATTGTGACACCAGGGGAGGTTCAAATCAGATATTAGGGGGAAAAAATGTTGGAATCCAAAATGCAGGGAACTCTCAGAACTTTGGGCCTGTAAGCCAAAACTTAGAATTAAACCCAGGATTTCATCTGAGACCTTGGAAAAGGCTCCAAAACTTAGGTGCTAGAAGTGAGAATGTGGATTTATAGTTTAAGGAGAGACATGTTAAGCTAAGTAGAGGAAAGTTTAGAATTTTAATGATATAGGGAAATATAATTTCAGAGGTAAACAAGGAGATTAGAATACAATACTGTAGGTTTGTGTGTTATAACATGATTGGCTGGGAAAGCTTACACTGTAACATGGGTCCATAGCATGAAATATTTAAGGATTGGGTCAAAAACATAAATATCCTTGTTAGCAGTGTTTTATTGGTCAATAAATCCTTAAAAGGTCTTGTAACTAAGGTCTTGTGACCTTCGAAACCATGCTGTAACAATGTGAGCCCAACTCACCCTTCCTGCCTATGTAGAAGATACGGAAAATAAATCACATCAACAAAAACAATTCAGAGGTCCTGTATCAAATTCCATCTAAAATTCCCCACAAGTGAATGGTCACCAAGAAATTCACTGCAAGGGAGTGGTCAGGCACTGGAATAAATTGGTCAGGGAGGTAACCAAGTAGTTTAGAATGCAGTACTGGGGGTTTGTGTGTCATAACATGACTGGCTAAGAAACCTTACACTGTAGCATGGGTCCATAAGATGAAATATTTAAGGATTGGGTCAAAAACATAAATATCCTTGTTAGCAGTGTTTTATTGGTCAATAAATCCTTTAAAGGTCTTGTAACTAAAGTCTTGTGACCTTCTAAACCATGCTGTAACAATGTGAGCCCAACTCACCCTTCCTGCCTATGTAGAACCTAAGGAAAATAAATAATATCATCAAAAACAATTCAGAGGTCCCATACTGAATTCCTTCTTAAATTCTCCACAAGTGAATTATCACCAAAATACTCACTGGAAGGGAGTGGTCAGGCACTGGAATGAGTTGCTCAGAAAGGTGGTGGAGTCACCATTTCTGCAAATATTTTGAAGTTCTCCGACTGTGGCCCTTGGGACGTGGTTTAGGGGTGATGCTGGTGGTGCTGGGGAGCAGCTTGTGGTCCTGAAGGTCCCTCCCAGCCTGGATGATTCTGGAAGCCATGGCATGGACTTGTCAGGTTTAATTTGGGGTAATTTCTTCAGCTCCCAGGAGATCTGCTGTGTGTCTGGGTGGCTCTGCTGGTGCCAGACTGATTTCCACATCCAGGGAAGGAAAAGTTACAACTAAAAGTGTAAATCCTGAGCAGCTACTAAATCTATTCAGCTCCCAGATGATCCCAGTGATCAGGCCACTGGAAATATTGGGTGAGCAAGCTTTTCCTTCAGTTTCTCAGACAGCCAACTGTTTGTGCCAAGCAAAGCAATGTTTTTAGGAGCGTGATTTCTCAAGGGCTCTAATTGCTGTGTGCTGAGCAAGGGGGATACTGGATGTAATGCTAAAACTGATTATTTATAAATTAATGTTATCTATTCAAAATTAGTGCTGAAGAGGGCTGATTGCCATTCCAGTCAGTGGTAATATGTTCCTTGAGAAGTCGTTAGTCATACTTTATTTTTCATTAAGTTGCTCATTTTGGTGTTTTGTTTTTTTTTTTTTTTTTCCATGTGACGAATTTTCTTCATTTTTCAAGTTCAACTTCCCCTGAGTTTAACCAATGTCTCAATGTTTTATGTGTTAAGCATTGGAATGGGCTGCCCAGGGCAGTCCTGGAGTCACCATCCTGGAAATGTTCCAAAAATGAGAGGATGGGGCTCTTTCTGATGTGGTTTGGTGGGATTTGGTGGAAGGCTGGACTGGATGATCCTGGAGGTGTTTTCTATCCTTATTGATTCAATGGTTGCCTGACTGTGGCAGCACTTCAGGGGATTTTAGAGCTCTCATGTTTTCTGTTTGCATTTCTTTCCTTCCCTTGCACTGCAGACACAAAGCTGAGGCAAAGCCCAGCCTAAATGGATCACTCTCAATCTTCTTCCTAACAAAAGGGTGAGGAGAGCATAGCAGGAAAAAAGACCTTGCTGCACTCATGTCTTCTGAAGCTGCTGCTTCTCTTCAAACTGGAATATTTTCTATTTAAATATTTCTTTTCATTGTTTGTGGTCACTGCAGCTGCCCCTATGTGGGGGCATTCACCAGGATGAATCATGAAAGCTCAAACTACTTTAAAGCAGATTATCTACTTGTGCTGTGGAGGAGAAATATCCATCTTTAATCAAATTACACATTATCTTTTGTTGCAGGCAAGTAGCTCCTCAGAAAAGAGGTTGGAAAGATTATTAAAAAAAAAAAAATTCAGCTGCAGTCCATGGTCATGTTTAAGACCAGGCTGTGGTTCAGTAAATCTTGACTCTCATCCTGTTAAACCTGGCAGCAATTGGATTTACACTTCCCAAGATCAGGAAAAAATTAATTGAGAGAGAAGTAATGGTGTACATCCATATATTATGTCACATATATTATATTATATCCTGTATATTATATTAAAAATGTGATAGCAGGGAATAGAAGGGCAAGCATGTGGTAGTGTATGAGCACAGAGACTGAAGCAAGTATGAAATAATGGAAATAATGGAAACAGACAAAATCCATCCTAAAAAACAAAAAAGCAGTGCTGGAAATTAGGTTACCAGCATTGCCTTGATTCACTGAGTTGCCCGTGATCAAAACATTTAACTCCAATATTTAACCACCTAAAACTGGACATAAAGGGAAGAAATACCTGATACCTAGCTAGCAATTTGATTTTTCTCTAAGTGCAACTTAAAGTCTTTTAACCCCAAGGTGTTTTCTATTGAAACATGTGGGCAGGGATGTTCAAGTGCAAGTAACTTCCATCAGTGTGTGGGTAGAGAGAGTTCCTCACCAATTGCTCTTAACCAGGCAGGGGTTTAATACTCTATTAAGGGATGAAATGAAAGTGCAGGAGAACACCTGGAAAAACCACAGATGGCTGCCAGAGAGAAGCAGAAATATGTCTGAGTGTCAGCTATTTCCTGCAGGTTTGCAAGGGGTGAAATGGAGATGGACACATCTATAGCTCATGTGTGGCATTTTGGGGCAGCATCAGGGCATTAAAAGCAGGGAACTCCTTCCTCCTGATGCACAGTTTTCCTAAAAAACCCTCTAGGCTGTGATCTGGTAGAGAAGAAATGGTAAAGGAATGAAATATGTTCATTTTGTATGAGTTTTCCCAAATTGTCTTGGTTAACAAATCAAGGACTGTGTGTGAGTCAATTTTTAAAGAAAGAACTCATTGCCTCTTTGTGACAGAAACTCTGGGGTCAGGTGAGAAATGGAGCTCCTGTCACTGTGGATGTTTTGTTTCAGTGTAGACATTGAAAAATAAGAGACCAACTTAGTAACATAAAATTATCAGGCTAATCTGTTAATTAGACAAGTGGAGTGCCCATCCCTGGAGGTGTCCAAGGAAGGTGTGGACAGGGCACTCAGTGCTCTGGGCTGGTGACAAGGACTCCATTGGAGTCCTTTTTCAACCTAAATGATTCCATTATTCTAAATTTATTTGCTCTTCCTTCTATTTTTTATTTACTTTTTAATAATATACTTTATTTCTGGAATATTTATTTTATAAAATCTGTACCCATTTTCCTTTATTATCTCCTGGCATTTAACAAATTATATGGGGTATAGACACCACTTAGCTCCTCACAAAATTGGAGCTATTTTAGGGTATTTTGTTTATTAAAGTGCTCTGCTTTGGAGGAAATACAATGATTACAGAAGCCTCTGAGGTTTCAAGGAAATGAAAGTACAATATGAGCAGTCTTTTCTGATAAAGCTGGAAAATGACTCAAAATGGTTTGAGCCAGAAATGTATAAAAATGACAAGATTTTCTGGGGCTTTTGGTTTTGGTGGCCTGACTGTCTTTATCTGATGTTATTTGGTGTGACAGTTGGTGTGTCCCTGTGTCATGTTATCAACTTGTAGCATTTATTTATTCATTTGAAATAGAAGCATATTTCAGGATTTATGATCTGTCACGTTTTAAATCCAATAATGCTCTTTATTTACCCCTGGGTTTCTATGTCTTCATGCCACTCAATTTCTGTCTCTAAGTGCCTCATCACCTCAGATGTGTGAAGTTTTTGGTCTTGCAGACAGAGAACTTTTGTCTATGAGCTGTATTTTACTGATGGGCAAAAGTTCTGGAAAAAAATCTCCCATCCTCAATTCTGTAATCAAGACCTGTATTTTACTAAATCACACACTCAAGTACAAACATGCAAAAATAACTCTGTGTAACAGATTGATGAGTGTGTTAAATGAAAGATTTTAGCTGTAATTGTGTCCAAAACAGTTTTTGGTAATGAGTTCTTGGTTGCCTGCTGAACTTTTAGGTATGTGATAAGGTAGAGTTTATCACAATCAAAAATCCCAATCTGTTTTGAAATACCTGAGGGGTTTTTTTTCTGAAAATTATAATCTTGTTGTGATCTATGACAGGAAATTTGAGCACATGGAGTTAACAGGATGAGACCAAGAGAATATGAAAGGAAGGGGGACAGGGGACATAAAATCAGAATATGTGATGAAAAGAACTGCAATTAGGCAAAAAGATAAAAAGGGAAATTGCATGTGATTATAGAATAAAAATGGTTTAAAATAAAAATAAACTCTCGCCCAAGAAGTCCCTGACCTGCAAACTTGTGGAAGCCAGGAGCTTGATTTGGTGAAACAAAAGGAATTTTCCACTGAAAGGATTCTCACCTGATTTTCTGTGGTCAAATCTGAATCACACAAACAGATTCAGATTGGAAATGGAATGGAAAAATAAACTTAGCCCTTGATGTAGGGATTGCTTAGGGGGAGATCTATATGCAAACCAAACTGGTAAAGAAAGCAGAAGCTAAATAACAGAATAGATGGAGCAATAGAAAAAGTAATTTGCATTATGAAATCAAGAGTAAATTAGGAGTGTTTGTTTAAATGACAAATGCCGGCATTGGATCGAAGGGAAAAACCTGAAACAGAACATTCCTTGAAGGAAGCAATCAGTGTTGGGCTTAAGCACCCATGAATTGTTTCGGCTCCTGCAGTTTCATGCCTTGGGAAATCTTTTCCTTTTCAAATAATCAGGAGCAGGCATGGCTGTAGTGTCACAGTGCAAGAGCACCTCCTGCATGTAGGAATTTCAGGGAGACCCATTCATATTTCCCTATAGAAGTTCCCAAAATCCCCCAAAAAATCCCAGCCAAGCTGCTGAACCAACGCCAATCATTTTTTCTTCTTTTTTTTTTTTTTTTTCACTCTGCATTTTCAGATCTGAGACAAAGTTTTCCCTCTCTGATTTAAGTTGGAATTGGATCCTTTAGGGAAGACCTTGGCTGCACAGATCAGTGTCTGGGTTTGAGGGCAGCTCCACAGTGGGAAGTACAAGGAAAAGGGAGTTAAAAGGACCAGCAGATCTCTGACCCTGTGGTTGATCATGAGGGCAGGTGAGCAGCTTTATCTAGCACAGGTGGCTTTGAACTGAGATCCTGGGATTTATTTTCGCAGGTCCAGAAGGGAGAAACATGCAGGGCCTGATGGCAAATCTCAATCATCTGTTCATTCTTTTCCTTTTGGAAAGCAGAATGTTTCCTCCTCTACCTGTCAGGTTCTGTGTAATTAATGCTGCTTTCCTGTTCTCTCAGCTCCCACATCTTTTCCTTCCCATATCTCCATGACATTTCCTTTGCAAGTTTGAAGGAACTTATTATTCCACTTAAGACCCAAAAGAACCCCTCAAACTGTTTTTCCTATGACAGCAGAAACATCAGCTGTGGCTTTGCTTGAAAGCCACTGCATCATTTTCTGAGGATGGATTTAAACTTTCGCATTCCAGATCTCTCTGGGAGCATGGCCTGGTCTAGTGGAAGATGGCAGGAGGGTTGGACTTGGAGAGTCTTGACAAATTTACATCCAGGACTTGTTGATGTCTCAGGATTATTGGTAGATGGCATTCCTGGGTCACACTTCCCAAAGATTTACATCTGACTGTGTGTAAATAATGGGAGGTTACTGGACATGCTGACTGCAGCGTATATTTTCTAAAATACACATCAGTGTGGGGTTTTTCCAGCTTAATATGCAGTTTTGTTTCTTTGCTCTTCCCAAAGTTTGATTAATCTGATAGCTTGGTACCTTTAAACCATTTTAGGACTCAAGCAGGTCCCCATTCCAGCCGTCCTTGTCCTCTCCTCAGAGGCCACAGGAGGCACCACGGGAATCAGAGGTCTCTGTCAAGAAATCTTTGGAAATAGCAGAGCACTTGGAAGTGTTTTGAGTTTTCAAACACCAGCTGCAGACCTGTGGTGGGACCACTGCTTGATCCATAACAATGATATGTTTTCAGTGCTGCTGAGTTTGGACATTTTGTGCAGGATCTGGGAAACCATTTAGGACTTTAAACCATTCTAGGACTCAAACAGGTCCCCATTCCAGCCATCCTTATCCTCTCCTCAGAGGCCACTTTGCTGCCTCCGGAGGCACCACTGGAATCAGAGGTGTCTGTCAAGAAGTCTTTGGAAATCAGTGGAGCACTTGGAAGTGTTTTGAGTTGTTAAATACCAGCTGCAGATGTGTGGTGAGACCACTGCTGGATCCATAAAAATGAAATGTTTTCATTTTTCAGTGCTGCTGAGTTTGGACATTGTGTGGGAAACTGCTGGATGGATTCTGCACTTCCATACCCCAGCTGAGGGGTTAGGAACAGCTAACCCTGTTCAGAGGCTTCAGTGGGTGTGCCATGGCAGCAGTGGATTTTTGCAGGAAACCCTCTTAGAATTGGGGCTTGAATTGGTGTGGTTTTATAAACAAGTGATAGACATCAAAATAAGATCATAGCAGATTTCATAGCAGAGCTCTGCTCCTCTGGTGCAGGAGCAGCAGTGAACCCCCTGCTGCTGTGAGGATTTACTTAGAATGTGTGACTAGAAGGGTTTCACATGTGCAAGAACCCTGAGTTTCAATCTCCTACTTCAGCAGGGCTGTCTCCACCTGCTTGTTCACATGTCAGAAGAATTCTGGTGTGTTATAGAAAGAGCTGTAGTTGCAATAACAGAAAGGTTTTTTGCCTGTGGACAGCAATGTCAGTGGTAAAATGGACTTGATTCTGCAGCCAGATCTGTTCTCTTCCTTTGCACACTGTGTTTTAGGCTCCAGGGGCCACATTTTCAGAGAATATAAATTCTCATCCTTCCCTTGGGGCTTTGATGAGTTACAAAGATCAGCTGTTTTATGAACTTAGCTGAGTATTTTTGGTCTTTTCAGGGTTGTGTCACAGCCTTGTCATTTCTTGCCATCATGTTTTGTATGGGTTCTGTTTCTCAGGGAAGGTTTTGTGACACTTGGGGACGTGGTTTGGTCATGGCCTTGGCAGTGCTGGGTAACAACTGGACTCAGTGATCTTGGAGTTTTCCACCCTAAATAAATAACAAATCCAGGTGGAAACACACCAATTTAAACTCAGATTCTCATTGTCAGACTGGCTTACTTTTATGTGTGCTGCAATTTACTCACAGGCTTTGCTGATGTCTCAGGATTATTGGTAGATGGCATTCCTGGGTCACACTTCCCAAAGATTTACAGCTGACTGTGTGTAAATAATGGGAGGTTACTGGGCATGCTGACTGTAGCATATATTTTCTAAAATACACATCACTGTGGGGTTTTTTTTCAGCTCAATATGCAGTTTTGTTTCTTTTCTTTTCTCAAAATTTGATTAATCTGATAGCTTGGTACCTTTAAACCATCCCAGCAGCTCAGACAGATTGCAGATGCTAAACCTTATGGTCACCTCATAAAAATATTACTGAAAATTATTGGCAACATCTGACTTCAATGTAGCTGTATCTTGGTCTGTTTATATTCTGTGAAACTCAGTGGGATCTAGAAAAGCAAAATCTAGGAAATGCATAATCAGTAGTTTTTGAAGTTAAGAGAGTTAAGAGCATCAGCATGGGCATCTACCCTTATGCTTGCTTGCTTCTTTTTTTAATTATTTTTTCATAAGTTACTGCTGAGTGGGAAGAATTTCCAAACTTTTTTAGATAGGGCTCAAAATATCATTTATTTGTTTCTCAACCCAAATATCTTCTGGTTTTCCTTTCCTTGTAATGTTTTTTATCCATTGCTACACAGACTGCTCATCCTTAGGGTCATATTGGTTATATCCTTAGGGATATATTGGTCTATATCCACTCAGTTCAATTGGAATTGCTCCCCACCCATCAGGAAACTTCTGTGTGCTGATCCCACCCCAAACCAGCTCCATCCTTCTGTATTTTTACCTCTTGCCATTGTATAGGAACAGATGATGTTGAAAGAGGAAAACAAAATCTTCATTTGGACAGTTCTTCCCACATAAAACATGGGGCTGTTCTGTGCTGGTGTTGTCTGTGTCCCATGGCCCAAAGAATTGGGTGAATTCAGGAATTGCGTGAATTTCTGTCTATTTGTGTTTCTGCAGACCTTTGTAGTGTGATCCCCATCCCTGGAGGTTTCTAAAGGACATGGAGAGGTGACTCTTGGGGATAGGAGTGGCAGTGCTGAGGGGATAGATTTGCTGATCCTGGAGGGCTTTCCCAATCCAAACCATTCTGTGATTCCATGATTAATGATCTCTAACAAGTCAACTGCTTTATTTCTGAACACACAACATGGTGCTCGTAAAACTTTATAGAGGTGTAGAGGTGTCAGTAGCTTTGCTGGCTTGGGGAGGGTTTTTTTTTTGTTGTTTTGTTTTTGCAACAGTGGCCACACTGTTAATATGGGTCATTTAAAGGCTCATTAAATCTGCTTCCTGGGACCTTGATAACACAGTGCTGGCAGGGAAGAACAACAACTGTGATTTCCTACAGTTGTCTTGAATAACACGTTCCTATGGTATTTGCTGGAAAGTTGGGTTGCCAAAATGGAGGGAAGTACCCCCAGAGAGCTGGTGTATGTCTGTAGCTCTTTAAAATAAATCCCTCCACTCTCCTGCCCCTCAGTGAGGCTATCAGTACATCACATTACTGAAGTGATAATGGCTATCACTTATTTAAAGAAAGCTGGTATGAAAAAGCTGATCTGTTGGGAGCCTGGAGAATTCTAATTGACAAAATCAATAAGCTCCCAGCTAGAATAGCACCTCTCTTTTTTTCATTTTCCACAATTGCATAGCAGGGAGTGATTTATCACCTGGCTTCCTGTTTTTAACAGTTTTTCCAATACTCCTTTCTCATTGCTATCCCCAAAAATGTGCCCAGCTGCTCCGAGACAGAGAATACATGAGTGCTATAAATACTTTCAAAGTCTTTTGTTGCTTTATTATTTCAGGAGTAGCAATTTGAGACTGCAGGTCAAATAGATGCTGTTGTAACCTCTGTCTGCTCGCTGCTCCCTGGGGCTGCTGTGACAGGCTGGACCCTCCTCCCTTTCACTGAGCTCAGTGGAGTGTGTGGTGCCCACACTGCAATTGGAATGGACAGGGCAGCATTTCACACCTCCTGCCTCTCAGCCTGAGGGACTCTCTCTTCCTAATCAAGTTCTCCTGCAGAGTCAATAAAAATGTGGTTGTAGGAAGCACTTGACAAATCACAGGTGAATGTTAATCCTGAGAGGTGAACTTTCATAGAGCTCGGTGGTGATTTCAAATTGGCGGATAATGAACATTTGGACAAGTCTGACATTCACATGACCTAAAGATGGGCTGGAGACCCTCACCAAGGGTTGCTGTGCAGTTATTAAAGTCCAAAGCAGCTGTTTCCAGAGTTCAGGCCTGTGAGACCACTGTTTATTCACAACTACGATGTGCAAACAATGAGAAGTCACATGAATCGATCCTTAATCACTGCAAAACCCAGAAAAGCAGATTGAGTGATCTCTGAAAGCATTTTTGTTTGAAAGAGAGTTAAATATGCTGCTAGATTTGTTTGTCTTGTCTTAGGAAGTCTTGATTAGATAGAGAAGATAGATTGTCCATCATAATGGGTTTCCCTACTTAGCCAGTTACAGGCAGTGCAGACCATGGAGGAAATCAAAGCAGCATGATGAGATATAGCACTGAAGATGAGATTTTTCATAAATGCCCATGCTTTCAATTATTTTGTTATTTATAAGCAACTGATTTGGAAATTGTTCAATAATATCCTCCCCAAAAAACCCCAAATCATACAAAGCAATCTCTATCTAGAATGTCTTATGTCTGGAACGAGTTTTGTCTGCCATTCTGTCTCCACTAAATATTATGTTTAGGGCCTTTCTTCTCCTTTTAGCCACAACTGCATCATTCCCTGAACTGGATCTAGAAACCCTCAGGTCCCCAAGGATTGAGGAAGGCCCCAGCTTGCTGAGGGCATGCAATGATTGGGGGTGAGTCCCACCACCATGTTCCTCAGCTGTCAGGAGCTGTCTCCCAGCCCTGCTTGGCCCCACACAGCTGTAGAATTCTTTCCTCTTCCATCAGCAGATGAGATCAGCACTCAGAACTGCTCCCAGCTGAAGAATAAACCCCATGCATTGGGCTCCTGCAGAAGTTAGCAAAGTTGCAGATGTTCTCAGAGGGATCAGTTTGGTGCTGCTGTATTTGTCCCAGAAGCATGGTCTTAACTTAATGGGACTTCAGGGAACTGAATTCAGGAAGGATTATATAGGATTATATTATATATTATATAGAATTATATTCTATATGTTATATGTTATATATAATATATTATATGTTATATATTATATACCAGGGGTTGAACTGTAATCAAAACAAATGGAAAAAAAAATAAAAGGAACATGAAAAATTACTCTGGTCATTATCTAAGGGGTGGTCAGATTCCCAGTGCCACAGCTGAGCCATGGGCAGAGGTACAGGACAAATTATGCAAATTATGGATTATCCAGCACTGGCCTGGCTACCAGAGTTTAATGCTGTCCTGGTGCCAGTTCTGGGATTTGGGAAACTCCTGCAGGATTTTTTTCCTCACTGTGCTGGAAGTTAGACCTGTGCCTCTTGGGAAGGTTGTGATGGTTTCCTCAGGAAACATGTTCAGTGCTGGAACATGTGTGTGCTCTGGCATGGAATTCCAGCTTTATCCCCTTAAAATAGAAGGGATATCACTTACTTCTCACCTTAATTTATTTATCTAAACTCTCCTGCTGGATCTGGAACTCTTCCTGTGCCATGCTGTTGCCTTACACCCGGTTTCTTCTTTATCCTTTTATGATCATTTGCCTAACAAACTTTTTTATTCTTTTAGGGCGGGCAACTCTTGATTTTGCTATTTTTGAGGAAGTCTCAATAATTTCCTGTGATTCTGCACAACAGTTTCAGATGTTTTGTGTGAAATTCAGTGATCGTGTTCTACTTTGTGTGTCTTAGAATCATTTAGATGACAAAAGATCTCTAAGATCAGCTGAGTCCAGCATTGCCAAGGCCACCCATGTCCCCAGGTGCTACATCCATAAGGCTTTTAAAAATCTGTAGGCATGGAGTCTCCAAAGCTCCCTGGGCAGCCCCTGCCAAGGCCTGAGCACCCTTTCCATGCAGAAATTGCTGCTGCTGTCCCAGCTGAGCCTCCCCTGGCCCAGCCTGAGGCCCTTTCCCCTTGTCCTGTCCCTGTTCCCTGGCAGCACAGCCCGGCCCCCCCTGGCTGTCCCCTCCTGGCAGGGAGTTGTGCAGAGCCACAAGGGCCCCCTGAGCCTCCTTTGCTCCAGGCTGAGCCCCTTGCCAGCTCCCTCAGCCCCTCCTGGGGCTCCATTCCCTGCCCTGGACACGCTCCAGCCACTCCAGGGCTCTCTGGTCAGGAGGGCCCAGCACCGGACACAGCCCTGGGGTTCCTCAGCAGGGCCAGCCCAGGGGACAGGCCCTGCCCTGGCCTGTGGCCACCCCATGGCTGGCACAGCCAGGGCCCATTGGCCTTGTGCCCCCTGGGCACCCCTGGGCTCCTGCCCAGCCCTGACACAGCCCCCAGGGCCTTTCCCCAGGGCCCTTTCCAGCCCCTGTGCCCAGCCTGGAGCTGCAGGGCCTGGGCTGAGCCAGGGCAGGACCCAACAGTTCCATATTAAATTCCTCTCTAATGCATTCTGGTGTAGAATCCTCTTTTATGTATGCATCAGGGAATGATGATATCGTTCATTGGAAATTATGATGTCTTGGCACAGTATTTTGCTGTTCCATAAATGTGTAAACTCTGTTAAATCTTCAAAATATAAGCCCCAGACAGGCAGTGGGTTGACAACATTATTCTCTTGGAGCTGCTGTGCTGTCAGCAGCCCTTTCCTGGGTGTTGTCTCCTGTCAGGCACCTGAGAAAAAGCTCTTGGTGTGGGCTTAAGGTGTGATGTTCCTACATGCACGATTTTCAATTTTCGTCGTGGGCTGCAGGTATTTCTCAGCTGTTTCCCAGTGCCTGTTTTCTGTTTTCTTGGCTTCTCCTTATCTCCCATTCCTGCTGTGGTTTCCCATAGCATGAGGCACCTCCTCTCACAACCTGCAGCAGCTCTGAAGCCCTGGGCTGCTGGCCAGGTTTTTATTATTGTTCTTATGAACTGTTAACTCTCCTTTTTCAAAGGTGCATGAAGGAGGCAGACCTAGAGGCTTTTACTTGTACAGCTCTTCTGTCTTTGGTTTCTCCTGGCAACGCTTTGTTCTCAACATATCTTGTTTGTGTGGAAAGGGGTTTTTATTCCCTTTTTATTCCCTTGGTGCTGGTCACAATTCTGAGCAGAGTCTTTCACCCTCCCACCCCTCACTGTGCTCAAATGCCTATTCCTGAAATGTGAACAACAAATACCTAGTAAAATTTAAAGATGACACATTCAAAGAACTTAAGAGTAAATTAGAAGTATAATTCTCTGTAATTTTAAAATGTTATATTGTATTTCTGTAAGTGTCATCCTAATATGCTTCAAGAACTTTTTTGTTCAAGATGTTTCCAAACTAGGGAATTAAAAAGTTAATGCAAACACAGGATAGTACCCTTAGTATTCATAATTTCAGTTAGCAAGGAAAAAATGCAAGTTTTCCATTGCTATTGGCAGAGTAGGTGTGGCTGCCCCTTAATCCCTGGAAGTGTCCAAGGCCAGGCTGGATGGGGCTTGGAGCAGCCTGGGACAGTGGAAGGTGTCCCTGCCCATGGCAGGGGTAGCACTGGATGAGCATTAAGGTCCTTTCCAACCCAAACCAGTCTGTGATTCTATGATTATATTCCTGCTGAAATGTTTGATAGCTGTTTCATCCTAATGCTTTGTCACTCCGGTGTGGAACTGGATTTCCTGTGTGCATTTTGTGGTCATAATCTGCAATATTTCAAATGCTGTTGCCTTATTCCATGTGCAGGTGACTTCTGTGGTTATTTGGGCATAGAACCCTTTGTTCTGCTACAAAGTGTAGTTGACTCCCTATTTCCTTGGGGATGATGGATAATCACATCAATACACAATAAGAAATAGGTTGAAGCTGGTGGATTTTGGTGCCCTTTCTCTTTCTGGTTCAGCTTTTCCTGAGGTTTAGCACTGGGCAGAGTAGTTCCTGTGGCTCCCCACAGATCCCAGCCATGGTCTCCTGTGGTGTTGTGAGGTCCCCAGGATGAGGGGAGAGATGAGAATTTGACTCCATGTTCTCAGAAGGCTGATTTATTATTTTATCATATATTATATTAAAAGAAATTATATACTAAAACTATACTAAAGAAAAGAGAAGGATACATCAGAAGGCTAAACAAGAATGATAATGAAAGCTCGTGAGTGACTCAGAGAGTCCGACACAGCTGACTGTGATTTGCCATTAATTAAAAACAATTCACGTATTTGGATAAACAATCTCTAGACCACATTCCAGAGCAGCAGAACATGGAGATGCTGAGGCTTCTCATCTTGCCAGGAGAAGAAATCCTGGTGAAGGGATTTTTCAGAAAATATCATGGTGAGAGTCTTCCAGCGATTGTCTGACCTCGGACCAAAACCAAGCCAAGCAGTTCATGAAAAGCCAAAAGCCACTGAAGGATTACTGCTGCATCTATACAGGCCTGGAAAACCAAAAAAAAGAAACTTCTTGCTTAAGCTAATAAAAAACCAAGCTGGCTAAGCAGCAAAGTACCCACTGATCTGCATTGTGCTGAGTGCGGTTTTGAACAAAAACTGCGCAAGAGCTCCAAGGATCCCACCCCTACTCCAGACCCACCTCAAAGCTCCAGCAGCCACTTCTGGCCATAAAGCAGAAGACTGGGGAATAGAATATCATCATAAAATCACCTCAACACCACAGGGGGGGTTTGAAGCACATGTTTGAGTTACTCCAGTTGGAGTCACGCAAGGAGCAATCAGGGCAAGGGATTCTCTGCTTCAAGACAAAAAGCACAAAAAAAGTAAGAGCCCAGACCTCTTTTTGTACAAATCAGCAACCTACAAACTCCAAGAAGTGCTTTTCCAGCATTGTTGCCTACCAGCATTTCTTCTGAATGATGCAGCACAATAGGAAGTAACCAGAAACAATTTTTTCCCCTCTGCAGTCCTGCAAACTCCTCTCTGTGTGCCCATCGTCAAAGGCAGCAGGAGTTTCACTGTGAGAAACTTCTCCAAGCTACAAATTCAATCCCCTGGGAGGAAGTTCAGCACTTATCAGCATCTTCCTCCTTTTTTATTAGAAATGAAGGCACGATCCTGAAGTAAAAGGAAACATATTGGCAACTGTCAGCTCTTGGGAAGACATCACCAATAATTTTGTCATGAAAATAAGAGTACAGCCCATAGCAGTGCTGTTATTTAAGTCTGTTAACACCCTTGGAGTGATATCTCATAATTATTAAACCCCAGTCCCTAGGAACTGCTGCTTTCAGGTAATTCAGAATATAAGGAGTTAGCAAAATGTTCATGCAGTCGATGTTGTCTGCTTTAGAGAAGAAAATAAATTGAATTTTAGTTGTTTTCTCATAATATGCCAATCTCTGGCCCTGAAAGTGAGCAGTCCATGTTATAGACTTTTAGTCATTTTCTTTATTAAAAATAACTGGAATACAAACACCTGCAGTCACATAAGATCTGTGATATTTTAATAACATTTGCTAATCGTTTTCTTGTCCTTTGTAACTCCTTTGAAGCTCAGTTTCTTACAGCAGCATCCTAATACATATCTTCCTTTAATATCACTGTTTTCAAAATGTCAAATTAATTCTTTAACAATCTTGTTGACACCCAAAATCTTTTGAGCTTCCATCAGATAAAACAAAGCTCTCTTAGCCCAGCATCAATCTCCAAATGTTATTAACTTTGCTTTTTGTGTTTTGTGCAGACACCTGAAATATTACATGCAATTAAGAGCCTTTTGATCTTCAAAGGCTGATGTGCAGGGGCTGAAACCATCCCTGGGTGCCAGAGTCACAGGGACATCTGTTCTTGGATTAATTTTCCAAGCCCCAGACAATTTCCACTGATTTCACAATATATCCTGCATTAAATACGTCTGGACTTCTTACCAAAGAGATGAAAGAAGACAGTAAAGCTTCTTTGTCTCTCCTGACTGGCTTAAAAATCTTCTGTAGAGTATTTTTAAACTAACATTCAACCTAATGTTTTAAATGATAGGAACTATTTAGCAGTCCAAAATCATGGCAATTAATGCAAGGTCCAACAGCCAATAAATACTGAATTTTCCAAACACAAGGCCCCTTTTGCCGGTGCTCTTGTTGATCCTTTAGACAAGGCTCGTTGAAGGCTGAGTGGCCACATGTTTCAGGGCGGCAAAATTGGGGCTTTTTTCGCTCCAAAAGTTGAGCCAATCACTTGAACAGATGAATCAGAGTTGGGATGTACTGAGACCATCCCAACTTAATCAGAGATGGGATGGTGGAAAATCCAGAATCTTCTGTATGGGATTGAAAACTGAGTGATCCTACATGCTGTGGCCCCAAATCTGTGGGGTTTGGCAGGACTGGGACAGTACTCCTTTGTCATTCACAATTTACTCAATTGCTTTGCAGCCAATTGAAGACATGGTTTAAATCCCATATCCAACAATCAAAGAGCCCAAGGCACAAAACTTTTCCTAAATTAAAGTGTTCAATATCTGAAGGCCTTTTGTAGGTGTGAGCTCTTCACTGAGTGTGGACAAAACAAATAAGAACAGAACAACAACAGTTATAATGATCAAAAAATTCTAATTTATCATTTCACCATCTGCTTATCGTGGGAAACACATGGAAAATTATTTCCCTCAATGAATCTAGAGTGAAATTCAAAATTAGATCTTCACTCATCAGAGGAACATGCTTCAGGAAAAAATCTCTAAAAAGCAACAACTGGCTAAAAGCACAAGCCACCACTCAGCTGGAGATTGATTTCCTGCAAGGAAATGCACGGTGGGATTGCTTGGAGTAAAGGCAGGGTCCTCAGAGTCTTTTTGAAGGTAAAAAAACCCCAAATGGGTAAGAAATATTCAAGTACTTCTGAAATAGAAGAGCCCTGCCAAGGAAGTGGAGATCTCCATCACAAAATGAAGATTTCATTTCAGTGGGAGGAAAAAAAAAATCATTGGGAAGATAAATCCTGGGAAGATAAATCCTGTGACATATGAGAAACAGCGCAGTAGTTGAAAGAGAAGGAAAAGGAATATAAAGGCATCCTAATTCCATTTAAAAGCACAATATAGAATTGTGTACAGCCTGAAAAACTCCTGGTAATTCAGAAACAGCCAAAGAAGAAACACACTTCATATGTCAGCTATAGATAACTCCTATATTGAGCTGCTTCCCTGCTGCTTCCCTGGTTATTGTATTGCTCTTCCAAGCCTCCCAAAGTCCTTGCCTCATAAACCAGGGAGATAATTCCAGTATATTATATTCCCATCATCATCTTTTCACAGACCTTTATGATCCTTGCTCATTCCAAACCAGTTTTCCCACTTGCCTCTGTTGACATGAATTTTGCCCCAGGGCCAAGATGGGGATCTTTAGGTGCAGCCTGAATTAATAAAAATGAACACAGGGCCCTGAGGAGCTTCCAAACCACTGAAATCAAAAAAATTCTGTGTATTCTCTCATGTGGATATGGTACTAAACTCACAGAAGTTTGTAGATAAAGCAATGAAATGCTGTAAATATCTTAATCATAGAAATGCTGCAAATATCTTAATTTTTCTCTTATTTCACAAAAAAACCAAATTAACATCTTCAGTTTTTATCTTGTAAGTCACATTACAGGGCTGTGTCCTCTTACTTTTCCTTCCATGTATAACCACCTACTTCCATACCCATGGAAGCATTCCAGCTGCAAAGAAACATCTCCTGACATAATTGTGAAAAATTACACCAGGAGATTTTTTCCTCCTGTTCTCTTCTGCGTCTATTTTAAAAAACGAAATTATATTTGATCCAATTTCTTGATTTCCAGATGAATAAGCTGGTCTTGGTTCACAGGGCTGGGAATTGCTATTAACTGATAAAAGAAATGAATAGACCAAAAGTATTTTTAAAAATATCATGTCAAATTTTGGTTTTAGTCTTAAAAGCTAGATTTGATTAAGTAATCAAATACTTTTTTATCTTCATATTAACCAAAGGAAATTTGAGAACATTTAGTACTAGCATCTATTAAATGAAAATTGCAGATATGAAAAGTCCCAGTTTTCATTTCAGGATTGGCCTGCATGTTTAAAATAGATTGGATAATGCTCCAAAGATGTCAAACATCGGACCTGGGAATAAACCATAGCTGGTGAGTTGAAGCAAAAACTTTTCAAGACCATTTTGGGGAAATATCTTCTGCATTTAAGTGGAGATGGGAAGATTTCAGCAGAGCTTTTCCTACTGTTTGTAAAGAAACACTTTGATCCTTTGTCCTTTAGCTAGCCTTAGGAAAGTTAAAAAAAAAAACAACAAAACCACCAGATTTTCCTTTGGAATATCTCTTCTTGTTGCTGTGCCATGGGATCTTGCTGAGTCAGGCACCCACATTCCCTGGAGGCACAACCCCAGCAGGGGCTGGGTCTCATCTTGGACCTGCTCCCAGAGGGGATGTGGAAGGACATCCTGGCTGGGAGCTTCATCCAGCCCTGCTGCCCTTTGGAAAAGCCCTTTGTGGACACCCAACAGGTTTGGAGCTCTGTGCTGGGAAAGTGAAGCTGCTCAGAACTGGGGAGCAGATTCCAGACAGCATTTTCACCAATCTATAAAATCCCAGAATGGTTTGGGTTGGAAGGAACCTCAAATCCCATCCAAATCCATCGGCAGGGACACCTTCCACCATCCCAGGCTGCTCCAAACCCAAATGTCCAACCATTCCTTGGGCACTGCCAGGGATCCAGGGGCAGCCACAGCTGCTGTGGGCACCCTGTGCCAGGGCCTGCCCACACTCCTGTCACAGACATATTTTATGAAAAATCCTTCTGCCAGGATCTTTTCTCCTGAGAAGCTGAGAAGCTTCAGCTTCTCCACATTTTGCTGCTTTGGAATGTGATTTGGAGAATTGTTCACCCAGCATGTGAAATTGTCTTTACTTGATGGCCAATGACAGCCACCTGTGTTGAGGCTGTGAGCAGTCACAAGATTTTATTATAATTCCATTCTTTTCTTTGCTGGCCTTCTGATGAAATCCTTTCTTCTATTCTTTTAGTGTAGTTTTAATAAATCATTTTCTTTTAATGTAATATATATCATAAAATAATATATCAGCCTTCTGAAACATGGAGACAACATTCTCATCTCTTCCCTCGTCCTGGCACCCCTGTGAACACCACACACCCTCCTAGGGAACAATACCTAATTCCCAAAATCCCATCCAGCCCTGCCCTCTGGCACTGGGAATCCATTCCCTCTTTTCCAGTCACTCCCACCCTTGCCCAAAATCCATTTCCACCCCTCCTGCTTTTCTTCCTCCTGTCATTTTCCTGCTCATGAGAAGCTCCACTTCTTTTCCTGTTCTCCACTGTTAATTTCTCCTGCCTGTAGCAGAAAATATTCAGTCTCTTGATTTTCATGAACAGCTGGTGCATAGCCAGGACTTCTTGCCAGGCTTAAAAAAAACCAGGAATTTTTATCTCTGTGATATTTGTTTTCTTGCTGGTGACTCAGAGGAACAGTCCCTGCTTAGGCCTTTTTCTCTCACACATTTGATGGTTCCTCTAAATCGGTGGAAGAGGAAATCAAGATATTCCCTTCGCCACCTTGCTGCACCTTAAACTACAATCTTAAGCATTCATATAAGCAGTGTGAACCTAAATGTTATGAAACACTGATGTGTTTATAGATGTTAGTGGGAATATTTGTATTTCTGAAGGTAAAAATCTGGTTTTGCACCAATGAAATCCTCAGTCTCTTCGGCATTAACTGTTTAAAGAGAAGCTGAATCTATCCAGCCAATAATTCCTAAGGAATGGAAATAATTTCTGTTGAAACTGTATATTGTTTTAATCTGACAGAGTTCTTAGGAATTATTAATGCTCCTCAGTCTTTTCTAAGCTTGCATTAGAAGCAATCCAGGATATTGCAGGAGGATGTGCCTCAATTGAAAATATAGATTTCTCCTTTCATGATTTTAACAGGCATTTATTTTCTTGTTGCTATAACTAAATGGAGGGAGCAGGGTTTTAAGGGTAAGGTTTTTTTAGCTTTCTGCATTCCCTGATGTTTCCAGGTATTCCAAAAGCATGGAAGCACATTTTCCATCCACTGACAGGAGCAGTGGCTCAGTGACTGCCTCAGTTATCATGGAAGCTAAAGCTGATTTAATCAATGCACCTTATTCCTTCCTGAGCTCTGGGCCTGCATGATTTGACTTGACAAGTTCTTCATCTTTTTTTACGGGGTTTTTTTTTGTGATTTTACATCCCCTTCAGGATGCAGTTCCCCAGTTCCATGTGGGAATTGTCAGGTAGGATCTGGTGAAACGAAGCTGACAAGTGTATTCTGTCAGGTTTAGTGAATGAACATGTGAAGGAATCAGGCTTTGGGATGGGTGATAGCATCTACAGTTTTCTATTTTCTGTCTTAGACAGCCAGAAAAGAAGCCCAGCCTGTCTCTGGCACAGCATCAGGCTTGAGGTGACAGATTTTACATTTTCTATAGATTTATTTTTTTTTATATGTTGTGCTCAAAAATCAATGGAATCAAAGGGAATGTCTTGGTCATCCCAGCCATTATAGAAAGAGAGTGAATTTTATTATTGTGCTCCAAAAATGCAAATTGTTCTGTGAAAAATTCCTATTTTGGTGCTGATTTATTTGGTATCACATATAAAATCCTGACATCTGGATATTCTGAGGAAGACTTTCAATAGAGTGTCTTTTACAAGAAAAAGCCTGCCTGTGTTTACATTTTAAGGATTTTTGTGGTCCTCTCAGGACTATCTGTGCACTGAAACCAATAAAAATCATGTTGCTGCTGGAGCTTGACCTCCTTTTACATCAGAGTACCTTGTGCAGAACAACTTTATGTCCTTCCCTGATAGAGATTTTTAAAAAAGATGCATAAAAACACCCCCAAAGCTCTCTTTGGATGTCCAGGAGTTGGAAATGCTTTCAATTTGTAGTCATGAGACTGAAAAAAATAAAAATATTCACCAAGATTGATTTGGAGTTGGCATTTCTGGCTGGTTGCTTTTTGCTACAAAAACACTCTAAATCCAAACTATTCCATGTTTTTGGGGGAACAGCCTGGATGTAACATCATGCTGCTCATAACCAGGGCATTTTTAGCCTGTTTAATGCATTATATCCATTAAAGGCAAGCTCTGTGAGGGCACTGTTTGATATCTCTGTGGGATTCTGTACCCCAGCCTGCTTTTAAATGTGTTCAGTGCAATACAAGGTGTTTTGAGAATGTGAAAAAAAGAGCATTAACATCTGAAATCACCAGGGAAATGGACAGCACAAGGGTGAAATTCTGGTTTTTAGCCTTTGCATGTGTGCTTGCAGGTGAATCCTATCACCTCTTGGTGCTGTGGGGAGCCAGCAGTGAACATTTGTGAATGCACTTTGTAGTCACCTGGAGGGAGCAGAGGTTGTTTTTCCCTTCTGGTGGGGTCAGGGATTATTTTTCCCTTCTTTTCCCTGGCATTAGGCATGCTCAGCTGGCACTGGTGCAGTTTGGCAGTTCCAGAATATTCTTCGTAGCCCTGTCCCAGGTCTGAGCAGTGACACCACAGCTGAACCCACCCTTGGCACACACATTTAAGGACTTTACACCCAGGTAAGATGAGAATTGTTGATATCAGCCCCAATCTGAGCTTCTGTTCCTCACATTTTATCAAAACCATTGATTTCAATGATTTTCAAATAATTTCTTTGTGGGGCTTTACAAACATTGCACGGCTCTGATGGTGACAGATCTGGTCAAGTGCAGCCCTGAATAATTGCAAAGCAGGGTGATCAGTCTTTGCTTCAACCCTTTTCAGTGCAATCCACAGGAAAACGGTGCTGGGGATAGGCATTTTTGGTGATATTTGGCAGAGGTTTGGGGTGATTCAGTGTGCTGTCAAAAGCAAGCTTGCTTGGGCATGTGATGTGTGGAAGAAGCCCCCTGACAGCTGCATGAAGTGTCAGGAGTGAAAATGTTTGTTACCACCAGGGCAGCACAGCTTGAGACCCAGTTTTTGTATTTACTACCTGCACAGGGCAGAAATGCATCAAAGGTTTTTCCTTGCTGCTCTTAAGAATTTAAAAATATTTAAGAGCCAGGGCCTGTGTGATCTCTTCTAGAGCAGGCAATGACCTCCTAATGCCATAAAACCAGCAACAATCCTTGCACATCTTATGAGGGATGATTTTCCTGTTTGTTTTGTTTCTTATTATAGCTAAGAACATATTTTTATTTTTGTTTTCCAGTCTTTCCAAACCTTCCCTCTGTAGACCACATTTTGGAATGAATATACATAAATTTCCTTTCAGAAGGGGAAGGGAAGGGAAGGAAAGGAAAGGGGAAAAGAGACTGATTCCTTCTTGAGATGGCAGTCACAACCGAAATGGGCACAGTGCACTGACAGCTGTGAGTTAATCCAGGGAGAGTGGTTTTAGCTTCGGAAAGATGATTTGGTCTTCATTTCAAGCTCAGATGTTCACATTGTACAGAGCACACAGAATTGACGCTTATTTTTTGTTAAATTTCTCTAATTCAGAATGCTCAGCCATAGCCCAGGTTTGTAGCTGACCTAAGAACAATTTCCTATGAACTCAACAATTCAAGAGCTCTCTTAAGCTTAACAAGGGAAATTGGGAATCTTGAGCCACCCAAGATGATGTGTAAAATAGTGCTTGGAATTGATGAGTAAAATAATGCTTGGAATATTCCTTTGATGAGTTCCTATAACCTGGATCACTTAAGGTGTGCACTCCACTTATTGAGAAAAGTGCTGCACACCAGAGCTGCAGAGCAGGAGCAAAGCCTACACCTTCAAAAAATGATGGTATTAATCAAATTACTGCTTTAGAAAACAAGCCTGTATCTGTCAGAGGGGTTTGCCACCTCACTGCTACCATAGGTGCTGACCTGTTCCAGCAAAGGGCCATTGCACAGCCCTCGAGGCTGAAGTGTTTAGGGACATCTGTTTTGTATTTTAGCATCCTCAGAAAGAGCAGAAAGTGTTAATTTGTGAATTGGTTGGAGCAGAAAAACTCAAAATTCCATGTCCTGTTCCTCCATGTTTATATCATTTTATCTGTTTATATAATCTTATATAATTTTATTGTTTTATTTATTGGTTTGGCTGGATGTTATAAATGTGGAACCAAAAACAGAACCCTAGAATCCCTGAGGCTGGAGAATCCCTGCCAGCCCATGGAGTCCCAGCTGTGCCCAGTGCCCACCTTGTGCCCAGCCCGGAGCACTGAGTGCCACCTCCAGCCCTTCCTGGGACACCTGCAGGGCTGGGCACTGCAAAGCTCCCTGGGCAGCCCCTGCCAAGGCCTGAGCACCCTTTCCATGCAGAAATTGCTGCTGCTGTCCCAGCTGAGCCTCCCCTGGCCCAGCCTGAGGCCCTTTCCCCTTGTCCTGTCCCTGTTCCCTGGCAGCACAGCCCGACCCCCCCTGGCTGTCCCCTCCTGGCAGGGAGTTGTGCAGAGCCACAAGGGCCCCCTGAGCCTCCTTTGCTCCAGGCTGAGCCCCTTGCCAGCTCCCTGAGCTGCTTCTCTCAGGACTGACTCTCTAGAATTAGCCTACATTCCATAATGTGCGACTCCCCTCCCGCTTTACACAAGATGCTTTCATATTACAGCACTTGTGCTCATGCAGGTCTCATTTTTGTTATGTAGGCCCTGTATAAATTGATGTAAATGTATAGAAAATAAGAGTTAGTAAGACTGATTGTGCATATTTTATAGGCCTGCCAGCATCAACAGATCAAACCAGTATAAGCAGATTTCTTTGGTTTTTGTGACTGTAAAAGGTTTAAGTACATCTTCATCTTCCAGCACCAGACAGCAGCACTCCCTGATCATGTGATAACTTCTTTGCTTTTGTTTTCTGTGGCCTGCTTAAGGTCAGTAACGGATCAGGTGTGGGCAGGGCTTTGTGGGCACTCAGTGCCCAGGATCAGTGAGATTTTGGTCCCTGGGATTGAACTCACTACTGTCATGTTCTCCAGGATTTCCATTGGGAAGAGTGTGGGCAGAGCTGGTTCCTCTGTGACTGCTCTGGGTGAGGCTTTGGATAGGGCAATGCCTGCTCAGCAGCACTGGCTTTGTAGAGAAGTGGATTTGCTGTTGTTATCCTCAGGATGCTCATTTGGGGTTATTTTGGGTTGTGTGGTGTAAAGCCTCAGACAATTCTCAGATGTTCTGTTAAAATGGGCACAGATTTCTCACTTTTAATGGCTGTGTATGGAACTTAGACATGAAGAGATGATCAGAGGGATGGAGCAGCTCTGCTGGGAGGAAAGGCTGGCACAGCTGGGATTGTTCACCTGGACAGGAGAAGCTCTGTGGTGACCAAATTGTGGCCTTGCAGAACCTGAAGGAGCTACAGGAAACATGGAGAGAGATTTTGGACAAGGGATGGAGGGACAGGACACAGGGAATGGCTTCCCAGTGCCAGAGGGCAGGGCTGGATGGGATATTGGGAAGGAATTGTTCCCTGGCTGGGTGGGCAGGCCCTGGCACAGGGTGCCCAGAGCAGCTGTGGCTGCCCCTGGATCCCTGGCAGTGCCCAAAGCCAGGCTGGAGCAGCCTGGGATGGTGGAAGGTGTCCCTGAGTGAAAGAAGTTGAACTTTAAAGATGTTCCCTTCCAGCCTAAACCTCTCTGTGATTCTGTGAAGAGTTTCTCTGTCCATCTAAATTTGAATTTCTGGCATTAAAGCAAAAATTGTTTTCCTCCTATATGGAAATGACGTGACAGTGTCCTCTGGTGGTCTGACAGCTGGAGCTCTGCTGCATCTGCTTTATTTTTTTTTTCATTTTAATTAGAAGGAATTGTGGTATAATTGCAAACAAAAGGCCTGGACTTTAATCACTGGCAGAATTTATAGAACAATGTTATAGTGTGTGTATATATCTTCTGCAGTAGCCTAATGACTGATATGAGGGGCAGGGACAAGTTTTTTAGGACATTTAATACATATATATGAATATATATATTTATTATACACCTGTGGTACACCTGCATAGTGGAAGCTTCAAGAAAATCCCTGAGATTGAAGCCAGGAATTATTGACAAATTTATTACATAATAGAGCATTAAAGGATTAAGGTAAAACCTTCTGGCACTATTAATCTATTAAGTGGAGTGGAGATTTATTAGTTTTTCCCTAAATTTGTCTGTGTAGACAGAACTTCAAGCCAGTCTCCAAGAGCCCTTGACCTGTAGTGCTCAGCTTTAGGTCCCAAAATTTAATGCATTTTAACCCAAGCAGGGCTTCATCTCTCAGGATCAAGGACTGTGAACTGCTTCCCAAAAGGAATGCTCGTTGGAATATTAATAGCAGAATTCAGTTAATCGAGAAACCAAGGAAGACACAAAGTCAGTTTAAAGCTCCTCACCAGGCAGATTTTGAGCCTTTCACTGTGAAATTCAAATTCTGAGAGAAAAGGTTTGTAAGGTTTTTGTTTGCCGTGAGACTGCATTTTTGGAAGTTAAAAAACTGAAGAAAAATTCAGCAGATGCTCCAGAAGTTTGAGGTTTCTGCAAATCACAACAAAAAACCCCAAAACCAAACCAAATCAAAATAAACAAAAAAAACAACAACAACAAAAAAAAGGTGGGTGAATTCCTATGGAATCCCAGAATAGTTTTAATCCTGGCCTTGGACACTTCACTTTTAATCCCCTGAATGCTGAGCTGGTTTTCAACTTTTAGGGAAATCCTCCAAGCTGAAGTGTTAGAATTGAGGAAACCCTCATAGTTCTGGTCTGGGATATTTTCTGGCCTTGGCAGTTGTCAGTGACTTCCTAAATCCTGTAAGGGAGTTTTCAGAAATGGACAGAGAAGTGGATTTCTGACAGAGAAATTATTTGAGGGCTTGACTCCCATTTGTACCTTAGAAAATGTTGCTTTGGTTCCAAAGTGAAATTGTTCAGGAATATCGTGTTAGTGATGGCATTTTTGATCTGAGCACAGTCTGACCCAGACCTGGGTGAGTGCAGTTGTAGTTTGGATATTTCAACAGCTTGATTTTTCTGTCCAAAAATAGAAAATATCTGCTATGAAGACTTTGCTTACATACATAGTTTGATTTATGAGCCATCTGAAGATCTATTTACTTGGCTAAGGAAACGTGCCAATTAGCTGGGGTGGCACAAAGTAGTTCAAAGCCATAATTAACAAAACAAATCACACACTCTGGTGGTTCTCATCTTTCTTCTAAATAATTACCACACTTTCCCTGTGGTTAGAAAGGTCAGCTCTGGATCCACATTCCCCATTTGGCCATTTAAAATATAGTGAAATGCTGGAAGGTGATGTCAAGTATCAGGAAACTGAGAATCTTCATGGAATTTTGTTTGCTTCTCAGTTTTCAAGGCAGTGATTCTTCCACCTTTTCCTCCTTGATTTTTGTTGTTAGATCATCCTTTCACTTTGGCAGAGACAGGGAATGAAACTTTTGCAGGAGCACTGATTTCTCCACACTAATTCACCCTTTTCTCTTCTTGCACCACATCATTTTGTTCTCACCAGTTCCACCATCCTGGATTCTTATTCAACATCTTGGTTGTGAGTATCCAGATGTGGGGAAAAGACCTGTGAGGTTTTGTCCAGGTGTAGTCCCAGCTCTGGGACAGAGGACAGGATCCCTGTGCCTTGTGTGCCATCTGCTCCTTCCTTTGCCAGCTGGACAAACAATTTCCCACCTGCTCTGTGCCACCAAATTTCACTTTGGAACCAAAAATTAAGGGCAATGTTTTTGAACATTTTTAACATTTTCTGTGGTAGAAATGGGAGTCGGGTCCTCTGGATGAAAATAATTTCTCTGTCCATTTTTCAAAGTGCCATGCAAAACAAAGGGTTGGCAGACAGACCGTTGCTCTGTCTTGGGAAGTAATTAGGATTTATTTCAAGAGAAGACATCCTGATATCAGATTACAGGGAAAGCACAGCAGCGTGAATGGATTGGAAGAAAAGGAAGGGTTAATCAAAGTAATAAACTTCCCAAATTCCAGGATAAAGGCAGCATAGTTCAGATAGCAGATTATGGATGTGTAATGATCAGGGAATAATCAGAATCCCAGAAGGGTTTGGGATGGAAAGGAACGTAAAGCTCATCCAGGGACACCTTCCACCATCCCAGGCTGCTCCAAACCCAAATGTCCAACCATTCCTTGGGCACTGCCAGGGATCCAGGGGCAGCCACAGCTGCTGTGGGCACCCTGTGCCAGGGCCTGCCCACCCAGCCAGGGAACAATTCCTAATTCCCAATACCCCATCCATCCCTGCCCTCTGGCACTGGGAAGCCATTCCTGTGTCCTGTCCCTCTATCCTTTGGAAACAATCTGTCTCCATCATGTATTGCTTCATTTACTGGAAATTCATGGGGGAAAATTTTCTGGGTCTCAGCACTAATAATGGGAGAAATTTTGCATTTCCTGTGTAAACAGCCCAGCAATATTTGCTTATTACTGTGAAGTGGTTCAAAACACAGCCTGCAGGTACCAAGGTGAAAATTAATTTGGCGAATAACACTACATTACTGCAGACCCAAAGTTAATCATGGTTAGCAAAGAACCTAGACATTCATGCTGTCACCTGACTAATTGGCTTTTGACATTGAGGTATTTTAGAAGATGAATTGTTCTGTCCAGCCAACATAAAGATTCTGTGCCAAAAATAGCTTGCACTTCAAATGGAAAATAATTAAACAATATATGTGTGGTCCAGAAATTTCTCATGTTTTATTTTTAGTCTTGCAAATGATTCATAGGAAGAGCAGAAATGCTTCAAGAGACATTCTGTGGTGTGAACTCCACAATTCAAGGCAGTGACTGCAAAAGTGGAGGGAGAAATCCACTGAGAAATCAGCTGCACTTGTTCAGGGGTGTAAAAAGATAAACCTGCAAGATAAATTAATGTACAAAATAGAACCAGCAGTGGTTTTGAGGTTGCAGCTACATCAAACTCAGCTAAATTCTTTTCTGAGTGTTGGAACTTGGATTGAACACATCTGCACAGCCATTCAAAAGTTTGATTTTAATTAGTGAATGTTTTGGTATTTAATTAATTAGCACTGTTTTCAAATATTTGTTTTTTTGGTTTTTTTTTTTTTTTTCTTAGAATGGTAATAGTTGAACAAAACACAGTTTTGGAGTCTTTTATTTATTTAAAAGTCTTGAGGGAGACCCCTGAGTGGACAATTTACTCCGTATTAGGGAAAACCTGGTGAGGTTTCAGACTTGTGAGTGTCAGTTTGGGGAATTTTTTTTTGGTATTTATCTCCCCTGTTTTGGCTGTGTTCTTCATTGCTGCTGCTTTTCAAAGAAATGTAGCATTGCTTTCTTCATGGAAAATGTACCATTAAATTGCAGATGTCATGGATGAGAGCACTGTAACGGCAAGAAAAGAGATTTGACATGCAAATATGTCAGGATCTAATTCCATTCTTGCTGAAGTCAATGGGAATTGTAAAATTGACTTCAAATGGCGACGGGAGAAAACACAAGATGCCAAGGTTAAAAATGAGAAGGCTTTGCTGCTTAATTCTTATTGTCCTGGCCCCACTCAGATCTGCAAAGCAGCACTGCCTAAGAGTGCCTGGGTTTAATTATTTGTTTAATGATGTTAACGCAGCCTTGCAGGGCAGTCTGGTCCTGATGAGCTCTGAGTGCTCTCCATGGACAACATTAGGCTGGGAATGGGGTTCCCAGTCCTTTGTTTGGCCCCTTGGGACCTTTGGTCAGCTCCTGGAGGAGCAAAACACAGGAATGGATCAATGGATTCCTTGGGAATCTCCAGGTGCTTCCTGACAATCCTTATGGCTCCATCAAGCAAAGTGGTGACATCTTTTTTTATGGTTGACTTTTTTTTTCCCTTGTTTTCCAAAAAGTGCTTGGATCACTACGGAGTGTGTGAAGACAGAGGGGTTTCTCTCCTGTGTTGTAGCTTGGTTGGTTCATTTAGAATGTTAAAATGAACATTTTAAAATTTAAAATGAACATTTAAAGTGTTCCAGTGTGGTATTTTCAGGGTCCCCTGTGGCAGGAAGGAAATGATGAATCTGACTCCATGTTCTCAGAAGGCCAATTTATTATTTTCTGATATATTATATTAAAGAATGCTATATTAAAACTATACTAAAGAATAGAGAAAGGATACAGACAGAAGGCTTAACAAGATGATAGTGAAAAACTCGTGACCTCTTCCAGAGCCTTGACACAGCTGGCTGTGATTGGTCATTAAGTCAACACAATTCACATGAAACCAATCAAACAATGGCCAGTTGGTAAACAATGTCCAAACCACACTCCAAAGCAGCAAAACACAGGAGAAGCAATCAGATAATTATTGTTTTCATTTTTCTCTGCGGCTTCTCAGCTTCCCAGGAGAAGGAATCCTGGTGAAGGGATTTTTCCAGAAAATATGACAGTGCCATTCCAGCTTCCAACTTGCACATCTTGGTTTCACCTTTTCATTGGAAGCTGGAACATTCTGGATGCAGAATGCTCTGTTCAGGAAAAGGATGCTATAAAAGCTTAAGAAGCAGCAACAATACAAAAAAAATGAACTTTTCATTGAAAAGTGGAGAGTTTTAGGGAAGCTCTGTGCAAGTTCAGCATGGTTTTGGTCTTGGGACTTCTGCTTGTCAGGATGACCCTCAGATGTGTCAGAAAGTCTCTTTTCGCAGCCTGGCAGTCGAAGAAGGAGTCAGAACTCTTCAGTTCTCATTCTCAAGGTTGTTCATTGTATCTTATCTATAAAATTCTTTCTCCTGGCCTGCTGAGGTCTGTTCAGCAGGACAGACAGAGGCACACTGGTGTTATCTTTTTATACGAACAGCTACATGTACATTATTTACCATAACTTCCCAATACCCATCACCTATGTTAGACAGTGAGCTTCTACTCTAAACCAATCCAAAAGTGCCAACATCACCCAGAATATGGAGGCCAAGAAGAAGAAGGAGAAAAGCTGGACATGCCCAGATTCCTCCATCTTGCCTCCTGAACCTCCATCCTAAAAACCCCCCAAAAAATCTATTTTTCACCCTGTGACAAACTAATTATTATTCTACTTAGACTTTCATGGCTTGCAGATCTCCATATAAGGTTGGTAATTTTTTCCATGGGTCATAATCAAAGTCACAGGGGTCTTGGGGTCTCTGAGACCCCTGGCAGGGATTTGAGCAATCCAGGACAGCCAGAGGGATGTCCTGAATTCCGACATGATGGGATTGTAGATCTTGGTGATGGTGCAAAACACCTTCCCCCATGGAGAGCCGTGGGGTGGAGTGAGGGGAGAAGGATTTGGGGTAAATCCTCCTCTACCAAGCACTGCCATTGCTCCTTTACAGGGGTCAGTGAAGATTTTTACTGCTGGAACCCTCACTTGGAGACACCCCCAGTTACAGCCCCAAACCTGAAGTGTATTTACAGCCAGAAAACTGCCCCTAAAGCACTGAGAGAAGGGGCAGCCTGCTTTGGGAAGAGCTGAGGTTCAGGCTCTGAGAGCCAAGATTTACACCCTGCTTTCAACCTCCTTTGCTCCTTAACAGTCTTTTCATTAAAGTCGCAACAGCCCCATATATCCTCTGCTTTTCTGAGAAGACACAGAGACTCCTGAAGCTCTCTGCTCTTAAGGATGCACTGTCAGGAGCTGCAATTCCCTTGGAATTATATTTGTGAGACACATGGTGTGGTTAAGTTTCTCTAACTTTTGTCTGTAATTCCATTAAGTAAGAAGCACATTCTAATTTGCTTTCAGAAATTATTTCTCTAAGTGTAGGGTTTTTTTTTACTGCCTCAGAAAATGAGGAGGAGGGAGGAATATTAATATAGGGTTAGTTACAAGCTGAAAAATAAGGATTTGTTGAGTTACACCTTTACCAGATCTTGTTTCAAGTGCTTTTGATAAATTACAGTTGCCTGAGGGGGGAGATAAATAAGATTTCCTTCATAAACTCTTTATGGACACTTGAAATTATCCCCAAAGTGTGTTTGGACTTCCTATTTCACAATGTTTGCTAAAACAGATTCAATTTTCAGATTCAGATTGTTGCCACCGCATGCTAAAACACACTCTTGAAAGAATGGAGGAGAAAGAAACTTTTGATGGGATCTCAAACAGCATTTTTGAATGTCACTGATGATCAAGAACATGATAACAGTGAGTTTTTCATTTTGACATTATGAGAATTTCTCCGGGTTTTTTTATACCAAAGTGAAAAGAGATTTGAGTGAGCCTTGAAAAGTGTCACATGCAATTCAGTGATATTTTTGTACTTGTCCCTTCAAATTGCTTCCCTCCTTTGTTCTTGTCTGAAGGAGGGAGGCACATCTGCAACAGGTTCCCTGTGTGAGGAGCAGCCTCTGTTTTCTCTCCTCAGCCCTGTGAAATGTCTGTGGGTTCAGGGTTGGCTCTGTGGCTGCCCAAAACTGAGTTTTCACAGCACAAATAATTCCATTCTCCCCCCAAGAAGTCACTCACAAAAGCTCATCCTTGTCTAATTTTTGGCTCTGTTGTTGTCAATAATAAATGCTTTGGGGGAAGAGTGAAGGAAAGGATTAAAATTTCTAGCAAACCAACAGGAAGGATCTTTTTTAACCCTCCCACAGCACTTGATTTCCTATCCAGACTCAAGTCAGGAGCTCTGGCTCTTCTATTCCCTGGGGAAATCCCCTTAGGGCATCACCTCTTGGTGTTCCTGGGAACATCTTGGCTCCCAGAAGCTGTGCCAGACCCCTCCATGATCATTCCACGCAGCTCCAACATTCCTAGAGCTCCCTTCACTCTCCTGTAGTTGAAGCCAATAAGTAGAAATACTTTGTGGTGATTTTTTCTTTTTCTTTTTTTTTTTCTTTTTTCTTCTTTTGCTGTGATAGCAACCTGATATTCCCAGCTGTTTAGCATCTTCTTTTTTAACTTCTTGTTGTTGTTTGGTTGGTTTTTGGTTTTGGGGGGGGTTTATCTTTTTGCTTGAATATTTGTGAGATTTGGTTTCTATTCTTTCCTCCCCATAAAACCTTTCCATACCTGTGTGCAGAAAAATGGGAATTGTGAGGGGATACCAAAATACAAAGAGATTTCCAGAATCCCAGAATGGTTTGGGTTGGAAAGACCACAAAGCCCATCCAGTGCCACCCCTGCCATGGGCAGAGACACCTTCCACTGTCCCAGGGTGCTCCAGCCTGGCCTTGGGCACTGCCAGGGATCCAGGGGCAGCCACAGCTGCTCTGGGCACCCTGTGCCAGGGCCTGCCCACCCTCACAGGTGGAATTTTTTCCATATATCTCCCCCAAATTTCCCTTCTGGCAGTGGGAAGCCATTCCCTTTTCCTGTCACTCCATTGTCGTAAATTGTCCTCTCCACCAGCCAGCCTCTCCAGGCACAGCAAGGCCACAGTTTGGTCACCCCAAAGCTTCTCCTCTCCAGGCCGCACAAACAGGAATATTTACAATTCAGGCTGTTTACTGAGGGGCTGGGGAGCCCACACCAGTTTTTTATTTAAAGCCCAGGAAATCATTCCCACCAAGAGAGGAGTGATGGTGTTCACAGGGGTCCCAGGATGAGGGAAGAGATGAGGATCTGACTCCATGTTTCAGAAGGCTGGATTTATTATTTTATGATATATATTACATTAAAACTATACTAATAGAATAGGAGAAAGTATTTCATCAGAAGATTAGCTAAGAATAGAATAAGAAAGAATGATAACAAAGCCTTGTGTCCCAGACAGAGAGTCTGAGCCAGCTGACTGTGATTGGCCATTACTTAGACACAACCACATGAGACCAATCACAGATGCACCTGTTGCATTCCACAGCAGCAGATAATCATTGTTTACATTTTGTTTCTGAGGCCTCTCAGCTTCTCAGGAGAAAAATTTCTAAGGAAAGGATTTTTCAGAAAATATCATGGCTACAGGGGAGGATCTGGAGGGCGTTGTGGGTTTCTGCCCATGCTGGAGCTGCACATGCAGGGATGTCTCCCAATATGTTGCTCACAGAAGAAATCAGCCTCATTACTTTCCAAAATGCACTCAAGGATGTTTGAAGCATCTCCTGGTTTGACATCCATGACGAGTTTTGAAAGACAGGATTGCAGATAATGTCAAGGACAAAAACAAAACCAAATCATATATTAATTTCTCTCTGCACATCTCTCCCTGTGGGGTGCCTCCTTCCCCAGAGTCCTGTCACTGATATTTAATTAATATACAGAGTCTGATGACTCCCTTGGTGGTGTATCCATGGCTGTGGATGGCTCCAGGGAGGAGCTCACCTCAGTTATCACTGACAACAAAACACCTCTGGGGTTGTTCTACCTCTTCTCACCTTGTTGTCCACACAAATCTTTAATCTCCATGAGGATTTGGGGTTTTTTGTGGCGTCCTGCTCTGGTTATTAGGCACTGTCATCATAAAAGAAAAAAATATTATATTAAAATATCCTTTTTAATACAAAAGCCACGGGTAGGTCCAGCCACAAAGATGGAGCACTGTCCTACAAAGACAAGGAGAGCTGGGGGTGTTCACATGGAGAGGAGAAAACCTCGGGAGACCACAGAGACCCTTCCAGTGCCTGAAGGGGGCCTGGAGGGATTTTTATGGGCACACAGTGACAGCACAAAGGATGGTTTTAAATTTGCATAGGGCAGGGCTGGATGGGATATTGGGAATCAGGAATTGTTCCCTGGCAGGGTGGGCAGGCCCTGGCACAGGGTGCCCAGAGCAGCTGTGGCTGCCCCTGGATCCCTGGCAGTGCCCAAGGCCAGGCTGGAGCAGCCTGGGACAATGGAAGGTGTCCCTGCCCATGGCAGTGGGGTGTGAATAAATAATCTTTAATTCCCTTCTAACCCAAACCAGTCTGGGATTCTAGATTCTATAATTTGAATAAAAATTATGTTCCCATTGATCAGGAGGTTGCTGTTGGACTGGCAGAGTAAAGTACTCTGAAGAAAATACAGGTGTGAGTTTTCACAAAAAATGTCACTTGTAAGTGAATTATTGGGTGCTCACCAAGGCACTGTGACAACAAAATTGAATTCATGTGCCCTTCATAATTCTTGAGTGAAATTAACTTTGTTTTATGCTTTTTGCATGTATCTAACAGTTCCTCCACACATCTTAGAGGTGGTCCTTGTGATTGAAGTGTTGGACTTGGTGATGTTAGAAAACTTTCCCAACCTTAAGGTTTCTATTCTGTGACTTGGAGGTGCTCTGCTTCAGTTTTAGTTGGGTCTCTGGTTGGTTTGTTTGTGTGTTTATTTTGATACCATGGGGCAGCCACAGCTTTTCTTGGCAAGGCCGGTGCCAGGCCCTCACAGGGAACAATTTCATCTTAATATCCAATGTAACCCCACTCCCCATCAGTTTGAGACCATCCTCCCCTGTCCTGTCACTGTAAATACACTCTCTCCATCCTTGTAGGGTCCCATTTCTCCTCTTGTCCCTACAGAGCTGCCTTTGGAGCTGGTGAAGGCTCCAAAATTCTCATTTCTTACACATGTTTGGCTGCTGGACACAGATGGACAGGGAGAGAGATTTGGGAGGGCAGGTGATGGCCTGAACTGATGACAGCAGGAGCCTGGTCCTTCTGTCCCTGGGACTCAGAGTGCTCTTGTTTGGCCCCAGGGATGTCAAACTGAGCTGGTTTCAGCTTTTTTCTTTTCCTGTAGATCTCAGGTGTGTTTTCCTCACAGGAAGGGTGGTCAGGCATTGGAAGGTGGTGGAGTCGCCATTAGTAAGAGCCTGAATGAGGGATGCAGGACTCCAGGCAGCTCTCCAAAATGCAATTTATTGTATCCAAGATGTCACAGCAATCCAGGGTCATGGGTGACAAAGCTGTGCCTACAGCTGTCAGCTCAGCTGCAGGCAGGCCTGGAGACCCTTTGGTTTTGGTTACAGAGCATTTTTTTAATTATTTTTATTTTATTATATACTTTTCTTTTGGTTTCAATGCATTATATACTTTTCTTTTGGTTACAATGCATTATATACTTTTATTTTGCATTATATACTTATTTCTTTTCTTTACTTTACAATGCATTTTATACTTATATTTAACAAGAAGAAGAAGTTAAAAAAGAAAGGTATATAATGCATTGTAACCAAAAGAAAAGTATATAATGCACTGTAACCAAAACCAAAGGGTCTCCAGGCCTGCCTGGAGTAAAAAGAAGAAAAAAGTATATAATGCAAAAGAAAAGTATATAATGCCCTGTAACTAAAAGAAAGGTATATATATTTTCTTTGCTGAGCATCTTAATACATAAGAACCAATCTGTACCTGACCTTTTATCTATAGCCTATCATAACTACTATAATTACCATATTCATGTTACTATTATCCAATCAGTAAAGTTAGTACATTACAATTTAAGCCAGAAGTTGTTTTTCAGTTTTCTTGTACTGGAAAATTCTGAGACCTTTTTTCTACTTGCAACATTTGCTGACTTGTTTGCCTGTGCTGTCTTCCTGCTTGGTAAAAACATCTTGTTTGGGGTGAGTTTATCCTTTGCTCTAAGCTATAAAAACCCCTTCTAACTAATGCACCCTTTGCCTTTTTGGTTATCCAGTAAGACTGGCTCAGCGATTGTTTTCTTCTGTATCAAAACTTGCTTTCATTTCTGTTCCTTCTTCAGATTCTACATTCAGAAATCTTTCTGCTAAGCTTACATATCTGTGAGACTTTCTTGTCAAATTTTTGTCCTTCCCAAGAACCCTCTGCATGTGGCACCTCATGCCATGGTCTGTGTGGCAGGGTGGTGCTGCCTGTCAGGTTGGATGGTCTGGAAGTTGATTCTGTGGTTCTGGAGCAGCAGCTGTGCATGGCCATTCCTGGTGGATCTCAGGACAGCTTCAATGCCACTTTCAGGGGGGTTATCAAAAGCACAAATCACCCAGAGAGGGAAAACATCATCATTTTTCCAATCTCTTCCCAAATTCCTGGGGCTGCAGGCAGTGTAGCACTCCTTCAGGCAGTGATATTGATGTCCAGGGAGGTGTGCTCCCTCCAGAAGCTCCCTGTGTGTGTGCTCTGTGTGCTTTCAGCAATGGCAAATAGAGCAAGGCTTTTTTTTTTTTATAAAGCACATTTGTCTTCCAGTCCTTGACCTGGGCTCAGTAAATGAAAACGTAGCAGAACTGAATCCCCACAGGATCAGCAGAGGGGCAGTGCAAGCAAAAGGGAAAATAAAGAAAAATGTACTGGCACTTGTGCTAAAGAACAGCAGAGCAGGAGCCACTTTGTGCCTGTAAAAGTCACATTTCTTATCAATAATTCCTTATCCCTGGTGGGCAGAGGGTGCTGCCCATCCTATTGTGCTTGAGACACCACATTTCCCTGAGTATTTCCAGCTTTGGGTGTTCACATGCCCTAGGAACAATTTCTGCATCATTTCCTTTGCTGTGAACCCTCCTAAGGTTATGTTTTGCCTCTGCAGAGAGGGAGCAATAATCCTGCTTTCCCTTTCCTTCATGAGAAACCTCCTGTGGAAACAGCTTTAAGGAGAGCTCATAAAAGGCTCCCTGTCCTTCAGTGGCTCCCTCCAGGAATCTCCCTTGATTATTCTGTAGACAAAAGAGGGAACTAAAGAGTTGCTCTGCAAGAATATTGTACAGCATGAGGCAGCTAAAGGGAGATCCTGACTGCAGATTTATTGGGGTGGGAGTGGGGCTTGGTTCTTCGGATACTTCAAATCAAGAAGGTGATAAAATAAAGGAGTAGCCATGCAAAAATGGAAAATCAGGTGCCAATCTGAAACCCAGCAATTATTTAATTGCTGACATTGATGTTGCTTCAAATTTTTCAAGTGGTTTAATAGCAAAAGGGTTTTTTTCTGGAGTATAATTCATGAAACACAGTCAGTGTTTGATAAAATTGTGTTGGTTTTGCTGAAAAGAGCAGTCCAGTGTTTCTGACAGAGAGGAATCTGTTCTGTGCACGGCACCATGTTCAGGCCAGGAATATGGGAAAAGAATGGGAATATTTGATATCCTTGTTTGCTTTCCTGCTTCAAAACAGGCACAGGCTGGTTAAAATGCAGTGATAGCAGAAAGGCTACTGAAAACTTTGGGGTCCTTGTCAGCTGTTGACTGTTTGCCCCCTTTTTGCCTGGTTCTCTGTGAAATACATACATTTATTAGCACCTTTGCTTTTGGAAAGCTGCAATTTCTGAAACACGAACAGTTTGCACCTTGGAGGTTCTCACACCCACTTTAGGACTGGGGGAGAAGTTCAGGATGCATCCAGCCTCTGTCCCTGCCAGGATAAGAAAAATCTGTCTCATTTCCTTCATCATAAGTCTTGTGAAGAAATTAAAACTCTTGGCTGTTGGGGAATTTTGAGTCTCCATCTGAGGGACATCTTAACTTTGACTGTTACCCTTTGAGTAATTCTTAAATGTTCTGATTTTTATTAAAGAGAACACTTAGGTATTTTCCAAAGTTTTTAATGCACAGCAAAACAGAATAGATGGTGGAATACCTGGCCCTATGAAACCCACCCATGGCCAAACTGAAGGAGGAGGTTTCTGCATTTCCTTTAAATCCCCTTCCATTCCCTTTTGCTTTCCTGAGCAGATTTTGCTTTTTAGCCATCATCACATTAGAGGTGGCTTTCCTGACAAAGGACTGGGAGTTATGCCTTTGAATCCCTTCAAGGAAAAGAGGGAATTGAGCCCTTCTTGCACTTTGTGCAAGACTTTATCAAACTCTTGTGCTCTTCCTGGAAAGCCTGACTTGTGCTGCACAGAAAATCTTCTAAGGAGCATTGACCATCTCAAGGACACAGAGGGGTCTCAGTTTTTGTTTTTCCAGAGCCTGTGTGTGAGTGCTGAGCTGCTTTATTTGTGTGCCCAGGCAGGGGAAGGAGTCAGGAATCAAATCATGTCTTTATGAAACACAGATGTGAGCTCTGCCTGGCTCTGAAATAGGAATTCAGGTTTTCCTCCCTCCTCCTGCTGCTGCTGGGTATCTGAGCCTTAATAGGGTGGTTTACAAGTGTCCTACAAACAGGAGTATTTTCATTCCTTGCTCCTGGCAAGCTGCAGTGTTTTGCAATTGGGGACATCGCTGGACAAGGCCTTCAGGTGACTTTAAATGTCCCTGGCTGGGGAGAATGAGCACTTTATCAGGTATAACTGAGGCTGGCTCATTTTTACAGAGGGCAGGCAGGGGGGAAATCAGGGCTGCCTGAAGCCTCCCTGTCAGGGTTAAGCACAGAATGCACAGATCTTGTTTTTTCATTTAGCTCAGCTTTGACTCTTGCAGCTTTTGAGTGTACCTGAATTGGATATACCTCAATGAACTCATATTTGTCCTTTTTGTTATAGGAAAAAAAACCCATTTGTAAGCACAAACATTTGAGATATTTGATGCTATTCCTAAATTTAAGCACAGGTGTCTTGAGAGTATTTAGTGATCTCCTTGAAAACAGGAATGGTGTAATTTAGGGACTCTCTGTTGAGAATGAAATGAACCATGGAGCACAGACTCTGAAGAAACAGCAATCCCTCCTGTTTTCAGGGCGTGGAGATGCTGAATTCAGTCCCTTCAGTGCAGCAGTGACTGCAGGAGAGTGCTGGCACTTCATTCTCTGAACAGGCTTCCCTGGAAAGCTAATGGAGGAGGAGAAGGGCTTGCACCATTTGTTCCTTTCCAGGCAATTTTTCTCTGGCTTGGTTTAGTTTCAGCAGCTTTGGTAAAGGCTGTGTTTAGTTGTATACTGATAATCTGTTCTAGGAAAACTCCTTTTCTGGCTTTAATCTTTCTCATGGCATCAGAAATCAGCCGGATTCCAGCTGCACAACACCTGTATTTTCCCAAGGTCAGCCTTATTCCAACTTATTCCAATTTATTCCAGTTATTCCAACTTATTCCAGTTATTCCAACCTCTGATTTTCTTGGCTTCAAAATGGAGAGAGGTTTTTTTAAGAGTCCTGAGCATTGATTTGTGCCTGGTGCTCCTGCAGCTGGGTGCATCCATTTGAAGCTCTTTAAGGCGAATTGGCACCTTAAAGAGGAGAGGCAGCTTGAAGTGCATTTGTGACCACAGAACCCCAGAATGTTTTGGGTTGGAAGGGATCTTAAATCCATTCCATTCCAACCCCTGCCATGAAGTTCAATCCCCTGGATAGCCAGTCCAGCTTTCCTTTAGTTGTTTATATCTATATTTTTGTTAAGGATAAATCAGCCACAAAATACGTTCCCCCCAAACAAACCCAAGTGGGACTTTGTGCACTGGCAGCTTTCCATCCACTTGATATTGATGATTTGAAAGCAGGGCTGAAACCAGGTGTTAAATTGACCCTGCCTGGAAAAAAACAGCTTCACATTATTCTGTTCAAGTGGCCAAACTGTGCTGATGCAACAGATCCCAGCATCGACCCCACGAGCAGCTGGCATTGAGAGCACACTCCCTGCATCCCATATTTGAAAGTTCAGCAGGTCATCATGGAAATTTGAGATGGTGAAGATGAGTCACTGTTAAAAAAAAGGATCTGTGTAATTCCAGCCATGCCTCAAACAGAAATTACTGCAGCTTTAGAATTAGGTGATTATTATTTCAACATAGACAGCTCAATTTGTTTATGGCCACTCTATTATTGAGACAGCATTGCTTCAAATTAATTCTGTGAATACATTTTAAAAATTAGACTTGGAGAGTATTGAAGTAAAAATTCTCACCCTGATGACTTTGGGAGTTTGTTGGTGTCTCGTGGCCTCTTTCATTATCACTATGTAGGAACATCCAGCCTACAGCCCTGGTTAATACTAAACAAACTTCAATTCATTGAATTTCTTCATTTTATTTGAAAAATCAGGATTTTCCAGAGTCACAGCTTGCTCTCAAGGTAGTATTTTATCCACCAAGCTCACAAGGGAAATCCAGGTGTTTTGATACATTTGTGTGATTCTCTAACAAAATCAGAGTAGGCAAAATGAAGATTCAATTATTTAATTGTCTGCTTTTAGAAGGGGTTCTCATTGTCAGCAGGGCTGAGAGACCACGGGGAGATTCCATTATTTGGGAATAATACAAATATTACAGGAGTCAGTTTATCAGCAAACCAGTCAGCTCTTGATAAAATATATCTTTCATGTTCATATTTCACAAGCCATTGCTTTTATACCCTCTAATTTATGGTAGGAGTTGGTAAGATTGAGATTTCACATAATAGTTTTGGTTTTTTTTTAAAAAAAAAACAACACAGCATTCAAAGAAAATGTCATTCCTGGAGGCTCTAAAAGATGCAGAAGGGATGGGTGCCTCAATCCTCACTGCCAAGAGCAGAACAGAATTGTTTGCATTTTGTTCAGTTCTGGAAGTGAACATTTTGGGAAGTGACCACTTGGATGGGTGGAGGTGATATAGACATGTGGAGTTTCTCTCACCTGATGATTTTTAGTCCTTTGAGAAGATGGTGATCCTTAGGTTGATGTTGTATTCTTGAGGAGAAGAAAACTAGCAAAAACCAGGACTTTTTCATGATTTTGCATTCTCTTAGGTTATTTCCTGTGGGGTGGTGACTCAGCCAGAGCTTTACTGGGGTCTCTGATACCATCTCTGCTTCTTTCCTCATCAACCTGTACTTCAGCCTCCTCTTTATCTTCCTTTACTCATAGCTTGAGCCACAAAAAGAAAAATAAGAGAGATTTTGGCAGCTTTAGCCCTGCCATGAGCAGAACAGAATTGTTTGCATTTTGTTCAAATCTGGAAGTGAACATTTTAGGAAGTGACTGCTTGGATGGCTGGAGGTGATGTGGATGCGTGGAGTTTCTCTCGCCTGATGATTTTTAGTCCTTTGGGAAGATGGTGATCCTTAGGTTGATGTTGCATTCTTGAGGATGATAAAACTAGCAGAAAACAAGACTTTTTCATGATTTTGCTTTCTGTGAGGTTATTTCTTGTGGGGTGGTGACTCAGCCAGAGCTTTACTGGGGTCTCTGATACCATCTCTGCTTCTTTCCTCATCAACCTGTACTTCAGCCTCCTCTTTATGTATCTTCCTTTACATTAGTAAAAAAAAGGAAAACAAGAGAGATTTTTGGCAGCTTTAGGCCTGCTGAGTGTGTCTTGCTCTGAGTTTTGAAGAAGGGTGGCCTTGGTGGGAGGAGAAAAGCAGCAAAGCAAAGAGTCCTCCAGTGGTACTGCCACCTTGTTTTGTGGCCCTGGTTTCAGCTTGTCCAAACTCTCTGGGTGGTGTTCAGTGGAGAGTTAAATCATATCCCAACTCTAAATTCAGGTGGAGAGGGCAGGAACAGCTATTCCAGAGGAGAAGCCCTGGAGTGGGTGCTTGGAGGGGTAACACACAAGTGGGGCTTTGTTCCATGCCAGGAGAAACATCCACATCAAGTGTGTGGTGTGGAGGAAATAAGGCAGGTATTAGCATGATAAAAGGCAATTGGAGTCATGTTGGAAGTGATTAGAATTCCATGAATAAGCTGGTGTGCTGCAAAAAGTGGTAAATAAGTGAAATCTCCAAATGCAAACTGCTGCGCAAACACGGAGAGGCAGCTGTTGCTCCAGATGCCAGGAGCAGCTTAACAGGGAACAGCTTCTCACCACCTGATCATTGCTATTGTCTGCAGAGCTCTCAGTAGCACCCAGAGCACTGAATCCAGAGCCAGGATGCTCTGGGAACAGGTGATTGGCTTTTCAGGCCAGCAGGACCCAAGGAGCAGAGCACTAATTAGAGAATCCAACGAGTTTTCCACAGAAACCTTCAAAAACAATTCCAAAACTCTTCAGGGAGCAGCCAGGTTTGGAGCACCCCTTTGTGGGACTGATTAAAAGCACCTGGTGAGAGCTGTAGATCTCAAGACTACAGGAATTACACTCCCAGCTTTTGGGAAGCACAATTAGCAAGAGCTTTGTGGGTTCACTCCGTCCAGTGAGGTCATTGTACCCCTGGGCTCTGCCCACTCCAGATTGGAACTAATCAGGGGAAAATATGTGGATTTAAGGCTGAAATGAAAATTGTATAGAAGGAAAAGCCATAGGAGGTGAAAATACATTGTTCACCCTAGTGGGAGCCAGAAGAGATCACTTCTGGATTCTTTTTAAAGGTGGTTGCTTGGATCCGCTTCCAAGGTTTTGGTTAGTTGAGGTCATCCCAGAAGGGAAAGGTTGGATTACTTCTGGTAACTTCTATAATCCAGTGCAGAGATGGGTAAAAAAATGTAATTTAGCTGTAGTATAATTTTCAATTTCCTTGTAAGATTTGTTTTTCTTTTCAATGCTTTCAGTTCCAGCTGTGCTGTAGGATTGATACCCTGCATTCCTCCTCTGCTTGCCAGCCCCATACCCAGGTCTGCCTTTGCTTGCAAAGCAACTCCTGGAAAAAAAATGTTTTAGAGCAAATGTTTTACTAGAATATCCTAAACACATTATTATGCCAGGGGAACTGTGAGAAAACCAGGATGGAAGAGAAATAATACCGTCATTAATTGGAGAAGAACATAAACCGTAATTTTTCTAGTTAAACAATCTCAATGTTTGAAAGTTTCTCCCACACATGTTGGTAAAATGGGAGAATGACAATGAGTGCTACAATAGCACAGTCATTAAGTATTAAAAGTGTGTTTTATTTCCTTTTAGATGCCTGAAACCAAGGAGAGAAACTCCAGGTTTCTATCAGAAAATAGCTTCAGAGAAGGAGAAGCTGCATTTGGCACAGTGCGTTTTCCTTCTTTTGTTTTCCTCATAAAGAGGAGATAAAAAACATTTTGAATCTTTGAAAATGAGCAAAAGTAGACTTCAAATTAATGAAGGAGATGTATTATTGCAGATCCTAATCAGCAAACAGCTCACATATGATTAATCATGTTACACTTGTTTGTGGTTAACAATTGCACTAATTGAGTTTTAATTTAAATGGTGAAATTTAGATTTGACACTTCAGATAGGCAAGTTTGGGAGACTGAGGCTAACACTAATTTTTGTGTGATTGCAGTCAGGAATTGACTGAGAAGTTTCATTTCTCTCTTTTGATATTTCCTCAATGATTGGGGAAGTCCATAACCATTCCATTTGCATTTCATTTTTTATGCAATAAAGATGCCAAAGTTTGGATGAGTTTTTGAGTCTCCTGGTCTAGGGAGATCCTTCAAGGCACCACTGTGGCTGATAAAACAGGAGTTGTGGTGTCCCATCCATGTGTCATCAATGCTATTTTTCAATGGAATCTCTTTTAGATTTCTGTTGATTTGAGTTCATCAAGTCTCTTTCCTCACAGGATTTTCATCCCCAGCCACAGCACATTTAAGCCCTGGGAACTCAGTGCTGTGGCTGAGAATTGTTTCCTTCCTTTTGGGCCAGCAAACTCTTCCCAGGTTCATTTTTCCCCTCTTCTCCCATTTTCTCTGGGAAATTTGGTTCTGCTTTGCATGGGGGCTCCTAAAATTTCTGATATCGAGTATTTGCCCTTAAACCTTATATTTCCTGTATTTATACTTGGAATCATTATTGATTTACTTCCTTTTTATCTATTTTGCTGCATTGAGAGCATTATATGGAGCAAATTTCCTTGACACAGTGTGTCCACACTTAATCACTTTGCTTGAATTAAAACGATACACTGGCAAGAGCAAATTCTTTTGAACAGAATTCTCTAAAGCTGCTTCTCTCAAATCCCAGCCTCCAGTAGTTCATGCCTGGAACTCCTCAGCTTCTGTTGGAGCAGAAAAAGCAAAGCAGAAAGATGGGAAGCCATGAACAAAGTGCTCCTGGGTTCTTTTTTGGTTTTGTTGTGGTTTGTTTTGCTTTCATCTAAAAATAGAAGTGCTTTCCTTTTCTGTGGGCTGCATTCACAGCACCCGAGGACAGCCGTGAATTCAGATTTGTGCCAAAGGGACCAAATCAAGCTGGAAGTGGAAGGGACAAGAGTTTCTTTAGGCCGCAGATGAAAATCTGTTTCTGACTTGCAGTCTGAGGAGAGGAAGGGAAGTTTCCAGGCATCTGCAAGGATGGGCACCCCAAAAGCCCAGTCAGTGCAAGGAAAGCTACAGAAAACTGAAGAGGAAATTTATCCATGGTATTTTTGGGGTGTTGGGAAATACTGATCTCCAAAGCAAATGAAAAACAGATCTGACATCACTGCAAGCTTGGCATACATGAAACACATGGATCTGCTGGATGCTCCAGGGCTGGAGCCCCTCTGGAGCCAGGCTGGGAGAGCTGGGGGTGCTCACCTGGGGAGGAGAAGGCTCCAGGGAGAGCTCAGAGCCCCTGGCAGGGCCTAAAGGGGCTCCAGGAGAGCTGGAGAGGGACTGGGGACAAAGGATGGAGGGACAGGACACAGGGAATGGCTTCCACTGCCAGAGGGCAGGGATGGATGGGATATTGGGAATTAGGAATTATATTGGTTACCCTGGGACTGAGTTGAAGGCATTTGAGATGGTATTTCACGTTTGGATTCAGGGGTTGATTATTTCTAATCAGTAAAACAGTCTTACAACCATGAGTTTGGCAGCAAGACACAAAATGGCCAACAATCTCTTGTTCCAAGGGCTTTCAAGACTAAACCAGCCAATTAAGAACTGACACCTGGATTATTTCCCCTTTTAACCCAATAACTGATCCCACAGAGCTGCCATGGGGACTCTTCTGCCCAATTACAAAATGCCACCCAAACCCATGGAGAAGGAGGAAGAAGCAGCATGAAGGAGAAACCCAGGGTGACACCCTGTGCCCTCCATCTTGCTGCCATCCACAACACACTAAAAATCCCAAAACCTAAATTTCTCACCAAGTGATACACCTGCACTGCTCTCTATAATCTATTGCACACTCTTGTGGGTTCTGGTCTATTCTGGAGTTTAGGAAACTTTCTCCATGGATGAGGGTCAAAGTCAGTGCTCCCCTGGGGGTTAGGGCACCCCAGAGCAGACAGAGAAATATTCCCAATGCCCTGGGTTTCCATATAATTGTTCCCTGGCAGGGTGGGCAGGCCCTGGCACAGGGTGCCCAGAGCAGCTGTGGCTGCCCCTGGATCCCTGGCAGTGCCCAAGGCCAGGCTGGACAAAGCTTGGAGCCACTTGGGACAGTGGAAGGTGTCCCTGCCCATGGCAGGATTGGGAATGGATGGAATTTAAGGCAGAAGCAAAAGGTAATGATTAAATCCAGCATTGTTCAGTCAGCAGGAACGTGGTGGAGCACAGGTAGAAGTGAACTTCCAGAGGTGCAAGGGGTTGTTTGCAACTCATGGAGGGACTGGGGAAAGCACAGGCAGAGAAAATATCCCTGTGCTTTAATGAATAGCTTGGAAAATTGAGGAAGTGTTAAAGCAGTGATTGGTGAGTGGTGGCTGGGGAAAGCACAGGGAGTCCTGAGAGGTCCTTCCAGTCCTTTATTCCCTGCCTGTTCACTTTGGGGTGATGCATTTGCTGTTCTTCTTTACAGGCACTTAGCAGTCTGTCATATCCAAGTGTTTAACAGACTAAACCCTCAAAAACAGCAGGAAAATGTGGAGGCAATGTCTCTTATCTTTGCTGATAATCAGATCTGGATATTGCAGGAATAAATTCATTACTAAGGCATGGTAGGAGCAAAGCTGATGCTCTTGTTAAGCTGAGCTGAAGGTAGATTTAAAAGGTGAAAAATCTTTTGATTTAATAAAAAATAAATAAGAAAAAAGAGTATTGCATTTGGGACACTCTTTTCCATGTATACAAAAAAGGCTTTTATTCATTTCAGAAACAATTTGAGTCAGAGAGCACAAAACCTCCAAAACCAAGAAGGCAACTCAATTTCCATGGAAGTTAATAGAAAAATTTCTGGGAATGTTGTGACAGGTCCTAGAATGGTGAGAATGATAAGTAGGGCAATTCAATAATCCCACAGGGAGAAGATCATCATGTCTGTTAAGACAAAGGTGTTCATTTTCACTTGGATTTGTTTTATGAAGTGCACTGAATACGCCTCTGACTTGATGGCACAAGTGAGAGTCAAATATAAACCTGAGACTGGGCTGCTGAAGAAGAGAGTTCAGGAAATCCATATGTATTCAGCTTTAAAAGGAATTGTAGATTCTTTTTTCCCCCTTATAAATACCACAGAGAACAGGAAATATTTTGTGTTCATCCCGAGCCATTTTTTTATGCTGCAATTAAAGAACAATATGAAGGTTTTCCCTTCCCTGTGGGCTCTGTGCCAGTGTCTCTCCCTGTCCACAGATCATTCTTCAGCTCCAGAGGTGGGAGATGGAGCTCAGGGCAGAGAGGATGGAGCAGCTTTTGCTGTCCCCCAGCACAGCTTCCTGCTCTTCCTGAGGTGCTTTCTGCAGCCATTCCAGTGGAAAATATGGAATTGCTTGTGGGTTAGAACACTTCAAAACCCAGAACATGACCTCTTTTGCTTTGCTGAAGGCATTCCCATGAATGTGGCCCTTCCCCTCCAGGGTTTGGGTCATGTCACTACCATTCCCACTTGATTTCCTGGGATTTTTGCCTTGCTAGGAGCCAATCCTTTGTTCTGTGGCTCAGTGTACAGCCCCTGACTACTTGTGCTTGTCTTTTGCTGCACCACTGAAGCCTTTGGAAAGTCCTTTTTGATCATTGGAGGGTTTAGTAGGCTAAAATATTACATTATTGACACATATTCTCCTGCTGGGAGAAGTCAAATGTGCCACTTATTTGGGAAAACTAGAGACTCCAATTAGGGATCTACAGCAAGGCACAGTTTTTTCTCCATTTATCTTCTCCACTTGCCACTAAAGTCATAATGGAGATTTTACTCCAGCTTCTCTATTTAACTGCAGTTAAATTGGAGGATTTTCTCTTGTCTTTCATATGTTAACAGCTCTAAGAGGATTTAAAGGGAAGTTTTCCCTCACACAGTTGTTCCCATTCATGCCTTTTGCTCTGGTTTTCCACTCTGCACCTCTCCTTTGCTCTTTGGTGTGATCTCCATCCCACTCCCTGCAAGGATCCTTGTTTTAACTGCTCAGGGGAATCTCATAGGAGCAGGGATGTGTGAGCTGCCTCATTATCTCATCCTCATCTGCACTCACATCTAGTATTGCAGTCAGAAAATATTTAGTTTGGGTTGTATTCTCTCCTTTGTTTCTTCATTATAGAAGAAATAAGTAAATTATTATTAATAATAAAAATATATGGATTACAGTACCTTTTTCAAGATACTCTGTGAGTTCTGATTTAAGAATTGAGGAATGGTTTGGGTTGAAAAGGACCTTAAAAGGCTTTGAAATCCAACTCATAAAACTGAGCAGGGACACCTTCCACCATCCCAGGCTGCTCCAAGCCCCAAAGTCCAGCCTGGCCTTGGGCACTGCCAGGGATCCAGGGGCAGCCACAGCTGCTCTGGGCACCCTGTGCCAGGGCCTGCCCACCCTGCCAGGGAACAACTCTGTGGAAACCCAGAGCATTGGGAATATTTCTGTGTCTGCTCTGGGGTGCCCTGACCCCCAGGGGAGCACTGACTTTGACCCTCATCCATGGAGAAAGTTTCCTAAACTCCAGAATAGACCAGAACCCACAAGAGTGTGCAATAGATTATAGAGAGCAGTGCAGGTGTATCACTTGGTGAGAAATTTAGGTTTTGGGATTTTTAGTGTGTTGTGGATGGCAGCAAGATGGAGGGCACAGGGTGTCACCCTGGGTTTCTTCTTCATGCTTCTTCTTCCTCCTCCTCCATGGGTTTGGGTGGCATTTTGTAATTGGGCAGCAAAGTCCCCATTGCAGCTCTGTGGGATCAGTTATTGGGTTAAAAGGGGAAATAATCCAGGTGTCAGTTCTTAATTGGATAGTTTAGTCTTGAAAGCCCTTGGAACAAGAGAATGTTGGCCATTTTGTGCCTTCTAATGAAAAGATGCTGAACTCACAGCAGTGAGACTGTTTTGCTGATTAGAAATAATAAACACCTGAGTCTGAACATGAGCTACTGTCTCAAGTGCCTTCAATCCAGACCCAGAGACACCAATACAATTCCTAATTCCCAATATCCCATCCAGCCCTGCCCTCTGGCACTGGAAGCCATTCTCTGTGTCCTGTCCCTCCATCCCTTGTCCCCAGTCCCTCTCCAGCTCTCCTGGAGCCTCTTTAGGCCCTGGCAGGGGCTCTGAGCTCTCCCTGCAGCCTTCTCCTCTCCAGGTGAGCACCCCCAGCTCTCCCAGCCTGGCTCCAGCCCTGGAGCACCCAGCAGCTCCATGTGTTCCATGTGTGCCAAGCTTGCAGTGATGTCAGAGATGTGATTATCCAGCTCCCCGTGCATCCTCCCCTCCCCTGCTCGTGTCTCAGTTAATCACAGACTTTTGGGGGCTGGCTGTCACTGGAAGGCAGCAGCTGTATAAAACCTCCTTAGCTCCTTTTTGTCAGCCATGGGAGTTACCTTGTCTCCTTCTTGTCTGCTGTCTGCAATTAAATCCTGAGCTGGGATTTGCAGGGCAGACAGATGAGCTGCCTCTCCTGGGGACGCAGGTTTTGGTTGGATAATAACAGCTCTGGAGGTTAGTAAAGAGGAGAGCTTTGGTGTGACTGGATTGTGTTGCTTAATCACAACACAAATGCCAGCACTCGGTTGTGCCTGAGCTGCTGAATTGCAGGCAGTTTGTTTAATTCCTTATGTCAGAAGTTTATCAAGGTTGTTATTTTAAAAAAAAATAATATTCATATACTGGAAAAAAAGGAAAATGAACTTGACTGCTTGTTGGCTTTTGCCCAGGACTTTACTCTTGACCATGAGCTTGGCATTTTAGAGCTGGTTAAATAGAAATGTTCCTCTGTACTGCATCCATGTCCTCACTCCATGTGCCCTCTCTGGCTGTTCCCTTGTGGCAAAATGCCAAGGCCAAAGGTGTTCCGCCTTTTCCAGAGTGAATGCTTTCATGTAACATATAAAACGAGGCTGAGATGTGTTTTGGGGCTTTATTTTCTAAGAAAAGGTGAGCAAACAGGCAGTTTTCAGTGTCACAATTCACTGCTATGGAAGAGAGAAGCCCAAGTGATCAGAGATTTATTGCAGAAAGGACATTTGAGCTGGATCATCTGGATAAACCCCAGCTACATGAAAGGCTGTGTTTCACAGCAGTTGATGCAGAAGCTCCAGAATCCTTTTGAAAGACCCTTGTGAGGAGTATTCATGCAAAGCCCTGTAATAAATCAGAGACAAAAATATTTAGATTGGTTTCACAAAGCTGCTCTTCACAGAAAGCAAGTTCTCTGAAGAAATCTGTTCTATTATGCATTTAAGTAGCTGTGACATTAATCATTATGTCATTAATAATTTGACATCAGTAATTTCTCCCATCATTTAATCCCTTTTAGTCTCTCTGCTACACGATGCAAGCATTAAAAACAATCAGACTCAGGGTTTTCCCCTCTGTCCTCACAGCTGGTTCATTTTTAGGTGATGTGGAGAAGTCAGATCTGTCAATTCTTTAATACCAGATTTGTGGGCAAGTTCAGTTGTCTTCTGGGTCTCCATTTATCACAGTTCATGTTGCAGTTCTGTTTCATTTAAGCCTTTCCCTGCTCTATCCAGCATTCTCAGAGGAAAATTCAATTTATGATTTTCCTTTTGTTGGCTGGACAGGGTGAAATTTTTATTTCCAGCTTTTTTCATTGTGTTGGTTGGGTTGAATTACCCTGGGATTAGCTGTGGTTTCCTTAGGAAGCTGCAGCTTTGGAAAGCTCAAAGAGAAGGGTAAAATAACTGCAAACAGGGCCTGGATCTTCTCCCAGCTGACAGGAAGGAAGTGGCAGATGGATTTGTCAGTGGGCTTAGAGATGGATAAATAAAAGCAGAGTGTTAAAGGGGTGATGTTATCCAGCACAAAGAGTTTATAAAATTCAACAGAGGTGGCTTTAATTGTGTGGCAGCAGCTCAGAGCTGCACTGGAGGACATTCCTAGATAACACCAAGGCAGAGGAGTGTGTGCATTGCAGGGCTGTGGGGGCAGAGATAAGGCTCCATTTGCATATTGCTTTCATTGGGTTCCCCAGTTTCCAGAAGTTGCAGTTGAGGACAGTGCTGTTCTTACATGGCTGAGTTACTGTTGTTTGATTTTAGAGGATTTTTGTGGAAATATGAAAGCAGTTTGAGGGCTGCAATGACTGCTCAGGGCACTGCCATTGCAGTGATGGTTTCCAGGAGACATGGGACTGTGGCTGAGGGGAAAATCCCACAAAGTGTGGCCGCTTCCTTTTGCAGAGCCCCATTCCCTGAGGCAGGGTGCATTGTCTGCATGTTGCATTCTCCATCCAGTTCCGTTCATTTATCCCCCAGCTGCATTTGGTGTCCTCCTCCTCTTTTGGATGCCAAAATTGGCTGCTTCCCATGGTGTCCTTGGCTCCTGGGTGCCAAGAGAGTGAAATCACTGCCCTGGGCTGTGAAGTGACCAAGAGTCCAACACTTTCTGTGCCCTCCCCATCAAACCAGAGCATTTCCAGCACAAACCTCTTCCTTTGCCCTTTTTATTTACTATTGCTCCATATTTCCTCTCCTTTTACTTACCTTCACCTTTATCACTTCCCTCTTACTACTTATCTCTTTACCATCAGCCCTTTTCCTCAGGAGCTTGTGTTTTGCACGTATTTTAGTCAATTTGCACATATTTTAGTCTATTTTGCACCAATTTTAGTCTGTTTGCTTCCTGGCCATCCAGGAGAAAAAGGGATTCATTATTTTTTTCATGGAAATCAGTGCACATCATGTCTGGGATAAAGGGACGAGTTGGCAGATCAGTGTCACAACCCCAAGGGCAGGAAAGATGAAGACCATGCAGAGTAAAGCTGCTGAGGAGTGAAGCTGTCAGGCAGCTCAAGAGATGGACACAGCCAGAGCCCCTGGTTGAGAAGGGGTTTTTTAGCAGATGCAAATAAAAAAAGGAGAAGAAAAAAAAATACAGGAATGTGCTGGATGGCATGAAAGGCGTAATTGTCCTTGGCACTGGTGCCATTGAGAGGAGACGAAAGCAAAATGCTGACAAAGGTGAGCCCCAGGAATGTGAAGGAAGAGTGAGAAATGAAGCTGTAACTGAGAGCTTCATCTCTCAGAGTCCAAAATCCCATTTCAAGGGAAGAAGCATTTAGGAGTATGTATAAAAAAAGGGTGAAAAAATTAAAAATCAAAAGGAATCCATACCACGTAGCTGATGGATACATTGCTGTGCCATTTTCCTTGCTCTTCTGAGGGGACAGGGATCTAGAAAAGCTCCCAGAGTGCTCCAGGAAAAGAGGAAGATTTACCACCAATTTCCTATGACATATGGCCACCCATCCCTCCTCTGAAAATTTGGGCATTAGTTAATGGATAAAACTGTCATACTTGGCTTTTAACATTAAAAGCAGGGTCTTTTGGAAAGGAGAATGCTCTCCCAAATTGGAGTCTGAGAACAAGATCTCAAGATTTTATGTGATTTGGCACCTGTAGTAAGTTGAGTTGTCTAATAAATGGCAGCAATTCATCATCTACTTTGGGAGTCTGAAGTTTAGTAGGCAGTCATATAGTGTGGCTTTTGGTGCCTACACTACCTCAGGAAAAAAAAATCATGGGTTTTGGAGGGGCAAGGGGATTATGGCTTGATTTATTTGGCAACAAAATTGACTATAAAACTACTTTTACTATGCTCAAGGGAGCAAGGCATAGAGATGTCATATTGAGTAATAACGTCAGGATAATATCAAGGTCTTTGGTCATCTCACTGATTTCACACAGGCAAAGCCACAGATATAAAACACTTGATACCAGTGGAATAGGACATTTCATGTGGATAATAAACACCTGGGAAAATTAATGACCTGTCTGGCTAAAGAGATAAACCCTGAGTCACAATAAGTGAGAGCACTGGAGGGAGAGCCAGCGTTTAACTGTTTTAGTGCTGCCTGAAGTGGCACTTACCAGGGGAACAGTGGTTTGTACATCAAATATTCCTACAGCAGAGCCAGTGCTGCATCAAAGGAGTGCCCTGAGGTCTGCTGAGCACTGCCTAATTGCAGAAATTGATAAATGAAGTGCATTTGTAGGGTCTCTCTTCCATGGGACACATTTTAGGGGCAAATGTGATGGTATTCACAGGGGTCTTAGGTTGAGGGAAGAGATGAGGATCTGACTCCATGTTTCAGAAGGCTTGATTTATTATTTCATGATATATATTACATGAAAACTATACTAAAAGAATAGAAGAAAAGGTTTCATCTCAGAAGACTAGGCAAGCTAAGAACAGAAAGGAATGGTAACAAATGTTTGTGGCTTGGACAGAGTCCGAGCCAGCTGGACTGTAATTCCATTAATTCCAAACATCTACATGAGACCAATCACAGATCCACCTGTTGCATTCCACAGCAGCAGATAATCAATGTTTACATTTTGCTCCTGAGGCCTCTCAGCTCCTCAGGAGGAAAAATCCTAAGGAAAGAATTTTTCATAAAAGATGTCTGTGACAGAGCCTCTGTCAACCCCTCAGGGGCTGCACTGGGAATGTGAAACACATGGAAGCAGCAGCAGCACTTAGGACCTTGTGGCAGCAGATCCTGGAGCTTTTCCACCTGTGGGCATGGCTGGACAGGAGCCCAGGGGTGCCTAGGGAGGCACAAGGCCAATGGGGACCAGCCATGGCCCTGCTGAGGGACCCCCAGGGCTGTGTCCAGTTCTGGGTCCCCAATCCAGGAAGGACATGGAGGGGCTGGAGCGTGTCCAGGGCAGGGAATGGAGGCCCAGGAGGGGCTGAGGGAGCTGGCAAGAGGCTCAGCCTGGAGCAAAGGAGGCTCAGGGGGCCCTTGTGGCTCTGCACAACTCCCTGCCAGGAGGGGACAGCCAGGGGGGGCCGGGCTGTGCTGCCAGGGAACAGGGACAGGACAAGGGGAAAGGGCCTCAGGCTGGGCCAGGGGAGGCTCAGCTGGGACAGCAGCAGCAATTTCTGCATGGAAAGGGTGCTCAGGCCTCCTGCCCAGGGAGCTTCGCAGTGCCCAGCCCTGGAATTGTTCAAAAAACATGAGGATGTGGCACTTTGGGACATGATTTAGGGGCAAAGACGGTGGTGGCTCTGTTTGGCAGCTGCACTTGGTGATCTCAGAAGCCTTTTCCAACTTGACTGATTCTGCAGTTCCATGATCTGCACTTCCATGATTCTGCTACTATACACTGCAAACAGATGAAATGTATCTGTACTAAAGGACAGGGCAATTCAGGTTGGGGTTTCCCGCTGCTGGGCTTGTTTCTGTTTAATTTTTTTTTGTTGTTGTTGTTTAGCTTTGACCTCCTCTGGTGATTTTTTTATGGGGAATGTCCCCACATGCAGAGGGATTGATTTCAGCAGAGAGTTCAAATGTGCCCTTCCCTGCCAGCCTGGGATGCTGCTGAAGGCAAAGCTGAATGAAAAGCTGCACTCAGTGCAGTGAGGAGGACGTGGAGGACGTGCCCTGAGCTCTGCTGGGTTCCTGCTTAATAATCTGCTCACCTGACAGGGTGTTTGACAGGACAAACTGAATTAAGCAGAGGTGAGGAAAGGGCAGTTTGGAACTCTTGCCAGAAAATCTCTCCATTTTTCTTCCTCACAAAGATGATGTTCACAGTAAAAGGGGAAGAAAACAGATCAAACTCCTCTGTGGGTACAAAGCACATGCAACAATTGATCTGCTGTAGCAGTGCCATTTCCCCCCTGTTCCTTAAGGTGACCAAAATTGAGACTTTAAATGGCCTTGCAGAAGATATATTTATGTCTTCCCCAGTAAATAGATTCATTCTAAAAGAGAGAAAAATCTGTGTGCAGTTCAAAAGGACCTCCTGAGCCTTGGGATGAATCAGTGAGCGATGAATCAATCCTGGGGAGGTAGAGCAAAATAGGGACAAAATCTGGCAAAAAGTAGGGAAGGCAGAATGGTGTGCAGGCATGAAATGAGCCCAGATCCTGCCCTCATTGGAACTAAAAATGCTTGAACCCAACTTTGATCTTATGTGGGTGGAGGAAATGCCATAAACAGAGAGTTTTCAGATCCAAACATGATTTTAGCTGAGGATTTGGGAAGTTTTGGAAGGAAAAATAGGGAAAGATGGCAAGAGTTGGTTTAGAAATGCAGAAATTTAACCTGAGATCGCTGTCAGTTGTGCTCTAATTTATTCTGTATACTTTATAAAAAATATGTGAATTTAGATTTTTAGACATGTTTCCATGAGCTTTGACCATTGTGATGATCCTGATGCTGAATTCTGCAGCAGGTCAAGTTATAAACTGCTCCAATATTTGCATTTTTAATACCTCATTACATTTTATGAGTTACAGTTGATGCTTTCCCATTTATTATCATTTTATTTGGTCTGTACATGCATAGCTCTCGCAGCAAAATTGCAATTTACAGCTGTTCTCTCACAGAGAAACTTTTTAAGAATAGCCAGGAACTGTTATTCCAAACCTCTAATTGCAAATTTTATCTCAAATCACTAACAAATATGTGTGCCATATAAATGATAAATTGTGCTGGGGCCTGAATACAAATAAGTGATAAAAAAACCAACTCATCTTGTCAATGGATGGGTTAAAAAGGAAATGTTTATAATCAAGCACAAATAAATAGGATATTTTTCACAAAATTTGGTGGGACAGAAGTGTCCCTTTCAGTGTCCCAGAAGTGTCCCAGAGGCCAGGAAAATTGGAAATTCCCAGAGGAAGTGTGCACTGCTGTGTGTGCACAACCTGAGGATGCATTGCAGTGTTGGATTATAAAATAGGAAATAAAAACCCTAAATCCATTACCTTAACACATGGTTTTGAGGAGGTTTTGGTAAATAAAAGCTTGATCTGAACTCTCAAAGGCTGAGACAGAAAAGACAAGGCTGGGTGAGTCAGGATGTGTGGGAAGCAGGGAGGAAAAGGCAATTTATGATCCAGAGACCTCACTTGGGTAGGAGAAAAAAGAAAAACACAGGGAGAGATCTGGCAAATTTCCATACTGGGGACAGCAAATGGGGTGCCTTTGGGACAAGAGAAGAGAAATAGGATCATCTCACCTCTCAAATCAAGCAACCTAGTGCTCTTCTCCTTTGCCTTTAACAAAGCAGCAAACTCAGAACCAAAGGGAGCCAACCAAAAGTTCAAGGGCTCCCAGTCATCCCATCATGGGTACATCCAGTTCCTGGGCTGACTCTTGAGGCAAATAACCTAATTTAGCAAAATTTTAATTGATTTTATAAGTTCCAGATCATGGCGAGTAATTTTTCACCACTGAGGTCTGCTTGTAAAAAGAGGTGTAAATGCTAATTGACCTTTGAGCTTCTTAAAGTACTTGAAGTTGGATTATTGGGATTGATTTACCAGATTTGCTTGAATAATTCAAATTCCAGCCACGTTCTTCAAAAGTTGCCATAGTACTGTTGTTTCATTTATTTGTATTCTTGGAGAAAACCACTGATGCTTTGGAGATCATTTAATTCCTTTGTTTGTTAGGGAGGAAAAAACCAGCTTTTGCCATTAGCATGAGATTAATTTCATAGAGATGTAGAAGGTGAAAGAGAAGAGAAGAGAAGGACACGATTGTGCAGAGTTGTAATTGGCCATTTCTTCTGTAGGTTTGTGTGGAGCACGAGGAAAGGGTTGAATATTTAAAAAAGAGAAAAAGCAAAAAACAAAACCAGAAATACATTTTCTTATCTATTGATTTGACTGTGACTCCTGGAAGAGTATTTTCACAAATGACCTTGTCCCTGTAGAGGTTGGGAGATCTAAGATTAAGTGATGGAATCAAGACCTCATTTCCCTGCAATGATAATTAAATATACTAAAAGTATAGCTCACATTTTGGTCATGTCCTGAGGCTCTGATCTTCAGTGCTTTTAATGCCAACAGGATTTTTGTTCTCCCCGTGCTGAGGTGAAATGGCTGAAGGATGAAGCTGGTCTTTGTAATTCTTTCACACCCTGGACTTTTCCTAAGAAACACTGAGATTGTCCTTGCAAACTTCTTGTCCTCACAGTCCCAGTGGGTGGGGAGTAATTGCTTGCAAATAAAAAAAAAAAAAAAAGAAAAAGAAATGGTGTGTTGTTCAGGTTGCTTTAAAAGTGAAATGAGATGCATTCATTATGTTATGCTTCACAAATTTAAGAACTAAACCCATATTCTCTTCAAACTCATCCTTTTTATTGTGCTAGGTCTATATTACCTGGTGTATCTATGAATTCAATTTGCATACAGTTTTCTGCTTTTAAAAAATGGTAAAAAATATTAAGAGTCACTAGAAATTACATCCAGATAAATGAACTGTAAATCTTTGCTATTATAGTCAATTAAGAATATTACCAATTGGTCATCTTAGACATTTTTATGCTGCTCTATTTATGTGGTTGTTGCAGAGACTGGAACTGCCAGTGGAAGAGAAGGATTTTTTAAATGCTCATTTGTTTCTTTAGACTGGAAGTAATGCTTTGCAGAGGATGGTTGAGTTCTCCAAGAAATCCCTGCAGTTAACAAGGTCGTTGAGGTCTGTCCAGTGGAGAAAAGCAGGAATCTTTGGTGGATGTGAAGTACATTTAGAGAATCACACTGGTTTGTGTTGGAGGGACCTTAAATCCCATCCATTCCACCCCTGCCATGAGCAGGGACACCTTCCACTGTCCCAGGCTGCTCCAAACCCCAGTGTCCAGCCTGGCCTTGGGCACTGCCAGGGATCCAGGGGCAGCCACAGCTGCTCTGGGCACCCTGTGCCAGGGCCTGCCCACCCTGCCAGGGAACAATTCCTAATTCCCAATATCCCATCCAGCCCTGCCCTCCTTCCCCTTAAAGCCTTTGTCCCTTGTGCTGTCACTACATTCCCTTGGGAAAAGTCCCTCTCCTGCCTTTCTGTGAGCTCCCTTTTAGGTGCTGGAAAGGGGGAATGCAGAAAATTAAGAAAATGCAGATCCTTTTTCTTAAAATCTGATTCTAAACTGCTCTGGGTCTGAAAGGGAGCAGCTACACCTTCAGCAGGTTTTAATCACAGAGCAGGCAGATGATTTCAATTAGCTATCCTTTATAATTCCTTATATTTAAGTGCTTAAGTTCTGGAGGAAAAGCAGATTTTAAACAGACAAGGTAGAGAATAATCAATTCCTCACTAGAGTGCCTTGAGCTCACTGTTGAAGGGAGTAGGGATGACCTTGTGGGACATGAAATAATGGAGGTTATCTAATGTTTTCTGCTGTTTATTTTCCATTGGCACTAACAGGTTGGGGTCAGGAGTGTATAAACACAGAGCTGAGAAACTCAGAAGAGTTCTCAGAGAGAGAGAACTCTGTCTAAGGCTGCTGATCAGAAGGGAATTAAAGAAATTCCTGGCTGAATCTCGCTGCTGTGACAGGAGCAGACTCACTGACAATGGAGATTTTTTTGGAGGGTTTTGATCTCTCAGAGTCAATATTAAATGTCAGCATGAAGAAGCTGATATTGCCAAATTGTTCATGATATATTTACTTTCAAGTGTCTTCAGCTTTTAGGTCTGGCAGAAGCTTTCATGAAAGTTAAGTTAATTTCCAGGACGTTGTTTCTAATTTGGTATCACGGAGTCAGCATTAATCCTTCATGTGTTCCATGATAAAGGCCATGCTTTGAGTGATGGCAGAGATGCAGTGGGAGAATAACTCTCTGCTTCTCAGAGACTCTATTAATTTTCAGGAGGTGGTATTTTCAGTATTGATGTCTCTGCAGAAATAAATCAGAGCTTTGTTCAGCAGAACCCTGGAGTGGAGTCAGTCTCGCCAAGAGCAGCAGCCAAACAAATGTGTCCCCCCTGAAGCAGGGGGACAGCAGCAGAACTACCCAGAACTGGACAGATTTTGGGCAGAACCGCCCAGATTTGGGCACAACTACCCAGAATTAGGCATAATTGGGCCGAATTATACAGAATTGGGCAGAGCCATCCTGGAGATGCAGTGAGTTTGTGTCACGTAAATGTTGCCCTGAATATTTGGTAGTCTAACTCGAGTCCTTGGGAATTTTCATGCCTTCCATCATTTCTTTAGAAGCTCCTGTTCCAATTTTGTTTCCCCTCAGGGAGTGTTCCAGACAGAAGTGGTTTGTTTGGGTGTGTCAGACTTGTATCCAGGATTTAGTATGGTAAATATGAAAATGGATCATTGAAGTCTGAAGGCTCCTGTTCCTTTGTACCCTCGGAAAATCCCTTGTTTGAAAGAACAGCAAGAAGTTGTGTGTGTGATCAAGCACAGCTCCCACTTCAGGTTTATTAAATTGGATTTACAATGCTGTCATCCTGAGGAATGGCTCCTGATCTGGATCACGCCCTCATTGCTGATCAGAGATTGCACACACCAAGGTTTGCTCTGCTCACACACCAACATGCAGCTGCAAGCTGCATATTCCAGCAGGGCATCACCATTTTTAGGGACTGGTGAGGTTTATACTACTAAATATACTGAGGTTTATACTGACTAAAATTTTCCCTCCTAGTTGGGAACTTGTGGGACTTGCTGTGCATGAGGTATCCAAGCACATCACTGAGTTTCCGCATGATTCCCAAATCAGGGATTGAGCCCCTACCAGGTTTCCCAGGCTTTTCCCACTGGAAATGAGATCCTTCAGAGCTTTTCCCAGTGGGGTGGCTTACAGCAAGGTGGTCTTAAACAAAAAGCAGAGAGGGAGTATGGTATTTTTAGGGTCCCTCATCGTGGGGAGGAAAGATGAATTTGACTCCATGTTCTTAGAAGGCTAATTTATTATTTTATATTATATTATATTAAATAATTCTATACTAAACTATGCTAAAGAATAGAGAAAGGATACTTACACAAGCCTTAATAAGATACTAATGAAACACTTGTGACTCCTTCCATAGTCCTGACACAGCTGGACTGTGATTGGTCATTAAGTTAAAACAATTCACATGTTGGATAAACAATCTCCAAACCACACTCCAAAGCAGCAAAACACAGGAGAAGCAATCAGATAATTATTGTTTTCATTTCTCCCTGAGGCTTCTTAGCTTCCTAGGAGAGAAATCCTGGTGAAAGGGTTGTGTTTTATTGGGTTCTCCAACTTATTTTTATTGTAGGGGTTGGGAGTGGTATTTCCTCTTGCTCTGTTGGACATTAAATCTCTGGGATTCCTGAGGTGGTTTCCCTCTGTTGTGAAATCTGGTTCAGCTCAAAAGGAGCAGTTAGGACTTTCTGCATGCTGGGATTGGAATCCAAATCTTTCCAATTGCATGAAGTACAGGGAAAAAAACCCAAACCATCTCTGAGTTAGGGAATTACAATTTAAATTTGCAGCACTCAAGGAATTAAGTTTTGAAGTGCAAAACTCAGGTAAGAAGTTAAAAGCAGAGTTGAAATTACAGAAGGTCAGAGACAACACAGCCTTTTCTACACATCATTTACTCCTCCTGATGCATCATCCACGCTTCCAAATGAGTGTTCCCCGTGCTGGATTTTAGGGACAGAAGTTTATTTTCTTATCATGAAATGAAGTTTGAAGCATTATCTCCCTCCTAATGAGGTGAAACTTGTTTTCCCTTTCCCTCCTGGTGAGTGCAGGTAGCCAGAGACCTTGCTAAGTGCTCCTAAATTTGGGTTTAATTTCAGCAAATTCCAAATTCAACAGTTTCTGAACAGGGATATGCTGAGGTAAGAGACTTTGCTAAATTATGAGGAAATTAATTGTGTTAAGTTCTCACCTCATTAGATAAGTTGGAGCATTTGCCAGAAGTAAATGCTGTTGTGGTGGTTTCACAGTTATTTAGTGGTTAGCTTGGTGTAAGTGTTTTAACATTGCAATTAGAACACAGATACATTTTTATTCTTTTGTTGTAAAATGATTTAGTATGTGAAATTAATCTAGTATGTATAATTATTCAGGCCTGCTCTAGGTTTCTCAATGCATTCTTAGCTTTATGGCGGGGCTGTGTGAAAAAAAATATAAAATATTATAGGCACTGGCATTAATTTTTATCTGTAATGCATGTTCCTGTTAAAGGAGAGAGCATAAACTCTACTTCCAAGAGTAGCTTTCCTCTCACTGTTGGAAACTGAAAATACAAAATCATTTGTTATTTCAAAGAAAAACATGGAATAGAGGCTCTAATGTTGCTTCTGGTTTTCCCCTGATGTTTTCTGACTGCATCCTTCTTCCCTTGGTAGACAAACCCAAAGTTCTAAATCCATCCACAGAGTTTTCTGTCTCTCCCTCTCAGAGTGTTCAAGCCTTTGACAGAATTCCTGTTCTTGCTCACTTGTTTTGGAGTGTTGGTGATGCATTGGTGGATCAGGGGGTTATTTTCCCTAATGGCTTTCTTGGCTGTTTTCCTGCTAGGAGAAGTGAGAAATAAGGACATGAGCTTTGCAGTAGGGCATGAGCTGTGGTTGGTTCTTGGCAGATGTGTCAGCACAAGCAGAAATCCTCCTGCCTTTCCTGAGAGCCCAGCCCCTGGAGGTTCATGAATTCCCTGCTTGATTTCACAGATTCATTTAATGAGCCTTATCAAAACCAGGATAAAATTCAAGACTTCTTGGGGTTGTTACCCTCTTTCCCCTGGCTGGGAGATTTTGGTTTTTCCTTCTTAAAATCTCCTGCCTGCACTGCTGAACTGAATACTGTGCAGGAAATCCTGGGAAGGGCAGAGCCTTGCATCCTCTGGAATGCAAAATGGGAATAACAGCCAGCTCACAGCTTCAAGGCTGTAATAAATCTGATATCAAATCGAATGAAAGGATAATCTGATCCCAGGATTTCCAGGATCCCTATATCTCCAAAAGGCTGCTCACTGCCCTGCAGGTGATGTTCTCCTGACATGATTTATGTGTGACAGGTTGGACTTTGGGGCTTGGAGCAGCCTGGGACAGTGAAAGGTGTCCCTGGGGTTTAAGGTCTCTCCCAGCCCAGGCTGTTCTATAATTCTATGACACTGCCTTAGTTCCAGTGAGCTGGAGGGAGGAGAAATTTGTAGAAGGAAAGAAAGGCAATCCTATTTTCTCTCCTTAATTTTCTTGTCTTCTTTTCGGTCTTTCTTGGACACTTATCCAGAGTTGATGGTGTGGAGTGCTTTATGCAAGGTAAAATATCATCTTTTCCAAAAGCAATCTCCTGCTGTGTGCTGTCTGAAAATTCCCTGTCTCATCTGATGGATAATTGCACATTTGATTTCAAACAAATGAGAATTGTTTTTTGTTCTGTGGCAAGGAGTGTAAAGGAGGATTTTAAGACCTGAAATCCCCATTGGGCCTGTTTAAAATTCCTGTTGTTGCAGTAGCACGGGAGAGAATTGCTACTTTATAGTGTTTTAAAATAAAAGCAGGAAAGTAGAACCCTCTAAATAGAACCCTTGTCCATAGTGGGCAATTCCAGGGAATGCTGGCACAAGTGACAGATCCTGCCAGTCTGAGGGACTGTCCAACTTAGTGTCTTCCATGTGAGAAGTCAATCTCCTGTGAGCTGTCACACCATGGAATAGAAAGTTTTAACTTAATTGAGATTGAGTTAAAGGTCACAGGAGTGTTGGATGGATGGGGGTCCTGCCTGTACAATTCCTGGCTTTCCCCTGTCCCAGACAACCAGAGGGAGCTGTCCATAAATCAGAGTGTGCTTTGAGAAGGGGAGCATTTTTCCAAGCTGATAACATGGATAAATAACACTGTGAACTCCTGGTTAAGGTTGAGCCAGGCTTTTTCTCAGAGGGTATTTTCTGTACAAGAACAATTATTACTCAGTCACGTTCCTTTGAGCCACCCTGGATGTTTATTAAGCCTCTTATTCCTTTTCTCAGATTGTTGAAATAATAACTTTTCCCTGCTTTATGATGAAGATTTTTAGTTTCATAGAACCATGGAAGGTCCCACAAGGATCATTGGTAGAGCTCCCAGACCCCCAAAATCCCACCCTGGGCATCCCTGGAGCAGTGTCCAAATTCTCCTGGAGCTCTGTGGGAAGAGCCTTTCCTGATCTCCAGCCTGACCCTGCCCTGGAGCAGCTCCAGCCCTTCCCTGGGTCATGTCCCTGTCACAGAGAGCAGGGAATGGTGCCCAATGCTGCTGCAGACTGTCTTCTAATATTTTATGGAAGTAACAAAAACCCAGCACTGGATTTTCAGGGATTTTCAACAGTAGATTTGTTGAATGGTTATAGCATAAAACAGGAATAGTCCCTGTCTAGGCTGCACCTAATAAATATCTATATATTGGTGTCATTTGCTATGCTCTGCTTTCTTTGAGGGAGACATGGCAGTTGTAATTAATTTGGAAACCAAGCCAAGCCTGAATTCCACATTACATGGCTGAGAGTTTTTCTCATTTTAGTTAGAAGAATCCAATTTAGCTGCGATTGACCTTTGTTCCTTCCTTATAGCAGAAGTTATTTGAGGAGCAGGTTTTATCTGAAGCTAATGTATTTGATGTGTTTAGGGAGAAATTTATAAGGAAGCTCTGAAAAGGCTGCATAAAAGTTATGGATCTGAAAATATTTGAGGAATTTGGTGCATTCTGGTGTGGGTATTTTAAGGCTGTGACAGCATTGGATTCCATCTGTTTTCCTTAGCTGAAATGAACACCCAGATTTAGCACCAAGTCCCACTTGGATTGCTTTAGGTTGTTTATTTTTCCTTGTTTTTCATCTCACCTCACATATAAGAATGAGGTGCTGGTGCCATGCTGGCAATATTACCCCATGTTACTTTGTTATTATTATTATTAAAAATGACATTGTGCCACGAGTTTATATGGGGCTTTTCCATAGAAATAAAATATGTTTGTCTCCCTGAAGGGATCAAATAATTGACACATTTGCAATGTGTGCAGGTGTGGTATTTAGTAGGCATGGCACATCCCTGCCTGGAATAGAAGTGTGTGAAGCTGCTTCTGGAAAGTTCCTGAAGCTTTAGAAACTTCCTTTCATCCTGCTGAATGCTTCAAACTTGGCCAGAAATCCAGAACTCAGAGATGTGGATATTTCCCAGAACCCAGAGATGTGGATGTTTTCTTGTCCATCCCTTTCTTTTCTATCAGTACCCTGGAGGTTTTTTAAACATAACTAAATTTATGATGAGGGTCTTGTTCCAACCTGTGATGCATTTCAGGTAGTTCAAGCTGTATTTATATTTGATGGACAGAAATTTGACAAGTGTTCTTTATGCTGTGAAAATGAGAGATGCTCAGTCCATGCCTCATCTAATCTTTGTCTCACTGCAGAAGCAGAGGTGCCAAAGGCAGGCACAGCTCCTCCCTGGCACAGGGAATTATTTTCCTGTGTGGAATTAGTGGTTTGACAAGAGAAATGCTCCTAAAGCACCTGGGAGAATTCCTGTTCTTGGGTCTTCCCATTGGATTTGGGAATTAGGAATTGTTCCCTGGCAGGGTGGGCAGACCCTGGAATGGATTTCCCAGAGCAGCTGTGGCTGCCCCTGCATCCCTGGCAGTGCCCAAGGCCAGGCTGGACTTTGAGTCTGGAGCAGCCTGGGACAGTGGAAGGCGTCCCTGCCATGTCAGGGGTGGCACTGAATGGGATTTAAGGTCTCTCCCAACCCAAACCCTTCCATGGTTCTGTGATTCTGACATCACCTCAAGCTCATATTCTGCCTTCATTTCATGCAGAAATACAGAAAGGGTCGATTTTGATCAAATTTTGAATAGGCTTCTGGACAGGGATCATAAATGAATCATTTCCCTAAATGTTTTATCTTACCTGTGTCTGGAACTTTTATCCAGACATGCTATTTTTGCAGCTAACAGCAAGCACTGAGCTTTGGACATTTTAAAACCACTCATTTTTCTATAAATCATCCTCTTCTACATTTACCTTTTTTTTTTTTTTTTTAATCCCACTCCATCCAGCAGATCAAATGTGAGAATTATTTTGGAGGGGAATTGGATATAGTGTTGGTCTAGTGGCTGCTGAAGATGAATAGTCTCTAAATAAGTAATAAAGCTGAAGTGGCTGTAACTCGCTCTGAGGAGTTTGTTTATTGATACTTTCTGCCACTTGAACTTACATTTTGCTGCCATCAAGTTGAAATGGGCACTGCCATTGTTTTTTTTTTATTTTTTCTCATCTTTGTTTCTAGGGGGGAGAGATGGGTGTTAATTGTGGGATTTGGGGTTTTTTGATTGGTTCTTTAGAAGCTGCATGAGCATTATCCTGACAGGGCAGTTATTTCTTATTACAATGTACTCCGAAGCAAGGGTTGAAATTACAGTTTAAGGGAGGTTATTATACTTTACTGCATCATCTAGAAGTTTGCTAAGCAAAATAATTGTTTATGAAGAATTCCATTTGGGTTTCTGTAGAGCTGCACCAATGACAAATCATAATTGGTCTTTTGTGTGCAAAAATATTTTTCATGCCTTCAGTCTTTCATTAAATTTATTCCTATTTATCCCCATCTCCAGATACTAATAACAATTAATTTTAAAGCTTTATATGAAACTGAATAGAGCCATGATTTCTATTTTTGATCCATTTCCCAAACAGTGCCCTCTTTTTTAATGGGTTGGAAAAAAAATGTGTGAATGTATCTATGAAAACTCATAGTTTATCTATGAAACCTCAAACTTCAGAGAAGTTGTGGCTGCCCCTGGATCCCTGGAAGTGTCCAAGGCCAGATGATTGCTCCCTTCTTTCCAAACCCCAAAACCCCTGGGTTTCCTATATCCAGGCTCTCCTTGCACTTCCAGCCTCTTTTCTCCAACCAGGATGATTATTCCCTTATTTCCAAGCCCCAAAACCCTCCCTGGGTTCCCCATTTCCAGGCTCTGTGCAAAGCACACCCTTGATTTGTGTTTCCACCTCACCTCTCTTTATTAATAGGAGGATTCAAGATGTGGCAATTTTGTTTAATCCAGAATTATAAAAATTTAGTGATAACAAGTCAAAGGCTTCTGTGGGGAGTTTAAGAGCTCACTTTCAGAGCTTCATGCACAATTCTGTGTAACCATCACAAGGACCTCAGGCTTGTGAGATGTCTGGGAAGTTCTGGTAAATAATGTACACGTAGTTTTTAGTATAAAAATATCTCACCTGCCTGAGATATCTGGATCCTGGGATCTGCAGGGATCTCATGGCACTGCTTTTTTCCTTGTGCTCACTCTACAGAGCCCATTCTGCAGGTGGCCATGGCTGATCAGCTGGGGATGATCCTTCTCACACCAGTGCTTTTCCAGCCCTACAACAAATTGTCCCTTTTAGTGTCTCATGGCTCCTCTGCATTAGCAGGTCCACTCCAGGCTGATTGCAGCCAGCTTAATGGAGCATGGGAACACCTCTGCAAGTGCTTGGCTGACAAAAGGGGAAGATGGATGGCGGTGGCAGGAGCCACTGTTGCTGCAAGAGAAGCTCAGTGTGTCCCTGTTCTTTCTCCTGCTGCTCCTCTCATCTGGAGCAGCAGGAAGCTGTTCCTCAGTGCTGGAGCACTTGAGTGTGCTCTGGGCTGAGCATTAGAATCCATGTGGATTTTGTCACTAAATCTGAGAATTTTGGAGTCACTGCCTTCCCTTTTCAACTCCAGCTTTATGTGTTTGCTGTGGCTTCCAGCTGTTGGTTTCTGTGGTTTCCAGCTGTTGATGGTTTCAGGCACTGCAAGGGCCAGGGCTGACAAGGAGCAATGCAGCTCAAGGCATGAGAATATCCTTCTTTTTCCTTGGAATTCCTTCTTTTTCCAGCTCAGGCCTTGGCAGGGGCTGCCCAGGGAGCTTTGCAGTGCCCAGCCCTGCAGGTGTCCCAGGAAGGGCTGGAGGTGGCACTCAGTGCTCTGGGCTGGGCACAAGGTGGGCACTGGGCACAGCTGGGACTCCATGGGCTGGCAGGGATTTTCCAGCCTCAGTGATTCTGGAATTCTGTAATTAAACAATAATGAGATTCTCCTTGGTGCTCTGGACTTCTAAAAGGAATTAGATTGGGCAGAGACCTGAATGCAGCTCTGTGCAAGGTGGGCCTCAGGAGTGCCTTTGCCTCCTCCTCCCTCCAGGCTTAGCTCTTGGTAAAAGTAGTATTGTGAAAATACTCTGGAACTGAAACAAAGCTCATGTTTCATGTGGCACTTGTGGAAAACCTGGAAATCTGAGACTACCAAAAAAAATGCTGTAGGTGAGAACTCAGAAGTGGTAGGGGATCAGTCTCTCTGTGCTCTGTTGCTGTGTACTATAAAAAGTTAAATATGGATTCTTGGTTCCTATTCCAGCTGTCCAGGAATTATTTTACCAATGGGCAGGGCAGATTTTGCTTGTGGTCTCCCACCCAGCTTGGAATGACGCATTGCCCATGGTAATCACACATGATGAGACTGTTTGCTGTGAGTTTTACTGAAGAGTATAATTTTGGGCACATTTTACAGCAGTCAGGATAGTTGAGACCTAATGGCTGTTTGGGAAATGTCAGAATTCAGCAGTCAAACAGTCAAATTCCAAAAGCCTTTTGGCACCACTAAATTCTGATCATGCAGAAGGGGCATCATCACCTGAAATTATCATTTTAAAGACACTGCCTCACTTTGCAGGCACTGGGATTGAAATGCACACAGAAATACAGAAGGGTCACTATTGGTATATTCTGGCCAAGGGATGTCTGTGCACATCCAGAGCAAAACCAGATGGGCAAAGGGTGCAACATTTTCTTTTGGGGTTTTCCTACTGTCTCAGAGGTGAGGGTGAGCTCCAGCTCCCATCAAACCTCAATTAGTGATTCTCTGATTATTAAATGAGGAACAACCAACAAGAATAGAAGAGAATAGAAGAGACCTTGAGACTTTTCCACAGAATAGAAGAAAATTGATGATGCTCAGTGACTGCAGGCCCTTCAGAGAACAACTCCCAGCTAAGCAGACCTTAAAAGACAGGATCAAGTGATACTTTTATGTAAATGCTTTCACACAGTGTAGTATCACTTTCATTAGACTATTCCATAAAAAGTTCTCTGCCATATAATCACAGTAAAATAAAATATGAGGGCTTAAAAGATTCTGCCAGATGGTGCTGGCTGTGAGTTGTCTCTCACCAGATCATTGGTGTTCAACCCTCAGTTTTGTACATTGAAACAATAAAATCTTAAAATATGGCTTCGTTTTGGAGAGAATATAATAATTTTGTGAGATTACTCTGGTGAAAAAGATGTTCTGCCATTAAAGATGGATGGTTTCTAGAATTAATCCTACTCCCAGAGTATTCACTGATATATTTACATGGGTGATGTGTTCTCATTCCCCAAATGTGAATCCATAAAGGCTCCCTCCAGGCCATGTGCTGAGGTTTTCACCACAGCCACAAGCCAGACCCCCTGTGTGATTCCAAGATCACCTGCAGGAGATTTCCAGGCCTGGAAAGTGAGGAAAAGGTTCTGCAGACCTGCTTTAACAAACTCAGTCACTTAAATCACCGTGCATTTAACATAATTGTTCCTGAAGGCTGTGAAAACCTGGAATTATTTCACATCAAGTTGCCTCATTATGGAGGTTATTGGTAGTGTCACGTTTAATTTGCTGGAAATGGAAGTGCTATGAGAAGAGATGCAATTTTCACAGTCATGGAATCTTGTTTTGCAGCATGGATATATAAACACACTTTTAAAACTGGGGTGCATTTACTGATTAATAAAATACTCCCAGAAACTTCTAGATCCAGTGGAAACATCTTGTGGGAGCTCAGTGGTGGTTTTCAATTGAGAGTGCATGCTTTTAGTTCTAATTAAAGGGATTTTTAATATCTTACCTAAAAATATATAAATGAAAACAGAAAGTGGAGCCCTGTGGTTCCTTGGTGATCTGAAAGCTTTTGTAAGCTGCTTGTGACACCCTGGGAGTGTGAGCAGCATACAAACATGAAGTTGGTAAAGACACCTCCAAATGTGAAATTGTTGAAGGATGAGCCATGGAAAACACGAACTGGTTGGAAACACCTTCCTTCACACCTTTGAAGTTGGAATAGTTGAATATATTCAGTGTTTTTGCTGGCTGTAAAACATCTGCTGTCCAAGGAGGTTTGTCCTTCACATAGATCCCACCTGACCTCAAGTTCAGCAGCTCAGTGGGAAAATTTAGGTTGGATATTGGGAAGAAATTCTTCCCTTTGAGGATGAGCAGGCCTTGGCACAGCTGTGGCTGCCCCTGGATCTCTGGCAGTGTCCAAGGCCAGGCTGGACAGAGCTTGGAGCAGCCTGGGACAGTGGAAGGTGTCCCTGCCATGGCAGGGGTGGGATGAGATGAGCTTTGAGGTCCTTTCCAACCCCAAAATCATTCCATGTGTAATTTTCCAGCTGGGACAGGCACACTTGTGTGGCAGGTGATGAAGTATACCCAGGAAGGTTGCTGAGGGTTCACACGCACCATAATTCCACACTATCTTTCCCATGCAGACGTTTGCCCTGCGAGATACCGACAATTTTACGGCGTTTCCTGCAACCCCTGGGAGTGAGTTATGGGTTCATTTCTGCAGGGGAGAATGAACAACATTAATGGGACTTTGGAGAGCAGTTTGAGTTGCAGAATGATGTATCCTTATCTTTTGAAGTTCTCCTGTTCCCATCTTTGGAGCAGATATGAAATCATTCAAATGGTGCTTTATGATCTCCCTTTAGGAAAACAAATGTCCATAAACATCGCTCTCTTTTGATGCCCTAAGAAGTAGCTCCTACCTTTATACACTGATTATAGCCACTGTGCTTATAGATCCTGCTGTCTTCCCCTTTTATCTCCTTATTTTTACTCCAGATCTTGTACATTATTTTGGTTCAGATTGGTAAAAGCTTTTGTTTTGGGATTTCTGCTGGTCAGAGTAACTTTGAGATGTGTTAGAAAATCTCTTTTCTTAGCTTGGCTGTCGAAGGAGTCAGAACTCTTCAGTTCTCATTCTCAAGGTTGTTTATTGTTTCTTATCTATAAAATTCTTTTTCTGGCCTGCTGAGGTTCATTCAGCAGGTCAGACAAAGGCACACTGGTGTTATCTTTTTATACTAAGAACTACCTGTAAATTATTTACCGTAACTTCCCAATACCTGTCACCTATGTTAGACAGTGAGTTTCTACTCTAAACCAATCCAAAAGTGCCACCATCACCCAGAACATGGAGGTTAAGAAGAAGAAGGAAAAAGGACAAGGCACACCCAAATTCTTCCATCTTGGGACCCCGAGCCCCTGTTCTATAAAACTCAAAAATCTATTTTTTCACCCTGTGAATAACTATTATTCTACTTAAACTCTCTTGACTTGTAATTCAGAGGATGCTGTCAGTGGTGCCACCAGGGTGGTGGGACACTGCTGGGGCCTGGCATCCATGAAATGACTGTGGCGCTCCTTAAACCTGTTTGTTTTCTCCTGTAGGTCCCAGTTTCTGGAATATTTCCCCTGGGATTTGTAAATTTAACCCTAAGTGGTTCCCTGTCTTGTTGCCACCTTGGTGGGGTGGAATGGAATGGAATGGAATGGAAAGGAAAGGAAAGGAAAGGAAAGGAAAGGAAAGGAAAGGAAAGGAAAGGAAAGGAAAGGGAAAGGGAAAGGGAAAGGGAAAGGGAAAGGGAAAAGATCCTCTCCTGATTCCTCCTGGGGCTCTCTCTGCCTTTCCCCACACCTCACAGTAGGTGTTTGTTCGTGGTCATCTGGGATAGACTCATTAACCCAGACTTTCCTAACATAAAACATCAATCACCACAACAAACATTGAAATTAGTTCATTCTAAACCACATCTTTACATTTAGGGGTTCTTTCACACCCTTTTTTTAGTCATGGATACTTTTGTAGGTGTGTTATTCTAATGGATTGTGAAAGAGGAGGTGCAAAATGCTGCATGGGACCACCTGACAGGTTTCTGGGTTCCATCATGTGTTTGCCAACTGTGGGTCACTTTTCAGCAGAAATTAAAACATCCTCTTTTTTGTCTTCCTATAGAAATTGTTTAGTGCACATCATGTTATTACAGTTATTAACAGCGTGCAGTGTTAACCCTTGTGGATAGGTCAAGCTTCTTCCCACACAAACTGCATTAAATCCATGGAGGAATGACTTGGAATGCCACAGGCTATGCACCCAAATGTTATATTCTCCAAATCCTAGTATTTAATAATCAGTTGGTGTTCCTTGCCTCCCACATATTGCTTGGAAAATGTTCTCATGAATTCAATCTGAAGCAAATCCACTGTTTTGAGCTACTGAGGCTTTAAAAACCAGGCTGGATTTGGGATAGTAGAAGGCTGGTAGGTATCATCAGGCTCACACTGCTGTAGTAGAGTTTGGGGGTCTTTTTCCCCCAAAATTCACAGTTTTTCTGTTAGACCTTTGTAAGAAACACATCTTGCCAGCTGGAATAATTTGCATGGCAGTTTTTTCCCATTTCCCTGCTCCTGCTGTTTATGCAGAGATGTAATTTCAGTTGTAATTTGACACAGGCTCGTTTTTCTGTCACTGTGAAGATTTTGGTGAGGGGAGGTTTGCTCTCCATCTCCACTTGATGAACAACACAATATTCAGATGCTCTGTGGACCCTGCATTTCAATTTGGCTCATCATTGGATGAAATATGGAAAATGTTCAGTGCTGTGTAATCAAATGATTCAAACCCTGCCAAGGCCAAGAGGTGTGGGGTGGGACTGCTGGGTTTAAAAAAGCAAACCCAAAACGCAAACTACCTTCTTCTAAAGTAGTTTTAGGAAAAGGCTGAGGAAATGCAGGCCTGTCTTGAAGAACCTGGAGAATTTGGAGAACCAAGGTAAATAGAGGGAACCCTTGGTGTGGGGTGCATGGAGAAGCTGGAATGCCACAGGTTGGAATGATCTCAGGAGGAATTCACATGGAGAATTTGCAAGGGTGGGTTGTTGTCCTGACCATTTTCTGCTGTGTTTGGATGGCAGAGCATGGGAAACTGAGAGTCCTTGAGGTAAGCAGGACCCAGCACCAACCACAGCATCAGTGCCTGAACAACGGAATTCTCATCCTAAACCCCACAGCACTGCGCCAGCTCCTGGGAGCAAAAATAATTCAGTTCCAACCAAAGCCAGGGCTTCTGGGAGAGCAGGAATTTGCTTTGCTTTCTTCAGAGGGGTGGAAAAGGATCAGGCATGGAGGAGACACCAGGAAAATTCATGAGAGCATGTTGGATTGGGATACTTGGATGTATTCATCATCAAAGGGATGCAGAAGCTGAGAGGGAACAGTTGAATAATGTAATTTTTGGTCAGGAAAGACTCTTGTAACAGTCACATTTTTCAGAGCCTCCCCAGTTTTCTTCAGTTCTGGGATTTGTGCCCCTAGCACTTGGCATTCTGGTGACATAAGTGGTCTATCACTTGTTTAGTTTTTCTCCTTGTTGTATATGGTATTCTGAAGTTTCTTCATCATTTAATGGGCTCTACAGAACATTATTGTTATGCAGAGGAGAAAATTTTATTTTCTCCTAAGTTTTATTCAAGGGTTTTTCACTCATTGGAGGTTTGTGTTAAAAATTTTTAAAAGTGGGTTTGGATTTTTTGAGTATGACTTTTAGTGCAGCCTCTTCCAATGAAGAACTTCTTGATAAGAAACAGATTAATGGAAGAGCTCTTATGATATAAGAATGAAATGAGTTGTTTGTTTTAGGCTTGTAATTATTCTCAGCAGTAGTTTTAGAATTGTAACTGGTTTGTAAGCTTTAATAATCATAATGCACCATCACACCTTGCCGCATTCCATGGATAAATCCATCTCTGCCTCCAGCCCGGAGTATCAGCGCATTTAACATGCTTGTGTTTCCCATGGTTTAATTAAGACTTTTAATTAGCACCGTTTCAAATTGCCCATTCTGGCAGCCTGTGGATGGATGGAATGGGGATCAAATTGTTGCCTTGGGAGAACGTTTGAATTTACAGTGGAATTTGTGCAGCCACGCACGGCTCAGGTGATTTTTGGGCATTTGAAAACCAATGTGTGCCTTCCTTCTCTATCACTTACAGACTTTTTTTGTGAGATTGCTTCCTCTGGCACGTGGGCAATGAGAATTCTGTGTCCCTGACAAATAAAATGAGTATTTTTCCCCGAGAATTAGTGAGGGGAGGCAGCCGGAATGACTCCCTGTCTATAACGCATTCATTCGGAGCAGAACAAATGGTGTGAGATCCCCGCTGTCTGCTCGGGTTCCAATTGCACTACATGATGACTTAAAAGGAGAAAAAAAAATAATCATGGAATGTTATTTTGCTCTATTTGAGATGTGGAAGGAATTTTAAGTTCTTTCATGTCGAGACCACTTTGGCTTAGTAAATATGAAGCTGAATATTCAGCTTCAAGCAGAGACAAGAATAATATATTTTGTCATGTAATATAAAATAATAAAATTACCACAAAATTCTATGATATGACATAGCAAAATAACATCATTCAGCTGAGAGGCTGCAGGGGTTAAGGGTGAAACTGAAATCCTGGAGAACATTTCAAAACCAACAAGAAAAGATGGCCCTTATTGAAGGAAACAAACATATTAAACTGTGGTCTCAGAAATGGAAACACCAAAATCATCCAGAATTTAAAGTAATTTTGGTCATTTTAATTAAAATGCTTATGACACTCAAATGTCCATGGAAATTAATGCTATTACAAAACCTCAGTAGCTTTAAATTTAATTATTCCTCGCCAGGAGCAAAGGCTTAGAGTCACCTGTGATGTGGTAAAAGGGACACTTGAGAGGAAAATTGTCCCCTTTTTTTGGCTTTTCTACTTATTGTGGCTTTAGTCAAAGCCATGTCTTTTACATTATAGTCAAAAGTCTTTAAATCATCACCCTTCAGCCTGCTGAAAGAGGGGCGTTGTTCATTGGGCAATGCTGTCAAGCGCATTTAATAAAAAAATAAAGTTAAGACTGGCCATTTTAATTCTGGATATTTTTAACAATTTCCTGTGGGGCTGAACCAGAGCTTCTGGATATTGGAATTTTCTTCTTTTTTTCCTTATAGCTGAGGCAGGTGGACAATGTGGAGATAGCAAAGGGGTGAATTTTAATTTTCTCCTGCTTTTTGTCCTGCAGAGACTGTTCCAAGGCTTTACCAAAGGGAAATTCCACATTTAGGTTACCAATATCTAATTCCTTTTTTTCTGGGAAGACTCTGTGATTCAGCTGATGAAATATTTTTCTCTGTATTTGATTTCACTGCTTGTTTTGTACAGTATGGGGGAAAAGGTCTGCACAAGGGTCATGGAACTCCATTGTTTAATTTAGGGAGGGATGGGATCAGAGGGTCTGGTTTTCAGAGGAGAAATGCGAAAAAAATTCTGTATATTATATGCTGGATATAAAATACTGGCTGTAAAATTGTAGATATATTTTACAGAGAGTATTTAACTTTTAAGTAGTAAGAGCCTGATGTTTGCCAGCAGTAAAGCATTCATTGGAAGGTAATAGGGTACCAACAGCTGGAACATAAAACAGTTTCCCCCAGCGTGGCATGAGAAGAAATTATACTTCTCATGGATGGCAGAGAAATCCTGCTGCACGCAGTTAAAGGGGGGATGCATGAAAGGAATCAAATTAGGATGGGAATATGCTTTGCTGAACATCTAATTGCTACATTAAAAAAAAAAAAAAAACAGAAAACCAAAAAAAACCCCACAACAACATTTATTCTGAGCATCTTCTGACTTCTGATGCAGTCAGAGCCAAGAAGGCGAAACTGTAGTCTTGAATTCCTACTCTGAGCTGGCTCTGCCTTGGTTTGTCAGGGAATCCCAAACTGCTTTGGGTTGGAACGGACCTTAAATCCAATCCCATTCCACCCAACCATGGGCAGGGACACCTTCCACTGTCCCAGGCTGCTCCAGCCTGGCCTTGGGCACTGCCAGGGATCCAGGGGCAGCCACAGCTGCTCTGGGCACCCTGTGCCAGGGCCTGCCCACCCTGCCAGGGAACAATTCCTAATTCCCAATATCCCATCCAGCCCTGCCCTCCGGCTTCCCTGTGTCCTGGCACTCCAGGCCCTTGTAAAGAATCTCTCTCCATCTTTCTTGTTGGTCCTTCCCATGCTGGAAAGTCAAAATGAGGTCACCCTGAAGTTTCTCCTCTCCAGGCTGAAGAATCCAAATTTTGTCAGCCTTTTCTCAAGTGCTTCACCTTTGACAGGCTTTACTCTTGAATTTCAAGAAAAAATTCAAATTTTCTCATATAGTTTTCTTGTTAAAATTGCTTTTGTTCATCTCTTTGTCCACTGGGACTTGCCATTTCCTTTCCTGAAGGGCTTCCCACCTTTATTACTTAATCAGAAAATAAATGGAATTTTATTCAAAGAGTTTCAGGCATATGAACAATGAAGGGAATCACAAATCCTGTAATGGAGTCCCCAAGGTGTCCCAGGAAGGGCTGGAGGTGGCACTCAGTGCTCTGGGCTGGGGACGAGGTGGGCACTGGGCACAGCTGGGACTCCAGGGGCTGGCAGGGATTTTCCAGCCTCAGTGGTCCTATAATTCTACAGTCAATGGGCTGAAAGACTGGTAAATCTATCTGAGGGTTCCTTGTGGACCTTTTTATATTTATATTATATATTTGTACCTATATTGTATTATATAAATATAATATATTGTATTATATATAAATATATAAATATAGTTTTATTTTGAGGATTTGTGCTTATATTATATTATATAAATATAAAATATAATCTATAAATATATTTTTATATATATATTATATTTGTATTTTGAGGATGTTGTTGGCAGCAGCAAGAACTTCAAAACTGCCTCATTACATGGTGCCCACCGGCCTCAATGTGAAAAAGTTGTTTCTTCCCCTGATTAACAGGAAAAAAAAAATAATTTTTAGCATTCTCCTAAGGGAAGTGTTGAGCATTCAACACTCAGATTGGACACCAGCAAAATGGTGACATTCCTAAGATTCATGCAGGTATTATGGATCATTCTGGGATTCTGAATCCTAAAGAGAAGTATGCCTGGAGTGGTGCAGAGGCATTGGGATCTGTCTGAGTGCATCCATCTGTCCATCTGTCATGGGGATAGGTGCACACCAAACCTCTGATCCCAAGTGCTTTGTGTTGTTTCCCTGCTTGCCAGGCAAATGGAAAAGGAGCAAAAAAAAAAAAAAAAAAAAAAACTGCCTGGAAACAAACCCATTTCCTTTGTACAATTTGCTCTGTAGAGCACAAGCAAAGAAGCAGAAAAACACAGTAATTACAATCCTTGTCTTGTAATGGATATTACAATTATGAACGGATAATTTCCCCGATTTTTCTCTTCCCCACTAGCTTGGAATTCTGTGTGAGCAGACCCAAGTGCTTTGTGTTTCTGTGCATCCCCCCCGATTCATTGTTTGAAAGTGGGTTCTCTGTTCAGAGGTGAGGAAATCACGAGGGACCTCTGAGATGGGCAGGGATGGAGAGCTGAGTGGAAAAATCTGGTTCTTCAGCTTGGTGGGGATGCAGGAGCTCCACATCCATCTTCCTGCTGTCAGAACCTCCAGGCACACTCCAGCAGCGGTTCCTCCTTCCTGTGCTGTCCTCTGGGTGACTCTGGGCTGTCTGTCTGATTTTCAGACTCTCTGCAGATGTGGCAAGATGCTCGTTCAGCCATCAGCAGTGCCCTGAGTGGTTTCCAGTTCATCTGCCTTGGCAAAAGGCTGTTCTCGGGTCTCTTGAACCCCTGGAAATGACAGCAAAAGGAGATTGAGAGGTGAACATGTCTGCAGAAGGTTTTGTGCAGCAGGACAGGATTTTTTTGCAGGCACTTGATCTTTTCCTGCCTGTTTCCCAGGAGTTTTTGTGGGTGGGAGTTTTGCCTGCTGTGTGTGTAAGAATTGCTGCGTTTGTTCTTTTAGGATGGCTGGATTTGTGCATTTTATGGATAGATGGGACTGCTGGGAGGCTGCCTTTGATTTTGTTTAACCAAGTGAACCCTCTATTTTTTGGCCAGCTCATGTGTACAATCACAGAAGCTTTAAGGTTGTAAAAGTCCTCTAAGGTCACAAAACCCAAACATAAACCCAGTTCAGCCCTAAATCATGTCCCCATGTGGCACATCCATGTGGTTTTTGGACACCTGCAGGGATGGGAACTCTACCACTGCTCTGGGTAGCCCCTGCCAAGGCCTGAGCACCCTTTCCATGCAGAAATTGCTGCTGCTGTCCCAGCTGAGCCTCCCCTGGCCCAGCCTGAGGCCCTTTCCCCTTGTCCTGTCCCTGTTCCCTGGCAGCACAGCCCGACCCGCCCTGGCTGTCCCCTCCTGGCAGGGAGTTGTGCAGAGCCACAAGGGCCCCCTGAGCCTCCTTTGCTCCAGGCTGAGCCCCTTGCCAGCTCCCTCAGCCCCTCCTGGGGCTGCTGGACATGAAGATAATCACACAGATAAGACATTACACAACATTGCTTCAGCTTTTTCTCTCTAATTCTCTGCTTTGTATTTTTGCATTGCACTACATGTGTGGGCACAGAGTTTGTGGTCATTGGGAGTGGGGCTGGGGCTGAGCCTCATCCCCAATGGGCTGCAGCTGTGCAGGACAGGTGAAGGATATTAAAGATAATGAGCCATTAATGAGCCCAGGGGCACTGACCAAACACCCAGTGAGCAGAGGGCACACAGGTGCAGTGCATTAATGTGAGGGGATAAAAGGCTGGGCTGAAGCACAAGGGGGGCAGTTACTTGCAGCTTTCTGAAGTGGAGTGGTGTTGCTCTGTATGAGCAGATACCTGAAGCCTTCTGACCTGGTAAGGTGTTACTCTGGTTGGGGTGAAGCTTTCTGAAATTCTTTGGTGGTACTCCGTGTGTTGTGGCCATCTCAACTGTGACATGTGCTGTGACACATGTTCTTTAGTCAGGGAACATGGACCGAGAATATCCTTCCCTCATGGCATGCAGATGTGAACCCACAAGCAAATGAACTGATGGAAAGGAGTTTGGGTTGTATTTACTTTTAGTGACTTATTTAGTACCACTCTCTTTAATTATGCAGTGTTACAACCTTTAAATCTTCAGTTCTCCTTGTTTTTAAATAATATTAAAACCCTTGATGCAGAAATATGTCCCTGAAGTCCATATCCCACTGGTGGGCCCAGGACCTCCCTGCTCCCTCTGGAGTTGCTGCCTGTGTGAAGATCAATGCCCCAAAGTTGCCAGCAGCTCTGGATGAGCAATGCTCTGACTTCTGCTTTGTGCCCCTGGGCTTTGAAGGTGTCCCCAGCCTGAGGAGGGGTCACAGAGCCCCACATAAACCCTTCTCTTCTAAAGAGCTCTGCCTTGTGTGATCCCTGTTCAAACACAGCCTCCTGGCCTTTCCCTGGCAGGATTTTCACTCTCCTGGGATAAAGTGCTGCAGATTTGTCTGAGCCAGGAGAGGCTGGACCACATAACAGCAAGGGATTAAATGGTTCTGTTGATGCCAAGGGTATTCCTTGTGGACAGCACCAGAATCAATTGATCCTGGAGCATGGAATGATTCTTTGTTTTATTTTCAAGGCTAAGATTTAAATCCTTCCAGCTCTGTTCCTTCCCATAAAATGCAGTAGAAAAAATGTTAATTAGCAGCATGGCACAAAGCAATCATGACTGTGAACCCAAAAATGCCATCAGATTTCAGTTTATCAGCGAATTAACAACCAGATCTGATGATGTTAAATACCATTTAGGGATTGTTTAGCCCCCTCCACAAGGGCCTGGGGGGCATTAGGAGAAAGAAAAGTGATGCTGGATGTGCTGTACTTTTGTAAGCGATGTGAAATTTAAGAGATTAAGCAGAGCACAGGCTTTGTCTCAGCAGGAGGTGCTCCCAAAGGGTGGGATAACAGATAATCCCCTCATGCTACAACAGCAATCAAAGCAAAGCCAGGACAGCCTGCAAAAACCTGCCTGAAAGGCTCTCCTGGTGCTACAGAGGCACTTTCAAAGTTGATAGAACAAGATCAATTCCCTCTTTATCTAAACACTGTGTGTTGGATGTTGGGGCTCCTCTGATGCTGCCAGCAGCTCTGTCTCAGGTGGAAATATCTGAGATGTCACCTTCTTTAGCAGCTGTGTTTACACCCAAATGGATTAATAAAACCCCTCTCTCAACAAGGTTGGTGTGTTTGAGGAATATGAGGGGTTTTAATTCTTATTTTATTTTTTGCCAGTAGCAGGATTCTTTTATTTTTAGCCAAATGGCAGCTCTGGTGGATATTTTGCAGGCACAAGTATCTGCTGACCTGCTGGAAATGGAGAGAAGAGGGAAAATAAAAGTGAATTGGAAGTTGCAAAAGAGGGTGCTGGTCTGAACTGCCTTTTAGCCATTGTCAGGAAATCAGTAAAATCAGCAAAAATGTCTGTGAGGGGTTTGATTTGTAGCCTTTCTCTGGGGCTCCCTGAGAGAGCCCCTGCCTGGGGCTGCAGCTCCATGGAAGCTGCCACTGTTGGACTCAAGGGTGGGAGGGAGATTTAGGACTTTTGGATAACCAATTAATGTGATTAAGCAGAAGCTACTTTATTTTTTACTTCATGCTCTATTTATACATTCTAACACTATTGCACACATGAATATGCATTTCTTGATTGGTGCCTCTCTAGTCCACATGTTCTGCACACAATTTTTGGAATTGGTTACAGTCCAGGTGCTTTGCCAGGGAGGGAAGCTCCAGGCGAGGGGCTGTGACTGCAGTGATGGCTTTGGAGCTGGCACAGCCATTTCCACACTCACAGAGGCATTTCCCAGACTCTTCCCTTTTTTTCTTTGGTGTGAGGATGCCTTCAGGCATGCATTCTAACACTACTGCACATGTGATCACACATTTCTTGATTGGTGCCTCTCTCTTGTCCACATGTTCTGCACACAATTTTTGGGATTGGTTACAGTCCAGGTGCTTTGCCACCCCTCTTTATCCCATTCTTGTGGTCTTGGTATTTGTTTCTCAGCCTTTTCTTTCATAATTTAGCACAATTTATGTCTTAGTAACCATGATGAATTCCTGAGGGCTCTGATAAGAATAACTAAAAGTGGTTTGGCTGGAGCACACTGTGGCCCAAGCTGTGCAAATACCTTGCTACAAGGCTGGGGAGGATTTCCCACTGGATCCCTTCCCTTTGGCCAGGGAAGGAAGCTCCAGGTGAGGGGCTGTGGCAACAGTGATGGCTTTGGAGCTGGCAGAGCCATTTCCATGCTCACAGAGATGTTTCCCAGATTCTTTCCCCTTTTTCTTAGGTGTAAATATGCCTTCAGGCACACATTCTAACACTACTGCACATGGGATCACACATTTCTTGATTGGTGCCTCTCTCTTGTCCACATGTTCTGCACACAGTTTTTGGGATTGGTTACAGTCCGGGTGCTTTGCCACCCCTCTTTATCCCATTCTTGTGGTCTTGGTATTTGTTTCTCAGCCTTTTCTTTCATAATTTAGCACAATTTATGTCTTAGTAACCATGATGAATTCCTGAGGGCTCTGATAAGAATAACTAAGAGTGGCTCTGATGAGAATAAGTAAAAGTTGTTTGGCTGGAGCACACTGTGGCCCAAGCTGTGCAAATACCTTGCTACAAAGCTGGGGCAGCATTTCCCACGGGCCAGTGAAGGAAGCTCCAGGTGAGGGGCTGTGGCAGCAGTGATGGCTTTGGAGCTGGCACAGACATTTCCACACTCACAAGAGGCGTTTCCCAGACTCTTTCCCATTTTTTGTGGTGTGAGGATGCCTTCAGGCTGTTTGGATCTGGTTTTCTGGGATTTCTCCTGGCAATGAAGGCTCTGCCTTGCCAGAGCCTCCTATGGTGTGCATTGGGCTGTGTGGGTGGCTGTGCTCCCGTGATAGCTCTGAGTGCTTCAGCACAACGATGCAATTGCAGAAAGGAAAGATTAGGGAAAGATTTTCTCTTGCCTTTCAGTTGTGAGGGCTCCTCCTGACAGCCAGGAGCCGTTGCAGACATTACCCTGTTATCTGCCTTGAGCTGTGACTTTTATTTTTCCGGTGATATGCAGCCGTGACGTGATGAAATGCAGAACCATCATCTCTTTTACACAGACAGATCTTTGAAGCTCAAAACACTTCCAAGCTCATTTTTAAGATTTGCCTTTACCAGTGAATTGTCACAGCAAAAAAATGACTAATTTTGTACTAAATAAGAGACAGGAGAGGTACAATTCTGTGAGAGTGCTGCTGTACATCCCAAATTTAAATAGCTGATGGTGATGATGGCAAGTTCTAAAATGTTCCTAAATGATTGCCACACTGGGGATGAGTGATCCAGCACTGGGTGGCCACATGTGAGGGTAGTGTCAGGTTATTCTTTGGAAACCACCTACTGTGTGGTGCCTTCCTCCCCAGCATCTGCTGTGCTCCTCATATGTCATGGATTTCTCCTCACTCTCTTGTTGGATTTCCTTGCTTCTCTTTTTCTGTCCTAGCCTTTAAAGCCCTGCATTGTCCCTGGAGTCTTTGTTTAGGATTTTGGAGGCCATGCTGAGAAAGCTGTGGAAGCAGCTTGCACCCAGTTCACTGAGCTGTGTGGTTTGGGCACAGCATGGGATGGAGAATCCTGGGGGGCTCATCAAATAGATGAGAATAGAAAGGGAATGTTAGAAAAGGACCAGAAGGAAAAAAATCTCTTAATGCCCAGGCTATTCTTTGTAACCTTTAAATGCTATATAATCATGAGGAAAGCACTGAAACATTTTATAACTACCAAGTGAGGACAGTGATGCAAACATGGACTCACAGGATGCCAGGCTGGTTTGGGTTGTGAGGGAGACCCTAAAGTTCATCCCATTCCATGGGCAGAGACATCTACTAAACCAGGTTGCTCCAAGCCTCTTCCCTCCTGCCTTGGGCACTTCCAGGGATGTGGAGGTGTTTGAACATAGTTCTGTACAATGAATATGGATGAGAGGACAGCAGTGCTGAGTATTGGCTAAGCATTACCTGTCATGGACATATTTTATGGAAAATCTTTTCATTGGGATCTTTTCTCCTGAGAAGCTTTAGCTTGTCCATGTTTTGCTACTTTGAAATGTGATTTGGAGAATTGTTTACCCAGCATGTGAATTGTTTTTACTTGATGACCAATGACAGCCACCTGTGTTGAGGCTGTGAGCAGTCACAAGATTTTATCATCATTCCATTCTTTTCTTTGCTAGCCTTCTGATGAAATCCTGTCTTCTATTATTTTAATATATAATTTTCTTTTCATAATATATATATATAATAAAATAATAAATCATTCTTCTGAAACATGGAGTCAAGATTCTCATCTCTTCCCTTGTCAGGGTTGCTGGCAAATTCAACAGTTCCCTGCTGGAGAAATAAAGTTCCCCAAGAGAGGAAAGATGTGCCTGTAGCAGCCTTGCTATTTAATCTTTAATTAAAATATCACATCAGTTTCTGGGCAGTGAACATTGAGCAATTGAAGGGTTTGCTTTGATGCTGAGGGTATTTAATGGTGGGTCTGTGCCTGAGCCCCTGGAAGGTGTCTGTGAGGTCACAGCTGAGATCCTAAATCCACGTGTGTGTGTCCCCTGAGCACATGAAGCTGCTTGGGGGAACTTTATTTGAAGAGCTTGTGTTTCTCACCAGGGTGTGCTTGCCTCAGTCATATGGGGAGCTTTTTTTCCACACCACTGAGTGGCACTAGGGAGGTTTCTGGGATTCCATTCTGCTGTCTTTGCTGTTGTGCAGCATTAGGCATTCCCCTTCCTCCTCCCCTGCTTCAAAGCCAGCCCAGAGCCCAGCTGTGCTCCTTCCTCTCAATCAGCAGCCCCAAGGCACCCTCAGTGGAACCTTGCTGTTCCCCAGCAGAGGTGTTTTACCCCTGGCATGTGGGGCATGCATGTGGAAAATCAACAGTCCGGAAATTAAAGGTTTTTAAGGCTGTGGATGGAGATTTGCCAAAAAAAGGCACGTATGAAGCTTAGACTTTGCTCCAGGAGAACCCCAGTGCACTGTGGTGCCATTTTCATATAATTACATGCCTTGGTGTCCTCCTTGCCCTCTCACAGAAGTATTGAGGCTGGAAAATCCCTGCCAGCCCATGGAGTCCCAGCTGTGCCCTGTGCCCACCTTGTCCCCAGCCCAGAGCACTGAGTGCCACCTCCAGCCCTTCCTGGGACACCTGCAGGGCTGGGCACTGCAAAGCTCCCTGGGCAGCCCCTGCCAAGGCCTGAGCACCCTTTCCATGCAGAAATTGCTGCTGCTGTCCCAGCTGAGCCTCCCCTGGCCCAGCCTGAGGCCCTTTCCCCTTGTCCTGTCCCTGTTCCCTGGCAGCACAGCCCGACCCCCCCTGGCTGTCCCCTCCTGGCAGGGAGTTGTGCAGAGCCACAAGGGCCCCTTGAGCCTCCTTTGCTCCAGCTGAGCCCCTTGCCAGCTCCCTCAGCCCCTCCTGGGGCTCCATTCCCTGCCCTGGACACGCTCCAGCCCCTCCATGTCCTTCCTGGATTGGGGACCCAGAACTGGACACAGCCCTGGGGGTTCCTCAGCAGGGCCAGCACATTTATGCTACAAGCCAGAAAGCTTATTGCTTTTGAAGCAAAACTTCAATAATTCTTCATTCTACAGAAAACACTTTAAACCCCAAAACCAGTAGGTTTTAGAGAAGGAAAAGTCCTGGGAAAAAAAAGTCAGCACTGTGATGCCTTAAGTATAAAGCTCTCTGTAATGGGAGATGTGAAAGGTTGCAATTTAGAGGCCTCCAGTTAAAGCCAGTCCCAGCCTTGGTTTGGGTGAGTGATCAGCAACAAAAAGGGCTCTGGAAAGGCTTTTACTTAGAAGAATTTTTGTGTGGATTCTCTCAAGGCATCGCTGCATTAAAACCCTGGGAACTGCGTGAGCACATAGAAGTAAAGGGACAAATTGTACAGAGGTGCTTCTGTTCAGGCATAAAACTTTATCTCTGCAAACACCTGGTGGAGAGGGAAGAATCTGGAATGAGGATCAGCACCGAGGTATCGCCCTATCACCTCTTAAGTGTGGGACATGCTGCTGGGAAGTCATATCAGCTCAGGCACCTCAAAATCCTTCCATGAGCCTTTGGAGCTCAACAGTTCCTCTTTCCTCCAAAAATCTGTGGCACTTGTGTCTCTCTGTCTGCCAGAACACACACTCATCCTTTTATCAGAAAACAATCAGAGTCAGATGGAGCAGCCTTTGGGGCTTTGGAGTGTGAATGTTGCCCCACTCTGTTTAGTAAAATATTTATCTTCAGGCATTTTTGAAGTTTAGTTTTGCTCCCAGGTAAGTGTAAAATGCATGGCACTGCTTTTCCAAAGGGTGAGGTGCTGAATAGTATAGTTGATAAATATTTTATTAAATACTTCCCTTCAGCATGAGGAGCATTGGAAATACAACCAGAGTTTCTTCACTAATTTCAGGGCAAAATGCAAAGGTCCAAGGAGGAATAGATAAAGTTAGAAAAATAATTAAGAGATGATTGCAATTCAAGTCACCAGACTCAAGATGTTAACTCTGAAGCATCTGCAGAAATGTCCAGAAGAGTCTGAACTGTTACCTGTGACCTACCCTGAGTGCAGGAGAGGTCCCAGAGGACTGATAAGTGAAATTCTCTTGCATAAATCATTGGTTTAGAAGATTTGTAAATTTTTCCCAATTCAGTTGTTCTTTTAAAAATTCAGAAGTGAACACCAGAATTACAATGTGGGATAAGTCTCCAGAAATGTAACCATGGCTGAGTGTGAGCCCACTGTCTCCCATGCCTGTTGCCACACAGGGAGGTGTTTTTCAAGCCTGTGCTGAGCTTGTGACAAACATTAGGCCATAATTGTCATATTTAATTTTTATTTTTCTTTATTGAATTTTGAGAAGTCATAGATTAGAACCAGAAAGTCACAGACAGAACAGGTTCAGAAAGGTCTGGGGGCATTTCAACAAGGACAGACTACGATTCTAAATGATGTTGACACAGGAAGAAATGATCTGAAATAATTAAGATTTATTTTAGTCACCGTGAGTGCTTGGCAATGCCAAACAGAGAAGGAATGGCTGTGCATAACTAACGGGTCTGAAAAAGCTTCAGGAGGGGTCACTGGATGAGTGGAATCATGCAAGGAGTCACGGGGTGGATTTGGGTTGCTCAGCTTGAGAGGTGCAAATGAGGCCTGGGACCTGTGGAGGGACAGAAGCTCCAAAGTGGGGGAAAAGAGTAAGGGCATTCTGTGAATTCTTTCTCCTAACACAGGGAGTAGGGTTGGCACACTGGCAATGGAATGATCCAGGAGCAGATTTCAAGTGAGCTAAGGGGTTCTATCCCATGGCATGGGCTCACTGCCTGTGAAGATGAGGAGATGGAGAGACCTTGGAGCCCTTTTCAGCGCCCAGAGAGCTTGGGACAAGGGATGAAGAGACAGGAAAAAGGAGGAATGGCTTTAAACTGAAAAAAAGAAGGTTTAGATGGGATATTGGGAAGGAATTGTTCCCTGGTAGGGTGGACAGGCCCTGGATCCCTGGCAGTGCCCAAGGCCAGGCTGGACTTTGGGGCTTGGAGCAGCCTGGGACAGTGGAAGGTGTCCCTGCTCATGGCAGGGGTGGCACTGGATGGGATTTAAGGTCCCTTCCAACCCAAACCATCCTGGGATTCTGTAGCAATAGCTTAGGTGGATTCAAGATGCAGTTTGGCAGCTCCATGCAGGAGAAGCTTTCCCATGACCTCATCAGGCCAGGGTAGAAGATTTAGGCTGCTCTCAGGAGCAGATCCTCAGCTGGGGAGGTTCCCTGGACCTGAGGGTGTTGCTCCTCTACTCCAGCACCAAATTTCTGTGCCTGCAGTTTTGGAGACAGTTCTGAGCCTTGTGCTGATCTGTTGAAAACACTGAAATTAGGAACAGTTTTTCTCTGTAGTTAAAGTAGAAAAAGAAGATCTGTAAAATCTTTTTTAGGCTACTTGCCATGAAAATAATTTCACAACTTGCTTTTATCGTGCAATAAATTACCCACAAAAGTGGATAACAGATTAATTTAGCCAATTTAACTTAATCCCAAATAGTGTGGTGTTTTATTAAGCAATGCTGTGGTGTAATTAAGAGTTGTAACTGATTAAACACCTTGTAAAGACAAGGCTGTTAATTAATGCTAAATTACAATAAAATTAACAAAGTAACATAAACAAGCCATGTAAATGTTTTTAAATGGCTGGGATAATTCATCAGCTGAAAGCTGCTTATGTGAACCATTTCCTAAAGAGTTTGCTCCAATTAATATGTATATAATAATTGGAATAATGGAAATGGGGCAAGCAGAGCTTTCCTTAAGATTTTTCACTTCAATTACTCCTTTGATAAGAAACATGGGAATTTTTAAAGCTGGTTTTTCTCTAATAATGTTGAAGAAAATGCCTTGAACCCCAACTTATGGTATGCAGGGAAAAATCTAAAATTAAACCTCAAGGACACCTTGAAGACCACCTCTGCAGCTGACACTTGTTTGTCTCACTGGAATATGAATCTGAACAACTCCAGGCTTGCTAAGCTTTAATGTCAGTATTATGTATTAATGCTACAGCTCCAATTCAGATCTCATTTGCAGGAATGTCAGGAAATAGCTGAAACTTCTTTGCATACTTAAAAGGTTTGCTGGATTGGCTGGTTCATAAGCACTGGAAATCCCACAGGTATTCCTTTGTCTTTGTGAATTAAGTAGAGAAACACAAAATCCAGGCTCTCAAAGTGCAGGCCTACAGGGACCTGTGGCTGCAGGAGACACAGAAATAGTCCTGAACTTTTCCAGACTTGGGATCAAATCTGATTAAGACCAAATAAGTTGAAGCAGGCTTTAGCAGTGTCTGAGAACCCCCAGCAGCAAGAGTGCCAAGGTGTAAAATAGCACTCAGGTCTTGGGATTTCATTCTGTGTGACACAATGTACAAACTCCTCAAAATATCTCTCGGTTTTAATGGAATTTTGGAACTTAGTAAAAAATTAAAATTGACTTTTTCTATTATCTCACAACCAGAAGCCCTAGAAATAGACTCTGGTTTTTCCTCAGGAAGTTATTCATATTTAAAGGCTAAAATTATTATGCTTGTATCATGCTGTTGAATAATGCTGCAAGTGTTGAAATTATGCAAAATAGACTTGGTGTGGGTATGGATTGGAGCCCCAATGTCTAAACCAGGAGGAACTGACACAGGATTGTGTGTACCCAGGGAGGAGAGCCCCCAGGCCGTGTGGGCAATGTGCTCAGGGCTGGGCACTGCCCAGGGCAGAAGTTGTGCCTCCTGTGCAGGGCAGTTGCTGGGCTCAGGCCCTGCCCGTGGCTCTGGTGCCATTGCTGGGCCCCGGAGCAGAGCCTGGGCCCTGCTCTGCCCCTCCCTGCAGCCAGGCCCAGCCAGGCCTGAGGGCCCCTCTCAGCTGGGGCTCCTCTCCAGGCTGAGCAGCCCCAGCTCCCTCAGCCTGGCCTGGAAGGGCACCCACATGCTCCAGGCCCTTGCTCAGCTCCAGCAGCTCCTGGCCCTGCTGTGCTCAGCACCCAGAGCTGGACACAGCACTGCAGAGGTGCCTCCAGGGCTGCCCCAGGGCCAGCATCCCTCCCTGCCCTGCTGCCAATGCTCTGCTGCTGCCCCAGGCTCCATTGGCCTCCTTGGGCCAGGACACTCTGCTGGCTCAGGGACAGCCCTGTGTCCCCAGGACACTCTGCTGCTTCAGGGACAGCTCGGTGTCCCCAGGACACTCTGCTGGGTCAGGGACAGCTTGGTGTCCCCAGGACACTCTGCTGGTTCAGGGACAGCTCGGTGTCCCCCAGGTCTGTCCCACAGAGCTCCAGCAGGTCCCTGCTGTGCTGGATCCTGAGACTGTTCTTCTACAACCATTGATGAAGAATTTAAACAATTCTGGGTCCACCAGAACTAAACCCTGGTGACAGAACTAGCGTGAGGCTTGTAGATAATTTAAGGTGCACCTCTGGAAAGATTTCTGGGCATTCATACCCATAAAATCACTTCTTGTTTGTGATCCTTAACAGGAATGGCCTTGTAGATACCCCCTTGCTTTCAGGTGCCAAAGTTCTTGCAGATGTGGGTATTGTCTTGAGCATTAAAGGCCATGAGTTTATGATTTTGTCTTTACTTTTGTCTCTTTTTTTAATCAGTGGATAGAGTGCTGGTAGAGGAAAAATAGGTGGGAATGCCTGTGTCTGGAGACATAAATCTATACATTGCTGAAAGTTTCCTTGAATAGTTCTGTGGAAGTGGGAAAAATATTAACCAAGCCAAACGCAGCCTAAAATGGGCTTACATAAATATTACACAGAAAACATTACACACACCGGGGGATGAAAGACTGTGGGAGCCTTTACACCTCAACATGCTGTTCAGGCATTCCTGAGCCTTATTATGCTGGAGAGTAGGAGGGAAATTTCAGGAGGATAGGGATGAGTAAAATGTGGATGAGCATCCCTTTGTTTAAAAAGCACGGTGTAATTATGTTTTGAAAGTTCATGGCAGTCCTATTTCAAAACTCCTTCTGAGCTCTGGGAACACCCAGAATGTAAATGAGGGATTGTGTCTGTGACATGGATGCTCTGGTTGAGCCCAGGTTGGGGCTGAAACCACAGCGTTGTGTTTATGGCCCAGGAGCAGCTGCAGCTCTGTGTTTGCACAGATAAATCCCAAATCTTTTCCTGTCCTGTGTGGGTTTTGCATGTGGTGCCTCTTGCAGTCAGTTTGTAACTGCAGAAATGTGGATCTGTTTGAACCCTGAATCTGGTGCAGACCTAAATTCCCCTGAGGACTGAGGTTTGAAATGCACATTGAGGGGTAGCTACCCCATCTTTCCAGAGTGCAAGGCCTGTTCCCAGTTTCTCCCTGTCTGTGCTGAGAAAGACAGTATGCAGCTGCCCACCACTGTCCCTGCATTCCCACCTCCCCAAACCCCACAACTGTGGAGCTTCCAGGGTTTCTTCCCAGATGAACCCATCCCTTCCACTCCTTTGGCTGTGGTGGAAGCAGATTTGGAGCAGTGCGTGGTCCATGCTCCCAGCAGGGCTGGGGGCGTGGGAGCCTGGCCAGAACAGAGTGAGGAGCAGCTGGACGTGGGCAGGGACACACATGGGCACTGCCAGCTTGGCACTTGGCAGAGCTGGAGCTGCTGAGGACAGACCCACGAGTTCTGCCTCTCCCTGGGTTTCTCTCCAGCTTCCTGATGAATACAAGGTTGCAGAGCAAAGGGCTCTCACTGTGTTTTCTCCTCTTAGAAAGAAGTCAGGATTAAGAGAGCTAAAGACATTACAGCCTGGATTAGCTAGAGAAAATGTATTTTTGATGTTTCTCCTCATGTCAAACCATTGGGGTCCTCTGTTGCATTCACATTCTCTAAAAAAACTCTTCAGGATTTTTCTGTTGCGAAGCCTCAGAGAAAAGGAAAACAATTATTATCTCATTTGCTTCTCCTGTGTTGTGCTCATGTGGAATGTGTTTGGAGATTGTTTACCCACAGGTGATTGTTCCATTGGATTCTGCTGTGAGTTGTTTTCACTCTTTGGCCAGTTGGGGCCAAGCTGCGTCAAGACTCTTTTCAGAGTCACAAGTTTTCATTATTATCTTTTTAGCATTTAGTAAGTATCTCGTCTGTGTTCTTTAGTTTAGTATTCTTTAATATAAGATAGTATCATAAAGTAATAAATTAGCCTTCTGAGAACATGGAGTCAGATGCATCATTCCTGCCTTTGTCAGGGCATTTCCCAGCAAATACAATAGTGCTCCTTGTTGGAGGACCCATTTCTTTTGTGCTTTAAGAGATCTTCCAAAAGGAATATGATGGGGAGGAGCAAGGCAGTGCCCCTGTGCTACCTGCACACCACATTCCAGGGATGGGAGTGGTCATCTGGAGAAGAGAAGGTTCTGGGGACAGCTCAGAGCCCCTTCCAGGGTCTAGAGGGGTTCCAGGAGAGCTGGAGAGGGATCTGGGACAAGGGATGGAGGGACAGGACACAGGGAATGGCTCCCACTGCTAGGGGGCGGGGATGGATGGGATATTGGGAAGGAATTGTTCCCTGTCAAGGTGCTGAGGCCCTGGCACAGGGTGCCCAGAGCAGCTGTGGCTGCCCCTGGATCCCTGGCAGTGCCCAAGGCCAGGCTGGGGTAGAACTGGGTGGTCTTTAAGGTCCCTTCCAAGCCAAACCAATGTGTGCTTCTACAAAAGCAGTTCAAATCCTCACTTCTTGGAATTCTTAACTCCTGGCCAGGCTATCACACTTGACATCTTGCAGCAGAGCATCCCTGTCATCTGTTGGGTGGGTTATGAACCTCCCACATATCAAGTTTTCAAAAATCTGGAAAGTTCAGTGCCTTATTGAATTCCTTTTTCTGATCTGATTTATCAGAATGTCACACTGGACTCTGAGGTTCCACCTTGAGCAGCTTGAACTCCCTAAAACCAAACATTTTCCTCAATGCTGTGGAATTTTGAACAAACTGCCTTTAGGAAAAAATCCTTACATCTTTTTAAAACTGCTTTGGAGGTTTAATTTTATCATAAGCAGTAAATTCTTTAAATACACTTGAAATGCAGTTGTGAGTTTGTGTGGCAAAGAGCACAGAAAAGAAAACTTAGATTTTCATTTTGGAATTCAATCACTGCTCCCATGTGCAGCCAAGCAAGTTCCACCAGCTGGGTGAGAGAAGCATTTCCATGCAGTAGAAACAGAGGCAGACATAAATATATATGAAATGTATTCAGAAAACATGAAATAATGCTAAAACAAATCTTACTTTGACTCAAGCTTACTTCCCATTGCCAAGAAAAACATGACTGGGTTGATTTTTCCACAAAAAAGTTGGCAGTAAATCAGATTTTCATGGCTTCGATTTGACAAGAAAACTTTTAATAAAAATGCCAGGCTAGTATCCTTTACTTATTTGTAGTGTTTGATGGACCCTTTTTGGAAGATGGTTGTTTTCCAAGAGATGCTAGGAACAAAATCTGTATTTATTTCTTTATAACCAGTAAATTTGTGTAGATTTGAGTGTATATTTACCAGTAAATTTGTAATATATGAGCATATATTTATAACTGAAACCTGGAGCAGATGAGTATTTAGTTGTATTATTTCTAGAGGATATAGTTGCATTTGTGTTTTTTTCTGCTGAAATCTTTTAATACAATTTTAAGGGAAAACCAAACCCTGGTTTTTGCTGCAGGCAAGGAGAAAAAATGTTGAAAGCCAAGGAATTCTGCTGCCCCCACCCCAACCAATTTTGGTTCATGAATGTGCCTTGCAAGCAGCAAAAAATGAGAGAGATTTGTCCTTGCAGAAAGCAGAAATATTCTGTGAATATTTCAAGGCCTGATCAGTATTCTTTAAGTTCTTGAGTTAGGGATAAAAATTTCTAAAATTCTGCATCAAAAGGCCGGGTGAGCAACTGAGAGAATACAGAGATGGATTTTGCTAGGGGTGATAGAGGAAAATGTACACACTGCAAGCATCATTACAGGTAACACTGGCCTAATTAAAATGAAGAGGGTAATTTTCAAAGCTGCAGGAGAGATTTAGGAGTCTTGCTTCATGAAAAATGTGAATTTGCTTTCCTTAGCTGAGGTAATACTGGTCTTCATGCTGGTTTTTTACATTTCTGAGTGCTTGCATGAGTTACTTCTCTGGGTAGAGAGGAGGCCGAGTGGAAATGTCATGCTGGGGAGAAAAAAGTAAACTTCAGGTAGGAACAAATAGGGCAGGGCCAAGAAACGAACAAAGTGATCTTTTTCTAAATTCCCAACTAATGGTGCCTGTGGAGGGCAGGAGGGTTCAGGTAGGGTCAGACTGGCAGGGAGCTTTGAGGCCTTTTTGGAAAGGTGCAAGCACCAAAACCCCAGAGCCCTGACTTTAAACCTAAACCTTTCCCCACCTCTCACCCCATTTCCATAATCCAGTTTCCAACCCCACTATTTAATCAGAGAATCATGGAATGGTTGAGGTTGGAAGGGACATCAAAGCTCATCCAGTTCCATGGGCAGGGACACTTTCCACTATTTCAGGCTGTTACAAGCTCCATACAACCTGACCTTGGACACTTCCAGCATGGAGCTGCCAAACTGCATTTTGAACGCACCTAAGCTTTTCCCACAGAATTCCAGGGTGCTTTGGGTTGGAAGGGACCTTAAATCCCATCCATCCCACCCCTGCCATGAGCAGGGACACCTTCCACTGTCCCAGGGTGCTCCAGCCTGGCCTTGGGCACTGCCAGGGATCCAGGGGCAGCCACAGCTGCTCTGGGCACCCTGTGCCAGGGCCTGCCCACCCTGCCAGGGAACAATTCCTCATTCCCAATATCCCATCCAGCCCTGCCCTCTGGCTGTGGGAAACCATTCCTTGTGTCCTGTCCCTCCATCCCTTGTCCCCAGTCCCTCTCCAGCTCTCCTGGAGCCCCTTTAGGCACTGGAATGGGCTTGGAGGTCTCTCTGGAGCCTTCTCTTCTCCAGGGGAATGCTTCCAGATCTCCCAGCCTTTCCATCCCTTTCATCATCTCCCTGGCCCTTAAAAAGGAGAAGGCTTCCCTCAAAAATGAGAATCTTAGGAATGCACCAAAATAACGCTTCAGATTTAACGATGGGCGTTAATTGTGGAAGTTATATTATTCTTTAATTTCAGCATGGAACATGAGCACAATATGGCACAATTATTCTAATGCCATTGGTGCTTATTCTTGTTTATTGAATTTTGGGTCAATTCTGTGTGGTTTTGTGCCTGTGAATGAGGAAACCAAAGCAGATTTTGTGTTCAGTGGGCACCAAATGCTCTGCTCCCACTAACAGGGGTGTGAGAGCCCAAAGGGGTGACTGATCCTTTCCAGGGAGGGTGTAACACCCAAAGTAAACCCCAAAATTATATATAGTTTGGATGAAATGGGTCCAGCAGTTCTTGCTTTCACCTGCTCCTCTCACACAAAGCCCAAAGTTCTGTCATCACCTTCCAGGGAAATTCAGAATTGAAGACTCTGGCTCTATTTCCAGCATTAAAATACAAACCAATTCCCATCCCAACAGCCTGGGGTTTTTTTCTGCAAAACAATCTCTAGAACTCCAAGCCCTTGCTGATTAGAGGAGAAGTGTTCTGCAGTGTGTGAACAACACACAGCATGATGCATCTTCATTACCAAAATTCACAATGACGATCATTTATCATAAAAGCTGCTGACAATGGGCATTAATCTCTGAGTAAAGCAAGGAGGAAACACTGTTGTCATGGCAGTGGAATTCATTTAGTACCTCTCATCCATGCCTGAGGGACTGGGAATTCCCTGGGCAAAGCAATTGCAGCCTTAGCAGTGTGGATTTTTTGGGGGTGGAATCCAGAGGTGACCAGGCTGCTGGCAGAAGGTACCTGTGTTTCACACAGCCCAGAGCATCTTCCATCCCATCCTCAATTTTGGAATGGACCTTAAAGACCCCCCCCATCCCACCCCTGCCGTGGGCAGGCACACCTTCCACCATCCCAGGCTGCTCCAAGCCCCAAAGTCCAGTCTGGCCTTGGGCACTGCCAGGGATCCAGGGGCAGCCACAGCTGCTCTGGGCACCCTGTGCCAGGGCCTGCCCACCCTGCCAGGGAATAATTCCTAATTCCCAATATCCCATCCAGCCCTGCCCTCTGGCACTGGGAATGCATTCCCTGTGTCCTGTCCCTCCATCCCTTGGAAAAGTCTCTCTCCAGCTCTTCTGGAGCCCCTTTAGGCACTGCAATGGACTTGGAGGTCTCTCTGGAGCCTTCTCTTCTCCAGCTCTGTTTAAAGCAGAGAATAGGTATTCTTTCAGGTGGAAGTTTCAGCAAAATATTTCTATGCTGGAAACACATATTCTTTTTTCAAATATATTAGAACTGTTGGATGTCTTCAGAAATACAAACAAATATCTGCTGTAATGAACTGCGTGCTGTCTGTGACTTATTTTTGTCTGGATGTAGTTCTTCTTTTTGTGTATATATATGTAATTATATTTAGAAGAGATAAATGATTTGGTCAAGCAGACCTGGGAAGAGTGATGCACTCCCACACACATCTGGTGTCTTGTTAATTAGGCTTTACCCATTTATACTCAGTTACATTCTGAAGGCTATGAAAATATCGTGTTGTTTCCCTTTATGGAATATTTTCTTGGAAGTCCACCCAACATGCACATATTTCCCCAAATTTCTATCAGCCTTCAAAGCTGGGAGTTATCTCCTAAGTCTCACTGCCCAATGTGGTGTGGATTTATTCCACCTCAGAATAAGGCAGCAGGTTTTGCTGGGTTATTGCAAAGCAAACTATGTGTGCCTAATATTCCTTTTTTCTGCTTGGAGAGCATGGTGAGCTGGCAAATTCCAATGGAATATTCTGCGCTGAGCAGCCTAGGGAGGAGAAGGCTGCAGGGAGAGCTCAGACCCCCTTCCAGGGCCTAAAGGGCCTATAAAAGATCTGGAGAGGAACTAGGGACAAGTGATGGAGGGACAGGACACAAGGAATTGCTTCCCAGTGCCAGAGGGCAGGGATGGATGGGAGATTGGGAAGGAATTATATGTATTATATGGATTTTCCCAAAAGAAAAAGGTGAAATGAGCCCAGCACCTGGATAATTTGATTTTCAAGCCCCTCAATAACAAGTTTCAAGGTACTTCCCACTATTCTGGGTCTCTCTCCCTGTTTAGAGGCCTGGGGTCTCTGCCCTGTATTTCCGTTGGTGCTGGGAGAAAGGGGAAACCTCCAACCCAGTCCATGCCTGGAAGTTTAAATGCTTCCTGAATTTTCCTGAATTCCTCCATGGCACAGTCTCAGTTGGATAAACACTGGAGAAGCAGCCCCAAAATACCCCTGCACCCCCCACTTGTGTTCTCTGTCCCTGGGATAACTCACAAGCACATGGCAAAAAGGAGCTGGAAAGAGCCAGTCAGAGATTTTCCTGTTCAATATTTCATCTTGGGGAAGGGCAGAGTATATATTTGATTCAAAACAAATTACAGATAAGTGCCTGATGTGTTTTAGGGTAGGTATTTTAGAAGGATAAAGCTTGTTATGAATTTCTCCCTGGTTTCCACGTTGACAGCCTTCATGAAAATATGTAAACTACTTTAATGAAAACCCCAGGCATTGTTTTCTTGTTTTTTTTCTTACTGAAGCTGCCTTTATCAGGAATAAAACAGCTGATATTGAAAGCTATGTGTTCTGCTCTTCTCTGTTTGTTTGGGGAGTGAAAACTATTTAAATAAAGCAAAATGTGTCAGATTAGTTGCTCTTCTTAAACAGTAATTAAGATATGAACAATATCATAAATCTTCTATTTTTCATTTTCCAGGTGATCAACATATAATCTCCACAGCTATGGCTGAGAAGTGCAGTTAAGGTACTGTGATAATTTCCTTTTAATGTAAGCATGTTTTTGCTGGAAATTGTTCTCAAAATTCTCTCTTGAATATTTGTAATAATCTGTGTTCCTTGAGGCTGAGCTCATCTCTGGATGTTTTTTTTTTTTTTGCCAATTTGTCCACTGCACTTCCTGAAAACGACATTATTTCTTGTTTCTTTGTATTCCTTAACTTTTGACTTCCTGGTGTTAAATTCAGGAATGTTTTAGGATGTCTGTACAGACAAACAATGAGAACCATGTTTCCATGATTCCATGGTGAAGGTCATGCCTTTGAAATTACTAACTTTGAAAATGTGGTGGGGAAAGGAGGGAAAATGTGTCCCTCTGGAATGCTGGCTGATGCACACTCGGTGACACTGAAAATTTTGTTGATTGGAATCACAAGATGGAAATGGGCTCAGCAGCTCTGCTGGGCCACAGGGAACAGAGGCTTGGTTTTGTTGGGAATGCACATCTCATGACCAGGATTATTTCCCCTCAAGTTGTGTTTGAATTCTGGCTGGGATTTTGAACACAGAGTGGCAGGAGGGGAGGAGTAGGAGGAGGAAATGTGGAAGGTTCTTTTTTCTGGCCACTGAACTTGGGTGCCAACATAAACTGCAACAAAAAAAAGGGGTTTTTTTCCTAGGAAAAATTCAGATCAAGATTCAAAACTTGATGAGCAATATGAAACAGTTGTTCTCGAACGGCAGGAACTAATTCTTGACAAAGAAATTGTCAGGGCAGGTCTCCTTCTGCATCCACATCAGTTTAATGCTGCTGTCAAGGGAAGAAGCTGGAAAATCATCCTTCAATTCCAATTCTCCTTTTAGTTGGGATTTTTTGTTGCTGAGTCTGTGTGATTTATTTGACTAAAGCATAGCAAAGCTCTTGGCTTTGTTAGCAACTTCCTTTGGAGAAAGCGAATCCATCACTTTTTCAATTGTTATCTCTGCTCCCTAGCAAAAACCTTTAATGTTTATTTCCATCTGGGAATAGATTGCATTCTGATGTGAGAATACTGGGCTAAAGGAGATCCTGGAAAGTCCATGCAGATCAGCAGGTTTGAGGTCAGGTTTGGAACAAAGAGTAATCCAGAAGGTCCTGAGTGAAAAGTGGGATAAAAGGGGAAATTGTGCTCAGCAGGTGATTTGATCTGAGTACCAGGCTGGTTCTTTTTGCTGAGCCAGTGAACATCTCACACTACAGAGTTGCAGGGGGCTTAAGTTCCCTGGATTTATAGGCAGCATTTATTCAGTGCAGATCCCAGAGGAAATTATTATTGAAAGCGGAGATGGCACAGATTAATACAGGAATTATAAGGAGCTGGCTAAGGCAGATAAGGAGCTTGGAAAAGAGGGGACTGGGACAGGATGAGGTGAGCTCCAGGTGCAGAGGAGGAATCAGAAGCATTCCTGAGGGACAGGTCTCATGAAGAACCCTCCCTAATACTCCTTAAGTGACCTTGGCACAAGGTCTTTGATGCAGGTTTTGAAATTGCTGTAATGCTGTGAAGGACACAAGAATTGCACAAAAGAATTTTGTTGACTTTATGGATTAGTGGAATAAATGCAGCATAAAATTTATTAATCAAAAGCCATTGTGTTAGGAACTAAGAGCAGAGGACTGCTGTAAACAAGAGTTTCAGCATATGGAAGTTCAATTTATTTTTCAAGGAAAGTGTTTGGTTGTAGCACGTAGCTGAAGCTTTCACAACTCCAGAATTTGCCAGGACACCTGTTCCTCCAAGAGCTGCCATTTCCTCAAAATAGTTCAGAACCTAGGTATGTTATAAAGTCAGAATAAATAAAATTTTAGATCTAAAATATCAAGTTCTGAACCTGATTCCATCAAGTGTGAATCGGTGCAGGTGTGAAGCCAACCTTGCCTGGAGAGTAGGAGGAAGGTGCCAGACTAGCAGCCTTGGAACTGATTTTTGTGGAACCAGCCCATCTGCCTCCTCCTCTCCAAAAATCCCCAAACAAACCAAAAAATGGAACCCGGCCAGGGTGGATCTCAGGCTGTAAGTGAGCAGTCCTGTTCCTTGAGTGAGAAAACCTGCATTTAGGGTAGGGGAACTGCAGCAACTCAGCTACTGGGACAGAGATGGGGCAGAGCCCTCCTAAGGGGAGTTCCAGTGGGAGCTCTTCTAGTTCCATGCTCCTGCCATGGGCAGGGACACTTTCCACTGTCCCAAGCTGCTCCAAACCCTGTCCAACCTGGCCTTGGGCACTGCCAGGGATGGAAAATGTTAGCACAGCCCTACCTGCAGAGTAGCATGCCCAGACTGATACCAAATGATAGTTAAAAGGAGCAAATGAGCCCCAAAATGGGTCTTCATCAGTGGAACAGGAGTAGATCATCACAAGTGTGCTGTGCTGTGTCTAACCCTCTGAGGATTTGGGATTAAAGCCAAAGGGATGAGAAAGAAAAGGAATGCTCTACAAATAAGTGAAAAAATTTGGTCAAAAAGATAGGAAACAGAAGGTTGCAGTAACTGAGCAGTTTCCTGAGTGAGAGGATGACAGCAGCACAGTCTCCAAGGAATCTGCACAAACCTGTGATACTCAACTGATAAATGAGCTGCGAAATGAGCACGGGGTGTGCTGCCAGTGCTTCCTCCAGAGCACTGCAGCTAGCTGAGTGCTGACTGTGGCAAACTGCAGCAGGATTGAGGCAGAATTAACTGCTGGGCAAGGTAGTGGCAGGTGAAATCCTCCAGAGGTGGATGCAAAGGGAAGAATTCCACCCATGGGTGATGCATGCTGAGCTGGGCATTGCTGCTCACCAGGCAAGAGCTGTAAAATACAAAAGATGCCTCTTCCAGAATAATCATCATCAAGGAATCCTCCCAGAATGGCTTGGGTTGGAAAGGTCCCCTGCCTTGGGCTGGGACACCTTCCAATATCCCAGGTTGCTCCAAGCCCTGTCCAGCCTGGCCTGGAACCCTTCCATGGATCTAGGAGCAGCTACAGCTTCTCTGGGCAACCTGTTCCTGTTCCATGAACTTTAGTTATGGAAGTTTCACAGCAGGGCCTGAAAAATAGAAACCCTTTTTGTTAAGAAAGTGAGTGAGCTGCAAGTCTTTGGGGTCAGTTGGAAGTTCATTCGTGGGATGAATATCTCTGCTCTTCCTTATGGGCTACTCCTGTCAGGGAGGGATTTTTGGGCTTGTTGGACTCCCCTGTGGAGGGGCTGTTTGTAACTTGTCCTGGGGCTTAAAATGGGAGGAGCAAGGAACCACTGTTGATGGAGCTCCTAAAAAATCCCAACTCTTACAAGAGTTGGATGAAAGAAGCAAATTAAAAGAGTGGAATTAACAGTAGACCCTTAGTGATGTGAGCGAACACATTTTCATCAACTTGGTTTTAATAATTTAATAAATAAGGCAAGGCAAAATATTTCCCTGCACTGAGGTGTCTCATTGCAAACCCAGTGTAGATATTTTTGTTGCGAATCAAAAACTCATCAGGACTTGAAACTAATTTTTTTCTTTTGTTGTTGTTGATGTTTCAAAATGAAAGGAAGCTGTAATATTGTGGAGATTTAAAAAACAAACAGAAAACTGTGTGCATGTAATAAGATGGAAAATGGTGTCACTGTTACATCTAACAGGGCCCATTAAGGACAGATGTTCCCAGAGAACAGATATCCATTAGAACACGATGGAAAGTGGGAGATTTTGAAAGGGAGCCAGAACCTACAGATGGAAACTTTAAATAAATAAAAATCAACTTGTAAGTAGCCAGTATAAATAATGCAGGGGATGTGTAACATGTTCTGGATTAGTCAGAGCAGCAGACAGAGAGTCCCTGCATTCCTAGAGGGTTGGAAGGGATGGAGTGGGATCAGCTGAGAGGGAGTCAGAGCCTCTGGGACAAAAAGAATGTCAGGACCCCAGGAAAGAGCAAAGACTTTGCAGAATTGGTTGTTTGAACAGTGATTTTTCTCTCTCTGGTACTGTCCAAGAGTCAGTTTGGAGATGCTCCATCCCACATGAGTTCTTTGGCCTGTGTTGAAGATAAACAAAGGTGAAAAGAGAAGGACATGGCATGTTTGAGTGTATGAAATGATAAAAGATGGGTAAAAAGAGTCCTCCCAGTTGGTCCAACCTTTTCTTTTGTTTCTTAACAGAGGAAGATTTTTGGGCAGAGTAGCATGAACAAAGAGTCTCCTTTAGGGAATGGCCCCCACAGTGACGCACCAAGCCCCAGGTGACCTCAGTGGCAACAGAGGGCAAGTGCTTTGCTAACCATACATCAAAAGTGTTCAGGGATTGCTGATTTTAAGAAACCAGCCACAGGACTCAGAACAATTTTAATGTCCAAGCAACAATGAAGACAGTGTTCCCTTGGAAAGACCCTCTACACTGATAGGGAGACTGTGCTGCTTGGGAAACAGAGGACAACTGTGAGAAGGAGGTGCTGAAGTTCTGTGTGTCCCAGTTTTGAGGAGATAGTGAAGCTCTGGGTGTCCCAATTTTGAGGAGATGGTGAAGCTCTGTGTGTCCCAGCTGGCTGCTGTGCTGCTCTGAGAAGAGCAATAATTTAGCTTTGGACACAGCAGCCTTGGGTGAGGAGAGATAAAATTGTGGTTTTCCTAGCAAATTTGGTGACCTCTCTTTTGAATGGGAATACAACTTCTCAGCCTTTGTGTAGCTTTTATCACTCCCCAAAAAAGAAAATTTTCCCTAATTGTGTGGTTGCAGAGCTGTCCATCGCCTCATTTCAGCCCAAGGACATGCCTGTTGCCACCATGAGCTGTAAATGCAGTCCTGTAGCCCCTTCCACATGAAATCCATGGGAGATCAAGAGCACCCTGAGCAGCAGAGCAGGAGACACCAAGCTGGGGGTGCAGTGACACAGCTCAAGGACAGGGCCATCCAGAGGGGCTCAGGAAGCGGCTCATGAGGTTTAACATAGCCAAGTGCTGGTGCTGCCTCTGGGTCTGGAAAATCCCAGATAAGAGCACAGTCTGGGGGAATCCTTGCCTGGCAGGGTGGGCAGGCCCTGGCACAGGGTGCCCAGAGCAGCTGTGGCTGCCCCTGGATCCCTGGCAGTGCCCAAGGCCAGGCTGGACAGGGCTTGGAGCAGCCTGGGACAGTGGGAGGTGCCCCTTCCATGGCAGGGGTTTGACTGAATAGGCTTTGAGGTGCCTTCCAACCCAAAACATGAGTGATTCTGTGATTTCTGCCCTACTTTCCATTCCCTTAATTTCTCACTTGATTTTTGCATCCCAGCTCTTCAGTTACACATTACCAAGAAAATATCTGTATATGTTGTGTTCCAGCTCTCACACACCATGAGTAAAATACTGTCATTAAAGGAAGCCATTTAGAACCCCATGTTATTAAATAAATGTTTCCTGATAAACATCCTGATAGGGGCTTGAGGCAAGAGGGAAGTTGCTGGCAAAAGTGTGTCATAAACCAGACTTCACATTAATTAATAGAGAAGGGAGAAGAGTCTGCATTTCTTTATGCTAAAAACCAGTGGGAAGAAATTATTTTAAACAACTTCAGCTTGTTAGTGAAACCTTGTGTCTGGTGAATTCACCAGGCTTGATTGAAAAAAAAGGGTTCTATGAAATCTCTGATGCATCATTGAAGTAATTTGATTTCATAAGAGGCTGTCCCTTTTTGGTCTCTTGCAGTTTGGGTGATCTAGGAATCAGATATTTGCACTTTCCACAACTCCCTGCCAGGAGGGGACAGCCAGGGGGGGTCGGGCTGTGCTGCCAGGGAACAGGGACAGGACAAGGGGAAAGGGCCTCAGGCTGGGCCAGGGGAGGCTCAGCTGGGACAGCAGCAGCAATTTCTGCATGGAAAGGGTGCTCAGGCCTTGGCAGGGGCTGCCCAGGGAGCTTTGCAGTGCCCAGCCCTGCAGGTGTTAAAAATGTGTGGATGTGGCACTTGGGGACATGGTGTAGTGATGAACATTATATTATGGTGGTTCTGGTTGATGGTTGGACCTGATGATTTTAAAGGTCTTTTCCAACCTTAGTGATTCTAAGATACTCTCTGACTTCCCTTGAGCTGATGTGTTAGAAACCAGACCAATTTGTTCCAGGAAGCTTAAGGGGAAGACTGTCCTATGTTACAACAATAATGGCTTTATTCTTCATAAATTAGGATTATTTTGATGCATTTTACTGCAGGAGCTGCATTGCTGCTGTGTCTCCCTTCAAAGCAGTGGTTCTGGCACATAAAAAATGGTGTTTTAGTGCAGTGCTGTTTTCTTATTTCATCTGTCTCCCCAACTAACCTTGGAGCTTGACTTCTCCAGCCACAAATTTTCCTTATTTTCACCATCCTATCTCAATTCTCTGCACTAAAACAGTGCCATAAGGAACAAAATGTTGGGTTGCACTGTTGATCATGGCAGTGGGGTTGCCTTTGCCATAATGTCACTTCATTATAAAATTAGTGGATTTTCAGGTTTCCAAGAGGAGGAGTGAAACAGAGGAACAAAAGTTTGTGTTGTGGTTTAACTCTTTGCCAGCCAAAACCAGGACAGGATGGTTTTTAAGGGTATTTAAAATTGGTGGAAAAGAGGTGCCAGTAAGAGACATTCCCATGTGGAAATCAGAGTGGATTTGGCAGTTTTGACTCCCTCAAGAGGAATAGAATCCAAACCTGAGCTTATGCATGGTCACTCCTTGGAGGAAAATGCTCTTCCATTCCTGATTTTATTCTCTGGATATATTTCTGTCTGTATGTTAAAGAAATGAATAATTTTGAAGAATCTTTCTTTTTTTAGGCTGGGCCTGGTCTTTCCTTGGTTAAAGCATTCCTTTATTATTTCTGTGGATAGTGTAAAAGCCTTCCCTGACTTAAGAGTAGAATCTTTCCCCAGGAAGAATAAATAACATGCACACTGACCTTTCAGCCCCAAGGAGAGTGTCTGCTTAAGAACTTCACACCTCCTTGCCTCAGTGCAGGTTGACATTTGCCAGGTTGATAAGTTGGTTATTTGGATGTAAATCGACAGGAAAGGAAAGCCACTTTCAATAGTTATGATAAGAGTTCATTTTTTCTCAGTTTAATTTAAAATAATGGACAGTACATCACAGAAACTCACCATCACCACCTAATTTAAATAGTGGCTGCTGTTGCGTATCAGTCTGGAGGTCTGAAAAAGAAAAGAATTAAAATTTATTTTAATAAAGAGGTTGAAAATTCCTATCAGGGACTTTGCTCATTATGCCTTAGAGCATCTTTGCAAGCAGCTCTGTGTGGTGGTAGTATTTTAGGGATTAGAAGGGCCATGGAGTATGAGTCATCCTGAATTCTAATCAAGATGTGCAAGCATCTGATACAGAGAAGTGAGAAAAATGAAGGTTTAGAGGTTTTTTTCTCTTTATTTCTTCCATTGAAGACCCTGGATTTCATCCATGGTTCTGAGTGGTTGGCTCTGGCCACAACAGCAACGATTGCTCACACTCCTTGTCCTTGGTTTAGTCAAAGATTCTTCCACAATCTTTAGCGATTTGGTCTGGGTGTGACAGTGTTCACAGGGGTTCTTGGATGAGGGAAGAGATGAGGATATGACTCCATGTTTCAGAAGGCTTGATTTATTACTTTATGATTTATATTACATTAAAATGATACTAAAGGAATAGAAGAAAAGGTTTCATCAGAAGGCTAACTAAGAATAGAACAGAAAGGAATGATAACAAAGGTTTGTGGCTCAGACAGAGAGTCCAAGACAGCTGACTGTGATTGGCCATTAATTAGAAACAACCCTATGAGACCAATCACAGAAATAACAGATCCACCTGTTGCATTCCACAGCAGCAGATAATCATTGTTTACATTTTTGTCCCTGAGGCCTCTCAGCTTTTGAGAAGGAAAAATTCTAAGGAAAGGATTTTTCATAAAAAGATGTCTGTGACAGTCTGGGCAGAAGCAGGTTCATGTATTATCATGGAATATCCTGAACTGGAAGGGATCCACAGGGATCATCCAGTCCAACTCCTGGTCCTGCCCAGACACCTCAACAATCCCATCCCATGCCTAAGAACTTTGTCCAACCCTCCTAGAGCTCTGGCAGCCTCAGGGCTGTGCCCATTGCCTGGGCAGCCTGGGCAGTGCCCAGCAACCTCTGAGGAAGAACCTTTCCCTGAAATCCAACCTGAACCTCCCCTGGCACAGCTCCAGCCATTCCCTGCTCCCAGAGCAGAGATGGGAGCTGTCCCTCAGGAGAAGCTGTAGGATGATGATGTGGAACAACTTTGTGCTCTATAATTCTCCAACTTCCCATGAGCAGATCTTTTTGGAGATATGGGCAAAGTGTTACCCCCACACTGATGTTCTGGGAAGATGAACAAGCTTTGTTTAGAACTCTTTGTTTAGAGGCTCCCCAGGTTATTCGGTGCTTCTGGCCCTCAAGGACCAGTGGCTGATTCAGTGTGGCTTTAAACATGACTGTTTATAAACTGGTGCTGATTGGGTAAGACTCTGCTTTCTGAATCCTCCATGGCCACTGCAAACTTTGGGTCCTTACTAAAACATTCCTTGGTCTCTCTTGTTCTTAAACATTCACAGGCTGCTCTGTACTGGAGCTGTTCCAACTCACTCTGGAGCTGAGGTAGAACATCCTGTTCTCCTGGCATCCCAGCAGACTTGGAATGGGATATTCTGGAACTGCACACTTTGGAAGGCAGCGGTGGCAGCATTTCACCTCTCTGGGCAGTGCCTGCACAAGGCTCCAGGTTTGCTGCTCTGGTGGACAACCCTTCCCCCTGCTCTGCTCATGGCTTGTGAGAGTGCTGCCTTTGCTGCCTGTCCCTCTGCAGGATTTACCTGCCATGGCCTGGCCTGGGACACAGACTTTTCTGGGATGAAGCCTTCACACTCAGCTCCCTCTTCAAACCCTTCTGGAGCATTGTCTTGGACTGGTTTTGTGTTATTTGGGGTGTGTTCTGGGCTTTGTCCCTTCACCAAGGGAGTGATGCCAGGCTCTGCATTATTCCTGTCATTCTGTAAGTCAGGGATTGAGATCATACCCAAAATTAATTCTAAAGGTGGCCTGGAACTCCTGCCAGGACTAATCCACTACCTCCTAGCCCTTGCTGTGAAATTGCTGTTAGTCAGAAAAGAAGTGCTGTAATGCATAGAACATTTGCTAGACACAAATTAGGCCCTCCTGGGACATTCCTACACTTTTATTTATCCAAACTTCCCCCTGTTCTCACCTCAACCCCTGAAACTCATTATTAAATTTGTAGAAAAAGAGCCTTACAAAACACATGTTTATTCATCTGGTTCAAAATTATTGGCAAGCCTCCTTCCTGAACATCAAGGCAAAGCCAGCCCCATCTCCTGCAGCCTCTGAGAGCTGCAAGTCAGCAGAGTGAAACAGCCCAGTGCCTTTTATGAGATGTTGTGTACTTGACAGCCAAGTCAAATGCCAAGCCTGGGAGAGCAGTAATTCAATTCCTGCCTGAGTAATACACTGAGTGTGTCACTCCTGTCCTCCAGAGAAACCTGTGACCTCTGCAGCCAGGACCAGCTGAAAACAAAGAGGTTCCTCCTTGGAGATGGGTTTTTCAGGGAAATATCAACAGGGTCTGAGCCAACCCCCTCCACAACTCAGCGTCACCTTCCAGAGGCTTTGGAACCGGGGAATAAATGAGAGGCCATAGCTGCTCTATCTACAGAAAGACAGGAGAACTATAGTTGTTATGACAACAGAAAGGAGAGAGAAAACTGCGAAAAGGTCATTTTGGAGCAAATCCAGAGGAGGCACCAAGATGATCAGAAGGATAGAGCTGAGAGATTTGCTTGGGATAATTTCCATGCACAGTTTTGTTTCACTCCAAGGAAAATTTGCAAGCTAAATTACTTTTTTCACATCAGCATTTTTCACTTAAATGTGCTTTTCATATCATAATGGCTTCTACTGTATTTAATAAATTAGCTTATTTCTAGCGGGAATGTTTTATAAATTGAATTTTATTATGGTGTAGATGAAGAGTTGGGGTTCAAGCATGTGTCAAGAGTCAGGCAATTTATTCCATGAAGATTCCCACTCTGCTTTTTGGGATCAATGCAAGATTTCTCAAAGGGCACTAAAATCTCCTAAGAGTGTGAGGAAAAGTTTCACTTCTGTCATCAAAGGAGTAAATGAACACAACCAAATGGCCTAAGATGGTGATGATGAAATTATTTTAAGGATAAATTTCTAAGAATAAATTAAAAGATTGCCCAAGAGACAAAGAGGTCATGGGATGAAGTGAGATCAATTCATGGCCATATTTGTGAGTTTATTATTTACTTATTTAATTAAGTAAAATGAAACTGTGATTATTCAGCTTCCATTCATATGGAAAGTCCTCAAAACCTGATACTTTGGGTGTTAATAATGTAGTTAGAACATGATGTCAGATGGATTTACAGACCCATTAGGCTTCAAATACTGTTCATGTAAAATGAATTTAAAATATCCTGGGGTTCTACAGGTTGTAGAATATCAACCCAAGGGGTTACTCCACTCCTCTAGCTTCCAAGAGATGAAAAACTGCTCAAGCTACAAATCCAACCAATCCATCTGCGCTCTGTATTTCCAGCTTCAGGAATCTCCTACACCATGATCATTGGAAGGACATTTCACAGCTGAAATGGTGACTGGAAGTGGGAAGCATTGATGTGCAGGGCCTTAATTTCACATCTCATTCAACAGGCCCTCTGTCCTCTTAACTTTCAGGCTTCCCAGGAGCTTTTCAAATGTTAAAAGGCATAGGAGACCAAAACAAAACATGAGCAGATAACACTTGAAAAATACAATAGGTAAAGACATCATTCCTGCTGAAGGAATGACAAAGAGCCATTGGAAAAATATCTTTTCCATGCTTCTGCCAGCCCTGTTGGGAGACTGCAGTGATGCCTGGCACTGGTTTTAAGATAAATCTTCATTTTATCTGAACAGAGGTAACTGATCTGCATCTATTCCAATTCATGCCTTGGGTGTTTGGGATAAAGGAAGGCAGGATCACTCCTCAGCTGAATAGGATAAAGGGTCTTTGGGATGAAACTGGTCTCACCTATCAGATTCTCTAGAATATAGATTGAAGTTTCTTGTTTTTTTAGAGCCAGCAATGCTTCAGTCATCAACTTAATGCTTCTTGCCTTGTGCCTCCTTCCTGACTGTCCCTTTTGTCCCTGTCACCCCTTCAGCAGGACCTCAGAGAAAACTTACACCAGAAAATTTGGATGGTGCAAGGGAGAGACATTCAAAAGGAAAGAAAAATCTCTTAGTATAGGGTTTAAAATAAATTCATTTACTGTTGGATACTGACATTGGATACTGACATTTTCTCAGTTTCATCTAAATCAACAATTCTTCAAAAACTGAGTGAATATGGTGGTATTCAGTCAAATATTAGAACTGATAACCTTGGAGGTCCTTTTCACCCTGAATGATTATATTATTCTATTGAATCCTAATTTCAGTCTGAATTTATGTTTCTTGCTCCCTTTTGGTTTTTTTTTTTGTTTTGTTTTTGTTGTTTTGTTTTGTTTTGTTTTTTGTCAGAGTCATTGTTTTATTCAGAAAAGTGCAAAAGGTGGGTTGGGCTTTCTTGCCCCTCCTAGATTGAGAATATCCTGCTGCTCCTGAAAATGTGGTTGGGCTGCCTCTCTCCCATGCCTGGGAAGGGCAGGAGGAGCTGCTTGTGCTGGAGTCATGGAAAACAACAACTGTGTGCACAGGGTTTCTGGTTCAGGCAAAAATCTGCCATTTTAATATAAAATAAGAACAGAATCTGAATGTAACTGAGTTAAATTCTTGAAGTTTGAAATTGTAAGATGCTTTCATTTAGGTACAAGGTTTGTTCTCCTTTTATTTTTATTTTTCTTGTTGATTTATGGCAATGTTTTCTTTTAATTATCCTCTGTTTTCTAGTTGATGAAAAGTAGAGTAAGAATGAGCACTGATTGAAAAATATCTCTTGAGCAGAATTGATTTAAAGCCACCTTAGCACTGTTAAAGCTCCTAAGAGCCACTTCAGGGCACAGGCAGCTTCTTAGGGACATTGGGCCTGTTTGGAGAGAGAAGGGAAATTCCACTTCTGTCTGAAATCAGGGAAAATTCAGCTGAGCTGTGTCCAGAGTCAGGCAATGATCAAATGCCCTTGCTTTTCTTCTGAAGGAAAAAAAATGTGGAATATCCCAAATAGTGGATAGACATAAATATCTCTCCAATGATTTTAAACAAAAATGGATCAGAAATGAAACGTCTGATGGTGTCTTGGAGCAGGAAATGCATTCATGACTGGACAGTGCCCAGGCAGAAAGGGACCTGGGGGTTCTGGTCCAAAGCTGGCTGAACATGAGCCAGCAGTGTGTCCTGGTGGCCAGGAAGGCCAAGGGCTCCTGGCCTGGATCAGGAATGGTGTGGCCAGCGGGAGCAGGGAGGTCATTGTGCCCCTGTACCTGGCCCTGGTGAGGCCACACCTGCAGTGCTGTGTCCAGCTCTGGCCCCTCAGCTTGAGAAGGACGTTGAGACGCTGGAGCGCGTCCAGCAGAGGCAACGAGGCTGGAGAGGGGCTGGGAATACAAACCCTGTGAGGAACCCCTGAGGGAGCTGGGGGTGCTCAGGAGAAAAGGAGACTCAGGGGTGCCCTCATCACTCTGTACAGCTCCTGAAAGGTGCCTGTGCTCAGGTGGGGTTGGGCTCTTTCTCCAGAATGAGAGGACAGTCTCAAGCTGCTCAAGTCCCAAGGGAAATATAGGTTGGATATTAGGAAAAAGTTTTTTACAGAAAGGGTGAAAAAGAACTGCAATGGTCTGCTTGGAGAGGTGGTGGAGTCACCATCCCTGGATGTGTTTAAAACCAGACTGGATGTGGCGCTGGGTGCCAGGGATAGTTGAGGTATTGGGGCTGGTTTGGACTCAATGATCTTGGAGGTCTCTTGCAACCCAGTGATTCTGTGAGTTCTGTGACTCTGAGGTTCCAAGCACCTGATGCTTGCCCTGAACTCCTGATTTTGTCTTTTATGAGGAAAGGCTGAGGGGAGCTGGGGCTGAGAGGGGCCCTCAGGCCTGGCTGGGCCTGGCTGCAGGGAGGGGCAGAGCAGGGCCCAGGCTCTGCTCCGGGGCCCAGCAATGGCACCAGAGCCACGGGCAGGGCCTGAGCCCAGCAACTGCCCTGCACAGGAGGCACAACTTCTGCCCTGGGCAGTGCCCAGCCCTGAGCACATTGCCCACACAGCCTGGGGGCTCTCCTGCCTGGGGCTGGGGCACAGCTGGCTGCACACAGTGCTGTGCCCTGGGCTCTGGGATGGCCCTGCTGGAGCAGGGAGGGGACACCAGGTGCTCACTGAGCTCCTGCAGCCTGGGCCAGTCTGTGACAAACACACCCAAACCAGCACCAAGCACAAAAAGACACCAAAACTGGGCTGAGAATTAAATCAGCTGATGCTGCCCAAAAGCACAGCTGAAGCAGGAGGTGGGTGGGCACCACCAGGCCTTGTTTGGATAATTTCAGGTACTCCTGATGCTTTATCCCTGCTGAGGACTTTGCCATGTACTCAGAGAATTTGAAACATGGGGATTTTGCTTTCCCCTGTAAATTGTAGTGTAAGAAGACCCAATTTCATTTTGCTCCAATTAAAGTTGGAGAACGGCAGTGCTGATAGTGGGGACTGAAGCTTTCCCCTGTTCCCATTAAGTTAGCTTGGATATTCCAGGTTTTTTACTTCTATTTTTATGAGCTATTATAATGAGCTAAAAAAAATGGCAATGCTTGCCAGGAGCTTTGCAGTATACTTGCTAATGGGAGAATGACAATATATTTGGAATTGTTTGTAGAAGTCTTTGGATTAAATGTGTTTATTTTTGAGTGACTTACCTCCCTGTCTGAATATTAACAGTACGTTCACAAAACCCTGTCTCATTTGCCAATGGCCTTAGGAGCCAAATGATTTCCTGCTGCTGAGCAATTTTGTTGCTAGAGTATTGATTTTACCAAGTTTTCTACATAACCATATGGTCAAGAAATTTGGAGGTGAGAGGCCATGAAATGGAACAAATACCTCTGAGGTTTCGGGGTTTGTTCTTCGCTGTTATAAACCCCATCTTACATAATTTAAAATAATTATTTTTATGAGCAGGTAGAAATGATAAATCATAGCAAAGACTCATATTTACTATAGGAGACCTTCCCTTCTCCTCAAACAGTGCTTTCACAAGGTCACATCCAGAGAAGGAGTGTCCAGAAGGGACCAGACAGGGAAGCAAAGCCTGAGAGCTCCCAGTGCCCTCAGCTGCAGCACCTCCACTGAGAATGTTTTGTGCAGCCTGGGTTTGAGGCTTTGAACAAACTGGAATTTTTGTGTGAGACCTGTCTTTTTTATATTGACTCTGAAAGGAATGAGGGACTTGTCTTTACAAACAAACTGTGGGTCTGCTGGTGAATAAAGCTAGATACTGAGAGATAAAAGAAGCAGTGGGAAGGATTCCACTGATTGATAAATGGGATGAGAGATGTGTCTTTGCAAACTGTAGGTCTGCTGATAAATAAAATTGGATTCTGAGAGATGAAAGAAGCAATGAGAAGAACCATAAATTCCATAAAGAATTCCACTGAATGACACAAGGAAAAGACAAAGGAGGAGTTATACGTTATAAAGGGGTCTTAGATATTAGATTTTTCATGGAATTTGTACCTTTCAAGTACCTCAGCCAATGGGGAATGAGAGAGGGACATGAAGCCAGGAAATTAGGATAAAAAGGAGGTTGTGTCCTCCAAAAATTTGAGACCCAAGGTGAAATGCCCTGTGGCCTCTTCCTTTATTCAGATAAATTACAGGGCTCCTCTGTCTCCTTTTTGGACATAAACCTCTGGTGTTTGTGGAATAATTTTCCTGACAAGTCCTTTGGTTAAAATGACAACCTCTGTCCCAGAGTGCTGGAGAGATGTTCAGCACTGCATTTGGATCCCTCCCAGAGGAGCAAACCATAAGCAAATGGTTTCTTTAAAGAATCCAGCTTCCCTTCATTTGTATTCAATTCCATGGTCATTTTCCTGTGGTAGAGACAGGAAAATCAGGGTTATCTCAGCTGCTGGACTGGCTGCTTGTAGAGCAGACTTTAATTCTGTCTGGGTTTAGCTGGAGCCCTCTAACTGGGACAGGGAGCCACTGGCTCACCCCTGAGCAGGAGATTTGCTCTTTGAGATGATGCACCTGAGGACCCATTTTTCATCATGGAAAGATCCAACCTCTCATTGTGGTTGGGAGAATTTCCCAAGCTGCTGGACTTGGCTGTGCTCTGGTTGGAGGGCACTTAGGTGTGACAATCTGAAATAAAGGCTGCATGGAAAGAGAGGAACATCCTCCTGCCAGATGGGAGCACGATGCTGCCAGGCTGTGACCTGGTCTGTGTGAGAGTTAAAGCACCACTAGCAGTGCTTTTTCTCCCAAAACAGGAGTTCCTTCCTTTGTGCTGTGGGCTGGAACTCAGCAGGTGGCTGTGGCTGTGCATGTGGGCACCTTCCATTGCTGATGAAATCAGAACAATGTTTCTGACCTCCCTAGTGCTGTTTCCATCCAAAGGTGCTACTCCAAGACCTTGCTAACCATCTGTTTTTATTTTTCTGTTGTCTTTTTGAATCATGATATCACAGAACCATTAATGTTGGAGAAGACCTCCAGGGTCATCCAGTCCAACCTTGGACTGATTCATGTCCGTGATCCATGGTGCTTAGTGCTCTTTTTTGCTCACACCTGCCTTTTATTTTCACTTTGGACTTTTTCCTCTTTTTTTTTACATTTCTTTCTCCTTTCTGGAGAAGAAAGAGTGCCATCACCAAAAACAGATTTCTCTCAGGGGAAAGATTCCTCCAGTCTCTGCAAACCCCCTCCAAAATGAGTCCCCACATTATACAGAGAACTGCATGTCAGGTGATAGCAGAGAGCTGTATAACAGATGATAGCAAAATGATTTTATTTCATTCCATTCTGAGCATGAATAGCATTGTCCCAGTTTTTCATTCCTGCAGGCTCTCACTCTGGGACTCTTCAGCAGCTCTGCCAGAGTATGAGGAAGGCTCAGAAGTCCATGTGAGTGTTTACCTTCACAAACGTGGGTTACAAAAGCAGCCATTAGCTCTCCATCCCTTTTTAAATCCGAGGGAAGCGATACAATAGGGAACACTGATGGCAAAGACAGGAAAACCATGGCAGGGGGAGGAAAAAAAATAAAAACATCAGAAAGGAGATGAAAAAGCGCAGCAGGTAAGAGTGAATTGTCAGTGTCTGACTCCTCGGGAGCAGGAGCAATTTATAAGGCGGTGACTCAGCCGGAGTCTGGAAGGAGGAGAGCGCAGCGCTGCCTCCCGGCTTTGATCCCTGCATCCCGGAGGGCTGGGATGCAGCCGGGACCGCTGAGTCACCGCGGGGCCGGGCACATCCCAGTTCTGCACCCCAGCAGCTCCACACCACCGAGCCTTTCCCTATTTACCCCTGGCATCACCTAAAACACACATTCCCAGCCCTATTTCACTGCCTTCTCCGTGGTTTTGCAGGTTTAATCTGCATCCCAGAGATAAACGGGGCATTAAGGGAGGTGTGGAGAGCTCTGCCTGTGGTAATTGCAGAGCCAATTTTGGGATTGCACGAGGTTTACAAAGCTGGGGGAAGTTCCTACAGCAGGGCTGAAATGAGGTGATCATAAGCAGCCGTGCTGTATTGATTAATGCTCTCATGTGCAAGATAAGGCCAGGGATCCTGTACCTGCTGTACTGCTTTTATCTGCTGTGCCTAATTGGAGTTTTACCCTGGATTTTACGTATTCCGTCAGTAATGAGTTAATTGTATATGCCAAATGGATAATGAAGGTATTAGCAGTGTGCCTGAAAACCACAGAGGAATTATCCAGGAGGCTGCTTTCTGCTTTGGGTCCTGGCTGGTTTGATGTTAAATTGATATTAATTTGAACACTGATGTCACTCTGTTGTGTATTGTGTAAACACTCAGCTTTGCTCAGCTGTATTTTCACTGTTCCTTGGTTTAATGTGGCTTTCTGAGGAGGAAGGAGAAGTCTTGCTTGCCCATGGCAGTGGAAGGGCCAGCTGCACATTTTAGCTTAGGTGCAAGATTCCTGATGGGGGTAAAAAAAAGAAAAGGTAGATCCCAAGGGAAGAGCTCTGCTGTAAAGCCTGTCAGTGCAATCTGCCAGAGAGCCTGGGATTTGGGCTTGGAAAAATCCCATTGCTGTAATCCATTAATCCATGGAATTACCTGTAAGCTTTTCAATATGAGGAAGTCCTTCGATGAGATGCCAATTTTTATTTTTTTTTAATTTGTATTTAACATTTATGGCTCCTCCTGGTGCTTGATTTTCTTTTATCCACTGCCCTCTACAGGTCTCATGGATAGAGTTAGACTGAAGGAGATGAGGCTGCAGCAGTGGCTTTATAAGAACTGCAGAGATGCTCTCAGAGCTGTTTTCTATGCTCTCTGGGAAGGGAAAAAACATTTACAGTGAGAGAAGTTCGGGTTTTAATACAGTGATGGGAAATTCCAGCTTTTATGAGTACAAAAGCAGGATACAGCATTCCTTCCTAAAAGTCTCCCTGCTTTATTCCAGGTGGTAAAAGCTATGCCACAACACTATCAGTGCATCAAACATTTATCTGTTTATCCCTTCCTAACAGTGTATTCCTGTTAAAAACCATTTCCAGGGAGAGATCATCCTTGAGAAATGCTGCTGAACCTAAAAGTCTTACTCTGAGTAAAAGGAGAGGTGAATTCCAGGCTCCTTGTGGTTCTCATCTCCTCACTGGAATCTGGGGGCCTTTCCCTCTCCTGCAGACTGAGAAAAACTGGTTTTCCATGGATTTTCCTTACATTTATTGCACAGGAAGTGAAACTGCAGCATGTTCCCTCATAGGGATGTTTGGGAATTGCTCTCCTCTTTCTTGGCTGCAGCTTTCCTGAAGTGATTTGCATCTTAATAGCTTTGATGCTGCTATCAAAGGATTTTGGGGGAAGGACAAAAAGGCAGCAGCGTGGAATGATTATGTGAACCTCTCTTCCCAGAGAAACTCGGCAGAAAATAGAAATATTGGCTTTAAATCATGCCAAGGCTTCAGTTCAGGCTTTGCTGTGCCCGCTGGTGCTTGGCATCGCTCTGAGAAATGGATATGAATTCAGATGTAGCTCTTTAGTGGGCACCACTCAGCAGAACTGCTGCAATCCCAGGGCTTGGGCAGTCAGGGCAAAGGCAACATGTTGGTGTTGAGTTAGGAAAGCTATCCCAGACTTCTCTGAACACCCTTCTGTGAGGGGTTTTTAAGACATTGTGGCTTATATTTAAAGTTAAATCCAGTGAGGAGCCTGCTGAGGGAATTTTTGGATGGACTAAAGTGTGGTGTAGGAGGGAGCAGTTCCTGCTGGGGATCCCACTGTCTGCAGCCTGGGGCTGGAGTGGCTGCTGGAACAGCCACACCATTCCTGGATTTGGTGGTTCCATCCTCCAGGACTAGTTTCCATGCTCCCAGAGCTCCCTGCAGCGCAGAGCAGTGTGCAGGGGACAACAAGGACAGTCCTTCAGGAGTGACCTGAACTGGAGCACTCTCCCATATCAGTATCTCCATCCTCACCAGGAGAACAGGATTAATCCCAGATCTCTGGTACACTAATGAGGTGGCCTCTTAGATTTATATATCATCCTTATCTCTGTGATTGGTCTCTCCCATGCACACCCTTTAATTTATTTTCCCTGTGCAAAAGATAGTTATAGATAATTTTAAAGGCTCTGTGGCTGGAGCTTTGGTTGAATTGTATCTCACCACTGGGGCACTCCTCCCCAAAGTGGATTTGTTCCTAAATCATCCTCCGTAAACGACTCTGCCTAAAGTTCCTTCAGCTGTGCAGTGATTCAAGAAAAGGCTCAGAGGTAACCAGAGCTGGCTCTGTTCACCATGGAACCCAGAATTTTTCAGCTGGGTTTGAAACTTAGCTGGGCATGATGAAGAGGGAAAAGAAATTTTCATTGCTATACAGCTTTGCATTCTTCTTAATTTCCCAGGTGATTGGGGATTTGGGGTGTCACAGAAGAATTTGTCTGGTATCAAAATCTCGAAGCACAAATAAGCCACTGCACATTTTCACTTACAGCAAAATGTCCTATTTTAGTGAGGTCTGTGGAATTTACACAGAAAGGAGGGTGGAAATGTTGACCAATTTGCAGGAGTTGTGAGCACAGAAATGAGGGTAAGAAAAGGGTAAAATACCCAGGGAGAATTAATCCAAATAGGTCCCAGTAGGATGGAAAAGGCCAGGTGGGTATATTTAGGATGCAGGCAGGTATAGGACAGAGGTTTTGCTCATGAGTTACAGACCCTCTGAGAAAATGGGAAAACAATGTTCTTTCCTTGGACTTCAGGAGGAATTTCTGCATGGAAAGGGTGCTCAGGCCTTGGCAGGGAGCTTTGCAGTGCCCATCCCTGGAGGTGTCCCAGGAAGGGCTGGAGGTGGCACTCAGTGCTCTGGGCTGGGGACAAGGTGGGCATCAAGCACAGGGCTGAGAGGGCTTTTCCAAGATGAAGGATTCTATAATTGCGTGTTTCTTTTCTCTAGTATTTTCCCAGACACCAGCTCTTGTCCTCAGCAGCTGCTGTTGGAAGCTCCTGACTGGCTTTGTCCTCTCCTTGGCTGCTTCTCTGCCTGTCCCTGTGCACTGGGATGTGCCAGGGAGGAGATCAGCTCTGAAATTCTAGTGGTGCTTTACACTGGCCTCAAGCCCAATTTGTATTCCTGGGCTTCCCACTGGCCCTTGGGATTGCACTGCCTTCACCCAGATCGTGCCCATCCCAATATCTGGGGAGAAATGTCTGGGGGTTTTATTGCTGCTCTAACAGAGCCAAGTTTTCTAAGGGCAGATGTTGAGAGGATGATAATTTAGGTGTCAGCATCAGCCTGCAAACTCTGCCAAGAACACATCAGCTTTAAGCCAGAGCAGGATAAAATGTGTAGAATCTGTTAATTGCAGGCTGTTGGATTTCTGGATCAGAACTGACTTTTCCAGGGAAGAGAGTCGGGTCTAATTTTGCTCTTGTTTTCCCCAGGTAATTGTGTCAGTCAGGATACACTTCCCACAAATACATTGCTCTTCCCATTAATTCTGCCCACAGATGGCTTTGCTGTGTAACTCCCTCCCTGCACGCCTTTGTGTGGTGACAGGCTGGTATAAATCCTAATGTTCTCCTTCTAAGATACAACAGAGGTGGATTAAAAGCAGTTCCTCTTGGCTGAGCACTCGGCTCATGGAATTCTTCTCCCTTCACATGAGCAGAAGGTACCCAGAAACACAGAAAAGGACATTGCTGCCCACCCAGACAGGCACTAACAGATCCCTCAGGATGCTGTCAAGTGTCTACACCTTCATTTATCACTTCCTTGACATACCCTTGAACAGGATTTACAACTGGCAGAGCCCTAGGTTCACATAAATGTATTTATGAAATAAAATGCAGCAGAGAAACACAGTTCCCCTTAATTCCTGATCCCTTGGCACTGTGATTCCTTGCTGGGCCTCTGTTCAGGATGAAAACAGAGAGCTGCCCAGCTCCAGCAGTGCCTGGCTCACTTGGCCATTGCTGCATAATTTTGTTTGGGTTTGTAATTGCTGCTTAAGGCGGTAATTAATTCAAAAATATGGAATTTGCCACATCTCAGCTGAGGCTATTCAGGCTGGGGAGCAGAGGATCTGGAGAGGAGGAATAGGATCTGGGCTGGGTGGGAAAGGTGGCTACAGGGACATTGGCTTGGGGTCTTTGTTCTCAGCAGCACAGCCAGAAATAAAAACCTCCCAGCCTTGAGCTGACCCATAATGGGCTCAGATCTGAATCACCTCTTTCTCTTTCATCACCATTTGAAAGCTCTGTGATCTCTGCTTAAAAAGGCTTCTGGGTTGTTTACCTTGATGGAGACCAAGATAATCCTCAAGCTACTCCAACCACTCAGGTACCCTCAGAGCCCAGTGTTGGCTGAATTGATTTGTCTGGAATCAAATAGAATTTTTAGTTTTGAAGGGGTTTTTTTCTGGTTTGGGTTGTCTTTTTTGTTTGTTTGTTTTGTTTTGGTTTTGGGGTTGTTTTTTGGTGTTTTTTTTTTTTTTTTTTTTTTTTAATCTAATGGGAGCACAATTCCGGCCAGGATGATTTTCTCCCAAATTAGCTTTTCTGTTCCTTGGTTTAATCTCTCCTTCACATGGCTCCCATGAAGGCAGCACTCTCTGGTGTCTCTTCCCCCCAGATCAGAGCCATGGCTGTGATTCCCAAAGGAAATTGCCCCTCTGCACTTGCAGCAGTGGAAACTTTTAAGGTCACAAACCATTCAGGGATTTCCAAACTGGAATGCAGTATTTCCTAAAATTTGGCAATCTTGAAATGTTCTCTCATTTGGGAACAATTATATTAAATCCAGGCAAAAGAAACTATTATTAAGTAGAGACTGATGTAATTCACCCAGACCAATGCTCATGGACAGATCTTTTCCTTTTGACCTCGATGTCCCTGGGGGACATCCCCAAAACCCAGGGGAAGAACCTCCACATACTCCAAGGGGAATAATCTGCTGTTTGAAAGGGAGAATGGAATTTACTGCCAGTCCTGTATCTGCATGTCAGTTTAGCAGCTTCTCTGCCAAGTCCTGGCCTCTCTCTCTGGATGTTAAGTCAGGTTTAGGCACCAGACTGGATTTGGCACAATTCACACCAAAACCAGCACATGGCCCCCAGTGACAACTTGCAAATGGAACATTGTCCCAGTTCCTTGACCACATTCCAAGGGCAGAGAGGAGTCTCCTGCCCCGCTGGCCTTGGTCCAGCTGTATCCAGAGCCCCTGGAGCTGTTGGACACCTGCACCCAGCAGAGCCCAGGCCAGCACAGCACCAGAGCTGCCTTCTGCAGAGGCCCTGTGCTCATCAGCAAGGTGACATTCCAGCTCCTGAGGAGCTCAGAAATAATTCCAGCTGGATTTTGGCCAGGCTGGGGACTGCACAGAGACTTGTGCCTTGCTCCTATTCCTTGTTCCAGCAGCAGATCTGCAGGGGCTGGGCAGGGAATGAAGGAGAGTGGGATGAAATGGTTGAGGTGGTTTTGGATTATTTAATCTCTAGGATGAAAATGCCACATATGTTCCCAGATCCATAATCTACTTGGGCGATTCATTCTGCAACCCATTTTTTCAGGTTCAGGCCAGCATTAGATGGGAAAGTGCTGAAATCCCAGGCTGTGCTGAGCTCAGGAGCTCTGCGTTTCAGTTTGGGGCTGGATATTTTTTATTTGACTGTGAGGTGGAGCAGGTAGCTCAGGAGGGACACAGGGATCTGCTGATGTGCTTCTCTCCCTTGATTTGGAAGTGCCAGGGTGTCCTGCCCCAAGATCACCTGGATACACACTGATAACTCCAGGTCATCCCCAGGGGGCAACATAACCTTGGAAGTGTCATGTGGCAGAAATTGGTGCTCTCCACTAGTAAGTTGGGTTGGTTTTTTAATGTTCTAGAAACAACCCAGAGCATTCAGAAATTCCAGAATGCAGTTTCAAGGTATAAATCAGATATAATAATTTCCTTACATGACCTGAAAGAGATTCTGAGCAATTCCTTATTAAATGGTATTGAAATGAAAGGTGTTGTCAGTGACATTCTCTGGGTGCTGGAGTAGCAGAGAACTAGGCTGAAAAGGTTAAATATTTCTCCAGCACTGTTCTGCTGCTGCTGCTGGAAAGGACCTTAAATCTCATCCCATTCCACCCCTGCCATGGACAGGGACACCTTCCATTATCCCAGGTTGCTCCAAGCTCATCCAACCTGACCTGGAACACTTCCAGGGCTGGGGAATCCTCAGGTCTCTGGGCAAGTTTCCCAACCTTCCCCAGTTTTCCAGCAGCACAAAGAGATTTCTGCACTCAGCCTTTCAGGCTCTGAGGGAAATTCAGGAAATTATTCCTGATATTGCAGAAGTGTAGCAGGAAAGTCAGACTGTCCCAGAGGCTTCTGATTTTGGGGAACCAAGACCCTGAGGCCCTGCTGGAAATGCCCCCAGGGAGGTGAGCTGGAGGATCTCACTTGCAGAGGAGCCACAGCAGGAGCAGAGAGTGAACACTCACCCAGCTGAGGACAGGGCAGACAAGAGCACAGATTGCTGGGATCAGAAGAAGAGTGAAGTGGAATTAAGGCTCTGTCTGAGTGGAAATGAGAGGAGTGAGAGCATCTCTGCCTCGTTCTGCAGGGACAGATGGCTGGGGGTGTGTGCAGCCCAGGGTGAGTGAGGCACTAACAGGGGACACTGAGATGTCTCCTTTGTGCAGAGTGGGGTTCCCCCAGCACTGTCTCACATCCAGATAATTGCAGAAATGTGACCAAATGGGCATGGAGAGGATGGACAATGAACAGGGACTGGCAAGGGGAGCACTTGCAGCCTGAGTTTATCCCAGATCTGGTCCTGCCTGTGGCTCTTCTGCAGCCAAGATCCCCCAGCTCACCTCCCTGCCCAGCTCTGGGTCCACTTACAGCAGCACATCAGGGCTGGTTTTGCCTCAAAATCTTTTCAGGGCTGTTGTTACCCCAAATCTTTCCTCAAAAGTCTCTGGGGGAGTTCATTTGACTTTCCTGCTACACTTCTGCAATATCAAGAATAATATTCTCCCCAGCCTGCAGTGCTTTGAGTTCCCCTCAGAGCCTGGAAGGCTGAGTGCAGAATTCTCTTTGTGCTGCTGGGAACTGGGAATTCCCCAACCCTGGAAATATTCCAGGTCAGGCTGGATGGGGCTTGGAGCACCTGGGACAGTGGAAGATGTCCCTGCCATGACAGGGGTGGCACTGGGTGGGCTTTAAGGTCTCTTCCAACCCTAATCACTTTGGGATTCTGTGATTCTATGAAGAGAAGGTGTTCAGGGAATTGGAATAAAAGCAAAAGGCTTTTCCTGCATTTGGTTTTGCTGTCCAAGAGGAATGATGCTGAAATGCACACAGCACCATTTGCTGCAAATTGAGGGATAGGCACCAAGGCACAGGACACTTTTTCTCTGTCCCTTGCTGTGTGATTTAGCAGCTGAAGCACAAAATATTCCTTCACTGGCATCTTTTGTCCCCCTCCTCTGAGTTTTGGAATCTTGAGTTTAAGCAAAGAAACAGCAAAAAGAGGTTTTTAAGGAGAAGCTTGAAAAGTGAATGGGCAAAATTCAGAGCTCTGTGGAGGTTATCACCCTTCCCATTTTATTTTGTGGCGCTGCTTAGATTTTATATACTCAGTGTGAATAAACAGGAGAGTCCCTGCAGGTGGATGAGCCAGGGAAGATGGGATAGGGATAAAAGAGCTGAGCCAGCTTGCTGTTCCCTGTCCCTTTTGCCACGTCTTGTTCTCCAGCTCTCCTGTGGAATCCTGCCATTATAGCTATCCCAACTTTTTATTTCTCCAGCAAAATCAAAAGGAATTTAAACCTGAATATACTTGGGAGTGCATCTTAAAGGAGTCTTAAAGCATTCAGATTTTGCAGGCAGAAGGATCTGAAAGAAGTTTAAGTGTCCTTGGCTTAGTCTGTCATCAAATCAGAGTCTGGGAGGTTTTCTTTGGATGAAGCTGGAAAAGCCATTGCTGTGAGGGGGGATCATAGGCAGCAGCATGAGCAGGGGAGCTTGGCTGTTGGCTTCATGTTTACTGCTGGGTTTGGATGTGTTTAGCTGCTTTAATTACCAGGGTAAACAAAGCCATGGCATAATGAACCCATCCTTAGATGCTGATTAAGGAATAATCTTTGTCAGAATTTTCAGTGCAACAAGGCGGTGACATTGTGACATTCTAAGTGGTCTGTGCAGCATTTGAAAAATTCTGTCTAGAACAGGGCTGGGAGGTGGCATCAGACACCAACCCTGGGATGGGGCCAGCTGCTTGAGCAGAGAATTGATTTTAAACCATGGAATTCTGGAATGGTTTGGGTTGGAAGGGATTTCAATGCCCATCTCATTCCACCCCTGCCATGGCAGGGACACCTTCCACTGTCCCAGGCTGCTCCAAAGCCCTGCCCAACCTGGCCTTGGGCACTGCCAGGGATCCAGGGGCAACCACAGCTGCCAGGGCCTCACCCAGGGAAAGATTTCTTCCCCATATCTCACCTAAATTTCCCCTCTTTCAGTTGGATCCCATTCCCCCTTGTCCCATACCTGCAGTTCCCCATGACGATTTAACTTTAAAAAAACTTTGATCCCCACAATTTTTAACTTTAAAAAGTTAAATAATTTAATTTGTGCATGAGCATGGAGGACTTGGCCAAAAAAAGAAAGAAAAATAAGAGAGCTTGTAGTAGTTCTGCAAACAAATAGATGCATTCAGAACAGTCCTTGGAGTGAAACTTCTGCCTCCCTCAATTTAATAAAGAACTCAAAAAGCTGTGACTGTGGTGCTGTACTGCACAATTCACTGGCAGGAGAATTTAATATGTATTCAGTCTATTCATTTTTGCACCTGTGAGCCACCAAAGTGTGTGGTTTGTGACGGCTATGAAAGCACCTCTCCATTTCTCCCCAGGAGAACATTTGTCTCAGTAGTTATTACAAGGCAGGCAGGAGTTTCAGAGGGCAACTTTCAATTTATTTCTTTTTCTTAGTTGCTTTTCTGCATTGTTTGCATTCCTTTAAAACAAGGAATGGTAGAGGGAAACTGCTGAGTGCAGCAAAATCGGGTTATGAGAGATGTAGTAGAAGATTTTTGTGCCTGTGGAATAATTTTTCCAAATATTTTTCTCAGGGTTAGATGGGATATGGGCTATATTTTAACAAATTAAACAACCTTGTCTCCCTCAGCCCTCCATGCTCTAAAAGCCTGGCTATTTAAATCCAACAAGTGGAAGTCACGTAGGAAAATTTAGTGGTTTCTCTTTTAGGTGTAGACATGGGGATTTCTTCCTAATCTCAGCTTTGGAATTGTACCATGGTGCCAGGAACCTTTCACAGCCAAACACTTCACTGCTTCATTTTCCATTGTCTGCCTCTTGCTGAGACCAAAGTTTGAGCCTGCACCAGGTGAGGTTCTTATTCTGAAGCTCAGTATAAATGAAAGAAGTGCCAAGAGTCAGAGCTACCAAACCCTTCCACTAAGTAGACCCAAGAGTGCTTTCTTTGATATTTATTTGATAAGTAAAACCCAAGGCTTACTCACTGTCATGCTCAATGCAGCTCCAAAATTTCTCACAAACTCTTTTCTTTCAGTAAATAAGTCACTGCTGCTGATATTAGTTAATCTTGCCCCTATAAAGTTGGTTTTTAGGGATATTTTGGTTTTGTTTTTTTTTTTTTTAAAGTTATGAAACAAGACATCAAAGAGGCACGAATCAGAGTTTCCCTTCCTTGCAAAATAAATACCAAATTTCTCTTTGAAGTGGAATCAAAGCCAGAGAGTCTACAGATGATTTGAGAACCAAGACAGGTATCCTGTGAGAGAGGCAAATCCCAGGTTTGGTGGTGACAGAGACATCTTTTTTTAAATACTTGTGTTTCTTGTGATTTTCCCCTGACTTAAGGCAGTTTTACTCACCGAGAGTCTGCAGCTCATGGATTTCTGTGTTTACATTGCAAAGGAAATGCAAGCAGAGCAAGGAAAGATTGGATCTGCTCTACCATATCATCTTTGAGACATAAAGGAAAAAAAATATAAATAATAGAACCACAGGCTTCTAAAAATACCTTGAGAAGTGTTTGAGTGACCCAGAAGCTTCCCCTTGGATTTGAAGGGAAAGGAGGCATCAGGAAAATCCATCTCATTTCACTGCTTGGGGGACTGGCAGCTTGGTGTTGGTTTGGTGAATGGAACTGAGCATTAATAAGTGATCAAAAATATGTGACACATCTGCATATAATTCTGAATATTGAAAAGTAGATTCATATTTCCTTGGGGGCTTCCCAAATCTTTAACTTAGCAATGTTGTTCCTTAGAATCACAGAGTCCCAGAATGGTTTGGGTTGAGAGAGACCTTAAATCCCATCCAGTGCCACCCCTGCCATGGGCAAGGACACCTTCCACCATCCCAAGCTGCTCCAAGCCCTGTCCAGCCTGGCCTTGGGCACTGCCAGGGATCCAGGGGCAGCCACAGCTGCTCTGGGCACCCTGTGCCAGGGCCTGCCCACCCTGCCAGGGAACAATTCCTAATTCCCATTATCCCACCTGAATTTCTGCCCTTTCTGTTTGAAGCAATTCCCTGTATCCTGTCACTCCAGCTTCTAATGAAAAATCCCTCTCTGCCTTCCCCCCATTTGAATACTGGCAGGATTTCTTTCAGGTACTGGAAGAAAATTTCCTCCCAAACTCTCCAGATGCAAAAAAGAAAGATAAACTGCTCATTTTTCCCTGTTAGTGTCATCCTTGAAACTACACCAGCTTTATTGTCCTGGTGGGGTTTATATTCCTTAGGGTTCTGGTGGGTTTTATGCTTCAATTTTTGCCTGAGATTCCAAAGTCTTCCCTCCTTTTAGCCCTAATTTTGGCTGTCAGTCGTTGAATGAAGATAAAATCTAAATGCAGGTTTTCTTGGATAATTCCAGTAATTTTTTGGCTTTTTATGGCCATGTTTTGCCTTTCTTAGGGTTAAGTGTCATTGTCACCTATTCTCTATCTCTTCCAAAAAGCAGAGATTTGATAAAACCCTTTCAGAAGTGGGATCCAGGCAGGGAGCAGCACTGTGGGAGATGCAGCTTCCCCTCATCTCTCACTTCCCATTTTCCCATGTGTCCCTGACCTGTGACAACAGATAGAAAGAGGCAACAATCAGTGGGAGTTTTGCCAAAAAATGGGTGGATTTATGGCAGCAGAACAAGTCAAGTTAATCAGGAGTACCCCCCAAGTGTGTGTCTTGTTCCAGGGCTGGTTAGGGTGGGTAATTTCTATTTTAAGGGAAAGAGTCACAGTTTTTAAAGCACTTTTTCTGTCTTTTTTAAGTGCTATTCTATTTATTTGGAGTGGGATTTAAGTTCCTTTCCAACCAATTGATATCTGATGTATGAATATTAATTTTGGAGAAAGACAAAAATACGAATGAGGCACAGACAGATGTCCCGACAAATGGGGAAAGTGCAGCAGAGAAAACAGGAAAGAGTGGAAGGAAAAAATACATTCTGGAGCAGTTAATTAAAATCTGGCTGCAAGGCAGTAGCAGGGTGATGGATCACGATGATCAGCAGAGCAGATCCAACCTATGAATATTCATTGTGAGAGCTCTCTCCTGCTGATCTCTTGGCTCCAGAGAAGGTCAAGCCCTCGTTGCTTTTCTCAAGGAAATTGAGAAAACAGGTGTGGGCAAAGGAGCTGGAGCAGGATTTGAGATGGAAAACATTTTGTCATGAAAGGTGGCTGAACTCTTGGACCAAGAACAGGCAGATGTTCCAGGATAATGGGATGCAGGCTGGCACTGGCACAGCACAGGCTGAGTGTCCAGCTGCAGGATTGGAATGGAGCTGCCTTTAGCTGGGCTTTAATTAACAAAACAGAACAAAGTTAGGCACAAACAGAAGTTGTTTGCACTTGCAAGGGGAAGCCTTGGGAAGCAATACTCACAGCCACTGGAGAAAGGAACCCAAGATCTGGAAATTTCAGAGTGGTGCCCTGCTGCTGTGACTTGCAGGGAGGGGACACAGGGGATATGGAGCATTTGGGGACACAAGGCATCTGTTAAAAGGCAGAAATGAAGAGCTGGAATAACAGTTCTCAGTTCAGGGATCGTTGCCTGTGGACTCCCATGGGAGCTCATGCTCCTCAGGAGTTTGTTTTCAATGAGGGTTTGAGTTCCGCTGGGTGATGCCTGCTAGGCTTCAATCCACAAAAAGAAGATTCCCAGACTCTGAGAGTTTAACATCTCCAGGTTGTGAGTATCAAAAAGTTACAGAAGAGATAGATGGACCATAACTGAACTGAGACTGGGATTAATCTTTTAGGATAGGGATTGAAGAAGTTGTTTTTGGTCCTGGATGACTCTGTGAGGAAACACTGCATGCTGTGGTGCTCAGTGCAGGTCAAACAGTGAAGCACTGCCACCCTGAAATAACCTGAGGATTAAGATGGGTATTTTTGTTCTAGTTAAAAATGTTGGCTAAATGTCATTTGATAGTCAAGAAAGTAAAATTAATAATGGGAGCCATTTGGAACAGCACAGACTGAAATGGAAAGTGCAATGTCAGTCAGAGGTGCAGGTGGGTTGCTCAAAGTGGGGACCTTGGTGACCTGCTGAAGGTGGAGAGCTGGGACAACCAAGATGATCAGGGGGGTGGAAGGGATTACAAGGAATGACAGCAGAGGCTGGACAAGGGAAAAAATGAACTCTGTATGACACAAAAGAATAAAATCCTGAATACAGGAGGAGAGGGAGAGGTCATGCCTTCTAGTGTGTATGGCTACTTTGCAGAGCTCCTTGCCTTTCAGTCCACAAAAAGAAGATTCCCAGACTCTAAGAGTTTAACTTCTCCAGGTTGGGACTAGCAAGAAGATACAGAGGAGATAAATGGACATAAACAGACTTCCACCCCTGGTCTGGGAAAAGATTCATAAGAGAAGCAAAGAATGAGGACCAAATTAGCATTGAAGGCAAAGGGATCAATAACCAATAGGAAATCAGATGCTAAGAATTGTGCCATGTAGAACCAATGAATGAGAATTTCTTTGTGTTTTTTATGTACAAATATGGGGAAAGTGTGGTAAAGAACGATGTGTGATGGAAAAATTTCTACTGCACACCTGGCTGTGCGGATGGAATGATTTCCATGGCACATCTTGGCCAGAATGAAGTAATGCCTGATTCTCTAACACTTAAAAGATGGTGTGGAGCGCTTCTCTTAATCCTGCAGTTTTGGTGACAGGGTCAAACTGGAGAGAAGCTGCTGGGGAGTGAGAAGTGGATTGATGAGAATTAGCTGCCTGCACTTGACATGTGGAGGTGACAAGGAATGGGCTAAGATGAGGAGCAGAGACTCTGCTGATGTGTTTTGGGCATGAAAACCAATTAGCAGCACGGGTGAGGAGATGAGCTGGAGTCAGGGTGTGAAGGAAATACAGATAATCAGCTTGGGAGAGAGATCTTCACGTGTCACACTTGAGTCTGCAGGAGATGGGGATTAATGTGCTGCTCAGGTGGTGATTTGTGCTACTTGACTCCTTAAGGACAGGTCTTTATGGAATTTTCTGTGCTTGTCATTTCTCACCCGCCTGGGCCACACTACTGAGCTTTGGCTCTTCCAGCACTCATTAAGAAACACCTCTGGTTGTTCTAGGGACTGTGGATGAGAATAGATGAGCAGCTTAATCAGGAACATTCACTTTTTATCAGCTTTATCACTGGGCTGGTACATTCTCCCTCCCACTCCCACCCTTTTTCCATATAGTCTGGAAGTTCCTTCCTTGGGTAGAGACCAACTGGCAGAGAACAGGACAAATCTATGCATCAGAATACGCCACCACTTAATTAGTGAAGTGCATTTAATTAGTCCTAGAGACTAGCAAACAGAATAAAACTATCAAAATATAAAAAATAGGCTTTTGCTGCTTTGATAAACTCCACCAGGAATGTACAGAACAGCAAAATATTATTTTCATCCAATATCCAATAGCACAGGAGTATTCCTTGTTGGTTTTGAATCATTTCACTTTTATGTCTCCAGCAGAACTATCCAGGTTTTGATGGGACCTTAATTTAGAAGTACAATGAAAAAATCCCCAACTTTCTGAATAGTAGTAAAATGTATCCTGGAGCTAAAAGTTCTCTAGCTAAATATTGGAGTTTCTTACACAAAGTGGTGTAATCTTGGTTGAAATTTGAGTTACCACTACTAGCAATGTTTAAATATGCACAGGACTCCTCAGTCCTCTAGCCAGGGCTTCCCACATCTTCTGTTGCTTTGGCAACTTTGCCTGGCCAAATTTGAGTTTCAGCTGATAGCAACAGTGGCTGTATCCTTGGCAGAGCTGTTGGGCAGGATTTATAGAGAGCAAGGCATTCCTTGGCAGAATGAAAAAGGGAAAAATAAAAGGCAGATTTTTGGGGGAGGATGGCTCTGCTCAGGAGCCATCCATTCCAAACAAGTAAAAGCAGAAGAATTTTCAGGAGAAATGTCTGTATCAACAGCTACAAAACTATTTCTTCTTACTTAGTCCTGGACTTCTTGTGGGCTTAGAGATATTGAAAAGACAGAATTCTTTGTCTTTTCACATTCCAAGTATTTTAATTAATTTCTGAAGACTTATTTAATGATGCTGAGATTTGGCTCCTGTGGATGGTGCTGATCATTTTCAATAAGGTACAAGATGGTTCTATTTTTCAATATTGTCTTGGGCTAATTAATGCCTCATTTAAATTCTCAGGCAATGAAGCCCTGATATTATTTTAGCTATTTCCCTTAATTGCCTTGGTATTGCAATTTGACTTTAATTTTATAATTATATAAAAAAAAAAAGCTGTAAAACCTCTGTATCTAAAAAGTTTGTTAATGTTAATTTTGCTTTATGAAAACAATTGAACATGGAATTTCTAAGTCACTGCTTTCAGTCATGGAGTTTTTTATCAGTTTGGGGATGGAAATGAAGAATTGTGGCTGGGTGAGACAGCAAAACACCTTTTCTCAGTGAGTTTGTGCTCATCAACAGCTACAAGGGGGTGTAGGCTACCATTTTCAGTAGGGATTTTGGAAATGTCTTGTAGTTGTACCTGTTACCCAATTTCTGTGGATAAATAGAAATGGGAACACACTAGAAATGGGAGATGCCAAGAGCAAGAGGGTCTTCTATATAAACCCTACCCCTTGGTTGAGATTTTAGTCTTGGTTGCTTAAATTTGGTTGTGTGAATCTCAGGCACTGCCAGCAGGGTGGAAAGAAGCTTTAAATCCATGTTTATTTCTTATTTGTGCTCATGCACTGTCCATCATAAACCAGGAATTGATTTCTAAGGGAAAACATCCTGTAAATGCACAAAAGTTTCCTACACTCTGGAATTTAGTGAGTTCTTGACCTAAATGCAGGGGTTTTATGATCTCCATGATGTTCTGGAATACAAACCTTAGACTGGACAGTAAGAACTTGGAAACGGTTTCCCATTAAAATCCCCTAAAAACAGGAATGCTGGGTGCTTCCTGGAGCTGGAAGGGGCTGCCCAGGGAATTGGTGGAGTCCTCAGCCCTGGAAATGTTCAAAAGTCCTATGGATGTGTCATCAGGGGACATGGGTTAAGTGGTGCTGGTTGACAGCTGGATTTGTAAATCTTAGAAGGCTTTTCCCACCTTAACCTTTATGAAATTCCATAAAGAAAACAATTTTGTCTTTAACTGAGTTAGGGACAACTCTCAATTTGAATACTTGCAGATGGCAGGGATACAGTTTGTCCTGTGGGGTGTTCTGGACATGCTGAGTATCAAAAGAGAGAGCAGAGAATACAGAAGGAACCTTCCCTGGCTGGAAGCAGGGAATTGATGGTTGCTAGAAATAAAAGAGGGCTGCAGAAAGCTGAGGCTGTGTCCAAGAGAAGAAAATGGGAAAGAACAATATGTGGAAGATTAAACAGTAAGGTGCCAGGAGAACAATTTGAGCAGGGCAGGAGAACGAAGGAATTCTTTCACAAGCACACCAGGTGCAAAAATCTGGCCACAGAGTTTGGCAGATGACTAATAGAGACACAAAAGGAACAGCCAGAGGAAATAAGGCTGGAATAGGAAAGCAGGATGAATATTTTGCATCTGTATCACCAGAGAGAAGTGGGAGCAGGATGCCAAGCTCCTGTTTGGAAGGTGAGTCCTTCCTTACAGCCATGCTGGGCTTCCTTGGAGCTGTCACCAAGTGTGAGGGCTTTCCAAAAGCTCTGGCTGAGGGTGCTGACCAAAGGATCCCAGGGAATCTCAGCTGCCATGGGATGGAAAGTGAGGCGTCCCCATGGGGAGGTGATGGATAAAGGAGAGGAATTTGGCAGCTTTGCCTTTGTCAAACACCTTCTGGGAAATCAACCTGTCTAAGTGGACTTTTATCATTGATTGCTCTGCTGAGAACCACACTTTGCTGCTCTTCACCTTCCAGCTGCCTTGGAGCTGAATCCATGGGATTCTACTTTCCACCTAAGGCTGTTTGGGAATTCTCTCTCCTTTGCAATGAGTTCCCTGCAAGTCGTTTGTGAATCCAGCAGCACTGGCGGTTTTTACTGCTCACAAAGATGACACAAATTTAGCACCACACAACCCGCTTGCCAATTGTTCTTATGACTCTGTCACTGAATCTTAAATACTTCGTGCAAAATGGGAAAAAAATGTGTGATCTGTTGCATGTAAGGAGAAAAAGCAGATTTCTTAAATATACTTGCAGTGTAGTGTTTGCTTTGGAATCCTGGGAAGCATTTTGAAAAGTGGAGTGATGGGCAGTGTAGCACAGCTGATATTTTTAAAAATTGAGAAAATTTGGGGGATTTTTTTAATATTAAGTTCTACTTTATGCTAACTCTTGCATAGCTCTTGCCACAGAATCATGGAGAAGGTTGTGTTGAAAAGGACCTTAAAGCCCATCCCATTCCACCCCTGCCATGAGCAGGGACACCTTCCACTGTCCCAGGCTACTCCAAGTCCTGTCCAACCTGACACTTCCAGGGTTCCAGAGGCAGCCACAGCTGCTCTGGGAAGCTGCTCTGTACCTTCTGTGCTGTTATATGCACAGACGTGCAAGCACAGAGCTCTTTACCTCTCCTTAAACTCCCTGTGTGCCTTGAAACCTTTTGCCAGCTCCAGGGGGAAACAGCTGAACACTAAGAGCCTTTTCCACACTTCCCATAAATCTCCATAAACATCTTTTATCATAATAAATGTAAAGCACAGCATTGGCCTCCAGATCTCCTGCTACAGTAGGAATGGGAATATTTCCACCTGGAGGCCTGGCAGGGTGAGGCTGGCTGGGTTTTAGCCTCCCCTGTTAGCACATGATGGAGGAGCCGGCGTCGCGCACCTCCGAGCACGATGCCAATTACTTTCCCTGGCAACCTGTCACCTGGCAGGCTGGCTCTGCTTCTGCAATTTCCCCTGAAGTATCTGAGACTAAACCATGCACAAACAAGGCAGGCCATGATTTATTTGGAATGATTGGTTTAGGTGCTGATTCTTGGGGGAAGGGTGCCTTAGGCGCTACATATTTAATATGCAGAGGAAATTCTGGTTTGGGATGGAGTAAGTGTTCAAGTCAAATTGTTGTGTTATCTTGGCTTTCCTGTGCTGCCTAATTTCCCAGCTGATGCTTTCTGTATTTCCTGCATATTCCTTGTCACCTCTAAGTAGTTTTCTAAGTGGCAAAAAAAGTGTGTTACAAAAACTATTTGGATTTAACCCCCTGGCAGCAGATATTGTCTCCCAGGAATAACTGATACGAGCCATGGAAATGTTCTACTTCTAACTCAGTTCATTGCAAAGCTCATTCTTCTATTCTGATCACTCTACAGTGATGTGGGAACCTCCCACTGCATTTGCTTTTATAAATATCTGTAAATACATTTTCCATCATCTGCTGCTTTATGGTGAAGTTTGGATTCAGAGCTATGGAAGGAACTTAATTTACAAAGATTGCATTCAGTGCCAACACCTTCATGGTAGGCTAATACACAGTCATCTCCTGGTTCTCCTGCTCTTTGGAATTTCCTAATAATTCACCCCTGGGCTCTTAATTCCAGCAAGTTTAATTTCCCCCCACTGGAAAACAAGGAATGATCCATGTTTGTGTCTTGTAAAATGGCATATTTACTTTGCTCTTGTTGAGGTAAGGAGGGAGGAAAGAGGAAAGGAAAGGATAGGAAAAGGAAAGGAAAAAGAAAGGAAAAGGAAAGGAAAGGAAAAAACTCTTATGGTATTTTTCTCTGATATATTCATTTCCTTGCCACACCATGAGTTTATAATTTAAAGTAGGACTTTATCAGTGTGTGAGACCCATTTTTGCAGTTTATCTTGTCTTGTTCCAAGATTTTTTTTTGCATTTTGAATTATTTGCAAGGCAGCCTCAGCTGCACAAATCCACCCAACACCAATCTGTTGTAATGGTTGTAGTAAAAAATGAGAACCAAGTTTCTTGTTTTGTAAATATATCTGCAGTTGGTTTAGATGGCAATAAACCATCAGTATTTAAAGTGTGATATTGGGAAATGTGGATGCAGTGGGAAAGGAGTGTGGAGACCAATAGGACATCAAAAGCATTGGGCACAGATGATCTGAATTTGGATATGGACATGAGAAAAGTTGAGACAGCTTGGAAAGTGTAATGTTTTTATACTTGTTCTTATATAAATCCTCCCTTTTGTGGGATACCAGAGGCTCTTTAGAAATTATTTGTGGGAAAAGAGTAATGATCCTTCCCCCTCAGGAGCTTTCAGCAATCTGAAACATATTAAAAACTCAGAAGCAGTAAGATCCAGCCAGCCCTAGCCCAGATTCAAAGTTTAATTGTGGATGTTTGTCATTCGCAATGTAATCTACAAGCAGCAGGCATTCGTATATTTAGAAAATCTGTTTTTCTGTTGAAAAAAAGTATTTTAAAGTGAAAAGAATGCCTGACTGAAGGATTGCTTGTGGAAGAGTTCCTTATTTTCTCATTTGCCTTAATTTAATTAAGACAAATATCAAAGTAGGGGATTGGTAACTTCCTGGAAGAGAAGTGGAGAAAAAGTAAATCTAAATTAACATTGCATTGTTTTTTTCTCTCTTTAGAGAAGATCTCTTTAGATCTCAAAACACCTGCATTCGTAGAGATTTCCAAATGCTTTGTAATTTTGTTGGGATGTGAATCACCCTCTCCCTAAATTAGTCAGGCTGCATAATGAATATGAGAGGAAAATCCAGCTGAAATCCCAGGTGTGCATGGAACCAGTTTATCTGAGGGACACAGGCTGAACTTTAAGCACCTAATCCATTTACGTACATATCAATTACCCTGTAATGGTTAATTATCCATGATCCCGTTAGGGGAGCAATCAAGCAATCGCACATGTTACCCTTTTCTACAATCATCACACATTGTAGGAAATATTTGACCTAAATTTTAAGTAATTGCTTAAAAAATATTCAGATTATTTGCAGATTTATGGGAACAAGGCAGGAAATTTGTGTTCATTTTCAGGGATGGGAGTTCAGGAGTTTGGGAGCATTTTCAGAGTTTGTTTTAGTGGTGTTTTAAAGGTAGGGGTTCAAGTCCTCAGGCTTATCTCAGATTTTTGAGGTGTCTGATAAAGTGAAGAAGCCCTCTCTGTGTCCCAGGGCCATCCCTGAGGTGGGCACAGCAGCAGAATGTGTCTCTGCAGGGATGGACTGCTGGGAAATTCCAATTTCTGGAATATTTGAACTGGACTAAGGTGAGAGCACCCACTGCATCACGTGAAAATGATGGACCACACAAAGGTGCTCCTGTTGCACATTGGTTTTTAAGCTAGTGCCAAAATCCCGCCCTAACTCAATCCAGGGAACCATCCTGGGGCTTCAAATAAAATTACAGCAGTTAACATTCAGTTTGCTGAGTGTAAAGATTAAATTATAGCAGTCCTGTTTGGTTTTTTTTTTTTTTTTAATGTAGATGTTTTAATGTAATCTGTTCCTCAAGCAGACACTTAAGGGAGGAAATCTCTGGGCATCACAAGGTTTTTCCCCCATTGTGAGTTTGTTTTGCAGAGGATGATTCCCTTGGGGAGCCTGTGGAATTAAAAGCTCTGTTTTGTTTTCTTTCCCTTGGACAGGTACTAAGAGCTAATAATAGCAGTTAAAGTATCCTCCTCCTTCTCTTTCATTAAGAGAAGATTGAGGCCAGGCTTAGATCACTTAGCAGGGGACATTAGCAGATGACAAGGTGCAGAAGGGCCAAGTTAAAGGGTTTTGCTGCTGTGATGTCCTGCATCAATTTTGGGATTGAGCTGGGCAAAGGGAACACAACATTCTAAAAGGCAGATGAAGTTTCTTTTTTCAAGGAACTCCTCAGTAATCCTGTGTTCCTGGGGGTTTGGGTGTGTTTAGGAATCAGTGCTGAGGTTTCTAAAGCAAACACAAAAGCAAGGGAAGAAATCAGCCCTGCTGGAGTCTGTAACCCCTGAGCCTGGGTGGGACATTGATGCTTACTGCTTTGGGTATGGAGGGAAGTGAGGAACATGAAACTCTGGCCTCCAAAATGCAGAGCCCTAAATACCTCCACATCCTTCTCATTCTGCTCAGACTTCAGAAGAAAGAAGTGTCACCTGTGTGCTAAGTGACCAAAGAAACACAAGTGGGGTGAAGCAGGAGCACCCTTGGGTGCTGTCATTAATTGTGAGAGGCCCTGGGGTAGCCTCAGGTGTTGGATCTGCTCTGGGCTGGAGGCTATAAAACCTGTGGAATTCTAGGACTGGGGTAGACGTTGCTGCCCTAAATGTGAGGGTCAAAAATCACTTTGGGTCACCTGTTGCTGAGTTGAGTTTGGCCAGGGCTGAAGAAGGCAGCAGCATATTCAGCTCTGCATGTGGAAATATCTGTGTGGTGGTTTTGGCTCTGCTCCAAGTACAAGGAATGTCTGATTTTGTAAATAAAGAGGTGGCATAAACAGCTCCTTAGTGCATGAGGCTTTGCAAGGTCTTCAGAGCTGTAGCATTTCAAGAAAGAAGCAGTAATTATAAATCACAAAAACTTTCTTGTATGCTGATATTTCGTGGTAAAAGGTACCTTGGAGTCTGAGCTCTGCATGAACATTTGTGGCATTTACTGCTCAGCTGTTTGTTCAAAGGGGATTTTCCCTATGATTTGGGGCTGGAAACCCCCATTTAACCCATCCTTGGGTGACTATAGCTTGGTGCTGAAGATGGTCCCAAAAGCTCAAGCACATCTGATTCTCTGCTGAAGATGGTCTCAAAAGCTGAGGCACACTCAATTCTCTTATGGCCTCCTGGCAGGTGAAGCTAATCAAGCTCTGAAATGGAGAAACTTCAGGATATTTTCAGTGCCATATGGATTTTCTCAGAAAAGTGAGCATTCAGTGACTGAAGAGAAATAAAATTGCCAAGTGAACACAGTCTCTTGGCAAACCTCAGCAGCCATGGAGCCATTGCTGTCCCTTTCTCAAATCCTCAAGTGGGTTATCAGGGTGCCTTGCTCTTGTGGGTGCACCATCTGATCAAAGCTCTCCTTGTCTGTCCTGTTCTTAAGCACCTTCATTCCTCATGTTGTATTTAATCCCAGAATAGAGGCTCTGCTGTTATTGCTGGGTGTTTGCCATGGTCTCCTGAGCAGCACCTGCCCCCAAATTCCTTCTCTGCCAGCTGACATGGAACTCCACCCAGGGCTCATTGCAAGACAAGACAGTGACTCATTCTTCCCTCTCAGAAATAGCATCCAGAAAGCTCAACAGAGGAAGCCAACAATGAACACAAGGATTACAAAAATGCTCCCATTCTCCATGAGTTAATTTTAGAGTAAAATCAGCATTTGTTCATGGTTTAGAAAGATCTCCATCCTCATTATTAGAGTTGTTATTGTCACTGTGGCTATTTTTACATGGCCTTTTTGATTTGCAAGGGGGTGTTTTTGACCAAATGGAAAGTGTTTCAGGATTGGGTCAAAATCCCTACACTGGGAGGGTGAATTTAAAATCCCTACACTGGGAGGGTGAGTTTCTTTACAAACACAAAGGATTTCTGGGAGGTTTGGTTTCTTTGCTTTTCTTTTGGAGCAGATGGCAGTGAAAATGACTTCATCATCCAATTCCTGTTGCCTGTTAGGTCCTAAAAAATAGTTCATACATAGAGATGCTGGGGAGAAAAAGGAGATTTAATTTCTGCAGCCTCTCCAATGTGATAGTTGTGGTCAGGTCGGAAGGGCTTCCCACCACCCCAATCTCACTGTAACTTACTCTTTTCCAAGTTTTTTTGTCCTGGTTTTGATCTCATTTGACTTTGCTGGACACCATTTCTGCCTGTTTCGATCCACTGGTATTTTGTGTTGTGAAGACAGTAGTTTTGAATCTTCTCAAAGACAACTTGTTATTTTGTAGGGAGGAAAAAAAGTTGGCTTTCATCCTTTATTTTGACTGTCTTTGATTTGTGAAATGGAGTATTCCAGGAAACAACCCTGTGGAGGAAAATCTGCTAGGTTTCTGTACTGAACAGCAAAGCTATGAGCAAGCTAAGTGATGATAGGGAATATAAATCATGCACACAAAACATCCAGAGGTTTTGGTGGAGGCAGGAAGGCAACAGATCACCACTGGGCAAAGCTGATGGCTCTTGCAAAGGAAAGAAAACACTTTTTTCCTTTTTTTTTATAGGGATAAAAATCTTAATGATGGTAATTGTCCAAAGATTCATAGCTGTGTGTGGGAGAGGGAAGTTCCCTGTTAAAAGTGCTGCTCTGACCAGGGTAATGCCCAGGGGGAAGGGGAGAGGATGGAAAATCAGCCTTTGCCATGTTGTATTCTAGGGAAGAAATGAGGATTGTCACAGTAAAGTTTAAAAGCTCGAAGCAACACAAGATGTAATGCGAGTTCAGCTCTAGTAAAAATGAGATGCTGGTCTTTGGTGGAGTGTCTTGAGGGCTTATTGTCCTAAAAGTTCCCTTTCCCTTCGAAATTTTTTCATTACTCAGCCTAAAAGTGAATTTCAGTGGAGAGGTTGTTGTAGTGTTTATTGAATTACCAAATACTTTCTCTCCCCAGTATAAACAAATGTCCCTAAGCAAAGCCAGGTGTTGCTTGGCAAAGAAAATGCTAATGTGTAACTTACCACTGTAAGAGTTTCCTGCTGCTTTTAAATAAATGAAATATTTCCTCGCTCTCCCCAAGAATGTGTGGCTATTTAGAAATAGAGGCTTCTGTAATGAATGGATGTATGTTTACACTGCCTTTATATTTCTTATTTCTATCTTGTTCTACTCAGCAGGATGTTCACTTCCTAATATTATTCAGATTTAGAATTAATGCAGTTCAGTTGTACTGAGTATAAATGTATAAATCACAAAATGAAGCGCTGTTCTCCCTTAGAAAATAATAATTGGGTATAGATCTAATGCTCCCACTTCACAACTAAATTTCCCTTGAGGGGTCAAAAAGGTGACGTGACATTTTAACCCATGGGTTGAGAGGGAAGATTTGCAGTTTAAGATGTAAATTTTGCTTCTGAATGTGGAACAATAGAGGATTTATTATTTATTATATATTATTCATAGGGTCTTGACAGCTTGGAGAGATGGGCAGAGAAGGACTGTTTGAAATTCAACAAGGATAATGCAGATCCTGAACCTGGGCAGGAACAGTTATGGGCACCAGCACAGGCTGGGGGACCCTGCTGGAGCAGCTCTGTGAGGAAGGACCTGGGGGACACTGAGCTGTCCCTGAGCCAGCAGAGTGTCCTGGGGACACCGAGCTGTCCCTGAGCCAGCAGTGTCCCAGCCCAAGGAGGCCAATGGAGCCTGGGGCAGCAGCAGAGCATTGGCAGCAGGGCAGGGAGGGATGCTGGCCCTGGGGCAGCCCTGGAGGCACCTCTGCAGTGCTGTGTCCAGCTCTGGGTGCTGAGCACAGCAGGGCCAGGAGCTGCTGGAGCTGAGCAAGGGCCTGGAGCATGTGGGTGCCCTTCCAGGCCAGGCTGAGGGAGCTGGGGCTGCTCAGCCTGGAGAGGAGCCCCAGCTGAGAGGGGCCCTCAGGCCTGGCTGGGCCTGGCTGCAGGGAGGGGCAGAGCAGGGCCCAGGCTCTGCTCCGGGGCCCAGCAATGGCACCAGAGCCACGGGCAGGGCCTGAGCCCAGCAACTGCCCTGCACAGGAGGCACAACTTCTGCCCTGGGCAGTGCCCAGCCCTGAGCACATTGCCCACACAGCCTGGGGGCTCTCCTCCCTGGGGCTGGGGCACAGCTGGCTGCACACAGTGCTGTGCCCTGGGCTCTGGGATGGCCCTGCTGGGGCAGGGATGGGGCACCAGGTGCCCACTCAGCTCCTGCAGCCTCACACACCCTGGCATCCTGTGATAATCCGTGATAAAACAGAAACAAAATCTCAGTGTTTGTCCATTAATAAACTGCTGTCTCATTCCACAAAGATTGGTACCAACCTGATACTTGAGATCTGTTACAACTGTCATCAAGAATGCAAAAGGGTCCCAGTGATTCCCACTTGGAGCTTATTGAATATAATTTATTGTCAATCTGCTGCCAGACAGGACAGAGCAGCCCAGGAATGGGCAGGATCATCAGTATTCCTGTGCTGTGGGCTGCTTTTGCTGTTTTGTGTTTGATGTTGGCCTGCTCATGTCATGGCCATTGTAGTCCCTTACTTAGATAAATTCCCTTTATTTGAGCTGCTTTTTGAGGGCATTACAGTGATCACCGTTTAGCCCCAGGCTGACTTTACTCCAAGGTTACTGTTAGGTTTAGCTGGGCCAAATACTCAGGAGTGGTTTTTTATAGGTAATAGGGACTGCCAACCTTCTGACTACTATGGCTAAGGAATTCTTCTTTTCAGCCTCAGTTCACCTTGTGCTCAAGAGGGTTACTCCTTATTCTCCCTGTTATTTCTTTTAATTTGGAGACAAAGGAGGTGGGACAGGAGGAATCCAAAATCAGCCAGACTTTGAGCATTACTTCTTTTATTCCAGCATCCCATCTAATCCAGGCTGGCTCAGTAGAGGGGAATGAAGTGTGAATTTAACTCTAGGAGTAAATCTACCAGCAGCCAAAGCTCTCTGTGACGAAACACCTGAGTTCAGTGCTGGAAAAAGGGATGTGGGATCCTTGATCTCCCTCAGTCAAATACATGGCTGCTTCCAGATGCTGGTACACTTGAGGCAGGAGTTCAGTCTGCATGGATTCTTCTGCTCAGTGGATGTAAATCCCAAGAGGTGGAAGTGCACCAGCAGTGAAATAGGTGAGAACAGCATGCCTTGAAGGATAGGGGATATCTGCCTGTGAAAAAACATGGAAGTAGGAAAACTAACATCCAGCTGAGGGTTAAGTTTGGAAATTCTGAAAGCTAACATCCAGCTGACGGTTAAGTTTGGAGAAAGCTGATTATTGCAGATCATACTGGGGAGTCCTGGTGGAGAGGTAAGGAGAGATATGCCATGGAGTAGGAGTGGATTCCATGGAATTCAGGATGTGGCCACTGTGACCTCGGCAGCTGGAAGAATCCCACAGGAGCCCCTCAAAACAGCCACTGAGGGGAGGTGGGGACAGCCAAGAGGCTGGGAGCAGAAGAAGTGAATCATCCAAGTACATGAGGAGGAAACAGCACAGAAGAAAAGGAAGACGTCCCAAGGAGGTGCTCCAGAGGCAGGCAGAGGAAAAGGGAGTGGTAGGAACTGAGGCAGGCACGGAGGGAATAAAAGCAGGAGCTGGGAAGCTGAGGGATGGCAAGGAAGGATGAACACAGATGCCCCACTGAATTTTGGAACTAGCTGAAGGTTTAGTGAAGATATAGAAAGGATGGAGAATGAAGAGTTTACAAGATGGGAAAGTACCAGGAGAGTTGGGAAGAAAGGGGAGAATAGGGATAAGAAGGGATTAAGCTTAAAGCAAGGGAGCTGTTTTGATCAAGACAATGTACACAGGCATAATTAACATTTAGCAGGGAGAGAGAAAAGGCATTTTGTGATCTGGACTATGTTTTGAGTTTTATTTTCACAACAAAATATAAATATGAGTCAAAGGAACGTATTACAAAAATGTTCTCTGTGTATCCACTTGGATCTGGCAATTAGAGCAGAAGAGTGCAGGAGAGATTTCAAGAGGGCTCTGTAGTGGTTCTGCAAGTAGAAGTGGCTTCATATGTGCGGTGATATGAGAGAGAGCAAAAATAAGGGCATAGGGATGATGGAAAGTGCCAGGTGAGCTCAGGTTTCTTCCTTGTTTTTGGTGTCCAACCCAGAAGAGCCTGGCAAGGATAATTCTCAACAGTTACTCTGTTGGCACAATCTGTGTAAGGGTTGCAGGTATAGAGGTTTCAGGTAGAAAATGGCCAAAGTATGAGGAGAACCCACCTTGCTCTTACTCCAGCAGATACATGGAGGCCTGGACACCTGGAGATGGCCTAACTCTTGCTTGGTTCAGCCAAACACCGGTGGGGCTTGCAGCTGTGCTTTTCTCTGGGAACATTTCATCCAGCTCTGGAATATTCCAGTATAAAAATTAGAAATGTGGGAGAGAGAAAGTGAGATGGAAAAGGGATAAGGGGGGGGTTATCTGCAGAAGATTTTAAACTGGAATGTTAATGACTTTAGTCTCTTCTGTACAATTCTCAAAGCCCCCTCAGGTCTGTCTGAAGTATTTTATCATATTTCCTGTAAGACCGGAATCAACATAAAGATGAATTTGGGGAATACTTAAAGGTATTTTTAATCCACCTTTGTTCTTTTCAATATGCTTTAAACATGTTTCCATTAGCTTTCCCAATGCTGCACAGTGTTCCTACTTCTGAGAGCTGCTTGACCCTTGCTCAAAGTCTATCACATAATAACACATTAATGTACAAAGAACTCCACAAGGCGAAGGTGAAGGCATCGAGTGTTTCCAATCTTCCCTCCTCAGCTGGATAAGAAATGCGAGGGAAAATATGTTAAATACACATTGTACATTTTCCCTGCTGCCCCATGTTCGTCCAATCAAGAATTTTCCAGCAGTGAGTAAGTACAAGATATGCAGAGCATTTTTAAGAAGTAAAACCTGCCAGATTTAGGAAGGAGGCAGGGAAACTGGAAATTCAGCTCTCTGGGATTTGCCATGGGCACTGTGGAGAAGCAGGGATCCTTCCTGCTCTTCCTGACTCCAGGCAATCCACTCCAGCCACGTGTCCAATAAGCTCCTTGGCACTGGAAAGGTGATTATTGGCTCCCTGCTCACCTGTGTACAAGACTCAGTGTCAGGAGAAACAGCAGTGCTGCTGCCGTGTTGGGCTGATGGCAAAGTCTCCGCTGGAATTTAATCCCTGAGTGTCTCAGGAGAAGCTCAGAACTGCATAACTGTGAACTCCTGGTCATATTTTAAGATTCTCATCCCAAATATTCCCATTCACTCAGAGAATAAAAGGGAAATAATGGAATCATGGGATTGTTAAGGTTGGAAAAGACCTGTAAGGTCTTCAGGGCCAACCATCAACTGCTGTGTTCACCATGTCCTCAAGTGCCCCATCCACATGTTCCTTGGACACTTCCAGGGATAGGGAGTTCATCCCGGCCCAGGGCAGCCTATTGCTGTGATCCAAAGGCCTCCACCTTTGATCCACAAGAGCTCCAAAAGAGCAGCCTCAGAGCTGTGCCAGTTGGTGCTTTTTTGATGAAAGTGCATTGAAACTCACTTTTTTCCAGAACTGAGGAAAAGAAGGTTTGGAGCACAGTGGGGAATTCTCCTCTCCTGCAGGTTCCCCTGTGAGGCTGTGGCTGATTCATCCCTGGAAGTGTCCAAGGCCAGGTTGGATGGGGCTCAGAGCAACCTGGGATAGTGGAAGGTGTCCCTGCCCATGGCAGGGGTGGCACTGGATGAGTTTAAGGTCCCTTCCAACCCAAACCATCCTGGGATTCCATAATTCCCTGGCAGCTGTGTCTGCTGGGCTGTTTGCTGTGTGGGATTTGAGTTGAGCAACAGAGCACTTCTTTGCCCTCACCTTTAACTTGGAATCTCTCAGTGATGATTTACGACTCCTCTGTCTCCAGAGGGAGAAGGAGACTTGGAGAGGAAGAAGAACTGGACAATGCACACAGGGTGGGATTGCTGGGGTGTCTGTGCAGGGCCAAGGGTTGGACTGAATGATCCCTGTGGGTCCCTTCCAGCTCACAGAATATTCTGTGATTCCATGAACCAGAGAATGTGTGGAGAAAGTCTAAAAGAGCTCAGTTCAAATAAGAGGATCTCACTGCCAAGTGATACCCACAGCCCTCGACTGGAGGCACCAAGGAATCAGGAGGGCAAACGCTCCTCTGAATCCAGGGAAAGTCTTCATTTTGTGGTGAAAGACAACATAATGAACTCAGTTTTCTGTCTGTCCTCCACAGTGATTCAAACCCTCCTATTCAGAGTAACAGTGCTCAGCATTCCTCAGAGACCAGTTGTCTGAGGACACCAGGGAAGCAGAGGGGAGGGATTTGTGGTTGTGGGGTTGTTGCTGACAACAATAACTGCGGGATCGTGATGTTATTTGGGGTGAACGCGCTCGGTGCCAGGAGTGGGTGATCTGGGAATTGACACACAGCCAGGGATTGGTGCTCTTGGTTCATCTCCTCTGATACTTTGGGTGCAGATAGCAATGATTCATGGGCATTTTTTTTTTTTTTTTAATTTTTTTCCTTCCCAAAAGATGACTTGGGAAGGAAAAAAATTCTCTTCTCTTAGCGGTAGGGTTTAGGACCTGGGGAACTGTACGGATTTCCTTCTCTAATCTGTGGGAATTAGCCCTGACTGACAGGGTGCCAGCATGCAGTTGACTTACAGTCCTCAGCTAACTTGCAGCTTGTAGAATTCCAGGAATAAAAGGCTTCTTATCCAAAGTGGAATTCCTATAAGGATCCAACCAGAAGGGTCAATGCCGGAACGGAGGCTGCCATTGTGTCCTGGGGGAGAATCCATGCAGGTTGGAGAGCAAAAAGTTCTTCTTTGGGGGTAAATTTTCAGTGTGTGGTAACTCCTGATGGGGGCTGTGGAGTGTGAAAAGAATAATAATATAAACTATAATAATGTAATATAAACCATAGGAGTTCTGCTAAAAGGAAATTCAGTGGATTGGTGTACTGTGTAGGACTGCATGTGTTATGCTGTGGTGCTTTAAAGCTGCAACTCCAAAGAGAGCCTTTTGCCTTTCCAAAAATTTAATTGTGAGCAATAAACCATTAAAGAACTGCCATTTGAAGACTAAAATTCCAGGTAGTGAAAAGCAGATAATCAAATGAATGCCTTAAATGTTCTGGTGGAAAGTGAGCAGAGTGTAAGAGAAGGTACCACAGAGAGAAACAAAAATATTGAAAAGCCCTGGTGCAGTGTTTGCTTTATTGCTGGAGCAGTTAGGGAAATCTCCCAGACAGGATTACAGCTTTTCCAAAATTATTGGATGAGGAGATATCAAATCTCTCATAAGAATATTTGGATTTAAAATACCCCTTTGCTCCAAAGAGCATTTCATTTTGTGTGGTGCCTTTCTCTGCCCTTTTATTGCTGAAGGATGAGCAAATAATTGAAGTGGGGTTTGTGTATTTCCCCTGCTGCCTCTGCCAGCTCACCTGGGGAGAAGGAGGCGGGCTACAACTCCAAACGAGCTGGGTTCAAGCAGGGCAGGAATAAAATGTTCTTTATCCACAGCTCAGCCTGTGACGTCCTCGTTGCTGTAGTAGGGAGTGAAGCCAGGCCATGGCCATGGAGCTGTTGGGTTCCTGCCTTGCTGAGCAGTTCTGCACAGAAAAAAACCCTCTTTCTAAGGCTGATTTTTTTTACCTGCTTGTGGACAGTGCCTGCAGGACAGATGCACCTGAACTCTGTCTCTAGGACCAGGCTGTGGCATTTGGATGTGGTAGTGGGGTGGCAGTGCCCTGGTATGTAGGAGAGCTCTCACAGCCTCTGCATCCAGAGGGAGAAAGTACAGGGACAATTCCTATGCTTTGTGTGATTGTGACTTCAGTTTCTTATGCTTGAGGTGCTTGTTTGGGGTTCCAGCCTTGGGTGGGTTTAAAATGGTGGAATGGGGTTAGGAGCTGCTGAACTTTTAGAGCACCAAGTAAAATGTACCCATTTACCAGGTACTTTTTAAGTGTGTATATATATATATATATAAAGTGTTTTTATATTTGTATTTATGTATGCACGTGCATTTGCTGTATGTGCTACATTCCTCTGCCACTTTCCAAACACTGAGTGAACTTTCACATGTGAACCCTGCTGCATCTTTTGGGGTCCCTGGATCCCCACCCAGTGCCTCTCACTGGGGCACACTGGTTTTACAAGAGCCAGGCACCCTCAGTATTCCCACCAGGCTTCCCTGGGCACCCTGCTCAGCTCCAGAGCCTGTGCCACACCCTGCACTGTAAACATGACATGTGCCACACACCCTGGTGACCCCAGGCAGGAGGAGCACCAGGTGACATCCTCTTCCTGGGGGCTGCTAGAGCTCTGTGCCACCCACCCAAGTGAGGCTTTAGAGGTGGATTTTTATCCTCTTCCAAAGAAGAAAAGATCATGTTTTCTCTGTCCAGCATGGCACAAAAGGGGGATTCTGTCCCAGTACTTTCCCTGCATTTTTTATGGACCAGCCTAGCAAGGAGTTATCTCTTAATCTGGCTTTGCAGCTCAGTATAACCTGCTTTGCTGGCAGGGATTCAGCAGCCAGGTGAGGAATCCCAAAACTCTCTGTCCTGATGCTAGAATTGTTTTCCTGCTGAACAGAAGTGCTGTGGGCTCTTTCTGGTCCTGAGGGGCTGGAGCTTGGATTCATTTCCCATGTGGAGGATGAGGAAATCCTGCTCAATCCTGGAAATCTCCATCCCTGCTGCAGCTGAGGGAGTGTTTGTAGAAAGCTGGAGTAGTAATTCCCTGCAGGGCTTGGGATGTGGGAGTGAGGCCACAGGAGGTGAAGCATGAGGAAGCCTATTTGTACATCTTAGCCTCTGGATTTCACCTGGCTTAAGGTGTGAAATGTGGTTCTCAGCCTCTGCAGCACCAAGATCTGCACGTGCACAGAGTCACGGCTGGGAAATGAGGAGGCAAAACTGCAGCAGCACCCCTGGTCTGCCAGAGGCACACAGCTCCCCTGTGAGAGAGGAACATTGATTTGGGCATTGAAAATTCCATGTATTTCTCTGAAATCTTGGTTCAGCTCAGGGCTGCCAGGCTGGTGTGCTCCACAACATTGCACTGAGGGCTTTTCCTCCTGTTCTGCCCCAATGCCTCCTAGCTGGGATAGAGTTTTGTCATCCTTGGGAACACCTTGTCCCAAATCCCAGACTGCGCAAAGCCCCCTTACCATGCTTGGAGTCCTTGCCCTGCTGGTTTTGTGCAGGTATTTTCAGCACCTGCCCCAAAAGTGCTCCTGGCACATCCAGCATCATTTCCAAGGCAGGATTGGACCCAAAGTGTTGTGTTTGCAGTGAGAACTCCAGGTTACACCATCATGAGCTGCCCTGTGCTTTAGATGTAAAGTTACTGTGTGGGTTCCATCCACTTAAACCTCCTGGTTCTTTAAATAGGTGTCCTTGGCCAGCTTTTCTCACTCTCTTAATCCCAGCACAGATGAACTGGCATGAATAGAAATGTTTATGGCAGCTGCATATGGAATATATCTGATTGTTGCACATAGGCAGAGCTCTGGGCTTGTCATTTGCCGCTCTATAAAGAGTCTTGGATAATCTTTCTGAAAGGAGCTGTGTAAATGCAGATATAATTAGCTTTTTTTTATTTTTTCTTTTTTTTTTTTTTTTTTTTTTTGGAAATAGATATCTCTTAATAAAGCACTGGAGCACAGAATAGCCATTTCCTGTGATTTTCATTCACATAATATTTATAGTGCTGCAGAACAAATGAGCCATAGGAAAGGCAGAGAAATGAATGCCGTGGATGAACTTGCCTTGAGAGGAGTTTGTGATCAAATTATGAATCTAACAAACTACAGTAAGCCAATTACTGCTCCTCCTGGATTTGTCAGCATGCAGGCTCAGTGGGATTTGGTGTAATCCCTCCCTGTGAACAGATGGGCAGATTGCAGGGCTCTGCCCAGACTTCCAGAGGGAAGATTGTCTTTCCTTACCCCCTTTTGTCTCTCAGTGACAAAAATACTCAGAAAAGGATGCACAGAATCAGAGAGGACGTTTCTGACATATTCCTCTGCATATTGTCTTTAAATTTTTACTCTTTTCTCCTCCCCAGAAGGTTTTTTTTGCCTGCTCAGGGGCACATTGTGACATAGGCCTGCAGGTAAGAGGTGGTCAGCATTTTGTTGTGAGCTCTTGTTTGCAGGGAATTACAGAACACCCCAACCTTCTCCTCCAAGGTCAAACCAACTGAAATGACAGGAAATAAACAGGAATCATTATTAGTCCTCCCTGAAATAATTTTCATCACAGTCGCTGAGTTGCCATCTGCATCTTTGGCCTTCTAAGCTGCAAACTTTCTGCTTTACAGGAAGAAAATAAAAATGTTGCATCATCAGGTGGGAGATGAAAAGATTCTGTATTTTGTCTACTGCAATTCCAAGAGCTTCCCTGGACTCCTTGTGTTGCTCCTTACACAAACCAGACACCTATACAGCAGAAAGCTGCCAGTACTGTCTTTGCCTCAACTAAACTACAGAAAATGTCAAATTCCTTCAGATTTTGACTTTATTGCACATCTGTAGTCTTGCTTTTAACTGGAAATACATGCTGGTAACTTGTAGACTTGATCCAATATTTGTTTCCTAAGCAGAGCTTCAACTTCCCAAATCTATTTAGCAACTACTCAGTAAGGAAATAAATTGCTGTAAAATATAATGAAATAAAATCATTGGTCCCACCAAGGCTGAGCAGGGCCAGTTTTTGTTCAGACCAGCTTCTCCAGGGCTTTGTCTAGAAAGAAAACATAAGGATGGAGACTCCAAAGCCCCTGCTCCACCTCTTACCTGTCCTTGAGAGGAAATGCTGCACCTTATTATCCTTATTGATTGCTTCAGCTTATGGATCATGGGACATCCTGAGCTGGGAGGGACCCACAGGGATCATCCAGTCCCGCTCCTGGTTTGCCCAGGACACCCCAACAATCCCACCCTGGAGCTCTGGCAGCCTTGGGGCTGTTCCCATTCCCTGGGGAGCCTGTTCAGTGCCCCAGCACTTTTTTCCTAAAAGAAAAAGCTCTCCTGTTATGTCTCCTCTGCCACATCTGAGCCCCGTCCTTCAACAAGGTTTTGAGTTCACCCATTTTTCACTTCACTGTCCTCACTTGGATACAAAAATATCATGGGAGACAGTGCTGAAAGTCTGGGAAAGTCAAGGGAAATTATAACTGCTGTGTCCTCTTCCACGTTCCATCCCTTTATTATTTCTGTCACTGTATCCTAGACAGGTTGGTCAGGCATGATTTAGCTTTGGTAAATCCAGACTGACTGATCCCAGTCACCTTCTTCTCCTCTGCATGCCCAGAGACGTGTTTTGGGAGGACAAGCTCCATAATTACCCAAGATCTCAGTGTCATCTGAGGCGTTTAAAAGAGTTGGAAGATGAGAAGGGACTTTATGCAAGTTTTAAAAGACTGAACTGAAGAACCTGTTGTACTGAGATATAAGAGAATCAGAGCTCTGTACTGTCTGTGTGGGACAGCTGGGTTGCATTCCTAGGACAGGTTGGAATTGGCAGGTGGGGATAATATTGAAGAACACACAAGGCTCTAACAGAACTTTGGCTCCTGCTTTTTACAAAACCAGAATTTATTTCCAGATCATCCTCTCCCTGAGTGCAGAGAAATGCATCTGAGTCTGGCTGAATTTAGTCTTCCCCATGCTGCACTCTGTGCAAATGCATCCCAAGGAGAGTCCAGCTCATCCAGGAAAACCCTGAGTGAGAGGCTGGCCCTGGCTGTGCTTGGGTCAGACTGTTGGGGAGAGGCAGGATGCTCACAGAGGAGAGGGAACCTTTTCTGAGCACCTTTGCTGCCAATCATCATTATTCCTGTCAGATCCTCCAGAAGAACTCCCTGCTGCCAGGCACTCCCAGATCACCACAAGGTGAATTACTTCCTTTTGATGATGTTCTGAGGGAATGGGAAGCTACCAACAATAACATTCTTGGAGCATATCAAATATTGAATGCACATGTCTGGGAGCAAGGAGCCTTTTCTCTCCTTCAGAGGCAGCTTCTCCTGGTTTGTCCTTTCTGCCTGGAGGAATTCTTCATTCCTGGGGGACAAATCCTGCCTTGAAAATCTCATACTGGTGATTTCATGGGAGCTGGCTTTAGTGTTTTGGGAACATGTGAGGAGTGAGCACTGTAACAGAAATACAGGTCTGTGTGAGGGACAGGTGGATCTCACAGCACAGATAAATCTTATTAATAAATGGTAGAAAAAACTGAATATGGCCCACAGCTACTGTGTGTATATATATATATATATATGTATATATATATATATAATATAGCACCAGAAAGAGGAGTTACCCTAGGTATTACTATGGATATTAGATTTTTAATTTTATTTTCATTGTTTTTGGTGCTCAGGTATAAATAATATTCCAGGTCTTATAACACAATGCTCATTCTGAATTTTTTTTAGATTTTATGAGGTTTTTGGAAAGAAATTAAGGTTTTAAGTCATACTGGTAATTGGGGCTTGTGGGTGAGAAGCAGTAACATTAGGTAAGTTTGCAACAACCTTGGTACTTATTTTTTGAAGGACTTAGGAACAATTTTAATCCTAGTAGAAGTTTTCAAGAGCTGGAGTGCTCTGGTGTTACAGTGGTTACATGACCATATAAACCTTGTGTTAGGAGCTGCCCTTTAATAATAAATAATAAAAAAGAAGGAAATACAAACTGAAAGAGGGGGAATTTAGGTGGGATATTGGGAAGAAGTTTTACCCTGTGAGGGTGGGCAGGCCCTGGCACAGGGTGCCCAGAGCAGCTGTGGCTGTCCCTGAATCCCTGGCAGTCCCAAGGGCCAGGCTGGATGGGCTTGGAGCAGCCTGGAACAGTGGAAGGTGTGGAAGGGGGTGGAACTGGCTGGGCTTTAAATTAAATGGGATGCAGTAATCACTAAAATTCCCCTTTTTAAAAAAGAAATCATAAGTAGTGGCAGCATGGCAGTCAACACCAGGCAAGGAAAATGCAGGATTCCACGAACAGTAATTACTAAAGTAACACCAAATAACCAGACAGCCCAAACCACGACTCTCTGATTTAAATAAGCTCCATCACATGCCCGGCTGGTCTCCCATGAGTTGCACGGCGAGTCCGTGAAGTTCCCAGGAATTGCAAAGGGGATTTTCAGGGAATGCTGTTTCAATTCCTCGAAGGTGAGTAAGAGCCTGCTTGAGGCACCTGTATCCCGGGGGATAAGAGCATCAACCAGCAGCATCGCTGTGCCCAGTGGCATTCCTGCTGTCCTGGCAAACGATGCCGGGAGCTGCTGCCTTCCCCGGCACCGAGCTGCGGGCAGACGGACAGACAGACGGATCCGGAGCCGGGTAGCGGCTGCTGGGGAGCTTCGGGGGGTTCGGTACCCAGCGCTCCGAGCCGGGGAGAGCCGAGAGAGGAAGAGAAGGGGAGAGAGAGCCAGGGGAGCTGGGAGCGGGGAAGAGCCAGGAGGAGCTGGGATGCCGGGCTGGGTTAGGGGCAGTGCCAGGAGCCAGGAGGGGCTGGGAAGCCGGGCAGGGAGGGGGGCAGTGCCCGGGAAGCCAGGCTGGGAGCGGGGGAGTGCCCGGGGAGCCGGCAAGGGGCAGGCGCATCCCTGCCCATCGTAGCAGCGGGAGCCGGCGGGATGCGGAGCCGCCGGTGGGGAATGGCCGGGCGCCTCCTGCTCTGACATGCCGAGGTATTTTTGTGTCGGGTTGTTGGATGCTGGGCTCGCTGCTGCTCTGTCACAGCGCTGGGGTTGCTCGGGAAGGGGAGAGGAGGGTGCAGGTGTGTTCTTGCTGTTCTTGCTCCCGGGGGAACTTGCTGCATCAGCCGGCACCGCAAACTTTGAGCCGCCAATTCAGGCTGGGGGGGTCTTGGGTTTGATTTCCCTTGGAATTCAGGTAAAAGTAAGCCCAGGACTGGTATTTTATTCACCTCTTTAGAAGAATCATGAGTCTCGTGATAGATTTGCAATGGGGGGGATCAGTAAAAACCACCGGGCTTTAATTTAATGTCCTTAGTCAGACTGAGGTCTGTGTCTTTCCACCAGCGTGGATTCCCTGCAGTGAGGCAGGAAAGACCTGAGCACTCGCTTTTCTCTTGTTTGGGCTGGAAATTCGTGCTGGTAGCACAGTGGAGGTCCCACAGCTCCGCTCCTCTTCCTCAGAGGAATTCCTTTGCAGCGCTCCCATGCCCAGCAGCATTCTGCCTGGGTCTTGCAGTTTTTGGAGTTGAGGATTAGGAAACTTAAGGGCTTGTACCTGGCTAATTTATTGATAAGCCTCTACACTCAGCAGTAAGTGCTCCGTTAGTACTTTCTGTCAGCTTCTCTCCCCTTTTTCTCTCTTAGTTAACCCTAATTTAAAAAAAAAAAAAAACACAACCACTTCTTTTGGTCATTCCTTGAATTCCTTCATATTTAACTCTTCTCACTGTTTCATCACTTTGTTGTTTTGGGTTGTTGCTGTTGTTGACTTTTTGTTGGTTGCTTGGTTGTTTTTGAATTTTGGGGTTTTTTTTTACTTGTTCCTTGTCTGTTAATTTGGTATTACTTTATTAATTACTGTTCATGGAATCCTGCATTTTGCTTGCCTGGTGTTGATTGCCATGTTGCCACTATTTATGATTTCTTTTTTAAAAAGGGGAATTTTAGTGATTACTGCATCCCATTTAGTCTGGAGAACTGTAAACAAGTGCAAATGAGTAAACAAGTAAACTTGATGTAGCATTTGAAGGCAGAGGGAAGGTGTGTGCTTGTATTTCTCCACTCCAGGGGAAGTGGTGTTTAAGATGCTGTGTTGTCACAGGAGCACAACATTCCCTGTGGAAGGGTAACCCCAAGTCCACATTTCCTTCCTTCCCATAAAGCCAGCTGATTGGTGGAGCTGGCAAGCTGATATTACAGTGGATATGGTAAATAATTAATGATATTAATGGCCTGGACTTTCACATGGTAGAGTTTTGCTTTGGAGAGCTGCAGGTTTTGCCTGTGAATTCTCAGTTGCTCTTATCAGAATTTCAGGGTGGCTTTGGGGTTTTCTTTGCTATGGGAGGCAGCAGAACGGTGAGCCAGGGGTTATTTGATGCATTTTATCTGCCTGTGGCAGCACTCAGGTTTCAGGAACATGATCCCTGTGGCTTGGCAGGTGCAGCCCTAAGAAATAAGAGTGGAATTTAAGGAGAGGAGAGCTCTGCTCAAGGATGAAGCCTCCACTCCCAGCCCTTGTCTGGAGCTGCTGAGGCAAGAAAGTTCCTCCCAGGTGCTGTGTTTCACACCTTACCCTTGGAGAGGCAATGTGCAGGCTGTGGAGAAGTTTGGGGCTTGATATCTTCTTTATGGTGTTCTACTCGTGCTAAATCACTGCTTGGAATAATTGTATTGTCACCTTGTGTCATATTTGCTCAGGTGTAATGGCTCTGCCACAAAGGCAGTCGCCTGGAAAATTGTGCTGCAAAATTTTTTAATGTTCCTTGGAAAGGTGGGAAGACTTTAGAGCCTTTTTCTTTCCCCGTCTGGTTTAAAAGTGGGGGGTTTAGAATTTTTTTTCTTTTTCTCTCATTTTTCTTTTTATGAGCATCCTGATTTCCTAGTTTCTGGGATTGTCTGGTAATTTCTTCTTTTAGGAATAGGAGATGAGTCTTTATACTGAAGAAAATTTTCCTCACAACTACTTTCAAATAATATGAAATGAACTAAATTTAAGCTCTTTAGATGAAAAATAAAACTAAGTGGTCATGCTGTATTCTGTCATAGCTTGCTGTACAGCTAAATTGTTGTAAGGGTTAAAGGTATAATGTGAAAATTAATTCCTTTTGTGCTGCAGGCTATGGTTTGAGATGGCCAGTTTTAACTAGCTTTTTAAATTGTGGATTAGTATTTTTTGTGTCTTTATGAAAGGCTCTTATTCACAATAATTAGTTTTATTATAAAAAAAAAGAAAGAAAAATTTTCATAAAGAGTGGACTTGTGAAGGGCGTTGGTGTAGTTTAATAGCACCAGTGAACTTTTGGGGCTGAGAAGTGGCAATGCTGATGTTTGGAGGCAGTTTGGTTCTGAGTTCATCATTCTAAATGTGCATTAGGAGCCTCAGACAGGGAAAGACCATCTGCATCTGCAGCTGTGGGGCTGGTACTGCTGCCTTAGTGCCAGATCCCTCCTGGTGTCATCACTGAGCCCTTCCATAAAGAGGATGGGGTTGGAATGTTGGTCTTTAGAATCCCAGAACGGTTTGGGTTGGAAGAAATCTTAAATCCCATCCAGTGCCAACCCCATGCCATGGGCAGGGACACCTTCCACCATCCCAGGCTGCTCCAAGCCCCAAAGTCCAGCCTGGCCTTGGGCACTGCCAGGGATCCAGGGGCAGCCCCAGCTGCTGTGGGCACCCTGTGCCAGGGCCTGCCCACCCTGCCAGGGAACAATTCCTCATTCCCAATATCCCATCTGATCTTCCCCTCTGGCACTGGTAATCTGTTCCCTCTTCTCACTCCACAGAAAATAAGAAATGGAAGTTTTACAATTGCACTGGAATTAACTCACACTCCTGCTCCTCCTCTGTGGTTTCCACTGGGCTCTTCACAGCCCTCCAGGAAATGTCTTGCACTCCCTGAGTACCTGACCCTGAGCTGTGCCTCTCTGAATTTATCCTGCTTCTTCTCCTTCAGAGCCTCCAGTTATTTCTGGGTGCTGTCCATGGCCTCTCTTCCACGTCCTGTGTCCCCGCTGTGTCACACAGGATCAACCTGTTCCTGCCACCAGTGACATAGCTACTGCTGAAAAGTTTAATGGGATCAGTTCCAAGCCTGAATTTTAAGACCCTCTAATAATCACTTAAGTTTTCAGGGGTTCTGCTGTTGTCTCCCCATGAGCCAGATGCTCACCTACCCCTAAATGCCTCTGCTGGTGCAGCTTAACTCCCATTTTTCCACGTGACACTGCTGAATACTCAGCTAAACCCCAGATTAATGGGATCTCCAGCGTTTGGGGAATGTTATCTGGTGAATAATCTCTTAGTTAGTCTCTCATGAGCTACCTCGTGCTGAATAATAAGAAATTTGGTCATGTTTCCCAGTGCTTTCATCTCTTTGGAAAGAAATTTGAAGGGAAGAGCACTTGGGTCTCTGTGCCACTAAAGGAAGTGATGTAGGCTTGGAGAGAATTCTTCTCTTAAGCATGAATAATTAATTCCCTGCTCTTTAATTGTCTGCAGTATCCCAGTTAAAGGAAATATTGGAGTGGTGTTCAATTTTTGTGTGCTCTTTCTTTCCAAACTCTGCCTTTGACTTTAATGGCCCCTACAGCTTTTATTCCCTTTATGATGATTTCTTCTTTTGTACCCTTGTGTTTCTTTATATTTTATTTCATTTCTTTTTTCATTTTCACTTCTTCACCTCTCTCTTCCCCTCCCTCTCCTCCCATGGTAAATATGAACACCCATACTGAAAACAAGGTCAAAAATTTCCTTTGTACTTAAGACTCACTGGATTTGATGACCTTGGAGGTCTTTTCCAACCTTAATGATTTTGTGATTAGCCCTCCCAAAATACCCATTTTGCTGCAGAGAAACCCACATTGTTCTTTTCCTGACCTCTGCCTTCATAGAGCACCCAAAAATCTTCATAAAGTTCTCAAAAACAGGAAACTACTGCATTCTTAGAGATCTTCCTGACATTCTGTTACACCAATTCTCCCTAGATTTTCTTTTAATTTCTTCATTGTGTCTGGTTTTAGGCTTTTTAAAACTCCTTAAGTTCCTATGAAAAGCCTTCTAATGTTGGAGGTAGTTCCCTGATAGCTGTGCAGCCATACAGAGTCCTTCATCTTGAGAATCTTTCCCTCTCTGTTTTATCTTTGGAATATTTAGCACCTGGCATTTAAAGATTTCTGGACCTCCTTCATTTTCAGATACCTGAGATTCCCATTTCAGTTGATTTTTCTAGTTACCTCCCTTAATTTCTTCTCTTTTTTTTTCCCAAGTAAATGCTGATAATCCTTAGTTACAACCCCTTTTTCTTTTGTTTTTCCATCTTGTTTAATCAACTGATTATCATTCAAATCCAGTTTATTTTCTGTCAGTGAATCCTCTCCAAACTGAGAATGAATTAACCTTATTTCTCCCAGATACAAAGGTTTCCTGCTGGATCAATCCTCTATGAGAGCAAACAAATTAAGCTGCTATTTGTAATTTTTGTTCTTTGTGTCTGGAAAATGAGATTCCCCAACAGTGGCCCAATTTCTAGAGAGTTCTTAATTCTCTTAAGGACACCACAGCCACCATTGTGTTGCTTCCAGTTTAAGGCATTACTGCACCCAATGCAATTTACCTGGATCAGCCCTTCCCAGAGGGATTTTGATCACAGCCAATATTGAAATTTAACATATGGCTCTTTTCTGGCTCCCTGTCTCTGTCTCCAAGGGAAAATCCTTTGGAGAATCTTGTCTGGAGAAGCAGTAAGATCAAATTTATTGGTTGCTCCAATGGTTTTGCCTTTCTGGCAGCTCTTGGAGAGAACCAAAATGGAAAAATTCTGCCCCAAATTAGGACAAAGGTGGGAACAGCATTGATATTTCCACTCTGCCATTAAATGTGGCTTCCAGAAAACTGAATAATCAGAGTTTATTTCATCTGGGGAGCACAAGGGATGTGGGATTTGTTTGCTCTGTCCTGATGTAGCACAGACTACATCCCCTCAATACATCCCTTCAAATGCTGCTGCTTTGGTCCCTCTGTGGAGAAGATATTTCAGATTTTATTTCCTCCAATGTAAGGTGGTCCCAAGTTCATGCACACATAGATCCAAACTGTGGGTTTGATGGAGGGAGCGAGAGCTGCAAGGTTCCAGTACAAAAATCCAGGCTTTTAAGAAGAAAAATTTTACATCACAATATCCAAAAGAATTGCGAGCTCTCTTAAAGCACAAAATGTCTAGTGAAATTTTAGAAAGGTTTTTATTATCAAAATTATGCTGTGACTTTTCCTCTTGGAACTGTTCAATCTCTGGGATATCACCAGAACTTTAGATTTGAAATTCTGCAGTGACTTTTCCTCCTGGAACTGTTCAATCTCTGGGATATCACCAGAGCTTTGAATTTGAAATTCCATAGTGGCTTTTCCTCCTGGAACTGTTCTGTCTCTGGTCACTAGAGTTTTGGATTTGAAATTCTGCAGTGGCTTTTCCTCTTGGAACTTTTCAGTCTCTGGGATATCACCAGAGCTTTGGTTTTGAAGCCACGGCAGCTGAATCTACTTCCTCTGTGGCACTCAAGGTGCTGCAACACCTTTTGCATTTCCAAAAAATTATCATTTCTTGAGGTGCTCTTTTCCCTCCCAGCACACAAGCACACATTAGGTTCTGAGTTAAACAAATGTTATAATTTTTAAGCACTTCCACTATCTTAGCTCAAAATGAGGCCTGAATAAAGCAGAATTGTGACAATCCATGAGCAATTGGAGCTGAAATTTTGGGTGATTCACTGGGACAAAAATGGTTTGGTACAGACTGAGTGTGCTGAGACCAAGATGCTTTTGGGATGTGGCGAATTTAGGTTCCCCCAGTGTGAGTTCCTGATCCTGCCATGGTCTGCAGGTCCTGTGCATTCCCTGATCCCACCTGTGGGATTTGTAGAATCCTTTGTCCTCTGGCAGAAGTGCTTGGTAGGGGAAAGGTTTAGAGAGGGGAGTTGACTGGTTTTGGTCCCCTCCTGGTGTCAGTGTAAAGTTTTGAGCTGTGGGAGTGAGCTCTGGACCTGCTGCACTACTGGTCCCAGGGAAATGGGCTCTGAATCCATGTCAAAAACTGGAAAATCCCTGTAATCCCACTTTGGGCACAGCCAGCAGCAGAGCTCTCCCAGCCCAGGGAGCAGCCAAATCCAACAGCTGCTGTCTGACACAAAGGTTGGGAGCTTGCTTCTTGGTGCAAAAATTTACATCCCTGGTTCATAAATAACCCACACTTAATTTTAATTTGGTGAGGCATTTGCACACTGTATCCTTCCTTTAAAAACTTTGTAATGAGTTTTCCCACACTTGCTGCTTTGGGGGCTCTGTTTCAGAAGTAACCTGAGCATTTGCTTTTCAAATGCTGTGTATTGCAAATAATTGTATTATAATACTATTATATTTTGTATATATAATATATAATATTATAATGCTTTATGTTCAGCACCACTTATGTGGCTCAGCTTTTGTTTCTCTTTGCTTTGGTGCAGCCTAGGCAGGGATGAAATCACTGTGAACCACATAAGGTCATCACAGCATTCTTTGGAACCAGTTAATGAACTGGTCAGGGCTGTTGTTGCTGGGTGAACGCTGTTGGAAACTTTATTTAAGCTATTTAAGAATTATTAAAATCCACATTTATCACACAACCTTCACTTAAAACAACAAAAACAACCAAACAAGCAAATTCCCACCACCAAACCCAACACAGAACAAAAATGAACAATTTACACAAAATCCACCCTTCATCACAATTGCAACAAAAATTCCCCACCATCATTCTACTCTAACACTTAACACTGTTCAGAACTTGATTCTCCAGTCCCAAAAAGAGTAGGATTAAAGGAGTAGGATTACAGCATACCTGATTTACCTCTAAATTTATGGATGTTGTAGGAAACAAGCTACACAAAAACCTCTGTTTCCCTACTTCTGGCATGAACATGCAGTGAAGCTGGTGCTGGTGGTGGGGCTGACTCTTCCCTGGAGAAAAACAGTGTTAATTCATCCTTGCCAGGGCATTGGAGTGTGGATATAAAAGATTTGTCTTCTCCAAAGCTGCTGCTTGCCCAAATGATGGACATTGTGAGGCCCTGGCAGGGGAGATGCTCTGTGTGATGTACTCCCAGCAAAGTGACACTTGAAGGGGTGAGGAATGCTGGAGGGGTGCCATGGAATGCTGTGGGGTCTGCACCAAGGATGGATGGGGCTCTGAGTTGGTTAGAGCATGGTGCTAATATCACTGAGCTTGTGGGTTCAATCTCTGTATGGGTCATTCACCGAAGAGTTGGACTTGATGATCCTTGTGGGTCCCTTCCAACTAAGAAAATTCTGAGGGTCCCTGCCTATGGGAGAGGGTTTGGGACTGGATGATCTTTAATGTCCCTCCCAACCCAAATCACTCCATGATTCTTTGATGGATAGCCCTTTTTTTGGCAGCTCTAGAGGGGTTTGAGCTGGCTGGACACCCAGTGCTGTGCCTGGTGGGAGCAGGATGTGGATGGACCTGTCTGCTTCTGCTGCACCATTAAAACCTGGTTTAATTTTAGACCCATGTAGCGTCCTGTTTGTTTTCCAAAGAGCTGAGATGGGCCTTGGTGTTGCTTTTGCAGTCTTTGTGCTCCATGAACTGCTTGAAATGCAGCCAAAAGTCTTGAGCAGACTGTGCTTGTCCCAGGTGTGCCAGGAAACGAGCAACGAGGACGTGCTTCTCCCTTAACCTTGACTCCTGTCCTCTGCTCCCGGGTGGATCTGATTTACTTGCATGTTGAACACACCACGGGCAAAGCTCTCCTTTAATACAGGGAGCAGGATGAGAAGTTATGGCCCTGTAACTTGCAGTTTAATAGCTTGGAATTGCCCTGATTTCCCAGCCTCAGCTGGAGAGTGGAGCCCACATCGCTGCAATTTATGAGCCGTGGGAGAGCACAGGAATTGCTGCAATTGTCTCAGCTGACACCAGCCACAGCTGAGGGCTGCTGCCACTGCTTTCAGAGCTTTCCAGGGCTTGATCCAAGGCCTACTAGCACAATCTTGGCCTCAGCTCAGTGCCAGGCAACTGAGAAGCAGCACAGACCATCGTGTGGGTGGAGCCTGTTGCTTCTCTTTGGGGAGAATGTCTTTGTTTTTCCCTACTCATAAGGACTTAGCTCAGTGCCAGAGTGTTGCAGGGCTTGTGAGGGTTTTTCAGGGTGAAGAGAGAGACGAGAATGTTGACCTCATGTTCAGAAGGCTTGATTTATTATTTTATGATATATATTACATTATAACTATACTAAAAAGAAATAGAAAGTTCTCAGAATGCTAGCTAAGCTAAGAATAGAAAAGGAAGGAATAAACAAAGTTCTGTGTCCAGGCAGAAAGCAAAAACAGCTCTGCCGTGAGTGGTCAGTAAATCCAAACATCCACCCGAGACCAATCAAAGGTGCACCCGTAGCACTCCACAGCAGCAGATAACCATTGTTTACATTTTGTTGCTGAGGCCACAGCTTCTCAGAAAGGGGAAAAATCCTAAAGAAAGGATTTTTCACAAAAGATGTCTGTGACACCAGAGAATTCTGTGAGGGATAGCTTGGAGATGTCTCTGTGAACAGAGATAGGTGAACCCTCCCAGTTCCTGGCCTTGCTGCTCTTCTTCCTCTCCTAAAAGTGGGAGAAAACCCTCATGTTCTTTTCCCTGTGGCCTTTTCTTGGAAAGCTTTTGGAGCTGGTCCTTCTCACTTGTGGGTATCAGCAGTGTCTGCTGCTCTTCGTGTGCTGAGGGACACTTGTTGTTCTTCCCACCAAGGCCTCTCCCTGCCTTTCCAAGAGCCCTTCTCCCTGGCAAGGACACTCACCCTCTTTGGAGTGGGATTACTCCTCATCCCAGGGTGTTGGCAGCTCTGCCTGCACCCTGTTCAGCCCAACACTGGCTCTTTTAGATCCTGCTCTGGGTCTTTGCTGAGGGAAACTGGCATTTCCTCCCTGGGCTGGGAGTGGCAGCTCTTTGATATCCATGTGGGAACACTGGGAGTTTTGAGCTGTGACTTGGCCTTACTGCCTGTAGCAGACCCAAATGGAACTTCATTGAATCCCAGACTGGTTTGGGTTGGACAGGGCTTTTGCCAATCCCATTCCATCCCATCCCGTGGGCAGGGACACCTTCCACTGTCCCAGGCTGCTCCAGCCTGGCCTTGGGCACTGCCAGGGATCCAGGGGCAGCCACAGCTGCTCTGGGCACCCTGTGCCAGGGCCTGCCCACCCTGCCAGGGAACAATACCTAATTCCCAATATCCCATCCAGCCCTGCCCTCTGGCAGTGGGAGCCATTCCCTGTGTCCTGTCCCTCCATCCCTTGTCCCCAGTCCCTCTCCAGCTCTCCTGGAGCCCTTTTAGGCCCTGGCAGGGGCTCTGAGCTCTCCCTGGAGCCTTCTCCTCCCCAGTTGAACAATCCCAACTCAGTCTGTCTCCAGAGCAGAGAGGTTTCAGCCCTTTAAACATCAATGCCAGGCAACTGAACTTCTCAGTGTTGGTGCAAGGTTTGTAGGATTATTTTTGCCTTCAGTGTCCCTGCTCAAATCTGCCCTCAGTGTACCTTGCTCCTGGCCTTGTTCCTTCTCTTAGACCATACATATATGTATATATAAATATTACATCTAATCCCTGAAAACTGTGCTTTTCCTTGTGTGAATGTCAACCCAGTGAGCAGTGGCAGTTCTGATCCATCCTTTAGATCCCAATCTGTGAGTCTGGTGGGGGATGAAGAGAGGCTTCTGTGCTCCCCATCTCCGCACCCCACGCACACGGCTGGGATGAAATGAGCTGATGAGAGGGATGACTTCTCCCCCCATCATTAGGATGCAAGTGTTTGCTGAATGTGCCAGATGTTTGGCTTTCATTTATCTGGAGGTTTTTTTCCTTTCCAGCTCTAGTGAAAGGGAAGCCTGAGCAGGTCCAGCAGAATTCTAAACAGTTTCCTGTGTGAACAGAGAAAGCAGCATCCTTAATGAACTGCACAGGGTGACAGTGAGTCCAGCTAATGAATGCTGTGTCCCTGCTATTTTAGAGAGATGGCCAAGTGATATTTTTTTATTTAGGATAGCTGAATCTGTATGGATTATCCAAATCAGAAAGACTTTCTTGTATTTTCATAGTTTATTTTAAATATCTCCTGCTTTACAGTTGTACTTCTGAGCTATTCAGAACATCCTACAGTTCTCTGTGTGTTAACAGTTGAAGGAAGTGTCTTTACAAACAATTCTTGTAATAACTCTGGAGAAATCCAGTGAACTCCTTCTCATAGCACTGAAATCTCAGAATCTTCTAGGTTGGAAAGTCCCTGTCAGCCCATGGAGTCCCAGCTGTGCCCAGTGCTCACCTTGTCCCCAGCCCAGAGCACTGAGTGCCACCTCCAGCCCTTCCTGGGACACCTGCAGGGCTGGGCACTGCAAAGCTCCCTGGGCAGCCCCTGCCAAGGCCTGAGCACCCTTTCCATGCAGAAACTGCTGCTGCTGTCCCAGCTGAGCCTCCCCTGGCCCAGCCTGAGGCCCTTTCCCCTTGTCCTGTCCCTGTTCCCTGGCAGCACAGCCCGACCCCCCCTGGCTGTCCCCTCCTGGCAGGGAGTTGTGCAGAGCCACAAGGGCCCCCTGAGCCTCCTTTGCTCCAGGCTGAGCCCCTTGCCAGCTCCCTCAGCCCCTCCTGGGGCTCCATTCCCTGCCCTGGACACGCTCCAGCCCCTCCAGGGCTCTCTGGCCATGAGAACTGGACACAGAACACGGGTGTGATCTCACCAGTGCCCAATACAGGAGGACAATCACTTCTCTCTGGTAATGTTTCATTAAAAGCTTTGGTTTGTGTAAAAGGAGGAGTTGCTGAACTCAGTTGTAACCATTTAGGACTTGCATGTTCAGCTGGATTGTGTGAGGAGTTACTGTGTCACCCATGCCCGGAGCCCAGAACCTACTGGCAGTAGGAATGACTGGACTTGATTGCCTCGATTCAAATACAAGTTGCATCTTGCAAAAGATGAACCTTTAGAGCTGTCTTGTTGTTCTTCAGGATTCTCCTCTTCCAGGCTCGAGGTGAGAGTGTGGCCAAAACTTCTTTCTGGTGCTGGAAGCCAGGAGATTATTGTGAGTGAGGCTATAGAATGGTTTTGTTTAGAAGAGACCTTAAAAGCCTGTCCTGTCCACCCCCTGCCATGGGCAGGAACACCTTCCACTATCCCAGCTTCCTCCAAGCCCATCCAGCCTGGCCTTGGACACTTTCAAGCATCCAGGGACAGCCGCAGCTTCTTTCACAGGGCCTCCCCTCCTCACAGGTAGAAATTTTTTCCATCCATCTACTTCACACAAGCTTGGTGAAGAGCAAGACACCACATGTGTTCCTTGCACAGGATCCAGTGCCTTTCCAATAGGAGGAGAGGCTAGCACTTCAATTTCTCTTTAAAAGCATTTTTCCCCCGTTGTACCAGCATGGCTTTGTCTGTGTGGGTCTTTAGAGAGCTGCTTCTCCCCCAGGAGCAGGGAAAACTGGGATATTTTTGTGTTGGCTGTACAGGGGAGAGATCACCACCTGTGATTTCTCCCCGTGCATTCCACAGCGACAAAGGGAACTCAGTGGTGGCAGATTCATCCCTCAGCAAGCAAACTCCAGGGGATCAGTGTTCTCATTCGGCGCATCCTTTAGGGAGGGCTGCCTGGAATCACTGCAGTGCGGCACCATTTCTCCCCAAATAACTGGAGGAAATTAAGAGTGCTTTGAAATATAACGTGTCAGAAAATGATGAGGCCTCCAGCAGTGTGAGTGCAGGAATCTTATCTGTGCCTGTCTCATAAGTCAGAGCTCCTGGAACAGCTCTCTGCAGTGTCCAGCTCAGCTCCTCAGTCTCCCAGACCAGCTTCATTAGGAACATGACATTTTAATGCACTCCAGTGGGTTTCCATAACTCGGATCAGATTGGGTACGAAATAGCAAATCAATGAAGGTCACTCCAGTGTGGAGGTGACATTGTCAGGCCTGTGTGTCCCATGGCCTCACTGTGCCTGCTCCTCAGAAGCTCTTAGTTTGGGTTAGTTAGGACCTCCAATCCTTTTTATCAGGAAACTGCAACTTCAGGAAAGGTTGGACTCAATAATCTCGGAGGTGTTTCCCAATCTGTGATTCCATGAAGAGAATTCAGTCCTTCAGATTTTCTCCAAGAGAGGTGTGCAAGTGTTTGGATTGAACAAAAGCAGGAGGACACAAAGGGAAGGGCAATAAATACGGAAAGAATGGGAAGAAAGCTAAATCTTGGAGGATATGAGGAAGAAAGAGAAGTTAAACCTGTGAATAAACACAAAAGCAGGCTGGGCTGCACAGAGGAATTTTATTCCTCCACAGGAACATTGTGAGGTGCACAGCATGTGGCTGCTGGAAGCAAGATGGGAATTGCCTGGAATTGGAGTGATTTTGTTTCATCATCTGTTTTGGGAATGACAGGAAAGCCATGGAGTTCACCCCATGTTCACAGCAATCCATTAGCCTTTTAATGCCATGTTTTGGAGTGTGTTGACTGTGTCCAGATAAGAAGTGGAAAGAAAATTCAGTGTTTAGTGTCCAATATATGTAATAAATGCTGGAATATTTACTCTTATCTGAGGGGAACTGAAAGAGGGTTTATTTAATGCTTTGAAATCCATCTCTACTATTGACCCAAATCAGCTGACTTGGAGTCCTCAAGTGGTTTTTAAGTGTTAGAGTTAAAATATCAGATAGAAAACCTTTCAGAAAAAGCAAATGTTTTGTAAAATATGATAATTTTATCTACATAATCTTTATTGCCATGTGATGGGCTTCTTACTTTGAGCAGCTTCTTCATGTGGTGCTCACCCCTCTCTCAAAAATAATTTGGAAACCAGAGGGTTCTTTTTGTTTGGTGGAAGGAGAACTTTATTATTGATATTGGTTTCATGTCCCAGCTGCAAACACCAGGAAATCAGGGTTCATGTGTTCTCACAGGAATGTGGGAAAAAGGAGGATGGGATTCTGAATTTTGGAACTAATTAGTCCTATAAAATTAATGGAAAACTGTGTTTCTTGAAAAATGTGTATTATAGGAAGCACCATAACATCTGTTGCTCTCCATAAGAGGCTTTTGGAGCAATTACTGCCATTTCTTTAAAAAATTATTCCCCTTCTGCTCAATTACTAACAGTGAAGTATCATTAAATAGACAAATTCCTTGAAATACAACTCAATGATTTTTAGTGATATTGAGGGTTTGAGAATATATAAGAATAAGGATGAGCTTAAGGGAAAGAAAAAGCCAATAAAACTGCAGTTTATTCTTACATGCCTCACATTTGTTATAAATTTCTGGCTTGCAGTTAATTCATCATATTCAGTGATCAATATTTTATAAAATAAACGGAGAAAAGCTGGAGCTCTGGCAACTTTTGGAGAGGCCAACTAAATTTAAGGACAGAAGCTGAGCGTTTATTTCAGGAATAGTTGCAGTATTTCAGAGCTCACTGTCGAGAAGGGACGTAGAGCTTTTTTTTTCTGAGGTGTTTTACATTAATAGAAGCCATGAGTATATTTAAATTATTGATTTAATATTACATCCTATGTACCTTGAAATGGAGTAATTTCTGTGATGACTGCTGTTCATTCTTGCTGCATGGATTATTCCCAATGTGTTGGTGGGTTTTGGGCAGGGAGGGAAGGACTGAGGGCTCCTGTTGTTGTTTAAAGGGGAGGTTTGGGGTAAGTGCTGGCCCCAGGGAGCATTTCAGAGCTCTTCCCCTGCTCTTCCCTTCATCCCACTTACTGCTCTCCAAGGCTTTGCTTTGCTCCCAAAGGTTTTATTATTGCAGCTGTTGGTGTTTTGTGCCATCCAGGCAGGAGAACTGCAGGGTAGCCCTCCTCCAGGGCAGGTGGGAGTGCACGTGGCTCTATGTTCCGTGCAGTTGTTTTCAATGGTAATACATTAAAAATTCCCAGAGGAATGAGGAACTCCAGGCTGCTGGGCCTGAGGTTTTGTAGAGTCTCTGTCCTCTTTATAGGACTAGTAGTCCTTCACCTTGAAAACATTTCCCTTCTCAGCCTTTAAAGGCATTAGGCACTGATAGATTCTGTGCCCCAGCATTCCTATTGTCTCACCCAAACCCGTAGTAGTGCTGATGGAGCTCCTGGTGTGAATTTTCCTCTTGCATCTCAGCATCCTACAGCCATTACTTTTATTTCTCTTGTGACTCTTAAAGAGTTTTGAAATAAAAGTAAATGCTGCATCCTCCAGAGGAATGGGAATGTTTTCTTGCTGCTTTCCTGCTTATTGTTAGCTCCCATCCAGAGAGCCCTGGAGGGGCTGGAGTGTGTCCAGGGCAGGGAATGGAGCCCCAGGAGGGGCTGAGGGAGCTGGCAAGGGGCTCAGCCTGGAGCAAAGGAGGCTCAGGGGGCCCTTGTGGCTCTGCACAACTCCCTGCCAGGAGGGGACAGCCAGGGGGGGTCGGGCAGTGCTGCCAGGGAACAGGGACAGGACAAGGGGAAAGGGCCTCAGGCTGGGCCAGGGGAGGCTCAGCTGGGACAGCAGCAGCAATTTCTGCATGGAAAGGGTGCTCAGGCCTTGTCAGGGGCTGCCCAGGGAGCTTTGCAGGTGTCCCAGGAAGGGCTGGATTTGGCACTGTAGGCACAGAGTTTGTGGTAATTGGGAGTGGGGCTGGGGCTGAGTCTCATCCAATGAGCTGCAGCTGTGCAGGACAGGTGACTGATATTGAAATTAATGAGCCATGGAGTGCCCAGGGGCATTGACCAATCCCACAGGAGCAGAGGGCACACAGGTGCAGTGCATCAACATGAGGGGATCAAAGGTTGGGCTGAAGAACAATCAAGTGCTGATGCTTGAAACCTTCCTCAGTGTAAGTCACATCTTTGCTGTCAGTGGCAAGTTTTGTTTCCCAAGAAAAAGGGCTGGAGTTCATGTCCAGGGCCCTGTGGTCCTGCTGGGCTGCTACCTCCTGAAATCCCAGATGGTGCAGGATGTGTCCCCAAGCTGCCGCCACCTACAGCTCAGGCTGCCCTGGCAGTGCCCAGCACCTCCTGCAAACGGGGCTGGTGTGTGGGTGCAGGGTTTGTGGTCATTGGGAGTGGGGCTGGGGCTGAGCCTCATCCCCAATGGGCTGCAGCTGTGCAGGACAGGTGAGTGATATTAAAGATAATGAGCCATTAATGAGCCCAGGGGCACTGACCAATCCCACAGGAGCAGAGGGCACACAGGTGCAGTGCATCAACATGAGGGGATCAAAGGTTGGGCTGAAGCACAGGAGGGGCAGTTGTTTGCAGCCTTCTGAGGTGTTGGAGTGTTGCTCTGTGGGAGCAGATGCCTGAAACCTTCTGACCTGGTAAGGTGTTACTGTGTGTGGGCTGAAGCTTTCTGAAATTCTGTGATGATATTCTATGTGTCATGGCTCTCTCAACTTGGCTAGCACTCAGTGCTCTGGCCTGTGAACAAGGTAAGTATTGGGCACAGGTTGAAGTCAATTGGATTTTCCAGCATAAAATATTCTGGGGTTGGTGTATGAAGTTTTAACTGGAAGGATGGTTGTAGATATCTGCAATGTCTGTGTTGATCTCACAGAGGACTTAATCTGAGCTTATGCAAAATTCCCACCCCTGCCATGGGCAGGAAGAGCTCCCACTGTCCCAGGCTGCTCCAAGCCCCAAAGTCCAGCCTGGCCTTGGGCGCTGCCAGGGATCCAGGGGCAGCCACAGCTGGGCCAGGGCCTGCCCACCCTGCCAGGGAACAATTCCTAATTACCAATGTCCCATCCATCCCTGCCCTCTGGCAGGAAGAGGTATTTTTAAATGCAGGGACAATAAATCATTGCTTTGCAAAAACATCTTTTCAGGCCAATTTCAAGGACTTTAAGCCAGCCCTATGTTAAAAGTGCACCTCTCATAGGTTTCTTTGCTTTAACTGGTGGAGCTTTCCCAATGGAAGAATTTTCTAATGGAGCATTCTTGTTACAAACAAGAGGAATGTGGACTCTTGCTGTAAATGACAAGCTTCATCAATCTGAGTATGCAATTTATCTAATTACAACTGCAGCTTATTAGGTTTTTTAGGTAATCCTTTAAATTAGGTCAGAAATAATTTTGGTGATGTCTTTCAAATGGAGTTTTGTTTCCTTGCCTGGAAAAATGAGGGTTCAGTAGTCCCATGAGCAGCTCTCAGTTATTCCTGTTGCATTTCCATGTGTTGAAGCTCCTGAGAAAATTTGATACATTTATTTTTAAGGCAATATGTGTTGTTTCAAGCACTATGCCCTATATTTACATGAAGTTATGGAGCAAATCTTCTATCTGGACATTGCCAGGTGGCTTTGAGGCTCACAGTGGAAGCAGGTGGTTAAATCCTTGTTCTATATCTGTGCACAGCAATCTGAGAAGCTCATTTGGTAATCCTTCTGTTCCTGAACTCTCTCTTTTGTTGTTTTTCCTTCCAAGGGGTTTCTAATTTTGCAGGATAATTATTTTGATGAATTTAGTAGGGTCTTATCCAAGGAGGGAGTGAGGAGGGCACAGCAAGGATGGCAGCAGGTGTGGTACCTTCACCCTCTCTTCCCTTTGCACACCCAAAGTCTCTCCTTGAGGTGGTTTTAGGCTCCAACAACAGCTTTTGCTTCCTTCCAGGATCTCAGTGCAGTTCATGCAATATAGAGCACACTCCTATTTATAGCCATGCTATTTTTCCTGGCTGGATCTGAGTGCAGATTTCCCATTACAGCACTTTGGATACCCTGTACTCCCTGCTCCCCTTCTGCCTCTCTAGGAGCTGATTTTGGTGTTGCTGAGTCCTGGCTTGGGCTCCCACTTGGGAGCTGACTGAAGTCATGGGCATACAACATTTAAACCCCAATGCAGAGGCTCCTTCCTTTGCTTAATTTCAGTTATATTTGATTTTAACCAAATTTATTTGGGTTTTTTACCCAATTATTTGGGGTTTTTCCCCCCAAAGTGAGTCTGCAGATGCTAATCACAACATCCTTCAGTAGTGAATCCTCCCCTGGGGTACAGACACTCTCATCTTCCCCCTAATTGGTTCTGGAATTCAAATAATGCTGCAAGAAACCATGGCTGGGGTTAGCACAAGCTCACTTTTCCCTGTGTGTTACTCAGACAGTGGGGTTTACATTTAAAAGAGAGGAAAAAAAAGAAAGGAAAATTAAATAAACCCTATGGATGCTGCTGCTACAGCATCTTGTCTGTGAAATGATGATGGTTGCACATCTTTTGGCTCTTATCCAACCTGTTGGTAAGAAATGGAACATTTTTATCTGTCCTGTCACTTGTTTAATTTAGGAATTCTGGCTTTTTTTTTTTTGGTCAGGTGTTGATGTCACATAGGAAACAGGTGTTTCAGTAAATTCTACTTTGCATTTCAGTAAAGCCTGTTTTGGCAGGAATTTCTCTTGAAGATCCAGCCATGTGGAGTTGTGTTTATTTTGGTGTTTCTGAGACCACTGAGCACTTAAATACCAACTTATTTTGGGCTGGCTGCTCAAAGATCTCTTCTCAGAGAGATGGCTGCACATTCCCTGGAGTTTTTGCAGTAGGTAATCTATAAATTCTGGAATTTCCTTGTCGTTTTGTAGCCTGGGATTAGCACAAGACCTGGGTCACCTCCCTGAGTTCACTCTGCTTCCTCTGCTGGGCTGTTTAAGTTTGGATTTCTTTATATTCTTTGTGAAAATCAATTTCCACAGGTGGGGGTAGGGTATTAATTCTCCAGGGGTATTAATTGCAGCCTGAGCCTCGGGTGCTGCCCAGCTCTTCCCAGTTTGATGATTGGAGTTGATGCTTGGAAGAGCTTTGGAGCTGGGAGTGAACCAAACCTTCGTGGTACCATTCATATGAAAATATCAGGGTTTTGTACTGCCTGCCCCATCAGACTAATACAAATTACACTTTGCAATCCATTGGTTTAGGGATGTTCAATCTTCCTCACAAAACATCACCTGCCATTTTTCCAGCCCTCATCTCTTGTGGATCACTCCCCAGTAGGTGGTGATGGAACTGCAAACTGGGTTAATCCTAAATTTTTCAAAGGTTACCACTTTGAAGGGGTGTTTATAAATGGGAGTTATTTAACAGCCTGTTAAATGTTAGTTTTAGTCTGCAGAGCAGCAATATTACTTAATCAGTTGCTCTATAAATTAATGAAGGCTTGATCTTTCCCCATTCTTGATATGTTGCTTTTAGTAATCCCATTAATTCCCAAAGGCTGGGAAGAAACAAATTACAGCTTTTCAGGATTTATGGGTTTGACATTTTGCAAATCCTACTTTGTGTTCTTGTATTTTTGGACAGAAGTTTTGACTTGTGGGAAACTCAATGATTCACTGACAAATTCCAAATAAACCCCAAGTTGCCCTGGGGTTGTGGTGAGGACTCTTTTGGTGTTTTTCTCTGGTTTTTGAGCTCTTCAGGTGCTCAGCAGCTTCTAATTATTGGTTAGTGAGAATAAAGCAAATATCAGCATTTTCACTGAAATCCAAATATCCAGAACTCTTTTCTTTTAGGGACTGGGCCTGACTCCCATGCAGGCAGCTAAAAAAAATGAGAAGCTGCTGCATGGATATTATGAAGGAAAATCCAGGTTAAATTGCTTTGTGCACATTCCCCACCGGAACAAATATGAGCCTTACTGGGAGAATTCACCTGCTGAACTCCAGGAATGTTTTGCAGCATGAATTAGGTCAGGAACACACAACAGAGTCAAGCAGGGAATGCCTGGGGGGTTTTATAGGGGAAATGTGGCAGAGAAAATTGCTCCCTCAGCCTTTTGCCAGGGTGAGGCAGGAGCTGAATACAAAGGTTTAACAAGGCTGGGCTTAAATCCCAGCTCTTTAAAGCCTCAGACTTGGTTGTGGGAGTGAAGTGGCAGACAGGTGATGCAGGTGATGTGCTCAGAAGTGAATTAATGTCCCAAATGTAAATGTTGCCATTTGTCAGAGTGATTATCTTGTCTTCTCCTTGTAAAACCAACAAGATGCTTTAAAAGGCTTTGGGGACAAGCCCAGAGGGGGAATCTAAAGGCAAACTTGCCATCCATGCTTTTCAGTGCTGTCAAAGCAGCATCTGAGCTTCACATCCGCCTTTCAGGGTTCCTTTTGGGGCAGCTGATTTCTCTGGTTTTGTCTGCTGAGAGTTGATTCTTCTGGCTCCTAATTTTCTTGGTCAGTTCCTGCAGGTTTTAAAATGTATTTTAAAGGAAAGGGACTGAGCAGGGAATAAAATGAGTGACTGTGGAGGGCAGATTTGTATCCTTGGAGAGAAACCTGCTGGGCCAGGTGAGGATGGAATGACAGAAATCTGTGGCAGCTTCACTCTGCTCCTCTCCCCAAAACCCCCCAACCAGCTGGAAAGTTTGGTAGGGCTCTGTCTGTTCACCTGTGGGAGAAGAGAGGACAAAGTCTGATGTCTTAATATTAAAAGACAGATGCTTAAAGCATGAGTTGGAAACCTGAATTCCTTCTGCCAAGAGGGACTTTTAAAAACTCTGGAAGTTTGGGTTCCTGCTGAAGTGTGGGGTTTGCTCTAATGGGCAAGAGAAAGAAGTGGTAGCCTTTTAAAAGAGATTTTGCCTTTTGATTTTTATTGTGTATGCGAAAATTGGGGAATGTGAAGTGTTTAAGTGAAGCTTGAAACACTGCTGTGCTTATCTGAGTTGAGATTTTAAGGGAAGAGTAAAATTTTTTACTTAGAGTAGTTCCTACTCTTGTGGAGAGTGATAAGTTACCAGTTTCTGTATTCAAACCTTCTTGGGGCTTTTAATTTTTGTGTGTGCGATGGTGTGAACAGAATCTAATTCAAGTTTTAGAAATGTAGGTCTGTGTTATCTGCTTTTTTCCTAAGATCTCCTGTGTTATTTGTTACTCTAGCATGTGCCAATCAGCTTTTGGAATACAAATGCAGAATTAAGCCCAGCTTAATTTGCATTTAGAATTGATAAATGTTGCTCAAGATGCTGGTTAAAAAACAAAAAAGGAACAGCAAACCATTTTCAGTCTTTCCCCTCCCAACTTGAAATTGTAGAGCTCAGACTTCAAAGCAGTTTGGACTCAACTTCTAATGAGTAAGATGAGATTGTTTCCAAACTTGTTTTTTCCTTCAGTTGCAAGCATGTGTTTGTTTAGAGGGTTTTGTTTTTGTTTTAATTGTAGAATTGCAGAAGCACTTAATCAGTACCTTTTCTCTAGTTTTTGATGTTCCTATCTCATGCAGCTGAAATTTGGGTCTCAGAGCAGGTTTGTTGTGGATATAACTTAACAGAAAGCTTGTACAAACTATTTAGAAAAAATAAGAAATTGAAGTGTCTCCTAGTTAGTGCTTTTTCTGCTTGCAGTTTAATTAATGAAAAAATTGGTTTCAAGCCAAATCACTGCATCCTGTGAAAAATATTTTCTCCAGTCTTAGTGGATTTTAAAATAGCTTTGCCACACACAGACACCTTTGAGGGGGACAGATGCGACTTTGATGGGTTTTTAATGACATTAATTGCAATGTTTTTATTTGGGATGGGTGAAATTTCCCTCTTGCTGGGCTGGAGCTGCCCTGGTCCTCAAGCTTCACTTGTGTGGATGTGAGGAGTGTGGAGACAGATGTTGCTGGAAGCATCAACAGTGTGTAGGTCAGTTTTAGTGGCATTTCATGTGGATCTGAAATATTGGGGAAGCCTGGCCATGGTTGGGGTCACTGTGATTGCAGATGGAATCAACAGCAGAGACTTGGAGTGCAGTGACTTGGAGATTTTTAGGGGTTGCAGTGGCACCATGGTTGCTTCAAGCCCTTGAAAAGAAAAACTTGAGCTGGCCATGGTGGGAATATGGGGGAACACAGGAAGAGAAACTTCCAGCACTTTTGCAGACTCCAGCATTCCCAGAGAAGTTGAATAGCAGCATGCAGAGCTCTGTAAAACCCCCATGTGTATAAATCACCCCAAAGCACAGCAGGGCAGTTCAGCAGTGTTGAGTGTGCTCAGAGAACACCATGAGACTGTTAGAAACGTGTGCTCATGAGAGGAGAGAGCTGCAGGAATGTCTCTAGGTAATTAGGTGAGTCTCAGACAGCACACACATGGACTCACACCAAAATGTGTTCTGGGAGTGCTTTTTCAGACCTGCAGCTCTCAGACAACAGCACCAGATGGTGAGGTAATAGGAGAAAATCTGGCCTTGTGTTCCTTGTGAGCCTGGAAGGCTGGGTTGTGTCCTGAAGGAAATGCAGTCTGCTCAGTGCAGCATATGTGTGTTTATAAACATCACCCAGGCTGTGCCTGATGGCAGGGCTCATTCCCAGCTCCAGCCCAAGTGCCTCCTCTGGGAAGGGTTCAGGCAGCTCAAGGTTTCCTTTAAAAATGAAAAAAAAAAAAATATCCTTGGTTACTTTGGCATTGTGCTGTCTGCTGGTTTATCATCATGTACCAAAGGGTTAATTGGTGTTCTAAGTCTTGAGTGGGTGATGCACCTGCTTTCCTCCTCAAGTGCCATAAATATGAGCCTAAATCTGTTGAGCACATTAAAAGAAACAGCAATGAATTAATCCAGAATTAATATTCTTGTTGTGAACAGAGCTTTATTTTGCTCTTGTGGGCTTCTTAAGTGCGTGCACCCTGATTTCTCCAAACAATAACTGCATTTATACACCTCATTTTTCATGCACGGGTTATTGCTTTGTTGTAGCCAAACTTTATTAGTCATATTAATAAGAGAACAGTTTTGAAAAGGACATGAAACTTATTGAACCGATTTGTTTGTTCTGGGGGATGTTTTTTGGATTGTATTTTAAGGTATTGACTTGCAGTTAAACTGTATTTTTATTTGTTTGCCCTTTACTTAATAGTTTGGCATTAGCATCAGCATTGCCAAAGTCAGCAGCTGGGTGGATTTAACCCTTGGCTTCAGGCTTGTGGGGTTTTCACCTTGTTGGCCTCCTGTTTTATTTTTATTCTTTTAAAACAAAACCCCAAACCCCTGGTGGTCCCTTCCTTCTGCACCTCCTTTCAGCAGCTGGGTTGTGACCTTCATTACAACATAACATTTTAAGGTCAGCTGAGAATTTCTCATCCTTTTCTGGAGGCAAGGCACAGGTCTGGGACCTTTTCACAGAGGTGAGGGGGCTGCTCTGCTGATCCACACCACCAGAGGTTTGTGCTTGCCTCCTGGATCTCACTGATTCCCTCAGGTTTCTCCAGGTGTCTGGGGTGTGGGGTTTTTTTCCCCACCACACTTTCTGTTCTTGCATTGCTACCTGTAAGTAGATTTGGGTTTTCCTGCTCTTCTGTCAAATTTCTCTGAAGCCAAAACTCACATTAGGCTTCAGAGGCCTTGCAGGTGCTGCTCTCAAGCCCAATTTTTGCAGGATTTTTTATTTTTGGCAGTTTTGAGGACTTGGCCAGTCTTTGCTCTTCTCAGGCTGAGTCTGTGGACTGGACATGTTGGTCTGAAATGTGGAAATTCAGGGACATCAGGATTGCTGGGCAAACTCAGGCGTTCTACCACACGCATCCATGATTTTTTGGGTGGAAGGTGGTTAGAGTTTGTCCTGCTCTTACAGAGTTTTCCAAGCTAATTCAGGCTTGGAGCATCTGCTGCAGCACAGGCTCAGCCACCAATGCTTCGGGCAGGGTGGCTTCTGCCTCTTCCTTTGCTTAGAATAATTATCACCCTGGGATACCCCTGCCACTGAAGGGTTCCCTGTTTTCCCCACAAATTCCCACCACTGGTTTGGAGCTGGAGCTTCCAATGTCCTGGCTTTGGTTTATAGCTAAAAAAGAGAGATAGAAATATTGTTCTCTAATGAGATAAATTGGGATTTGGCTGAGGTTGGAAATGAACTGTGAAATCCGTGTAGATTGGATGGGTTCATCCATCCCCCTCCAGCATTCCACAGAAACCTAATTAGTGCCTTTAAAAAGGAACATAATTTCCTCTGTTACTTTAATCAGGGGGTTGGGTTTTTTTGCTTTTACTGGGAATAACAGGTTGTGAAAAGGAAATACCCATACCAGCGTTGTCTTGGATTTTATTTTGCACAAACCTAATTGAATCTGCTAATTTAAATCTCATGCAAGGAGGCTGGGGTAATAATAGTCCTCCTGCAAACTGGGTGGCAGAGCCAGCTAGGATTTGTGGATTTGTTGTTTGGATCTTCGTCCTTGTGGAAATAAGGTGCTGTTCCAGGAAAGGCAGAACCAAAAAAACATTTTTTTTTTTCCAGCTCCCATCTGTTGGTTTTTAACATGGTTTTAGTGATGCACTTCTTCAAATAGCATCTTGTGTTTGCAGTATAAAGTTGAGTCACCATTCCTGCAGGGATTAAAAGCAGTATGGATGTGACCTTGGCAGTGCTGGGGGAAAGATTGGACATGATGGTCTTTGAGGGCTTCTTCAAACTTGAGGCGTTCTGGGATGTGATGCTGTAAGAATGCTGAAAACTCGTGGTTATTTGAAGTAAAGGATAATTTCAGGGGAATCCTTTGGACTGGCTGTTCCTCCCACCTGTAGAAATGGATGCCATGCTTCCTTCTCATCACAGATCCTGCTTTTCAGGAGTTTTGTTACAGTTTTTCAGGTTGTTGTTACTTTCTTCTTATTATTTTGTAGTTCTCAGAACCAGCTGTTGTTTCCTTGCAGTATGTTTTCCATCTATCTTAATTTTCCTATAAATGTTCACTCTTCAAGGTGCATCTCTTCTTAAATTCTGGTCCTTTTCTCTTTTTTGTGGAGAGTGTCTGCCTAATGCACATTTCGGTTACTTCACTTCTGGATATGTCCTCATGTCTCTGGGAGCTCTCAGCCATGGTGATGTTTCTTGCTTCAGATTTTGAGTTGATGTGGTTTTGGGTCTGTCTGCCCTGACTAGAAAGTTTCTCTTGTTTCAAGGCTTTTATAACTTTTGCAGTAAGGTGACTTTTAAAAGAAGGGAGGGGAGGAGAATACAGGGATTATTTTTAGGAATATGCCATCCCTTGGAAAAGCAGCTGTCCACCAATGTACAATCACATGCAATAACTTCAGATTAGTCCAGATTTGTTTCCCATGGACTCACCACACCTAGCAGTGGCCAAGGCCAGGCTGGCTGGGGCTTGGAGCAATCTGGGATAGTGGAAGGTGTCCCTGGGCTGGAACTAGATGAGTTTTAAGGTCCCTCCAACCCAAACCAGTCTGTGTTTCCATAATACGTGTGTGAGATAAGGGGAACAACTGCATTTTCGAGTGGGACTGATGTCTCCTGCACAAAGAGCACAGGCAGGTGGCAAGTCCAAACTTTTCAGTATTTTCAGGAAAGGGAATGCAAATGCCACACTCTGAGCTGTCTCTGAGGGCTCGTTTGCTGGTTCTGTAGATAATGCTCAAATTATCTACAGAAATCTAATGATCATTCTTAACACAAGCAAATACACTGCAGTGCAGGAGAATTTGGCAGGAGGGTTTTTTGTGTTCATCAAAAGTGCATCTCTTCCAGAAGGACAATAGTTTGTAGATTAAATGGGTTGGTGCTTGTGGAGGGGTGTAAGATCTTTTCCTCTCTGCTATGTCTGTTCTTGGCTTGGTGTGTGTACAGAGCAGATCTGAACCTGTACCTTGCATTTAATCAGAAAACCCAACTATCAGCTGCTTTATAGCTCTCATTTCCAGTTAATGTTTTGGGATAGATGTATCACCTGGTAAATCTGCAAATAAAGCAAAGCTGCTCCTTGTGCAGATGGGGAAAGCTCAACTAAACCTAAACAGTGTTTCAGATTATTGTGTTAAAAGAACCTTTTGGGTGATGATCCACCTCCCCAAAATCCACAAACATTTGCTGCCAAGAGAAAGCTTTTTCTTTGAAATTTTGCTCGTTGGAAATGCTGCATTTCCTATCAATAATTCTTGTGAATGTAAGATTGATAAATACAGTAGGTGCATATTGGAGGAGAAATGGTGGAAAATAGAGATGAAATGGAAGATATTATCCTTTAACAGGGTCTGTGTGTAACTTATACATGTAACACTATTGGGGAGGGAGAGACAGATTCCCAGCAACAAAGACATTTATTCATTTCTGTGGTTGGTTTTTTTTCCTTGCAGCCTTTGGAAGTTTGATTTGGTGCAGTGGTGACAGTGTTGTGTTGTTCATATTCATGAGCTGCCTCAGTGGGAACATGTTCAGACAGCCTGAATTATCTTCTCTCTGAAGATTGTGTTGTGGTGGGGCTTTCTCTAAAGCCCTCACTCCTTCATGCTCACCAGAAGAGTCATGTTCATTCTTCACAGAAATCCCAGGATGGCTGAGGGAGCTCAGTGGGCACCTGGTGTCCCCTCCCTGCCCCAGGAGGGCCATCCCAGAGCCCAGGGCACAGCACTGTGTGCAGCCAGCTGTGCCCCAGCCCCAGGCAGGAGAGCCCCCAGGCCGTGTGGGCAATGTGCTCAGGGCTGGGCACTGCCCAGGGCAGAAGTTGTGCCTCCTGTGCAGGGCAGTTGCTGGGCTCAGGCCCTGCCCGTGGCTCTGGTGCCATTGCTGGGCCCCGGAGCAGAGCCTGGGCCCTGCTCTGCCCCTCCCTGCAGCCAGGCCCAGCCAGGCCTGAGGGCCCCTCTCAGCTGGGGCTCCTCTCCAGGCTGAGCAGCCCCAGCTCCCTCAGCCTGGCCTGGAAGGGCACCCACATGCTCCAGGCCCTTGCTCAGCTCCAGCAGCTCCTGGCCCTGCTGTGCTCAGCACCCAGAGCTGGACACAGCACTGCAGAGGTGCCTCCAGGGCTGCCCCAGGGCCAGCATCCCTCCCTGCCCTGCTGCCAATGCTCTGCTGCTGCCCCAGGCTCCATTGGCCTCCTTGGGCCAGGACACTCTGCTGGCTCAGGGACAGCCCTGTGTCCCCAGGACACTCTGCTGGGTCAGGGACAGCTCGGTGTCCCCAGGACACTCTGCTGGCTCAGGGACAGCTCGGTGTCCCCAGGTCCTTCCCCACAGAGCTGCTCCAGCAGCTCCCCCAGTCTGTGCTGGTGTCCAGGGCTGTCCCTGCCCATCTCCAGGACTTTTCCTTCTGCTCATTCTCTTCCTCAAGCCTCCTGCACCTTGATGGAATAACCCCTTCATGGGAATGCAGGCTGCAGGATCCACATCTGTGACTGATGGCAAAGCAATAATAAACCAATGAGGAAAACACAACCTTATGATACACTCCACCTTCGTCTCTGTTGTCCTGTGCCTGCATTTTGGATTTCTTAGTGCCATATTTTATCTGTGAAAACCCAGAAAATAGCTCACGTTCCCTGAATACTCAGAATATTCCCTTTTCCTGAAAAAGCTCTTTTGGTTTGTTCTTCCTTCATGCATCCAGCATTGGGATTTATACTGAATCTGAATGTGCTGAGTTTTCCTTTTGGTTTTTCTTCCTTTCCCTTTAGTGTTTTGCTTTGAGATGCAGAACTAAAATCACCTGGGATATTTTCCCTCTCTGAGGCTTTCCCCCCCACAGTGTGCTTTGCTATCTCTGTAAATTTGGCAAAAACTGGATTGTTGTAGTTGAGTCCTGTAGTTCATACAACTGGCTGGGACAGTTTCAGTGAAAATGCTTCTTGACACAAATATTTACTGCTGCAAGAGTTGGAGCTGTAGGTGGATGTTGGTTAATGAAGTAAGATGTATGTGCCAGTGGTTAGTAAATAAGGAGTTAGTGAATATGGAGTAGAAGTGTATTGGGAGGAATACATAAAGAAAAGCAGGAATTTTGGCCACTGGGTTACAGCTGCTGAGAGGATTTTCCCCTTTCTTTTCTTTTTAGCTGTGTCAAAGGTTTGTGTGATATTAGGGTTTTTTTGGTGTTTGAGTATTTTGCTCCCTTCCTGCTGGTTTGTTGTTTATCATTGCTTTTTATGATTAGATTGGTAACTTTGTCAGAGGAAATAGCAAAATCTTTCCAAGGCTTTCCTGTAGAACCCTGTATTAATGCATAACAGAGGCAGTAATTTATTGGTAGTCAACAGAGAGGTTCTACTCAAAACTGGGCCTCAGTTTTCTACCCTTTACCCCTCCTGCAGATGAACCTTCAGCATGTTATTCCTGGACTGTAATTAAGGAAGGACAGAATCCTGGTGGCTGTTCCAGGCTTCCTCCTGCCTTCCTTTAGTGCTAACCAGGCTTTTATTCCTGGTTGGAATCACTGTTTGCCTGTCATCTATCTGCCTCCAGCAGCTCTGGTGGCAATTCTTGGCTGTTTCAGGATTCCCTAAATGTCCTTCAGGTCAGGTAAACTTCCAATAATTGGGAAGATGGAGTGGGTTTGCTGCAGTCCTTGTTTGCCAGGCTCATCTGGGCTACTGAGGTGAGGAGGAAGTGGAAATTGGGCTGCCTAAATTAGAGGGTTGATGGCTATGAAAGAGGTGAAGAGCCAGGTGGAACAGGCAAATGGGAACATTGGAAGCTCCTTGTGAACACCTAGGTGTTTCACAACATTGTTGCTCTTATTCAGAGCTAAAATGATATTTTAATAATAAAGCTTTAACAAGAAGAGCTGTGGAACTCCAACACACTTTACACAAGCAAAAAAAGTAATTAGCAGGATGATCTTTTTGGTGCAGGTTGATTTTTTTAATTTATTTTTTTTTGTGCTTGAGGGCCTCATTCTTGCAGTCAAATGTGGAACAAAATCAAATGACTGCAAGTCAAAATTGTGGATGTTGAAGTTGTAAACAAGCTGTAAATATTTGACTGAAGGTAATCAACTGTTGACAAAAATTAACAAGGGACATTATCAATTTTCCCTTGCTTTGAAACTATTTTTAACCATAAATCTTTGTCAAACATCTTGTGCTTGGGCCACAGGAGTTACTGTGGGCATTGCTTCAGCAATAGGTTTGGGATTTGTATTTTTTTAATTGTTTTGTGATGGTTTTTTTGTTGATTGGTTTTTTTGTGTTTATGGGTGGATCATATTTTAATGAGATGAGGAAAACAAAGATTTAGATGAGGTATTAAATTATCAGGGTGCTGTGAGGGCTGAGAAGCTAGAGGGTAGATAAGGTTTGTAGGGCTGTGCATGATAAATCAAATATGATAATGAATTCTAGATTCAGAAGGGGAAAATAATACACAGTTTGCATGATAATGCAGGTCACAAGCAGTACTTTTACTTTCAAATGTTGATTAGTTAAGCAGTTTTTAAAAATGATGTTGCATCCGTGTTTGGGAACAGCTTGTCAGCATCTGTTTAGGGTTTGTTTCATAATTTCTCCAAAGGGATGTCAAATGGAGGAATTCTGTTGACTAAATTACTGCAGGCTATTAGTTATGCTCTTGAAATATATTATTACAAATGTAAATAATAGTCATCAGCTACAAGTGGATTGCTCCTCTTTCAGGCTTGCTTATTAAAAAAATAAAAGATTGTGGAACGGCTCTGAATTTTCAGCAGAAAAATTGAGCTGGTTTTGTGTTTTCTATGGGGAGGTGGGACATGGTCAATGATTGTGGTGGAGGACAGAGGAAGGACCTGCATTTTTCCCTTCATGGTTCTAATTTTTATTTCTTTTTTGTCTACTGAAGCAGCATTCCCCTCATGAAACCATCCAACGTTCTCCAGTCTGAGTTCAGCCACTTTTCCTACTGTTTTCTGGCAGGCTGAGGGGGAGGCTGTTCTGGAGGTGAAGTCTGAGGAGTGAACATGGAATAAGAGAGGTTTTGTCCTGCCATGGACCAGTCTGGCTTAGGAAATCACCTGAGCCTTGTTGGGCTTCATCTTCACTCACAGCTGGTCTGGCAAGGGTGAGGACCCCATGAGCAGAGCCAGGTGGCACTGGCTTAGTTAACTGGGTGATGTCCCTGTGGTCCCTGCTGCTGGCAGGCACAGCAAAGCTCTCTCCAGCTCTAATTCTTCCTTCCATTTCTCCCCTGAAGCAACATTCCCCATATGAAACCTTCCAACCTTCTCCAGTCTGAGTTCAGCCACTTTTCCTACTGTTTTCTGGCAGGCTGAGGGGGAGGCTGTTCTGGTGGCTGAAGTTTGAGGAGTGAATATGGAATAAGAGAGGGTTTGTCCTGCCATGGACCAGTCTGGCTTAGGAAATCACCTGAGCCGTGTTGGGCTTCATCTCCTCTCACAGCTGGTCTGGTAAGGGTGAGGTCCCCATGAGCAGAGCCAGGTGGCACTGGGTTAACTGGCTGGAGTGGTGTCTCTGTGGTCCCTGCTGCTGGCAAGCACAGGACAGCTCTCTCCAGCTGAGCAGAGAGCTCAGGGAGCAGATGTGCCTCAGGTGAAACCACTCAGTTTGTCCCCTTTGGCCACACTTTGTTTTGGCCTCACTTTGTTTTGGGCTGAGCTTTTTTTCCTTCCTGAAGCATGCCCAGGGGAAGGGATGGGTTTGGACACCCTGTCCTGCATTTTCCCTCACCACTGGACACCTTGGTGTATATGGGATGTGCAGCGCCGGGCCAGGGAGGGGGATGAGATCCATTGCTGGGAAAGGTCCTGCTGTTACAGCTGTGATTGTCACCCATCTCCTTGATGAAAATAAGCCAAGCCACATTTGCTGACTCTCCAGCCTTTCCAGCCAGTTCTTTCTGAATCATCAGCTTTTGAAAAGAGCAATGGAAATTGTGCAAAGTTCTGGCTTTCACAAATAATCATCTTCAAGTGGGACAGTTGTCATCTCTGTTCCCTCACAGAATCATAGAGCAGTTGGCAGTGGAACGAACTTTGAATTCCATCCCATCCCACCCTGTGCCATGGGCAGGGACACCTTCCACTATCCAGGTTGCTCCAAGAACCTTTTTTTTGAGGAAAGCTAAAGATGTGTCTACATTGTTGGCTTTTCTATTGCTCTTGAAAGGATTTCTGCCCAGAACTGGAAGCAGGTTATTTAATTTTGTGAATTGATTCTTGTGGAAATTGTACATTATGATTTGGCCTGTAGTTTGTTCCATGGGAAGATGTTAGAGAATCTGGACCATGGAGTTGGACCCAACTTCTTGGGAGTCAGATGTAGGAAGGATCATTTCAATGTGGTTCTTTCACACACTCTTGTGCCATTGTGAGAGGAGAACCAAGATGTTTTTTCCTACTGCTCAGTGGAGCCTGCTCTGTAGAGGAAATCTTCCTTATGGTGCTTGTTAAAAAAGTCAATGTAATATTCCATGTCTGCTCAGAGGAAACTGGTGTGTCTCTTCTCTCTGCCTCTCTCCAAGGTTTTCAAAGAATCATGACTCAGAAGGATCATCCAAGTCCAGCTCCTGGCCCTTACTGCCTCCAAGTTTCTAGAATTTATTTTTTTTTTTTAATATCCAGTGTGAAACAACTGAATGCAGAAGAGGGATTTTTTTGTTGTTGTTGTTTCACTTTCTTTCAGATCTGTCATTCAGTGCTTGCTCACCTCCAAGACAGATTTAAAACTAAAGAAATCCAGAGGGATGTTCACCTTCAGGATGCTTTGGGAATGCCTGGATGGTTTTTACTTAAGCCTGAAAATCCGCTTTTGAATTCCCAGCAATTGCAAACGCTAAAAATGTGTTTCCAACTTAGAGCAATATTAGTTTGAATTGTTTGATTACTAGACTAAAAAAAAATTGTGGCACTCATCTGAATCTTAAATAGAAGAGTTGTGCTGGTTTTGTTTTTTTTGTGTGTGTGAGGGCAAGCTGGAGGTGGTGGCTGGTCAGTGATTCTGATGGAGGACAGAGGAGGGACCTACATTTTTCTCCTCATGTGTCTCATTCTTTATTCCTTTTCCTTCACTAAAGCAACATATTCCCCTCATGGAACCCTCTGGATTTTGCTTCATAACCATAAATTGCAAAATACACTAAACTCTTTTTTTCTCTGCCCTCACTTGGTGGAACAAGGTGATTCCACTCTTAAACTCTCAGCATTTTACCAACCCATGGCATTGGGGATATTCTTGTGTTTGGGGAGACAAGGGGGGAGTCACTCATTTTTGCAGCACTGAACACTTGTCCTTCTCAGTGTCTGCAGGGACTCAGGGCAAGATCTTTTCATCAGGTGGTGGGTGGTACTTCAGACAAAGTCAGGGAGTTACATTTTCCTAATTGCTTCTGATGATTCAGCCTGGAACATGAATCACCCTGGACAGAGAGCTGGATGTTTCCAGGCTAGTAAGAGCCAAGTAATTTTAGTTTGCCCCAGAGGCTAAATTGATGTCCAGATCAAGTTCAATTTTTAATTTTTTTTTTTCTTCACACTCTCAACTGTTCATTTTTCTTGTTCTGACAGTTTTATTTACTGGGAGCCTAAAAGGTCTATCAGCACGGACTGCCTGGGCATCCTGTCAGAGCCTGGGGGCTGCACGTCTTCAACACGTGCTCTGTGTGAAAATGTCTGCCTGGGTCAGTGGCTGTTTGATTTACTTCATTGAGAAGATGTTTCTGGTGTCCCCAGGAAGCTGCTTAGTCCCAAACATGGGATCTGAACTTGGTGGCTTTTCAGGGAGAGATTTCTCACTCTGTCACAGTTTTTCCCTTCACTGGTTTGTATCCATTGGGGCAAGCTGGGCAAGGTGCCTCAGAAATAAAATGTTTTTGGGGTTTTTTTAATCATCTTGATGGTTAAAACTTTTAGGGGGAATTTCTGCTGGGAATTTCTGCTTCCCATGGGAAGGGTGCTCAGGCCTTGGCAGGGGCTGCCCAGGGAGCTTTGCAGTGCCCAGCCCTGCAGGTGTCCCAGGAAGGGCTGGAGGTGGCACTCAGTGCTCTGGGCTGGGGACAAGGTGGGCACTGGGCACAGCTGGGACTCCATGGGCTGGGAAGGCTTTTCAAACCTAATAATGCTGTAATTAAAAACCTCATTTTTAAAATTTTCTGGTGTTCATTTCAGTAGAAAACTTGCTTTGTGTTGGACACATGTGGAATTCTCACAGTTGGAGCTTTTGTTTCTTGTTTATCCTGCTGATAGTTGAACTGTGTGGGATGGTCTGCTGCAGGATTTCTTGTTTTATTTTGCACATCTGAAATTTCTGCCAGGGTGGAGATATTCACCTGTTCCTGTGCAGCTCTGAGGGTGGGCAGGCCCTGGCACAGATTCCCAGAAAAGCCGTGGCTGCCCCTGGATCCCTGGAAGAGTCCAAGGCCAGGCTGGGATGAGGCTTGGAGCCACCTGGGATAGTGGAATGTGTCTCCTTTTCCATTCGTTGTTTGGGGGTTTTGTAATTTCTGATGCTATTTCACTTTTTTTTTCATGAAGTGTCTTTGAAGTGAGGAAAGTTTGGAGATTTTCCCTCAGTTTTCACTATTTAAAGCTTTCTTTGACCTATTGTTCTTGTGTTAGTTAAAATTCAGGGGCTGTTTTTTTATTTTCAAGTGAGGTGGAGCGTTTAGTTGAGCCTTCCATTGCACCCTTCCAAATGTGAGTGCGTGCTCTGGAGATTAAAATGCACTATTAGGGACTGATTAAAACATAAAATTAAATTGTGTATCATAATTTTAGCTCCAAGTTTAGATTAATTAAAAACGAAATTGCTTGTAACACTTTCCACTTTGATACTTCTGTGCCTTCCCATATGATCAGGTGGAACTGGGAAGTTTAAACAGTCAACTGAACACACTTTTCCATGAACAATGAGAATTAAATAGCCAGGTTTGTGTACTGCACCATTAGGATTTCAAGAGACACTGGTTATGATAAATATTGTCAAGCTTTAAAAGTTAAATTAACTTCCAGTTAAAGGTGAAAGAAACATCCAGAATGAAGAATTTTAAGGAACTGTGATGTCTTAACCAGTAAAATAGTGTGTAAAAAACTCTTTTAGAAGTGGTTCTATGTAGTTTTAGAGATTCAAAATCAAAATGTCATTTTAATACTTCATTGTCGTTTTTACTTTCTGGTAAGCTCAAAGTTCTATTCCAAATTTTAAAATTTCAATTATTAGAGATTATTAGAGGAATTATTAAATAGTTTTCAAGGCACTGGGTGCTGTTGAAAAGGAGCATTGATCTAATTTTGCTGGGGCCAAGGTGTGTATGTACATAAAAGATGTATACGCAGCCAGAAATACACTGAACATGTTTTCCTCACTTGTGCTTTATTCTTATTTATTTGGTGCTTTATTTCATCTCATTAAAGACTTAGGGTAAAATCTGGATGGATCTGGAGCTTTGTGTCAGGTGGTTTTTCCAATGCTGGCCTTTATTGTAATAATTCAGTCTGCAGGGAGGAGGACACTGTCCCTTGTGGCTCTTTGCTTCAGATCTATTAATTTTAACATAATTAATCTGTTTACTGAAATTTGTCCCTCTCATGCCCTGATTTTCTTCCTCCTTAGAATATGCACCTGGCAAGCTGTTCTGCAGATTTATCACATGTGCTTCAAATGGGCTGAGGAACAAAATGAAGACATTTTTCCTTAAATGCCTGACTGTCCTTGAAGCCTGGGGCTTTGCAGCAGACAGCCCTGAGTGGAAATGGATGAGGAGTTTTTCCTCTGCTCTGGCTTTCAGCAAACTTCCATTTTCTTGCCCTTCAGGTAGGAAATGGGGTGTATCCTACTATGAGGTGGAAAAGAGTAGCAGAACCAGAGCAGAAAGTGCTGAAAAGCATTTGAGGAGGATATTTTTATTTTTTTTTTTTTTTTTAGCTACTCAAGTATTCCAAATACTGTATTTTGTTTTCTGTTTTTTTGGAAACAGGCCTGCTCCCAGAAATGCTGGAATTCTGAAATGCTGCTACTTCTCTTTGTCCCTAGGGAAGAAACTGCTTTTGTATTGCAAACTCAGTGGAGCAGAAATTTATGAGCAGCCTGATTTATGCCCTTCTGTTGGGGAGGAGGGATTCAAATAATTGGGAATCTCTGGATATAGAAACACTCATTTTGTTTCTTCTGTACATTGTGTGAGATGACAGCGAAATGATCCCCCAAACATCCAGGGGGACCTGGACAAGCTCCAGAAGTGGCCCATTGGGATTTCAGGGGTTTAACAAAGCCAGGTGCTGGTGCTGCCCCTGGGTCAGAAAAACAGCCAGGATGGATCCAGGCTGGGGATGAGCAGCCCTGGGGGTGCTGGGGGTGAGAGCTGGGAGCCAGAACCCCCCCGTGCCCTGGGCTGAGCCCCAGCGTGGGCAGCAGGGCAGGGGGGGATTCTGCCCCTGTGCCCCTGGGCTCAGGTGAGACCCCACCTGCAGAGCTGCCCCAGCACAGGAGGGACCTGGAGCTGCTGCAGAGCCCAGGGGAGGCACCAGCATGGGCAGAGGGATGGAGCAGCTCTGCTGGGAGGAAAGGCTGGCACAGCTGGGGGTGCTCACCTGGACAGGAGAAGCTCTGGGGTGACCAAATTGTGGCCTTGCAGGGCCTGAAGGAGCTACAGGAAACATGGAGAGATTTTGGACAAGGGATGGAGGGACAGGACCCAGGGAATGGCTCCCACTGCTGGAGGATCCCCTGGATCCCTGGCAGTGTCCAAGGCCCATTGAATTAGAAACCAGTTTGTACCAAACAATAATGATTCTTCCTCCTGACGTACCAGACGTTTCCTTTACTGGTGCCATAAATTCCCTTCTGCTGTTCCTTTAGGAAGTGTGGCCTGACAGTAATTAAGCAGTAATTGGTGTATGAAGGCAGGAGCTGTTCCCAGTAGCTAAGTATTGTTAGAAAATAATTTCATTTATCCAATGGTATTTCAGCAGTTCTAACCAATTTTGGGTTTATTATGTGCCATATGTCTGCCCAGCAGGACTTGGGATTGGTTTAGCAAATGCAGTTGTTGTGCTTTATTGAATGCTGGTTTTAAAAACACCTTCTTTTTTTTTGTCATGCCAGGCTATATAAATATTTTTTCTTTCCCTCCCATGTATGTTGCTCTCTCACAGCAGTCTGCATCGCTTTTGGTTCATCATCCTTTGTGAAAACATGGGATTTTTGAGGAAGGGGAGGGCTGATATAATTGGTTTATTGCTCCTTAAGGACAAAAAAACCAGAAGTGCCTTTTGGTCAGAACTCAGACCTGAGGAGTAACAGCAATGGCAGAGCTTAGCTGAGCATGGTTTTAGAGGTGTCTTAATTCCCTGCCACCAACTTGGCACACTGGTGATCCACGGACCAATCTGACACAATATTTTGATTTTCCTTTTTTTTTTTTTTTTTTGTGTTTTCTGCCTCATTTTTTTGTGGTTTAATTTAAGAAAGCCGGTCTTGATGAAGTTTGCACACAACCCTCACCACAAACTTCACCTAAATTGGGAATCCAGAGGTTCTGCTCTTGTTTGGGAGCACAGGTGTGGAAATGACTCCTCTGTAGTAAGACAAATTATTTGTGTTCATTGAGGAATATCCTGATAGCCTGTAACTGTTAAAAGCTGGCTTAAAAAATCCCTTTCTACCCAAAAAACTTTTACTCTTGTTGCATCCCAGTGATGAATGAGGCTGATGGAGAGATTTAACTCTTGGAACTATTAGACAGGGACATGATCCATTGTGGTTGGTTTGTCCTCAGCATTCCTGCTGGGATTCATGTCCTCTCCTGGTGGGTGGTGAGGAGAGAATCTGCTTTTCCCATCTCTGAAAGGTGCAGGGCACTGCCTGTGCTGTAGCAAGATGAGAGGAAATGCAGGAATCATCTCCCAGGAAAAGCTCACAGAGGTGAGTTCATGAAGATATGAACTGAAGCAGTGATGAAATGTTGGGAGTTTCTCTTTAAACGTTTGGACTGCATTAAAAGACTTTTCAATTTCTCGACAGAAACACAGGAGGTAGAGAAATATTTTGTTCATTTTCCCTGGGAATTAGTCCCTCACTTTCCACCATTAAGATTTCATGAAATCCAGGTGAAATTCAGCAGAGATTTAATTACAGGACTGTAAATAATTCCTCTCTGAAGAATAACTAAGGGATTTCAGGACTCTCAGCATGGAAAAGGAAGGACAGAAGAAGGATGTCATGGAGTTGTGTAGTGACTGAAGGGAAAGGAGAACAAGGGTAGATAATTCCCACCTTTTCCAATGCAAGCACTGGGGTATCAATACATTAAACAAGTTCTTCCTGGGGTTTTTTTTGTATTTTTTTTCAACTTTGTTTTGCAGTCCTAATGATCTCTTTGTTTAGATGCCTGATCAGCCATAGCTTTGTCTTGACTGATGACCTTTTGTCTGTATAAGGATGAAAAAAGATTTCATGGGTAATTTCATTCTTAGAAAGTGGCTTTCTTTTTTCTTTTCTTTTTCATACACCTAGATTAGAAACTTCTCTTACAGATCTTAGAACAAGGCTGTTGTTGCCTGTCCTATTGTAGGATCAGTAGTGGAGTGTGGAAACTAAAATCTGAGAGTTTTCTGCCTCTTCCCTATCCTTATTTCTAACACAGGTGAAGTCAACTAATTTTTGGAAATAAAGCCAAATTTATTCTGTATTGCATTTCTTTTTTCAAATGTAAGAGGCTCTTATGTATGAAGGAAGTTCATAGTAGCCAACTGATTCTAGAATCTTTATTTTTCTTTGCCTCCTCTGAAGTAGGAATGAAGTTTCAATTGTTTTTCAGAGATCCCACCTTCTGTTTTGCAATTCATCCATTTGTTAGGCTTTTTTAAATGGTGAAGAGAATGTAGTTTTAATACCAGATTTATGGTCAGATTGGCCATTTAATTAACTTTAGACAAAACTTTGATATGAAATAGGAATGGGTTTGGTGTCCTGCCACAAACCAGAATTAGTCTGTGTTTTGGGACACTCTGAATTGGATTTTAGCAATGTTGTGCTGAATTATGCCATGGAATGAGGGGAAGTGGCAGTGTAAGATGATTTTTAAACAGCAGTGGCACGAGTGATTGGAATGATGAGTGTTGAGGTATTTATGTCAAGTTTTTTTGCATAATGAGAAGGGAGTGAGTTATTGGGGGAGAGATAGCAATGATCCAGCTCATAAAAACTGTGCTCAGGAGAATAATTTCATTAAATACTCCAGCAGATCAGTAAATCCTTCAGCTGCCTTTTGCAGAACAGTCAGAGAGTTGATGTTCTTCTGGGAGGAATTCACCTCCTGTTTCTTGCCTCCTCCCTCCACCCTGCCATTTTGCTAAATCAATTTATTGCCTGGCAAAGCCTGCAGACAAAGCCTTCCAAGGCAGTAAAGATCCCATCGACTCAGAGGCTTTTTCTGTGAATATCCTAAAAATGCTGTCACTGATCCTTGGGTTGGAGTACAGCCTGTCCTGCCCAACCTCCTGTGGCCAGGCTAGCTCCATGGGCTTCCCTGTCCTGTTATTCTCTTGACCTTAACAAGGAATTTTTTGTGTTCTGCTTCCCATTTTCACCATCAATCCACTGACCTGACTTGGACTTTGTGCCAGGTCTCCACAACTTTGGGTTCTTTGGTATCAGAAGCTTTCTGTATCATCTCCAAGAGGGGGGAAACAAAATCCTTTAATAAATACCCATTTCTATAGAATTCAACTTGAGGAAAAGAAAGAAAGGGAGGAATAAATATTAATTCCAGTTTATACAGGTAGGACAAGGATCTGGTGAAAAATAGAAGGAAGATGTGATAAATTCAGCAGTGTTGGAAACTTTGGTGCTCTTCAGCTCCTTTGGATTATCCAGGAAAGCTTTAATTCTCAGAATTTTGTATGCCATAAATATTTTTGGAGAGTGATTCTGGTCATTCCTTACATGAGCCCAAATTCTGAATTTGAAGTGGCTGAAAACCTGAAAAGCTGATGTTGAGATAATCTAATCCTAAAGATTTTTCCCAACCCATTGTATGATTTTATAATTCCCATTAAGAAAGCAATATATCAACCCTGAAATCTTTGAGCACTGCTTCCTCCGTTCAAGAATTTAGAAGGAGAATTTATTTATTTAGAGGGATAATTATTAATTTGAGTTGGACAGAAATCTAGGGCATGTGCTAAGAAATAGCGCAGTTGGGTAATTTTGTGCTCTTAATGAATTTGAAAATTCCAAATCTTGTTAGTCTTCCAGTTTGGAGCAGAGCTGGTACAATATCCTGAGCAGAATACTTTGTTTAAAGTATTGATTAACATTTTTGGCTGATATTTTCCATATTGGGCAGCCTGCTTTTCAGGAGACTTTGGGGAATATTTATGTTTGGGAGGGAACTTGGGACAAAAAAAGACAAACATTTAAATGTATCTTTTAAAAATCCTTCAATCTCAAATCCTTTAGGCAATTCCAGTGCTGCTGGAAGTGGAGCACAGTTCCAAAGAGCAGCTGTGTGACATTGATGGATTCCCTGGTTTTCTGTTATAAAATGGTGGGGTTTGGGATGAGCTTTACTCTACCTGTAGAACACTTAACATGTCTTGTGATTAAAAGTCATAAATGTGATAAAAATTGCAGTGCTCAGCTGGGAAAAAGCCTTTCCCTGTGAGAGTCTGTTCAAAAACAAGACTTAAATTGAAGGGCACAAAACAGAAACACCAGGATTTTATTCCTTAAACAGGTTTTGAGCACAGAAATCCAACATCCACTTCCATAACTCCCCAGTGCCCTGAGGGTTTCCTGGTGGGACATCTGCTGAGCCAGATTTTGCAATCTGCCTGCATCAGCTGTGTTTGCAGCCACGTGGGGTGTTATGATTGCACTCTAAGTGATAACTAAAGATGTGGGCTTGTGTTTCTGCATCTCTGCATTTGTTCTGGAAAGGTGTAAATGATGATTAAAGCATCAGGAAAATGGTTCATGCATAAAAGATTTGTGGAGGAACTCAACAGAACTTGGAAAACACTTTCAATTCCAAGAGTGGAGAAGGCTCTTGTGAGAATGTATCCAGAGATTAATTTCAATACAGGGGTAATGTTGTTTAGAGCAATGATTGAGGTCTCCTGTGCTGAGGTGATTTATGGCCACCTTGTTAACAGGAGGTGGAAGTTGTTCCAGAGTAAATCCAGGTCTTGTTCCAGGGTAAATCTGCCTCTTGAGGGGGATTTGGAAGAGCTGCTGCCCTCCCATCCATCCAAGTGGCCTCTGAGGTTTATCCAAACAAATCCTCTCATGCACTTTTTTCAGTTTTTCACAGTCTTGCTCTCATTTTTACTTTGATTTCTTCCTTTCCCCCTTGACCTCTCAAAACGGTGTTAACAGATCCCAAACTCCTGGCATGTGGTGCTGTAGGTCTTAAAGAAATCTGCTCCTACCAAGTTTAAAACCACCTCAAGATGCAATTAATGAGAAAGCTCTGAACATTTAAACTTCAGAATCAGGGTAAGGCATTGATGTCATTGCTGTGATGTTCTCTACTTCATTGTGTCTCCTCAGACTGTGTCCACAGGTCAAGTGGCACTGCTTCTGTCTGGATCCTATTTTGGATAATTTCCCAAAGGTCTCTTTACAGATTTTGCCTTGATTTTGATGGCTTCCCTCCAAGGCTCAACATCTTATTGTTATCAGGATATTTTGTCTCGAAAGATTTTTTTTCTCCCCAGTTTTTCCCCCTTGGGGAGGAATGCCTCACATCAGTTGTGTGAATCAGGAGTCAGCTCCAGGAAAAAACTCTTTTCACTTCTGTCACATATCCCAAGATCCCTGAGGCTGGAAAATCCCTGCCAGCCCCTGGAGTCCCAGATGTGCCCAATGCCCACCTTGTGCCCAGCCCAGAGCACTGAGTGCCACCTCCAGCCCTTCCTGGGACACCTGCAGGGCTGGGCACTGCAAAGCTCCCTGGGCAGCCCCTGCCAAGGCCTGGAATTGAATTCCAAAATGGAATGATGGAACTGGGATTATGGGGCTGGAGTTTGAATAGAAGTGGAATACCAAATGGTAGGAAACTTAGAGTTTAAGGTTTTAGAATACAGTAATATATATAAACAAGATGGAGGTTTTAAGGTGAAGGCTGTTCCTTCTTCTTTACCTTCTTCTCCATGGGTTTGGGTGGTTTTGTGCAATTGGATATACAAGAGTCCGCACTGCAGGCCATGGGTGGTTGGTTATTGGTATAAAAGTAAAAATAATTCAGGTGTCATTTCTTAATTGGACAGTTTATCCTTAAAAGGCCTTGTAGAGAGAGAGATGGAGCTCCATTTTTAGTTTGTTAGAGTGAAGTTCTGTATAACTCAGGGTTTGTGAGACTGTAACATAGATAATTCACCCTTTCCATGCAGAAATTGCTGCTGCTGTCCCAGCTGAGCCTCCCCTGGCCCAGCCTGAGACCCTTTCCCCTTGTCCTGTCCCTGTTCCCTGGCAGCACAGCCCGACCCCCCCCGACTGTCCCCTCCTGGCAGGGAGTTGTGCAGAGCCACAAGGGCCCTCCTGGGATGCGTTGTCACTTTTGGAATCAGGACATTGTTGAAACAGCTTGATTTAAGGCCAAATTTCCCAAAACCTGACTGCCTTATGCTCAGGGGTAGGACTTTCCCTCTTCTCTGTTGTGTGCTGAAGACACAGTGATGGCAAAGGAGTAAAATTCAGATTAGATGAAGTCAATTTCTTACTCCAGACAGTTTCTTTAGCTTGGAACAAGCATAGAGAGAATTGTGAGCAAACTCACACTTCCTTTATGGGCTTTTATATGTTTTAGTCAGTTTATATCATGCAGCTGGGGGGCAAAAGAGAACATATCAATTAGCAACTGAATTAAGCCATTAATCTGTTCTGTTCAGCAGCTATTCCTCTGATTCACTGCATGTTTTGTAGAGAGAGGAAATGTGTCCCTGAACCCTCTACCTGAGGTGAGGTGCACAGCACTACCTGGGGGCTCCCTGGTGGCTCCTGCAGGCAGTTTGCAAAAGCCCTGAAGCATGGGATGTCCTTGTTTTAATCTGCATAATTAAATCTATTGTTGTTTGGAGAGGAAACAACTGGGACTAGAGTGTTTTCTCTGTTCTGATGATTTCCTGAACAAGCCCGAGTGTTTAGCTGGCATGAGAGAGATTTCTTTGTGTGCGTTCTTGCTTTTATTCCTGTCTATTCCTCTAGGACAGAAATATTACAGTGTCATGGGAAAAATTTGTTGCTACAGCAGCTTTGCTGATCAAGATTTCACTTGATGTCTGTAATGTCTCTTTCTTGCAGCAAGGAATCATTGGGAATTTGTCTTTTCTATGTTTTAAACTGCTGGAGAGCAGGGCTGGATGGGATATTGGGAATTAGGAGTTGTTCCCTGGTAGGGTGGGCAGGCCCTGGCACAGGGTGCCCAGAGCAGCTGTGGCTGCCCCTGGAAGTGTCCAAGGCCAGGCTGGATTATGGGGCTTGGAGCACCTGGGACAGTGGAAGGTGGAACTGGATGGGTTTTGATATCCCTTCCAGTCCAAACCAGTCTGATTTCTGAGGTTGGGTTGGATTTTTTTGGGTTTCTTGCCTTTGAAAAAGGAGTGCAAGGTCGCCCAGTGTCCTTCCTGAGCCCTTGTCCTTCTCTGGTGTCTCTTTTTTTGAAATGATGGCAGCAAACCCTTTGTTTAATGCTCCAGGGGTTTCCTATTGTCCTATATAATGTCATTCTAATTTAGTCCCTCTTCCTTCCCTCCTAATGCTCCCCAGCATTTTGTTTACTTCAGCTCTGTAACCACAGCCTCTCCCTGTGCCTCCTCCTCAGAGGGGAAAATAGCAGAAAAGCTGACAAATTCCCAATCCCTCTCTGCATACATGAATATCTTATTTGTCCCAGCGTGCCTTTTTAGCCAAATGAAGATTCCTTTCCCGAGCTGCCCAGGTATTCAGTGCATTTAGATCCTCACAGAGCTGCTGACAACCCTCTGTTTGTAGCCAGGGCTGAACTCTGGAGCTGGCAGACTTTCACCTGGCATTTAATTCCACACTCTGACACCTTCCCCTCCTCACCCAGCAGTAGTAAAGTGCGTGGGCCAGCTCATCTGGCCTCTTAGCTCGTAGTTTGCTCTTGTTTTTACAACTGAATTGCGCTAAAATGGTGTTTCCTGTGGTTCAGCCTTTTATTTTGGACAGCCAACCTCACACCCCACAGGGCTTTCCTTTCTCTCCCATCTCTCTTTACACATTTCAGGAGAAAAGCCAGAAAAATTGAGGGAACAGATTCAAAGTACCCCAAATCTCTGACCTGCTGCCCATCTCATGGAATATGTGCCTGGGTTGAAAGGCATCTCTTCTGACACTGAATGAAAACTAACTTTATCTTCTCATTTTTTCTTTAGAATGAATGTTTCTTGTAATTCTGTTGTTGTGTTCTTGCTGCCAGGGCCTTTTTTGTCCCTCCCTGTGACGGTGTTCACAGGGGTCCAAGGATGAGGGAAGAGATGAGGATCTGACTCCGTGTTTCAGCAGGCTTGATTTATTATTTTATTATATATATTATATTAAAACTATACTAAAAGAATAGAAGAAAGGATTTCATCAGAAGGCTGGCTAAGAATAGAAAAAGAATGTTACCAAAGGCTTGTGACGGATCGAGAGAGTCAGGACAGCTGGACTGTGATTGGCCATTAATTAAAAACAACTCTGAGACCGATCACAGATGCACCTGTTGCATTCCACAGCAGCAGATAATCATTGTTTATATTTTGTTCATGAGGCCTCTCAGTTTCTCAGGAGGAAAAATCCTAAAGAGAGAATTTTTTGTAAAAGATGTCTGTGACACCTCCCCATCCTGGCAGCCTCAGGATACTGTGGACACAGCCCCAGGAGGGGACACATCACTGAGCACTGCTTACCTGTAGATACCTTTCTGCTGCAAACCACAGGAATGCCTCTCCCCCTTTCTTCAGAGGAGCTGTCTCAGGATCATGTCCATAACTCCACCCTCTCTGCTGCAGGAATAATCATGACTTCCAAGTCTCTTCTCCTTCCCTGACTTCAGCAGTGAGCAGGAATCTGTGCTGGATGTCACCTGTTTGGTGGCATTACAGCCACACTGGCACCTCTCAGGTTCACCCCTGTGCTAAAATTCCTTCTTGAGGTGTTGTGGACAGAGCAGCTTCCAGGATGGATTGGCATTGCTAACTCTCACATGAAAAAGGAAAGCCATGAGAAGGCTGTCCTAGAACAGAGTTAAAGAATAAAGCAGGGATTTATTAAAAGGATCTCCTCCATGGATCCACCTTGGGCAGCACAAGAGCCCAGCCAGGGCTGCACCCAAGGTGAACCAAAGTGGGCACAAAATGGACACCCAATCACAGGGTCTCTCACTTTTATCAATTCTGCTCCATTTGCATTTTGGAGTTAATTGTCCAATTCCAGCTTCAGGTTATGAAGTCCCATCCTGCTTGTTTTTCTCTCCTCACCATTGTTTATACTTTTTGGGCGTGGAGCTTGTAACAGTTGTCCTTGGTCCCCAGCTAGGGAAGGAATTGCTTTGTCTCCCTGCTCTGTGCACAGAGCTCACCATCCCTTAATGTGAAGCCCAGACCCATACACTAAAGCAGCATAGAATCTGAAAAATATAAAAAGCTGAAACTTAGGGCACCATGGCCCAACTGCCCATCATAAACTCTGTCTTCTGTGTTTTCCTTCCCCCTGAGTGCCTTGGGAACCCTCTCCCGTGTTCTTGTCTGATGGTGAGGGATTTTTATCCCGGTGTCTCTACTGCTGAACCTCGGGCAAGTGTATATTGCTAAAGGTGAAAGAGGTCTCTTCCCTCATTTGTGAAACTTGGTTTATTATCAGAATGGTTTTGGTGGGAAGGCACCTTAAATCCCATCCCACCCCTGCCATGGCAGGGACACCTTCCACTGTCCCAGGCTGCTCCAAGCCCCAAAGTCCAGCCTGGCCTTGGGCACTGCCAGGGATCCAGGGGCAGCCACAGCTGCTCTGGGCACCCTGTGCCAGGGCCTGCCCACCCTGCCAGGGAACAATTCCTAATTCCCAGTATCCCATCCAGCCCTGCCCTCTGGCAGTTTAAAGCCATTCTGCCTCATCCTGGCATTCCAGGCCTTTATCCAAACTCCTTCTCCAGCCTCAGAGGTTCAGATCTGATGCCTGAACTTGTGGTAATGCCCTGGCAGGAATGTGGTGCCTCACTGATGTGCCATGGGGAGGTCCCTGTGTGTCCATGCTGTGCTGGCTGTTTTCAGCCTGTTCAACTTCACCAGCTCAACCCAATGTCTTCTCAACACCAGGGTTTTTAATGGAATTCATGGCAATGTCAGCTCAGTACCAATGAAAATATCAAGTAGGGTTATGAAAAGTCAGTGGAAGAGGGGAGAATGTTATCAGGAACCTGTGGATGTGTGCAGGCTGTCCATTCCTGGAGTGATCTGTGCGTCTTTGAGTGCATTTCCTTGTTTGCTTTTCTCCATTCTCCCACATCTGGCTTCAGTCAGAGACAAACTTGTGACCTTGTGTGAGTGTAAGGGTGCTGTTCATTTAAGGACTGTCAGAAAACAACATTCTTTTTTTCCTTTATGAGATGTTACAGGAAATTGGTGAAACAATCTTATTTACTTTGACAGCTTTTGAGATTTGAGAATAGCCCACTTTTAAAACATTCCTTTGAGTGATGTGTTATTGCTGGTTGTTAAACTCTGGTTTTGGTGGTATTCCTGGATTTCCTTATGATCTGACTGTTACTTGGATATCTTAATGGTTTCCTAAATACAAACATTTGTGAACCCATTTTGGCTGATCTTTTATAAGTAACCAACAGCACAAGCCCTATGAGTCAAATATCTAAATAAACAATGAAATTTTTCATGTCCAACAAAACTCCTTAGCCCATTCTGAGGGATGTGTGCTGCATTTACAGTCAGGAAATTTGCTGAAGCCATTTGAAATGTAGGATTGGGGTTCTTGTGCATCACTTCCCTGTGGCTGTTCACTCCAGCTCAAAGTTTGCTGGTGCTGATATGGAATTGTCTCTGTTGCACAGCACTGGGGTGAGGTGCAGTGCTTCTCCCTGGATTTCCATGTTTGTTAACCCAGTCCTGGGCTGAGCCCCAGTGTGGGCAGCAGGGCAGGGGGGGATTCTGCCCCTGTGCCCCTGGGCTCAGGTGAGACCCCACCTGCAGAGCTGCCCCAGCACAGGAGGGACCTGGGGCTGCTGCAGAGAGCCCAGGGGAGGCACCAGCATGGGCAGAGGGATGGAGCAGCTCTGCTGGGAGGAAAGGCTGGCACAGCTGGGGGTGCTCACCTGGACAGGAGAAGCTCTGGGGTGACCAAACTGTGGCCTTGCAGGGCCTGAAGGAGCTACAAGAGCGATGGAGAGAGATTTTGGACAAGGGCCTGGAATGCCAGGACAAGGGGGAATGGCTTCCCAGTGCCAGAGAGGAAATCCAGGTGAAATATATGCAAGAAATTCCTCCCTGGCCGGGTAGACAGGCCCTGGCACAGGGTGTCCAGAGAATCCCTGGCAGTGCCCAAGGCCAGGGATTGGAGCAGCCTGGGACAGTGGAAGGTGTCCCTGCCATGGCAGGGATGGCACTGGATGGGCTTTGAGGTCCTTTCTGACCCAAATCAGTCTGAGATTCACACCCAGGGCTGCGTTGAACAAGATGTGAATTTTGTGGGCTGAGTTTTGGCCCAGCTCAGCAGGGCCTGAGCAGGGAGGAGCAGTTGTCCCGGCCCATGAATGAGGGGGATGGATGAGAGGATGTACACGGTCTCTGCCAACCCAAACCACTTCTATACCAGTAATCCCTGGCACGTGTAGCCTACCTCCAGCCTGAAAACAGTTCCCTCTAGCAGCCAGGAACCATCTTAAAATCCCTGTGTTTGCACTTCTCCCAAAGTCATCTCCATAGTTTTTCCATCGCCACAGTGTACTGTAAGTTCCCATCTTTACATCTCTTCTGTTCCTCAGAAGCCATTTTCTTGCTGGATATTTCACCAAGGTGATACTTGAGCAATCAAAACCCACCTGTGGGAGTTTAAATCCATCCCCAGCAGTTCTGGTGGGCACTCAGTGCCAGCTGTCCCTGGATGAGTGCCCTGTGCCCATCCCAGTGTCCCAACACGTGGGCACACCCCAGCTGAACACCTGAATCACCCACAGATCCAGCAGAACAAAAAAAGCTGGAAATGTCACATCAGTTCCTGCATTCAGCAGTGGGCAGGAGCATTTCTGAGAGTCTGGAAGGGTGGAAGAGAAGGATTTGCTTGGGAGATGTGCAAGCCAAGTGTCTTGGAATAGCCAGCCTGGGTGGATGACAGCCCTGAGTTGTGTTCTGTGTTTTAAGGAAAGCAGGGATCCACAAAATCCAGAGAGTGTCAGAGAGATTTTACCCCTTGGATTCTCTCCTTTGTGTTATGTAATCCCAGGGAAGAATCCTTGGAGAGAAACTGCTCTGGGAAGGGAAAAATGGGGAAGTTTTTGGGATGGAATCCAATACCTGTCTTGCAGTAAAAGCAATGAAACAAATCTTTGGACTTTTCTATTGAATTATATTTTCATTATTAGCACTTTAATGTGTAATTTTAGCTGTGTGGGCATATTTTGTGAAGGCAAAGGTTATTGAAGAATGAACTGAGCTGCTCTTGCCTAATATGGGTTGTATATATTTTAATCTTTTTATGCTAATGTTATTTTTCAGCTGAAGTCTCCTGGCTCTGATATCAGGTTTAGGATATCTTTGCTCTCTCTTCTTTTTGGAAGTACTATCTGCACAGCAGGAATTTCAAATGAACAGTGGCACAGCCAAACAGCTTTTGTGACTCAAAACCTTCTCTGTAAACAACATTTTATAGGTGAAATCCATACAGAGGGGCTGGAAACAAGAATAAATAAATTGACAATGCATGGAAAAAAGGGTTTTGTGAATAGGAATGAGTGATGAGGAGCTGTAATCCTGTTAATCCATCCAATAGCTGCACTGCTTGTTAAAAAGACAGGAAATAAATCACTGCTAGTGATGAAAGCAGGAAACAAAAGTGCTTCTCTCTCCCTTCTTCAGTTATCCCATAAAACTTTTCTATTTCTGCGAGTTTAGTTGGGTTTTCTCTGTGCAAACCTTCCATCTATTTATCAGTCTTCTTTGTTCACTGACAATCAGCAGCATTAAACAGTTTTAATCTTTTTAAATCAGCATCTGAAGGATGTTCTGCTGCCAGGAGGGTGAAGAGTGTGCTTGGAGGGTCTGGAAGGTTTCCCTGCCCACAGCAGGGGTGGAATGAGATGAGATTTAAGGTCCCTTCCAGCCCAAACCACTCTGGGATTCTATGACCACCATTGGTACACAGAGATGGAAAATAAAGAACTTTGTAATTGATTATGATTACAATTATAATTGTAATCAATTTGCAGTTGTACAATATAATTGATTATGATTACAATTATAATTGTAGGAAAATAGCTGTTTTGGAGTTTTTGGGGGTGCAAAATGGAAATAAGCATAGAGATTTCTGCTTTGAAGTAAAAATGGCTTGTTAGTTGACTTTTACATTGCAGGGCCCAGGGACAGCTGTGGTGTTCTCATTAAGTTTGAAATTAATTTTGAGCTTTTTTGAGGCTTTACTTTGGCCTTGCAGTGGCATCTCATCGACTCTTAAAGAGTCTTTTCTGACAGAAAGACACAGAAAATAACAGGATTAAAGAGTGGGGCAAGAAGAGGAATAAACTCAGTAGTCCTTAGAAGAATGGGGGCAAGCAGGAATATTTGAAGATTAATTATTTGAATGTAGATACAGGGAAAACACAGAGGATTTTCAAGTTGCTGGTGAAATTTTACTTCACATCCTCATATAAATGGTAATTTTTTTCCTTGTTTCTGTGTTTTTGCTTTCTAAAAATGCTGCCTCCAAGTGAGGGTAAAAACTCAAGAGCTTGGTAACACAAGAAAAAGGGACAGATGCAGCATCAATATTCCACCTTTTTAATGTCTTTATGTGGAACAGACCCTGCAGCTGGGAGAAGGGAATTGAGGTGGGAGCAGGTTTGATCTTGAAATTTCATCTCAAAAATCTTCACATTCCTGAAAGGTCTCATCCAAGGAGATGAGGATGATAAAATCCAACTCAACTGTGCCAGTCTCAGAGCATGAGAGCACTTTAACAGGATTGAGTAAATCCAAGAGTCCATAGGCTGAAATACTCATGTGTTAATTGCTCAAAGAGTGTCAGTGAAATAAAACCTGGAGTAGTGTTTGGATTTTTGGAACCTCCAAAGCTGGAGAAAAGGGCTGGATTTGCACTGTAAATTATTCACTGTAGCACCAGCACAGCCAAATATTTGCTTATGCTTGAATAATTCTTCAGGAAAGCATTTAGGCAGATATTTGACTTCAGCAAACAGAGTTAGTCACACTTGCAGCTGAATCAGAGCCAGAACTAGTTTTAACTCGAAGGTGAAATCTTCCTTCCCTGGCTTTTCTCCTGCTTGGAGAGGGCTGTGAGATGGGATCTGGGACTGGGCATGGGAGGGGGCTGTGGGATGATATGCACCCTTCCAGGATGCTCCAAGCTACCAGAGGTGATTGCTGAGCTCCTGAGCTGGAATTAGGTTTTGGTTTTGTGGTTAAGCTCAGCTGAGGCTATTCTCCACATGTCCTAGCAGATGTGCTCTGGATGTGCCCCACCAGTGAGAGGGGCTCAGGGCCTGGGTATGAGAGGGACCTTGTGGGATAAGATTCACCTTTCCAGAATGGCCTGAACTATCAGATGTGAGCCTTGAGCTGGAATTAGCATTTGGTTTTGTGATTAAGCCTCAGGTGAGGGTGTTTTCCAGCCCCAGTGAGAGGGGCTCAGTCCATGGGTATGGGAGGGGCCTTGTGGAATGAAATTCACCTTTCCAGGATGTCCTAAGCTACCAGATGTGAGCCATGAGCTGGAATGAGGGTTTATTTTTGTAGTTAAGCCTCAGGTGAGGGTGTTTTCCAGCAGATGTGCCCCACCAGTGAGAGGTGCTCAGGCCCTGGGTGTGGGAGGGACCTTGTAGGATGAGATTCACCTTTCCAGAATGTCCTGAGCTGGAATTAGGGTTTGATTTTGTGGTTAAGCCTCAGGTGAGCATCTTTTCCAGCCCCAGTGAGAGGGGCTCAGGAGCTGCTCATCAGAAGGAACTCCCCTGAGATATTCCATGGAATTCATGGAGATGAATTCCATACCAGGTGAGGTGACTATCAGCACTATGAGGCAAAACAGATTTTGGAGTGGTTTTTTTTAGTGTGTGTCTGTTTTGTGGTTAAATAATGTTCTGGCAGCTTTTTCTCATGCTGGCACTTCAACAGAATTGTTTGGGTGGCAAAAATCAAACATTTGGGACACAAAGTTTTTAATGAACTGTAGCTTTAACCCAGGAGCACTGTCAGACTCTAAAGCAAGTTCCTCTCCTTTCTGGCTTCTGTAAGAGGCTTTTTCCTGCTGTTTTACTGGCATTTCTGATTTATTATGGCACCAGTTCTCCAGAATAAGCACTTGCACTCCCTGTTTTATGTCTACAAACTTTAAGAGCATTCAGCTGATCAGTAATAATGATGAATCTTATAAAAAATCCAGCCCTCTATAATTTTTTGTTGTGTTAAAGTAATTCAGTCGCATCAACCTTTAAAAAATAAATATTTTTAAAGATTTATCACAATTGTAGGGTGCAAAGAGCATCCCCACTAAGCCAAGTGGGTCACTCATGATGCTTGAAGGAGTTCAGGCTTGTTGAGTAAATAATAGGGTATAAATGGGTATTTAATTCCTTTTTGAATGCTGAGTTACTCATCCAGCCACAGCAGTGTCTCAGGAACCACTGTTTTTGACAAATACATTAAATAGCAAATATTTGTTGACATGTCTAATGAATTAATAATGCTCACTTAGTGATTTCTGTTGAAGTTTGTCAGGGCTTTGAACCCACTGTAGGAGCAAGAACTGCAAAGTGTTTGCCCCCAAATTGTTTTCAGATTTGCTGCTTGTGGAGAACACTCAGAACTTGTTGCTGGTGGCAGTTTGGGTGGTGTGGGCACTCCCACAGTCCATGTTTCCTATGGAATTGGGTGTGGATGTTGCAGTTCTTGTGTGAGGGAGCCAATGGCAAATCTGGCCCAAAAATTTAGATTTTCTTTTATTTCCCCCAATGATTCATTTCAAGTAGTCAAGAAAGATGTGGAGCTGTTGGAATGAGTCCAGAGGAGGTCATGGAGCTGCTCCAGGCTGGAGCCAGGCTGGGAAGGTTCACCTGGAGAGGAGAAGGCTCCAGGGAGAGCTCAGAGCCCTTGCAGGGCCTAAAGGGGCTCCAGGAGAGCTGGAGAGGGACTGGGGACAAGGGATGGAGGGACAGGACACAGGGAATGGCTTCCAGGGCCAGAGGGCAGGGCTGGATGGGATATTGGGCATTAGGAACTGGGAGTGTGGGGAGGCCCTGGCACAAGGTGCTCAGAAAATGGTTCTTTATTTTGACCAATGCCATGTTCCTCCCTGTTCCAGCTTCTAATGAAAGCAAAGTTTTGAAACCTGTAGTAACACCAAAACTAAAAGGAAATAATTATTGGAAGTTACTTATTGTTATTCATCTACTATATGTGTCATATTCTTGTTCCTCTAAATACATTCAAAGTGCTTAGACGTCATAACTCAGAATAATTTCCTTCATCTCTTAAACCTTAAAATGAGAATTTTTTTTCAGGAAAATACTGAGTCTTGTGGACATTTTGTGTGTCTTTCCTTTACAGATCCTTCTTCTCTCATCAATTCGTAGTTTTTCCTTGCCCTGGCTGGAGTTCAAACTTATTTCTTAGAGGTTGTCAACCTTTTGGCACTTTGTGGTAAATTGTGATTTGTTCTGAGCTATTTCCAAGTTAACAGAATCATTTGAACTTAATAGTGTCATTTTCTGTACTTTATACTTCTGGCTTTTGGGAGTTTTATTTGTTTTGGGGTTGTTTTTGTAATTTGGTTGTTTTTTTCTGGTATGTATTGAAGGAAACAAATCAGGATTTTTCTTGTGTTGTAGTCCAGTTGCATAGAGAGTTGCTTATTCTGGGAGCAGCAGTGTTGCTATCCTTGTGGTTTAACTTGACATTTCATCAAAATCAAAAATAAATCTGTCAAGATTCCATCCTAAAAATCTCTCAGGAGCAGACTCCGCTCAAGGGTGTCAGCTGAGCTCTGAATAACTTTCTAAAATAGAACATCGTGATTGGTGAGCTGGATTTATTTTGTTTTTCAAGGTTGTAAAATCAAATATCAGAAGCCTCAGAAGTGAGTTTGTGCACTTCTTTTTAGGTGTGATAACACCTAAATCTCTATTTGGATGGGATTTTTTACTTAGACTGACCTGAAGACGCCATGAGTCTCCTGAATTTCAGTATTCTGAGATTTGAGGTGTAAAAGGCTGGAGGCAAATAGCACCTAATGGAATTACACTGCTTCAAGTGGAAAAGCAGCTGAGCCCAGTTCCTTCAGGAAATTCTGTTAACAGGGTAGCAAACAGTGGTGAAATACTGAGAAATTCCCATCCCCAAAATTCCCAGCAGGTTTCATAATGATGATTAACTGGAATCTGTTTGGGTAATGTGGAAACAACCTTGATTTCCAAGTACTCAGCAGGAATGTATCATGAGAAAAGTAATTTTGGTGGTGTTTGGGAAGGTGCTGTTGCAAATTCTAGAATGTCTTTGGAATGTGCTAAGTTTGCATGACAGTAACCAAATGAACATTTTGGGAAGAAGGGAGGGAAAAAGCCCTTTTGGGCAGTTCTGGTCTCCTCTCACATGGGAATAATAAATAGTTCCTTTGGGAATAGTCTGGAATCCTCCTTTGAGCTGCCTCTAACTTCTAATTTGAGCTGTCAGGGTTGCTGTCTCCTCTCTGAAGTTGTTCCCTACAATTCCCTTAGAGAAGCTGATAGTGAGGAGAGGGGAGCTGAATCTCTTCTCCCAGGGAATAAGTGAGAGGATGAGAGGAAATGGCCTCAAGTGTGCTGGGGGAGGTTTAGGTGGGATATTGGGGAAAGGTTCTTTATGGAAAGGGTTGTAAAGCACTTCATGGAAAGGTTCTTCATGGAAAGGGTTGGAAAGCACTTCATGGAAAGGGATGGAAAGTACTTATTGGAAAGGTTCTTCATGGAAAGGGTTGTAGAGCACTTTATGGAAAGGTTCTTCATGGAAAGGGTTGTAAAGCCATTCATGGAAAGGTTCTCCATGGAAAGGGTTGGAAAGCACTTCATGGAAAGGTTCTCCATGGAAAGGGTTGGAAAGGCTCTTGATGGAAAGGTTCTTCATGGAAAGGGCTGTAAAGCACTTCATGGAAAGGTTCTCCATGGAAAGGGGTGGAAAGGTTCTCCATGGAAAGCGTTGTAAAGCATTGCATGGAAAGGTTCTTCATGGAAAGGGTTGGAAAGCATTGCATGGAAGGGTTCTTCATGGAAAGGGATGGAAGGAGGATGGACAGGTTCTTCATGGAAAGGGTTGGAAAGCATTGGAAAGGGCTGCCCTGGGGCAGTGGTGGAATCTCATCCTTGGAATTGTTCAAGGCACATGTGGATGTGGCATTTCAGGACATGGGAAAGGGTGACCATGATGGTGGTGCTGCTTGGACTTCACGACGTGAATGGTCTTTGCCACCCTGAAGAATTCTGTCACTCCACAATTCTCTGCTGGATTTTGGTCAGAAACAGCTGTAGAAGGGCAAGGGAAGAGAAGGAGGAAGGAGGATGCTTTGTATGGCTTGAATTCCGTGGTTCTCTGACTTGGAGCTGCTCTGTCAAGACAAACATTGGTCTGAAATGGGAATGAACAGTCCCATGAGATCTGTGCTGGGGCTTCCCTTCTTTCATGGCCAATATTGAAGTTCTTCCTGGAATTGCTGCCTGTTGCAGCCTGCACCAGCCTCCTGCTGCTGGACAGCTTGGGAAGAGTCCAACCTGAAGGGAGGTGGAGCTTGGAAAGGCCTCTCTGCATCCTTAACCCCTGGATGAAGTGTGGAGCAGTGTGTTCAGTGTAGAATTTGAGATGGTTTTGCTGCTGCCCTTTATTTCTCCAGCATGTTGGTTAAAATCCAATAGTCACCTGCAATCCATGGCTTTGACAAAGGGAAACATATTTATATTTATACTTGATGTGAGGGAGCCTCATAAATCACAGGATAAAATCATTGAATTTGGGGAAGAACCTCTGACATCCTGGAAATCCCACCCATGTGAGATGTCCTGCAAGCAAACTCAAGATATATATATTTTATTTATATTATCAACCACCTAGGAACTTTAAATACTTGAGTAAATATGGGCCACTCAGTCTGGTTTATTACATTTCCCTACTTGCCCTCCTTCTCCTGTGGAAAAATCCCCGCAGGTTTTCCTCAAACTCTTGGCACACAATTGTTTTGTAGGTTTGTTTCATTTTTAATAAATGCAGCTATTTTTTATACAATAACTTGGTTTATATTGCTAAAAAATATTTTAATTCCCGTCTCCTGTCATTGTATTTGAATTGTGCTAATTCTTTTTATTGGAACCATGAACCACAATTTTTTTAACTATCTAATGTTCTGCACTCTGGGTACACTCTGGAGTTCAGCCAGACTTGTCTTGGGGATCTTGGTGGGGAATTTTTTGTTTATTTGGATGGTTTTTGTTTGTTTTGGGGGCCTGGTGGGGAGGGAAGGGAGAAGGTTGTCGGGTTTTGGTTTGGGTTTTTATTTTCTTGGGAAGTTTCTTTTATTTTTTTCTTGTTTGCTTGCTCTTTGGTTTTTTGTTGGTTTGTTTTGTGGGGGTTTTGTGTTTGTTTTTCTTTGTTTATTTTTAATTTTACTTTGTTGATTGTTTTTTCTGGTGTGGTGCTAGTGGTGTTTTTTTTCATTTTCCTGGATACAACCCAACAGCCTGTGTCCTTAAAGAAGGCCACCCTCAGGGATCATTCCCATTTTTCCCAGGCAATGCCTTTGAATCCTGGGTCCCTCTGGCATTTTGCAGTGAACCCTCATTTTAATCAGTGCCATTTCCCTGCTACAGTTGCTCCTCCAAAGTGCCTGAAAGCAGGAAGGATACCATGAATACTTTATTGCAGGGAAATTATGGAAATCAGACCTGATTTAAGCCAGAACCTTGCATTTTCATAACTTGGAGGGCTGTGCATGCACAGTTATTGAGTTAATGAGTACACACATTTATGCTAATTAGGGGTTCTCCCTCCTTATTTTATCTATTTTTGTGGCTGAAACAAGGCCATGCTCTTAGTATCCCCTGTGAAAAACTTTGTAGTGGCTCAGCTTTGTGCAGGTTGAGTAATAAATGTGTCAAATCCCTCTCTTGCAGCTCTGCCTTGAGTGAAGTTTGACAGAAAATGGTCCAGCAGCTTTGTCTCTGGAAATGGTTCACAGTGGGGACGGCACTCGCTGCTGTCCTGGCATGGGCTCTGGCCCAGAATGATGAAGGTAAGGGCTTGGCTGAGGGGTGGAGCTCTGGGAGGGCTGGGATGCCTCTGGAATTTCATTGGAATGGGGTTTTTCCCCCCAAAAAATTAATATTTGATGAAGTAGTTTGGCAGGAAAAGAGGTTCCAAGAAAGGAAGGTCTGGGTGTGTTTTGTGTTTCGTGGCTGCAGCATCCAGTGATGATTGCATTTCCTGAAGCTGTTGATTTGGCAGGCAAGATAAAATCTTCAGTTATGCTTACTCAGTGTTGCACTCAACCATCAAAATTGGTTTTGTCTTATTCATTGTTCAAGCTTTTACTTTGTTCATAAATCAGCAGTTGTGGTTGGAACAGCAGATTGAGAGAATGGCTAATGACCAAAAATTTTGGAAAAAAATCCGCAGTGAGAAACAATTCTTCAGGAACCCTGAAATGTGGCACCAGTAGATTGTGTTCCTCCTCAGAGCATCTTGGTGGAATTTAATTAAAAGACAGCAGAAATGTGTCCTGCCAGTGATCTCTGGTAATTAAAAATTACAGGCCTGGATAACTGATTAGGGTTTATTCTTTTGAACAATTTAACAGCATTGAAGGGCAAATTCTGTCAGAGTTGTTCCTGAATACTTCTGGGAATAATGAGTGGGATAAGTGAAAAACTGAGTGTGGCTTCAGAATGTCTGTAATGAAGTTGCTCATTATCCATGGCACTCCATGTGGGTAGAGCTGTAATTGTACAAATTTATGACTTTGGCATCTGGGTTTTGGTTTAAAAACCTCTATTTTGTCAGCTAGGAAGTAAAGTAATTTTGCTTTCATGGGAAGTCTTCAGTCCTGCTTGAATTATGCTTTGTTTTTTGCTATCCAGTCGAAAGTCTCTGTTTCTTGTTCTAGTAATTGCTCTCCAAATGTCCTTTTATTCCCTTCCATCCCCCAGCCCAACCCTCCCCATAATGTACAAGAAAGCTAATTTAATTTTCTCCATTTTTACACCCTGTCATAATCACTGTCACTCCTGACACTGAAGTGGACGAGCTGCTCACATTTCACATATTTGCTCTGTGCTGGGCTACAATTAATTGGGTTTTACTCATTTATTGCAGTGGAGGAGTGGGGCTATCAGGCTGGTAGAGGTTGACCTTGGTGGTGGTTTGAGGAGGAAAATGCTGGTTTGGGTGGAGGAGAGGAGGCAGGATGGCCTCTGGCATGTCCAGCAGCACAGGAGGACATGGGAGAGCAGTGGGAATAATGGTGGGAAGCAAAGCAGGATCATGGGGCTGTGGAGAAGTCTCAGGGCAGGCTGAGGAAAAAAGGAAAAAAGCAACACTTTTCAGTGGGATTTTTATTTGTGCTCATGCTGGTAGCATCACATCTCTCTAAAAAGGCATCTTTGAAGAGAATAAAATGGGGATTTTTGGTCTTGAGTGATGGTAGTGTGCAAAACACAGATGGCCCATACAGGACAGGAGCAATTTGATCTCCTGGAGGGGAAAAAGGGATCCCTCAGGTTTCCATTTCCTTTACACTCATATGACAATTTCTCACCTCTGTGTCCATATCCCAAGATTGTTCAGAATTCTTTTTCTTCCAGGTGATTAAGAGGAAGGGAAGGGCCACCACTCTTTGATGGCAGTGTCCTGTGACTGAGTAAATACAGCAACTCCCTTACTTCAAAGGGGTGTGAACATAATTTTGGGGTGGATTTTTTTAGCCTGGCACGTGCCAATATTTATCACAGAAGCCATGCTTGATTTTATCTTTGGTAATGGTCTCGTACATGGCCTGAACAGGACAGCTTTGTTATAATGAGTATAAATTTGCTGGCTGTAGCCAAAATTCCTGCTGCTTTTCTCAGGGTGACAGCTCAGAAATGCTGTTTCTTGAGGAATATGCAGCACCCTGATACAAACTGAACTGATTTCCTCCCCCATACTGTGTTCAGGAAAGGGTAAATGGAGCTAAAAGCACTTTGGATAAATTTCACAGGGGTGTAATAGAGGAAAAATGAGCTGGAAATGGATTTAAGCCAAGGTGGGGGACTGGTGACTCAGCAAATGGCACCCAGCTAATGAGGCAATGCTTACAGGCATAATTACTTGGAAATATGTTTCTTACAGCTAAATAGAAAACTCTGTTTAGGGCTGGGCCTGGAGGAGTTCTGACGTGCAGGAGCAGAATTTGTAACCTGAAATGTAACACAGAAAAGATGTGTTCTTCTGGCAATTGCCATTTCCTACCAGTGCAGTTCTCTCAACAGCAAAATAATAAATATAAATAAATAAAAAATCAACTCTGGCAGGAATTATGGGCTATTTCTTTGCAGTCAGCATGCCAATCCTCCATTTTCCTGGTGGGAGCTGTGGATGTTGACTCAGTTTCTTGCCCCTCTTGCTGCATTTTGCTTCATTAGCTCATAATTTCTCTGTTTCACATGTTGTACTTGACCTCCCGTGTCACCAAATCCTCCCCAGCCACAGCAATTAATGATGTCCCCAAGTCACCTAATCCAGGAGTGCCTTGGTCAGGCAGCTTTTTTCCTAAACTTCAGTAGGAAGTTTCCCCAGGATCCCATCTGCTTCTGGTGAAATTCAAGTTCTCCCCATCTACTGTGGTCCCTTTGTATTCAAACCCACCCCTCTAATTATTAAAAACCCGAAGACTTTTGTTACAGAGCCATGCCATCGGTCCTAATTTACTGTTGATGAGCCCATTCAGTGTTTAATTTCAATTCTTTCATGTTGTAATCCTTTTGTTCAATTCTGTGGTGCACCAGAATAAAAGTTAGGCTTGAGTGTGGATGGGGAATATTGTGAGTATTTTTGGTTTTGTTTTCTGAAAGGAAGAGATCTGGTTTTACAGTTCTTGCTGTTATCTCTCTTCCAAACAACAAAAATACTGCAAAGGCTGGATTTTTTTCCATAATATTTTAACTTAAGTAAAAGTAGAAATGTCACTTGTAGCTGTGCAATATATGAAATTAGGTCAGCTGAAGTCTCTTTTATTTTTCCAGTGCTGCATTATTGAATTCAGAGGCAAACTCTGAGGCTAAAGGAATCAGGAAGGAGGAAGGTGGAAACACAGGATCAAATTTCTCCTTTTTTTTTCCTTCTCTAATCCAATCTCTATGGTTCAAAGAAAAAAATTTAGCAGGAATTTTTGGCCACCAAAGAAGGCTCCTGAATTCAAAACTTTCTGCACTTTTATGCCAGACCAAACCAATCCAGCAGCAATTATTTGCTAATTAACATATTTAATTATGTTGAGTCCATATCATTCATGAAAATACAAATGTGAGCTGGGGTGGGACACAAATAATTTATTCTTTACTCTTAAAAGATGAATAGAAGGCAAAAATTATTCTGGTCCCTTTTAAAAAACAAAAGCAAATGTGGAGATCCACCCACAAAATTTGCAAGGGATCTGTTCTTGGGGTTTTCACAAGTAGTGGAATGGGGCTGTGACTTGTGGGGATCTGCTTCATACCATGCAATCTTTGAAGGGTTTTTGGAAGATTTTTGTGGGGCTGCTTTTAACCTAAAGTGGTTTTGCACTTTTTTTTATACGTGACGGAAAAGAACACTTAAAGGTCCTTATATTTCTCCTGAAGATTTATAGCTTTAAAAGAAGAATGGTAACAAAAATCCTGAATTCATCTGCTCAGAGATGAGCCCATCCTGGGGCTTTTGTTACCTTGTAAATTTGGGTTGTGTTTGAGGGGTTGGTGTCACCTGTCCCTCACATTCCTCTGATCCAGGGGCCTGTCACACCCCAAAAAATGTCAATACTCAAGTCCTGCCTCTGTTTGGTGTGGAGCCAGTGGAACCACAGGATCATTTTGGTTGGAAAAGACCTTGAAGAGCAGTAAGTCCAATAATGCTGGGGATGAGGATTTCTAGAAGAGCCTCCATTCCAGAAATCTCCTGGAGCTGTTCATGAAATCATCCCTTCTGACTCACTTGAGGAATAATACTTGTTTATCCCAGAGGAGATGCAAACAGGATGTTGGCTGTATTTCTCTGGGCATGTATGGCTAAGAAGGAATGCTTCCTTGATTATTTATGTTGTTTTTTTCAACTCTATTTGGACTTATCACTGTAGTTCTTCCAATCTTTTGGTTTCAGACTCATTTCCTTCCTTTTCCTTCCTTTCTACTCGACTGTGGAACGAGAGATGAGCCATGGACACCTGCACTGTAGGGTATGGATCTCACTGCTGGCTCAGTGGTTTTGTTTCATTCTGAAACAAAATTTCACAAAATAAAACTGAGGCTAATCAGAAGATTTGCTCATCCAAATATGGATTTCCTTTCCTAAGTGTTCAGCAGATGGGTATTTTTTTATCAGAAAGTAACAAAGAAACCCCATTTAAATGGTTTTTGCCACTTCCCTGAGTGGGGGTGACTTTTTAAGTAAGTTTTTTTTCTGTGAAAAACGCAACTATTCATTTTTGCCACCAGGACTGTTCACCCCAAACCCCTCCACCTGGTTTTCAAGGCCCCCTCTATTAGTTAATGTCTTCATCCAGTCTAAAACTCTTCTGCTACAAAAATTTAATCACTCAGGAGCCTTACAAATCACCTGAAGAGGCTATTTTAGAAAGAAAATAGTTTCAAGTCTTGATCTATTACAGTTGGTCAGGAAATTAACTGGGGAAAATGCATATTTGAGTACCTGGAGTTCATGGATCATTCCCTGAGCCCTGCACTGTACAGATGCAGGGAGAGGAGAGAAATGCCACCAGGTCCTTGCCTGAGGGAACGTGTCTGTTCTTGAGAACAGGAGTCATTTGTGTGTTTTATGGGCACTTGGTGCTTTTGGTTGGGAGCTGTGCCCTTGTTCCTACAGGGAAAAGAGCTCTTCTTGATGTTGGGGAGTTGTAGTGGAGCCATTAAGTTCCTCTGAAGGGTTTAGTTCTTCAAAGTGTCTTTGAGTGCCACCAGCAGCACTTTGAGGCGACAGAAGATGAATTTCCCTGCGGTGAGAAGTGAGTTATTCACAAAATAGGGGCACTGAAACGAGGTTCATCTCAGTTAATGTTCAGATTTTAGCCCTGGTAAGAGGGACTGAGTATCCTGGGATCTCCCTGTGGCTGTGCTGGGAGGGATGAGGCAGGAAGCTGCTTCTGGAGGAGGTGGAAATCCCAAATCCCACCAGACTGTGGGATCTAGCTGTGCCTCTTCCAGGCACTGGACTCCCAAGGTTTTTTCTGCTACTGAGCTGAGCAAGGGCCTGGAGCATCTGGGTGCCCAGGAAAGGCTGAGGGAGCTGGGAAGTGCCCTCTGATCTCTTGAACTAGGTGCCCACTGATCTCCTTCAACCTCAGTCACCTTGGGATCCTGTGTTTCTCCTGCCCATGTGTTGGATTGTTTGGATTTCAGGCTATCAAACATCAATGCTCTTTGATTTCATTTAAGATTTAACTGTCCTGAACCATCCCTTGGTGAGGGAAGGCTGTGAGAACTGAGCTGGTTCTTTTCTTTTCTTGGGGCTGGTTCTTTTCTTTTCCTGGGGCTGGTTCCTGTCTTTTCTTGGGGCTGCTTCTTTTCTTGGGGCTGATTTCTTTTCCTCCTAGGGCTGGGTTCCTCAAGGTGCTGCTCCCACCTGAGAAGGGAACTCCTGGTGCAGGAAAAGCAGAAACCCCCCTAAAAGTGCTCTGGAACACTGTGTCCCCTCCAAAAGAGTTGCTCACACTTTGGGACTTATAGCTCAAACTCCAGTGATGTTTTAGGGCGGAATTCCTAAAAATCATCAACCACTGTGTTTGTGCTCTCATATGTTGGCTTGTAGCCATGTGTGTGAGCAGAGCCACTGCAGCTCCTCAGGCATGACCTTTCTGGTTTATCCTTCACTCATGATGACATTTTGTGTCTGTTCCTGAAGACTTGGAAGGCCAGGACCTTTCCTTTCTGGTTTTCTCTTCAGCAGAAGCACACTTGCAGCTTAGTCAGGCCACTAGATTTTAGTACTAAGGCAGCTTATATAAATGGAATCTGTTTCTTTACTAGGAAGCCTAAAATGTAAATATTTCAACTTTGGAAGGAAATCAGGCTTTGAAATTCTATCTGAAGGACAATAATTTAATTATTTTGACTTTCAAAGAACTAAGTGTGACACTACAACTGGCAGCATTTAAAATCTGCCTCAGTGTCATGTCTTTCATTTCATACTCCACCAGTAATTTATGTTGCCTGTTCAATTGTAGTTTTTATTGGCAAAATTGTATTTGTAGCAACAGTCTGGAAGCACAGAATTCCTGTCTCTTGGTGACATGGAAGGTCAGGAATCCTTTCTTTACCTGCTGCCCCTTACATATTTCTTTCCAAACCTCCTTCTCATTTCTCCTTGTCTCTACCACTAAGAATTATTTTCTGCATCCTCATGTGACTGTTTCATGTGGACAGAAAACTGTGCTAGAAATTACAGAAACCCTCTTACTGTGGTTTAATCTTGTTGGGGTTTTTTTCTCTTTTTTTTTTTTTTTTTTTTTTTACTGAGAAATAGCTGTTTAAAACAAGGCACAGGAACTTGAGCTTGATCAAAACTGGTTTTTGTAGGATTTGATTTTCACATAACAAGAACAGACTCAGGGTTGTATCCTTCAGGGCAAGGGTTTGTATATTCTGAATCACTTCAAGTGCCCAAAAACTTCCTTGTGGATGGTGATTATGGACTCTTCCTTCAGAAGGCTTTTTCTGACTGAAGCTCATGGAAACACTGTGATTTTACATGGAATGCCCATGGTGAGGAAATAGGTGGGGATTTGAAACAAAAACCCTAAAAAAAGCCCCCAGAAACCCCAAACCAAACTCTCCCCCACACCTTTTCCACAGACATTGCTGTAATTTCTGAATACCCAGGTGTGATCACTCCCAGCCAAACACTTTCTTCTGGAAAACCTCTGTTGGAAGACAATTTTCCTTTTTCTTTCCCCCCTCACCTTTTTTTCTAACATGCTAAAAAGACAACTTTTGGGTTAGTTTGGGAAAAAATAGTAAGAACAAAAAAAACCCCCTCTGTGCTTTGCAGTATTTTATTAGACAGTGTATTGAGGCATGGCGAGTTTTAAATTGGCAGGGAGATGAACAGCTGAATACGTAGGCAGAAATCAAATGTTTAAATAATGCCAAATTATCCTTCTGCACATTGTTTAACAGGACTGCAGTGGGAAGGGCCAAGGAGGTGGAGAAGGAAGCAAGGAGAGAAAATGTGGTTTTCAATTGGATTAGACAGAAATGGGATTTCTCTGCAATTGAAGGTTTAGTTCTAGTCTGAATTATCCTGGAAAGCTGATTTGCATAATTCAGGGGTTGTGGTATGAGTTTGTGTTTGCCTTCAATATTGTTTCAGTTCCTTTTTGTGAATTTAATGGTGCTCCATGATCACTTCTCATTTCAGAAACATTTCAATGGGGTTTAACTTCAAGGAATTGCAAACTCTTGGGCATCTTTAAATGTTCAGAGCAGGAGACCATGGAATCCCAGAATTATCTGGGCTGGAAAGAACCTCTAAACCTGGGACTGATCCCCACCTTGCCCCCAGCCCAGAGCACTGAGTGCCACCTCCAGCCCTTCCTGAGACACCTGCACGGATGGGGACTCCAAACCTCCCTGGGCAGCCCATGGCATCTGAGACGTTTTTTGGTTTTGTATCAGAATATCTTTGGTTTTAGTCTCTGATTTATGAGCTGCTGATTTTGCTAGCAATATTGATACAACATGAAATATTAGATTTATTTGTCCCTTTTGATTTGACCTGCTGGGCAAGTCTGCCATGGGATAATTTCACACCTTATTTCTAAGCAGAATTTTTTGAATTGAATTGTTTGGTCCTAGAGGGGAACACACAGTGTTAAGTATCTTGAGGCTCCTTCATTTAAACATTTAATTTGATCTCCTAGCTGGTCTTAACTTTAAGCAAGGTTTCTGGTGTTGTCTGGTGTCACTTTTCTCTGTGACCAGTTGGCCAGTGCAGCCTAATTGTGTTTCTTGAGAAGTGGCCAGGCTTTTGATTCAATTCTAAATAACACAGCACAAAAATTGATTACTGCAAAATCATAGGAAATTTTGAAAAAACTTAGAGGAAAAAAATAAAAGAAAACAGAGTGGAGTAGTTTTTTTATTCCACATAATGGTGCTGGATGAATGTTTCTGGTGTTGAAATTCTGTTTTCCCACCTTCTAACATAAAACCCAATGGATTTTACTATTGTTTTATTTTACTACTGCTAAGAGATTTTACTCTATGCAAAAATTTCTTGACTCCTCAGACTTTTTGTTTGATAAAATGGTTGGGATCTTGCCACCTGAACTGTTATAAAGCTCAATGTGCTGCTGTTTTGTTTAGAAGGTGAAGTTTCACATCCACAGGTCAAAAACTTCAGCTTTGCTCCTTCTTCAATGTTTTTTTTTTTAAGCCTTCCAAGTTTTCTTTTATTTTTTATTGCAATTCTAATTGCACAAATCTGGGCAGTGTTCTTTGTGACTTTTTGACAGTTTGAAGGCTTTTGTTCTAAATATGAAAGAAAAGCATTTTGTGGAGAGGGCTTTTCATGAGGATGTAGAGTGACAAGACAAGGGGGAATGGCTTTAAGCTGGATGAGGGCAGGGAGGGATGGGATATTGGGAATTAATTGTTCCCTGGGAGGGTAGGCAGGCCCTGGATCCCTGGCAGTGCCCAAGGCCAGGCTGGACAGAGCTTGGAGCAGCCTGGGACAGTGGAAGGTGTCCCTGCCCATGACAGGGGATGGAACTAAAAATACCTCTTAAGAAGTCCCTTTTCACTCAAATTATTCTATGATTCTGAATAGTTACTCTGCTATTAGTAGTAACTCTAGTTACAGAAACACAAAGGAAAGAGGTTCTTCAGTGCTTTGGGGTGTTTTTAAAATTTATTTTGGATTTTTTTATTCTTGTTGTTGTATTTATAGAAAATATACAGAGAACTCCACGTTAATGCTCCTAATCCATCTATCAAACAAAAGCCTCTTCTCGCTCTGCAGTGCTGTGCTCCACAGGATTCACTGCTGCCCCATTTAATTGGGATAGATTTCCTACCAGGACAAAGGTACTTTGTGAGTTTATCCTAAGAATCAGATCCTATAGAATATGGTGTTTCAGTAAAGGGGGAACTATAAACAAAATCTCTATCAACAAAGCCAGCAAAATAACATCTCTGAGTGATTGATGGCTGCTGTGGAAATAAATTCAAGGCTGTGAAAACTTCCTACAGTTGCATACGTTAGAAAAGATAAGATATATGGGATGTTCAAATACAAATGATGTGCAAGTGCTTTTTTTGTATTATTTACAGAAGGAAAGGGGGAAAATAAAACCAGTAAAGGTGAAACTGTAACTTAGAGGATGGGCTACATCCAGGCTGGCCTTGGGCACTGCCAGGGATCCAGGGGCAGCCACAGCTGCTCTGGGCACTCTGTGCCCGGGAACAATTCCTAATTCCTGATATCCCATCTGGAATATTCAGGGAATCTTCCCCCTCTGTTATCAGTTAATGATCTCAGGCACAGGAGCAATTAAGAAGTTGTAATCAAATGGAGCTAATCAGGATGACACAGCCTCGTCTGCTCCAGTCAACTGCTGCTCATATCTCCAATTTGATCTGTTTAGATAAGAAAATCAGGGGGAGAGTGGCACAGCAGTGCTTTTCCAGCTCCAGGGGCTGAGCACTTTGGTTTCCAAAGCTTGGTGTTTTTATTCTGCTCAGGAGATGGTGATTAACAGGTGAGGAGAGGCTCGGCTAGTGCAAGAAGCCTGATGGAACCAGAGTATTTTAAACATCATTGAACTGCTCAGTATCCAAACTGCTTCTACATAATCACTGCCCCCACTCTTGTCTGCTAATTAAAATAGTTACAAACAAACTACCAGGGAAAGGCAAACTCTGAATGGCTTCAGATAAACCACTGGTTTCTTCTTTATCCAGAACTAAACCCATCACGAACCAGAATCTTGCCCCCAACCAAAAACAACACTTAATTTTAAACTTAAAGAACATGAACAATCACACATAGAAAATAATAAAGAGGTCCCAGAGCTGTGCTCAGTTGTTTTCTCACCAACCCTGTGGATAGAACCTTTGTATAATTAAATACTGGAGGTCTGCAAAGAAAATACCTTATCTGCTTGTTCTTCCCTTGTAATCAATGGCTTGGGATTTATTGTGCAGCTGGCTAATACAAAATTAATCAAGCTCTCCATTTCAGCCAGCCTGGAGCTGGAGCAGAGGCTGAGCAGCTCTGTGTCAGGTGTGCTGCCTCTTTATCAGTGGCTGTAGATGAGATAAAATCAAAAGACAGGGCTTCAAAAACTGAAGGGAATTGGGAGGGGAAGAATTTGGGCATTACTGAATGCTAAGACGACTTTAAATCCTACAGAAATACCCATGCAATTGCTGTCTCATCTGCAGGATTATTTCCTGTGCTATCTCTGAGGGGAAAACCTTACAGGAAGGATTTGAAAGCTGCCCTGAATCCTTTTATTTCCAACTATTAGAAATTAAACTGAGTCCAGCTTTAGGCATCACTTTGTCCTCCTGCTGGTGGCCTCTGTGTAGCCTGTGGGCCCAAATTACTCATGTGTTTTTTATGAATTATAATTTTTACAGCTAAGAAAAAACACATTCTTTTTGCTGCCCATCCTTGCTGATGGAAAACTTTTCTGGGTGTGCACCTGGATTGGGCTGATTTAGCAAGGATAGCTCCTAATTCTGTCCTTTTCAGGGAGGTGCTGCTTGGGGAAAGGTTTTATGTGTCCCTAGGTCTTTGGAAACATCACTGATAGGCAGAGGCTGAGATTCCTTTGGCATCTCCCATTTTCCATAGGAACCAAAACACTGAGCAGAGTTGTATCCTTACAAGGAGAGATGATCAGTCTTAATTTCTGCCAGCAAATATCCTCCTTATTTATTATAATTATTAATTTTTTAATTTATTGTCTTTGCAACAAGGAGCTGAGTTGCGTTTTCTGCTAATTTGCATGTGTAAATTAAAATAAAATTAATGTACACCGGTAAACAAACACAAATTGCAAGTTCAGCTTCTTTCCAGCACCAGGAGCAGAATTTATGATTTTTTTTCTATCATTTCATGGAGTCATTGAGGTTGGAAAAGTCCTCCAAGAAAAGGGAATCCAACCTGTGCCCAAGCCCAGAGCACTGAGTGCCACCTCCAGCCCTTTCTTGGACACCTCTGCTGCTGCCTTTTAGGGAATTATATTTTTTCTATGCCTCCAACTCTCCTGAGAGTGGAGCCAGACAGAGAGATTTTGATGGTAATCAGGTTGTCCTGTAAGGTGTTTATTTTTGAAAGTGTTTTCTAAGGAGGTAAAAATGGAGAAGTAAATATTTCCAGGCTCTGGAGTCAATATTGCAAGGGATATGAAATGTCTTTTCCAATGTAGCAGAAACCCAGCAGCTCTCTCCTTGCAGTTTATCAGCTGGTTGATGTTAAAGGTTTCAGACACCAGGTGAACCATGCTTACATTTTATTTTCACCACGTTATTAAAGAAAAAATAAGACACAAAAAATCATCCTGACTCAAGTTTCTGGAAGGAGTCTTTTGGTGTTTAAGGGCTGGAAGGTGTCCCTGCCCTGGATGGGCTTTAAGGTCCCTTCCAACCCAAACCATTCTGGGATTCCATAATTCCTCTCTGATTCTAACACCATTTTTTGGGAATCCTCCCCAGGTGGATGCTTGGCAGCACTGTGTGCTGAGTCCAACAGTTCTTTATCCCATCCCGTAATTCCTCCCTCACAGAGTTGCTTTACAGAGGAGATCTCTGTAAACTTTCCATTTATTAAAATAAATCCTGAATTTGTTCAAAGGCAAGCAAAGGCTCTCACCATTTTACAGTTTTCAGACAATTTTGGATTAATAGGACCCAAACTTTCCAAAGATGATGATAAGGAGATTGTGTCAGGAGTAAGAGAAGATGCCAGAGATCTGTCCTTCCATCTCAGGATATGGTTTGCTTATTAAATAGGCACTTAAACCTTTTTTTCTTAAGTTCCCCCTTCATGCTTTTCATCAAAAGGTTTTTCTAACATTAAATTTGAAGAAAGCACTTTGCATTCCCCCTTTCTCGTCCTGCTGTTTTCTGGGTTGGGTTGTTTTTTTGTTGTTTTTGTTTGTTTGTTTTTGTGGGTTTTTTTTTTTTTTTTTGTTGGTTGGTTTTGGGTTTTGGTTTTTTTTTTCAGATTTGGAGATATTTTGTGAATTTACCTCAAAACATGAATGATAAACTGTGCGACAGGAAGCCAAAGCACACCTCCTGTAACACATTGTGGACTGGGAACAATTTTAATTACAAAACCAAGATAACCTTGGGTTCTACTCAACAAATTAGATCTCCAAAGTGTGCAGCTCACCAGGAGAGCTACAAATAACTCTCTGTAGCTCTCCAGCCCTGCAGTCCTCATTGCTTTCCTAATTAACTCAGGCTGTTTGAACAGAGGCTGGCTCTAGGATGGTCAGAAATCAGCTCAGGCTTCAATTATTGAACCCATTGGACCATAATTCATTAAGAGACACTTCCAAGGGTGGCACTTCTTGGGCTGTCTCCTTATTCCATGTTATTCCTGGATGGGAGACATGCCAATGACTGGGACTCAGGGGCTGCACAATCTCTTAGGTGCCTTCAGTACCAAGGTCCAGAACTTTCCATGTCCTTGGCTGGGCAATTTTTCCATCCTTTGTGTCAGAATTCTCTGTGCAAAGTGAGGTAACTTTATGAAGCCTCACACAGTGTAAGTTCATTGACTGCCATTTCCTGGATTCTGTCACTGTCTGCCTGGAAATGGGCTTAAAACCAACATTTTTGGCCCTGTTGGTGCCCTTTCTGATTGCTAATTTTGGATACTTAAAATCTATAATCTTTCCAAAGATTACAGATTCCAAAATCTAAAATCTTTCCAAAGCACAGCACCCTGTCTTAGCTCATGTCTTAGCTTTGGTGGGAATTAAATCGTGGTTTAGTTAAGCCAACAGTACCAAGGTCCAGCCTTTAAACATCCAGGTGAGTCTTCAGTGGTGCAGATGGTTGTTCCTGCAGGGATAGAATGAAGAAATTCTAGAATTCTCTGCTTTCAGGTGGGTAATTCAGGGCAGTCCCACAACTGTAAGATGTGTTCCTCCAGAACAGGGTAGTATTTTTGGGGAAAAGGGGAGAAAATTGCATTGTTTTAATTAAGATGTACTTGTGGAAATCTGGTTTTTTTGGGTATTTTTAGCAGTGTCTAAGGGAGAGTTTGAGGAGCTGAGGGAATTGAGTGTCCTTTAACAAAAGGAGATGTCTTGGGATGGCAAAGCCACATCCTCACCTGCCACTACTGCTTGAGGTCCTGATTAAATTACAGGGAGATGTTGATCAACATTGCCTTCATTAGAGATGTCAGGAGAGAGCTATTTCTAGGCACAATATGCAAATTTCCCCAAATAGGTGATTAATTCTCTGCAACACAAACAATCCTAGGAGTGGCAGCTTAATTAGCACCCACTTTCCTGGGTTACCTGCTGGAGACTGGCACCAAGGGGAAGGTTCTGGAATTATTGGAATATTTATAGGTGACTTCAGTGGAGCAAAATTGTTTTACCAGACAATTTGATTCATTTTTTTAAATAACATGTGGATGTTGCTAATTTTTTAGGTTGAGGGGAGGGGTTTAGAATTTTAAAACTCCAAAGTTGGAGGTTTCATGTCTGTGTAAGTCTTTCTTACTGCAGTTTATAAAGTGCTCCTTTTTAAAGGAAGCCACTGAAATCACAACCCCAAAAATGCATTCAATGGTATTGACACATTCAGTGGTTCATGTGGTATTGAAATATTCTGAAATTTGACATCTGTTTTTACAGAGAATCATATTCCTGTGTACATATCAAAATTCCATGGAGGTTTTTTCCCCCTAAAATTACTTTAAAAATTACTTCTAATGCTTCTTTCTCTTAGCTCATTGCCATCAGTTCTGTAGAATACAAACTGAGGGGTTTTTGTGCCTGTTTTAGACATATAAAAATCTGGACTGAAATAGGAAAAATTCTTCAGGGCAAGATGAGAAGCCTGGTTATTAAATATGATTTTCAACCTCAATATTTAACCTAAGATGTAAACCTGACAAATTTACCCTTTAGGAACATGGCAAGGATGAATGTTATTGGCTCACCTCGTGTTTCAGTTAATAAATGCCAATTTAGTTGATTTTAAAGAAATTCCAACAATATGAAATGTTAGGACTATCTCCAACTGCTTTTCCCAAGTTGCTTTTATTACTGGTACTACAGCAGTCAAAATTTACTTTAAAAGTTGCTTATAGTACCAAGAATGAGTTGAAGTTCCAATATTATAAATTTTTCACTCTCCTCTATGAGAGCTCTGTCTTAAATGTATTACAAGCATAATAGGGAAAATGCAATCTCAACAAATATTAAAAATAAGATGAAATTTGAATGCTGGGGGCATAGGAATGGTTAAAAGCAGGTTTAATCAATTTTTGAACGCACTTCTGAAGATATTGCAGCTTCTCTCGACTCATCCAGTGCTTTTTAATGGTCTTAAAAATGACTTTTGGTAATGGTAATTTTAGCTGCTGCTTGGCATAGTATCATGTTTTTATGTGCTTTACAGTGTTTTCAGGCACAAGTATGATTTTTAAAGACTCCTGTCAACTCCAAAACTGCTTGTAAAATGGAGAGTTATTTCAATCTAAAAGCACAATGTCTGAAAGAGGGATGGCTCTGCATTCATCTCAAGCTGTAAAAATAAAATAGCAAAGCACAGCACTGGCAGGGCAATTTGCAGGTCCCAAACCCTTTAGAGAGACTGTATCTGTAAATAAAATCTAAAAAAAAGAATGGCAGAATAAAGCCATGAGATAAATTAGCTGATCAGGTTGTGTGTCCTGAAGTGGAACAGGAGCTTTTCAGAATGGTCTTTATTTGCTTTTTGTACTTTTTTTACACTGGATTGTCACCCAGTCTCACTTTTTGTCCAGTTCAAACCAAACCAAGCCCCAAATTCACCTCTCCCTCGAGCCTTGGAATGCCTGAGCTCCAAATTTTAGAGCAGGGCTTAGCTCCAATCAAAGCACACAAACTCAGGAAGTTTAAGCAGGATCTCAGATGGGTCTGAATCAAGCTCAGGTTTGCTGGGGTGCCTTCCCAGACTCTGCAATTAGGGATTTCTCTCAGGAAGAGCTGCAAATAGCCCGTGAAAGCCCTTCTTATGCCATTCTCAATGCAGAGCCATGGCAGCACAAGCCAGCTAATGTAGAAGGTTATGCCAAGCTCCTCTGAAGCTGCCCAGCTGTGGAGCTGAATGGCCACACAGGAAACGAGGCGGGGCATTCTCCCCTGCTCTGGGGTTGCTTGGTTACCCACTTTAAATGTATGGCTCTATGTGGCTCTTTATGAGCACCCTCAGTGTGTAAATGGAGTTTTAGAGACTCTTTCATGGCTGTGTTTTTCCCCCCTGAGTGTTCCCTGCTGGGTGGAAGTGGAGGTGAGGACAAAGCACTGCTTCCTTCAGGAGCAGCTGGGGCGTTTTGGGGAATCAAGTGCTGCTGGGAACAGAAATACCTGTTCAGGCAGAGAGAAATGTGAGGTGAGGTGCTTTAAATCAGCCTGCAGGAATTTCACTCCTGGCCTCTCCAGGTTGGAAAAGCTGCTCTTGCTTTCCCAGGCATCACCAGTTCCCAGGAGCTTTGCTGGGGGTTTCAGTCCATAAAAGACCCCAGGCTGGGGTTGTGAAAGATGGAGATGTCTTGAATTGTGCTCTCTCAGCAGCTTGTCCCATCACCAGCCACCTCAGGGGCACAGCTGCCCTCATGGCACTCATTGTGCTGGCAGTGTTTTAGTGAATCACTGGCCTTTAGTTCTGGGCTTGAGGGTGCCACACACACAAACTCTTAATTTCCAGCTGGTGGTCAGGCAGAAATCAAGTGTCTATTTCCTCATTAATAATTCCTTCATTAATAATTTCCTCATTAATTCCTTATTTTAAATGGCCAGAGTATTATTGGTGACTCAGGCTTGAGGATGGGACTTGGTGATTTTCACTTCGCATCTCCAAGACTTCTCTAAGTGTTTGATGGGCTTAACCGTGTAGAGGAAATGGGGAGAAAAACCTTTAAATGCTTTAAAATTGGAGAATGTTTGGGTTGGAAGGGACATTAAAGATCCAAAATTCCAAACCCTGCCATGGGCAGGAACACCTTCCACTGTCCCAGGCTGCTCCAAGCCCCAAAGTCCAGCCTGGCCTTGGGCACTGCCAGGGATCCAGGGGCAGCCACAGCTGCTCTGGGCACCCTGTGCCAGGGCCTGCCCACCCTGCCAGGCAACAATTCCTTCCTGATATCCTTCTAAATTTCCCTTGTGTCAGTTTGAGCCCATTCCCTGTGTCCTGTCCCTCCAGTTCCTGTTGCAGGGTCCCTCTCCAGCTTCCCTGTGTCCCTTCAGGCCCTGAAAAGAGCTTTGTGGTCTCCACACACCCTTCCCTTCTCCAGGCTGAACAGCCCCAGCTTTCTCAGCCTCTCTTCATCTCTGACTCTCCAAACTCTGTTTCACAAGCTCTATTCTTCCCTTCTCCACAATGGAAAGAATCATGGTTGAAGAAAAAAATATCCTTGAAACTAAAACTGGTGAATGTTGAGAGTTGGCTTTGTTTAATTCTTGAGCTAAATTAAAATGCTTATAAACACAGAGGGAAAGAATCAACATAACAAATCCAACCTTTTAGCTCCCCTTTAGGTCCTAGAAAAGTCCCCTCTGCTTTTTTTGAACTCTGCTCCCACTTTGTGGGAGATAATTTGGACTTGCTTGCTCGGTCAGGCTTTTTGTAGTATCAAAGTTGTCATTGCCTCCTTCCCACAGAAATTTTCTCTGTATTGGATGTTGTGCCATTCAAGGTGTTTTCTTTCACATGCATATCAAAGAAAATGGCTTTTAGTGTCTCCTTGAAGAATTTTCCATTTTGCCATTTGTCTTATTGACAGCACACAGTCACTGAAGCGGATCAGAACCCTGAACTCACCATAAATTCTTATTTGCTGCAGTGTTTGGGGATGATAAAGTGGTTTATTGGAGCCATGGAGGGAATAGAAGGTTGGGAGGGAATGGCTGGATGCTGCTTCTTCCTGCACTGTGATGGGATGGTACCATGTGAATAAGCCATGACTTGGAGCAATCTTAATTTGAACATGATGTTCTGGATGCTGCACACTCTCATGCAATCAGGTAGAATTTGGGAAGATTAACAAAAAAACCAAATTTTAGAGTTAATACTTTGTTCTTTCCTGTCTTGGTTGCAGCCCTAGGAAGTAAGGGATTGATGCTGAGCAGCCTTCCACAATTACTGACAAGGTTTAAGAGTCTGGTCCTCATTTCAATAAAAATAAAAAATAAAGTTTTTTCCTGCCAACAAATAAAATAATTTCCTTCAACAGTTAGTGGGTAGAACTTTATTAAATGGAAAATCTTTTCAATTGGGCTGAGTATCTGCTAGGAACTGAGTCAGGGGTTTGAAATTGCCCATTGCACTCCCTGTGACTGTTTAAATAAAAACAAATGGAACAATTTATCTGACTAAATAAAAGCAAACTTGAATATAAGACAAATAATGAAATAACTCAGAGTAATGATTGAGTGTTTCTGCAGCAGCTGGAAGAAGAGTTGGTGATTAGCATAAGGAAGGGGATTTTTTTCCCCAGTTTTATTTCAGGAGTGCTGAGGAGGAGGTTGCAAATATTTCCAGAATCGTGTCCCAGGAAGGTTCAGGTTGGCTTTTGTTTTCCAGATGATGATTGTGCTGTTCTCCCTGAAGAGCTCCTCACTTATTTTTTGTGTCAAGGTGAAACTCCTTTTGTCTTTGGAGGGATAGGACTAGGTTAGGGAACATTTTTCTCACAGCTGTGTTTTGTTAATGCAAATACAAATCCATACTCAAGTCTTATGGGAGACTTTTTGTGCTTGAAGCCACTTACATTTTTAGGGCTTTGTGGGACAAGCTATTTTTCTTAATAAACTTTGAAGCCATGTGACACAAAGACCAGAATAACCCTTTCCTGACACTGCTCCCACCTCATAAATGTTTTATTGAGCTGGAATTTAGAGATAGAGGAAGTACAAATGGTTCTTGGAGTTTCCAAGTGGTTGTGTTTGGTAGGGGGAGTATAAATGTAGTTTTGGATGGCTGTGACTCCACTACCTTGATGCCTGCATTGTCAATCTCAGTGTGTGTGAGGTTCAGCTGTCCCTGTGAGGAGGGTGAGTATGGGGCCTCTCACAAAAGTTTCTGAGAAGAGATTTGCAAAAGCTGCTGGAGCCTGGTAACCTCCACACACAGAGAGTGGTGTAGGAGTTCAGGTGTCTGCAGCTGCTCCTCAACCTGTTGTTCACAGAGGAAGGTGTCCCTGCCCATGGCAAGGGCTGGAACTGAGGATCCCAAAGGTTCTTTCCAGCCCAAACCATCCTGAGGGTCCCTGCAGTGACTGGGAGCAGGTTTTCCCCTGCAGTGTGGAAAACCCTGTGAAAGCCCTTTCTGGAGGAGCTGGTGCCTTTGGAGGTGGCAGAGGGGTTGTGAGGATGCAGATGGCCTTTGGGATGGTGGGAATGAAGAGAAGAGCTCAGGAGGAGAACGGGAGCTGCTGGAAACTGCAAACCCCCATAGTTTGTGGGGCAGGGGTGGTTGGAGGGGACATTTGGCTGTCAGGCAAACCCCAGCTTGTGTGACCACAGAGTCACAGGGTGCTCTGGGTTGGAAGGAACCTCCAAGACCATTCAGGTTTTTCCACCTCCCACTGGAGGCTCTCTCCTCTTGGGTGTCTGCAGACCTCTGGGTGTTGCCTGTTGGTTCCCCACACTTGTAGTTTGTTATTAGCTTGTTCATTAACCATTGTTTTAATTTCTATAGATGATTTTCTGCGTTTTTAGCTGTAAAACAGAGAGAAGTCCTCCAGGGATTAGAAATGCTGGATGAGAAGGGGATTTGAAGGGGTTTCAGAGGTGAAAGGAAGATGATCCAGGAGGTGTCTGCTGGGAAAATACCTGATTATTCAAGTTGTTGTGTTTGTACTGAGGCTGTTTGACCTTGTTGAGTGTCTCACCTAGGACAGTGATTGAGGGTTTCCTCTGAGCCATCTCATTAAAAATAATTAGAAATTAAAATAATGAAAATTAGCCAGCAGAAACCAAATAGAGCTGAGCCTTGACACTGTTACATGGAGAGTTTGCTAAAGAGGTTCTCACTTTGCTCCCAAGGAAAGAGGCCCTTTGTTTATCCCCTTCTCTTGATTAAAGAAGGGTAAAGCAGAAGCACTGCTAGGAAAAACAGTGAAGTTAACAACAGGAACAGAAATGATTTGCTGCAAGGTCTTAGGAAAGCCTTCAGAGCTTGTTGTTTTATTTAGCAAGTTCTATTTACCTTTCCTGTAAGGAGCTTGGGGCAGGGGCACTGCTGCCTCAGGATCCCATTTACCAGCATTGCTGCCTAAACATAAAATGCATCATGAAAACTGTAGGGAGGGAAGCTCATTTATGGAATGCTTTTCCTTTTTAAAGTGTGTTTGATTTATCATGATTTGACTTCAAAAACTACTCCATTATGCCCAGGAATTTCAAGGACAACTTGTTTTTTTGTTGAGAAAATTGGAACAGAGGCATGTTCTGGTAATACATTCTGGTAATAAACTGCAGTGTAAAATTGGAAGAGGTAAAATAATGGCTGAAAGAGTTCTACCAAGGCCCATACACTGACACGGGGCACCTTTCTGCTCTTTGGGTGTAAATTCTTGTGGAAATATTTCCTTCCTAAGTCACCTTTGGGGCTGCAGCTATTCTGTGCTTTTTTTGGGTTGAATAAAGCAGTCTTAGTGCTGAAATAATTTCTGTTGAGAATAATTTCAACACAATACTGGAGAAAAAACTTGAGAGAAGTAGAGTGAGTCCTGAGGAGGCCTTGGAGATGCTCTGAGGGCTGGAGCCCCTCTGCTCTGGAGCCAGGCTGGGAAAGCTGGAGAGGGAAAGGCTCCAGGGAGAGCTCAGAGCCCTTCCAGGGCCTAAAGGGGCTCCAGGAGAGCTGGAGAGGGACTGGGGACAAGGGATGGAGGGACAGGACACAGGGAATGGCTTCCAGTGCCAGAGGGCAGGGCTGGATGGGATATTGGGAATTAGGAATTGTTCCCTGGCAGGGTGGGCAGGCCCTGGCACAGGGTGCCCAGAGCAGCTGGGGCTGCCCCTGGATCCCTGGCAGTGCCCAAGGCCAGGCTGGACTTTGGGGCTTGGAGCACCAGGGACAGTGGGAGGTGTCCCTGCCATGGCAGGGGTGGAATGGATGGGATTTAAGATCCCTTTCAGTCCAAACATTCAGGGATTCTCCAAAAAATGGAGCCTCTTTCATGAAACAGCACTGAGGACAATTTCCTAAGGGATGATGATCATTGGTGTTGCTTTTTATCTTAAGGAGCTTATTTTCTCCTCCTTGCCCATTTACCTAAGTGTATATTTCCAGAGAGTTTCCATTATCCTTGATTAAATAAATTCCAAATTCTGTCATCTTTATAAGACAGGCTCTCCATCCTCCTGATGATGGCAATAACTTTTCTCTGCACCTGGCTCAGTCCAAAGATGTTTTTTCACATCCACAGGAATTCCCACCCTCTCTGGCTGGTGCCTGGTTGTACAGACAGTGCTTGAGCTTAGGGTTTTTTGGACCCATATTGCTGCTTATTGATTATATTTTGTGAGGGGGAAAAAAAGGAACCCCCCTCCCCATATGTGTATTTACAACATACCACTTGCCTTCAAGGTTTTTCATTAAAATTATTGTCTCTGAATTGGAAATTTGTGTCAGACTGCAGTTTTAGATTTATCTGTTCAGAGTGTGGTGATGGACGTGGAGCTGAGTCTGTGGCTTAGTTAGGTTTGTTCCTGCAGAAGGAGAGGATGAGGTGGCAACAACTGAAAAAGGAGGTTTGGGTAGTGCTGGCATGGTGAAGTGATGTGAAATAATTTGTAAACTTTTATCTATGCAATAAAACTTCTTCACAAATCTCTTACTGGTGCCATGGGTTAATCCAGAAGTTTGCTACTCCCATCCTCCTTGTCTGGTTGGTTTTTTTACACTCCCATGCTTCTGGCTCTTGCTCTAATCTCTTCTTTTCACTGAAATTTATCTCATGATAAATTTTCTTGCTTCACCTGCTCACCCTTGCAATAAATCCTCTGCAAACTGCTGAATTTCAGTGGCCAACCCTGCCTTTTCTCTGAGACTCCCAAGATCCACATTGCATTGGTGAACATTCCTTTTAAATGCTAAACACTCCTTTTAAATGCATGTACAATGTTTAGTTTTTCATTCTGAAAATTCAAGTGTGTTTGATGGAAAACCAGCTTTGGGAAAAGTTAATAAATGTGTGATTTGGCTTATAATTTTGATTTTTTTTATTGAGTATAAACTAGAAGTTGGCCTGATTTAGCTGACACTTTCATTGGTACACCCAACAGGGAGAAAATATCTGGAAACAGAGAAAATGGGGGAAAGCTTCATGGAGTTTTTTTTAAAAATGTTGACCATTCTTTTATTAAGATATATGCAATTTTTAGACTTAAAAATTGTCCCTGCTTTGGATTTTTATTTGATATTTAGTTTAGTTTTTATTTTTATTTTTCCAATTGCTGTTGTATGGGGTATAGCAGGGCTATTCCCGAAAACAAAGTGGCAGTAAAAGTTTTTTATTGTTGAGCTTCTTCGCTCTAATTAAGAGTTCGTTGAAGGGTCCTTCAGTTCCCCAAATCCTGAACCTCTAGAAAATGAAAACATACATCTCTAGAAAAAAGTTAAAGTTGGTTTTGTTAGGGCCCTGGAAGGTTTATTGTATCCAGTGAAAAAAATGAGAGCAGGGGGGAAAAAACAATAAAAGGCCATATTTCATATAGATAATGCAAACATTTCTTATCTGCCCACACAGTGTGCTCGTAGGAAACTGCATTGGTATGAAAGATGTGGTTTTCCAGGTGATTTATTTGCTCTGTTAAATCCTGCAAAACAAAAAAGCTTTAAAATAATACTTAATTCTTAAAACCCAAACAAGCTGAAAATTTTCAATTGTTATGTATCACAGTAGACCATATAAGAATGAAAGGAGTAGGGAAGGGGAGAGTTCATGCGTTAGTGATTTTATTTATGCTTCGAAGTGGTGAAGTGGGCACAGAGGTGTTTGGTCACAGGTTGGGCTTGGTAGTCTTGGAGGTCTTTTCTCAGGGGCAACACAAAACTGCTGCTGCTGCTGGAGGAAAACCCAGTGAATGTTGTAGAGGTGTCCTTTAGGTGTCACCTCAATGGAGATCTGAGCTTCACTGTTCTCACCTCCCTTTGTAGATCTTGTCTGTGCTGGGGTAATTAGAGAGTGTTTGGGTCCTTTGGAGTCCACAAATGTGTAATTTTTACTGTAAGATGAGAAACAGAATTTACCTCAGCTTGTTCTTCTGTTTCATTTACAGATGATTTTCTGTTGGAATTTGTGTGTAAAAAACACACCTCAAAAAACCAAACCAAACCAGTAATACCTGAATATTTCTTTCCTATTTTGAGCTCAGAGTTTGATTAGAAGGTATAATTTCACACAAATGGGGTTTGGTTGGGCTGTGCATCAGAGGAGCCTCTAAGTCTATAAAATCATGGGCAATCTCACATAGCCCTGAGTGGTGAATTGGGAAGGAGAATGGTTGTCTCTTTTCTCGCCGAGTCAACGATGCTCTTGGAAAATTAAAAGCTCTTCCTAATGGACTTTTATTTCCATGTGCTTTAAAAGGGGATATTGGTTTTCGGCTGTTTAATGTAGAAAACCTGATTGGTCCTAAAACAGCCATCACATGTGGTGATCATGCTTTTATGTATTTTAAAGCTACACTTGTGTTTGCTAGCTCTGCATGTACTGCTTGATATCTTTGAACCTCTCTTTTGAGTAAATGAACAATCTCTTACTTATTTTCTTTCATTATTCTGCTCTGCTTCCATTGATGACTCTAAACTTTTGACTCCAGACTGGCAATATGAGGGTAAGATGGCAAAATATGACTTCCTGAACATTGCTCGTCTGCTTTTCATTTGTGTTCTCCTTAGAGTTATTAAAATTCCATTCACTAAGTAGATCCTTTTCGTTGCAGTTAAATACAAATTATGTTTGTTTCTGTTGTGAAGCTTTAATTATGATTTATACCTTTTAATCATTCCTTTGTTATTTCTTTGGGTTAAATTTCCATCGTATTCCCTGTGTCCTGACTCGTATTGAGATTCCTGATGGGATCTCTGGAGAAAAACACGAACAGATTCATTAGTGTAGCCATCCAACTGGATCATGGTGGCATGTGACAACAATCCTTCCCTGGCACAGAGTGCCCAGAGCAGCTGTGGCTGCCCCTGGATCCCTGGCAGTGCCCAAGGCCAGCTTGGACACTGGGGCATGGAGCAGCCTGGGACAGTGGAAGGTGTCCCTGCCCATGACAGGTTGGGTTTTGAGGTCCTTCCAACCCAAACCATTCCATGATTCTATGATTTAAGGGATGTTGTTCATGACATGCAAAGGAAGAGGGAAAACCATATAACATTTTTGCAGTTTAGGTATTTTAAATATGGATCATACCTGAGATCTTTTTTGATCACATCCTCCCTTGCTTTACAAATTTTCTCTGAGTTAGGGATAAGCAAACAGCTCTGTTTTGAACATTTATGAGTATAACTTTCCTACCAGTTGTAGCTCATACCTGCATCACATTTAAGAGAATACTTGCCTTCAGCATGCCAAATATGCTGACTTAAAAAAAAACAAACCCAACAACAAAACCCCAGAGATCCTACTTTTGGAATGAGAAATAACTCTTTTTTTTATCTTTATAGATTGCAAGTTGGCCAGAGCAGGTCCTCCAGCCACAATAGTTCCCATTGACGAGGAGAGTCGCAACGGTGAGTGCCCTCGGTTATTTATAACACAAATTATTTATAACCACTCTTTAGGGCCCTTGTGGCAAACAGACCTTCTTAATTTTTCTTAAGTCAGTGGGATGGTACTAGAGGACAAAGTCCTGGTCAGTATTTGGTTTTGTTTGAATAAAGCTGAAGTTTTACTCTGCAGCATGAAAGGAGTGTTAACAACATGGTCTTCCCACATGGCTTTTGGAAAGTTGTTTGTTGGTTCCCTCTAAGTTTAGGAACATGACTTGATGGACACCTCTGAAATGGAAGAACTTGGTTGTAGTCATGGAAATTTCAAAAGAAAATGAATGTCCCTTTTTTCAGTATTTTAATTCTCCTGACAAATCAGAGAGTTTTCAGATTGTTAATCTGTGGTCTGAGCATTGCAGTTGTGTAGCATATTTTGATGGGATGAAGTGCTTTACTCTGTTACAATCAGCTGTTACTCCTTAGAGTAAGTTACTATTCTTTCCTGCTTTTTATTCTGTGTATTTAGGGATTTTTTGTTGTTGTTGGTGGTTTTTTTTTTTTTTAATCTTGCAAGCTGGATCTGTTTTTGTGCTTTGTGTGGCTGTGGTTTATCAGATATGGGTGCTTGAGATGGTGAATAAAGCCAGGTGATGCTGGTGGAACTTCTCTGCTATTATTCTGAGAGGAATTTTTTGCTGGAATTGCTCAAAGTCAGATGGATAAATGCATTTATGGGTAAAACTCCTCAACAAACTAATTTTTAATAAACCTTTGTGCTGAAAAAGTTCTGGTACTGGGGTGGCTGTTAAAACCAGGGTATTTTCCCTCCTCCTGGGATGGTTTTCCCTGTAGTCAGGAGAGTCCAAAGGAGAGCTCTGAAGATGGACGTGCTCTTTGAATTGGATGTGTTGGTTCTTGGCAAGCTGCTGTTGAATCCTGATGTGTTCCAGTTGTGGGCTGCTCAGTTTTGGTGGAATGACCCCCTCAGCTGAAATGGTTTGGGTGCCATAGCTCATCTCTCGTAGCCTTTCATCCTTCCTACTCATTAGAAATAAATCTGTGCTAACAGCAAGGGGTTATAAATAAATCCAAACCAACTTTGCCATCAAAAAAAACTTTTTGAGAGCCTTTAGAAAGAGAGATTGAAATTGTGGACTCCCCATCCCTGCAAGTGTCCAAGGCCAGGCTTGGCAGGGCTTGGAGCCACCTGGTCTAGCAGGACATGTCCCTGCCCACAGCAAGGGAGTTGGAATGAGATGAGCTTGGAGGCATCTTCCAACCCAACTCAGTCTGAGATATAAAACTTAATAAGGAATGCATGGTGTTCTACATTTCCAGTGAACAAACTTGAGAGGCAGGAATAAAAATCCACCTAATATTGTTCTTGCCTATACAAACAAGTCTCTAGATCACTTAAAGTCTAAAATCTCATCCTTATTTTAGTTCTTCCATGGCACTGTTGCTTCCAAGGGTCTGTTGTTGGGGTTGGAATGGCTTCTGTAAGGATGGAGATCTCAAAACAGTGGCTGGGACATTTTATTCCATCAGTGCACGTGGCCATGGTGTTCTGGCAATAAACAAAATCCTGCTCTTTAGGAATAGATATTTAGTTCCATTGTGCCATGGCACATTGAGCTCAATCATTCCTAATTCACAGGAAGTCAGAGACCAGCAAATCTCACAGAATAAAAACATTTTCCCAAATAACTCTTGCTTGTTTTCACAGTCAGGCACACAGGTGCCGTGCCTGACCTTTAAAGATGTTCTTAAAATCAGCAGAGATGTTAAGATTCGACAGTTTCCTGCCATGGGATGGATATCTCTTTCTATCAAGTAATTTAGGTGCAAGAGTAAATTACATTATAATTGTGCTCATGTGAGCAATCCTGGAGGGAGTGAACTTGACCTTTCTAAAGGAATAAATGAATTATTGTATGATTTTCCCTGTGTTGAACTGCATTGGGTGATAGTATTTCAGATCATATTAAGAGCAAAACTGAATTTTTCTGGATGGTTTTTATAGGCCGAGAGTTATTTTCACCCATGGATTTCTTTTTATTTAATTACTGGCTTTGAGACTTGGTTTTAACTTGATTTAAAGCCTGAATGAGCCTTATTCCTAGGTCAGACTTTCTTATTGCCAGTGTGCCCCAAGTGTTTGGAGGCCTCCATGTGGAGCAGCCTGAAATTCTCAAGGGCTTTGAATCTCTGGTCAGGGTTTTTGATGGAAAGTATACTCTTGGGAAAAGATTTCTACAAGGCAAGATTTAAAGATTTAGAGATTAAATTAGAATTTGGAAAGAAAGCAGAAGTTGGGGTAGAGCAAACAAGCAGACCAAAGTGAATTCCCCTAATGTGAGGACAAATAGGAACTGGCATCTTTGTGCTCCATCCAGAACAAAAAAATTCCACAGTTAGGAATGCTTTGTGTTCTTTCCCATCCTAGAAAAATCAGTCAGTTTGGTTGTATTTTGGTGGGGTTTTTTTCTCCCAGCTTCCCTTATGATGGTGTGAGTGCTCTAATGAATTATGGGAGCAAATCCCAAACCCCCTGCTCTCTTCCATGTTCCTTGGGGATGCCCACATGGAAGTGCAGCTTTCATGGCTCTAGGTGGGTCAAGTGTTATTTTTCCTGTTTTTTATCTTCCTGCTCTCTCAGCAGCAACCTTTCTTCAGCCTGACTTCCAGGGGAGGCAGAGGATATGTGATCCTGCTACAAATCCCCCTCCATAACCCCTTGTGGGGAGGCACTCATGGGAAATAGGGCACAAAAATGCAGGAAATAAAGCTGTGGGGTTTCTTCTCCCTGATTCTCTTGCACCAATTTATTTTCAGTTTTATTACATTGTAATGCTGGAAGAATGGATGTGATTGCATTGATGTTTTCCATGCTGGTCCAAACTTGTTCAACTTAATGGTTTAACTTTCCATGCTTGGTCCAAACTGGTTTTCAGGGACAATTGACAAGGGTTGAAAAAAATGTCCCCAGAGGCACAAAATCTGTAGCTTCCCTCCAGAGATGGGCTTAGGTGTGCTGATGAGGACTGGGAGTGATGCCTCTGAATATTCATTGCTCAATTAAATGTTCAGTGACCACCAGGGCAGGCTGGAATTTAACTAATTAGCCATAAAGAAGGAAGAGTCCTGCTATCCCAGGAAAAGTTGTTTAGTAAAATCAGTTTGGAAGGTTGCTGTGGCTGAGCACAGGTGTATCAAGAAATGCATTCCCTAAGAACTGTGGCTGGATGTTCATTTCCTACTTTTCCCTCCTGTTTCATTAATGACTTGAAGGTGCTTCAATCTTGGAGGGCTTTTCCAGCCTAAATGATTCCATTATATTCTTGTATTGCCTTCATGAGCATCTCATTCTTTAATTTAAAAAAAAAAAATACTTTCACCTATTGCTTCCTATCATTCAAAAATCAGCTTTGTGAAGGAAAGTCATCTTAGTTTTACCATTTTAAGGGATTCTGAGAACAGCATTTCCCAAGTTTGCAGTGTATGTGTAGATGTGGAAAGGCATCAAACTGTGATTTTTTTATCTTGATTTTTCTTATTTTTCCCATAAAGGCACTTTGAGGACTCTTTGCATTTTGCTTTTACTTGGTGCACTATTTTTTGTAGTGTTTCTATAATGGAAAAACAATTCAAGTTATTAGTTTACATGTTGTCATCATTCCTGTGAAATGTTTCCAGGGAGAAAGTGCTTCAGTTGATGTTTAATCTAGCTCATGCCATTGTCTTTATGCCTCCCTGCCCACACATAGATTTTTCCCACATCTTTAGACAATCTTACAGCTCCCTAATGTGTTTATGAATATTTTGGAGCATCCTTCAGTTTTTGACCATCCTTTTCAAATTTATCTTCACCAACCTGGAATCTGGTTTGTCTGGCAATGGAGATGTGGTGTGCAGATCTAAGTTAAGGTATTGCAGCCAAAAAATAAAGTTTGGAATTAAATCTGGCCATTTTTAGGCTGAGTGTCTTGGCCCAGTCTGACCATTTTAAGGCTCCGTGTCTCGGCATTTTTAGGCTGAGTCTAGGGCTCAGTCTGGCCATTTTTAGGCTGAGTGCCTAGGCCCAGTCTGGCCCTTTTTAGGCTGAGTGTCTAGTCTCATTCTGGCCATTTTTAAGCTGAGTGTCTAAGTCTAGTCTGGCCAATTTTAGGCTGAGTGTCTAGTCTTAGTCTGGCTATTTTTAGGCTGAGTGTCTAGTCTCATTCTGGCCATTTTTAGGCTGAATCTCTAAGCCCAGTCTGGCCATTTTTAGTCTGAGTGTCTAGTATTAGTCTGGCTATTTTTAGGCTGAGTGTCTAGGCCCAGTTTGGCCATTTTTAGGCTGAGTTTAGGGCCCAGTCAGGCCATTTTTAGGCTGAGTGTCTAGGTCCAGTCTGGCCATTTTTATACTAAGTGCCTAGGCCCAGTCTGGCTATTTTTAAGCTGTCTAGGCCCAGTCTGGCCATTTTTAAGCTGTCTAGGCCCAGTCTGGCCATTCCAGCTCAGGGTGCAGTCGAGGTGGATGATGAGATTTTGATGATGAGTCTCAGCAGTGTTTTGCGATTCTCTGGGTGCTGATGCTGTTCTGTAGTCATTAATCCCAGGTCTAAGACATTAGATTAGCTAGCAGTACAAATCTGAGCTGCATCAGGCCCAGGCACTTGTAATAACATCTGCTCAAATTAGGCCTCGCTCTGTGGAGTTTATTTCAAATTTGTGTTTTCATATGGGAAGAGAGGTGATCCATTAGATCCAATAGCTGCCAGATTGAGGAACTTCTGTCAGAAGTTGTTACCCTTGTGGAATGTTCTGCACAAATTCTAACAGAAGGAGTGGATTTGTATTGATTCCTGTGCACCACGTGGCTGAACACTGACTGTGTCACAGAACAGGGCTGGACACCCCTGCTCTATCTGCTTATCCCTGGGCTCATTTGGGGCCTGGAGGTTTACTATGGATGCTGCTCAAAAGGGACAAGGCCCTGGGGGTGCTGGGGGTGAGAGCTGGGAGCCAGAATCCCCCCGTGCCCTGGGCTGAGCCCCAGCGTGGGCAGCAGGGCAGGGGGGGATTCTGCCCCTGTGCCCCTGGGCTCAGGTGAGACCCCACCTGCAGAGCTGCCCCAGCACAGGAGGGACCTGGAGCTGCTGCAGAGAGCCCAGGGGAGGCACCAGCATGGGCAGAGGGATGGAGCAGCTCTGCTGGGAGGAAAGACTGGCACAGCTGGGGGTGCTCACCTGGACAGGAGAAGCTCTGGGGTCACCAAACTGTGGCCTGAAGGAGCTGATGGCAAAGATGGAGAAAGACTGTGCAAAGGATGGAGGGACAAGAGGGAATGGCTTCCCAGTGCCATAGGGCAGGGCTGGATGGGATATTGGGAATTAGGAATTGTTCCCTGGCAGGGTGGGCAGGCCCTGGCACAGGGTGCCCAGAGCAGCTGTGGCTGCCCCTGGGTCCCTGGCAGTGTCCAAGGCCAGGCTGGACTTTGGGGCTTGGAGCAGCCTGGGACAGTGCAAGGTGTCCCTGCCCATGGCAGGGGTGGCACTTTAAAATCCCTTTGAACCCAGACTCTGTGCAGCTGTGAGAAGTACTGGCTCTAGTTCTGGGTTGCGAGAAGTACTGGCTCTAGTTCTGGGTTGTGAGAAGTTCTGGCTCTAGTTCTGGGTTGCGAGAAGTACTGGCTCTAGTTCTGGGCTCTCCAAAGCATTCCTGGGCTGTTGAGGAGTATGATGATTAGACTTGGAGAAAGGGGTTAAATTGGGCTGTAGAAATCCCCTGGCAACAATGAACATTCCAGGAAAACTTCTGCAGAAGGACTTCCTGTTCCTGCCTCCCTGGCTGGGGGTGGGAAGGCTGTGATGGGGCCAGGGAATCAACACATACCCAACTGTAGCTGACTTGGTTTATTTTTCTAAATGTTCTGGTCTAAGAACTGTCCACAATTTCCTCCTTAATTCCCTCAGCTAATAAATTACTTCAGTGAGATGAAATATGGAATATTTTTAATTTTTTTATAGCTTGTATTTATGCTTTTTGCCCATTTTTCATGTCAGCAGTCGGCTCATAGGTGTTGCTTCTCAACTCTGCCTGCAGGTTACTTCAATCAAAATGTTCACCAGGAAATATCACTTCTTTCCTGACAATTTGATTTAGTTTATAAATTCATGAGATGGGAAAAGAGGATGAAATTTATGGAAATTATTTTTGTTTCATTCCATCCTGTTTGTTCATTTCTGTTCCGAAATGATGTGTTCTCCAGATTTGAGTATTAAGGATTTCATTGGGAAGTAATGAATCAATTTGGTGTCTAATGCTGGTTTTATGCCATGGATTTGAATTCTCATGTTTTTCTTGTAGGACAAATGTGTAAAGACTGAGGAAGCTGTAAAATGGATCTGTTTATTATTCTACTTCTGTTTATCAGCACATCAGTAGTGGCTGGGACTTGAACAGAGCTGTTGTTAAAGATCTTTGCAATTCTCCTTTTTCAGTTATTTTTTAAAATTATGTATCTAAAAAAAAATTAAAAATTCAGAAAAGCAGGAGATAATTTAGGGTGGAAGTAATAGAGAAAAGTTGTCCTTTAAGAAACTGATTAATTCTTAAAGGTAGAAAACAGGGATAGAGTTGGAAATATTTATTTTCAGCTGTCAGCTGTCTGGACAAATATCCTAAGCTGGTGTTGATGTTCTTGGTAGAGGTGGAACAGAGGTCCTTGAATTACCTTCAGGGATGAGAAGTGATGTTTCAATGGCAAAAAATAGGAATTTAACTCCATTTTGAGGTGGGAGTAATTGTTGTGGATCACGGTTGTGCTCTGTAATGCCGAGGCCTTTTCAAAATGTGTTTGGGATTTCCTTTTTTACTGGAAATTCTCCTCAGAGTGACTAGATTTTTCTGAACAGCTCATCTATGACAGTTTGAGTAGTCAGAATAAATTATTCAAATTATGGTATGTGATCCATTCATATTCCCAGGGTGTCCATTTACCTTTGCCAATGAAGAACTGCATATTTCCCCTAATTATTTCTTCCATTCAGTTTTGCAACAGCAAATGTTGTTTCAGTAGCAATATTCTTTGACTGTCTTCTCCTGATTGATTGTCACAGTCTCAGTAAAGCAGTGCAGGATTTGATACATTTTAGGGCATTTTAAAGTCAGTTTTGCCTCAGGGAATGGGAGGTGATGCTTGGGGATTGGTGTCCAGGACTGCAATGTGCTTTCCAAGTGTTTTGGTGTCTCTTTAATTTTGGAGTGTAAAACAGAGCCCAGAGCAGGGATTCTGGGATTTAAACATCTCTAAAATATTTGTCTGTATTGTTTCTTGCCTTATCGTCCCTTATCCCTTAGTTGAGGGAAGGAAAAAACCCCAAATTCTTGAAAGTGACCCATGAGCTTTGTTCTGATAGTCCTTGATCAAGAGCTGGAAAGAGAAGACTTGATTTTGGAGACTGTAACATGTTTCTTAAAGAAATGCAGTTATGCTGTTGCTGGGCTTTGCAGTTGACTCATCCAAATCAGGGAGCAAATCTCGAGTGGGGCAGATGTCCTGTTGGAGTTTCCTTTGTGCTGCTGCAGTCCTGCTCTGCTGCCCAGTTACACATCCATAATCAAGGAAAACCACTAATAAATCCTTATTGGGAAAGCATCTTCCCTGGCTTTTGCCTGATTTGCTGATTTGCTTGGAGTTAAATGCACAACAAAATAAATCTCCCTCTTCTTAGAGCCATTACTCTAACACATGTTTTGTCTCTGACTTCCCAGCCTGGTCTGCCTTGTGTCTCCCTGATTTTGAAACTGCTTGAAGGTAGCTTTTTGTGTTTAAATGGAACTAAAGCAAAGCATATTACCAGTTGGGGAAAAAAAATGTCCAGGTGGAACTTCCTGGGCATCAGTTGCTGCCCGTTCCTGTGGTGCCATTGCTGGGCAGAGCAGAGCCTGGTCCATGCCCAGAGGGGCTGTGGGGTCTCCTCCCTGGGCATATTCCAGATCCATCTGCACACAGTGCTGTGCCCTGGGCTCTGGGATGGCCCTGCTGGAGCAGTGGGGGGACACCAGGTGCCCACTGAGCTCCTTTCAGCTTTGACCCATCCTGGAATTCTGGGTCTCTTCAGGAAGCACCTGAGAACCTTGGGAAGTCTGTCCCTCAGGACAAAATTCCCATTACTTCTCTGAGATGCTTTCTGTAAGCCAGACATGCTTTTGAAAAATTACCTCCTTCCAAGGAAACCTCACCTGAATTGCCATTTAAAGTGATGATATAACTGCAGTTCCTTTTCACACCTGGCTGAGCAGGTATGGCTTTGCATTTCCAATTCTTCAAGGTGTGTCTGGATGTGGCACTGGGAGCATGGATCTGGACCAGGTGAATAATGAGCTGTCCTCAATGTTTTCAAAACCCTTCAAACCCTTCCCCCCAAAAAGGGGGAGGGGAAGCAGAAAACATGACTTTTTAATGGTAATTTCCAGCTTCCTTTATTTATACCAATTTTATTTTAATCTTAAAATGGCGGATAACTGCTTAGTAATTCATGGATCATATGTTTCTCCTTCATATTCCCTGTGTTTGTAAGCAGATTGCTCCAAAACATCCGAATTTTTCTCTTTATTCCAACTTTGAATCACTAATAAGGATCACACTTAAGTTATTGCTTGTTTTGAACAGCAGAGTGCTTGCAACACTAAATGATTCAATAAATGATGGATTTCAAGGCCCTGCTTAGCTCAAACATAAATTTCATTTGTTGGTTTATTTTGTTACACAGTCTCATGTGAAAGCTCCTTGTATCCTTTCAGATTTTCAAAGTCATGCTAATCAAGCCAAATGTTCTGCTCCATGGCTCTGAGAGATTTTTCCTCCTTTATTCAAGCATCATTTTTCATCATTACTCTGCCTTTGCACATTTTTATCCTATTGACACAATTGTTTAGGAACACAGAGCCTGATTAAGATAAATCATTAAGTCTGGACCTCCTGGCTGTCTCTAAGTTATACCATTACCCCAATCCTAGGGATCATTTTCTCCTTCTGATAAGCCCATTTTTTTTTCTTGAGGTGTTTGGGGGAGTTGTTGGAGGGGCAGGAATCTCAGGGGGTTTAACCAGGCCAGTGCTAAGTTTTTGCCCAAATATATCTCAGTTCTGTTCAGAAGAATAATTATACGTTTCTGCTACCAGGCATAAAATTTTATTTCTCAGGATGGTTTATGAACCCAATGAAAAGCCTGGCACATGTTGCCTCTGAAATGCACTGCTGAGCATTCGTGTTGGGCCTATTATTTTGTCACTTTCACAACAGGGTGAAGTTTAAAAGAGCAGTTCTGTGACAAATTATCTTCCATGCAAGGAATTAATAGTTTTTAGAAAGGCCATCCCAGAGGAAAGCAGCAGCAGAGAGAACCACCTCACTTTTCAAGTGTGGCTGTGTGTTTTGAGAAGTTTTATTTTTTTTCGTTTAATTTTTCCTTTCTTTCTTTTTGGTTACTGATCCTGTTTCCCCTCACATGCAGCTCCATACTCTCTGTTTGATGCATCCAAGTCTTTCCAATAGTTCCTCCCAGCATACAAAGGGATGGGAGAGAGGATGCAGTGCTGGCCTGAGATGGGGCCCATGGGCTGTTCCTTCCCCTCTCTGGGGTTTCTGGTGGATAATCCTCAAGTCTGATGAGAAGAAAGCTCAGGGGGCTCTTCTGGTTCCCCTCAACTTCCTGACATGAGGAGGCAGCTGAGGGGGGAATAGGGATAGGACAAGGCGAAATGGCCTCAGTCTGTGCCAGTGTTGAGTTTGAATTTTGGCAAAATTCCTCCCTGAAAGGGTTGTCCAGCCCTGGCACAGCTGCCCAGGGTGGTGGCAAATCCACCCATCCCTGGAGGAATGTCACAGCCACGTGGATGTGACACTTGGGGACACTGGCTAATGGTGGCCTTGGCAGTGCTCAGTTAGGAGTTGAACTCAAGGGTCCCAGAGGTCTCTTCCAGCATTAATGATCTGTGATTTGCTGTTTTCCCCTCTGTTAACACCTTTGTGTCTCATTCCTTTTACAAACAAAAATCTTACTGAGTCCCTTTGGGGACTCTTTTGGGAATGATGGTCCCTCACTGTAATTAACTGTTGAATGTCCTAATTTCTTTCTAAATTTTGTGGCCTGTGAGTTTCTCTTCCTCTCTGCCAAAGGTCACTTTTTATCTATTTCCCTTTCCAGAATTAGCTCTGCTTGCCCCACAGATCAGAGATCCCCGGGGAATTCCTTTCTGGCTTTGTCTGGGTCTCCTGCGTGGTTCCCTAGCTCTGGAAATGCCCAAGGCCACGTTGGATGGGGCTTGGACCAACCTGGGATAGTGGAAGGTGCCCATGGAAGGAGGTGGAACAAGAGGGGGGTCCTTTCCAACCCAAACCACTCCATGATTGGGTTGCTGTGTCAGAGCTAGAGGCATATCACTTCTTCCAGATCCTGTAGGAACCAATTTAAAGCAAAACTTGAATTAGCTGTCTTTTAGGTTCAGAATTTTTTGTAAAATATATCTCACCAGATAGTAAAAAGTTTGCCAGTGAAGGAGAGAGAGAGGGTCACCAAATGGTTGATGCTTATGGTGTAATTTTCTACACACTCCTGTTCTCCCCCATGGCTTTGTGTGGGAAAGAAAAGATTTAGTTTTTTGTTTGGCTTTCTAAATCGGATAAGTGAAAGCCCTTTTGTTGTTACTTATTTGCTAAAGGAATTTCCTGGTGTTTATTTTTACCCTTGATTTTTTAGAATATTTTTAGAATATACATTAAGCCTGGTGTGAATGTATATATATATACATATATGTATATGTATATATATATATGTATATATAATGACCTTTTTAGAATATTCAACATTGGACCTGTTTGAACAAGCTAATATTGAGCCTTAAACCTATTTCTCTGTGGGACCCCACGCCCCCAGTGGGCTGTCAGCATCCATCTCTCCAAGGGTAATGTCCTTGGAACCATCCCTTCCCTTTTCCTTGCCTTGCCTTGGCTATGAAGGATTGCAGTTCATTTCTCCCACTCCTCTTGTAAAAGCAAAGCTCTGGTCAAAAAAAATCTTGTGGTTTCAGCTGTGTTCCACTGGGTTTTTCCAGCCTGGACATAGCAGGATGTGCATTTCCCTCTAAGCTGTGTGTGCAGCAGGACAGAGGAGTTCTTTGCTGGGGATCCACAGGCTGGGCTCATCCCCCCAGGATTTTGGGAGGGATTTCCTGCTTCACCTCCACCTGCCATGAGATGCTGAGGGGCTGCCCTGGGTTATTAGAACCCTTTCAAACCCCATCAGTATCAACTCATAATGTTTTAAGGTGTTAAATTTGTCAAGTGACCATCTGGGGTTTGTTTCATGCTTTTGTTCAGCATTAATGCTCCCTGCTGAAACTCCTCCAGGTTCTTAATTAATCTCAGCAGTGAGGAACCATTTCTCCTAAAGGTGAGTTGTCACCATGGCTGTTCATTCCTCCCACCTTTCCCACAGGGGGCTCTGGTTTTTTAGGGATTTCTGGCTGAGAGGAGCTGAAAGGGAAGGACCTGCTGCTTTTCTTCAGTGGTGTAGCTTGAGGGTGGGCCTGAAGGATTAAAAAACAAGGACCAAAAAAAAGAAGAAAGGACAAAAAATTAAATACAAAAGCTTGGTAACAGTGGAATTTTCATAAGAAGAATTCCTAGAATCATTAAGGTGGGGGAATACCTCCTTGTTTAATTAGTGTTCTCACAGAGCTCTCAGGTTATTGAGATATTACTTTTCCCCCTTGGAATGTCATGTGAGACCAGTTCAAACAGCTTCTACTATTCCATTTATTTTATTAACAACATCTCAGGCAAACCACGGGTTTTGATCTGTGGAACTCTGTGAAAGGCACTTGTAAAGCACCTGTCTTTGCCCAGGCTCTGCCCCTGGAGCACTGGCTTTTTGTTCAGGTCCCTGGGGACCAGGGCTGGTTGGATATTAAGTGTTCAAGATCTGGCAGTGCTATTTCTTGCCTGTTGTTAAGCTCTCTCATGCATTATTTATCAAACAGCAGGTGAAGACTTCAACCTTTTTATGATAATTGATAGTGGTTAGAATACAAGATTACAAACAGCTCCTGAGCACCAGTAAATGCCAGCACTGGAGGTGGATTGGCAGGACGGGTTTTTCATCGTTAATTCAAAATATATGAACTTTGTTGGACCTCACTGGGTCAGTGTGGAGGGGGAGAGGAGAAATAGGTGATAAAAATTGGATATAAATAGCTTTGTGTGGGGTTCTGCCTGCTTGGGTTGTGCAGTGCTTGTGCAAGCTTCAGTGTGGGATGAGAGGATTAAAGACACCTCCTGTGGGCTCACAGCCTGTTCTGGATGATTGTTGTGCTTCCCTGGAGCTCAGGATTCTCAGGGAACTGTTCCCTCCATCACCTGGGGGGTTTAGATTGTTTTAACTTGGGGTACAAGTAGAATTATCCCTATAATTAGAATTAATTCTAATAAACCAGCTGCTCCGGGTGCTTCCTTTGCTTCTTCCAGGTTTTCCCCAAGTCCTTGGCATGGTTGCTGCCTGCTTGGAGTTCAGGTGTCAAAAAAAGGTGCTGGAAAGTTGTACTCCTGGTTTAGTAAGGTCAAGCCACACTTAAGTTAGTAAATTTTACCTGTTACAACCAGAAAAGGAATTGGGTGGTTGGGAAGTGTGAAATTTAGGATTTTTGCCTTTTAGTATCAACTGGGTTAAAAAAAAACAGAGAGGAGACAGAGGCAAGAAATAAAAAATAAACCATGAGTTGTTAATTCAGTTTGATAGAGCTGAAGCAGCTCCATATTGATGGCTCATTATTTTTAAATTGACTAAGGGTTTCCTTTCATTAATTCTTTATTCTGCAGACAGATGGGAAACGGTGGCTGCTTTTTTTCAAGGGCAATTTCACCCAACTGACAGCACATTGGAGCTTTGGGTTGGGATTTTTTTTACTGTTGAAATATGACATGGCATAGATTAAAAAAAAAACAACAAAAGGGAAGATTCTTTAATTAAAATGTGCTGCCTCAGTTTTGTTTAATTGTTTTTATAATTAGTGCCATGATCTCTGTTAATTTTCAGCTATCTGAAAACATGCCTGGTGGGTGTCAGATGTCTCTGCTGGGTTAGTAAACATTAAAATACATTAAAACCACACATTTGCTCTCCCTTCAGTACTGATTTGCACCATCCTTCTCGTTCAGCAGCCAGGCAGAGCCCTGAACATTTTGATATTATTTTTATTAGCTCTAATTAGCCTTTAAGCATAACGAGCATCCATGGAGTAGCTCTGTGTATTCTGAGTTTCAGATGTTGGGCTAATTTTGGGTTGTGAATGCTGTCTGTGAGGTTAAACCCAGAACTGGAGAAGAAGGAAAAAGCTGTGAGTCGAGCTAAGCCTCTCACCCTTCCCTGCCTCGTCCCATCAAAGCCATCAGGGACTCAGGGAAGCAGAACACGCTTCCAGCTCCAGCCAAAATACAAACCTTGCTGTTAGTGGGTGCAGGGATGAGCCTGAGAAGTGCTGAATAAACGATCAAGTTGCTGTAACCTCACAGTGTTCATTTTCCCAGTCATCACCAGCATTATTAATGAACAGTCCCACCCCATTGTTGATACAGCACTTGAAAAGTTAAATATCCCACCTCTAAAAGAATATATTCTATGGGGATTTTTGAAGGAATTTGAGGCAAGACCTCTGAGTGGTTTTAGGTGATATAATTTATTTTTCTTATCTTCTATGTAGACAGGAAGGGTGAGTTTGACTCACCTCTTCACCACATGGCTCAGAAGGTCACAAGACCTTTAGTTACAAGACCTTTTAAGGATTTATTGAGCAATAAAACACTGCCAACAAGAATGTTTATGTTTTTGACCCAATCCTTAAATATTTCATCTTATGGACCCATGCTACAGTGTAGGCTTTCTTAGCCAATCGTGTTATGACACACAAACCTACAGTACTGCATTCTAAATTTCTTGTTTACCCTTGTAACTGCTTATATTTTTCTATATATTTAACTCTAAAACTCTAAACTTTCATCTTCTTAGCTTAATGTACTTCTGCTTTAAACTACAAATCCACATTCTCACTTCTAGCACCTAAGTTTGGAAGCCTTTTCCAAGGTCTCAGATCAAATCCTGTGTTTAATGCTAAGCTTTGGGTTACAAGCCCAAAGTTGAGAGTTCCCTGCATTTTGGATTCCAACAATATTTGACTTGTAAAGGAAATATCCTGCTTTTAAAGAAAAATATTCCTTTTCTAAAAGAAAACTCGCCTTCCTTCTCCCCATGGTGGGAATCCAGGCTTGCTGGGCTGCTGTTCTCCACAGTGAAAGCAGATTTAGCCCTGGGACTTAAGGCAGCACAAGTCTGGGCATCTCATTCCTCAGTCCCTGCTTGATAAAACAGAAAAAGGGAGTTTTAGAGCATTTCTGATGAAATCAAAGTTGGAGGACATGGTCATTGGGCTGGGCTCCTCTCCAGGACTTGGATTCATTTGATTTTCTGAGTTTTGGCTCACAGGACCACACAGTGTCCCCCATTGCTCTGCTAGTGCCAGGCACACCCTTGTTATCCCATGGTTACACAGCTACACCCTGTGTCCGTGCTCCTGGACAATGTCCCACCTCCAGCAGGGATGCAGGGAGGTGCTGGAGGAAAACTAGACCTGCCATGAGCCTCTGTATTTGCCCTGAGTACGCTCAAAGCCTGCAAAGCTTTTCATCTCTAAAGCAAAGAGGGGCTCTGCAGCATCTAGGTGGTAAAATAATGCATCATTTGTATAATCTAGGTGGTGTCCAGCCCCTTCCTAGTCAGGACACTGCATTTCCAACCCATTCCCAGGCCCGGATCTGTGTGTTTACACGTGGCTGATGCAGGGATTTCTTCCTGGTTGCATTTTGAGACCTCAGCTCACTCGCTCTTAATCCATTTAATGTTCATCCAGCTTATTTTCATAGTTTCATAATCAGCTTATGTGATACGAGGCCATGGATATTTAAACTTAGGAAGTTGCATTCCCTCTGCTCTCCAGGCTTGTAATTTCATTACAAATAACCAATTTCATGTACTTTTTTCCCCATTGTCCCATGTTAATAGGTGCATTATACTCCTGTAGCATGCATTTGGTCTCCTCTGTCTGCCTGCATTGTTTAGCCTGGGATCAGCCTCCAGCTGATGTGTGTATTTACTGGGATTAAAGAATGGCACAGTGTTTGCTTTCCCTGTTTCAGGACTGTTGCCAAGGGATCTGAGCACTCTTGGCTCTTCCAGGAGACATCCACGTGCTGGGAGCAGAGGCACAGAACTGTCAACACTGCTTTGGCTTGTCCTCTGTTGCAGTCTAAGGCCAGGAACCACTGTTTCAGCAGCATCTTGTGGCTTAAATCACCTTTTCCTGCTGGAAAATTGATGTTTTTATAATCATTGCTTCTGACCTTTCTGTCCTTTGGACAGAGATGTTCTGCTACACCAGCTCTGATTTTTGGCTGTCTATGAAACATAACAATGGAGGATCTCAGAGCTGCTTCCAGGGACTTGACTTGGTCAGTAACAGGTTTCTCCTCAGGTCTTTTGGTTCTCTGGTATTATCAGCTTTCCCTCTGTCTCACATTTGGGACACCCCACCTGCAGAGCTGGCCCAGCCCTGGGCCCAGCACAGGAGGGACCTGGAGCTGCTGCAGAGAGCCCAGGGGAGGCACCAGCATGGGCAGAGGGATGGAGCAGCTCTGCTGGGAGGAAAGGCTGGCACAGCTGGGGGTGCTCACCTGGACAGGAGAAGCTCTGGGGTGACCAAACTGTGGCCTTCCAGCTGGAGAAGGACTTGGGACAAAGGATGGAGGGTCAGGACAAGGGGAATGGCTTCCCAGTGCCAGAGGACAGGGTTAGGTTGGATACTGGGAAGGAATTGTTCCCTATGTTGAGGATGATGGGGCACTGGCACAGATTTCCCAGAGCAGCTGTAGCTGCCCCTGGGTCCCTGGAAGTGCCCAAGGCCAAGTTAGATGGGACTTGGGATAGGGGAAGGTGTCCCTGCCCATGGCAGGGATTGGCACTGGATGGGCTTTAAGGTTCTTTCCAACCCAAAGTTATGATTCTATGAACTCTGTTAGTGTTCATTAGTGTTCAGTGACTTCTGTTTTATTTGCTTTGTTTTGCCTGATGAAATAATTTTGGTTTTTTTTTTTTTTTGGTTGATTTCTCCCTTGAGAGTTACGTGCCTGTGTAACCTTAAAATTAATGGAAAATATATCATACTCTTTTGATGAGGGAAACTTAATTACCCCCCTATAACTTTTTTTTTTTCTGTGAAGAACATTATGACAATCTTAGCAGGTGTCATCATTCCCCTGTGGTGAGGCCTTGCTTCATCTCATTTATCCCCAGAAACCACTGAATTGCAGTCAGTGTGTTACAGTGGTGTTACAGCTGATGGGAAAGAGGAACCAAACAGGCCCAGGGTCTGATCCAGGGGCCCTGTGTGGGTATCCTGGCCAGGAGTGGGAAAATCCAGAGGGAGCAGACAGTGGGTGTGATGGATGGAGCTGCAACAGTGGCACAGATTGGGTATCATGGGAAAACATTTGAGTTATGGGATTGGTGTTTTTCTTAATGGTTTCCATTGGGATCCTGGTTTGGTTTGGTTTTGGGTTTTTTTTTAAAAATATTAAGTGCTGGACTGGTGCTTTCATAGAATGTGATGGCAGTTTCAACTGTGAATGGCTTTCTTGGAGCCCAGCACATTTCCATGACGGTCGAGCTGCCCATCCCAAGATATGTCTATATTTTATGTGCTGACCTTGCAGAAGACTCTTCTCCCTTTTCTTCCCTTAGCTGAGAAGTGACATCCCTTGGCACTGTATCAGCCAGAGTGACAGAGGTTTGGGGTTCTGTCAGATTTGGGGTTCTTCCAAAGGCAGGGGTGGATTTTCCTCTCTCTGACAGAGGAATCTTTCAAACACCTTCTAGTGCATTAATGTGTTTGTGATCCCCATGTTAATCAGCCTTTTTAGGAGTCTTCCATAGAGTTTATTTTGAGCAGAGGGGGACTCTCAGCTCTTAGGAAACAGCAAAGTGAAGGATTGCTGGAGCTTCTGCTCAGGAAGCAGCATGGGGTGGTGCTCCTTTCCAAGGATTTGCAGTGCAGATGTTGCCTCATTCCTTTATCCTTTGGGCTATTCTCAAAGCCTCAATTTGAGAGGCTCCTTTGAGATGCTCTTCCCCACCCTGAGGAGCAATCCAGGCTGTGCTGAAGGTCAGATGAGGTTTGAGGGTGCATCTTCTGTGAGGGCTTAAGGAAGACCTTCCCAGTCATCAGGGAAGGAACAACCGTGTAGTCATGTGTGTTGGTTCCTGACAAAAGACTGGCCCATCTCCAGCCATGTTCATGCAGGTAATTTCCAGCTGGAGACAAGGAAAAACTCCTAGTTTTGGTCAGCAAGCCCTCAGAATGACCTCAGTGGTCATTAATTTAACACCTGAATACCCAAAAGAGGGGAAAAAATGTAAAAGAAATAAAAAAAGGGTGTAGTAGATTTTTTGATGTTAAAATCATAATCATGATAGGGGAAACAAACAAAAAAAGTGAACTTTCACTTAGAATTCTAAGCAAGAGCATGAATACAGAAATGGACATTTTGCAGCTGAAATCAAGAGCTGTGCCTGGAACTCAAAGTTGACGGGTCATTAGTATGGCAGTAGGAAGTTGGTGATGTTCCAGCCTTTAAATCCCTGCTGTGCTAAGTGGGTCTTTCTGCCCTCTTGGAAAAACTCCTCTTCCTTTCTGATTTGTGCATACTTGAAGGCTGAGAGACCTTTGGTGTTGTTTCATGCTTGCAAGGACAAAGTTAATTCCCAGCTGCTTGTAATACAGTTCACTTTCTCTCTATTAATCTAAATCAATCAATTATCCTAACTTCCTTTATGAGAAATATTTATGCCTACTCAGAGCAGAATCAGTTAAAATTGATTGCATCGTAATTGGATCCAGCATGAAATATTTTGTTTCTTCCTGGTAAGAGCATGGGGGAAAACATTGTCTGTGGCAGTATTTAAATATAATTTCAGGTAGAGAAGAACAATTTTGGAGCTGCTGACTGTACTGGTTGTCTGAGCCCCTGTTCTTAGAGAAATGAGGTGGTTTGGCACAGAGGATTTGGGTTCAAGCCTGAAATTGCTGCCTTTGTGTGACCTACCCACTATTCCAGCAGAAAACTGGGAATTACTGCTTGGAAGCTGTTTAACCCAAGATTTGTCTGGTTGGAAATATTCTCCTGGTGAATTGTGAGAGGTGGTGGGTGGACACACTGGAATGAGAGTTACCTGTGGGATCTTCAAAACTGCTGTTAATGAGCTCCCAAAAATCAGTGAGGCTGCTGAGGGGACAGCCAGCTTGATGTCTGAGGAGACACCTTATTGCTCTTTAACTCTCTGAAAGGTGGAACCAGACGGGGCCAATCTCTTCCCTTAAGAAACTGGAGATAGGATGAGAGGAAATGGCCTCAACTTGTGCCACAGTAGGCTCAGATTGGATATCAAGGAAAATTTATGCATGGAAACAGTGGTCAAGCATTGGAATGGGCTGTCCAGGGAGGTGGTGGAGTCCCCATGCCTGGAAGTGTTCAAAAATCTTGTGGATGCAGCACTTGTGGATATGGATAGTGGTGACAGTGGTGGTGCTGGTTCTTGGTTGGATTTCAGTTTATTAAAAGTCTTTTTCAACCCTATTTTTATTTTTTCCCTTTTTCAGCTCTGTAAAATTGCCAGGCAAATTATTGGCCAGCTTGATGTAGCTTAAAGATTACATGTGGTATGTTCCCACTGAAGTCTGTTTTCCCTGATAAAACAGGGTGAGAAGCAGAAGGTGAATAACCCGCTCAGCAGTGCCTTCAAGGTTTTTATGGAGTTTCATGTCTCCTTTTAATAGCTGCTGGTTCAGATGAATTTCACTTCAGCCAAAATGGCATTTATGGTTAGAAGTCTGGGGGGACCCTGAGGAATGAATGGTTTCGACAAATGAGCAATTTGAGGGAATTCCTCTTCTGTGGAGGAAATACAGGGATAGGGTAGAATTTTATTAACTTCAGGTAGAAAACAAGGAAGAAGTGCCATGGGATGTAAGATTTTATTCCGATTAGACCAGCCAAGCAACCAGACCAAGACCAAATATGCAGATTTTTGTACTAATGCTTGAAATCTTGAAAACCACAGCAGCGTAGTGAGATCCGTGTGCTGTGGACATCTGGAGCTCTTGTTGGAACAGATGCATCACAGATGTGCTGGAAGGCAGGGAACCAGTGGGAGCTGTACAGCCGCAGCAAATAAGAGTAACGAGGGTTGTTTGCACTAAAGCCCTAAAAGAAGCACAGATTTATAAAAGGAAAGGAATCACAGAAACCCAGACTGGTTTGGGTTGGAAGGAATCTTCAAAGCAATCTTGTTTCGCCTCCTGCCATGGGCAGGGGCACCTTCCACTATCCACGCTGCTCCAAGCCTTGTCCAGCCCAGGCTTGGACACTTCCAGGGATGGGGCAAAGGAGACAACGAGGTCTCTGGCATCTCCATAGGCAGAAGGGTCATGTCTGAAAGGGAGAAGTTGGATATTTCAGCCCTCCCTGCCATATGTGCAGCCAAGGCTTGGTGTCCAATTCAGGTAGAAGTTATTGATATGCCACATTTTACTACTGATTTTACTAAACTCTTTCATGGTGTCCTTGCAGAAGCAAATAGTCAATGAGGTCTGCATGGTAATATGTGGGAGGAAAAGCTCTGGGTTTTAGGGTGACTTTATTGTGGCCCTTCAGGACTTGAAGGAGCCAACAAGAGACATGGAGAGAGGCTCTTTCCAAGGGCTTGGAGTGCCAGGACACAGGGGATGGCTTCCCACTGCCAAAGGGCAAGGTTAAGTGGGATATTTTGGGAAGGAATTCCCCCCTCTGAGGGTGGTGAGGCCCTGGCACAGGGTGCCCACAGCATTTGTTCCCCCTGGATCCCTGGAAGTGTCCAAAACCAGGTTGGACAGGATTGGAACCTCCCAGTAAAGAAGGAACGCTTGGAGCTGATGGGAAGCTGATGGCTCCCTTAGAGCTGTTAAATGCACCACACAAAAAATATCTGCAGTCTCCTCAGAAAGAGTTAGAGAAGGAAGAAAGCTGGAAGGAATAGAGGGAGAATCTACTCAGCTTGGAAAATAAAAGCAACCCATGTTTGAGTTTGATGCTGCTGGGATGGATTTCAAAAATATTTTCCAAGAAGAAAACTGCAAACTCTCAGAGGATGCAAATGTACTGAAATAAAGCCATAAGCAGGAGCAGTTGTAGTGCATGGGAGAATCTATGGGAAATTTCTGCTGGGATTCAGCAGATTGTCACAGGAATTTTGTAGCAATAACAAGATAAAGCCAAATAATCATAGGTGCCATAGCCAGGCCTGAGGATTACATCAATAAATGTATAAATCCAGGATAACTCTGCCCCAGAACCACCTGCCAGTCCCTTCCTTACGGTGAAATCCATGCTTCTTGCAAGCTTCCTTCTTCCTTTCTGCCTGCCATGAAAATGAACTGGCTGTTGGATCAAAACAACCACCCTGCTGTCTTTGGGGACAATGTGGGGAGCTGCCACAGCTGGTACTCAGTTTTTAGCTCTGAAAAAACAACAAGCAATTGACTGTTAAATATATAAAATATATATACAGTGTCTTTTAACTTGACAGAGTGTGGAGTTGGAATCACAGCTGAGCCTCTCTGGTGGAATAATGGAATTTGTGTTAGGGTTTGATATTCTTTGCTGTCTGGGCATTGTACAGTGGGTAAAATAACTGCATTTATGGGGCATTGGTGCATTCATTAATAAGAAAGCAAAGGTGCTCTGCACACTTTACAGCTGCTTATTTCCAGGGATTTCCCTGCAGTGAGCCCTGGCCACAGTGTTCTGGGTGGATTCCAGACCCAAGGTGGGGCATAATTTGTGTTTTGCAAGAGGAGCACCCTGTACTTGAGCAAAAATAAGGTTGTGGGAATTCAAGGCCGGGTTGGAGCAAGCTTGCATAGTGGAAGGTACACTTGATCATGGCAGGGGGTGGAACTGAATGGAATTTAAGGTTCCTTCCAATCCAAACACTTCTTGGATTAAAGTAAAATGTATTAATAATAATAAAAATGGAAAAGAAAAAGTGAGAGAGGAATAAACCCAAAGTCTTGTTACTATTTCTTAATTCCCATGTTTCATAATGATTGCAAAACTCAAATTGCTCTTTAGAGATGTAATCTCCGAGCAACCTGGTAGAATTCCCCTGGATAACAGAGTTGGCCATTTCAGCAAACTCCAGAGTGCCACTGCCACCAAATCCCCCCCTTTTCTGTGCCTTTATTTTCATTATTTGTTATAAATGGTCTGAACTTGGAGTAGCTCTGCTTCAGCCCAGTTTGCAGGAGCTGTGGAATTTCAGCAGTTCATTATTTCAATTAACATATTCAGGCATTCCTTCCTTCAGTTCACTCTAGCAGAGGTCTCAGATCATGAGATTACCAGTCATAAACTGTATTATAACTTCCTCATGTGCCATTCAGTCAAACCATGGAACTTTATTTTCCTAAACATTGATTATTCTCCTTATTCTGAACGTGTTTTTCAGGTCAGTTCTAAATTGAACAAATCCTTTCAGCTTTGCAGAGCTGATTGAGAGTTTCTCTGTCCAACATCTGCATGTGGAAGCAACTTTGTGCCCAAATCCCCAAATGTCCATTAGGAAAATAGCTTTTCATGGCACATTACGAGTGCTGCTCAACCACCAGGCTATTTTCATTATTTGATATTTATATGAATTTGTGTTTGAAGTGTTGTATCCAGTGCACTGAGAAGCCAGCTTGGGAGTTTTTGGCCACTTCTTACCACGTTCCATCCCTCTTTTCTGAAAATCAAGCTGACTGTGTTGTTCTAAATGGTGATGTCTTCCCAAGCTGGAGGCATGATTGCCTTCCATTACTAGGAAAATGTTTGGGAGTGAAGACACTGATTTATCTTAGAAGGAATCAAGCTTGTTCCTAGCTCCATTTGGGATATGACAGGTATCTGTCACCAGCAGCAGGGCTTGTGAATGCTTCAGCTAAAACCCATTTTTTACTTGCACTTCCCACCATTCAGCTGCTCCCTTGTGCCCCGAGCTGGAATTGCTGTCGTTAAGAGTTCATTAAAGGCTCCTCGCAGCTGAATTGTTTGGGGGTGTGCAAAGATCAGTTTGCTTCAGTTCACTTCCATTAAATCAGACTTCAGGAGGAAAAATGGCCAGGTCAGAGGGGAAGTGTGGGTTGGGAGGATGTCAGAACAGCAGTGATGGGAGAGGATGAGGTTGGAGAGCAGCAGAACATCAGCAGGAGTTGGCACCAAGAGCTCCAGGGTTGATGGCCACAGTGGGAGCCCAGGAGCAGTCAGGGACACCCTGAGTAGCCCAGGCAAGGACCTCAGTGGTGTTTCCATTGCAGACTCAGCCCTGATGGCCTCTCCCTGTCCCAAACCCCACAGATGCAACCATCTAGGAATGGCAAAGTTGAAAGCTTCAAGTTAGGTAAGAGAGATCCACAATATCTGTGGAAGGGAATGTAAGGGAGGAAGTTTGGTGTGCTGGTATTCGGGAGCAGCAGCAAGACCTGGAATGACACAACCAAATTGTCTTTGTACCCTCAGTATAGGGACAGAAGAGTCAAAATCTTGAGCCTAAGAAAATTTTCTGTTCCTAAATCCTTTTGCTAATTATGTGTGTAGAGAATAATTGATTTCCACTGCCAGGTCCCAGCATGGCCCAGCTTTGGTGGATTGGGTGGGAAATAGCCTGGAGAAAAGGAGGAAATTGGGAATTAGCCTGGAGCAAAGGAGGCTCAGGGGGCCCTTGTGGCTCTGCACAACTCCCTGCCAGGAGGGGACATCCAGGGCGGGTCGGGCTGTGCTGCCAGGGAACAGGGACAGGACAAGGGGAAAGGGCCTCAGGCTGGGCCAGGGGAGGCTCAGCTGGGACAGCAGCAGCAATTTCTGCATGGAAAGGGTGCTCAGGCCTTGGCAGGGGCTGCCCAGGGAGCTTTGCAGTGCCCAGCCCTGCAGGTGTCCCAGGAAGGGCTGGAGGTGGCACTCAGTGCTCTGGGCTGGGGACAAGGTGGGCACTGGGCACAGCTGGGACTTGCTGATCCTGGAGGAATTTTCCAGCCTCAGGGATTCTGGGAATTTGTGTAAACAGCCCCTTCCTCTCTCTGTCCATGCAGACCATCCCTGCAGTACCTGGAGCAGAGGCTGAAATGGAACAGGATCAAACCAGATTTTAATGTATAATTTGTCTCACAAGCTAAACAAGAGGGATGGAACAAAGTTAACACTCAATATTGACTGTGGCTCATGTCTGGTCCCTGAGGTCAGCTCTTAATTTCCAGTAATGGAGTGGGTTTTTCCACAGTCAGATGCATATCAACAAATCACCAGTTAGTTTTTCAGCCTTTCTATTTTATTGCAAGAATGTACTGGAAATGACAGGACTCTTTATAACAGAAAGATAAAATGAAAAGGGAAAGGGTTTGCATGTCCAAGAGGAATTGCTTCCAACATTGTTTATTGGCCTGTGTAATGGGCTGTTATTGTGCCTCTCAAATGACACCAGATTTCCCTTGGGATGCTCTGACCTCTTCAAGGAGAGTCTTATTCAAACTGAGAAAAAAAATTAAACCCTGTGTTTGGCAGCAACCTGTCAAAAGGGAAACCGGCTCTGAATGTTCAGCTGTGACTGCCAGGGGTCAGCAAACTCATTTAGATGATGTGATGCTGCAGGAAAGAAAAACTGGGGAGCAGGGAAGTTTTGGGGCTGCCTCAGAGGATTGAAATTTTTGGGTGAGTGCTTTTCTCACAGAATCCTGGAATGGTTTGGCTTAGAAGGGACCTTAAATCCCATCCATTCCACCCCTGCCATGGGCAGGGATGGTTTCCACTGTTCCAGGATGGTCCAAACCTGGCCTTGGGCACTGCCAGGGATCCAGGGGCAGCCACAGCTGCTCTGGGCCTGCCCACCCTGCCAGGGAACAATTCCTGCCCAATATCCAACCTAACCCTGCCCTCTGGCAGTGGAAGCCATTCCCTGTGTCCTGGCACTCCAGGCCCTTCTAAAGAGTTTCTCTTCATGTTTCTTGTTGCCACTTGAGGTCCTGGAAGGTCACAATCAGGTCACCCTCAGCTTGGTGTCAACCCTCCTGAGTGTGCCCTCCATCCCTTTGTCTGTGTCATTAATGAATGATATGATCAACATTAATGAATCATCATTAATGAATGATCAACAGGTGTTGATATTAATCAACACCTGCCCTCCAAAGGACACCACTGTCACCCTCAGCCACTGGCCACTATTTTCTTCTCAGAAAAAAAAAAAAAAATAGACTTCATTTTGTAAATTAGTTCCTTTTCTTGGTGTTTATTTTATGTGCTTGGGAGGCAAGCAAGAGGGAAGGAGTGCAGTTTATTAAGAGCCAGTTTAATACACTGTACACCAGTGAAGTTTATGGAGAGAAACATTATAGATTTATGATACTGTTCCTGCAGTAAAGCCATCACAGAAGTGCTCCATCAGTGCATCTTTCTTAGCAGAGAAACTGCTCTGGCCTGGTGCCAGCTCCTTCCCAGGGCTTCCTTTAGATTCTCCAGGTTTCCTGCATTTCCCAGGGCTGGTTTTGGGAACAGTCACTACCCCCCTGCAAAAAAAAGCCATAAACAAGAAGGTGAATTTATCAGGCTACTTAGAAATTTTAGGTCTTCTTTTGACACTGTAACAGCATTTAAAAATAAAATTATTAATAGACTTTTACAAGGCAAACAAACAGCTCCTGTGGTATTAAATCTTACAAGAATATATTTCCTATGTAAAGTTTTACCTCTGCTCATCTTCAGATATAAAACATCTGATTTTATTCCAACTCCAGCCTATTAAGCCCCATACATTCCAATAACACATTTTTGGTGTTTCCTCACCATGGGATGGAGAAGTAGTAATAGATTAGATTAGAGAGGTGTTTTTAAACAGTAAGTTCTCTGAGCAGCTCCTAACTTGTGTCTGGAAGAATCCAAATATTAAGCTTGCAAATTTTTCACAGGAAGCAGCCCCTGAGGACTCAAAGGCTTCTTGATACAAGTGGAAATGATCTCAAACAAAGAGAGATGGAGGCTGAAATTACAAAAGGAAATGTTCTTTGGAGTGTGTTGCTTCTGAAATATATTCACAAATCACTGTGGACAACCTCCTCTGCCTGTCCTCTCCAACAGTAAATCAAACTCCCTATCCTTAGGCACTTTGCCAGGACAAAGGACAGGAGGAGCAGGGATGTCACAGCCACGTGGCACTGCTCCACCTCAGAGTGCAAAATGGAGGGTGGTTCTCACCTCTGCGTGCTGAAAAACTGGGAAATGGGAAAGGATCCAGTGAAGGAAAAAGGAAATGTGAGTGTAAAACTAACACTGCACAGGATTGTGGTGAGTGATCTGAATCGGGTTCAGTGTGGAAAAGCCAAACAGGAACTCACCTGATCCCTCGGGCTGAGTACGGGGTGTGGAAGGCAGAGTTGGAATCACAAGGTATGAATAGAATAATGGAATCATAGAATGGTTGGGTTGGAAAGGACCTTAAAGCCCATCCAGTGCCACTCCTGCCATGGCAGGGACACCTTCCACTGTCCCAGACTGCTCCAGCCTGGCCTTGGGCGCTGCCAGGGATCCAGGGGCAGCCACAGCTGCTCTGGGCACCCTGTGCCAGGGCCTGCCCACCCACCCAGGGAAGAATACAATCCAGCCAGCACTTCATTTAAAACCTTAAACCATTCTGGTCCCATGGAGAATATTCCAGCAGGTAATTCCAGGCACTGACCTCAGCCACCAGTGACTGAATGCTGAGACCTAGAAGCAATTTGGCTGCTGAAGCCAAAGTTTGAATTGTAGAATCCCAGAAATGTTTGGGCTGGAAGGGAACAAGATCATTTCATTCCAACCCATAGGAAGGAAATTCCTATTTTCCACTGGATTGTTGTTAGCTCTGAGCCCCCATGGACAGATCTGTACTGTGAATTAAGCAGCACCAGGGTCTTTTCTCTGTTTCTGAAGCCAACTGGTGTGGGCTGAGTGTGTCTGTTCAATTAACACCCTTGGCCTCTATTAAGAGTTGATTAGTGAGAGATGCCTCTGCCTGAATTAAGGTGCAAACGAGTTCATGTGCTGAAGTCAATAATATGGGATTTATGTAGCAATGAATGTGAGGTGGAGAGATAGGAAGGACTGGAAAAGAGAGGAGAGAGACACAGATCCAGCAGAGGATTGTCACCATCCCTGGATCCAGCAATGTCCTGCTGGTGTCTCTTCATCCTGGGTATCTCAGTGATGGAGGCTCCCAAAGTCCTCTGGAGCTTTTCCCTATTTATACACTTTAGCAAGGAAGGAATTAATGCTCATGGGCATCACAGGTTTCTTACACTACGGTTAAATAATTCCCTTGTTTCCAATGCTAATTAGTGCCAGCTGAGAGCTTCCTTTCTTTTGAGTTGGTGATTTCTGGGATGGTGGTCACAATCTGTCCCTGCCAGAATTCCCTTCGTCCTATTTGGATTGGCTTTCCTTGTGTCTCATAAATTTTGTGTTCATCCTCAGCAATCCCTTCTCCCCAGCTTTGTTAACCTCCCCCTAAGCCTGGGATAACCCCCAGACAACCATTTCACCTTGATCTTATCTCAAATTCCTGCTCTGGGGTTCCCTGCAGCTCAGGTTCCAAGGGTCCACAGAGGAATGAATATTCTGAGGGGCTCTGGTGGTCACTGGTGGTGGCAGCTGCCATCTGTCCCTAACCTGGGGTGGGCTTTGGGTGATATGTGTGTGGCAGCTGCTTCTCTACACAGTTTGCCACATCTGGAATTTTTCTGGGATGGATTTCCCAGGATGTGCTGACTGGATCTTACCTTTACCTGACCTGGAGTTAATTCCATCCTGTTGCTCTCTTCTGTCCTTCTCTCAAGGATTTATCAGTGTTTGTGACAGGGAACTGTTCTCTTTAATCCTCTAAAACCAATACTGGCACCCAAACGTGGGTGGTGGCACCTCCCAAGCTGTTCCCAGCTGTTTTTTGGGAAATAACCAACTTGCCAGGACCAAAAGTGTCCTGAAGTCTGAAAAGCAGGGCAGGTCTTCCTGCCTTTCCTCCCTTTTGCTGTTGTCAGAGTAATTTGCCTTCCAGTAATGTCCTTGGCAAATAAACACAATGCTTCATTAGCATCTGAGATTCTTATTTTCATCCTTATTAGATACCAGACACTTACAAAGCAGCTTGACATGTATTTTATTTTTTTTTTCTATGCAAACAGGGAACTTGTACAACAAAATAAAGGAGATGCAAATGATCTGTTGCTAAACTTGACAGGGTTTTCCATTTAATATCGTTAGGCTCCATGTTCCTATTTACAATTAACTCTGAAATCTGCTTTCACACTCTGCTGTTTCCTATTCCTGTAGAAAGCAAGGGAGTACAGGGTGTGTTCAGGAGAGACAAAGCCAGGAAATACTGAGAGAAAGAAACAACAGCACAAATAATTTGCTCTTTACAGTGTCTTGATGGAATTGCTCAGTGTAAAGATAAAAGCCTTGGGCTTGAGAGAGCGCCTGAAAACTTCACTCAGTTCCTGACATTCATTTGGTCCCCTATTGGAAGGTCTTGTTTTGGATGGTGTAAGAATCTTGTTTTGGACAGTGTTTTGGATGATGTTTGTGTAAGAAACTTTTCAAAAAATGTAGATTATTTGTTTTCATGGTTCAGAAGGAGGGATGCTGGCCTTGGGGCAGCCCTTGGGGCAGCACCTCTGCAGTGCTGTGTCCAGCTCTGGATACTGAGCACAGCAGGGCCAGGAGCTGCTGGAACAGCCCTGAGCAGAATGCCCAGAGAGCCTGCAGGCTCTCCCTGTGAAAGTTTATAACTCAATTGGATGCAGAACAAAACATTTAGTAGAAATAATAGTTGCCAGTTACTCCCAGTTTTCTGTGTGACTTTGAGGTTGGTTCTACTTTTAAGAATTGTTAATTCTTTTTTTCTTGTCTCTTCTTTTATAGGTTTTTGTGGAAAGTCATATTAAATGTACTTCCCTCTCCAAGAGAGCTGGAGAGGGACTGGGCACAAGAGATGGAGGGACAGGACACAGGGAATGGCTTCCACTGCCAGAGGGCAGGGCTGGATGGGATATTGGGAATTGTTCCCTGGCAGGGTGGGCAGGCCCTGGCACAGGGTGCCAAGAGAAGCTTGTTTTGAAGTCATTAAGACATCAGCCCAGCACTATCCCAGGTCCTCAAGGTTTTTGAATGCTTCCAGAGATGCTGAATTCCCTGGGCAGCCCATTCAGTGCTTGGGAACCCTTTTTGTGCAGGAATTTTCCCTTATATCCAATCTAAACCTCCGCTGGTGCAACCTGAGGCCATTTCCTTCCACCCTGTCCTTTGTTACCTGGGAAAACAGCCTGCCACTCACTTCCATGTCCATTTTAATTTCCACAGGGCAATAGAACAGCACAAATTTAGTTAATCACATCTAATATTCTTTCTAATTCAGATTTTAGTCTTTAGAAGAGCTTTCAGATCACAGGTGTAGTGAAATGCTGTGAGTTCTTAGCAACCTCCTCCAAATGTTTGGTTGCAGTTCCCTCAACTTTGTCTTTATGCTGAGAAGTGCTCAAAGAACTTTTGGTGAGGGTGATTTCCCTGTGGAAAAGGAGCACTTCTGGCTGAAAGGGAAAATTAAATCAATCAGAGTTTGCAGGTCAGGTGGTGAAAAGTTTAAAAGCCTGCTCCTCAGGTAACACTTTGATGCTGGTTATGTCCTTGCTGCCTCCCTGACAGCCAGGTCAGCAAAGGGTGAAATAATTGACTGACTCTGGGGAGCAGTGTGGCTTTTACAGGTTTGCATTTTCCCCTGATAACTGCAAAACTGCTGCTTAAAATTGGTTTTTGATGATAGCACTTTAGTGGCATTAGGGACTTGGGATTTGAGTGAGGAGGAATCACATAATCATGGAGTGGTTTGGGTTGGAAGGGACCTCAAAGGTCATCCTTGTTCCACCCCCTGACATGGGCAGGGCCACCTTCCAATTGTCCCAACCTGTTCTTGAACACTTCCAGAGACAGCAAAGTGTGGAGAAGAGGGCAGTGCTTGATTGCAAAAGCAACCAGACTGCTTAGGAAAAGCTTTTTTTAATGGAAAATAAAGTTTTTCCAGGCAGGCTTAGTGCCAGGTATTCCTGGTTTTCCTATGTTTCTGTTGGGATGTCTGCAAACACAACCAGGAGCTGGGGCAGATTTATTGACAATAAATTTCTTGGGGAAAAATCTGATAGAAGGACGTCAGACTGGTGTTTGTACCAGTTCTGGTCACTGTTATCCATCCCTCTGTTGGCTCCCAAAATCTCCTAATCCAGGATTCTGCTCCTAAACCTGGTGTGATCCTCACTCAGCCTCCCTCTTGTCAGTTGTTTGGAATTCTGACTCCTTGACAGCAGTGTGATCAGAGGCTGATGCACAGCTGTAGGTTAAAAAGGGTGCTGTAGAATTCATGGGTAGCAAAGGCCTTTTTTACACTTTTTAGTTCTGTGATAAAGCAATTTTCAGGAAAAGAAAGGATTTACTCTCTCCCATGAGTGAGGATGCTTCTCTGTTCTCATAGAAGGTGAAATAGATAAGGAATTGTGCATGTTCCTCAATCTGTTGCAAAATCCAACGTGCTCTTCCTCTGTAGTGCTTCTCTCCTCGCCTCAAAGATTCCTTTGACCTCTGGGCAAAAATAGGAGAGATCTCACAGCAGGAATATTGTAAGGGTGAATTATTGCCTAACAAGATTTGTATCTAGATTTAGTTGAAGATGGAAATTTTGGTTTGTGATAATTTTTTCTGTTTGATGAATCCAGGGGTGGCAGCAGGATGAGCAGAGGGATGGAGCAGCTCTGCTGGGAGGAAAGGCTGGGATTGTTCACCTGGAAAGGAGAAGCTTTGGGGTGACCAAACTGTGGGCTTGCAGTGCCTGAAGAAACCAAGAGAAAACATGGAGAGACGCAATTTTCAAGAACCTGGAGTGCCAGGACAAGGGGGAATGACTTCCCAGTGCTGTAGGGCAGGGCTGGATGGGATATTGGGAATTAGGAATTGTTCCCTGGCAGGGTGGGCAGGCCCTGGCACAGGGTGCCCAGAGCAGCTGTGGCTGCCCCTGGATCCCTGGCAGTGCGCAAGGCCAGGCTGGACTTTGGGGCTTGGAGCAGCCTGGGATGGTGGAAGGTGTCCCTGCCATGGCAGGAGTAAAAGATGAACTTTAAAGATGCTTCCTTCCAACCCAGGCCATTCTGTGATTACAGGATTCTGTGGTTACTGGGGGTCCACCCTTACATTCCCCCAAACTCTCCTTTTTATTCCCCTTTTCAGAGCCTCAGGTTACAGTGTGTACACCTTTCCAGCATCTGGAAACAACTGGGAGACTGGAGCCAACCTCAGGCTAAACACATTGAGGCACACATTTAGAAAATCAGTTTTAATGGCTCTGCTCTGGGATGCACCAAGAAAATCCAGGTCTGCTGGCAATGCTCATTTTTTCCCCCAGGGATTCTTTCTTGCAGGAAAACCGGTGTGAACAGACAAAGAGGACAGAAAAGCATCAGTAAATTGTCCTTCTTTTTCCTCCTTTATAAAAGAAAACAGCTGCATGTGGTGCACAGAAGATGTCAAGGAAATATTAAGAAAAATTATGCAAACCCATGAGCAATGTTTAGACAGGCTCTGATAATTTTAATAATTCAGGGTTAGAGCAGAGCAGTGCAGGCTCCTGCTGCTCCTCTCCAAATGGTTTGCAAACAGACCCCAGGATGGCTCCAAATTAAGGTGAAAACTTTCAAGTCATTTAATTCACACCTTAAGCAGCCACTGCTGATCACAGGGCTCCCAAAGAACTGCTCTGATTCATTATTTAGGAGTCCTTGTGTGTTTAAAGTGTAAATGAGGCTTTTCTAAACAGAGAGCAAATAAACCTCATTGTTGATGGGCTTGAGAAGTGGCTCAAAGAATTGGAAAGCAAACAGGATTTACAAAACCAGTTTTAAGTATTTATTTGAGACCTGGCATAGCCCCAGACTGTGCCCAGGACCTCCAAAAGGGATTACATGGATATGTGGGGTGTGAGGGAATCGTGATGGATCTTCATCTCTTTGGGTTTTGTGCAGAAACATTCATTTGGAGGAAAGTTTCCATCAGAATTTCCTTGGCCAAGGCCATGCCCCACTCACAAGTGGGGGATGAGATGAGATGAGTCTCCCCCATTCCTCAGTCCCAGAGATGGGATTAAGATTAATTCTTAAGATTTAGGGTTAATTCTGAAAGATGGGTTCCTATTTTTGAGAAACAAACCCAGGAAAGTTTGGCATCTCCTCGGTGGCATAAAACTGTATTTCCAAAGATGTCATATTCTTAGAATAAGAATGAAAATTAGATATTTTTCCATTTTCTGTTGAATGAGGATGGAAGTACGGCACCCTCGGGAAAATGTGAATGAAACAGAACAACCAGGGGCTCCAGTTCATGGGGATCTTGTGTATAAAGGACCATCAAGGCCCTTTGTCTCACATCCCAATCTTCCAAAATCCTGGGTTTATGTGTAGGAAAAGAGCCTAGACAGCCTCATTGCTCCAACTTTCTCTTTCTTCCCACACTGAGTTCTGGGGATTTGCAGCTTCTCCCCTTTGGCAGGAGGACCCTACAAGCCTGCAGCCCTTCCCTGGTCTCCTTGTTGCAGAGCAAAAATCCTGTGGGATTTTTGTGTCATATTTGGCATTTGAGGTGGTTGCAGGTGACACCAACACCAATGTCAGCTCGGGCTGCTCCCTGGTCTTGGGGTGGTGGGCACCCAGAGCCTGGCCTTGTCTTCCCAACATACCAAAGGAGGCAGATCTCTGATGAAAACCAGTTTGTGCTGCTGCACATTTGTCAAACTTGACAGGGAATATTGCCAGGGACTTAAAACCAGCGCTATTGGAAAATGATCAATCAGGGATTTCAGGAGGGAATGGAAGGACTGCAAACACCAGTGATGTCTCACACTGTCTGCAGTTGCCTCCAAAATAAATCACTGCAGTGGGCACTGAATTAATTCTAATTTTCAATAGCAGTATTTTTGGGAGCTGTGCTTTTTGAGCTCTAGGTGTGAATTTCTGTCCCATTTAAGGACTGGTCATTGTACATTTTGCAGGTTGCAGTTTCTGGTTTAAATCTGCCCCATTTGGCCTCAATAGGACAAGATGGAACAATGGCTTCAGTGCATTCAACCCATGAAGTTGAGGAAAATTTTATCAAAAGAAATTCCAAAGTTAGCAAAGATGAACATACATTTAAAAGAAAGTGCTTGGGCTTTTGACTTGAGCAGATTTGAGTTAGGTGAACAAAAATAAACTGGATAAAATTTGGTTTGCTTTGGCTTGGGACCTATTGAGCAGACAAAGAATAAATACAACATTTATTAACATAGTCTCAATAAAATAATCCAGGTCTGAAATAGAACTAAGATTGGGTTGGTGATAATATATTCAAATGGGAAAACTTGGATATCCCTGGGAGCGTGGCTCCTTTTAAGTGCAAATCATTCTGGTTGCAGGTACCAAACTCCATAATCAATGTACATAATCAGAGGATTTGTGTTCCCAGGAGCTCAGCCCTACCTGGGAATATGCACAAACTTTCTTAATATACATATTTTTCCCCAAAGTAGCAAAATAAACTCTGGAGTTTTCATCAGGGGAAGGTGTAAGGAACTTGTTCTCAGGAATGGGAGGACTCTCAGGGTGAAAAGTGGTTGTAGAATTGAGTGCTGTGGCAAGAACACATCCCTTGTTTTGGGAATGTCATCCCATAAGTTAGAATTGTGTAAAGTTTTGTGATCCCAAGCTCATTTGTGCTCCAAGGTTTCCCTGTACTGGTTCTCCCTCCTCTCTGAATGTTTCCTTCGTCATATATTCCATATATTTCCATATTTATGGTTTCCTTCCCCATATATTGGTTGAAGGTTTGACTTGATGATCTCACTCATCAGGATTAGTGATTCCATGTGGATGGAAGTAAAACTTGCTGAGGTTTCTGCTCTGTCTCAAAATATCATGATGATGGAGTAAAGACCCATCGGTCCATCCAGCTGGATCCAAGGAGAAGATGTTTTCCTCGGGAGGTTTAGTCTGAAGACATCCAGTGCTGAAGGTCCCCTCTTTATTTATAGAATCTCATGGTTTTTTCCTGGATTTTCATGAGGATCTGGATGTTTGTGCCTGGATCCAGTCTCTGGCCAGTTTGGGTGTTCATTTGCATTGCTTTGAGGTGAGGACACAAACCTGGGTTTGCTCTGGTTTTGCTGCACAGCAGCATTTTTCTTCTTCACTTGGACTTGAGTCATTCTGAAAGCATTTTCCCTCATTTTCTGCCCTTGATGGAATGCAGGGTTGACTCCTGGGATCATTCCCTAGGATCATTCAGGGATGATGCTGGTTTTTATTATTTCCTGCTGAGGAGTTTGCCTATGTGCAGGAAAACATCCATAGGAAGCTTACTGGTGCTAACGTGCTTATATAGACCCATGGAATGTCCTGATTTGGAAGATTCCCACAAGAATCATCCAGTCCCACACTTGGCCCTGCCCAGGACACCCCAACAATCCCACCTGGAGCATTGTCCAAGCTCTCCTGGAGCTCTGGCAGCCTTGGTGCTATGTCCATTCCCTTTTCAGTGTCCTTGGTGCCATGTCCATTCCTGTTTCAGTGTCCCAGCACCCTCTGGGTGGTCAAGCTCCTTTTGACCAAAGGCTGTGGCACTGGAAGAAATTTCCATAATTCCTGAAACTCCCTCCCTGGAAAACCTGCGGAGTGGTTGTGTTGAGCCTGTTTATTCAGAATGTTGTTTTTGTTGTGTCCTAAAAATTGTAAATCACCTTCAAAGTTGCCAAAGTCTTCTGGGAAGGGAGGCAAGAAACACAGGGAAGGCTGGAATAGCCTGGAGAGGTTTTATCTCACCACTGGCTGTGGGATGTGCATTTTTATTACTTCTCTGCTGTCTGGTACAAAGAGGAATATTTTTTTCTTCAAATGCTCCCAGAAATTTTAGCCTGTGGTTTGTTGTTGTTGTTTTGTTTGCAGGGTTTTTTGTTATTTTGATTTTTTTTTTATTTGGTTGGGGTTTTTTGTTTTTTGTTGAAAACCTTTTCATTGTGTATAGGGTGCTTTATAAAGTACCAGTTTTGTTCATGGCCATTTTTTGTGTCTGATATGAGAGCACCAACCTGGGAATGTTTTTTATCAAGAACCAGCAGGCTAAAATTTCTGGGAGCATTGTTCTTTTATACAGAGTAATGGACAATCTTATGTCAACCTTATCAATCTGTTTCTGGTCCCATTGGCTAAACTAAAAACCAAAAAGGAAATATTTTTTCAGAATTTCATTTCAGGGAATATTTTACTCTTGTGGGGTTGCCAGGGACTCGAGCAGTCGATACCAATATTGAGCATCTTCCAACTGATCAATTTTTATCCATTTAGTTTTTGTCATCTCTTGCTCCTTGTTGTACCGAGAGGTCTGTAAGGTTTTATCACCAGCCCCTTGGGCAGATGAGCAGAGTTAATGCTGCTGCCTTCTCAGTGTGTGAGCTTTTAAAACCCCTTAAAGAAGAGCCTGTGTGCTTTGCAAATACCTCAAACACATTTTTTTCACCTGTAAAGCCAGTAAGATCATGGACAGAGTTATCCTGGAGCCAAGGATCTTGTGGAAGAGGGAGCTGGAATTCAATTTCAGATCCAGATCTGTCCTCAGCACACAGGCCACCAGGTTAGGTGGGTCTTTGGGCTGATCTTGGTATTTGCACATGCAATAGATGCTTTTTATTTCAATTATGAAGCAGGATGTACTTTTTTCCATCCTAAAAGCAATCCTATGTAAATTATGTTTTACAGAGCTTGGATTTTGAGTAGCAATTGAGTATAAACAGGTTTTGGAGAGAGGGGTTGCATTTGCCTTCTGTGTCATTCAGAGTTAGAGCTCGTTCAAAAGAGTTTGGAAATGTTAAGGAAAATAGAAAATATTCCCAGAAGGAGATGTTTTTGAAGACTGATATGTAGAAAATGATCCCCTGGAGGGGGAACCTCAGTTCTCCAATCTCCTGCAGATTCATTTTGCTTTTCCACTTGGGATGCAGAGTATTGCTGGACATTTAAAGACTTTGCAGGCGACGGCCCAATCCCATAAGTACATTCCTGTGTTGCAAAAATAGATCTAAATGCAGAGAAATGCCTTGTTTGATGTTCAGAAACTTTTCAACCACATTGGTGCCTTCCAGCCCAAACCACTTCATGATTCAATTAGGTTTATTCCCAGACCAGTGATAATTCCCTCACACTTTACAAAAGGGTTCTGCCAAAACATCCAAATAAAATAATCCCAGGATATGTCAGAATCATTCAGAAATGGACTCCTAACAGGGCACTGCCAGGCTCCTGTCTTTAGCAGGGCATAATCAGCAGATCCCACATTTCATGGCTTTTTGCACCTGAGTCCAATGCCCTACCCACAGAAAGTTCACCTGAGATTGGGCTGTAAAACCAAAGCCTTCCCTTTTATTTCAGCCTAGTGAAGATTTTCAGCTCCTGGATTCCAAAATTGTTAAAATACTTACAGCACTTGATAGTTTTTCATCTTGTTGTCCTGTTTTGCAGCCATTTTTGAATAATTGCAACAAGCTCAGAAAAATGATGTTCCCTCTGGCAATAAAACATCTTTCCTCTCTTGTCCAGCCTGTTGGTTTCTGGATGCTTTTGTTGCTTTTTTTAGCCAACAGCTTCCTTGACTTTGATTCCTTGAAGCGTCTCCTGTACTAATCCCTTGGAAATCTATATGGTCATTCCACAAGGTGCCTCAGTCATCAATCAGGGAAAAGCAGCCAGATTGTGTGGTCTCCATGGAAGATGGAAAGCTGGTCTTAAAATCTGCTTGTGGTGATGGGCAATCAAAATTTCAAAATGGGCAATCAATTTTTTTTTTCTTTTTTTCTTAATTAGCCAGGAAAAATATCCCTAATGATAGTCCTGGGTGTCCTTTCCAGTGGTTTGTGCACAAAGGACAGCAGGGCAGGGCCTGTCCCTCTGTGCTGACCCTGCTGAGGGACCTCCAGGGCTGTGTCCAATTCCGGGTCCCCAATCCAGGAAGGACCTGGAGGGGCTGGAACGTGTCCAGGGAAGGGTCTGGAGCCCCAGGAGGGGCTGAGGGAGCTGGCAAGGGGCTCAGCCTGGAGCAAAGGAGGCTCAGGGGGCCCTTGTGGCTCTGCACAACTCCCTGCCAGGAGGGGACAGCCAGGGGGGGTCGGGCTGTGCTGCCAGGGAACAGGGACAGGACAAGGGGAAAGGGCCTCAGGCTGGGCCAGGGGAGGCTCAGCTGGGACAGCAGCAGCAATTTCTGCATGGAAAGGGTGCTCAGGCCTTGGCAGGGGCTGCCCAGGGAGCTTTGCAGTGCCCAGCCCTGCAGGTGTCCCAGGAAGGGCTGGAGGTGGCACTCAGTGCTCTGGGCTGGGCACAAGGTGGGCACTGGGCACAGCTGGGACTCCATGGGCTGGCAGGGACTTTCCAGCCTTAGTGATTCTCTGATTGTTTGAGTTCTTGCTTGTGCAGTAAAAATTCAAAGCAGATTTTCTGTAATCTCATTGTATCAGTGAGTTACAAATACCACCAGACTGGTTTGCTTTAGTGCTGGCATTTATGGAAAAACTGGTGGTGCAGACACATCAGATTTATCATTAGGAGGTTCCCTCCCTGGCATTTTAGGCAGGATGTAAGGAAAACCTTAGAGATGTCTAAGGGGGAATGGGAAAGGCCTCTGAAATATCAGAGACTTCATAAAGTAGAAAAATAAAACTTTAAGGATGGCTATTAAAAGGCTGATTTACCAACTGCTGTCTCTCAGAGAGAGAGTAGAGGTGCTTCATGAATATCTGAGGAAAATCCAGCCCATTTTTAAGAAGAAAAGAATCCCTGGATCAAACCAAAGCAAACAAGAATGCTTTGTGAACCAAGCAGAGAGTGAAGCAGAGTACGGTCCAACCAGAGGCAGAATCAAGGCAGTGAGTTCAGTGAGGTCATGGTGGTTGACTGCAGACTATGAAATTCATCATCACAGATTTTAAGTTTCTTAGATGTTTTTATAAGCGAATTTGGAGTAGCAACACTTCTTTGCATCACCATTGGGGCACACTAATGAGGGCAGTGCACGAACTGGTGGATTTTATAGTTTTGACAGGATTTGTTGAGTAGACATCAACATGTGCAGGGTCACAGGGTTTAAAATGAGCTGGGTTTTCCTGGTGAAATCCTCTTTTTGTTAAAACCAGTGCTTGTCTCCCAAAAGGTGCCAGGCCAAGCTCCTGGAGCAGAGTGGAACTGTATAGATGTTACTGAACAGGAAATTTTGCCAAGAGCCATAAAACACCTGGATAAAACCAATGTTTCTCACATGGCTAAAAAGCTGTTGCTCCTTGTACTTGAAATCAATATTTGGTGCAAAGTTTTGCAGTTCTATTCCCAAATATTTGGCCATTTTCTTCCTGTCATTTCTACTGTGTCAGAAAAAAAGTAGTTTCAAAATAAATGATTGAAAAAACCTTTTTGTGGTGTTTTCCCCCACAGGACTGCAAACCAGTTTGCTGGGGTTAAGATCAGTGATTTTTTTGCTGTTTTAGCAAAAAAGCATCAGCCCCTCTTACATGAATATTTTTATACAGAGTCACTGTTATAAAGTGAAGGTGTAAAGAAGCTTTATGCTACACTTTGGAATAAATTATTTGGTCCCTTAATAACAGGAGGTTACATGGTAAATATTTTAACCTAATTTAAATGTTCTGCAGCTACTGACATTCACAGATTTTCTTCATAACTGCTGGTGAACTTCCACAAAGAAAATTCCTGTTAATATTTTGGTGTGAAGCAAACTGGGAAGTGTTAATTTTGCAGAAAAAATGACATTTTTCAGAGAAGTGGTTATAAATAGTGGTTATAAATGCAGTGTGTGCAATTCTGTGGCACCGGAGGACAACACTTGGGGTGGTTTGTAATGGTTGGTGTTTGGGAAGTGAGCTGGGAGTGTTTTCCACAGGAAATTGTGTATATTGTGAGGGCTGACTGCTGAAAGGGAGCAGGATGGGACAAGGTGGTCTCTTGTGAGATCCCATCTGGAATTCTGTGCACTGCTCTGCAGAAGAGGGACATGGAACTGTTGGAGCAGGTCCAGAGGAGGCCATGGAGATGCTGAGGGGTCTGGAGCATCTTCCCTGTGGATCCAGGCTGGGAGAGCTGGGAATGCTCAGCCTGGAGAAGGGAAGGGTGTGTGGAGACCTCACAGCTCCTTCCAGGGCCTGAAGGGACACAGGGAAGCTGGAGAGGGACCCTGCAACAGGAACTGGAGGGACAGGACAAGGGGGAATTGGTTCAGACTGACAGAAGGAAAATTTAGGTTACATTTAAGGAATTCTTCACTGCCACAGGGTGCCCAGAGCAGCTGTGGCTGCCCCTGGATCCCTGGTAGTGCCCAAGACCAGGTTGAACTTTGGGGCTTGGAGCAGCCTGGGATGGTGGAAAGTGTCCCTGCCATGGCACTGGGTGAGATTTTGGATCTTTAGGATCCCTCCCAACCCAAACCATTCTGGATTCCTGTGATTCCATGGAAAGACCCACACTGAAACCTGGCTGCTCCTCTCAGTACCGCCTTTGTCTTGTGGCTGTAGTCTCCACATCCTTGTGCTGCAGTTCAGTTTGTGTTTCAGAGCAACTCCAGGTACAAACTCTCTTTTTTCCTGGAGAGCTTTATGTAACTGTGCTTTTTTCCTCCCCTCATCACCTTGATGTGTCGTTCTCGCTGCAGAAAATTTATTCCGAGTTTGGTTGTTATTTCCATGCTTTCATTTGTTTGAGGTGAGATTGGGGGATGATTGCTCAATGAAGAAAAGGCTCATCTTGTTAAGTAGATAGCTCAATGTGACAGGTCTCATTGTCAATTTAAATCATTGTGCATTGCAAGTGCTTCTCCTGGCATTGTCTGATACAGCTGCGGTGTCACAGGCAGTTTTTTATTACAGATAATAAGGTTCAGACTCTTTAAACATCACTCAAAACATAAAACAGCACAAATCTGAGGTAGAAAACAGCATTTTCAGTGTCGCAGTGCTTGCAGAAATACACAGGAATGTGGATTCCCTATCAATTCCTCCCTGGGCTGTTCACTGTCATTGCAGGCACTATCCTGGTTGACAACATGCTAATCAAAGGCACGGCAGGAGGGCCTGACCCCACCATCGAGCTCTCCCTGAAGGACAACGTGGATTACTGGGTGATCCTGGACCCCATCAAGCAGACCTTGTACCTGAACAGCACCGGCCGCGTGCTGGACAGAGACGTGAGTCTGGCCTTGCTTTCCTCCTCCACAAGCACCTTCACCTCCAATTCACCATGCACACAAACACTGCTGGAATATAATCCTTGCATCTGTCTCGTCCCCAGATGGATGTGAACACAGTTCATCTGATCCTTTTTTTAAGATTTATTGGGAGCACACAGGAACTTGACCTTATGTGCAAATATTATTGCGAACAAACACAACAACGAAGACCAAAAAACCTGACGTTAAGAGTTTTATATCTGACCAAACTTGACTCATTTGTTGAATTAAATTTTTATTCTGGCTTGCTGGCTGCTTACCCTGTGCCCTGTGACATTTCTTAGCAGCCTGCTTTCCCTGTGTACACTGAATTATGAGCTGTGAGAAGTGACGAGTCGTGGCTGCCACAATTCACTCACAAAGCTCGACATGTTCCATTGAGAACGTGCTGCTTCACATTCTTTTTTTTTTTAAGGCAGCCTAAAACATATTTACTCTGCTCATTCCTGTTGGTGTTAAGGAAATATTGCCAGGGAAAGTTTGATTTTTATAAAAATAAAGATGAAAAGCATGGAATAAATAAAAATAAAATCTCGTTCTATTGAGAACGTGCTGGTTCACATTCTTTTTTTTTTTAAGGCACCCTAAAATATATTTGCTGTGCTCATTCCTGTTGGTGTTAAGGAAATATTGCCAGGGTAGGTTTGATTTTTATAAAAAGAAAGATGAAAAGCGCAAAATAAATAAGGGTGTTCTCATCTAGGCTAATTTCATTGAGGAGAAAACACTCTAAAAATAGAGACATTTCCTCACAGTGTTGCAACCTTGTGACAGAACCTGAAAGTAAAATTGACTTGCAAGTGCTTTAATCAATATGGCAAGAATCATGTGAAACTCAGGAATTCTCCTTGGAGTGCAGGGAAGTTTGTTTTGTATTAGCTTGATTGATTAATTTGTCTTCTCCGTGTGTTTTGAGATAAATTCATAAGTACCAAAAACAACATGCAAATTTCCCCTCATTTCCATTTGCTGGTGAAAGGCACTAATTGAATTCAGCTGTTCTTAATTTTGTTTTAATTCACAAACTGTTTTCCCATGCAAAGCACAAAGTGTGGCAGAGTGGTCATGGTGGCAGAAGACTTTCTGGGAGAGTTGGCACTTCTTCAAGTGCCAGCCAGCAGCTGCTGGAGCAGCTTTGGCCTCTCAGAATTAATTTTAAGCCAGAGCAAAAAATGAGAGCCTGGAATGGAAGGTAAGGCTGGAGAATCACTCTAGGAAATGTAGGGTCAATTCTTATCACCCCACACCCATCCATAGGGAATTAGGAACAAAAATCCTTGATGGATCAGTGCTATTTCTTCTTTTCAAGGCTATTTGTTGACACTTTATTGTCACCTTAACATGAATCAAAGTCGATGCTTTACCCAAAGAACCTCATCAGATTATTTGAGTTTCAATATTAATCACAGTCTAAACCAATTCCCAATCTTGTGAGTTCCCAGACACTTCACAGGGATGTTCTTTGCCAGAAGTAGACTCAAGTCCCCTGGAAACAAGTGAAGTGTGTACATTTCTTAATTAAATTCAGGTAATAATGTGTTTACATTGGTATTTAAGGTATTAATTCCTCATTTTTTGCCATGAACTGGAGCACTTCTTACCTCTAATGCTGTGCCAAATCATTCATCTGTGGCTATTTAAACTTGGTGGGCTGTGAGAAGGAAATCTGGGCTTTAAGGTGGTTCAGATTTTGTCTGTGATGCCCCCTGTGCCTCTTTTGCATGGTCTCAGGGTAGTGCAGTCACTCACAACACAAAGAAAAGGAGAGCAACCCTGAGTAAAAATACGAAATGTGTGTCATGGGCTTTATAAATGGAGCTCTTTTGGGAACATGGGTTAGTGCTGGGTCAACAGCTGAACTCCATGGTCTTGGAAGTCTTTTCCAGCCTTATGGATTCTCCTAAAGGACATTTCCAGCCTTCAGAACCAGGGCTGTGCTACCCCAGCACCACAGAACCATTCAGTATTGGATGGATGATCTCTTTTGGTTAACAAAAACCCCAACCTGTTATTCCCATCCTTCCACTCAAATCCATTTGACACTTTCCAGTACCAATGAAACCGAGAGTTTTATTAGGCTGAACATTTAGATTAAACTTTTTTATTACAGACCAAAAATTGGAGTCCATGATTCACAAATTATCACATTCCATGTATTTGGATGTCCTTCCCATTTTTCTCTCCCTGCTGATTCAGTCAGCCTGATCCTGTCCTTTTTTTATTTCTTGCCTTTCTTGACAGCAAATCTTCCTAGATTCCATTGATTGTTACTAAGAATGGCAGTGTGTTTTCCAAATAAAATCAGATAAAAAGAAAATTCCACGCTTTTCTTCCAAAACTGTAAGAAGAATGACCAGTGATAAATCAGAACTGAAGGTGCTGAAAGGTGCTGGGATGATTTGTCCCTGGTTTCATAAACAAAATTTGCCATTGTGCCATTGTTTATTTACATATTTTGCAAACTCAGAATATCAAATATTTATCAAATATCTGTAATTTCAAATAATTATATTATTCTTGGGCTTGGCTAATTAATCCAGATACGCTTAGTAGTGAATGCAGCTTATTAAAGGCAGCCTAAAAACTCTTGGATCTGACTAAAATGAGTAGTAAAAGCCATTCCAGCCTAAATTTCTTTGTCCATTCATCAATTTAGGAGTTTTAGAGCACTGCTGTGTTCACTGCAGTGAGAAAAACAGGATTGTCCACACTGAAAGTTGTTTTTGAATTATTTGCAAACGTAAGTGGCAGCAAATGTGATTAATTTCAGACTTGACCTTTCAATTCAAGACAGGAAAGAAATAAGAAAGACTTTGGGGAGTGTCCAGAGGAGGTCTTGGAGATGCTCCAGGGCTGGAGCCAGGCTGGGAGAGCTGGGGGTGCTCACCTGGAGAGGAGAAGGCTCCAGGGAGAGCTCAGAGCCCCTGCCAGGGCCTAAAGGGGCTCCAGGAGAGCTGGAGAGGGACTGGGGACAAGGGATGGAGGGACAGGACACAGGGAATGGCTTCAAAATGACAGAGTGGAAATTTAGATGGGATATTGGGAATTAGGAATTGTTCCCTGGCAGGGTGGGCAGGCCCTGGCACATAACAATGGAGTGTCTTGGAGCTGCTTCCAGGAGCTTGACTTGGTCGGTCACAGGTTTCTCCTCAGGTCTTTTGTTTCTCTGGTATTACCAGCTTTCCCTCTGTCTCACTTTTGGGAGACCCCACCTGCAGAGCTGCCCCAGCACAGGAGGGACCTGGAGCTGCTGCAGAGAGCCCAGGGGAGGCACCAGCATGGGCAGAGGGATGGAGCAGCTCTGCTGGGAGGAAAGGCTGGCACAGCTGGGGGTGCTCACCTGGACAGGAGAAGCTCTGGGGTGACCAAATTGTGGCCTTCCAGTGCCTGAAGGAGCTACAGGAAACATGGAGAGGGACTTGGGACAAAGGATGGAATGCCAGGACAAGGGCGAATGGCTTCCCACTGCCAGAGTACAGGGTTAGATGGGATACTAGGAAGGAATTGTTCCCTGTGATGAGGATGGTGGGGACTGGCACAGATTTCCCAGAGCAGCTGTGGCTGCCCCTGGATCCCTGGCAGTGCCCAAGGCCAGGTTGGACAGGGTTTGGAGCAGCCTGGGACAGTGGAAGGTGAAGGGATGGAACGAGATGATCTTGAAGGTCCCTTCCCACCCCAGTTCTCCTGGCATCCATTGAATTCCAATAACAATAAACCAAAAGCTCAAACAGCTGCCATTTTCCAGGTCCTTTACCACAACCTCTCTTCCTCCTTGCAGCCCCCCATGTCCATCCAGTCCATCGTGGTGCAGGTGCAGTGTGTGAACAAGAAGGTGGGCACCATCATCAACCATGAGGTGCGCATCGTGGTGCGCGACCGCAACGACAACTCCCCGCAGTTCCAGCAGGAGCACTACTACGTGGCCGTCAACGAGGTCAGAGCTTCCTCCTCCTCCTCCTCCTCCTCCTTTGGGTGGGGTCACTGCTAAATCCCAGCTTTCACTGCCTCCTCCTTGAAAATCAAAAACATGCGGTTGTTTTCTGTTGTGCTCATCGCTTCGGTAGGCTTCATCTATCATCTTATCCTGCATCTTTTCCTAAAGGAATACAAAGGCCGGCACAGTTTTCAGCAGGAATTTTGCAAAAGGCACCCAAATTTAAAGCAGTGTCTTCATGAATGAAGCGTTGTTTTCTGTTAAGTTAAAGCACTTTTAACAGCAAACCTATGGTTGAGGAAAAGAAAGTAAAAAACCAGTTTAAGTTTTATTAACAATGTTGAAGCTTGGCAAAGTGCAGATGTGGTTTATTGCTGTTGCTCTGGTGCCTGTGAAATGAATTATTTTATTTTCTATTATTCACTATGTTATGGTTTGTTTGTTTGGGTTTTTTTTTTAACAGAGAACTGTGGATTGGACCACTGTATCATTTGAAGGGGGAAAAAAATTTTCTTCTTGAGCTGGTACAACTTCATTTCACTTTCCAGTGAAGTTTTTCATTTTGTTAGGGACTGAATAATCTGCCAATAAGCAGTTCCAAAAAAATCTGTGTTTTCACGGTTAGCATGTCAGGGCTTTAGTAATGAGTAGAAACAGGGACTTACATGAAGTAATGGAAATTATGTGGCCTGAAATTATGTGGCAAATGCAAAGATGGGTCAGTTTTGTGCTGATGAAGACTGAAAGAAGTAGAGTTACATTTAAAAAATAAATTATATTAAATATGCAGCCTGGTGGGGTTTGGTTTTTGAGGTAGAGGTCTGTGAAAGAGCATGGCTGCTTTGATTTTAATAGACTTGATTTGGAGAAATTTCCTATTTTGTTGTGTTTTGGAGATTCAGCTTTTCAACCTGTCCTTGTGTTGTCTCTGGTCTCCATGACCACACATGTGCCCTGGGAAGAGTGGGCCATTGGTGATGTGAGGCATAATTAACCCAAAAGTGTGGAGGAAAACCCTCCCAAATTCACACATTATATTGGACCTGCAACTGAGATAAAGATGAACAAGGTTTTTCAAATTTCCTGGTTTTAAATTAAATGAAATTTAAATTAAATTTAAATATTTTTGGCACTCCAGCTGTTCATGTGACTTCCCATTGGAATCTGGGAGCACTGGGAAGGTCCTCCATGGGCTTGTCCATGGTTTTCACACTGACATTCAACGTGGCCATGGAATTTCTCTGTTTCTACAGACGCAGTGCAGGAATGTTTCTGGTCCCGAGTAAAAAATATTTCTGGTCTTGTGTGTGTTGTGCTGCAGGGCCCAGATCACTTCCAAAACCTGCATCATTTCTGCAGTGAAACCAAAGACAGGCAGTATGGCTGTGCTAAGAAAACAAGGATTTTCCATAATTAGGGAGAAGTCCAAAAGGCAGAGTGCAAAATGCACCATTCCCAATTATTTGTGTTCAGAAACTGAGCAATGTTCTGAGGACACCAAGCATTTATTGGAATTATTGCTGGGCAAAATGCACTGTTGCTCTTTCCACCAGCTGCACCCTGATTTAATTAATTCCTTCTTTTCATTTTATCTCTTTTCCATGGATAACATCTGACATGGCACCAATGTGCCCTTGAGCAGCACCCTGTGAGTTCATGCTCTCATTAATTAATTAACAAAAAAATAATTCACAAAGCATCTCAGACTCTCTCAAAGGTTTTAATGAGTGATTAAATGTTTTAATGCTCATTTATTCTGCTCATAATTGGTGCTGCCTCTGGTGAATTTAGCAACAGGAATGCACTGGAACGAAAAGTTTGTGGTTAATTTTTGCTTCTGTTTTCTGGTTGCTTGTAAACCAAAAAGTACAGAAATTTCTCTTGCATAAGGAACATAAAATAACTCAAATGAGGAGTAGATTTTATTGTGTTTTGGAGAAATTGAATGGTTTTTATGTACCTAAAGAAGACCTGTGAATAAAGGTGATCCTGAATTAAAATATGCAGAGAAATTAATGTCAGTGGTTTGAAAACGTGGCTTTTGCAGCTAAGAATCAAAATCTTCATTACCTATTTATTAAGGAATACTTTTTTGGTCAGGATTTTAATTCTTCTGTTAGAAGTATGGAGCTGGGCTTGTCCTTGTCAGTGTTGATGGAGGCTGGAATGTTTGTTGGATGAGGTGGTTTAGCTGGGATTGGCAGTGCTGGGATCCACATTAAGTTACAAATAAAATTAATTTCTTTATAGTCTTAGTTGAGAACAGATTTTCTGTTTCCCCACCATTTAGGAGCCAGTTTTCATTTTCCCTTCTTGATGCTTTTACAAGTCCAAGTATCTCAGCCAACTCCAACTGCTCTCCCAAGCATTAGGAATCTCCACATGGAAGCAAATAGAAGTATAGGTTGATGTCAGCATTTTTATGATAATGAGAAATCCTCTGCAGACCAATTTTGTCTTTCCCAGTTTCACGTGGACATGGATATGGTGGCCCCTCCTTTCCTTCCTTACTCCAGGTGCTTTGTAGCCTTTTTTTCCAGCATGTTTTGTCTTCTGTCATAATTCCTCACTCTGCTGCTTTAGACAACTTCATCTGGACCCTCAGAACCCTTGCACATCTTAAGACTTAAAGAGTGTTTCTGGAATATTCTGCCTGTTGTCCAACAATCCTTAGGGATTTAAGTGTTTCCTTCCATCATTCCCACACTTCTACCTATAGAAGACCTATGGGTAAAGGTGATCCCAAATTAAAATGTGCAGAGGAATTAATGTAAGTGGTTTGAAAACGTGGCTTTTTGCAGCTAAGAATCAAAATCTTCATTGTCTGTTTGTTGAGGAACACTTTTTTGGTCAGGATTTTAATTCTGTTAGAAGTATGGAGCTGGGCTTGTTCTTGTCAGTGTTGATGGAGGCTGGAATGTTTGTTGGATGAGGTGGTTTAGCTGGGAATGGCAGTGCTGGGATCCACATTAAGTTACAAATAAAATTAATTTCTTTATAGTCTTAGTTGAGAACAGATTTTCTGTTTCCCCACCATTTAGGAGCCAGTTTTCATTTTCCCTTCTTGATGCTTTTACAAGTCCAAGTATCTCAGCCAACTCCAACTGCTCTCCCAAGCATTAGGAATCTCCACCTGGTAGCAAATAGAAGTGTAGGTTGATGTCAGCATTTTTATGATAATGAGAAATTCTCTGCAGAGTTATTCCCTTGGTTTTTTGCATGACATATTTTTATTTATATGAAAATATCCCATTGTTATTCAGTTAGGAAAAACTCCTGACAATGACAGCCTGGGGCTAAATTTGTCCGTATTGGTGACTTGAAGATTTGAGTTATTACCATATTAAACCCAAGTTCTGCAGCTAAGTTAAAATTCAAAAGAATTATGCAGCTCAGTTAATATTCCACAGACAAATATATGGCATTGCCACAAGGGGTTTAAATTTATGGAGCTTAATACAGGGATTAGGAAGTAAAATCTTGTACTGCTGAAGCCCAGTGGTGGTGTCTGTGTTTTGTGTTCTACACAACTTATCTGATCATTTTTATCTGAGCTAAATACAGCTCAAATTTTGCATTCCCTGGGTTTTATAAAACTGACTTTCTTTGCTCTTGGTTTTTCACTTTCCTGAGTCCTACAGAGCAAGTCAGGAGCCTTTAATAGCAGGTTCTGTTTGGAAGTAGATGTGGAGCCCCTAGAACACTGTGGAAGTCAGTATTTATTAATGCATGTAACCTTAGAGCTGCTTGTAACCCAACATTTTGGGGTTGGTTCATTTATTTAGTTCAGGACTCTTTTTTTTTTCCTCCTTTAATTTAGCAAAGATTGGAATCCTTAGCAAAATAAGAGCCTTTCTTGAACTTCAGTCATATCAAAACTTTGGGTTTGGGCTGTGGAGAATTAGAACTTGTGCTGAATTTTCATTTCTGGTGGTGTAATTATTCCTTTTTCCTTGTGGTATCAAAATAATTAATCTCTGCAGGTAGACATCATCAAAAGAGTGTTAGCTCAGAATGATTAACTGTAAATCTGGCTTTGCTCTGCTCTTTGGGGCCACTCTGAAAAATTATTCATTTTTAACTTTGTAAATAGGCAATAATAGGGAAATTAATTTTCCAAATGTTTTATAGAAGAGCTGAATGCTTCTGTCTGCATCTCTACTTCTAATAGCCATTAATCACGCTGAAGGAAGTTTTTAAGTGCTACAGCTGTAGACTGTGCAAGAGGAAGATTTATCGTGTGCTTCTCCTCTCTGTTTGTTTAATCGCATTCTTTTTGGAATCTTCCTTGTTTTGTGTCACCATGATTCTTATCCACTGGATTGAGTTCCCACAGAGATGATTATCCTCAGGCTGAGGATGCTGACACTCCAGGAATTGTCTCTTTGCAATCCCTAAAGTTTTCGTTTTCATAAGGTAAAACACTTTGATGGTTAAACCCTTTGATGCACAACTTCAAGCCCTTTCCCTGGGACATACCAAAGGTTCCTGTGGAGAAACAAAATTCCATTCTTTAGTGAAGGAAGTTTTCCCAACATCCAAGCTGAGCCTCCCCTGGCCCAGCTTGGGGCTGTTTCCCCTTTTTCTGTCCCTGTTCCCTGGCAGCACAGCCTGAGCCCCCCTGAGCCTCCTTTTCTCCAGGCTAAAGTTGTATTTTATTAGGGGAACTGAGTTCCTCCTTGTTGTTCCAACAAGGAGGTGACAGCAGTCTCTCAGAAATCCCTCACAAATTGTGGGAAAATGTATTATGGTAATGGTAGTGGAAATGCATTACTGACTAATGGTAAGTATCATAGTAAAAATCAGCACAATGCTGAGATCTCTGTATAAAAAGTTGGTGAGGTTTGGAGTGCTGAGGGGCCTCTCCCAGATGATTGTAAGTGGATTTGAAGTATCGAGTTAAGAGCTCATCTAAATTTTTCTAAAGCCTGCAGGAATCTCTAATATGAGATCTTGAGCAGGCTGGAAATCCCAGAATTGTGGAATATCCTGAGCTGGGAGGGACCCACCAGGATCATCCACTCCAACCCCTGGTACTGCATAGACACCCCAAAAAATCCCACCCTGTGCATCCCTGAGAGCATTGTCCAAATGCTGCTGGAGCTCTGTCATGGAGGAGTGGAAAGGATTTATTTTCCCAATGTTCTTTTCTAGTATCATTTGTGTTGCAGGAAAGAAAACTTTGATAAAATGGAAACGTCTGTGTCCTGAAGGTCTGCACATCTGCAGTCAGTTATTCTGGGTGTAATAGATCAAATGCAAGGCTTTAGCTTTTGACTTTTACTGTTAGAGCATGGAATTGGAGTTCTGGTGTTTACTGATGTGTCATTTTTGCAACTGTCTCTTTTGTTATCACTTATTAATGTGCTTTACGGTGCTGGAGCCTTTTTATGTTGGCCACTATTTATCTGCACGCTGTCAGAAAGGGCTGGTGGGAGCTGTGCCAGCAGCTCCAGGGTGTCTGTCATCTCCTGGGCTGCTTGGATGTGACAGCATTTTTACAATATTTAATAGTATTAAATATATGGTTTTGGTTCTTTAAATATGGCACACCATCTGCAGTACAGTGTCCAGCAGTGGGATCTGTTGGGATGAGTCCAAAGGAGCCATGGAGGGGCTGGAGCCCCTTTGCTCTGGAGGGAGCTGGGGGTGCTCACCTGGAGAGGAGAAGGCTCCAGAGAGAGCTCAGAGCCCCTTCCAGGGCCTAAAGGGGCTCCAGGAGAGCTGGAGAGGGACTGGGGACAAGGGATGGAGGGACAGGACACAGGGAATGGCTTCAAAGTGACAGAGTGGAAATTTAGATGGGATATTGGGAATGAGGAATTGTTCCCTGGTAGGGTGGGCAGGCCCTGGCACAGCTGTGGCTGCTCCTGGATCCCTGGCAGTGCCCAAGGCCAGGCTGGACACTGGGACTTGGAGCAGCCTGGGACAGTGGAAGGAGTCCCTGCCCATGGAAGGGATTTGGATTAGATGATCTTTAATGTTTTTTCCAACCCAAACCATTCTGGCATTCTACATGTCTGATATCTCCAGAGCTGCTCCTCTCAGATCCATCTGGGAGCACCAGGACTTTGTCCTGTTTGGCCAGCAGAAACCTGGGAGATTTCCATCCTATGCCACCCCATGACCAGCCAGCACTGTCCCTGGCTCTTCCCACTAATGGAACCATTGCTTAAACAGGGATTAATTGGTTAAACTCTCTTATTTTGAGTTAGAGGGTGTCAGTTCCCAGGTAGGGCCTGAGGAGTCTCTGTGAGAAGAGGTGGGAGCTCCTCTGGAGTGAGGGATCCACAGGCCCACCGCCAGCCCCATGGTACTCAGGAAAACTGGGTTAAGAGAGGGGAAAAGGGGTTAAGAGAGCTGAAAATGGGTTTAAGAGAGGGGAAAATGGGTTAAGAGAGCTGAAAATGGGTTTAAGAGAGGGGAAAAGGGGTTAAGAGCGGGGAAAAGGGGATTAACTGAGGAGAAAAGGGCTTAAGAGAGGAGAAAAGGCATTTAAGAGAGGGGAAAAGGGGTTAAGAGAGGGGAAAAGGGGGTTAGGAGAGGGGGAAATGGGTTTAAAAGAGGGGAAAAGGGGTTAAGAGAGGGGAAAAGGGGTTATGAGAGGGGAAAAGAGGGTTAAGATAGGGGAAAAGGGGTTTAAGAGATGGGAAAAGGGGTTAAGAGAGGGGAAAAGGGGTATAAGCGAGGGGAAACTGCCATGTGGCAGCAAGGAATGGGGAGAAAATGATGAAGAGGGGCTGGGAGTTAGGGAGTGATGCTGAACCTGGGATAGGGGACAGTGCTGGTTTGTGTCCCTCTGTCCCCATCCCAGGGTGTTTTTCCTAGCAGGATGTTTAATCAGTGTTCGCCACAGCCTCTGTCCTCCCTGGTAGTGTGAGACAGAGGCAGTGGATGCCTGGTCTCACTCTTTTCCCTCAAGAACATGGGATTTTCCTCTCCTGAGCTGTTGAGGAGGCAACAAGGAGGTTCCTGAGTGGATATCAAGGAGCAGCCCATCCCCAGTGGTGGGAAAACCCCCTGCAAACCATCCTGGAACTTTTCCCAGCTGGTTTTCAGGTTACTTTGGTCTTCTGTCCCCTTCTCCCACACACATCCCAACCCATTAGGGCACATTCAACTTCCTGCACCCACGTGTGACACTTCTGCTGCCTGTTCCAGGAGTAAATAAGTCAAGTTAGTAGCAAAACATGAACATAAAGAGTTGTGGTGTAAGTGTGTATTATAAATTAAGCCCCACTTGTTTTACCACAAAAAGGCTTCGAATTGGTGACTTTTATTTCAAAGATTCAGTATTGTCAGCCCTGAACATGTTTCCCAGAGAACTCTGCCTACCATTACACCCTTAATTAGCAGCTTTATAAATAAAACAGGAACTATGAGTGCAGGAGGAAATGGGGAGTTAAGTCTTTGCTTTATTGTGAGCACCACAAAACAGGAACGTGAAATAACATCCACATCTGCACCAAATGCTGCAATGACTCTGTCCTTTGCCTCCTGCTCTTCTTCCAATATTTCAAACCTTTTTATGCCCTCTAGGTTTAAATATGTGCAGCAAATTTGTGTAAATTCTGGAGGAAAGAAGAGGGGCCAGTGGGAATTGAAGGGCCACAAATCTGGGGAGCACCAAGGAGCAAGGGTTGTGCTGAACCCACAAGTGTTTGTTCATTTGTTCCTCCCTCTCAGGTTGATGACTTGCAAAGTTTCCTGAATATTTAAATTCAGAAACGATGACTCCCAAGAAATCTTCTGTCTCTGCTCTCAATGGGCCTTGATTTCGTGCTATTTATCAGCGCGAGGATAATTATAAATTGATTCATTTTCAAAACATCATTTAATGGGTATTCAATTGCTGCCAACGCAATATTGGAGCAACAGCTTCACTCCTGTGTTTGCTCAAAGCCATGGAGCTCTCTGGGTGTTTGTGTTTGCATGTAACAATATTAATCTGGCTCTGTTCACGTTGCTATGAAGATGCTGTCAAATAAGCTCTGTTTACATTTGCTGCTCATCCTTGTTTTCCTTCCTGAGTCTGAAAAAGGAGCTTTTATTTGGTTTAATCTATATTTATTTCATGGGTTCTTTCAGGTTTAAAGAGTGTTTTTCTCATTTTTGTCTTTTTTTTTTTTTTAAGATGAAGTTTTGTCATGATGTTTATAGACCAGAGCTAGGGGGAAAAATAAGGTTAAAATTAAAACCTCAAGGTTTTAATGAGGATCTCTTGCTGTTCTTGCAGTTAACTCCAGTTGGAACAACCATCTTCACAGGGTTTTCTGGAGACAATGGTGCTATTGACATTGATGATGGTCCCAATGGCCAGATAGAATATGTCATCCAGTACAATCCTAATGACAAGGTACAGCCATTCAGGCCTTTTTCCCTTGATTTATATTTATATTTATATTTATATTTATATTTATAGTTATAGTTATAGTTATATTTATATTTATGATATGAAGAAGAGGTTGCTGTTGGATATGAAGAAATGTTTTCCTTAATATCAAGTGTTTTCTCTGTCCATCAGCTCTGTAACCACAGATGAATTTATCTTCCCTCTCATTGCTTCACTGTCAGCAGCTGGATCATTTCACTTTCAGTAATGCCCAGAGAAATTGTGTTTATCCCATTCCTGGAAGTGTCCAAGGCCAGGTTTGACTTGGGGGCTTGGAGGAACCTGGAATAGTGGAAGGTGTCTCTGGATGGGCTTTAAGATCTCTTCCAACCCAAATCATTCTGGGATTCCATGATTTCCGTTTTGCCTCAGTAACAATCCCCTTGTTGATTTCCCCCCCTTGGGATAAAATATTTTATCCCAAAAGATGAGTGCCAAACTTAGACTATCTCCAGTTATTTATCAGTCTGGGATGCCCATCCCAATCCTTTTTTTCTGCCCACCATAGATTCCCCATGCAGCATGGAGAATTTACCACTCATTCTCAATTATTTGCTGAAAACAACCCTTCATTTTTAGCAGTTATTTAGGCTCTTCAAGGAAAAAGGCAGTAAAAATGTGATGTAAAGAAACAACATTGCTCTGTGCCTCTACTGTGTTTGGAATCTTGTATTGCTGTTGCCTGTTCAAAATACTTAAATATTAACTATCTTCAGCACTGAGAGATTGAAGCATGGAAAGATGGGAAGTGTTTTTAATTAGATTAATTTGATAATGAAATTGCAATCGGATCTCAGGTCAGAAATGTGTGCCCTCCTGCCAGTTTTTGCCCCAGCTTTGTCACCTGAGTCAGTGGAAGAAAATACACGGAACAAATTGTATTTCACTCCATTAAACATCTGCATATACCCTGAAATGTGAATTTCCTCAGATAGGAACGTATGCATGAACTGGCATCTAAATGTTGATGTTCTCTGCTTGTTTAGCACTTCATTGCCCTCATGAAAGGCAGAATAAAGAGCAGATAAGTACAATGATGTGGATTTCTTATCTCTACTGCTTGAGCACTTGATTTGAATGCACCACTGCAAATTCAGGATGGCAAAGGGGAAAGAAGCAGATTCAGTCAGACTTTGGTGGTTGGAAGTAGTAACAGATAGGTAAAGAACTCTGTTCTGTACATATTCATTACTAGGGGGTTCTTCAGGAGGGAATTGGGTGGGGAGAAAACGTAGTAAGCTTTATAATCTCTTATTTGAATAGCAGATGCAGCCTTGGAATACCAACCAAAGGATCATCCCATTGTGGCCCAGCTTTGTGGCTTCTCATCTGAACTTTGAGGCATGTTCAATGTTATTGTGCTGTTTTCTCATTTGCAGACTTCCAACAGGACCTTTGATATTCCTCTCACTTTGTCCGGAGCAGTAGTTCTGAGGGAAAGACTAAATTATGAGGAAAAGACTCGTTATTTTGTCATTGTTCAAGCAAATGTGAGTATAAATCTCTCGAAGGCCATTTGTGCCCCTGATTTAGGTGTGAGTTTAGTTTCCTTCCCAAGGAAAGGCAGAGCCTTGCTGAAATACCAGCTCTGATAAATCCTCTTCTGCTGAAGATCTAATTTAAGATTTATCCAGGCTGTTGAAAGCTCAGGCATATTATTACTGCTTAAAAAAGCTTGCTCAGTGTGTGACAAGCCAACCTTTTTGGCACAAGGAGCAACTTGCAAATGTGCAGTGCAGCCCATGCAGAAAAGTGCAGCCTCATGGCACTAAATGTCCCATTTTCCAACAAATCTGGCAAGGCTAATTGTCACTCAGATGGGTTTAATGGAAACAATTTCATTGGATTCTTCAGGTTGGAAATGCATTTTGTTATAAAGAGGTGATTTTTCCTTCAAGTCATCGTGCAAGTGTACAGAGAGGTTTTTCCAGAGTGGCTGGCAGTGGATAACTGAAAAGAAAAGTGATGTATAAACTATATCTCAGATATCTGTCATCAGAGTGGGGTTTTGATGCCCTTGAGGGCTGTGAAAGGCTTTTTTCCCTTTTTGTCCTTCTGATAACAACTGAAATGAAAACTTCTCTTCTGTTGTTCACAGCTGTTGTGATACATCTTTGTTCGTGGGAAATGATATTTGCTCTGAAGCAACAGGAGATCCTGAATCCACACCTCCACATTCCTGTCATCTCTCTAGCACAGAAGTGCAGATACATTTTGCAGTCTCTTTTCTTATTTATTTTGTGGCATGTTCAGCATTCTGGCAGCAGAAGCCAGGGCCCCAAGGGTGGTTCAATGCTCCTTGTCCCTGTGCTCAGGTGAGACCCCACCCGCAGAGCTGCCCCAGCACAGGAGGGACCTGGAGCTGCTGCAGAGAGCCCAGGGGAGGCACCAGCATGGGCAGAGGGATGGAGCAGCTCTGCTGGGAGGAAAGGCTGGCACAGCTGGGGGTGCTCACCTGGACAGGAGAAGCTCTGGGGTGACCAAACTGTGGCCTGAAGGAGACAACAAGAAAGATGGAGTGGGACTTTTCTGAGGGATGGAGTGGCAGGACAAGGGGGAATGGCTTCAAACTGACAGAAAGCAGGGTTATATGGGATATTGGGAATTAGGAATTCCTTCCTGTGAGCATGGGCAGGCCCTGGCACAGGGTGCCCAGAGCAGCTGTGGCTGCCCCTGGATCCCTGGCAGTGCCCAGGGCCAGGTTGGACTTTGAAGCTTGGAGCAGCCTGGGACAGTGGAAGGTGTCCCTGCCCATGGCAAGGGGTAGAACTGGATGGGCTTTGAGGTCCCTCCCAACCCAAATCATTCTGGGATTCTATAACCCCACAGGCTGCAGGGAATTTTCTCTGGTGTGTACTGTGCAATCACATTCCTCTGATTACACTGTCAGTGCTTTGTTGTCCTTGCATCCTGAAGATACTGCTGGAAATTAATTACTCTCTATCTGCTTTGATCCAGAATTACTCAGAGGCACTGGAGGAATGGAGAAATGGTTTAGTTGATGATGAAAGCTGCTCCTTGTAGCTGGGATTGTTTTTCATCCCTGACCATGAAGAAAGCTGAATGTAGAAATTCCCATATTTACTCTAAATGTGAAGCTGGTGTAAGAACTGAGTGAACTGCAAAATAGGAAAAAAACAATATGCATTTCCATATTCAATCCAATTTAGAGCAATGGGCTCTTCATCTTACATAGATGATGTTATTCAGCAGCATAAATTAAAAAAAAACAAATTTAAAAATTGCTTTTTTTCTTTCAGCATTTCATTAGAATAGGAGGGCAAGATGTAATTCATGGCACATATTCCCTCCTAAGATTTTAGCTCTGCAAAGGAAAGCTCATGCAGCAGTTCCTCTGTGAAAATGGGAATATTTTTGAGTATTCTAAACAAAATATTAGCTAGTCACGATGTTTCTTCACTAAAGGAAGAAAGAAGACTTGAACTGTTGCTAATGTGTGCTTTGGGTATAACCACAACAATTTCTGATTATAAATAAGGCACGGGGCCTTTTTATGTTGTACAAACATGCTGCATTATTGTAGTTTTAGTCTGTAGTTTTCCCAAGCTGTATTGTTTCTGAGCTCTAGATGTCTTGCAGCATTGCTTCAATTTTTCCCCTAATTTTACTTGTGAGCCTTTCAGGCTGCAGCTCTGAGGCTGAAATTCCTGTAATTACTCCTGGAACATGGATAATTCTGACACTTACATGTTTTATCCTCAGCCTTGCTTAAAACCTTTGGGGTGGTTCTTTTTAGGAGGTTTTTTTCCAGGAGATTGTGAGCTCAGGAAGTCTCACCAGCTGGACCTGGTTTGCTCCACAGGACCGAGCCCAGAACCTGAACGAGCGGAGGACGAGCACGACCACCCTGACCGTGGATGTGCTGGATGGGGACGATTTGGGGCCAATGTTCCTGCCCTGTGTGCTGGTGAACAACACCCGGGACTGCAGGCCCCTCACCTACCAAGCCAGCCTGCCAGAGCTCACAGACCCTGTAAGTCCTCTGGGATCTTTCCAGATTTTATCTGTTTTGCCTGACATCTTCTCCTGTGAGTTAGAAGGTGCTTGACACTGTGTTCTGTGTCCCAAACCAAGAGGAAGCCAAGGTGAGATGCCTGTGAGGATGATGGTGAAATTCCAGCTTGGATCCAGTGCCAAACTGCCCATTGGCTGCAAGGGCTGAATCTTAGAAAAATTGGGTACATTTTGGAATTGCTATTCCTGATCTGTCCGTGTTTTGCTCTCAAATTATCCCCAAGAAACACTTTTGGGAGGGGACTTGATGTTGCTCCCATTGAAGGTTGTTATAAACCGTAGGAGAAAGATTTTTGGGAAGAGGAAGCATTAGCCACTGACCCCTGAAAGGAGTTTTGTTGCAATTAATAGGTTCTGATCCAGAGGCAGTGATGATCAATGGGGGTTTATCCCATGTAGGCCCTTGTGCTAAGTCTCTCAGTTAATCCATCCATGGGGTCAGGTAAAGGTGAGTATAAGGCTCATTTCACACTCCATGCACACATGAATCCCAAAATGAGGTGATAACTTTTTCATTTCTTCTTGCAACTTGGTGCCAAGTGCCATTCCTTACAGCAGAGCTGCTGCTTGGAGATCTGCACCTCTGGTGGGAGGAACAGAAACAGGGATTGCTGAACTAATATTGATATGTGACCTTTGACTCATTTAAGAATAAAAAAAGGCAGAACCAATTGAATCACCCACCAGGTATTGCTCCACCTGATTAACTATGAGATTAAGATGGCATTAAAATAACGTTAAGCTTTGGCATTAAGGTTTTTAACTTTGGTTTGTGGTCACAGCACACACTCTGTGTCCTGCTACCTCCAGCCAAGGGCAGGTTGAGGTTGGAAGTTGTCTTGGCTTGAAATGGTTTGCCAAGGAAGGCAGGAGCTCCCCCTGAAATGGAAAATGTAAACCACTCCCTCCGAATTATTATAATTTTGAAATTAAGGGGTTCTCAGGCAAAGATATGAGAATCTAATTAACAGTTCTTTAATAGGAAAATTAAAAATACAAATGCAATAGTACAAACAAAAAAAACCCCAACACTGCTAGAGTCAGACCATGCCCTGCCCCCTGTGTGTCAGGGGGGTGCCCCAGCCCCATCCCATGGGGGCTCAGCCCTCCTGCAGTGCCAGCTGTGGCTCTGCTGCAGCAGGGATCCTGCACAAGGGGGGAGTTTTCCTCTGCAGCTCCAGGGCTGCTGCAGATGGGCCTGGGCTCCCTCTGGCCATGCAGGGCAGCAGAAAGCTGCTCCTCTGGCAATGCAGGGGGCAAAGGCTGCTGTGGGGTCCCAAAGCTCAGATTGGATCCAGGTAGGAATGCTTGGCTCCTCCCCTGGGCAGAGCATCTCCCCATGGGATGGTGGGATTGGATCAGCCATGCAGGGACACTCACTGGCCATGGACAGGAGATAATTAATAATTAATGGCCCATGAACAGAAGAGATTTCCTGGAGGGAGGGTTGGTTGTGGAAGAGATAAAGAAAACTGCCCAATGAACAGAAGATAACTGCCCCACCTCTAACAGATGGCAATAGAATCCACACCTCCCTTTCCAACCTAAGCCAGAAGTGTGGAGATTCCTGCTCTTCCCTGCCTTATCTGCCTTCCTCTCCTGTGCCTCGCACTCTTTTCCCATCCCACACATTTTGGTGTCTTGCTTGGTGTGGCCTCAGGACTCCTGCTGCAATTATCCTTGGGATGGGTCAGGGGATGGGAGACATGATCCCTGTTTAACCTTGGAGCATTGATTTCCAAGTCTTCCCCACACACACTCTTCTCCACCTTGGTGTACTTAAAAACTCTTTGTAGCTGTGTTGTGCTTGGGACTTGGAGAAGAACTGCCTTGACTTTAAATTCTGCTTTAATTTGCTTTGGGCTTGGTGGCATTTTGAGGAAAGGGGCAGCTCCCTGTCCAGCTGAGTGTGGGTGGGATCTTCTCAGGGTAAGCACCCAGACTGTGCAGGATGAGGGATGTGACCCCATTTGACCTGCACAGATCTGTTATAATCACCACTGTGAGAGAAATGAGGCAGGAATTACAAATAACTGGTGTTCCTATGGGCTTTTATCTGCTTATCTGAAGGTATAACATACACCAGGCAGGTTTTGTGGTGCTGCCTCTCAGTCGGAGGATTCCAGCTCCAGCTCTGCTCCTGCCCTTGTCCAGGCACGTTCCCCACCGGAAGACAAAGCACTTTCTGCCAGGGAGAGAGGCTGGGCCAGGAACAATCTGACCTGGGATTTAGGTACTGAGCTGAAAACTCATTTATTCAAACTTCCTGAGCTGCAGCGTGCTCAGGGCCAGCTGCTTTTGTTTGTTTTTTAGCTTTTCTTGTTTGTTTTTTAGCTTTTCTTGTGTCAAACTGCCCCTGATCTATGAAATGAGCCCTGGGTTCTGTTGATGAACCATGAACTCTTCGCTGTTTATCTTTTTGCAGCACTTTTTATAAACCTGAGTGGAAGAAGTTATACCTTGAACCTCAAATATTTACTTGGCTTTTAAGAGATAATTCCTTTAGAAGATATGAATGATACCTGGATTCAGCTAGGAAATATTTATATTGCGTTTACCCTTTACATTTTTATGTATTATATTTATTCTTTACTAAGCTACTCCACAGCTACCATCACCCTACTCCCAAGGCTAAAGGACTATTTTTAGTTAAACATCACCTTTTTAAAATTATTTTTAATTTGCTTTTTAATTTTTCAATGAAGATGAGAAGGAATATTAATGAATGAGGAACAAAGTTGAAGTATGAATTATTCAGAGGCAGTAGCTGGAAAGAGAAGTCCTGCTTTGCTGGGCAAGATGTCCACTCAGCTGACGCCTAAAATAAAGCATTTAATGTCACTGGTAAGAGTAATATTTTGGTCCAGTATAGTTGGAATCTACCCATGAATTTACTGAGGTAAAAGTTGTGGATTAATTACTTGTTGCTAGCTGAATTTCAATTTCCAAGAAAACCTGTGTTGGTTGTTGATTAGGTTTGGGGATTTTTGTTGTTGTTTTTACATTGCTTTATATCATATTTTAGTGTTTCTGTGTCTGATCAGCTCTGGTAATTAATTTTTCCCCCTCTTGTGTCAGGAAGACTTGAATAAGTTAGCATTTATTATCAGATGTGTGCGTCATCACATGGAGTTAAAAAGTACAACCTCATGAATATCTCATAACATGGGCAAGATAATTTCTCCTCCTTTTTTTCCCCCTTCGGTCCATTCCTGTCACACTCACATTGTGAAGGTTTCCTCCACTTCTACACTCTGTATTTTCCATCACCATGCAAAGAAGAAAAGCCTGTTAGGCAGCAAAATACAGATTAGATTTATTTAATTAATTACTGGGCCAGATTTGCAACCATGGGATTTTTTTGGGGTTCCATGGGGTTATTTTGGGGTTCCATGGAGTTATTATGGGGTTCCATGGGGTAATTTTGGGGTTCCATGGAGTTATTATGGGGTTCCATTGGGTAATTATGGGGTTCCATGGTGTTATTTTGGGGTTCCATGGAGTTATTATGGGGTTCCATGGGGTAATTATGGGGTTCCATGTGGTTATTATGAAGTTCCATTGGGTAATTATGGGATTCCATAGGGTTAATAGGGGGTTCCATGGGGTTATTTTGGGGTTCCATGGGGTAATTATGGGGTTCCATGGGGTTATTTTGGGGTTCCATGGGGTAATTATGGAGTTCCATGGAATCATTATGGGGTTCCATTGGGTAATTATGGGGTTCCATGGGGTTATTTTGGGGTTCCATTGGGTAATTATGAGCCCCCATGGGCACTAAGACACTCCATGACACCAAAGATTTTGTGCTCAATCCAGATTGGACCTCTCTCTTCTACAAGTTCCTTGTTCTTGCACCTCTGATGGATCCTCCTGCATGGAAAGGGTTTAGGTTTGTACTGATTATGCTCAGAATCCTCAGGAATTTTGTCTGAAGGGACCTCACAGCGTTTGTGGGGCTTAGGTGACCTCATGGAGCTGAGCCTGAGCAGAGCATGGAGAGGTGAAAGGCTAAAAGATAATAAATAAAACCTTCTCGAACAACAGTGAAGTTGAGAGAGGTGGAATAAGACATTGGAGAGCAGGAGGTCACTGGCAGTCTTTATTAGTGAAAAAGACCTCTTCAGTTCCATCAGTTTGGATTCAGGAGGAGAAATCTACATTTTTCTGAAGAGGTGGTGTAATCCCACTGAATGATCTGGGATTGGGAGCACAGGACTCTTCCAGAGGGTGTTAATCAGCTCTGGACAAATCAATTTTATGCTGATTATTGGCAATTAATTAGCACTGTACAGGATGTGCTAATTAATTACCAGTAATCAGCATGAAATTGGACTTGAATTGGTTTTGGACTTGATGACCTCAAAGGTCTTCTCCAGCCTAGTTAATTCTGTGATTAATTCTGGTTTTGGGTACCTCTGGGCTTGAGGATGACAAACACCTGACAATTCCTTCCAACTGAATTCCCTTGCATTTTGTTCCTTTGGCCCTGCAAATCCCAATTCCTCCCAAACCCAAAACCTCCTGGAATTTTCTCCCAGAGACACCTTAATATAAAATTTAGAGCAGCAGCAGCACAAGTGAAAATTCTGGAAACAGCATCTCCCCATATTGGTTATACTAATCAAAGAGAAAAGTTCATCAAAATGTTCTGGATTTCCTCCAGTGGTCATTAAATTAATTAATTAATTTTTACCTTATTTTGCTGTGGGAGGTGCTGTCAAAAGACATTTGATCCAGGGATCTGCCATGGAATGAACACCAAGTAACCGCTCCTGAAGTGGGAGAGATTTGCTGGTTCACCTGGAACTCCCATGCAGCTGCCAAGGAAGATTTTTGGGGCACTGAAAGGCACAGCCCTCAGATTTTGGGCTGAGTTGAAGTGGCTGTGTTCACAGTTGATTTGGGGAGTTGTTGGTCTCTGGAGCAGTTCAATCTCAATCTGCCTTTATTTTCTTTGCCTTATTTGTACCAAGATTTGGCTTTTTAAAGCCAAACATGATAGAAGAGCTTTGCCAGGCTTTGACCTGTTGAGATTTACGAGCTGCATTTGTGTTCAGTGGCATCAAGCCTCAGGAAATTATTTGGGATTTGATTTGTTTCTAATTATTCCTTTCCCAGCTGAACAGGCTCTGTCCAGTTTTGGGAGTGCTGCTAAATGCTTTGTAGGGGGTGGAATTTACACTTCCTGCTGGAATTAGCCCATGACTGACTGCAGTTGTGTCTGCTGGCAAAACGAAACGTTCAAAGTCTGCCTTCCAGAGAAAACAGAGTTTTCATCATTAGGAGAATTGTTTCTCTTTATACAAATCATTTTGGGCAAGAAAAAAGTGATTTTATATTTTGAATAGGCAGCATCCAGCCCTGCTGTTAATAGACCAAAATCTTTGGTGCAAGATAATTATTGCTGGGTTGAGATGAATGGGAGTTCCTGGGTACTTTAATTCCAAAAATTATTTGATGGACAGGGCGTTGGTGTCACTTCAGGAAATAACCAGAGAAATATTTTAAAAACCATTGTGTCTCAACATTCTTGTTCTTAATTGGACAAGAACTTCATGACTGAGGCTCTGAACAGTCCCTCTGCCACTGAAAGATGAGCAAATTGTCCCATTTTTGCAGGGATTAATTTTTTCAGTAGCAATTTTGGTGAATGCTGCGACTCAGACGAGTGGAGGGGAAGTGCAGATTGACTTCCCTGACACCTCTGCAGTGCTTTTTGTGGAAGAAGGCAGAGTTGTGGCCAAGCTTCTTGCCATTGGAGGCAGATAGCAATTTTTCTAATTAAATTTCAGCAGAGATGCAAGATGAACAGATAGGTGATTATGAAGTGCTTTGCAAGGGGTAAAGCAAGGCAAAAACAATGATAAAATCCTCTGGTGGCTGCAGCCACCCTGTTTATTCTAGGCGAACCTTTCATTTGTGTTGCTGAAATGGTTTTTGAGGTATTAAAAAGTCTTTTTTCTTAGCTTTGCAACTGAAGAAGTTGAGATTTTTTTGTTTTGATTTTCAAGGTTATTTTTTTTTTTTATTAAATACATTTTTTTTTACTTGCTGAGGTTTGTTTAGCAGTTTGGGTTGAGGAACATTGGTCGCCTTCGGGGCAGTGTTATTTTTTTATACTAAAAACTATCTGTACTTTATTCACAATAATTTTTTAATACTTTTCACTTATGTTAGACAGTCTGTCTCTACTTTAAACTAATTTAGAAGTGTTACTATTAAGCAGAAGATGGAGACAAAGAAGAAGAAAGAAAGAACATGCTTAGATTCTTTCATCTTGCTTCTGGAACTTCTATTTTAAATCTTTAAAATTTTACTTTTTCACTTTGTGATCAAATCACTAGCAGTTTACTTAAACTTTTGTGGCTTTTAAATCTTTACACACAGTGGGTAAATTTTTTTTATGGGTTAAGATGGAAAGCACAGGTGTTTTTGACTTTGTGTTAAGGTCTTTGAGCTTTCTGCTAGGGTCTTGAGTCTTAGAGGAATATCTTGGGTTCTGACAATTTGCATTTTCCCCCTATTTTCATTCTAATTGCAGCCCTACAGAGATTACCAGATTGACGTGAACTTCAAGGTAATGGATCAAGTTCACAATATTGGAGGTTTTTAACCTGGTTTGGTGATTTTGAGTGAATCACTCAGCAAAGTCATAATGGACAGCTTTGACAAGCTATTGATTATCTGCTAGTACCTGATAGGGAGCTATAAAAGGTGTTTTGAAGTCTGCTGATGTGATTTTCCCTTTTCTTCCCCTTTTTAGGATTGCTTGTCTGTCCCCCACATGCCATCCCTTGATAGCTAGGGTCTTTTTTTTTTAAGGAAAATGTCACTGAAAAGTAGCGAAGCATGAAAAGGTTAAATTCACAAAGATGTGATGCTACAGATAATTAAATTTTATGTATTTGGGAGGATAGAAGGATGGCTAATTAAAAAGAATTGTCACTAAAATTGTCAGGAACTTTAATATGTGAATGCATAAACCTGAGAATAATCTCCCTTAGCAGCCAGGCAAGTTCTTCCCTTTGCTGGTGTATTGATCAGGCAGGACAGTCCCTGTTAATCTAAGATTAACCTGTATCTTTAAATATAGATATTTTTCAGATAGAGAAGTTCATTTGCCTGGTTTGCCCCTCAAAATCAAACAAAACCATGATTTTAATTTCTAAAACATAATGATTGTCCTAAGAACCAGATGTTTCCAACAACAGTGTGGTTGAGAAAATTATAACAAGGCTCCAGAATAAGGGAATAAAGTTTGAAAGACACTGTACTTCAGGGGATTTTAACCCAGTTGTGGTTCAGAAGTTGAGTTGCTGTCTGTGGGTAAAAAAAAAAATATATATATATATATATATATATATATATATATATATATATAGTTCTAATCCTTAAAAGTGGAGGTTTTAAGGGGAAAAGGATCAAGCTTGCCTAGAAAGTGAGAAGATTTTGGTCAAAGAAATGAAACAGGGAAAGAAAAATGTCCCTGCAGATCATCTTTAAAGCTGGTTTTGGGTTGAGAGAAGCATATTTTGGGTATTTCTGGGGCTGGGTTGTGGGACACAGAGGCCATGGGTGGCACAGGAGCAGCTCTGGGAGCTCTGCAGAGGCTCAGGCTGGGATGGAGATTTGGCTGCTGCTGAAAACGGGGGCATTTTCTAGCTATTCATCAAGCTGTAAAGTTAAATTTTAAATCTGATTTGTTATCAAGGCAGGAATAAACTGGTAAAAATTACTGATTTTATAATTTAAAATTAAGGAATTTGTTTTGATAATAAAATCTGGGAATGTTTCATCAATTGCCTGGTATTTCTCATCATGGTAAGGAACTTAGAGGTGAGAAAATGCTCAGTTTTTCTGGCTTTTCCAGGAGCTCAGAAGGAAAAGGGTCCTTAGCTTGTTTGGAAGGAGTTTCAGTTGTTCTGAAATGAGAAGGAATTTCCTTTAGGAAGGAAGAGGAGCTGCTTTGATTCCACTTTGGTCACAGCCACAGCAATCCAACCCATCCTAGGATGGTGAGGGATCTCCAGGGCTTTGGTGTGGGCAGCTGGGCAGGCTCAGGAGCACAAACCAGCTTTTTGTGCGGGCTAAAAATCCAATTAATGAATTAATCAACACCCCAGTGTAGATTGAGGAGCTCCTGTAAGATTCAATTCTGTTTTCTCTCCCATAGATCTGTGTTTGTTACAGCACCAAGAGGAGCTGCTGTCACAGAGGAAACATATGTAGCAATTTATTTGATCCTTAAATGTCACTTGGAAGCATTTGAGGGCTTTAAATGTTGACATTTAAACAAAATATTCTTGCAGTGATGCTTTATTAGCCAACTTCACTCCAGAAAAAATTCCCCTCTCTGTCACATCCCTGGGCCTTGCAGAGAGAATTATTTCAGTGCCTGGGTTGTCCCATTGAGCTGCAGCTGATCATTAGGGGTCAGGAGGAATTATTTCTCTTTTCAGCTTGTTGTCACAATTCAGAGGGTGCAGATTAATTCCTCAATTAATCAAACATGGGCTGCAAAACCTTAATTGGTGAATATTTGTGGGTACACATTAAAATGAAGTTACCCTAGGAAATGAAATGAAAGGAAAATCCCCCTTCCCAGGACAGTCATGTTTGCTCTCCTCCATGCTGTTGATAATTGTTTTGTGGAAAACATTCCTTGAATCCTAAAGGTCTTTCCTGTGGAGAACATGGAAATTCCTGGTGAGTGGAACTTCCTCTCCTGAGAGGAGAAAATGGGATTCATCTCTATTTGGCTCTGGATCCATACCCTGGGCAGCACAGCAGTGCTGGGGATGCAGGGGTGTGCTTGGTAAATAATTCCTGCTTTTTGTCCTGAGATTGCAAAAGAAAAGCATTTAATAAAATGCTAAATTTCCCTGTTACACCCTAAAAAGATGTGAGGATGAGCTTAAGGATGAAGGATGTGAGCATTACAGTTAAAGTGTGTACACACACACATGAAAATTTGCACAGATTTATTGAAAATACATCCAAAATTTAGCTGGCAAAACCCATTTTTTCCTATAACCTTCAATCTAAAAGTGCCACTTTTTAACATTACATTAAAATTAGTGTAATAAAATAGGTTTAATAATGATGAGGCAGAATTTGTAGCTGGCTCTGGCCACAACATTTCTCCCTAAAATTCTTTTCTGATAGGGTGGCAAGCTTTAATTAGGAGAGGACAGTGGTGGATACAGCTGGAATTAAGTAGTGAGATTCCCACTCCTGGAGTGGAGAAGTGCTTGTTGAGTACCCAAAAGAGAGGAAAATCAGTACAAAAAGAGAGTCAGCCAAGAGACAAAGGGCCTGGGTGAAATACTGACCTGTTCATGTTGATATTTCTCTTTATTATTTTTTTTTAAATTTCAAATTAATTACTCTCTGGGGTTTTTTTGTCTAGTTCCATACAACTGAAATTAAGATACCACCATTGGTACCAGTTATCTTTTCCCACCAAATCTTTCTCCTCTTTTATCATTTGCTTGTAACTTCTTGTGCCTTTTGTGATGTATTATTGTGTGGCTGATTTTTCTAAAGGCATAGAGAAGCCATCAGCCTGTTGTCTTTAGAAAAAGAAATATAAATATCAATATCTATCTATTTATATCTCTCTATATGTTTTTTATATATACATATATTTATAGATATAGATATTTGTAGATATATGATAGAGAGAACTATCCCTCTGTGAGAAATAGCATTTATAAGGAAAGAAAATTGGGCTAATATAAAATTTTTTTAATTGCAAAGAAATTACTCTTAGAAATTAAAATAACAATAATCTGGAAGTCATTATGGTGGTGCTACATGTTTGTTGAATATTTTCTGATTTTTGGGGAGATGTAGGTGACTGTCTTAGCTTTCACAGTTTGCTCCCCTGCACAGAAATCAGGATAATAAGAAACCCGCATCAAGAGTTTGAGGGATAATCAAGGAAATAGACTTCATAGTTGTATGGGAAAAAAACCAAATGTCAAAAAAGAAATGTTTATTGTTCTTTACTGCCAGTCATCACCTTGGAAGGAGGAGAAGCTCTGGCCTGAATTGTGGTTGTGCTGAGGCAGGAAGCTCATTGCATAATGCATTTCATTTAGTCCCCTGCTGGGGACACTTCTTATCAAGCATGTCAGATACAGAAAAAGCAATTTAGTAAGCACTGTGATCAGATCCTGATGAAATTCAATTCTTTTTTGGCTCTGCTGTTCCTGGGAGACATCATTGATAAAAATAGTCTCTGTTTTCCTCTGCGCTCGGGTTCATTATGCTCTCTTGTTGCTCCTTCAAAATGTTGGGTTTTTTTTCCTCTCAAAGGTTGGGGTGTTTTTTTACAAATGAATGGAAGGAATTGTGTTCTCTGACAGCTTACTCTGTTAACAACCCAAGCTGCCAGGATATTTGAATTTTACAGTATTCATTTCAAGAAATTGCATAAACATGGGGCACGACAGAAACCCAGGGCGGCAGCAGCCATGGGTTGTATTGAGCAGCTAAATCAGGTGCTAAAAGCTGTTTGATAATTTAGTGCTGAGTTTAGAAAGAAGGTGAATTGAACAATTAATCCTGTGTCTTAATTTTTCCCATTGGTCAATAAAACACTTTTTTACCCCCAGAGAAGACAGGAGAGGCCAGGTCACCATCAGCATAAATTACCCACTGTGGCTTTTTAGCTCTGGCTCTGGGAATGAAGGGGAACTTCTGGAAAATAAATAAAGAGAAAAGTTAGTTTAGTTTTAAATTTGCAGATCAGTTCTGGGGCCCAACACAGGAAGGACCTGGAGCTGCTGGAGAGTTCAGAGGAGGCACCAGCATGGGCAGAGGGATGGAGCAGCTCTGCTGGGAGGAAAGGCTGGCACAGCTGGGGGTGCTCACCTGGACAGGAGAAGCTCTGGGGTGACCAAACTGTGGCCTTGCAGGGCCTGAAGGGGCTGGCAAGAAAGATGGAGAGAGACTTTTGCAAGGGATGGAGGGACAGGACTCAGGGGAATGGCTTCCCAGTGCCAGAGGGAGGTTTAGATTGGATGTTGCAGTGTGTCTTAAGCTTCCGGGTCCCTTTCCCAGGTGTGCCTATATGCCTCTCCCTTCCCCCTCGCCCCCTTGCTTAGTGTGTCCTGTCAATCAGGCTTAACATTCCAGCAAGGCATCGTGTGATTGGTCAAGTTCAAAAGATGCCCCTATGCCCAGGGGTCATTGGCCTGTCTAGGTGTCATCCCCCCCTGAGACCCCGCCCCTCTCACCTGGTTGGTGCTTACTGTCCCCTCCCCTCCCCCTGCCCCGGGAGCTTAAAAAGGTGATCAGGCCATGCAGTCATTATTCTGTTGGAGCAGTTGCCCACGTTCAGACCTCTGTAACCTTGGAATAAACCTCTGGACATTAAACCCCCCAGCAGAATCTATCTCCTTTTTCTCTTCACCATCGCCTGAAGCTTTCATCCTGAGGTAAACGGCTTTCCGGACAAGCCTGGACTTGCTCAGTGCCCAGCTGCAATCTCCAGCAGCCAAGGTATCTCTGGGGTGATTACACCACAGTTGCTGCCTTTGGCCCAGCAGCGAGGGTCAGACTGGCCCAGGCACCATCTAACTGATAATATTGGGATTCATATTCCAATAATTGGATATTAGGAGAACTTTCCTCCCTGGCAGGGTGGGCAGGCCCTGGCACAGCTTTGCCCAGAGAAGCTGTGGCTGCCCCATCATTTCCCTGGAGGGATTATAAAAAAGGTGTGCATGTGGCCCTTGAGGATGTGGATTAATTGTGATGGATTGATGGTTGGACTGGATGATCTAAAGCTCTTTTTCAACCTTACTGATTCTGTAATTCTAAAAAGTATAAATGGGGTGAATCAGCTCTAAATCTCTGGGGTTTTGCTAAGGTCTTGAGTCTTCTAGGTAGTTAGAGGAATGTCTTGGGTTCTGACAATTTGCATTTCCCCCCTCTTTTCACTCTAATTGCAGCCCTACAGAGGGCACCAGATTGTTGAGGACTTCAAGGTAATGAATCAAGTTCACAAAATTGGGCTGTTTTTTAACCTGGTTTGGTGATTTTAAATTAATCACTCAGCAAAGTCAAAATGCACAGCTTTGATAAGCTATTGATTATCTGCTAGTAACTGATAGGGAGCTATAAAAGGTGTTTTTTAAAAGGGGTTTAGCAATGTAGATTTGGTTTCCTCAAGCTGTTGTGCCCTTTCTTGGGAAGTGTTTCCAGGCCCAGAATTTTTGCTAAGTAAACCTCTTTTTATCTCCTGTGACAACTTGATCTAACAATTTTCTACAGAGAATTTATTCTCTTTCAGCTTCAGAGTGTGTTTTAAATCCATGCTTGGGGTTTGCTTCCAAATTCTCCAAAGCATTCAGGTGAGGTTTTGTCCCACAGTTTGGGTTCCTGTGTTGTGGCAATGTGAGGGGTCAGAAGATCCCATTCCCCCTGGATTCCTGTACATCTGTGTGTCACATCAGCCTTCAGAGAGCAGCACAGGAATTCCTGCAGGCTCCTGATGTGAGACTCTGATCAAAGGCAGGAACTTGTAGCTGCCAGTGGGAAGGCAAGAAAAGAGGGAGAACGGTGAGACCCTACAAATGGGAGATTTGATGTGACATGGTTTGACTAACAATGAGGTTTTGGTGGCACCTCCTACATTTGTAGCACGATTCCTGCTTTTTGGATTGACTTCTTTTGTGGTTGGATAGCTCCACTGAAACGTTGCCCACGTTTTGCTGACATGCAAGTGCTCTGTGATGGATTTCTGCTCATTAGTGTTTTGTCACAGCCCTTGTTGTGCTGGCAGAGCAGCTGAGGCAGCAGCAAGGAGTGATGTTGGAATGGTTCTGCAGCTCTCCCTGCTGTTTTAGTGCTGAGTGTTGGCAAAGTCACAGACAGTTCTGCACAGCATGGAGAGAACTCAGCTCATTTCCCACTTACAGCTCGTATCCCAACCTCAGGAAAGCACAAGGAGAACCTGTGTCACCATAATGATTTATCAATTCTTCAAGGACTTTGTTGGTTTAATAGTGCAAGGCTCCCTGGGAAGGGGTTCTGGATGGCACCAGGGGCAACGTGTGTTGCTTTAGTGACATTTTCCATCTGGAGGAAAGCTCCTCAGCCTTGTTTTCCAGAGGGATGAGAGTTCAGCAGCAAATTCCTCAGCTGAGCTGTGAGAATGATGCAGGGGGAAGGTCCTGAGACTTCACCTGAAGTGCACTGGCCACAGTTAGAGCTGCCTGCAAAAATAATAATTTTCAGGTTGTCAAATATTGCTGTGAGATGTCCAGTGGGGGCTGATTGTGCTAATACATAATCCCAGGGTCGCTTAGGCTGAAATCCCAGGTGGCCCCACTCCAGGAGCTCCAGGTCCCTCTGGTTTAGGTTTCTGACCACCCTCGTGCCTTAACAAAGCAGTTTTCAGTGGGACTTGTGGGTAGAAAATGTCTTGCTATGTTTGGCTCAATAATAAATTGACAGTGAAGTTTTTTGTGCTTTCTCTCAGTGGATTTCTTGAGCTCACCTTGGTGAATCCCAACAAAACGTTGGGAACTCTTGCTTTCCATGCAGTTTTATCCTTTGCAGTATTTTCCACCTGTGTGGTGTCCCTGGCCCATGAGCCCCAGGGATATCTCTGGTGGGAGCTCAAGTGGTTGTGAATCATCAGTGCAGCATCACCAGAGTGAAACCTGGAGCTGGTTCATGGTCTGGTGTCTTCAGCTGTGCAGAAAACACCTCTCAGGAATGTATTATCTGCTCAGGAAAGAACCTTCCTAGCTGAGGAATGTTGGCTTCAACTGGTTTTCAGTTTTGTAGAATGCAATGATTTTTATGGTAATAAGCAAAAACCCCCCAAAATACACAACAAACCCCCCCAAAATACATCACAAACCTCCCCACAAGTGGAAAAAGCAGCTCTGAGTAGAAAATTGTGTAATTCCAACTCCCAAAATGTGCCATTTCCTCTCTTCTCCTTCTCATTGTGCCCAAAGGAAGTTTTCCCTAAGTATCTATGGTTGGCAAATTCAGCTTTACATCTCAGGTAGATGGAAGAAATAGAAAATCTGAGTTTTTAAATCCTTGTTATCAGCTGTGTAACAATTATTGTTGTACCTTGACTTTAAAAAGAATTCTACACTGTCCACATCATCCTATTGGAAGCCTGGCATTCCTAGACATCTTAAAATCATAATAATAAAAAAGTATGAATATTAAAAAATATATTACTTTTATTTTAAATTCATGTTGATTTTGGGGTGTTTTTTCTTTTGTTCTTGAAAGCTCCAAATGCATATTCTGCATCTCAGTTTTAAATTCCTTCATAATCATTCCCTGGGATCATGGGATGGTGAAATCAATACATAGCCAGGTGCCCAAAAATCCTGTGTGGATTTTTGAATGCAAATGCACCCCTGAATTATTAAGCACCATTTAAATACATTAATTAAAAATACCTTTTATTTATCTTTTAATAAAAATATCTTTTATCTTTATTTTATTCACAATGCTCAGTAGGAGCCTAAAACCCCCTGGCACAAATGGGACTCTTAAATTTGCCTTGTTCCTTCCATAACATCTCTGAAGGCCATGGATTTTTGCAGGTCTTGCTGGATATTCCACATGGAGAAGGTGCTGCTGTCCTTCCATGGTGAACACAAAAATAAGGAGAGGAAAATGAGGTTTTTGCTGCTACCTTATTCTCTCTGAGCTTTTTTTTTAAGTATTTTTCTGCCTTGATCATCTCGTGGCCCTGCAGACTCCCTGGCAGGCTCCCCATCACTGCTCTGTTTGAAGGAGGATTTTTAAAAAATTTATTAATATTTGTGCTAAAAGTTGCAAGGTGGAATTGGGGTTCTGCTTTTTGGCCTACCCAGTTCTGCTGTACTGAACACCTGGAAGTCAATTAATCACCCCACCAATAACTGAGGGAGATTTTCCCTAATGAGGAAAATAAACGACTGCATGTTCCACCCTCAGATGGGCAAGATCTGTTTGTTTTTTAATCACCTGCCAGAGTTTGGGCAGCTTTTCATGTTCCCCATGGCAGAGGTTGGGATTTGAAGGCCAGCTGTTTATTCTGAGTGATCTCCCTGCCCTGCTGTGGCTCCTTGCTGACTTTCCTGGCACTTTTTCCATCCTTTCCCTGCCAAACCCCCTGGTGCTCTTGCTTTGCCTCCAGTTGGCACCCATGGGCACCTCAGACACTTCACTCCTTCATTAATCTGTCCTCCCTTCCTTTTAATGAGCTTCCATCTCCTCATGAAGCTCCTGAGAAGGAGCCTGGTAGGGGATTTTTCAGCCTCTTTCAGGGATGTTGGATGCCTGTGGAAGACACCTACTTTGACTCCTCATTTTTAAAACAATTATTTCTGATTTAAAGCATATACACAATTTCTTAAGCTCCCTATGTGTGCTTTGATTAATTTCTTAATGTGCTATTATCCATTTATTAATGTAATGGCTGCTTTATTGCTTTATTGATGTTTTTGTAGTTCGAATTTCTAAATTTGAGTGAAAAAGATGCTGCATTGTCTGTGGATTATTAAAGCAATATGAAACCACCTTGAGTTTTGCATCAAGGCACATCAGCCAATTTAATTCAAAACAGCTTTAAATTATTAAAGTTGGAGCTGTTCAGCCTAGAGAAGAGAAAGTTGTGGGGAGACCCCACAGTCACATCCAGGGTCTGAAGGGATCCAGGGAAGCTGGAGAGGGACCCTGCAGCAGGAACTGCAGTGACAGGACAAGGGGGAATGGGTTCAGACTGACAGGGGGGAGATTTAGATGGGTTTGGATTGGAAGGGAACTTGAAGCCCATCCAGTGCCACCCCCTGTGCCATGGGCAGGGACACCTTCCACTGTCCCAGGCCGCTCCAAGCCCCATCCAACCTGGCCTTGGGCACTGCCAGGGATCCAGGGGCAGCCACCGCTGCTCTGGGCATTAATGGTGAATTTAAACCCAGACTAACAGATGGGATTGGTTTTGTTGTGGATTTTTGTGGATTGGTTTCATGTTTCTAACTCAAACGTGGAGTTTTCTGAGAGGGCTCCAACTGATCAGTGAATTTAAAAATAGCATTTTAGTCTTGGTCAGTTTTCTGCATAATCTTCTCTCTTCCCATGCAACTTCTATGCCATCCTAAAGCCATTTAAAAATTTAAGCAGATGTCAAATATATCTTCTTCTCTCTTTCTTTCTGCCTATTTTGAGCTTGTCTCCCTCATTATACTTTTAAGAGTTTAATTTTTCAGAGAATCCTAAATGGAATTGTGTGGTGACAAAGGACCTGGCTAGTGGGACAGGGACAACAGCCATGAGCAGGAGTGGAGTGAGGACTCCCAGTCCCAATTTGGGAGGCCAAGAGCATCCACCCTCACTTTTTAATGTGCCTATCCCTGACATGTCTGTATCTTAAATTACTCTGGTGTGGAAAAGGCTGGAAGAGCCTCTGGATTTGAGAAACCTGCTGGAAATGTCTGGGGGACACACCTTGGGGTATGGTGGCAATGACCATGGGACTGCCCACAAGGATCAATAAATTGCTTTTCCTCCACCCCTGGCACCTTCTCCCCCTTCCAGCTCATCCCTTTTCCCTGAAAGATTCCCCTCAGCAATGCCAAAGCTCTCCCAGCTCCCTTCCAGCTCACAGCAGGATGATTTCTGACAGCTCTGCCAAAACTTGGCCGAGCGTGGGCTTGTCTCATTCCTATTCCCATGCTAAATTTCAAGTCTCCTCTTGCAGAACACAGAGCTTTGCAAAGGAAAGGCTGCCAGGATCAGTTGTATGTGGGGGAAAAAAAAGGGTGTCTGGCTTTTCACAGAGCTCATTAAGGGTTTTTGTCATGCAGGGAAATGTTCCAAGGGGAGGGGAAAGCCTGGTGTGCAGACATCCATGTGTGGTACATTTGTGGTTGGTTGAGCATCCAAGGTCACTGAAAATGTGGGACTTGGGAATGGCAGCTCTGGAGTTGCCACTGGAGGCTGGATTGACAGAGATGAATGCTGGCACCAGTTTTGGGGTGACTTCATTGAGGCCTTCCAGGACCTAAAGGAGCTACAAGAAAGAAGGAGAGAGGCTCTGTACAGGGGATGGAGTGACAGGACACAGGGAATGACTTCCCACTGCCAGAGGGCAGGGATGGATGGGACATTGGGAATTAGGAATTGTTCCCTGGCAGGGTGGGCAGGCCCTGGCACAGGGTGCCCAGCACAGCTGTGGCTGCCCCTGGATCCCTGGCAGTGCCCAGGGCCAGGTTGGATTGGGACAGTGGAAGGTGTCCCTGCCCATGGCAGGGGGTGGGATTTTGGATCTTTAAGGTCCCTTCCAACCCAAACCATTCCATGATTCTACAATTCCATCTCCATGTTAAACATTTGAATTCACTTCCAAATAACGGTGAATTGTTCCTGCACCCATCCACGCTTGTCCTATGTAACTTTCCCTGAAATGTCTGTGTAGGGACAGAGTTTGTGGTCATTGGGAGTGGGGCTGAGCCTCATCCCTAGTGGGCTGCAGCTGTGCAGGACAGGTGAGTGATATTAAAGATAATGAGCCATTAATGAGCCCAGGGGCACTGACCAACCACACAGGGAGCAGAGGGCACACAGGTGCAGTGCATCAACATGAGGGGATCAAAGGTTGGGCTGAAGAACAACCAAGTGATGATGCTTGAAGCATTCCTCTGTGTAAATCACACCTTTGTTGTCAGAGGTGAGTTTTGTTTCCCAAGGAAAAGGGCTGGAGTTCATGTCCAGGGCCCTGTGGCCCTGCTGGGCTGTCAGCTCCTGAAATCCCAGATGGTGCAGGATGTGTCCCCAAGCTGCCACCACCTACAGCTCGGGCTGCCCTGGCAGTGCCCAGCACCTCCTGCAAACGGGGCTGGTGTGTGGGCACAGAGTTTGTGGTCATTGGGAGTGGGGCTGGGGCTGAGCCTCATCCCCAATGGGCTGCAGCTGTGCAGGACAGGTGAGTGATATTAAAGATAATGAGCCATTAATGAGCCCAGGGGCACTGACCAATCCCACAGGAGCAGAGGGCACACAGGTGCAGTGCATCAACATGAGGGGATCAAAGGTTGGGCTGAAGCACAGGAGGGGCAGTTGTTTGCAGCCTTCTGAAGTGGGATGGTGTTACTCTGTGTGGGCAGATACCTGAAGCCTTCTGACCTGGTAAGGTGTTACTGTGTGTGGGGTGAAGCTTTCTGATATTGTTTGGTGATATTCTGTGTATTGTGGCCCTCTCAACTGTGGTATGTCTGTACTTTAAATTTCTTTTGCATTGTATATTTGTGCATCACAGCCATCCCAGCTCCTAATGATGCTCCAGTTCAGCTTGCTGTTTTCCTATTTTCAGGCATTTGCTGTGTTTCACTGTGTGATGGCTGAAATCCCTGATTAGAGGGACTATTTATAGAAATTCAGTCAAGTATTTGTGAGCTTCCTCTATCAAGTGTTTACTATCAGCTTCTAAGCTGATGAGGGGGCTGGAGCACTTTCCCTGTGGAGCCAGGCTGAGAAAGTTGGAGCTGGAGAAGTGAAGGTTGTGTGGAGACCTCACAGCTCATTCCAGGATCTGAAGGGGCTCTGGGGAAGGCAGAGGGGGACTTTTCATCAGGAACTGGAGTGTCAGGACAGGCTGGAATGGGTTCAGACTGATAGAGGGGAAATTTAGATGATATATATAAGGAAGGAATTATTCCCTGGGAGGGTGGGCAGGCCCTGGCACAGGGTGCCCAGAGCAGCTGTGGTTGCCCCTGGATCCCTGGCAGTGTCCAAGGCCAGGCTGGACTTTGGGGCTTGGAGCAGCCTGGGACAGTGGAAGGTGTCCCTGCCCATGGCTGGGGGGGCACTGGATGGGCTTTAAAGTCCCTTCCATATCAGCCGTTGTGGGATTTTGTGGTTCCTTTCCTCCAGGATCTGTAGGATCTTAGATCCTCCAGATGTATCTCATAGAAAGGCGGCTGCTATAGAAATGTTGATGTTGCTTGGTTAATTTGGATTTAAAGGGGCCATGAGCTGTAAATATTCTCATTCTGAAGGTTTTTCTTTCTCCAATACCATTCCCAGTGAGCTGTTGTTGTGCTAAACCTCCAGGTCTCTCTGCTGGCTTTCTAATTGCTCTGTTTCCAATGTGTTTTTTTCATTTCAGGTCCATGTGAATCCCATCACTGTCACTCCACCCATCCAAGCCATAGACCAGGACAGGAACATCCAGCCTCCTTCAGATCGACCTGGCATCCTCTACTCCATCCTAGTTGGTTGGTGTCTGCTACTTTTCCTATCCTTCCCAATCTGCTTATTGTCAGCCAAGAAAAGATTGCCTGGGAGAGTGGAACCCTCATTAAAAATTATTCTTGTGGTCAGTGGGATGTTTGGAATTGTTTTTCTGCCTGTTGTTTTATTGCCACGTGGAAGTTGATTTCTTGTGGTTATTTATTAGTGTTTATTTAGATTAAATCCAGAATTGTTGTCTGGTTTAGTGAAAGGAACAACACAGGGAGGGAAAGGAGATCTCTACTGGGATGTGTACAAAAAAAAAAAGGCTAAAAAAAGGCAGTTAAAGCAAATTTCATCCCAAAAATCACATAGCACAGGGCAGCTCCAAGGATCTTACCACATCCACCTCCAGTTTTGCTGCCTGTGAGCTTTCCTTTGTAATTTAAAGTTGGTTTAGTTGGTTATGCTGCTCTCTCTTCTTTTTCCTTTTGCTTCCCTGTGTTTGCCATTTGTTTCTGGGTTTGTAGGATGTGACCATGGTTGGCAGTTTCAGGGTTCCACCTGGTCCCAAAATCCACCCAGGGACCTTTCTGTGGGATTTGGAAAGGGAGAATTTTGTAGAATCCCATCTTTCCCTGTCTTCCCTGTGTTGAATCCATGGTTTTCCCAGCCAAGGTGAGGTGCAGGTGAAGATTTTGTGGAAGTTTAGCTCTGCAAATGGATTTATTTATAAATGTCATAAATTGATTTTATTCCTAAGTTCTGCAGGAACAGCTCCACCCCTAGGGCCACTTTTAGGCCAACTTCTTAAGGTTTCTTGCATAATTTAGAGTGTTCTTCAGGAGTGAAATTATTTAAGGTTGTGTGTCCCTAACTTAGGATGTTGGGAATATTCGAGTGGCTGTTCGGACTTCCAAGAAATAATTCAGGAAGGTGTGGTGCAGCAATTTGGGTTTGTTTGGGGATCGTATTTTTTTCTTCCTTTTTTTCCATTTCTTTTTCTTTCTTTCCTTTTTCTTCTTTTTGTTCTTTTTTTCTTTCTTTACTTTTTTCCTTTCCTCCTCTATTTCTTCTTTTTTCTTTATTGCTTTCTTTTTTCTTTTCCATCTCCCTTCCTTCATTCTTCCTTTGTTTTTTCCTTTCTTTTTTCTTCTATTTTCTTTCACTTTTTTATTCTACTTCTTTTCCTTGTTCTACTTGTTTTCCTTCTTTTTCCCTTCTTCTTTCTTTTTTCTTTTTTCCTTCTTCTCCCCTTCCTCCCTAACCTTTTGATCTTTGTTCTGTCTTTTTTATTCTTTTCTTTACATGTCTTTTCTTTTTTTGCTCACTTCTTTTTTCCTTGTTTCCCTATTTTCCTTTTTCCTTCTTTTTTTCCTGATTTTTGCCTTCCTGTGTTCCTTCTCTTTTCTTCCTTCTTTCCCCCTATATGTTCCTTTTTCTCACCTTCCTTTTTTTCTTCTTTTTTCCTTACTTCCCCTATATTTTCAAATTTTCTTTTTTCCTTTTTATCCTTTTTTCTTCCTTCTTAATTTTTCCATCTTTTTTCCTCATTTCTTTTTTCTACTTTCTATCTTCTTTATTTTAAAATTCATTTTTTCTTTTTTATCCTTGTTTGCTTCTTTGTACCTTTTTTCCTCCTTTTTTTCTCCTCCTTTTGCTCTTTTTTTTTTTTTCCTCATCTGCTTTTCTCTTTTATTTTCATTATTTTCCCTCCCCCATGCTCTTCCTAAGGATTTCTTTTTGGATTTGAAGTCTGTCTTCATTTCTTCCAGGATTTGCTATTTCTGTTTTAGCCTCAGAAAATATTAAGCAGTTTCACAGAAAACAGCCCTTGCAGATATGTCTTATTTTGTGGATTTTTCCCCCCCTTTTTCTTAGATCTAAACCTCCTTCTCCTTGATATCTTTAGGAATGTCCTTTTTTAAACACAGGGAGGTTTGAAACTGTGGAATGAGAGAATAAGTTACTTATTAGAATTATTTTAATTTTATTTAATTTGATTCCGTTTTATTTGGGTTTTTTTGCTCACCTGTGCAAGGCACATGATCTGGGCACTGTGGATATTTAATATATTTAAGGTTTGGGAATGGGATATTTATGGGGTTTTTTTTATTTTTTTGTAATACACTAATTTTTCCAATCCTTGGCTTTTGGAAATGTTAATTTCTTTGAGTCTTTGCAATGCACCCACATTGCTTGGACTTATCCAGATATGCATCAAGGCCCTTCCCTTTATTTCCTTTTTGTGTTTATTAGCAGTGTTATTGATTCTACGAGTAAATTTCATTTTTTGGCTAGAAAATTGTATTGTTTTTCATAGTAAAATGTATTATGTTTAATAATAAATTACTAATAAAATATTCTTTTTATGAGCAATTTGAAGCCTTCATTTTCTCTGGGGTCAGTCCTTGAGAAAATCTGAATTTTCCTTTCAATCAGCTTTTTTTTGCCTTTGGAACTTTGGCTCCACGTTTTGATCCTTCAACCTCTCTAAACCCATGCAATTTCTGGAGCCAGGAGCCTCAGAGTTCATCCCTGGATTTCAGCACAGGCAGAGATGGACTGAGGGCTGCTCTGTGCTGTCAAAATGAAAATTATTTTGTACATGCAGAAGCAGATATCCCTGTTCCTGGAAAAGCTGGTTCCCAAAGTTTAAAAAATCCAGGAATCTCTTCCTGAGGTGGGCAGGAGCCGAGCAGGAATCCCCAGTCAGGATTTTGGGCATCCACCTGTGTTATCCCTAATTTTTTAAAATTTTTCTATCATCCCCCTTGCTGCCTTTTTCCTCCTTTACCTGCTGAGATTGATTTGGTTGTGAGTGGAGTTTTTTGGGTTGGTTTTTTTTTTTTTTTTCCATTTTTTCCCTCTGGATTCTTGCCTGATATCCTTACACAATATCAACCTCATCTTCCCTTCTCTAGACCCCTTTGTGACTTTTACCCTCCCCTACATATTTGTTCTCCTTTAGGGCACTTTTTTTATCCTCTTGTCTCAGAGTTTTTTGCATTTTTTCCCTAATTTTGTGACATTTTTTAGCTTCAGCAGCAGCCCTGCTGATGTGCAGCCTTTAAAACCAACAATCTGTTTCCTGCCAGAATTTTGGAGCTCCTGCTGGGTGCCTTGAGCTCTTCAAGAATTAGATTAATTAATGAGAACGTGAAATTTAAAGGCAGGGCAAGGGGATACAGGACCTGGAACTTGAAGCTCTGCATTTGTGCTGGTGGTATAAGAGAAAAAATAATGCATGGTGATTCTTTTGCTGCTTTTTGGGTCAATGATAGATATCAGTGTAGATTAAGAGAATCACAGAAAAAAAATATATGTGGAGATATATATTTATAATACAGATAACATATATTATCTTATATATTATAGATTATATATATTAATTATATATACTATAATATCTTATGTATTATAGATTATATATTATATGTAGTATTGTTTATTGTGTATTATTTTTATATATTATCTATTAAATTATGTATATAATCTATCTAGCAGATGGTTGTCATTGGACAATTGGAAATTAAATTATTGCAGTAATTTATCTCCTGGATTTCTGAGAGTACTTTCTAACCATTGCACTTGTAAAGGGAACAAAAACCAGCAGCATTTATTAGGAAAATTTTCTTCCTTTGTTTTCAATTTATGTCTCAGCCCTGGCTGGGTGCAGGGTTTGGCAGGGCCAAGTTTGTGCTGCTCCCAGGGCAGCTTTAGGGGCTCAGGGATTTTTTTTTGGGGTTCTTATCCCTTGAGCCAGGAGTGCCTTCTGCCCTCAGCTGCTGACAGGACTGCCCCCAGACCTGAACTCTTCAAGATTTTAGGGTTCTTATAATCAGAATTTTGGCTCCTTGGGATGCTCTCGCAGTACTGCTGAGCTGGGAATGCTAGAGTTTGCTCTGTGTGGAACACTTGGGATTTCTGGGCCTTTCTGCACCATTTCTTTGAGAATCTCAGGGCTCAGAATTGCTTTAGCTGGGATTTTTCCCTCCTCCTGTGCCAGGCTGTGGTGTTAGAACCTTTTGGCTTTAGGCACAGGTGCATTTTTGGGCTGCAGCTGCCAGGCACAGCCCTTCCTCCATCTCCATGGGCTCCTAAATCCATTCAGGCTCTGAATGGAGAATATCTTGGAAATTCACAGCCATGAAAACACCACTTAGAGCTAACAATAATTTGAAATTTCATCTTAATGCTTCCTCCCTGAGGAAAAATGTTTCCCAGAAGAATTTCTAAAATAACTGATCTGTTGTTACCATGTTGTTATTACTTATATCTATTATTTATGTGCTGTTAATAATATTCCTGCTGTTGTCAAGTACTTAGGGAGTCCCAGTTGAGAGAAATCTTTGTGGTTTTGGAGAGTAAGGAACTAATAATATTAACACATAACTTCATAGTATCCTTAAGCTCTGTGTACACATAAGGAAATATTTTATCCTTCCAATAACAGAATGAGGCTTTGTTCTTTTGATTAATGAGTAAAATAAACACATTGCTGGACTAAACCTTTCAGAGCTGTTCAAACCTCATGTCTTTTTTTGCAGGTACTCCTGAGGATTATCCCCAGTATTTCCATATGAATCTCACAACAGCTGAACTGACACTCCTCAAGCCAATAAATAGGGATTTACATCAGAAGTTTGACTTGGTTATTAAGGTAATTTGGGCTGAATTTTTTCAGTATTTTGATATTCTTTGGAAAACAAAAAGCTCTGTAGAAAATGTAGTGTGGGCCTGGTGTCTCTTCTGTGGTTTTCTCTTCCTTTTTAGTCTTTTCTTCCTTGACCTGATGAGGTTGGTTTGGTTGTTAGTGGGGGTTTTCAGGTTGGTGTTTTTCTGGGTTTTTTTCTAGCTTCTTTCCTGACATCCTTGCAAAATATTAGCTTCATCTTCCCTTCTCTAGATCCCGTGTTGTGTCTTAGCCTGTCAGGCATCACTTAGCTCCATGGGGGGAAGAAGGGTGTGAAGCGTTTGTGGAAACAGAATGAACCTTGGCAGAGTTGTAACATTTCACTTTACATTGTGTGAACAAGCTCAGCATCCCTTGTCCCCTTGCTTTTTATGAGCCCTGCTGTCCTAAGAATGCAGCTGGTTTCTGTTTTATGTGTTCAGTTCACAGCCCATTTTGAAACATAGTGATACAGATCATTGTGTGAGTGTTTCAAGAATCCCAGTGATGTCTTGTGAAGGCTGCCCTAGAACAGAGGCTGGATAGAGTTAAAGAATAAAGCAGGGATTTATTAAAAGGCCTCAATGGATCCACCTTGGGCAGCACAAGAGCCCAGCCAGGGCTGCACCCAAGGTGAACCAAAATGGGCACAAAATGGACACCCGGTCATGGGGTCTGTCACTTTGATCAGTTCTGCTCCATTTGCATATTGGATTTCATTGTCCAATTCCAGCTTTAGGTTATGAAGTCCTATCCTTGTTTTCCTCTCCTCAGTCCACTTTGTTTGTGCTCTTGGGCCTGATCATTTGTCCTTGGTCCCCAGCTAGAGCAGGAATTGTTTTGTCTCCCTGCTCTGTGCACAGAGCTCACCATCCCTTAATGTGAAGCTCAGACCCACACACTCAAGCAGCACAGAATCTGAAAAATATAAAAGCTAAACCTGAGATATCATTAGCATGGATCAGGTTGGGGTAGAGGTGAATAATTCATATCTGAGTAGTGAATATTCACAGGATGCCAGGGTGTGTGAGGCTGCAGGAGCTCAGTGGGCACCTGGTGCCCCCTCCCTGCCCCAGCAGGGCCATCCCAGAGCCCAGGGCACAGCACTGTGTGCAGCCAGCTGTGCCCCAGCCCCAGGCAGGAGAGCCCCCAGGCCGTGTGGGCAATGTGCTCAGGGCTGGGCACTGCCCAGGGCAGAAGTTGTGCCTCCTGTGCAGGGCAATTGCTGGGCTCAGGCCCTGCCCGTGGCTCTGGTGCCATTGCTGGGCCCCGGAGCAGAGCCTGGGCCCTGCTCTGCCCCTCCCTGCAGCCAGGCCCAGCCAGGCCTGAGGGCCCCTCTCAGCTGGGGCTCCTCTCCAGGCTGAGCAGCCCCAGCTCCCTCAGCCTGGCCTGGAAGGGCACCCACATGCTCCAGGCCCTTGCTCAGCTCCAGCAGCTCCTGGCCCTGCTGTGCTCAGCACCCAGAGCTGGACACAGCACTGCAGAGGTGCCTCCAGGGCTGCCCCAGGGCCAGCATCCCTCCCTGCCCTGCTGCCCATTCAGCTCCTAGCACTGGGAAAAGCCCTAAAGCACAGCCCATCCCTGGCAGTGCCCAAGACCAAGTTTGGACAGGGCTTGGAGCAGCCTGGGACAGCTTGGTGTCCCTGCCTATGCCAGGGGTGCCACTGGATGGGCTTTGAGGTCCCTACCAACCCAAACCATTCCATGACTCTCCATATCCTTAAGGAGTTACAGCTTAAAGCCCTGTAGCTCTTTCTTCCCAAACCTTGACTGCACAAAATGTCAATTTTAAAATCAATTAACGGTGGGAGAGGGTATTTTCTGTGCCTAAATAGCAACTCCAATCATTAATGGCCATGTTTATAGGGTTTAGTAGGTTCCTGTTGCTGTGGTAAATGTGCAGTCAGGGAAAATAAGGAAACAGTAAGGAAAAGGATCACTCTGTAAGAATGATTATGTGCCACTTGCAAAAGCAATAAAAGTTTTTATGCTGTATCCTTCAGGGACCATTGGAATAATGGCTCAGGCTTGTACCAAATCAAACCTTCAGCTTCTTGTGTTGTACATTTCTCATTTCTTGCATTTGTAGGATCTGATTCTGTTTTATCTGGAGGGGTGCAACGTGTGATGTTTCCCTTCAAACAGAAAATATGCTATTTTTGCAGCATGTGCTGAATTTAATCTTTAAAATATTCCTTCTGATATGAGAAGATCGATTTTTTTTTTTTTCTTCTGTTAAGATATTATGGAAAACTGTAAAATAGAAAAGGTGGTTAAGTCAATACAGGAATATTTGAATGCAGGAAGGAAGGTGGGCAGGAAATGGGGGCACTCACCTGCATTGCTGATAAATGTTGAATTCTCAAAGAGAGAGACAATGAAAAAAACCCTAAACATCCTAATCAGAAATGCTGGATTTCAGCTGTTCTTTACCTCTGGAATATATTAGGTAATAAGCAAGGAGAAAACCAATTTTGCCCTCCTATGGAAGTTCTTAGCACTTCCATTCCCTGCCAAGCAACCATGGGCATTATTACAACTTCCTTATGAAAAAAAGTGGATTTTTGGGGGGTTCCCATTGAATTTTCCATGTGGCAACAACAAGGCTATCACAATATGTGGATTAAACCTTTAAACTGAAAGGGCTTAATTAAGATTAGTGACATGACCACTGCACTGTAGTCATGAGATTGGCACTTTTTAGAGCTGGTAACAAGAACAGACATGTTTTATTATTTTTTTTTTTTAAAGTATGAAGCAAATGGGAGAATTAATCAAATTTATGCACTTTGCTCCTTTCCTGTTTGAGCAGGGGGTATTTATCAATCAGCCAGAATCTAAAGTGGCACTTCCATTATGATCCATTTGCCAAGAGGATGGGCTGTGGGAGGCTGGTGTGCTGGCACAGGCTGGGAAGTGCTCATGGATGGAATTCCTGTGCTTTGGAGAATTCACCACACCTGAGGAAGAGGCAATTTTGATCAGCTTGCTGGGGTTTCTCCTCAGTGTTTGCAGTGGGTTGATATCCAGTAATTAAGGAAAAATCATGACATTTGTCTATTCAAAGCTGCTATAAAACCTGTAGGAGTTGCAACAGTGGAAAAAAAAAAAAAACTGAACCTGTAAATATTTTGGTGCTAATGAAGGGCAGAGAATCCCAAAGTGGTTTAGGTTGGAAATGTCCCTCCCCATTCCCACCCCTGCCATGGGCAGGGACACCTTCCTTACCCATTACTGCATCACATTTTCTCCCCTTGAAAGCAAATGCATCTTTGTCAGATTCAAAATCAAGGAAAGCATTTTATTTTGCCTGCAAAAATTGATTTTCCTTTTCTGATGGCATTGTATTAGTGACTAAAAATGCTTTGATTTTTAGAACATCAGGTGGAAAAATAGAGGAGTGTTTTGGTGATCTCATGTGGGCACCTGTGTAGGGGTAGAATTAAATTGCTTTAGAGTAGTTTAGATAATTAACTAAATCAATTTATCTATCAATTTTTAACTAAATTGGTACTTCTAGAGTGGGTTTTCATCCAGCCTGGCTGGTCAATTCATAAACCACTGTTGTGTTTGATTGTATTTGGAAAATTAGGGAGGATTTATGTGACTTGGGCATCTCCATAAAAAACTTGTATTAAATTATTAAAAAAAGGCCGGGGGGGGGGAGAGAAAAGATAAGATTCCCAGCTTCAAATAACATATGTAGCCTGATTTTTATTAACAAGACTTTTTCTTGAATGAAAGAGCTTTATGGTTTATAGTGAATAGTCTTATAACCTGAGCTTGTGGAACTGGATGAGCTTTAAGGCCCTTCCAACCCAAACCAGTCTGGAATTCTGTGAAAAAGAATTGGTTTGTGTCCCTTGGGTTGTTTTGGTGCCTTCCCCACAGACATGTGCTTCAACCTCCTGCAAGGGCAGCACAGAGAATTTTGAAGAATATTCTTGCATGGCATTTTCTGGATCCCTTGGATGTATCCCTGTGGTCCCAGGAGGTCTTTCAGCCAAGGCTGACAGACAATTGTCTCCCAGTGGCAGACAATTCCTCAGAAACAGCTCTACAGTGGGGTTGTTTTCCTGTTGTTTGGAAGGTCAGAGTGGAGCAGGGTGTTTGCAATTCCAGTGTTAGAGGGGAAATTGGTTTGGGATCCCATTGTGCAAGAGGTGATGGAGAATGTTTTTGCTGTAGTGTCTACTCTGGAATTTCTCCTGGCTGGAATTTTTGAACTGAGTGGGATTTCCAGCCAAACTGGGCAGCACAGGCAGCTCCAATCTCTGCTCCCAGGGAATGGCTGCCCAGTGCTTGAGTGCCAGGGCAGGTTTAGGTTGGATTTCAGGGCAAGGTTCTTCCCCCAGAGGGTGCTGGGTGCTGGGCACTGCCCAGGCTCCCCAGGGAATGGGCACGGCCAGAGCTCCAGGAGGGTTTGGAGACCTCTCCAGGGATGCCCAGGGTGGGATTGTTGGGGGATCTGGGCAGGGACAGGAGTTGGATCCATGATTCTTGTGGGTCCATCCAGCTCAGGATATTTTGTGGCTCTCGGATTCCTTTCTCAGGGAGGTTCTTTGGATCAGAGAGCTGCCCCCAACAGTCCCAGTGTAGCTCAAAATCAGAATAAATCACATAGATTCCATTTTCTTCATGCAGGAAAAAGGCTGTTCTTTATTCACATAACTCATTTTTATACAGTTTTACAGACATCATGTGTGACTCCAGTTGGTCAGTAGCTTTCTTGACAGTTACTCTATTGGTTAGTAAAAGGTATTTTACTTGTCCATCAAATCTCTTTACTGTTAAATTGTTTATGTATTTTCTTCTGATTATCATGGGCCAAATTTAATGTTTATGCAGGTGCTGGTTGGTTTTCACCCAGGAATAGATTTGTATGTTAACAAACTGTTCATACCAGGATTATTTTCACCTAGCCTTGCTTAGAACGAATGACAGGCCAGCCATTCATCTAACAGAGCAAGCCTGATTTTATGAGGCCTTTCTTTTATAATTTTTCTGCCTGAGTGCAACAGTTCAACTCTTCCCAATGTCCATGATTCTCCAGATATGGGTCTCAGCAGGAACAACAGGAAGTGATGCTCTCCAGCTCCTCACTCTGGAGGTTGTTTGGTTTCTCTCATCCCAATGGAAGCTTCATTGATCCCTCCTGTTTTTTAGTCTCAGGGTTGTCAAAAATTCCTGCATTACAGGAATTGCTTCAGAATCAGCCTCAGAATCAAGCTGTGGACAAACCTTGGAGGTAGGAAATAGGGATATTTTTGTGCCATTTTTGGTGTAATTGCACAGGGCTGTTTCTTATTCCAAGTGGAAATACGAGGAGACTGGGAGAGATTGTTTACCAGCCACTGGCAAGGGCAAAAATTGGTCAGGTTTGAAGCACAGGGAGGTTGAGGGGGAGAGCTCTAGGCTGGAGAGTCTCAGGAGTGATCTCAATGGTTGAATTCCTGAAGTAATAGCTAGTTCTGATCCTGAGATATTACAGAATCATATATATAATATATGGAAAATATTTTGGTTGTAGAGACAAAGATATAATCAGAATCATTTAGTTTGGAAAAACCCTCTGAAATCATCAATTCCAATCATTAACCCAGCCAAGCCCACCACTACTCCATGTCCCCATGTCTTCCAAACACTTCTTGGGATGGAACTTCAGGGACTGACTGCAGAATTACAGAAGGACTTTGCAAGACCAATTTGAGTTGGTGATAAAATGGCTGATAAAATTAGGCATGGCTTAAAAATAAAGTGAAACATGTCAGAAAGGATCACCCTGAACTTTTATATGAAAATGATGGGTTCTGGTCTGAACTTAGGAATGAGATCTTGGTGTTGGAACTGGGAACAGAGTGTGAAGGTTGGCTTGGTGATCTGAAAAAAAATAGAATATGAAATGGAATATTAGAAATCATTAGTGAAAATAGAGAAAAGAACAGGGAGCAAAGCACTGCAGCTCTGAAGAGATCCAGGTGTCCTGAGCACGATGTCCTGAAAAGGGCAGGGCAGGACAGAGGCTCCTCCAAGTGAGGAAGGAGAAGGTGGGACAGACACCTGTAAAATCCAGTGCTGGTGGGAGTGAGGAGGAAGCAGCAGTCCAGCCTCTTCTGCAGTGCCAGGGTGAGGAATTCTTAATTGAGACAAGGAGCTGGCAGGATACAAACAGACAAAATGGGTTTTTCTCTAGAAGAGAAGGTTGTTTGGAGACCTCACAGCACCTTTCAGGATCTCAGGGAAGCTGGAGAGGGACCCTGCAACAGGAACTGGAGGGACAGAACAAGGGAAAATGGGTTCAGACTGACAGAGGGAAAATCAATATGGGATATTGGGAAGGAATTGTTCCCTGCGGGGTGGGGAGTGGCTGGGATGGAATTCCCTCTGGGTCCCTGGCAGTGCCCAAGTCCAGGCTGGACGGGGCTTGGAGCAGCCTGGGACAGCGGAAGGTGTCCCTGTCCATGTCAGGGGTGGAGTGGGATGGTTTTCCAAGTCCCTTCCCACCCAAACTGTGATTCCTGCTATGGCTCAAATTTGACAGGCAGTGCTGTGGGGCTGAATGCCGACCTGGGCTCAAGGGGAGGCCGGGCTGCCTCATGGAACACAAATTCAGTCATAAAAAGAGAAATCCAGGGAGATCTGAGCTGCTTCTCTAGGCTCCTGTGTTTGGCTGCAGCCTCAAGCAGGATTTTGGAGTTATTCTTCTTATCCATGTTCACCAGGGATGGTTCAAATTAAGCATAAAGAAAAATTCTTTTTTCCCTGAAAAAGTGGTCAGGATTTGGAAAAAAATTGCCCAGGGTTGTGTTGGAGTCACCCTCTCTGGAATTGTTCAGGAGACATCAGGACCTGCCCTTGGGGACACAGTTTAGGGGTGATGCTGGGTTGGATTTGATGACCTTGAAGGACTCTCCCAACCTTGGTGATTCTGTGGCTGTTTTATTCTGAATTTCAGACAGCACAATTCCAGCAGGCAATGAGGAGATGCCCATCAGTTGAGGCTCACTGGACTGGAAGCTCTTGGATTAGAGAAATGCTTCATAGGTTTTAAGACTTAAAAAGTTCTGAATTATCTATTTTTTTTTTAACTTTTACCCTTTCAGAAACTTCGTATCTGCAAGGTTTGGTTGATTTTTGCAAGAATTTCAGCCTTTATCTCTTCGCGGTCTGTTCTGATCCCCTGGCTCCATCATCTATTCACCTTTGTTACCTTTGTTTGGGTAGCTCTAAATTTCCCCTCTTCCCATGTCTTAATTTTCTTGCATTTCAGAGCATTTGTGCTTATTTTTTGCTCCTCTAAATTTTTGGGTTTCCACTCAGGGCAACAGATTAGGAAAAGAATGGAAGAAGTTCGTTTTCATTAAGAGTTGCTCCATCCTCTACCTGTCAAGGCTGAGATTTTCCAAATCATGCCTGTGGTTGTGCATCTCTGTAGGTGCTAAGGACAATAAGTTTTTAAATTAGTTTTTCAAAGGTTCAGCCCTTAGGTGAACTCAGAATTCAATTAATTCTCTTTGAGACAGCTTTTTTTTTCCCCCTCTCATGTTTAATACAGTGATGGGATTTGATGTAGAATTAAAAATCTGAGTTGAAGGGACAGGGTTTGAATGAAGGAAAAAAATGGTCCAGGGCACCCAAACTTTTCCTTTAAACCATTAAAATATTTCTTCAGATCAGTAAGATTGAACCTAAATTTTGTGTAAGAACTCTCAGAGCAATGAAATCATTGAAGTCAATAATTGGGATGTCCTGTAATGTTTTTATTGTCAGAAATTTCCTTTCTGTGTAAAATGTAACATTCAGCAATTAAAACTTGGCCTAATGGCTTCATATATGGTGGGATTTTAAGGGAAGAAGGAAGAGCTGTAATATTTGGAAAACAATCTAATAAATTAATATTAACAATAATTACTGTTCACTGCCCTGCAGCATTTTGAGTCTTGCTGGTCCTGAAGTCACCCTTTATCCATGGCCCTAAAACGGATGTTTTGGGGTTTGTTTTCTTTTTTTAAGCCCAGTGTCCAGACACGTTTTGTGCTGATTTAATTTCCCTGCCACAGTGACACCAGTCCCCTTTCTTCTGTGTTCTAAAGACATTCTGTTCTCCTTGTCCTTAAGCCAAGTTTTAATCCAGTTTAGTGCTTCTTTCCTTGTGCTGTACATGCTGACCTTGGGAATTATTTCCCAATCCTAAAATTTAGCCTAAATCTGGATAAATGCTGTTCTTCCTTTCTCCCTGCCCTCCCTGTGCAGTTCTACTGAGTGATCTCCCCTTCCAAAGGAGCCCCTTGGTCACCCTGCCCTTCCTTCCCTCTCTCCCTGCTCCTGATTTTCATCCCATCCATTTAAATAATAGATTACAGAATCCCAGGATGGTTTGGCTTGGAAGGGACATTAAAGCCCATCTGGTTCCACCCTCAACCACCTCATTTTGCTTTCCTTAAGTCTGAGATCTTTTTGGAGTTCAATTTGCAGCTCCCCCTGCTATTCTTCCACATGGATTTATGCATAGCTCCTCACCAGGAATGAATTCTGATGTCCCAGATTTTTTGGGATGTGTAAAGCTCCCATTTTTCCCCTTGCACCACTCTCCCCTCAGCTCCACTTGCTCATCTTCCTGTTGGGATTGAAAGGACAGAGAAATTTTTTTGATTTTTTTTGTTTGTTTGTTTGGGTTTATTATTATTAATTTGGTTTGGATTTGTTTTTGGGGTTTTTTTTTTGTGATTTTCTTTGCTTCCGGGGATGGACTTTCCCATTTTTATCAAATGAAAAATCTGGCATGAAAACAAACCCCTCCATTTGGTGGTTGGTTTGTTGTTTGGTTTGTTTTTTTTTTTAATTTATTCCTAATTAGCCTCTTTTACGCTTAGGATAACTTTGTAGTCCTGAAGAAAAGAAGCAGCATGGATGTGTCTTAGCTAAAACAATTCCATTTCCTTGCACCTTAGGACAGATTTTTTTTGGATGGAGGATTTCTGAAGTGGATTCTGGGATTCCATGGAGAAATGGGAATTCTTGGGTTTTATCAAAGGGAGCCACTTTTTGCTCTGTTTTAGATGTTTCTCCAGGACAGGACCTGCTGCTTTGGCAGTGAGAGGGAGCACTGGGAACTGGCTGGAGAATATTTTAGCTCTGGATTGTGCTGATGGCCTGGAACTGGACTTGATGATCCCTGTGGGTACTTTCCACCTTGGAATTCCACTCAGTGATATCTGTGGGTCATTTCCAGCTTGGAATTCCACTTGATGATCCCTGTGGGTCTCTTCCAGCTTGGAATTCTGCTTGATGATCCCTGTGGGTCCTTTCTAGCTGGGAATTCTCTGTGCTTCCATGAGGGAGCCTTTTGCGTTGCTCTAATTTTTCATTTTTTGAGGGAGTTGTTTCATCTGCTGCTTTTCAAGGAGTGCATTTCCTATTGGTCCTGTTAATTCCTACACCCTTCCATTAACTCCTTGCATCCCTCCTGGAACTGCTTTCCTGCCGTCTCCCATCAGGATAAAATTATGGACACTATAGATACAAGCAGATTCAGCACAGATGATGTAACAAAAACATTTAAATATCTGTGAGAATTAACACATTTCACTTTTTTTTTTTCCTTGGCTGCTCTTAACTACCAGAATCTAATCCTATGCTACTTTTTTGTGTCTTGGTAGAAGTGTGAAGAGTTATTTCAGAGATCCTCCATTATTTTGACACTAAAACATTTTCTTTGAAGGACTGGAACTCAAATGTTTTGTGGCTTAGATATCAGTGGCTTTCTGGGTGAAGAAAATGTAAATTGTTTGCTGTTTGTGCTCCAAAATATGTGTTACGAAACGACCTTTGTCCAGCAAGGCCAGGCAAGTGTTGAACAGGGCAATGTGAAGGAAAAGGGTTTGCACTCTCATTAGAGGACTCAATGTCTGGAACAACTCTCATGAGGTATAACTTCATCTCTTAAAAATAAAAATACAACAAAACCAAAAACAGCAGAAAAACCAACCCCAAACCACCACAAAACAAAGAAGGAAAAAAAAAAACCCACACTAAGAAAAACCCCAAGAAATGGAGCACTGGAGCGAAAATTGTTAATGTTACAGCTTTTTTATATTTTTGGAGCGTTATGAAGTAATCTCTGCTCTGCTTGTAATCAGGTGTTGCTTCTAGGACTGATTTCATGGAACATATGAAAGCAAATCAGTTCGTCACATTGTAATATGAAATTCCTTGTTTCAAACAAAAGGCAAAAAGAAGTGGCTGTTGGCAAAGCTTCCTTTTTTTTCCTTAAATAGTTGTGTCTTTGGAAACAAAAAAAATAAAATTAATCCATCATTCTGAGTGGTGAACATGAAAGAAAGCTGAAGTGATTTTGAGTGGAAGTGCTCAGTGAGGAAGAACTCCTTTGCTTTGTTATTTTGGGCTCCAGGGTTTCAAATTTGAAGTCCAATTTTGGGAGCAAACAACTCTCTTTGTGTTAGGCCATGTGTAATTCCCAGTACTTCAACAAAGCCTGCAACACCTTCCTGGGTGAATATTCCTGCCTTTATCCCAGAATGAGCTCTGGGCTCACTTGGACATTAAAGCAAGGTCATTATTGTGGTGTTTCAAGCTGTTCAGAAGATTGAGACACTCTGTTGTTTGCATTTTCCTTTTTTTTAGGATCTCTTTATAGCAAGGAACTTTCAGTGTTCTTATAGAGTAACTCACAGGGGTTGTGTGGAAACTTTGGAAAGGGACAGATTTTACTTGGAGAAGGAGAAGAAAAGAGAATTTAATGATAGACAATCATTGTTAGTTTTGTGGGGAGGAGCACCTCAGGAGAGCCCTGGAGGGGCTGGAGCCTCAGGAGGGGCTGAGGGAGCTGGCAAGGGGCTGAGGGAGCTGGCAAGGTGCTCAGCCTGGAGCAAAGGAGGCTCAGGGGGCCCTTGTGGCTCTGCACAACTCCCTGCCAGGAGGGGACAGCCAGGGGGGGTCGGGCTGTGCTGCCAGGGAACAGGGACAGGACAAGGGGAAAGGGCCTCAGGCTGGGCCAGGGGAGGCTCAGCTGGGACAGCAGCAGCAATTTCTGCATGAAAAGGGTGCTCAGGCCTTGGCAGGGGCTGCCCAGGGAGCTTTGCAGTGCCCAGCCCTGCAGGTGTCCCAGGAAGGGCTGGAGGTGGCACTCAGTGCTCCGGGCTGGGCACAGGGTGGGCACTGGGCACAGCTGGGACTCCATGACCCTGGAAGCCTTCCCATCCTAAAAGATTCCGGGATTCTGTGATACCATGATGCATCAGCTTATAAAACAGAACCCCAGCAGTGTGTGTTGCTTGAGGAGCAGACTTTTCATTGGATTTTCTCTCATGCCTTCAGTACTTTGAGGCAAAAATTCTATCTCCAGATGTTTTTGGAGTTTCACCTTCCTGGGCCAGGAGCCAGAGTCCTGGTGACGTTGATGATTTTTGGTAATTTTTGTGATATTGATTTTGACCCATGTAATTTATTTTCATTCAGTGGAGCATCAACTGGACTAGACTGGAGCCTGGGGTATTTCATCCTGTTGTTCAAGAGTAATCCAGCTTTGTTTAAAAAAGAAAACTCCATTTTTTTCTTAAAAATTAAGAATGAGTTTTTAATGGATTACTTAAGGTGTCATCACCTCCTTTGAAAAAAATAACAATTATTATGCTTATATTTCTTTTTATTTGAAATATAAAATTTTAATATTTCTTTTTCTTTAATAGAGTTTTTATCATAAAATTATTGCTGTTTTATAAGTTAAAAGAATTAACATTTTTCCGACCAAGTAAAGATGTAAATAGTTTAAATAAGAAATTTTTTGTTTAAAATAATAGTTTAAATAAGAAAAGTTTAAATAAGAAATTTTTTACAACTATGATAAAGTCAAATGGTTTTTTTTCAGACTGAGATTCCTTGGACTCTCAATTTGAAAAATGAGGAATTATCTGTTTGAAAAGGGAAATACCAGATTAGAAGTAAAACCTCTGCAAACAGAAAATCCTGTTAACAACAGGAATTTAGGCATCTCTCTGTTGTGATCCAGGGTCTGTGTACATCCAGATTTTGGGAATACAAATTTTGGACATAGGAACAGGAAGCTTTTTCAATGCCTTAACTATTGTCTTGCTGCAGTGTCATATTCAGGACTGTAATTAAAGCTGGTTTGCTCTTTATAAACTGAAGACCAAATTACTTTTTATCTCCTAATTCCCTTGTTTCTTTGCTTTAATTAGTTGTTGGTTGGGAGGTTACAGGAAAAGAAAGTAGGTTGTAGGTTTTTATAGGATTAGCACTCTGGAATGGGTAATTAGTGTTTTTATCTTTAGGAAGTTTGAGAATAAGAATAAATTAGGTGAAAAATATCAGGGAGCAGGACTCCTGGGTGGTGCAGAGCTGCTATTGAGATGTGTGGGTTATTCATGGATGTAAAGAATTTTACTGGGCGCATCCACAATTTCCCTGGCACAGGGTTCCCAGAGAAGCTGTGGCTGCCCCTGGATCCCTGGGAGTGTCCAAGGCCAGGTTGGATGGGGCTGGGAGCAGCCTGGGATGGTGGAAGGAGTCCCTGCCTATGCAGGGGGTGGAATAGGATGAATTTTAAGGTCCCTTCCAACCAAAACTTGTCTGGAGTTTAAAAATAGGCAATATCAGAATTAAAATCCCACTCATGTAACACTGAAGAGGTGGATTTGAGGAAAGGGGAAGCAAATGTGTCCATGTGTGCTGTTCTCACCCTTTGGGTTTAACTCTCTTACTGCTGCTGTGGGTTCTGCTGTAGAATCTCAATTCCCAGTTTTCTCTCATCCCTCAGAGATTTTTCCAAAAGTCTCAATCCTGAGAGTTTAAGGAGCTGTGTTTGCACAAGGTTTGGATTTCTTGTGACTGTGGTGGAAGGTGATCCTGTTCTTGTCTCCTACCTAATTTTTAGTTGGCATTTCTCTTTACTGTGATATTGAATTCCATAGTAGGGTGTCCTGAAAAAAAAGTCCATTTATAAACTGAATTACAACTCTTAAGTAGAACCATCCCCAGTCCATGTTCATAACTGGGAACCTTTGACCAATGAGGTGATTTTGTTTTAGGCTGAACAAGACAACGGCCACCCTCTCCCTGCCTTTGCCAACCTCCACATCGAGATCCTGGATGAGAACAACCAGAAGCCTTATTTCACAAGGTCTACCTACGAGGGCTTCATCCTGGAATCCTCCCCAGTGGGAACGACCATCTCGGATAACCGGAACCTGACCTCCCCCCTGCAGCTCGTGGTGCTGGACAACGACGTGGAGGAGGTACAGCTGCTTCTTTTGGGGGGCTTGCAGCTTTAGTATTTTCAGGATTCTTTCCTCCTTTTTTCTTTTTTTTTTTGGTTGTTTTTTATTGAGACAAACCTATTTAGATCAATGATTTCAAAAAAAATTTATCTTAATTTCATTATGATTTTTTGGTTTCGTTCTGAGTTCAGATAGGCTTGGAAATGGGTTTTCTCTGATGTGTTTTGCTCACATCTCTGGAAGTCTCTGTTGAAGGTGATAAATGCTCAGAGCACAGAGGAATCAAAATGCATTTTGTGACAGGGATCAGCCTGCCCTGAACCATGGAAATGGGAAAGGGGAGGTCACAGAGAAAGGAATTCCTCATTTCAAGCAAAAAGAGGAGTAGGAAGAACAGTAGGAGGCTCAAAGTTCATTGAATTCTTTGCTCTGCCAGATTTTGGTGTAACATTGCTCAGAGTGAAAGGCATCTTCAGAGGAATAGTAACCAAGTAGTAACATCTATTTTGGGGTTTTCTTCTTGTTGTGGAGTTCTGCTGTCACTGGGAGAGATAAAGAAATCCAGGGATGATTAACATCTAAATGAATGGAGAGGGGCTTTTCCAAGGGTGTGCAGTGGTGCAGTGATACAAGGGAATGGCTTCCCAGTGCCAGAGGGCAGGGCTGGATGGGATATTGGGGATCAGGAATTGTTCCCTGGCAGGGTGGGCAGGCCCTGGCACAGGGTGCCCAGAGCAGCTGTGGCTGCCCCTGGATCCCTGGCAGTGCCCAAGGCCAGGCTGGATGGGGCTGGGACAGTGGAAGGTGTCCCTGCCCATGGTAGGGGTGGAATGGGATGGGATTTAAGGTCCCTTCCAAATCAGACCATTCTGGGATTCTCTGACACAGCCAGAGGGGATCAGCCTCCTCCTTGGGTGGGAATATTCCATGTTTCTGTTCCTTTGGCACCACCTGGTTCATGCACGGCCCTTTCCAAAGCTGTGGCATGCTACAGGTGTAACATGGGTGTGAGAGAACCAGATGGAAGTGCCTGTGTTGCAATTCAGTGCTAGGGATTCACAGAATCCTTCTAACCTGCTGTGGACAGGAGAATTCCCAGAATTCCAGCTGGGAGTGCAGCAATTGCATAGAGCTCCCATCTAAAATGGCCAAACGCTAAAATTGCTCCTCATGGAGCTGGATGGGACCTCAGGGTGGGATTGTTGGCAGAGGGAATGGTCATTAACTTCTGCAGGTTTCAGTGTCCTGATGGTTTCATTGTACCTTAGTAAATTCATGTCTTTAGGAATATATTTAAATTTAAATATTGCTGATGAGACATTGAGACAAGCCCCCTCTGTGTGATGCATCCCAGTTCCCAGTGGTGACCCTGGTCAGACATAATGAATTCTGCCTGTTAATTGAAATATTAAAATGACTCCATGTCCTCAGGTAAATGCTGAAAGAGAGTGCTCACTTAACTGGGTGTCTGAGGAAAAAAATGAACAAAACCCACTCTAAATTGAAACCCTGTGGGAATATAACAGAGTCCTGCTATAAACCTTGCAGGAATTAATTTATGGGTGGGACATTGCAAACAGACCTTTCAGTAGAGCAGCCCTGCCAAGTGCTGATATAATTAAGTGCTCTGTTTAAATGGCATAAATTAAATTAAGCTACAGGAGTACCTTAAGACCTGAGCAAACTAAAGCTGAGATGAGGAACTTCAACTGTGTGAGCTGAGAGCTCTTTACACAAGGCTTCCCAAGCCTCTTTTTTACTTCCTCTTTGGTTTTCATGGGAGAAGATTAATTTATCTAGTGGTTAAGGTTAGCGGTAAAGCTGCACTGAGTAAAAATCATGGAATGGGTTGGGGTCTTAAAGCCATCTAGTGTCACCCCTGCCATGGCAGGGACACCTTCCACTGTCCCAGGCTGCTCCAAGCCCTGTCCAGCCTGGCCTTGGCATTCCTGGGTTATCTCATGCAGAATCAGGAGCTGGGCCCATGGATCTTTGTGGGTTCCCTCCACCTCAGGGCATTCTGTGATTCTCTGGATATATATTTTTTTTTTGCAGAGAACTTGTGGGAAAATTGAAAGAATTTTACTTAAGGATGTCTTGGAAGCAATGTGAGCACACAGAGCAAGTAATGGATAAAATAAGTTTTAAATGCAGTTACAAGTGCAGGTTATGAATTTTCAGTAATATAACTATAGAAGAAAAAATAATAGATTTTTTTTTTTAACCAGGACAACTGAAGTATTTTAAATACCAAAGTATTTTTCTCTGATATTTGCCTGATTGCTTCTTTCATTCCCAGTTTTTGTTTGCAATTGTTTTGCAGTCAGTGCTGTCTCAAGGGGACAGTTCTGGTGGCCCTGGGCAGTCCTGCTGTGACACTCCAACAGTTGTAATAACTCAAGAAATATCCTTCCCACAACTAAACAGCCCATTAATATCGTTATTAAAACAAACAGAAGATCAAGGCAAAGACAAAAAGCTGCTTTCATTCCTTTAGGATTTATAAAGATAGGGGTTAAATTTTTTTTGATTTTTACACTTAAGGAAAAACTAGAAATACTAACACTGAATTGCTCCTGTAGCATTGTGTGTCTTCATTGATTATTTTAGGATTAATATCTCATGGTTTCTGCCTCCTGACACTCCCAGGGAACATTTCCTAATTCCCAATATCCCATCCAGCCCTGCCCTCTGGCAGTGGGAGCCATTCCCTGTGTCCTGTCCCTCCATCCCTTGTCCCCAGTCCCTCCCCAGCTCTCCTGGAGCCCCTTCAGGCCCTGACAGGGGCTCTGAGCTTTTCCTGGAACCCTCTCCTCCCCAGCTCTCCCAGTCTGGTTCCAGAGCAAAGGGGCTCCAGCCCCTCCATAGCCTCCTCTGGGCTCAGTCCAACAAATCCACATCTTTTTGTGTTGGGATTACAGAATTCCCCGTTTCCCCTCTGCAAGGCTCTGGATCTCTCATTTTCTAGATGAACATGGGAAAGATTTTCTCCTTTCACCCAGAAACTAGGAGAACACATGCTGGAAACACCCTTCCAACAGAACAAATTTTTCATGGGAATTTCAGTGCTGATCATTCTCCACATGAATATGTTGGAATACTCAGCTGTGTCATCAAAGTGTCTTTGTTGTCACTGCAGCTTTTAGGGGATGGGTCTGTGCTGTAAATTGGGAAGTCTGAGCAGTTTGGATACTCTTGGAACTTGTTCTGGCGGCTCTGGAGAACTTCACAACCAAATTGATCCTGTCCAAAAACTTTTGGGATTGTTGAAACACAGAATAAATGCCCTTGTTTGCTCAGTCTCACAATTATCCCAGTAATTTTGGTTTTATCCTCATCAGTTTTAGAAAACACTTTTCTTTGGGCAGAGTTGCAACCCCTGGTGGGATTTGAGCAGCAGCAGGAATGGAATATCCACATCTATGCAGGAATTTCTCCAGAGGTTTTTAAAGCGGAACACACTTGGGCCCAAGCTTTGTTTATTGGGTGCAGCATTTTGTGTGTCTCATTTTGTTGGGTTTTTTTATCTGTAACCATGAATCCCCCAAATGTTCTGCTGTCCCTCAGTCCCAGGTTTGTGCTTCCTCAACTGTTCATTTTGTGTTTTCCTTTGTAGGTCCCACCAGGTGCCACCCCTGTAGGTATTGTGTGTTATGTGTGCAAACCACTCTTTTTGGGTTTAATTGTGTGATTTCTTCCTTTCTTTCCTCCCTCATTTCTCCCTGCCCTGGTGATGTTTGAAGCTGGGACTGTCCCTTGGTTTGTGAAGCCTGCAAAGAGCCCTTTAAACACATTGGACCCAATTTAGGGCATAAAGTCATACATTGTGGTTGCTTAATGTTCATTAAATTATTAGAAATCTTCAAAGACATCCTGAGTATTACAAAAGTGCTTTTTTAATTCAGAAGTACCTCAGGTTTGAGCTGTGTGCTTGAAATGCTCTTTGCAGGTTGCATGTGAGCTCTTTTGTGTGGATTGTGATAATTTTCTACTAAAAATTCCACATTAAACAATTTATCAGGGACCAGCCTTGTCTCCATGACCCAGTAATGTCACCAGAAATCACAATGCTGAATTCCACACTGCAAAATAAAATTATTTAAAAAATGAATTATATAAAATTGTGTTGGCAGTGTAGCTGGGGCTGTTCTCTCTCACATGCAATGTTCAGTTAAGCCAAACTGGGTTTTCAGGCAGCATAAAATGGGATAATAATGTCCCAGATCCCTGACAATAATGTCAAATATCCCTGGTAATTATGTCCAAGCATAACAATGCTTTTCCAGATGAAGGGAATAAATTGCTCTGTGGCTCTGACATGCCTGGGAGGTGGTAAAACAGGCATTGATTGCTGTAAAGGCAATTACCTTCCATATTAGGAGAACATTTCTAAGAAAAAGATAGCAAAGGAATAGGACACGTTGCTCCAGGAGTGTTTGGGATCTCCATCATTGGTTTTTCTCAGGAATAAATTAGGAAAGAAGTGCTGTTTATTAGTGTTCAAAAGGACATGAAAGCAAGAACTGCACTACTAACTAGGGGTTTTGTAAATTAAATTCTTAACGTACTTTATGATGTCTACAAAGTGAGCAATTATGGGCAATTACCTTCCCTAAGTTTTCCTGGAATGAAGTGGTTGCTGTTTGCATTGCTGGCTGTAAACTGAATTTTCGTTTTCCTGGGAGCTGCAGTTGCAGCTTTAGGCACTGAGGAGCCACTGGTGTGGAACACTTGCATAATTCTTTCCCATGGCTTCCTGGAATGCTTTCTTGTTTAAATAGTGGGACATTTGATGTTTGGGGGTTTTATTTGGGTTCATTTAAAGCAGTTTCTGTCTGTCCTGGTGTTGTGCTGCTCTGTCCTGGTGCCACCTGGTGCGGGTCAGGGTTGGCTGGGGGTTGGGGGCCTCTCCTGTGCTCCCAAAGCATTTAATCCTCAAGGAATGGCATGAATGGGACCCTTCCAGAAGAGCTTTGGATTCAGCAAGTGTTCAGAGAAGTAATGCTACTTTTGGACATTTCTTGCTGAATTCAGCTTTTCTCCTTTTGGGATTGTTTCTGGGATATTCAGCTGGTTCTCCCCATGGCCTCCTCTGTAGGGGTGGGATTTGTGGAATGACCTTGGAAAGCAGCTGGTAAAATCCTGGATTTTTTGTCATTGCTGGTACCACTCATGTGGTTCCTCACCTCCGTATTCCTCAGGCAGTTTAAGGCAGTTTAAGGCAGTTTTCATAGGACTTGTCTCCCAGCCTTTTGCGTTTTCCTGGAATTTTCATTCCCCTACCAACAGGAATAAATTCTGTAACTCATGAGCGAGAGCAGCAGGAAGTCAGGTTAAATCATCCAGATTGTGGACAAATAATTGTCCATACAATTCCAACAGGAAAGTTGTTGGAATACTGTGGGCACCAAAAAGAATGGAGATTGTTTGAAAATTTAACTCACGTAGAATCAAATCAGTTAAATAACTCAAAAAACACCTTGAAAGAGGTGGAAATCAGGAGTGACCCAAGTCCTCAAGAAGCCATGAGTAAATTTACAAGGCTTTGTACCTTAAAATATTACTTTTGAGTTCATTTATGATATTTTCCCCCCATCATCAACTGAGAGGTTCCTAATTCTGCAATATTTTTTTGGATTCTTTCTAGCACCTAAAGAGAGTCTCTGAGCTGCCTCTTTTTCCTGAAATACTTCACCACATGTCATTCTCTTTGTTCAGTGCACCAATCCAGCTGTTTTATTGCTCTGTTAATCAAGTTCAGCTTCTTTTGGGTTTTAATATGAAGATAAATGCTTGAATCTGGTTTCTCATATTAAGTTGTGTCTGGCTTAAAAAATCCTGTGTAATGGGGGAGAAAAAGACCCTTATTTAAAACAATATACCAAACAGGTGTTTGTTTACAATTGGATTTTCTTACTCTAGTGATTTTTTAATACATTTTTCATCAAGAAGATTAGATTTATGGGCCAGAAGTGAGGTTTTTTACCTTTTTATTATTTTACAGTTTCATAGATTTTTAGTTGCATCATTTGTTCTTATTTAGGTTTCAACTAAAACAAGCAGTGAGTTGGAGACTTTATTAGAGATTTAATATCGCTCTGAATTAATAACAAAATGCTCTTTTTTCCCCTTGATGTTGTTGAAAGACCAAGGATCCACAGCTCCATCTCTTCCTGAACGACTACACCACGTTTTTCACTGTGACCCCGAGTGGCATCACCCGCTACCTCACCCTGCTGCAGCCCGTGGACAGGGAGGTCCAGCAGCTCTACACCTTCTCTGTAAGTTCAAAAAATACAGCTCTCTCACATCCAAAAGCTGTTTATCTCCATGTTTCAGAGCAAAATTGAAAGGTCTGCTCATTATAGTGGCATTTATTATCTGTAGGGTGTGAAAAAAATTTTCCATCAGACATCAGCGCCGTATCTTTTATTTTTTTGCAAATGGAAAAATGATGTGACACAAAAATCTTGCTCAGACATAAAACAACAAGGTCAGAGATTAATAGAAGCACAAATGGAAGGAGAATACAAGAAAACAATGCATAATGTCTGTCACTTTGACTGGTATCCAGAGGTTTAGGTTGGATATTAGGAAAAACGTCTTCCCTGAAAGGGTTGGACTCAATCTTGGAGTTCTTCCTCAACATAAAGGAATTTATGCTGATCAACTCAAGGATTTTCTTTATGTATAACTTATAAAGGCCCTTCTTTATAATATAACTGCTGCAAAACATTATAATATATTACAATAACTATGTAATATATAATGTAATTAATTATTTATCATTAATTAACCATTAATTATAGTTAATAATAATATAAGTAATTCTAATTAATTATTATTAATAAGTAATTTTTTATTCATTGCTTATTATTATTATAATATAGAGATTGCAATATTATAATAAAATATAGTTTGCTACAAAACAAATTGTGCATCTATAGAGCTACAAGTAAACAAAATCATTTTTGCTTTGTTAACAAAATACTATCATGCCTTAAGGATGTTGTCAGGGGTTTTGCCCCCAGAAAAGTCTAATTTTTGCCTAATCTTTCTTATCCAGTCAGCACAGTGCTTATCACCCAGAAAAGGGAGAGCAGTGAAGGATGAGTTTGGTGAGGGCAGCATTTTAGATTCCCCTGCCAGCACTTTCTCCATGGCCCCAGGATTGGCACCTGCCCCTCATCCCACAGCAGGATCTGAGCCCTCTTTTTTATTCCCTGCCTTGTTTTTCTCATTGCCTTTTACCCCTCATCCCTGGAGCCAGGAACATGAGCTTTGTCTTGGGCTTTTTTCTTTATTTTTGGCCCAAATTTAAAAAAAAAAATAGATTAACAGAAAGCACAGCCAATAGTATTAAAAAAAATATATGAGGAGGGCAAAAAGCTTAAATAGATTTAGTACTCCCTCAGGTTGTGGGTGAACCCCTTAACAGCTCCACAGGGATTTGGAAATGGGCTGTGGGTAAACCCAGTTCTTCTTCAGGGGTTCCCTGTCTGTGCCTCCCTATTTTCTGTCCATTTTCATTGGAAAGCAGAGCTCAGATTTCCTCTGTGGAATGAGAAGAGCCCCCAGCTCTGTAATTCCCACCTCAAAATGTTGTCTGGGGGGTCTGATGCCTTGAGAAGCCTGACCTAGAACAGTTAAAGAATAAACTAGGGATTTATTAAAAGGATCTCCTCCATGGATCCACCTTGGGCAGCACAAGAGCCCAGCCAGGGCTGCACCCAAGGTGAACCAAAATGGGCACAAAATGGGCACCCGGTCACAGGGTCTCTCACTTAGATCAGTTCTGCTCCATTTGCATCTTGGAGTTAATTGTCCAATTACAGCTTTAGCCCATGCAGTCCCACCCTGCTTGTTTTTCTCTCTTCAGTCCACATTGTTTGTGCTCTTAGGGCTGAGATTTGGATCATTTGTCCTTGGTCCACAGCTAGAGAAGGAATTGTTTTGTCTCCCTGCTCTGTGCACAGAGCTCACCATCCCTTAATGTGAAGCTCAGACCCACACACTCAAGCAGCACAGAATCTGAAAAATATAAAAGCCAGAACCTGAACATCATGTTTAACAGAGCTCCTGGGTGTGATGACACCCAGGTGAAACCCCGTGAACTCAACAGCTTCAATCCCAGCCCCACCCCTGGGACATTCCAAGTTATTCCCTCTTACTTTTGTACTGGAAAGGTTTGAATGTGTTTGCTTTGCTTTTGCCCTGAGTCTTGCATATGCTGAATCCTCTTGTAACTGTAAATGCAGAGAGAAACAAAAATCGGATTTTGGGTTGTCAGGCTGCATTTTCCCTGTTGGGATTGGATTGCTCTTGGAATTGTATTGAGAATACACCATTAAAATACCTTCCTGTGCTGCTTTTTTTGTCCCTTTGAAGATGGCAGCTTCTGATGGAGTCCAGGAGAGTGTCCCAGTGACTGTCAACATCGTGGTGATTGATGCAAATGATAATACCCCAACCTTCTCCAACATTTCCTACAGTGTCAAGATCTATACGGATATGAAGCCTGGGGAAGGTGTTATAAAGGTAATTTCAGGGCTTTTATTACGTTTGTTAACTCACTTTTTGTTAGCAGTACATGGCCTTGTTCATCTCGATCGGAAATGCACTGAAACAAGGTTGAAAGTTTGGGTGTCTGCATCCACTTCAGTAATTAAATATCTATTCAAAATTGCTAATACTAAATGTCAGGCCTGTTCTACTTGTAGAGCTGCAGCTCAGCAGCTTCCTCTGAGGTTCCACAAAAGATTTTCAGCTGAAAAATCTCAAAAAGAAAAAGAAAATTCTCCTTTATTGACAGGACATTGAGATAAACATTTTGGGAGAACAGGTAAGCAATGGAATAGGACATAATCAGGAATGTTTTCCCACGCCAGAAAACCTGCTGGTTTTTGCAAGTTTGCTTGTAGAGTAAATGAGCAATGAAAAATGGGATGAACACAGGCCCAGAGAAAAGCAGTTTCAATTAAATTTTGCCAGCACTGATTTATGTTTTAGTGCAGGACTGGAGGTGAATCCTGGTGCCACTGAAATTAAAGGAAAAAGTCTCTTTTTGTGTAATTCTTCCAAGATCTCAGCCCTGCTCTGAGTGCTGCCAGTCCAATTGGATGAGAAGGCAAGATGCCATTGGTGGCTTTCCAGAGTGGTTGAAGGCAGTGGCAATATTGGGAAAATAAAATTATTCAGCTGACTTAAGTATAAAATGCCATTTTCTGAACAATAATCAGGAATTAATTTGAGTGTAGCAGTGATGAGGAGATGGTTTAGAAAATGGCATTTTCTGAAATGAAAATTGAGCTGTACTTGTGCCTTTGCATCTTCAACTCTTCTTTTGTGGTGTTTTGTCCCCTCATCAGTTTGGGCCATGAGTGCTTAAAAACCATCAGGGACAGCCACAAGGGCATTTCCAGCAAGATTTGAGGGAAAGAGAAAAGCTTGAAGCATAGTTAAAGTCTTTAAAATGCTGCACAAGGCTGGGTGGGAACACAACAGCAAATACTGTTGTCATGAAGGAGCCAGGGAGCATGAGGCAGAAATTGTTGCTAAATGAGATTTTTGCTGGGGAAAAAAAATGTTTTCTACTCAAAATTGGCCTTGAGGATGCTCTGAGCTGCCTGAGGTGTGTTAATGGTACCTGGGATGAAGCAGAGCAGCTCCTGGGGTTGTTTGAAGTGTTTCTGTGCTCAGAGGGAGGGTGCTGCTCTCCACATCCTCAAACACACCCTGGCCTTGCAGCTGCAAACATATTCCAAGCCTGGAGGCTTTCAAAGAGCAGGAGGACACATTTCTTAGGAAAATTGAGCAAGAACAGGTTATTTGGGAAAGGAATAATAGGGAAGTTAGGGCCTTTAGCTCACCTCTGCTAAAAATTTAAATTCCAAGGGTGAAGTTTTCCCAAATCCATGCTTCTGTCTGCACGGTAAGCACATGGGTACTTGCATATTTTCTGAGTTTATGATCTGGTCAGAGGGGGAAGGTAGAAAATTCTGGCTGGTTTGGGAGAGGAGTTGTTTTCAATTCATCCCACATTGCCAGACGATCTGAGCTTCTCAATTACCCATGTAAAAAAGAAAAAAAAATTTCTAAGGGTCAGGTCTTAGGATTTTAGAGGACTGGTGATGATGCCAGAAATAAAGAGGGCCCAGCACAGGAGGGACCTGGAGCTGCTGCAGAGAGCCCAGGGGAGGCACCAGCATGGGCAGAGGGATGGAGCAGCTCTGCTGGGAGGAAAGACTGGCACAGCTGGGGGTGCTCACCTGGACAGGAGAAGCTCTGGGGTGACCAAACTGTGGCCTGAAGGAGCTGCAGGAAACATGGAGAGAGATTTTGGACAAGGGATGGAGGGACAGGACACAGGGAATGGCTCCCAGTGCCAGAGGGCAGGGCTGGATGGGATATTGGGGATTAGGAGTTGTTCCCTGAGAGGGTGAGGAGGGGCTGGAATGGAATTCCCAGAGCAGCTGTGGCTGCCCCTGGATCCCTGGCAGTGCCCAAGGCCAAGCTGGACTCTGGGGCTTGGAGCAGCCTGGGACAGTGGAAGGTGTCCCTGCCATGACAGGGACACCTGTCATGGATGGGCTTTAAGGTCTTTTCCAACTCAAACCGTTCCATGATTCCCTGATGAAGATTTTGAGCAGCTGCACTCTTTGGTAGGTTGCTCAATCTTTAGGTATAAAACACCTTCAAATATATATATACACACTTCATATATTTAAAGACTTTATAGAGACTTTCTCAAAGTCCCGACTGACTTTTCTTTCCCATTTTTCAACCTGACACAATGATTTTGAGGGGTGCTTATCTTATTGTCTCCACGAGGAGCAAAGTCACTTTTTACCCTACCTTCCCTCCTGGGATCAGGATCTTCTGTTGGGAGAGGATTCTCATCTCCGACAGCTCCCAGGGGAAAATGAGTTCATTAAACCACTTTGTCTGATCAGAGAAAAGCAGGTTAGAAAAAGAACACTGACCTCAGAGTGTCTGGACAGTCTCATAGCCATCTGTAATAATCAGAATGATTTTCAGCCACTTGGTTTTATTATCCTTAGGGTAATATTCTTACATCTCTTATATTTTTTCCCCGAGTCAGTTGCAGGACAATGTACAAATAAAATGGACAAATAACCCCAGTTTGTGCTTTCTTGCTGCCTCATTTTGTGGGACGTTGTTTTGATTTTATTCTTGAAAATAGCCCCAAAACATAATAGCTTTTAAGTTACTTGTGTTTGCTGTCTGGTATACTCTTAAAAAATAAAGGAAATTTAAAAATTCTTAGGTTCTGATTGAATATAACTACAAATAGCAGACAAATATATAAATTACAAGCAGAATTCTATTTTCCACCATTTTTATTTTCTTTCTGCCTCGGTGGTTAGACAAAGGACTTTTCCCTCTTTCCCTGTTGCCTTTCATAGAAGTGACAAAAACAGGTTTTATTTTTATTTCAGTTGTCTCCTCTCAGTACTTATGAAAATGTTTCAGGCCTTGCTTGAGAAGAGTTAAGTTTAAATCTATGTGTTTTGCTCCTTTCAGCCTGAAAATTTCTCATTTTTCCTTCTCCTTTCATAGGTATTTTATTGTGCTCCCTGAGAGTTTCTCAATTGAGAAATCTGTACTTTAAAACAGTTAAATGTGGTAAATTATAACTGTCAGTAGAAAGATTGTTAAGAGTAAACCTAGTAAAGTACTTAATTCCATCTTTTTTATGTTATTATATTTTTTCTGCCCAGTTTCCCATTTTTTCACTGCTGTGACTCAGATATTGAAATGAGTTGCACATTGATGGGTGGAGTTTGCAGCAGCGGTGCAACAAAATTTCATCTCAATAATTTAAATCCACTGTTTTTCTTTAGCCATCTCTCATTTTTGTATTCAGGATGCAGGGAATAGGGAGTATTGAGCAGGAAAATGAGAGAGCTGGGAAGGGACAGAGGGTGGCAAAAAGTATTATTCACCTAAATCTTGGCCCATGAGGAGATTTTTTTGTATTTTGTCTTTACAGGAAAACTTGTGGACTGGCCATAAATGTAATTCATGGGATCATGGAATGGTTTGGGTGGGAAGGGACCTTAAATCCCATCCATTCCCCCCACCCCTGCCATGGCAGGGACACCTTCCACTGTCCCAGGCTGCTCCAAGCCCCAAAGTCCAACCTGGCCTTGGGCACTGCCAGGGATCCAGGGGCAGCCACAGCTGCTCTGGGCACCCTGTGCCAGGGCCTGCCCACCCTGCCAGGGAACAATTCCTAATTCCCAATATCCCACCCAGCCCTGCCCTCTGGCACTGGGAAGCCATTCCCTGTGTCCTGTCCCTCCATCCCTTGTACAGAGTCTCTCTCCATCTTTCCTGTAGCTCCTTCAGGTCCTGGAAGGTCACAGTTTGGTCACCCTTGAAGCTTCTCTTCCCCAGGCGGAACAATCCCAGTTTTGCTCTTCTTAGATCCTACCTCACATTATCCACATATCTTAATTTTTCTCCCTCATTTCCTGGTGCAGTGGCATGAGTCAGGTTCAAGGGCTCTCTTCCAAGAACAATTAAATCATTCCCTGATGGAAAATGGAGAATAAAATACACAGGGGATCAGTGCCCTGTTCCCCACTGAAGCAATTTTGTCTGATAGAACCAGTACAAACTAATTTGTAAGGTCCAGCTTAGCCTAAATTCTTGATTTGCAGCTCTTAAATGTGCATTGTGCCATAAAAGAGCAGGACAATTTAGTTATAGATATTCCAAAGATATTCCAAATCTTAACATCATGGAATATCCTCAGCTGGAAGGGACCCCCATGGATCCATCTTGGAGATTGATCTCCTCTCCTATAAGGAGATTTTTTGTGTTTTGTCTTTACAGGAAAACTTGTGGATTGGCCTTAAATGTAATTAATGGAATTACATTTGCATTGCAGGGGATCCAAGCCCTGGCCCTGCCCAGCCACCCCAACAATCCCACCCTGTGCACCCCTGGGAATGTTGTCCAAACTCCTTGAGCATCCTTGGGGCTCTGACCTGTTCCATGCCTGGCCACTCCTGAACGTTTCCCTGAAACAATCCTCACGGAAGTCATCTCCAAACCCCACCTCATCTTTTATTTACGTGTTTATTTGCAACCTTTTGCCCATCAGGTAATTAATTCCCATCTCCAAAGCAAACCTGATTATCCAAGAGAGAAAACAAAACTGGGCTTTGTTTGCATTGCTCAGCCAACATCCCTGCAGAGTCAAGGGAAAAATAATGGATTGAGGCTTGATGGAATGCCTGGAGGAGATAATGAACAAGTACTTTAACCTACTCAGAGATCATTATGTGGGGTTGACTCAAGCTCAGGAATATCTCCATAACAATCCTGGATTTTTTCCATCACATTGAATCTGGTGAAAGCTGCAGGGAATGTTGGTCATCACTTTATCTGTCCAGGGCCAGGTGACCACAAATGTTGCTCTGAGAAGGTTCAAAATCAAACACTGAAGCCCAGTTTGCTCCAGTTATGAACTGAGTCTGAGCAGGTTTTATATCATGACCAAAAGATCTTTGTGAGCTTAAGGCTACCCTTATAAATCTCCTTTTCCTCCCAAGAAAACCACTTCTAATTTTCTTTTAATCCCCCAAGAAAATTATTCCCCAACCTCCTTTCTCTCCCCAGATAACCACTCCTAAACCTCCTTTCCTTCCCAAGAAAACCACTCCTAAACCTCTTTTTTGTCCCAAAAACCACTCCTAAACCTCCTTTTGCTACCAAGGAAACAACTCCTAAATCTCTTTTTCCTCCTGAGAAAACCACTCCTAAATCTCCTTTTCCTCCCAAGAAATCCACTCCTAAACCTCCTTTTCCTCCCAAGGAAATCACTCCCAGATCTCCTTTTTCCTCCCAAGAAAACCATTCCCAAACCTCCTTTTCCTCCCAAGAAAACCACTCCTAAATCTCCTTTTTTCCCCCCCAGGAAAATTATTCCCAGACCTCCTTTTCCTCCCAAGAAAACCACTCCTAAACCTTCTTTTCCTCCCAACAAAACCACTTCTTGCTGCAGCAGAATCCACACCTATTTTGCCAAACTTTTAGTACATTAAATGTTGATGCAATGGAGCTGATCCGGCTGGATGAAAATTTCTTAGCAGAGTAAATGAAACCTTGTTTTGCTCATCTCCCTTTACGTTTTAGCCTCTGTTTCTTAAATCTTGTTAATGATGGAGCTCTATCGGGCTGGGACAGCTGGAGATGGGATTTCTGGAATCATATATTATGGCAGCAGCTAAACCTTAATTCTGTTTAATCCCAGGTTTGATTCTTGGTTTTGCCCCCAAAATGTTTTTCAAATTACTTATCTTTCCAAGCATTTGTAGGTTTAATTAACCTCCTAAATCTCTGTGCTTGTGTAGTCAATTAATTTTCTTTTTTCATGTCATCCCAGTAAAGACTGGCCAGGTTCCAAATCCTGCCATTAAATCCTCAGGACCCTGTATTTTGCATAAAGGCTTTATTTGTCTTTTTTTTTGGTTTTTTTTTTTTTTTTGTGAGAAAGTGTTACTTTTGAAGTTCAGCAGACAAGGATTTTACAGTTCTGTCAGCTGGGTGGATAATTATTCTCTGCAAGGTTAATTAACACACCCAGGTATGTATAGAAGCTATAGAAGGAGTGATTAAATTGTAGTTTTCATAGCATGGCTCCTTTAGAATTCCAAAAGAAATAAGAGAATGAGATAGATTAAAAAAAAAAAAACAAAAAACCACACAAATATTAATTTGTTTTTTGAATTTTTAAGAGGAGATGGCCTCTGTTCCATGATTTTTGGGGTGTTTCAAGCATTTCTCCTATGTTCACTATACAATGTGTCCTAAAATGCTGTAGGAGATAAATTAGGATTCGTTTTTAAAGATATTGTGGGCTTAATTCTTGGTTTGCAGAATATTTATGGTTTTCTAAATGAAATTTTGTATTTGATTGAGGCTTTGTGCATGAGGGATCAAGATTATCTTAGAAACCAGTTAGATCCCTGAGTTTTTCCCTGGAAGTGTCCAAGGCCAGGCTGGATGGGTCTCTGAGCAGCCTGGTCTAGTGGGCAGTGTCCCTGCCCATGGAACTGGATGAGCTTTAAGGTCCCTTCCATCCCAAACCATTCCATGAATTCACATCCTCCCCTTCATACTCAGTGTTGCGTGCACACGGGATTTACTCAGATACTGCAGCTTTGGGGTTTTATTCTTGTTTTACTGGCAAGGTTTGGTTTCTGCTATTCTGAATCTTCAGCCATCCTTGGGCAAAGGTGTTTTGATGATTTCAGGTGGGGATTTGCAATTGTAGATGGTGGCTTGGCAGTTTTGGGTGGTGGTTTGACGGTTTTAGATGGTGTCTTGCAGCTGTAGGTGGTGTTTTGCAGCTGTACGTGGTTTTTTTGGCACCTTTAGGTGTTCTTTGGCAGTTTTGGCTGATGGTTTGGCAGTTCTGGGTGGTGGTTGGCAGCTTTAGGTGGTGGCTTGGTAGTTTGGGATGCTGGTTTGGCAGTTGTAGGTGGTGATTTGGCAGTTTTGGGTGCTGGTTTGGCAGCCTTGGGTGGTGCTGTGGGAGGCTGTGAGCTGCTGATGTTGATGTGATGCTGCTCTGTTCGGTAAATGATTTTCTATCATAGAATGGTAGGGCCATCAGGGAGTTCCTGTCCCTGACTCCAGGTGTCACAAGGTGACAAGAGGGGCCCAGAGGCAGAAGCTGAGGCTGCTGTTTGGCTGGCCTTGCCTCAGGAAGTGGTTTTTGATCCTGTCCTTGGCCTCGCAGTCAATGCTGAGGTTTTCCCTTGCTGTTGACATCCAGCATTCCCCTCGTCCATCCGTGCTGCCCCAGGGCAGGAGTGTTTGTGTCAGGAAAGCCAAGGCAGAGACCTTTGAATTTTCATCCTCACATTGGGATCCCTGCAGGGATCCTTCCTGAGGCTGGGATTATTTTGGACATCCCAGGACAGCTCTGCTGTCACCCCTGCTGGTGCCCTTTCCCATTCCCCACCTCCCACTGCTCGCCTGGAGCTGGGAGCAGCAGAGGACCCCATGGTGCCATCATTCTCTGTAAGTTCCACTGCCAGCTGGATGCACAGCTGGATCCTGTCCCTCCTGGATGTTCCAGTGCTGCTCAGTCCACTTTATGTCATTCCTCGTGCTGTTTGAGGGAATGTTTTCCTACAGAATGAAAAGGCAGGTGAGGAATCTGTGTATTAGCAAAACAACTCCTAAAGGAGGAAGAGACAACAAGGCCAGGTTGGACAGGGCTTGGAACAACCTGGGATAGTGAAAGGTGTCCCTGCCCATGGCAAGGAGAGGAATGGGATGGGCTCTAAGGTCCCTCCCAATCAAAACCACTCTGGGATTTTCTTCCATTATTCACTAAAAGCAAATATATTCCCTGGGCTCTAATTCCTGTCTATGAGTTTGTTTAGTGTGGCTCACTACAGAAAAGGGATAAACCCACTGCCTTTCCTGGGCGAAGAGAAGAACCCCCTCACTTCATTATGTTCACCATTAGAATTCAGGTGTAATACCAGGATTTAGATTTTTCTCAAGGGATTTAAAGACAACTTGGCACTTGGGAACATGGTGGCATTGGCAGTGCTGGGTTAACAGTTGGGCTTCACCATCTTAGAGGGCTTTTCCCACCTGATTCCAGGATTCCAGGTGTGTATCTATATGGGAGCAGCTACCATTTCCCTTCCCCTTGGCTTCCACAGCAGTAGGTGCATATGAATACAAACATTGCTCTCCAGCTCTGCATAAGGAGGACTTGGAATGCCAGGCCTGGAGGTGACACTTGCTGGCACTACCAGGGCTGTCACCTGGAAAAGTGGACAGAAAGGTGGGAAAAAAATAAATACAAACCTTTCATTACTATTGAACGACAAAAGTTGTCAAAGACGACCAAAAAGTCTTCTTCTCACATGAGAAAGTCTTATATATTCCAACCCACAGGGAATAAGCTCAGTCTAAATAAGTTTCTTAATTTGTACCCTAAAATAATTGACTTGCAGTCTTCAGCAAGCAGTTTTTCTCTGCTTCATGATGTTTTTACACCTATTACTGTTCATTTCAGCTGTATCTTTGTTAGAAATTCCTGTGTGCATTCCAGGTGTCCGAGCTCCCCTCTCCTCCTCCGGAATCACCTTCCCAGAGCCTCTGGAGGTGTTCCCCTGCTGACCCCGTGGTTTTGCCTTGCAGCTGACAGCCGTGGATGCAGACGAGGGAGCCAATGGGCAGATAGTGTACGAAATCCTGGCTGGGGCTCAGGGGGACTTCATCATCAACAAGCACACGGGCCTGATCACCATCGCTCCTGGGGTGCTGCTGGTCGTGGGGCGCACCTACGCCCTCACCGTCAGAGCGTCTGACTGTGCCCCCCCTGCGCAGAGAAGGTAATTAATGCACCCCCTAATTACTCCAGCAGCTCAGCCGTAACACCTGTGCCACACCCCCATGTCTCTAGGCCACGTCTCTGTTCTGGAAAAGTGGCACATGCAGTAGAGTTCTTGCCCTTTGTGTGTGGGGTTCACATTCTCTGAACCTGGGAGAAGCCGAGAAAAGAATGATCAAAACAATTCTTGTCTCGTTTCCCGTGCCCGTGTTTGTGCCAAACTAGAATGGAGATTGTCTCCAAATATGGAGATTGTTTACCCAAAGTGTTGGTGTTTGGTTTCCTTGGTCTATCAGGGCCAACTATGTGTGTTGGGACTGTTGGCTGACAGTCATGAGATGTTGTGTGTGGTGTTGTGAGGTCCCCAGGACTAGGTGAGAGATGAGAATTTGACTCCAAGTTCTCAGAGGGCTGATTTACTATTTTATGATATTATATTAAAAATATGCTATACTAAACCATACTAAAGGAGGAGGATATATCAGAAGGTTCCACAAGAATGACAATGAAAGCTCGTGACTGACTCAGAGTCTGACACAGCTGGCTGTGATTGGTCATTAAGTAAAAACAATTCACATGGACCCAATCCAAGATGTACCTATTGGTAAAGGATCTCCAGACCACATTCTCTGAACCTGAGAGAAGCAGAGAAAAGAACAATCAAAACAATTCTCATCTCATTTGCTGTGCCTGTGTTTGTGCCAAAGTAGAATGCAATTTGGAGGTTGTTTACCCCAAGTGATGGGGTTTTGTTCCCTTGGCCTGTCAGGGCCAAGAGTGTGTGTGTCAGGGCTGAAAGCTGACAGTCATGAGATGTTGTGTGTGGTGTTGTGAGGGTCCTCAGGACGAGGTGAGAGATGAGAATTTGGCTCCAAGTTCTCAGGAGGCTGATTTATTATTTTATGATATTACATTATATTTTAAAAAATGCTATATTAAACTATACTAAAGAAAGGGAAAGGATACATCAGAAAGCTTAACAAGAATGATCATGAAAGTTCGTGACTGAATCAGTCTGACACAGCTGATGGTGATTGGTCATTAATTTAAAACAATTCATATGAAACGAAGCAAAGATGCACCTGTTGGTAAACAATGTCCAGACCACATTCCAAAGCAATCAGATAATTATTGTTTTCATTCTTTTCTGAGACTTCTCAGCTTCCCAGGAGAAAAAATCCTGGCAAAGGGATTTTTCAGAAAATTTCATGGTGACATTGTGCAGTTGAGTGCCTGGCAGACTCAGTTTAGATGTAATGTAATATAGTATAGAATAATATAGTACAATAAAGTAATTAATTATCCTTCTGATATCGATGGAGTCCTCCTCATCATTCCTCCTGGACATTGGGCAAAATATCACTGACATTTGTGGTCCTTAATGATATTTCCCTTACAGCACTGGGTTTTCATGATTTCATTTGCTTGCCATGGTCTGTTTTTTGAAAGTTCCCAGTTGTGCTGTCACTGTGCATGTCCATTCATTCATTGAGGTGGAGGGGTGGAAAGAAGAAAGCAAGTGAGAAGCGAGATGCTTTTTGTTCAGAAAATGCAAACAGGACCCCAAAGAATGGGGTGGCTGAGCTGGAGAGCCTCTCCAGGTGGAGGGTGTGCAGTGTCCCCACTAAGACTTAAATTCCTAAGGGCAAAATTGTCTCTGTTGTACCCCAGCTGAAAAAGAGCAGACTGCAAATTTAGGATTTAGACAAGGAGGGGAACATCATCATCTTTAAGGACCCTTTTTATCCAAACATTTCTATGATGTATGTGTTCAAAAACCAGCAAAGTATCAAGCCCTGCTTACCTATTTCTGTGGAATTTGTGTTCTAAAAGTGCCAAAATGTCATTTCATGAAGGTGTGGAGGGAACAAAAAATATCTCTTGTGTTCTGGGCCTGTCATTGATAATGTGCAACCTCCTTGTCCAAAGAGCATGAAGGGAGGAACAGGAGGTTCCAGCATTCAAACCTCCCACAGCTGTAAAGTGAAAACCTCTTTTTCAAATGGGAAATGTAAGAAGGAAATAAAATACAAAACTAGGATTTCAGTAATTGGATTTTCCTCAGGACCTGCTGCTTCTGTCATGTCTCCAAGAAAGCAGTTCATGCTGGTGTGCACATATTTTATAATTACTGTCCATTCAACTTGTTAAGTTGTTCATAAAATTAACGTCTGGTAGCAGTCCCTTGGTTGAATTTCACTCTCTTTTTCCTCCCGCTTGCTTTTTTGATAAACCCTCTCGAGCTGGTAGCAGGCTGTTGGTACTGCTGAGGAGAAAACTGAGGACAATTATGCATTTATTTTGTGTAGTGCTTCAGAGAGAAGGCCAAAAATCAGTAATTCCCCTCCAGAGAGTCTGAGATCCCCATGGTGTGGCTCCACACTACAGCTCTGATTGCCATCAGCTCCTTTTGTGCTGGAGAAATCTTTGTGTTGCCTAAACATGTGTATTTCTGAGGATGGATGTTGGGAGCCTGGGCTTCCTCCTCTGAAAATGCCTTCAAGGCAAATAAGAAGCAAAAAGCTCTGCCAGGATAACCAAACTCACCTGGAAAGTGGCTGAATTTCAGTCTCCCCCCTTGCTTATGCCCAAAGCAAAACCCAGACCCTGAACCTGTAGTTCTACAGCCTTTGTGAACACAAATTTAAATTGGAATTGGGAATTCTGTGTAGGTTTGTTGGGTTTTTTTTTTTGCATGGAATGACATTTTAAAGTGTTGGTGAGTGGCTGTGTCCCAACTGAGATTTGGGGGTCGAGTATTATTAATTATAATTAGTCATGTAAGTTATTGAGATATCATGGACTTGTCAAGGTGGGTAAGACCTCCAAGATCAAGTTTAATCTTGTCAACTAAACCACAGCAAGTGCCACATCCAGTTGTTTCTTGAAACCTTCTAGGGCTGGAGAATTCATCCCTTCTCAGCACAGTCCACTTCTATATTGAAACACAACAATTTCTGGTTTTGGAAAAAAAATAACATTTGTAAAATCAAAGAATTTCAGGTCAGACTTTAAGCTTTTCACAATCCCTCAGATTCCTGCATGTGGGATTCATATCACTTGGTGATGCAGGGTTCTGCTGGATCAACTCAAGATAGGTTGGTCCACATGGATGGAAATCCATTCATCCTGGATTTTATAATTGTCCACAGCAGCTGTGGCTGCCCCTGGATCCCTGGAAGTGCCCAAGGCCGGGTTGGATGGGGCTTGGAGCAGCTTAAAATAGTGAGAGCTGTCCCTGCTCATGGAAGGGGAATTCTGGATGAGTTTAAGGTCCTTTCCTACCCAAACCATTCCATGATTCCATGTGGAGATGATTTAAGCAGAGATGGGGATGCAGTTGACTTTCAATCAGCTGGTGGAGCACAAAAGCTGGTTTTCCATGCTGGAGTGATTTTGGGAGCTCTCTGCAGTTCCCAAATGCTGTGCTGGTCTCTGTGTATTCACCTGCAAACGCCAGCTGCAGTGCTTGGCTCAGTTCCATCCCCTTCCCATGCCAGAGGAGAATTTGCCAGCTCCTTAACAGGGCTATAACCCACAAAAAAGACACAGGGGAAAAAGGCAAGGTGTTAATAAAAAAATGGATTGGAATTGCAAAAAAAGCCATTTCATATTAGAGTGCTTTTAGTTTGCAGACTCTTAGTGCTTTACTTCTGTGGTTTTGCCTTAAATATTTGAAGAAAATTTGCTTCTTATTCGTAGAGTGTGAGAATGGTTTGGGCTGGGAGAGACCTTAAAGCCCATCCAGTCCCAGGGCAGGGACACCTTCCACCATCCCAGGCTGCTCCAGCCTGGCCTTGGGCACTGCCAGGGATCCAGGGGCAGCCACAGCTGCTCTGGGCACCCTGTGCCAGGGCCTGCCCACCCTGCCAGGGAACAATTCCTAATGCCCAATATCCCATCCATCCCAACAATAAATGTCGGGTAATTTTGGGTAGGACCCTCTGAAAAAGCTCTGGAGTTAGCTAGCTCTGCAAGAAGCAGCTCTTTGGGCTCATGATTTTATTCTCTCTCCCTCTTCCTGCCCCACCTCAAAAAGAGCTGGGACAAATCCCTTTGTTTTCTTTCCTGCAGCTCTAAAACCTGAGATTTATCAAGATAAATCCAAGGATTTATGAGGGGAAAAGCCACACCTGCAGCACAGCACTTGCTGTTCTCAGGAGTTTGTTCTGGGGTGGGTATGCTGTGCTGACATCCAGGAGGGGAGGCAGATGGGATAATGGAGCAAAGAGGCATGAGAAAGATCCTTTAAAGTCGGATTTTTAATCTCTCATCTCCAGGGGGACTCTTGGCTCCCTTTCTCAAGTTGAGGCTGTTGGATATCAAGTGGGTTTGCAGGATGGTCTGTGCAGGGTCTTCAGTGTCCCAAAGAACCTTCAGTATTCCACCTGAAATGCTGTTTGCAGTCTGTCTGGGACAGGGATTCAGTGCAGCTCAAGGGTTTGCAGCTTCCTGCATTGCCACTGCTCTGAAATGGGATTTATTGCTGTGAAATGGGGATTACTGACCCACAGCATTACAGCAGAGTTGTGTGCTTCTCTTCTCCCAGCATTTCCCTCTCTGCCACCATTCCTGTTCCCCATTTTCCAAGCAAAGGAAGCAAGCTGGCTGCCAGCAGGGATGCTCCAGGGCTGGCTGTTGTGCATGGCAAAATTTCCAACCTGGAATTTGAGCTGAGCCTGCAGAGGGCACAGCACATCTGGAGCTGTTTGTTTGTGGAGTGTGCACTGATATCTCACTGCTCTGTTTTTGAAATTGCATCACTTTGGGCTGCTTTGGGGGAAATTATTGAGCTTTTCTTCCTGTTCAGAATTCCTCTACAATTCCCTGAAAGGTGGTTGTGCTCAGGTGGGCTTGGGCTCTTTCTCCAGAACCAGAGGACACAGTCTCAAGCTGCACCAAGGGAAATATGGGTTGGATATTAGGAAAAAGTTTTTCACAGCAAGGGTGATAAAGTACTAGAATGTTCTGCCTAGGGAGGTGGTGGAGTCACCATCCCTGGATGTGTTTAAAAACAGACTGGATGTGGCACTGAGTGCCAGGGTTTAGTTGAGGTGTTGGGGCTGGGTTGGACTCAATGATCTTGGAGGTCTCTTCCAACCCAACCCAGTGATTCTGTGATTCTGTGAATGTGGCAGCCTGCTTTCCTTTTGATCCAGAAGGAAAATTATGTCCTGAAGCTTTTAGAGGAGCAAAGGGAGGCTGTTAGAGCTCAAGGACACACAATGTGTAAATCAACCACTGTGGGTTGCCTTGTGGATTGGATTTATTGATTCTAACTGGTTTTGACTGGGTTTTTTTCCCCCTTGCACTGCAGGAGCTCCATCACCACTGTTTACATCGAGGTGCTGCCTCCCAACAACCAGAGCCCCCCACGCTTCCCACAGCTGATGTACAGCCTGGAGGTCAGCGAGGCCATGAGGATCGGCGCTGTTCTCCTGAACCTGCAGGTACACAGGGGGCTGCCCTGGCTGAGGGTCCATGTACAAATCACAAACTCCAGGTACGCAGGCTTACCTGGGATCACTGGCTGAGGGGCTCTGTCACAGACATCTTTTATGAAAAATCCTCTCCTTAGGATTTTTCCTCCTGAGAAGCTGGGAGGCCTCAGGAGCAAAATGTAAACATTGATTATCTGCTGCTGTGGAATGCAACAGGTGCATCTGTGATTGGCCCATGTTGGTTGTTTCTAATTAATGGCCAATCACAGTGAGCTGGCTCGGACTCTCTGTCTGAGCCACAAGCCTTTGTTATCATTCCTTCTTTTTCTATTCTTAGCTGGCCTTCTGATGATGGCTATTCTTTTAGTATAGTTTTAACATAATATATATCATAAAATAATAAATCAAGCCTTCTGAAACATGGAGTCAGATCCTCATCTCTTCCCTCATCCTAAGACCCCTGTGAACACCGTCACAGGGCTCTGTACAAATCACAAACTCCAGGTACACAGGGGGGCTTCCCTGGGATCTCTGGCTGAGGGGCTCTGTACAAATCACAAACAGGACAGGGCTGCTGGGAACGTGCCTTGAGCTGTTTGATTTTCCAGCATCACTCTCATTACATGGTTATGACAATGGGAAGATGCCAGCAGCTCACATCCCAGGCAGCAGACCAAGAACTCAATGTTACAACTCACTTTATAAGTTTTTTGACCAATCACACAAAGCAAAAGCACAATGACAGTAGTTCTATCCAACCACTATAAGCACTCGTACCTTTGGTTAAACAATGCTTGCTTATTTCAAATACAATACCTGCTTGTAAGCCTTAAAACACAATGCACAGAGCTCCATTATTAAGCTTAAAACTTCCTAACATCTTACTAGATAAACTTTTCTGCAGCTTAGGGAGTTATTCTAGACAAGCATTAATACACACACCATTGCTCTCTTTGTTCTTGCTTTTCTACATTTTACACAATTTTTCTGCTGACCAATCTCATGGCTGCTGCTTAGCTCTAATCACAGTTCTGCTGTCTCTGAGGCCTTTTGCAGCTTTCCCAAACCCTTTGATTTTAAGGATTCCCACACCCTGGCACTCCCTGAGGCTGCTGAAACCCTCTCCACCTTCCTGCCCTCTGTGTCATGCCATGCACAAGCCAGTCCTTGCATCCAGGGGAAAAAAGGGGCACTTCAAAAGGATTGATAATTGTTTCATTTTGATCAGCAGCCTGTTTTACGTGGACTGCAGAGAAAAAGGAATCACTTGGCTGTTTCTGTTACTTCTTTTTTTGATTTAAATATTGTAAAAGATGCTGTAGGCTGCAAATGCCATTGACCAGAGAAGCTGTGGCTGCCCCTGCATCTCTGGAAGTGTCCAAGGCCAGGTTCTATGGGGTTTGGAGCAGCCTGGGATAGTGGAAGGCATCCTTTCCCATATCAGGGGTGGAACAAGTTGATCTTTGAAGTCCCTTCCAATCCAAACCATTCTGGGATTCTATGATATTTATATTAGAAAAAATTCTGAGTGGCTGGAAACTTGAAAGGAATGTGATATATTGTGTTAGAATCTCTCTCTGTATTTGCCAGCAGATCAGAGGAGCTTCAGCACCTCATTCATGGGGAATTTCAGTAAGATTTTGGGCAATTTCTTTCCCTATCCTGTAATATTTGAAAAATGCCTGAAGATATTTCTTCCCCTTGGTGTGTGTAACAACAGGCTGAGAGAGAGCAGAGATCCCAGTGCTGCCAGCCCCAGGATTAGTGGGACCTTGTGCCCTGGGATCAGGGATCAAGGAACAGCTTCTGGCCAGGTCCAGGAGCAGGAACATCCCTCATCCTCATGCACCAGGACCAGACCTCCCCTTGCTGCACTAATAGCTAAAAAATCAGTTCTCTCCTCACTTATTTACTGTTCCTTATCTACTGTATTGTTTTCTGCCTCAAAACCAGCTGTGCAAAATAAGGACATAGATAGCAACTCTTCCTTGAGGTTTTTTTAAAGGATCAGGAACTTACTTAAAGCTGTGTTTAGCAGTAGTGAAATAAAGCAGCTCTAATTAACTCACTGAAGCAGGTGAATGGGAAAATTCCTGCTAAAATGGTTTCCTGCTGAAAGGCTGGGATTATTCTGGCTGGTTAAGCTCAGACAGTCACCTGTGCTGAGGGAGGATGACTAATTTAGCTCAGTGCTGCCAATTAACTCCTGGCACATCTGTGGTGCCTGCAGGGAGGGAGGAGTGGAAGGGCCAGGCTGTTCAGGAGCCTTCTCCTCCCTGGTGAGAGACATTTGGGGTTGGAAGCCCCAAAGAGGAACAGGAGCCAGAAACTTGCTGAGAAACAGAAACATTTGTGTTTCCTTGACAGGTGCTGGAATCTGTGGCCTGAGGGATCTTTGGAGGCAGAAAAAAACCTCTTGGCAGGTTTTAGTATTGAAGGATTTGATGGGATTTAAATGTGGCTGGAAAGTGAAGCTCCAGTGGAATAATCTGCTTTAATATTTCACTAAACCCCAAGCAGCCCGTTCTGGGCTGGCCCTGCTGAGGGACCCCCAGGGCTGTGTCTAGTTCTGAGTCCCCAATCCAGGAAGGACCTGGAGGGGCTGGAGCGTGTCCAGGGCAGGGAATGGAGGCCCAGGAGGGGCTGAGGGAGCTGGCAAGGGGCTCAGCCTGGAGCAAAGGAGGCTCAGGGGGCCCTTGTGGCTCTGCACAACTCCCTGCCAGGAGGGGACAGCCAGGGGGGGCCGGGCTGTGCTGCCAGGGAACAGGGACAGGACAAGGGGAAAGGGCCTCAGGCTGGGCCAGGGGAGGCTCAGCTGGGACAGCAGCAGCAATTTCTGCATGGAAAGGGTGCTCAGGCCTTGGCAGGGGCTGCCCAGGGAGCTTTGCAGTGCCCAGCCCTGCAGGTGCCCCAGGAAGGGCTGGAGGTGGCACTCAGTGCTCTGGGCTGGGCACAAGGTGGGCACTGGGCACAGCTGGGACTCCATGGGCTGGCAGGGATTTTCCAGCCTCAGGGATCCTGCATTTTATGAAAAATACTTGATTAGTAAATCCCAAATATGCTTGGCTTTGGCATTGGTGGTTAGTCCAGGACTGGTAGGTTTGGTAGTCCTCAACCTGAAATGTGGAAGGTAGAGAGGTGTGGGATTTCTGGGCTGTTCAGATGGTCTGGGGAAAAGCCCAAAGATGGCCTTGGGCCCCCGGGTTCGAAAGGACGAGAGGAAGCTTCAGATTTGTTCTTGGTCTTGGTGTTTATTAATTGCTTATCTAAAAGATTTTCTCTTGGCCTGACAGAGTTCTGCTCAGCAGTCAGCCATGGGCACACACTGAAAGCCCCTGGGGCGGTCACCTATCTTTATACCCGGAGTTACGTATACAATATTTATCATTTTTCTCCAATACCCTCTACCCTTATTAACCAGTGTTCCCCCAGTAAGGTCCAATCCCGGAGTGCCAACATCACCACAGAAGATGGAGGCCTAGAGGAAGAAGAAGAAGGAGAAGGGCACGCCCCAATTCTTCCATCTTACTTCTCTAGACCCCCCTGTACAGAAATCTTAAGCCCTGTATCTCACACCCCAATTAACTTGTCCCTTCACCATTCACCCCAGTGAAATCCTCCCGTCCTCATACTGATGTCATCTCCCATGTGGGATCAAAGTCCAGCCACCAGACATCTCCGGCAGCATTCCAGGACTCCCGAGCCCCCCAGGGGGGGGTCTTGTTCACCCTGCACCCCAGTTCTGAGAGACTGAGATCCCACATCTCCCCCTTCTGTTTGCACCAAAAGACTTTTTTTGCTTTTATGTGAAAACCCCCCAAAGTCCTTAGTTTCTTTTCATTTCTCTTCTGGGTCGTTTTTCGCAGCCCGAGTCTCGACTTCTGTCTGAGTACTCGTCTCTCTGCTTCTTGGATCAGCATTCTCGTGTTCTCGCGTTCGGAATGGTTTCACGTGCCGCGCTGACACCCACTTCAGACCTCGATCTGTGGAGATACAAGCAAAACCCTTTCCCCAAGTGATTAGTCTGAAAGGACCCTCTATTTGTCCGGTCTCTGGGTTCCTGATCAAAACTAAAGGATTTTCCCTTAGCTTTGCCTGTGTGTTGTTTAGAAAATGTCTCACGATCGGTGGATCAGGTTCCGAGGATGAGCTATTTAGGAAATTCAGCACATACAATGCCTTATTTAATTTCATGTGAGGTGTTGCCTCTGGCTCACCCCTTCTCTGTCTGTCCAGAAGGGATTTTAGGGTGTGATGTGTTCTCTCAATGATTGCCTGACCTGTGGGTGAATGCGGAATACCAAACGTGTGTCTGACACCCCATCTTTTTAGGAATCTGTCAAGCACCCTGCCTGTGTATGTTGGACCATTATCTGTTTTTATCTCCTGAGGCACACCTAATGCTGCAAATGCCTGCAGAAAGTGTCGGCAAGCATGGTCTGCTGTTTCCCCAGCATGTGCTGAAGCAAAGACTGCACCTGAGAATGTATCTACAGAAACGTGAACATTTTTGAGCTTCCCAAAAGATGGGTATTTTGTGACATCAGCTTGCCACAACTGAAGACTTTGCAGCCCCCGCGGATTGATGGCCCCGGTAGAAGAAGGTGGCTGCACAAGCTGACAGTCTGGACAAGCACTAATGATCTCCCTCGCCTGACTCTTTGTGAGACGAAAGGACTCCATCAGTGCTTGCGCATTCTGATGAAAGAACGCATGACTTAACCTTGCCTGCTCAAAAATGTCCGGCAGCGTTTGCAAAATGGGCATTGTCAACCTGTCCGCCCGAGCATTCCCTTCCGCTAAAAACCCTGGAAGTGTTGTGTGCGCTCTAATGTGTGTGATAAAATACTCCCTTTCCCTGCTCTCTAGCAGTGTTTTCAAGCTTGTCAGGTATGAGTATAAAACCTCATTACTGACTTCTTTCAAGAGCGAACCCTCCAATCTCTTGACCACACCCGCAACATATGCGGAATCTGTCACCAGATTGAGAGGCTGTTTGAACAACTGAAATGCTCGGACAACGGCTGCCAACTCCACAATTTGTGGAGAGCCCTGAACCATCCTCACGTCTGATTCCCAATCCCCTGTCGTTGAGTCTCTCCACGTGATCACTGACTTGTGTGTCTTCCCCGAGCCATCCGTGAACACGGTGATCCCGTCCAAAGGTTCTTCATTTATCTGTGGTTTTGCTCTATAGCATATTTGCGATTGCAGTATTCTGTGTTGGGGAAAGTGGATTGTGCAAGCTCCTGGGAACGCTAACAATGCGATTAACAGGTCTTTCGATTGTTGCATTGCCCAATCGAAGTAGTCTCGTTTCAGAGGTAACCTGATGACTGAGAATTCTCTTCCTGCCATTGTCAGCAGCCTTGTTCTCGCCTTTATGATGATTTGTGCTGCCATCTCCAGATCTGTGAGAATCGTTTTCGCGGGCCTGTGCGGTAGGAAAATCCACTCTATGATTATCAAAGAGTCCTTTTGTGATTCATCCCATTGGAAGATCAAACCATGGAACTGCGTTTTCTTCCCCAGCACTGCCAACTGAAAAGGCAACGATGGAACAAATCGATGTGCCTGCCTTTTCTGTATCGCATCCGAGATTTTCTCCAACTCTTTTCTTGCTTCTGGTGTGAGTGTCCTGGGAGAACGAATGTCTGTGTCTCCTCTCAAGAGATCAAGCAGTGCTGGAATGTCACTATTTGTGATTCCCAAAACTGGTCTCATCCAGTTGATTTCTCCCAAAAGCTGTTGCAAATCATGCAAATTGTTGACCTTTGTGCTGATCTCCACCTTTTGAGGCTTTATTGTTTTCTCTGAGATTTTCCACCCTAGATATTTCCAAGGTGCAACCTCTTGAATCTTTGAAATGCTGATTTCCAGACCTGCCTTTTGCACCTCTGCGATCACACAGTCACGAGCTTCTTGCAGCTCCTGTCGTGTTGATGCTGCGATGAGCAAATCATCCATGTAATGAATGATCTTCGCCTTCGGAAATTTCTTTCGTGCTGGTGCCAAAGCTCGCGCCACGTACCATTGACAGATCGTCGGAGAATTTTTCAGGCCTTGTGGAAGGCAGACCCAATGGTACCGCTGCAGAGGCGTTTCCCTGTTGATACTCGGGACTGAAAAGGCAAATCTCGGAGCATCATCTGGATGGAGTGGGATACTGAAAAAGCAATCCTTGAGGTCAATGACCACAAGCTGCCAATCTCTGGGAATCATTGAGACAGATGGAAGTCCCAACTGAAGTGGCCCCATGTCTTCTATGACTTCGTTGATCTTCCTGAGGTCGTGTAACAACCTCCATTTGCCCGACAGCTTTTTCTTGATGACAAACACCGGAGAATTCCAAGGGCTGTCTGTTGGCTTGATGTGTCCCTTCTGCAATTGTTCTTGGACCAGGTCTTTCAAGGCACTCAATTTTTTCCGCTCAAGGGGCCACTGATCCACCCAAACTGGATCATCTGTTTTCCATGTCAGCTTCAGTGTGGCGAGTGCTGCAGTGACCCCTATTAAAAATCCATTTCGATCTTCGCGCCCCATTGTGCCAAAAGGTCCCGACCCCAGACTGTGATTGGCTTTTGAACGACAAAAGGACGAATGATCGCCGTCTTATCTCCTGGTCCCGTGACAACGACGGAATTCTCACTTTGCAGACACAGAGATGCTCCCCCGATGCCAGAGAGAGAGCCCAATGGCGCGACCAAGCTCCAATTGCGTGGCCAAAAGATGTACGATATTACTGTTACATCCGCCCCTGTGTCGAGCATACCTCTGATCGATATTGTCCTGTCCCCACATGTCAATTGGCACGTGAGCGTGGGTCGGTCTCGACCTATGTGCTTCACCCATGTTGTATGTACTTCAACATGCTCTTTCATAGGGAGACCTTCTTCGTCGAAGATTGACATGACCTCTCCAACTGCATGTGGCGGCAATGCAAAGGCTCTCGCAACCACAGTATTTTCTGGTACAGTCAATGGTGGACGAAGCGCTCTTGCCAAAACTGTTAACTCTGTATTTTTGTCTGCTGAGACAACTGTTGGATAGACAATGAGCCCAAGAATACTGCACTTATCTTGCCCAACTATCAAAAAATCTTGTTTCTTGTATGAGTCCCCGCGGATACCTGTTGGTATCTCCGCATGACTTTCATCTAGAAAGCATACTAGTTTTGAAGCTGCCAATGCACACTGTGCCCCTGGTGGGAGGAGGTCTGGGTCACTGTGGAATCGACTGAGGGTTTTGCTGAGGGCATCTGCTTGTCGCTCACTGATGACTGCCCTGTCTGTTCTTGTGACACCGCCAGTATTTGTGTCGGAGCGCGCCGGGGATTTCCCGCGCTCAATTTCCCGTTTCCCGGATGCGGCAACGGATTTCCTTCCACATCTGTCCGGGAATAACATTCTTTCACGGAGTGTCTTCCTCTTCCGCACCGTGCGCAAATTGGTCTTTCCGCTCTCTGGACTGGCGTTGGTATATGTGTCCGTGGGCAATTCCTTTTCATGTGCCCAGATTCCCCACATCCGTAACACTGTCCTCCTTGGGGTCTGTTTCTTTTCTGCATTGCCGCAAGAACTTTGTTGATATTTTCGTCCTGTTGATGAAGTAGTTTCTCAAACATCTTCTCCAATGTCTTGTCCTCTGATTGCCCTTCTGAGCGTCCCTTTAGCTGTTTCTCCCATTCCTCTTTTAGTTCATCCTTTACAATCGCTGCGACGTGCTGAGGCGTCCCCACCTTGCTGCATGCCTCCACCATCTCTGCCAAGGATGGCCGTCCTGGCATGGTGCTAATCACCCGTTGACAATCCGGGTTGGCATTGCCGAAAGCTAAATTCTCCAAGAGAGGCCTCTTCACTTCTTCTGTTGTCACCTGTCGATCCACGGCTTGCGTGAGTCGGTCGATGAATGACATGAATGGCTCTGTGGGACCTTGCCTGATGCAAGAGAACGGGACATCCGGAGCTCCTGTCGGCGTAATTTGCATGATTGCCAATCGCGCTGCTTCTTTGATGTCACTTAACACTCTCCGTGGAAGCCGCGCTGCTTGTTCCCCTGGATTGTCATCTGGAGGATCCCCTGCTAATTGCCCTTCTGTGAGGTTCGCATTCGGCCCACCTTGGTATCTGTTCCGCAACTCAGCAAGATATTTTCTCCACCTTTTTTCCCAGACAAGACTCTGTGTGTCAGTGAGGATCATTGCCACAATACTTCGAATGTCATATGGTGTGAGATCATACATAGAGAATGTCCCTCTTAATAGCTGTTTGAAGTATTGTGAGTTCAGCCCAAAAGTCTGAGCTGCCTTCCCTAGGTCTTTGAGTGTCTCATGACCCATCCTTTCCCACCTTGGATTCTGTCCCTGGGCATCATATGTCACTGGCATTGTCAAATCCCCTGATCCCGGGAATAAATGCTTTTCCTTTTCCAATGCTTTTCTGATTTGCCTCCAATCCATTGTCTTCACCGGCTCTTGAAACCCCTCTTCATCAGATTCCATTGGGATTTGCATGAATAATGGTGTTGTAGATGTCATCGGTGATTCATAGTGTCTCATTTTTTGCCTTGAGGTTTTTGGCCTTGCTCCTAAATCCGAAAAGGAAACTCGAGGATCCTGTTGATATTTCTTCTTTACTGCATCGAATGAATGCAAGAAGCTTTTTGCTGCTTCTGCTGCTGATAGCATCCATGTTGGGACACCTTCCGATGCTGTGATCCTTATGACATCTTCCCCTTGTAGCTGTTCTTCATCTGAGCTTTCATCATCTTCATGAAATCCCGAAGTGGATGGATAATCCCTTTGTCGTGTTAACATTGTTTTCTTCGAGGTGCTTTTCTTTTTATATATTGTTGGAAAAAATTGCTGCATTGTTGCAGTCTCGCCACGAGATGGCGCTGTGGCTCCGCCGAGCCGACCCGGCATGTCGTGCACTTCTGCCCTCCTGCCACTAGATGGCGCTGTCACCGGCCTCCCTGGCTCGGATGACGAAGCAAGCTCGACTACCCTACTTCCTCTTCCGGCTCGGCGTCTCCCGTGAGGGGAAGGAACTGAAACTCCGAGGCTCGAGACTAAAGGCACCAGATCTGGAGACGGTGTGGAGCCGCGGGACGTAGAATCCCTAACACGGCCCCTCCTCACCCGCGACGTCGCAGGGGACCGGGCTCGGGCCCGCCCGCGTCTTACTCTCTGCGCGTGCGTGCTCTCTGAGCTACTTCCGGTGTCCCCCAGGGTGACGTCATCATCGTCTCCCCCCTGTTTCACCTCCGAAGTTCCCGCCCCTCGGTCTGTCCCAGAATCCGACCCCTCCTCCTCTGACGTTGTGTTCGCCTCCCCCGCCGGCACCCCGGCTCTACCCGCGATTCGCGCTGACCGTCGCACCGGCTGTGACGTCACACCCGCGCGCCTCCCGCGTCCCGCCGCGGCGGCCCTCCGGGGCTGCGCGTTTTCCCTCAGCCCGCCTTGCGCGCTCGCCGCCCCCGCGCTGGTATGTGAGTCTATCCCCCGGTTTTTGCGAGTTTCGCCCTCCGCGGGCGTGTCCTCATCCTCACCGGCGCTGCTCGCGCCCGCCGCCGCCGCCGCGTCGCCGCTTTCGCCGCGAGCAGGCCCCCCCCCCGATCCCTTATCTTCCTGCTCCCCCCCTTCTGCTCCTGACTCCTCCACACTCTCTGGAGTTTCAGGACGCCCTTGGGGTTTGTTGCATTTTTTGATCGGGGGTTTTAATATTTTTTCCTGCTCTCTTTTTTCGAGAGCCCTTTCCCCCTGGCCTTTTAAAGCCAGAGCTAATTTTTTCCCGGAGCTCTGCCGCTCCGCCCCTTTCTCTGAGGGTACCGCAGCTTCTCGCTGCTTTTCCAGCCTTTTAGACTGCACTAAAATACCTTGTAACATGATTCTTGCCGGCGAAAGTAGCTTTAACGCTGTCTCATCTTTTTTTGTTGCTAAAATATATAAATGCCTATTAATCTCTTGCCAAAACCCGACTTCGAACAACAGACAAGTCTCTGCAAGTGGGTAATTGAGCCTTGCCCATAATAACAGCTGTTTTAATTCTTTCTTTGGGATCCCTTCTGTATATAATTCTGCTACACTTTGTAAGGTGGATAAGATTTCCCGTTGTTCTTGGGAGAGTGTTGCCCCCATAATATTATTTTGGCCTTCTTACCGAATCTGTCGCCAGCGTGGTCTGGAGGCCCTTGTTCTCCGTCCAGCAGATTACGAGGGATGGATCAGAGGCGCCTTTCTGGTCCCAATCCAGGCCGCTCTGCTACGAGCTGTCTTCAGCAGAAGCTGAGAGATGGGATTTCTCAGTGACTGCTGATTTTTGCAGCTTCTCCCGGCCGGTTTTTTCTTTTTCTTCTTTCTTTCTTCAGGCTTCCCTCCTCTGGAGTTATCAGTGCTGTTCTCTTGGCTCTTCAGCTCTTCAGGGCTTTCCCCCCCCCGAAAGGTTTGGTGGGAGATTGCCCGCACAGCAGACGCCAGTTGTGGGATTTCTGGGCTGTTCAGATGGTCTGGGGAAAAGCCCAAAGATGGCCTTGGGCCCCCGGGTTCGAAAGGACGAGAGGAAGCTTCAGATTTGTTCTTGGTCTTGGTGTTTATTAATTGCTTATCTAAAAGATTTTCTCTTGGCCTGACAGAGTTCTGCTCAGCAGTCAGCCATGGGCACACACTGAAAGCCCCTGGGGCGGTCACCTATCTTTATACCCGGAGTTACGTATACAATATTTATCATTTTTCTCCAATACCCTCTACCCTTATTAACCAGTGTTCCCCCAGTAAGGTCCAATCCCGGAGTGCCAACATCACCACAGAAGATGGAGGCCTAGAGGAAGAAGAAGAAGGAGAAGGGCACGCCCCAATTCTTCCATCTTACTTCTCTAGACCCCCCTGTACAGAAATCTTAAGCCCTGTATCTCACACCCCAATTAACTTGTCCCTTCACCATTCACCCCAGTGAAATCCTCCCGTCCTCATACTGATGTCATCTCCCATGTGGGATCAAAGTCCAGCCACCAGACATCTCCGGCAGCATTCCAGGACTCCCGAGCCCCCCAGGGGGGGGTCTTGTTCACCCTGCACCCCAGTTCTGAGAGACTGAGATCCCACAGAGAGGGACTTTTTACAAGTATCTGGAGTGACAGGCCACAGGGAATGGATTCCCAGTGCCAGAGGGCAGGGCTGGATGGGATATTGGGAATTAGGAATTGTTCCCTGGCAGGGTGGGCAGGCCCTGGCACAGGGTGCCCAGAGCAGCTGTGGCTGCCCCTGGATCCCTGGCAGTGCCCAAGGCCAGGCTGGACTTTGGGGCTTGGAGCAGTAATAGTGAAAGGTGTCCCTGTCCATGGCAGGGGTGACACTGGATGGCCTTTAAGAATCTCTCCCAACCCAGTTCCAAGTCCAGCTCCCTTGTCCTGCATTAAAACCTCAATCTGGATTAAAAGTATTCTCCTGTGGGCAGCATATTTCTGTTTTCATCTTCCTTTATTCCCTCCTGTGCAAAATCCACCAGGATATTTTAAACATTAATTAACTGAATATTTAAACTTCTCAAATCCTGTGCTGCCTTTTCCAGGCAACACAAAATTCCCTGTTAGGCAGATTGGTTTGGGTTTTATTGCCTGTGTTCCATCAATGATATGGAATAACACCAGGCCTCAAATACTGCACAAGTGTTTTCATGTGTAAATTTTCACACTGATGTTTCTTTTCCTGTGTCTTATCAATCCAATCAGTGTTTCGGCTGGTGCAGGTTTAGAAATTATGCTTTTATGGCTCTCTCTTAGTAATAATTTGGTAGTTCTGCATACAGCAGGAGGGTTACAAAATCCTGTAGAGAGCCAGCAAAACTTTTCAAGTATTCCCAAATTATCAAATCTGAAGGTCTGCAAAACATTAGGGTGAGTAACAATGCAAATGTAGCTGCTTTAAATTTGCCCTTTAGACTTTGGAAAAATAAAATTCACTTTTTTCTTGTCCATTAAAATTTCTTATGCTGATGATGGAGAGCTTTATTTCTTTCTTATCCCCTTATTTATTTTCTAATGCACCCGGCTGGTCTTGACTGGTGTTTTAATTAACAACATTTGAGATTAATGCAATATTAAATGATCTCCACTGCATTAATTTGTAAATAAACCTCAGAGTTTATTGCATGCCTGGGAGGCGTTTATGGCTTCATGTTCTGCCAGCCATTATTAATTAAAATATGCAAATGCTGTCATTTTTCTGGGAGCCTGCAGAACAAATGGGGCTGTTAGCAGGGTCCAGTTATGTGCTGAACAAGGAGCTAACATGGAATTGTTGTGTCCAATTTATGGAATCACTCTGTGCCATTGATCTGGAAAAAATCAGGAATAAGTTGCTCTTCTCCCTTGCCTTGGGGGGTTTTCTTCTGTACACAAGAACTTTGTGTTTTTTGCTTTTAAAGAAAGCAGAAGTTTTTAAAAGCAATGATTAAAAGCAGGAGTTTTTAAAAGAAACTTTTCCCCTTTTTTAAAAAAGATTTTCTGTGGGGATAAGGAGAAAATCAAATCAATTACAGCTAGCCTGATTTTCTGGCTTTCTGAGAGCCCCTGACTTGCTATGAGAGAATGCAGACCATAATGATACCCCTGAGACAACTTCATGTGAAGGGAGGGCAGGATGCCTTGCAGGGAAGGGAAAAGGAGGACAAAGGGCTGAAGACAGGAGCAGCCATGGGGTTCTGGTGATTCAGGACCAAGGACAGTCCCCAGAGATGCCAGCTCCTCCAATGGTCTGCCTCCAGTGCTCACAGCGTTTTGTGTTCCTGGCTCACGTCCTGACTGTTCATATCCTCAGGCCAAGGAGATCCAAATTCCACCCACACCTCCTGTCATTCAGTGCCACTCATGGAATTTATAAACAATTTTCCCAGTCTGTCATCGATGTTGTGGATGGGAATATTGATCAGTGCTGGGAGAGCTGTACAAATCCATGCAGAACTGAGTCAGTGCTAGCACCACCCACTACTGCCTGGCCTTCAGTTTGATAATGGGTTTAATTCTTGCTTAATCCCACCCTGTCACAGACATCTTTTATGGAAAACCCTTTCTTTAGGATTTTTCCTCCTGAGAAGCTGAGAAGCCTCAGGAACAAAATGTAAACATTGATTATCTGCTGCTGTGGAATGCAACAGGTAGATCTGTGATTGGTCTCATGTGGTTGTTTCTAATTAATGGCCAATCACAGTCAGCTGGCTCAGACAGAGTCTGAGCCACGAACCTTTGTTATCATTCTTTGCTATTCTATTCTTAGCCAGCCTTCTGATGAAATCCTTTCTTCTATTTTTTTAGTATAGTTTTAATGTAATATAGATCATAAAATAATAAATCGAGCCTTCTGAAACATGGAGTCAGATCCTCGTCTCTTCCCTCATCCTGAGATCCCTGTGAACACCATCACACCACTCTCCACTTGGAGACTGTTAGGAAGACCTTGCACCATGGCTCAGCTTTATTGAGCAACAATTTCTGCCCTGTTCAGGAGACTTGTCCTGTTGGAAAATCAGATTAAATTTTGCTTCAGCATCCTTGTATGCTGGAGAAATTCAGTTCTGTGTCATCCATCTTACAAATAATTTGGATATTTGTGGGTTTCTGGGAATTGCACTCCACCTGCCTGGTGCATGATTTCCTAGCTCATTCCTCCATGAAGGATAGACCTTGGGTTTGCCCTCCAGCATTTTAGTTCTCTGGGAGAGCCCAAAAAAAAAAAAAAATAATCTCTGATGGCTTTGAGATTGCTCCAGCCCTTGTATACATCAGGATGGACTTCATCAGGCTGAATTCCAGCAGCTGACCCAAAGATGCTCTGTTTATCAACATCTCTGCCTGGCTCTTGCCCAGCTCTCAGCTGAAGTTTTGCCCCAGTTAATTTGGTTTGGAGCTGGAATGGAGCAGTTTTACCTCTCTGACCTTTTCAACATTATCCCTTCTGCTTTTCAAACCGCTCCTCAGGTTCCTTGTGTAACTTAAACGTTTCTTTGTTATCCTTTGTGTTCTCTCCTGTTTCTATTCCTGTTTTGCCTTGACTTCTGGCTGTGTCCCCATCCAGTTTTTCTTGCTCTTTCTTTGGGCTGATCCCTTCCATCTGACTTAGCCCCTCTTTTTTATTTGGCTAAGCCAAGTTGTTTTCTTACTGCATTTCCTGCTCTGCCTGCACATTGAAATGGCTTGTGCTTCTGTTCTTAATTTTGAAGGGTGTTTAAGTTGGGTTTTTTTTTTTTTATTTTTCTTGGGGTTTTATGTCAAAAACTGCTTTTTAGGTGATCAGCTCAAAGCTATGCAGCCTTTGATTGTGGCCCACAGAAATAACTTGACAGGAGCAAGGTGGGGGGTGTTGGCCTCTTCTCTTCTAGACCAGAGGAAATGGACTCAGGTGGCACCAGGAGAGGCATCAAAAATAATTTATTCAATTTTTGAAGGGTTTTTTTTAAACCTAATAGGTGGAATATATTCATTTTGGTGCTGTTAATGTCTGTTCTTAAAGGCCTTACCCTGATCTTCAACCCCCAAAAAGCAAATTATTGGGGAGGGTGAGTGGGATGAATGATTTGTACTTTATCCAGCTGCAGTTGGAACTCACTGGAGCATCAGCCAAAGACTGGGATTCTAATAAAACAACAGAAAGTGGGATCTTGATTGAAAATGGAAGTGAAGAATGGGAAGAAAGGAAACTGAAAGTTCAGTTTAATCAGTATGGAGCTGCAGAAAAATAGAAGTAAATGATTAAAGCCTGGATTTCATACTCATGCTGCTGGACGTAGCTGTAATTTGATAATTAGATAATTAATAATAATTAATAGCAATTATTATCCTGCATCCAGGATATTGTCATTTCTGTGCAGCATAGGAATTCTGATGTGCTCCAGCTTTATCTTGAGTAGCCCATCAATAACCAGAGTTGCTTTAGAAACAGGGATTGGTGTCATACCTGTGGGAAACTTTCCTAAAACTTAATTCCCCAGTTTCTGCATAGAAGGGAAGAGAGGAAACTTTTGCCACTGACTGAATTTTATACTTTTTTCCTTCTCTAAAGGCTTTCGATAGAGAGGGCGACCCCATCAAATACCTCATTCAGAATGGAGATCCTCAGCAAGTTTTTAATCTCTCTCAGAGGTAAGTGGGAAACTCTTGGAAAACAGGCTTGGAACTTGTCAGCCCAGGGAATGAGGAGCTGAGAGAAAAGGGTTGTGCTCAGACACCTTCAGCTGCTCCTTCCAGGGGCTGTCAGCCATTAATGAGAGCTTTGTGAGCCAAAATCCGCTCTGGGCTTTGTCACTGGCCCCTGTTTATTTATTTAAAACACTTTGGGTAAGAGAAACTCACTGAGGTGGAAAGATTCCATTTAAAAGAGTGGCCAGGGATTAATTAAAACCCCTTTTACCTGTCAGCTCCTGACTAATGGCAGGGACAATTTTTGCTTTAATTTCCTGACTTGTTATGGTTTAGCCTGTAGTGAAAAGCCTTTTGAGCATCGTTTAAGAACTGTATTTTCCTTAAATTGAATTCCAACTTAAATAGAGTGAAAAGGAGAGGGTTTATTATGAAGTGTAAGCACCAGATTGGTCTGTGCCTGACCCACCACCTAGGTTTATTTTACCTATTATTAGCCATTAATTATTATTTGCAATCCAAAGTATCCTTTTCCTTGCAGGAGGAAGGGAGGGTGGTGAGCTGACTTCCCACAATAAATGATGGGAGAGAAGTAACCTGGGGTTTATTAATTCCTAGTGCAAAAGAATTATAATTCGGTGTGAGGGAAAGATTGTGAACCTAAATACCCAAACCTCCTGAGACAGGTTGATGTTTTAATCCAGGATTATTCCTGTATCCGAGTGGAGAGCATTAGGAATTGGCTCATGGCTTTTCTTGGCTTTCACTCACAGAAAGTCTAAAAGCTCCTACAAAGAAGAGCCTTGGTGTCAGCAAGGTGGTGGAGCTCAGGTGCTCATAGGCCTCTCCCAGGTGTCCTGCTAACGTGTCCTGGTGTTGTTTCATTGCCAGCTCTGGCCTGCTGTCCTTGGGAAAGCCGCTGGACAGAGAGAGCACTGACCGCTACATCCTCATCGTCACGGCCTCGGACGGCAGACCCGACGGGGTGAGTGTCCTGCTGGGGCCTTGGGAAGTCTGACCTAGAGCAGAATTAAAGAATAAAGCAGGGATTTACTAAAAGGATCTCCTCCACGGATGCACCTTGGGCAGCACAAGAGCCCAGCCAGGGCTGCACCCAAGGTGAACCAAAATGGGCACAAAATGGACACCCAGTCACGGGGTCTGTCACTTTGATCAGTTCTGCTCTATTTGCATTTTGCAGTTAATTATCCAATTCCAGCTTTAGCCCATGCAGTCCCATCCTGCTTGTTTTTCTCTCTCCAGCCCACGTTGTTTGTGCTCTTGAGGCTGAGATTTGGATCATTTGTCCTTGGTGCCCAGCTAGAGCTAGGTGCTCCCTGCTCTGTGCACAGAGCTCACCATCTCTTAATGTGAAGCCCAGACCCACCCACACACTAAAGCAGCACAGAATCTGAAAAATATAAAAGCTAAAACCTGAGGCATCACTGAAGGGCTGGACAGCACTGGCCACCTCCATGTGGTCTGACTGTGTTTTCCATGGATCTTGACCAAACCTATCTGAAATCTGGGAGTTCTCCTTTGGTTGGTGTGGGTGAAGCCTGTGTGTGTCTGCCTTGATCATGGAAAAAGGGATTTTGCTGCTGCTTTGTGTTATTGTTTAACAGCCAAGGGTTTGTGGATTCACAGATGTTCATCTTCTGTTTCTTCTCTGTGCTATTCAACACCTGCTCCTCTTCTTCCCTTCTCCCAGATGTGGAAGTTTTATTGATGGTTTGTACTTTATCCAGCCCTTTTCCATAACTGACTGTCCACCTCTTCAGAAAAATCTGGAAAAATCCCACTTCTCTTTCAAAAATAACATTTTTTTTTTGTCAAGAGCTATCTCCAGGTCTTCTATGTTTGCACTAGTCTGTGACCCCACAACCAGCCCCACCAACTGCTGCTCACACTTGTGTTTTATATAACAAAATGGTGATTTTTTTCAATTTTCATATTATAAAATGTTGGACTATTTAAGGATATGTGTTTATTGATCAGGCGGAGGCAATGGAATTATTTTTCCTGAAAGTTTGCAGCTGGATTGTGCTGCTGGGAATGCAGCAGCTCTGCCGTGGAATAATAGCACAGGTGGGGGAGAAATCTCTATACATCTGACCTTGTCTATAAGGGCAGATCTAAAATAATATCAATAATTATTAATAAATAACAAGAATGGGCTGTTCTAGAAGGATTTGAGATTGAAACAGAGCTATCTCTTGACACATTGCTATAGAGTGATCATGAAAATTCTGAGATTTAGACCTGTGCTCATCTTGGCAGAAGAAAATCTCATTTATTTTTTCTGTCTTATGCTCTTTTTATCTTCTTCACCTTACAATCTTAGCCTTCCTACCCAGGATTTACTCAGAATTTCCACACACACCCAAAAATATCAAGGAAGCCTTTATACAATTCAGTGGCAACATGGAGTAATTATAACAGTCTCCACCTTTTACATGAAAAACCTGGTTCCAGCTTTTGTGGGTTTGTTCTTCGTGAACTGCTCTCACAGCTGTGAGTTTGGTGGTTTTGATCTCAAACTCTCAGCTGGGAAATCGGAAGATGTAAATTAAAGACTTGCAAGTTGGTTCAGGCTGTGTTACACTCCTGAAATGCTCTCTGGGGTGTAAAAAAAAAGAGGACTGAAAAGCTCATTCCTTTTCCTTTCATCTAGAGAGAGATTCATTCGCTTTGCCCCGGGATTAAGTGGCCAGCAGATTAATTCTAACATTCTGAAGGTGATAGTTGGGGTTTTGAAAGGAAATCCTGTTAATCATGGCACAGCGCTTAGCAGAAAATAGTTGTATGTGAGCTGAGATATGGTGTTTGAAGCTCAGCTCTGGAGAAACCACCCAAAATAAACCATGGAGGGCTCCTTTAGAGCTGTCCCTGGACTGTGCTGTTGGGCACCTCTTGAAGTTCTTGTTACTGGTTGTAACAACAAAATCCACTTTAAGAACTCTGCTATCTCATCTCCTCTCTTCCCTCAATCCCATTAGCAGGGGATGCCCAGGGAGCTTTGGAATCCCCATCCCTGGAGGTGTCCAGGGAAGGGCTGGAGGTGGCATTCAGTGCTATGAGGATCAGTCACAGAGCAGATGGGATAATCTTGGAGATATTTTCCAGCCTTGTTGATTCCATGACTCTGTGATTTCATACCAGATGTTTTGCCCTGGAATTTTGTAGCTGCAGGTATGTGTGCATTGTTCTCAGGGTGAAACATGGGCACACTCTGTAGCTTGAGCATTTTCCCTCTGCCTGGTTTGGGGTTTTTGTCACTGTCCCTTCCCTGCCTGTAGCCGCTTTCTGCAGTTCATATTTTCTGTCAGTGTTTGGGCTCCTTTCTTCTCAAGATTGTCCAGCAATAGGACTCAGTTAACCAAAGATCCTGGTGCCAGCAGCTGGAAAGGTTATGAGCTGGGCTTGCCAGGATTACAAAAAAAGGCTGGATAAACTCCTTGGCTTTCATTTTACAAACAAATGGATGAAACAAGGCAGCTCAACCAGGCCATTTAATCTCCAGGCCTTTTCCATGCCAGGAAACAGTGGGTGTGACTGATTTGCCAGGCTTCCTTTTGTCTTTACAATTCCCTCGATTTGCAGCTCTTCTGGATGTGCTCCTGCTGTTTGACAGGCTTCTCCTAGAGGAGGGTCAGGACTCACTCCAAGTTCCTGGTTGGTACCATGCCAAAACCTTCTGAGGACACAAATCCTTGGTCCAAGTGGTGCCATTTTGTGGAGCAATTTTGCTTTTCAACTAGTTTTTAGCACTGTTTTAGCAACAGTGTCTTTCTAGGAAAAAAAAAATATTCTAAAATTACAAAATCACTGCTCCCCAAGCTCATTCACCTGCTGCTTGTCATCCAGCTCTGCTTTTTGTGAACAGTTCCATTAGTGCCTACAGAAAACAGGTGATGTCACCAGATGCCTTGTTGCAGTTTGCCTAAAATCCCAAAATTAATTCCCCAGGCAGGTACAACGTCATTTAAATCCCATTAGCATATTTTAGCCGGTAACATATCCAACCTGATCCCTTTCCATCCAACATGAAACCAGCTATTAGAGTCAAACCTACTTAAAGTCAGCTTTTGGATTTTATTTCCTGTATTTGCTTGGGGTTTTTTTAAATTTGAAAGGCATTCAAAGGAAAAATACTTTACTGGTGGGGGGGGGAGTTTTGTTGTAATTGTTGTGGATTTTTTTCAGTGAAATGTCGTGGCTTGACCTTGTTCTACCCCTGCCCTCCTCAGCTGGACAGGGAAGAAAAATATAAGCAAAGACTCAGGAGTCTTATAACCCGCCACTGTCAGAACCTTGCCACATAAACTCAGTCCAGGAGAACTTTCCTCCACAGTTGCACAATGGATAATCGGCATTTGTACATTTTTTGCAGCTTGGTTTTGTGAACAACAGTCACAGGATCCCCAGATAAATTCCAGTTGCAGAGGATCTAAGAAGCTGATGTTCCTTGGGCACTGACAATTTAAATGTGGTTATTTAATCCATACCTTTCAAGCATAAAGATGCCCAAAAAGCCTTCAGAGAGTGAGAGAAAGGAAACATTTGCATTGGTCTTTCATACTCACCTAAGTTCAGTGTTTGTAGCTTCACCCAGTGATATTGGTTCAGAAATTGAGGCCAGCACTCCAGAACTTCAATATCCACAATATTTCCCCGCCAAACTCTGTGTGAGCAAAGATTTTTAGCTATTATGACATGAAAGCAAAGGGGCAAAACTTGTGCTCATGAGTTTTTAAATAATAGTGGATAAAATCCAGGAATACCTCAGCTGGGAAAGGTTGCCATGCTTGAAAATTGTTGATGCTTTCAGGAAGAAATCTATCCCAGACTGCTTTGGAAGCTTTCTGTCTCAACATGATGACTCTCTTGTTCTCAGAAAACCAGGGATGTTTTTCTCCATGGAGCTAAGCAAGGCTCAGATATCCCCAGCTCTGATAGCACCTTTCTTGGCTCAGGGAGACCCATTAAAATGGATTTTTTTCTTCCCATTCTGGTATCTCCAGGAGTTTGGAGATCCATGAGCTTGTGGGTCCATCAGCCTCAGCCTCACACTTGTGGGGAGCAACATTTCCTCTGGATATGCCTTTCTCATAGTAATGAATGTCCCAGAATCCTTAAAGTTGGAAAAGACCTCTGAGATCATCAAACTCAACCATCAACCAGCTCCACCACTACCATGTCCTCAAGTGCCACATCCACACGTGTCTTGAACGCTTCCAGAGATGAGGACTCCATCACTTCCTGAGAAGCTGTTCCAGTATTTCCCAATGCTTTTGGTGAAGATATTTTCTTTAATATCCAAGCTAAACATCCCCTGGCACAACTCCAGGTCATTTCCTCTCATACTGGAGAAGACATCTCTCTGTTTCTTTTCCAGTTCCTGGATTCTTCATCATGGACCTCCTTCCTCCACAGCTGCCACCAGGGCAGGCCAATGCTCTGTGCCTGCCCTAAAATCCACTGGAATTTAGGACAGGATACAAGGTGGTATTGTCTTTCCTTTTGATCCCTGATATTCTTTAGAGAAACCCCCATCATCATCATCAATTAAATCTGTTGAGCTCATTTTTGCATTTGCAAAGTCTGTGGTCCTACAAACCTGAATTTTTGGGGGATTTTAAGATTTTTGGATGTTTTTCTTGCTTGTTTTTCTGTGTCATTACTATTTAAGATTTTTGGATTTTTTCTTGCTCGTTTTTCTGTGTCATTACCAAAGGAACTAAGAGAAGTTTGACAAGACTGCTGGGGCACAGAGTAATTAAAGTTTCTCTTTTCTAAGCCTCAAGGCTGATTTAACTGATTTCAGGGTGTGGTGACAGTCATGGTGACACCACTTGACTTTGGGGGGACTGCTAATTCCATCAAAATTAATCCAGAGCCACTTATGCCCTCACCCAGCACCTTGGCTTTCCATGGAATGGGGTGGCCTGGCTGCCACCTTTCCATTACTTTTCCCTGGAATGCTCCTGATGGTTTAAAATGCTCAGCTGTGCTTCCCAAATCATTGTTGTTCTGAGTTATGACCTGGAGCATTAACAGGCTCGTGGGTTTTCCCTGGAAAATGCGACCCGTCACCGTTAACAATCCGACACAACAAACAATTAAGGATGCATTAATTGAGCAGGCAGGAAAATGCTTTTATTTCCCAAGTAATGAGCTTTTAGTTGTGGATGGGCAAAGTGGCAGGTGAAGGAGAAACCACATCCCAAGCTCAGTTTGTGTTCACAAATTGGGGTGTGTTTGGATGCAATTCCAAGGCAAGAATTCCTGTCTTCACCTTTCAGAGGGAGAAATTTGAAATAAATACATGTGGCTTTTGTCAGAAGATAATGCTATATATTTGTCAAGAATGTTCCTTAAATGTCATATATTTTCTGTTCATATACTCATATTTTCTGTTCTCTTTTGTGATGTATGAGGTTTTCATTTTGGGAGCTTTCCCTTTGGGCTTTATTTTGGAGTTTTGACAGTTTTTCTCTTTATCTGGTCTCCAGGCTTATTGGGATTTTTTCTCATTAGTGTAATTATTGACAAGCTACAGAATTACACTTCCCTTTCCCTCAGGGTCTTCTTTCCAAAATTTCTTTGCAGTCCAGCTGGCAATTTCCTCTTTATAGATTGGAGAGGGTTGGGAGATACTTCTTTTAAACCTCTCATGGAAGGAAAGAAGGTCTGAAAATGAAATCATAGAATTGTTAATTCTATCCCCATTCAGATATGGCTTTCTTGAGATGATATCAATAAATCCTGATATGGAGATCAGCAGAATTATTTACCATTTCTTTTTTGATCAAGTAAAGGCTTTGCCTCTATTTGTATTATTTGCAAACTGCTTATCTCTGAACTTGACAGGTTTGTCTAAGAGTTTGTCCAAATTAATAAACTTGCTCAACATCAGAGCCAAGAATGTTTCCTCTCCAAGGCATAGAATGCTCCCATCAATTCCCAAATTCAGTTTAAATGACAGGGTACAAATAAAACAAAAACAAAGTGGAATTTCCTTCAGATTTATCATCCATAACATTTATCAGGGCCTGGCATCCTTAGGATTTGTGCAGACAATGTAAATTTTACAATTATTGCTTAGGGAAGAATTATCTATGTAAGAAATATTTGAGGGCCCCTAAGAAAGATATAAACTGCTGCTCTGGATCTTTTATTTATGCTCATTATAAAAGAGAAGTTAGCAGGGTTTCTCCAGGAATGAATAGGAAATGCCTGATATGAGGCTGAGATGGTTTTTTCCCTGGTTAAATTTCCAGGAGTAGCTTTAGGATTCCTTCCCAAACTGTGCTTGATGATTCTGTTGTAGAAAAGCCTCATTTTTAACCAGTTTTCAAACTTTCCTGTGCTGGATTTGCATGAAGAGTATCCCTGGAAAACCGGTTGCGAATTAGGTGTATCTCATTATTTTAGGGACCCAATTCTTTAGAGACTTATAGAAGTATTTAAATATTTGTGAAGACTTCTTATGTTGTTTCTGTGCCTCTTTTAGCATCCTCTAAAAACCTCTGAGACTTTTTATAATTGTTTAGGAAATTTGTGGATTCATTTTCCAGGAAAGATGGAGAGAGACTCTTTACAAGGACCTGGACAGAGGGAATGGTTTCCCAGTGCCAGAGGGCAGGGCTGGATGGGATACTGGGAATTAGGAATTGTTCCCTGGCAGGGTGGGCAGGCCCTGGCACAGGGTGCCCAGAGCAGCTGTGGCTGCCCCTGGATCCCTGGCAGTGCCCAAGGCCAGGCTGGAGCAGCCTGGGACAGTGGAAGGTGTCCCTGCCCATGGCAGGGGTGGCACTGGATGGGATTTAAGGATCCCTTCCAACATAAATTGTGATTCCATGATTTTTATGTGACCTCAAAGCCCATCCAGTGCCACCCCTGCCATGGACAGGGACACCTTCCACTGTCCCAGGTTGCTCCCAATGTCCAGCCTGGCCTTGGGCACTGCCAGGGATCCAGGGGCAGCCACAGCTGCTCTGGGCACCCTATGCCAGGGTCTCCACATTTTTCCATATGTTCTGATCCAGTGCCAGGCTGAAAAGAGGCTCTGGTTTATCCCTGAACACAGGCAGTGATTATTTAGTCTGGGATTTTAGTGTCTGGTGACTTTTCCATGATTCCCAGCAGGGCTGATGAAGTTGTTCCCAACCTTGCTCCATGCTGCAGTTCTGGAGAAGCCCCTGTAATTCATTCTGGTTTGTCAAATAAGGGCTTTTTTCAGAACAGCACATCAATCTGAGGTTGGAGCTTCAACAAATCTTTGGAGCCATCTAATGGGGATGTAAAAACGTTGGTTTTGGTCAATTATCTTTGATCCAGGCACTTTCTGCTGTTAATGAGAGAAGTGCTGCCCTCTAAGATACACAGGTGAGTCTCACTTCATGGTAAAGGTGGGCATTGCTGAGACATCAGTGAGATAACAAATGTGTCCTGTATTTGGGTGAAACAGGGAGATTTTGAAGTATTTTACTCTGAGTCTGTTACTGATTTTAAGGAAGAGAGCCCAGGGGGTGTCTGCTAACCCAGAGTCTGCTTTGAATGCCCCTTGTGATTTCACCCACTGTTGGTCACTTGCTAAATTGTGATTATAAAAAAAAGGAAGATTATTTGAAATATTGGTCTTATTACAGTGATTTCTGAATTCATTCACACCTGATAATTTTCTAAGCTATGACTCATGTAAAAACAGGGATTACTTGAAATGTCGGTCTTCTTACACAATCTTATTTTGACAAACACTTGCAAGTTTAGGGAGAGGAGCATTTGACAAAATTTCCTAAACTAATTCTAGTATTTGGCATCTCAATAAGGTGTGGGTTTTTTCCTTGAAAAATATTTCTTTGCAAAAATCTTGTCTTTCAAATTCAGAAGTCAAAATTTAAATATGACAAGTGGAGCACTGACCTGCATGTGTTGGCTGACAGGGAGGGTGCTTAAGATGAGTAAAGAATGACCAGGAATGTGAAAAATACTGAAAATCCTTAGGCAAGAGTTGGGAAAAAAAATCCCAAGCATTTCTTTTCCTTCCTCCGTTTTTTCTTATAAAATCCTCTCAAAGAGACAAAATGCTGCAGATGATCAACCACAGCCCGTGAACATTATCTGGAATGAAAAGAAATCTTTTCCTAATGGGAATTCCTGCCTTAAGCCATTGCTTTTTAACACCATGTTGCCTCAGTTTATTAAGAGTGAGGGTGTTTATTTCCCTGAATTTCATGCAGCTGAGTTACCTTTGGAAAAGCTGATTTACATTCAGTGTGCATCACAGCAGAGCAAACGTTCTGGAGTGGCTTTTGCCTGGACAAGAAGGCAGAAAGTTCATTTTCCTTTTAGAAAGGGGATGTGGGAATAGCAGTTTCAGGAACAATTAGCAAATGACTGAGGCTCAGTGAACAGAAGGTGCCAGCCTGGAAGCACCTTGTGCTGTCTTGGTTTAAAATCCTCTGGATTTTTTAATTTTTTTCAGTGGTGACGAGTTATTTTATACAGATGTTGGGAGTTCTTGGGACACTGAAAGCACACCAACTGAGAAAAGCTGATTTCAACACCAGTAGAGCACCAGAAGACGCAGATCTCCATTCAGACTTTTTGCTTGGGGTTTTCTTTGGTTTTGTTTTTTGTTTGTTTGTTTGTTTGTTTGTTTGTTTTTCCTTTATCTTGCTGGTTTGGAGTTTTGTTAAGGGAAGGTGGCCACAGGTTTCCCTATGGAGCCTGTGAAGTGCCACTTTCAAACAGGTTTGTTCTTCCTAAAGCAAAGGGATTTCTTCTGGGGTCACATCTGCATAGTGTAATTCCTGTGAGTGTCCTGTCATAAACATTTCATGGAATAATGGAAGTAATTTTATGGTTGGAAACGACCTACAAGTTCATCAAGTCCAACCTGTGACGCGGCACCACCTTGTAACTAAACCACGACTGCAAAGTGCCACATACTCTCACTTTTTAAGCATTTCCAGAGGCTCCAAACCTCCCCTTTTAAACCTATCCCAAGGCCTGAGCACCCTTTCCATGCAGAAATTGCTGCTGCTGTCCCAGCTGAGCCTCCCCTGGCCCAGCCTGAGGCCCTTTCCCCTTGCCCTGTCCCTGTTCCCTGGCAGCACAGCCCGACCCCCCCTGGCTGTCCCCTCCTGGCAGGGAGTTGTGCAGAGCCACAAGGGCCCCCTGAGCCTCCTTTGCTCCAGGCTGAGCCCCTTGCCAGCTCCCTCAGCCCCTCCTGGAGCTCCAGACCCTTCCCCAGCTCCATTCCCTGCCCTGGACACGCTCCAGGCCCCCCAAGAGGGCCCAAACTTCCCTCAGAGGAGTTTGATGCAAAGCAGCAGAACATACAAAATTTAAGCTTTTAAGACACTGAGTTGGATTAATTGATTTAAAAATCAATATATTAAACACTCTAATTTACTAAATACAACAATGTGGGGGTTTGATCTGGAGCTCTCAGTCTATGGGAGCAGAGTAAAGGGATGTGACTCAAGTTCAGAACTTCTCCACCTTTTTGATTGGGAGAGAAAATTTCCACAGGTAGCACAGACATACTTTGTTGACATTTTATGTAGGGCAATAGAGTATAGGTAAATAAATGTAGTATAGAAAGTAATCTTACCCTCTAAAGAGTTGCAGCTGGGTTAATCATTAAGGATTAGGAGCAAGCCTGACTTTAGCAGGCCACAGCTGTAGCCAATAAGAAGAGTGTTATAAAAGAGTGGGTTTGTTGGTTAAAAGGGGAACTGGAGTCAGTTGGCTGTTGTGAGGACAAGGAAGAGTTAGTGTTTAGAGGAGATGTCCATGAGAAACATCAGGGTGGTACAAAACTCTGGCAATATGGAACCCTTGCAATACCATGACAACAATTTTATATTAAATACAGTTAATTCTGCTGTTCCCACCTCCTGGGGTGTTAAAATTGGGTTGTAAAATAGAACATTGGGGTTCGGTGTGGGGAGGATGATGCAGGAGTATGATACAAGATGATTGTGCCACTTAATCAGCTTAGTTAATCATCACTGTGGTGTATTTTGATTGATAAATCACTAATTTCCTTTTCACATTCTGGCAAATTTCCGTATTTCCAGATTTTTCCCTCCACTCATAACAAATACTCCTTAAATCCTTAAAGTACTACTAAAAGATAACTGATCTTTTTCTGCATCTCTACTGCATCTCAACTGCATCTTTTCTGCATCTCAACTGATCTCAACTGCATCTCTAATGTATGAGTAAGTCTGGAGCTTGTTTTGTCTTCCAAAAATTCAAAATCAACTCTTGAAACGCTTCTCTTTTCACAAAAACATGTTTATAAAATTGATTATCTGTTTACCTGTGATTCTGCTCGATAACTAACAGCAGGGTTCTCACTTGGGAAGCTGTAAAATAAAGAGAATTTCTTCAAAATGTTCTTTTTCTGCCTAGACTTCGACTGCTACTGTCAATATAGTGGTGACAGATGTCAATGACAACGGACCAGTTTTTGACATGTTCCTCCCCAGAAACCTCTCTGTGCAGGAAGAGGAAGCCAATGCTTTTGTTGGTCAAGTAAGGGTAAGTCAATAAAATTGTGTATTTTATTATCCAAGCTGTCCAGATGATGAGGAAGGAGCACAAAATAATTGTGCCTCAGATAAAAACCCATCCAAATATCTTCAGCTGAAATGCAAACTCTCCGTTTGTGGCTACAAAGTCACATTTGGGGGCTTTAAAATATTGAAATTGTTTTCTTCTCTGTGCTAAATACTGAAAACACTTTGTCACTTAGAAACAGCACATTAAAAAGCTTGTTTTTAAAGAAATTTCACTGTAAAAACTTGCTGGTAACAGATTTACAGGGTCAAAACAGTGTTGCCACATTTTTAAATTATTTGTTTTGAGATAGAATTCAAACGTGCTGAGCAAGTGACACCCGAGTGTAGGAAATTGTCACACCTAGAGGAAATTTTGAGGCCATTAGGGGGAAAATCAGTCAAACTCTTGAGTGAAATAATTGCTGACCTGGTATAAAAATAGGGGACAATGTAAATTTGAGGGTTTGAAGTTGTAAATTTGTATAACACATGGGGGTCTTCTGGATGAGGATTCAGTCTCTTGAAGAAAACATCACTTTTTTTTGGTAATGTTTATTTTTCCTGACTCAAGGGAAAGAAGCAAACATTAATTAGAAGGGTTTTCAATCCAGAAGTTGAATATAACGTCTCATATCTGCTGCACTAAGGTTGGATCCAGCAGGAGCTGTAGGTAAAAGAGAACTTGGGAAGCATTTTTCAGGAATTTAGGTGGAAAATGAGCCTTTTTTTCCCAGCAGCAACCATATCAAAAGAAAATGGGAGCTCCTTAAGTAGAAGCTTCAGAAATCAGGACATTTTGGGTACCATGGGAACCCAAATACCCATAATAATCATGTTCCTTCCCATCCTTATTTTATTTCCTAAGAAATCAGAGCTGGTCTTGGACAAAGTTTGGATCCCTTGGTGCAATTAAGTCAGTTTTGAAAAATGGTTAAATTATTGCTCTGCTTTTTGTCATTGCCTTCCTGTGTGGTTGTTTTTCATTTTGCATCCTAAAAGGCACAGGTGGAACATTTCAAATCAGTCCCAAACATACTTCAAATCCATTTTGTGCTTTGCTGGGGCCCTCAAGGCTCAATCATCTTCTCAAACACGTGGCTGCCTCTATTTTTAGCTGTGACAGAACTGTAAAATACAACAAATAATTGCCACAAGAAGCTCCCTGGCTTCTAAATGAGTGCAATTTCTAAGTTGTGTGGAAATGAAAATATTTATTGTGGTCTTGGGATAGTTTATTCCTACTTGGAGTGACAGAAACTGCTTCTGCCATTTGCTGTCCTGTTTATCCCTGAATGGAGAAAGCTTTTTCTTTATAGCCTAAATATTTGGTGTATTTCTCCTCTTTCATGTTCACAACTGCAAATTGATGTAGGGATACCCATTGGAAATGTCATTCTGGGGTATAGAAAAGAGAAATTGGGGCATTTACATTTTTTTTCTGGCTCCAGTGAGGTTATTGAAATAATGGTGATGAGAGTTTGGGTGTAGCTGTGTTGTTTGATGATATTCCTTAAAAACTGAAATGGCTTTTGGTGTGTTGTGCTTCAGATAAAACCACAGTGGGTATCGGAGAGGTGTTAATGGGAATAAATTTTGTATGGAAGCTTTAATGTGGATAAAATGTACATAAAGAGCTATTTGAGGTGGGAATAGCCTGGTAAAAGAAGAAATCCCTATAGTGCTGTGTGTTTTCCCTACCACGAATTAGCCCACTGATTAACAAAGCTGCTTTTCAGAAAACTTTTTACTCATTTCAAACAGAAATCTTAAATCTGCTAGAGCAAGCAGTCATACAGAGAATTTGAAATAAAAAGACAGATTTTGTGCTGTCCCTTTCCCTTTGGAATGCCACCTTCCCTTTTTACCTGGGGGGAAAAGAAATAGCAAGAGATTTTTACCTTAAAACCCAAGATCTGTCCCTGCTGCTCACGGGCGCAGAGAACCTGGTGAGGAAGGCCATGGAAAAGGTGCTCAAGCACTTTGATCCCTCAGGATTTTTGACTCAGGAGGTTTGGTGCCAGGATTGGGTGCCTGGGCTCATTGTCAGAGTGGTTTGGGTTGGGAGGGATCTTCAATCTCATCCCATTCCAGCCCTGCCATCCTGCCATGGGCAGGGAAACCTTCCCTCATCCCAGCTTGCTCTGAGCCCTGCCCAGGCTGGCCCTGGACACTTCCAGGGATGGGGATTTTAAGCAGTTTGGGGTATAAATCAATCTGAACACTCCCAGGAATAATTCCTGCCACAGAACATGCTCTGCTTTGTTTTCAGTGGGAAAGTTGGACTTTCAAATGGATTCCCATAAGGACTTGGATTATATTTGAGGCTGGTTTCCCAGGAAGATGTAGCAGGAAGGCAGGGAGAGGTTTCCTGTGGGAGAGGGACAGTTTGGTGATGTATTTGCTGGGAATGTCCCAACAAAGGCAGGAATGATGAATCTGACTCCATGTTCTCAGAAAGATAATTTATTACTTTATTATACTATATTATATTAAAGAATACTATATTATACTAAAGAATACAGGAAGGATACAGACAGAAGGTTAAAAAGATACTAATGAAAACTTGTGACTCTGGAAAGAGTCCTGACAGAGCTTGACTGTGATTGACCAAAGAGTGAAAACAACTCACACCAGAATCCATGAAACAATCACCTGTGGGTAAACAATCTCCAAACACATTCCACATGTGAGCACAACACAGGAGAAGCAAATGAGACAAGAATTGTTTTCCTTTTTCTCTGAGGCTTCTTAGCTTCCCAGGAGAAAAATCCTGGGCGAAGGGATTTTATCAGAGAATGTGAAGGCCACATTTGGAGCATTTATTCCAGGCAGGCAGAGAATATCCACCCTTGGAAGTTCTCTCCCTCTCCAGCTGCTCTGCTGCCAGCTGGAGCTGCAGGAGGCCCTGGCACAGGAGTGCTGCCTGTGGGCACTCCAGGAGCCTCCTGAAGATGAAAAGAACAAAAGCCAGACAGGATAATGCTGCCAGCGTGTTTCCAATCCTTTTATTTCACACTGTGTTCTCTAAATTGGGGCAGTCAGAGGTGGGTTGGATTCCCTGCTGCTGCTTCCCCTCTGATCCTGGGCATCCCCCAGCAAGGCAGGAGCACAGCTACTGCTGTGTGCAAGTCTCCACAAAGGGCACCCAGGAATCCAAAAAGCTCCAGCTGGGAACTCCACAGTGAAATTCAGGCACTTTGTTGTAGTCTAAACCAGCTGGAGATGGGGCATCAGGATGTTCTGCATTGTACACTCACTTTAATCAATCCTGGTGGCATGGGAGGTAAAAAAGATGGAATGATGCTTAGGAAAGGGATCAATATATTGATCTGCAGGCACGTTTACGGCCTTGGGCAGGGGGAGACAGTCCCCAGCAGTTTGTTGCAGACTCTAAAAGGGCAGCCTGGGGTTAAATAAAAAGCTGTTGAGCTGATGGGGCCCTGGAGAGGAAAGGCATCCCTTGACAGAAGTTTTTATTCATTTGGGGGTTTATTTATAGCCAGATTCTTTCATCCAAGCCCATAATTCATTTATTCTTGGATATTTTGGTGTCATTGATCAGCACTGTGTGAAAACTCCAGCATGAATATGTTGCTGTCAAGGAGAGATAGCAACAGGGAAGGAAATGAGATGGAAAATGGGGATAAAGAATTATGTGCTCAAGTGTCACTGGTCCTTGGATCTTCCCTAAAATGAAAACAGAATAAATTAATTCCAGTAATGAGAGCAGTTTGCAGAGTGTGTGATACCTCTTGGTGTCACCTGCTTGGTTTTAAGCTACAAAAGAAATGCTTTAAGAAAGTTGGTTTTTAGGATGGACCTATTCTTCCTCCTGGAAAAGTTTGGAGGAATTTATTTGGTTATACTGTACTAGCCCTCCTGAATGCTGATGAAATGTAATTATTTCCCAACAAAGCTTTCTGTCCATGGGTATCAGCGAGTTCTTACAGGCTCCTGTTTTTATTTAATAAATTCATAAGGTGATAAACCCTGGATCTAAAGCCTGATTTAAATTTCACGGCTGTTGGGTAAAGCTTGTTGTGTTGGACTAAATGACCTCTGGATATCTCCCACAAGCAGCTCCTCCTGTGTTTCTACAAGCAGGAAAAACTCCTTAAAATGCTGGTGAGGAATTATTGCCCATGCACATGGCATGGTTGGGATGAGATGAGCTATAAGATCCTTTCCATCCCAAAGCATCTGTGATTCTGTGATTTTATTACATTACAGGGTCTTGTGGAAAAGTCTAGAAAGGAATCTGAGTTTTCCTAAATCTCCACTGGCTTGTTTTTTGGTGTGAAGGGTTTGATTTTCCAAAACCTGCACTGCAGATTACACATTGTGTTAAAAATACAGGCTCCTGATATTAAATTCCCAAATTTCCTGGATTTTAAGACAACTTGAAGGAAAATTAGAGGGGGAGGAAAAAGGAGAAGACCAGGGAAAAAAAGGAGGTTTATTGGCAGAGAGGACAATCCAGGAGGAAAAAGAATTAAAATTAGAGGTGGAAGAGATAGGAAAAATCCAGGAAAAAGGGGAATTTAATGGTAGGAGAGGACAATCCAGAAAGAAAAGGACTTGAGCCTTTGGGGAAGAGTAAAATCACAGGCTCTGAAGTACATCTCAAATACCCAAAGTGAGTCCAGGGCTCCTGCTCACTGCATGACCTAGTGGCTAACAATGCAGCTTGAATTCATCTCGTAGATGTAAAACCAAGAGGAGCAGCTGAGATTTGAGTCAGAATCCATAAAAAAGCAAATCTGGCCCCAAAATCAGAGAATCAGAATGTGGCAGGTGAACTCCAAGCAGAGAAAGTTCAGACTTCATTTCTTATAAGTGGTTAGGTGATCACAAGATCATTGGGAGGGAGCCTTGGTGATATCATTTCCTTCCGTTTATTAAGGAATTTGTCCCCAGGAAGGATAGAAATGACTTTAATAAGGCTTTCAGCACTGTCTCTCTCAAAATCCTCCTCATGGAGATGCTGGTCACAAAAGAATTTCATGTGCTTCTAGCTGGATTTTCATGTATGAACAGGCAAATTCTCCTTACTACAAGATTGATGTCTCAAGTCCAGAGCTGTGGCTGAGAAAGAGGTGGGGTTATAAATTTGGGCTGTTTATTTCCATTCTAGACCATCAGTGCTGGGCAGAATTACCTCCTCCTGCTGGTACCAGGGAATTCCTGGAGGATATTTGGCAGCAGTGGCTGCAGCCACAGTTCCTCATCTTTTTCCACTGTTCCTTGAACTTAGGTCAGCTTGGGCACAGATCAAAGAGGTCCAAAAAGCTCCTTGCCACCCATAATGGGGCCTCTTAAGCAAAAGGGATTTCAAAAGCTGTGCTCTTGTCTTCCCTCTTCCCAAAATTTATTGTATGTGTGCATTCATCTGCATCTTTGCCCTCCAGATAATATTTGTGCTTTAGTGCAGTGGAAATATTGATATTTGTTATCAGCATGTTCATGGCAGTTGATTGTTGAGAGTCCAAGGATTTTCCATGAAAGGAATTCTTGGTTTTGTCTGCTGACACTTGACATTTGGGGATGCCTTTAAGCCCTGTTATCTCTTTTGGCTTGACACCAAACTAAATCTTCTGAATCAGTGATTTCATGTCTCTGGTTCATGCTTTTTAGGATTTTGATGCCTGATTCCCATCTCTGGCAGTGCCCAAGGCCAGGTTGGATGGGGCTTGGAGCAGCCTGGGACAGTGGAAGGTGTCCATGACATGGCAGGGGTGGCACTGGATGGGCTTTAAAGTTGCTTCCACATGAAAGTCAAGAGAAATTCCAAAAAAATCACTTCAGAGAAATATTTGGGAGCCCAGCTAAATGTGCAGAGTTTAAATAGTATATTCCATCTCTGATTTACAAAGTTTTTGTTTTGAGAGGGCTTTTTGGTGTTTTAGTTTTTCTAGTGTGCAAATACATTGTTTTAATCCCTTGATCATATCATTGCCGAAGAACACACTCATCAAAACCCCAAATTTTTAATCATCCTTCAAGAACAACCAAGTCTCCAAGGTTAGGGTTTTGTTGTGTGGCAGCCTGAAGAAAGCTGGGCTGGTTGAAGCTATGAAGCATTAAAATGTGATTAACTCATGTAGGAGGTTCACCAACCCATCCAGTGATGGGTTTGCAGCCATGAGCTTTTGGAATTTCATTTGTTTTCATTTATATTTGCTCTTAGGGTTTAACTGCTCTTAATGTGCAGTTTTGTTTGGAAGCACATATAATTGGTTTTGGAATTAACCCTCCAGGTGCACTGGAATTGGCAGAGACCATGGAAGCAATCATCCAGGGTTCTTCTGGCTTGTGGAATGCCTAAAAATAGGACAGTGTTTGAAAATTATGCCAGTATTTGAAAATTTAGAGCATATTTCCTTTATCCTGCTGTGAGTGGAGTGAAGGATAAGCTGCCATGACCTGGGAATTCAGTAGGATGCAGAAGTTCATAAAACCTGCAGGATTTTTCCAAAGGATGTGTGTGCACTTGGGTGTCAAAGAAGTAGCATTTGCCTTGAAATAGCAAGACAGCCAAAATCGAAGAATTGCAGACTAGTTTGGGTGGGAAGGGACCTCAAAGCCCATCCAGTGCCACTCCCACCATGGGCAGGGACGCCTTCCACTGTCCCAGGCTGCTCCAAGCCCCAATGTCCAGCCTGGCCTTGGGCCTTTCCTCCCAGCAGAGCTGCTCCATCCATCCATAGAAAATTTAAAAAATGAAAGACTATGTAAAATCTGGCAAGAAGCAGCAAAAGAGAGGAAAAGCCTTTCTGAACTTTAGGGAAAAAGGAAAGTCCAAACTTTTATGGATGACTGATGTTGTTCCCTCCTTAAAATACTTACAGATATTTGGTTTATGACAAAGAGGTCAGGCACATTTCAGATATTTGTGGCCTCTGACTGCATCTGGGAGATGTTAATTTTGTCCTGTGGGCACAAACTGTAATCTCCCTGCAAAACAAGTCCAAAATCCAATCTAACACTCCCACCCACACTTGATTTGCTGTTTGGAACAAATGAGGGGCTTGGGAATACTTCCAAGCCAGAGTAATAAACCCATTAAACCCTCAATAATAAACCTATTAAACCCCTAGTATAAAAGAATCATGTTATCTGCCACGAGAACTATAATTCTCACCAACAGCATCACTTGGATCCTCCAGCACAATTCCTGCCTTGAGCTGTGGAATACTGGGGAAGCTGTCCCAAATCAGGAGTTTGCTTGGCTTGGGTAGGGACTGTGGGGAACTTTTGCTCCTGAAGGGAAAATTAAACTGAAGAAAGTTGGTTTTGTGGCAGAGTCATCCCTAAGAAATGTTTCAGCCTTCAGGAAAGGGGGATATCAGAAATAGTAAATTGCTCAAGTGAGACTTTTTGGTTCCTGTTTCTTAGATTTGAAGTGAAGTTCCCCAAGCCTATGAAATGCCTTTTTCACCTAATCAAAGAAAAAACTTCTGAGCTCATTTCCTTTTTAAAAAGACAAAAGATGATTTTGTAATTCCACCAACAAAAATCACATTCCTACAGATACTCACCATACTTGTCTCTGATTTGGAGTAGTAACCAAGTAGTAACCTTGTTTTGATGTTTCCCAGCTCCAAAATTTCAGGCACAAATCCTCAATTAACCTGCCTAATTCCTGTCACCATCATGAGCCAGAGTTGAGGGTACAATAAGAGGTTTTTTTGCAATGGGTGATAACGATATAATGAATATTGTTGACATTCAAGCCCTTGTCATTATATTTCAGAATTAATGATCCCTCAGAGGTGTCTTTGTCATTCCCATCTCCCAGGACTGTGTTTTCCTGCTGTTTGAGATGGAGGGAGATGATTTGTTACTCTGGAGCACTGTTGGTTGATATTCCTGAGGGTTTGCTGGTGATGTGGAAGCAGAGCTGGTAACACAAATCTGAATTTACCCCATCAGGTAAAGGCTGTCACCTTGTAGGTGATGGCATCTCTAATAAATGTGGGATGGATTTTTGGGGAAATAAAGTACAAGAGTCATTTATGTTCCCAGGTTTCCATGTTTGTTTTATCATGCAGTACTTCATGAATTAGAGATAGAAATAAGAGTCATCCTGGAGATCTGAGGAGTCACCAGAATATCAGCAGTACTTGCTCTGTCACTTTGCATGGACATATTTTTCCTGATTCTGGATAAACAGCAGGAGATGTGTCCTGGGCTCATCCCACAGTGTGGAGAGAGGGAATGCTCCCCCTCTATTCTGCTCAGGTGAGAGCCCACCTGGAACTCTGTGCACAGTTCTGGGGTCCCCAACATCAGGAGAGACATGGAAGTGTTGGAGCAGGTCCAGAGGAGGTTATGGAATTGCTGAGGGGTCTGGAGCATCTTCCCGGTGGAGCCAGGCTGGGAGAGCTGGGAATGCTCAGCCTGGAGAAGGGAAGGGTCTGTGGAGACCTCACAGATCCTTCCAGGGCCTGAAGGGACACAGGGGAGCTGGAGAGGGACCCTGCAACAGGAACTGGAGGGACAGGACACAGGGAATGGGTTCAGAGTGACAGAGGTTAGGGATGGGATATTGGGAATCAGGAATTGTTCCCTGGCAGGGTGGGCAGGCCCTGGCACAGGGTGCCCAGAGCAGCTGGGGCTGCCCCTGGATCCCTGGCAGTGCCCAAGGCCAGGCTGGAGCACCCTGGGACAGTGGAAAGTGTCCCTGCCCATGGCACTAGGTGGGACTGGATGGGATTTAAGGTCCTGCCAACCCAAACAAGTCTGGGATTCTGTGGTTCAGTGAGATGGACAAGGTAGAAATGGGTCAGCATTTGATATGCAATGACACTATGGCCCTGTCTAGGCATCTCTTCTATTCCTTTTGTAGTTTACCTCTTTTTGTTGGTTCTCTCTTGTTTGGGGATTTTTTATTCTGGTTTGGGTTTTTTTTGGTCTCAGTTTCTGTGTTGCCTATGTCCCTAATGGCCTTTGAGGACTGTGTTGCCTCCAGCAATCACAGCTGCTGCTTCTGCTGCCTCGTGTCAGGTAGGAGCAACCTCTGCGAGGCTGTGCGGAGCCTTCTGCATGGAAATACACCTGCAGCTCCTTTTTGGTCTGCTGTCATCTGCTGGCCCTTTACCTACCAAAACTTCAGGACTCTCACCATATTTTTGTGCAAATCACTGAGGCTGAGTTGTGGTGGAAAGCCTTGAGGAGCACAGGAATGTGTTCTCACCTCTTTTTAGTCCTGCTGTTTTCTCCTTGGCTTTGGGACTTTGTTTAGGATTCAGGTGATACAGGAATGAATTGTTTCCTGGCTTCCCCCCCACTTCTGTACCTGTTCACTCAGGGAATTCAGCCCAGTGTTGGTAGTGACCAAATGGGATTAAATTTATTGGGATGTCACTGGTTCCTGTTGTCAGAGTTGGGGTAAATTCAACCAGGGCTGGTTTTTTAAAGCAGAACTTCCTGAAAGGTCCCTGTTTTCCACATCTCCTCACTTCCTGGCAAGTCTTGTACCTGTTTGTGACAGATTTGGGGGTGGAATTGGGGTTAAAATTGTCCATTTTTGTACAAAGTGATGACTGCAAAGCAGGACAGAAAGTGTCCACACCAACAGTCCAAGGAGCTGCTTCCCACAGGCTCTGGGAAATTATAACTGTTCCATGTGGGAACAATTGTGCACCCTTGAAACAGGATTCTTTTAGGAAACAGATTAAACTCTTTTTCTTTCTTATCCATAGAGAGAACATTATCTCTTTTCAAGTTCAGAGTGATAAAAATGTTAATTCTTCACCAGTGTTTTGGTGGTATAATCCCAAGTAGATAATTGGATTATATTGAATTATCCATTTCTCCATGGAAATGGTGCTCAGGCCTTGGCTCCAAAGGGAGCTTTGCAGTGCCCAGCCCTGCAGGTGTCCCAGGAAGGGCTGGAGGTGGCACTCAGTGCTCTGGGCTGGGCACAAGGTGGGCACTGGGCACAGCTGGGACTCCATGGGCTGGCAGGGATTCTCCAGCCTCAATAATTCTGGAATTCAGTGAACCAAATCAGTCCTGCAGAACGTGGCAAAGGTGTTTCTGCCTAAGGATGTGCACAAATGAGTTCACAACATTCGCAGTCATGTTTTATGGAACCCAGTTGCAAAGCCTGCCATATATTTGAAAGTAATTTTAATTTCCTTTCCTAAACAAGAAGTTTATCTGTTCTAAAACATGCTTCCAAACGAACCTAATGCAAAACTGTTGTCTCATGAGAATTTTTTTGTCACGGTTTCCAATTATAGGCGTATTTCTGATTACTCTTGGAGATTCCCATGGGACTTTTTGGTTTGTTTGTTTGTTTGTTTGGGGTTTTTTTTAGATCTGTTATTTCTACAGAGGAAATGGAATTGATTGGAAATTAAGCAAATCCAGCTGACAGATGTGGATTAGAAGGATGCTATGTACCTATGGACCAGTCAGAATGAAGTTGTAGCAAACCCTCCTTAGCATGTGGGCACGATGCAGGGAAGAAGCACAGTGATTGTTTTCCTTATTAGCAATTTTAATTTACTTTTAATTGATTTCTAGCAAGATAAATGGTTTCATTACCAAGCCTTACAATGAATACCATCACCAGAATTAAGCATTCCTGGTGACTGTCCTGAAAACAAAATGTGCAAATCTCTTATGATCTTCACAGATGTCATTCATAAAGGCAAATAAATGAGAATAGAGTAGGGCAGAGTGCCCTTTGTATAATTTACATAACCTTGTTCATCACACCCTAATTTAATTAAGAGGAGGCAAAATAACAGGTCAGCATTTCAACCTGAGAGCTCTATGAAAACCTATTAATTTTGTCCATCCCTATAATTATGTGATAACAAGAATTATTTGGCTGACACTGAAATCTGAGGCTTGCTGCAGTGTGTGAGAACAAAGATGCCAACTAAAGAAATCGAGGGGGTTTTCTATGGCAATCATCAGCCTGTTGTGAGCACAGAAGAATAAGGATGAAATGTGATAATATTTGGGTTTGAAGAACAGGAACAGGAGCAAAACAGAAATTTAAGTAGTTCTTCAGAGAGTAGCAATGAAAATATCACTGAGTGTGACAAATGTGTTAAGTGGAAAGAAAATTTATAACTCACGTGTCCCTTCTGTCTGTCTGCATCCATCCTTCATCTAAATTCATATTCCATAAGGATTTGGGCAGCAATGAAACACGGCTTCAGTGTTAAATAAAAATTCCTCTCAGACACCACCCAATCCTGAAGCTCCTTCAGCATTAGAATTATCTGAGGGTTTGGCTTCACAAGCATCAAATTCATCCTCTGTTGAAGTTCAGAGAAAAATAGGATAGAATCCCAGAGTCATTTAGAAATTAAAATTACTTTCAAATTCATTTAGGATAGGAGAACTTCCAGGATTGAGTCCAGCCTGTGCCTGATCCCAGCCCGGAGCACTGAGTGCCACCTCCAGCCCTTCCTGGGACACCTGCAGGGCTGGGCACTGCAAAGCTCCCTGGGCAGCCCCTGCCAAGGCCTGAGCACCCTTTCCATGCAGAAATTGCTGCTGCTGTCCAGCCTGATCCTGCCCTGGCACAACTTCAGGCTGTGTCCTCTTGTCCTGTCAAAAGTTTCCAAGGCTGAGCAGCTAAATGTGCCTTTTCTCCTCAAGGGCTCCAGTTAGCCTGGCTTCTGTCACTGGGAATGGAGCCATTTGTTTCTGTGGGATGTTTTATCTTCAGTCACAGCTCAGGCAGAGGCAGGCTGCCCCAGACAACACAGATTTAGCAGAATCTTTCACTTTATTGAAACCTCACCTGGTTTCTCTCCTGTGGGTGTCTCCCTCGGAGGTTTGCAATTTGTGCATTAACCCATGGTTTTCCTGCTGTCTCTTTAGGCTACAGATGCAGATGCTGGGGTTAATGGGCAGGTCCACTACAGCCTGGCCAACTTCAAAAACCTGTTCAGGATCACGTCCAACGGCAGCATTTACACGGCAGTGAAGCTGAACAGGGAGGTGAGGGATCACTACGAGCTCATCGTGGAGGCGACCGACGGTGCCGTGGACCCGCGGCGCTCCACGCTCACCCTGGCCATCAAGGTGCTGGACATTGATGACAACAGCCCCGTGTTCACCAACTCCTCCTACACTGTCTGTGTGCCAGAGAATCTCCCACCAGGAACTGTCTTCCTGCAGCTGGAGGTGAGGAGGGGGTGAGTGAAGGTGGCGCGTGGTTGTTCTGTGATATTCAGGGTTCTTGTTTAACTCGGCAGTGAGACTGCAGTAAAATATTGTGAGCTGGAGCATGGGGATATGTTTTTTTGCCCAGAGCAGCTGTGGCTGCTCCTGGATCCCTGGAAGTGTCCAAAGCCAGGTTGGATGAAGCTTGGAGCAGCCTGAGACAGTGGAAGTTGTCCCTGCCAGTGGCAGGGGTGGCACTGGTTGGGATTTGGTGTCCCTTTCAACCCAAACCATTCTGGGATTCTGGGATTCTGAAAAATGCTTGGCCTTTAGCCAGGTACCAAAAAACCCTATAAAGATAAGGTTACTTAGGAAATAATAGCAATTATGAAACAGCAAACCTACACTGCCACCATCTACGCAGGCAGATAGCTATAGGCCAAGGGGAAGAGTTTAAAGCTAAAAGAGGAGAGATATAAATCAGATGTTAGAAAGCAATTGTTCCCTGGGAGGGTGGGGAGGAACAGAGTGCCCAGAGCAGCTGTGGCTGCCCCTGGATCCCTGGAAGTGCCCAAGGCCAGTTTGGGGCTTGGAGCAGCCTGGGACAGTGGAAGGTGTCCCTGACATGGCAGGGGTGGCACTGGATAGGCTTGAAGGGCCCTTCTAACCCAAACCATCCTGGGATTCTGTGATCATGGCAGTGTCCAATAGCAGGTGTCCAGGGAAGAGAGCTAAAACCAGCTTCAGTTTCCACTGCCAGTTTTCCAGAACACTGTGCTCATTTCCCACAGCTTAAACCTTCAGTGAATTCTTCATTACTTGTGTCTGTGCACATTGAATATGATTGCAGCAACACAACTCAACTCAAGATGTTCTCAACAGTTTGCCCTTTAAATTTCAGAGGGATATTTTGTGAGGATATGTGGGGTCCCAGTTGCTGGGTATTGGTCTTCAGTTTCTCTGGGTCTGGATTGAAGGCACTTGAGACAGTAGCTCATGTTCAGACTCAGGTGTTTATTATTTCTTATCAGTAAAACAGTCTCACTACTGTGAGTTCAGCAGCTTTTCATTAGAAGGCACAAAATGGCCAACAATCGCTTGGTACAAGGGCTTTTAACACTAAACTATCCAGTTAAGAGCTGACACCTGGATTATTTCCCCTTTTAACCCAATAACTGATCCCACAGAGATACAATGGGGACTTTTCTGCCCAATTACAAAATGCCACCCAAACCCATGGAGATGGGAGAAGAAGAATAATAAAGAAGAAACCCAGGATGACACCCTGTGCCCTCCATCTTGCTTCCATCCACAACACACTAAAAATCCCAAATCCTCAATTTCTCACCAAGTGCTACACCTACACTGCTCTCTATAATCTATTGCACACTCTTGTGTGTTCATGTCATTATAGAGCACAACACAGCACAAAGTACCACGACTCCATCAGGAGGATACAAGAGAGATTTATTACAGCAACATGTTGCTTTTATACTTTTTCAAGATATTTGCATTCACTTAACAGACACATTCACTGCCCATTGGTTATAAGAAAGAAACAAAGTTCTCAGTAGGTGATGAAGGAGCCAGCTAATGTCCATATAACTTAACTTTCTCTTCATCACGTCACCATGGTGACAACCTTGGTGTCTTCCTCAGGAAGAGACTTTGCTGGCTCCCAAGAACACCACAGAATGTCTTTCCTACAGGTTCCAGTTTATCTTGAAGTCCAGGAAACTTTCTCCATGAATGAGGGTCAAAGTCAGTGCTGCCCTGGGGGTCAGGGCGCCCCAGAGCAGACAGAGAAATATTCCTGGTGCCCTGGGTTTTGTGTGATGTCCCTCTGTTCCCTGCAGGCCACGGACGCGGACCTGGGAGCAGATGTGAATTATCGGATCCGCACTGAGGAAGCCCGGGAGCATTTTGTCCTGGACAAGCGCACGGGAGAGCTGTCGCTGCGGAAATCCTTGGATTATGAATCCTTCTATGATACAGAGGCAACCTTCACCTTCCTCGTGGAAGCCTTCGACAGCAAGGGCACCATGCCACCTGGGCTGGCCACTGTCACCGTCAGAGTCAAGGTAAAGAGGTCCAGCAGCATCCTCTCCCCGAATATTCCACCACTATGCAGGTGGAACGCCTGCTCTCCTGCACCTCGCTAATATGAGTCTTATTCTATTCCCACTTGGTAACAGCTGTAATTGTTCTCCTTATGTGCAATTATGTAGTTAAATCCTGGATTTATGAAATCAATGAACACGGGACACAAATACAAACATTTTGTCCTCTAGAATCTCTAAAATAATCTCTAATCTGAAATAAACCCCTCATGGAATTGTTTGCTGTGGTGGTATTTGCAGGGGTCCCAGGATGAGGGAAAAGACAAGAATGTTGACTCCATGTTTCAGAAGGCTTGATTTATAATTTTATGATATATATTACATTAAAATTATACTAATAGAATAGAAGAAAAGATTTCATCAGAAGGCTGGCTAAGAATAGAAAAAGAATGATAGCAAAGGTTTGTGGCTGACCAAGACAGTCTGAACAGCCGGAATGTGATTGGCCATTAATTAGAAACAACCACATGAGATCAATCACAGATGCACCTGTTGCATTCCACAGCAGCAGATAATCATTGTTTACTTTTTGTTCCTGAGGCTTCTCAGCTTCTCAGGAGAAAAAATCCTAAGGAAAGGATTTTTCAGAAAATATTATGGCTACAGTTTGCAAAAGTGACACGATCACTTTTCAGCCCACAAATTGTGATTTTAAGACCCACTGGGGTGTGTTGAGTGCTGGGGTGGCACAGCACGCCCTGGATTCCAGATTCTGCTGATGGAAAATCCAGCTCTGCAAAGGAACAGCCTGATTTAGTGTCTTGCACCATGAACTGCAGTGAGCTACAGCCTCACCTCAGGGTTTCAGGGGCATCCCCAGGGGTGCTGGTGGCTGTTTGGGAATGGTCCACAAATGGAAAATGTTTTATCTGTGACTAAAACACTTCCCCATCTTCATTCCCCTGTGTCCAAGAGGAGAAGAGAGCTCAGATGCCTTAATCCTACCCCTGGCACATTCCCAAAGGTGCAACTCTGTCAGTCATTCTGTCCTTTTGAGCAGTTGCTTGAGTTTTTGAGAACTGTGGCAGAACAGAGACTTTAATTGCTCAGATTTTAGAGAAGGAGCAAAAATTGTAGCAGGACCAAAAGCACAGCTCACAAATGTTCAGTTTAAATGTGTCTGTGAAAAGCATTTGCCAGTCATAAGGGTTCAGCCTGTTCTGTATCTGCAGGTGCCTGAATTGCCACTTGGTTTTGAGTAATTCTGTTTGTCAGTCTCTACTGAGCTCACAATTCTTTCAGGACAGTAAATGTCTCCCATTAGTAGCTCTGGTGACAATGCCAGAAGGCTTCTATGATGCCTCTCTGTCTGCAGAATGTCTCAGTGTGAGGTGCAGGTCACCTGTTCCTGACTAATCTGTGCTTTTCCCCAGCACATTCCACATCATTGGCAGGAAACAGCTTTTCCATCATTCCCTGAGCTGCTTCTGTTGGACTTCTACGGAGCAAGTTACTCAAATCTCAGGTTTTTTTTAATAAAAGAAACCTTTTCCCAGCACACTGAATTTTTTAAAGAATAGTTTGGGTGGATTTTTTGGGGTTTTTTTAAAGGTTTTCATGTAGGATTGTGTTCAGAGAAAAGCTGTTTGATTGTGTGGTTGATTGTATTAATTAATGTCAGGGAAAATTGCAGTTCAGCTCCATGGCCTCAGTACCAACAGCTTGTACACATTCAAAGGAGGGAATAGAGAATTTAAGGAGGGGATTAATAGGATCAAAAAATCAGTTTATGCTCTCCTGGAAACTCTTCCCACACATGAGCAACAAAATGGGAGCATGATGATGCTTTGGAGAGGCTGGAATACCAGACTGGAGCCAGAAGTAACAATTTTGGAGTAAAAGGTGTTTGGGGCTAGAACAGGGCCTGGGAGGGAGGACAAGCAGAGGATACTTTAAGTGAGAAAGAAAATAAATCCAATTTAAGGTGAGTGTTTTCATACTCAGTGACAGGCTGAATTTTACAACAGATCAGAGGACATAATCAAAAATTATTTAAATGCTGAGATGAGGATGGTGCTGGAGTGAGAGGTAGGACAGGGGAATTTTGAGTGACACTTGAGAGAATGGGGGAGGACTTGTGGAAAAGCCAGATTTAATATCCCAATGTGTTGGGCAGATGTCATTAGCAGGCTTTATGTCAGGTGACAGATATTTTGAACATTGGTCATAAGAGCTGTGTGGATGGTTTAAATTTAGCTTAAAGATGAACTTCCCAGATACAGAATTCACAGGGGTGATGGGAGAGGGTGGAGGGTAAAGGCAGAGCCCTGTGCTGTCCCTGTTTGAGATAGGGAGGATCCTCAAGACACCTCAGAAGGCTGATCCAAGAGTCAGAGCAGCAGGAGCAGGGTGCAGAGTCCTGAAACCAAGTGAGAACAAGAACAGGCCACCCTTTCCCTCCCACTCAGCATCTGCTGCTCCTGCTGCAGGAACTGGGTGTGTTTCCTCTGAGTAGTTCCTCAGCTTTCCCTTTATTTACAGACTAGGCTTTGAGTAATTACTTTAATACAGGGCTTGAGAGCCCAAATAGGAACTCAACCAAGTGCAGATGCCCCACAGCCCCCAACATAAGAGCGCAAAATTGAGCTAGAGGGAAGCAGAGGCAGTGCTGGGGCCAAGCTCATGTCGCCATCACAGATCCAGCCCCTCCAACCCTGAGGACTTTATTTGTGTTATTATTGAGTTCCCCAGCCCTCTGGGGCTCCCACTGCTCTGCTCACATTTGTCATTTCTCCCAGCCCAGCTCTTCACTGCAAGCACTGTAATTTTTCCTGGGTAATGGAATTGTGTTAAGCAGCTATGGATGTCTGATGGTGCAGTCCATCATTTGTGAGCTATCCAATGGAATGAGCACACCCAGAGCCCCCTGCTGCCTGTGGCTGCAGGAAGGGGATGCACACTGGGCTGTTCTTTGGACTCTCAGCCCTTGGCATGACAAGTTACAAATAGTTTGTATTAACCTGCCCTGAACTAGGTCGAGGCACAGATTGCAGAGCGGGGCTTTCGCTGCAGGAGGAATAACTTCATCTGTACCCTCACGTGGGGATGGAGCCAGTTATTGGCCTCTGCTGCCGCCAAAAGGCTCCTTGCATTGTGAGGATGTCCTGGGGCTCCTTTGGCAGAGAAAGCCAGAGGTGAATCCATGAATTCATGGAATCATTTAATTGGAAATGGCCTCTGAGATCACTGAGTGAAACCAATAATGCTGCACCACTAAACCATGTCCTCATGTGCCACATCCACACTTGTTCTGAGCACTTCCAGGGATTGTAACACCTCCTCTGCCCTGGGCAGCCCCTTCCAATATCTGGCCATCCTTTGGGTGAAGAAACCTTTCCCAATATCCAATCTGAACCTCCCCTGGCACAGCCTGAAGTTGTTTCCTTCTAACTTGTCATCGTTTTCTGGGAGAAAAACCCAATCCCCACCTGACCCAACTCCTCTCAGGGAGTCATAGAACAATAATCCTTGCATCCATTCAAGTATTTCCAAGGAGGAATAGTCTAAGTGGCCTTGATTTCTTCCCACCACCTCAAACACACCAAGATTTTTCTCTTTTCCCCATTCTCAGGTTCATTTGACTGCTTTCTTAACATTTCCCCTGAAGCTGGAAGAAGCCATGGGGTGTCTGGGAGTACTGAGTTGGTTTTGCTTCTTGCACACACAAGCATCCCCTCCCAATCCAGATGATTCCCAGTACTGGAAAAGGCAAAATACTTTCACTTCAAATTATTAGGATTTAGCATTTGGAAGGAGCTGTTGTGGTAATAGGGTTTGATAACAGAAACAGTTGCTCTTAAGTGAGTATTGCATTCCTAAACATAAATAATAAGAATTTCTGTGTCATGGGGCCTGTAAAACCTCTGCATATTTTATGCTGTGTCCTCCTCTTCTTATTACCAGCATTTTTTTGTATTATTTTGCCTTTTCTTGTTTGTAGAAGTGCTTTTCTCTTCTTTGTGGGTTGGGGATTGGTTTGCTTTGGAGTTTCTCAAGGACGTTGTGTGGTGGAATGAAGCCATTGTCACAGGTGAAGGATCCAAAGTGAGAGAGCAACAAGAATGAATAAAAACCAGAGAGTTTCAATTCTAACAATGCCAAAAAAATGAGGATGAGGAGGCAGTGAGGTGATTGAGAACTGGCTGATTACAGGGATCACAATCAGTGGCACAGGTGTGGTTGGTGGCTGTCACTGCAGGTGTCCCCAGGGCTCAGTGCTGATCCCAGGATTGTTTAAATTGTTCCTCAATGATTGTGGAGGAGCAGCCCCAGGCACCAGCACAGGCTGGGGAAGCAGCTCTGTGGGGAAGGACCTGGGGGACACCGAGCTGTCCCCGGGCCACAGAGTGACCTGGGGGCCAAATCCAATGGGACCCTGGGGCAGCAGGAAGAGCCACACAATAAACATCTTTTCACATTTAAAGAACAGAGCAGCCTCATAAAACTTACAGGAACGTGAAAAAAAATCAGCTGGATTGCCTCCAAAATATTTCTCATTTCTGGTGACACTAATGGAATAACGAGCCTGGGGTTGGGTTACACTGATGGAAAACAGATTTATTTCTTTCCTTCCATCTCAACTGATCAGTTCAATCATTTGCCAGTCATTTATTGCCTCGTGTATTCCATCATGAGTATTATCCCTTTATTTATAGGATGAGCTACTTTAGGGCCTGCTGAACACTAAATGGGAAAGAGATGCAGTTGTGCCCTGTTCTGTGCAGCTTCAGACAAATCCCTGTGTAAAGCAGTTTGCACCCACTCACAGACAAAATTCAAGGGGCCACTTTGGCCATAGCAGCATCACCACAAGGGTTTGAACTTGGTGTTAATTAAGATGTGATCATTATGAAAGGCCAAGAGGATGGGAAGGAACTTGAAGTTCTTGATACTCCAGTATCTGATGAAATCAGGTATTTCTTGGAATCCCAGAGTGGTTGGGCTGGAAAGATCTTGAAACTCATCCAGTGCCTTCCCTTGCCATGGGCAGGGACACCTTCCACCATCCCAGGCTGCTCCAAGCCCCAAAGTCCAGCCTGGCCTTGGGCACTGCCAGGGATCCAGGGGCAGCCCCAGCTGCTCTGGGCACCCTGTGCCAGGGCCTGCCCACCCTGCCAGGAAACAATTCCTAATTCCCAATATCCCATCTATCCCTGCCCTCTGGCACTGGGATGCCATTCCCTATGTCCTGACCCTCCAGGCCCTTGTAAATTCTCTGTCTCCAAGGTCCTCAATCCAATTATTGCTATCAAAGAGAATTTAATGCTGGACAGATGCAGAGATGGAGTTTTCAGGTTTTCAGCACAGAGAGACTTTGGACAACAAATATTTGGAGCAAGTCCTGGGCTTTGTTCTGAGCGGAGCCCAAAGCCCCAGATGTGTTTTGCTTGTAAACAGGTAAATAATTGAAGATTACATCTGATGGCTTCTTAAAACACCTCTAACCCTTGCACAGAAGTGGATGCAGAACATGAGTGCAATCCCCAAGCACAGGTTCAGGAATGGGGCAGTAAACCTCCCATGAAGAGGCTGTAAGAAGTCATGAAATCACCTTTTAAATGTGAGGCACAATCCCACAGATGGGGCCAAACTGCAGCATCTTAAAACCTTCCCCAGTTCACTGCTCCAGCCACATAAATCCAGGCTGCCATTAACTTAAATCCAGGCTCCTATTAATGATCAGACATGCTCCAAAATATGGAAATGGGAAATCTGGGAAATGGGTTCTCCATATTTCACACTTTCAAATACCTGGGCTTTCTATTTTGACAGTAAGGTAATAACAAATTTACGTATATAATACCTAATAACATATTTACAGATAACTACAAAGCAGCCTTTGTGTCACTGCTTCTCTGGCTGCAGATTTATTCTATTTTTATACAGCTTTATTTACAAAACAGAGCAAAAGGCAAAGCATAACACCTCCAAAGCTGTCTCTCTACCACAGATACTCTTTATCTACCACTTTTTGTTGGTTTTGTTCCTTCTTGCTCCAGTGGGGCAGCACAAAAGCACTGCAGGATCCTGACATCCTTCCCCTGGACAAAGATCAAGGATGAAGTGCAGAAAAACCACAATCTGGGAGAGATCCCACTTCCCCACCCCATTCCTCCTTCTCTGAGCAGGACACAGCTCATTCCCAGGGCTGGTATTTATAGGAAAAAAAGATTGGTAGGAAACAAACCCTGCCCTGCCTGCAAGGAGTATGAAAATGCAGAACAAAAATGTTGGGAAGTGTGACTGTCATCTGAGAATAGCAAAGAGGAGAAACAAAGCAGGAAGGGAGGGAAGGCACTAAGGAGGGAATCAATATGTAATTTAAAACTCATTAAGGCAGTCACTTGCTGTAATGCACTGATACTCACCCAGGTGCTCCTTGACTGATCAAACACGGAAAATCCCTGAGGTGCAGCATTCCCAGCATAAAATAGCCTTAGGAATGTCACTGTACACAGGGACATTCATGGTATTTTGGTTTATGGGGACACCAAGGGATCTTTCATGCTCGTGCCCCACTAAGTTGGAAATGTAAATATTTCATACCTGGGTGCTAAACCCCCGCTTCCTCCTCCTTCAGTGCTTTGGGAAAAGCTCTCCTTGGATTCCAATCTTTGCCTCCAGGTTCCCATGGAATCATGGAATGGTTGGTGTTGGAAGGGACATTAAAGCCCATCCCCTTCCATGGACAGGGACCCCTTTCTCTCACTGGACCAAGTGACATCACCCAATTAATAACACACAACATTAAATGAGTGACAGACTGGTCTGATTTGAATATGCCACAAACCTAAAGAGTTTCTACTGAAAAATAAACTTTTATTGGAAAAAGTGTTTTGGTAGACATCTTGTTTTATAAAAGGAAAAATAAAAACCAGAATTTATTTTTAATCTCCACACAAACAGAAGCAACTCTGGATGACCCTGCAAAATATTTGAGATATGTTTAGGTGTATACAAATATAGATATATATTTATGTATCCTTACCTACTTCAGGCATAAGAATTTGTGCAAATGTCCTTTTGCCTTTCAAAGGACATCTTATTTCCCCTTAATTTATTGGATATTAGAGGTAGCAAACACCATCAAGCCAGAGCAGCTCATTCCTTTTGGAAGATGAGCCAAGCCTGCTGCCACAGGAGCAGGTGGTGTGGAATTCTCTGCTCTGTTCTCTCGTGGGGCTGTGTTTTCCTGCAGAATTCCCTTCAGCTGAGCATTCCTGTTGTATTGCACCAAGAGAGATCAGCCTTTACACAGTCCCACATCCATTCTTCTGTGAATCTTCAGCACCTTCCCCCCTCGTTTTGTGCAGGGTTAATGGAATTGGGAGAGCCTGGGAATGGCAATCCCTATGGAGGGAGGGAGAGCCTCAACAAAAACACTTAGGAATGCATCTAGAATTTTGCTGGAACTCCAGGACCAAACTCTATCATGTATAAATGCACATTGAATCTTTTGGCATCCCTGTGGCAGGACTAGAATGGGATCCTGGGCCCAGAGCAAGTGCTGTGGTCTGGGTGAGGCTCCTCTAGGTTTTTCACAGCTGTGGATGTCCTTAGGGCTGTGATATCTTGTAGCCTTATAGAGGTTGCATTCTGGTTTTTTTAGCAATAAAATAGCTTGGATTTTTGGTTTTGGGATCAGGTGTTGGGTGAGAGCTTTCTGTGGTTAAAGGTTTTACCAGAGGAATAGGAATTTTCCAGTCCATTGATAGCAAACCACCCCATTGCTTTCCCTAGAAAGGAGTTTCACAATTATAGGAATGTTAAATGTGCCCCTGTAAGTCCCCAGACAGCAGGGAACTGTTAAACACTCCAGGACTAAATTGTGACTTGTGTTTTTTGCAGGATATGAATGATTACTCTCCAGAGTTCAGCCAGAAGCTCTACAGGGGAATGGTTGCTCCTGATGCCGTCAAGGGCACCGTTATCACCACGGTCTCAGCTGAGGATCGGGATCCCCCGGTAAGGAAAAACTTCTCTCAATATTCCACACCCAAAAGGGAACAAAATCCAACCCTCTGAAGTGCCCCTGCTCTCTCATGAGCATGGGGAGATTCACAGAGGAGTAGCTGCTACCTTTGTTTCATGTCAGCCTGGCTTTGCTGCTCAGGACAGGCTGCATTTCCAAGCTGCCTGCTGGAGCTGGAAAATCAATGCTGCAGTTCCTGGCTGTCAGGGAGGCTTTAGGAAAGCTCTTTGTCCAGCTCCAGAGAGTGAGAGGAACAGGCAGAAGGGGAGCTGGGCCTGTCTTTGGGGTAGTTCAAGAGGAAAGAACCCACAGTTTGGTGAGGTTGGCACTGTTTGATGTCACAGTCCCAGCTGAGCCATCCCACATTGGTGTGGGACTTCAGAGCTCCCCATCTGCAAATTCCATAGCCAATATTTGAACCCAGGGCATTTAATTTGGGGATAAAGTTTATTTTTGTCCCTGTTTTTTTGTTGCTGCTCCCTGGTGAAGCTTTCAAGTGACACAGCTGGGCACACACCTCTGACTCATGGCCTGTTCTGAAGTTTGATGTCAATTTTTGTCATCAGAACCTGATGAACATCAGTGGCCAGATGATCCTCTGAGGACAGGAAGCCAGAGCTGTTCTACCAGCCAGGTTTAATTTTTAATTGCCAGTGTTTGGCATAAAAAGGAGAATAATCCTCAGGAGGAACGTGCCCTGCTCATTAAAAGCTGATGAAGTGCTTGGACACAAATCAGGTACAGCTTAGCTAAATGTGGTATGATTGAGGCTTGGGCAGCTTCTATTTAACATTAAATAAATGTTGTTGCATTAAAATGAGATATTTTGCCCATTCTGATAAAAGCTCCATTTTATAATTGCTGTATCTTAAGTTTTGAAGACTAAGAGATCACTGAGGGGAAACAAAATAGTTCTGATTAAGGGCATTTATAATCCTCAATCCTGTGCAATCAGCATTTCCAATGCAAAGTTATTTCATTTTTCATTTAACAACCCCAAACCCTACTGAACATTTTGTAACATTTTTTGTCACTATCACATGAACACCTGTTGATGTTTATGAAGATTTAAAAATGAAGTTACCCTGAAGCCTCTAATAAATGCAAGGGCCATAAAAGTCAGCCAGCTATGGAGGAAAGCTTTTAAAGGAGGTTTGGAAAGGGGTTTGTTGTTTTAAAATAATGGCTGGTAGTTTTGTCCCTCATCTTTTTTTTTATTTTAAAAGTAAAATTACCAGGCAGAAATGGCTGTTTTTCTTTTTCTGCCTCAGCCTGTGCTACTATAAAAATCTCTATTTATTTGAAGCTGGCTTTGACATTAAATGATGTCACAAAGTATTTGATGTGAATTCACTGGAAATTTGGTTTAAAAGCACACAGCCTTTTCTCTGCTCAGCAAGGGGACCTTGCTCTAAACTTGCCCTAAGGGATGAAATATTCTTAGTTATCATCAATACTTTACTTGTGTGGTTTGGGGGTTTTAAACCTTTTGGAATCCTATTTGCAGGGTACTAATACATTTATTTTATCAGTTCAGGGAAAGAAATAAGTATCTATTAAAAAATAATTGTAGCTTTAAAATATGCCTGTTTATAAGAGCCCAACTAATTTGAAGTCTCCAAGCTTAACTTTTCCTGTTGTTATTTTGCAAGTAATATATGTAATTCCCATATCCAGAATAAAAGCCCAGCCAGATTTTTCCATCATCTGCAATAAAACCTTTTCAGACCTAATCAGCTCCGCAGAGACAAGCATTGTTTTCAGCAAATCCCAACGTCGTCAAATGAATATGGATGCTGTGAGGATCCAGCTGGAAAGGCCCAGCACCTGTGTGGGATTTCTCTGCAGATAAGGCAAATTTGAATTTTTGCAGGAGCAGAAGAGCAGCTGTGGGGGGAGGAGGAGGAGCTAGGAATGGTGGCAGTGGAGGTGGGCTCTCCATTTCAACAAACAAAGATTCATTTAGGTGAAGCACAAGACACCTGGGACATCGTTTTCTGTGTGTATTTCCTAAAATATTTAGGAATTTATAGCATATAGGGATAAGAGTGAGCTTTTGCTGTTAAATTAATCCAACAGAACTTTATTTATTGGAGACAGAGATGAAAGCATCTCTTGGTTGTATTTTAAAAAATCCTCCCATCAAACCTTCACACACTGACTTATTTACAACTCTGTGTATCTTCCATGTGTATCCATATGAACAAATCTGAGGGTGAAAATGTGGTATTTTCTTAATTTAACTGGTGCCTAAAACCTTAGGCTATCTTTAGAATATACTGTTGATAAGAGGATGGGTTTTGCAGCAAAAACCCTGCAGATTTCTGATTATTATGAAGAGTTGCTCAGTTAAAACAAATACTTTGTGCCAGAGTCAAGCACTTCCTCTGAGATATTTTGTAATGTTTTTATTTGGACCTGTGGATTTCAAAGTGGTCAAAACCTCTTGGCCTGAAGGCATCAGAGACCTCTGATAGTTATTCTTCAGGTCCTTGGTGAAATGTCAATTAAAGCATAAAACCCAGAGCTTTTCTCTAAAGGCCACAGCATGATTTGCAGGGCTGTTTTGAGTAAATGTCACTTTAAATTCTTACCAGTTGCTCCTTTCTTTTCTAGTTTAAATTCTCTTTTTATTTGCAGCGACTGAGAATGTAAATTATGTTTTAATAGCTACTTTTACATGTGTTATAAACTTGAAACACCCTTCTGGTCATTGAAATTTGGGAAGTTTTGCCTGAAAACTGTTTTTGTGAAATCTGGTGAGTCAACATTTTGTTCTTTGGCTGTTCGGAACAGCCAACACTAGATTTTTTTACATTTTTAAAGTGGTAGCAATTTATATAAATACATAAATAATTTTTCAAATTACTTGGTGCATCCTCAAGTTGCTCACACTGCCTTTCCCAGAGGAGATTCTAGGTAATTCTACCTAATTCCAGGTATAAGCATGAAATATTGAGCAAAAAGCAACAAAATTTGGCCAGAGGGAATGATGAGGATAAAGTAAAGCCATGGCTGCCAAGGAAAAGATTGGAAACGGCTTCAGTTCTTTCTAAATAACTGGTAAACCTTACAAGAATAAAAAGCCTTGATTTTAAGCGCATTGCAGCAGGAATTGTTGAGGCAGCCAAGCATCTTTCCATGTGAACAATCCCTTTAATTTTGAGTTCTCCCTCACACATCAGCTTGGGCTTCCTTTCCAGAGGTGGTGTCCAGCTGCAGCTTAAGGAATTTTCCAGTTTTTGGGGTTTTTTAGTCCCTTGGAGTGGGTAAGTTTAGGCTGTTGGATACTGTGAGCAAGGACATGGGGTGACCCTGTGCAGGGAAGCTCTGCCTCTGGAACAGCCCTGGAATTCCAGGTGAGCAGGAGCACCCACACAGCCTTGGCTGGATTTGGGCTCTCAATCCCCAGCTGGCTTTGCCTGGCTGCCCACAATGGGAACAGAAATGGGATAAAACTGAGACACAGAGACCTGGGAGAGGTGGAGATGGGGTTGGAAGGAGATGATCTTCAAGGTTACTGTCCCCAAGTGCTCCAAGCCCCAAAGTCCAGCCTGGCCTTGGGCACTGCCAGGGATCCAGGGGCAGCCACAGCTGCTCTGGGCACCCTGTGCCAGGGCCTGCCCACTCTGCCAGGGAACAATTCCTAATTCCCAATATCCCATCTAAATTTCCCCTCTGGCACTGGGAAGCCATCCCCACTTATCACTCCATCTTAAAGGATCTCTCTCCATCTTTCCCATCAACTGCTTCAGGCCAGTTTGGTCACCCCAGAGCTTCTCCTGTCCAGGTGAGCACCCTCAGCTGTGCCAGCCTTTCCTCCCAGCAGAGCTGCTCCATCCCTCTGCCCATGCTGGTGCCTCTCTCTAACAATTCCACGACCTTCTTATGTTGGAGGCACCATAACTCCAGGTGGGGTCTCACCTGAGAAGAATAAAGAGGAGAAGCACTTCTATGAAAATATTTCTTTTCAAGTCCTGCTTTGCTTTAGTTAACACAAACGTGCTCAGATTTGGGTTCTCTTAGATATTTCCCAGCCTTTTCAGACAAAGATTCCAAAGCCTGGACAAAGCCAGCACCTGGCCCAGCCACCTGCACTTCTGGATGTTGCTGGCACAGGCTCCAGGGTCCCAGACAGCACCTACTGCCAACCATCTCTTTTTTGGGCATTTAGATCATCCTCTGTAGCTGAAGAATACAGTCTGGATTAGTGTTGGATAAATCCCTTGGAGACAAGGAGAGTTTTCTTCCTGCTGAACATTTTATGCCTCACTGAAGTGGCCTGGTAATGAGAGATGAAAAAATGGTTCTGAGTGGTCTCAAAGCTCTTAATCCTCAAAAAAATGTGGGCAGGAGAGCACCAGGAGCTGTTTGATAAATGTTCAGTTTATTTATCAGAGGGGATTCCCAGGACTGACATAAATAGAAGTGTTTGTTTTTCCTGTATATCCCTTTTTTGATATGGGTTATCACTGTAAAAGCTGGGATATTTCTGCCATGGGCAATTCCCTTCCATATCCTGCCTTTTTTTTGATTGGAAATGTTAATAGAAACAGATGCAGAACACTAATTTTAATGAGCAGCCAGCTTCCAGAGCTCCAGAACATCCCATTTAATGCTTTATCCATTCTCCCAACACCTCCTGAGGCTTTCCTTCAGTGGAGCCCTTTTGTCAAATTGGGAGTAATTGTCCTTTTTGTCTTCCATGCACTCACTAAAAGTAACAGGCTATGAGATATTCAATTAAATATTTCACTGCATTTTAATTGGAGGTAAAACCATTTTCAGGCTGGCCAGACCTTGATCTTTTAAAAGCTCTTCCTGTGGAATTTCAGTGGTTGCTGGAGATCATGATGTGGGACCCAGGCTGCAAATTCCAGGAGTTCCTCAAGTAATTTTATATCAAGGCTTTAAAAGTTGGTGGGATTTTTTGTGTTCAACTTATGAGAGTTAAAAATTCAGAATTTCCAGCTTTAGCAATTCAGAATTTCAGGCCCTCTTTTTGAGTTACCTACTATAAAAAGTAAAATCCTTCAAATTTTAGGGCTTATATAAATGAAATTAAGGTGAATTTACACGAATGCACCATTCCCAACCCTGAACTGGTGTAAGACCCACCAAACTCATCCACCTGCTCTGGGCTGCCCCATCTTCCATGGTTGCTTTGAGTAAGTTACAAAAACCAGTAAAAAGTAAGTTACAAAAGTAAGTTACAAAAACCTGTAAATTTGGGGGGTTTAGCACCACTTTCTATTTTTTTCCATGGCACTAGCTTTACAAAACTTTCCTTATTGAATTCCTTATTATATAAATTGCTTAGATTTGAGTTGAAATCTACACATGGAAATAATATATGGAGATTAACCTGGGAAATAACTTTGTGTTCATGATGCTGCCATTCCATACTGGTCCTTAGGGGTGAAATCCAGGCACATTTGGGATCTTTACCTGTCAACTTCAAATGAAAACAAAATCCATTTTTCCCCATTCTTTCCTGGGCCAAGAAATTTTGTGTCTGTAACCAGTTTGAGTCCCAGAATGGTTTGGGTTAGGAGGGACCTTAATTTCTGTGTCAGAAATAAATGGCATTTTCCCCGAGTAAATGGAATTTTAAGGAATCATGCAGCCATGGAAGAAATAATTGGAGCTGGATGAGGTTTTTTTTAAGTTTTATGTTCGTCCTGAATCTCAGGGAAACTTTGGAGAGAATGAATGTGGTTCCTGCCAAGTACAATCCTTGCTCTGTGGTTTATTTGGGAATATTATCAGCTAGATTCAAGTTTTGCTGCAGACATAATAATGCATCTAAATTAATTTAGAACAGAGGCAAAAGATGATTAATATTTCAGATAATTAAAACTCGCTTCTAAATAGATTTGCCTGGGAAATCTCTCTGGAGATTTTTCTAATTACATCAGTGCCAAAATGCCATAAATAAAAAATAAATCCTGGTTTTGTTATTTTTCTGAAGTGACAGGAGCAAAGTGTACTTGATAATCACATCAGGAACAACAATAACCTGATGAGAATTTTGTTTATTTAATCACAAATTACCTGGTGTGAGGAGCTTTAATGATGATGAGGATTCTTAGTCTTCCAAGCAAGTTTAAGGCCATTACTCGGAGCCCAAATAGGCTGGATTTCAGCAGGTAATTTGCTCTTAATTATAACATTGAAGAAAAATGACTGAAGCAGGGAATGCCAGGGGGAAAGCTGATAATGAACTCTGCTATGCCATGATCCCAGAAATTCCTCACTTTTTCCAGGATTTGCCCTCTGTAGCATGTGTGAAGTGCTTTTAACTATGAACACATTCATTTATTAATTTGCTAACCACTGGAACATGCCTGGCAGACCCCATTTGGGATGATTAAAGTTGCTGATGGCCTCATAAACCCTGGCCAGGCTGGAATTCCTTGGAGAGCTCCAAGAGGCAATGCTCAAATGACTTGTGTTGGATCAGCAAAACATTGATAGCATTTAGTGAGCTCAAATCACTTTTGCAGCCATTTCCATTGCTGTTTACAAAAGGAAATGTTCTGTTTCCATGTAGTTTGTGGCTGGCATGGGACATGGAATACATTCCCAATCCCAACAAAGCACATTATTGAATACAGGTAAAAATCAACCATCCACCATTAATGATGTTTTGGCTGTTTAAACACAATGTAAAGGTCAAAGCCTGATCTGAGCTTGAGACTCAGAGGCAAACAGAAAATTAAATCATGCTGTTGCTAGGACAGAAGTGAATCTGAATCTACTCCCAAATTTATTTAGGAAATAATTGAGGTGGAATTTTTAAAAATGTCCTAAATCTCTGCATAACCAGACTTTGGCTGGAAAACCATTATTCAGATATTAGTGTACAAATATAATCAAATTTGTCCTAGAATCCCTAGTGTGAATGAAGAGGCAGATGAGACATCCTACAAGTAGCTGGGAGAAGTTTTCCCATTCCAAACTCTGGTTCTCATGAGGGACTTCACCCCACCAGGTGTCTGCTGGAAATGAAACCCTGCAGAGACAAAACCCTACAGGAGACACAGAGAGAAAACATCCAGGAGATCCAGTTCCCCTGGAGTGTGTGGAGAGAAAAAGGCCAAAGCCAGCCAAAACTTCTCAGGCTACAGCCATAAAAGACAACAAAAAATGTTTCTATAAATGTATCAGCAACAAGAAGTGGGCTAAGGATGATCTCCATCATTTATTGGATGCCAGCAGGCCCAGGGCAGGGCCCATTCCCCAGTGCTGGCACCTCAAATCTTGGGTTCCTCATGGCCAGAGAGCCCTGGAGGGGCTGGAGCGTGTCCAGGGCAGGGAATGGAGCCCCAGGAGGGGCTGAGGGAGCTGGCAAAGGGCTCAGCCTGGAGCAAAGGAGGCTCAGGGGGCCCTTGTGGCTCTGCACAACTCCCTGCCAGGAGGGGACAGCCAGGGGGGGCCGGGCTGTGCTGCCAGGGAACAGGGACAGGACAAGGGGAAAGGGCCTCAGGCTGGGCCAGGGGAGGCTCAGCTGGGACAGCAGCAGCAATTTCTGCATGGAAAGGGTGCTCAGGCCTTGGCAGGGGCTGCCCAGGGAGCTTTGCAGTGCCCAGCCCTGCAGGTGTTCAATAAAGATGTGGCCAGTGGGACTTGGGGACACTTGTGACACACCCAGGGGTGCCTGGGGCTGGTTCTTGTCACCAAGAATCTGAACCATTGGGAGGGTTGCTTATAGAACTGTTTAAAATCCATCTGCAAAACAGCATTTTTTTTAACCACTGCTAAGTTCCTTAAATGAGTTTTATACCAAGTCAAAATATTTTTGAAAGGTATTTCAACCAGCCTGAAGCCATGCCCATCTTTTCTTTAAAAATTTCATTTTTTATAAAACACTTCTGGGTTTAAGTAGGTGGAGATTCAGCCCTTTTCCTTCCAAACCTCTGGTGATTTTTCCTCCTGTACCTCACAGGTGTCATGGAAGGTGTTTGGTAGGGATTGAAGGGGTTGCTCAGGACAAACAGCAAGTTTTGCTTGATGGCCTTACCAATGTTACATTTTAATCCTTCAGGAGGTGTACAAAACCCAAAAAATCTCCAATTTGCCTCTTTTTGCCTTCCAGGGCACCCCAGCGAGTCTGGTTCGCTACAAGGTGGATGTTGTCCAGTTTCCCTACAGTGCCAGCATCTTTGATGTGGAGGAAAACTCTGGACGTGTCGTCACCCGAGTGAACCTCAATGAAGAGCCCAGCACAGTGTTCAAGGTACAAATTCAGCTGCAGTGCCTCAAAATTCCCTGGATTTGCTGGGATTCCTTTCACCATCATGGTTCTCCTTTGTTTTTTCTGTTGCATAGAATGATTCCAGAATCATTAAGGTTGAAAAAGACCTCCAAGATCAAATCCAACCTTTCATTGGATTTCCTTGCAAAATTTCACTTCTGTTTGTTCCTTTGTTTCCCTCCTTTTCTCTTGGCATGTGTTTTGTGCCTTTGTGATTTCAGGAATGTCTTGAAGGGATTTGGTTGCACCTGTTGGGAGGGTGTGGAAAACAGGGAGACACCTTGGGGAACCTTCATTTTTCCCAAGTTCACTTTCAACAGGGCTTTTGGGGAGAATTTGGGGAGAACTTTGTAAGAAGAGCTAGATGACTTGTAAATAAAGTTGCTGCGCAGCTGGGTAGTTCAGGAGTTCCTGTTCATGAGTGTTTTAATGTAAAAACATTGATTTTAAGGAAAACTAAATTCCCATTTTGTTGTCACTGCTCCTGAAGATTCTGTAGTGAATGAGTGTGGATTAAGGAATGATTTTAACCTAAAGCAGTAGAGCATCTGCCCTTTAAGATCCATGGGGTAGTAAAAAATGAAAATAGAAGTGGGTCAGTAAGGAAAAAAAAAATCTCCATAGTATCTTGGGTTGGATGTAATTTCCCTACTTGGAAACTTCCTTACACTCATTAAGGTGGTTTTTTTTTCTTTTTTCATTTATTTATTTCTGAAATGAGGGTTAAAGAGAGGTTTATTTGCTCACCTTCCATTATGAGGAATAAAGCTGTCCACTGTTTTCCACTCCTGAGTGTCCCATCAAGGGCTACTTGAGCTGGAGCAGTCCCTGGTTTTGGACAGTGCTAATTGAAGTCCTTTTAAATTTCTAATTAATATAATAAAACCTAAGGATGGAGAGGAACTTTTTCTTGGTTAACATCACCAAGAGTGGAACTTTTCTGTTGCTGCACTTGCTGTTTTTACTTCTTAGTACTTATTTTACTTCTAGTACTTATTTCCAAAACTGGGATCTCTCCCACACTGTTTCATATTAGGCCAGTAAATGAGACATTCAGCAGGGAATTATTTTTCAGAAAATGTGGATTCTTAGGAAAAAAGCACAGAGAAGACTCCACAAATCAGTGATGGGAACACTTGGAGTTGGTATTTGCTTCAAGACCACTGGGCTTGTGTCTGCTGCTGAATCCTCTGGGAACTTTTCCAGTCACTATTTAACATCTGGGTAATTTCTGCAATTATATGTTGCATTGGTGACTTTCCTGATATACTGACTGGCAAAAAAGAGGTTATTGTGGAATAGCTTGGACTGGCAGAAATGAGTTGAAACTGTTCTGCTAGAAGGAGGTGCAGACCTGCCTCATGTAGCAACCTCCAGGAATAAGGAAAAAATTTAGGGAGAAAACTGGAAAAGTGCCCATTGCTCCTTATTCAGTGGACTGGAGTTCACACACAAGCACATTTCATGGGAAGCTAAAAACAAATTAACCTGCTTGTGCCAGCACAAAATTCTGAATTAAATCATCAAATAGACATGAAAAAAGTTTTTTAAAGATCAAAATATTAATAACAGGCCTCATTTAAGAAAAGGTAATTTGGTCTTGTCCATGTTTGAGCTTAGAGCATCTCTTTTCTGCAGAGGACTTTTTGGAGGTGGGTGGGAAGTAATGTTAATTTTTTTTATTCTAACTTGAGCCCTTGGTTCTAGATATTAATGTCAGCAACTGATAATTGTCACCCAGGTCTTTCCCTGTTATATTGGGAGTTACAGAATCATTGAGGTTGGAAAAGCCCTCCAGGATCATCAGGTCCAACCCGTGACCAATCCCGCCAGAGCGCTGAGTGCCACATCCAGGGGTTTCTTGGACACCTCCAGGCATGGAGACTCCACACATCCATGAGCAGCCCATTCCAATGTTTAACAACCCTTTCCAGGAATACAATTGCTCCAGTTTACCATGTTTCTGTAAATTTTCCAGCAGAGTTTCAACCAGAGGATGGCTGTCTTTTCCTCCGTGTTTTGTTCTTACGCTGCGTGTGACTTGCAGCAAAAGAAAATCACATCTGATTTTTTAGACCCTGCAAGTACCAGAATTGCTGGAAGTCAGGATGAAGAATGTTCTTTTGTGCAGTCAGAGCCTGATTTTCTCTGTTGTTTCTAGCTGGTGGTCATTGCCTACGATGATGGGGACCCAGTGAAGTTCAACACCACCATGGTGGAAATTGTGGTGCTGCAGCCCTCAGTCATCCCACGCTTCACACAGGATGAATACAGGTAAGGAGTTCATTCTTTCACCCTAAAACTGGTGTTTTTAAAGCCAAAATGAAGTCCTGCTTGAAGGCTAGTCTGAAAGAGACCTACAAAAATACTCTGTTGTGGTGGACTTTTACTGTCTGAGCAGGTTGTCACCAGTTGGAAAGATCTGGGCTGATGGTGAGCAAAGATTTGCTTGAAATTTTCCCCTCAGAAGTTGTTGAAAATATCAGTCATTTGGATAAACAAATTTCATGTCCTGGAATTTGGGCTAGGTTCACCAGCCCAAATTAAATTTCCTGGAATGTGTTTTGACCCTCTAAACCATTTTTGTGAGGCATTTTTTAATCCTTTACACCATTTGTGTGAGGCATGGGAGGACTCAGACCCAACCTCTTCAATGTTAGAAGTGCAGGTGATTATTATCACCACAGAGACATAATTTCACAAATTTACCCTCTGACAATTCATTATCATTGACCTCAGTGTCTTAAAATTGATCAAAAGCAAATCAAAAAAGTGGGCTGATTAGTTTGATAATTTTGTAGTAGAGAATGTGTTCATGAATTTGACATCTGTACAATAATAGGAAGGGATAAGATCAGGGCAAGCAGCTTCAAGATATCAAGAAATTGCAATGTGTTCTCTCTATGTCACTGTAGTGACATAATCAGCATCAGAATGTAGTGGGGTTTGTACAGATATTTCCAAATCCAAGGACTGCAGGGAATCAGAAATCGAATATAAATTGTCATCAGTAAGCCCTTAAGGATGGGCTTGTTCAGCTATTTAAACAAGTTTAGACAAAAAATCATTATCTGTGCAGTATTTGTCCTCGTGATTTGAGTATTAGCATATTTCCCACTTAAAGAAATGAAAAACAGCAAAAACATGCCTCTCTTCTCCTAATTTTATATTTAACTTGGAACAAATATGAAATCTGAAGGACCAGTGCAAAATGACAATCTTTGCATTTGATAATAATCCTTTGCTGAAGGATTTTTCAAGAGAGATAAATTGCTCCTGCTGCTCCCTGCAGTTCCTTACGTGTCTTCCAGAGGTGTGCAGTGTATAAAAATAATAAAAGCAAATAAAAACATTTGGGACTGGAATTTCAGATCAGGGCAGGCAGGTGTCTGTTGGAGCAAACTTGCTGTGGAGCAAGTCCAGAGAGGGCTCAGAAATTTCTGAGGGGTCTGGAGCATCTTCGCTGTGGAGCCAGGCTGGGAGAGCTGGGAATGCTCAGCCTGGAGAAGGGAAGGGTGTGTGGAGGCCTCAGAGCTCCTTCCAGAGCCTGAAGGGACACGGAAGAGCTGGAGAGGGACCCTGCAACAGGAACTGGAGGGACAGGACACAGGGAATGGGTTCAGACTGACAGAGGGCAGGGCTGGATGTGATATTGGGAATTAGGAATTGTTCCCTGGCAGTGCCCAAGGCCAGGCTGGACGGGGCTTGGAGCAGCCTGGGACAGTGGAAGGTGTCCCTGCCCATGGCAGGGTGACCCTGGGTGGGATTTAAGGCCCTTTCCAACCCAAACCTCTCAGGGATTATGAGATTTCTGAGCCTGCCTTGATCTCCAGTTCTATCCCAGGAGGTGGGAATGTTTTTTCACTGCAGTGAAGAACTCTTGCAGTACAAAGTGACTTGTAGCCCATAATACCTTTTGATGACAGCACCTGAATAAGCCAGGTTATCTTTGTGTCCCTGTGAACTCTTCAGGATTATCTGGACAGCCTGATTTCCCTTTCCAAAGCGCAGCTCCATTCCTGGGAAGTTCTTTGCACGGTGCTAAGAAGCTCTTAAAACCTTTTGAGGACAGCAAAGGCAGTTATTCATTTTCCTCCATGTCAAAAATGAAATTAAAAGAGCCCTAAAAGTTTCTGATTAATCTCTGAGACTCTCAGATATTTGGGAGCAGGACTAGTGTTGATTGCTAAGATTTTCAGGGACTGTCACACTCTGCAGGCTGTGCTTTGTGTTTGGTTTGTTGGCAGTGATGCAAGCTGGAGCTGGCAGGTGTCACAGGCCCTCATTTTCCAGTGACATGGGATATCTTTAATGTGAAAGGCAGCACGGAGCAATGGTTCCCCTTGCAAAAGGAAAAACTGCTGGATGTGGGTGCTTGAATTTCAGATGGAGTGAGAATTAGTGGCTTTAGAGTGGATTAGTATTGATCTTTGTTTGTCTAATTATCATAATCTGGGTGATTCCAGTGCTGTTCTTGAGCTGGTTCACAAACTTTCTGCCTGTGTATTTAGGGAAAGGTCGGAGTTGAACAGTTTCACAACATAAAGCTGCAGCTTGTACTACAAAATCAAAAATAAATACAAAATAGAGAGAGAGCAGATGGCATGAGCAGAAAGGGAGATGAAAGTGCCACTCTGCCTTGAGCTGACCTGCAGAGCCTGGCAGCTCTGCCAAAGGAACACCAGCCCTGCTTGGAGCCCTCTGCACACCCAGGGAGACTTTGATTGATCATTATCTGTGGCCAGAGTGACTTCCAGAGGAGACACCAGTCAAGTGCAGGAAGGCAGAGTGGTGTTTATTCACTTTCTCTCCCTCTGCATTATTGCATCATTTAGGGCAAATTAATTGGTCTCTTTTCCTTCCCCACCTTCTTTGTTTGGATTGTAAATTATTCTGGAGACTTCTAAACACTGCTGTGCTCTCCATACTGAACAGCAAAGGGCAGCTGAGGGCTCTGAGATCCAGAAAATATAGAATGGAGTAGTTGATTTACTATAAGTGGGGGATAAAATACAGTTCCTTTGTGAGGAACTGTGAGAGATCCCCCCTGAAGTCCATCAGAGGGGATCTTAGGCATCCTTGGCTCCTCTGGAGGGGGCTGGCAAGAGAAAGCCTATCACAGACACTTTTTCTGAAAAATCCTTTCCTTAGGATGTTTTCTCCTGAGAAGCTGAGAGGCCTCAGGAATAAAATGTAAACAATGATTATCTGCTGCTGTGGAATGCAACAGGTGGATCTGTGATTGGTCTCATGTTGGTTGTTTCCAATTAATGGCCAATCACAGTCAGCTGGCTCAGACTCTGTCCGAGCCGCAAGCCTTTGTTATCATTCTTTCCTGTTCTATTCTTAGCCAGCCTTCTGATGAAATCCTTTCTTCTATTATTTTAGTATAGTTTATTATCATATATATCATAAAATAATAAATCAAGCCTTCTGAAACATGGAGTCAGATCCTCGTCTCTTCCCTCATCCAAGAATCCCTGTGAACACCATCACAAAAGCCAGGTGGGATTTGGGATGTTTCTCACACCCTCCCTCTGAGATGTTTCACTCCCTCTGAGAATCAGAAGCAGCAGCAAGACAATCTCCTCATTCTCTTCAACTGCCTGGAAAAAGGTTGGAGCCAGGATGGGGTCAGGCTGTGCTGCCAGGGAACAGGGACAGGACAAGGGGAAAGGGCCTCAGGCTGGGCCAGGGGAGGCTCAGCTGGGACAGCAGCAGCAATTTCTGCATGGAAAGGGTGCTCAGGCCTTGGCAGGGGCTGCCCAGGGCAAGGGTGGAGTCACCACCCTTGGAAGAGCTCACACAGGTGTGGATGTGGCACTTGGGGACGTGGTTGGTAGGGGTCGGCTGAGGATGACTTGGAGAGCTGATGGCAGCCATGCCTGACAAACAAAGTAATTTCCAAGCCAGGCATTGTTCCACAAAAACACAGTGGGGAGAAAAGAGGCAAAAATCCCAAATGATCAAAGTGCTGGGGCATGCAGACATTTAGGTGGAAATGGCTGGGGCACCTCAGATTGTGTGGACATTTAATTGGAGATGGCTGGGCCACCTCAGATGGTGGGGACATTTAGATGGAGGTGGCTGGGCTCAGCTGACCTTTGGAGCCAGAGAAGGACACAGCTGATGCTGCTTTTGTCACCACATCTCCCTCAGGGTGTTGGCTGTCAGATTCCAGGGGTTTTCTAAAGAACTGGTTGAAGACGTGGACACGTTCAGTGTCTCCAGCCCCGGGTTGGTGGGGACAAGGACATTTTTTACATCGCTGCCCCAAACAGGGTGAGAAATTCCCACAGTTTATTAAATGTTTTTAATGCTGGTTTTGATCACTGCTTTGTGCCAGCAAAAGGGTCTCTGGATAAAGAACCGTGGAATTCCAGAGTGGATTGGGTTGAGAGGGACCTCAAAGTTCATCTCATTCCCTGTCCCTATGGGCAGGGATACCTTCCCTGGTTACTCTAAGCCTGTGCAGCATCCCTTGGATACTTCCAGCCACAGCTCCTCTGGGCAACCAAAAAAATAAGGTTAAAACCTAATAAACCAAATAAATCCATTTTTTGAGAAAATCAAATCTGCCATACAGGGCCCCATTCCCAAGGTCTTCTTTATTTTGTCCTGATTTCACCCAGATCACCTCTGGATCAAGGATTTCATCCAAAAGTTTCCATTACTTCACAACAACTTATGGCAGCACTTTCATTTCTTAATTAACAGATATTAATTAGTAGCGCTATGAAACAGTGGAGACCAGATGTGACTGGAACCTCAGATGAATATAAAGAGGTATTTTTAGCAAGCCTGTCCTCTTTATGAGCACATCCTCCATTTAAAACAGTAAAAGTTGAAAGGGATTTGGGGTCTTTTTGGTGTTGTGTTAATTAATAAATTCCACATCCTCTGCAAGGGGAAGGTCATTGCTCGTAGCTGGAGCAGGGAATGGGATGGGAACCAGGAGCAGCATCATTGCTTCCTAATTAGTGCCTGTGGGCACATTAACCAGGTGTTCAGTATTCCAGAACAGGAAAAATGGGGAATTTTGCAAACTTACAGCTTCTGTTAGTGTTGCATTACAGCTCCCCAGCCTGTCAGCAAAGATGTGTCCAGTTGCCCAGCAATCTGAAGTTTTATGGGGAAATATGGGAAGCTGTGAATTCCAAACTGTAACTCAATATAAGTGTAGTGTGGCATTTTATTTAATTTTATTTCTCTCCCAGCACCAGCACTGCTGTGGAAATGTGTTCTGCCTAAAAAGGGAGATCTGGGGACACGTGGAGCTCACTTTCCCTCGGTGGAAGAGGTGTCATAATGTTTTCCACCCAGTTAAATCCTTTATATTGGAGTCAAACACCATCCAAGTAAAAGGATTTCACAAAATAAAATCATGGAGCTGTATCAGGAAGAGATTTTCCCCAGTTCTCTGGTTTCCTGCTGTTCACTCAGACAGTTTTCCTCGTTGGGAAATAGGGAGTGGGGAACCCTGCTGTGGAGAGCCATGAAGGTATACAGCTGAGGGAAAAGTAAAAGTAGTTGTAAAGCATTTCCCAGGCTTGATTCTATAAACAATTAGGCTCTCTCAAGCACCACTTTATAAACAATAAGATTCTCGGACAGTCTTCCCATAGCAGGCAAAACACTCTGTCCTTGGGCTCTTTGGGAAAAGATAGCTACTCTGGGAGCAGATGGAGGTTTTGGGAACTTTTCATATCACAGTGAGAACGCTGTCCTGTTTTCAATAAATAAATCATAGGTATTGTAAAACAAAAGGAGGGGTTAGGGTTTTCTCTGTTAACCTATCGTGAGCTTGGATTTTGCAATATGCATGAAGTTAATTAACACTGTTTTATAAAGTGGCTGATTGATCAATAAATCGGAGTTCGATGCATCAATCGGATGGTCGTCTCCCCTTCACTTCAATACCCTGCAGAGTGGCATTGCAAGGTTGGAATCTCTGTAATTTGGTGCTTCCTTCAGAAAGGTGGAAAAAGCATCCACAGTGCTCTGGGTTGGAGCTCAGGAGTTGGAAAGAGTGGTCCTTTCCAACTTGGAATATTCCATGGTTCTCAATATCTGAGAATCTCAATTCTCACTTCCATGGTTCTCAATATCTGTGAATGGCTGAGGCCTTGATGAATCAGAGAATTCCAGAATGGTTTTGACTGGAGGGGACCTTAAAGTCCACCCAGTGCCACCCCTACCATGGGCAGGGACACCTTCCACTGTCCCAGGCTGCTCCAAACCCATCCAGCATTGCCTTGGGCACTTCCAGGATATCAATTCCACCTTAGATGCTTTTCTTTAAACCTCTGCAAGTTTTCCTTTTTCCCTCCTAGCAGAACTCCCTGGGATTTTCCCCTGTTAGGGATCAATTTTCCTCTCAGGAATAATTTTCCCTTTCTTGTCAGAACCCACAGAGGGTTATTTTTGTCCCTCAAAAGTGTTTTGTCCCTCAAAATATTTTGTTTAGTGCTGGTCGATTCCATTTGGATCATCCTTTTCCCAGCATATCCAGGTCCTTCCACTGCTTTTCCCACCTTTCCTAGGATGGAATTTACATTTTATTCAGGGAATACCCCAGATAACCTTCTAGTTGCAGCATTTTTGAGATGTGGGGGTAAAAGCAGTCGATGTTTTCCTCACACTTAAGCTGGAGCTTCCAACATACATTTGGAATTTGCATCTCACATCAGTGGCAGCTTGGATTCAGGAAAATGTGTGTGATTTTCCCTTTGGAATCAGTGGTTTGGAGTGATTTTCTGCTGATACTTTGTTTGTGGTTATAAAGTTAAATTATTTCTACAGCAGGCACTGAAGCAGGATTTGCCATGGCAAAATTAGGGAGTGACTTACCAGGTGATTACAGGAAAAAGATCCTTTTTCCCCTACTCATCCTTGTGTTAGTAGTGCTGATTGCATTTTATTAAAACCCTATACTTCTTTATACCAAATGAAAAGGAAAGTAGAATTTTAGGAATTATTTTTCAATTAAAATAGTTTTGGTGGGATGTTTCCTGGGGAGGAGGAAAGCACAGGGAGCCAGATCCCAGCAAGGAATCTGTGCTTGGAAAGGCTGAGGGCCAAATTTCCAACACCACATTAATTAAATGTAGCATTAAATCACTCTATGTGTGGATGTGGAACTGAAATTATCAATAATTTCAGTATTAACCCCATTGGCATCCAGCAATGTGTTTTCCTTCCAGCCATGTTATCCTTGGAATTTATCCCATCAGTCTGACCAATCCAAGTGTGTGACTTTGCCCTACTTTGGGCTTGGTGGGCATTTTTCCTCCTTTTGTTCTTTGCTTCTGCAGAATGCTGCCAGGAATATTCCTGCCTTTGTGGCCTCAGGTTTAATTTGGGGAGATTGGAGGGATAACATGAGCACAGAGAGGTCAGCAGAGCAAAACCTGACATTTGGGTTAAAATACAATAGGTTAAGACAGGACCACAGGAGCAATGTCCAGACTCCCTTGTCATTTGTTTTGGAGATAAATTCCATGGGAAGGTCAGAGTGCCTCCAACCAATCTGGGAATTGAGACAGAAAGGCAGGGAATCAAGTCCAGGAAGGAATGTGTGACACTCTGAAGATAAGCTTAAGACAAAAAATTAAAATTGAGACAAAAATATTATTTTCCAGAAAAAAAAAAAAAATTATCATTGCCTGGGACAAGCTGTTCAAGCAGTTACTAGGAAAGCAAAAACTTGATAAATTGATGAATTATTGCTCTGAAACATGTATAAAAGTTGATAAAATGCTGGTTTATTGCTCTAAATATGTCCAGGTCTATCTTTTATTGAGTCAAGGTAGTTATTATGTGTTAGTGAAAGGGTTAAAAGAGCTGCCATAGAGATCATGGAATTCCAGACTGGTTTGAGTTGGAAGGGACATTAAAATCCATCCAGTGCCACCCCTGCCATGGCAGGGACACCTTCCACTGTCCCAGGCTGCTCCAAGCCCTGTCCAACCTGGCCTTGAAGATGTTTTAGGGATACCTTCCAGGGATCCAGGGGCTCCAAGCCCTGTCCAACCTGGCCTTGAAGATGTTTTAGGGATACCTTCCAGGGATCCAGGGGCAGCCACAGCATCTCTGGCCTTCTAACCACCTTAAAAATAAAAATACTCTCAATGCTAATCAAACTGAGGTCATCAATTTAATTAAACAGCACCAAAACTTAATTTCTAAGGATTTTTTATGGACCTCCATAAATTAAAATATAAATATATAAAAATATTTTGGATTATAATATTTAATAAAAATAGATATAAAGTCCACAAAGTAGAGGCAACTGAAGTTGCTCATATGGAGTCCATTCACATCCCAGTATTAAGCTTCAGCTCTAAACCAATTTTCCAAATCATTATTGGGTTTGCTGGCTTGAAATATAATTTTTTATTAAAACTCGCATTCATGCTTTTGGAGATAGACAAGTTTCATGGTGAATTTAAAGCATATTGGCTAGCAGGCAAATTGAAAAAGGGCTGGGAGTGATGTGTTTAGCACAGGGAAAAAGAAGAAGCAGAACAGTAGAGAGGAAAAGTTAAAATTTCACTTGGACACTTCGAGTAGTTGTGCCCTGCAATGTAATGGAGACGTGCTCAGTCTTCCTTTCCCACTCTGATCAAGACACAAATAATTAAGATATAGCAAATTCAGTGGGTTTTGTTTAAAAATTCTATTTATTTTCAGTAGGTTTGTGCACAAATAATGTCTTTATTTTAATCCTGTTCTTCTTTGTGGTTGCTTTGTTTATTTTCTGAGGGACAAACGCATTTTGTGGTTTCATACTCAAAGAAATCAGCAAGGTCTCTCCTGGTCTCCATCCCATCCTGGATGCTCCCAAGATATCATTTATTATTCCTGTGGAAAAGTTAAAGTGCCTAAATGCCACATTGCTGTGATGGTCATGGAAAAAAATAAGATTGGAAATGGATGAAATAAATTAAAGTTGTCATGGTCAAAGGGTGGTTGTGTGGAGAAGGGGAGATTAAAACTCTGGATAAGGCTGAGGTGAGATGGGGATTAAAGTGAGTCTTAATTGTGGTTTATACCTAAGGTTTGTGGGATGCAGGTGGATTTTATAATTTATTGCAAGGGACCTTCTCACATCCTGGGATGGGATGGATGTGGATCCTGGGTGTGGGAGTTTTGGGAAGGAATCAGAAATCACAGGTTTGAGAAGGTGGGGAGTTCAGAAAGGCACCATTTCATTGAGAATGTTTCAAACTTTTCAAGCAATTCCAGGGCAGGGAATGGAGGCCCAGGAGGGGCTGACGGAGCTGGCAAGGGGCTCAGCCTGGAGCAAAGGAGGCTCAGGGGGCCCTTGTGGCTCTGCACAACTCCCTGCCAGGAGGGGACAGCCAGGGGGGGTCGGGCTGTGCTGCCAGGGAACAGGGACAGGACAAGGGGAAAGGGCCTCAGGCTGGGCCAGGGGAGGCTCAGCTGGGACAGCAGCAGCAATTTCTGCATGGAAAGGGTGCTCAGGCCTTGGCAGGGGCTGCCCAGGGAGCTTTGCAGTGCCCAGCCCTGCAGGTGTTGATAAACTGTGTGGATGTGGCACTTGGGAACATGGTTAGTGGTGAGCAGGATGGTGCTGGTTGATGGTTGGACTTGATGGTCTTGGAGGTCCTTTCCATCCTCAACAATTCTGGTTCCACGGAGCCAGCACTGGGCTGAGAGGCAGAGACACACCCAGGTGACAATGACACACCCACACCCACCCAGGTGACACTGACAAACCAACCCCACCCGGGTGACAGTGACACACCATCCCTTCACCCTCTCTGCCTCCCAGTGGTCTTGTGCTCACAGAAATTCCCTTCCCTTCCACTCCCACGGGTGTTTTCTCGTCCTTTTCTGGGTGGATTGGGCTGGATTCTCCTGCTTTCATCTTCCCACAAAAATTCCAGCTTTTATCATCCAGTGATGCCAAATTATGGCATTAAAACACCTTTGCGTGTGCCCTAAAACACCTTCAAATAATATGTCGTGAAAAAAGCACCATTATTCATCTTAGCCATTAAAACATTGGAAAACAAGGAATTTATTCCCTTACGAAGGTTATTAGAGCTGAAAGCACAGGATAAAGGAAGTTGGACGCTCATTTTTTGCTGCTTTGCTTCTCCACAATCCAGAGGAATGCTGCGAAGGGATGAACTGGGTGTCTTACTGCAGCTGATGCATTGCTCCTGTTGTTCCCAATCCCTGGAATTAAAGGAAAGGAATGAAATCAGTGCAATTATCATGGGGGGAGAGTGGGGTTGCTGTTCTTTCCCCTCCCTCCAGAGCAAACTCTAAACCTCTCACTAATTGTTATTGATTTGTCAATCCGTTGGATTCAGCACTGGCAGAGGGAACTATCAGGTTCATTCCCACTGCAGAAATATCCTGGAATTGTGCTGGGAATGAAATGTAGGGCTTTTGTAACACTCTCACACCTTTAGAAGACAAAGAAAACAAAATCATCTATAATGCAGCATAAAAAGGGCATTTTCCTCTCTGACATCATCAAAAGAACTCCAGCTTTAAATGCTTCCAGCTTTGAAAGGTTTTGCTCCTGTCTTTTCCTGCCTTTTGGCATGTTTTTAATCCCTAAGATTAGCATTTGCATTGGTTAAATGCACCTTAAAAAGCTTTTCATAGCAATGGTTTAAGAGCTTAATAAATTAAGGAATTTTATTCCAGCCACTGACACAGATCAGTGGGAGCAGAGGGATCTGCTCCAGGCATGTGGTTTTGAGTAAAAGGGGATTTTTCCATCAGCTAAAAAAAGAGGAGATCACCGTCATGTTGCATGATCCAAAACTTAATTCCATATATTCATTATCCCTAAATTTTTGTTGGAAGTTCAAAGCAACATTGATTCCAAAGGAAATGTTTGTAAGGCAGACTTCAAGGGAAGTTTGGCCACTTCTTGGTGGGAGAAGTTTGGGTTCAATAGTTGGGATTGTATCCTGGGGTTCCAACTTTGATATAACCATGGAATATCCTGAATTGTAAGGGACACACAAGGGTTATTGATCCCAGCTCCTGCCCAGACACCCCAACAATCCCACCCTGTCCCTGAGAGCGTTGTCCCAGCACTCCTGGAGCTCTGACAGCCTCAGGGCCGTGCCCATTCCCTGCCCTTAGAATGGGAAAATGTGCTGTGGGGTGGGGGATTTGAAAACCACCTGAAAGATGAAAGGAGAAAGTGATAAAATATTAATGGAATCACAGAATTATTTAGGCTGAAAAGACCTCTGGGATCATCCAATCAAACTGTTCCTCCAGCACTGCCAGGGCCACCACCAGGGCTTGTCCCCAGGTGCCATTTGGCCTTCTGAATAACTCCATGATATTGAAGCAGCTGTAGATTCTGTCCAGAATTTTGAATATCAGTGCACAACTCATCTTCAAACTCAGGAGCCTCTCTGAGCAGATCCTCATCTGGTGTTTATTTTGTTATCTATAGAATGAGTGTCATTTTTAAAAATCTGCATTATACAGTAAAAAACCCCGTACATTCAGAGATGAGTGTCAAAACTTCCTTCTAAATTGATTTTGAAGAGTTTGAAGCATGAATTCAACCACTGCTTGCCATGAGGAAAATCTGAGGAAGAGGATTTCAAATGAGCTCAAGCCTCTCACTTATCCTTGTTGAAATTGTTTAGATTTCTGATTTAAAGACATCAGCACAGAGTCATGGAATGGTTTGGGTTCAAAGGGCCTCAAAGCCCACCCAGTGCCCCCCCTGCCATGGCAGGGACACCTTCCACTGTCCCAGGCTGCTCCAAGCCCCAAAGTCCAACCTGGCCTTGGGCACTGCCAGGGATCCAGGGGCAGCCACAGCTGCTCTGGGCACCCTGTGCCAGGGCCTGCCCACCCTTACAGTGGCTGGGTAGCTTTGGGTTGCAGTTCATAACCTGAAAAGCATCCTAGATTTTGGTACCAAAACATGTTAGCAGGAAAATTTTTGGACATTTGTGAAGAGTGGAAATTCCCATAGAGGTGGCCCCAAAGTGATTCCTGTTTAAGGCATGGAATTTTACCCATCAATGAATTTTCCTGTGTGGTTTTCTGACAGATTATTGAGTTTTGTTAGTAGACTTGAATATATTGAAGATCTATTATAAAAGAGATCTATGGATTTATATAAAATATATATAGAAAATATCTATTTTGTCTTTTACTTCCCATTTATCAGGCTGTGGTGGTGTGACGATGTTCTCGGGAGTCTTAGGATGAGAGAAGAGACGAGGATCTGACTCTATTTTTCAGAAGGCTGATTTATCATTTTATGATATATATTGCGTTTAAACTATACTAAAAGAATTGAATAAAAGGTTTCGTCAGAAGGCTGGCTAAGAATAGAATCAGAAAGAATGAATAACAAAAGCTTCTGTCTCAGACAGATAGTCCGAGCCAGCTGACTGTGATTGGCCATTAATTAGAAATAACCACTTGAGACCAATCACAGATCCACCTGTTGCATTCCACAGCAGCAGATAATCATTGTTTGCATTTTGTTCCTGAGACTTCTCAGCTTCTCAGGAGGAAAAATCCTAAAGAAAGGATTTTCCATAAAAGATGTCTGCGACATGGTGGTTCTTGTTTCTCATTATTCCCTGCTTTCCCACTTCTCAGATCCAAGAATCATTACATCTTTACATTGCCACCTCCTGTCTGTTGGACTTCTCAGTGACTTTTACATTCTCAAAGGTTAAACATTTTCCTTTTTAATATGATTTTCCCTCATAACAGATCCTTTGGCAGACGAATAGGTGGAGGCCATACTAACCTGAGGGATAAGTGTCAATGATCTGCTGCTCAGGAATGTAACACAAATCCTTCTGTCCCACTCTGCAGGCCTCCCCCAGTGAGTGAGAGTGCCCCGAAGGGAACCGTGGTCACCGTTGTCACCGCAGCCGCCTTGAACCAGACAGTGGTGTACTCCATTGTCTCAGGGAATGAGGAGGGTAAGTGTAATCAAATTAATATTAATATTAATATTTCAGTCTTGTGGTTATGCGGAGATCTGCAAGAAATTGTGGAGAAGTAAAGCTGCTGAGGTGAATCACAGAATCGTTGAGGTTGGAGAAGAACTCTCAGGTCATGGAGGTGAAATCCCACCTCATTTGGACAAGTATGAAGGAATTCCAGGGCTGGAAGGGACAAGAAACCTGGAAAGGGACTTTTTGTAAAGAACAGGATAAGGGGGAATGGCTTCAAGCTGGAACAGAGAAGTTTACATGGAATATTGGGAAGAAATTGTTCCCTGTGAGGGTAGGCAGGCCCTGGCACAGGGTGCCCAGAGCAGCTGTGGCTGCCCCTGGATCCCTGGCAGCACCCAAGGCCAGGTTGGACAGGGCTTGGAGACCCTGGAATGCTGGAACATGTCCCTGCCCATGGCAGGGGTGGCACTAGATGGGCTTTGAGGTCCCTTCTCACCCAAACCATTCTATGATTCTGTAACTACCATTACCAAGCCTTTGGAGATAAGCTAAAGATCAGATTAATTAGCAAAATTACAAGAAAATCTTTCTCACTGATGTGAAAATTCCTGTGGATGCCACATAGTGAGTCCACGGCACATCAAAATATAAACATAAATAGCTTTGATGGAATTGACTTGCTTAAAAATCTGATTTAAGGGATTATAGATTCAGCCATGCTGTAACAAATATTGGATTAGAGCCTGATATCCAAACAAAACATCCTGCTGGGATACTCTCTGTGATCCACCTGGACATCTTGCCAAAATAACACCGAATTACTGGGAGGGATGTAAAGAATTCCCCATCCCATCCTCCTTTTTTGCGAGATTGGGCTCTTTGTCTTGTCCCATCTTTCCATTTGTACTCAAAACACATCTGTGATGGGAGGTTTACTCTCTGATCCTTTGGGTCCCTCCCAGCTCAGGATATTCCATGATTCTGTGATGCTGGGTTGGTTATTCCAGTAGCAGGGCAGATCAAGCCACTCTGCTGCTTAAAAATATCTTCAAAGATGAGCTTGGTGGGGTTTTCCAAACCTGAGGGAGGGAGGCAGGGAGGGAATGACTTGCTTGGCAGTGTCAGAGAATTGTGTCATCCCCAAAATAAAACCCTTGGGCATTGAAAATCTCTGTTTATGCATCTCATAAAATTCCTGTTTTTGCTGGCTTCCAGATGTGTTTGCCATTCACAACAGAACAGGAGTGATCACTGTGAAAAAGCCTCTGGACTATGAACGTGTCCAAAGTTACGAGCTCCGGGTGCAGGCAGACTCCTTGCAGGTGGTGAAGTCCAACAACCTGCGGGTTCCCTCCAAAAGTAAGTGTCAAAAACCTTAACTTTGCCATCTTTTTCACACAGATATTGCTGGTGTTTGCTGAGAAGGCTGAAACTGCTCTCCAGTGACCTTGCTGTGTTTTAGGGGGTCATGGTGATGATGGGATCACAGCCCGTGGTGCATTTTTGGATCTCACAGCCTGACTTGCCCAGAGCAGCTGTGGCTGCCCCTGGATCCCTGGCAGTGCCCAAGGCCAGGCTGGACATTGGGGCTTGGAGCAGCCTGGGACAGTGGGAGCTGTCCCTGCCCATGGCAGGGGTGGTGCTGGATGGGTTTGTAGATCCCTTGCAACCCAAACCACTCTGGGATTCTGTGTTAGTTGAAGGTGCTCAAATATTTGGGAACATGTAATAAATCTTGGGGATGGCCTGAGACACTGTACAGGGGTGGCACTTCCAATACCTTCATCTTTCCAATGCTACCTACAGAACCAGAAGGAGATTTTGGGATTTTGAGCCTGGATTATCCTGGATATTTCTTTTTCCTTGAGTAAGAATTGAGTGTGTGGAGTGAGTGACACATCAGGAATAATCAGTGGTCAGGAGCTTGGTTTTATTAAGAGCAGAATGAGAGCCTGTGCAGGTTTAGTCACCATCAAGGATGTACCTGCCAGAGCTGCCTGTTTTTTCTTGAGCCTGGGAGAAATCCAGGTAAGGTTATATCCATAAAAATACAGCCAAGGGACACCCAGCAAGCAGATCAGACTCCCATGCAGCACACAGCTTTCTCCAAACCTTCCCGACATGGCTGAAGAGACAAGGCAGTCGGCAGGTCCTTCCCCCCATTCCCTATTCTGACTCACATTCTGCACTAGGGCAGCTCTTCCAAGTGAGCAGCCCATCCAAAAAGTGATGGCTGAATTGCTTTGTTCAGGAATGCTTGATAATGCCTGGGGTTTGACTTCAGGCCAGCTTAAAGGAGCACAAGCTGGGTGCCTTTGGTTCTCCATGAGTATACAGCACATCTATTCCTTAGAATATACACTGTGCTGCAGGGATGGCTAAAGAATTGATAAATATATATATTTAAAATACTTTAGTAGTGTCTGGCCAGCTGAATCACTTGGGACTTCATGATGGAGATCCCTTGATCTCTGGGTTTGATTCCTGCATTTATACAATTAAATCCTTTCCATTTTCTTGGCACTTTGTTTATTTTTGAGGAGTTTAATCAGGTTAAACACTACTTCTGAGTTTCAGGGCACTGAATTGATGTGCTGCAGTGGGAGGAGATGGGGCACAATTAACACATCACTGTGGGCTTTGCTGAGGTTGAACTGATGAATCATTTGGAGCTGAGTGACTTGGAGTGCGTGGTCCCAGGATTGTACAACACTGAATTAATACAGAGCTGTGACACCCACTGGCAGTGACCTGCTGCCAGTTTTGGTCCTGGACACCCCTGAATTGGTGGAATTTGTTCTTAAATTTGTTGGTGATCCACTCTGAAACTACAGGGATTTCTGGGCTCTTCACTTCAAGATACACATTGAGCGTGTCCAGGGAAGGGAACTGAGCTGGGGAAGGGTCTGGAGCCCCAGGAGGGGCTGAGGGAGCTGGCAAGGGGCTCAGCCTGGAGCAAAGGAGGCTCAGGGGGCCCTTGTGGCTCTGCACAACTCCCTGCCAGGAGGGGACAGCCAGGAGGGGCCGGTCTGTGCTGGCAGGGAACAGGGACAGGACAAGGGGAAAGGGCCTCAGGCTGGGCCAGGGGAGGCTCAGCTGGGACAGCAGCAGCAATTTCTGCATGGAAAGGGTGAATTAGTTCTTATCTATGTCACAGCCTCACAAACCCTGAGTTCTACAGCACTTCACTCTAACAAACTAAAAATGGAGCTCCATCTCTCTCTCTACAAGGCCTTTTAAGGATAAACTGCCCAATTAAGAAATGACGCCTAAATTATTTTTACTTTTAACCCAATAACCAACCACCCATGGCCTGCAATGCCGACTTTCTTATCCAGTTACACAAAACCACCCAAACCCATGGAGAAGAAGGTAAAGAAGAAGGATCAGTCTCTGCCCTGAAACCTCCATCTTGTTTATGTATATTACTGTATTCTAAAACCTTAAACTCTTAAGTCTTCCATCATGTGATATTACACACTTCTATTCAAATTATACACCCATAATCCCAGTTCTGTCATTCCATTTTGGAATTCCATTCCAGGCCTTGGCAGGGGCTGCCCAGGGAGCTTTGCAGTGCCCAGCCCTGCAGGTGTCCCAGGAAGGGCTGGAGGTGGCACTCAGTGCTCCGGGCTGGGGACAAGGTGGGCACTGGGCACAGCTGGGACTCCATGGGCTGGCAGGGATTCTCCAGCCTCAGTGATCCTGGGATTCTGTAAATAACACAACCCTGACAAACTGCTCAGCCAGCACACAGGCCTGAATGTCACAAAGCTCAGAAGATGGGCATCAAATTGTTTTCAGTCATGATATTATAGGAAGTAATTATGGAGAAGTAAGAGCTGGAGTTTCTTCTGTGCAGGGGAAAAGTGAAAGTGCATTAAGTGTAACTGAGCTTGTCATTCAGTGATGGTGCCAGGTGATAGCGTGGCAATAATTGAATAAATATGTGAGGAGGGGAAGTAAATTGAGATGTCCTTTGGAGTATGAGAACATCAAATTGGTGACTTAAACTGGGGGTTTCGTAGATGATGCTAAATCATGCAAAGTCACATTCTTGTTTTCAGCACAACCAAACTCATTAAAGGAGTTACTTTAACTGAAACTTCATGATATGAAATTGCTGTGTTGTTTTACTTCATTTGAGTGGAAGATGAGCTGGGTTGGGTGATGAGGATGATTCAAAAAGCTTGGAGTTCTTCTTGAGGATTCTGATGATGCTGAGCCCTGAAGGACCTTGAATATTAATGGAGTTTGGACAGTGCTCTCAGGCACAGGGTGGGGTTTTTGGGGCTGTCCTGTGCAGGGCCAGGAGTTGAACTTGATGCTCCTTGAAGTAAGAATGTAAAGGGTAGGAGGAGCAGAAGGATTTGTGTGGAAGCAGAGGGAGCAGGAAAGAGAAAGCACTGCCTAAACACAACAACAAAGAGCATTGCAGCAGGATGGGCAAGGAGGGGCAAAGAGAGGCTTTTATCTCCCAATTCAACCTGGTCCCAGTTGTAGAACTGTAGAACATGGATTGGTGGGCATGTCCAGAGCAACTGTAGCTGCCCCTGGATCCCTGGAATTGTCCAAGAGCAGGTTGGACAGGGCTTGGAGCAGCCTGGGACAGTGGAAGGTGTCCCTGCCCATGGCAGGGATGGGCTTTAAGGTCTCTTCCAACCCAAACCATTCTGGGATTCTGTGATTTCACATCCCTAGAGATGCAAAGGTAATGACAGGACCCTGTGGTGGCTTTTCCGGTATTTAAGAGGAATTAATTGACTGGGTGACAAGGTGGAGATTGGTCACAGGTCATGCTCCATGACCTTGGAGGTCCTTTCCAACCTGGATGATTCTATGACAGGACCATGTTAGACAGGGTTTTTATCTTGCTGTCAGAAGATTTGAAAGCAAAATCACCCTTCTGTGACAGTGTTCACAGGGGTTCTTGGATGAGGGAAGAGATGAGAATGTTGACTCCGTGTTTCAGAAGGCTTGATTTATTATTTTATGATATATATTACACTATAACTATAGTAAAAAGAATAGAAGGAAAAGGTTAATCTCAGAAGGCTAGCTAAGCTAAGAATAGAAAAGAAAAGAATGATAACAAAGGCAGCTGGCTTGGACAGAGAGAGAGAGCCAGCTCTGCCATGTCTGGTCACTAAATCAAACCAACCACATGAGACCAGTCACAGATGCACCTGTTGCATTCCACAGCAGCAGATAATCAATGTTTACATTTTGTTCCTGAGGCTTCTCAGCTTCTCAGGAGGAAAAAATCCTAAGAAAGGATTTTCATAAAAAGATGTCTGCGACACCCTTCCATTGATTATTTCCATGTTTTATCTGGTCAGGTAGAACTGTTTGTCACCTTTGTCACCCCCAGGGCTGGTACAAAGGCACTGTCCTGGCTCTGCTGAACCCAGCTTTGAGCAGGGCTTTGCTCTGGGGGCTGGGGTAAGGCACCAGTCCTGTCTCCTTCAGTTTTTGCTTTTCTAAACCCTAAAAACCCTTTGGGAATAAAGTGGAAATGGGAGTTTTACAACTAAAATTCTGCAGCTGCTCCATAGTCATTGGGAATGATGATTCCACTCCATTAAATATGGGCATGAATTCTGTGTCCCCGTGGTGTTGATGTAACAGTAAAGCAGCCTTATGTTTTTAGTTGCAAAAGTTGGTGCTGGCAGTGCTTTCCAAGCTGGCTGCTCTGGCAGTTCCCAAATCCAGGAGTTGTGACAGATGGACTCCATGCAAGCAGAGCCTGGAGAGCTGATCCTGCTGCCTCACAGCTCTGAGGAAGCTTGGGACAAACTTCCAATTTCTTTGGGCAGCAGAGCAATGCATTTTAGAGAGGCTGCACAAAACCTGAGCTCCCACTCAGGTCATTATTTGTGAGGAAAAGAGGTTTTATATGGATTTAAATCAGACCTCGGGTCTGTGCTGCTCCAAACACGTCGCTGTTTCCTTCTTTTTGCACTCTCTCGAGCAGTGACAGCATATGATGATCTTCTTCAGGCTTTATGGGCTCATTTAGATCTAAGTGCCACTGAAAAATATTCAGTACTGATTCCTGCTTGGTGCTGCCAAATGCAGGAATGTGAGCTGGAGCCCAGCTGCAGCTCAGCACAGCTCACCTGCCAAAGCACAGAGTGCTGCCTGCTCCACGCACTTGTAAGGCAGGAGTAAAGCAAAGTGCTCCTAAACCCTGGCAAATCACAATTCTGCCTCCCAGCTGGATTCTGATGAACTTTGGAAGGGTTCTTTGGAAATCTGCTCCTACAGAATTGCTTTTTGGAGATGCAGGGATTTGTGTGAGAATTATCCATGCCTGAAGAGCAGCTGTACCCATGGCTGGGCTGGAATGTTGCAGAAGGCAAGTGCAGTGCTGCTGGTGAAAGCACTGAGTAAAACTCACCTGGGAACACTCACAAACATCCATGATGCTGTCCCAGTGTCCAAAAATCATTGCTTTTCAGTTCAGCTTCATTTCTGCAGCCTGGCAAGAAAGTACAGGCTCACATGGACCTGGCACACAAACTGGAAAAGAACTTTCAACGAGGATGTTTGGGAAAAACTTGTGGGAATGAATTGCTAGTACACCCTGGTGATCCAGGAGTTTTTGTTGGGCTTGTTTTCTGTGTTACTTATTCATGGTCTGCTCATGTTAGGTATTTCAGAGGTTCCTCAGCTTTGCTTTAGTGCAGTTTTCAAGGTGTTTTCACTCCCCTTAAGCGAACCACAGAAGCTGAAAGATCCAAAACTCTTGGCAGTGGTTATTTAGCTGGTTCCTGTAAGCTGAGGATGACTTAGAAACAGCTGCAGTTCTGTATTTTCTGTGCACTGCAGCTCATCTCCAAGGGGCTGGAGAACAGGAGGAAAAAGGAACGTTGTAGGAGACTGTGGTACCACAGAAATCAATTTTCTTGGCTCCTTTTGGCCACGTTGGCAGCTTTGTCCAGGGAAAGATGCTTTTTGTTCTGCTCTTTAAGCAGCACAGTCATAAGTTACAAGATTTTATACCTGGATTCTGGGAGGTCTCACAAGAATTACCACCAAGGAGTAAATCCTGCTTTCAACCCCTGGAATCCATGAAGAAAAAAAGTAACTGGAGCTGGATTCCAGACTTAGAACTCCAAAGATGGGAGGTTTTACATGCATGGGGTACCAATTTCCCCTCTGGGAAGTGAATGTGAATACTGACAGCCTGTGATGATCCCTGTCCTTACAAAGAGGGTTTGAGCCACACCCAGCATTTAGAAAAGCAGGTAAAAATTTGGAATATGAAGGAAAAATTAGTCTAATGACAGAGTCTGGACCAGACTTTCTAAGAGTGTGCTTCATTGATGGCCTTTTCCATCAGGCTGGGGGATGCAGGAGTGATGGATTTGGGAGCACCAGTGCCCCTGTGCAGGGAATATTCCTGAATTAAGCAGAGAAACTGGAAAAATCCCCATGGGAAAGGGTCTGGCATGACCTTCCCCATGTGGCAGAGCTGCTGCTGAGGGATTTTAGTGAGAATTCCACTGTGAGGGTAAGACAACTTCTGTAGCTGATGGGGAGCCCTTTCCTGCAGCCAGCTGTGGAATTGGATCCAAAGGTGGGATGGGGAGGAGCTCACAGATGCCACATTCCACTCCACCTGCTGGAATGAAGGACTGTGGCCAGAAATCAGGCAGGAAGCTGAAATGCAGGGAGATATTCAATGGTGACAGTCCTAATGTTGGCCTGTGGATATGGAGGGTATTTAATTTGCTTTGTGCTTAATGTAATAACTTCCATTTCTCCATTCTCAAAGCATTCACCCTTTGCTAAACAAATCAGCCTTTTGGCAGCTCAGAGAACTGCCAGCAAATTAAACAAATGGGGAGTTGAGCAAACTGCAAGGCAAACTTTGCACAAGGCTCAGCCACCTCACCCAAACTGGCCTGAAATTACAAAAGTGAGCAATATGCAAATGATGTTTAATTTGAATTAGAGAGAACCAGGGCAGGTGGGCCAGCACCTAATCCCACTGGCATGGATAAAATCAGGATCTCCTAAAATCCAGCAGCAAACTGGTGGCAGCCAGTGATAGAACTGGTTATAGGCTCATCAGGGCAAGGTTGCTTCCATACATAATCCTGCTTTTGATGCCACCTTCTTCGCTAAAGGGTGGAGCTGCAGAGGGGAAGTCTGCCTGGGAAACTCATTTTCCTGCCATATAGTTTGGTATTGCAGCCAGAGACATTAAGGATCTAGTTTAAAAAGACAGAGATTTGACAATCAGTGTAATTTCCTTTCATTTCTTTACTTTCTTTTTTTCTCCCTTCTCTCCATGCTGAAGAATCCCACAGGAGTTTTTTTCACATTTCACTTCCATTTATGAGGCCATCATTTGTTTCCCATCAGCTGCACCGTCAGATAGGCAGAATATTACTTTGGCCATGTCAGAAATACTCTGAAATATCAACATTTTCCTTCTCTAAGCATACAGATCCTAAACCTTTTCTTAAGAGCCTGCATTGTACAAGGAACTCAGATCAGTGGCACCTGTGCAACACTGAAATTATCCTGGCACTGAAAGGAGCTGGGAAGACCAGCTCAGAAAGGAGGCAATTTATCACTTGCAAATGTGGTTTTAATGAACTGGATATCATCATTTCCAGCAATCTTTCTGGATGATACAATTCTGAAAGAGGGAAGCAGATGTTGGTGGAGATTGCTGCACAGTGGAATCTGTTTGGCACCAGCTCCGTGGTTTTTGCTGGATGTTTTTCCCCCTTGCAGAAGGATGGGGATGTTTATTGCTCAATGGGCTGGAGCAGGAACTCTTTAATAAAACCAAATTAACAGTGGGGTTTTGTGTTGAAGCTCTGGTGTTTTGTGTTGAAGCTCTGGTGTTTTGTGTTGAGCGCTGGTGGAGTTCCCCAGGGCCAGGCCAGGTTTGGGAGGAGAACAGGCTTGGGGGTGCTTTCAATTAACACAGGAAATTAATTAAGTGTTGAGGCTGCTAAACCAGGATTGTGTGACCATTTATGAGTTTACAGACACCAGGACTGAATCAGCCATTAAATATTTGCATGTAGGAATAATGAAAATAGATAAAGCAAGGTGTCGAGCTGCCGGTGATGAGCTCTTTGTGACACTCCTGGGTATTAAATGGGATCAAAAACCTTGGAACTAAGGTGTGATAGGGATCCCTAAAAGGAGCTGGGAAGGGTCTGGAGCCCCAGGAGGGGCTGAGGGAGCTGGCAAGGGGCTCAGCCTGGAGCAAAGGAGGCTCAGGGGGCCCTTGTGGCTCCGCACAACTCCCTGCCAGGAGGGGACAGCCAGGGGGGGTCGGGCTGTGCTGGCAGGGAACAGGGACAGGACAAGGGGAAAGGGCCTCAGGCTGGGCCAGGGGAGGCTCAGCTGGGACAGCAGCAGCAATTTCTGCATGGAAAGGGTGAATTAGTTCTTATCTATGTCACAGCCTCACAAACCCTGAGTTCTACAGCACTTCACTCTAACAAACTAAAAATGGAGCCCCATCTCTCTCTCTACAAGGCCTTTTAAGGATAAACTGTCCAATTAAGAAATGACACCTGAATTATTTTTACTTTTAACCCAATAACCAACCACCCATGGCCTGCAATGTGGACTTTCTTATCCAAACCTCCATCTTGTTTATATATATTACTGTATTCTAAAACCTTAAACTCTCAAGTTTCCCACCACGTTATGTTGCACACTTCAATCTCCACAGCCATAATCCCACTTCCATCATTCAAATGTTATAAATTATTGCAAAATTTCCTATTTTCCCTTTTCCTCCCTCTTTTAGGTAATACAGCCAAGGTCTTTGTTGAGGTGAAGGATGAAAATGACCATGCGCCTGTGTTCACCAAAAAACTGTACATTGGAGGGGTGTCTGAAGATGCCAGAATGTTTTCTTCTGTGCTCAAAGTGAAGGTAAGGGTCAAGTTTTTGTTATAACCTTCAATTACAGATGGAAAATTTGTACCCATTGGTTTGGTTTTTTTACAGAATATTCTGAAATTTGCATCTTCTAAAGCTGCTTGGTGGTTGATGTTGGCACAAGGATGATTTTGAGTAAAAACCCAGGTTTTGTTTGTAGTCAGTTTTGGTGCTTGTGTCTCATACCAATTTGTAGCTCTCATTTTAGATCTGTTATTATTTAAAAATTTGGTTTATGTTGAATGCCAGTGTTCACCCGAAGTATTTTTTTTGTATTTTGGCTCTTTTTTGTATTTAGGTTTGAAAGGGGAAATCCAGCAACTTTAGGTCTGCAATGAGAGGAAAGTGAGCATAAGATTAACCATCCACAGGGTTGGTTTTTTTGGGTTTTTTTTGTTATTTTGTTTTAAAGGGAGAGAAAATTAATGGAAATATAATATACAGATTAAAATTCACATCAGATATTAGTAGCCATGACTAAAAAGTCATTTTTTTCCAATAAAACAAATAAATAATGTGTTTAGAGCACCAGGAATGATAAAAGGGTCAGGGCTTAAATAAAGTTGTTTCTAGCTGGGTTTTTTTGTGTGTGTTTCATGAAAGTCTTTCCCAAAATAAGCCCAGAAATGGCAGAGAAGTGGGGAATTGGGAAGCTTCTACTTCATCAAAATCAGGAATCCAAAAATGGTGGCAAATCCAAGAATTGTGTCAAAACTTCAGAACTCCTGAAGAATCACAGAATTGTTAAGGTTGAAAGAGACTTTTAATACCATCAAATCCAACCATCCACCAGCACCACTGTGGTCACCACCAAAAATGTCCCCAGGCACCACTTCCACACATTTTGGGACAATTCCAGGGATGGAATGACTGACCTGGTCAATGCTTAACCACCCCTTCTGTGAATAAATTATTCCAATTATTCCATCCAAACCTCCTCTGGAACAACTTGAGGCCATTTCCTCTCCTCCTGTCCCTTGACTCATCCCCATCTGGCTCCATCCTCCTTCCAGGGAATTATAGAGAGCAGATACAGGACAGAGGCACTGGAGTAGATAAAAAACTCTGGAAGCCAAAGTAATTTAGGGAGAGGAACATTTCGTTCCATGTGAAAGCAAATGAATCACGAGGCACAAATGTCAAAACACATTTGGAGTCGTCCCACAAGATGTGGACAGGCTGTGAAATCCTTCCTGGTTTTCCAAGAGGATTTCTTAGGCACAGGTATTTGTGTGTCAGTCAGGGGGGTAAGAAATAGGTGGAGAAAAGGGAAATTTGGGGGTGATGAGGGGAATCTACTTTTGCCCTTTAGAAACATTTGACTCAAAATATGTGATCAGTGCACAAAGAAGGAGCAAAAAAAATGTCAATTTTGTGTCTTTCAGCTTTTTATCATCCAATCCTCCCTGGTTTTGCTGGCACAAAATGGAATGTGGCCTAAGCCAGGAGCTAGTATTAGTGGATGGCATTAAACATAATTGTGTGTTTAGTGAAAGTAAAATTAGAAATAATTAAGAAGTACTTTTGTTGCAGAGGATCAGGCTGGAATTTATTGTTGTAGCATGGAGCATTTGCAGCAGTCAGTGCTCGTTACCTTTTTTCCTGGCCTTTAGAAAGCAAAAGTAATTGCTCTGTTAGTTAAACACAATCCCCATTCCAGCCTGGTTTAAGAATAATTAATCGAATGAATGTCTGTTCTTGAGGAGTAGAATGAAATGAGCAGCTTTCCAAGCTGAAATTTAGGAGAACGTTAATAAAGTACACGCAGAGTTTGCACCGTGGAAATTATTCAGGTTTGGATTCCAGGGGGAAATTCAGGTTCTTAGGAGGTGTTTTTCATGCATTTGCTTTCATCTTCTGCATTCATTAACAGTTGCTCAGTTTCTTTCACATCATCTGAGTGATTTTGAGAAGAAAGTGATTTTCTCAGTATCTTCTTGTTATTGCTGGCACTGACAACAACCTTGATGAGCCTCAAACGTGCGATATTGGAATCAGAGAATTCCTAATTCCCAATATCCCATCCATCCCTGCCCTCTAGCAGTGGCCGCCATTCCCTGTCCCTCCATCCCTTGTCCCCACATTCCCTCTCCAGCCCTCCTGGAGCCCCTTTAGGCTCTGGAAGGGGCTCCAAAGTCTTCCCAGGGCTTCTCTTGTCCAGGTTGGTCAATCCCAACTCTCCCAGCATTTCAAATGACAAGATGCAAAACTACAACTTCCAAAAATGGTCCAAAAATCCCACAATTAGTTCTTCTTTAAGAGGACATAATAACTTATGGGGATAATTAAGGAGTGTAGTCTTTTTTATTAATAGAGTAGTTGATGTAGATCAGTTTTGTATCAATTGATCACAAATACACTGCTGAACATTCAGATGCTTTGTTCATGCTCTACTCTGCCTTGAACAAAATTTCACAAACAATAAAAATAATCAAACGCCAAAAATAAATCAAAATTAAAAAAAAAAATAAAGGAGAGAAGAAAACTAATCCTGAGTCCATAATCTTCCACACAAATTGAATTTAGAAACAAACAGACCAATAATATGTTGGATAAAAACTTCTCTCATCATCCAGACAGTTGATATGTACCAAGGCAAATCCTATGGAGTTTCTCCCAACTCTCTAAGGTCATAGGGTTTGCTGCCAGCAGCATCCTCTTAAATACATTAATTTGAGTATAAAAGCCTTTTAGAGGAGGATAATGAGCTGCTTTGCTCCACATTCATAGTAAGATTCCTCTAAGTAGATAAAAAGGACGCTTAAGCTCAGCAGAATACCGCAAATCATTCTCCAAAAGTCATTTTTAATCAGAATTAATTTGGGGAGTGATAAACCACATGAGTTATTCTCCATGGATCTGATTGGATTACGAGCAGTGGCCTCTGAGAGCTGGGAGGTATTGATGCTCCAAGATAAAAAAAGGGGATATATCTGAATAAAATGGCAATTTTTAGCAAAGGATTTGCTCCTTGCTGCTTGAATTCCCCTTCTTCGTAATTCCCATTTTTTACCCAGAATTTCCAATGTGTTTGAGAGCCCATTTCCTTAATTAAAGACCTTTTTGTGCTTTTCATTAGGAATATTCTAATTAAAACCAGATGTTACATGCATAGCCTCTAATTATGAATTCTGTGCCTTGATCTTTGCTTAGTGTTTCCTTGTGCTAGAATTATTTTGCTTTTCACTGGTATTTTCATGGAACTCCTGTTGCTCCCCCTCGGAATTCCAACCAGGTTTCCTTGAGCCCCAAACACAATATTTTCAATCTGCTCCAGGAAACAAACTGACAAAAGAATCTTTAGGGAAGTTACCAGCAGGAATTGGCTTTTCCCTACAATGGAATGTTATTAGCTGTTGCTTTTTAAATATTAACAGTATTAATCTCTGCTTTTCTTCCTTTATTTATTAAATTATTGAATTATTACAGATTTAAATGAGGAAATATCAGAGGTCCTGATTCTTGTGAAGAAAGAATTGTCTGAATTCCTGCTCAGTTTATAAAGGTGTTTTTGTCCTGAAAATGTTTGCAGGGAAGGAATCTTGCCTAAATAATGCCAGTGAATCCAAGGCTCTGGAATTGGCTGTATTTGATGGAAATGCTTTGTTTCCTACAATATTTTCATTCCAGCCTTTTCCTGTGCTCTTTACCTCTTTCTGATCAGATTTTTCATGGAACTTTATTCTTTATTCCCTTTGAATATCCTTTATTGAATATGTAATATCCTTGGAATATCTCAACAGAAGAGAGCAAAATAAACCAAAGCCATTTTAGGCTGCAGGTTCTGGCCCTGAGGACACACAGGGGAGCAGGAATTCCTCTTTTCTTCACCTCAAAAGCATCTTAGAGATCCCACAATGAGCTAAAACAATGGATAAAAGAAACAGTTAAAAATCCTGGATAGGGAGAGAATACCAAAATTGTTTTGTTTTTTTTTTTTTAACAGATCTGTTATTAAATCTCCTTTTTTTTTCCCCCTATCTGTGCCTATAACCTGTAGATTTCTTTTTATATTTCCTTTTCCTTGAGATGACAAGGGAATCTTCAGAGTGGCAAGTTCTGGAATTCCAGGGATTCCACCTTGGGCACCCAGGGGAGCTTTCAGGGCAACATTTGGCTCATCCCTCCTTTGGCTGCTGCACGACTCATGCACAAAACTGAACTGCTTTGCCAGTCACAACCTTTCCTTCCTTAAAATGTGATTTATGGATCCCAGAGCAGGGAGATAACATGCTTGGTAGGAGTAAAAATCTCCTTGGAAAGCTCATTGCAGTGACAACAGCGCAGCCTCCAGCTGCTGGAACCTCTGGCCCCCAAAAGAGCTGTGTGCCCTGCTGAGACAAATATTACAGGAATGCCAGGCATTTTTCCTTCAAAAATCATATTCCTGCTTTTTGTTGGTTTTCTGAACTTTTTACTCTAAGCTCTCTTACTTTCCTGTTCTTTTCCTCTGGCACAATCAGAGAATTCCCTACCCTTTGGGATTTTTTTCCCATGTAATTGAAGATTTTTCAATTACTTTTTTCTTTGAGGGCATTTTGAAGATTGGTGGTCCTGAATGCGCCTTCCTGAGTAAAGGCTCCTAGAGGGGCTGGGAGTGGGGAATGTGCCTGCATCATTCCCATCCCATAGAGGAAATCCATGTGTGTGGCCTTTACTTCCTCACACACACACAAAAAGTTATTCTCTAAAGCATTAACTTAAAGAAAAATAATAATAAAATCCATTTTTCCCAATTATTAGCTTCAAAATTCAATTTTGGGAACCTTCTTGTTCAAAACCTTTTCCCATGAGACAGCCTGTCAAAAGGAAGCTGGGTTTCCTTTGGCACCTGGGAGATTTATAGCCACCACAGGAGGACAAAGTGAGCAATTCCCATTCACCTGATTTATTCCTACCTGTGTTTCTTAGAAAATTCCTGGCACTGGGGGTATTGGGAGTGAGCTGGGCAGTGATCAGTATCAGTGATGTAGTGAAGAAATATAAATTGATATATAAATTGATATATAAATTCAAAGCAATATGAATATGAATATTAAAGAATATATGGAAATAACCATCAATATACTATAATACAGATATATTGATATATTATATATTGATGTATTAAATATGGAATATTTTATGTTAAATATAAGTTTAATATGAATATAATTTTTTTAAAAATCAAAGCTACAAATTCCTGATGCAGCCAGTGACAAACCAAGACGAGGAGCATGAGTTCCAAAGGGCTTGAGCCAGATGAGGGTGTAAAAGAGCATGGAAGTGAAGAAATAAAGGAAATAAAGGAAAATTGCAATGGCTACCCCAAATTTTCAGGCTTAGGTATCTGTAGAACACCCAGAAATCTCCCCTAAAACAGCCCAGTGACAGCTGTGCTGTCAGAACTGGAAATCTGCAACAATCTAGAAATTCCTACCAGCAAAAACAGTCTGGTTCTAAAAACTGCTTTGTGTGCCAGCCACTAATTGGGAACATTGGAGCTGCCATCTGCTAGGAAGGAACAAAAACTCCCCTCAGCAGCCCAATCCTGCCATTTTCCATGCCCCCTAAACAGCCTGGGGCTTGTGGTTAAGAGTGACCCTGTGAGGGAGGTGGGAAACATTTCAAATTATTGACTGTGTTTCACTCTGAGCAGAAAATCTGGATTTAGATCCGATAAAAAGTGGGATCATCAATGATTATACAGCTTCAGGAGTTAGTGATAATTTTTATGCTCATCCCAAGCATGCCACTGGTGATTTTTGGTGACAGGGTCAGTGTGCTGCTGTCACAGCAAGTGGGGTTTACCAGCCTGCCTGGGTGTCCTGCCATCAAGCTGTGCTTGTGCAGTCACGTGGAGCCAGAGATTAATTAATTTATGCTTTAAAGGCTTCATTTGTTGGGCCTTCTTGCAAAGGAGAGAAAAAGAAGGGGTTGATCACTGAGACAACAGAATGGTTTGGGTTGGAAAGGAGCTTTAAGCCCATCCATGGGCAGGGACACCTTCAACTGTCCCAGGCTGCTCCAAGCCCCAAAATCCAACATGACCAACACTTCCAGGGACTCAGGGGCAGCCACAGCTGCTCTGGGCACCCTGTGCCAGGGCCTCACGTCCCTCTGAGTAAAAATATCCTCACTCCTTTTGTGCTGGGATTAGGGAGCACCCCAGGATTGTGCCTCATCCTCCTCTGTGAGAGGGGATGGGAAAGGGCGGGAAGCTGCAGCAGCAATCCTGACCCAGCTCCCTGTATGTGGGCACACCTCCACTCAATCACAGGAGGCTGGAATTTGTCCTGGTAATTCCTGAGATCATCCATATTTATCAGCCCTCAATCACAGCAGGATTTAGGAGACATCTGTGTTTCTTGTGCAGAACAAAAGGCGGATATGCTGCTGGAATATTAAGATTAAGTGCAGCCCTTTCTCTTCTTTGACAGTCATAATGCAACTCTTGAGATGTCATAGATCTCTTGCTAATGAAGTGTCAAAAATATTTACCTTCAGGACAAATTACATGAATAGCAAACATCCTTCCTAGGATTAGAGAAGTTTGGGAGGTTCCTGGGAGCAGCTCACAGGCTCTCTCTGCTGGTCCTGCCAAGCCCAGTGTCCTTAGGTTTGAGCCAAAGAGCAGAAAAGGGGGGAATGCAAACAACAAAGTTAAATATTTGAAGCTGGAATCTGATAATTTTCCCAGCCTTTTTGGCACCTGTTTGCTCATCTCTGGGTGGATGTGGAAAGAGCCTGAGCTGTGATGATGGTGGGGCTGCTGATGGCTCTGGGGTGGCACTGAGCTCTCAGAACTGGTGACAATTAACTCAGCCTGTCCACCAGCTCGAGGCACCTGAACTCTGCAGGACTGTACAAGCTGTGAGCTTCAGATGTCAACAGGCCTCTTTCACTGGAGTTTAATGCCTTAAACTCAGCTGCAAGACTTGAACATCTCATTAGTGCTGAGCTCCCAGTGCCCTGAGCTTTGTGCGCAAGGCCTGACTTCATTTAATGCCTGTGCCTGCAGCATCAATACCTTAATTTGGATCCAAATTTTGTTTGTTTTTAGTCACACACGTCTCCAGGCGTGAAATGCTGAAGGTGAAATTGATTTCTGGTGTCATTGAAAGCAGTGACTATTAAAAGCTGTACATTTTATTGAGAGACAATTTGCCAATATTAAAAATATGATGGGATTCTGACCCAGCTGAACCAACCTCATAAATCCATTTTAACAAAGAAATTGGCTTTTTATTGGAAGGGCGTCCTGCTGCTCTCCAGGGCACCTCTAGGGAGCCTTTGGACTTCACTGGGCACTCAGTGGGAAACTTGGCTTGCTCATGGATGTCCCCAAAGGAGCTGGATCCTGTGGCTGGACATTGCTCCTGTGGCTGCTGCTGGGTCCCTCATGTGCCATGTGGGGTTACAGGAATTCTATTTTTCTTTCCTCCTAGTTCCATTACCACCATGCAAAGCTGAGTGTGGATAAACAAGAGGGTTTGGCCAGGCAGGACTTTCCTGGATTGGTCATGGCTTTATCCTGAGCTGTGTTGTATGAGCTGAATTTTCCCTGGATTCCCAGAATGGTTTGGGGTGGAAGGGACATTAAATCCCATCCAGTGCCACCCCATGCCATGGGCAGGGACACCTTCCACTGTCCCGGGATGCTCCAAGCCCCAAAGTCCAACCTGGCCTTGGGCACTGCCAGGGATCCAGGGGCAGCCACAGCTGCTCTGGGCACCCTGTGCCAGGGCCTGCCCACTCTGCCAGGGAACAATTCCTAATTCCCAATATCCCATCCAGCCCTGCCCTGTGTCAGTCTGAACCCATTCCTTGTGTCCTGGTGCTCCAGGCACAGCTGAGGCGCTGCTTTAATTTTTGTCATTGTTTCTCACCATCCAAACATGAGTCTGGTGTTTCTCTCCAGCCATTTCCTTGAGTTCAGGTTGGATTTTAGAAATGTTTCCTCGTGAAGGGGTGGCAGAGCATTGGAAGGGGGCTGCCCAGGGAATGGTGGAGCCACCAGCCCTGGAAGGAATGAGTGGATGTGGCACTGCACAATGTGGTTTAATGGTCAAGGTGACAATCAAAGATTGGCTGGGATGATCTTAGAGATGTTTTCCAACCTTAAAAAATTCCATGATTCTGTGACATAGTGTGTTTTCACATTCATTTCTTCCTTCAGCAATTTATTTATGTGGAAAGCCAACAATTTTCCTGACTCTCCACCTGCCAAGCTCCCATCTGCTGGCTCTGGGATGTTGTGGGGTTGTATTTCCCTGTGCCAGTTGGAAAGCTGGGATGCTCTGGAAAAGTCCACTGATATCTTTGCTTTTTTGACTGACAGAACAGAGTAAATTTCAGAAAGCTTTTTAACCTTCCCATCTTTCTTAAAATCACTAATAAAGGAGTTTGAGCTAACCCAGGAGGCAGCACTCTGGGTTTTAAAAGCCTTAAAAAACCCTGTGGGGCTGGAGAATAAAACCAACCTAACACATTTTATATATATGCTTTTGGTAGTCGAGTCAGATGAAGCTTTCTGAATTTAGAAGAAAGCAAAATATTGAGAGTGGGAATTTAACCAGTTGTGTGTCTGTGACAAGTGACAGCCAGTGTCATTCCGGGAGTTAATCTTTTGGGCTTATCTGAATAAAACTTGCTCTTTCCAGCTAAACAAGCCTGGATATTATTCTTTAAGTGCTGGATGGTTCTGTCTGGGAATCTGGGCTGATAGGAGTTGGAGTGCCATGGAGCATACACAGTTTTGAGCACCTGGATTGCTTATCTGGTGCTGGTATTCCCTGAAAAATTATCTGAGAATGAATAAAAAACCAGAAGGGACGATTTCCACCATATAGAACTTGTTCAGTGCTGGTGAGGAAACAATTAATGATGATTAATGGCCCCCTGTTGAAGGCTTAACGACCTTGCGCAGATAATTCTCTTTTAGTAGCTGTGGTGTCTCATAAACAGCTCTGCTCTCTGTGACCAGGAACAGGACCCCAGGGAATGGCTGGAGCTGGGTCAGGCTGGAGATCAGGAAAGGTTTTTCCCCCAGAGGGTGCTGGCACTGCCCAGGCTCCCCGGGGAATGGGCACAGCCCCAAGGCTGCCAGAGTTCCAGAAGAGCTTGGACACTGCTCCAGGGATGCCCAGGGTGGGATTGTTGGGGTGTCTGTGCAGAGATTCCTGTCCGTCCCTTCCAGCTCAGGATATTCCATGATTCTACAAACTCTTCATGCTGACAGAAACCCTTATTGTTTTTAATTCTTAAGTCATGGCACTGTATGGATTTTCCATGGATTTTACGTGCACCTTTTCAAAGTTAGGGCTGGTTTTCATTCCAGCATTAGCTCAAGCGACAGGCCTCAGGAGCAGTGCCAATATTTCCATAAAAACCTGCTGATAGATCCTGAAGTATCCCAGATGCTGGGGCTGTGACCAAGACTAATGAGTGCTCAGGCATTAATTAGCTCCCACCTTAGCTGATCCCTGGAAGGAGCACAGGAAAGCTCAGTCAAGGTCCTTGGAAACACTTCCCTCTGGATACAGGCTGAACAGGAGCATAAGGAATGGGGCTGGAGAGGCCAGGATGGGGCTCAACAGGCCTGTCAGGAGCAGGGAAGGTGGATTAACAATTCCTGGGGCTGCCTGGTTGATGCCAGCTCTGCATGCTGATCCAATTCAGCAACAGTGCCAGGGCAGCTCTGTGTCCTGAACTGGGGCACCCAGCAGGTTCCTGTGCACCACTGCAGGAATGCCACTCAATCCTTCCTTATTTTAATAAAAAGTTACTTGATTGCACCAAAAATACCTGTGCTCCAACAGAATATCTCTAATATGAAGGACATTATTGTCCAAATCTGTGCAGGGGTTGCTGAGATGGTTTTTTCTTTGATAATTCCTTTTCAATGAGAATTTGGCAGTGGAGGTTTCTCATAATTAAGCAGTTCTTAGGTATTGTTGCAGACTTGAAAGTCAACTTATATTTTTCTACTTTTTAATATTTTTTTCTTTCTTCTGGAGCAGTTTAATGCCAACAGAGGAGGAAAAAATTGCTGGAAAAGCAAAACTGAGTGCAGCAAAGTTAAATGAAGCATTTAAAGTAGCAGCCATATCTGTGCTCTGGGATCTAATGTTTTAAATGTCAGAGTGGCAGAAATTTGCTGGGCCAAGATGTAACTTTATTTAAAGGACAAGGTTAATGACTCCCTCCATGCATATTTACCTTGTTTGCCTGTGCTTGTTTCCTTTTCCCCATTAGGCTGATGATAAGGACACTGGGAATTACAGTGCCATGCAATACAGGCTCATCATTCCCCCCATCAAGGATGGCAAGGAGGGCTTTGTGATCGAGGCTTACACGGGGCTGATCAAAACTGCCATGCTCTTCAAAAACATGAGGAGATCCTATTTCAAGTTCCAGGTCATTGCCACCGACGATTACGGCAAAGGACTGAGCAGCAAAGCAGACGTGCTTGTAAGTATCAGCCAGGGATTATTGGTATGGAATAATTCCTCAGGAAATTCAAACACTGCAGGAAGTTTCATTCCAGGCAGATCTAGAGAAAAGCCATCAAGTGCTTGTGCTTAATTTTTTGAAGGCACTGGGATAAAGCTTTTCGTTTCTTAAACCAAAAGATTTTGTGACCTGTTAGGAGTTCAGAGGAGGCACCAGGATGAGCAGAGGGATGGAGCAGCTCTGCTAGGAGGAAAGGCTGGGAGAGTTGGGAATGTTCAGCCTGGAGAGGAGAAGCTTTGGGGTGACCAAACTGTGGCTTTCCAGGGCTGGAAGAAGCTACAAGAAAGATGGAAAGAGATTTTGGACAAGGGTCTGCAGTGCCAGGACGGGGAGGAATGGCTTCCCAGTGCCAGATGGATGGGATATTGGGAATTAGGAATTGTTCCCTGGCAGGGTGGGCAGGCCCTGGCACAGGGTGCCCAGAGCAGCTGTGGCTGCCCCTGGATCCCTGGCAGTGCCCAAGGCCAGGCTGGACTTTGGGGCTTGGAGCAGCCTGGGACAGTGGAAGGCATCCCTGCCCATGGCATGGGGTTGGCACTGGATGAGCTTTAAGGTCCTTCCAACCCAAACCATTCCATGATTCTGTGTCCCTTGGTCATGTCCAAGTTGTCTTAGTTGCTTATGTTAACAAATAATTGTGGGCTAAGAATGAACTTTTCAGTCCCTGAGAAAGCAGCATTCCAGAACTGGCAGCATCTTTAAGTGTCAGGCTCATGGTTTTGTGCTGTTCAAAGAGCATTGACTTAGTCCAGGCACTGAAACAATCCAAGCTAAATTTCCTTAAAACCTATAAACTTGATGGATTGGCTCAATATTAGCATAATGTGAAAGGGATGGAGTGCATTATCCACTTCATGGGAACACTGTCAAAGGATACAGATGAGAGGCAGAATCATTGGTATGGTGAATTCTGCAGGAGTTCTCCAAGTAAACATAAAAGATGACACCCTCATGCTTGACCTCCCAAAATGATGGGGAATTCTCAGGTAATTTAGACGCTAATAGGATATTAAAATATAGCCAGAAGGAATCGACATTAACATTAGAAAGTGAAGGATGTCTCATTAATTTATAGAGGTTTCTTTCTGATGGCTGGCTGAGTGATGAGCAGTGCACCCAGCTGCTTTGAGCAAGGCCTGGAAACTTGGAGGAGCTGGAGATGCAATTCCAGACCAACCCTATCTGCCTAGAACACTGGCACATGGACCTGCTGGAATGAGTCCAGGGCAGGCACCAGCATGGGCAGAGGGATGGAGCAGCTCTGCTGGGAGGAAAGGCTGGCACAGCTGGGGGTGCTCACCTGGACAGGAGAAGCTTTGGGATGACCAAATTGTGGCCTTGCAGTGCTTGAAGAAGACAAAAGAAATACAGAGAGACAGTGTTCAAGGGATGGAGGGACAGGACACAGGGAATGGCTTCCCAGTGCCAGAGGGCAGGGCTGGATGGGATATTGGGAATGAGGAATTGTTCCCTGGCAGGGTGGGCAGGCCCTGGCACAGGGTGCCAGGAGCAGCTGTGGCTGCCCCTGGATCCCTGGCAGTGCCCAAGGCCAGGCTGGACTTTGGGGCTTGGAGCAGCCTGGGACAGTGGAAGGCGTCCCTCCCCATGGCAGGGGTGGCACTGGATGAGCTTTAAGGTCATTCCAACCCAAACCATTCTGGGATTCTCCAATTTTATGCACCAAGTGCGATCCATACACTGAGATTCTTTCCCATGATTTTAACAGGATTTTCCTGCTGTGGGGTCGGGGGCTCAGGCTCTCAGATGTTATTTCTTTCAAAACCAGCTCTAAAAGTGAACAGAGAAATTAATTTAATTACTCCCATGCAAAAGAACAAGATAGGACTGCACTGGGAGGAGGTCTAGGGAGAACAGGCAGGCCACCACCAAAGGGATAATGCTGGGCAGAAGCTGAGCAGACCAAGGTCCAGAGCTGGGACCAAGATGCTTCCCCAGAGCCTGGCAAAGCTCTGGGAGCAGCAGGATCTGCCAAATCCCCTCGTCAAAGGTTGTCACACTGCTGGGGACAACGCATGGGAAGGACAGCAGGATGGCTCAGGTCAGACACGTATGGCTTGACAGTTTGCTTCCATGTGATGTAGTTTTCCTTCTCAGCATCTGTGAGATGAAAGAAATACAAGAATTACATTTTAAAATTAGTTTGCTGCAAGGAAGCACCTAAAGGTTCTGAGGAAGGGGAGGCAGTGGATATTCACTATCATGATTTGAAATCCTGGATATCATCTTTATGATGTCATAGATAACATCTTTAATCAAATGTTTATTGGGGTTCAAGGCCTCTCCTCATTCAGGTCACAGCTACTCCCAGGAGTCCAATGGTGCCATATCACAATCAAGAGTCTTTGTAGGCTCTGCCTTGCTGAATTTAAAGCTTGGGAAGTGCCTAATGAGAGAAGCTTGGGATAAAAGGGATATCACTCGTGGGCTAGAGGTTACCAACAATTTTCTGCTTTGCCTGCCTTTACAAATGGGGATAACAAGCAAGTTAATGTTACCATGGAAACCTCAAATGTCACTTGATTTTTGTCCAACGCCCTTGGTTTCCTATAACTTGTCACGAATGTGTGTTTATCCCTGGTTTTGTACATGAACAAGCGATGATAATTGTGATTTCTTCCATATTTAAAGAATCACTGCCTTTGTTTTTGGTGTTGCCTTGATGCTGTTTTCAGTTCCTGGGTGCACAGTGGTTGCTTGAGTTGGCTAATGTAATTAATTCTATTAAATTAATCATTGCTTTCCAGTTCCGTTGCATGATTTTTATTTGGAGCTCATTATAATTCTGTGTTTCTTACACAGAAGCCTGTATGTGCTGATCAGGGCATCTGATGACATTTCAAGAACATTTAAATATTTAAAGTTGAATTAAGCTTCAAAGCTGGTGAAACAGTGTTTGATGTGGAAGCACATTTAGGTTTTTCTGCTGCTGTGCTTCCAGGGCTCCTCTTTGGAAAATCAGGGCTTGTTTATTTCTTTTAGAATCGACTAACCCTTGATTTTTAAATTTATCAGCCTTAACATTGGCCTAGTTTTCCAAATTTTCCTCCAGAATCCTCAACAGATTGGAGTGTTGTTGAGTTCATAGTAAAAAACAATAATTGCCAGATATTTGCTCCGAGGTTACTCCATACCTCGGTGGAAAACTGAAATTTAATTTTATTCCAACAAAGCACACAAGTATTGAGTGGATTAGAAGCATTTTTTCCTCCTTTGTTTTTCTTTTTTTTTTTAAGGAAAAAGCTCAGTTGCACAATGTGCAGTTTTAGGATAGAGGGAGAAGCTAAAACAATTGGAGATTAAAATAAAACCTCTCACTGATCACTTCAATGTAAATGAACAATTTCCTTCCTGATTTTCTAACAAAGTAGCATTGATTTTGTGGAATTAATCCTGTATTTCCATTTCCCTTGGTGCACATTGCATGGCTCCAAGAGAGGATTTTCCTGGCATCCAAACCACCCAAATGCTCACAAGTAATTTGGAATACAGCCCGTGGGAGATCTGGGATTCACTAAGTCAAATCTAAACTAAGAGCAGCTTTTCCTGTCCCCACCTTAAAAATCCATAATTCTGATGCAGACCTGGAATTACAATTCCAGTTAAATCTTTGATATTTATGGGCTTTGGCAGCAAGATTTCCCAGCTCTCCTATTTGGAATTAAAAGGAGAGATGTGGATATCAGGGCATGGTTTGGAGGCAGGAGAGGAATTTTTCCATTGCTGTTGGATGGGGAGGGGGCTGTGCCTGGCAGTGCCAACTGAATTTCCCTCTTTTCTTTCCAGGTCTCTGTGGTCAATCAGTTGGACATGCAAGTGATTGTCTCCAACGTTCCTCCCACCCTCGTGGAGCAAAACAAAGATCAGCTCATTGGGTAATCAATTTATTTCATCTCCAGATATCAGAAAATTCCCTGGCTTTGGGATTGGATGGATCAGGGAGTGAGGGATGTTTTTATCTGGTCAATAAGAGCCCTCAGACAAAACATGTTTGCACTTCTGGCTTCTTTTTGGGGACAATTTTCTCTACTTGCCGTCATGGAATTAACCAAAATGGGATAGAAAATGCTGTAGGAAATAGTCTATAACCCATCTTTGTCCTTTTTTTCGTCATGTCAATCAGTGATGAGTGGCACTTCCCACAGGTCTTGTCCATCCTGCTTCTGGTTGTGCATAGAACTTGAAATACTTTGGGGTTGGTGGTCAAGCCAGTCATTGGAAAAGTCTCTGAGTGCCTTGCATCTTCATTGGGCTAGGAAAAATTCCTGATGGATTTGCTCCTGGAGATTTGAGACATGTTCCCCTTTTCTCCCTCTGTTTTGGGCCAGGTGTGTGTTGGTTCTGAGAGATTTGAATATCAGAATCACCAATGAAGTTGTTCAGGCTGAACTCATGGGGACTGCGCTTCCTGGAGCCAGGAATAACTTCCTGAAGGGACGGATTGCCTAGAAATTGGAATAATTTCCTAAAATTTTCCTAAAATAATTTCCTAAAATTTGCCTGCAAATAGGAATTATTCCTTAGAACCAGGAATAACTTCCTGAAAGGAAGGATTACCTAGAAATATGAATATCTTCCTGAAGGAAGGTATTGCCTATAAATAGGAATAATTTCCTAAAAGAAGGGAATGCCTAGAACCAGAAATAACTTCCTAAAATGAGGTATTGCCTATAAATAGGAATAACTTCCTAAAAGGAGGCTCTGCTGAGGTGGGGTCAAGCTCTTTTCTCAGGTAGCAAGTGACAGAAGGAGAGAAAACAGCCTCAGGCTGCACCAGGGGAGGTTTAGATTGGATTTTAGGGAGAATTTCTTAAAGGAAAAGGTGGTTTCAGCATTTGAAGGGGCTGTCCAGGCAAGTGTTGAGTCCCCATGCCTGGAAGTGTTGAAAATCAAGTGGAATTGGCACATGAGGACATGAGTTAGTGGTGAGCAGGGTGGTGGTGGTGGATGGTTGGACTTGGTGGCCTTGGAGGTCTCTTCTAACCCAAACCATTCTGTAATTCTGTATTTCACAGTGAAGAAAGCTTTGGAATGAGTACAAAGTTTAAAAAAATCTGGTTTTGAGTTCTCCAAGTCATCTTGCGAAGTCTTTACCTTCACAAACACCATGGGCAGATCAGTGTAGCTGGAGAATTTCTCTTCTAAGAATAAGTTTTTCAGGACAGCCTTTGCCAGAAGAATTACATCAACTTGTTTTCAAACAGGTCCATTCATTCCTGAAAATATTTGTAGAGAACAAATATCTCAAAAATAATTTTGTAGCTGTGTACAGAGGTCTATTTCACAATGAAATCTATTTATTTCCGGGCTCTCTTCAAATTTCTCATGTTTTTCCTCCTAAAATTAAAAGATCACCCTCTCCCTGTTTTTATACAAGTTTAATAATTCGTGCAACCCATAAAAACAAAATAAGAATTTGTGACTATTTTTGTGTATGCAATCACAGGCAAAGGGAAAACAAATTATTTGGAATCTCAGACCGAAGTAGTTTTGCCACTTCAAATAATGCAGTAATTTATAAAAATTTAATGTGTAATTAATTAACAGAGAAAAAGACTATAATCAGCCCTGTCTAGTGGGATGTGTCCCTGCCTGTGGCAGGGGAGTTGGAACAAGATGATCCTTAAGATCCCTTCCCAGCATAAACCATTCTGTGATCTGTGAATTAGTCACTACACAAGTTACTCAGCTCTTTCTCCTCTCATTTTGGCAAATTTTAATCCCCGAAAATAGAACATTTAGCCAACAGTTGGTGATGGGGAATGTTAGGGAGGGGGGCACATGAGTCATCTGTGGAATTGCAGTGATTTCTCACAATAAAATAAATAGTGGTTTAAACAACTTTGAAGGGGAACTTATACCAGGTCCTGTCGTTTTCACAAGGAGTTATGAGATATTAAGAATTACATAATTCAGTTTTTCCACACTCAGCACAGCCAGAGATGGGTGGGAGTTAATGGTCCATATAAAAGGAGCAAAGCAGGGAAGAGGAGATTTAAAGCATCAATATTTGGCTTAGGAGTTCTTTGAGGAATACAATGGACTTGTCTTTGCTGACACTTCCAATAGGATCTTTTGCAGTCACTCAGTGTTTTCCTCCAAATGCTTTAATTTCATCAAGCTTTTCATACTCTCATCAATGTCCCATTTTCTTGCCTACTTTAATTATGGCTGTGCAGAGAGGCCCCTTTGTGTCTGCTTCAGGATAGGCAGAGAAAATAGGCTGAGGCTTCTTAGAAAATTCAGTGTGTGCTCTTCTCCTTCAGAAAACTTGGTGGAGACAGATGACGGAGTGTTCTTGAAATATGGAAATTTAGCGGAGTGGGGGTTTGTTGGGCAAGGAACAGCATTTCATGGAATCATACCATATCCTCTGTTGGAAACAGCCCTGAGGTATCATCAAATCTCACTCCTGAAATAAACCAGCCAAAGTGGTTCTCAGAGCATTTAATTCCTTGGTTTTCATGTGGTGGGCACTTAAAGCTCTGCCTAAAGTCAGATAAGCCAGACTGCCAAGAGAGCTCTGAGCTTCTCCCATCCTGCAGGGAATAGAACTGTCTTGGGAAGTAAATTCCTCTGTGCACTGCTGTACAGATGATATATCACATCAATTCCTCTGAACTGGAATAGTGGAGTGGCTTACAATGAGAGTTTGGATCAAAGATAGAGAGTCAGAGAGTCACAGACAGGCTGAGGCTGCAGGAGCTGAGTGGGCACCTGGTGCCCCCTCCCTGCCCCAGCAGGGCCATCCCAGAGCCCAGGGCACAGCACTGTGTGCAGCCAGCTGTGCCCCAGCCCCAGGCAGGAGAGCCCCCAGGCTGTGTGGGCAATGTGCTCAGGGCTGGGCACTGCCCAGGGCAGAAGTTGCGCCTCCTGTGCAGGGCAATTGCTGGGCTCAGGCCCTGCCCGTGGCTCTGGTGCCATTGCTGGGCCCCGGAGCAGAGCCTGGGCCCTGCTCTGCCCCTCCCTGCAGCCAGGCCCAGCCAGGCCTGAGGGCCCCTCTCAGCTGGGGCTCCTCTCCAGGCTGAGCAGCCCCAGCTCCCTCAGCCTGGCCTGGAAGGGCACCCACATGCTCCAGGCCCTTGCTCAGCTCCAGCAGCTCCTGGCCCTGCTGTGCTCAGCACCCAGAGCTGGACACAGCACTGCAGAGGTGCCTCCAGGGCTGCCCCAGGGCCAGCATCGCTCCCTGCCCTGCTGCCAATGCTCTGCTGCTGCCCCTGGGATATCAAGATCCCCAGGTCTTCCTTGTGCAGCTCTCCAGGGTCTCTCCCTGTCTTGGTTTAGAAAGATAGCTGCCTGCTAAGGAAGGCAGGAGCCTCCCCTGAAATGGAGAATGTAAACCCTCCCCACCCCTCCGAATTGCTATAAATTTTAAATTAAGGGGCTCTCAGGCAAAAATATGGGAGCAGGAAATAACAGTTCTTTAATAGGGATAGGAAAAAAAAAGATAAAATAAACAATGCAGTACACTAGAACAACACTGACAGAGTCAGAACCCAACCTGACACCCTGTGGGGTGTTGGTGGCAGTCCAATTGGAAATGTGGCTGCAGTCCTCCTGGAGTGTCAGGTGTGGTTCTGTTGGAGCAAGGGGGATCTGTAGAGAAGGGTGTATTCTTCCTCTGAAGATCCAGTGGAAGAAGAGACAGCTGCTGCTCCTCTGGGGAATCCCGTGGAGAAAGCCATGCTGGTGTCCCAATAACCTCTGGATTATATCTGGGTAGCAATGCTTGGCTCCTCCCTCTGGGTGGAACATCTCACAATGGGATGTTATAGTTCTTATCAGTCATGCAGTGACATTCAATAGTCTGTTATCAGTGATATCCCCTCCCGAGGGAGGTGTGATTGTGGTCACTCAAAGAGAGAGAGAAAGCAAACTGCTCACTTGACAAAGGTAATCTGCCATACAGATGGTAACTGAAAACATCTGGCATTGCAATTTTCAACACTCCTCTCACTTCAACCATGTTTTTCTTAGTCAGTTTTATGCTCTGAAAAGAATGGGGCAGTTCCCCAGGTAAAGAAGATCCATGCTGAGCCCCCTAACACAATGCAGAAGGGGCCAGACTGGCTTTTCCCTGAAAATCAAAATGCAGAATCAAGTGCTGATTCTTGGAGTTATTGGTGAAGGAGTTTTTAAGGAATATGAATGCTGAACCTTCCAACTTAATGGTTTGCATATCTAAAGCTGACTGCCATCATTCTTCAAAGGAACTCTACTTAATGCACAGAAACTGTGCTGCACTTAAAAGAGATGTTATAAAATACTACAGCAGTAAATACTGCTGTAAATTATAGATCATAATGTATAGCACATGTACATTGTGCATCACATAAGATTTTATGTCTAATCATAGTATATGAGACAATAAATTTTATATCTGGGAGCTGGAACACACAGTTCAGGGAAGTGTTTCAGATGTGGATGATTTCCCTGAAGTTGTGTTTTTTTTTTTCTCCTCAGTCCCTGAACGGGTAAAAAATCAGCTCATCTCAGCTGCAGGGTATAAATCACTCAGTCTTGTTACTTTTCCCACATAAGAAGTCACATTTCCATGCTCACTGTATGATTTTTGCCAGATAATTACTGAATTAAGTCTAATTACAGCTGACTGCACTGTGTGCCTGTTGGGGTGGTGGCAGTGACCTTGCCCTTGAGCCCTTTCCACAGGTGGCACTTGGTTTCCCTGCCCTTTATGAAAGGTTCCTGAGTCACAGGTCCAGCTGTAGCTGCTTTGTCCTTTACCCTTTACTCTCTGACAGGAACATTTTGGGGTCCCTTCACTCCTGTTCCTCCACTTCACCTCCCCCTCCCCTTTTTCTCATCACTTTGTCACACTGTAATGTTTCATTCCAGATTAAATTGCAAGCTTAGAATAGGAATAGATTAGATAATAACAGAATTGATTGAGTTAGATAAAATCTGATGAAATAAATATATTAGGGGGACATTTGTCACTAACTGGCTGTCTCCTGTTTCATGTCCAGCCTGTCTGGCTTTGCTGGGAAAATGTGTACCCTACTACTGGGTGTAGTGTTCACAGAACCTGTTTCACTCTCTCTCCTGAGCAATCAGGATGATTAATAACTGCAGGCCACCTTTATTAAGTTGGGTAATAGAGACCCAAGCTTCCATAAGTCCAGCTTTTCCACTTGCTGCTGGCCCTGGCAGCTGGGAAGCTGCGGTTCAGCAAGCTCCTGCTCTCTGTAACTCTCAGGGTTGTTGTGCTAATGGATCTCTCCAAAGCTCTCTAATGCAGTGGATAGAGCTGTAAACTCCTGCTTTCTCTCCTCAAGAATTGCTGACAATTGCAGGAAAAGCCCTTTTGTGCTGAGATCTGAAGATTGTCCTGGAGGTCAGAGGGGAGATGGCTCTGGGTATTATTCATTGGATGAGCGCAATGCTCCTTCTGTGACCAGGACAAATGAGGCTGAAATAAAAAAGTTGGAGCGTGTGTAGGGGTTTTGGAGGGCAGGATTTTACAGGATGAGCACAAAGAGAAAGAAAGCAACTTCAGCAGTGTGTAAGAAAGCAAATTTCCTTACTGGTGTGCAAACCAATCTGCTTGTAGTGGTGCTGGGGTGACAGTGGGACTTGAATCTTAAAGGCCTTTTCCAGCCTTAATTCTCTGCTTTTATGGGATTAGGATAAGTGGGTATAAAGACATTGGCTCTGGGTTATTTTCTAAATACTATTAATAATATTATTACGAAATATTATATATGTTATTCTATTGCATATGTTATTATGAAATATTATCTATGTTATTCTATTCTATGCATAGGGAATTGTCTCTGTGCTGCTGAACATATGTGTGATAGAAAAATAATGTTTGTGAAAGGCTGCTTTATAAAAAAGTGATGTTTTTAGGCTTGGAATAAACCCTAGGCACCACAGGATGAGCAGACCCTTCCCTGAGCTCTATTTATGTTGCAATAAGGAGTCTGGAAACTGGGGCCCCAGTGTATCCCCCCAAATCTCTCACTGACTGCACCAGAGGGGCTGGAATTGGTCCTTGGCACTTTGGGGAAGTCCAGTTGAAAATCCAGTGGTTTCATTGTCAATTATTAATCCCACAACAACTCCACACAGGCAGAATTTGGCTGAAGTGGAGCAGAATTGAGGAGTTAATTGAAGCACTTGAAAAGTCTGCATTGATGCTGATGGTGGGGGCTGGATGCTCTCAGCTCCACATGGTTGCCAAATTTGTGCTTTCAAATACTCAGAATACAAATTTATCATTATTATTGCACCAGGTTATTTTTGGAAAATAGAATTTTGGCCAAAAATTATGCAGGATCTTGAATTTTCAACATTACTCACTCCAAGTCTTCAGTAATCTGAGTCCTGAAAGAAAGAATATTTGGGGTTAGTATTTTTTCTATTTCTTAAAATATTTTACGTACTCCAAAAACACAATAGGTTTTTTAATTCCTCAAGATCTTCTTGCTATGATGCCAGGGTGAACCCCTAAATTTAATCCTATATTCTCCAGGATCTTGTCTGGAAGGCCATACAGCAACCTCAGGTGTGGATATAAACAAACGGACATGGCACTGAGAGCAGGCTGGGAATGTGGTGCTTTTTTCCAAATTTTGGGGTTTGACCTGCTGCTTTCAGGGATGTTCCAGGAAGTACCAGTTCAGAAATGTTCTGAAATCCTTTTTCCAGTACTTACAGGGGATGTGCAAGAAGACTGGAGATGGGATTTTCACCAAAGTGGGAAGTGCCAGAACACAGGGAATGGCTTCCCACTGCCAGAGGGCAAAGCTGGATGGGGAATATTGGGCATTAGGAATTGTTCCCTGGCAGGGTGGGCAGGCCCTGGCACAGGGTGCCCAGAGCACCTGTGGCTGCCCCTGGATCCCTGGCAGTGTCCAAGGCCAGGTTGGACTTCAGGGCTTGGAGCATCCTGGGACACCTGAGTGGAAGGTGTCCCTGCCCATGGCATGGGATGACAATGGATGGGATTTAAGGTCCTTTCCAGTCCAAACCATTGTGAGACTTCATGTGGCAGAATTCTCCATCCAAGGGACAGCTCAGCAGATCAACACCCCTGTATTATTTTGCCTTTCCATTTATTTTGCATCTAAAGATGAAAAAAAAATCACCTCAGGATTTTCAGGGACCTTTGGGCTTCAGGATCCCTCGATGACAGAGCAACTCCTCTTGTCCAGTGTCACTGCAGGGATTGGGAGAGCTGTGCTCTTGGGGATGCATTGGGAGGCATTTCCCTCACTGCTGAGCAGCTCCTGTGGACTTGGAGCAGTTGGAAAGGCTCTTTGCCTGTTCTGCTCCTGCTTCCACCCCTTACACGCCACTTGGGACGATGGGGATAACCCTCATGGGATTAACAAGTGGAAGAATAATTTTAAATTGAATTCTGCTGATCAGTACAGCTGAGCTGTGGATGCTGCTGTTACTTGAAAGCAGGAATCTAAAAAAATTGTCTTCTGTGAGTAGCACTGCAAGCAAGTGGCCATTTCCAGAGGAGTTCTAAAACACTACAGTGTTTTTTCAGCATCAAAAGTTCAGCTGAAAGATTTTTCAAACAGCTCTAGAGGGAACTGCCCTATTTTTAAGTGAATTCTTTAGCTGCAGCTTTTCAGTCTTCAGTGTGATTTTATTCTCTGTTTTAACCTCAATGTGCAATTTGTGTGTTTCAAATTGAACACTGCTGCCATTCTGCTGGACTTTGTGGGGTTTCCTGCAATGTCAGCACAGCCAATGGCTGCAATGTACACATTTCTTAGGAAGTGATATCACAGAATTCCAGACTGGTTTGGATGGGAAGGGACCTTAAAGTCCATCCAGGGCCACCCCATCCCATGGGCAAGGACACCTCCCACTGTCCCAGGCTGCTCCAAGCCCCAAAGTCCAGCCTGGCCTTGGGCACTGCCAGGGATCCAGGGGCAGCCACAGCTGCTCTGGGCACCCTGTGCCAGGGCCTGCCCACCCTGCCAGGGAACAATTCCTAATTCCCAATATCCCATCCAGCCCTGCCCTCTGGCACTGGGAAGCCATTCCCTGCCTCCTGTCACTCCATCCCTTTCCCAAATATTCTGTTTGGTCTTCAGATTTAATGTTTTAGACAAAGATATTCTCAAAGGCAATGAATTCCAGCAGGATGCCAGGAATTAGTGAGGAAAGGGAATCTTGTTACTGATTCTGGCAGAAGTGACCTCACATTATAACTTTCCAACCCTGATGGAGCATTTCTGTCTTGGGTGTAATAAGAGTTCTATACAAGGAAACAGGGACAGGACAAGGGGAAAAGGCCTCAGGCTGGGCCAGGGGAGGCTCAGCTGGGACAGCAGCAGCAATTTCTGCATGGAAAGGGTGCTCAGGCCTTGGCAGGGGCTGCCCAGGGAGCTTTGCAGTGCCCAGCCCTGCAGGTGTCCCAGGAAGGGCTGGAGGTGGCACTCAGTGCTCTGGGCTGGGGACAAGGTGGGCACAGGGCACAGGGGGGATTCTGGCATTCTGTGATTCCATGAAATTCATCTCCTCCTGCAGCAAGAGAAGATGATTAAATGCTAATTATGGAGGCAAGTCCTTTATACATTTGTTCTGCCTGACACCTTGTGCCCGACACCCTTCTGAGAATGGTTGTGGTTTCTTTTTAGCCACTTACGCTCCCATCATGTTTGGTAGGGTTTTATAGTAATCTCCATAACCCAGATTGGTCCTGGCAGGTTTTCCCTGGGGGAATTATTGTTGCTGAGGTGTCTGTGACAGGTGCTCACCTTGGCTGCCAGTGCAGAACATGCCAGAAGCAGAGATAAGCAGAGTTTTCCATATCTGCAAACAACAAGAGAGCTTGTTCAGAGGACACCGCTCCACAAGCACTGTGTCAACCAATCTGTATCCCTATTTTCTCTGCAGTAATTCCATATATTCACTCCTCAGGTATGACCTGCCTCTGACATACTTGAATTTTTCAAGATCTTATAAAAAAGCTTAAAAGCTTACAACAGGTTTTGAGGGCCCACTAAATTTCCACACAAAGAGAAGAGATTTTCCTTGGGTAAATGTGAATGAGGAGTCTTAAAAAATCAGGAAATCTTGTGTCAGAAGAAAAAACACAACAGTAAAAATGGAACCTCAACACCTGCAGAAGGTTTTGTGTTGAACAAGTGGTACCTTAAAGTCATTTTTTTGTGGGAGATGTGTCTTTCTCCACACCCTGCTGCATCCTTGATGGATCAACAACACATTCCCTGTAGTTCCCTTGCTTTTGCCTCCCAGCTCAGCTATTGCTTTTTGATTTTCTGATCACATTAATTGCCCCAGGAAATTCTATATTTTCTTATAAGTTTAGATGGAATTTTTATGCTTCCAAATGCTCTGGTTTATTTCTCCCTCCTTTTTTTATGCAGAGTTGATTATATTTGCATTCATGCCTTTGTTTATAAAATTCTCTGTCAGCTTTGAGTGAACCTTTCTTGATCCCACGTTGGAAATCTCATCAACCATTAGCAAGTCTGGTTGTTGCTGGTTTTTTTGTTGATATTGTTGTTACCTCTAAATTCTATCAGCCTTTTTTTTCCTTGCTTGTGGAATCCTGCTGCAGTTTATTTGATTTTATTTCCTGTGGTAAAAATGTCAGCCCAATATTCCAATTTCCTCCTGCCTGTAAAACCTGGAGCCTTTTGGAGCAGGTATTGCAGCCCCCTCAGAAATGTTGTGTGATATTGGAGGCCTGGATGAAATATCCCACCAAAAATCGCTCAAGTGGTTGTTTCTCTGGGTGAAAATTTATGGAATGCACCCTGTGGAAGGCTGGGATGGAAGTGCTGGAATCATATAACCTAATAAAAGTCTGACAGGGGGATTTTGTGTGAAATATAGGTGGTGATTCCCATGAGCCATTTAAAACTCAACTGGGGTCATAAATACAAAGAGCTGGACTTAAGGACACAATTTCTGGAGACCTCTCCAAGCACTGCTGAGCTTTTCTCAGGAGTTCAGCACTTCAGAGGTTATGTGGAGCAGCAATTCCTTTTCAAAAGTGCTCTGAAGGTCAAAATCCTTCTCACCCTATGGGTTTTTCCTATCAGTACCTCATTTGGGCTGGGGTCAGTGGTGAGCGGCCCAAATCCATCACTGCAGCTTTCCAGCTCCCTCTTCCCTCTAGGATTTTGGAACGCTACGTGCAAGACCAGATCCCGGGGGCGACGGTCGTGGTGGAATCCATCGGAGCCCGGAGGTTTGGGGATGGATATTCTGAGGAGGATTACACCAAGTCTGACCTCATGGTCTACGCCATCGACCCACAGACCAACAGAGCCATCATGAGGAACGAACTCTTTAAGTGAGTGTTGGTTTTGTTGATCTCCCTCTGTTTCCATGGATTGTTTGGGAAGCTGTTAGTTTGTTAGAAACTGGTTCAGCATAATAGGAGCAGAAAAATCCATTGAAACAGCTGCTGCATGAATATCCCCTTGGGAATTTGCCACTTCCTACTTCAGTCCAGTGCCTTGGGCTAGATTGTCCCAATCCACATGATTCAGACATTGTCACCATGACATTGTCACCATGACAGCTTGTAATGGGTTTTGTCCACCCTGTGGAGGAGCTTCCAACTGAAATTCCTGTAAGGAATTTCCTTCCTACATGCACAAAGTCCTGTGTGGTCTTCAGGCTTTGGTGCTGCAGAGTTGACCTTCAGGCTTCCCACAGTTTCTGTTTGGAGCTTGAGTCCATTCTTTTCTTTTCTTTTCTTTTCTTTTCTTTTCTTTTCTTTTCTTTTCTTTTCTTTTCTTTTCTTTTCTTTTCTCTTTCATCTTATTTTCTTTCATCTTATTTTCTTTCATCTTATTTTCTTTCATCTTCTTTTATTTTTCTTTTCTAGGGAAGGGAAGGGAAGGGAAGGGAAGGGAAGGGAAGGGAAGGGAAGGGAAGGGAAGGGAAGGGAAGGGATGGCTTGCACCTCATGTAAAACAAAGACTGGAACATGGGCAAGTGCACAACTCCACCCAGGAGATCAGGCTCTTCAAAATGCAAATCAGGTTATTCTTCTAAAGAAAAAAAAAAAAACCTTTTTTGGTTTGCTTTGCTTTTTTTTTTTTCACATATGCTCCACCTTGATGTTGATTTTTCTCTCGGTGAGAACCCCACCAGGCTCTTCCTGCACTGAGCATGTCCTCAGCAGCCTGGCAGGAAAAGGCTGCAAACGAGAGCAGGGAAATGAGGTTGGAAAAGGCTGCTTCTCCTGAGCTGCTGGTGGAGTGTAGGTGAACGGCAGCATAGGAGAGTTCTGCAGATATTCAGATTTTGTAGGCTGGGAAAGATCACGGGAATCAGTCTGAGCAAGTTTGGGAACCAAACTAATTCTGCTTGGAACAGAAATTAATTCCCCAAATTAATTCTGCTTGGAACATATCTGTCAGCAAAGCAATTGCACCAGACAGTGCAATCAACTACAACTTGGGGGTTGTTACTGCAGGTTAGTTCCCTGTCAAAAATTAGGCCTTTTGTCTTTTTTTTTTTTTCAATTTTTCCAGGATCAGTTTTATTATAACTTTGGGTGCTAAATTAAAGCATCCATTGCTAAATTAAAGCATCCATTGTTGCTTTTAATTTCTAGGTCTCAGCAAGGTCTAGGCTCCTCTTCACATCATCCTCTGTATTTTTATTCTTTATAAGTTCTGCTCTGGGCTATGTTTTAATTCTTTTAATCACTTGAAGTTTTCTCTGAACTCACTCTAATCTTCCAGCATCATTTTCCTGAAGTAGGAATATAAAAATAATATTTTATATTTTAAAATTATATTAAATATAATTAATAGCAATAATATCTTTCACGGGTTGACAACAGAACCTCCTTCCTTCTCCCTGAATTTGTTTTTAGGTATCCCCATGGTCATTGGGTCTTTTCAGACCTCAGTGATGCTCTGGGTGTTTGTGGTCACTTGTCCAGTATTGGTCATTCCCAGAATGGTGTCATTGTGATCTTTTCCCAGTTTTATTCAAGATTCTGGCACCCTTTTCCTCCTCCCTTTGGAAAACTCTCAGTAAATTGACTACTATCAGAATATGAAAATCAGCTTTTATCTGAACAGGGAGGCAGTTGGCTCTTTGAATTTCAGGAAAAATAAACTTTTCCCTTTGCAGACTCTCTTCATGGTCAGAAAAAAATTGTCCCTTTTCATTTTGGCACCCTTTGAAAATATTGGAATGTCTTTTTAGGGATGTTCAGATGTCCAGTGAAGTAGCCAAAACAGAATAGAGTTAATATGGGTTAAAAATCAGATTTTCCAACAGGAAGGGAAAGGGGACTCATCTGAGAAACAACTTCATTAAAATGCTCCCTGTGCCTGCACACTCATCTTTTTAAGGGCTTTTTTTTCTTCTCTTCAAAAGCTTTTAAATATTTAAATCAGCAAAATCCCAGGGAATGCTTCCCTGACTTTAGGGTAGAAGTGAGTGGCTGTCAGCTCACTGGAGTAAGGAGAGTTTTGCAGCTGGAGTTCCCAAGTTTTCATGGAAAAGTGGGAGAAACTCAGGAGATTTCGGATGTACCCAAATCCACGAAGATTTTAGCATCCTAAAAAGATAAAGATCTCTCCTGGAGTTTGATTTCAGAGGGATGGCTCAGGGTTCTTCCTGCCATGGTCAGAGGACACTTTAGCAATGGTTGTCCCCTCACTGGAAACCCAAGAGTCCCAACCACCCTTCTGCCAGGCCAAGAGTCTGCTCTGGATCTGACAGAAAAGGGATCAGGGGGAGCAAGGATCATTTCACAAACTGGATATGATGGGAGAAATGTGAATAAGTCCAAAAGAAACAGAACAAGAACATCCTGTTTTACTAAAACTTAAATTAAAAAAAAAATCCTATTTAATTAAAAATAAAATGTCTTACCTAAACATTTAATTACCAATAAGGAAGATAAATTCCCACAGGTGATTTTCCAAGTGTTCAACAATTCCATTATGTATCCAGGACCAAGAGCACAGAATTAGTGATTCTGCCAGCTTGGATTTTTATACAGCTCACCAAGTGATTGTATATTGGAAGATTCCTGTGGCTTTTCCAGAATGGGCTTTTTTGGGAACACCTGCTGTGCTCCTGCTTCTAAAGCAGAGTGGAGGCTCTGATTTAAGAGAATTTCTTGTGAACCTGTCACTGTTTGAAAACAATTATTTGTGAAGGTCGGATGCGAGGGGAATTGAGGATGAAGTGGAACAGCAGGGGGAGAGCTGCAGGGATGCAGGCAGGAGTCAGGGATCCAAACCCAGAGCAGCCAGAGCTGGGACAAGGGGATGGACTCAGCAGCTGAACAGTCACAGTTGGCACCATGAGAAGCAAACCCCACTGAACCAAAGCATGAGGCCCCTGTAATGCATAGTATTAATCCCACAATAATTCCAGGGAAATGTTTGCCTGGAAAACAAAGGCAAGATTTAGAAGTCGTGGATGTAGCAGCCAGTAGCAGGGGGTAAAACTCATATGTCTCTCAAGATATGCAGAATTTTCCCTGTCCTGTACTTTGTAAAACTTTGTAAAGCACAATGAGAGATCTGTATTTTTCCTTCAGATTGTTATGATTGATTACCTGAAATTTTTATTAATCAGGGAGAGAGTCATTCAGGTTGGGAAGAACCTCTGAGCTCATTATCTCCAACACTCAACCCAGCATCTCCAAGCCCACCATTAAACCATGTCCTCACATTCACACATTTATGGAAGATCTGCAGGGCTGGGCACTGCAAAGCTCCCTGGGCAGCCCCTGCCAAGGCCTGAGCACCCTTTCCATGCAGAAATTGCTGCTGCTGTCCAAGCTGTCCCCCCTGAGCCTCCTTCACCCCAGGCTCAGCCCCTTTCCAGCTCCCTCAGCCATTCCTCCTCTGATTTTTGCTCCAAATCTGTTTGATTACAGCCCAAAAATGGCTCTGTACTTCACTATGTCCTCCCTCTGCCACAAACCCTAAAAGACTCCGAAGGCACTCAGATAATTTCCCAGACTGAAACATTCAGCCTCCTTTCCTATCTTATAAAGGGAAGAGGCTTTGATTTATTGGAGCATAAAAACCAGTTGAATGCAGCAAATTCCTCCTGCATAAATTAAGTGGAAAATGTCCCCTGTTAAAAAGAGAACTGTGTGAAGCTCCTGCACAACGTGTCAGGTTCCATCACGGAGTAAACGCTCACGGCTGAGTTACGGACCTGTTAAAAAGGTTCTGTCGGGAAAATGCCAGCAGAATTTCAAGGGAGAGATGCTTAAAATCATCCAGGGATTTCATGTGTCCTGCTGGGAAGGCTTTTGCCAGCTCCAAGGACGTGGGACATGCACCAGTGACATCTAGTGAGCAGCAAGAGAATGTTTCTATCCACTTTATGCCGTCATTTAGGTCGGAAAAGGGATTTTTTTTCTCAAGTATCACAGAAATGGTTTGTGGAACATCAGGAATGGGAATTATTCTTCCAGACACCTTTGTGAGGGTGGGGGTGAGCAGCCCCTTTTCCCTCAGTATCACGAAACCAACCCAAATTCATCATTCAGGATGACCTGTTCTGCCTGTGATGAGATCCATTACACACCCAGAGCAGAGTGGATTCTCCCCAAAATTCCAAAATAAAAAACAGGGACAAGAAATAATACGAGGATTTATCTGGGATTTAATCTGAGGAGAAGTCAATTTTAAGAAATTACTGCCCTTAAAGAAAAGGTCTTTGAGGAGTGGAATTTCTATCAGTAATCAGAGTAAGGAAATCAAAGTTATCTCAGGCTTTCTTTGGACATTCAGAGTTTATACACAAAAATACCTATGGAAGTTTTTTGTTGTTTTTCATTTGACATTTTCTGGAGGTTTTCCCCCCCTCGCCTTTCTCCAGGAGAACCTCTGTGTAAGGATCTGGAATTCTGCTATAGCTCCCACCTTTTAGGATCCTCCATCCTAACACATCTCCTACTTTGGTCTTAGGAGCTGGACAGCTTGTGAGACACTGAATCCTCACTTCTGGAGTGATCCAAGAATTTTTATTTTCCTTCAGAAGTTGAAGCCTTGGACAATGTATTTTTTGTCCAGCCAGCCAAAGAATTTCCCTAAGGAGCTCAGCAAATCCTCTAAAAATTGCCTGATTTTAGGGTAACAGCGACCATGGAATCATTAAGGGAGGAAAAGACATCTGAGGTCATCAAATTCAACATCCTCAGCACTGCCAAGGCCACCACTTCCCCAAGTGCCACATCCACAGGCTCTTTGAACATTTCCAGGGATGGTGACTCCACCACTGCCTTCGTGATATTTTGGACAGAGTGGTCCTTAGGGATGTGTCTAGTGTGGTGTTTGTGAGGGTCCCCAGGACGAGGTGAGAGATGAGAATCTGACTCCATGTTCTCAGAAGGCTGATTTATTGTATTATGATATTACATTATATTAAAAATGCTATACTAAAACTGTACTAAAGAAAGAGAAAGGATACAGACAGAAAGTTTAACAAGAATGATAATGAAAACTCATGACTGACTCCTCAGAGTCTGTCACAGCTGATGGTGATTGGTCATTAATTAAAACCAATTCACATGAAACCAATCAAACATTCACCTGTTGGTAAACAATATTCAGATCACATTCCAAAGCAGCCAAACAGGGAGAAGGAGAAGCAATCAGATAATTATTGTTTTAATTCTTTTCTGAGTCTTCTCAGCTTCCCAGGAGAAGAAATCCTGACAAAGGGATTTTTCACAAAATATGACAGTGACGGTCCAGGAAGGGTTGGTTGAGCCTCAGGATCAAAGCAGAGAAGGAAAAGCACAAAGCAAGGCCTTTGTGATGCCAGCAAGAACTTTGTGCCCCTGGAAACCAGGATAAGCTCATCTTAGCCCTCCTTTTCAGTGTCTAAACTGTGTCCTGGTCTTAAGTACATTGGAATTGGGATTACAGGGAATTGCCACTATTCCAAAGCCCACAGAGATGACATATGTGCTTTATTGGGCTATTAACCTGCCCTAATTAAAACTCTCTTCATGACCTTGGCCCTAACAGTGGGGTGTTTTTGTGCCCTTGAAGGTTCCTGGATGGCAAACTGCTGGATATCAACAAGGAGTTCCAGCCCTACCTGGGCCAGGGCGGGCGAATCCTGGAGATCCGCACGCCGGACGTGGTGGCCAACGTGAAGAAGCAGGCGCAGGCCGTGGGCTTCACGGAGGGGGCACTTCTGGCCCTGGCTGTCATCATCTTCCTGTGCTGCATGCCAGCCATCCTCATCGTCATGGTCAGCTACCGCCAGTGAGTACCCTCCTCCTCCTCCTCCTCTCCCAGTGGGGTATTTGAGGGTTCTTCGTGGCAGGAAGGAAATTATGAATCTGAATCCATGTTCTTAGAAGGCTAATTTATTATTTTATGTTATTCTATTATATTAAAGAATACTATACTAAACTGTAAGAGCCAAAATTAGGGATGTAGACTCCAGGCAGCTCTCCAAAATGCAGTTTATACCATCCAAGAGGTTACAGCAGTCCAGGGTTGTGGGTGACAGAGCCTGTGCCTACACCTGTCAGCTCCAGCTGCAGGCAGGCCTGGAGACCCTTAGTTGTGGAGACTCACAATGCATTATATACTTTTCTTTTGGTTACAATGCATTATATACTTTTCTTTGCTGAGCATCTTAATACAGTAGAACAAATCTATACCTTAACTATTATCTCTAGCCTATCATAACTACTATAATTACCATATTCATGTTACTGTTCTCCAATCACTAAAAGTCATTACATTACAGTTTAAGTCAGAAGTTGTTATTCAGTTTTCTTGCAGTGGAAAATTCTGAGACCTTTTTTCTACTTGCAACATTAGCAGGCTTGTTTGCCTGTGCTTATCTTCTTGTTTGGTAAAAACATCTTGTTTGAGGTGGGTTTATCTTTTGCTCTAAGTCATAAAAACTCCTTCTAACTAACACACCTTTTGCCTTTTTGGTTATCCAGTAAGACTGGCTCAGCAATTCTTTTCTTCTGTATCAAAACTTGCTTCTATCTCTATTCCTTCATCAGACTCTACATTCAAAAATCTTTCTGCCAAGCATAGATATCTGTGAGACTTTCTTGTCAAACTTTAAACTATCCTAAAACTATACTTAAACTATACTTAAACTATACTAAACTATACTAAAGAATAGAGAAAGGATACTTACAGGAAGTTTAACAAGATGCGAATGCAAAACTCATGGCTCCTTCCTGAGTGCTGACACAGCCTGACTGTGATTGGTCATTAAGTCAAAACAATCTCCAAACCACATTCCAAAGCAGCAATACACAGGAGAAGCAAATGAGATAGTATTGTTTTCCTTTTTCTCTGAGGCCTCTTAGCTTCCTAGGAGAAGAATGCTGGGCAAAGAGGGTTTTTCAGAAAATATGATGGTGACACCCAGGGCTTGCAATGTTGTAGCAGAGGTGCTGCAGTTCATAATGGAGCCACTTCAACAATTCCTCATCTTTTCTAGATGATTTCTATTTATTATTGCCCATTTCTATAATATTTTGTATGTATTATCTAGATTTCTACTATATAAAGTAATTTCTGGGTTTAGTCCCCTTCTCACCACAAGGGTTGCTCAATGCTTGGTGTGATGAACATGGGAAGGGCATCATGGGTTTCCTAACTCAGGATTTTTGAGCCAAAACACTGGCTCAAAACCCAGGTGTTGGACATAGAAGTGAAGATTCAGAGCTGAATTCCATACCAAAAATAAAAATTAAAAAAAAAGGAAAAAGGTGCTTTTCAAGAAATTAATCAAAAATCAAATTAGAGGATTCCAGTGTTTTTGCTTAAATCCCAAAATATTTTTTCCCAAGCTTCTTAATTGCTAATGTTTCCTGGAGAGTTGGTTTTCTGCCATTGTAGGGCAACATCGGAGATACTTTTTGATACTTCCTCTTGCCCGTTATACACTGAAGAGATTTCAGTAATTGGCTGATAAATTAATTCAAATCAACATCTGCAACAAGTTCATTCAGCTAAAATTTTCAGGTCTACTCATATTTAAGATTTCTGCATTTGGACTTAAAGGCTCTATATCTATTAATTTTTTAATTTATATATATTTTCATAGATTTATTCTCTAATTAAAAATATATTCATAAATTTACCTATACATCATATTCCATTTCATACATTTATAAATACATTTATTCACTGATTTATTTTTAAATTAGTGATTATATTCACATCCCCTTTTCCCCATTTTGGGTGAAGAGAAAAAGACTTTTAAAGAAGTTTGGAAGAGATTGACCAACTTCTGCACCATTGGGATGGCAGGTCATTCCCAAACTGCTCTTCCTCTCCAGAATTCTGTGGAAAAATTGCTTCCATGAGCCAGTTCATCTTGCAATTCATTGGTGGCTATTATCTGAATTGCAGATTCCTTAAAGAAATGAAGCAGCCTCATTTTTCCTTGGCATCTGTTAGATTATCTAAACATCATCAATCTCTTTTAGGAGCTCTCAGGAATCTGCTTAAATTCATTTCATCCAAAAATCCCATTTTTCCAATCTAGAGATCTGACTTGGATTTGGATTTATAGCAGCCCATTGCAAATAAATTGTATTTTTATGGAGAGTGCCAAAGAAAATGAAAGGAATTTTAGAGTTAAATTAAAATCCCAAGCCTCGTGGTTTGTTTTTGCATTCCAGCCTTTTTCACTCTTTTTCCAAAGGAATCTTGGTATTTTTCCTAAAGTATTTCTTTAGTAATAAATCTAAAAATGAATCCTTTGAAATCCAGTATCCAGCACAAACCTGTAAGGTACTTATACATTATTTATTATTTAATAGTCACAAAAGAATGGCATCTTCTAAATAATAACAAAAAATGATGCTCCTTCATTATTAAAAGTATTTTTATACATTTTTGAAATATGCTAAAATAAGAAAATATAAATAAAATAATGATTATATTATTTATATTGTTATATAAAAATAATTCAATATAAAGAAACAAGTCTAAAAATGTGCCTGCTTAAGAAAAAACAGGAGAAATATTCATGTTTTCATGTCTTGTTTTCATTCCCTGCTGTAACTTTTATTTCTGCTGACTACAGAATTGTTTCCAGAGGATCAAAAATAGCAGCCAAATGCTGTTCAGCTCTGGAAGTTCTGATTCTTTAAACAAGTCATTAATTCTGAAATTTGATGTGTGGAATAATTAAGTAGCCTGTAGTTTATTACTCCTGTTAGAGTCACTGTAATGGGCAGTTGTTGGGAGAGAATTTATTTGACCTTCCTTTTTATCTCTTTTTTTTGCAACCAAACAGATTCAAAGAGTAAGTATTTCCAGCTTTGCTTCTTCCAGCTTGCACAGGAATACTGACAAATTTTGTTCTCAACATTTCTTAAATATAAGGGGGTTTTAAAATTCCTATACTCAATTTGCTCCTGAACTCCTGGTGTGATGAGTTTAAAAGTGATTTATTTTAATGGCTCCTCGGTGTCATTGGGGTATATCAGGCACAGCACCCTGGTGGCGCTCCCCACACAAGGAGCTTTGTTTTCTAGACAGGGAACAGAATTTTTTTCCACTGTGATTTTACCCCATGGAAAAAAAATAAATTAAAAAAATTAATTTAAAAAGGGGGTTTTTTTGGGACAAACCATTTGTAGAACAGAAATTTCCAGCCAACTCCATTAAGAAAAAACGAGTTGTGAGTGGACAAGGGGGAGTGGCATCAAACTGAAAGAAATAGATTTAGATGGGATATTGGGAATTAGGAATTGTTCCCTGGCAGGGTGGGCAGGCCCTGGCACAGGGTGCCCAGAGCAGCTGTGGCTGCCCCTGGATCCCTGGCAGTGCCCAAGGCCACGCTGGACTTTGGGGCTTGGAGCAGCCTGGGATGGTGGAAGGGGGTGGAACTGGATGGACTTTAAGGTCATTCCCACCCCAAACCATTCTGAGATCTGGGAAGCTCTGGGATTCCACCAAAACAGACCAACCAGGAGCTAATAAATCCAGGAGAAGATAATCATGTTGTTACTTTGATGAAGACAAAATCCAGGGGATGTTTATTAGCCAAAAACAAAGAAAACCTCCCATTCTGGCTTTCTTTGGGTCGTGTTTTGGGGTGTTCCTGATGAGTGTTTCTCCCTCCCCCCATGGCTCTCCAAAGGAGACAGGCTGAGTGTGCCAAGACTGCGAGGATGCAGATGGCTCTGCCAGCAGGAAAACCATCCGGAGCCGCCGCCAACAACCTCTATGAGGAGCTTGGAGACAGCACCATGTGAGTATTCCTTGAGATCCACCCAGATCCAGAAGATCACTGCCCTGGGCCACCTGGGATAGTGGGAGGTGTCCCTGCTCATGGAATGGGATGGGTTTTAAGGTCCCTGCCAATCCAAGCTATTCTGGGGTTCTATAAAATTGCTTCATGCACTCTCTGTGCAAAGGGTTTCCTTCATTCCCCAGCTGCCTGGGGTTCTCCAACGTCCAGAAAAGAAATAGTCTGGCTCTGGATGGAGGGAAAAACAAATTTAATCTTCTTGTAATGCGTGGGAAACCTTTAATAGACTTTAAGTGGGCAAAAAGGTCTCACCAGATGGTTTTCCCAAGAGCAAGATCCTGCAGGAGGTCACTGCTGCCAGGATTGGATTCCTTGGCACATCCAGGCCAGCACTCCACGTTTTCCAAAGCTGTTGACTAAACACATTCAATAAAATTCATTCTTATCCATTGCACTCATCTGAAATGATAATTCCCTGAAAATTGCTGCCCCAAAGTCTTCATTTCCTGTAGTAAAGATATGTTCGGTTTGTTGGGGGTTTTTGTTCTAAATTTAAACCTGTTTAAATATTGAAATTAAAGGAACTATCAAAGCAGAGAAAGCCCTGGTAGCTCAATAAACTCATCTTTTACCTCTTACATGCTCATAAAATAATAATCTTGCAAGGCTGCCTCTCTTTTCATGCCTCTGTAAACCTGAAGTTGATGGACTCCAATAACAATTTAACTCTCAGTAGGAAAATATTCCAGGCAATTATTATTTGTGTGATACTGGTGGGGTTGTTTGATAAGCTTTGCCACACTTCTTCATCTCTGTTTATACTTGAAAACCAAGGAGTGCTGAAGAGCCCAGCTTGAATAATATTTGGTAGGTAGGGAGTGAGTGGACGGTGGAAATGAGGATTGCTCCATTTTCAATCATGATTTGTTTTGCCTAGAAAGTTGAAATTTTCCAGCCGCTGTGATGGAGTTTATAAAATGTTACAGGGCCATGGCAGAGCTTTAACTCTTGGACAACTGGGTGCAGTTTCTTCATGTGGAATAATTCCAGGGCTTAGGTTTTCTGAGTAAATAGGGGGCTTAAAAATGCCGGGAGTAGGAATAGTATCTCCTCAGGGCTGAATTTTTGCCTTTTGCCTTTGTCAAGTTATGCTTGGGCAGGAAGGGAAGAAAAACATGTGAAATAAAGTTTTTTTGGAATGGGAGCACTTCATTTTGTGAGTCACATCTGTACCCTTATGCAGGGAGGTGCCATCTGGATAAAATTCATCTTTTTTTACACTAAACCAAATTTCTGCTGGAATTAATTATGCGATGCTAAACCCAGTAAAGGCCTCATTCTGCTTTGTTTTAGCTGCAAAGGTTTTTTGGGGTTTAGAACTGCCCCAAAGAGGTGCCATTTCCCAGATCTGCAGTATTAACTTTGAGGCTTAGCTTTATGTTAATTTGGACCAAAAATAGTCCTCATTGCACCAAAAAGGTGCTGTAGTTGGAATATTTTCTCTCAAATATCTTTGCATGCAACCAAGGCTTATCTGTCATGCTGAGGAACTGATTAAACACAAAAATCCTTCAAAGATAAATCAAAATCCATAGGATTTGCAAGAAAATAACAGGCTTCAATAAATATAATTACAAATTAACTTTTTCTTTGCCATAAATATTTTATTTCAGGGCACAGGTATACCTTAGGAAATTCCTATTTGGAAAAAATCTTTTATCTCCATTTTTCATGAGTTTTAGTACATTGTTCCCTATTTTAGTTGTCCTAAGTCTGTCATCTTTCATTTGCAGTGTCTTGTTTGCTTTCTTTGGTGTTTATAGCAAATGAAATGGAACAAAGCTCTTTAGTTTTAAATCTGCCTTGTCTCACCATTTTCATTTTTCCCTGTCTCTGGATCCTTAGGCATCAGTAAGTAAGCTTATTTCATTTTCTTAATATTTGTAGCTGGTAGAAATTAGTTAATTTTCCTTCCAGCAATTCCCATCCAACCTTGCAAGGTGAAGTTCATATTTTATTTGTCCATTGAGCAGAAAAGACATTTACTGGGAAGTTGCAATACTTCTGTGCTTCTTTATCCCTCTTCCTGGAAGCAGAGAGAGGAGGGGTGATTGCTGAACTTGAAGGGCATTATTTCTAAAGCCAAAGGGTCAAAAAAAGACAAACCAACACTGAGTGCATGAACAGAGAGGTTTGCTGGGAGTTCATGGATTTATGGCTGGGTTTAAACTTTCCTTGGCTGTTAATTCCAATCCCATGCAAGGCCTGTGGAGTCTTTGAGCTGACAGAACCTGAACTCTCTGGTCCTCAGTAATGGAAACAGCTCCACACAAACAGAAAAACATGGTGGGGTCACCTCAGCTCTCAGAGGCCTCATGTAGAGCGAGGAGGAGGCTGAGGAGCTTTTGAAATAATCTGCTCCAGTGGCAGAAAGGTGGTGGCACCTTGCATGAGCCTTCTGCTGGAGGGACTCCTTCAAGTTCAGTCGCTGCTTCTCTCACCTCTCAGTAGATGCAGTGCTTGGCTGACCTCAAAGCTGGCTGCTTCAGGATTCAGAGTTCCTTTACAGAGGGACCTGGAGCTGCTGCAGAGAGCCCAGGGGAGGCACCAGCATGGGCAGAGGGATGGAGCAGCTCTGCTGGGAGGAAAGGCTGGCACAGCTGGGCCTGCTCACCTGGACAGGAGAAGCTCTGGGGTCACCAAACTGTGGCCTGAAGGGGCTACAGGAAAGATGGAGAGAGAGACTGTGCAAGGGATGGAGTGACAAGGGGGAATGGCTTCCCAGTGCCACAGGGCAGGGCTGGATGGGATATTGGGAATGAGGAATTGTTCCCTGGCAGGGTGGGCAGGCCCTGGCACAGGGTGCCCAGAGCAGCTGTGGCTGCCCCTGGATCCCTGGCAGTGCCCAAGGCCAGGCTGGACTTTGGGGCTTGGAGCAGCCTGGGACAGTGGAAGGTATCCCTGCCATGGCTGGGGGTTGGAGCTAGGTCCTTTTTAAGGTCCTTTCCAATCCAAACCCTTCTAGTATTCTCTAATTAATGTGAAGTTAGTTATTTTTATTCATTCAGCCCAGAGGAAGCCTTAGGCACACTCAGCTCTGGCAAACTGCAGTGCCTGGGGAGAGTTTATTCAATTTGTGGTGCTTTGCTGGGTGTGTTTTGCAAAACAAAAATGAGAGAATGATTCCTGGGAGAATGATATCAAGGTTCTCTGTGTGGGAATTCCAGTCCTGCTGGCTTGCTGGAACATTGGGAAGCAGAGTATTCCCTGCCTGGGTGGTCCCCTGATCAAAACAGGAAACAAAAGTCAAGAAACAAAAGTGTTTTGTTATTAAATACAACCCTCAGGGGACTTTTACATCTTAAATAACTTAGAGGAAAAAGATGATCTCTTAATTAACTCTTTCTAGTTATTTAAATTTCCCTTCCAATTTTGCTAGGGACTATTTAACCACCAGAGTGTAATTTCTAATTAATTTGGATTTGGTTATGTTTTCTGAGATATGAAACAACACCACCAAAACCCACAGAACAATGTGACCAAGAGATCCAAATCTTCATCTTTCAACACTCATAGAGTCATGGAAAACTCCATTTTTTCTCCTAATCTTTTACCAAAATTCAAATTTTGGTAGAGACAAGGCTTAGAAATTTTAACTCAGAACTTGTATGAAAATACTGGATATCTCTAAGCCACTAAAACCAACCTTAAATTATATTTTTATTTGTGCAGGTAGATGAGATTGCTACTCATGGTGTACTTTAGCTCTGCCTCACACAGGCCTAAATCTTAAATTTCTTAAGTTTGAGAGAAAAAAAATCTCATTTCAGCCTGTGGTGAGCATTATTTAAAATAGGCCTCAAAGGGCACTTTTCTAGCATGCAATTTGGGGCCATTCCTTTAAAAATACTGTTTCTTTTCAAATCTGCTCAAAAGGTTGTGGTATTAAATATATTTGAGGGAGGAAGTTAATGAGGGACTGGGAGGTGATAGATGGAGTCCAGAAAGTGGTGAGACCTCCCACTTTTGGTGTAGAAATTCCATGTCACCCAACCACAGGGGCTTTTTATTGGATTCAACATGATGAAGAGATGAAATTCATACACACAAGAGATGAAATTCATTCACATATTGATACTTCTGTGATGTTTAGTGCTTCTAGGTGGATAGGCGACAGTATTAACTGATAATTTTGAAATCTAAGAGGTTTTTTTTAACAAGAAGTGAATTTATTTTTGAACTCACCGAGTAGCTACACAGCTTCAAATTAAAGCAAGCAGCAGCTTGTTTTAATTTTTCTTCCTCCCCCCTTAAAGAAGATGCAAAAGTAAATGTCTTGCCAGTAGTAGATGTGCTCCTGCTGTTGGGTTGTAGTTTGCTAGAAGTGGTTTAATGGCTCTGATTCATGTCATAAGTTTTTATTTTCTCTCTCTCATAAGTACCTATGTCCATGCATGTTTCCTCACATGTGGTTATCTTCTTTTCTTTCAAGTCTTTTTCTTCTCTACCATTTCCAACAAAGCAGGGGAAAAAAGTCAGTCTTAGAAGAAGGAGACCGACAGAGAGTTATAAGCAGCTTTGCTTCCCGTGCTATAGAGGCTCACAAGCAATCCAATATCAATGGATCCCTGAACAATAACCTCCCCAAATCCTCGAGTAACATCACTTTTTTGTCCGATGAGAACCCGCTAACGACCCGAAACCCGTTGTACGTGGAAGGTCTCCCTCAAAGCCCCGCTGCCTCTGGGTTCCTACGGAAAAGGAACGATACTTTAGATACTCTTTCTCCTTCAAGACTGGCCTGGAGAGAGGCCCCTTTTGGGGGCAGCCAGCGGGCATGGACGGTGCCCACTCACCTGACCAGGAGACACATGTCAGGCTCCCTGGGTAGGCCGGTTATCATGGACCCCATCCAGTGGCAGCAGCAGAGACTCACGGGCAAGGAGGAAGGAGCTGAAAACGCCGATAGCAGTGACGACATCAGCAGTCCACTCTTCCAAAAGATCAGTGGCCCCAAGCTGACTGTGAAGGAGAAGGCGAGGCAGTTTGAGGCGCTGCAGGAGATGAAGCAAGTGAGGTCTCCCGAGGTGAAATCCGCGCGGTCGCCCACGCACAGCGCCAGCGTCCAGGAGGGAGAGAGTGCTCCAGAGCAGTCTCCCAAAAGCGTGGTGGCTTCTCCCCACCTTCGCTCCTCCCCTCTGTCCTCTCCAACGCCTGGTGCTGAAAGAGTTGAGGCAGAGGCCGCTGTGGTCCCCGCTGTAATCGTCACTCACCACGATGACCCTCAGGAACATTCTCCTCCACCGACTCGCAAACCAACTCCTCCGTCTTCTAGGACAAAGAAACCACTTTGCCAAAGTTTTCTAGCTCCTCAGACCAAAGAAAATGTAGAAAGCATTCCAGATCCGCCTAAAATGCCCCCACCCCCCCCTCCACAGCTGCCACCTCCACTGCCACCACCACCTCCATCCCCTCCCATGTTGCCACCACATCCTCCACCTCCACCCGCAGTTCCTCTTCCTTCTTCTTCTGCCTCTTCTTCCTCTCCATCTCCTCTTAGCACACAGCTTCTGTCCCCTGCCAAGCATTCCAAATCCCCTGCCAAACAGCCAGCTGTCCCCGCCCCGGCCACAGTGCCAGAGCCTCCTCCCCGCAGGGAGCTCAAAGGAATTCTTAAAAACATTCAGAATTTGGCTGCCATTGAGAAGTCGGTGGCCAACATGTACAGCCAAATAGACAAGAACCACCTGCTGCCCAAGCACGTCCCCAAGCTCAAACCAGCCCCAACCCCGGAGCTCCCAACTCCAGAAGCCGCAGCCGAGCACAACCAGCAGAATGGGAACTTGAGCTGTGTTGTGGAGGAGCTGGAGAAACGCTTCCCCTCCCAGTCGACAGCTCTGTAATGCTCACAGGTGGATTTCCCTGCTTTTTTTTTTGAGTGGGAAGACTCTAATGCAGCACACAGTATCTGCCTCAGACTCTCCAGAAGTCCTGACTTTCCCCCTTTTCTCTGCTGTACGCGACTTTACCCACTCCCGATCCCAAATGGAGAGACGCTGTCCTTCCCGTTCGCTCGGAAATTTGTGATGTAAAATACAATTCTCCAAGCTGTTTTCTCAGAACTGCATCTTGCTGGTTCTTAGTCTGTTTCCTGTAAATTCTTGGGGGAAACTGTCCATTTTTACCCAAGGATGTGGCATAGGTGGCAGCAGGCTCCGTACTTCTTTAAGCAGCCTTCACTGTAGGTAACGTCAGTCAGATTTTCCTGCAGCTGTGATTGGAATCTCTTGCTTTGCCCATAAAAAGGAAGGAATTTTTCCCCACCTGGAAGGAATCTTCTACCACATATTGGGCATCAAAGCAAGGAAGGCCTGGGAATAGCAGGCTCAGCTTTGGTGAGCCGGGTTACTGGATGGGCCCTGAGCAGCCTGGGATGGTGGCCCTGCCCATGGGATGAGCTTTAAGGTGCCTTCCAACCCAGGCATTCCATAATTCCATACTGCATCTCCCTGCTCCATGGGCTCTGCTCTGCTGACGTTTTCTGGCAGCTCAGTTCCAGTCTACAGTCAGAAGAAGGGTTTGCTCTTGGTGTCTCAGCAAATACGGCTATGTCCCCACTCCTGTTCTCCATCTTCTGCCTTCCATTGCATATTTTTTATATTGTAACTGCATGTGAAAAGTTTATATTTTCTAAATTCCTTTCATGTACAAAGCATTTGTTGTTTGTTTTTTATGATTTTGCATGTGCATGTTATTGCTGTCTCTCTTTAATTTCCATGCTGGTCTGTCACGAGCTGAAACATCTCACTGAAATTGTAATAAAGTCACTTTGATTAGTGTCACCAGGTGAAGGGTTTCCAAGTACTTGTAAAAATCCACATAATGTGGATTTACTTACCAGCCTTTTTGCTCGCAGTGGTCTAAATCAGATCTTTACATTTACATAAGTATGTCAGTTATAAATGTATATATAAAGTAAATTAGCTTGTCCTTTGAAAAAATGGTAAGTAAAAGCAGTTTGGGCATTTAAATGTCTGGTTCAGCTTGCAAGTTTCCTTTCAGTCCTTTGCCAAAATCTAAAAAGTTTAATATGTCAACTTCAAAAAACCATCTTAGGAAAGGCAGATGTTACCTAATGAAGCAAAACTAAAACTCCAGTTCAGAATCAGCACTGTAATTCTGAGCAAAAAGGTAATTAATTCTTTATCAGACTGTTTATCAGACTCAACATATTCATGGTGCTCGGCTTTTTCTCTTTTCTCCTGTTTTTTTCTTTGGTTTTTTTGGTTTTGTTTTTGAAGTCTGCAGTTAGGACATGTGTGGATGCTTCAGTCAAAAGCTGCTCAAGGTAGTTTCTCTTTGTTTGTCCCAGTGCCAAACTCCATGAACTCCATTCCACAAATTCTGCTGATCCATTAGAATTTTCCTTTACTTAAAACCCTTGTTGGGATAGGTTGTAAGATCAAGGTGGTGTAGGAGTAGCTAAATATGTGAGGGGAGGGATTAATCTATTGTCCTATTTTTGCTGTAACAGAATCTCTGTCATTTATGAGATGTGCACATTTTTGCTGCTCATTTCTCCAAAGGTGGCACAACTACAATGTTTTAATCATATCCCCAAAGCTCAGCATCTATTTGGTAGAAAATGTTTAGGATAGAAGAGCCAGAGTGGGATTATGACTTAAAAGTTCCCTTCTGTGTCCTGGTCATGGTCCTGGTGAGGGGACAGTGGGAAGACGGCAGAGATGGGCCATGAAAAATTATTGGGCTGCTCATGTTCAGACTGGATCAACCCCAAAGACAGAAACTTAAATTTAAGTACACAAGTCCCATGTTAGAGCTTGTAAACAGCTGCTGTCGTGCAGATCTTTACATCCCCAGTGAGATATGGCACAAATAGGACCTGATTTTGGGGTGTGTAAGGTCACATAGCAAAAGTGGAGGTGTGCAGTCATTCACAGCATAAACTCCAATGGTTCAGTTTGGCTACAGTTAATTGGGATGTTCCTTAAGCAGAAGGAGTGGACATCACACAGAAGTTCCAATTTAAATATTTGATTTCATCATTTCATAACAGTCTGGGAGGGGGTTATGGCAATCAGCTCTTCTCTGATGAGGGGCATTTACTTTCTCATTCTGGAAATCTTTATGAAGTTGAAAACTTTACAAAACTGGATTCATTTTGTCTGGATATAATGCAACCTTTGTTCTCCTGCTGGCTTTTTTTTTTTTTTTCCATAGCCTTTGTTTAAAAAATTACTATGTTAGACTGGGAAGGAAGCTGTACCAGGGAAATTCTGTCCCATTGAGATGTCTGGGTGGTGCAGAGGAAACTGTTTTAAACAAAAAGTGGAGAGATTTAGATGGGATATTGGGAATTAGGAGTTGTTCCCTGGCAGGGTGGGCAGGTCCTGGCACAGGGTGCCCAGAGCAGCTGTGGCTGCCCCTGGGTTCTGGGCAGTGCCCAAGGCCAGGGTGGACAGTGCTTGGAGCAGCCTGGGATAGTGGGAAGTGGGTAGAGGTGGAAGAGAGTGAGCATAAAGGTCCTTTCCAACCCAAACCATTCCACAATTCCATGGTGCTGCAGTTCTGCAGTGCTACAAAGGATTAGATCCAGTGTAGGAGTTGGTAGCAAGTTGAACATCTGTGGTAATTTAAATTTATATATAATTTATCCCTCCCAGATTGTCTGATTTGGTCAGTTGGGGTCCTCTGTGACCCTGGATGTATCTCATCTTTTCATCATCACCTTCACGGAGCCAAGTCCTGAGCAGGAGCAGAGATGGCATCAGTGTTATCATTACTTATCCTTCTTCCCAATTTGTCCTCAGTTCCAGCTCTGAACTGCAGGAAAATCTTCATTTTAGGAGCCAGGGCAAACTGATACGTAGTTCTTCCCTCTGAGGAGTATCTGTAGTATGTGGGATTTGTGATGATTTTGCTTTCGATATGAAAAGAGATTTACGTTATGGAAAAGCAGACGCCTACTGGGGTGCCAGGAATTGGGGAAATGCTGCTTTAGGCAAATCCCTGTTCCTCTAACCTCTTTTAGCAGGGAAAGGTTGGCACATTTTGTCCATGTGAGTTCCTTCTGGCTTTGTCTCTCCCCTTGAGTACCAGCTCCATGTTCTGGCTGTCCTGTTACCCCACATCCTCACAGGCTCCATGGCCTCACTTCCCTTTCCACACAGAAGATTCCCAGACTGCAGTGAAGTCTGGCTGAGAGCATTTCCCAGAAGCAATCCCTCCCTCTGTGGAGAGCTTTCATTCCTTCCTGGAAACAAATGATGTTGTCCTGCCCTTTGTGCCAGAATAGATTCTCGTGCTATAGTGAATGAATGGATATTTTATGTCTTTTGGGGACTTTTTGTTCCTTCTAATCATGGCCACACAAAAACTATTCAAGAAATATCAGTGAAACTCAGCATGGTGCTATTTTTATGAAAGTTGAATTCCAAATTTAATTAGAATTACTCATAATATGCCTTTAATCTGCAATATAGTGCAATTAAGAGTAATAGACTTCCTTCTCCTCAGACCTCCTTTATCTGAAGATTGTTGTAAGCGATATGGAAACTAAATCCAGCACCCCCTCAAGTGGGCTTTGAAGAGTCACAGATCATCTTTGGATGATAAATCTTCATTTCAGCTGGCCATGAGGTTTATATTATATAGGCGACAGCATTAATTCAATGCTGATAATCAATTCCATCTGCTGAATATTAATAGGAGGATTTAGAGATGGGGATATTAAAGAATTAAAAGGATTTCTCTGATCTTTATTATTTATTCAGTGTAATTAAAGACTTCCCCATGACTGCTGGCTGTGTCTAGGTTAAGCCTAACATAATTTTGAGCATTTACCCTTTCCTTCTTAAAAACCATAATAAAAATAATCCAGACTTATCCTTAAGAAAAATTCTAAGGCCTAAATTTTTTGTTCTCTAGTTTTGCCAAAACCATTTCAACTTTCAGGCACAAAACGTGAAAATAGAGAACTTGACAGACATAAATGCATTGGTCATGCCCAGGAATGGCTCCAAGAAAATTAATTAAACCAACAATAAATTGCCCATAAGACCAGAAGCACAAAGTCTGTGGCAAAATAACAGCAGATAGCAAAAAAAAAGGGATTTACCTCCTCACCAGTGGGTAAGTGTTAGGAAAGGTGTGATTGGAATGATAATGTTGGTACAAGAAATTAGTAATACAAGCTCCAGGGTAATTCCTGATGGATACAGAAAGTCCTGGAGTAGGATAAGTTGTTTCACTGCTTGAGCAGACGTGAGGGAACAGGGTCCCTCTGTGGATGGTGGTACAGGAGGGAGGGGATGGGGCAGGGCCTCTCCCAATCCCCTTTTCCCTGTGCTGAGTATCTCTGGATGCTCTGGCTCTTGAGGATTTCTCCTCATCCATTCACAATCTAAAGCAAGAAAAGATGCCAAACTTCTCCAACATTTCCCATGCAACAATCCAGAGCAAACCCAAAGAAAAACATATTTGGTATTAGAGATATGTATTTCTTTCCATGCTAATTCTATTTCTAATTACATTCTCTTTCACCCCTCTCCAGCAAGAATGGTAATGGGCATCTTTGTGCAGGCTCACAGCATTATACTAATTTATTTCTTGTCTTTTTCTGACTTCTAGGCGAGGATATGCACAGCAAGAGGTAAGGCCAGAGCCTAATTACCTTTCAAATATTGATTATACCAATGTGCTTTTCCTATGCAGCCCAAGAGTGTGGGCAGCAGGGGAGTGGGGAGGTGTTCCCTTCTACTCTGCTCTTGTGAGACCCCCACCTGGAATTCTGTGCCCAGTTCTCCAAAAATAAGAAGAACATGGAACTGTTGGAGCAGGTCCAGAGGAGGCCATGGAGTTGCTGAGGGGTCTGGAGCATCTTCCCTGTGGATCCAGGCTGGGAGAGCTGGGAATGCTCAGCCTGGAGAAGGGAAGGGTCTGTGGAGACCTCACAGCTCCTTCCAGGGCCTGAAGGGACACAGGGGAGCTGGAGAGGGACCCTGCAACAGGAACTGGAGGGACAGGACACAGGGAATGGGTTCAGACTGACAGAGGGGAAATTTAGTTTGGATTTATTGAAGGAATTGTTCCCTGTGAGGGTGGGCAGGCCCTGGCACAGGGTGCCCAGAGCAGCTGTGGCTGCCCCTGGATCCCTGGCAGTGCCCAAGGCCAGGCTGGAGAAACCTGGGACAGTGGAAGGTGTCCCTGCCCATGGCAGCGGGTGGGATTAGCTGAGTTTAAAATTCCCTCCCAACCCAAACCAGTCTGGGATTGAGTGTGGGGAATTCCCGGGTAGTGACTGCTTTAGAGACCAGAAATTGAAAGTGCTTCAAGAAGTTTATGAGCTGTAGATCCCTGGGGGCTGAGATCCACTGTGGCAGGAGTGTGACCTCCAGGCTGAGATTGCTGCAGAAGGAGCTTCCCAGGGAATTCCCTCTATCCCTGATGTGTTTTCCAATGTCACACCCAATCACCTGCCAGGCAGGGATGGGGCTCCATGGACCTCCCTGCAGCTCTGTGAGGTCTGCTGCTCCTGCAGTATCATTTTCTCCAGAAATGAATAGCAGGGAGAAGAATTTCCTTCAGTACAATCTCATTTGATAATTTGAAAGTTCTCCAAAATACATTTCTATCATAAAGGTTGATATTTGCTGATTTTTTTCTCTCTTTGCACAGCTGGTTTGTGTTTCTTAATTTAAATACAGAACTTAGTTCTCTTGTCCTCTGATAGAAGTTCTTGAGTTAAATATGTGAGGCAATCACCACAAAAACTGGGAAGTTGATTTTGTATTTAGGCAAAAGAAATGGTGTATTGTGAAAGGATTTTGCTATGTGTTCTCACAGAGGATGAAAGTCTCCAGCTGCCTGCCATAAAAAAAGTACCAAAGGACCTATGGTTTCAGCATTTATTACTAATCTTAGACACCAATCACCTGCCCTTTAATTGTTGCTGCCTAATTAACCACTTTCTCATTTTCTTTTGTAGCAACAGCAGTTGCTGAGACCTTCTCTTCTCAGACCAGAGGTACAACCATTTTTCATTTCTTAATTGTTCTGTAAGTTTTGAAATGGTTTTTACATCATTTTCTAATAAGAACTTGTCTGTCTCAGGTAATTTTCCCCCCTGGCTCTTAGATAAAAAGCAAAGTTCTGGCATTGTGAGCCCAGTTATGTTATTTTAATTAATTTCCTTATATTTACTGCATTTTGTTTCTTCCAAGGCCAGGTTGGGTGGGGCTTGGAGCAAGCTGGGATAGTGGAAGGTGGGAATGGATGGGCTTTAAGGTCTCTTCCAAACCACTTCGGGATCTGTGATTTTCCCCATGAGCATCTTTCAGTGGCTGCCACTGGCTTCATCCCACAGTTTCAGATTTCCCAACAGAATCATTCCATTGCTCTCCAACTGCTGATTTTTTCCTGGTGTCAATCAGCTGCTGATGGATTACTGCAGCTGGAGCTGAGCTGAGCAGTGGGTGCTGGAAGCTTTAGCACCTTGCTGTGCAGTGCAATTGCAAATCTTTCCATTTCCAATCTTTTAGACCCAAAATTGTTTCCAGAATAAGCAATAAGGGCAAATATGAGACGCTGGTATTTTTGTGCTACAGGATGGGGATCATTTCTGCAGTCAGAAGAAGTAATTACATAATAAAGAATAATAAAATCAGTAATTACATTTGGGCCTTTTTCACACTGTTTGCATTCAGTCAGTGTTTCTCTTTTCCAGGAGTTGAGTATGGAGTCTGGAATTGATCCAGGGCAGGAATACTATGGCCAGGATTACTACAGTTATGAGCATGGGTACAGTTCCATTTTTCCTCTTTATTTCTGAAAGTGCTGCTTTTCCAGGCTGGTGATGTTTATTATTCCAGCAGTTAATCGTGGGACTTCCCTTCACCTAAGGATTACTTTAATCCTTGTGTCCACAAAGGCGTGAATCAACAACAAAACTCTTTTCAGAGGTTAAGGGGGTGTGTGATAACTCCCTGCTTCTTCAGCGATGTCATTATTCCACTTACAGAATGCACATCTTGTCCCTCATGCTGGGTTTATACCCTTAGTGTGTGTATTTCTGCTCCTGGGAGATTAATTTCCATCACCTCCTCCCCTCCTGTGTTCAGGGATTAATCCTTTCTTCTCCCAGTTTCCAGCCAGCTGCTGGCCTTTTAAATTTCCCTCAAAAAACCCATCCTACTTTGTAGCCTTTTAAATTTCCCTCAGAAAACCCCACCTTGCCTGGTGGCCTTTAAATTTCCCTCAAAAACACTATCCTGCCTTGAAGCTTTTTAAATTTTCCTCAAGAAACCCCATCCTGACTGATGGTATTTTAAATTTTCTCTCAAGAAACCCTATCCTGCTTTGTAGCCTTTTAAATTTTCTCTCAAGAAAACAAATCCTGCCTTGTTGCTGGCCTTTTAAATTTCCCTCAAAAAAACCCATCCTGCCTGGTGACCTTTTAAATTTCCTTCAAGAATCCCCATCCTGCCCTGTGACCTCTTTCATTTTCCTCAAATACACCTATCTTGCCTTGTGGCATTTAAATTTCCCTCAAAAACCCCATCCTGCTCTGTAGCCTTTTAAATTTCCCTCAAAAAACCCATCTTGCCTTGTGGCCTCCTAAATTTCCCTCAAAAAAGCAAATCCTGCCTTGTGGCCTTTTAAATTTCCCTCAGAAAACCCCATCCTGCCTGGTGGCCTTTTAAATTTCCCTCAAAAAGCCCCCACACTTCCTTGTGGCCTTTTAAATTTCCCCCAAACCTGCCTTTTGTCCTTTTAAATTTTCCTCATAAAACCCATCCTGCCTGGTGGTCTTTTGAATTTCCCTCAAAAAAACCCCATCCTGACTTGTGGCCTTTTAAATTTCCCTCAAATAAACCCAATCCTGCCTTGTGGCTTTTTGAATTTCCCTCAAAAAAACCCCATCGTGCCTTGTCGCCTTTTAAATTTCCCTCAGAAAACCCCATCCTACCTGGTGGCCTTTTAAATTTCCCTCAAAAAGCCCCCACACTTCCTTGTGGCCTTTTAAATTTCCCCCAAACCTGCCTTTTGTCCTTTTAAATTTTCCTCATAAAACCCATCCTGCCTGGTGGTCTTTTGAATTTCCCTCAAAAAAACCCCATCCTGACTTGTGGCCTTTTAAATTTCCCTCAAATAAACCCATCCTGCCTGGTGGCATTTAAATTTCCCTCAAAAAAGCAAATCCTGCCTTGTGGCCTTTCAAATTTCCCTCAGAAAACCCCATCCTGCCTGGTGGCCTTTTAAATTTCCCTCAAAAAGCCCCCACACTTCCTTGTGGCCTTTTAAATTTCCCTCAAAAAACCCATCCTGCCTTGTGTCCTTTTAAATTTTCCTCACAAACCCCATCCTGCCTGGTGGCCTTTTGAATTTCCCTCAAGAAACTCCATCCTGCCTTGTTCTGATAAATCCCATTGGACTGCAGCTCTTCAGGAATTCCTGCTGGCGTTCCCCACAACTGATCCCAGGGAAGCTGCTCTTTCATTCCATGATTATTAAGAAAGATCCCCCCCAAAAAAAATCAGGTGGATTGATGGAAACTTGATGTCCTTAGAGAGGTTTTGACTGATCCAACAGACCCCAAAATTCAGGTTACCCTGAGGGACTGTTGGAACAGAAGGATATCTGGGATTTGGTTGCCGCTGAGGAAGAAAAGGAGGGAATAAAACAGGGAAAGCTGTTCACTTTGCTCTGGATGTGAACAAGCACAGTGCTGGCAGTGTGGTGAGAGGTGTGAGCACATTTGGGCTGTCCTGAGGAGCTGTGTGTTCCTGGCAGGTACGAGCTGCCGCAGTACGGGAGCCGCCGGCGCCTGCTGTCCCCGTCGGGAATGTACGACGAGTACGGCGAGGTGGTGGTGGAGAGTGATGGTGGCTACTACTACAGTCCCCACGGGCCAGCAGCTGAGGAGGTAAGGAACCAGCTCTGGAGGGATCATTCTGTCTCTTTAACAGCTTGAAGGGCCACCAAGCCTCATCAGTTGTACGCTAGAATTGATTAGAATTAGGTTTTGTATAGATCAGCATTAAGCGTTGTTGGCCCCGTAAAGTTTGTCAGCATTAAATTCCTTTTGTTTTCCAGGCACAAAAAAGAATTGCTGAGCTTCTCTTAGTATCCACATCTGGTTTTAGTTCTAAGAAAAATCCACTTAGGTGTTTCCATTTTATATCATTACCAAATAAAGAAACCTTCCAGTATTTCTAGGGGCCTGCAAGGAAGCTGGAGGAGGACTTTTCAGCAGGAACTGCGGTGACAGGACAAGAAGAATGGCTAAAGACTTAAAAAGGGAACTTTTAGGTTGGATATTAGGAAAAAATTCCTCCTTGTGAGGGTGGGCAGGCTCTGGCACAGGGTGCCCAGAGAAGCTGGGGCTGCCCCTGGATCCCTGGAGTGTCCAAGGACAGTTTGGTGTTGGATGGGGCTTGGAGGAACCTGGGATATTGGAAAGTGTCCCTGTCCATGGCAAGGGGTGGCACTGGATAGGCTTCAAGGTCCCTCCTCCTGGACTCTAGAAGTCTATTACTAATATTCTTTCTACAAATTATGACTTTGCACTGAGAAAAGCAGTACCTAAACTCATCTGTCGTAGAGTTCACAGTGAAATCTAAAAAAATTTTAACATGTCAGTGACAATCAGAAGAAAGTCAATGTAAACATTTCTTTTGAGAAAAAAGTCCAATTGTCCTGAGTGCCAGATCTCAATCCATTATTAAATGAGAAGACAGAACATTTCAGTGTAACATTGCAGAGTAAGGTAGTTGTGCATTTCCAGCCTATTTTAGAACTTTCTAAAACTCTAAAATTCCCAACCATTTCCCATAACTTTGGTAAGAAAACTGTTCTAAAACAGGTAAGTTCATTTTGATGCTGGGAAATAAATGTTGCGTCTTCTCCTACCCTATTTTAAGGTACAGGTTTTCACAATAACTCTCTTTCAAGTGGTAATCAATTAATTTTCATAATTTCCAGGGCATGATTCCAGGCAGAGGCCCTCCCAGCAGAGGTATAAGCCAGGCAGCAGGGCCTCAAATGGAAGGGAGACCTGTAGGTGTTGGGATGGACCTCAGCCATGGTCCTGGAAGAGGATTTAGGAGCAGCCAGGGAAAAAGGAGGCTAAAGGGAGCGATGCATATAAGCCGTGTGGCAGTCAGTGCCCACAAACCAGGAAGAGCTGAGTCTGCCCATTCCCGGTGGAAGAAAGCAAAGATATTCCCAATGATCCTGCAGAAAGTGAAAGGTAGGAAGGATTCCAGCTATGCCAAGCTGCTGTCAGCTCGCCAAGCGGACGGGGACAAACCCATGATGATCAGGGGAAGCTACTTCCAGAAAGCCACAGATGCCAGGCCCTCCATGAGAAAACTAAACCACGTGTTGAAGCGCATCAGCGTCTCCAAGAAATTCCAGGAGGGCCTTGGCAAGGATTTGGCACGTGGAGAGGAAGAGTCTGAAAGGGATGAAGCCAAGTCGGGAGTTTCAATCAGCATCACGGCAGAGAGCGAGCAGGAGGAGAGTGACCACGAGAAGAGGAGGAAGAGGAGGAGGACACGCACCTCAGATGAGTCCTCTGAGAAGAGCAGCAGCTCTGAGTCAGAAGACAAAGACTACTTGAAAATAACCCTGGATCAGGATGAGGCCACAGAAAGCACTGTGGACTCAGATGAGGAGACTGGGGATGTGGGGGATTCCGATGAGGAGTCTGAATCCAGCTCCAGCAGCGGGTCGGAGGAGGAATCATCAGAAGAGGATGATGATGAGGAAGAGTCTGAGACCGATGAGGATGGCAGTCTGTCCAAGAGCTCATCCACACGGAGCTCCTACAGCAGGTCAGGGACCAGCGAGTCTGGCAGCAGAAGAAGCACGGAAATGTCCAGTGTGAAAAGCAGGGCAGGCAGCTCCCGTGGCAAACGCTCCAGCCAGAAATCCGTGAGCTCCACTGCCTCGGGTAGCGACAGGGACACGAGCCACAAGCAAACCTCGGGATCCAGCTACAAGAGCAAAACCTCCTCTGCCAGTGTGGAAATAGATGACACCATAGAAGAGGTGTCAGAAGAAGAGGAAGAGGTAGAGGAGACAGCAGGTAGCTCAAACAAGGCAGTTTCTAAAAGTGCCACAGCAAAAGCTGCTGCTGCTGGAGGGGGCAAGAGAGGACAGTCAGCTGCTCCTGGTGAGGACAGCGAAGAGGAAAGTGAAGAGGCTGATCCAGAAGACAGTGAGAGGGAGGACACTGCCAGTAAGAATGAATCTTCTTGCCTAGACAGTGAAATCAGTGCGACTTCCAAAGGTACCACAGGGACAAAAAGCTCAGGTAGCGCCACGTCCGGGAAAACTGCCACATCCCCTGAGACTCAGAGCTCTGACACCAACAGGAAAGGAATGAAAACAAGGAAAAAGATGTCCCAGGAAAGCAGCCAGTCCCAGTCAGAGGAGGCTCTGGGTACTGGAGTTACAGAGTCGGAGGCCACGGGTGATTCTACCTCCTTTTAAAGAGGAGTGACAGTAGGTGATGGTTTGCAGTGAGGAGTGGCTCTGTTTGCTGTGCCTTCTGTGTGGTTTTTCCTAAGCAATGCTGACAGGCTGGAGACAGCCAAAAGGAAAGGGCAAAGTGTATTGATCCAGCATTCCATTGTCCTTGGGAGAGAACTGTGGAAAACCAAACTAATTCCAGTCCTGTGGATATATATAAAAATATACATACATATCTAAACACACACTATAGATATACTCAGTCATAAATATAGAAAGTTTCATTTTCATGGAGCAATGGAACATGGGATTTAGGGAAGAATGCAAATGATGAGGAGGATGTAAAGATCTAAAAATCATCCATGTTTTCTCCTTATACGTTAATATTGTATTAATACATTTGCTAATCTTCAGGTGAGTTCTCTGCTGCCAAGGCCAGCTCTGTTTGCAGGGAGGACAAGTGGAATTGCAGCAAAACAAACATTCCCAAAACTGCAGGGGATAACTGGGAGAGCTGGCATTGGGCTGTTACTGCATCACAGGATTCAGGTTGCAAACACTAGTGATGCACAAGCCAGGAATGCTGAGGCAGGAGGACCAAGTGAGCTGGGTCAGGAAAGGAAATGGATTACATTTCCCACATTCTGCATTTCCTGCCTATCACAGTATAGTGGTTTTATTTTATTTTATTTTATTTTATTTTCATCTCTTTAAACTTGATCCATAGTCACTTACCAGCCCCTTTGTGTCCCCACACAACACAACATTATAGCTGCACATAATGTTTTCATGTAAATTCCACTTAAACTAAGCAGGAATAGATCCACTGGAATATATCCATGTGTAGAACATTGTCTGTCTTTTCCAGGAACAATAAAACAGGCATCCAAGTAATTTTTAGCAAGTTTAACTTCTCAAAAGCTGAAGAGTAATCACCTATTTGTACCTTGCATGATTTTTTCTCTAAAAACTGGCTTTTCTCATCTTCCTGTGTGTGTTTTGCAGTGGGGGTTAACTGTGATGGCATCCTAGTGTTTGAATTATTCATTCAAGAAGGGTAATAGCTCTTTTCAGTGTGGTGCAAGGAGGCATTTATTTTTAAAAGATCAATTATAAATTATAATAACTAGTGGGGGTTGTGTGCTCACCATAGAGCAATCACTGCTACTACAGAGTCACAGCAGCGTGGAAATTGTTTGCATTAATTCTTTGAAGAAATATTTGTTATATAATATATAATATATGGTTTCTCCACCATCTTCCTGAGCATTTCCACTGATCCCACCTGTCTGGAACAGTCACAAAGCCTTACATGGAGCTGCTCTTTTTTGTAACCAGACGGTTTTGCCAGCGCCGTGCCTGAGATTTTCCCTGGTGTATGTCCCGGGATTTTCTCTGCTGGATGTGTGATGCACACAAAGCAGAGCTGGCCAGTGCACGGAATTCACAATGCAAAACTCCCAAGAAAACTTCCAAGGCCTTCCTAGAATTTACACCTTGGAGTAGTTTCTTAAAGGTATCTCTCACACAGCAGCTTCCTCCTCAGGGCCCTCCCGTTTCTGCGCACATCCAAGGGAGAATGGCACAAAATTAATAGAAACTGATGAGAGTCATTAATAAACGAACAGAAAGGGCAGGGAAATGAACTGCTGGGTTGCCCTGACATTTCTTTTGTGTTGTCCAACAGTGGGCCAAGAAGAAGAGGATCAAGTTGGTGGTGGACCCGGAGTACGAGACCAGCTCCACAGGCGAGGAGAGCGCTCCCGACTCCAGCCAGAGGAACCGGCTGAGCAACCCTGGCTTCCAAGCCAACGGCAGCAGCAACGTCTACGTGGCCCAGAATGGCTCCGTGGTGCGCACCCGCCGCGCCTGCCTGGGCAACAATTTAAAAGTCACCTCCCCAGTGAGGCTGGGGAAGCAGTTCAAGAAACTGGACAAGCTGGCGGTGACGCACGAGGAGAGCGTCCCGCTGAACACGTTGTCCAAGGGACCGTCCCCCGGTGACAAAATGAACTCCAGGCCGTGCAGTGTGTCCTTTTCCTCTAGTATAGGGGCTGAAAATGTAGTGACAAAGGCCGGGGCGGCCAAACTGAAAAGCACAGATGAGCAGGAATCGGTTGTTGACCACGAGGAAGTCAAGGAGCCCTTGGAGTCGCACAGTGAACACACACAGTCCGACGAGGAGGAGCTCTGGATGGGCCCTTGGAACAACCTTCACATACCAATGACAAAACTGTGATTTTAGTTGATTTTTTTTTTTTTTAATTTTGGTTTTTACTTCGGTTTATAATAAACTGCGCTTTTTATTGTCACCCAGGGGCAGACGTACAGAGTTTGTATGGTGCACATCCGTTGTCCATGACAAACGGCACGCTTTAAAATTCCCAGACACAATTTGCACTCACATTTGGACCGATCCATTGTCCCCCCTCCCAGTTTTGACAGGCTCCCATTTCACTAAACACTACTTGGTTTCAATTAATGAGTTCTTTTTGGATCTGGAGTTCTTGTTTAATAAACAGTAAACTACTAATAAATGCACAGCCCCCATTGGTTTAACCCTCCAGACAGTTCTACACCTGCCTGGCTTTGTTTTTCTGTATGGTACTTGTGGCTCTACTGTCTAGATTTGGGAATTGTCTATTTATGTTCAAGATTGATATCCAGAGCTCTGCCTTCTGACCTCAGAGTAATAAATTAAAAATAAACCCATTCAAGTCAATGGAGCAAATCCTCGGCTGCTGCTGGAATTTGAGTCCCAGTTCCAAAGTCAGAGCAATTTATGCAAACAATGCCCAGCTGGCAAAGTTACGGAATCAAAGTTCCTGAGATTACAGCACTGCCACTTAGAAAATTGCAAGAGAAGCTGAATTAAGATAAAAATTGCAAAAGAGGAAGGCAATGTGTAGCAATTAATCTTATTCAGAGTTACCTGGCCATGGTTTGTTCATTTTCTTTTGTAAATTAGCTCGTTCCAGTTTTCTTCTCTGGTCAATTTTTCATCTTTTCATCTCTTCCCACATCAGTTGTGTTTGCTTCTTTCCATGGTCTTTAGCTCCAGCTTTTGTGGTCTATCAGTAATTGTCATCCTATGGCTGTATTCCTCTGGAATAAAGCAGGATGATCCATGAGCCTGTGACAGTGGGAGGCACTAAAGAGGAGATAATGGGAAGAGGATGGATCCATTCCCAAGCCCAGCTGGCTGGTGGGTTAAGCGGTGCCATCACCATTGCACTTTGCTAACTGAACACAAACGTGCTGAAAAGACAAATGGATCCCACAGGGAACAGGAGAAAAAGGGAATATTTTATGAGGTGAACGTGCACAGACAGATCTGGGAAGGGCAAAGGGTCTCAGGACACACACACAGAGTTTGTTTCCAAAACTTTAAGCACCCATTACCTGTGAAATACACAACATAAACTCAGGCAGCTGGTTACAATTTCTGGTTTTACCTTGAGGTTTTGAATATGTTGTCACAGCTTGGGCAGGGAGCTGAGAATTTTCACTGTTTGGTGTCACCAACACCCAAAAAAAGACAAAGAATGTAGTTTTCTCCAGTATGAAGCAGCAAAAGAAAAAAAAGCAGAACCACATTCACATGAGAAAAGTGTCCTGTTGTGTTGTGCAAACATTTTTGGGGTAAAACCAAACCAATTGTGAGAACAACCTGGATTCCTCTGGAAAGATTGGAAGAGCCAGCAGATAAATGTGTGTAATCAGCAAGGAAGAGATTGGCACCACCATTCTCTTCCCTTTCAGCTGCTGAGGCCTCACCACCAGGTCTGGGTGAGGATGGCTCTGCTCTGGCAGCAAAAGGACTTTGTGCTGCTGTGGCTGTGTTGGGTTTCCCTTTGCCCAGGTTCTCCCCCAGCAGATCCCTGGGAATGTTTGTCTTTGGGAGCTGTCTGCATGTGGTGTCGATGTGACTTCTCTGTCCAATACCTCCTTCTCAAGCTGAGGTTTCTGACCAAATATTTTGAGCAAAATGGTGCTTGTTTTCAGGCAAGAGAAATGCACTGTAGCCTCTCACACGTGGGGGAAACAAACCCACCAGATGTTTCTTTGCCCTAATTACTTTTTCTTGGCATATTTGCACTTGGGACCGGCGCTAAAACAGCTGTTTGGAGTTACGCTGGAGGCTGGACATACAGATAAGACTGATGGAAGAAAGAAAAAAAAAATCTATTCTTTGAAATAATGAGTAAAATGGTATATTTTAATCCTGTTTAAGACACTGTTATTATTTCACTGCCTCACTTTTATTGCAAAGTCTGTCAGTTCTGTTCCTGATATTCATTTTCTCCCAATTTTCTGAGGGAAAACAGAAATTGTTTCTTTATTTCTAAACCAACTACAGCATGTGTATCTCTGGGAAGGATCCTGGGGCTGGACACTGGTGGTCAGTAGTGATGTCCCTGCTTATTATCCAAGGGAAATTCTATCCCCACCTACTCCTTTGTGTTGTCCAGGTGCTCAGAGCTTCTCCCACAATGCAGAGATCAGAATTACCACTTTTTTTTCAGCAATGGGGGCCTGTCTTATCTAAAATTAACTCAATTTTAGCTAAATGTTTTAAATTGGGAATACTGTGGGAAAATTTTTCTCAGGTGTACAAGATTTTGGGGTGTGGGTTTTTTTTTTTTTTCCTTTTATTTTCTGGGGGTGTCATCCTGTAAATCAATACAGAATTCCAAACTTTACCTTTTGGGGATGCCATGCCACAAATAACTCTGGACTTGAGGCTGTGAGTAGGCCCTGGCAGCCAGAACCAACAGCAGGAACCTCACAGATTGAGCCAGTAAAAAAAACAAAAAAAATCCCTTTTATTTCCCTTTGGGAAGGGAGGCATTAACCCAGCTTTGGATAGAGGGAGTAGAATTCCAGATCTGTGCCTTGGGATGTAATTTGCAGCTGTTTAAGCACCGAAATTTGTTGGGCTGAGGCAAGGCACGAGCAGCCTCCCCGGAGTGGCAGAAGCACTCGCTGGTGGATCAAGGTGATAATCACCCCTCCTGCCACTCATTTAATGCCTGCACTCCTCCAAGCAGGATTTTGTGGCTTAGCACAGCATCTGGTACAGTTTCAGACAAGGGAAGATCCAAATGAGAAATTCTGGGGTTTTGGTAGGGCAGTGTAATTCCCACTGGGAGGGGAAAAGGAAAGCAAGGTGGAAAATGGAATTATTTCTATTTTCTCCCTTGTTTAAGTATTTACTACTTAAGACTATAAAAAAAAGAGCCATAGATCTGTCAGGGATCTGTTGGGAAATCAAATATTCATATTAAATGTGTTTGTATTAATGGTGGGGAGTCCCTGCACGCAGGATTTGGAGCAAGGGAAAGGACAGTGTGGTTGTGGTGGATTACAAGTGTCTGCTGGCAGAAATGCCCCAGAACAGTCACTCAGCATCCTCCCATCACAGGACTGTTTTCCAGGACCTAGAAAACAATCAGCAAAATGGAAAAGGGATTGGAAAACTAAAAAAAGTTATTTTTTAGCAAATGCTGAGCAAACACCCAGTGGGAATGGGCAGGTTTGGCCATGGAAATGCTTCCTGGAAACTGTCACACATTCCAAGGGAATACTGCTTGATATTTACAGGACCTCCAGTGCATGACAGCCAGAGTGATTGTCCCCAAGTTCCTTCTGTGTGGTGTTCTCAGTGGCTGGGAAGAGGCTTCTCCATTTTCCAGGAGTTTACCCCAGTAAACACAAGGTGTAACTGGCAAGGTTAAAATTAGGGATAATTTCCAGCTGGGGGTAAATGGTTCTCACCTTGTTTTCCTGCACACACTTGCCCACCCCTCAATTGCTGCTGCAGAAAAACTTTTAAAATCTCCTGAAGGACAGGGCCACTCAAGGGGACCTGGACAAGCTCTAGAAGTGGCCCATGGGAATCTCAGGGGTTCAACCAGGCCAGGTGCTGGTGCTGCCCCTGGGTCAGGGCAACCCCTAGGATGGATCCAGGCTGGGGATGAGCAGCCCTGGGGGTGCTGGGGATGAGAGCTGGGAGCCAGAACCCCCCCGTGCCCTGGGCTGAGCCCCAGCGTGGGCAGCAGGGCAGGGGGGGATTCTGCCCCTGTGCCCCTGGGCTCAGGTGAGACCCCACCTGCAGAGCTGCCCCAGCACAGGAGGGACCTGGAGCTGCTGCAGAGCCCAGGGGAGGCACCAGCATGGGCAGAGGGATGGAGCAGCTCTGCTGGGAGGAAAGGCTGGCACAGCTGGGGGTGCTCACCTGGACAGGAGAAGCTCTGGGGTCACCAAACTGTGGCCTTGCAGTGCCTGAAGGAGCTACAGGAAACATGGAGAGATTTTGGACAAGGGATGGAGGGACAGGACACAGGGAATGGCTTCCCAGTGCCAGAGGGCAGGGCTGGATGGGATATTGGGCATTAGGAATTGTTCCCTGGCAGGGTGGGCAGGCCCTGGCACAGGGTGCCCAGAGCAGCTGTGGCTGCCCCTGGATCCCTGGCAGTGCCCAAGGCCAGGCTGGAGCACCCTGGGACAGTGGAAGGTGTCCATGCCCATGGCAGGGGTGAGATGAGATGAACTTTAGATCCCTTCCAAGGGAAGCCATTCCATGGTTCCATGGTGCTGAGTTACCATTGTTTGCAGTCTGAGGAAGGCATGTATTTATTACAAAGCACTGTTAAACCTCAAGCTTTGATAAGCCCAAAGAGCAGTGCAGTTCATCAGGTGAATTTTGGAGGCTCTCAGAAGCCCATTAGATGAGAACTGAGGAGTTTTGCCTTTTTTCCTAATTTCTGGAAGAAGGGAGTGTCAGTGATTTTCCTGTCTGCACTGAGCCCAGCTGATCCCAGCCTAAAGCTGGAGCTGGATCAAAGCTGCAGCAACAACAGGAGCAGAATCAGGTAATTCACACATGGCTTTTGAGGTGGCACCAGCCAGGACAGCTGGAATGTTGTTCCTCTTTCTGGCAAGGATAATTGCTCTTTACAGGATAAAATTGAACTAATCTTCTCAGGAGTCACCCAGCAGTAACAACAACCCTGCAAAAGTGGTTCCAACCTGGCCTTGAGCACTCCAGGGATTCAGGGGCACCCTGTGCCAGGGCCTGCCCACCCAGCCAGGGAACAATTCCTAATTCCCAATATCCCATCCATCCCTGCCCTCTGACACTGGGATTCCTGTGGAGATGATGTGTTTGCACAGACCTGTGGGGTTTAGCCAATATTTGGCTTCCAGAATTTTCTGGAAGCTTTGCTTGGAAGGGAAAACAGCAAGGAAGTTGTTTGTGCTGGATTCCCATGTGGATTTGGGGAAGGGAAGTGTCTTTGCTTTTCAAAGAGAAAAGACAAAATCTTGATTCAAACTGTTGAAAACCTTTCTCTTTGCTTTCAAAGCTCTGTTGAACTGCTTAGAGAATAGGAAACATCATCTTTTTAGGGCAGCGAAGCCAAAATTAACCTTTTTTAGTGCTTACAACTCCAATCATGATTTCTGCTCCCAGAAGATTGTGAGCATTGTATCCAACTAAGTGAAATGTAAGAGCAGGGCAGGTGTTCCTGGGAATGCTATAAAAATCCAGGGCATATTTTTGGGGTTCCAGGGATGGGATGCTTCTAGAGAATGGTGCAGAACCAAATGTTGTAATGCTGGGGGGAGGTTTGTTTCAAAGAGTTTAGAGAGAATGACAACACCAAAGTTTAGAGAAACACTGCTTTGTCATGGTTACTTTTAGTATCTCGGGAAGAATTTCTTTTTTCCTCAATAAAGGTCACCAGGGAAATTGTATTAGGGCCATTATTTAATATGATGAATTTTGCACAGGTAGAAAGATGATTATTTTTTAATGTGTTACATTTCAGACATCAGACCTAGACAGCGTCGCTCTCCCAGCATTCACAAAGAGCTACTTTATTCCAAGTTGTTATCTCAGAAACGCGGGTGAGAGGCTCTTTTAATGAAAAAATGAAAATGCAGGTTTTAAATATATCAAATATTGAGCAGGATTTAGCATTACACAGAGCTAGTCCTACAGAGAGGAGGGGAAACAAATTGCTCACTGCTGATTAATCACCACGGTTTAAATGAGGAACACGAAGGATAAACTCAAAACTTTACCCCATCACCAAGCCAAGAATAATAAATTTTTGTCTCTCCCAGCAGTTTAATTTACTGCTGCACATTTTTGCCTTGCAGGCTGGAAATGCATAAATAACTGGGGGCTGAGGGTGGGAATTCTGAGGAGACATCAAGCTACGGACCTTGAACATGGATGGGGGCATGGGAGGGATTATTAAAGGCAGGAGAAGCACAGGGAGGGGAGTGGGGATCCCATGGCTCTCATTCTTGGCTCCACCACTGCCTCCTCCTTCCTTTCCTCCCAAAAGGTGAGGGAGGGCAGGACTGTGCCCAGGGATGGAGACACACACTGGTGCCACACTGGGCATTATGCTGCCCAGGCTAATTAATTAATTATGCGGCCAGGATGACAAATTTCAGCCCAAGCTCATGGAATAGCCCTGTCCTGGTGTGTCTGGAGGGGATTTGCTCCCTTCCTGCCCTTACAGAACCACCCACCATCGTGGTACTCCTGCTGGGAATGTGCAAACACATCTTCCTGGGAAATGAAAGGTGGAAATGCTGGTGAAAAATTTGGATCTGTCCCCAAAAGGCATGAGGAAGGAGAAGCCCACAGGCATGAGGTGCAGCTTCCACCAAACCCAAAGCACCATTCCCAGGGGAAGGCATTCCCTTCAGGAGGGGAAGGCAGCTGAAGGGCTCCAAAGTTTAGGAGGGACGTTGAGATGCTTGAGCGTGTCCAAAGGAGAGCAACGAGGCTGGTGAGGGGCTTGGAGCACCAAGCCGTATGAAGAACGACTGAGAGAGCTGGGGTTGTTCAGCCTGGAGAAAAGGAGACTCAGAGGTGACCTTATCACCCTCTTCAACTTCCTGAAGAGTTTCTGTGGTGAGCTGGGGGTCGGTCTCTTTCTCCGGGCAACAACAGACATTACAAGAGGACACAGTCTCAAGCTGCACCAAGGGAGATACAGGCTAGAATTAAGGAGGAAGTTTTTCACAGAAGGAGTGGTCAAATACTGGAATCATCTACCCAGGGAGGTGGTGGAGTCACCATCCCTCGATGTGTTTAAAAAAAGACTGGCTGTGGCACTTGGTGCCATGATCTAGTTGAGGTGTTAGAACATGGGTTGGACTCGATGATCTTAAAGGTCTCTTCCAACCTAGAAATTCTGTGATTCTGTGAAATGTGTTTGGGGCAAAGTGCTCCACAAACTGGGAGCTCACAATGATTTCAGCAGCTGCTCTGCTCCTGACACAGCTTCCCAGCCTTTCCAATAACGTGGGAGTCCTCAAATTAACACAAAATTGTTAAAGGAACAGACAGCAAAGCTGTTGGGTTTTAGGCAGTGAAATCACCCCACCTGCTGCTGCTGCACGACATTTCACCTTGATTCCTGTGCTTCCTTCCCAGCATGATTTGCTTTTTAGTGATTTAGAGGGAAGTTCTTCACTCCTGGATTGTGACATGCTGGTTCATCTGTGCTGCTGGTTCAACCTCCACAATAACATGGGAACACAGAATGGTTTGTGTTGGAAGGGAGGAATATTTGTCCCTAGGAAAAGGGGGGGAAAAAAGTTAGCAGGGAAAGTGGGTGGGATGATAGGAAAAGGTGGGAAGGATGGGAATCAAGGATTCCCAACATCCTGGTAAACTCTACCCCTCTCCCAAAGGAATCATTGCATCTCCAGGGATCTGCAAGGCTCAGCAGCCAAGTTATGCTTGGACACTGACCTGAGCCAGCTGCAGGTGACAGGCTTGGCTTCAGCTGGTACAGCACAAATCCAGCCCAGGATAAACATATCCCATGCCAATTTATGGAATTCTGGGAGGTGGATGGATTTTAATTGGCCAATTCACACCCTTTTCCTTTGTGTCAAAGAAAGAAGCTTCCTCAGGAAGGATTTGAGGCTGCGCCATCACTTCAGAGCCACCTGTACCATTCATGAGTATCAAGATAGCCCAAATATTACAATCCTGCCCTTTTTTGACAAATTCTTAAAAATAATCCATAAAAGAACGTCAGGAATTTGGAAAAGCTGCTCCCACCCAGTCTTAGCAGCTGCAATTCTGCACTTGCCTGTGCCCGTATGATTTATTAGATTTTATTGCCCCAAAACTGTAAAAATAGAGCATATTTAGAAGTGTCCAAGGCCAGGTTGGATGGGGCTTGGAGCAGTCTGGGATAGTGGAAGGTGTCCCTGCCCATGGCAGGGGTGGAATGAGATGGGCTTTGAGGTCTCTTCCAACCTGAACCATGCTGGGACTCTGGGATTCCAGACCTCTCCTGGCACATCTGCATGCTATTGCAAACAGCAGCAATGTGAATATAGCTGGTGTTTAATCCATCTCCATCTTTCTATAAAAGGTTTGGTTTTTATAGAAATTATAAATAAAAGGTCTGGTCAGGTAGGAGGTCTTGGGGAGATTTTATTTACAGCTGAGTACAGCTCTGTGTGGGAGAACTGAAGAGGAAAATACAACCCTAAACTGAACACAGGTCTCTTTCCTACTCTACATTATTATAAATACTGCAGAATTCTCTTTTGAAGAAGGCTTAGGGAAGAAGGGTTTGTTTCACAGTCTTGGTTAATAACATGTTTCCAGACTCTTCCTGGCTGGATCCAGGGAAAGGAGTGTTAGTGTAGATCTCACAGGATCACTAAAATCCCCAAAAACTACCAAGCAAAATGATTTTTTCATAGGCCCTGAGTTGGAAGGAAGCCACAAGGATCACTCAGGCACCCCCAAAACCCTCAGAGTAGCATTTCTCATTAATTTTAAATCCCAAAAGCAGCCTGAAAAAAAACTCAGAAATTCAAGTTGGTTTTTTGAGTGCTTTATTTACAGGTTGGACTGGGCTTGTTGCTCTTGGCAGGGAGCCTTGTGATCCACAGCCATGGATCCTGTGGGAAGCACTCCTGCCCTGCAGCACCACCCCCACACTGTGCTTCCATCACCTGCACTTCCCAGGTGCCTGGTCAAAATTAGCCCATCAGTAATTAGTTCTCCAGCAGGTGTGAGACACTAATTAACTCCCCTAAGACTGGAGGACCTCTTTTTTTTTTTTTTAATAATGCTCTCCTTATATGCCTGCTTTAAAATTTATTTCCTATGGAAATAACACTGAGGTGGGTGCAGTGCCCATCCACCTCTCAGGATAATTCAGAAACATTTCTGAACCAAATGGCCAATTCCATCCAGATTTGAAGGAAGATTCACAGTCTCCAAATTAATTTTCCACAAACTTCAGGAAAATTGACAGCTGGATAGAGGGAAATGGGAAGTAAAGAGATGCTTCTGTGGCCTCTGTGGAAGAGGAGAATGCTTGTGGCAACTGGAGGGGCAAGACCTGAAGATGGGCATCCAAGTTATTCCATGATTCCTGGAGTGTCCTAGGGATGCCTGATGTCACTGAGGAGTGGATGGCAAAGGGTTGGATGAGGGAAATCTCATCCAGAGTGTCCTGGGGAAACCGAGCTGTCCCTGAAGCAGCAGAGTGTCCTGGGGACACCGAGCTGTCCCTGACCCAGCAGAGTGTCCTGGGGACACCGAGCTGTCCCTGAGCCAGCAGTGTCCCAGCCCAAGGAGGCCAATGGAGCCTGGGGCAGCAGCAGAGCATTGGCAACAGGGGAGGGAGGGATGCTGGCCCTGGGGCAGCCCTGGAGGCACCTCTGCAGTGCTGTGTCCAGCTCTGGGTGCTGAGCACAGCAGGGCCAGGAGCTGCTGGAGCTGAGCAAGGGCCTGGAGCATGTGGGTGCCCTTCCAGGCCAGGCTGAGGGAGCTGGGGCTGCTCAGCCTGGAGAGGAGCCCCAGCTGAGAGGGGCCCTCAGGCCTGGCTGGGCCTGGCTGCAGGGAGGGGCAGAGCAGGGCCCAGGCTCTGCTCCGGGGCCCAGCAATGGCACCAGAGCCACGGGCAGGGCCTGAGCCCAGCAACTGCCCTGCACAGGAGGCACAACTTCTGCCCTGGGCAGTGCCCAGCCCTGAGCACATTGCCCACACGGCCTGGGGGCTCTCCTGCCTGGGGCTGGGGCACAGCTGGCTGCACACAGTGCTGTGCCCTGGGCTCTGGGATGGCCCTGCTGGGGCAGGGAGGGGGCACCAGGTGCCCACTCAGCTCCTGCAGCCTCACACACCCTGGCATCCTGTGAATTCCAAATATTTCCTTTGCTCCCAATACTAATTCCTTTCTCTCTGTACTGTCACACAGAGCTGGGACCTCAAAAAGGATCATTAAAGGAGGTGAGGATCAGTCTCTGTTGTCTGATACATACATCTGCCATGAGATGTGATGTGCCTATCACTGTTGCACTTTTCCCGGCAGAACAATTCAAGCACTGGCCTCCAGCAGGAAAGAAAAAACAAAACCAAAAAACCTCCTTTGACTTTTGGGTTTAGATAATGTTTTGGAGATATAAAAGGAATTTAATGTGTCAAGTAGGAACAATTATTTGCTCACTTATAATGAGAATTATGGCAGCAGTGCAATACAAATTTTCTCCCCACTAAAAGGAAGCCCTAATTAGAATGATAATGTCTCCTCTTTGGAGCAGCCTTTAAAGGAACTACGAGGTCACCTCCACTTTTGTGGGAATTGGCAGCTCATTCTCAGCTCCATTTTAGTCGTGACTCTCACCACAAACCCACGGCCTCCCACTAAATGAAATAGCACAATAGCTGAGTTTCAATTAGAAATACTCAGGTTTTCTTCTGCATTTCAGCAAAGAGAGGCACTGTACAGGGAATTCAGGGCGATACCTACTGGCTATTATATTAACTCCCTAGAAATTGAGAGTTATTGTGCCTTTTATATTCACTTCCTACCAGTTAAAGGGAGCAAGGCTTGTGTTTTAACTCTTCATTTTCTGGGTCACATCTGAGAACTCCAAATGTTTTCAGGGTGAGCTGTGGCTGGGGGTAGAGAGTGATGTTTGTATTGAGATTTCAAGGCAGCCAGGCGTTAGTAAAATTGCAGAAAACCAGAATAAAATATGGCCACATTAATAAAAACCTCAAATTGTGCTTTTGTTCTTCTTCTGGCCATTTTTAATGCATTACTCTAAGGCAGATGTAACCCCTGGTGGCTGAAGTTGACCAGCACTGGCCATGCACCTCTTCCCTCCCTCACAGCACTTTTCCACGTCTTTTTCCTTTTTTTCTGCCCTGCTGCCGAAATCCCAACCTGTCTTGTGACCCTCTGCTCTTTCCACCACTGCCAACATCTGGGTCCAGTGCTTGGTGTACCAGGACCAGGTCCTGCCAGCCCTGGAATCTGGTCAGAATGGGTTTTAGAACATAAAAATCTATGAGTTGTCAGGGAGCTGGTTGGTAATTTTTATTTAAACTGGATCATTCAAATCTCTTCAATTCATTAATAAAAATTAACAGGATATTTGCAACATACAATTTGCAGCATCGAACCAGGAGCTGAAAGAAGCCAGAGCAGCAGCTGTGCATGAAGGCAAACTGATACCTCTTAATGAATTTTACAGATTAAAAGATTAAAAACTTAAAGCCTAAAATGGGCTTTGCATATTCAGATGTTGAACTGATTTATTCCTCTTCTCCGTTGAAATCCTCTTCGCCCATAAAGCTGTAGGAGAGTCCCCCTTGTGGCCCTGGCTAGGAAAGCATCGCTGTGATTTTTTACCTGCTTTAATTTCCCCATCTGCTCTGCAGGTTAAATCATAGATTCTTCCCCGATTGGGTTGGAAAGGACCTTAAAACTCATCCAAATGCCATGGGCAGGGACACCTTCCACTGTCCCAGGCTGTTCCAAACCCTGTCCAGCCTGGCCTTGGGCACTGCCAGGGATCCAGCGACAGCCACAGCTGCTCTGGGCACCCTGTGCCAGGGCCTTGTCAACTGTGAAATGTGCTACTGAGAGGGAGAAAAGGGGTTTTGCAGGATTTTTATCCATTCTGAAAAGCCAAAGTGGGGAAGAGGAAAAAAGTCACTGGCTCATGGAATGATAAAATCACAGAGGCTGGAAAAGCCCTCTGAGATCACCATATCCAACCATTCCCCCAGTACTGCCATGTTCCCCACTAACTCCTGTACCCCAGAGCCACATCCACAGGGCTTTTGAACCCTGCCAGGAATGATGAATCCCCCATTCCCCTGGACAGCCTGTCCTGAGCCCTGACCATCCTTCCAGTGAAGAAATTCTCCATAACATTCAAATAGTCTCCACAGCCATGTCAGCCCTCACAGTCCCCACTGTGAGGGGGGGACCCTTTCACATCCCAGAAAGACCTCACAGACCCCACAAAGGCCTCAGGCCCCACAGCCCTCAGGCCCATCCCAGCATTCACAGACCCTACTGCCCTCACAAACTCCATAGACCTCACGGATCCCTCAAAGGCCTCAGGCCCTATAGCTCACAGAGACACCATAGCTCCCAGGCCCATTCCAGCCTTCACAGCCCTCATAGTCCTCACTTTGAGACCTCATAGCCCCCCATAGCCCTTACAGACCCATGTCAGCTCTCACAGACCCCATAACTCTCCCACCCTCTATAGTCCTCAAAGCCCTCAGAGCACTAAAAACCTCCCAGACCCCACAGTCCTCAAAGCCCCTACAGACCTTACAGCCCCCAGAGTCCTGAGAGAGCCCAGAGCCCACACAGATCCTACAGCCCTCACAGCCCCCATAACCCTCAGTTTCCCTTCCTGGGACACGTGCAGGGATGGGCACTGCAAAGCTCCCTGGGCAGCCCCTGCCAAGGCCTGAGCACCCTTTCCATGCAGAAATTGCTGCTGCTGTCCCAGCTGAGCCTCCCCTGGCCCAGCCTGAGGCCCTTTCCCCTTGTCCTGCCCCTGTTCCCTGGCAGCACAGCCCGACCCGCCCTGGCTGTCCCCTCCTGGCAGGGAGTTGTGCAGAGCCACAAGACATCTCATAAAGAGCAACCTGGATGAGTTGTAGGTGGTGGCAGGTTGGGTCTGGGAGACATCCTGCACCACCCAGAATTTTAGGAGACAGCAGCCCCATGACACCACAGGGCCCTGGGTGGGGCACAAGCCTCTGAACATGAACACTAGTCCTTTTCTCTGGGAAATCAAACTCATTGCTTGATTGTTCTTCAGCCTAACCTTTTTATCCCCTCATGTTAATGCACTGCACCTGTGTGCCCTCTGCTCCCTGTGTGATTGGTCAGTGCCCCTGAGCTCATTAATTTCAATATCACTCACCTGTCCTGCACAGCTGCAGCCCATTGGGGATGAGGCTCAGCCCCAGCCCCACTCCCAATGACCACAAACTCTGTGCCCACACACCAGCCCCGTTTGCAGGAGGTGCTGGGCACTGCCAGGGCAGCCCGAGCCGTAGGTAGTGGCAGCTTGGGGACACATCCTGCACCATCTGGGATTTCAGGAGGTAGCAGCCCAGCAGGACCACAGGGCCCTGGACATGAACTCCAGCCCTTTTCCTTGGGAAACAAAACTCATCATCACTTGGTTGTTCTTCAGCCCAGCCTTTTATACCCTCATGTTTATGCACTGCACCTGTGTGCCCTCTGCTCCTGTGTGATTGCTCAGTGCCCCTGGGCACTCCATGGCTCATTAATTTCAATATTGTTCACCTGCTTTTTACAGCTGTAGCTCATTAGAGATGAGGCTCAGCCACAGCCCCACTCCCAATTACCACAAAATCTGTACCTACACACGACCCCACGGTGTGTGTCAGGATTTTTCCTGATGTCAGTTTGCAGGAGATGCTTGGCACTGCCAGGACAGCTCAAATTGTAGCTGGTGGCTGGCAGACATCCTGCTCCGTTGGGAATTTTAGGAGGCGTTCCCCACCCCAGTGTTACCGGGAGGGGTTTGTGCAGTCTGAGCAGGACCCAGCAGATGTCAGCAAAGGACAAGAAAAAAAGCAGGAAAGAACCTCAAATCATCTTAAACATCTTTGTAATAACCACCCCAGGCCATCCGGGGATTTATATTTAGAAAACTGTTGCATTATTTATTTTTTTTAACATTAACATGATTATGCTAAGAAAAAAGCCCAAAATGTGATGGGAGTTGCAACAGTAATTTTTTTCTGGGGAGGATTTTTTGGTAAAGCTATGCATTCTGCCACAGATATTTATAATTGACTTGCAAGGCAAAAGTGAAGCCTATTTTTGAACAGTCCCAAAAGCAGCCATGGGAAAAACCTTGGATTTCTCCATAAAAGGAGTGGTCAGATGGTCAAATGAGTGGGTTCATTAAAAACAAGCAGCGTCCTGCTCTGCTTTTTGCCTTTCCTGTTCCTTCCATTTCCTCTGAAGCACCAGAACTTTAAGGAGTTTCTCTTTTTTTACCACAAAGTTTAGAAATATATTTTTTTACAACACAACAGTGATGAGCAAATAAACAAAATTACTTTTTCTTTTGCAAAGTCAGAAAAAAAAATGCTGCAAAGGAGTCTATCATCCTTGGTGTGTCAGAGGAATCCACTTGGGAATAACACTGGCCTCCACAGAAGCTTTATGGGATTTGCAGCTGGATGTTCTGAAGTATTTTGGCTGCTCTTCCTTAACTCCTGAGTCTCCAACTCCTCACAGGGGTTTTATACTCCACAGGGAATATAAAAAAGTGCAGAGAGAAAAGAAATAGAAAATATAAGAGAGCAGCTTTGCCCTCTTTTTCCTGTAGACAATCCCACTGTCTGCAGTATTTCCCAATGATTTGACAGGAGTAGAAAGATTTTGAGTGGTGCTAAATATGTCTAAATATTTCATTATTAAAGTTCATTTGAAATTAGAAATATTTTTTGGGGTTTTTTTAAAGAAAGGGTCTCAGGAAAAAAAATAATGAGAAGGCTTTGTGCCTAAATCCTGCTATTTTATCAAGATCTTGACAATGTTTCAATGTTTATTCCATGGAAGTTTTGCTCCTGACTTTAAGAAATTACAGGCCAGCCCCAAATCTTCCTATCTTGGCTCTGCTGCTACTAAATCCTGTTGTATTGTCTTACTTATGGGGCATTACTTACAGTTAATGTGGGGATTAAGGGTTATATAGAGAGCTGGGAGCTATAAAAAGAGAATTATGTTTACAATAATGTAAATTATTGTCACTGACCTATTATTGCCCCTTGGCTGTGGTCTGGCTGGGTATTTTTAGTATTCCCTATTTTCACAGTATCTTCATACACCTTAAACTCACCCATTCCTTTTTTTAGATGGAATGTTTTATCAATAAAGAGATTTTTGGCAGGATAGTTTTTGCATTATTTAGAGAAAATGCTGTAAAGGAGCAACAGGTTTAGGCTGTATCTCCTTGGGTTGTACAATTGCTGCAAATTTAAAGGAATATTAAATCATACAATTGTTAAGGTTGGGGAAAATCTCCAAGATCAGCCAGCACTGCCAGGGCCACCACTAAACCATGTCCCCAAGGGCCACATCTGCACATTCTTGAACAACTCCAGGGATGGGGACTCTAATTCCTTTAGCAGCCTTTTTCCAGGGCTGGACAAACCTTCCAGTGAAGAGATTTTCCTTTATATTCCCCTGGCACAACTCACTCAGAGTGGTTTCTGTTCAATTTTACCCCACTGAAGCAGTTTTGGAGGAATAAATTAAAATTAGTGTTTAAAAAACCTGAGCAGGAGATTGGAAGGATCTGGGCAGATACAATCAGTGAGAGACTGAAGACAACATAATTAACACCAATCAAAGGCATCTTGTGAGAAATAATCCCTGCAAAGCAAATATCAAATTTGTCCTGACAGGGTCAGGAGTTTAATCAAGACAATCAACTTTTAGGAGCTGGGCTGAGAAATCATTTGCTGCACTTCATTAAAGGCAGGGGAAAGGGAATTTCATGGGGTGCTAAATGCAGAGTAGAGCACTCAGGGAAGAAAAAGAAAAGAGGAGTTCAAAGAGGAGGCAGTTCTGATTTGGGGAGTGAAAAAAAGGAGTTCAAAGAGGAAATGGCTTTGATTTGGGGATTGAAGATTACCACATTGGGCTCTGCCCTTCAGCTCTCAGACAGGAGCAGGGGTGAGTTTATCTAAAGCTCCTTGAAGCAGCAATGGAGACACAGATAAATAAAAGCCTTGCCCAAGGTGGATCATGGAACCAGAGAATGCCAGGATGGTTTGGATTGGCAGGGACCTTAAAGATCATCTCATTCCAGCCTCTGCCATGGGCAGGATGGCATCCACCTGATCCCACCTGGGATTCTGCCACGGAGAGCTGGGAATGCTCAGCCTGGAGAAGGGAAGGGTGTGTGGAGACCTCACAGCTCCTTCCAGGGCCTGAAGGGACACAGGGAACCTGGAGAGGGACCCTGCATCAATAACTGGAGTGACAGGACACAGGGAATGGATTCAGACTGACACAGGGGAAATTTAGATGGGATATTGGGAAGGAATTGTTCCCTGGGAGGGTGGGCAGGCCCTGGCACAGTGTCATGGTTTGACACTGGCATGATGCCAGTGCCACTATGAAAATATATTTTCTTTCATGTCTGCTGTGAGATGCAACCAGAAGTAGAGCAAAGCAGGCTCTAACTTAGGAATACAGGAAAAAAATGTTATTAACTTACAATATGTAAAACACACACAGAGAACTCAAAATGAAAACCTTCCAAAAACATTCCTCCTCCTCCCACTAAATTTCTAACGCAGCATAGTGAGACAAAATTAGATTCTCAATCAAGTTACTGCTCTTTAGATAATCAACTCTCAATTCTTCACTACCTTTCAGATAATCAATTCTCAGTTCATCAAGAAGAGAGGAGTCCTTCTTGTATTATAGGCTTCTTCAAGAAACACAGTTGAGACTTTTTGTGTTTCCATGTCACACGTGGCACTGCCTGAAGAGCGTTTGCCATCGTGACATTTTCCTTGCATGTCCAGTGTTCTCACCACTGCACATGGACTAGGATTGCTTCTAGGGTTCCCCTTGTAAGGATGCTTTGCTTGGTTCCAAAAAGCACAGTCTCTCTTTTGGGGCACGTGTCCCCCCCCAAATTCACCCCCTGGGGCTGAGGGGTCTTGAGAACAGAGATCTTCTTCTTCAATGAAGATTGAGGGCACCACCACCCTCCTCACCCATCATCTCTGTTCACAGTGAGGTCTTAATTATCAATCAGGGTAGAATAGAACCTAACAAAACCTTCCCTTTCTCTCTTTTTTTATTAATTTATTTTTTAATAAAGTGCAATTACTCAGTCACTTCCTCTTGGGAAAAAGAATTTAACCCAAACTCTCTTGCTTTTCATCACTTTTGTCTTCTGGGCCAAGCATGGGGAGTTACAAAATCTCTTGTTTGGGGGAACAGGGAGGCAATAAATAAAGGAAAAAATATTTTGTGGTAGTTTTGAATATGAAAGGCAAAAGTGTTGTAGTGACAGGACAAGGGGGAATGGGTTAAAACAATAAGAGAGAAGGATTAGATGGGATATTGGGAATTAGGAATTGTTCCCTGTGAGGGTGGGCAGGCCCTGGCACAGCTGTGGCTGCCCCTGGATTCCTGGAAATGCCCAAGTCCAGGTTGGACAGGGCTTGCATCACCCTGGGACAGTGGAAGGTGTCCCTGCCCATGGTAGGTGTGGAATGAGATCGTTTTAAAGACCCCTTCAAACCCAAACCATTCAGGAATTCCATGTTTTTTACCTCAGTGCATACATTAATCAGCATAATTGCACTGCACTGGGGTTATACTGATGAATGTGTATAATTGTATAATGTGTGTTTTGCTAAAAAAGCACACAAAAAATCTACATTATAAAAACACCCACCCTAAATTGTTTGGTGCTGTTTTCAGGACAGCATCTGGATGGGAAATCCATGATTGGAGAGCAAACAGAGGATCCTAAACAGGTGATGTGCAAAGGCGAAATCTCTCCTGTTGTAGCTTCACTGTAGGGGAGGAGGGGAGGAGGGACCCTCCAGGTGCTCAGGGCAGGTAAGGAGAGGTTTTTTTGGAGTCATGCTATCCCACAGGACAGATTCCACTGCGAACAAACATGAGGATTTGTTCAGAGAGTCAGAGACATGGCAAGGCTGTGAGGGTGTGAAAGGTCCAACCTCCACCTGCGTGGTGCTGCTGGATGTTCTCCTGCCACAACATCCACTGGTTTTCCTGCTGAGGAAATCCTGTGGGGCTGAGCCCTCTGCCTCATCTTCACAGCTCCTCCATGAAAGGGAGAATCTCCCTTGATCTCAGGGAAAAGGTGGCAACTGCTCCCTGATAAGGGCAGCTCTTTATCAGGGGTGTGGGTGTGATCAGCCCTTGATCAGTGGGATGGCTGAAGCCTATGGAGGGTGGTTCCACCTTCCCAGAGAGGCACTTTCCCATTCCTGCACTGGGAATTAAATCCTCACTTTTATGATCCAGCAATTATTTAACCCTGGGGTTTCTGCCTTTTTACCTGGCAATTACGCACCCTTGATCACAAAGGTGTGGGCCCAATTAGTTTAAAAAGTCATTTAAAAGAGTTAATTCCAAAAGGCACTCCAAGAAAGTGATGGAATGCTTTGGAAATCACTCCAGATCTTCAGGATAAGGGAGAAGATAAAGCTGTTCTCCCTTTCTGTTGTGGCATTGAACCAGGGGATTAACTTTATTCATCCTATTCTTCAGTATCTGCTGCAAAATGGGGTTGGAACCTCTTTCCTAACTGGTTTTTAGGGTAATTCTCCCTGGATTTCATCACTTGAAGCAACCTTGGGATAGTGGAAAGTGTCTTCATTGGAATGACAAGAGCTTTAAGGCCCCTTCCAACACAAACCAATCTGGGATTCTGTGACCCTATGGCAGAATTCCCTATTTTCATCTGACTCGAAATCATCCCAGATATTCCATGTCCTAACTGTATTTCAGTATTTCTTCTGGCTCTTCTCAGATTTGGTTCTAAACTTTATAATGAATTATTTGTTATTTTGGAATCACAGCTCAACCCAAAATAAATTGACAGATTCTGTTATAATTTGCACCATTTTAAAATGGAAGAACTCTTCCTACCCAAACCAATCTGAGATTCTGTCACCTGGCAGCACCTTTGCCAGGAAATGATGTGGCAGAATTCCCTATATTTATCTGACTGGAAATCATCCCAGATATTCCATGTCTTAACTGTATTTCATGGTTATTTTATGTATTTCATGGTTTTTTCATGTATTTCATGGTTATTTCATGTGTTTCATGATTATTCCTTCTGGCTCTTCTCAGTTTTGTTGCCAAACTTTATGATGAATTATTTGTTATTTTGGAATCACAGCTTATCCCAAAATAAATTGACAGATTCTGTTATAATTTGCACCGTTTTAAAAATGGAACATCAGGTATGAAAGACACAAAGGAGGCAGTAAATTAGAATTGAAAATACCTTTGGAAGGAACTAACACAACCAAGGCAGAATTGCTTTTTCTTCCCAAAAGAGAATCACTCCATCAGTTCCTCTGTGAAATTATTTGAGTCAGAAACAAGGTAAATTTCCCATCTCCGAGATGGAATTGATCATTTACAAAGTCCAGTGATTGCAGGGACAGGGAATGAAAGGGTTTAACAAGAGCTAAATAGATTGAGGAATGCTATGGAATAAATTTAGCCTGGTCAAAAAGGGAATTTTGTGCCAGTGAAACCAGGTCTAATTAAGATTGTGCAGGATAGCCTGGAACTGAGTGCCCCAAATGCTGCAGTGAGGGATAATTTACTTCCCTGTCCTGTGTCAGGGAACTGGAATAAATCCATGACACAAGCAGAGTGAAATGGGGGAAAACTGAAGCAGTTCTGTCACTTAAAACATCAGCACGAGCAAAACCCAGAGAGGAACGACTTGCATGGGATAAAACCAGAGCAGGGGGAATGGAGGTGGAAGGAAAATGTCTGGAAAAATGACCAGAGCCTTCTGTGCTGGGATTTAGAGAAGATGGGATGGGATGGGATGGGATGGGATGGGATGGGATGGGATGGGATGGGATGGGATGGAAGGGGATGGGATGGGATGGAAGGGGATGGACCTGAAAGATGTTCCCCAAGCTGCACCTCTCTGTTCAATCACCTTTTAGCTGCTCTGGCACCTGGGATGAACCAAATCAACTCCAGGCCAGGCTGGATGGAGCTTGGAACACTGGGATAGTAGAAGGTGTCCCTGCCCATGAGGTTCTTCCTTCCCAAACCATTCCCTGATATTGGAGTCCTGGAGGTCTCGTGGTCTTCTCTGGTGACATCAGATACTCCATGTGAGCTCTGGGATTTCTTTCTTGCAGGAATTAGGGGGTCAAGACCTGTGCTTTGGGGCCAGGATTCCAGTCCAGCAGCCCTGAAATGTCCCAGCTGATCCCAAGAATTTAAGCTGGAGTTGGGAAGGTCAGAAAAGGCTGAGAATGTTCCTTGGAAAAGTCACTTCATCCTTAACATCCCAAAGATTATAGCAAGCAACAGCTGCTGCATTCCAGAGAAATTGCACGCTGGGATCTGGGAATTTCAGGGCATTTTCCAGTCAGATCTAGCTGCCAGGATAACCCAACCAGTATCTGAGATTTTAAAAATAATTATATTTTGCAAGGCCATTGGATTAATGGAGATTTGAACTCAAAAGTTCATTCCCTCACTTGTGGAGTTGGGAATATCCAGTGCAGGCTCCTGGTCTCAGGTGTCACCTTTCAAAAATGCATTTAGGAATATTTTAATGTGAGGAATGATGCTTTCCTAGACATTTCTAGGTGGTTTTTCCTTGTGGAAATATTATCCCATAGGAATCTTTCTTGCCCTATGCACTATTTCCACTGTGAGGATTTTTGTCATCTGAATAAAACTGAGGTCAGTGGACCTAAAGCCACCTAGTGAACTTAAACTCTGGCAAAAAATAAAAAATAAAGATTAAGTTTAATAATTAGAATAAAATTCTCCAAAGAAGTGTGATATTAACTCTGATTTGGGTTTTTTTGGGGGGGTTATATCCAAATTAATCCATGCTGAGGTTATTTCTGGAGTCAGGACATACAGATATTGTATTTATGACTTCTCCTGGGTCAAGTTCTCTGTCCTGAGGAAATGCAGAGCTGGAAGTTTCACACCTGATCCTCCTGCTCAGAACAAGGTCCTCCTTCCCCCAGGAAAACCAGCTGGAAGGTGACCTGTGAAATCAGGGCAGGGGAATTGTGTCACTGAGTTATGTAACCCCACAAGGTGACTGCCAAGGCCAAGGAAAATGTGTTCAAGGGGAAAAGGAGCAGGAATTCAGAACCAAACCCTGATGGGGAACACTTGGGATGAGCTGTTCTTAACTGGGAGGAAAGAACTTTCCACTTGGTGAATCCTTCTCTGTAGAAAATAATTTTAATTTCCTTTGAAAAATATCTTTGGGTTTTGTACGCCCTAATCGTTTAAAAGAGGAGTGAATTGCTAAGGTCTGGTTGTGTGTCCTGAGTTTTATCCATGATGGTATTCCCAAAAAACGTCACTAGAGGGGGATCATGAAATGCATAAACTTTGCTGTGCGTTAAAATCCCGAATTTCCTCAGTGTCCTGCCTGTGGAGGAGGCAGGGTGCTGGAACTCTTTTTCCACCGCTGTAGATTGGAAGCTGAGGATAATTTTGAGAGGATGCCAAGTGAAAAAGCCTCAGGGGAAGTTCACTCTGGGTTTTGTGTGGGTTTGGGGTTAATGGATATTTGGGTTTAATGTATGGATATGTGGAGCATGGAGTGACCTCAGTTCCTTCACTGTGGCCCCAGAGTCAACAGAACGAGATTTTCCCAAGGTTTTTGGAGTGACTTTTCTTGTTTTATCCATGGCAAAAATGTTATTCCACTTTCAAATAATCCCAAGTTGTGTCAGCGTCTCTCAATAGAGAGATGGGATCAAATATTGGATTTCTCAGGATAATGACCTGTCCTAAATGTGACAGGAATGTAGAAGGAGTGGCAAAGGGGAACCAACGATGAGCAAGAGGTAGGTGGGCAAAATAACTCAGAAAGGAGAAGGGGAAATGGGTTTAGGCTACAAAAAGGGATTTAGATGGGATATTGGGAAGGAATTGTCCCTGGGAGCGTGGTGAGGGCCTGGCACAGGGTGCCCAGAGCAGCTGTGGCTGCCCCTGGATCCCTGGCAGTGCCCAAGGCCAGGCTGGACTTTGGGGCTTGGAGCAGCCTGGGACAGTGGGAGGTGTCCCTGCCATGGCAGGGGTGGGAATGGATGGGATTTAAATCCCCTCCCACCCAAATCATTCCATGACTCTGCACTGCCATGACCATGATGCACCATCAACCACCCACAGAGACAATTCCTTTGACTGAGAAGTTATTTCTTATTTAATTAAATCTTAGTTATTTTTCTATGTTTTGAGGCTGTTTCATCTTTTTTTTTTTTTTTTTTATTTTTGTGATTAATATTTGCTGTTGATAGAAAAATTATGCTGAATATCAGGACCAGGAAAACCCCCACATTAGTTCTAAATGCTACAGGCAAGGCGGCATTTTATTCTTTCCCACCTGTGTTTTAAGGCCCTAAAAGAGATGCTCCAAAACCCCACCAGTGCCTGGTGTGCCAGCATATTTTATACACTAAAATACCCCAGGATTTTCAGTGGCAGGAATATCCTATTGACTCCAACTGTATTGAAGCAGCAGGACACAACACAACAAGGAATAAATATGTGTTTAACTGCTCCTCAGTTAAAAAATAAATAAGATTTAAAAAAATAAATAAATAAAAAAGAAAAAAGAAAAAAAAAAAAAGCCCTGCTCAGCTGCTGGGTTTTAACCAAATCTGAGCAGGGCTTTTTTATTTTTCTTTTTTTCTTTTACATTTTTTTTTTCTTTTTAAGGCTTTTCTCTCTGGATTTGCTGCTCCAGCCCCTTCTGTGACTTCCCTGTGCATGGGAATGACCTTGGATTTGCTGTCAGGGCCATCCTATTGACCTGTGGTCGATGTTCCAGCAGTGGAAGTGGTGTGGGGTGTGTTAATTCCACATTTCCCTCCCATAAAACAAGGGCACAACAAGCAGAGCAATCGGAGCCTACCGGGGCTGTCTCCAGGTAATTGAATCCATCTGGATTTTGGCCTCATGTCCTGGAGGAAACCACAAGTACAAGGTGCTGAAAAATCCCCTGTGAAGCTGGGGAAGGACAGTGGACCTTGCCAGAGCTGGAATGTTGGAAAGTGGGTTTGCAAATGTTGGTTATAAATGTTTTTTGGGTAATAGCTGAAAACAAAGCCCTCCCAGGAAATAAGGAAATGGCCAGATGTGGGGATTTTTAAATTTTTTTCCATGTAAAAACAAACATATTCCAGCCTGTTGTGTGTCTGGTGCAGAGAAATATTCCCTAGGGATCATGGAAATGCATCAAACCCTATAAAGACCCGATAACCCATTCTGAATATATTTTTGGTCTAAAATAGTGTTGGTAACATGTCAGGTTGAAGATCCTCCCTTTTGAATATTCACAACTCAAATGCTGTAAAATATAAATTGTATTCCCAAGTCCTTGACAGCAAGTTTGGGCTGGAATAAGAGGATTTTTATTGCAGAATAAATGGGAAGGGCTCAATCCTGACCCAAAAATCTGACCCAAAAACTGCATCCAAATCCTGACCAAAAACTGCCCGATAGGCAGTCCTTGTATGAACCTGAGCAACATCAGGGATTTTCTGCTTTTGGACTTATTGATGGATGTTCCCTTCCTGTTTCTTTAATCTCCTGGGAATATTGGCTGTGACTGGGACTGATCTGGGGTTGGGCTTTGTGTGTTCCTGGCAGAAAGATGCAACCAGAGCAGCTGAGGTGAGGCAGGACCAGATGCTGCCAAGAAAAGCAGCTTCCAGCACCTGTCCTGCTCTCTGCCTCTCACAGGTCATGCTTTTTATGGGGTTTTTTTCCATTTTCTTTCCATTTTACCCATTTTTTTCACAGTCCAGGTCCTGTATGTCCAGCACCCTCTAGCCACAGCCTCACCTGTAATTGTTTTCCTTCTGAGATAGCAGATGCCAAAGATGTGATCCATCTCCTCCCACCTTTCCTTAACCTGCCAGAGCAGGAATTGACCTCAGGAACCATTTTATTCAGGCTGATTTCAGCCCTGTCTCCTCTCAGGGCTGACCCTGAGCCAAAAACTGGGATTAGGGACCTTTTGATCTTCATTGCATCCTGGCTGGAGATGAGAATTCCCAAAGGGAGAATGCCCACAATCCCAAGTCTACTTTATTCCCTGAAATCTGACCCGAGTTTTGCCACCTCACAGCTCCTGCTGCCCTGTGTGGATGCACTTCCTTCATCCCTCCAGCTCCTGGTGCAGAATCCAAGGGAAGGAAGAGCAGCTTCTCACTGCTTTTTTTGCAGCTTTAAAGCAAATTAGGTTTACCTTGAAGTTGTAAAGAAATAGTTCCATTTGTTCCCTATACTTTGATCTTGTGGGGCTGGAGAGGGAGGTAGCTGGGAGAGGAGGAGGAGGTGTTTTACAGGCAGCAAAAATCCTCCAGGAGCTGCCTCAGCAAATTCAGGTCTAGGGCAGGGCTGCCAAATCTGATGTGTGATCCTAAATTGTAGCAAACTTCAAGTCCTTCAGAACTCTGAGGTCTTAATTATCAAGCAGGGTAGAATAGGACCTATCAAAACCTTCCCTTTCTCTCTTTTTTATTCATTTATTTTTTAATAAAGTGCAATTATTCAGTCACTTATTGTTGGAAAAAAGGGTTCAGCCCAAACTCTCTTGCTTTTTATCACTTTTGTCTTTGGGCCAAGCATGGGGAGTTACAAAATCTCTTGTTTTAGGGAAAAAGGGAGGCAAGAAATAAAGAAAAAAAATATTTTATGGTAGTTTTGAATATGAAAGGTGAAAACATTGTAGTGACAGGACAAGGGGGAATGGGTTAAAACCAAAAGAGAGAATGATTAGATGGGATATTGGGAATTAGGAATTGTTCCCTGGCAGGGTGGGCAGGCCCTGGCACAGGGTGCCCAGAGCAGCTGTGGCTGCCCCTGGATCCCTGGCAGTGCCCAAGGCCAGGTTGGACAGGGCTTGGAGCAGCCCTGTCCATGGCACCAGTGGAAGGTGTCCCTGCCCATGGCACCACTGGATGGTTCCTTTTTCTTCATTTTCTCCCTGATAAATACAAAACTCTGCTCTGAAGTGCATCCACCACATCCCCTCTGAAAGAAACCAGCCCAGATTTTTACAACCACAGCAAGATTGAGTTTTAGGGTGCACTGGTTTAGGTCCTGGCAGCATCTGGAGGTGATACAGAAAATGCCTGTCCTACACTAAGTGCATTATGTGGACTAAACAACTCCAGTTTAGTTGAGCAATAAATATCACCAATTTAAGCATCTCCCTTAAATAAAGGCCTCAATTTCTGAATGAAAACCCTCTCCTACCCCAAATCACTCTGATTTATGGGGAGAGATAAATAAAAGGAGTTGAACTGAGTAACTGTAGTGAGAAAGTAAAAATCTCTTCCCTGTTCTTCCTACAAAAATGAAGCCCAAAGAATCAGCCAGAGTCAGGATTCCTGGAAGCAGCTGGGTGCTGGGACAAGTTAGAGCTGAATTGATTAGCAATAAATATCACCAATTTAAGCATCTCCCTTAAATAAAGGCCTCAATTTCTGAATGAAAAGCCTTTCCTACCCCAAATCACTGTCATTTATGGGGAGAGATAAATAAAAAGACTTGAACTGAGTAACTGTAGTGAGAAAGAAAAAATCTCTCCTCTCTTCTTCCTGCAAAAATTAAGAAGCCCAAAGCATCAGCCTGAGTCTTGCCAAGCTGGGCTCCTGGAAGCAACTGAGTGCTGGGACAAGCTGGAGCTGGATTGATTAGCAATAAATATCACCAATTTAAACATGTCCCAAAAATAAAGGCCTCAATTTCTGGATGAAAATCCTTACCTACCCCAAATAATTGTCATTTACGGGGAGAGATAAATAAAAGGAGTTGAACTGCATAACTTTAGAAAAAAAAAAAATCTCTCCCCTTTTCTCTCTACAAAAATGAAGAAGTCCAAAGCATGAGTCTTGCCAAACTCTGGGTTCCTGGAAGCAGTTGGGTGCTGGGACAAGCTGGAGCTGGACTGATGAGCAGGGTGCAGGAGGGTTTCTGGGTGCAGAGGTCCAGATCCATGTGAATCAGCAGGAAAAGCTTCCTGCAGTCCTTGACATCAGCTCCTCATGTTGAGCTGCTTCCAGTTAAGTGCTCATTAAGGGTGCATCACTTGCATCACCACATTCCCTCAGGAGCTGGCTCCAACTCCCCCTCATCCCTGCTAGCTGATGCACTCCTAAATCCTCGGCATGTGTCCCCCTGCATGCATGGGGTGGGAATAAAATCTCTGTGTGTCTGGACAGCTCCTTTTCCAAGAGGATTTCCAAGAGCTGCTTGTGTTGTTGTTAATAAAGCACCTCCGTTCATCCAAGGAACTGCAAGGATCAGGCACAGAAACTTCAGTGTGCCAAATTCCATCTGCCTGGTCCACAATCAGATGTTGGAATGCAAATTTTTCCTTGATTTTTTCTTTTTTAATAAAGACAGCAAATGTTCCAGGTTCTCCACAGTGTAAATGCCTTTAGTTAACATTAATTATTCATTACCAGCTGCAAGCTGCACTTCAGGATGTGCTTCTCAAGGGCAGCCCAGAACCACAGGGGAGTCAGGCTTCTCATGGATGCCTCATGGAATTCTGTTCCACCAGCAGCAGTCTGGGTTCGGGCTGGGATCTCATCCTGGGACAGGTTTGTGCCTGAGGGAACCACAGAAAACATGGAGAGGGATTATTTCCAAGGGCCAGGAATGCCAGGATACCGGGAATGGCTTCCCAGTGCCAGAGGGCAGGGCTGGATGGGATATTGGGCATTAGGAATTGTTCCCTGGCAGGGTGGGCAGGCCCTGGCACAGGGTGCCCAGAGCAGCTGTGGCTGCCCCTGGATCCCTGGCAGTGCCCAAGGCCAGGCTGGAGCAGCCTGGGACAGTGGAAGGTGTCCCTGCCATGGCAGGGGTGGCACTTGGATGGGTTTTAAGGTCCCTTCCCACCCAAATCATCCTGGGATCCCTTCCACAGATCCCCAAACTTTGAGGGTTTCTTGCAAGACTGTTAAAGCTCAGTCACAAACTGCTCCCCATTTTCCACATCCTTTGGGAATGCCCTCCTACCTACCCCACAGTGGCACTGCTGGCTGCCACCAATAGTTTTCTGAGTTGTTTTAAGGTGGCAAAGCTGTAATTGCTGCAGAATGCTTCTGATTTAATCACAGGACTGTTACAGGGGTGTTGGTGAGTTCACTGATTTTAGACCTTACACTCATTTCCTCAGGTCCACAATCCCTGGGAGACTGGGGCTGCTGCTGCTGGATCCCTTTGGATAATCCCCAGTTTGTCTCCATGCTCCCAACTTCCAGAGCTTCTTTTCCAGGCAGGGAGTCTGTCTCTGCTCCTTGGCAGGGAGCTGCTGACCACTGCCTTCTGCTTTCTTTGGGTTTTACTAATTCGCTTCCTTCAGCCTCTGTGGCTTTTAATCCATCCCAAATAAATTCCTGCTTGGATGAGATCCTCCTCAGTGCTTGGCCTGTTTCTGCCCAGCCAGCTGAGGCCTGGTTTGCTTTTATCCCTTCAGGCTTATCTATGATTAAGAAAAATTTCATTGAATTTACTGCAGAATTGTGCTTAGAAACAGTTTTCTGTTGATATTTGCTGTGTGAAACCCACAGAGAGGGTTTCATCTCCACCTACCACCATCCCAGGCTGCTCCAAGCCCCAAAGTCCAACCTTGGGCACTGCCAGGGATCCAGGGGCAGCCAGAGCTGCTCTGGGAATTCCATTCCAGCCCCTCCTCACCCTCCCAGGGAACAATTCCTAATTCCCAATATCCCATCCAGCCCTGCCCTCTGGCACTGGGATCTACTCCCTGTGTCCTGTCCCTCCATCCCTTGTCCAAAAACAAGATTACAGAAACCCAGATTGGTTTGGAAAAGAAGCAGGTTCATGCACCAAATGCCAAATTTGCTCTGTGTTCACCAGGCTAAACCTGATGTAAGTTCATTTCAAAGCCTCATTTGATTCCTTTGGTTTAATTTGGCATCAGTCATTAATAAAAACACAAAATAAGCAGAAGTTTGGTTCTGCATTGGTCTTTGGAATGCTCCAGGCCAGGTTGGACAGGGCTTGGAGCACCCTGGGACAGTGAAAGGTTTCCCATGGCAGGGGTGGGAATGAGATGAGCCTTTAAATCCCTTCCCACCCAAACCATTCCATTAGCCTTTCCACTTTTCTTTGCAGTTCCTGCTCTTTTATATTATCAAATAAGGAGTTTGGCAATGGTTGTGCAACATTCCCTGGGCAGAAACTCCATGTGGAGCCAGGGGAGGGTCAGGGCTGGCTCCAGGCTGGCCTGGCATGAGCTGCTGCCCACCTGGGCATTCCAGAGGTACCACTGCCCACCTGGGCATTCCAGAGCTTCCACTGCCCACCTGGGCATTCCAGAGCTGCCATCCTGAGCTGCTGCACCCCCAGGACCCTGGGTTTGGTGTTCCTGCAGCACCTGGGCAGCAGATGTTGAACAGCTGGGCAGAGGGACAGGTGATCCTCTTGGTCATCCACGTGTCCCAAGCCCTGCTCATGGGTCCCATGGAACCCTGGCATGGACACAACATCCTGTGGAAAAGCTGATGGGTGCCAGTGAATCTGCATGATGATGATGATGATGATGATGATGATGATGATGATGATGACGGTGATGATTAGCATTGAAATGGTTTTAAACTGTGGCTACATCTCCACAAACTTTGGTTGAGATGATCTCAAGCTGTCTTTGCTTAGCCAGTGCCAAAAATCCCACTTTTTTTCTACCTTTGGGATACTTTTTCTACCTTTTTCTCCAAAAATCCCACTGCCAGCAAGAGGAGCTGGAGAACAGGCAAGAGTGAAGTGCAGTGAGCTCAGCACCTAAATCCTGGCAGCTGTGTCAGCAACATGTCTGCAGTCAAAGCTTTGGCTGTGGATTTGAGTTCCTCCAGGGATGAGCTTCCATTATTCTGCTGAAAGTAAAGAGGAACAACTCAAATCCTGGAATTCGTTGGGAGCAGGCTCAGCTCATTCATGTGCTGCAGAATCTTATTTTTAAAAATCACCCCTGGATGCCTCTAACTCCCAAGGCTTGGGAACATCTCCGAGGTGCTCCCAGCTGCTGGAATGCTTTTGACTGACAGCCCCGCTTCCATGGAACTCCTCTGTGCTTCCTTTTGGATCATTTCCAATTACAGCAGCTTTGACAGAGCTGTCCTCAGGCAGAGAGGATGGAAATTGGATGCAGAAAGATGCAATGATTCAATGAAGGCTAAGTGCAGCACTGCCATATTCTTTTGTTTCTGGGGGAATAAAGATTTCTCCACACCAGCTCTGCATCCTGAGTTGAAGTGGCAGACAGGAAATGTCTTTTTTTTTTCTTCTTTCTTTCTTTAGGTCCCAAAGGATGTTCCTTTGTTAGAAAGCCAAACCTCCATTTCCTCTGTTTCTTGTAGCAAACCTGGTGAACACAGAGTTGACTTGGCACCGACTGCCTGAACTTGTAGCCTATTTCTTTTACAAACCCATTTGTTTGGAGTGCTGGAAATCTGCCTTTGTTTGCTGCTGGATAACTTGGTAGGCAACTAATTGATGTTCTTGTGGCCAGATGCTGCTGCCTGCCCTGATGTTAATGAGCCTCCACTTCCAAAAAAAGTCCCACTGGGGATAGCAGCAGCCCATGTGTGCCTGCAAGTCCCCAAAGCAGCTGTTTTATGCTGAGGAGTGGCCTGGTCTCAATCCCCACTCTGACCTGAGACAAATTCCCCCTTTCTCACCCCAAATCCTATGTTTTGAATATGGCAGGACTCAGAGGTTTCCAAGCTGGGTTTGGGAACAGGAACAACAGCTGTGGACAGCCACAAACCTGATTTTGGGAGGGCTGGGCATAGTTTGGGTGGGACGGTGCTCACAGGGGTTTTCAGATGAGGGAAAAGATGAAGGATCTGACTCCATGTTTCAGAAGGCTTGATGTATTATTTTATGATGTATATTACATTAAAACTATACTAAAAGAATAGAAGAAAAGGTTTCATCAGAAGGCTGGCTAAGAATAGAATAGAAAGGAATGAATAACAAAGATTTGTGGCTCAGACAGAGAGTCCACGCCAGCTGGGCTGTGATTGGCCATTGATTAGAAGCAACTCAATGAGATCAATCACAGATCCACCTGTTGCATTCCACAGCAGCAGATAATCAATGTTTACATTTTGTTCCTGAGGCTTCTAAGCTTCTCAGGAGGAAAAATCCTAAGGAAAGGATTTTTCATGAAAAGACGTCTGCAACAGTTTGGGGGTGCAGCCAACATAGGAATGGCAGGATGGAAATTCCAGGAGCATTTCAAAACACATCAGTCTTGGAGCAATCCCAGTGCTGTGGACACAGCCCAGGGGATGGGAAAACTGGGAATGAGGCATGCTGCAGGAGTGTGCAGTGAGGGTTTGGAGCAGGTACTGCACAGCTGGGAGGGTTGGAAAAGGACTGCAAGGGTCTAGGGAAGCACAAACTTAAACAGCACAGAACTTTGGGGTGGTCCTGTGCAGGGGTAGGACCTGGAATTATTGTGAGTCCTTTACAAGGCAGGGCTTTCCATGATTCTGTGACAACTGTGACAGAAATATCTCTGGAATCACAGAATTATGGATTTGTTTGGGTTCAAAGGGATGTTAAAGCCCATCCCGTGCCATCCCTGCCATGGCAGGGACACCTTCCACTGTCCCAGGCTGCTCCAGCCTGGCCTTGGGCACTGCCAGGGATCCAGGGGCAGCCACAGCTGCTCTGGGCACCCTGTGCCAGGGCCTGCCCACCCTGCCAGGGAACAATTCCTAATTCCCAATATCCCATCCAGCCCTGCCCTCTGGCACTGGGAAGCCATTCCCTGTGTCTGTCCTTCCATCCCTTGTCCAAAATCTCTCTCCATATTTCCTGTAGCCCCTTCAGGTCCTGCAAAGCACAATCTGGTCACCCCAGAGCTTTTCTTCTCCAGACTGAACAATCTCAGCTCTTTCCTCATCACCTCCATGGCCTCCCTTGGACTCATTCCAACAGCTCCATGTCCTTCCTGTGCTGGGGACCCCAGGATTATATTTATATATTTAAATATATTTATATCTTTATTTCTGGGTGTCTCTGGGACATCATTCCCAGCTGGAAGGCTGCAGGATCACCACATGGCTCAAGCTGCCTCACTTCCATGGATGCAGGACCCTAAAAGCACCAACTGTGCTTTCCCCCTCATGCAGATGATGATGCCTTAGGGGTGAATTAGCCACACATTCCTTGCTTTAAAATTGCAGAATATTCCTATAAAATGTTTGTCTTTGATGCATGAATCACAGGTAGAATGGCAAATTTAGGAAAGCCTTGACAACAAGCCTACAAAAAAAAAATTAAGAATTTATAAAGGACTTAATTACAGGCTGGAATTATGGTAGTTGGATATCTTAATTTAAAAAAATATGATTGTTCTGCCTGCAAACCAACTGCAGAAACCTTATATAGGATTATCAGTGAAGACAATATTTTTGGAGAATAATTCCTGTCCTTATAGGAAACTGTAGTGCTGAAGGAGCACAGGAGAAAAAGGAAAACATGGAAGAAGAGATCTGTTCTGTTGTCTGGCTTGAATTGGGCCCTTTACTTCTCCTGAGATGAAATTTGATCTTGACAGTGAGCTCTGGGATGAAGGAATTTGCTGCCCTGCCATGCAATGAAAGCAGTGAGGAGTTCTGACTGCTGCAGTCCAGTTTTTATAAATAGGAAGCCAAAATTGCAGCTTGACCCAAGCCAGCAGTAAAATTCAACCAGTTTAGCTGGCAAGAAAAATAATATCCATTTGAATAAATTCAATAAAAATCATTTTATGGCAGAAGATGAGTGATCAGCCTCAAAACACACATGTAGGTGACTACAGGTCATTGAAGTCAATACTTACCATGAAAAAATCCACTGTTAATAATTTAATTATTGTCTAATTTTGATAAAATACAGCCATTAGCACCTCCCTATTTTGCCTAAGATTTGTATAGGTCCTGTTCCCAACAAGAGTTTATTTTCTCTCCAACTTTTACTTTTTCTTTGTAAAATCTTAATATCAGGATATGTTTAGTACATCAATGATTTCTTAACAACAAGGCTTTTCCAGGAAGCGTTGATAGAATTGTTTAGGTTGGAAAGATCCTTAAGATGATCAAGTCTGACCATTACTTGTCACTTATTTGCAAAGTCATTCTTCCTATATGGCTGGATTTGCCACTGAATTACTTTCAAATGGGATCTGTTGAAAATTAAATTCTCTCTCCTCATTTCCTCCTAATTCTGTAGGCATTATTCAGGTCAGTTTTAACCCAAGATAAAGATGCCTTGGGCAGGGAGGATAAATAGGAGTCAAGTTTTGCCCACAGGTCTCACAAATCCCCCTGGCTCTCCTGAGGGTTGGCTTCATCTCTTTCCAATGCTTTTGGGGGGAAAAAAAAAACCCCAACAAACATTGTTTCAAATGGAGAAATACGAGGGGAATGCCATCAGCTCACACAGCTGAGTCTGTGAGGGTGAAACCAGGAATTTTCTGGCATTCATATGCCAGTTTTATAATCTAAAATCTTCTCAATGAAGAAATTTAGCAAAATCAAAAGGACATGGAGCTGTGCCAGGCAAGGAAATTCCTCATTCTAGTATTGTTATCACCCTCTGGAACACATAAATCTCCAATTTGGTTCTCCCCCTTCCTGCCCATCAGCTGAGCTGTGGATTTCAGCAGCAACTGCAGAGTTTGTGGTTCCAACTAGATTCAGAGGTGTGTGTTCACTCTGCCCAGCTGCCAGGGCAAAATCTCTGTGGTTTCTTAATCCACTTTGGTACCAATCACCCCTTTAATGCTCAGCGATGTGTCATGGGGAGAAATCAGCCTCTCCAAAGGGTTTTTGAGGCAAAAAAAGCCTGTTCTGCATGGGGGTCATTAGGAAGGTGGGCTGACAACTCCTGCAATCTGACACATCCCCTAACCACCCCTCACCTAAACTCAAACTGCACAAACTTAGCACAAACTCCCTGTGCTGCCTCTCCAGAGCTGTTAATCAGTGCCATGCCTTGCTCCTTGTTTTTTTTCCAACACAATCATGGTGCATCCTGTGTTTGCTTGATCCACTTGGGGACACGGGTGGTGCTGAAACCCTCAGTTGCTCCTTTTGAAGTCATTTTTATCCTTTCTGCCCCATGTGTGGTTTTTCCTGTGCTGTAAGGGCTGGATTTCTAAACAGACACTGCGGAGCCTGCCTTGTCCAACAACATTTTTAACGAGGCTTTCCAAATGTTTCAGGCAGGAAGACCTAAATATTAATGCTCCTAGGAAAACAAGGAGCTTGAAGCACTGCTGCTGATCAGTTCATGATTTCCAGAGGTGCTGCAGCTCCTCAGATAAAGCTTTTTGTGTGTGCTTTTTGTTCAGCACTGATTTGAGTTTATCTTAGTGTGCATCACTAAGACTGTGAGAAAGTGTCTTTGTTGGTGTCATGTCTAAAGATGGGTGTGAAGATCCCATGGAACAATTTATTCCTGTTGTTTGGGCAAAGTGTGTGACAGGGAAAAGAGATGAAGCCCAGGAAGAGAAATTTGGGGTGTTTGTGTAAAGGTTGAGAGAGCTGGGAGAACTTTTCCAGCCTCAGTGATCCTGGGATTCTGTGATGTGAAATGGGAACAGCAAAACAAGTGGGTTGGCAGCGGCCAGAAGCAATTTACCTTGCTGAGCAATATCCCCATGGCTGCATTTCCATGCTCATTCAGCAGCCTGCACACTCCTGATCTTCCCAGTCTCCAGCTCTGCCCTGCATTTGCTTCTGTTGGTGCCTAAAATCTGGCTTGGCACAACCATTTGTGACTGCTGAAAGTAATGGCAGCTCCATCCTGGCTCCCAGATCTGTGGGAATGCACAGCCTCCTGGGGGATCTCAGATTTGGGATTTTCCCAAACCACTCTGGTTGGGATCAGATAAATATCAAACCTTGAGAGGCCACTGTAAACCTGGAGGTCAGGACACACAACAGGTGAGAGCCCTCAGTCTGATCCAGAGGTCACAGATGAAGCCCAGATGTGGCAACATCTGCCAGGCAGGAGGCCACCTCTGCACTCTCTATTTTGGGAGCCTCACTGGAAGGACATGGAGGGGCTGGAGCGTGTCCAGGGCAGGGAATGGAGCCCCAGGAGGGGCTGAGGGAGCTGGCAAGGGGCTCAGCCTGGAGCAAAGGAGGCTCAGGGGGCCCTTGTGGCTCTGCACAACTCCCTGCCAGGAGGGGACAGCCAGGGGGGGTCGGGCTGTGCTGCCAGGGAACAGGGACAGGACAAAGGGAAAGGGCCTCAGGCTGGGCCAGGGGAGGCTCAGCTGGGACAGCAGCAGCAATTTCTGCATGGAAAGGGTCAATTAGTTCTTATCCATGTCACAGTCTCACAAACCCTGAGTTCTACAGCACTTCCCTCTAACAAACTAAAAATGGAGCCCCATCTCTCTCTACAAGGCCTTTTAAGGACAAACTGTCCAATTAAGAAATGACACCTGAATTATTTTTACTTTTAACTCAGTAACCAACCACCCATGTTCTGCAATGCAGACTTTCTTATCCAGTTACACAAAACTACCCAAACCCATGGAGAAGAAGGTAAAGAAGAAGCAGCAGCCTCTGCCCTAAAACCTCCATCTTGTTTATATATATTTCTGTATTCTGAAACCTTAAACTTTTAAGTTTCCCACTATGTGATATCACACACTTCTATTCAAACTCCACACCCACAATCCCAGTTCTATAATTCCGTTTTGGAATTCAATTCCAGCCCTTGGCAGGGGCTGCCCAGGGAGCTTTGCAGTGCCCAGCCCTGCAGGTGTCCCAGGAAGGGCTGGAGGTGGCACTCAGTGCTCTGGGCTGGGGACAAGGTGGGCACTGGGCACAGCTGGGACTGCATGGGCTGGCAGGGATTTTCCAGCCATGGTGACCCTGAAATTCCATGATTAAGTACAAAACCAGACAGCACAATCTTATGGGTATGATGATCCCTTAAATACAATCCACGAGGTAGAAGGAGGTACTGGAGGAAACAAAGAAAAAGGAAAGAGGAGGGTGTTTCAAGCTGCTAAAATCCAACTCCTGCTCTGCACTGCAAAATTAAGAAAGAAAGAAAAAAAATTAACCTTTGTAGGTTTAAGGCAATGAGCTCCTTGCTGCATTCAGGAAGAAGCGTTTTATTTCCATTTAACACCAGAATTCATTGATTGTTTCCTAGCAAGCATTTCTGTGGACTACCTGGCTTTGTATGCCTCAAGGATCAGGTGTCCTAAACTCTGAGCATTCCAGAGCTGCACATCTGCTCTCCAGCTGTGAGCAGGTGCATTTTGAGGTGACTAGTCTGCAACCCACCTGGGACCTGCCAGATGAAATGCAAAAGGGCTGTTAGCATTCTGAAAGATTTAGCTGCACTTTCCCACTCTTTTAGAAGGGCACAGTTTTCATTATCTCCCCTTGCAAATACTCAAAAATTATTGTCTTACATATATTTTTATTTTCTGAAGCCTGTTTTCTTCCCCTGGATTTTTCCTGGCTGAGGACTCATTTCTAAACCCACCGCTTTGAATTCTGGCTTTCCATATTGCAGTGACAAAAGACAGAGTCTGCCCCAAGGCCAGATTTGGGAATTATCAGTACCTTGATTCTGGTATCATTCTGTAAATCCCAGTCAAATTCCATCAGAAATTCTTCCCACAATTGGGATGTGGCAAGATGTTCAATGTGTGGGTGATTCAGAGCAAGCCCTTTGCTGGAGCTGTGTGATTGGAAGGATGTGTGTGGCGTGAGCAGCTTGAGAACACACCTTTGGAATCATCCCTCAAAGGCACCTTGCTGCATGTTCTCTGCTTGGGAAGGAGGAAGTCATGGTTAATCCCACGGGAATGTCGCCCCTACACTCCTCTTCACACCTGTGCTTCTCCTCTTCCCAGCACACCTGGATTCTGCTGCTCCTCAGAGACAACCTTTGGAGTTCTTTGCCAGGGGAAATCATCCCTAGGGATGGTGGGGAGGAGAACAGAGGGTTATAAAAGGATCCAAATCCACTGGAGAGGGTCTGGAGGAGGGACACAGGGATGGGGAAGGGTCTGGAAGGGCCATACAAGAAGTGGCTGAGGGTGATGCCTTGGGTTTTAGCTTTTATATTTTTCAGATTCTGTGTTGCTTTGGTGTGTGGGTCTGGGCTTCACATTAAGGGATGGTGAGCTCTGTGCACAGAGCAGGGAGACAAAACAATTCCTGCTCTAGCTCAGGACCAAGGACAAATGATCCAAATTTCAGGCCCAAGAGCACAAACAACGTGGGCTAAAGAGAGAAAAACAAACAGGATGGGACTTCATAACCTAAAGCTGTAATTGGACAATTAACTCCAATATGCAAATGCAGCAGAACTGATCAAAGTGACAGGCTCTGTGACCAGGTGTCCATTTTGTGCCCATTTTGGTTCATCTTGGGTGCAGCCCTGGCTGGGCTCTTGTGCTGCCCAAGGTGGATCCATGGAGGAGATCCTTTTAATAAATCCCTGCTTTATTCTTTAGCTCTGTTCTAGGTCAGCCTTCACAAGGCATCAAGGGCACTGGGATTGTTCACTGGAGGAGACTGAGGGCAGAGCTCACCTGGGGCTGCAGCTCCCATCTCTGCTCTCAGTGACAGAGACAGCACCCAGGGAACAGCTGGAGCTGTATCAAGAGAGGTTTAGGTTGAAGATCAGGGCAAGGTTCTTCCCCCAGAAGGTGCTGGCACTGCCCAGGCTCCCCAGGGAATGGGCACCTGAGGCTGCCAGAGCTCCAGGAGGGTTTGGGCACTCCAGGGATGCCCAGGGTGGGACTGTTAAGGGATCTGGGCAGGAACAAGAGCTAATAATTCTTATGGATCCCTCCCAGCTCAGCATATTCCATGATTGTGTTGTGATTTCATGATCTGCTTGTGGCTGAAGCTCTGAGCTGGCTGCTTCCAGGGCAGGCTGAGCTGTTCATGCTTCCCCCTTGCCTTACAGGCCTGTGCTTGAAGGAGAACTGATTCACCAGAAACCTCTGCTCCCAGGGCCCTGCTTCCCAAGCAGCTGTGCCTTGTGGGGTGCCCCACATTCAGGAATTCAGATTAGGACGAGGTAAATCAAGGTTAAACAGGTGAGTCATGGTGGGCTGGAGAATCAAAGAATAATCTCCTCCGAGTCGTAGGTGGGGGAAATTCTTGCAACATCTGAGTTGCAGAGGGCTGGAGACTTTCCTGGACCTCTCCCAACATTCACCTCTCTATTAAAAACTTCCTGTTCCTCCTTATCCTGCTCCTGCAGAGTGAGGGATCTGTGGTTTTTTTAGGGTGAATGAGGGTTCCTGGTGGTTTATGACTTTGAGGGTGGTTTTCATGTGTGTCCTCTGTCCAGCCCTTCTCCAAGTAACCTGGAATGGATGAATCCATGGTATGGATCCAATGTTATTCCAGGTGGAGCAGCTCTCTGGACTCTCTCCAGGTGGTTCTTATCTTCAGGAAATGTGTTGTGCAATGCAGGATCCTGCACTCTGGATGAGATCTCCTGGATACAAATCAAAAATACCTGGAAGAGCACCACCTTTTCCAGATGAAAATTGAGCTGTCCTGCTCAGAAATGATACAAAAGGGCTGCTTCTATCACATTTTTTAAAAAGAAATTAGAAAAAAAAATTGTTTTAGGCGGGTTATTGTCATTTTTACTTCAAACAGCTTCACATAAAATCTCTTTCTCCTTTCTGAGGAGGTTTTTCGTTGTGCCAATTCTGATGGTATCTGAGTAATTCCTTAGGTGTAGAATCACAGGGTAGGGAATAGGTTGGAAAGGAGCTTCAAGCTCCTTCAGTTCCCATCCTGTACCACCTTCCACTATCCCAGGATGTCCTGCTGTCCCTGCCCATGGCAGGGTTGGAACAAGATGAGCTTTAAGATCTTTTCCAACCCAAACCTTTTGGTATTCCATCATCTTTCAGTGAATTTATAAACATCCAAGAACAAACCTGCTGTCATATTTCTTTCCAATAACAAAACATTAATTTAATAACATTGTTTAATGAAAAATAAAGCAATTTAGAGGCTTTTATTAAAATAACTTTCAGCAGCACAGGGGAAACTCTTCCTGCCTGGTCCTGGGCGTGTGCATGGGTGCTGATGATTCAGGTGAAGGCTTATAAAAATGGACAAATAATTGCTCAATTTACTTAATATTGAGATTTATGGGACAGTGAATGAATCTCTTGGGAGGAAAAAAGCCCAAGCTGTGGTTTTGATGGCCCTCAGGCCATCATTTCTCAACTGGAAAATTGAGGCACATCCAGAAAGCCTTGGGATGAAAAAACAAGGAGCGGCCTGAGGAGGGTTTGGAAAGGGAAACTGAGCTGTGAAATTGCTGTGGTTGGGAAAATGAGCCATGAGCTCCATGGAAAAGGCTGGACCGCTCCAGGCACGAGGATCTCAGCCTCACAAATGCGCTGGGGAGAGGAGGAAGGTGAAACTGGGAAGTGGGAAGGAGGGGTTTGTTGTGTCGTGTTTTGGGATTAGTGGGTTGGGATTAACGGAGCAATCCCATCCCTGCTGCCTTTCATCCAACAGCTGCCTCCAGGCAGGTGAGGTGTTCCAACTGCAGGGAATGACTGAGGAAAGAGGAAATCTGGGAGTAGGGAAGGGATCTTTTGCCTATGGAAGCGCCTAGAGAGAATGGAGTCAGCCTCCTTAGTCTTCTCCTGAATTCCCACCCCACTGCTGCCCTTCCCAAGGCAGAGAGGATGTTCCTGAGCCCTACTCCCCACAGCAGCAAAAATCAGTTCCTGTGAAAGCTCAGGACTGGTTCTGCTGAAAAAAACCTCATATTTATCTGTCACTGATCAGCTGTGGTGATATTGTGGGAGATTCTGGATCTCTTCAAGCTCCCTGAGCCACCAGGAGAACCGTTGGAGAATTTGATCTAAATTTGACTTCTCCCTTTAACTCTAGGAAATAAATAAATAAATAAATAAATAAATAAATAAAATGAAAAAAAAAAAGTTAAAAAATAGTAGAAAGAGAGCAGATTTAGATGGGAAATTGGGAATTAGGAATTGTTCTCTGGGAGGGTGGGCAGGCCCTGGCACAGGGTGCCCAGAGCAGCTGTGGCTGCCCCTGGATCCCTGAAAATGTCCAAGTCCAGCTTGAACAGGGCTTGGATCATCCTGGGGTAGTGGAAGGTGCCCCTGCCCAGGCAGGGAGTGGAATTTTGGAGTTTTAAGCTCCTTTCCAATCCAAATCATTCCATTATTCTATGGAATACGATGGGAATAGTTTATTGTAGCAGCAGCCTGAAGATATAAAACACACAAAATCTTCCTGTAATTTTACACATGGATTCGAGAGAGGATTGTTAAGGGATTTGACTGGAATTTTCTGATTTTTGCAGGATTTCTTTCACTCCAAATATGCTACAGTCAATATTTCAATCAGGTTTTTAACCAACCCAGGGTTTAGTGAGGCAGCTGCACTGTAATTGTTTGTAAATGTGGCAGTAAATGAAGGCAATCAACAGCCAACCCATGGCTCCATGCCATTGGAAAAAGAGTGAGTTGGTGATGTAGCAATAAAAATGTCATTCTTGGGACTAATTATGTATATAAAATTGTTTAGGCCTTCATCAAATATGTGCCCATAGTGGACGTTGGCAGCATTATCTTAAAAGAAAAATATGTCTCCAAATTGTACTGGAAAATGAGATTTTTTTTTACAAGCAGCCTTAGAAGAGAACTTGGGATATTTCTACTGCTGAATTTCATCTATTTTCTTCATGTTGATCATAAAGTTTTGATTTCTTGCCTCCAGATATCCAGCTTTTGCCACCAGACAAAAAAGTCATAAAAAATGGCTTGAGTCATCAAAAACTCAAAACTCAAGTCATCAAAAATATCCTTTGTTGCAACCTCTGTTTTCTCCTCATCTCCAACATGTTGTAACTGTGCATTAATGTGCAAGTAGTTGCATTCCTACTGCTGCCCCAGTGACCCCAGGAAAAGGGGATGGAGCTCTCCAACCTCTTATCTCTTTTTCCAACCCAGCAGCTCCTCAGTGAGCACATTCATAGCAAGGGAAATGAGTGAGCTCTCCCTGCTTTTGAGTTTGAATTGTATCAGGAACCCAAAATTTCCAGTAGCATTTCATCTGAAATAATTAAAAGAGTCATTTCTATGTCTGGTTGAAAGATACCAGGAATCTAATTTAAATGAAATTTCAGAATAATGCCTGCTTTTTGTGCCCTGCTTTTTTGGTGCAGAAGCTGGGGAAATTCTGAATTTTTGCTTGAATTTCCCCTCTCTCTATTTTACTTTTTTTCAGACCCTGTCCTAAAAGGTAACAGTGTAGAGAACCACATGAAAATCCTATTGATTCTGGTGAAACCCTTGAATTATCCCAGAACTGGCACTTTTATTGGTAAAAGATAAATCCTAATAGATAAAGCTGGAGCTCAGGAGTGCTCAAGACAGAAAAAGGCCCCTGAACACACAATATTGTGCCCTGTAGGGCCGTGTTTCATCTTTGCAGAGCAGATTAGAGCTGCTGAGTTGTGTCCTGAGATCCTCATGGGACTGTCAAGTGAATTTTTTATGTCTTTAAAAAGACATAAAATGTCTTCTTCCACCCCTGTGGAAAAAAATGTCCAACTAAGAGGTAGAGAAGGGATGAGGTGCCTCCTTCTAAAGTTATCTCCAGCAAAAATGGAAATTGGTGGGGGTTTGGGGAAAAATGCCAATGGGTATGAGAGCAGGGAATGGTGGGAAAGGTGACAGCAGGACATTGTACCCTGCCCAAAGGGGGACAGCTGGGAGTGGCTGGCACTGGGGAAGGAGATGAAATAACTGAAAATTTACCAAATCATTGAACTCTTCAATTATTTATTAATCATAAAGCCACCTTGATCAAGGCCTGGTGTAATCCAGTTATCTCACTCGGAAGTTTGGCCATGCTGGCATTGTACCCTGCCCAAAGTGAGACAACTGGGAGTGGCAGGCACTGGGGAGGGAGATTAAATAACTGAAAACTTACCAAATAATTGAACTCTTCAATTATTTATTAATAATAAAGCCAGCTTGATCAAAGGCTGGTGTAATCCAATTATCTCACTGGGAAGTTTGGCCATGCTGGAACCAAGGGAAACTTTCCTGGAACTGCTTCCCACCTTCCAGAGGTCACTTCCAGCATGGTGGGGCTGTGAAATTTCAGCTGGAGAGGGTGGGCAGATCATTTTTTCTCTTTTTTTTTCTCTTTTTTTTCCTCAAAACTGGAGTTTGTTTGTGGAAACCCAACTCTGTGAGGAAACAGCCACTCCTGGGGTGTCAATCTCTGTGCATTCCCAACTGAGCTGCCAACCTCAGCATGGTGGGTTTAGGTGGCAATCATGGAATATCCTGAGTTGGGATCCATCAGGATCATGGATCCAGCTCCTGGCTCTGCACAGACACCCCAATAATCCCACCCTGCACATCCTTGGGAATTAATCCAAATAATTCTGGAGCTCTGGCAGCCTCAGGCCCATGAGGCAGAGCCCTCTGAGGGAAGAACCTTTCCCTGATCTCCAACCTTTTGCTACACATGCAGAAATATTGGGGAAAGGGGCCAAAACTGAAGTGCTGAGGTGTTTTGAGTGTTTTCGGTCTGTGGATAGAAAGCAAAGCTTGCCCTTGGAAAAATCTACCTGCTGAGGGTAGTGGTTTTAGTCCAGCAGTGCAGTCTCCTCATGGCAAACAAAATAAAAGCTCTGGGACAAGCTGGTGTTTAATAATTCCCAGGTACAGAGCCACTGCTCCAAATAAGCACCTGATATGATTTTGAGATGTGGAACCAGAGAATGAGAAGCCTTCTAGCAAATTTGTGCCTTTTTTGGTTGTTTGTAGCTTTTGTTGGTTGAGGAGGGGATGGACAGGACTGACAGAGCAACACAGCTCCCCACCTCAAAAAACCAAATTATTTTAGCCCTCTAAATGTGCTGATTTAAAGGATTTGGGAGGACGGAGTTGCATGTTTTGATCCTCCTTCTCACCTCTTCCTGAGCTGCTTCTGATCTCAGATAAAAGTCTGGATGGGGAGTGTGAAGCAGCTCATCAGAGGGGGATGAAAAGGCTGGCTCTGGAGAGATGGACAAGCAGCAGGACAGACAGATGAGAGTGAGGGGCAATCAAATGGAAAAAGGTGTGAGAGACAGGCAAGTGGGGTGGGAAGGGCAGATAAAATGGGCGCAGCCAACAGTGGCTACTGAGAGAAAAGCTGAGCCAGGTAGAAATCCTTGTGGGAGAAGATATTTTGGCTTCCAGCTGTGTCACCCAGAGTAGGCAGAGAAATGAAACAAATCCTCCATTAGCTGTGGATTCTCCTGAAAATGTGAGCACCTCTTGGGAGAGGGTTCTGTTGGCTGTGTGTGACAAATGGGATAGAATCCCAGACTGCTTTGGGTGGGAAGTGACCTTAAATCCCATCCAGTGCCACCCCTGCCATGGGCAGGGACACCTTCCACTGTCCCAGGCTGCTCCAAGCCCCAAAGTCCTGCCAGGGATCCAGGGGCAGCCACAGCTGCTCTGGGCCCCCTGTGCCAGGGCCTGCCCACCCTGCCAGGGAACAATTCCTAATTCCCAATATCCCATCCAGCCCTGCCCTCTGGCATTGGGAAGCCATTCCCCATAGTCACTCCATCCCTTGTACAGAGTCCCTCTCCATGTTTCCTGCAGCTCCTTCAGGCCACAGTTTGGTCACCCCAGAGCTTCTCCTGTCCAGGTGAGCAGGCCCAGCTGTGCCAGCCTTTCCTCCCAGCAGAGCTGCTCCATCCCTCTGCCCATGCTGGTGCCTCCCCTGGGCTCTCTGCAGCAGCTCCAGGTCCCTCCTGTGCTGGGGCAGCTCTGCAGGTGGGGTCTCACCTGAGCCCAGGGGCACAGGGGCAGAATCCCCCCCTGCCCTGCTGCCCAGAGGTGACAGAGAACACATCTCAATTTGCTACTCAGACCCACTGTTGTTTCCCACCTTTATTTGTGTGATAAAGCAGTGGGATGCTCATGGAAGCATCAGAGGCTGCCCTGGCAAACTCTGCAATCCTGGATATGCAACACCAAAACTGACAGAGGCTGTGCCTAAGAATCAGTGCTCCTAGATCTATTTTGAAATCTCCCATCGTTTCTGACTTGGCAAAGCTGGCTGTCCAGGGAAGGTTCCTTGGAAGGGGCAGATCAGAGCATCAAAGGAGTCAAAATATGAACTTGGAGCTTGCCAGTGAGATTTGGGAGAGAGGAATTTGTTTGCACCCAGGTGCCCTTTGAGTGCTCACAGGCTCCAGGATTGATCCAGCACCTTTGGAGACCCCTGCATTAATGGAAATTTATTTCTGAACACAGATCAGAGCATTCAGGATTCAATAGCTACACCTGGAGCTTGCCAGGCCAGTGACATTTGGGAGCCAGGACCTTGTTTGCACCCTTTTGGGCACTGTCAAGATTGATCCAGCACCTGCATTAACAGAAACTCATTTTTGAACACAAAAACCAACTTAATGCATTATTCTTTGATTTCTAAGACTGGTATCTCTGCCTCAATACCTTGACAGCAGAAAACTGAGGGTTTGTTGGTTTTTTCCTTGGTGTTTTTTTTGTTTTGTTTTGTTTTTTGGAGGGTTTTGTTGGGTTTTTTGTTGTTGTTGTTGTTTCTCTGCTGTGTTTTTGACTAGACCTCCGCTAATTAAGCAGCAATTTAGCTGCTTACACTTTGAAGTTTCATTCACTACCTGTCCTGTGTTAAGTCAACAAAAGGCTACATCTAAAGCAGCGAGGCTCAGGCCATCACTTTTTTTTTTTTTTTTTTTTCTGCTGCCTAATTAGGTGTAATTACTTTATTTTGTGCAGGGCTTCATACTTGTAATAATTGCAGCTGCCTGGATGCTGTGGGGGGACTGTTTGACGCCAGAGAGGAGACGTTCCTGCTGTCCTTCCTCGGAATAGCCTGCAAGCCCCAAGCACAGAGCCAGCATTTCCCTACCCACTCATTAGCTGCCCTAGAGGAGAAGCAGCACAGAAGGCACTGCTTTTATAGGGCCAGGATGTGTAAAGGGGGCTCTCTTGTTGTGCCTAAAAATAGCCTGTGCTGTTGGGGACAAGCTGGGATTAGCCACAGAGGGAATCCTGCATGTTTAAAGGAGTGACCTTCCCGTGGCACAGCAGCTTTGCATCCGCTCCTTTTTTTCTTTTTTTCTTTTTTTTTTTTTTATTTCTGTAATTATGACAGATCAAAAGCAGCGCACTGCCACTCATTATCTCTCGAGGGGGATTTGAAGAATTACTGTCCTCTTGACAAGCAAAATACTCCCGCTGCTTCTAGTTGGGAGAGATCAAGCAGGAAGCACCAACCCTCCCCAAGCCAAAAAAAATAAAAATCACCTGCATTTCATTTTTTTCCCTCCTCATGCTTTAGGAAAAGGTTGTTGCAGGAGAAGTAAATGAGTGCCCAGCGTGGTTAATGAGCTCAGGGAGAGCTCCCTGACCCATAGAACAGCCTGAATTTGGAGCCAGGCTTTAATGATTAATCATATGGGAAATGTAGGCTCGGTAGCACTAATAGCAGGGGTGGCTTTGGCTCTGTGCTGGCCGGGGACATGGGAGCATCCTCGCAGCCCTCCCTCTCCTCAGTGGTGCCAGCAGGTCTACACAGAGCAGTTAAAACTAATGGCAGATCTAAACTCCAGCTCAAAGAGGAAGGGGAGGGAAAGAGAACAAAAAAAACCAACAAAAAGCTCAACAACTTCTGGCTTTCTACAGGCCAGATAATTTGTGGAGTGTTTGGAGGAACATCACAAAGAATACGAATGGAAAAACAATTAATCAAATTAATGGAAAAGAGGGATGAGGCTGGGTCTTTGCAGGAGCAATGTCAAAGCAGCATTTGGGTCCTGACAGGAAGCAGGAGCTCAGTCAGGGCTGGTTTGATATCAATTGGCTTTGGGTGGGAGGGAAGACTGAATTTTTATGGCAGTTTTGTGAGGGGCAGTAAGACAAAAATCAGGTATTTGCTGCAGGGGTTTGGTTTGGTTGTGGTGTTGTTTGTTGGGGGATTTAAACACTTAAGAAAATCTGATTGCTGCTACATATTGTTCTGATTTAAACACCTTTGGCTGGCTATGCCTGAGTTACAAAGATAATTCTTTGTCTGTGCTTGGCATCCAGCCCTCTAAGTTTGTCCTGTTGGTGACAGAGTGCACATGTCACTGGCAGGGAGCAGGGAGACAGTAGGAAAATGTTTGCTTTTTCCTATGGAACAGGATTTTAGGCTGCTCAGGGAATGACTGTACATTCAGCTGACCCACCTTGTGTTTAGGACCCCATGAGCAGAGTGTTTAATGAGGGCTGAGAATGAAAATGTTCATCTCCACCAAGAAAAGCGTCTCAGTTTTACCCCAGCACCTAAGCTAAACCACATAAATAAATAATTCTTAAATTATTCCTAAATTATTCATAAATACATAAATTCCTTTTTTTTTTTTTTTTACTTTTATGCTACATTTCCACCCTCTTAGAGCCCTGTTTGCTATCTCATGATGGCACAAGTTTGGCAAGCAGGGAGCCTGTGGGTCTGCGCTTGATTTCAGGCACAGAGGCACCATTAATGATTAACTTCCCTCACTGAATATCAATTTAAATCAGGTCCATTTAGAGCTTTGCAAGCACAGAGCCCTCAGAGTCAGGCTCACATCACCAGATTCATTTAGGGATGAGCTGAACATGGTTATGGTGGCAGAGCTTCAGGGGAATGCTCTGCAGCATCCTTTGGAGAGCCATCTAAATTTATAATTATATGCAAATATAAACATTTACAATATTTTAGAGAGAGAGAGGGACTCTGGACAGAAGCCTGGAGCCAAGGGGGAATGGCTTCCCATGGATAGAGAGCAGGGTGAGGTCAGATAATAGAAAGAAATTCTCCCCTGTGAGAGTGCTGAGGTGGTTGGAATTTTGTTTCCCTTACACTTTTCTTTTTTTTTTCCATGGATCAATGTTGAACTTGATCTGACACTTCACTGCCCAGATTTTCCACCTCAGACAGACCTTCAACAATTCTCAAGGAGGTGAGAAAGTTGGCAGGCCTGGTCAGGAGAAGGGAAGGGTGTGAGGAGACCTCAGAGCTCCTTCCAGGGCCTAAAGGGACACAGGGGAGCTGGAGAGGGACCCTGCAACAGGAACTGCAGGGACAGGACACAGGGAATGGGTTCAGAGTGACAGAGGGGAAATTTAGTTTGGATTCACTGAATTGTTCCCTGGCAGGGTGGGCAGGCCCTGGCACAGGGTGCCCAGAGCAGCTGTGGCTGCCCCTGGATCCCTGGCAGTGCCCAAGGCCAGGTTGGACTTTAGGGCTTGGAGCAGCCTGGGACAGTGGAAGGTGTCCCTGCCCATGGCTGGGGTAGGATGGGATGGGATGGGATGGGATGGGATGGGATGGGATGGGATGGGATGGGATGGGATGGTCTTCCAGGCCCCTTCCACCCCAAACGCTTCAATGACTGTATGTTTATCAGCCCTTGTTATCTTAACTTGCTGTTACCAAACGTTCCCATCTCCCTGCTCAGGGGTGTCAAATAAGATGAATTAGTCAAATATAATTAGCCAAGTCCATTTGCACACCAACTCTTTGTGAGATGGTTCCTAGCTGGGTGCAGGGACTTATTGCTGGCTGGGGTCTCTGTACAAATCACAAACAGGACAGGGCTGCTGGGAACGTGCCTTGAGCTGTTTGATTTTCCAGCATCACTCTCATTACATGGTTATGACAATGGGAAGATGCCAGCAGCTCACACCTCAAGCAGCAGACTAAGAACTCAATGTTACAACTCACTTTATAAGTTTTTTGACCAATCACACAAAGCAAAAGCACATTGACAGTAGTTCTATCCAACCACTATAAGCACAGACCTTTGGTTAAACAATGCTTGCTTATTTCGAATACAATACCTGCTTGTAAGCCTTGAAACACAATGCACAGAGCTCCATTATTAAGCTCCAAACTTCCTAATATCTTGCTAGATAAACTTTTCTACAGCTTAGAGAGTTATTCTAGACAAGTGTTAATACACAGACCATTGTTTTATTTGTCTTTGCTTTTCTACTTTTTAAATAATTTTTCTGCTGACCAATCTCATGGCTACTGCTTAGCTCTAATCACAGCTCTACTGCCTCTGAAACCTGCCTTTTGCAGCTTTCCAAAACCTTCTGATTTTGTAGATTCCCACAGGACTTGTTTGCCCCACACACATTACTTGGTTTATCTCCTACCTGTACATTTGAAGCAGCTTGGGCCCAGTGTGACACCTGTGAGGCCCTAAGAAATGTCCCCAGCAGCTCTGACCCCATGGCTCCCAAACAGATCCCAATGGATCTGGGAGAAGAATTCCCATCCCCTTCCTCTGTGGATTTCTCTGGGTGGACAAGACCCATCTGTGTCCACAAAACCCAACAGGGCTCAGCTTGGACATCAAAAATGCACTCCCCAAATGCTCCCAGCCCCTGTGTCCTGTTCTCAGCAGCTGGGATTGATGGGCTGCTCCCCAGGAAAACAACAAAGGGCTGAGCTGGGCCTTTAACAGATTGCCAGAGGCAGGAGGGGAGGGAGGATAAGGGAAGGAGAAAGATGGTGCCTTTAAATGAGGAGTGGAAAAGGAAAAGACAATGCTGGAGGGATTTTAATTGTACGAGTGCTGGGGCCAGAAAGAAAAAGGGTTCTGTCCTATTGGAGTCCCACAAGTGGCTGAAGAGCACAGAATTGCAATTTGGAACCATTTCCAGAAAACCTGAACAATATCAAAGGGATTCCAGCCCCTCAGAGCAAGGGTAATTTGGGTTTTTTCAATCTTCTTGTAGTGCAGCAAATGTTCCCAGATCAGTGTTGTCACCTCAGTTTCCAAATGGGAGCTACATGTTCTGGAAAATGGTGATTTAAAAGTAGATTTTCTTTCTGCAGCTCCAAAGCCAGCTCTAGGCAAGGTACCCCTGTCAAATAAACCCTAGTCCAGGCTTAGCTGAGGCTTTGATAAACTCAGCTCTCTGGATGAGTCTGTGGGGGCAAGTTAAGTCTCACTTTTTTTCAGTTCTTTCAGGGAAGCCCCATGTGTGTCCAAATCCCAGTTCATGCAGGTTCCAAATAAGATTTTGGCAACTAAAGGGGTTGTGGGGTCAGAGGGAAGGTGTTCACATGGGGAGCAATTCATTAAAACTTGAAAAACTGAGCAGGAGTGAATGTGCAGCCTTTGGAAAGGAGAGATGTCACCAAAATGTTGTTAAAGGGTTGAGCAAGGATTCAATACACTGCGAAATAAGTGGGAGATCCACAGGGTGGAAAAGACATCAGGTTTAATCCCCCAAGTTTTTTAGGGGGATACAGTTGAGGGGCAGCTACCCTTGGATGCAAATGGGCATTGAGAGTGAAGGACTCCTGTGGGAAGACACAAAAATCAGCAAAAAGTGGAGGTAGAGGAGAGGGTGGGGGGAAAGGAATGCCAGATCTCAGCCTGGCAAAACACTCAGGAGGATCCAAAAGATCTGTGTGAAAAAAGGAGTGGTTGGTAGTGTCAGATGGGATATTGGCAGGGTGGGCAGGTCCTGGCACAGGGTGCCCAGAGCAGCTGTGGCTGCCCCTGGATCCCTGGCAGTGCCCAAGGCCAGGCTGGACTTTGGGATTTGGAGCCACCTGGGACAATGGAAAGTGTCCCATGGCACAGGATGAGCTTTAGGGTCCCTTCCCACCCAAAACATTCTGGGATTCTCTGACCACAGACCAATTCTTCAACACCATTGCAAATATTTTTTTTTTCTCTACCATTTTGACCAGTTATCCGAGTTGTGATCCAGGTCTCCACATCTGCTTGTGTTGTGTCTGCCAACATCTCTGCTGGCACTGCAGAGTGGAAGGGCCCCCAAGCCAACAGCTGGAAGGTCTGCAAGTGTTTTAAGGTTCTGTGCACAATTAAAAAACCCATTAGCTGAATGGTTATTTGCTGCAGAATATCAATTTTGGAGCAGTTGCAGGAGAAAGTGCTTAATATTGACTTTGCTTGCCTTCAAATTTGACTTAGAAGGATGTACTGCTGTGGCTTTGTGTTTTCGAATCCAGCTCCAAAAATACCACACAGACACTTTCAGATACTTCCCTTATAATTGTAATGTCTCTCTTGGCAACTGGGCTGCATTATAAAGATATATTGTGGCTGTGCTGAAGGTACTTGTTCCACCAAAAAAAAAGTCCTCATCAAAGCCATATTTGATATTAATAATTGTGTGTTCTTGTGGAAAATAGAAAATGCTGTTATTGGAAAAGCTGAAGTAAATGAAATAACATATATATATATATAATATTATATAATATAATATAATATAATATAATATAATATAATATAATATAATATAAATATATTATATTATTATATTTTTTTAATATATGCATTTTTGGGGGGTTGTGTATTCCATCCTCCTTCTCTATAGGGGAAAGAAATAACCCAAACTGGAGAAGGACTCCAGCTGTCAGAGTGCTTCTGTTTTCTTGAAGCTTTCAAATAATTAAATGTTGCTCTCCATGGAAAGGGTGCTCAGGCCTTGGCAGGAGCTGCCCAGGGAGCTTTGCAGTGCCCAGCCCTGCAGGTGTCCCAGGAAGGGCTGGAGGTGGCACTCAGTGCTCCGGGCTGGGGACAAGGTGGGCACTGGGCACAGCTGGGACTCCATGGGCTGGCATGGAATTTCCAGGCTCGGTGAGTCTGTGATGTAAAAATCTGAGAGAATCCTTTCAAGTCCAGGCAAAAGTTGCTGTAAAAGTGGGATGAGAACAGGCCAGGTTTCCTCTTGGGCAAACACTTCGTTGCCATTGTGAATATTCCTCGTGGGAACAAATCCAGTGTCTTCATGAGCTGCCATCAGTCCCTGGCTCACTCTGGAGCTGATCCAGTGTGGAACACGTGTGGATTCTCCTTGTTCACACCCATTCCATGGTCTGTGCTCCTCTGGATTCATCCCTCTTTGCTGAACCGTCACCCTCACACTGCTGATTCCTCTCTCTTGGATTGCAGTTTCTTGGGTTATCCTACAACATTTTTTTTTGTTCTCGTGGTGTTTCATGAGATTTCTGACCTCCTCTGTGCCTCAGACACACCCATGTGTAATTTAATTGCCCAAATTCTTCATCCACCCCTGTTTTCCAGTGCAATCTTTGAGGGTTTTGATGGGTTTGCACTTTGTCTGTGACACAAGGATTCATGTGAATCCTGCATTCCCAATCCCTTCTCCCCTGTTGTCATGGAACTGTGCAATCCCAGAATGGTTTGAGTTGGAAGGGACCCTAAATCTCAGCCAGTGCCACCCCTGCCATGGGCAGGGACACCTTCCACTGTCCCAGGCTGCTCCAAGCCCTGTCCAACCCGGCCTTGGATGCCTCCAGGGATGGGAACAACAAAGCTGTGCTGGTGGCTGGCCTGGCCTCAGTGATTTATTGCAGAACATTTCTAAAATATGCTCCATTTTATAAATAATGGAGGAGGGACAGAGAAAACCTTCTGTAAACTGAGTCAGAACAGAAGGAAGGTCCTTCACTGCTCCATGGTTTGGCTGTTGGCTTCTCAATCCCGCTCATCCCCGGAAAACCGAGGTGTGTGGATGGCCAATATCTTTGTCATAGATAACACGGCCGATTAACCATGGCTGATTAACCATGGCTAATTAAGCACAGCTAATGAAGCTTGGCCATGCTTTGGTGCCTGGGCAGCCTCTGGGGACACTGAGCAGTGCCATTGCTGTGCTGGGAGGGCGGCAGGAGCAGGACTGTCCCTGTCCCTGTCCCTGCCCTGCTGTTGGAGCTCCCTGCACCTCTCCAGACACTCAGACTCCTCGGAGCACTTTCACAATCATCTCTTGGCTCCTCAATTACCACTTCCTCCTCCTCCTCCCCCGCCTCTCCCTCCTGTTTGACCTTCTGGTCATTCCTCGGGCGCTGGATGCAGAGCAGGAGCTCCCCCAGCCCTCCAATTAAAGGTAGCAGAGTGTGGCACACCAGAGTTACCTAACGAGCCTCTGAACCCCCTCCACCTCCCCTTGATTTTGTTTTGGACCCATTTTTGCATCCCACTTTTTTGTGAGCTCCCTGACACAGCAATTCCTTTGCTTTTTGGCTGCCTTAGGCACAGACTGAATCCCCAGGTTTGCATCTTGCACTGGGATACTTTTATTTTTTATTCTTTCCCAAAGGCCACTGGATGGAACGATCAGCAATCAAAGAATAGGCAGTTATCACTCTTGCAAACTTTCCTGGGCCTCAGTAATTAACCCAACAAATTAGTTAAAGGCTCCAATGCAGAAGGAGATTGCTAGACTGTGGTCAAGACACACATTTAAGGATTTTTCCCTTAAGCTGCTTTTCTGGGGGAAGCTTTGATAAAGGCCATATGATCTCAATTATCATTAGCTCCGTGTGGTTTCACTGCGTTTGGAGCTCTCAGACGTCAGCAGACAGGAGCCCTGTGTTCAGGCTTTAATGTAGGACTGGTATTTATGTAATTCCCCTTTGCATTTGTCAGCTGACAGCTGAAAGGGAAGATTTCAGACAATTTATAGGCTCAGCCTGTGGCCCGTTGTGCTGAGTGACACTTCCTCCATGGAGCTGATGTGACAGAGAGCTGCTCCAACATATTTTAAATGCCAGCTTCAAAAAACCCCAAACATTTCCATTTTCCCTCGTGCACAGCCTGAAAAAAATTCAAGGGTGAATTTGAAGGTGCCGCCTCAGAGTGATACAATAAACTGATTAAAATCCTCTTTTTAAAGGATTCCTACCCTCCTCAAGTCCCTAAAACATCAAAGTGTCTCTTGCCTTGAGCTCTGCTCCCTCAGCCCGAGCCTTCCTCCCAGGAATTCGGCAAACAGGGAGTTTGTGATTCACTCTTAAGATCTTCCAGTGTGCGGATGAGTCACTGATAAGGACATGGAAGTTGTGCTGGCCAGATTGAGAATCTTTGGGAATCACAGGATGTAGCTGGGAACAGATGAGGGGAGAGCCTGAAAAATCCTATAATTGAGGAAGCACAGATGAAAATCCCCAGCCTGGGGAGCTCGTTCCACTGCAAGGGGGGAAAAGCTCAGTTTAGGTTTAGATTTAGGTTTAGGACTGTTCATGACTCATGAAAGTTTGGGGTTCTCAACAATCTGGAGAGAAAAAAAACCCCAAAAACAAAGCTAAAGCCAAAACACAAAATTAACCCTAAAGTATCTTTATTCTATTTTATAATATGGAGTATCTTTATTCTATCTTTATAATATTTTAGTTGCATGTGACTGGAATTAGCTGAGCTTTTTATCCAGATACTGTGGATATCCAGGAGGCACAAACACCTTAAGGAATTTTATTTCTACTGTATTTTGAATTTTTTGTCATTTTTTCCCCTAGCCACAGGAAGAGTTAGATCATAAAAGCTGAGGAAAGCTTGAAAAACTTCTCTCTTTCTCTATTTATTTTGTTTTATTTTATTTTATTTTATTATATTTTATTTTATCTTATGGAGCAGAAGCCAGGGCTGGCTGCTTTACTTAATTCACCAGAATTTTGAGTGGTGAATTTAGGAGTGGGGAATTTTGTTTGAACACACCACGTCACCACGTACTCTCGGGCATTTTTTACCCATTTAGGAAAAGAAATCAACTTTTTTATAATATGGAGTATCTTTTATATGGAGTAACTTTTTTATAATATGAAGAAATCAACTTTTTTATATTATGGAGTATCTTTATTCTATCTTTACATATTTTAGTTGCATTTGACTGGAAATGTATTTCCTGTGCTAGCTGAGCTTTGTATCCATGTCTGACCTGGATGGTCTGGATATCCAGGAGGCACAAACACCTTAAGGATTTTTATTTCCACTATATTTTGAAATTTTTGTAATTTTTTTCCCTTAGCCATAGGAAGAGTTAGGTCATAAAAGCTGAGGAAAGCTTGAAAAACTTCTCTTGGTTTGGTGGGGTTTTTTTGGTTTTTTTTTTTTCAGGTTTGGTTTGGTTTGGTTTTGGTTTTTGGGGTTTTTTTGTTTGTTTGGTTGGTTTTTGTTTTTTAAATGGAGCAGAACCCAGGGCTGGCTGCTTCACTTAATTCATCAGAATTTTGAGGACAAGGAGTGGGGAATTCTGTTTGAACACACCACGTGCTCTCAGGTTTTTTTTACCCATTTAGGAAAAGAAATCAACTTTTGTCTCCCAAGATTTTGGATGCCACTTCCATAGGTTCCCTTAGTGGCACTGACAGAGCAGGAAATGTTCACCTTGGTCTCTCTGGGACATTTGGGGACAGTTTGATGGAAGCCTGCCTCATCCCATGATTTTTTTCCTGGTTTCCTGCTCATCTAAACCATTCCTGGCTTTTTTTGGGGGGGGGAGGGGGGCTGGAGTAGCACAGGTGATGTTTTCCAGTGTCCCAACTAAATGTTTTGCTCCTAAATATGCAGAATATGGGAAGCAGCCAAATCCCTGCTTGGTGTCACCCACAAACTCCTCCTGCACAGCAGGCCTGGACTTGGCCCTGGGATTCCTCCTGCTGATTCATCCAGAGGTTCTTTTTCTGGGAGATTGCCAGAATCCTGGCACAACTGGAAAATCTGATGCTCTTTCATCACCTTTAACCATCTACTCCTCAACAATCTTCAAGCACAGCATGCCAGGGATAAAGTATCCCTGGGGCTACCAGGAAGGTTTAAGAAAATTCCACTTTTTCTCAGGAAGTTTCAGAGCTTTTGAGTTGTCAGATGCTCCAATAAAAAAATATCAACTCAACAGCTTCGAGAAACACCTTTAAATGCCTTAGAACATTTTCAAAATGCTTTCATATTTCCTATTTTTCAATATATTCAGTGGTTTTTGTCCTTATGATATTCTGAACAACTCAGTGTTTAAATTTTTACTTCCCATGGCTAATAGCTCCTGTTTCATTGATTAGAAATTCTCTGATATTTCTAATTTTTGAGATTTTTTCTCAGCCAAGGGTTGTGGGAGCATAGACAGGCTCATGTTTTCTGTTCTTCCCAGGCTTTCCACAATGGGTTACACTCTTCATTCCATGGAAATTCCCTGTTTCTCCTATGAAACTCCAATATTTGCAGTGGCCCCTGCCCCAGAAAGGGCCTAAACCCAGGACACACAGAGTAAACCACACGGATTAGAGGTTTCTGTGGTGACGTCTGGTGCTGCTGGACAGCCCAGACCAAGTTTTTTATTTGCTTTATTGCTGATTCCTGCATTAAACTCCACAACCTGCATCTAAAGGACTGGTTTAGGAGAAGACTTCCATCCCTCCAGGAGGGTGACATTCCAGGAGGATCATGGAATTGGGAGGGACCCACAGGGATCACTGATCCAAGCCCTGGCCCTGCACAGACACCCAACAATCCCACCCTGAGCATCCCTGGGAGTGTTGTCCAAACACTCCTGGAGCTCTAAATCCAGGATGAGAGTGAGCTGAGGGGCTGATCCCTGCTTTGCTCTCCCAGAGGAGGTCTCCTGAAGGAGCCAGAGTCTGAGAGTGTCATTGTCTGATGAGGTGACCCAGGTTTGGGTGGAACATCTCCCAGCCAACACCAGCAGAAGAAATTGAGAGGTTTGGGAAAACCTTCACCAGCCACTTGAAAACTGCTCCAGAAAACCATGGAGTACTTCAGGTTGGAACAGACCTTAAATCCCATCTTGCTTCCACCCCCTGCCATGGGCAGGGACACCTTCCACTGTTCCAGGGTGCTCCAAGCCCCATCCAGCCTGGCCTTGGGCACTGCCAGGGAACCAGGGGCAGCCACAGCTCCTCAAGAATTTCTCCTACCTGCTCATTTCTCACAGCTTCCTCCTGCAGCACATCCCAGCCTGCCCATGCCCAAAAATGTCACAGGATTCTCCCCTGGCTCCCCTGTTTTCTTTCTGGGGCAATGATTCCACCACTCCTGACGCTGGAGGTGCCCTTGGAAAGTTCTTGTGGAGGGCTTGGGAATGAGAAGAGGCTGAAAAATCAGAGAATCCCAGGATGGTTTGGGTGGGAAGGGCCCATCCAGTGCCACCCCTGCCATTGGTAGGGACACCTTCCACCATTCCAGAGTCTCCAAGCACCATCCAACCCAGCCTTGGGCACTGCCAGGGATCCAGGGGCAGCTACAGCTCCTCAGGAAGTTCTTCTACCTGCTCATTTCTCACAGCTTCCTGGGCTTTGCACAGGGCTGAGAATCAGAAGAGGCTGAAAAATCAGAGAATTCCAGACTGGTTTAGGTGGGAAGGGCTCATCCAGTTCCACCCCTGCCATGGGCAGGGACACCCTCCACCATTCCAGAGTCTCTAAGCCACAGTGTCCAACCTGGCCTTGGGCACTTCCAGGGAAGTGCCCTTGGAAAATTCATGTGGAGGGCTTGGGAATGAGAAGAGGCTGAAAAATCAGAGAATCCCAGGATGGTTTGGGTTGGAAGGGAGCTCAAAACCCATCCAGTGCCACCCCTGCCATGGCAGGGACACCTTCCACTGTCCCAGGCTGCTCCAAGCCCCAAAGTCCAGCCTGGCCTTGGGCACTGCCAGGGATCCAGGGGCAGCCACAGCTGCTCTGGGCACCCTGTGCCAGGGCCTGCCCACCCTGCCAGAGAATATTTTACCCAAATCTCTAACCTCCATCTTAAAAGAAGGTGCCAGGCCCCTCAGCAGCAGAGGCAGCCAGGGGAGAAATGTGGGCAATTCCCACTGGGAACATGCAAACTTCAGGCTGGGAATGCCTGGCCTTGTCAAACAGGGGCTGGGCCCAGCCCTAAACACAGGCCTGGCTTAACCAAACCCAGCTAAGAAAAGCCTGTGGTGCTGGGGACCTGCAATTGCTGAGCTGGGCTGAGGTTGGAGGCAGAGGAAGAGGAATTTCAGCACAGCCCAGCAGCACCAAGCTGGGCCTGCATGGATTTGCTTTGCTGCTCTCAAGGGTTTGGGTTGGTGGGAGCAAAACTTTGCCCATCAAACCTTTTTTGTGACATCCCCCAGTCTCTCCATTTGAATTGCAGGGAAAATTCCAGCCTCAGTCTCACCCTGCTCCAAATATGCTGAAGGATGTTAAGAATTAATTCTAATGGCCTTTTTATTGCTGTGTTTTATTAATCCTCCTCAGCTGAGCATGCTGGAATCACATTTACTTACCCTTTTCCAGCCTTCTCCCATTTACACAAAGCCACCTCCAAAATAAATATTAGGGAAGTGCTGAAAGGCCTTCAAGGCAATGCTTGGATCTGCTGGGTTTAGACTCTGGATGTGGGATAGGTTCCTGAAATCCACAATGATCCCATCACCTCTGCTCCTTAAGCTCCAGCCTTGCTGGGATAAATCCTGCAGTGCCCTTTTCTCCATTTCCAGGTGGAGGGGAGAATTTGCTTTCAAAATCGATGTAGTAAATTGAATTAACATCCTGACAGCCCCAGAGTGGCCACTGGGAAGCTAAAAACAAGGCTGCTGTAGGGGAAAATACCCCCAAATTCTAGGGAATCCTCCTGGCCCATCTTTCCCTGCTGACCTGAGTGTGTATCCCAACAGATTTTCATCACATGGACAGCCCTGCACTCTGGAAGCAACCAAAAAAATGGGTTAAGTGCAGTTAATTTTAAAATAAATGGTTAAAAACCCCACAGTGTGAAGCCTGATTAATCAGTTGTTAATGAGATCACCATCTGCATAAGGCCAAAGCAAAAAACCTCCAGTAGAGGGAGTGACCAAATTAAAAATCTCACCTAAAGCGCCTCTGGAAAAGTTTTTATTCCTGAAATGTTTGGTGCCTTGGCAAGCAAGGAATTCTCTTAGCCAGAGCCTGTGTGTGGGGCTGACACATGCCACACGTGAGGCAGTGGCACTCAAAAAGTGACATTAAAAATGGGAGCAGATCCAGCAAATTCCTTCTTCCTGCAGCTGTGGCTGCTGTCACTGTGCCCTCCATGGGGATATTTGGGATGTCACGGGCATGTGTGACACCAATCACCCTGGCTGGAGGTTCAAAAGGATCCCAAAAATCCCAGCTTTGATCCTCCAGACCCTCCCTGAGCTGAAGGCCAAACAGGAGCTGTGTTTTCTTCCCCTGCTGGAGAAAAGTCCTGATTTATCCAAAGGATTAAAAGGTTTTGGTGGCTTTTAGGGAGCCCTAAAACAACAGCTTTGAGGTACCTGGGATGAAGGGACTCATCTGGCCCTGTCTGCTCTCCAATCCATCTTTATCAGTCTTCCACTGGCACCTAAAAAAAGACTTTTTTCTTCAAAGCAACTTGAAAAAACTATTCCCAACCAGGGTGATGATGAAAGAAAAAGCCCCTTTTTTCAGTTGACTTTAAATTCCTATTTTTTCCATCACCTCTCAGCCTAATCTTCTTTTTCTGCATTGTTTTTTTTTTTTCTGAACTCTGAACTGGGATCTCTGTTGCAAGGCATCAGAGATGCAGTTTTAAAGCCTGAAAATTGACAGCTCCTCACTCAAAATGTCTCCTAAGGTAAAAAACAGCATTTATTCAATTTAAAAATATGATAAGAAAAGCAGTGTTTGGGAAATGAGGAAAAAAACCTGGGGACAATAGGGAGGAGGAGAGACAACCCCACCTAAAAATGAACTGATTTTAAATATGGGGGTTGATAGACAATTAAATTGCTGATAATCCCCTATCCTTCTCCTTTCTTACAGCTCCCCAATGTGTTTTTTTTTCCTTTCTGCACCAAGGCTGACCTGGCTGCTCAGTTCCATGTCAGGTGAATTTTTGAAGCTCTATAAACCTCACAACTGCAGCACGCAAACACTTTCTTTTTTTTTTTTATAAATTTTTTTTTCCTTTTTCCCCAAGACAAACAACATAATCTCCCTTGGGGAAAACAAGAGGGCTCCAAGTTTAGCAAACAGGCTGCAGTGATCATTAGTGAAGCACAATTTCATGGCAGGAAGTCGCCTTGGATCCCGTCTCTGCATCCCAGACATTTTATGGGCTGGATGCAGAAAGCTCAGATGGGGAATGTTGGGGTTTTTAACAGCCATATTTTGGGCCCATAAAATAACCAACTACAATGGTTCATTTTCACCCACACACCCAAATTGCTGGTTGGGATCACAATTTCAGGCCCCTGACACCCCTTACACAAACAGACAGCGTTCACCAGCAAAAGAAAAAAAATAAAATTAAAAAAAAAAAAGTCAAGGCAGGAGGGGAGGCTCGGGGGATTGGGATGAGAGTTAAAAAAACACCCAGCAAATGAGCAGCAGATGCCTGATTATACCCTGCAGCCAGGCTCACCAGGAAGCTCTTCCCAGGATGTGTTGTCTCTCTGTTCTCCCATCCCTCCATCACCTTCACCTTCCTGGGCTCTCCCACCCTCCTCCCATCAGCTGCTCCAGCTCAGAGCAGCTTCCAACAGCACCAGCAGCTTTAAATTTGCTTTAACTCTTCCCCAAGCTCCTTCCATGGGTGTTTTGGATTGGAAGAAAATGGCAGCAGGAGGCGAAGTTGTCATCCCCTCACCCTAACAAAGTCTTAGTTCTGCTTAAAATACAAATACATAGCATGGCCAAGCCAAGCTGGGAAATATTTTAAGGTTTGTTAGTTATTCTGATGCTTCAGGTTTTAGCTTTTATATTTTCCAGGTTCTGTGCTGCTTTGGTGTGTGGGTCTGAGCTTCACATTAAGGGATGGTGAGCTCTCTGCACAGAGCAGGGAGACAAAACAATTCCTGCTCTAGCTGGGGACCAAGGACAAATGATCCAAGTCTCAGGCACAAGAGCACAAACAACTTGGGCTGAAGAGAGAAAAACAAGCAGGGTGGGACTTCATAACCTAAAGCTGTAATTGGACAATGAACTCCAATATGCAAATGGAGCAGAACTGATAAAAGTGGGAGATTTCGTGACCACTCATCCATTTTGTGCCCATTTTGGTTCACCTTGGGTGCAGCCCTGGCTGGGCTCTTGTGCTGCCCAAGGTGGATCCATGGAGGCCTTTTAATAAATCCCTGCTTTATTCTTTAACTCTGTCTGGCCTCTGTTCTAGCTCAGCTTTCTCAAGGCATCAATTCAATGCAGGAAAAATGGGGGAAAAGGGGATAAACACTTATTAGGATGATGATTTGGTGCAGTGAGTGACATCCCAGCTCATGGCAGGGGGTGGAATAAAGGATCCTTCAAGTCCTTTCCAATTCAAACCAATCCATGACTCTGTGATACACCAAATAATGCCCCTCTCCCCAAAAACTTGACACCTCTAATCACCCTCATCTTCCAAACAAGAGGATCTTAATCCAACACTGATATTTACACAGGATGTCTGTGCTGGAAATAAACTCCCACCAAATATTTTTAAAAGCAAAACTTCTAACAATTTCTAGTGGGAATTGGGAGCTGAATGCTTCTGAGAGCTTAAGAAAAAATCATAAAAACCCAGAAACTCAGACTGGTCTGGGTGGGAAGGGACCTTAAAGCTCATCCAGCCATGGGCAGGGACACCTTCCACTGTCCCAGGCTGCTCCAAGCCCTGTCCAGGCTGGCCTTGGGCACTGCCAGGGATCCAGGGGCAGCCACAGCTGCTCTGAGTAGTGACAAATTACTGAGTTGTAACTACCAAATAGCAGCTACTCAGTGATGTAAACAGGAGTAGAATTAAAATTGTTTTTTTCTGGGATCTTCCTGAACTGGAAGACCAGGTTAAGCATCCCAAGCTGCTGCCTAAAACAAGGAAAAGGGGAAGAAAAGTGCAGATTTCTGGAGCAATCCTGAATTTCCAGAGGAATTATGTGGTGGGTGATTTAGGAGGAACTTTATATTTTAAAGTCTCACTTTCAGTGAGAAAATCCCACCAAGAATAAAAAGTTTTTGTTAACGTAAAAGTTGGCTGTAAAAGAGAGATTTAAAGGTGACCAAGGCCCTCTGGCCAGACCTTTCTGCCTGGTGTGATCATCCTGGCCTTAAAAAGCAGCTCCACCCTGGAGGCAGCACATTGCATCTCCTTTTTCTGCGGATTCCCACTCCTCTGAGGCAGAGGGGAGCTCAGCTTGTAAACAAATCCTTTGGAGTCTGCCTGGGCCAGGTGATGTTTTTCCTGAAGCCATATCCCAGGAACTTCTCAAATTGCTTCATTTCAGAGTTACTCATAAAAAAAGGCAAAAAGCAGCAGATTCATTCTGGCTTTCCTGGGCAGAGGAGGTGGGAGAAGCTGAAATCCTCTGCCCTGCCCTGCCAGGAGGGGTTTTATCCTCCAGCCCCATTTTCTGGGAGGAACCTGTGCTCTCTCCTGGTGCTTACATCCTTCATCTCTCACCCAGCCTCTACCCAAGACTAATTCCCAGTTTCCAGTCCCCAAATCTCTTCCTTTGGATCCATCTGCAACCTTCCAGCCTCAATCCTTGTCTCCAACAAGGGTCTGGATGAAGCCCTGACACTTTGTTCCTCTCATAGGGTGCCCTGATTTAATTCTCAGAAGTTTAGAGGCTTTTTAAATTAAAATTTTTAGTTTTACAGGTGCTGTTGCTGCTGGTGAGCCAGGGATGGGAGAGTCGTTGGTTTTATTTTTAATTTTTAAAAATAATAAATAATAATAAAATAAATAATAAAATAAATAATAAAATGAAATTTTAATTTTATTTTAAAATTTTTAAATTTTGAATTTTTAAAATGCAGATAATTTAAGCAGCAAAAAGAGAGAGAAGAGGTGAAATGGCGAGGTATGACATGTTTCTTTGTTTTAAATGTGAAATATATCTATCTATTTATCTAAATAAATATATAAATATGTTTATGTATTATATATATAAAATATATAAGTGTATAAAAATAATATAATATATTTAATATAGAAAATATATTATATTATATTATATTATATTATATTATATATTTATATATTATTTTTATATGTTTATATATTATAATATATATAATATATAATATATAAATATATGTATTGTCTATATAAATAAAAATTCAAGCTACCCTTGAACTGTTTACACCACTGTGCAGAACCAGAGGATTTCTGCTATTTCTCACTCAGCTTCAATCAACGCTTTTACACTTCAGACTCTTGGTTTGGGGCGAATTTTTCTGACTTTAATTTTCCAAGATTTTACTTTATTTCTGATCAAAGCCACACACCAAGAGCTGAGCCAACACAGAACCACCAGAATTAGTTTCCAGATAGCTCATTTTCTGCAAATCACACTACAATGGCTCCACTTACTGTGTGGTTTCCATGATTGGAAGGGAATTTAAAAGCAAATTTCAGCACTCAGCAAATCCACAGAGGTCCCATGACAAATTCAGGGAGCTGAAAGCAGCAAGGGAATGCTGAGCATGGGGTGCTGCAGGCTCAGGGAGCACAGCCTGGGTTTAGTGATTCATCCTAATATTTGCCATGGAAAATGAAAAGATTTAATCTGCTTTCCCAGCACTGGATGGCCTCTCTTAAGTCAGGATCTGTTAACACAAGGGGGTGAAATCTGAGCCACGGAGTTGGGAAAGGCTCTGGAGCTGCTGATGTTGGGTGGGGTTGGGTTTGTTTGGGTTTTCTGAAGAATTGCTCCTCTGTGGAACACTGATCTAAACCTGAGCTGTGATCTCCACTACCAGGAGCTCTCTCCAAGGTCTCAGGGAGGAGGAGAATGGGGAAAATCCCAGACTGGGTTGGGATGGAAGGGATTTAAAGCCCATCCAGTTGCATGGGCAAGGGCACCTTCCACTATCCCAGGTTGCTCCAGCTTGGCCTGGGACACTTCTAGGGATGGGCAGCCCAAAAACTGCTCCAAACCTTGGAGGATGCTGAGCTGTGGAGCCCAAAGGCTGGGAGAGCAGCCCAGGGAAAGGCTGGAGCTGGAATTGCTGCTTGAATTTATTGTGGCTCTCAGTGCTGGAGCAGCTGATTCCAGGGGTTCTCTGGGCTTGGCTGATCCTGACTTTTCTCAGGTGGGACCTTCCCATGCTCGCCTGTTTGTGTGAGTTTTCCCAGAGGAACATCTCCTCCCCCAGACACGTTTATTCCTGTGGAGTGTTTTAGCTGCCAGTGCCACAATCCTGGGGCACATTTTCCATACTGATGTGCAGATCCCCTTTTTCTTTTTTTTTTTTTTTTTTTTTTTTTGTGGTATTAGTGGGGAAAGTCACGATTCCATGTGTTGAATCAGGCAGCAGCTTTTCCTTGACTCCCTGCCTCTCTCCCTTCCTGTTGTCCCTAAAATCCAGCACGGGGAGCAACCTAACCTGCAGCTGGATCCTTTTGCAGTGCAAAGCTCAATCCTAAAGTTTTAAAACTGATATTCTTAGCACAATTCCTGGATTAAGTAGGTTCTCCTACCTGCTTCTCCCCTCTTCCTCACAGCTTCCTCCTGAAGCACATCCCTGCCTGACTGTGCCCAAAAATGTCCCAGGAGACCTTCCTGAAAAATCACCTGTTTTCTTTCCCAGGTAATTGTTCCACCGCAGGAGTTCCTGAGGCTGGAAGTGCCCTTGGGAAGTGCTTGTGGAGGGCTTTGCACAGGGCTGGGAATGAGAAGAAGCTGAAAAATCAAGAAATGGTTTGGGTTGGAACAGCCTTAAAGCCCATGCAGTGCCATTCCTGCCATGGCAGGGACACCTTCCACTGTCCCAGGCTGCTCCAAGCCTCAGTGTCCAACCTGGACACTTCCAGGGATGGAAGCCACAGCTTTCCTGTGTCACCACCCTTCCCAATATCTCATCTAAATCTGCAATTCTCTAACATTTTTTAAATACTTTAGCCCAGTCTAAGCATGACCTGGTCAGCCTACAAGCACAGGGCTATCTGCCCAGTGTCTCTCGTGTGTGAGAGAAGATCTGTGGAGCAGCAAGGAGCACATTTTTTGAGCTCTCCCCAGTGTGCAGCCTGTGCCACTTCAGAACACTCAGAAGTAAAAACACTAAAGGGAAAAAAACCCTCCCTTTTTATAGCCTACTGTCTCATTGAAAGTGATTTATGAAATGAAGCATCCTGCCCACCCAGTGCACAGAACAAATACAGACAGAGCTTTGAAATAGCTACAGCACTGTGCTATTTTCAGTAATATTTAGCTCAGACTTAGCCAAGAAAGCCCACTAAGCCCAGCAGACAGACATAAAAAGAAACGCTCTTTCTGCATTTTTGTGTGTGCGTGCATCTATTTTGGGTTTTGCTCATCTTTTCTCTGCTTCCATGGCTGACTATCAGGGTAGTCCCAGATCAGGGCAGAAACCTAAGCCCAATGCTCAGCACAAGAAGCAACACTTCATATTAAGTGCCTAAATAACCAGCAGCATGTGCTTGAATTGAGCTCTTTTATTTCTTGTATCACAACTGATCTGTGCTCCCTGTGACAGGGACCCAGGGAATGGTTGTGCCAGAGGAGGGCCAGGTGGATTTTGGGGGAAAAGGGGTGCTGCCCAGGGAATGGGCACAGCCCTGAGGCTGCCAGAGCTCCAGGAGAGTTTGGACAGCACTCCAGGGATGCCCAGGGTGGGATTGTTGGGGTATGGGATTGTTGGGGGTGTGTGCAGGGCTAGGGGTTGGACTGCATGATCCCAGTGTGTCCCTGCCAGCTCAGGAGGTTCCATGATTCCATGATAATTTGTTGAACTCAGCCCCATCAGTAGCATTGGGAAATGTTGCTCAAGTGGATGGTATTTTGGGGGTGTGTGTGTTTAGGAAGCCTCATTTTCCTCTTCTGTAACTGTGAGGTTTGATCTCAGCACTAGGTGCCCCCTGTCACAGCTGGCATTGAGGTGGCAGTAGGACACTGGCTGGGCCATCAGCAACTGATTTTTCTTTCACCCTAACCTGCAAAATCTGAGCTGTGTCTTGTTTTTACACTTATGCTGAGAAGAAAAGATAAAACCGAGCCTAAACCCAAGTCCTTCAGGTCTGCCAAGTCCTGCCCTCATTACATAAACCCAGACTGAGCACACACTGAGAGTTCACCAAGCTGCTTTTCCCTTTTCCTGGTGATTTGGAGGTTGGATGTTATTTTTCCACGAGGTGGATTTGTATTTGAAACAGCCTGATGTTTTTGAATGCCTGCAGAGCTCCAGCACCCTCTTCCAGCCAGGAGATTTTTGGGATGGGATATAGCAAAGCATCTCCTTGGCTTGTTTTAACCTTCCTGCTCCTGTGAATCATGTCCGGCATGCACAGTAGATTACAGCCCCATTCCTCTTCTCCACGCCATCCAAGCTGTCCCAGAGCAATCTGTCACCTCCTACCCCCTGGGAAATTATTTTCCTTGTCAGGAGTCCTCATTCCTGCAGGAAACTCTCGCTTGAGTAGCTCTGGCATGAGTGGATGCTGGCAGGATCACAGGATTGCTCCAGACCAAGTTCTTTGGGTGATTTTTCCATCTGGCTGTGTGGATCCTGAATTTAATGCAGTGTTTGTCCTGCAACTTTGGGTTTCTCCTTGAAAATCTGTGGGATTCATCAGCACTTCAATCTCACAACCTGTGAAATATCTGCAGAGCTTCCCACTTCACATACACACCACCCATTCTCATTTTCCTGCTTCCAGTTGCTTTTGTTATCCCCAAAAAGCTCTGGGATCTGTCTCCCTGATGGAAGAGACGTCAGTGGGGCAAAAACCGTCCCGAAATCTCCTCGTGTTCCAAAGACAGCCAGAAAGGTCCCTCTCCCTGCTGTTCCCACGCTGTTAACACGTGGTCTGCTTCTTGTGGTTGGCTTTGGAGATCAAATCCATCTGCTGGGGTAGGAAATGCTGGGGAAGGTCCATTTCTCAGGATGCTTTATCAGACAGGATCCTTTAGAACCTCCATTAAAAATACATCAAACAAAACCATTATTATGGTTCCCCCGCTCGTTCTGCAAACACCAACGAGGCCTTGGGATTTGTGTTGGTGTTGCCTCGAAATTAAATAATCCCCCTACCCAAATAAAAAAACCTCAAAAAAAACTTGTAAAATTATTTTGTAAAATTAAAATCACCTTGTTATTTTAGTTTAATGATGCATTATCCAGCTGCAGAGTCTCATTTAATAAATGAGACTCCACTAGACAGAAAAATAAGTCATAATATTTAATTTACATCCTTTCCACAACAGGACAGGTCACTTTATATTTTATTACTCTTTTTTTAAAATTTTTTATTATTTTATTATTTATTATTTCTTTTTCTCACTTTACTCTTTCAGCTAAGGCAAACTTTTTGCTGTGTTTTTCCCTCATTTGGGATGTGTGCATCTTACTGCCCTAAGACAGAACATGACCTTAAGAAAGAGGATAAGAATTTCAAAGAAGCAGCTCCAGAGCCTGGGTATAATAGGAAGAGCTCAAGAATAATGGGATGAACCCCATAATTGGTTCTCAACCCCATAATGACAAGAAATAGCTCCTTTTCACAGACTAAAATCCTGATTTCCAGCCTTTCTCCTGCATTCCTCAGTGGGACACATTGCTCCTTGCACATGGCTGTTTTCCTTTCTCCTCCTAGTCCAGGAAAAGCTTCAATCCAGCCTTTCTGTCATGCATTAGGAACTCCACAAACATGCTTACTTAAGTACCAAACCACATGAGCTCAGCATTATTCTATGGCTCCAGCACACATAAATTACAATGGATTGTGGGGGAGCAACTTTGATCCAGGAAAGCCCACACTGAATTCCCTTGGAGGAGGCTCAGAGCACTAAATGCTCCTTGACTCCCTTTCCTCTCATCCCTGTTTTTTGGATGGCTTGCTCTGTCTGCCCTGCAGGCTACAGGAAAAGCAAGCATGAAGAGTAGCTCTAAGAAAACCAGGCTATTCCATGGATCCAACCTCTTTCCCTGGCACTCATTTCCATGTGCAGAATCTCAGGTGGCACTCACAGAAAATCCCTTGTCCCCAACACTCTGTCACCCTAACAGTGGTGGAGAAGCAGCATTAGGGAGGAGAAATATTATGAAGACTCAAGTCTCCAAATAAAACCCTTGTAGCCAAGATCTTTTCCCCATCAGAGGGCCTGTCCTTGCATTTTTGCCTCATCAATACTGCAGGAATTTTGTACAGAGACAAATATTTCACTGGGGCAGTGAGGGAGGTGCTGTTGTTGGTGGAGGAGCTGAGAGACAAACCCAGGGTGTTTCCTCCTTGCCAGCTCCCTACATTTGGCCCAGTGGGACATGCCTGGCAGGTCACCCCACCCAGGATGTCCCAACCCCACACCTGGCAGCTCTTTCATCCCTTTTGGAGAACCCTTCAGCTGCTCCTCTCTGGTTAATTCCACCGCCATCCACACCAGCACCAGAAAATACACAAAAATTACTGTGGTGGTGCTGAGCTGACTTGAGGATCTTGAAGATCTTTTCCAATCTTGATGATTCCATCAAATCGTTCTATGAAATCATTCCATGAAATGATTCCATTGAATCATTCTGTGAAATCATTCAGTGGAATGATTCTGTAAAATGATTCTATGAAATGATTCCATGAAATGATTCTATGAAATTATTCCATTAAATCGTTCTGTGACATCATTCTGTGAAATGATTCCATGAAACCATACTGTGACATCATTCTGTGAAATTATTCCATTCAATCATTTCAGTAAATCATTCTATTATATCATTCTGTGAAATGATTCCATGAAATGATTCTACAAAATGATTCCATGAAATCATTCTGTGACATCATTCTGTGAAATGATTCTAAGAAATTATTCTATGAAATCATTCTGTAACATCATTCTGTGAAATCATTCTGTGACGTCATTCTGTGAAATGATTCCATGAAATCATTCCATTAAATCCTTCTATGACATCACTCCATGAAATTAATTCTGTGACATCATTCCATGAAATCATTCCATTAAATCATTCTGTGATATGATTCCATGAAATGATTCCATGAAATCATAATGCGGCATCATTCTATGAAATGATTCCATGAAAAAATTTCATTAAATCATTCTACGACATCACTCCATGAAATCATTCTGTAACATCATTCCATGAAATCATTCTTTGAAATGATTCCATGAAATCATTCTCTGAACTCCTTCTTCCTCAATGTGAGGAGCCATCGTGGCTTCCATGGAAACTGGGAGAAAGAGGAACGTTGCTCCCCTTGCAAATGGCAGCAGGGATCAGTCTGTGCTTGCCTTTGAAGAGTTAATTGGCTTTTGTTGATTAAGCAGCATGAAGCACTGCTCCTCAGCCACCGAGGAAAAGCCCTGTGCCAAGTGTTTGATTTTGCACTCTTTGTTTGTACGTGTGGAAATCTAAAGCCACGAAGCTGGAGAAACTCTACCCTCAAAGGGAGGGCTTGCTCATGTGTTTGTACAAACAGGAGTTTACAGAGCCCTGCAGGACAGTTTGACTCGGATCCCATTTTTTTCTCCTCTGGTTTTGGCAAGCTGGGACACCCTCACAGCCCCAGGCTGAACGTGGGTAAAGCCATGTGCGCTGAGAAACTGATCCTGCTGTTGTAGGAAACTTCTCCTTTTTAAAGAGTTTTGGATTCTGCAAGGCGTCCAAAAGTCCACCCTCATTACAATAATCCTGGAAAAATCTTAACTTCTATTTAGTTGGGAGGTTATTACTAAAAAGTACCATACAAAACAGTGAAAGCAGAGCGGAAGGATTGATAATTATAATTTTTCATTAATAATTAGGGTTCATAAGCTAATTCTTCATTAATAATTAGGGTTCACAGCTATTCTAGGTGCCATTCCTTTTATATGTATATTACATTTATATATATATGTATTATAAGCTGTAAAATGGGTTATATATGGCTGATAAGGGCCTTAAAATGTTGCTTTGTGTTAAGCTGATGCCTCATGTCTGTGCTCTGTTATTGTGCTCACATCATGAATAAAAAACAAACAATTAGAGGATTTAAGGAGGAAAGCCTTCTCCAAACTCAGGGAATTTGAAGCACACAAGCAAACTTCCATTTTTAAGTTTTTTTTTCAGAAGTATTATCTGGTTCATCTTTTCTGTGATCAGAAAAAGAGAAATGTATTGGTTTTTTTGATTTTAAAAATAATTTTTCTGGCGGGGATCCTCTTCATGGCCAGAACAGGAGCCTGGCCACGTTTGAGGTCCATTCCTGGCACCCAGGGAGATCACTCCATCCCAAATGCTTCTGCCCCTTCTTGGACCTGCTGGTGCTGCTCTACTTGAATCCATTGCTGATCTTCCTCCACACTGAGCCTCCCCTCCCTCCATTTTACCCTGACACTCACCAGTGCAAGCCTTCAGCCCAAACTGGTGCAAAGAGCCTCTGGTTTAAGGGAGATTCCACCCTTTTATTCTCTCCTGAGCCAGAGGAAATCCCTTAATCCATGCAGGATGATGGCACAGCCTTTGCCCAGCTCCTAATGGAATATCCGAATTAGAATTTGGAACAGCAAATTTCACCTGGCTCTTGCAAAGTCACATCTGCTCCCCCAACTCCAAATTTCAGTCAGAGGGAGCCATGGACCAGCAGAATTCACCTGGATCTTGAGGGTTGCTCCAGGTGGATGCTGCCACATGGCAACAAAACCATATTTTTTTCCACAATTTAATAAATGTACAGCCAAACCAGAGCCCCCACCCTAGGTTTATCACAGCAGAAGAGGTGACCATGAGTTTTAGCGTGCCTGTGCAGATCCTACAACTCCAGAGCATTTCTAGGAATGAAGGATACACAGTATTACACCCATCCCTGTATTGCCTGACACAGATCCATCTCCCATCCCATGGCTTTCAGATCCTCTCAAAAAGAGCTGCAGGAGTTGTCAGACACTTGCCTGGCTGATAATTCACAATGCCCTGGGCTAATCAACACAGACACAGGTGCTCATCCCCACCTTTTCCCTGAGTTTCTTTGCCTGGAACTGCCAGGATTTCATACCCAATATTAGGATGGATGTCAGGACTGCAAACACCTGCTTGACACCTGCTCAGGGGGACAGATCAGAGCCTGAAAGCAAGAAAAACAAAAGATGTGGTGCTTAAAAGAAATAAAGATCAAATAAAAGGTGCATTTAAAATTCCCTCTCGGTTAAGATCCACCTGCCTCAGCCTCTTTTTTCCCATGGGGAATTTTCCCTGTGGAAATACAGCTGCTGTGGTTCTGTTTACCCATGGGACAGTTTAGGGACTGCTGGGAATTGTACAGGTTGGATGGACACGGATGGTTTATCCCAAATATTTACGGCCAAGGCAGAGATTTGTGAAGCTGCATGTGTTGGAAAGAGGGATTGGGGCAACAGGAGCAGCTGGAATTATTTTCCTGGGGACATCTGTGGGGACAGAGGTGTGGCACAGGGGCCAGCTGGCATTGACCAACCACCACCCTCCACTGCACTCACCCCCAGGAAATGGGGAGGAGAATGGAAGGGGGAAAGATCCATGGGTTTGGATAGTGACAATTTAATAAGACAAGCAGCAGCTGTGCATGCAGGCAGAGCAAGAGGAGGAATTCATTCCCTTCCCATCCACACTTTTCAGGCACTTGCACATCCTCAGCATGGCCAGTGGTTTCTCAGAAAGCCAAATTCCACAAGCATGGATGTGTCCCACCTCCTTTCTCCTTCCCTCCATGAGCTTTTACCACTCAGCACAATGCCATGACCTCAATGATCAGGTCTGTCCCTTGGTCATGAGCCCACCTGAATTTTTCCCCTCTCCCTCTGCCTGCTTTGGCAGCTTGGATTTGATTTCTACTTTCTGTGATTTCCTAAAACAATCAGGGTCTGTCAATAAAGAGAGCAAAGGGCTTTTCTCCTTTTGATAACTCATTGTGAGCCTCTTGGGCACAAACCAGCTCCTCTGGGCACTCTGAGATCCCTGCCTTGTGGCCACTCCATGACCTGTCTCTTACAGAATTCCTGGGAAGTTGGGGCTCCCAGCTGGAACCCACTGTGGGACTGACACTGCTCCCTCACTCCAGGGAGCTGTGACTGTCTGAGGTGCAGGGAGCACCAAGGACACCCAAGACAGCATCCCAGCTTGGCCAGGGAAGTGACAAATCCCTGGGCTGGCCCTGCTCAGGGACCTCCAGGGCTGTGTCCTGTTCTGTGTCCCCAATCCAGGAAGGACATGGAGGGGCTGGAGCGTGTCCAGGGCAGGGAATGGAGCCCCAGGAGGGGCTGAGGGAGCTGGCAAGGGGCTCAGCCTGGAGCAAAGGAGGCTCAGGGGGCCCTTGTAGCTCTGCACAACTCCCTGCCAGGAGGGGACAGCCAGGGCGGGTTGGGCTGTGCTGCCAGGGAACAGGGACAGGACAAGGGGAAAGGGCCTCAGGCTGGGCCAGGGGAGGCTCAGCTGGGACAGCAGCAGCAATTTCTGCATGGAAAGGGTGCTCAGGCCTTGGCAGGGGCTGCCCAGGGAGCTTTGCAGTGCCCAGCCCTGCAGGTGTCCCAGGAAGGGCTGGAGGTGGTGCTCAGTGCTCTGGGTTGGGGACAAGGTGGGCACTGGGCACAGCTGGAACTCCATGGCCTGGCAGGGGTTTTCCAGCCTCAGTGATTCTGGGATTCCATGATCACATTCTGCTTTTCCACCAGCACCTCCTGAAGTGTCTCAAGCCCACCTCACAGGAACACTCGCTGGGCTGTTGGTTGATTTTCCTCTAAACCAGTTGCTTGGAATCACAGAATATCCTGAGCTGAAAGAGACCCCCAAGGTTCTTCAATTTCAACTCCTGGCCCTGCCCAGACACCTCAACAGCCCCACCCTGTCCCTGAGAGCATTGTCCAAACACTCCTGGAGCTCTGGCAGCCTTGGGGCTGTGACAATTCCCTGGGGAGCCTGTGGCTCAATATAGGAAAGAACAGATGGAATTGAGAGGTACATCAGGTGTATTAAGTATAATGTTATTGTCTTTATTTCATCAAATTTTTGTGAGTTTGGTTAGTATTTTGCAACATGCAACGATAAGAAATATCTATCTGAAAGTATCTAATGATACTCTGAACTAAAGCCAGAGGTCGAATCACCATCCTTGTGGAATCCCCATCCCTGGAAATGGCCGAAAAACGTGGAATTGTGGTGCTTGTGGACATGGGTTAGTGGTTGCACTCAATCATGTTGGAGGCCTTTCCCAAGCTAAATGATTCTGTATTTCTGGATGCCCTCATTTAGCCCAGATTCCCCTCCAGTACCACCAGCAAAAGAAACCAGTGGTTTAAGGCATCACTAAAATCTCACCCCTAGTCCTGCGTTCAAACCAGCCTGTCCTGTCACAGCTCAGCCCCAGCCCTGCCATGGAGAAATTCCATGGAGAAATTCCCCCTGCTGTCCAACCTGAGCCTCCCCTGGTACAGCTCCAGGCTAAAATAAAGCAGAGTTGTGGCTTTGCATTTAACCCTAGCAAATTCAGGATGAAGAATCAGCACAGAATAGCCATAATTACTTAATTAATTAATGATTTTTTCGTAGTCAGAGCAGCACCTGGCAGCTTCATAAGTGTGAGACTCAATCTCCCTGGTTTAATAAACCTTTATAAAGGACTTCCTGATGATGTCCATCTGCTCACATGGAAATTTTCCTGAATTTTTCCAGTTTTGCTCTGGGTGTTGTGAGCAGAATAAATGTGTGAGTGCTGTGATGCACAGTAACCTGCAGAGATTTGGGAATTTCTGTGTTCAGTAGTCCCCTGCATCTCCGGATGTCATTTATCAAAACCAGCTGCTCTTTATATCACTAAGTCTTGTATCAATGTCTATTTAAAGTTAAACTGAGAGCCAAAGAAGCCTGCTTTGATTTAAATAAATCAAAGCACATCACAGTCACAGCAATTAATAATCCAAGGCTGGAGCAAACATGAAGAGTAGGAGAAATCCACTTAGGCAGGGTTGTTTTTGTTTCTTGCTGTTTTTTCTAAAGCTTATTAGAAGCAGCAATCCTTTGATTAGACTTCCACAAAAATCCCTTGGCATCAATAGGAATTAAGGGGCTTGATCCTGGCAGTCTGTGGAAAGCCAGGCTGGGGGAGGGAATGTAAGGCTCCCTTATTTATGACAGGTCATGGAAAGAGAGCCTTCACCTGGATTATTCTCAGCTTGCAATGCAAAAACTCCTGCTGGGATTGCAGGCTGAGATCTCAGGCTGTGATTGTGCTGCTATCAGGTATTAATGAACCATGCTTTAGGTAATTACAGCTTCAGGAGGGGAGCCTTGGATTATAGGACAAACTTTAAATTCTGCTGAAGCAGCAAAATCGGTGTCTGGGTCAGGTCAGAATTTGTGTGCCTTCCTCTGGAGAGTTTTGTGCCTCCCTCCCATCTCCTCCAGCACAGTTCTGTGTCACTGCAAGAGTCAAAAGTTCAGAAATACTTTTGGGAAATGGCTAAAGAGTGTCCTGGTGAGAGAGCCCCCTCCTCCTCTGAGGAGGGAAGGGAACCACTGTAATTCACCTTTCTGTTCAGAGAAAGCCTCACCCAGCCTTTTCTCTCTTCCTACTGGGAAATTTGGTGGAATCCCAGGGTGTGTGAGGCTGCAGGAGCTGAGTGGGCACCTGGTGTCCCCTCCCTGCCCCAGCAGGGCCATCCCAGAGCCCAGGGCACAGCACTGTGTGCAGCCAGCTGTGCCCCAGCCCCAGGGAGGAGAGCCCCCAGGCTGTGTGGGCAATGCGCTCAGGGCTGGGCACTGCCCAGGGCAGAAGTTGTGCCTCCTGTGCAGGGCAATTGCTGGGCTCAGGCCCTGCCCGTGGCTCCTGTCCACTAAACATTTCTAAGGAGAAAATATATTTTCTTATCACAAGGCTGAAATGGGTGCTCATTCCATGGAGCTCTCCTGTGATAATTCCATTTTCTTGTAGGAATAACAATTTTGCAGCTTGGATTATATTTTAGATGCCTGTAGACTTTCCCCGCTGATTTTAATGACTCCACAGACATTTTATCAGTTACAGGATAAAATGGCTCAGGCTGGCTCAGGAAAGATGTCATATCCAGAGGCCAAATCCCTGTCTTCAGCTGCAGGCAGGCAAGAAGGGCTGAATGGGATGCTGGAAGAAGCATTATAAAGCTTAAAAGAAATAATACTGTGATGAGAACATTTTATCCCATCAAAAATATATATATATTTTAGTTTATCTATACAATTTATGGTCATTGAATAGGACAGGAAAATGCAGGATATCTCCCACATTTTCCCTTTTATTTAATGCTTCACTTTTTATTTCAAAATGGGTTTTCTACCAAATGCCAGCTCCAAGGACAAGTCATAACAGACATTGAGGGAGCTGCAAGAAAGATGGAGAGAGGCTGTGCAAGGGATGGAGGAACAGGACACAGGGAATGGTTCCCAGTGCCAGCGGGAATGGCTGAGTGGGGTATTGGGAGTTAGGAATTGTTCCCTGGCAGGGTGGGCAGGCCCTGGCACAGGGTGCCCAGAGCAGCTGTGGCTGCCCCTGGATCCCTGGCAGTGCCCAAGGCCAGGCTGGACATTGGAGCAACCTGGGACAGTGGAAGGTGTCCCTGCCCATGGCTGGGGTGGGTTGAGAAGATCTTGAAGGTTTCTGCCAATCCAAACCATTCCATGATTAAAATGATAACATTAAATAGTGAGTCCTGGGCTAAAATTCCCATTCCCATAAATTTGTTTTCAACCAACTCAATCCCAGCCTCTCATTCATTCCAAACCATCAAATTCAGCTCCTTCAGCTGTGTAAAACTGAAGGGGAATCAGTCTGGGATGAGCAGATTTTTCCAGTCCTTTTGGATATAAAGGGAGAAATAAAAATCTGAATTGACTTCCAGCAATGAACTCACAGAACATCAAAAAGTATTTCCCTGTGCCATGGAAAAGCAGGAAAGAAAAAATTCTCAGGAGGAAGGGAAATTGGGATTTGCTCTCTCTTGCATGAAGTGTGACTGGACCCTCACCAAATATGAGAGGAGAAGCTTCAAACTTACAACAACTTGGAGTTACTACCGCTAGCTACAACTACTATATCTTCACAGTTATAATGATTTGCAGTGTCTGCAGTTTTCTGTCATTTTGGTTCAGGTCTTTGTGGGTTCAGGGTTTGGATTTCTGTTAATTTGGTTCAGGGCTTGGTGGGTTCACGGTTTGGTTTACTGCCAGTTTGGTTCAGGGCTTGGTGGGTTTGGGGCTTGGTTTTCTGCCAGTTTGGTTCAGGGTTTGGTTTTCTGTCAGTTTGGTTAAGGTGGTTTTACAGATATCCTGCTAAGGCTGGGCTTTGTTTAAGCCTGAGCTAGATGTTTGTAGGTTTAAACCTACACTCTGTTCCTAAGGGCCTTCTAGGATTTTCACACTTCCAGAGCCAGCAAGCTCAGCCAAAACTCTGTCAACAACCCAGTGCTCTGCTGGGCTCTCTTTGGAACCTCATAGTTAATGGAGAACACTAAAAATTTCCACTGATTCTCTCCCCCTAATATATTCAATAAAAATTCCCTTTTCTAATACCCTCCCAGGCTTAGGCTGCAGCATCAAAGAGCCCCTTCAGTGGTCCTGCAGCTCAGGTCTGAGGTGTTTGAGGTTTTGTGACTTTGGCAAAACCTGCTTTGGGTTCACAGAGTTTGCCTGCTAATTTAGGGCAGAAAAGTGCATTTCACCACTATTTCAGATCATATTGTTTTTGTCCAAGGGGTTACACAAAAACCAACATATTTTGCTGCCCTGGGGAGCCCAGGACACCTCTGACAGAGCCCAAACAGGAGCTCTATTTATTGACCTCTGTATATATAGTTCCCCCACACCTTCTCAAGGACATGTTTTTCACTCCATCCTCTCTGCAGGTTTATTCCTCACATTCCCTCCCTGTTGTTTGTCAGAATTTAAGTGAAACTCCAAGTCATCTGTGTTTTGATTTCTGTAATTAAGTAAAACTGAGCAGATGGAGTGCATCCACTATCCTGTTTGAATTCCAACTACATTAAATGGAGCTCAGGTACCTGGAAGTTGCATCTTACAAAGAAAATTGGAAAAAAAAAAATGTATAAGCCATTAGGGATATTTTTTCATTTAGTGCATCCACTGGTAGCAGCTGCCCCTGGATCCCTGGCAGTGCCCAAGGCCAGGTTGGACTTTGGGGCTTGGAGCAGCCTGGGACAGTGGAAGGTGTCCCTGCCCATGGATGGGGTGGCACTGGATGAGCTTTAAGGTCCCTTCCAACCCAAACCATCCTGGAATTCTGTGATTCCATGATTCAACTGAAGATTCAAAGCACATCAGGTTCCCCTGGTACAGTCAGGGCTGCCTCAGTTACCCTTAGGGCTTTTCCTTCAGAGATTTCTGTATCACAAGCCCTGGAGAACACAGCAGTGACTCTAAAACCTGTCCCTGGTCACAGCACTGGCATCAATCGAGGTAAATGTGACAGAATCCCAGGATTCCAGAATCTCAGAATGGTTTGGGGTGGAAGGGACCTTAAAGCCCATCCAGTGCCACCCCTGCCATGGCAGGGACACCTTCCACTGTCCCAGGCTGCTCCAAGCCCTGTCCAATCTGGCCTTGGGCACTGCCAGGGATCCAGGGGCAGCTGCTATCAGTGGATGCCCTAAGTAAAAAAAAAACCTAATGACTTATAAATATTTCATTTTCCCTGCCATGGGACACCTTCCACTATGCCAGTTTTCTCCAAGCCCTGATCAGCCTGGATTTTTTTTTTTATTTTTTTCCCCTGCTCAGAAAAAGAACAGTGATTTCAGGATCTGGCAGCAGAACTGGAGCAAGGATCAAGCCATTTTTTCACAGGAATTCAACAGAGGAGTTGATCCCAGCCTGTCCCACTGCAAGGAGCAGCCACCCCGGCGGGGTGGGGGACACATCCCCACTCCCACCCTGTCCCAGGAGCTGCCAGCACTGACACATTTCTTCGCAGCGCCTCCAATCAAAGGAATTGCCACGTTTTTCCAGAGGGGAAGCCAGTGCAGTGGAAGCGGAGTGAGACAGGGGGATGATTCACAGCTTTCCCCAGGCGCCGCTGTTTTCCCAGCCGGCTCTGCAAGCCATTCATCATCGCCGCTCCCTGGGGACGCGCATCCTCTCGGGGAGCGGCTCCCTTCCCTCCTGCCCTGCCTGCCAAACCCCGGCCATGGCACGGGAAAATCATTAACCCACGGCTCGTTCTCCTCTCACAGACACCTCGTCCTGCCAGGCTGAGCAGGGGCATTGGCTCCAGGTGTATCTCTGGCTGGAGGCTGTGTAAAATCACAAACTGCTGAGGAACGTGCCTTGAGCTGTTTGATTTTCCAGCATCACTCTCATTACATGATTATGACAATGGGAAGATGCCAGCAGCTCATATCCCAGACAAAGAACTCAATGTTACAACTCATTTTATAAATTTTTTGACCAATCACACAAAGCAAAAGCACATTGACTGTAGTTCTATCTAACCACTATAAGCACAGACCTTTGGTTAAACAATGCTTGCTTATTTCAGATGCAATACCTGCTTGTAAGCCTTAAAACACAATGCACAGAGCTCCATTATTAAGCTTAGAACATCCTAATATTTTGCTAGATAAACTTTTCTGCAGCTTGGGGAGTTATTCTAGACAAGCATAAATACACAGACCATTGTTCTATTTGTCTTTACTTTTCTACTTTTTACATAATTTTTCTGCTGACCAATCTCATGGCTGCTGCTTAGCTCTAATCAGAGTTCTACTGTCTCTGAGGCTTGCCTTTCTCAGCTTTCCCAAATCCCTCTGATTTTAAGAATTCCCACAGAGGTGCTCCAGGAACTTGTGCCCTTCCTTCAGGGGATAAACAGGAGCAAACCTTCTGCTGGGAAGAGAAGGAAAACTCCTCAGGATCCCCACTGCGAGCAGCCACACCACACTGTGAGGGGCACACAGGGAGATGTGACATCACCATGGCTCCCTAATTAATTAATTAGTAAATGAAATTCCTGGTATAGTAGCCATGCTCAAGCCTCACCATCTCCTTACCCAAGCTCACATTCCCTGGGCTTTCAGTGCTGGCTCTGCAGATGAGTCAAGAACTGCTGGGAAGGGGAATGGCAGGAAATCCTACTTGGCAGTCAGGATTATTATGGGATCATGGAATGGTTTGAGTCTGGAGAGGCCTTAAAGCCCATTTTGTTCCACCCTGCTGCCATGGGCAGAGACCACCATCTTCCACCATCCCAGGCTGCTCCAAGCCCCAATGTCCAGCCTGGCCTTGGGCACTGCCAGGGATCCAGGGGCAGCCACAGCTGCTCTGGGCACCCTGTGCCAGGGCCTGCCCACCCTGCCAGGGAACAATTCCTAATTCCCAATATCCCATCCAGTCCTGCCCTCTGGCACTGGGAAGCCATCCCTCCATCCCTTGCAAGAAATCTCTCTCTCCATGTTTCTTGCAGCTCCTGCAGGCCCTGGAAGGCCTCAATGAGGTCATCCCAAAGCTTCTCTTCCCCACATTGAACAATCCCAATTCTCAGTCCCAAGAGAGAAGAGCACAGAAAACCCTTCCTGCAGCACATCTGGCTGTAGCCAGACCTCTCTCCATTACATGAGAGTGGAATTGCAGGATTCTGCTCTTTCCCATATGTTGGGGGGGCGGAATGAGAGGCAAACAAGCAAAATAAAATCCAATCACACAAAATTCCCCTCTTTCCTAATTTCTCACCAAAGCTTGGAAATGGCGTAGGCAGGAGATAATTAAAAGCATGAGGTCATGATGCTGTGCAACTTCTTCCCATGGCCTAGGACTAATTAAAGAGGAATTATTTTTTTATAATTGTTATTTACAGGACAAATTGTGCTTATTCTACAAGTGCCACCTTTACATGAAAAACCAGGGGAAAAAAAATCAACACTTCTTTCCAACTCTTTTCCTCAACAAATGAGTCTTCTCCAACTCTTTTCCTCAACAAAGGAGTCTTTTCCAACTCTTTCATGATTTGGCAGGCTGGTCATTGCTTTGCTTCCTTCCCCTGTAGGGTTTTCAACAAAATATCACTGACCAGGAGCAGCAGCATCTCCTGCAAACCCTCTGCAGTGTTTCCATCCAGATTTTCCTTTGCCATCCAGCTCCAGCAAACCAAAGTTGACATGGTTTTAATTAGTTTCAAACTCCCAATTAGTAAATACAGCCACGTATTTCCAGTTTCATGTAAAATCCAAGCTGGAACCATGTTCCCAGCCATGGGTTTGGGTTTGGTTTGATCTGTGTAAATAATTTCCTGTCCTCCCAGCACTCTGTCCTGGTGTTCCATGAAGAACAACGTTGGTCCAGCATTCCAGGAGAAGTGGGATGTTTGCTCACTGAGCTTGTTGGTGTGTTTTAAAGGATGTCCAGGAGAATTCTTGCCTTGAAAATCACAGTTGTTTCCTCTCTAATGAGCTCTCTTATGATCCTCAAATTTCCATTTCCCAGATTTGCTTTTCCCTCCTCCAAATGGTGATGAAGGGGAATAGGACATGGAAGGGAAGCTGTTAGATCACAACTTATCTAATGGCTGTGGGAAGATTTGTAGATGCCCATGGTTGAAAAAGCACAGCAAAAGCCAAGAAAGAGAAGACACAAAGTTTTATTGACAGGCTGCACACTCAGCATGGAAATTGGTGCCATTTTTGTCCATATTTTCTGAAAATAAGCAGGACAAAAGAGTAAAAGAAAAGCAGGAAGAGCCCCTGGATCCCTGGCAGTGCCCAAGGCCAGGCTGAACAGGGCTTGGAGCAGCCTGGGACAGTGCAAGGTGTCCCTGCCCATGGCAGGGGTGGCACTGGATGGGATTTAAGGTCCCTTCCAACCCAAACCATTCTGGGATTCTGGGATTAACTCCTTACTGCCCAGGTTTCTACAAATATCTCCGTGGATCCCATCACTCAGGCTTCAGCTTGGAGATCCTTCAGGAGTTTTCATGGTTGCCACGAGAATGGACATTTAAACAGGATGGGTCTGGCAGCTCCCAGGCATCAACCAGAGGAACTCCAGTGTGGAAACCCAGGGCACTGGGAATATTTCTCTGTCTGCTCTGGTGTGCCCTGACCCCCAGGGCAGCACTGACTTTGACCCTCACTCATGGAGAAAGTTCCCCAGACTTCAAGATATACTGGAACCCCCAAAAGTGTGCAATAGATTATAGAGAGCAGTGCAGGTGTATCACTGGGTGAGAAATTGAGGTTTTGGGATTTTTAGTGTGTTGTGGATGGAAGCAAGGTGGAGGGCACAGGGTGTCACCCTGGGTTTCTTCTTCATGCTTCTTCTTCCTCTTTCTCCATAGGTTTGAGTGGCATTTTGTAATTGGGCAGAAAAGTCCCCATTGCAGCTCTGTGGGATCAGTTATTGGGTTAAAAGGGAAAATAATCCAGGTGTCAGCTCTTAATTGGATAGTTTAGTCTTGAAAGCCCTTGGAACAAGAGATTGCTGGCCATTTTGTGCCTTGCTGCAGAACTCACAGTAGTGAGGCTGTTTTGCTGATAAGAAATAATAAACACCTGAATCTGAACATGAAATACTATCTAAAGTCTCCAGGGTTTTCCCAGATCTTTTTGGTGGGCATAAACCCACATCCCTCCTGCAGGGCTGTGCTCTGCCTCTCCTCATCCCACACCAATGGTGAGATGTGATGATCCCCACAGAGATGCCACCACATTGTGACAAAGAGCCCAAAGCCCAACCCTGCAGCGTGCTGGCCACTCCTGGAGCAGCCACCACATTTCACCCCCATCCCTGAATCAAAAATGCCTCAAACATCCCTCCCTCATCACGGAGCAAATCCATGCTGGCCACTGAAGGGAAAGGGAGAGGGATAACAATGTTGGTGATCCCACAGGCTCCCTCCCTGTCTGAGCAAGGCAATCCTGCCTTTAAATCAGGCTCCAAGCGAGCTCCCCGCCGGATGCTGCAAGGCAGAGCCCCTTAATGAGGCTGACAGGCATTTTTAATGCGGTGATTGCTGGCCCTGGCAGTGGCACAGACACTGAGACTACAGAAGAGTCACTTCAATGCAAGGAGCTGCCACTGAGCCCCACGTCACCAAGCCCCTCTGCCACAGGGACGAGGACACTGCAAATAAACACTCTCTCTCCTTAAAGAACACATTTATAGAGCATCCAGATGTTGGTTTAGCACTTAACGAGTGTGGGAGAAAACAAAGCTTGGAGGGCTGCGGTTGGTTTGGGTTGGGGGTTATTTTCTCTCCTTGATCTCTTTTATTGAGTGTGTACAAACAGTGTGACTAAAACTTGTTGAGGAAATCCATGGATTTTCCTTTGTCCTAAATAGGACTGGTCTGAGGGTACTGCTGGGTCCTGTGGGGTGAAGGTGGGGATGGGAGAATGACCCCCATCCCTGACACAACTGTCTTACCCAATTTATTTACAATTTATTTATTTCTTGGTTGCAAGAAGCACAAGGGGGAGGTGGAGAGAACAACTGTCCAAACCCTGGTGCCACAGATCCTAAAATTACATCTGAAAATTGAGTTTGAGAACTTTACCCAGGGTTTTTTAACCAGCATTTTGTGCTCACCTGGCCCTTCAGGGATGCATTTGAGACTGAGGTGTCCCAGAGGGTCAGGGACCATTTGTGAATTGAGAGTGTGGATCCACCTCTACACTCCTAGGGCTTTACCAGGCATGGGAGAGGGCAGGGATAATTCTGCAGCACCTCCATCCAGAAGATCCTAGGAGCATTTTGGAGAAGCCTCTTATGATCCCAGGAAACTGCTAGGAGTGAGAGCGGTGTTGGGGAGACAGAACTTGTGTTTTAATGAGATTTATGGAGAGGAAATCTGGCTCCTTAAGCTATATTTCCTCCTGGAATAACTCATTTTTTGTTCTACTCACTTCCTCTGTTCCTGGGGAGGGGGGAACCTTGATCATCCCACCCAGCTCTGCCATAGGAGAAGCAGGAACAGTTCCAGTTGGAGCTGCTGGTGCTGCTCTCCTCTCGGGAGCAGCATCACCTTCCTGGCAATTCCCTGCCTCCCAAACCTACCTTCCTGCTTTTATGGGATCCTGCAATCTCCCCAAAGCGTCTGCAAGGGTGAGTAGAGGTTATTTCTGTGTGCGGAGAAGAGAGAAAACAAACAGTGGATGCATTTGCAAATCCATTTTTGGGCATCCCCAGCCCAAGGAGTCTGCAGGAGCCTGGACATTCCCAGCCAGCGGGAAGTCATTAAACTGCTTTTAATTCCCATTGCTGCTGGGATGTTTTGTAGGATTCTTGAAAACACTGGCAACCACAAACTGAGATTAATACAACCCCACTGATATGGGAGCTGCTGAACTCTTCCAGATTGAAACACAGCCAGAAAACGCAGCCCACAGACACTGGTGTCCTCCAGGGGGGACACCACTGGGCACTTCCAAAGGAAAACTGGGATTTGAGGCTGCACTGCTGCCTCTGCCACCACTTGCCCAAGTTTTATCTCCCACCACATAAAACCTACTTTGCAGATGAGAGTGGAAAGCAAGTCAAGCGCTTGGCTAAATTTGGCAATTCTGGGTGAGTTTTGGGAGACAGGATCAACCCAGTCCCTTCCCTGGGGCTCCTGGAATGTTTGCCATCAGTTTCTGGATGAAATACAGACCCTGAGCCTAAGCCCTGATGTCTGGAGGGATTTCAGACCACAGCCAAGGTGCCTGGAATATTTAGATGCCTTTAGATCAGGCAGGAGGCTTGGGATTTTCCAGATCAGTGTTTGGGGTTCAGCTTTACGCATTTTTGAGCTGGTTTTAACTTTTTGCAGCCAGTGCTGAATCCCTCAGCTTCCCTGGGGTGGGGGAACCATGGGACACATCAGCTCATCCACACAAAGTTGGATGAAAAAAGAACCCGAAACTCGAACAAGGATTTGCTAATCTTTGTCTGATTTTGCCAAGCTGCATTTGTGGGTAAAATCACAGTTCCCATCTCTTCCCGGGAAACCATCCTACCCTACAGCCCAGGAAATGATGGCTGAGCCTTGTCCATGCTGATCTTGGCCCATTCCAGCCTGACTTTTGGGATGCTGCCAGGCACTCCCAATCCTTGCAAGGCTGTGCTGGATCAATGGATTTGGGATTTGGGTTTTTCTTCTTCACTCTCTCAAATTTCCTTCTCTCCTAGCCCCAAAACATCCAGTTAGAAGTCGTGGCTGGGTGTCCAGACATGGGGAATGTGTAGAGATGGAGCAGAGGTTGAATTCTTGGCTTTGGGTTTGGATGGGGGTGGCTACCTTGAGTGGAGTTGGATTCACACGAAGCAGAGCTTTGCTTCTCCCTCCACAGGCAGCATACAGCACCACCCACTGAGCCACAGCTTTCCCAAATCTAATCCTCTGGAGCCTCATTCCTCATCTTCCCAGCTGTCCCTGCCATGGCTCTGGGTCTGAAGGCTCCAATCCCACCCTACACTGGTCGCTCCCAGCTCCTCACCCTGTGCCTCTCTCTACTTCATCCTGAAGCTGTGCACATTTGGAAAGTTTAACCTGTGCCTTTTGCCTTATTTTGTGTGTAAGATACATTTCCTGGCCTGAGGAATTGACTAATTCCTGAATTTTTCAGCTCTCAATTGTGCTGTCTTAGAATCACAGAATCATGGCACAGTATGGATTTGAGGGGACCTTAAAGCTCATCCCATTCCACCCCCTTCCACTATCCCAGGCTGCTCCAAGTCCCATCCAGCCTGGCCTTGGACCCTTCCAGGGAATGGGGCAGCCCCATCTTCTCTGGGCACCCTTAATTTGTCATCTAACAGGCTGGATCTCCTCCAAATCAGGTTGTTTGCTCTCCTTGAATCCTCATCCTTCAAAGAAACCCAAGGCAGGATGCATATTTCAGAGCCTGCCTTAAATATCAGAGGGATTTAAGGAAATCCTTCTTGCAAAACCTTTCTGGAAAACAAGCCTGAACTTGGGCTTTAAAAAGTAATACAGAGTTTATTTCTGGGGTCAGTCCACATGCAACATCCTCAACACCAAATTCAGCAGATAGGCTCCTTTTCCCTCTCTTTTTTTCCTCTCTTTATTTTGTAGGAAGCTATTCTATCCTCACTGCAAAATCTGCCCTGGAGTTTGCCAGAGTGGGACGAGGAGCTGTCGCTTCCAAATCAATTCATATTAAAAATATGATAAAAAATAATACAGAGTTTATTTCTGGGGACACTCTCCATGCAACATCCCCAACACTAAATTCAGCAGGTAGGCTCCTTTTCCCTCTCTTTTTTTCCTCCCTTTATCTTGTAGGAAGCTGTTTTATCCTCACTGCAAAATCTGCCCTGGAGTCTGGCAGGGCAGGACGAGGAACTGTCACTTCCAAATCAATTCATATTAAAAATATGATAAAAAACAATACAGAGTTTATTTCTGGGGACACTCCCCATGCAACAACCCCAACAATAAATTCAGCAGATAGGCTCTGTGTCCCATTTTTTCCCCCCCTGTTCTTGTAGGAAGCTATTATATCCTCACTGCAAAATCTGCCCTGGAGTCTGGCAGAGCGGTATGAGGAGCCATCACTCCAAATCAATTCATATTAAAAATATGATAAAAAACAATACAGAGTTTATTTCTGGGGACACTCCCCATGTAACATCCCCAACACCAAATTCAGCACATATTCCTTCTCCTTCTTCCCCCCCCCCCCTTATCTTGTAGGAAGCTATTATATCCTCACTGCAAAATCTGCCCTGGAGTCTGGCAGAGCGGGACAAGGAGCCGTCGCTTCCAAATCAATTCATGGTGGTCTCAAGCTCTGTTTTTGTTCTGGCACATTAAACAGAATGAAGACATATGTCTGAATTTAAGACATCCTTTGGCTTCCCTGTACACATGAGCCAGCCGAGAAATTCGAACTATTTCAAAGCGCTACGAAAAAGAATTGTAGACACATCCTTTTGTTTAGGCATCTATTTTTAATTATCCTGCCTTTTAATATTCCTCTCCATTTGAGGATAATCAGGGAAAATAGATCCTGCTGGGCATTGTCATGCTTAATAAAAGTAAGGCTGAACATCTGCAAATTTGGCGACAGCGTGGCGCATCTGATGCACCAGCGGCCGAGCTGCATTCCCGGGTAATTATAACCCCACGTGCAGCTGGAAGGGTGTAATTCCCTGTTTACATCCATTCTAGCACTTCTCCCAAACTCCTCTGGCTTGGGGTGTTAAAAATTTGGGAATGGGGGTGTTGTTTTCCCCCCCATACCATGGGGGAAAGGTGGAAGGGCAGCAGAGCACAGCGTTGTCTGCCACTCTGTGAGGGTGAGGAACTCGTGCAAGGCAGGGCTGGCGTTCCCAAAATTAGCACCATTGGAATTAAATCAGTGAAAGTGAGAGCAGGCTGCAGGCTTTCCCTCCTCCTATTTATTATTTATTTTTTCTTGGCAGAGCAAACCCCACATCCTGCAGTGGCTGCCGCGCAGGCTTGGCTGTGCTCTGCAAAATTTCCCTGCTGCTCCCATGGCTTTTTCCCCAGGGAAAACACAGCTTTGCCCTCATGGAAAACATGGATGAGTTCCACTTGTCCCTTGGCAGGATGCAGAGTCAGAGGTGATGCTTTCCACACCTCCCCAAATCCTGACCTTGTGCAGGGCTGGAGGTTGGGTGTAAATTCTGGGGAATGACTGATGATCGTGGGCACACTGGGAGGAAAACAGGGAATTTCTGTTCACCTCCTGCTCCACTTCCCACACTAGGTTGTGTCCTTCCAGGGCTGGGGATGAGGAAAATGATGAAGGAAAGGGGAAAATGCACATTAATGTGTTCCCAGCCCCGCTAAACATGCAAAGTTCAAACCTCAGCAAATCCAAACCTCCCTCTAAGCACACCTTGCTTTTCCACCAGAATTCTCCAAGCCAGAGCTTCTCCCAGAGGAAGAATTTAATCTGTGCCTGGTGGGAGGGAGTGGATGGAGGATGTGACACATCTCTGGATGCTGGGGTGGCCTCCTGCCCCAGATCAGGAAGAGATCATTTTTATGCTTCATCATAATTCCATCTCCAGAAAGATCTTAACTTTTCTTTGGGACCAAACTCTTCATGTGCCAAAAAAAAAAGTCCTAAGCTGTAAGGAGAAAATGCAGGGGGTGAAGGAATTAAAATATTGTGCCCAGCCAGCAAATGGAGGTTCACTGGTACAGGTCTCCCAACTGGCAGCACACTGTCAGAAGCTGCTGGAGGCTGAGAGTGAACTCTCTTCTAGGAAAGTTCAGCCCTGACATTTTGCGGGCATTTGAAGAATTTTTGCAGCCTTTCAGTACCTGAAGGAGGCCTGGAAGAGAGATGGAGAGGGACTTTTTATATGGGAATATAGTGCCAGGATAAGGGGGAATGGGTTCAGACTGACAGAGGGCAGGGTTAGATGGGATATTGGGAAGGAATTGTTCCCTGGGAGGGTGGGCAGGCCCTGGCACAGGGTACCCAGAGAAGCTGGAATTGTCCAAGGCCAGGTTGGACAGGGCTTGGAGCAGCCTGGGACAATGGCAGGTGTCCCTGGCCATGTTGGGGGTGGCACTGGATGAGCACTTCCAACTCAAACCATTCTTAGACTCTGTGATGCTTGAACTCCTTGGCTCACAACTCCCATATCTAAACACTCCCATCTCTTTCAGTGACTTTTAAAGAGAATACAACTCTCCCAAGAGTGTTGGGAGAGTTGTATTGAGAGTTCACCCTCAGCCTGGGAGCTGCCTCCTCTCCTCTCCCTGAGCTTGCAGCTCCCAGAGGCTCCAGGAAGCCGCCCCAGCCAGGAGGGAGCTGCTGAGTCTTCATCAGAGCATCCCTGGAAGCAAGAGCAGCTCCTTCCCTGCTGCCATGTGCTCGGCAGCTGCCTGGCTGTGCTCCTCAAAGGACGCCAGGAGCTGCAGCTCCAGATGCCGGCGCTCCCACAGAGGCCCGGCCGTGGACGCCGCTCCGCCTTGGCCTCGGCTGCTGCGCCAGAAAGGAAAAGGGTAATAAAGGAGCAGCTCCCTCCCCACGGCTGGGGCTGCAGCCTGGGGGCTCACAGCAGCCCAGAGAGAGGCAGGGAAGGGATGCTGGAGGTGTAAGCACGGTTGTTGCATCTTCCAGCAAGATGGGGCCTTTGATTGCTCCGAGCTCGTCAGCGCGCGGCACTGAGGGAAATCCATGGGGTCACCTCAGCAAGGATGGGGATTTTCAGAGGGGATTTTCATCTTCCAGGTGAAAATCTGGTGCTCCAGGCTCCCATCCCACTGGAAACTACACCTCCTGTGACCAGGAATGGTCCAAGCTCCCTACCAGGACTTGTTGTTGTCATCCCCATGCTGATGACAGCAGCAAGCCCTGGTAGGGAGCTTGGACCATTCCTGGTCACAGGAACTGCAGTTTCTCTGATGCCTTGAGAAGGCTGATCTAGAACAGAGTTAAAGAATAAAGCAGGGATTTATTAAAAGCATCATGTCCTCCATGGATCCACCTTGGGCAGCACAAGAGTCCAGCCAGGGCTGCACCCAAGGTGAACCAAAATGGGCACAAAATGCACAACCAGTCACAGGGTCTCTCACTTTGATAAGTTCTGCTCCATTTGCATATTGGAGTTCATTGTCCAATTCCAGCTTTAGCCCATGCAGTCCCATCCTGCTTGTTTTTCTCTCTTCAGCCCACATTGTTTGTGTTCTTGGGCCTGAAATTTGGATCATTTGTCCTTGGTCCCCAGCTAGAGAAGGAATTGTTTTGTCTCCCTGCTCTGTGCAGAGAGCTCACCATCCCTTAATGTGAAGCTCAGAAGTACAAACAAAAGCAGCACAGAATCTGAAAAATATAAAAGCTAAAAATTAAGGCATCATCTCCATGTGGATGCTCTGTGGGTTTGGGGATAAAACAGGCTGGGGTGGGAAGAGGGAAGTCAAGGTTTTAGGTCTATTTTATGCAAACTGTAGCTGTGTCCTATGGAGGGTAAAAGAACTTCCTGTCAGTAACCAACCTTTAGAAACCTGCCCTAAACTGGTGTGCATCTGTGTGTGAAAAACATTTTCACACAACATTTAGTGTTGGAAAAGGCCCGTGAGATCATCGAGTCCAGCTGCTCACTCAGCACCACTGAGCCATGTCCCCAGTTCCACACCCACTCCCTTTTGGACACTTCCATGGATGGTGACACCATGAGCAGCCCATTCCAGTGCTTGACAATCCTTTTGGTGAGGAAATTTTCCCTAACATCTAATCTGAACCTTCTCTGGCACTACTTGAGGCTGTTTCCTTCTCAGTTTGTTCCCTGGGAGGAGAGACTGATCCCTGCCTTGCTGCAGCTCCCGGCAGGGAGTTGTGCAGAGCCACAAGGTCCCTTCTGAGCCTCCTTTTCTCCAGGCTGAGCCCCTTGTCCAGCTCCCTCAGCTCCTCCTGGAGCTCCAGCCCCTTCCCCAGCTCCATTACCCATCTCAGGACATATTTCAGCAAATTTTATTCTGGTTCAAAGTGCTTGTGCACTCCAATCCCCACACAGCATGTTTCCAGTGCATTTTCATGACTCTCCATCACGGTTCTTTGCATCAGAGCTGTACCAAGAACACTTTGAAGGTGGCTCCCAGTCAAGTAATGAAAACCTTGCCTCTCCATTGGTGTGTCCAAGGGGTTTGAGGTGTTCCAAGGCCAGAGCAGCTGGGCAGAGATGGCAGCATGACCAACAAGGCTGCTGTTGCTCCTCCTGCTGAAATTCCAGATGTAGGATTCCGCCCTGGGTGTATTCCCCCACTGACCAACCACAACCACACAGAAAGCTTCCACCACCTCCAGCAGACCCTAGAAACACCCTAGGGCAGCATCCCAGCTCTGACACATCCTTAAACCAAGCCATTATCCACTCCCCATGCTGGTCTGGTGGAAAGGGACACAACCTAATGGTGCTCCACACAGGAGGAAGGGACTGGTCCCCTGGGACAGCTGAAAAGAAGGTTTGATTATTGCTGATCACACTCAGATATCTGGAAACAGATATGGGCTGAGCCCAGATGTTCCCATCCTTTGCTCTTGCTTGCCTGGGCTTTGCCCTCCTCTGTAGCAACAGTGAGAGATGGGCAGGACCCTTCCTGCTCATGCTAATTAGGGATCAAACCACCACCAAAAAGCCATGACTTATGGTCCTTTGAGTTAGGAGCCTTGTACTGGCCAGCAGGGAGCAGCTGGCACATGGAAGGAGGGTGTTCCCAGGACCAATTTCTTTCCCTGAGGGCTGCTTGTGCCACATTTATCCCATTCTCTGCTTCTGGCCTGGGAGCTTTGTGCAGCATCTCTCCAGACAAAGCACCTGATCCTGCTCCAGGTGTGACCCCACAGCCACATCCAGGGCTGCCTTCCACAAAATCTTCCCTGGCACACTGGGAACAAGCCCAAGGAGCCAGTCCCAAGTCCCACAGAGAGATATCCCTTGGGAAGAGCCCAAGAGGGATGTGACCATGCTGGATGTGTTGAAAAAAAAAATACTCTGGATGTGTTTAAAAAAAGACTGGACATGGCACGTGGTGCTATAGTCTAGTTAAGGTGTTAGGGCATAGGTTGAACTTGATGATCTTAGAGGTCTCTTCCAACCTCATGATTCTGTGATTCTGTGATTCTATGCTGCAGGGACATTCCTTATATTCCCCGTGCATTATTAGAGGCTCCTGGATCATCTCCTGCACCCACCCACACCATTCCAAATTTATTCCTCATTGAACAATCAGCCCCCACATTCCAAAGCTTGCAGCTAATTAAAACCACCATGGGCTTCGTTATCCCTGCTCTTCCTTGGCTCCACTCTCCACAGCCCAAAAGAAATGAAAAGGAGTCGATCTGGCACAGGGCTCTTCCTCCTCTGGCTCTGCATTCCTTGGGGTCTCATGGGAATTGCTGGAATTCTCAGATGCTGTTAAACAATCAGAGGGCAAAATATTCCATCCCCATCCCGATTTTCCTGGGATGGCTGTGGTGGCAGGGAGCAGCTTCTGTCCAGGAGCCCAGCAGGACTCAAGCAGTGTTTGTTGGATGGCCACAAATTAGAGGCAGCCAGGGAAATAAAAGAAGGGAGCCTGGACCACAAATGAGAGTGAGATGAGGATGAGCCAAAGGGAAGGATGATCCAAAGGAAAGGGATGTGCTGGTTTGCAGGGGATTCCAAATTGCCCCAAATCCCCTTTTTAGAATCCCCCCGATAAAGGCAGCGAGCCCCAAGCTCTGCTGAGGCTCAGTGCCCAGGTTTGGAGCTGCACCATCTCATTTCCATGTCTTTGTAGCTTCTGTACTGCTCAAACCACCTCGAAGGGTGGTTGTGAATGCCCAGGGGTGTTGAAACCCTTGTGGAGGCCACGTCAGGCTGTGCTGCCCCAGGAGAGGGCAGAGGTGCTCCTTCCCAGCCCAGGTGGCACTGGGAGCCACCAGCAACCCCACCTTATCTGTGACACCTTTGGGAGGTGTCACATTCACTGTGCTGCTTCTCCCACTCCCAGCCTGTCGCAATCCAGTGCTGTGGGATGGGGGTAAAATGGTTGGTGTTGAAGGAAAACAAAAATAATCAGGGTTCAGCTGGAGAAATCTTTGGGTTTCAAGAGATTTTGTGCCTTATGGGTGTTTCCATAAGCAGCAAAATGTGGATGTTGGGTCTTTAGTGGTGGCTTCTTCAAAATCGTTACTGAGGGATTTCCTCCTCCGTATTTATTATTTGGATATTGTTTGAGTGAAAATGTGCAACTAGCAGTGATTCTGTTGGTTCTTACATTTGTCCTCAACATAAGAAAGGTGAAATATGGGTTATGCTTATTTTTAAAGGATTTTCAAGTGATCTTTTTTTCTTTAATTGAAGATCTGTTGTTTTAAACCACATCAGGGAGACAAACCATAAGGTGTTAAGCTCACAGATTCCGATATTAATCCTGCCCTCAGGGACCAGCATTTTCTTTCATTGTGAAAATGACATCCCACAACCTCTTAAACAAACAGGGCATTTGTTTAAAAGTGAAATTCTTGGATGCAGTTTTTATCTTGTGGCATTTTCAAGGTTTGGTAGTGGTGGATGCAACCACAGAGGTCCTCAAGGGTAGAAGGAGTCAGGTGTAGAGGAGAGGGAACAGCATCTATTGGAGAATCTGGGATTTGGATAAATAGATTTTGGTAAAATAGCCTCTACTTCTCTTATTTTTCTTTTCCTTCCCTTGCTGCCACCCTTTGGAAATAAAATCTGTGTTTTATCCCCCAGCACAGCCCCAAGGGCCCATCCTCGGTGTTTGCCCGAGCAGCAGGTGATTTCTCCCGGCTCCAAATCCGCTTTTTCCTCCTGTTTTTTCCAACCCCCGTTGCTTTCAGGAGCGCCGCCGAGATGAAAGTCCCCATTAAAACCAGTGCTCCCATTAAGGGACGGCCACCTCTTGGTGGCACTTTCATGTGGCAGCTGCCCTGTTTGTCCCGGCAGAGCTTGTTTGCCCTCAGCCTAACTAATCCCGGCCCTGATAAACCCGCCCGGGGGATGTGCTGCCCCCGGCTTCCTAACAGCTCCCAAATCTCCCAAATTAACACCTGGCCCAGATCAAAGCTCTGGCGTTCCTTTCTTCGTGCCCTCACCTTAGGCACCGAGCCTTAAGCTCGGCTTAATGGTTAAACTACCGCCCTGGGAGGCTCCGTGTGCTGCCCGCGGGCATCTCCCAAAAAACCATCCTGGAGAGGGAATGTTTGCTCTGACAGGATGGAGATGACACGAAGAATTTTATTTTTTTTTCTTCTTTTCCCCAATTGCCTGAGTTTCTAGTAAAAGCAGGAAAATTATCCCAAGTCTTGTGAGTACAAATGCATTCATCATTTTTAAGAATATTTAATATTGAACTATAACATCGACCATGATGGAAGGGATATTCCTTGCGTTTCCCCAAAAATGCCCTGCAAAGCCATGGAGGTTTGTTTTGTAGAACACACCAAGGCAGGTCTGTGTGCAGTGATCATTTACACCATCAAATTAAATAATTTTTAATTAAAATCGTGTTTTAATTTCTCTTTAATTTATCCTTTTAGTCTCCTTTAATTTCTCCTTAATTTTTCCACATGCAGTGGAGCACACCTCCATGGGCAACAGCACTGTGTCACACACAGCAGCTTCAGATAACACGAAGTGACATCAGAAATCACTCAAAGATTGTGACATAACTATTTCTAGATATTTGATACATTTATTTATATTTATATATGAAATGAGATGATCACAGAATCCCAGCGTGGTTTGGGTGGGAAGGGACCTTAAATCCCATCCCATTCCCACCCCTGCCATGGGCAGGGACATTTTCTATTATCCCAGAATGCTCCAAGCCCCATACATGGCCTTGGGCACTTCCAGGGATATTTGGAGAGTTGGATCTTCCTTGACCACACAGCCAGGTCCAAGACAACGGATGTGGAGAGGAATAGATGAAGTCAGAAAATTTTGCAAGTCCAGGGAAATCAAGGTGTCTTTTCCAGCAGTTTCGTCACCTGGAGGGCTCAGGAGGTCTTGAAACCGCTGCTGGGTTTTGCCCTAAAGAAAGCAAAATAAAAGGTCCTATCTTTCCTCTCCCTCCCTCTCCTTATGCAGCATCTCAGTGATTAAAGCATCCCTTTAGGATGTGAGAGATGCACGTTGAAGTTCCTCCTTGCCTGGAGGGGTTGGGATCTAATCTCCAATATCAGGAGAGCATCCAGGGAAAAAGCAGGAACAAGAGGAGAGGAAAGAGAGATCTCACCCCACCCACCCAGCCTTACATCACCTCTCCTGGAAGGCTGGGAAGCATAAAATAAAATTTAAAAAATTTAAAAATAAAAAAATGAAATGAAATGAAATGAAATGAAACGAAATGAAACGAAATAAAATAAAATAAAATAAAATAAAATAAAATAAAATAAAATAAAATCCCTCTCTTTTAAAATGGCAAATGAAAGCAAGTATCTGTGTAGGTGTTCTAGAAGAGAGGCTGGCATCTTCCTTTTTACTCAGAGAGGTAAAACAAAATAATATCCTGGTAGAACCAGGAAATTTCCTTACATTTTAATGAATTTTAACAAAACTTTAATGAAGGTTTTCCCATGGAAAAGAAGCTGGGGAATTTCCCAGGGCAAGTGAAAGGCTCTGGATATGGAAAGGAAAATTTTACATTTGTGGTTTGAAGAAATGATTTGGGAAGCAAACATTTTGAGCACGAGGAGCAAACTCTGCCTAGGAAAAACAATGCTGGGTTTGCTTTGGCAGTGGTGGCTCCAAGGTGCCTTTAACCACAAGGAATCCTTCACTCACGGCCTTCTCCTGCTTCCCTCCTTGCAGCAACTCCTGTCCTGGATGTGTGGCAGCAGGAGAAAAATGTAATTAGTGAAGAATAAATTGTTTTACCAGTGTTTTCCTCCCTCCCACAATAATAAAGGGGTTAAGCATTTCCAACATGCCAAATTGTTCCTTCAGCAAGTCTGGTGGGTTTTCTGATTCTGATTTGTTCCTCCAGCAAATCTGGTGGAATTTTGGATTCCGATCTGTTCAAAAGGCTGGATAAGGGATGTAGGAATGACTGCACACTAAACTGGAGGAGCTGATGTCTTTGTGCTTGGTGGACCTTCCCCTCTGAGGTCCTGGCAGATCTGCAGTGAGCTTGAGCTTTCTCTGCAGCCATGAATTCAGTGGTGGGCTCTGGAGCCACCAGGACAATTTGGAGCAAGGTTCATTGTCTTTAGCTCAAAAATGAGCTGGATGGATCCTTGGAAGTACCTACTAGGGTACTTGGGATGGGGTTTGGTCACCTCATGTAGTTCCTGGAGGTGTGGAACATCTTCAGGTCTTGTTCCACACCTCCAGGAACTACATGAGGAACTACTTCCCCTTTGCCTGGAGGTGCAAATGAGGGGTGAAATGAATTCCTGAAGGGTTTTTGGGGATGCTGGTGAGGTCAGGCAGTGCAGGGGCATCCTAGACCAGGCTTTTATCTGGAGCCAGCCCCGGCAAAGCAGCAAGTGGAAGAGCAGATGTGAGATCTTCCTCCTGCACCTCCTGCCTGTCCTTTTGAAGTGGGAGATTAATGACCAAATCAGATTGTTGACTTTACAGGGGCTGGAGCTGGGCTGATGTCAGAGCAGGGGGACGCTCCTGGAGTCTGCCAAAAGCAGCTAATAAACAAAGATAAATGGAATGTACTTCCAGGTTATTAATGACTTCCCAGCACGGTAATCCCCAGAAACAATAGGGAAATGTTTACCCAGCGGGTTATAGTTTGACTTGGGTTAATGCTGCTCAATTAACCCGTGTGTGCTCCCAGCAGCATCCTGCAGGGACGCATCAAATGGGATGGATTGCCTTGGGAAGGGGGGAAGGACAGCTCAGCGGTGACCTGGGCTTCCTCCAATGTGTGGAGACACTGGGAAAAATAGTTGGGAGCACTCTGGGTACGGTGCTGCTTGGAGATGAAACCTGTGTTTATCTGGCCCTGTTTGTCCAGGCTGCTCCTTCATCTTCAAAGCCCTCGGCAGCGTTATCCCATTAACGTCCGAGCGGGAAAGGCCAGCATGGCACTGGGGGGGACATACACACCAAATGTGCCAATTCCCTGTGCCCAGAACAAGGAAAAAGCCCACCCATTCAGATGCTGCCTGGAAAGGAACTTCTAGAAAAATTGAGAGGAACATACCTGCTCAATTAACCCGTGTGTGCTCCCAGCAGCATCCTGAAGGGATGCATCAAATGGGATGGATTGCCTCGGGAAGGGGGGAAGGACAGCTCAGCAGTGACCTGAGACACACTGGGAAAAATAGTTGGGAGCACTCTGGGTACGGTGCTGCTTGGAGATGAAACCTGTGTTTATCTGGCCCTGTTTGTCCAGGCTGCTCCTTCATCTTCAAAGCCCTCGGCAGCGTTATCCCATTAACGTCTGAGCGGGAAAGGCCAGCATGGCACTGGAGGGACATCCACCTTAAATGTACCAATTCCCTGTGCCCAGGACAAGGAAAAAGCCCACCCCACTCAGGTGCTGCCTATGGGAAAGAATGCTGGACAGCTGCTGCCTGGAAAGGAACTTTAGAGGAACATATCAGACCTTGAGAAACCATTCCCAAGAGGATCCTTCCCCAGTAGTTTTGCTAGAAATGGGAGCTGAGTGTCCACATGGTCACCCACACCCCAGAAGTGTTTTCTGCCCACTGCTGGTTTTAAACACAGGATTTTTCTCATTTGGAAAAAAAAAATGTTTTTTTCACCCATAGCTGCCCAGTGGAAGCACAGCCAAAGCTTAAACAGAGCCACCAAGAAACTGAGGTTTGTTTTTCTATCACTTTTCTGAACAATTTGAACAATGTAATTTCAGCCTGTGGTTCAACTGAAAGCAATCCCAGGACACAGAGCAGCTTTTCCACAAGGGAATGGCTCTACAGGGAAGAATTTCCTAATTTTTTCTCCTTCTCCTGCCTTCTTTCCAGAACAAAATTCCTGGGAAAGAGCTCATAAACTTGGGTGCCAGGGATGAGGGATGTGGGGGCTGCAGCAGGGGGGAAAGCAACATGGTTTTAAAAGGGAAAGAAGCAAAATTTATAGTAAAATTACAGTAAAATTTAATATTTGAAGTAGCCACACCACCCCAGCATTTCTCCCAGCCTTGCCCATCTTCAAGTGCTGCTCTCAAGGAATTCTCCAGCTGCTGCCAACTGGAGGATGCAAAAATCAGCGTGAATTCCAGCTGCCAGGAGCAGGGAATATGAAACTAAAACCTTGAGAATAATGGGATTTAATTAGAATAGTACAGAATTTCATAATTATAGAATCACAGAGGACTTTATAAATACAGAATCACAGAATGATTTGGGCTGGAAGGGACCTTAAAATTCTCATCCCGTTCCAACACCACGCCATGGGCAGATATTCCCAATGCTCTTTTCTTCCCCTGGCAAGGACACCATGAAGGAAAGTGTCTCATTTTTTGTCTGTGACATCCTGAATGTCATTTTTTGGGGTCAGGTCCTTAAATCCCAGCTCCCTGGGGAGTAGCTGAGCAGGGCTGTCGCTCACACCCCACATCTTCCTGCATGCTGCTCATGTCAGGAGGTCACACAGGGAGGGGAGATTTAAGGGCTGATTTAGGGCCAAACTTAGGGACTGATTTAGGTACTGGTTTAGGGGCTCATTTAGGGCTGATTTAGATGTTGATTTAGGGCCCAATTTAGGGGCTGATTTAGAGTCTGATTTAGATGTTGACTTAGAAATTGATTTAGGGCCTAATTTAAGGCCTGATTTAGGGGTGATTTAGAAGCCGATTTAGGGCCTGATTTAGAGAATAATTTAGGGGCTGGTTTAGTGGCTGACTTAGGATCTGATTTAGGGCTTGATTTAGGGCTTGATTTAGAGCTAATTTAGGGCCAGATTTAGGACCTGATTTAGGGCTTGATTTACCGCTGATTTAGAGCCTGATTTGGGGCCTAATTTAGGGCCTGATTTGGGCCAGATTTAGGGTTGATTTAGATGTTGATTTAGGGGCTGATTTAGGGGTTGATTTAGAAGCTGATTTAGGGCTTGATTTAAGGGTTTATTTAGATGTTGGTTGAGGGGCTGATTTGGGGGCTGATTTAGAGGCCAGATTTAGGGGCTGATTTAGGGCTTGATTCAGGGCTGATTTAGAGGTTGATTTAAGGCCTGACTGAGGGAATGGTTTAGAGGCTGATTTAGAATCTGGTTTAGCGGTTGATTTAGAGTTTGATTTAGAACCCGATTTAGGGACTGATTTAGGGGCTGATTTAGACACTGACTTGAGGCCTGATTTAGAGGTTGATTTAGAGGCTGATTTAGGGCCTGATTTAGAGACTGATTTAGGTCTGATTTAGAGGCTGATTTAAGGGTTGATTTAGAGGTTGATTTAGGGCATCCATCTCTGGGCTCTCTGGAACATACAAAGGCTCTCCAAGGAAGCTGAACCTCTCCTGCCATTGCCTTTCCAGGATGAGGAGTTGGGAAGGAGCTGCTGCTCATGTGGGCTCAGGAATGGCTGCTGGCTCTGGGGGTTTTAACCAAAGACAAGGAAAACCAATTTTAAAATATTTTAGAAATCAATATATAAGCAATATTTTTTTTTAAAAAAATCAGCATTTAAAACATTGGATCCATCACCTACAGCATCCATTGATTTGTAATTAAAGAGTCACTGCTCTCCAGTGATGCCTCTCCCAGTTGCTCATCAATTGTGGGAGAAATGGATCTCAAGAGAAACCCTGTCCATGTTTTTATCCCAGATTTTCCCTTGGCATTTTTGCTTCTCATCTTCTCCCTTGCATTTTTTTTCTGCCCATTTTCACCTTGGGACTTTTCCTTCCCATCTTCTTCTTTTTTAGCTTCTCTTGGAATATTCACTGCCTGGAGCCTCATGGACTTTTAGAATTAGCAAACTGCCTGAAGTCTCATAGATTTCTAGAATTTAGTAAAAGCAAAAAAAACACAACAGTCCCCACTAGAGTTTTATTTGTGAGCATTTTTTGCCTCAAGACCAGTGCAACATTAACCCAGACAAAAATGTTCCTTTTTCCTTTTTCTTTTACTATTGGGAAAAAGGTTTCTAAACTGATTGGGCAATTTTTCAAAGATTTTGTCTGACTTTTTGTGCTTGCACTCACACTCATCTCTTCCACCATGTGAGCTCGGCTACACCTCACATCAGTGTCTGCTGGTGTGACAGTGGCTGTGCTGATTTATGATATTGGTATTTCTTTTAAAAAAGGGTAAATTCTTGTTTTGCAGGTTTGTTTTTTGTTTTGTTTTTTTTTTTTTTTCAATTCTTGTTTTGCAGTCTTGTTTGTGTGGTTTTTTTTAATTCTATCCCTCTTTGCTGGAAAGTGTCCATGCAGTTAATTGGAGAGAATGTGAAGCTCCCTCCTTTAGATGAACACACAGAGGGAAAGCAGTTCCATTTCTGCCTTGATACCATAATAATGGCCATAATAATTGTAAAGCTTTTATTAAAATATAATTTTAGAAAGCAGAAAGTGTGTTTATTTCATGGCTGGGTTAGCCCCAGCAATGGGTGTAAAAACAATGCTATATTTAGATTTTCTGTTGATAAATATAGACCACCAGCATGTGTGTAAATGTTTTATTTTTCCCTTGGGAATGGAGGAAAGGGGAGGGGAGGGTGGAAAAAACCCTAACAACTTCTCTGGCCCCAAAAATGAAGGAAAAATTCCACTTCAAAGTGCCTGAGTGGCTTGAGAGGGGAATCACAGCACAGTAGTTTCTCTTGCACTGGCTCATCACGGCGCTGGATGCAGTTGAAGGAAAAGTTTGCATGAGCAAAGTCTCCCCCAGCAAATCAAACTGGCTGAGTGTGAGGGAGCAGCTTTGAAGGGACCACCTACCACAAACATTATTCCAAAAGCCGGAATTCTTACCACGAGCATCCAGGGAGTCAATGATAAACAGATGAGGCAGCCAGCAGAAATTTCACAGAGTTGTAACTTTAACTTTCTGCATGTGTTGGAGAAATAAGTTCTTTTAAAGAGCAGAGGAGCTGTTTATTATTAACATCATTTTATTCCTACTCACAGCACCCAGCACTGTCCTGACCCACTGCATGTCCCCCCTTCCAGCTTCCTTTACTCAAATATTACTTTTATTTTTGCTGTAATTTGCTAAATTACAACCAGGAGACTGCCTGTGTTATTTTTTCATCTTTTATTCTCCACACAGAAATTTCCAGGTGCTTTTTGCTCTATGAACAAACAAATTGCAGCAGCTGTGATGGGAATTTGAGCATTAAAAAGTCCTGGATTGGTTTTTCTCCTGGTCTTCCTCAAGGCCGTCCATCATTTTCTGACTCCTCCAGTTTTAGAAATTGGTGACAAAATTATAAATGTGATCAGCAGCTCAAGCAGCGGTTGAGTGATGCTTAAGAGCAGAGCTCAGCTCATCCTCATGATCTGTTTGGGGTCAGATTGAAGCAGGAATCTGGAGCGTGACTTTGGAAATGCCAACGAGCTTCACATCCATCACTTCATCACATCAGGAGCCATGCACAGAGGATATTTATGGGAAGAACAAAAAAAAAAACCCAAACCCAACCATATTTTGCTGGCTGTTGGGTCTCAGGAAAAATCCTGGAATGGTCAGAAAAAAAAAAAGGCACCAACTGAAATATGAGGGCAGTGAATGTCTCAGGCCACATTACACAATAAAATATTAATAAATAAAGAAGTGGGTATCTTGTGGGGAATGAGGTTTTGGTGGTTGTGGTGGGACATTTAAGATCCTCTACATAAATATTGGGAGCCTGGGACCGATCTGAGGGTTTAACATCTCCTTTGGGAATTTAATTTGTATTTCTGACAGCAGATCATGGATTTTTCTCTACCTGAGGCAGCATCCCACCTTCACTGTTCAATATCAAAGAACCTGCACTTTGAGTTGGGAGTTTGATCAAATCCATGGGGGTCATTGTCCAAGGACACTTGGGGTGCCTGTGCCCCACTCTCCTCCTGTAGAATCTTCTTTAAAAAGCCTTTCCCCCCGTCCCTAATTTGGAAAGTGCATGAACACCACAGATCCATGGCTGGATACCCCAAATCCCATCTTGGAATGGCCAACCCTTCCCCCACCTCCATGTGTCCCAAACCAAAACGAGCTTGGATGGTATCTCTTAAGGAAAAATACCTGTGCCAGGTAGTGGTGCATCATGGGAGAAATCTGGGGGGGAAAAAAGTCAATAAGACTAAATCCAGATAATTTCATAGCTGAAACCCCAACCATCACTGCCCAGAGCAGCTGTGGCTGCCCCTGCATCCCTGGCAGTGCCCAAGGCCAGGTTGGACTTTGGGGCTTGGAGCATCCTGGAATGGTGGAAGGTGTCCCTGCCCATGGCACAGGGGGTGGAATGTGATGATCTTTAAGGTCGCTTCCCACCTAAACCACTCCCTTATACTGGGATTCACTCTGGGCAGCCCAAATCTCCTGCTTACACCTCCAACCTCACCAGGGAAAGCACAAGGAGCCAACACAGGATGAGGTTTTGGGATGCTCCATGAACCATCCAGGCAGGACTGAAATGTTTTGGGGTGGTGGCCAAGTCTTTCCCCACTGGGATCCCCAGTAACAGGGTTGGGACCCAGACATCTCAAATTCCATGATGGGATTCAGTTTGAGTGCCCATCAAGGATTTAATAAAAGGATTCTGGGGGAGAATCTGTTAATCCATAACCTCTCATTTCCATGCATCCCTAAATATTCCATGTGCACCCTGCAGAACTGGGAACCTACTACCAGGGAGCTGATCTTGTAAAATGTTGAGCAATTCCCAGGATCTGCTGGGCACACACATCGCCCAGAAATACTTTCATAATTCCCAAATAAACAAGGAAGGTTATTCCAAACCAAAATAGGGATCAACTCAAGCCAGCTCCCACCCTGTGTTATTTGTCTCCCGCTGTGTTTAACTCCAGATCCCAGTTTTCAGTAAATTGGGATTGAGAATGATTGGAGAGGGCTGGAGCTTGGCTGGCAAAGCTTGAGTAGGGATTTTCCTGTATCCAGCCACTTTGGGGTTTGTCAGAGGAGTTAATGCAGCAGGATTTCAGCAGGGGACACCTTTTGGGCTGGAAATTCTGCAGGAGAACAGGATGAGGATCCATGCTGCACCCTGGGAGCTCCAGGAAAATGATGGATGGGCTCGTGCTGGTGCTCAGGATTGGGATGGGAGCTTTCCAGTCCTTCCCTTGGGCATCCAATCCATATTAGATGGAGCAAAAGCTTTGTTTTCCAAGATTTCCACCCCAAAATATGAATGTTTGTCTACATTTCTGGACATCAATCTCAGTCCTGTTGTGTGCAACAAAATAATTTGCATTTTTTCCCAACTAAGGCTATCAACTTTAATAAGGGTATCAACCTTACTATAGCCTTGCAAAAAAGACTAGATACTTAAAAAAAAAATAAAACTATGAGAAAAGCATTGTAGTAATACCCACAAAGAATAATTTTAGATGATTAGCTTTAAGACATCTACAACATAGTGTAACAAAAAGCTGATAAGCCAAGAAACACTTGGTTTTGTAATTAAGAAATAGTGTTTTGTAATTAAGAAACAGTTAGCTTCTAATTGTGATGGTGTGAATTATAACATTTGTATTGTCTCACCCTTCTCATGAGACTGAAAAGAGAATAAAAGTTTTTAAAACACGTCTCAGTTGCCCCATCTCTAAGTCAGAAAAAGGTGTAATCCAGCAATCAGGGACTCATGGAGTCACTAAGGTTGGAAAAGGACTCCAAGATCATCAATCCAAGATCTGATCAACCACCCCCAGGGCCACTAAACCATGAAGGGCCACATCTACTCATTTCTGGAGCACTTCCAAGGATAATGAATCCACCTCTTCCCTGGGCAGCCCAGTTCCATTGTTTGACATCTCTTTCCATTTTTTCCAAATTTCCAGGAGAAATTTTTCCTGAATGTTGGGCAGTGGTACAGGAATGGATTGGTGGAACAAGAGGGCATTTTTTTCCTGAAATTCCAGGAGCTGGAGGCAAACCAACAAGCCCAGACATGCAGGACTGGGCAAGAGCAGGATTTCAGACTGGGCAAGAACAGGATTTCCCATGGGAGGCTCCCGAAGTGTCAGCCCTGCTGCTTGATGATGCCACAGTCTCACCTTTGGGAATCAAAGCATTCCTTGGCTGCTCATCAAGGTGGACTTAATGCAATCATCATTTCACTTCTATGCTTGAGTTCAGTTTTCTGCTCGAAGGGCAGGAGAAACCCTATTTCACCAAAAACAAAACAAAACAAAAAACAAAACAAAACAAAAACAACAAAAAAACCCCAAAAGACAACTTCTAATTTTGGCAGCAGGATTTTTAAAAATTAATTGTGATGGAACACCTGATGCAGTAAATGAAGAGAGAGCAGGCCTAGGAGTGAAAAAATACACACCCTATGTAATTACAAATGGGAGTTTATTTGGAATAAATATATTATATAAATATATTTATATTAATAGATATATTATATTAAATAAAATTGAGGCTGTTCAGCCTGGAGAAGAAAAGGTTGTGAGGAGACCTCACAGCACCTTCCAGGGTCTGAAGGGGTGACAGGGAAGATGGAGAGGGACAAATCATCAGGAACAAGGAGTGACAGAACAAAGGGGAATGGCTTCAGACTGACAGAGGGGAAATTTAGGTTGGATATTGGGAAGAAATTGTTCCCTGGCAGGGTGGGCAGGCCCTGGCACAGGGTGCCCAGAGCAGCTGTGGCTGCCCCTGGAAGTGTCCAAGGCCAGGCTAAACAGGGTTTGGAGCACCCTGGGGTAGTGGAGAAAACCAGGAAAGGAGGTTGGAATGAGCTTTAAGATCCCTTCCAACGCAAAACATTCCATGATTTTATGAATCTTTGGCCATCTTCCTCCTCCTCACCCAGAGCTGCCAGAGGTGTGAGCTGTGCTTCTCAGGAGGATCCTCTGTCCTGTTCTTCCCACCACTGCTCAGTTTGGGAGCAGTCCTTGACTAAATTCATGCACAATTCCAAACCCTTCCCTTTCCTCTCCGCCAGCCACAGGGCAAAGTTTCACTTTTGGTGTTCAGATATTGCCAAAACCCCGTGGCTGTCATTGTGGGAGAGCCCTGGGCAAGTGGACATGGCTGGCAAGGAGGCAGATAATTACAGGAGCCAATTCCACTGAAAAATTCAGGATTGAAGCCATCCAGGCCACGGTGGTTTCTGGGACAGTCCTGGAGGGAAATGAGGAAGGGCTGGCTGCAGGGACATGGCTTTGGGAGGAAGGGCTGGATTTCATTTCAGCCTTAGTACAACAAACACTCTGCAGTTTGTGTGGTCTCTACCTTAGTGCAAGGATGGAAAAGCTTTCCTAGACAACTCCTGAGGTGAAGAAATTGGGAAGAAACACCTGCAATAATGGGAAACAATTGGGAACAATTGGGAAAAACCAATTCCAACAATGCATGGATTATACTGGAATACACTCGCTACTTTCACTTAAAAATATTGAGATTTTTTTTTTTCCTCTAAATTGCCATGTTCTCCTCCAGTTAAGCCACAGTCACACGAACAAGACCAAGCTTGGTGATCATGTAGGTGTTTCCTGGGGGTCTTGAGTTGGGAGGAAAATGTGGCTTGGAAATAAGGGCAGGATTCCCACATTCCCATATCCTGGGGAGAAAAACAACCAGTGGATGCAGACAGAGGAGAAGGCTCCTGGGAACCCACTACCAGGGAGCTGATCCTTAAAAATGTTGAGCAATTCCCAGGAGCTGCCATGCACACACAACCCCCAGAAGTCCTTCCACAATTCCTAAATAAACAGGGAAAGTTATTCCAAACCCAGACAGGGATCAACCTGAGCCAGCTCCCACCCTGTGTTATTTGCCTCCTGCTATGTTTCACTCCACATCCCAGATCTTCTTCCAGACTTTCTTGCTACACAGCTCTGTAAATTTTTGTCCTTGTAATCCACCTTTCTATGCCACCAAAGCCTTGGCAAAGCTTTGGCTGCCCAGTGCCCAAGCAGGGCTGGGTTGGGAGCTTGGAATGGCAAGTGGGCAGTGGCTGGGGGTTGGTGTTCTCCCAAAAACTGAGCCCCTGTTCCACAGGCAGCTTCAGGGAATGGGAGATCATTCCAGCAGGAACAGTTAAATGCGGGGAAAATTAAGGGAATGACAATGGGAAAGGCTTGCTGGGAGCTGGAAAGAAAACAGAGTTTGCACTGGGGCTGAGGGTGGAAATTAAGGAGTTCTTGGGATGCCCCTGACTGCTCCTCCTGCAGTTCTGTACCATGAGCTGAATCAGGAACCAAATCCAACCCAAAAAATCCTCGTGAGGCCACCAAACTGGGGTTGAGGAGAGGACATGGAGCTGAACCCACCTGTGAAAACCCCGAGGTGAGGCCTCACCCCTGAGCTGAAGGCAAATGTCACACAAACACACGAGTTCCTCGACATGCAACACTCAGGCCTCTTTTTTTGGTCAAAAAATACCCCATTTGAGTGCCTGTTTTGCCAGACCTCGAATCCTTTCAGCACTCCAGGGCTGGTTCCTCGTTGGGGCATAACCACAAGCCAATTAGAAGTTAAATTGTTGAGCACTCTGCATCTAATTGAAGTCTCTCCCTTCTGCCCACTATTTTTAGTGCTTGGCCCGAGCTGCAGCTCCACGTAGGGTATAATCATGTTTATTTAAGAGCCATGTGTACCTCAGTGAGAAAAATAAAATACAGCAGGCAGAGCTGTTTTTTCATACCAAATATACATGGGTGGGTGGTAGAGGTCAGGTCTAGACTGCTCTGTGTCTCTTGCTGTCCCCCTCTCCCATCAAGACACATCCTTTTCACCCCAAAACCATGTCTGAAATATGTTCATGCATTTCCCCTGCTCTTTTATTGCCACTTATTGTCGTTTTCTTCATCCTCTGCTGTGTACAGAGCAATGACACGAGATTCTGGTTGTGCTGGAGCAAATAAAGGGGTAAGAGAAAATAATAAAAAATACTGAAAAAGGTGTTGTGAGTCAGCCCTGAGCTGCGTCCCCTCTTCCCAGGGCAGTTTGGGGGTGGGAAAGGGGGTTGGGAATGATCCCAGGAATCTAAGAAATTATTCCAAAGTCATCAGGTTGGAGTTTCTGGGAGGCTTCCAGCAAGGAGGAAGAATGGTTATTTGTCAGGAGTTTTCAATGTCTGGGCTGAGGCAACCTCAGAATCCTAAAACTGAAGAAATTTTTGTCTGTGCTTGATGGGTCAAGAAGGGTGGAAGGCAAAAGAAGGACAAGGAACAAAATTCCATCAAAAACAGAAGAAAAGGACTTTTCCAGAAGCTTTTCAAGCTTGGTTTGTTCAGCCTGGAGGAGAGGAGACTGAGGGGAAACCTCTTTGGGGTCTTCAACATCCTCCCATGGGCAGCTCCAAGCTCTGCTCTCTGGGACAGGGACAGACCCAGGGAATGGCTGGAGCTGGGCCAGGGGATGTTCAGGTTGGATTTTAGGGAAAGGTTCTTCCCCCAGAGGGTGCTGGCACTGCCCAGGCTCCCCAGAGAATGGGCACAGCCCTGAGGCTGCCAGAGCTGCAGGAGAGCTTGGACACTGCTCCAGGGTGGGATTGTTAGGGTGTTTGCAGACTGGATGATCCCTGTGTGTCCATTCCATGGTTTTATGGCCATACAAGGGCTAAGAGAGGTGTTTGGGGCAGAGCAGGGAATGTCCCAATCCCAGGGATGCGTGCTGGGATCCAGAGAGGGGCAGATTGCAAACGTGAGGCTCAGCCTGAAGGGTGAGGGAGGCAGGGAGAGCCCAAAGGCTCAGAGGTTGCAACAGAAGCTCTGGCTCTGACTAAACCCCACCCCAGCCATCCTAGTAAAGATAAGAAGGGAGATAAGGGGACCAGTTGTGCCTTAAAAAGCTCTGTCTGTACCAGCACTGCTCCCAGTGACCTCATCATCTCCTTTCCCTCAAACACCCCAAGGAAGTAAACAAAAACAAAGGCCAAGCAGGATCCTCTGCTATCCTTGTTCTTGGCAAAATCTGATTTTTCTTACTCATCTCTGTTTTATCTCAACCTGGGGAACAGCTCATGTGCACACCAAGTCACGCAGGGAGGAAAATATTGGGGGTTTTATTTTTCCTCAGAAATTTTGCTTATATTCCAGTTTCTCACCCCAGAAGGGATTTGAGTTTGTGTCAGTGAGAAGCCATAAATTTTATTTTAAGAATTCCCACACTGTGGGAATTAAAAATTAATTTTTTTTAATTTAAAAATTCCCACTATTTCATCAGCCCTGCAAAACATAAAGTCAGTACAAACCCAGAGCCCTTCCTGAAATACAGACCTGGAAAAATCCACCTCAGAACTTCTCCTGAGTGGAGAAACACATGGTCCTCATCTTGTTACGCAGGATTAGATGTGAAGTGCCCAATGTTGATTTCAAAGTGATTAAAACTGTAGTGACAAGGAAGAAATTAAAACTGAAATATGTGCAAAAGTGATGGTCTGAGGCTCAACAGGATTTATGGGATAAACTATTAAATTGAGGTTGAGTTATTCCTGGAAAATATATTTTCCAAGAATAAGCTGATGTGGGCTGCAGTCTTCTTCATTTCAATGATAGTGAATGTTCTGAATTAGGCTGGAAAAGGTGCTCAGGTCTAAGGGTTCGTGACAACACTGAGAACTTTGAAAACTTTGAGCTTTGAAAGGTATTTATATATAAAATAATTTAATTTCATTTAATTACACCCACAACTTAAGAGAGAAGCAGATCTAAGGAAGGATCGAGATGCCCAGGTAAGAAGGCCCTGGTTTTCTCAGCCATTTCTGACCCAAAAAGCTGAAATTCACCATCAGGAGCACGATCCCATCTTCAGAGGGTACCAAAACCCTCCTGTGAGCTGGGGGATGCAGGAGGGCACATCACCACCCCAGGAGCACTCTGTGCTCCATCAGGAGCAGAACTTGGCCTTTTCCCAAGGCCTGGAAGTTCAGCAGTGCAGAGACGTGATCAGCAGGCAGCAAAAATGGGAAAAAAATCCCAGCCAGGACCTGAGGTTGCTCAACAGCACAAAATCCAGCACCAGGCAGCTCCAGAGTTTGGGGTGGTCACCAAACACTTGGTCACTGCCACTTGGGTCACAAACAGTGACCTCCAGGGTAGCACATGGAAATCAGCTTTTAAGGAGCAGGGAAACCTGGGAGAAGGTCGGCAGAGGGAACTGGTGTTCTTCAGTGCAGCTCAGTGCTCTTGGGGCGTTTTAAAATAAAAATAAATATTCATAAACCAAATAGGATATAAACAAATCCATGGAGGGGGCAGTGGGATAATAGGAACCCTACTAGAATTCCTTCCCTGGATCCATGGAAGTGTCCAGGGCCAGGCTGGATGGGGTTTGGAGCAATCTAGGACAGTGGAAGGTGTCCCTGCCTATGACAGGGGTGGCACTTGATGGGATTTAATGTCCCTTCCACCCCAAACCATTCCATGATGGTTCCTTGCTCCCTTTTGTCAAGAAACTGCCCAAAAACGGAACCCAGAACAGCCTTGATGGATTTTTAAAGGGTTCCAAACAGGTCAGGTGAGAGCCTCTTTAGCCAATGCAATGCTTTGGCCAACAATTAAATGTTTTTGGTTTTTTTTTTAAGAACATGATCTCTAAACCAAAATTATTATAAGAGGAAATTTTAAATGCTTGGGACATTAATTGAAAAAAGGGATTTCCCTCCCTGTTGATCACCCTGGCTGGTTTTGGTCTCAAACAAAAACCAGGGAATTGCTGAATGGGTTTTTCCAGGAACCCATCCCACCTCTCCATGCCAGTGTCTCCTCTCATTGTGGTGGGGCCCCTGCAGCCCCTGCCAGCTTTCAGTGATGTGGAATTGTCACTGTCCCCGGCTCCTGAGCTCCTGGGACAGCAGGAAATCCTTCAGCAGGGGTTAAAATACAGCAATAATTTGGGTACAAAGCTCCCCTTTGGCATTGCTGCTGCTTCCTGGTGGCTCTGACAGGCCAGCTCCTGCCAGTGGGCACTGCCAGCCTTCTGATGGAATCAACATTTGCTTGGGCAAAGGATCCAACTCTGGAATGGCATTACCTGGGAGGAGAGGAGATCACTGGCATGGGGACAGGCTTCATGATGTCCCAAGTCCCATCTGCCTCACCAAGGAGGAGCTGGGAGATAACACAAGGGGACAAAATACTTCAATATTGCCCATAGTAGTGCCTGGCCTTGGCAGGGGAATTCCATCTTGTGTGAATAAACCTCTTCCTAAAGCCCCACAAATGCTCTGGGACAATGCTGGGGTTGAGCAGGAGCATTGAGGGAATGAAATGTTGGTCCCACCAAGCCTGGGGACAGAGAGGTTGGGCTCAGCCAGCATCATTAAAATCAGTTTGGAAAAGCCCTCCAGGATCACAGAGTCCCAGCTGTGCCCAGTGCCCACCTTGTCCCCAGCCCAGAGCACTGAGTGCCACCTCCAGCCCTTCCTGGGACACCTCCAGGGATGGGCACTCCACCACATCCTTCCCAAGGAGTCACCAGCTTTTCCAGGAAGGAATTCTTCCTGCACAAAAGCTGGGAACACCCCAAAAACCTCAACAGGTTGAAAAGCTGGTCCCTGCAGAAAGGATCTGTGGCTCAAACTGACAACTCCAAGTCCATGATGTTCCTGTGGATGGGGTGGAACAAAGCCCAGGCAGGAGCAGCTCCAGGCTCTTCCCTCCCCTCCTCCCCGAAGAGGGTCCTGGTGTGCACAGAGCAGGGCTCCAAATAGGGGCAGGAGCGGGGCTGGCACTGCCGTGGCCATCACTCATCCCTGCCGGGCTCCTGCATTCCTGGCATGGTCCTTTATGGGCCGGCAGAGCTGCTGGCACGGCCCCAAACCCACTGGGAGAGAGAGCTGGGATGGCCCAGGCACTGAGAGAGGGGAGAGGGGCTCAGCCTCAGGGGGGTGGGCAGCCTGGGGACACCCCACACCTGCAGGGACCTGCTCACACCTGGGGGTGTCCCAAATCTGCAGAGATGGCCTCACACATCTTGGGGTCACCCCAAAACACCAGGGACCTGCTCACACAGCTTGGGGTGCTCCAAAACATCAGGGACATCCTCACACACACCTGGGGGACACCCCGAAACATAAAGGACATCTTCACACATCCTGGGGCCACTCCAAATCAGCAAGGACCTCTTCACACATCTTGGTGTGTCCTAAACCTGCAGAGACAGCCTCAGAAAGCTTGGGGTCACCCCAAAACCACCAGGGACCTCTCACATATCTGGGGGCCACCCCAAAGAAACAGGGACCTGCTCACACACCTTGGGGTCACCTACATGGGGCATCCTCACACAGCTTGGGGCTACCCCAAACCTGCAGGGACCCCCTTCACACACACTTTGGGGTGTCCCAAACCTGCAGAGATTGCCTCATACAGCTTGGGGCCAGCCCAAACAACCAGGGACAGCCTCACACAGCTTGGGGTGCCCTAAAACATCAGCGACATCCTCTCACACACCTGGGGGACACCCCAAACCACCAGGGACAGCCTCACACACCTGGGGGACACCCCAAAAAAACAGGGACCTGCTCACATGCCTTGGGGTCACAGCAAACCACCAGGGACATCCTCACACACCCAGGGGCTACCCCAAACCTGCAAGGACCTCCTCACGCAACCTTGGGGTGTCCCAAACCTGCAGAGACAGCTTCACACAGCTTGGGGTCACCCCAAAACACCAGGGACCTCCTCACACACACCTGGGGGCCACCCCAAAGAAACAGAGAACAAACCTTGGGGCGCCCCAAACCAGCAAGGACCTGCTTACACACTTTGGAGTTCTCCAAACCACCAAGGACATCCTCACACACCTGGGGGGCATCCTCACACAATTTGGGTGCCCCAAAACATCAGGGACCTCCTCACACACACTTGGGGAAGACCTCAAAGAAACAGGAACCTGCTCACACATCTTGAGGTCACCCCAAAACACCAGGGACCTCCTTACACACACCTGTGGGACACCCCAAAGAAACATGGACCTGCTCACATGCCTTGGGGTCACCCCAAGCCACCATGGATAGCCTCACACAGCTTGGGGTGCCCCAAATTGGCAGGGACCTCCTCACATATTTTGCGGCCACCCCAAACTCTCAGGGACCTGCTCCCACACCTTGAGGACACCCCAAACCACCAGGGACATCCTCACACACCTTGGGGTGTCCCAAACCTGCAGAGAGCTCCTCACACACTTTAGGGACACCCCAAAACTGCTCACACACCTTAGGGCCACCCCAAACTTTGAAACCATCCCCATTCAACGGAGAGATGCTAGAATAAATTAAATAAAAATCGTTATGGTTTGGATTTATTGTTCTTTGTGTGAATCTAGGTGTTCAGAAATAGAAAGGTGAGGTCTGAGACTTCCAGGATTGTCCAGCTTCTCCTCAGATTGGAAGTTGGTATTTTCAAGGGTCACCTGCAGTGGTGGTGAAGCTACAAAAACCCCCATAAATTAACGGAAAATAGAGAATTAAAGGAAGATCAATGCTGTATAGAAATACTTTCATTTGTGGCTCTCAGGATTAATTAAAAAATAAAATAGAGAAAGGGACCCAATCTTTGAATGTGTCCTTCAACACTTTGCCCTTCTGTTCATGCCATAAAAATACATATCTAGGCATGGAAAAAACCTTAAAAATTATCTAATTCTTTACTGATTGATGGTGGCATTGGTGCATTTTGAACCCAGTTCCATAAGCCCCAGAAATATTAAACCAGGCATGATAAAATAAAATATTTCAATTTTAAAAATTTTAATCAAATATTTTGATAAAAATGTTTTTATCAAATATTTGGAATTAATTATTTATATCAAACATCAAGGACAAGAACCTGTCCTGCCACAGGAGGATGGACCTGAGAGATCACCTCATCTCAATCCCTGCCATGGGCAGGGACACTTCCCACCAGAAAAATCCCTTTTTCCTCTCAAAATCAGCATCTTCAATCAATTATGTGTTTCAGAGGAGTGTTTAGTTTGAAATTATATATAAATAAATAAAATTTATAGAAATATTATTTAAAATATAGATAAAATAATAAAATTATAGATAAATAAATAAGGACCAACACTTCCCTGTGGATCTGACAGCAGCCCCGGATCACCTTCTCAACAAGGCCTTAGGGAGCGAGCATGCAAGAAAAACTAAATTAATTATTAAATAAACCCTCCTCCAGCTCCAGACACTTCCAGAATGATCTTTCCCAGTACTCATAATGAGCATTTAGAGATTTCCTAGCCAGCAATCCTCCCCAAATTTCTGCCTTCCATGAATTCCCTTTGTCCCCAAGTGACTCCAGCCAGGAGATTTATTTGTGGCCCCCAGCTGCCCAACCTGGGTTTGCTCTGAGCTGGGCACTCCAGCTCCTCCTTGCATTGGGAAGGACAAAAATAACCCTCAGTCGTGTCCTGAGCATTGTTTACAGCCTCCCAGAGCTCTCCTGCCCTCCCTTTGGCACCTGGCAGCTGCCACATTTTCCTGGGAACACGCTCCCACCTCCTCATCCCATGTTTTCCACTGCTCTGTGCTTCTGGAGTTGCAATATTTTCTGAGTTGCAATATCTTCTGAGTTGCAATATCTTCTGAGTTGCCTGCCTGGATTTTGATTGGATTGGATTTTTATTGGATTGGATGCTCATAGAGGTTTTTCCAGCCTTAACGACTCCATGGTTATTTTTTTCCCCCTAGATTTATCTATCCTGACTCTGTGTCACCTATGGATTTAATGTTAAAAAGCAAAATAAAAGGTGATTGAAGCTGCAAAGCCCAAACACCACCACTGTAGGATGCATCACTCCCTCCTTCCATAGCCCTTTGTTCCCAATTATGGAAAAAATTGAATTGAATACTTTTGAGGTTTTGCAGCAGCTTCACCCTTTTGCTTGGGACAGCCTCAAACCCCTCCTGGACTGGCACAGCGCCATGGAAAACCCACGTGGGCTCCTTGCCCACCCCACAACATCCATCCATCCATCCATCCATCCATCCATCCCCCCACAGCCGCTTCCCTTTCCTCACCCACACCTGGGATTTGGGGAAATCCCTCCCGGAGCTCACATCTCCCTGGCAGCCAAGCCAAGCCTTTCATCAGGCCGTGCCCATTTAAATGCTGATGATCCCAATTCTCCCAAAAATCACCTGCTAATGGATCCCCTCCCTCGGCCGGCGTGGATTAGGAGCTCTGCCCACAAGCGCCCTCCTAAATATCCCGGTTATCCTCACCCCCCTTAAGGTGTTAATTAGGGACACAAGTCCGGCACTGAGGGAGGGGAAACAAAGCCGCTTGAGAGGGGAGGGGAAAAAAGAAGGGGGAAAAAAAAGGAATAAGCATCCCTTTGGATTAGCGGGGATGCGTTTGAAGGAGCGCAGGGCACGGGGATCCCACACCTGGACCACCTGGATGCTCCGCTCCCCCTCCCGAGCGAGATCAAGGTTTGCCCGCAGTTGAAAGGCTCGGGACAAAGAGCAGCTCCAGCAGGTGGGGGAGCTCCCCCTTCCCAAAAACAAGGCGGCCCCAAATAAAGGGGAAAACAAACCCCAAACCACCCCAAAGCTTTGCGTGTTGCCTTACAGCCACAAAGGTTTCCACCTGCTGCCTGCGTTTCATCTTCCCGAGCCGAGAGGGGCACGATTCTGCTCTGTGTCAGGAGAGGAGGGGATAAAACAACAGGGATTTTTCCCTTTTAATGCCTGCGGGGAGATTTAAGGGGTTTTGTAACCCTTTCTTGCTCCGTGTGGGGTTTTATTCCTCACATGAGCGTTTTTAGCGTTTTTAGTTTTAAATGCCACCTAAAGATCAGTGGGAGAGAGGAGGGTGTGAGCATCGGCTCTAAACAATTATTAAAAAATAAAAAGCGAGTTTCTCCTCAACAGCTTGGGGTGGAAGTGGTTCCTGAAAGAACTTAGGAGGAAAATGAGAAGGAAATGGGATTTGCTTCCCTGAAATCTCCCCAAATGACAGCAATCATTGTCCCATCCTCCCTCCTTGAAAGTTTAATTCCTTTGTGCCAGACTGTCCCCGAGTGCAGCAGAGAGGGGGTTTCTGATGATCCACAGTGCAGGAAAATTAGCTCAGGAAAACCTTGGAGGGATTCCTGAACCCCTCAGGTTCAGGTTCAGGAAAATCAGTTCAGGAAAACCTTGGAGGGATCCAATTTCCCCTCCAAACCATCCCTGTTTATGCAGCCACTGGAATCCTGGGATGCTTTAGGATTTTTAGCTGAGAGCTGCAGAGGAACAGTCCAGAAAGGGCTGAAAGACCCCAGAGCTGCTTCTAGCACCTAAAGGGGCTCCAAGAGAGCTGGAGAGGAATTTTAGAGAGACAGCACGAGTGGGAATGGCTTCAAACTGACAGCTGGCAGGGCTGGATGGGATATTGGGAAGGAATTGTTCCCTGCACAGCTGTGGCTGCCCCTGGATCCCTGGCAGTGCCCAAGGCCAGGCTGGAGCACCCTGGGACAGTGGAAGGTGTCCCTTTTCAGCAGAAGGCATTGTAATATTTCAATATTGCCTTGCCTTGACTGAGGAAAATCACCTTGCATGAATAAACCTCCTCTAAAATCCCCACAAATGCTCTGGGGCAATGCTGGGGTTGAGCAGGAGCATTGAGGGAATGAAATGTTGGTCCCACCAAGCCTGGGGACAGAGAGGTTGGGCTCAGCCAGCATCATTAAGCTCCTTTACAGATTTCTGTGATTATAAACATTAATATTAGACCTCACAGAGCTTTGTTGAAGCTCTTCCAGCCCTGAAAGCAGGAGCAGGGAGTACACCAGAGGTGCCAAAGCTCTCCATCCACCAAAACCTGCTGCTTTTATTGACTCTCCTCTTGCTTAGGAAAAAAGGGGGCTTTCCTATATTTTTGGTGGGAAAAAATTCAATTGGACTGGTGTGGAAGTGCATCCTGAGATGCCTTTCCCAGCTGGGTCACTGCTTTGTGTGTCAGGAGCTGAAGGCTGGGGTTTCTCCCTGCCTTCCCTGTGGATCAGAGCAGGAGACCCAGACAGCACACACCAACCAGGCCAGACTCAGAGGCTCCACACATTCCATTTTTTCCCCAAGTTTTATATTTTCTACTTCCCACAGGCCTTTTTTTTTAATTGTTGTTGTTGTTGTTGGGTTGGTTTGGGGCTGGCAAGGAATTCACTCAGGCGTTTTTGATAAGGAGAATCTGTCACTGTGGGGAAGGATCCGGGGGGACCTTGGTGATGTCACCTGCCCATTCCCCAGGGAATGCCACTGCCACCCACCCACGTTTCCATGGGAAAAGGGGACACAGCATCCTTTGCTTCTCCCTGTGACCACATCTCCAGGGCTCAGGCGCTGTTTATCCCCATTCCTCAGCTGCTGTAGCAGTGTTTGACTTCCTAAGATGATGCAGACCTCGAGTGGGTTCAGGTTTTGGGGACAGAACCGTGCTCAGGGCCAAGGGAAGGCTGAAATCCTTCCCTTCAAGAACAGCTTTTGTTTAATCTTAACAGTCGCAGGGTCATATTCTCATTATTTTTTCCTAAGAGATGTTACTAAATCAAATTTTTTGGATTTACCTAAAGAAAGTCCAAAAGGGGCAGAAATGGGAAGAGAGATCCTGACTGCAGATGTGGTAAGGGGGGAAAGGAGGGAATAAAACCTATCAAAACCATTGTTTTTGTGGAATCTATGCATGAAATAAATGATTCTGGAGATGTCTGTGGTAGCATCCATCCTGCTGGGCACAGACCACAGGACAGATGCAACCAGGGCTGACCTGAGCTCCTCTTGCCTCAGAATGGCTGCTAAAAATGCTCTTTTTTCCTTCTCCAGGCTGAGAAATTAAGAATATCAAGGCACAAGAAGCAAGGAGAGGTGTGGAGATGGCCAACCTGAACAAAAGAGGGTGGAGGACGAAGATGTACCCAAGAGAACAAGAAATGGTGTTTAATGCCCCACAAGGGTATTTTTCCCTGCCCTCAGGGGTGTCAAAGCTATGCTGGTCCCTCTCACTCTCTGGAGAAAGAGCCCTGACCCTAATGACAGTGGTTTAAATGTGCTAGGGATAAAATGTGACACTGTTCATGGCAGATTTGAACCCATCTGAACAGTTCCTGGTGCTTTTCTTAGCCAGGCCCCTTCAGTTTTTCACAGCCAGGTCCCTTCAGTGCCACTGACTCTTAGTGGGCATAACACTATTAAGATAATAAAATAATTATATTATTATGCATGTTGTGCAATCTTTTTTAAGCATGATTTTAAAAAGTACTTTAAACCACTTTTATTTATTTATTTATTTATTTTACTTTTTATTTTTCACATCCTGGAATGATGACTCAAGTACTAAACTCCAGCCTGTGAGTCAGGAACTCTTTCAGGGGCTGCTTCAACCCCCAGTTCGTGCTGTGACTCCATTAAAAGGTGCTCCAGAGAGACTTTAAGGGTGGGTTCAGGTGGTTTAGGGACCATCAGTGTTTCACCCTCCAGTCTGGGGCAGTTTGGGCTGTTCTCAGCCAATTCCAGAGCTGGAAGGAAGCTGGGAATGATCTTTCCCTGGGGCTCTTCTCCCTCCTTTACATTTCCTTGGTTCAGCACTGCCAGGGCTGCAGTGGGGCTGCTATTCCACAACCTCACGGTCTCCAGGGAATTCAATGCCCTAAAGAAGCAGCACCAACCCCAAAGTCACCAAACACCCACGAGCAGGCAGCATTTGAGGGATGCTCCCCTACACCTTACTGTGCTGGGTTTTGGATTGGGTGCAAAGCGCTTTTGGGGTGTCCAGGGAAGGTTTTGCACCCCAAACCCCTTCCCCAGGTTGCAGGGATGCTGCTATTGCCCCAGGCTCCTCATTCACCTGAAACAGGGGTGGGAAAAAACGTGTGCTGGCAGCTTTCCCTCCCTCGAAGCCACCCCAAAAGAGCCAAAGGAGCAACCATAAAATGAAGGGAAAAATAAATCTTTATTGTGCATGGAGCAAGGTCGAGATGGGCGGCACCCGTGGTCGGTCCGGGAGTGATGCCTCACTCCCTCTTCCCTCCCAAAATCAAGGACAGGGTTTCTGCTGGCAGGAGCCCTTCCCAGAGCCCCGACCGCGCTCCCTCTCCTCCAGAGGGCACCAGTGGAATCCCTAAAAAGGAATTCCAACCATTCCAGTGCCAACCCATCTCATTCCCGTGGGATGCTGAGGATGAATCCCCCCGCCCCATCTCTCCTCCCCGGGCAGGGCTGGAGGCAGCTCGGGGTGAATTTACAGAGTTTATTCGCTCGCTCGCACGCACTCGGGGGCGTCCCAGAAAAGCCCAGCGTGCCCAAAGCCGCGGCCGGAGCGCGGGGAGAGCACAGAATCACAGCTCGCTAGAAGGCAGTCCCTGGGAGCCCCGGCGCTGTGTGCAGCTAAGTGCCAGCTCGAGTATTCACAACACAGTAACGTACTGCAAGGAGTCGCTGAGGAGAAGTTCCCTTGAGAAACAACCTTCGCTCCGGCCGCGCCGGAGCCTGTCCGTGTCCGTCTGTCTGTCCCGTCCGTGCGTCGCCTCTGTGCCGCCGGCACGTGCGCAGGCGAGACGGGGACGCGTCCATCTGTCCCGTCCGTGTGTCTGTGTGTCGCTCAGTGCCGCCGGCTCCTGTCCATCTGTCTGTCTGTGTGTCTCTCAGTGCCGCCGGTACCTGTCCGTCCGTCTGTCCGTGTGTCACTCAATGCCACCGGCACCTGTCCGTCTGTCTGTCCATGTGCTGTCGCTCAGCACCGCCGGCACGCATCCGTCCGTCCGTCTCTCCGCGTCTCCGCGTGTGGCTCAGCGCCGCCGGCACCTGTCCGTCTGTCTGTCCGCGTGTCCATCTGTCCGTCCGTATGTGGCTCAGCGTGTCCGTGTGTCTGTCCGTCTGTGGCTCAGCGCCGCCAGCACGCATCCGTCTGTCTGTCCGCGTGTGGCTCAGCACCGCCGGAACCTGTCTGTCTGTCAGTCTGTCCGTCTGTGGTTCAGCGCCGCTGGCACCTGTCCGTCTGTCTCTGTGTGTCCCTGTCCGTGTGTCCATCCGTGTGTCTGTCAGTGGCGCTGGCAGGTGTCCGTCTGTCTGTCCACGTGTGGCTCAGCGCCACCGGCACCTCTCCGTCTCTGTCCGTGTGTCCGTTCGTGTGTCCGTCACTGGCACTGGCAGGTGTCCATCTGTCTGTCCGCGTGTCCGTGTGTCCGTCAGTGGCGCTGGCACCTGTCCGTCTGTCCGTCCCTGTATGTCCGTCAGTGGCGCTGGCAGGTGTCCATCTGTCTGTCCGCGTGTCCGTCAGTGGCGCTGGCAGGTGTGCAGGCGGGACGCGTCGGCCGGGCCGTGCTCTCGCTGCCCGCGGCACGCCAGCCCCTCGGCGCACTGGCAGCGCTGGAAGATCTCGAGGCCGTGCGAGCCTTTCCGGCGGTGCCGGGTGCACACCTGGCCCTCCCGCAGCACCGGCTTGCAGATCTTGGACCAGAAGTGGCGGGCGCAGCACAGCCCGGCCGCGCAGTCCGACGAGCGCAGGCAGAAATCGCCCTCCTCTCCTGCGGGGGGACGCGGAGGGGACGCTCAGCCGCACCCAGGGGACACCGGGGGGACATCCCGGGCCACCCCAAGGGCAAGGGGGGCATCCTGGGTTGGGCTTCTGGAGATAGTGGGGCTGGGGCATCCCGGAGTGATCCCACAGGGGACAGGAGCCATCCCAGAGTGATCCCAAAGGGGACAAGAGCCATCCCGAGTGATCCCATGGGGGATAAAGGTGCGGAATAGGCATCCCCAGAGCCATCCCAAAGGGGGCAGGAGGCAAAGGAGGCATCCAGGAGTGATCCCAAAGGGGACAGAAGGGAAGGATGGGCATCCCGGAGAGATCCCAAAGGAGACAAGAGCCATGCCAAAGGGGACAGGAGGGGAAGGAGGCATCCCAAAGCGGTCCCAAAGGGGATGGGAGGGAAAGGAGGCATCCTGGAGTAACCCCAAAGGGGACAAAAGGGAAAGGGAAGCACCCAGGAGTGATCCCAAAGGGGATAGGAGGAAAACAAGGCATCCAGGAGTGAGCCCAAGGGGGACAAGAGGGAAAGGAGAAATCCAGGAGTGATCCCCAAGGGGGACAGGAGGGAAGGATGGGCATCCCAGGTTTGGCTTCTGGAGTTAGTGGGGCTGGGGGGCATCCCAGAGCAATCCCAAAGGGGACAGGAGGGAAAGGGAAGCATCCAGGAGTGATCCCAAGGGGGACAGGAGGGAAGGATGGGCATCCTGGAGTGATCCCAAAGGGGACAGAAAGGAAAGGAGGCATCTAGGACTGATCCCAAATGGCACAGGAGAGAAAGTAGGCATTCAAGAGCGATCCCAAAGGGGATAGGAGGGAAAGGGAGGCATCCCGGGTTTGGCTTCTGGAGTTAGTAGGGATGGGGGCATCCCAGAGTGATCCCAAAGGGGATAGAAGGGAAGGGAGAAATCCCAGAGCGATCCCAAAGGGGACAGGAGGAAAGGATGAGGATCCCGGGTTTGGCTTCTGGAGTTCGTGGGGCTGGGGACATCCCAGAGCGATCCCACGGGGGACAGAGATGCAGGATGGGCATCCCGGACCGATCTCAGGGCAGGGGTCAGCCCGGATTGACGCCCAGGGTACAGCAGGGCAGGACGGCAGCCTCAGGGGTGACAGGGGGTGCCAGCAGCCGGGACACCTCACCTTTGGCCGTGGGCAGCCAGGCGGGAGCGGGCGTCCGTCGGGGCAGCGCCTCGGTGCCCGTCTCGTCCAGCTCGGCCGCTCCGTGCGGCGGCTCCAGGGGCGTGCAGAGCCCTGCGGGGACATCGGGGCTGTCAGCCACGCCTGGGACCCTCCCCAGTCCCATCCCCAGCCCCTGCCCGGGTGTGCCGAGCCCTCACCGTTGCTGCAGCTCATGCCGGGGCAGCACATGGCATCGCGCAGGCAGCGCTTGCGGCGCCGCCGGCAGCCCAGGCACAGCGGGGCTCCCCCGCCTCGGGCCGCGCTCCCGCAGAACTCCTCGGGGCCGCACTCCTCGTCCTCGGTGCACGGGAAAGGCTGGGGGACACAAAGGGGGCGCGGGATCAGCGGGGTGATGCCATCCCCGCGTGTCACCCCTCTCCATCGCCGGGGTGTTCCCTCTGCAATGCCCGGCGCCGCCGCTCCATCCATCCCCCGTGCGTCACTCACAACTTCCGTCCCCGGTGTCCCCACTCCCTCCGGTGTGTCTGTGTCCCCATCACTCGGTGCGTGCCTCTCCTCCATGGCTGGCGTCCCCCTCTCCATCCCCGGAGTGTCCCCCATCCCCTGGGCAGCACGCCCATCCATCCATCCATCCATCCATCCATCCATCCATCCATCCATCCATCCATGCATGCTGTGTCCCCGCTCTTCTATCCCTTCCACCCGCGGTGTCCCCTCCATCGCTTGTGTCCCCTGCTCCATCTCCCGGTGTGGGTGTCCTCAACCCCGACGTCCCACCCTTCATCCCAAATGTGTCCCTCAACTCCATCCCCGACGGGTCCCATCCATCCCCGCTGTGTGTCCCTCTCCATCCCCGGTGTGTGTCCCTCTATTCCCGATGTGTGTCCCTCTCCATCCCCGGTGTGTGTCCCTCTATTCCCGATGTGTGTCCCTCTCCATCCCCGGTGTCCCGCCGCTCCATTCCCTCTGTGTTCCCCCCTCCATCCCCCGGTGTCTGTCCCTCTATTCCCAGTCTCTGTCCCTATCCATCCCTGCTGCGTGTCCCCATCTCCACTCCCAGTGTGTCCCCCTCCACTGTAGGTGTGTGTCCCTCTCCATCCCCACCGTCCCGCCGCTCCATCCCCGCTGTGTCTCCCCCTCCATCCCCCGGTGTCTGTCCCTCTATTCCCAGTCTGTGTCCCACTCTCCATCCCCGCTGTCTGTTCCCCTCCATCCCCCGGTGTGTGTCTCCCTCCATCCCCAGTGTCCCGCCGCTCCATCCCGATTTGTGTCCCCATCTCCACTCCCGGGGTGTGTCCCTCTCCATCCCCCGTGTGTGTCCCTCTATTCCCAGTAGGTGTCCCTTTCCATCCCCGCTGTGTGTCCCACTCCACTCCCAGTGTGTGTCCCCCTCCATCCCCGCTGTCAGTCCCCATCCATCCCCCTTGTCCCGCCGCTCCATCCCCGCTGTGTGTCCCTATCTCCACTCCCGGTGTGTCCCTCTCCACTGTAGGTGTGTGTCCATCTCCATCCCCGCTGTCCCGCCGCTCCATCCCCGCTCTCTCTCACCTGTCGGGTGGCGGCCGGCGGTGCCTTATTGCTGCCGTCGAACGGGGGTGCGGGGGCGGCGCTGGTCTCCGCCGCCCCTCCCGGGGGGGGTCCCTTGATGGCGTTGGAGCTCAGGGCAGCCCCGGGCGCCGCCGCCCGCCCCGCCGGGGCCGCGCAGCTCAGCGCCGCCAGCAGCGCCACCAGCCCCCGCATCGTGGTGCCCGCCGTGCCCTCCGTGCCCGCAGAGTCCCCGAGCAGCAGCAGCAGCAGCAGCAGCAGCAGCGAGCCGCCAACAGCGGCTCTTGCGCTCCTGCGCCGCCTTTATACCCCCGGGGCTGCCTCCTGCCCGCCCCCTCGGGGCGGGGGGCCCGCCGGCTGCGATTTCAAAGCGTTCCCGGGGGGAGGCTGTGCCCGTGAGCCCCCAAAGCCGCCCCCACCCCGCCCCGAGGGCTCCCACATTGGTCGGAGGGGGTTTCGCAAGGGCGAGGGCAGACCCCCATCCCATCCCATCCCATCCCATCCCATCCCATCCCATCCCATCCAGCAGCATCCCTCCTCCTCCCCCGGGTCCCGGCCAGATGCTCCGCACTCCCCGACGCCGCCACTGTCTCCAGCCGGGCGCGCCCGACGGAGGGGACGGGCAGGAGGGACGGGGGGGACGCTCCCCCCTGTGCAAGCCCCCATCCGTGGTGGGTGGGAGCCGCTGTGGGTGCGCAGAGCCCCCCGCCCGCCCGCCCTCCCCCGATGGCAGAGTCGGTCCTTTGGTCTCCTCTGAGTCTCCCCCCCTCTCCCCGCCGCCTCCCCCGCGTCCTTCCTGGCGCCAGCGCAGCCTTGCAGGAAAGGAGAGGGGCAGGAAAGGAAAGGAGAGGGGCAGGAAAGGAAAGGAGAGGGGCTGCTCCGCATCCATCCCCCCGCGCCGGGCGCTGTGCGGGGACACGGCGATGGAGCGGGGGGGACACACGGCGGGACTCTCGCTGTCCTCCCCCTGCTCCCCTGACCCCAGCCGGGGCCGTGGGGGGGAGCTGCGGCCCCTTTGATGCGGGGACATCAAAGACGTCTCCCCCCCCCCCCCCGCTTTCCCAATTTCCCCCCCCATTCCCATTTTTCCCTCCCCATTCCCTCCAACCCCCCCCCCCTCCCCATTCCCCCCCACCGGGGCAGAGCGGGCCCAGGGCGCCCCCTGGCGGCCCCGCCTGGCCATCGCGCCCCCACTCCCCGCTCCGGTAATTAACTCAAATTAATTAACTCCCGTTAATTAACCCGGCTTTTCCCGTCTCCCGGTTATTTCTTTTCTCTGCTTGGTTTAAATGAGAATACAAAGAGCCGGAGCAGCGCCACTCAAATCCCCGGGGTGGGGGATCCCGGACGCGGCAATTCCTGCAGTGAACGCCCCCCCTCTCCCGGTATCGCTGTCCCGGTATCCACTATCAGCTGTTCCAGCCTCGGATGGCTCAAGCCGGGCTAATAATTGCCTGGGAAGGTTTCGGGAGCACGGCGGGCAGGTGCCGTCAGCAGCGGCTGAGTCACGGCCGGGCGACATCCCCGGCACAGCCCGGCCACCGCTCCTGCCTTCCCTATTTTTAGCCTGGAATAACGAGAGCCACGCCTCGCCCCGAAATCTCGGTGCTCCCCTGGCGGTTTCAGGTGAGGGCCACGTCACCCTGAGGTTTTTATTGCATTATTAACTTCGAGCTGTGATTGCTGCATCCCGCAGAACGATTGGTGACGATTGCCTGCTCCTCCTTGGGCTGTTGCCACATTTATTCCTCTCCTGAGAGGATGTTTTGTTGCTCCTTTCTCCCAGCTTTGGCTCACCTCTGTGTCATCATCAAATCACAGAATGATTTGGAGTTGGAAGGGACATCAAAGCCCATCCAGTGCCACCCACTGCCATGGGCAGGGACACCTTCCCCTATCCCAGGGTGTTCCAAGCCCTGTCCAACCCAGTCTTGGACACTTCCAGGGATCCAGCCACAGCTGCTCTGTGTGGGAATTGTGGGAGCAGAACCCTTGTAACCCCACATTTCACCACCATCCAGAAGATTTCTCCCAAAATCAGCTCCTGCTCTGGAAGAAACCCACTGACAGCCGTTCAAAAGTAATTATTTTTATTTCAACTCTATAAAGTATACAACAGGCACTCGGCAATTACAGCTGCAGGGGGAGTACAGAGCGAAACAAAAGCCATGGAAGTTTATGAAAAAAAAAAAGAGAAAAACAACAAAAAACAAACCCAAAAGTTCCTCAGTCAACATCCAAAGAGTGCAAGCAGCCGATGGCCGACATCGGCCTGACAAACAAAACCTCTGCCATAGAAGGAGAGAAAATCAGAATATAAAACAAAGGGCTGGGGTAAAACAAGCATAAATCGGGACTTGGGGGGGAGAGGCAACTCCAAATGGGAATTTCCCCTTTTTCTGAGAAAGCCCTAAGAGCGCCCAAGTCTCGGTGTCAGGGCTGGGGAGCTGTGGAGGAGCTTCCAGGGCTCATCCCCGTGGATGCAGGGAAAAGCACAGATCCTGTTTGGTTGAGTGGTGCAAAGGAGCCTCCTCTTTGCACCGGGGTTTCAGGTCAGGAAAATGCTGCCAGGGTGGATTTTTCCCATGTGGGAGATTCCCCAGGGAGGGCTGTGTGGGGCAGCACGGATGGGTGGGATCTGCAGAGCTTAGCAAAACAGGAATACCTGTCTACGGACTGCTAGGATGTCAGAGATTAATTTGACCCGCACATCACATTTATACATTTCACAGAAATGACTCTGTATCTCATTAACAGATACACAGCTCTGGTACATTGAACAGAAATCAGAGAACGACGTCATCATTTCTGGAATTCATCGAGATCAGATAATAAAGGCTTAGAAATCGGTAGCAGAAAGAACTGTAAAACGCAGCAAGCTAAGAAAGGACGACGGTTTGAGGTGTGTTTGTCTTTGTCATGCAGCATAACACCAAATTTGTCTCTTTTTTTTCTTTTTCTCAATAAGATGCCATGGATTTAAGGCACTTGCAACAATGCCAGATAGCCAGTGACGTTCTAGAACTATGGGACGGGTGGGTGAACAGGACAGCTGACAGAAAGTTTAATCATACTGACAAATATGACATTGATTCAAGTCTACCTCGACCTAAAAACATTACATTACAAATAAGGAAATGAAGGAATAATGCCATGGAACTGGAAAAGAACAGAAAGTCCTGTGTGACCCACAAAACATCGACACGAAAATACCTATTTACAGAAATATCTGCTCGTGGTCCTGTTGTTGGAGAAGAAGAGTTTGCTGTGGGCAGTGCAGCTCCAGGAGAAGCCACAACACCACTCAAAGCCCCCTCTGGAAACATGGGAGCCGATTCCCCCTTCCCTAAAAACGCTGTCGTCCCATAGATCAGGAAAGGAGACAAACAAATAAGGACAGGAGGTGGAAACACAGAGGCAATCCCTTGTTGTGGATATATAGAGATATATATAAAGCAACTTAAATACATTATCATAACTGAAGGCTTATCATATACATATGCAAAGTGTTAATGCTCAGGAGAGGGAGGCCATGGAAGTCGAGTGAGGTGTTTGATATCAAAATAAACTCAGATTCAGCACAGTGCACGCTGCAGGTGTCAATTCCCATGCCTGGCACAAGGAAAAAAAGGGACAGGAAAAAGAAACCTCAACTGCTCAGCCCGTTCCAGACCCTCCCTCCTGTCACTTTTTCAGGCTGATCCCCAAATCCTTGCGGTGCTTTGTCCTCCTTGCCTGCCAATTGCATCAGGTGCCACCATCCTGGGACAAGCTCCTACAGGAAGCTGTCCCCATGGAGTGAAAGTCCAGGGGGATGTGAGGAGGGAAGCCTTTGGCTGTTAGGCCTGTTTAAGATGCCTGGTGAATGTTTTAGCCCTCGTGCTCAGCCTTGGCTCTCAGTGCTGTCCATCCCTTGGGGAAAGGTGGAAAAGCCAGCAGGTGCTGCCTTTTCCCCTGTGATTTTGAAGGCAAACAAAGTTTTAATGGTTAAAAACAGCAGAAGTGACTGTGCCAGAGGTGTGGCCCCACCCTTTGGGAAACACAGGGAATTCCAGAGCCACAGACTGGTTTCAAAGGTGTCACACAGCCCAGCTCATGCTGAACAGCAGACACAGCCCACACTGTCAAAATACCCTTCTGATTACATCCTTTAATGAAAAACATGCAAAAGAGTTGGGACTCAGCATCAGGGAAGGAATTTTTCACTGCTCAAACAGATCTTTTCCATGTAAAATGTGGGGAAAGTCCTTGTCAGCAAGATCTTTCCACGGTCAGCTCTTGGCAGCTGAGATTGAAAGGAGGCAGCACCTGCCCACCCATGGCAGGGGCTGGAATGAGAGGACCTTTAAGGTCCCTTCCAACTCAAACCATTCCATCATTCCGTGATCCTGTGATTTTTTTTGGGGGGGGCAGGTCTCTCAGAGAGACCCAAAGCTGATGTTTCCTGCTGGATAATGGGATAAACTTCCAGTCCTGTGTGTATGAAACAAATGGGCACTCAGGACAGGATGCCTCTGCTGCATCCTATAAACCAGAGGAGGCAATTCAAGCAAAGGAAAAGCAGTAGAAGTGAGGGAAAAGCATGTCCTGATGATATTGTTTTCCCTAGTTCTTTTTTCCATATGGATTTGGCCATCCCTGTGTTAAACACAGTCACATGGACCTGGCATGCTGGAGAGCTCAAAGGGATCTTCCAACATTCACTTCCCATGGAATTCCACTGACTTTCCTGTGGAGCTCCTTAGCCTGGAGAGGCACCAGGATTACTGGCAGTGTTCCACCAGAGCCAGGATTTCTATTTTAAGGGGATTCTTTAAACATGGAAGAGATGCAGACATGGAATCACCAAAAGGGAGAACGGAGCCTCTGCTACATATTCCTGACAGGAAGGGTCAGGGACAGGCTTCTTCCCAGGTGAGGGATGGATGTAGCACCTCGAGAGGACATCACAGGTCTCATGTTTTTCCCTTTGAGCCCAAAAAAGGCTCCAATTTATCCTTAATTTATCCAATTTATCCTTAATTTTATACCTAATCAGACCGGTGGGCTGCTGCTGCTTTGTTGAGGGCTGTGACTGGAGTGCTGTGAAATGGATCAATGGATGTGAAATGGATCAATGGATGTACAATGGATCAATAGATGTAGAACAGATCAGTGGATGTACAGTGGATCAACAGATGCAGAACAGATCAGTGGATGCACAATGGATTCATTCCATGATTTTCTCTTTCCGTGCACGTGTTGGTACCAAGGGAAAGGAGAACTGAAGCCCAAAGGTGGTGCTGCCACGTGAGGGAAGCGACCCAACCTCTGCCTCGACAGCATCTGCAGCAGTTGTGCTTTTGTTTGACCAGGCTGAGCTAAAATGTTTCCAAAACAAAGAGGGAAGGGAACATTCAGTCTCATCAGGAATACTGCTAGGGAAGGAAAAGGACACATTCCCCGCTGCTGTGACGGGAGCGCTTTGCCCGTGCTCCTCCTGGGCTCCAGCGCTGCCCTGCAGAGCTCGGAGGGTGGGAATAGCCCAAATCCTGCACTGGAGTAGCTGCAGCACTTCATAAGTTACTACTGATCCTAGGGAAAAAAGCAGCTGGAATTTAAGTGCCTCTTACTCTACGGATCTGTCACTCTGCAAATCAAGAGTGGGCCAGGATCTCTGTGGCCACAGAAGAGGAGTTCTGTGCCGGAGCAAGGCTCTGTGCCAGGACCACCGTGCCCAAGCCAGGTCACGTTCCAACAGAAAACATGGAGAGCACTATTGTCACTAAGCAAGAAGTCCTAATGCCACTGGAGTTACTGGAGCAGCATCAATCAAGGCATCGTGGTGACCCCGAGCACGAATCCTCCCCCGTTCCGGTCTTCCCGTTCCGCTGGCAGCCACGTCCCAGGAAAAGCTGTCCTCAGCAAGGCAGAAGCAGGTAAGAGAAAGAACATTAAAAATCTATGTCCCATCCTGAGTTGTCGTCAGGGGGTGGCTCGTCACTGTCCTCTGGGAAGCTGTCAAAGTTGCTCGTGTCCGTGGGAGACGCGACCTGCAGGGGGAAGAGCAAGGAGAAGGGGATGTTCATCCCAGGGCTGGCATTCCCTCTGCATCCCACAGCCATGGCATCCCAGAGAATCCCCAGCAAGGCAGGGAAGTGCTGCCTTCCCAGAGATTTCCTCCAGCTGCCCTGCTCTCCTGAGTTTTCCTGCCCGTTGCCACAAGGCTATCACAACAGGCTTGGGAAAAGAGCCCAGGACTTCCCATCCATGGATCCAGGATGCTGAGCCCTGCTGCCTTGAAGTTTCCTGACACTGGATCCTTCCAGAGAAACCCATCTTCCCAGGATGAAGGCCAAGCCCATTTCTTTTTCGCAAATTGCAACATTTGAAATGTAACCTGGCTATAGAATTTATGGTTTTCCTGCTTTGTGACAGCAAAGGAAACTTTCTTACAGTGAGGACTTGATAAAGTCAAGACAATAAAAAAAAAAAAATAAGCAATTTAAGAGGAAACCAGCAACTCTCCAGCCCAAAAGAATGAGAGTCTTACTAGAAATTTAATACTTTAAGCTTTACCCAGAGCAGGAAAACACTTGCTGCTGTTTTCACTCATTTCATTTGGGAAGAGCCTGAGCCAGGGGAATACTGCCAGTCATTAAATCCCAGAATTCTGCAATGGTTTGGGTAGGAAGGAACCCTAAAATCCCATACAGTCCCACCCTGCCACACCTTCCGCTGTCCCAGGTTTCTCCAAGCCCCAAAGTCCAACCTTGGGCATTTCCAGGGATCCAGGGGCAGCCACAGCTGCTCTGGGCACCCTGTGCCAGGGCCTGCCCACCCTCACAGGAATATTTTTTTCCCAGTATCCAGCCTGGCTTGATCTCAGGGGTTGCCCCAATCCACTTGGCCTTGTTAACCCTCCTGAGATTCCCATTTGATTTTGGATGCTGCTGCACGCCTTGGGAAAAGACAGGAGTTCCAGCTCCAGCCCTACATTTAATGTGCTGCCCAACTGCATCAGCATTTTCCTGCTGCTGAACACTTTTTGGGGCAAATCAGGAGTATGGAACTCATTTTGGAAAAAAACCCCACCCTACAAAATCTTAATTTCTTTCGGATTATCTGGATCTGTTGACTTTGTTGGGGCTCCTTCACCCTTTGCTTGCTCAGCTCATCTTTGGCAGAGTCCTGAGCTTTCAAGGAGAGGTAAAATCATAGATTCCAGCTGTGGTATCAAGGCTCAGCAGTGTCCTAGCAGCAGGTTGTAAATTGGGATCTTTCCAGAAATCCCATGGAACAAGAGCTCTTTGATTGCCTCACTGGCAGAGCCACGTAAGAAATGAGATTTAAAGAGCTGGGAAAAGCCTTTTTCAAAAAAGGAAAAAGGAACTGATCTGTATGTTTGGTCCTGCTGGCTCTTTCCCAGCTAACAAGGAGAGGTGGGTTGAAAGAAAAGTGGATGTCTGCCACCAGAGCTGTATTTTGGGTCCCTTTTCAGAGTGGCAGTTGGGACTTTGCCAAAAGAACCTGCGGAAAACGAGCTGGAGTAGGACTGACAGCTCTGGAGTTGACAAAATTCAGAGTTCATGGGTTTGGAGAGGGTCTCAGGAGTAGGTCTGGAGGAGCTGCTGCTCCCAAGAGCTCAGGGAGAGGATGAGCTGGGTTGAAGCAGGATTAGGGCCAGCCTGGAGCTGTCCTGGAAGAGGGAAGGATGTTCCCATCTATTCCAGTCAGCCTTGCTGTGTGGGGTAAGAGCAGCATTGGAAATGCTCCTCCTAAATTAAAAACCCACCAAAACCAGTAAGGAAGACATCCTGGGGTTTTTTTTCAGGCTACATGGACATCCTGCATTCCTAAAGCAGGAATTGCAACTGGATGTGAAGGAGCAAACTGGACTTTATTGCCTGACTTGCAATGTGATCCTGCTGATGAATGAATTGGCATTAAAAACACACCAAGGCCAGGCTTGGAGCAACCTGGGACAGTGGAAGATGCCATTGAAGGTGATGGAACTGGATGATCTCTAAGGTCCCTTCCAACCCAAACCAGGCTCATAGCTTGAGCTTAAAAGAAAAAAACCCAACCAACCCAACTTTGATCTCTAAAACATTTCTGAGTTGTTACGGGAGAGATTTGCCAAGTCCTGCTTTCCCCACTGGCTCCAGCAGCTCCTGCATCCCACAGGGTTAAAAGGGGGGGATGGAAACCCTCCTGCTCTTTCCCTAAGCAAACTTTGGGATGGCAGACTCAGCCCCTGGAGCTGGGCCTGCCCCTGCTGCAGGAGCTGCAGGATGGAGCAATGGGGTGCAATTAAACCTCCATTAATGGCATTCTCCCGGTGATCCCGAGGGATTAAGCTGGAACAAGGAGGGGAGGCTGCAGGACAGAAGGGGCCGAGGTAATTTCTGTCAGCTAATCCTGTTTGGTTTCCCTTTGCAGCGGGGCTTTGAGGGCTGGGAGCTCACAAAGACATCAAAGGAAGGGCTTTGGTGCAAAGGAAAACGAGCGGAGCTGTCCCTCCGCGCCCGCTCCCGGTTAAACATCAACAGCTTTTCATGTAGGACATGGATGCAGGGCACAGAGGGCCACGGGCACAAAAGGCAGCACAGAAGGGAAGGTTAATGTGAAAGGAAAGGAAGATGGCATCCAAATCCCACTTGCCTTTGCAAAGGAAATGAGAATAAAGGAGAAGGGGAGAGGATGCAGCTGAGAGAAGGGGTGGAAGGGGCAGCTCTCCATGGAAAGGGAGAAAGGAGATGCAGAAACAAGTGGAGCAGGTGAGAGAAAGGAAAATGTGCTGGAGTGGGTGATCCTGCCTCAATCTCCTGCTGCAAAGGGGATTTCTCCATGGCTGTGCCCTCCTCACACTGCCTTCCCAGGGAAGAGCCTGCCTGGAGAGCAAGCTCAGCTGGGAACGTGCCTAAAGTTATTTTTCAAGCATTACAGAAGAAATAAAGCACATTATTCCCACTTAACCCAGTGTACCACTGCCCAAAGCTCACAGCATCACAGGAATTGCCCATGGAGGAAAAAACAATGATAGGAAAACTTACACTTGGGATTATGGGAGGTGTCAGTGTCCCTTTCCGTAACCCTTCCCAGTTAAAGCCTTCAAACCATCTGAAAGGGAAGGAAAAATCCAACAGTTAGACAGGTGTAGCACAAAAAGAACAAAAAATTGCTTGAACAACAGGTTTCATCCCCCACAGACTTTGCCTTCAAATCCCTTTGGAATTTTTCCTGTCATCTTTTTTGGGGACCAAGAAGGAAGAGTGTGCAGTGACACCACCCAATGGAAATTGCCAACGCTCAGATGGGAACCATTCCTTGCTGCAGGTGTCCTGGAAGCTGCTCCTTCCCTTCCAGAGTGTGGATCCATCCCACAGGAGACCTTTTATCCCTGCGGAATTGGGTTAACTTCCAACTTCATGCTCAAGGATGTCCCACTTGTGGTTTTCCTTGCGTTTGCTCGAGGTGGATGGATGAACCCTGAGACTTCCTACAAAAATATCCATCCAATCCATTCCTGCTGTTTGGAGATGGGACAAGAGATGATCCAGTACAGATGGATGGGACAAATTCCTCCTGGAATGGTTCTTATCCCAATAAACTCCTAAGACTTCATGTAACCCCTCCCATGGGACCAAAAGGGAGGATGAATTTACATGATGGATAGGAAGTGGCTTTTAGGGGAAAATTGAGATGCTTGAAATGCCCCTTTCTGGGGTTGGAGCTGATGGCTGCTGGAGAAGACACTTACTTGTGCTTTTGGATATCTTTCACTCCATTTTTCAAGTTCCCTAATCTTTCTGATGGATTGTCCCTGTAAAAGAAAGAACAAATCCTAAATCCCTCTGCCCAGCTCATTAATTTGCATACAACATCATGGCTTTTTGTTTTATTCTTACATCCACTTACCTGCATAGTTTTTTAATTAAGTTAGCAGCATTTTTGGCAATCTTCTTTGGAAATTCAATCATGTCTATTCCCCTTAATATGATGTTATAGGTCTTCATGGGGTCTGGGCCTGAGAAAGGGGGACTTCAGGGGGCACAGGGAAGGGAAAAAAAAAGATTAAAAACTTGTCTTTCATAAAAGATTGACTTTAAACGTTAAAGTTTGATAAAATACACCCAGATGAGAAAAGGTAGATGTCAACCAGGAATGCTTTGCTTCCCACGATCCTAACCACTTCTCAAGGAGCTCTGGAATTCTGGGAAGCACCAAAAAGAAGTTTTCCATGCTAAAGCTCTTCTTCCCATCACAGCCCAAGGCAGGAGGCTCTAAGCAGCATTCCCTGGCCTATCTTTGTGTGATTCCTGATTCCAGTGGGGATTAATTGGCTTTCCATGGATGGGGGCTGTGTGTGAAGGATGGGCAGGTGGAAGGGATGGATCTCCTGGGGGTGACCTGAGGGAGCTCCAGGAAGCCAAGAGCAGCAGTGATATCCCAAATTAAATATGGGAAGGGATGGATGGTGCCTGATCTGCCTCCTCCTTTCCAGCAGTGAGGAACCTCCCCAGCTGAGTGCAAACCCTTCCCCTTTTCCCACCATTTCCAGACCCTTCAGGGCCAAACCCTTCCCCTTTCTCCATCATTTCCAGACCCTTCAGGGCCAAACCCTTCTCCTTTTCCCACCATTTCCAGACCATTCAAGGCCAAAACCTTCCCCTTTTCCCATCATTCAGGGCCAAACCCTTCCCCATTTCCCATCATTTCCAAACCCTTCAGGGCTAAACCTTTCCTCTTTTCCTATAATTTCCAGACCCTTCAGGGCCAAACTCTTCCTCTTTTCCCATCATTTCCAAACCCTTCAGGGCCAAACTCTTCCTCTTTTTCCACCACTTCCAGACCATTCAGGGCCAAACTCTTCCCCTTTTCCCTCTATTTCCAGACCCTTTAGGATCAAACCTCCAGAGCTTAGTGCAAACCTTTCCCCTTTTCCCATCATTTCCAGACCCTTCAGGGCCAAACCCTTCCCCTCTTCACACCATTCAGGGCCAAAACTTTCCCCTTTTCCCATCATTTCCAGACCCTTCAGGACCAAACCCTTCCCCTTTTCCCATAATTTCCAGACCCTTTAGGATCAAACCTCCAGAGCTGAGCACAAATCCTTCCCCTTTTCCATAATTTCCAGACCCTTCAGGGCCAAACCTTTCCCCTTTTCCCACCATTTCCAGATCCTTCAGGGCCAAACTCTTCACCTCTTCCCATTGTGTTCAGTCTACTCAGAGCCAAAACCTCTCCCCTTTCTGATATTTCAGGGCCAAACCCTTCCCCTTTTCCCACCATTTCCAGACCCTTCAGAGCCAAACCCTTCCCCTTTTCCCATCATTCAGGGCCAAACCCTTCCCCTTTTCCCACCATTTCCAGACCCTTCAGGGCCAAACCCTTCCTCTTTTCCCATTGTGTTCATCCCACTCAGAGCCAAAAAAAGGTGATTTGAGTGGAAAAGCCACCGTGGAGCTCCCTGTCCCAGCCCTGCCCCTGCCCTGGCCTCATCGGGGTGAGAAGGGCAGAACTCTTGGGATGAATTTCGATGCCCATACCTGCCAGTCAGGAGCTCATACATCAGGATTCCCAGGGACCAGTAGTCTGCTGAAATGTCATGACCTTTGTTCAGGATGATCTCGGGGGCTACGTACTCCGGGGTGCCACAAAAAGTCCATGTTTTCTTTCCAAATCCTATTTTCTTTGCAAAGCCAAAATCGACCTGGGGGAAGGGGCAGGAGAGAGTCAGGGCAGGGCATCAGAGGGAATGTCAGCCCTGGGCCCTGCTCCTCTTGAAGTGAAGCAAGGCAGAAAGGAGGATTCCTCATGGGAATTTTCTCCCAATTAAAGCACCGAGGGTCGTTCCAGGACCAGGGAACCACAGTGACCTTTTTGCTGATTTATCCTTGGGAAAATTCCCATCAGAGAAGCAAACACCAGCACCAAGGGTTTCTTGGGGGTTGGAATTGCTGTCACTCACAGCTCAGATTGATTTATTTTGATTTTTATTCTTTTAAATTTAAATTAACATGGGAAAGGAATGGTTTTAAGCTGTGAAAGGGCAGGGCTGGATGGGATATTGGGAATTAGGAATTGTTCCCTGGCAGGGTGGGCAGGCCCTGGCACAGGGTGCCCAGAGCAGCTGTGGCTGCCCCTGGATCCCTGGCAGTGCCCAAGGCCAGGCTGGAGCAGCCTGGGACAGTGGAAGGTGTCCCTGCCATGGCAGGGGTGGAATTTTGGATCTTTAAGGTCCATTCCAACCCAAACCATCCTGCGATTCTGAGATTTTAGGAGAAGATGGAAAGAAAAACCATGGCGTAAAAGTGAAGTCTACAAGACACACTGTAGGCTGAATTTTGCAGGATGAATCCTTCAAAATTAATTCCAAGTGGGCAGCAGGGTGGAAACTGTCCATGACACGACCTTTTTTGGTTTTTTTTGGAATGGGATGGGTTTTAGGGTCCCTTCCCACCCAAACCATTCCAAGGTGTGTCCTCTGGGGCTGGTCAGGAACCCACAGGGTCACACAGCTCTGGGACACTCAGGGACATGCCTGAGGAGCTGGGAGCTGCTGAGGGACCAGCACAGACCCAGCCCTAGATGCTCCTGGGGTGGGAGAAGGACAGTGCTGCACCTCATCCTCCTCTACCTCAGAGGAGCCCCAGGCTCAGGGAAATGCCCCAGAGGGTACATCCCAATGTCACTCAGGAGGTGACACATGGAGGCTGCCACCAGGCTGTGGTGATGGGCTGAGTTACTGTCCCCAAAGAGCCCCCAAACCAAGATACAGAGCCCTTGGTCCCCCATGACCCCCAGGGGCCATCAGCCCCTCCTGGACCAGCTCCTTTTAGAGCTCCTGTCCTTCACTGGGGGCTTCCCAAGGGCCCACATCCTGCAGCACCTCCCACCAAGGCAACTATTTCATGTCTCCTGTCCTTCTCCATGCTCTCACCAGGCCATTTGGGGTACCCCTAAAAAGCAGGGTGCCTTTCCTGAGTTCTGGGATTATTTTTTGCCCAGGACAGCCAGGTGGCTTTCTCCTGATGCTCTTGTCTCATCATTCCAGGAGCATGGACCTGAATCCCAAGACAGAACCACAGAATTCAGGGAATTCAGAGAATCACTGGGTTGGAAGAGACGTCCAAGATCATCAAGTCCAATCCAGCCCCAACACCTCAACTAAACCCTGGCACCCAGTGCCACATCCAGGCTGTTTTTAAACACATCCAGGGATGGTGACTCCTCCACCTCCCTGGGCAGCCATTCCAGAACTTTATCACCCTTTCTGTAAAAAACTTTTTCCTAATATCCAACCTATATTTCCCTTGGTGCAGCTTGAGACTGCGTCCTCACATTCAGCATTTCTCAGCTCAGCCATGCCCTCAGCCCTGCTGGAAGTCAGGAAAACATCCCAGATGATGATGATGGTGACACCACCTTGCCCTGATCTCCTCCCAGCATCCCCTGATGGACCCTGTGGGGGGATTTTGCTCCTCACCCTTTCTGGTCAAAGCTGGGTGGATTTTCTGGGCACTCACCAGCTTGGCATAACCTCGGTGATCCAGAATGAGGTTCTCTGGCTTGAGGTCCCTATAAATGATCCCTTTGGAATGCAAGTAGGCAAATGCTTCCACCACGCACGCCGTGTAGAACCTGGTGGTGGAATCCTCGAATGAACCCCTGTGGGATGGAAGGAGGGAGGGAAAAGGGGATTAAAGCCATTAGATGAATCCTTGGGAAGTGGTTTCCTTCCCTATGGAATTCATTCTGCTGTTAAAACTTTTATTGCTGCAGTAAAATCACTTTTTAACACCAGGAAAGCTCCTGGTGCTAAACACACTTTTATATCTCTACATATAAAATATATCTCACTTTTATATATCTCTTTATATATATATATATATTTGCTTTTATATATCTCTATATAAAATATATCTCACTTTTATATCTCTCTATATATATTCAATTATTCTATCTCTATATTTCTGTAATCTAGTTAAATTTCCACTTTTGAAGAAGCCTCTTTGCTATCTATATATATATATAATATATCTATCTGTATATACATATAATCTCTATATACAAAATATATGTCACTTTTATATCTCTCTATATATATATTCACTTTTATATCCCTATATATAAAATATATGTCACTTTTATATCTCTATATATATATTCAATTTTATATCTCTATATTCCTATAATCTAGTTAAATTTCCATTTTTGAACAAGCCTCTTTGCTATCTCTATATATAAAATATATATATCTATATATAAAATCTCTCTATATAAGATATATCTCACTTTTATATCTCTCTCTAAATATATATTCAATTTTATATCTCTATATTTCTATAATCTAGTTAAATTTCCATTTTTGAACAAGCCTCTTTGCTTCCAATATCTGAAACTATTTTAAGGTTTATACTATAATTTAGAAATAAAACTTTGAAATCCTTGTTCTGTAAGCAAAAGGGTATTTTTTGGTAATTACAACTTTGGGGTTCGAGTACTAAAACTCCTTTGAGGAGAGCAGATAAATTCTGTATTAATGTTAATAACTGAGACAAAAGACAGAAAAATCACAGCTGCTGGGCCCTGAGAGTTAATGCAAATCCCAAACTGCACCTTTGGATCCTTATTTCTGAAGTTTTCCAAAGAAAATCACATCCTATGCCTGCTGGGGGCTGGCTGAGACCAGAGGGTGTCTAAGCTAGATGGCAGCAGAACCTCAGTTTAAATCCCAGAGAATTAAAGATGGAATTATCAGGCTCTGACAAAAAAATCAGGAAAAATCCCACCCAGCACCTTCTAACTTTGCTCCAGTTCATCTTTCAGTGAGAAAATGCTGTTGGGAAAAGGAAGAACTAGAGGAAAAATAGTTCTGGGGAATTAAAAGACAATTTAATCTTCCTGATCAATCTTCCCAAATTTAATGGAATTCTGCTCCAGTGATGAGGCTATTCCAGAGTTACAATTCCCTGCATCTTTTCCTGCTCTGTGGGCCCATCCCACATGCACCCAGGAGCCCCAAACACTCCAAGGTGACCCCTCCAAGGCAGGGACTGTGGGGTTTTGGACATGCATGCTTTATTAACTCCTTTTTTCCATGTCATTGCTGCATTCTGATGGAGCAGTGCTCCTGGCAGGGTGTGGATTCTGATTCCCACTTGAATCAGCAGCCCTGGTGTAATATGGAATTTCTGGGCCAACAGACCCTGCAAAGCTCTCAGTTTCCTCCTGCTCATTGCTCTCAGTCCTGGCTGGGATTATCCATAAATCCCAGGAAATATTTATGGATATTATTTAGCAGTGTCCATGTGGCAGAGTTGAGAGTTGAGATTCACACTCACAGAGGAAAGGCTGCAAACACAGAAAAAGCTTTGAGGTGGGAAATTGTGATTTAAAAACTGTGACATCAAAAGGACCTGGAGCTGCTGGAGCAAATCCAGAGGAGGCCATGGAGCTGCTCCAGGCCTGGAGCCAGGCTGGGAGAACTGGGGAGGAGAAGGCTCCAGGGAGAGCTCAGAGCCCCTGCCAGGGCCTAAAGGGGCTCCAGGAGAGCTGGAGAGGGACTGGGGACAAGGGATGGAGGGACAGGACACAGGGAATGGCTTCCAGTGCCAGAGGGCAGGGCTGGATGGGATATTGGGAATTAGGAATTGTTCCCTGGCAGGGTGGGCAGGCCCTGGCACAGGGTGCCCAGAGCAGCTGGGGCTGCCCCTGGATCCCTGGCAGTGCCCAAGGCCAGGCTGGACTTTGGGGCTTGGAGCAACCTGGGACAGTGGAAGGTGTCCCTGCCCATGGCAGGGGTGGCACTGGATGGGATTTTAGGTCTCTTCCAAGCCTTCCAGCTGGAATTGTGACATTTAGAACATCTCACAGTGCAGGACAAGCCCCAGCTCACCTGTCCCTGAGAATTGTCCAGAGCTCCCCCCCCAGGCAGGCCTCCATCAGCATGTACAGGTACTTGCTGTCCTTGAACGTCCTGTAGAGCCTGAGGGTGGCAACCAGAAAATCACAAATAAATCCGTTATCTGAGCACTAAACTTGCTGGTTTGACAGAGTTTAGAGAAGCTGAAGTGCTGTTCCTCTTCCTCCCAGCAAGGAATGTGGAGGAAAAAATGCCTCAAGGGATGGGCTGGGCTTTGTGAACCCATCCTCGAGTTCTGAACTGTGCTCCAAAATCCATGCTCTGTGCTCAACAGGATTTTCTAACGATATTACACATTAATTGGATTTATAGATGTGTTTAATAATATTAAATAACTATGGTGAAAAAAACCAAATTCCTTTTTTTCCTTTATTTTAATGTTCAACTGCTTTTGTACTTCCTATTCCACATGTGGCTTTATCCACCCAGGCTTCCAGCAGGGTGTGGATACAGGGAAGGTTTCCTTGCAGATAGCTTGCACAGTAATTGTAATTTTTGAAAATTTTTTTGGGGTCATTAATTAAGTAATTAATTTTTGTAATTAATTTGTAATTTTTGGATAATAATTTTAACAATTTCTGCAGCAGAAAGGAATGCCGAGGGCAACTCCTGGTGCCATTCCTGCATTCCTGGCAGCTTCCAAGAGTTAAAAATTCATGAGCTAAAAATTCCAGGAGTTAAAAATTCCAGGAGTTACAAATTCAACAACTGCCACCACAAAAAGGAAATGAAGTCAGGTGGGTTTTGCAGATTCCAGCACTTCCCTGCTAATCCCAGCTATTATTCTGACAGAGCTGTGGGATGGATCAGCAGGAAAACACTGCAGGATTTGGTTCCTTTGGAAGACATCCATTTCTATTTATATAACACCAATGGTCATTTATAACTAACCATTAAATAATGCTAAAATTGATGGTTTCAGCAAAAATCCCCCCACTTATTTCTTGTCACTTAGACAAAGTATCATTTATCTTAATACACATTTAATCACTATTAAAGTTTGCAGAAAACTTCAAGAAACCAAAATGTAATTTCATGTTTTTAATTGCTTGGTAATTTGAATTACCAAGTACTGAAATACTTTCCCTAATCAAGGCAGCCCTGCTGAAAATTTTATGGGCATTAAATCTGGCCTAAAATGCGCAGATTAAAAAAAATCAAATATTATTTATCAGTTATCATGGAAGCATAAAGTTTAGACACATGAAAGGACATTATTTCCTAAGTTCAAATGACACAATATTTGAATAACTTCTTTATTTGTTTCCTTATTCCTTGAAATATTTGCACTTGTTTGGCCCCTGATCCAAGCCAGAGCATTTTGTTCTGTTTGAGTTTTAGTTTATGTAAAAGTCAATTTTATTTAGTGCCACTTGGCCTCTCCTGCTTCTTTTGCCTGGTTTAATTCATTTTAATAACCAAACCAAATTATTCTTCAAAGACTTTTTAACAAACACAATGAATTAAGAAAACAACCAAGTTCTTCAGGAATTTTGTCTTTCCCATTGTGTCCTTGCTCTGAGATTATTTTAAACCCACCTTTCATCTATCAGCTCAAAATTGAATCAATCTACTGAAATATTCAAATTTCTGCCCATTACATCCCCCCACCCCAAAAAATTATCCCAGCTGGTCCAAGAAATGGAATAAACAAGTTCTTAACTAAACAATAAATAAGTTGAATAATTTTAGGATAGATACTATAGGAAAACTTCAAATCCCTGTGGATGGGCAAGAGTTTGATAAATCAAATATTGTCTAGCAATAGCAAAAGGTTGGACTTTGTGACTTGGAAACCTTCCCAGAGCAGGGTTTCCATGGGATATTAAATTTAATTTCATGGGATACTGAATATAATTCAGGGATGGTTGTTGCTGCAAAAGGTGGGAAACACTGCAGGATATGGAAGGAGAAGATGCACAGGTAAAATATCCTTGTTGTGCTTCCCTGCTGAAGGATGGAGAGTGGGAATTTCATTGATCAGCCATGCATGTCACTGGCTCCATTAAGAAATGTTTGGAGGCTCAGGCTCTATTTAGGAGTGGGTATTTCTGGGAATGGTGGCTTGGCTGGCCCTGCACTTCCCCTCTCATCCCAAAACAGCTCAGCCCTCCAAAAATCCAGAGGCTGGAATGGCCCACAGGGAATATTTGGCTCTGGGCTGGGTTACAGGGAATGTTTCAGGATCCAGGACCACATCCTGAAGGGAATGGCAGCCGGGCAGTGTTGGGCTCCAGTTGTCACCAATGAATCACAGGAGAAGCCATGGGGAATCCCAGGGATGAGCCTGGGAAGGAAACACCCCCTGAGTGCCCCAGCCTGGCCATGTGCTTCCCTTTGGATTCATCCCAGGGGTTTGGTTTCACCCTGGGTTTATTTGCATCTCCTGAGCAATTTCTGGGAGCAGGGCTGATCTCCTAAGGCAGAGGAGTTTTCCAGTTATCTCTGAGCATGGGATGAGGCAGCCTTGGCTTGGATGCCCTTCAAGGTGGCCCCAGGGATCCTCAGCACCCACTGCTCGATCCTGACCTACAGCATTGAAAGAACTCCCTCTCTTGTCCTCAAAAAAAAAAAAAAAAAAGTCCTTGAAAAGCCAGGGAACTCAGAGAATCACTGGGTTGGAAGAGACCTCCAAGATCATCAAGTCCAATCCAGCCCCAACACCTCAACTAAACCCTGGCACCCAGTGCCACATCCAGTCTGGTTTTAAACACATCCTGGGATGGTGATTCCACCACCTCCCTGGGCAGGGCATTCCAGAACTTTATCACCCTTTCTGTAAAAAACCTTTTCCAAATATCCAACCTATATTTCTCTTGGTGCAGCTTGAGGCTGAATGTTATTATTAGGGTGGAAACAACCAAAAATGCCCCCTTTATTCCCTGGAGATGTGATTAGGTTTGGGGCAAGGAGATGGTTTTAATGTGTTTGCCCATGAGGAGTCCAGGGATGCTGAACTTGAGTTGTCAAATATTCCCTAAAGAGAAATGCTGGACACAGCTGCTCATTTCATGGCACTGTGTCATTTCAAAGGATCAAGCCCTGCCTTCCAGCTTCCCTTAGTGGGAAGGGAAACTCAGAAATTGGGAAGGAAAAGGAAAAGTAACCTTGAGCAGGGGCAAAGCTAAGTCATGATAAATACATATATATATGTATATGTATGTATAAATTCTTGATGGTGAGTGCAGTGCCTTGTCACTGTCATATTTTCTGAAAAATCCCTTTGCCAGGATTTCTTGTCCTGGGAAGCTGAGAAGCCTCAGAGAAAAAGGAAACCAAATTCTTATCTCATTTGCTTCTCCTGCGTTGTGCTCACATGTGTAATATGTTTGGAGATTGTTTACCCACTGATGGTTGTTTCATTGGTTTCATGTGAATTATTTTGACTTATTGGCCAATCAGTGCCAAGCTGTGTTGGGACTCTGCAAAGAGTAATGAGTTATCATTATTAGCTTTTGAGCATTTAGTAAGTATCCTTTCTCTATTCTTTAGTATAGTATAGTGTCACAGACATCTTTTATGAAAAATCCTTTCTTAGGATTTTTCCTCCTTAGAAGCTGACAGGCCTCAGGAACAAAATGTAAACAATGATTATCTGCTGCTGTGGAATGCAACAGGTGGATCTGTGGTTGGTCTCATGTGGTTGTTTCTAATTAATGGCCAATCACAGTCAGCTGGCTTGGACACAGAGTCTGAGCCACAAACCTTTGTTGTTTTACTGTCTTATTGTATTCTTAGCTAGCCCTCTGATGAAATCCTTTCTTCTATTCCTTTAGTATAGTTTTAATATAATATATATCATAAAATAATAAATCAAGCCTTCTGAAACATGGAGTCAGATCCTCATCTCTTCCCTCATCCTAAGACCCCTGCGAACACGGTCACAGTTTAGTATAGTGTTCCTTAATATAATGTAGTATCTTAAGATAATAAATCAGCCTTCTGAGAACATGGAGTCAGATTGATCATTCCTGCCTCATGTGGGGAACCCCACAGAACCAGCAGGGCAGGTACCTGACGATGAAGTCGGAGTGGGCGCTCTGCATGATCTGCTTCTCGGAGCGGATGTGCTCCTGCTGCCGCGTGTCCACGATGTGCCGCTTCTTCAGGATCTTCATGGCAAACGTCTTGGCCTCCTCGCTCTTCAGCTGCACCTGGGAGGACAGGACAGGGTCACACACAGCCCACAGCCCCGCTGGAGTCACACCTCCCTGCCAGCAATCCCACCTGCCTGCCTGCCAGCAGTTCCTTCCACCTCTCCAGTCATGATCCAGGTTTGTAACTGCGTGGCTTACTGCTAAAAAATACATTTCTAAACACCACGATTTTTAGGGAAAAGCTAAATGTGGGTGTTGCTCTGGGGTCTGTGGAAACCCAGAGCACTGGGAATATTTCTCCGACCCTGACCCCCAGGGGAGCACTGACTCTGACCCTCATTCATGGAGAAAGTTTCCTAAACTCCAAAATAGACCAGAACCCACAAAAGTGTGCAATAGATTGTAGAGAACAGTGTAGGTGTATCACTTGGTGAGAAATTTAGGTTTGGGGATTTTTAGTGTGTTGTGGATGGAAGCAAGATGGAGGGCACAGGGTGTCACCCTGGGTTTCTCCTTCATGCTGCTTCTTCTTCCTCCTCCATGGGTTTGGGTGGCATTTTGTAATTGGGTGGAAAAGTCCCCATTGCAGCTCTGTGGCATCAGTTATTGGGTTAAAAGGGAAAATAATCCAGGTATCAGTTGTTAATTGGATAGTTTAGTCTTAAAAGGCCTTGTCACAAGAGATTGTTGGCTATTTTGTGCCTTGCTGCCACATTCATGGCTGTGAGACTGTTCCACTGAAAAGAAATAATAAACACCTGAGTCTGAACATGAGCTACTGTCTCAAGTGCCTTCAATCCAGACCCAGAGAAACCAACAACTGGAACCCCAGCAACTGGTACCACCACAGGCTCAGGAGATGTTGCCAGTTAACATTTGGCTTCCTCAACCCCCTTTTCCTCCAGATCACCCCACCTGTGCTGGCTCTGGTTGGGAATTGCAGGGCTGGGATGGCAATTCCAGGATGAGCAAACCTGCCTTCCCAGCAGCACTCCCTGCTCATGGCATGGCTTCTCACCTTAAGCCTCTGCCCCCTATTTTTAGCCTGGTTCCCCAAGCTGGGGTTGACAGGATTTGTTTGCTTGCTCCCAGGGTAACCCTGGCAACTTCTGAACCCTGAGCCACCCCGAGGGGCAGGTCCCTATCCCAAATCCAGCTGGAAGGCAGCCAGCCTTCCCATCCTGGCCAACCCTCTCAAAGAAACCCCGCTGTTGACCTCCCAGGCCTCCAAGTCTGCTGAATTCCCCCAGCAGCTGCTCACAACAATATCCCAGTGAGGTGCTTTCCCCCTGTGGAGCACGAGGTGCCATCTGGCAACTTCTGTTTGGGTGTCCTTGTAGGAATTTGGCTTCTGCCAGAGGGAAGCAGCGTGGCTGTCACTGAGCCCTGCCACAAACCCAGCCTGACTTTAGGGTTAGGAGGCAACACTCACACAATCAGAACTGATTTAATGCCAGATCTGGGTTTGTATTGTTTTCCTGACAGGAATATGAGACATGGCACCTTTGTAGGACCATGGAATGTGCTGAGTTGGAAGTGCCCCTCAAGGATGATTCAACTCCAGGCCCTCAGACACCTCAATAATCCCACCATGCTCCTGGGAGTGTCATCCAAACTTTCCCCTGGGCTTTTCCCAGGCCACACATCCTGAACTTGAACAGTTTCTTGTCCACCTGCTTTGTTCTGGTGTGGTTCAGGGATCAGGGAAACACCAGAAGGGATGGGTTATCCATGGAAACACCAGGAGGAATGGTGGAATGGGATGGGTTTTAAGGTCCCTTCCACCAATTCAAAAAAAAGGCAGGGAAAAAGGAGAGATGCAACCTCTCTGGCTTTTCCATAGCCTTGTTTCATAGGATCACAGCTGGCTCCTCCTGTTGGAACTACCCCAAAATCCTTCCTTTGCTTTATGGTTTTAAACTTCTGCAGTTCCCAGGACACACAGAGAACACCAGGCCTGATTTTTGTCTGGTTTTTAACACTCACACAGAAATAAATATGTTTTTACACCTTGGTGCTTTGTCAGGCTGGCTGGGAAAATGGGTATTGAGGAGATGAAACCCAGAGCTCAATGGAAAAGAGGAAACAAGAGTTATGTGTTTCTTATCCTTCCTCCTTCCCTGCCTGTATTCCCTATAAATCATCCCTATGTGGGTGATATACAGTCTGCAACTCCAGCAATTCCTGTGCTGCTCCAATCTCAGCTGACCTTGGGAAAGTGGAAACTTTCATAAATATTTGTCAGGAGGCAGACAAAGCCCCCAGAAAGGATTTATTGCCCTCACTGAACATTCCAGGATATTTCCAAGGGATGGAGTGACAGGACACAGGGAATGGCTTCCCACTGCCAGAGGGCAGGGCTGGATGGGATATTGGGGAGGAATTGTTCCCTGGCAGGGTGGGCAGAGGCTGGGATGGAATTCCCAGAGCAGCTGGGGCTGCCCCTGGATCCCTGGCAGTGCCCAAGGCCAGGCTGGAGCAGCCTGGGACAGTGGAAGGTGTCCCTGCCCATGGGATGAGGTGGCCCTGGATGAGCTTTGAGCTCCCCACTCACCCCAGTTTCCCTCTGTGTCCCTCTGAATCTCCAAAACAAAGATGTTCATCCAAACGAATTTTGCTTCCTGTGGAACTCTTCCAATAGGAAGGAGCCAGAAATCCCTGCTTTGCTGAAACATGGCTATTTCCCCTCCACATTAAATAAGAACTGACTCAACAGCAGCACTTTAGGAGCTGAATTCCAAGAGCCCCTGCTTGCTGGCCATTGCCAAGGTCCTGCATTTTTCCTGTTTCCCAGCTTGATCTGGTGGAACCAACAAAAATAGCAGCAGCTGTTGCTGAGAGCAGCGTTTGCAAGCTGAGCTTTCCTGATCCTGGCAGCTGCACACACAGAGTGGCTGCTCCTGTCCCAGCAAGAGGGGACAGCCTGCTCTACCTGCTGAAGGGATTCCTCTTCTCCCAGGATGGAAGAGAATTCCCCAAAATCAGCCAGAGGGGTGGTCAGGGTCTTGTCCCAGGGAACAGGGACAGGACAAGGGGAAAGGGCCTCAGGCTGGGCCAGGGGAGGCTCAGCTGGGACAGCAGCAGCAATTTCTGCATGGAAAGGGTGCTCAGGCCTTGGCAGGGGCTGCCCAGGGAGCTTTGCAGTGCCCAGCCCTGCAGGTGTCCCAGGAAGGGCTGGAGGTGGCACTCAGTGCTCTGGGCTGGGGACAAGGTGGGCACTGGGCACAGCTGGGACTCCAGGGGCTGGCAGGGATTCTCCAGCCCAAATGATCCATAAAGATTTTTAGGAACTTTTCCACATCTCCCTTAGGCCAGATTCAGCCTCTCTCCTCACCTAAGTTTAGAGATAAATGATAATTTGCATATCCAAATTAGATTCCCACTCCCTACCTCAAGCCAACATTGATTTAGGGTTGTCTATAGAACACACTGTGCTGGGTTAGGCTGGAAAATAAGTCAAGACTTCAATAAACCCCATCTAAGACATGGCTCAGGGTGGTTGTGGCTGCCCCTGGATCACTGGTAATGCCCAAGGCCAGGCTGGACATTTGGAGCAGCCTGGGACGGGGGAAGGTGTCCCTGACATGGCAGGGGTGGAATTTTGGAGCTATAAAGTCCATTCCAACCCAAACCATCCTGGGATTCTGGGATTTTAGGAGAAGATGGGAAGTAAAATAATGGAGTAAAAGTGAAGTCTACAAGACACACTATAGGTTGAATTTCGAAGGATGAATCCTCCAAAATTAATTCAAATTGGGCAGCAGGGTGGAAGTTGTCCATGACAGTGACTTAATTTTTTTTTTTTTTCAGTAATCCAGATTCCACTGGTTGGGAAAGCCCTAAATTTCCTATCCCAATTAGAGCACTATGGGACTCTACAGAAAAATAATCTGCAAAATTATACACTAAGAAGACACTCAAAAAAGCAAATTTAACTATTTTTACTCAAATACTCAACTGTGCTAAACCCCTTTAACTCCACCCCTGACCCCTGCACTGAAAACTGATTTTTGTTGCTTGACAACAAACAGAGCCAAGCTTTTTATGAGTAAAGGGTAAATATTGGGCAAATACATTAAAATATATTAAAATTTTTGTCTCTCTATAAAGCCGAGAGGTAAAAATGATTTTTGCAGAAATGTCTGGAAGCGAAATGCTAAAAAGCAATGAGGAATGTCACAGGTTTCATGCAAAAAAATCATTCCAAGGAAAATTAAATAGAGGAAGGAGGATTCTATGGCTAAGATATGTGGGAAATGGAAAAACTCACTGCTGTGGGGTCTTGGAAATATCAAATGGAGTTAAACTCCAACAATCCCATCCATGATCCTGCTCTGCTTCCCAGTTTGGATTTGTCTGAAATAAAACCCCTATTTTTATGTTTAATTCCTGCCTCCAGCCGGAGCTGAAATCTCTGGCTCAGCTCACATCCTGATCCAGCCTCTGCCCAGATTTGATGGGCTCCCAACACATCCCATCTTCCCAAACGTTGCCAAGACTCTTTCCATGAGCAGACAAGCCCAAGGATGTGTTTCCATCTACAAAGGATGCCTTTAGTTTCAACAGGAGTTCAAAATCCAGGGAAAATTAAAACATGGCCCTGCAATGGTGGGATAAAAGTAGACATCCTGCACATGCTGGAGAAGGGAATATGCTGCAAATGTTGGGAAAGGATGGGAAAAAAAAGGGTCAGATCATCCCCAGGATTTTGCTGAGCTCAGAAAGAGTGATGTCATGTCACAGACATCTTTTATGGAAAATCCTTTCCTTAGGATTTTTCCTCCTAAGAAGCTGACAGGCCTCAGGAACAAAATGTAAACATTGATTATCTGCTGCTGTGGAATGCAACAGGTGCATCTGTGATTGGTCTCATAGAGTTGTTTCTAATTAATAGCCAATCACAGTCAGCTGGCTTGGACACAGAGTCTGAGCCACAAGCCTTTGTTTTCATTCTTTCTTTTTCTATTCTTAGCCAGCCTTCTGATGAAATCCTTTCTTCTATTCTTTTAGTATAGTTTTAATATAATATATATCATAAAATAATAAATCAAGTCTTCTGAAACATGGAGTCAGATCCTCATCTCTTCCCCAATTGAAGAACTCCTGTGAACAGTGTCACATTGTCAGATGTGTTTGGGATTTCCTTGGGTATTGGTCTCAAATTCCTCACTGAAATCCCCAAATCTGCTCCCCTTCATAGCAACCAAAAGATCCATTCTTTCAAAAGCCAAAAAATTCACAGAATCCTGGGATAACTAAGGCTGGAAAATCCCTCTCAGCCAAGCTGTTCCCAGTGCCCACCTTGTCCCCAGCCCAGAGCACTGAGTGCCTGTGGGATCTCAGTCTCTCAGAACTGGGGTGCAGGGTGAACAAGACCCCCCCTGGGGGGCTCGGGAGTCCTGGAATGCTGCCAGAAATGTCTGGTGGCTGGACTTTGATCCCACATGGGAGATGACATCAGTATGAGGACGGGAGGATTTCACTGGGGTGAATGGTGAAGGGACAAGTTAATTGGGGTGTGAGATACAGGGCTTAAGATTTCTGTACAGGGGGGTCTAGAGAAGTAAGATGGAGGAATTGGGGCGTGCCCTTCTCCTTCTTCTTCTTCCTCTAGACCTCCATCTTCTGTGGTGATGTTGGCACTCCGGGATTGGACCTTACTAGGGGAACACTGGTTAATAAGGGTAGAGGGTATTGGAGAAAAATGATAAATATTGTATACGTAACTCCGGGTATAAAGATAGGTGACCGCCCCAGGGGCTTTCAGTGTGTGCCCATGGCTGACTGCTGAGCAGAACTCTGTCAGGCCAAGAGAAAATCTTTTAGATAAGCAATTAATAAACACCAAGACCAAGAACAAATCTGAAGCTTCCTCTCGTCCTTTCGAACCCGGGGGCCCAAGGCCATCTTTGGGCTTTTCCCCAGACCATCTGAACAGCCCAGAAATCCCACAACTGGTGTCCGCTGTGCGGGCTATCTCCCACCAAACCTTTCGGGGGGGGGAAAGCCCTGAAGAGCTGAAGAGCCAAGAGAACAGCACTGATAACTCCAGAGGAGGGAAGCCTGAAGAAAGAAAGAAGAAAAAGAAAAAACCGGCCGGGAGAAGCTGCAAAAATCAGCAGTCACTGAGAAATCCCATCTCTCAGCTTCTGCTGAAGACAGCTCGTAGCAGAGCGGCCTGGACTGGGACCAGAAAGGCGCCTCTGATCCATCCCTCGTAATCTGCTGGACGGAGAACAAGGGCCTCCAGACCACGCTGGCGACAGATTCGGTAAGAAGGCCAAAATAATATTATGGGGGCAACACTCTCCCAAGAACAACGGGAAATCTTATCCACCTTACAAAGTGTAGCAGAATTATATACAGAAGGGATCCCAAAGAAAGAATTAAAACAGCTGTTATTATGGGCAAGGCTCAATTACCCACTTGCAGAGACATATCTTTTGTTCGAAGTCGGGTTTTGGCAAGAGATTAATAGGCATTTATATATTTTAGCAACAAAAAAAGATGAGACAGCGTTAAAGCTACTCTCGCCGGCAAGAATCATGTTACAAGGTATTGCAGTCCAGTCTAAAAAACTGGAGAAGCAGCGAGAAGCTGCGGCACCCTCAGAGCAGGGGGCGGAGCGGCAGAGCTCCGGGAAAAAATTAGCTCTGGCTTTAAAAGGCCAGGGGGAAAGGGCTCTCGAAAAAAGAGAGCAGGAAAAAATATTAAAACCCCCGATCAAAAAATGCAACAAACCCCAAGGGCGTCCTGAAACTCCAGAGAGTGTGGAGGAGTCAGGAGCAGAAGGGGGGGAGCAGGAAGATAAGGGATCGGGGGGGGGGCCTGCTCGCGGCGAAAGCGGCGACGCGGTGGCGGCGGCGGGCGCGAGCAGCGCCGGTGAGGATGAGGACACGCCCGCGGAGGGCGAAACTCGCAAAAACCGGGGGATAGACTCACATACCAGCGCGGGGGCGGCGAGCGCGCAAGGCGGGCTGAGGGAAAACGCGCGGCCCCGGAGGGCCGCCGCGGCGGGACGCAGGAGGCGCGCGGGTGTGATGTCAGAGCCGGTGCGACGATCAGCTCGAATCGCGGGTAGAGCCGGGGTGCCGGCGGGGGAGGCGAACACAACGTCAGAGGAGGAGGGGTCGGATTCCGGGACAGACCGAGGGGCGGGAACTTCGGAGGTGAAACAGGGGGGAGACGATGATGACGTCACCCTGGGGGACACCGGAAGTAGCTCAGAGAGCACGCACGCGCAGAGAGTAAGACGCGGGCGGGCCCGAGCCCGGTCCCCTGCGACGTCGCGGGTGAGGAGGGGCCGTGTTAGGGATTCTACGTCCCGCGGCTCCACACCGTCTCCAGATCTGGTGCCTTTAGTCTCGAGCCTCGGAGTTTCAGTTCCTTCCCCTCACGGGAGACGCCGAGCCGGAAGAGGAAGTAGGGTAGTCGAGATTGCACCGTCATCCGAGCCAGGGGGGCCGGTGACAGCGCCACCTAGTGGCAGGAGGGCAGAAGTGCACGACATGCCGGGTCGGCTCGGCGGAGCCACAGCGCCATCTCGTGGCGAGACTGCAACAATGCAGCAATTTTTTCCAACAATATATAAAAAGAAAAGCACCTCGAAGAAAACAATGTTAACACAACAAAGGGATTATCCATCTGATCCACCGATCGTGAGACATTTTCTAAACAACACACAGGCAAAGCTAAAGGGAGATCCTTTGGTTTTGGTCAGAAACCCAGAAACAGGTCAAATAGAGGGTCCTTTCAGACTAATCTCTTGGGGAAAGGGTCTCGCTTGTATCTCCACAGATCGAGGTCTGAAGTGGGTGTCGGTGCGGCATGTGAAGCCATTCCGAACACGAGAGCACGAGAACGCTGATCCAAGAAACAAAGAGACGAGTACTCAGACAGAAGTCGAGACTCAGACTGCGAAAAACGACCCAGAAGAGAAATAAAAAAAAGAAACCAAGGACCTTGGGGGGTTTTCACACAAAAGCAAAGTAATGGGTTTCATGATGCTTATGTGCATTGTTTTTTCATTCATTGCAGTAAGCAGTGGGGGAGATTTACCTGTTAGTCAACCAAGACAAAATGTATGGGAGGCTTTAGCTCGGGCAGCGAATTTAGACAGCATCTGCCTGACACATTCAAGACCAGGTAAACCGTTTTCAGCATGCATGGTTGGATTGCCAGTGGACCAATGGCCAGTTCCAGGGCACTCTGCAATTAACATTTCGTAGGTCATTAAAAATCCTATAAAAGAGTGGTGTGCTTGGACACACCTGCTTCCTGTGGCTTCTACAGAACCTCAGGAATTGGAGATTTTTGGGTCCATGACAATGAAACTCTGCATGCGGTTTGAGGCTCCAAAAGACGCAAAGGTGAAAACTATTGATTTAACTCCCACTCATGAATTTTATAAGAATGCCTCAGCTTGGTGTAAATATACAAAGAGAACTACCAAAGGATCGATCCAAGTTCCGGTGCAATTGCCGCGGGGTCTGTTCTTAATTTGCGGGGACAGAATTTGGCACGGCATTCCTGCTAATGCCACGGGAGGTCCATGCAGCATTGGGGAAATTTCAATGCTATCGCCTGATTTGAACGTGTTAAGAGAGGGAAGGCACAGAGAAAAAAGATCAATACAGCAATATGCAGCAGATTGCAATGATGAAATGTTTTCTTGGGACAAGAAAACGAGTATTGCTACAGCAATCTTCTCACCTCAGACAGCATCGGGGGTGGCCTTGACTCAGATCGACCGCATGGGTTGTTGGTTGAGCAAACATGCGCGGTCTGTGTCTGTCACATTGGATGATATGTTAAAAGACGTCAGTAGTGTGAGACAGGCGACTCTTCAAAATAGAGCAGCAATCGATTATCTATTGCTCGCTCATGGACATGGGTGTGAAGAGTTCGAAGGGATGTGCTGCATGAATCTCTCAGATCATTCAAAGTCAATTCATGAAAATATCAAAAATATAAAGGACAGCATAAATAAGCTTGGTGAGATCACAGGATCATGGATCGATCAATTGGCAGAATTCTTTGACATCTCTCCCGTTTGGAGAGGAATCTTAAAAATAGGGTTTTATGTTTTAATAGTTCTCCTAGTCCTCATACTTGTTGTCCCATGCATATTTGCATGTTTAAAACATGCAATGAATCGGATGGCGAAAAAGATCTTTTTGGTGCAAACAGAAGGGGGAGATGTGGGATCTCAGTCTCTCAGAACTGGGGTGCAGGGTGAACAAGACCCCCCCTGGGGGGCTCGGGAGTCCTGGAATGCTGCCAGAAATGTCTGGTGGCTGGACTTTGATCCCACATGGGAGATGACATCAGTATGAGGACGGGAGGATTTCACTGGGGTGAATGGTGAAGGGACAAGTTAATTGGGGTGTGAGATACAGGGCTTAAGATTTCTGTACAGGGGGGTCTAGAGAAGTAAGATGGAGGAATTGGGGCGTGCCCTTCTCCTTCTTCTTCTTCCTCTAGACCTCCATCTTCTGTGGTGATGTTGGCACTCCGGGATTGGACCTTACTAGGGGAACACTGGTTAATAAGGGTAGAGGGTATTGGAGAAAAATGATAAATATTGTATACGTAACTCCGGGTATAAAGATAGGTGACCGCCCCAGGGGCTTTCAGTGTGTGCCCATGGCTGACTGCTGAGCAGAACTCTGTCAGGCCAAGAGAAAATCTTTTAGATAAGCAATTAATAAACACCAAGACCAAGAACAAATCTGAAGCTTCCTCTCGTCCTTTCGAACCCGGGGGCCCAAGGCCATCTTTGGGCTTTTCCCCAGACCATCTGAACAGCCCAGAAATCCCACAAGTGCCACCTCCAGCCCTTCCTGGGACACCTGCAGGGCTGGGCACTGCAAAGCTCCCTGGGCAGCCCCTGCCAAGGCCTGAGCACCCTTTCCAAGCAGAAATTGCTGCTGCTGTCCCAGCTGAGCCTCCCCTGGCCCAGCTTGAGGCAATTCCTGACAATTAAACCCAAAAATTAGGAGATTTTCAAGAGAAAAATTACCTTTCCAGTAAAAAACTTTGCGTTACCTAGGAAAAGCAGCTGCCTTGGGAATTGGAAATTGGGCACAATTGGAAATTTCCACCAAAAAATATCTGGGTTCTGCATCTGTCAGCCTATCAGAAGACAATTGCAGTGGGTTTTTCCTTGTTATCTAATTAATTCACTAATGGCTTTGTTTACAACATGGGCTGGAGGCTGGAGGAGTTTTAATTGCACTTGAGAAGCTGGGGCCAGATTTCTCTTAAAAAACAAAGCTGAAAAATTCCAATTGTGTCCACTTTGTACAGAGCCTGTAAAACATGGCTGTGACATTTTATGTGCATGTTTTTATTTGTGCCTTTAGAAATCCCCATATTGCAAAGGAATTTGGCTTTTTGGGGCCACCACGAGGCCAGAAGGAGTGCAGAAGGCAAGGATGTGATTTTCAGTCTCCCTGTGCTCAGCCACCACCTACAGGCACCAATTCCATGGAAAAATTATTCCAATCCTGGATATTGAGCTACTCCAATGTGTTTATTTCAGAGCTGTCAAAAATAATCTTGATTTAAACCCAGAAGAACTGACCTAGAGCAGATGCTCAGGAGCACAGGACTTGAGTGAAAAGGGAACTAAAGAACAAAGCCAAGAGCAATAAAGGTGAGCAGAGATGATTTCTGAGGGCTGGGGACACCTGTCCTCCATCTCTGTCACATGAGGTGACATTCCCTATCCCAGTGGCACTTGAAATTCTTATTTTCCAGATGTTAATCCTGTATCCCACCTCAGAAGAATCACAGCTGACATAAAGCAGGGAGGCTGAGCTGTAAAAAGGAGTGGATGCATCCCAAAAAGTCCTCTCCTGCCTTTTACTCTGGTTCCTCCAACCCTGGATGATTCCATCCCTCAAGGAAAACCTAGATAAAAGTCAATAGCATAGCCCAGTTTGGGATGAAGAGGAGCATCCATAAGGATGATGGAAGAGCCACCAAAAACTGAGCAAAAAACCACTCATTCCAAACTTTGGAATTTTTTCCCTGAGATACAGAAAACAAAACAGCCCGGAAAATCAAGACAAAAGGGGATTTCCATGTGTAATACCCATGGAATTGAAAATAATTTCTATTTTAGGATGTCTGACCTAAAAGCCATATCCTTGTGCACGGATGCATGGAAAGGGCGACCTCTCCAAGGCACCAGCATTGCCAGAGGAGTCTGGAAAGCCACATCCATGGAATGTTATTCCTTCTTGGCCAATCCCAGTCCCAGATATTCCAGTTTCCCCCAGTAGCCCTCTCCAGTGGTGACATTCTGAGGCTTTGTGCCCAAAGCTATAAAATCCCTTTTCCTTGCCACATCCTTCACTTTTTTTGATCCATTTTACTCCTGGAAAGCACAAAAACTGGGAATGTTTTCCAGGAACATTCCTGCACTTCCATTTTCAGGCAATAAAAGAGCCAATTCCTCCAATACACTTCACATTTTTAGCCTGAAGCAATAAACCATGTTTTTAATGGAGGAGGTGGAAGCATGAGGCAGCAATTCCAGGCTCAGTTTTGACAAAAGAAATATTTTTTTGGCTTTGGAACAAAATTTCCTTCTGTGGTCAAGAAAAACCAACAAAATCTGGTGTGCTGAGCTACACTTTTAAATATGTTTTATCTATGTGCAGTTCAGAGCTACAAAAAAATGAGTTTATCCATCTATCCATCATTTTCCTGTTCAGAAGAGGGGCACCCACACTGGAAGAAAACCTCTGGGAATGTTTTTCCCACATCAGGTGGCTCCAGGGCTTCTTGGAGGCTTTTGAGGTGTGAACATCTGCTCAGAATGGAATATTTCTACTCGAGCTGACACCTTGAAGGGACAGAGCATCTCCTGTTCTTCCTACCTCCTGGGCCAGGGTCCCACATCACCAGGGTGGGGTTTTTGTCACTTAAAGGCTGTCCATGTCACCTGGCCATGGCCACTGGTGAGGGTCCCACCAGCAACCCCTCATGGACACAAACTTTGCACCTCCCAAGTTTTTGAGGTTGGCAAAACCCCTTAAAAATGAACCCAAAACCTTCCCAAGGCTCAAACCAAGCCCCAGACTGGTGGGTCCCTCACTACAGGGTGGAGAAGGCAGATGTTAATTTAGAGGCAAATCCCTGGTGTCAGGAGAGGAGGAAGGGACTTCAAAAGAGAGCTTGAGCACGACCTCCTGCTCTAAAGCATCCTCAGCAGGTGACTCCTTCAAAGTACTCATAAATTAAATATTCATAAACAAAATAATCATAGATTAAACCCAAAACCCCAGGAAGGAACCAGTGGTCCCACAGATGTTCTTTCCTCCACAGGATTTCATATCTAGTCAGAAAAAGTCAGGGAAGAGCAAGCTGAGCTTTGCACACCGAATCTCCTCTTTACGTCACAAATAACCACCAAAACCACCCGGTTTTGCCCATTTTACAATCGTTCATCTCCCACAGGGTTATGGAGAGGAGGCTTCTCTGAGGTTTTGTGGTGGCAACAGTGACTCTGTTCCCCCTGTGCCCGGACTTGCAGGAGTTCCTGACATTCTGCTTGAGTGTCCGGTGTCCGGAGCTCCTCCATGGTGTAACCCAATTCCCTCTTCCTACTCCAAGGTTTTGTGTTGCCTTGGTGCTGCAAACAACTCCCCTCTGGCTCTGCTTTAAAGGAGACCACAGAGCTCCAAAGCTGCAAGCAGGGCAAAAAGCAGGCTTGGATTTTGTCTTTTTTGCACCCTGTTTGGGGTGTGTTTTCATGGGTCGGGCGCTGAGTGTTCAGCTTTGAGGATAACCAAGTGCAACCACTCTAGAACTGAATAAAAAAAGTGTGGGAGAAGCTTTCTACTGTTACTCTGAATCTGGTTAAAAAAGATTTTAAGTTGCTCTTCCAATCCCAGCGCTCATCCAATTCTCCAGGTTGCTTTTAAAAGGCCATAAATCAATGCCATGAACCACTTAAGAGAGAGAGGAGATGTGTGCTCCTCTCTCAGCCTAGGACATAAATCCTCCTTGCCTACTGCAAAGCATTTATTGGTACATTTTTTATGTCTCAGGAAATGTAAGTCAGCTTGCTTCACTAGACAATCCCAGCAGATCATTTTTCTCGGGGTTATTGGGGCGTGATAACAAAGAAAATTAAGCTTTTAACACAGCAGTTGCATGAGGATGTGACACAAAGAAGAAGAGGTCACCTACCAGCTCCACTCTCCCGAAGCCTCCGACTCCCAGGGTGTCGATGATGTTGAAATCCGACAGTTTCAGGTTGGCAAAGAAGGCAGCTTCGGCTTCATATCTGGAGGTTTTGAGGCGAAAAAATGGAAATTTCTTAGAGGTGCAAACCTGAGCGGCGCGCGCCGCTGCCGTCCCTGAGCTGTGAGAGCCTGGGCCAGCCTTTACCTGCTGCACTTCCATCTCAGCTCTCAAAATTCACTTTTCTGCTGCTCCCAATCCCAGCATGGCTCCGGAGGGCACGATTTTCCAAATTTTCAAATTTAATGGGGTTTTTTTTTTCCATAGCAAACATCCCTACTGAGGGTGCAAAGCCAATGCCTGGCACCGCATTGCAGCTCCCAAGGCTGGGCATTTTCTATCCATCTTCTCCTGGGTGAGGTTTGCTTGTAAATATTTTGGTGTCTTTAAGGATTTTTTGGAAGATAGAAGTCTCTCCTAGGAGTTTCTCATATCCACAGGCTGGCAGCAGTTTCTATAAATGTTTATTGGAAGTGGCAGGATCACTAAAGGTCCCCGGAGAGAAATCCCAGCCAGGTTTTATGAAATCAGATCTGATAAAGCTGCAAATGCCTGAAATGAATGACTTCAGGCACAGATCAACATTTCTATAAGGATATCTTCACTTGTTCTCCTCCTCTAAACCCACTCAGAGCAGCCATCCCAAGCCAGTAGGTCCCAAAATCCTGATGCTCTCTGTTTATCCCCACAGCACCACGTGCCTGAGTAAGGAACATGCAACTCCAACCCGAGCAAGCCTGCCAGAATCAGCTTCCCATGCCTGTCCATGACCATAATTCCCCCAAAATAGCTCCTTGTTAAGGTTTAGGGTATTTTTAGAAAGGCTTGGAGGGGAAATGGATGAGAAGGATCCACCCCCTCCATAAAATGTGACATTTGTCTGCTGGAGAGTCCCTGGGTGTGTCCAACCTTTGGCTGTGGGTGACTTTATGGGGTAAGAGTTGGCTGGATTATGGAGAGAGGCTTGGAGGGTGCAAGGCTTCATTTTAGCTGGAATAGCTTGGAATTAACAGTAGGGAATAATCACTGGAGGCTTTGCTGGTGCAGGGTAACAGCAGTGGGAAGATGAGCCACCATCCCACTCCCGTGGCCAGCTTTGGGACATTCCCACCCTGATTATTTCATTAACAGATTCCCTTCAAACCACCTCCTCTGCTCTATTTAAAACCTCAATGCCAATGGGGGAGAGAGAGCAAAACTCCATCATTTTCCAAGTGAAAAGGGAAACCTGCAAATAAGAGTCCAACAATGTGAAAGGTCACATCACAAAGCCCCAAATCTGAGGCAATAAAGCACAATTTTCTCCCAGGGGCTGCTGTCAACAAATTACTTCAGCTCTGCTTTGTTTTTTATGCTGTCACCAGATCCTGTTGGTGACCTTGCTCCTGATGCATCTGACTTTGGAAGCCAATCAGCTCGGAGCCTGCTGTGAACTTGGGATAACCTTGTGTGCCACAGCTGCTCATTGATCCCTCCGTGCTCATCACGAGGCGAACGCTGAGCTGGCACTAAAAAAGGATTGAAATGTCCCCTCTCAAAGCACAGCACAGCCACCATTTCAGGGCTGACAGAGCAGTGAGTGCCTCTCCTTTCTGTGATGAATGGACAGAGCAGTTGAACACCTTTAATGATTTCTAATTGCCAGGAAGATGAAATCCCAGCTTGGAAAATTTTCTGCCAATGCACAAATAGAGGTAAAATTTCAGGGCCAGGGTCACACCATGGTTTGGGTTGGAAGGGACCTTCAAGACCATCTGATTTCAACCTCCCTGTCATGGGCAGGGACACCTTCCTGGGCAAGGAAGCTGAAATCTTCTGGATTTGCATTGGAACATGTCAAAAAAACCTGCATTATTTTGCTTAGAAAAACACTTGCTGCATTCTTGGCATTGCTTTGGGAAATCCCTTGGCCAATTCCCTCTGTCACACTCCTTGGATGTAGTGAGAACACACAAGTGCAGCAAAGCAGATGAAGCAAATTGGATGCATTTTTTTTCCTAAATACAGTGCAACAAACCTCCAAACCCCAAAAGAAATGCCAAAAATATGCAGTGAAATCAAAACACAGGAAAAAACAAGCAAAAAAATCTCTTCTCATGCCCACTAACAACAGTCCCACTGGAATTCTGTTTTATTCCCAGCTACAAAAGTCCAAGTCCACTTAAACACCAAATTCATATAAATTAAGTTGTTATGCATTCCAAACCTGCTAAGCTGGAGGATAAATATCTTCACAAAAAAAGATGAAAATACAAATATTCCCAAGCTAAATCAGAACCCAGGGGTATGATCCTCATCATGGAGTTTAGAATTCCTTCCAAATTCCTGAAGCTGAGCGTGCTGCTCCCTGAACAGAAGCTCCCAAGGTTCTGCAGTGTGAGCTCCTCACTTGACAGAGCAATGGTAAAAAACATCTGTGGTGTTTGATTTTACCTCCCAAAGTAAAGAGGCACTGGGAGGGAAGTGCTAAGGAATACAGAAGGCAGCTTCTGTAAATTTATGTAGTAATAATAATAGTAATAGTAATAGTAATAGTAATAGTAATAGTAATAATAATATATTTAACAAATTTAATATATTTAATATATTTAATATATTAATATTTTTCTGTAGGAAAATGTTCAGTTCTGGATCAGCATAAAGAATCTGGAAGTCAGGAATATTTGGGACATTCACAGGGTGGCTCAGGCTGGAAGGGACCACACCTGGTGTCCCCTCCCTGCTCCAGCAGGGCCATCCCAGAGCCCAGGGCACAGCATTGTGTGCACCCAGCTGTGCCCCAGCCCCAGAACAGAGGTGGGATGAGAGCAGGGATAGTTTGGCCCCACTTGTGCAGGATGAGGTGAGAATAATTAACTCCTTTGTAGGATAAATCCACCTGTGCCAGGGCAGGGTGCTTTTCTCCACCTTGGAGATGCCACAACCTCATGCCATTCTTCTTTAATCAAGCAGTTTTATTGTAAATCCCAGCCTTATGCCATGCTTGGAGACTTCCCAAATAATCACATGCTTTTCTGACTCTGGAAGAGTTCAAATTCCTGAATTAATTGATGGGAGGAGTGCTGGGAAGACACCTTGGAGGCACAAGTGGCATCACAGGCACACACTGGAGCTGTGCACACACCAGGCCTGAGCTTCCTGCACTGGGATTTCTGGGCTTGTTTGTCTCCAGTGGAATTAGCTGTAATTAAAAAAGAGCCTTTCCCTGGATATTTTGGTAATTGTGCTGCTCATCCCACGTCAAAATGCCAGGAAAATTCCAGCTGGAAGTGCACAAGAAGAAAAGATACAGGGAAGGTGTGATCCAAAAGCAATGAACAGCCTTTAATAAAGAGCTTTTAAAATGAAGGTTGAGCTTTTCACAGGAGCTGGTGGGACACCAGGAATCAACTCCCAGTGTTCTCCTCATGGAATTTTTTGCTTATTGAAGCAGGTTTTCATCACCTACTGAGACTGGCCCACCCTTGGCAGGGCTCACAGCCCACTCCTGAAGCTGACAGCAGAGTGGGACCTCAGAGAGCAGCACAGGAGATGTTCAGCTCTGAGTTAGGCAGGAGCATCCTGCAGAGCCTCCAAGCTCTTCTCCCAGATTTCCTGTGAATCTGTATGGCAAAAATCCTCCTCTGGAAGAGCTGGGGCTTGGGAACACCACTGCTTTCCCTGCCTCCAGATAAAATACCTGTTCCTGAGGAGCTGCCTGGCCTCAGCCTCCTCTTGGGCATGGACAGGCACCACATACAAGACATCAGAGCAATCAGGAGGAAATTCCACCTTCCAATATCCCAATCCTTTGAAGTGGCAGTGCAGGAGACACAGCCCAGATTTCTAGGCAATGCTGTGCCCAAGGGGAGAGGAAATCCTGTGGTTCCTCACACTCCTGGAGTTTCCCAGCATTTAAATGGGCCACTGCCTCCTAGGATGGTAATGGCTGTGAGAGATATTTCAAGCTTTGCCTCCTAAAACAATGAACAACAACAAAAATAATTAAATAATCTTGTTACCCAGGCAGCTGATGAACTAGAAAATGTGAGGAGCAAAGGTTTGCAATTACCCAGCTGCTGAAGTAGCTTCTGATTCCCATCCTAACTGTGTTGGGAAACACCAGACATCTGTTAGCAAACTGTCATCTCCAGAGAAAACTTGGCTCCTCTCCACCTGCAGGCTGCCAGCCAGCCAGGAATTGCAACCAAATGAGAACCAAACACCCTGATCTGAGCAAATGCCACCAGTTTGGGGGGATAAACCCAGAATTTGGGAGCCTTCTTCCCCACTGCCAGACACCAGTTTTGTTTAACAAGCAGCCTTTAATTTGTTTTTTTGGACAGCCTGGTCACTACCTCACCCATCACAGAGGAAAAGCATTTCTGAAGATGGAAATTATGGAATCTCTGCAAAAACTGGGAAAAGTGGAGCTGCAGCACCTGGATGGTGATGATCAGAGCCAGTCTGCAAGGAGACACAGGTGAAGTGAGCCTGAGATCCACAGGTGGGATGAGGAGGGAAATACACCCCAAAACCAAACCTTATTTCTGTGCCCACTAAAAGTCCTCTCCTTATGGTTTTAAGATACCATGAATGAGATGCTAAAGGGGTCAGAGAATCATGGAATAGTTCAGCTTGGAAAGGACCTTCATAATCTTGTTGTTCCAACCACCTTCCACTAGACCAGGTTGCTCCCAACCTTTTCTTGAACACTTCCAAGATGGGGCAGCCACAATTTATTTCTTATTAAATGCTGCTTCAGCTGATGGGGCACTTTAAAAAAATCTGTGTAAAAGAAAGCAAAATTTCCCCCAAATCTTCAGTTCTGTGACTATTCTAACTCTCCATCTGACTGCCCATATTTTAGCTGGGGTGAAATGACCCACTGGGTCTGGTCCATCCATGGGATCCTGTCTGCCTGGTACCCTGAAATCATGTAAAGCTCCCTAGACTGGATTTGTGCTGTGTCAAATTTGAGTGAAAGTGAATAATGGGAAGTGGCAGGGACATGGCTGCAATTCCTGTCACCAGGAGGTGACATCCTTAAAAGTGATGTAAGGAGGAGCAGATGCAGCAAATGGTGGCAGGGCTGCCACAGCTTCCCTTCCCTTCCGGCTCCAATGGCTCCAAAAAGCTCAGGATCATGTCTTTCCAAGGAATTTGGGGCAATGGGGAATCCAGGAAGAGCTAAAAGTGAAAACAAAGCACCTCATGTTGTGTCCACATGAGATGTTGAACTTTAGCTGTGCCCTGTTTGAGGGACACAGGCAGGGGACACAGGGGAACAGGGACAGTCACAGCGCACTGACACAACCAGCAGGATCCAGAGCCTGGGAATGCCTGGAAGCAAATTCCTGGGAGGCACTGAGAGCAAATCCCTATTTCTTTGTGGTGTGGTGGCACTCATCCTCTCAGAGGTCCCACCCCAGGTGCAAACCCTTCTTATCCAGCATTGCCTCTGGATATCAATCCATGGGGTCAGGACTTCTAGGGAGATGTTCCCTGACAAACTTTTGGAGCAAGAAAAAACAACCAGGGCATGAAACCAAGCCTTGTTGGGAAAGACCAAACTCGCTCCCCAGACTTCTGTAGGATCTGAGCACTCCCAGGTCTCCATGGATTAGTTGGAAGGAGGTTCTGGCCCCAAAATGCCCCTCGGGCAGAGCAGGCAGTGAGAGCAGGGAATAACAATGTTCTGAATGTAGGAGTGATGTCTAGAGAAGGCTGCCCTAGAACAGAGGCCAGACAGAGTTAAAGAATAAAGCAGGGATTTATTAAAAGGCCTCACTGGATTCACCTTGGGCAGCACAAGAGCCCAGCCAGGGCTGCACCCAAGGTGAACCAAAATGGGCACAAAATGGACACCTGGTCATGGGGTCTGTCACTTTGATCAGTTCTGCTCCATTTGCATATTGGAGTTCATTGTCCAGTTACAGCTTTAGCCCATGCAGTCCCATCCTGTTTGTTTTTCTCTCTTCAGCTCACGTTGTTTGTGCTCTTGGGCTGAGATTTGGATCATTTGTCCTTGGTCCCCAGCTAGAGGAGGAATTGTTTTGTCTCCCTGCTCTGTGCAGAGAGCTCACCATCCCTTAATGTGAAGCTCAGACCCACAGACACTAAAGCAGCACAGAGTCTGAAAAATATAAAAGCTAAAACCTGAAACATCATGTGAAAGGCCTCTGTGCTCCTTCCTCTGCATACCACATGTCCATCTCCTCATGAAGCACAAATGCACCTGGGAACTTCCCAAAGCTCCTTTCAGGGAAATCTGCCATTCCAAGGAAAAACTGCCATTCCAAGGAAAAGCCCAGCTCTTTGCCTGTTTCCTTGTCCATCACAAGATCCTTTTAGGAAAAGCTGCCATTCCAAGGAAAAACCCAGCTCTTTGCCTGTTTCCTTGTCCATCACAAACATTACGGAACAGCTGAATTCATTCCCAGCTCTGTCACGTTATTGCCATTTATGAGCTCACTCACAAATTCAGATCCCAAAATTATTCCAGGATCTCTTCATCAATAATTCCTGCCTGGGATTAGCTACCCTATAATGCCAATCCAGTCCAGGGAGGGAAGGATGCCAGCCACTGACCCTGGCTGCTCAGAGAGGATTTACCTCCAGATGAGGATTTGCTGCCCTGCCCCAAGGAAGACCAAGAAGAAGAACATAAAACTCATCTTCTACTCTCAATTTTTTGGTTTTTTTTTAATTGCAAACCACACTGAAAGAGTGGAAATATCGATCTGTGGATGGATCCAAGGTAAACAGATGGGAATAAAAACCCAGGTATTCCTTAGGTCAGGTGTTCTCCTTCCAGCCCACCCTTCTGAGGTGGCTTTAACTCCTGATTTAGCGGCTCCTCTCACTGCCTTCCACATCTGACACCTTCAAAAAAACAAACCAAGAGCCCTTTGCTTAGGATTTTTAAAAGCCTGCAGTTAGGATTTTTCTTTAGGATTTTTTGAAGCTGCAGTTGCTGCAACCATTGCATGGAAAAGAAAGGCTAGATTTCTTTTCAAGTCCATGGTTTAAGGGCGGGGAATTTCTCTTGGATGCCCCAGCACCTGAACTCACAGCCTTTCACATCTGGAAAAAAACTGCACATCCCTGCTTCAGATTTTCTTACAGAAAGAGAGCTTTGAGTGGCAGCTAAACCAGACATTAAAGCCATGGCATCTCTAACTTCCTCTGGAAGGAGATCTGAAATTAAAAATATAAAAAACTCACAGGTTCATTTGTCCCCTCCCCTTTTTTAAAAGCAAACCACTTTTCAGTGAGAGCTCAGCCCCACAAACATGATACTGTGCTGTTGCAGCAAGCTGAGCTCATCCCAGGTTAGTTCAGTAGTTACACAAGGAGATTGGTTGGAATTATGGGGCTTTGAAGACTTGGATGTTGCACAGGTCTCACCCAGAATTGTTACTGAACACACTGAAATGCAGCCAAAGCAGCTCAGAAAGTGTTTCTTTGAAAAGTCTGGATTTTCTGAAGTGAGTTTTGTTGAAGCCCTAAATGTGCCAAGAGATTGGTGATACCTCATTAAACACCTCGTGCTGCTGAGTTCAGTGTCTCCCACCCCACAGTGGGACCTCATCTGAGAGAAAACCCCTTCAAATGCAAATTTCACCCTTTTTTTCACCCAGATATTCACGTAGGATCCTCTCCTCTTGTAACACAGAGAAGTCCATCATTCCCTTTAAAGCTCACAACAGCCCTCAGGAGTCTGAGCTCACAAAATCCCAACCCTCCATTCCCCACAATTTGTGGAATTGTTTATTACACATCTACAAGATACTGATGGGCCAGAAAAAGCCACAATTTTGGTGGAAGAGCCAAAAAAAAAAAACCAGGATAGAAAATGCCAACTGATGGGAGCTCTGTAGAGATCAGAGTCCAGGTGCTCTCAGGAGAGCACAAAGAGAGTTTTTAGGGAACACAGCCCCTGATTTTCTCTGGAAGTCACAGGGAGATCCACATGGAAATGTGTATTTGTTTTTCAGATGCACATGTTCATCCTGAGCTCCTAAAAAACAGCTCCATGCTTCCAACAGGACTCTCCCCCACCTCCTGCTAAAATGTCCTGAAATAGTTCAAACAAGACACCCTACAGGATAGTCTGATTAAACCCCCCAATATTTTAATCCATTTTAATTAAAAGGGGAGGAGGGAGGATGTGGAGTATTCCTTCCTCTGGTGGAGTTTCCTGTTCTGTGCAGTATTAGAGGATATTGCTTAAGGATGGGGATTGTTCCTTCTCTTTTCCCTCCCTTTTTTCTTGTCTCTTGTTTTAACTCTGGGTGATTTTAGCTGGAGGCCAAAGAAATGCCTCACATCACATTCTATCCTGGCCCAGGGAACAAAATCCTAAGGAAAAGCAGAAGATCTCTCACAGCACCTCAAATGCTGCACTAAGACCTCTCACAACCTCATTTCATTCCATTGGGAATTTCTTTTCTATTTTTGGGGATATTTTTGCCATTTTTTTGAAATATTTGGGGCATTTCTGGGCATCTTTGGGGCATTTTGGGACATTTTTTGGGGACTCACCTGTCCCTCTTTGCTGTCCCTTGGTCAATGGCAGCGCCACCAGGAGCCAAATCCAGGGGAGTTTTGTGGGAAATTTTGAGATTTTTTTGGGATTTTAAAAGAATTTTTAATAATTTTTTGGGAAATTTTTGGGGATTTTTTTCAGAACTTTTAATAAATTTTTGGGGAATTTTCTTGAATTTTTAAAAAATTTTTTTGGATTTTGGAGGGAATTTTGGGGGATTTTTTGGGGAACTTTTGCAGAATTTTGGGAGGATTTGGGGGGAATTTTTTTTAATTTATGGGGAATAATTTGGGAATTTTTGGTATAAAATGGAATTTCGGAATTTGGGAATATTTGGTATAAAATGGAAAAGCAATAAAATGTTATTTATCAACAGCCAAATAAATTCATATTCAAATCATGGAATCCTGGGGCAAATTGGGGTTTAAACCCCCAGATTCAGCAGATTCAGATTTCTGTGAGAACGCCCACCCAACTCCTAAAGGAATAACACAAAGGCTGTGGAAAACAAACTTCCCACAGTGATCTTTAATGCCCTTGAATATTTTAGAAGGGGGAAAAAAATGAGTATTTTGATGAAAAAGGAGACAATTCCCTGAATTCCCTCTTTTGTCCTCATTAGTTTCAGATTCAACAGTTTGGATCTATAGACAATAAAATCTCTTTGGAAAATAAGTAATCAAGGGTGTTTCCTTATACTTTTCTGACTGAATTCAGAGGCAATACCTACAGATCCCTTGGGGATTTTTTTTTCTTTTAGAAAACACCAAGGGGAAAATGGAAAACAACTTAGGAAAACAAGAATTTTGCATTAAAATTCCAAATGAACTCTGCAAGGCCAATAAATCCCAAACTGGATTCTAAGGTACCATTGAACAACACCAAAGGTATTTTAGGGAAAATTTTGGGATTCATTGGGAAAGAGCCTCAGTTCCACCCTTGGAAAGCCAGACATGATCTCAAGGAAAGTTTGGCCTAATTACACCTTGAAATTGCTCAAATCACAGTTGTGCTCTACAAAATCTCCCCAGCTAATTGCAAAGTGCTAATTACATCCCAGGACCCCCAAAAATGGCTCAGCTGAGCACATCAACTCCAAGGGGCCATTTTGCCTCCAGGTAGGACCTGCATGGGAAAGGTCACCATGGCAACTTGGTCGCAGCTTTCTCTTCTTAAATGTTTTAAGGAATGTGGGGAACAGATCAATAAATTGATGATGTCAGACACACTTATTTGTCCAACTCGCTGTGTTCACCACTTACTGTGCATTTGTTCAAGTCCCAGGGGTTTCAGGCAGCTCTGTCAGTGTTTTGCCCTCGGTTCTCTTTTCCCAATGGGAACTTTTCTCCCTGTGGGAGTAAATCCCTTGCAAGAGGGATTCCAGCTTGGCAGCTGCTAAGAGGCAGAGCTCTACCTTGAGAGAACTAGTGCTCCTTCTCCAAGGGCTGCTGAGGGGCAGAATGGGATCACAGAATGGTTTGGAATGGAAGGGACCTTGAAGCCCATCCAGTTCCACCCCTGCCATGGACAGGGACATCTTCCACTGTCCTAGGCTGCTCCAACCTCATCTTGGACACGTCCAGGGACCCAGGGGCTTCTCTGGGCACCTATGCGAGGGCCTGCCCAGCCTGCCAGGGAACAATTCCTAATTCCCAATATCCCATCCAGCCCTGCCCTTTGGCACTGGGAATGCATTCCCTGTGTCCTGTCCCTCCATCTTTATCCCTCTGGCCAATGCTCCAGCCGTGCTGCCACTGCTGGTGGAAGCTGTTCCATTTTACATCCTAATTTACTTGGGAAAAAAGAGGTGACATGGAAGAGGAAGGCAGGAAGGATGGGAATATCACAGAAAATCCTCCTGGAAAAGTGGGAGCAGGCAGGAAGCAGACTTTCCCTCACAAAGAGGGGTTTAGTGCTTCCCTTGCAGACAGATGAAAATATGGGAAGAGCTCATTGAACCAACCCCACCCTGGGATCTCCCTGCACCAAATCCCCTTCTAATTGGAGTTACCTGCTGAGATTTTGCTTTTTTGTGTGAGCATTGCTTTGGAAAGCAAAATCAATATCTTGGGCCACGCAGGTCCTTTTGGTTCCACGTGGGATGAACTCTGCAGAGGCAGGAAGAGTTCAATATCTCCACACAAACAACCTTTACCTGGCAAAAGGCAGGAAAAGGCAGAAGAATGAAGGGTTCATTTGGAGAAAATGTGGAGAAGCAGGAAAACCAAAGCACCTGTGCATGCACAGACATCCAGGAAAGGTCTAATGGTGAAGAAGAGGAGAATTAGAAGGTCTCAGCTGTCAGGAAGGTTATTTTGGCACAGGGGAATGGCAGGACCATCTCTGGGATGATAGAATTACACCCCCAGAAGATGCTGGAGACAGAAAGGCTACACCAAACAGCCTGTCCTAAAAAAAGAGTAATTTATTGTGCTAAATCAGCTTAACAAAACAAATTATAAAATCAACTAACTTGAAATTCCAGTGTAAACAAGGAAGGATGAGATTTCTGGGCACCCAAAGGATGGACAAGGGTGGCTGTGGTCTGATTTGGGTTGTAAGGGACCTTAAAATCATCATGTGATGGGCAGGGACAACTTCCACTTGCTCCAGGCCCTGTCCAACCTGGCCTTGGAAAATTCTAGGGATTGGGCAGCCACAAGCACATGATAGATAAGAAAAGATAAGCCAGGCCCAATTCAAAGTCTTACCCTTGGGAGAACCTCCTTGTAAGAGAAAAATCAGGATCTAACACTGTTGGAGAGAGGTTTCAAATAAAAGCACCACTTGAAAAAAATCACAAAAGGGAATTTAAAGAGCAGCTGAAGGAGCTGATGAGGAGAATGAAATCTCAGCAGTGGCATGTGGGGATTTGGACACAGCTAACACACCTAGCATGGTTCTAGGAGAGGCCAGCAGGAATTTGGAGGGCCTGAGTGGCAGCAAGAGCCAGGATATTAAAAGCAAGAGCACCCTTCAAATATGAAGTCATTTCAAACAAATCAAGAAAGAGGAAAGAAAAAAGAGCCAAACCATGTCCAGTTGAAAGGAAAAGCGCCATCAGACAGAAAAAAAAAAAAAGGCACATAACAACTTCAAAAGGCTTCAAACCAAATAATAAACCCTTCCTGACCACAGCAGCAGCACGAGCCTGACCATGGGCTGTAGAGACCCTACAGAGACCCTGTGGAAAGAGCCCACCAAGGAGAACAAAGCCACGTGGGAGAAGCTCAGTGCACTTTTTACCCCTGGGCTCAACGTGGAAGCTCTTGTGGAGAACCTCCCAGCACATCTTCCTTCTCAGGGAAGCTCCAGGGGAACCCCACTGAAGTGTTAGGAGGGGACCCAAGCCCACCAAGGACCAGATGGGCCTCCCCCAGCACTTCTGTGTGACCTCCAGGATGGAAGTGGCTTTTTGATGGGATGCAGAGCCCTCTGGTCCCCTCAACCCAACATCTGTCCCAACAGAAGCACTTGACACATGGATAAATCAGAGTTCTTTGGGGAAGTGCCAAGGAGCTTCCCAAGCCTACTGGAGCTCTTTGAAGGAGTCCCCAGGCACGTGGGAAGGAGAGATCTGCTGGATACAGTTGGCTTGGATTTCCTAACAGCATCTGACGAGGTTTGAAAGGCTCTTACAGAAAGGATATAAGAAGAAAGGTCTGTGCATTGATTAAAACAAAAAAAAAGTTCAAAATGGGAAATGCATGGCTCATTTTCCTAATGGAGGGAAGCCAGCAGTGCTCAGATGCTTCCTGTTGAACATCTTTAGGGATGAAATGGAAAAAAAAAGGAGAAGAAGAGAAGTGACAGCATTGTCAAAGATATGAAATCACCAAAAGGCCGAGGTGAAAAACTGAACAAGGAAATAAAAACTGAGAGACAAGGTAATACCTACACTTGAAATGAAGTGGAATGAAGTGAGGGGGAAAAAAAAATCCTGCACAAGGAGGTGGTGATGGTCATTCATCCACTTTTACTGCCTTCAGCTCAAAAGCTAAGGAGTAAATTTGGAAAATGTAGTGGAAAGTGATGGTGAGGAGCACAGATCTGGAGTGGATTCTGCACTGGGGGAAAAGACAACTGGCAGGAGATGGTCAAAGTTGAAAAGGTCAGGCTGTGCCATGGAGAGCAGCTGTGCAGATCCAGGGAAGAGAAACCCACCAAGGAATGCTCAAATCTATCGACAGCAGGAAGTGCCCCAGTCCCAAATCACTGCAGAGCCGAGGAGGCCAATAAATCAATAATCACCTCTTTGCTCTTCTCCCCCTTCTGGACAGCTGCTGGAGGGCATGGGCAGAGACAGGACCCAGCTGGATGCACTGAGGCACTTCCAGCAGATCTGCACAGAACTGGGATAAACTGGGAAACTCAAGAGTCCTCCATGTAGTGTCTGAGAGCACCAAAACCCAGAGCTGTGTCTCTCAGCCTGCCCTGGAAGCTGTTTGTGTCTGACATGGAGAGACAGGAGCTGCTCAGTCTTACAGCTTGTCTTGACCAGATAAAAGGAAGTTCTTATCAGGCATTTATTTATTTCTTTAACACATGGCAGCCAGGCAGAAACAGATTTCTCACTGCTCTGCTGCTGCTGTGCTGAAATCCACCACAGGAGAAACTCCAAAGTGCTCTGACAACATTGGATTATTAATTATCCTGTGCTAATCAGGAAGGGATTAGGAAAACAAAACCAAACAAACCACCTGAACTCTCAGTTTTTTGGGGTTTTTTTTACCTCAGGTAACTCTTTGGCTGGGAAAGGGATTCAAGCTGGCTCATTTAGGGAATCCAGCCACCAAATCCTGCACATCCCAACAGTTCAATATCATTCCTGCTTTTCTGACGGAGCACATTTCCTAAAACACCTCCCACACACTCAGCTGGGTTTGGAAAAGGGCTTGTGCAAGCCCAGGAGCTGAATTTGCACAGGTGAGAGTTTTCCCCCAAAACCCCTCCAAGCCACGTTCCCAACACTGGAATCTCACCCCAGCTCTGGAAATTCAATGGGATACAGGCACAGCAGCAGCTCTGGGGTGGGGACACAGAGGGGACCAAGGGCTCTGGTTCACCACACCAAGGGCAGCTCAGAGGACAGAGGATCAAAAGTAAGGAGCTTCCTGAGGGTTCTCAGCATCCCTTTGAAGGTTCCCATCCCTTCTCCAGCACTTTCCCATACTTCCACTGGAGGGCAGGAATATCCCACGTTTCCAAGGATGATCCTCCAGCCTTTAAACAGCCCTAGGAAGGTCCAGCCTTTGGGGACATTTGTGTGCTCCTCCACACCTTCATTTGGTTTCTGTGCTGCTTTTATGGAGGAGGATAATTAGCAGGATTTTTTTTCCCAAACATCCTAATTATTTTCATCACAGTTTTGTCCCCACAGCCGTGCCTCCCCTCCCAGTGCCCTCCCCTAATTTCCTGACATAATTTCTCTGTAAGTAGCACAGATACACTGGAATTCCATACACCTGCATTGATTTACACCCTCACTGCTTCCTCAGGAAACAAGGAAATTATATAAAATATTCCTGGCTGAAGTGTGGCCATGCTGGAGGGATCTGCAGAGGGATCAGGACAGGCTGGATCCATGGGCTGAGGCTCAACAAGGCCAAGTGCTGGGTCCTGCCCTGGCTCAGCCCAGGCCCTGCAGCTCCAGGCTGGGCACAGGGGCTGGAAAGGCCCCTGGGGAAAGGCCCTGGGGCTGTGCCAGGGCTGGGCAGGAGCCCAGGGGTGCCCAGGGGGCACGAGGCCAATGGGCCCTGGCTGTGCCAGCCCAGGGCTGCCACTGTCCCCTGTGCTGGCCCTGCTGAGGGACCCCAGGGCTGTGTCCAGTTCTGGGCCCTCCTGGCCAGAAAGCCCTGCAGGGGCTGGAGCGTGTCCAGGGCAGGGAATGGAGCCCCAGGAGGGGCTGAGGGAGCTGGCAAGGGGCTCAGCCTGGAGCAAAGGAGGCTCAGGGGGCCCTTGTGGCTCTGCACAACTCCCTGCCAGGAGGGGACAGCCAGGGGGGGTCGGGCTGTGCTGCCAGGGAACAGGGACAGGACAAGGGGAAAGGGCCTCAGGCTGGGCCAGGGGAGGCTCAGCTGGGACAGCAGCAGCAATTTCTGCATGGAAAGGGTGAATTATCTCTATTACAGCCTCACAAACCCTGAGTTCTACAGCACTTCACTCTAACGAACTAAAAATGGAGCTCCATCTCTCTCTCTACAAGACCTTTTAAGGATAAACTGTCCAATTAAGAAATGACACCTGAATTATTTTTACTTTTAACCCAATAACCAACCACCCATGGCCTGCAATGTGGACTTTCTTATCCAGTTGCACAAAACCACCCAAACCCATGGAGAAGAAGGTGAAGAAGAAGGACCAACCAGCCTCTGCCCTAAAACCTCCATCTTGTTCATATATATTACTATATTCTAAAACCTTAAACTCTAAATTTTCCACCATGTGGTATCATACACTTCTATTCAAACTCCATACCCACAATCCCAGTTCTATCATTCCATTTTGGAATTCAATTCCAGGCCTTGGCAGGGGCTGCCCAGGGAGCTTTGCAGTGCCCAGCCCTGCAGGTGTCCCAGGAAGGGCTGGAGGTGGCACTCAGTGCTCCGGGCTGGGGACAAGGTGGGCACTGGGCACAGCTGGGACTCCAGGGGCTGGCAGGGATTCTCCAGCCTCAGTTATCCCTGGGATTTTGTGACAATCTTGCAGAGCTGACCTGGGGACCTCTGGCTTGTATTCCTGTATCTTTTCTAGTGAAAACTCTCACCAAGAGTAGAATAAAATTGATTTACTGTCTCCCACAATGGGACTTATAGTGGTTCCTGAAAGGGTCACACTTAAGGTTGGTCTGCTCAACAGATTTTGTGTGGTTTCCAAAAGTTCTCTCAGAATGTTCCCCAGCAAAGGCCATTGAAGACACAAAGCTGCCAGGAGACAAAAGGAGAGGTTTTTTCATGGAGAAAGAACTGCTCTGGTGAGCAGGAGGCCACCACCTGTAACCCTGAGGCTGGGGCTGCTGCTGCTTGATGGAGTCAAAATTCAGATGAATGAAGGCTCCTAAAAGCTTTCTGTGAACATTCAGCTACTCAGAGCAGCAGAAAAGAAACAGAGTGAACCAAAATGAGCTGCAGAAGGACCTTAGGAAGAGCCTGGCAGAAGCACCTCAGTGCTTTTTCAATAAAGATGAAATCAAACAGAGATAGAAAAAAAATAACCCAAACTTCAGATGCCAATAACAGGCGCTGGGATGACAATTCCTCTCAAAATAACCACAGGAAAGCATCAGCTCCATGCTGATGGGCTAGAAGAAGGATGGAATGTCAGGGATCACCAGGAAAGCAGCAGGAAAACAAAATTTAGCTTTATACAAACTACAGCACCACAGGAGTCATGGCTGAGCAAGCTGGGACTCTCCAGCCTGAAAATTGCCCACAATTCACCATTTTCAAGACGTATTTAGTAAAGGGAGACATCATTTCACTAAAATTCAGGGGTTTTTGGACTATCTGACTGTTTAATATCTGGGATCATGCTGAACATGCCCTGCTCTAGGAACTCTTCTCCACATTAAATACCTGAATTTTCCAGCCTAATTCTATGCTATAAAGACACAGTGTTAGCTCCTTACAGGGGAAATAATTCTGCAGGTGAAGCTGTTCCCACTTGGGCTCCTTCTCTGCCAGTTGTTCCCAAAAGATAGGAGAGAGCAGGATGGTGTCAGGCCTGTTTTTTTAGGAATTTTGGTTAATTAATTTCCTCTCTTCAGATCTATTTCCTGATGTGGAAAATGGAGATACACTGGAGACGTGCCCTGGGGCAGATCACCTCTGGGATGCCTGGGATCAGGTGAAAGCCTCATTTTTCTCCTCAGGAGAACAGGAAGCATGTGAAGAAGCAGAGCAAACATGTGGTGATATTCCCTGGAATATTCTGGTGGGTTCACAGGAGCTCCTGGAAAGGCGTTACAAGAAGGAAGAGAATGTTGCACACCAAACCCACCCTCCTTGTGCTTTCCCAGCAGGAATCTCAGCCCTCCCAAGGGGATGATCCCTTTATGTGAGCATTCTAGGCAAAACCCAGATCACAGCAAGGATTTGAGCTGTTGGAGCAAGTCCAGAGCAGGCACCAGGATGAGCAGAGGGATGGAGCAGCTCTGCTGGGAGGAAAGGCTGGGACAGTTTGGATTACTCAGCCTGGAGAGAAGCTCTAATTGTGGCTTTCCAGTGCCTGAAGATATTCCAAAGAAAAATTGAGACTTTTTATAAAGGCCTTCACTTCTGCAGTGACTTCTCCAGTTTAAACAAAACCTTCGTTTAGACTTCTCCAGTCTAAACAAAACCTTTCCAAAAGCCCATTTCTATTTTCAAAGGGGATCATCTTTTCCTTTACAAGTAGGTTTTACTCTGTCAGCATCTTTAGTGAGCACCGAAACTCTACCTGCTCGCTGAGAGGATGAGAGACCCAGAAACATTTCTTTTTAAATGTAATAAAACAATTCTTAACCAAGGGGTAAACAGTGATTGCTGGGGTTGAGCTCTACAGCCAAATATGTGGTTTCTGATAAAGATCATCTTCCTGCACTTCCCCTCTAATGGCTCTGCTGTCACTTGAAACTCCCAGGAGAGCCTTAATGCCTCCTTCCTTTCCTGGAATTAGCAGTGGAGCTTTCAGATGAGCTTCCCTTTGACTGAAAACGAATCAGGAGAGGCCTGAACTCAGCTCTGTGCCAAACAAACTTAATTCTGTGAGATTTTCCTGTCAGGCACCTCAGCCTGATTAACACCAGGCAAGGCAGGGGGGGCAGAGCTCCTTTGTAAGCTATACATGGGGATTAGGAGTGTCTGCATCCCTCAGGACTAAATCAAAACTGCCTTTTTAAGTAGGTGCCAATGTTTTAGCTTATTAAGGCACAAAACATGTGGTTCTCTGTTTATTTTTAAGCAGAGTGGATTTTGAGGCTTCAGCTGTGGTATTTCCAAAGCTGCCAGGGCTCCAAACCCCTCCCCTGGATTCAGGGATGGGAGGATGAGCCAATTGCAGCCCAAGGGCTGTGGAAAACAGGAGCCTCCAACATCAGAGGCTCTGCTGCTATTGAGCAAGTGACTCTGCTGAAATCTTAGAATCATGGAATGGGTTGGAAGACACTTTAAAGCCCCTCCAGTGCCACCCCTGCCATGGGCAGGGACACCTTCCACTACCCCAGGCTGCTCCAGCCTGGCCTTGGGCACTTCCAGGGATCCAGGGGCAGCCACAGCTGCTCTGGGCCAACTGTTTCAAAAGCCTTTTTGTTGTTTATATCTTCACCAAATCTGATGGATTTTAAACACAGACCTCTTGGAAGATGTAAAATTCATCTTCACCTTGTTGACACTCTGCATTCAGAGCATTGCACCCACATCCTTCCCCGTCAGGCTCAAGTGGAAACACAGAATAGTTTATGTTGGAAAAGACTTGTCAGATCATTGAGCCCAGCATCTTGTCCAGAATTCCCATCATGGTGCTGCAAGCAATGTCCTTAAGGGGATTTTCCTAATTATTTCCTGCTCATTATTTCAGCCCATCTGCATTAACCACTGAGAGAAGCAGCAGATCCTGAAGGATCCCCTGGAATGGGGGACCTGCAGTGTGCTTCTCATATACAAAATTTTACATGAACCCCATTTCCACCTCATCAGCTGTAATTAATTGCACCAAAAAGAGAGGGCTTTGATAAAATTTTCAGTTGCACTGGAGCACTCTGCATAAAACAGCCATAAAGTCAAGCACCACAACCTGTTATCTCCTCCTCAATCCCAGCTTTTCAGCATCACACCTGGATTTTCCAAGCAGAAAATGTTTCAGCAAGGAGGGACTTGATGATTATCAACTCTCCTGCCTTGATTGCTCCTTTCCCAGTTTATTTGGATCTAAGCTGAGTGTTTGTGTCTGCCAATTCAGAGGAGAAACAGAGTTGTGTCTTCCAAGACTTCTCCTCATCTCTTTATTCCCCACTGCTATAACAGCCCAGGTTCCCATAGAAACTGAGAGTAAAGAGCAGGAGTGTAAAATACAAATGAACAGGTCCAAGCTGGCAATGTTGTGTTTTATTAGACAAATAAATATCACTAATGGTCACTGGGCTTTTCTAAGGGCAGAGCCAGATAAGGCTGCACCTTATCAAATAAAGAGATGGCACACAAATGATAATGCCCAGACTCACTGGGAAGGGTCCCACTTCTGGAAAACGAGCTGCTTTCTGCATTATTCAGTTTTGGAGGCAGCAAAACCTGAGCTCCTCGTTTATAGGCCTGATCCTGACTGCCCAAATCACCCCAGTTTGAAGAGGCTTATCCCACTTTTGGAAACTGACCTGTTTTCTGGATTATTCATTTTGGAGGCAGCAAACCCCCAACTTCTCATTGACAGGTCTGATCCTGACTCCCCCAATCACCCCAGTTTGAAGAGTTTGATCCCACTGCTGGAAACTGAGCTGTTTTCTGGATTATTCAGTTTTGAAGGCAGCAAAACCTGAGCTCCTCATTCACAGGTCTGATCCTGATTCCCCCAGTCACCCCAGTTTGAAGAGGTTAATCCCATTTTCTGAAGTTGGGCTGTTTTCTGCATTATTCAGTTTTGGAGGCAGCAAAACCTGAGCTCCTTGTTTATAGGTCTGATCCTGACTCCCCCAATCATCCCAGTTTGAAGAGATTCATCCCACTTGCTGAAGTTGGGCTGTTTTCTGGATTATTCAATTTTGGAAGCAGCAAAACCTGAGCTCCTCGTTTATAGGTCTGATCCTGACTCCCCCAGTCATCCCAAATTGAAGAGGTTGATCCCACTTCTGGAAACTGAGCTACTTTCTGCGTTATTCAGTTTTGGAGGCAGCAAAACCCCAGCTCCTCATTCACAGGTCTGATCCTGACTCCCTCAAATCACTCTGGATTCTCATGTCTCAACACTGAAGCTTTGCAATGTCAAAATGGGACAAAACCCCACTAATTTAGACCTTCTCAGGTGGAGTTCATAATTGTAAATGAGCATTGGCACAAGGACTGAAGTTCTGTGCTCGAAGAACTGTAAAAATGGGTTTCTGAGGAAAGAGCAGGCTGGATGCTTTTGGATGTATCTTGAAAGTTGTCCTGGATAATTTCATTTTTTAACAGTGAAAGGTTTTTTGTTTTTGTTTTTTTTTTAATTGAAGGACTTCAGGAAGATTGTCAAGTTGATTGAAAATTATCACTTTGAAATTGTCAATTTGAGTCCAACATGACAGTAGAATTCTTCCCAACAAGAACACTGGAAATGGGAGAGAAATATTGCTGGGACTATAATCTATTCCAAACCCTGGAGAGTTTTTAGAAGGTCATAATAAAATTTAATTGAGTCCTTTTTTTTCTAGAGACACTTTCAATGCCATTTACAAATCCTTTGGCATCCCTGTTGTGCCTTCTCCAAAGGGGTGGCACAGATCAGCCTCTCCTGAGCCCCTGCAGCAGAAGGAGTGATGCCCTCTGCTAGAAATTTTCTTTTTCTAAGCAATGCCATTCACTGAAACTTGGGGAAAATTAGGAAAACTTTCAAACAGCTGAGTTGTTTGCAATTATTTTCATTTCCAAGCCAGTCTGTGCCATCCAACCCTCACTGACTCAAAAGGAGAATTCACTGGAGCAGCTCCTGTTGAGTTTCTGAGCAATGCAGCCCCTGGCACCCCCCAAGCTCAGCTCTCTTATTCTCACCTCCTCTGTATAACAGCACAGGAGATGCTGCAGGTCAAACAAATATTTGAATTTCCTTCCCCCAGCTGTGTTTATAACAATTTGCAAAATGCTTGAAGCCATGCAAAGAGATTCACATAAAAGGACACTTGAGTGGAGAGACTCCCACCTCAAACCATCAGCAACCCACCAGCAAAGGGAAGGTACAGCACTACTTGTTCCCAGCCTTTACCCTCTCCTGGCTCTCCTGAGAAGTCTGAGTGGTTTCTCCATTTCCAAGGAGTTGGATAACAAGGCACTGATAAAAACCTGCCCGCCTGGGAAACAATGGAGAGGTTGAAACACAAATAGAAACAGGAGGAAATATTCTTCATTTTGCTGCTGCATTTCTCAAACTCAGTGAAAGGAAGTTCAAATGACCAGTTTTAGCTGGTTGCAAGAAAAACCAGCTAAAACCAGCTAAATTGAATATATTTAATTTTATTAATTAATATTCATGTTTAATATTAATATATTTAATTCTCAGGGGACTTTGGGAAGTTCTGAGTGTGATCTGTGACCGGTGCAAGGCTCACTACTGCAGGACTTTACCCTTTGCGACCATAAAACATGAGAGCAAATCCTTTTTCCTCTAAATGTCAGCTTCAATACTTAGCAAGGGCACGTGTGAGCAGCAGGGAGCAAAAGCCTTGGAGCAGCATTTTCTCCTGGATCTGCTGTTTTCCCAAGCAGGAGGTCATGTCCTCACTAAGCACTTGCTCAACTCTTAAATATTTTCAAGTCTGAATCTGACCCAGATGCAAAATATGACAACTCAGCTCCTGCATCCTTATTAAAAGGAAGATTTGGAGCAGTGGGGTTGGTAAAACAGCTTTCAAAGCCGAACTGCAGCTTTGGAAGTGGGAAGCTGGAAGTGGGGGAATTTAAGGGCACAGCTGATATTTCAAAGTGGAGATTTTTAGTTTTGTGCCAAGCCAGCGTCTGCAGGGACTCCCTGGCAATTTCCCTGTGTATTCCTAGAGTCCCAGCCCTGGCCTGGGCTGCTGCCAACCCTGCTCCCATTTGGGGCTCCTCAAAGAGTTCTGAGCCACAGGGATTCCATGCTGCCCTCCAAGAGGAATGAGATCACTCCTGCACAGGGGCAGCCTCCAAAGGGCTGAAGGAATAAGAATCCCCGTGTGAGGAATGCACCTTGGGATGGAAATGCACCCAGCTCTGAGATTTAATCCAAGACTAATGTTGTAATAAGTTAGCCAAGACTGCATTATCTTCATGAAGGAAAAGCCAGATTGTTATTGTGTGGCTCATATTTTATAGGATTATCAGAAGGCATTGTGTCAAATCTTATTTGTTGATAATACATCCACATTGGCTCGTGCATGGTATTTTGCATATCTATCAAACTTCTGTATTCCTGATTAGTTTACATATTTTCTCTACTGATTCTCATGAGACAGATCTTATTGTTTATACAGATGCACTTATTTTACACCCTAGGAATAGATTGTTGTGTTAACAAACTCTCATTCCTCAGGCTGTTTTTACATGAGAACTTGCAAACTACTTAGAAGTGACAGGCCAGCTATTAATTTAGCTTAATTTTATGAGGCTTTTCTTTGATAATTTCTCTGCCTGTCTGTGACAGACTCAGATCAGGACCTGGAGCTCTGAAAGGCTTGGGGGAGGTATGGCACAGTTGTTTAACACAGATCATCAACAGCTGAGCAGATTCCAATTGCACACTTTGATGCTCATGGTATCACTCTAATCCCTCGCTCTGTGATCAATAAATGATGTTATTTGATGTTTTCTACAGAGCAACCCAACAATTGTACAGGAAATGACAGGAAACCAAGAGATAGCAAAGACAGGGCTCAAGCACATCTCCCTGTGCTGCTTTGCTGAGCAGACGGAGCCAGGAACACCTCACTGCCATCACTAAAATGAATTTTAAATACAGCCACGAACAAGGGGCTTTTAACTCGCATCAGAAATTTAATAACAAAAGCCCCATTAAAAACCTCCAGGTAGTTTTACATTAATGTCCAACATAATGGGCCAGATCAGGCTTTCATCTCCTTTTTCAAGGTTTACAGGCACTGAGCTCTCACACATATTCACAATGTCATCTTATCTATACTTCTGATGTTTCATCTTGTTATACCTCTGCAGAAACTGTGGGATCAGCTAAATCATGACAACTGTCTTTCCTTTCTTTTTTCTTCACTTTTTTTTTTTTTCAGATGATTTAAAGATTTAGAGCTCAACACTTCTCAAATCATTTCATGGAGCGTTCAGTGAGACACTGAGAAAATGGAGCAAATGCAACTGAGGGCAAATCAATGTAAGTAGAGCAGAGCACAGCCAGGAAAAGCAAGTGCACTGCCCAGGGTGGGGTTTGGGATGCCCTAAACCTGCTCCAAGGCCAGGCTGGATGCACTTGGAGCAACCTGGGATTAGTGGAAAGTGTCCTAGCCCATGGAACTGGATGGGTTTTAAGGTCCCTTCCAACCTAAATCATTCTGGCATCACAAGTGATGCAAAGAAACACATGAGAAAAAAAATAATAATAGTAATAGTAATAGTAATAGTAATAGTAATAGTAGTAGTAGTAGTAATAATAATAATAATAATAATAATAATAATAATAATAATAATAACAACATAAATAAACCTCCATTACTCAGTATATATATTACTGTAATGGGAGGCTGGCACCTTCCTGGTGATCCCAAAACCAGGAGCATCACATCCTGTGGGTCCCACAGCTGGGAGCAGGAAAGGCACAGATCTGTCCTGGAATCTTTTCCTAGAATCCCAGAATGGTTTGGAATGGAAGGGATGTTAAGGATTAGCCAGTGCCATCCTTGCCAAAAGCAGGGACACCTTCCACTGTCCCAGGTTTCTTCAGCCTGGCCTTGGGCACTGCCACGGATCCAGGGGCAGCCACAGCTGCTCTGAGCACCCTGTGCCAGGGCCTGCCCACCCTGCCAGGGAACAATTCCTTCCCAATATCCCATCTAAACTTCCACTCTGTCATTTTGAAGCCATTCCCTGTGTCCTGTCCCTCCATCCCTTGTCCCCAGTCCCTCTCCAGCTCTCCTGGAGCTCCTTTAGCTCTGGAAGGGGCTCCCCAGGTAAGGATGAGATGAGGGTAGAAATCCTGAGTGGAATAGGGACTACATTTGCACTGGAACCTATGTATGGACAGCAATTTGAGCCCTCAGGAAGAGTGATTGTTTTCTACAAAGAAGATTAAAAAGGGCGGCTCAGCTGTTTTGGTGAGATGGAGATGTCTGCAGCAACTTTGGAGTTAAAGCTACACTGTGTTTTTCACTTAAAATGGGATTAAATTCTTCCATTTCACAGTTGGGTGATTGAATTTCATCTCCCAGTGTGACACAATTTCTGTCCTGGGATCAGCTGAATTTGCTGGGCAGTTTTTGGGTACCACACTCACTGATGTTAGCAGGCAGAACAATGAATATTCACTCATTTTGAAACAGGAACCTCCACCCTCTAGTCCTTCCCCTTTCCCTGAGTTAAAACAACCAGCATTCCCAAACCTTGGAACAACTCCCACAAATCCTGGCCTGGGAAGTTTTTTGGGTGAATGGGGAAGAAACTTCTTCATCTGGCAATGCCTTTGCCAAGATAATTTGACATCAGGGAGACAACACTGTCCCACCTCCAGCCCTGGTGCTTCCCCCTCTGGGTCCCAAATATTTTCCTGCCAGACCTTCCATGGCTGCCAGCACCAGCAACATACCTGCCCTTCATCTCTCACTGGCTCTACATCTCCTTCTTTCCTTCCTCTTACAAATTCTTGGATATAAAAGTGAAGTCTGAGCTCCTAGGAGCTGCTCCAAGCAGAGCTGGACTAGCAGGGATCTGCAGCTCTGGGAAAGGCACAAATGATCTCACACCTGTTTCCAGCAGTTCCAAAATCACTGTTTCCCTGTAGCAGCAGAATCACTCACTTTTATTTGGATTACATATTTTGTTCAAGTGCCTCCCTGTTATTTAAGTCGGCAGATAACAGCGGGACAGAAATAACCCAACTTACAGTGGTGTAATCCATAAAAGCTGCTTAGATAAACCCTCAGGACAGCTCCAAAATGTGCTGGACAGCCAATTTACACCACCAGGGGTGCATGGAAATGTTTTAATGCTGCCTTTGCCTCGATCCCCCCAAAACTGGCCAAGGTTTCTGGTTAAAGCACCAAACCAGCACAGCACAGAGCTCTGGGATTAGCAGAATATTCCCAGCAGCTCCTGAGAGAAGGATTCCCATCCATGCCACAGGAATGGTTGATATTTCCAAGACTCAGAACATCAAATGTTTCCACCACATGCAGCTGGAATAGAGGCGTCCACATTGCATTTCTGCTCCCTCTGGGATTTGTTATCCTAGGGATGATTGATTTCTGCTGCAGTTTTCCTTCCTCAGGACAGCTCTAATTCCATAAAACAAAGAGGACAGCCCCAATTCCATAAAGAAATGCAGCCAGCTGTCGGAAGAGCAGCACATTTTAGAGGCACTGACTTTTCCACACCATCTGACATGCCATTATCACATCCAAAGGTCAGCAGAGCAAGGGGAGAGCACAGAGATTATTACCTAAATAAAACAACCTGGCTTTCAAAAGGTCACCCACATATCCCTGGTGGGTGACAGAGCATTCCCAGTGCTCTTTCTCCAGAGGGAAGCAGCCACCAAGTCTGCCTGGTGTGGTCTCTGTGTGAATAATTCAAGTCTGCAAACAAACAGCAATTCCCCCTCAATAAACAAAGTCGTATTTAGCATTTACCTTCACTTAGGGACATCACCCTGCGTGCTCTCTTGCTGGGCTCTCACATTTTCAAATGATTTCTGAGATGTTTTCTAATTCCAGCCCTATTTATTACAGCAATCAGGAAAATGTGACAGAGCTGGATACAAACTAGCAGTGGCTTCAGGATGGAATGACAAATTATTTAAGGCTGAATGCTGGGAAAAGCAAAACTCTCCACCAGGAAGAGAAAAAGCTCTTCCATGTTAGAGGCCAAATAATGCCACCTAAAATCGCAGTTTTTATGAATATTAAATGTTGCAGGTCACACAAACTGAGCAGGTATCAATGATCAGTTGTTGCTTCCACACAGCCCTCACCAGAGAGGAGAAGGGTTTTAATTATTTACACAGCTTAAAAGAAATGACTGCAACCTCTGCTTTTTATAGCCCTGAGGAGCTTTTTGCCAGCTTTTTGCACATCCCACAGGATTTCTCCCCAGTCTGGCACCACGGATAGCCGAGGCAAAAGCTGCTTCCCAGATGGTCCCTAATTCAGGGAACGAGGGACACAGAGGCGGATGGAGCCCCTCAGCACAGCTCCATGAGGCTGCAAAGCCAGCAAATACTGTCTCTTGCAGGAAAAATGACTTTCCATGCTTTGGTGGATTATTTCAGCCAAAGTTTTCCAGCCCAGCACCAAGTCAGGTCCTCACTAAATCATCCTCTTTAACTGTCAGCTCCCATTTTGGAACCCTAACTCTGCCCATTTCCCTTCTGGCAGGGGTTAAAATCTATCTCAGTTGTATTTATAAACAAAATAAAACCATTCTTCTCTAACACTCAGGGCTGTTTTAGCCACACAACCCCAGGGCTGGCTGGATGTCCAACCCAACAGGCTGGACAGAGCCCTGCAGGGGCAGCATCTGCAGGCAAAGCTTTCCCAAGGTTTTTCATCACACCAAAACAGGAGTTTCCATGAAGATAAACTGGTTTCTACTCCTTTTTTACGGAGCTGAATGGCCAATCCAGCCTCAGTGTTTTCTCATCCTCAGTGGATCAAGACTGTGACCATCACTTGGACCCACCGATACCAAAATTGCAACAACCAACTATCATTTCTGGATGGTGGGATCTTTCCTCTACTCTCTCTCCTCTTACCCTTTATTTCTTTTCCTTGGATATCATTATACTTTTATATTGATTTATTATCTTTATACTTTTATATTGATTCATTTCCATAGGTATATAAAAGGGAAAAATATTCATAACCACCCTCTGCAGCAAAATTAAGTCAATGAACTACTGGGATGCTTTTTTATGAATAAATGGAGTGAGAGAGGGGGTGTAAGGTGAAAAAAAGGACATCTCAAGGACTGAAAAAGAGGACTAGGAAAGGGGATTGAAACAGAAGGTTTGGATAGAATCATTCAGGTTGGAAAAGAGCTCTCAGATCTCTGAGACCAACTGTTAATGAAGCTCTTCATTAAAACAGCTCCAGAAAGATGAAGGGCTCTAGGGCTGCAAGGACATGGAAAGGCATCATACACTAAATAAAGGTTCCTGTCCCCTCAAGCTCTGGGAAAAGCAGCTGATTTTGGCTGTGAGTATCCAGACATTCCCCCAGGGCTGCCATACAGCTGGAATGGCAAATAAAACAAGGGAGAAGTGCAGTCAGAACAACCTCTACCTGCAGAGAGCTTGGAGCAACAGCATGAAGGCACCAGAGTCCAGGCTGATGCCTTAAGTCTTAGTTTTGATATTTTTCAGATTCTGTGCTGCTTTAGTGTGTAACTCCGAGCTTCATATGGAGTGTCAGCAAGTTCTCTTCACAGGCTAGTTAGACAAAACAAGCCTTTTCCAACTTGAGACCAAGGACAACTGTTACAAGCTCCAGGCCAAAAAGTATAAACAATGGCGAAGACAGAAATATGAGAAGGGTGGGACTTCATAACCTAAAACTGTAATTGCACAATTAACTCCAATATGCAAATGGAGCAGAACTGATCAAAGTGAGAGACCCCACAACCAGGTGTCCTTTTTCTGCTCATTTTGGTTCACCTTGGGGGCAGCCCTGGCTGGGCTCTTGTGCTGCCCAAGGTGGATCCATTTGCTTTAACTCTTCCCCAAGCTCCTTCCATGGGTGTTTTGGATTGGTAGAAAATGGCAGCAGGAGGCAAAGTTGTCATCTCCTCACCCTAACAAAGTCTTAGTACTGCTTAAAATACAAATACATAGCATGGCCAAGCCAAGCTGGGAAATATTTTAAGGTTATTTGTTGGTTATTCTGATGCCTCAGGTTTAGCTTTTATATTTTTCAGAGTCTGTGCTGCTTTAGTGTGTGGGTCTGAGCTTCACATTAAGGGATGGTGAGCTCTCTGCACAGAGCAGGGAGACAAAACAATTCCTCCTCTAGCTCAGGACCAAGGACAAACGATCCAAATCTCAGGCCCAAGAGCACAAACAACGTGGGCTGGAGAGAGAAAAAGGAAAAGGTTGGGACTTCATAACCTAAAGCTGTAATTGGACAATTAACTGCAAGATGCAAATGGAGCAGAACTGATCAAAGTGACAGGCTCTGTGACCGGGTGTCCATTTTGCGCCCATTTTGATTCACCTTGGGTGCAGCCCTGGCTGGGCTCTTGTGCTGCCCAAGGTGGATCCATGGAAGAGATTCTTTTAATAAATCCCTGCTTTATTCTTTAGCTCTGTTCTAGGTCAGCCTTCTCAAGACACCAAGGCTTCAGCTGGGGATCAATCCCAAGCCCTGCTGCCACAGGAGATGGGCACTGGGAGCCAGCTGGGAATGTGATGGGAGCACTGGAACAATGATCTGGGGGCTGTGCTCAGCTGGGCACAGCCAGGCAGTGGCAGCTGTCCCAGCTGGGTGGCAAGGGACACCTCAGTGGTGTGGCTGTACCACCAGATAGGGAGGAACCTCTCCAGCCTTGGTAAGGGTCCAATAATTGCACAGGATCAATGCCAGAGTTCCCAGGTTGGGATGAGCCCAGCAGGAGGGATTGGTGTGCCCTGAGCAAAGGGGGTCACTGAACCTCGCCCCACTTGGCACCACCAGCTGCAGCAGAAGCCACCCTCCTGCGTCCTCCTGGATTTATGGAAGCTGCTGGAGTGGCTCCATCTGGAAGCAACCTACACTGAGATAATCCTGATGATTTGGGCATCTCCTTCATGCCCTAAATGCCACCGTGGCTGGGCCTGGCACTGGGACCCTGGGAGTCTTCAGGACTCCCATTTCCTCAGAGCATGAAGCAAATTTTCCTCTCTCCTTCCCTTTTCAGTAGGCAATTATAATATCCATTAGTTAATTAATTCATTAAGTCATTTGAATACATTCAAGGAGTAGAATATTATAATTCATATTATAGTCTGCACAGTCCTATAATTAAAATCATAGCCTACAATTAAAATCTTGGTCTCACAGATGATGTGTCTGCAATTGCTGATTTAAGAGAGGGAACACCAAGGATGGACATTAAAGGGAACTGTCAACCCCAAGCTAACAAAAAACAGGAAAACGCCTCTAAAATGAGAATAAACTCAATAAATAGCTCAGCTCCTCCAGGCCTGGAGGACAGATGGATACATGGAAAGATATTCCAAGCCTGTAACTTCTGCCTAACATCCTCTCAGCCATGCCCTGAGCTCTGTGACTCCAGGGATGTGCTCCAGCATGGAAATGGGGAAAAACCCACAGTGCCACTAATTCTGTAAGCATTTACAGTCCTAAAATGGTTTGGGTTGGAAGAGACCTCAAAGCCCAACCTCTTCCACCTCCTATTACACCAATCCTGCCCAAGCTGGCCTTGGTCATCCTGATCCATTTGATCCACAGGAGGCATCCCAAGGCCTTTTCCCAGCTGGCAGTGAGCTCTGAAAAGGAGATGGGAGCTAAAAAAAGACAAGCAAAAACATTCCATGGGATTTGCATAAAGCCTCACAAACCTGCCCACGTTTCATGTTCCTAGTTCTTCCCTACCACAAACCTTCCCTTGGAAAAAAATAGGCCCTTGAAGGACAATTAGCTGGAGCTAATTAACTGCTGCTTGCAAAGGAATCCAGGTTAAACTTGCTGCCAAGGAGACTTTTCTCCCAAGGAGTTTTGCTTCTGGAACACCAAAACTTTCTGGAAGGGCTCACAATTCTTCTGGGCTCTCTCCCCGAGGAACTTTACAATTTTTCCCGCCTCTATCCATCCTTCTGCTGGTTTTCAAGGAGCCCAGCAAACAGGAATATGGAATTTAACTGCTAAATACTCTATTTTTCAATAGGGCATTCATTTTTTTGGATGTTTTTCCAGGCAGACAACACTGATCCCTCCTGCTCTGTCTGAGGCACAATGTCAAGATGTGACAATAATGTCACTGGCACCCCCACTCTGCAGTGACAGGGCTCCAGCATGGGCCTCTGACTTTAAAGATAAAAAAGTTGCTATGAAAATTAATTGGCTCAGCCTTTTAGGGAACAATTCCTCCCTCAGCAGGGCCCTGCCCTTCCATTGGGATGAAACACTTGGCATTAGAAGGAAAGGACTGGAGAAGATGAAAGCTCCAAAATGTGAAGGTGAAAACCCAGTGGCTCCCAAAAGGAAGAGTTTCTTCCAAAGAGGTCCCAAACTGCAGCTTCCCCCACATTGTACAGCAGATCCTAATATTCCCTGAACTACCCTCAAAATCTCCTCAACCTGCATCCCCAACGTCTCTGGGATAATAAATACTCAATAATAGAGCTTAAAATTAGACATGTGGGGAGGGAACATTTTTCTTGGTGCTAATGGGTTGTGGTGGCACCTTCAAAAACCTTCTGTGACCATGACATTGTTTATGACCCAACCCAAAATTCCCCAGTGTTATTCCCAATGTTTTCTTCCCTTCTGCTCTGATGGAAATCAATATAACCCAAATAGAAACACTCAAAAATTAATATAAAATAATAACTGAATGATCATGGGATGTTTGGGATCATCTATGTGAAGCATTCCATGCCCCAAACCCCCTTTTTTGGGGGGATGATAAAGGAAGTTGATAGTCTCCCATCTTTTTAATTGAGTCAAAAAGAATTTAGGGAATTTAACCTTTTGAATGGAACTCTTTATAAGAAGGAATCTTACATTTGATCTGAGGCAGAGAAATATTATTCCAATCTAAAATGCAACTCTTTAGATACCTTAAAATCAATTAGATATTTCAAACATCACTCAAACACAAGAAAAGAGAAATAATCTATGGGTATTTTGCAGGATTTTTGCTAATGAACTGAAGACTTTTGAGATGGATCTTAGTTTCTGAAACAGACCAAGAGTTATTTTTAATCAATATTAATTGGGAATTCTCACTTTCCCTCCACAGAGGTGCCCAATACCTTCAGCAGACACCATTCCAACCCCTGTGGCCTAATGAGAAGTTTCTATGTACAACCCCATTGGAATCTGCAATTTAGGCAGTCACTCAGAGTGTTTGACTTTGAGAAAACACTTCCCCCCTTCATTAATGTGCTATGAAAAAAATCCCCATAAAAGCAAAATAATTGAGAGGGAGCAAAAGTAAAGAAATTTTGTATAGAGCAAATTTAATTTTCTTTTCAACAACTTCTGCCTTTCAATTGTGTTTGGTTGATATTGAGCATCTCCCAAAGAAGAACAGGATCCTCTTAAAAAGCTTTAATCATTGGGATAGAATCAGAGCTCAAAGATTACAGATTAAAATCAAATTGCAGCTCAAGAATTAATAAAAAGTGTGGGGGTTTAAAAATATTTTAATCTAATACTCTACATCTCCCTTCTGAAAGGAATGAATATTTATTGTGGACTTCAGATTAATATACTGCTTCACATCAAGGCAGCTCTAGTTTTTATCCTCAAATGACAAATTCCACTGCCCATCCTTTGTCTCAGAACATGTTTGACTTTGGAAGGTATTTGGAAAAGGTCAGAGCTCTCTAAAGAAATGAAATGCCTTCAACAACAATTCCCTCAACGACAATTCCCTCAAGTGCAATTCCAAGATCTGGAGTTTCTCACCTCACAATGTGTTTCTCATCTCAATATTTCAAGAGGATTTCTGGATTCAAATATTGTGATTGAGCAGGACCTTGGGACCACCTGGCTTTGGAGGAGACCCATCTCCATATTCATGGGGAGAACCAGGGAGACCTGAGGAGGAAAATTCCTCCATCCAGAGGAGGAATCTCTCCTTTTTAAGCTGTTTGGCATTATTGCATGGAGAACAAGGAGGGGTTTTTTGGGAATTCCAGTGGAATTCAACAAACAGAAGTTTGAGACTTGATGCTGAGCACTTACTTTGCTTTTGCTTCTGCATCCTCATAGGCTTTGTTGGAGACATCGTCCAGGCCCCCGATCAGGTGCTTGAAGGAGCTGTAAAGACAAAAGGACACTTTTTGAGAGGAAAATCACAGAATCACCAAGGTTGGAAAACACCCTGAAGATCATCCAGTCCCACCAGATCCACCACTGAAACTGAAGAGATTCCACCTGGGAGCCAAGAAATCCAGTGTGGCTTTTTGGCAGCAATCTGGGGTGGATCTCCATGCTGGTGACCCACCAGGCCCAGGCCTCAGGAATGCTGGAGATGTGGAAACCAACACCAAGAAGATCCAAAATTATTTATCTAGTGCACTGAAAGGGCTGCTGAAGGTTTTCACCCTCCAGCAGAAGTTTCAGGGTAAAAGTGGCTGGTGGGGGCACATCAACAATCACATCCCTGTTCTCCAACCAGGAACCCTGTCAATCCCTCTGCTTCCAAAGTGAAATTTTCACTTCTGGATCCCAGCTTTCTCATCTTTAGAGAAAAAAGCATCCAAAAACACATCAAAGGGGGTTCAAACTGAAAGAGAGGGAATTCAGGTTGGATTTTGGGATGGAATTGTTCCCTGGGAGGGTGGGCAGGCCCTGGCATAGAATTCCCAGAGAAGCTGTGGCTGCTTTTGGATCCCTGGAAGTGCCCAAGGCCAGGCTGGACAGGGCTTGGAGCAGCCTGGGACAGTGGAATGTGTCCCTGCCCATGGCAGGGGTGGCACAGGATGACCCTTAATATCCCTTCCATTCCAAACCATTCTGGGATTCCATGAAAAACCAGAAATTACCAATTGAAATCAGTCAATGCCTTGAAACAAAAATATTCCAGGTGAAAAGCTACTTTTAACTATCCAATTCCAGTATTCCCAGTGGGTCTATCCCACACAGGTTTTCTTTTTTTCAAGGAAGAAGAATTTGAAAAGATGAACTGCTGCAAGCCAGAGTCTCTTGACTGATCTCTGCCTTAATGTTACAGCCTCACAAATGAAAATCCTGCAATTCTTCTGTGCTCCTGACACTCCTGAGGCACGAAACACAGAGCTCGAGAAAAGAAATTGCTCTAAGTTGACAAAAAATGAACTGAAACATTGAAAAAAATAAAAGAAAAAGCCACATTTCTGACATAAGGAATAAGAAGAGGATGTTTAATATGGTGCTTTCTCAAGGAGGATTTGTAGGATCAAAGAGAATGAATGGCACTGAGCAGGTGAGGGAAATCCAGGGCAGCTGGGGAAATGCAGTGTCCTGCCAGGCACAGGGTGAGCTGGGATAATCAGTGTGCCTGGGATGGGAACAGTGGGACCCTGGGCGGCTCAGACACACTGACAGTCCCAAGAGAGTCCTTCAGGAGATGCCTGACCCTATGAATGCACCCCATGGATGTGTGGAGATGGCACTTACTGCAGAACCAAGGGAGGCACAATGATCCTGTTGGAAAAAGCCGGATTTTCCCCATCACTGTGGGGCAGGAGGTGACAACTGGGAGAGCTGGTTTGGATCTGGAGCTCCTGGAAAGGCTTTTCCAGAGGAATTCCCCTCTCTGGGGCTATTCCAGAGCTGTGTGAACACAACCCTGTGCTCTGACATTGCTGGAGCAGGGAGGTGCCACCAGCTGCCCACTGTGTGCCCTTCCAAACTGACCCATCCTGGGATTCTCTGCTGGGAATTACAGCTCAGGAAATGCCCTCTGCCCACACCAACTTCCCCAGTCTTTCACTCAGTTTAATTCATTATATTTTAAATAATACAATCAAAGAAATCATTTTTGCAAGCAAATTAATTAATTCATTAATGAGGAAGAGAAGGCACAAACCCTTTGCTCTCATATAAACTCATGTTAGTGGGTTTTACCCAATCTAATTACTAATATTTTTATTATTAGGACATGTTAATAATGGGAGTAACTTTTCAACCCCCAATTCCTTGCTCAGCAATGAAAATAGGAACAACTCAGCTCCTTCAGCACCTCAAGTTTTATCTTCCTGCTGCTGGGAATGTGCCACAGGATGAAGCCAAACCTAGCAAGGTGACAATGAGACAAAAGCAGGATTGGGGTGTTAATGCCTAATTGCACTCCAAATAGGTATTTAGGCAATTAATTAACACAGCAACACCATCCTGGAAGGCTATAAGACATCACCTAAGGCCTAAATTGTGATTTAGGCTTGATTTGCTTAGGAAAATGTGGCAGGGTTAAAAACCCCCTTTTTTTGGCAATGCAAATAAATCTTTTCCAGTGAAACAGCAAAGAAGAAAAAGTCACTGAAAGGAGCAACAACAGTTTCTCTAAACCCCTTAATTTTTATTAAAATTTTTAAGCCAGATTTAGCACTGGGCAAGCTATCAAAGTTCACTTGAGTCCCTTTTTTTATTGCTCATCTCAACGTTGTTGAAGTCTCAGCTCAGTCCCAGAATTCAATCAGAAACTGCTCGGGGTTTTTTCTCCCCCTGGCCTTTTCTCTTCGTTTTTTCTATTCTCTCCTCATAACCAATTTTCTCCATGGATAAACTTTGCTCTGACTGGGAGAAACAGCAGAGCAGCAAACCCTAAAATCTCCACTGAAAGAGCTCGGCTCAGCTTATATGGGGTCAGTCATGCCAGGATAATACTTTTTTATTTCATTTTTCTCCAATTTCCCTTGCCAGGAGGGCTGATCCAATAACCTTTGTTGACACCTCACAGCCCTCCCTGAAAAAAAAAACCAAACCAAATCTTTGAAACACAGACAAAAATGGGAAATGCAAAGTGGAAAAGCAGAAAATAGTTGAAATATTTAAAGTGTTGCCTTAAAAAATTATGCATCCTATTGATATGTGCAGCTGAACAAGACAAGAATCTGGAAAAACAGCATTTGGAGTAAATTCCAGGTAATTCTGTAAGTCTCTGTCAGCAGCAGCTGGGCTTTAAGTTGTTCTGGCTCTGATCCATCAGCTCCTCTCTCTCTCCATTTGCATGAGGCAATTTTGTCCTCCCAACACCCACAGTGTTGCTAAATCTCCGAGCTCCAGGAAAACGTTGTTGGCACCATAAATAAATTATATGGAGGGGAAAAAAAATCACATATAAATAAAAGATGAACCCGAATCAACCTCGGTGTAAATATTCCGACAGTTCAGGAGCAGCCACAAACACTTTCAAACACTGTCTCAGTTTCAAGAGGTAGGTGTGAAAAAAAAAAAAAAAAGAATTATAGAGTGGCACCAACTTGTCCCTGAGGGTGCCAGTGATGATCCAAACGTCAGGAATGAGTTTGGAGCCTTTCCCTCCTGTTTTCTCTCCATACAAAGGGGCTGCAAGTGAAGTCTGTCTGTGCATCTTTATTCCAACTGATCCACAGAACAGATGCTCAAGGCGTGTCTGCACCATTTTTATCAGAAGACCTTTTACAGACAAGTTCCTAAAGGACCAATCCATCAAATCCAGCACATATTTGTTAACTTTTCCCCAAATGTACTTCTGGAACAAATCTAATAACGCCTCCAAGGAGCCTGGAAATTCACCAGGATGAGCTCTGACAAGGCCAAGTTCAGAACAATTTGGAGGCAGCACCATCGAGCAGCTCCCAGAGTAACTTTTTTCCCAGAGGATGAATTCCTGCAGTGCCACCACAGGAAAAACTTCATTAACATCAGCCTTGATCTTGCAGGGTCAAGGCAAGTCCTAAAGACAGAAAGTCCATGAATTGTAAATAAAAAAAAAACAAAACAAAAACAAACAAACAAACAAACAAACAAAACTACTTGGAAATAAAAATGCCTTAAAGCCATCTGAGAGGTGCTGTAAAATATTAATGTGTGCTCCCAAAGTGGAGGTTTGAGCAGCAGGAAATGCTGGGGCTGCAATGAGCTGTGTGGCTCCTCAAGTACCCAAATTCCCTCAGAAGGTCAGATATCCAGCTGGCCTTTTTTGTCACAATTCCCATGAAGGCTGTGTGGAATTTGTTGAAGTTTCCAAGGCAATTCCATAAGCCCGTGGTTGGGTCTGTGCTCCATGGCAGGAAAAACATTGGATACATCAACCCCAACTCATCAGAGAGGTTGAGCATGGAGCCTTGCTGTGGTCCCTCACAGGGCTGTCACCCCATTTCCTCAGCCTTGTCACCCTCTCACTTCATTTTCCCTACTGGATTACTGTACCTCCTCTTCTGTGTTGAAATTTTGATGATAATGGGAGATTCCTTGGAATATTTCCTTGTCTGAATTCCAAATTCTTTCTTTCAAATACCAAAATATTTGTATACCAAATACCTGACCAGGTAGGACTACACAATTTTTTGGTTTTCTTCCTCGAGGGACCAAAATGAATGGTGCTCCCAATGGGAACCATAGAATTTCTAGAAAAGTTTGAGTTTTTGGAAGGGAATTTAAATCCCATCCAGTGCCATGGACAGGGACACCTTCCATTATCCCAGGCTGCTCCAAGCCCCATCCAGCCTGGCCTTGGACACTTCCAGGGATCCAGAGGCATCCACAGCTTCTCTGGGAATCTGTGCCAGGGCCTGCTCACCCTCACAGGGAAGGATTAAGAGGATTAAGGACCAAATCCCACTGAAATTCATTATTCCAGTAATGGAAGGGACTCAAAAACCACAACTGCAAGATGGAAAAAATACCAATGCTTTTTGTAACAAATATTTTCAGGACAAGGACAAGTGGGAACAAAGTCCATGGGATGCAACAAATGCTTCCTGCAGGTTGTTTTCATTGTTGGATCATGATTTTGCTCATTCCTACACCAGAAAAGGATGCTGGAAATGCACTTTGCAAAGCACATCTTCCTAGATCGGCAAAAATAGCTGTACTACTTTTTGGGAGTCTTTGGGGTGCTTTTGAGACTGGAAGAGCCCTCTTGTTTCACAAGGAAATTAAAAAGCATGGCAGCACCAACATCATCTGGTAATTAAAGACCCATCATGAGCTCCAGTTTGACTTCCCTCGTGGTATTTCCCACTCCTGCTGCTTCAGCCCTGTAGCCATTTTATACATACTTTATAAATTCCAGAGATCCTTTTAGGCAAAGCATTCCCCCTTGTCATGCTTAAACAATTCTCTTCTCAAACTCAACTTAAGCAATTCCCTTCTTAAATCCAACTTCAGCAATTCTCTTCTCAAACCCAACTTAAACAATTTCCTTCTCAAACCCAACTTAAGCAATTCCCTTCTCCAACTCAACTTGCCCACAGCTCCTGGCTCATCCCTGTAATGAAAATTTCCAGCATTATTCACCCCCAAACTACAAACCCTGCAGCAGCCAAACCAGCCCTAAAATTGCTGGGAAAATTGGCAACTCCAGAGCCAACCCAACTTTAGTAATTCCCTTCTCCAAATCAACATCAGCAATTCCCTTCTCCAACCCAACTTAGAAAATTTCCTTCTCAAACCCAACTTCAGCAATTCCCTTCTCAAATTCAACTTCAGCAATTCCCTTCTCCAACCCAACTTGCCCACAGCTCCTGGCTAATCCCTGGGATGAAAGTTTTCAATATTATTCACTCCCAAACTACAAACCCTGCAGCAGCTAAACCAGCCCTAAAATTGCTGGGAATATTGGCAAATCCAGAGCCAGGCTCATGCCTCCCTTAGGAATAACTTCCTGTGGCACCAAGGTGGGACTTTGTTAATGAGATGTGGCAGCTGGAACAATTTTTGGATGCCTTGGGAAGCCTTCCACAAGGAATTTGGAAGAGTTCTCCTGCTGTAGATAATTCCAGTGGGTGATGCTGGTCAGCGAGGCTGGAATTCTCCAGGAATCCCATGTGTTAAGGTCTTTTCCCATCACTTGTTTTTTGAAACTGCAACACCAGTTTTGCTGAGCTGCTTCAGATGGGGGACACCCACAGAGCATGGAAATTGCTGCTTCAGTGGTTCCATCTGATTAGGCAAAGAGCATGTCTGGGAAAAGGAAAATATTTGGCAGCTTCAGTGACTTGTGTCACACCTCCTGCTGCAGGGAACAAATTCCAGCTGCAGGGAACACCCACTCCCTGCTCCCACTGCCGCCTCCTGTGTCACTCCATGTTCTCATCCACCACCACAACTCAAAAGATGTAAAAATTTCCTCTGTCTGGATATAAAAATTGGTTCTTTTTTCCTCAACCAATTTCCCAAATTGCCACAAGTCCTGGGAGTTTATCTCCACATGAAATGATGCTCCTGCTGTTGTCATTCCTATAAAATAACAGCCTAAGGAAGAGCTGGGACATGAAATTCAGCCCTGGCCAGAACACAGAACAGCCTGCTCTGAGCTATAAATAGGGCCACCAATAGGGTCACTTTTCTTGCCCTATAAATAAGAATTTTTTAAATAGTGTTACTCTGCTAATTGCACAGTGTTAATAGAATCTCTGAGGTAGATTAACCACAGCTTCATCAGTTTAAATTTAACTTGTACTTCCTCACTATTTCAAGGGCACTGACTGCTGAGGACAAGGCACAGGAGACAAGGAAAGGAACAGTTTGGGGAATTATCAGGAATGGGTGACTTGAATTATTTGGGGTTTTTAACTCTCACAGTGCAAACCAAAAATACCTGCTGCAAAAGTGTAAAAATAAAAAGTGTAAATTATTCATTGCTTTTTGTTTCTCTGAATTAATGACTGCTAAATTATCTAATTATTAAAAGCATAAAGATTATCAAAATATTATCAAATTCTTCTTCCTCTCTTTGCCCCACAGCATGAGAAGGGAGGGTGGAGGTTTTACCTACAGGGTTGAGAAAGGAGCCCTCAGGTGTTCCCCATTTGTGTTCAATGGACAGACCATGGGTTTTGCAATTAAGAATGAATTAACATAAATCAGAACTTATCAGGATTACTGAAGATTTTCCCCAGCTCAGCCAGTACAGAACGCTGGATTTCCAGAAATAGAGGCCTGGGAGATAACACAAACCACTGGTGTCCCAGCAGGATTGAGGGGATGGAGACCAGCCCTAAAGGAGGACAGAATCCCATCTCTCACCAGAACACAAGAGGGGCTCCAGAATTTCTTCCAGGGATCCGCAAGGATCATGGATCCAGCTCCTGGACCTGCCCAGACACCCAACTATCCACACTGCTCTCCAGACCCACAGGTGGGTCCTACATACTTCAAAAATCCAATGGATTTATTTTCTTTTCCAACATCAGCAATTTTTTATAGTTATTCCACAGTTTTTGGCTCCCTCCTGCAGGTTTCTTGGGGCTCCTGCATGGGGGGGAGGCAGTGAAATTCTATTCACCCTCTCTGTGGGTTTCACAGATCCTTAGCACATTCCCATGGAAAGATTCCCATCATCTTGGGAGTGTCCATACCTTGTTCTAATCTGTGCCAGTGCTGCACAACAGGAAAACCAGCCCAGGAATCATGTTCAATTTTTATGTCATTTTTTAAATCCCATTCCCAGTAACTGCAGAGAGCAGCTGGACTTGCAGCACTGGAGCTTCCAGGCACAGTTTTGTTCTGTATTAACCCCCCTTAATTCTCTCAAGCTTCCTGTATAAATTATTATTTTACTCTTCTGATCTCCTGCATCTCCTCTGAGTGACAGAGCTCCCAGCAGGGCTGTGGCCTTCTCCCAAGGACTCTCCATCTCCAAATGGACTGGGATAATACCTTGCTCCAACATTCACCAGGAGCAAATGCTGTGGAATTTCCACAGTAATTCCAGCTCCTCCTTTATTTCCATTTGGACTTTCTGTGATTCTAATTGTCACTATTGAGCTTTGTAATTGTCACTGTTGAGTTTTCTAATTGTCACTATTGAGTTTTGTAATGGTCACTGTTGAGTTTTCCAGTTGTCACTGTTGAGTTTTGTCTCGATGATTTAGGGGCACCTTCCGTCCATTTGTCAATTCTGTGACTTTATCACCTCAAATTAAGAAGCCGCTCTGGAGAAGATGATCCAAGGTTCTCATTAAACTCTGGGAAAGGTCTAAACTGGAGTTTCCCACCAGCCCCAGGCAGAAGGAGGAACTTACTCTCTGTCTATGACCAGACAAGTGACCGCTTCAGCTGCGATGACGTTGGCTGTCCTGACATCCTCCCTGCAAGAAAAAACACATTTCTCCAGTTATTTCCATGGCAATCTTCTGATTTCCAACACACAGGGCTCTCCAAGCACTTTGAGGACAAATTGCTGGCTTCCACAGCTTTTCTTGCTGTTTTCATCATCCATTTAGGCGAATAAAAGACTAGAATTCCAAGACTAATAAAAATAATCAATTTAATTAATTTTAATCAGGTGGATTTGTTGTTCCAGTGTTTAAGAGTCAGTGCTGCATTTTCTGGGTTCGCTTTATCCCAATTTCCTCCAACCTTTCCATGTTCCAAAGGTTAAGTGGATTACAGTCACTTACACCCCTCTTTTGCACACCCCTCATTCATTTAGGCTGGAACACCACTCTAGGTTCCAGTGAGGAAGAAAATCAGATTTACAGGTGCTGTTAGGAATAGAAATTCCCATTTAAAGACTGGAGGCATTAAAAGAGGAATAAGGTTAAAAAAGGGTGATGCACATGCATTCTTCCTCTGAGGTCATCATTAATTAACTTTAATTTCTTCATGTTCATACCTTAAGAGCAGAGCAAGCAGAAATACATTAATACTCCAGCCTGTGCTGAAATGCTGATTCTGAGTCTATTTGGACTGGAATTAAGTGTGTATTCCTGCTAATTAACCTCACTGATAAATCACATTGTGCTAATTTAAAGCAATGAGAAAGGAGTAGTGGAATAGCAGTGGATAATTATCTCTATTAACTCCTAAAACTTGGGTAAATACAGAGAGGATAAGGAAGGATAATATTGAATTCCTCATTAAGTTGCTGTAGCCAGCTTTTGACAATATATTGATCCATTAAAATGAGAATTCAAATTTGTTGTTGTCCATTAATTCCCATTAAAACTCAACACATTTGTCCCATTATCCCAGATGCCACAAAAAGACATTTATCCCTGTAAATTTATGGATCACAGAAATTATTTGCTTACTGTTGTATACTTAGATGATTACAGACCAGGAAAATACAATAAAATTGGGGGCCTCAGCTCCAACATTTTCGATAAAATTGGAAATGAGGTATTCAGATGCAGAAGGGACTGTTGTAATTTCTGTTATTTTCTGTTAATCCATCCTTCTCTAGAAGGTGACTTTGGCCAGCAGCTGCAGCACAGGCAGGGACAGAAATCCATGGCATTAAAGGCCAATGAAACCTTGGAAGTACAAGGCATTAATTGCGAAAGAAATTACCAAGAGGGGATTAAAGGCAAGAGCAACCACCAGCAAGTGCCCAGCACTAAATGAGAGAGCAACTACTCCAAGTAGGTGACATTAAACACAACAAATAATTACTCCAAGTGCACAGAACTCAGTGCAAAAGTTGCTATTACAGGTGCATGCTATTAAGAGCAATGAGTAATTACTACAAGTCCAGGAGCCATTCCTACCAGTGCACAGCATTCAGTGGAAAATTAACCACTAGGAAGTGCACAGCTTTAAATGCAGAAGGAATTACTACAGGTGCATGGCATTAATTGCAGGAAGTAATTACTACACACGAACTGCACCAAATGCAAGAGTAATTACAATAAGGGCACAGCACTAAATGTAATAATTACTATAATTACTACAAGTGCAAAGCATTAAACCCAGAAGTTACTACTGGTAAATGCACAGAATTGAAGGGAAAAGTAACCACTAAAAGTGCAAGACATTAAATACAGAAGTTACTACTGGTAAATGCAAAGCATTGAAGGAAAAAGTAACCACTAAAAGTGCAAGACATTAAACAAAGAAGTTACTACAAGTGCAAGGCATTAAATGCAACAAATAATCATGGTATTAACTGAAACAATAACTACTACAAATGCAGAGCATTAAAACCAAAGGTAATTACTCCCAGTGCGCAGCATTAAATGAAAAACTAATTACTAGTAAATACATGAAACAAGTAATTACTACCAGTGCAAAGTATTAAATGCAGAGGTTACTCCCAGTAAATGTACAGCTTTAAAGGCAAAAGTAACTACTACCAATGCAACAATAAGTGAAAATACTGCATTAAATGGTTAAAAAACAGGTTAAAAAATAGTAAAAATGGTTTAAAAATGGTAAAAAAACAGGTAGTTTAATTACTGCAAGTGCATTAAATACAAGTAATTATTTTAACAGCACAGCACTAAGGAGATATTAGAATTGTGATGTGTAAAACAGAACATATTGACAATTAATTAATGAATTAATTAACTAATTCCTGGCAGTGCCCCACCACCCCCTGTGGCCATAGGGAGGAGAGGAGAGCACTGACTCGGACACTGCCTGGCCTTCATCCCCTTCCTCCTCCTCCTCCTCGGAGCTGCTCCCCGAAAATCCGCGTTCCTCATCCGTGGAGCCTCCCTCGCTCCCCGAGCGCTCCATGGCCCCGGCTGCTCCCTCATTCCCCCGGGACACTGCTGATCCCCTGCAGCCCCCAGCTCCGTGCCACCCCCTGGCACGTGCCAGCTCCCCCAGCCCCGGGCTGGGCACCGGCACAGGGGGCACAGCTGCTGCGGGGGAAACCCAAGACGGGAGGATTTGGGAGCCCTCAGGACATCCTTGGCTGTGGAAAATGGCCAGAAATGCCAGCAGGAGACCTCGTGTGCCCTTTTCTGCTCCCTAGCTCAGCAGTGGAATTAGGTGGCAACAAAAATCCACGTTCCTAAATGTTCTCAGGACTATAGGACACGAAACAACACAGTGCAGACGTGCAAGGTAAAAGAGAGTTTTAAAATTTCTGACTCTAACATTTATAGTTTTCCAAAAATGACAGTGGATTGGAGGGTGACAGTGCCACCTCTCCAATGACACTGGACAAGCCAACAGCCTACCAAATTTTCCTCCTCTATAAAAGAACGCAAAACAATAAGTTATTTACAGAAAGTGTGAGAGAAAGATGGTTACAAGAACGTAAACATCAGAAGGCTTAGAAAATCTTAAAAAAATCAGGGTGGCATGCCACCACACCAATGGAAACACGAGGATGTTATCTAAGGGATGAAATGCACGGATCTGTTTTCCTCCTTGGAATTGTCATCTCCAATGACACTGGACAAACCAACAGCCTACCAAATTTTCCTCCTCTATAAAAGAACGCAAAACAATATGTTATTTACATAAAGTGTGTGAGAAAGTTCGTTACAAGGATGTAAACATCAGAAGGCTTAGAAAATTTTAAAAAATCAGGGTGACATGCCACCGCACCAGTGGAAACATGAAGACGTTATTTAAGGGATGAAATGCACGGATCTGTTTTCCTCCTTGGAATTGTCATCTCCAATGACACTGGACAAATCAACAGCCTACCAAATTTTCCTCCTCTATACAAGAATGCAAAACAGTAAGTTATTTACATAAAGTGTGTGAGAAAGTTGGTTACAAGAACGTAAACATCAGAAAGCTTAGAAAATCTTAAAAAAATCAGGGTAACATGCCACCACACCAATGGAAACATGAGGATGTTATTTAAGGGATGAAATGCACGGATCCGTTTTCCTCCTCGGAATTTACAGCCAACTTCACCGCATTGGGAAGTTACAACAATTTTGCTTTTGACAAGGTGTCAACAACTCAATTTCAGAAGAGATAAGTTTATACTTCAGCCTCTGTCTCGTGGTTTCACCATAGACTGCCATAATTTGCTCTAAATGTAAAAATGTTTGAGGTGATTCCCAATTTTTTTGCCTTTTTTTTGCCTTCCTACATCCCCAAATTGCTTGAAGTCCTGCTCCAGTACCTTCTCCCATAGCTCCCACTGCTCCCAACTCCTTGGATAGGGACTCCACCTCTGCCCTGGGTGGTCAATCCAATGTTTGACAGCCCTTTCTGTAAAGGAATTTTCCCCAATATCCAGCCTAAACCTCTTCTGGGACAATTTGAGGCCGTTTCCCTTTGTCCTGTCCCTGTTCCTTGGGAGCAGAGCCTGACATCCCCTGGCTGTCCCCTCCTGGCAGGGAGTTGTGCAGAGCCACAAGGTCCCCCCCGAGCCTCCTTTTCTTCAGGCTGGTGGAATTCCAGCAGCATCTCCTGAATTTTTTCTTTTAGAGCCCTCACTGCCATAAAGACAGAGCTGAATTTCCTTGACCAACAGAGCCTTGAAAGACCTGAGGCCTCAGCTTCATAAATATTCCAGTCAATTATCACAAACGGCTCCTCTTTCTTTGTAAATCTTGTTGTACAACCCTTGGCAGGGCTTAAACCTTTCAGCTGGAGCCACTGGGAGTAAAAATATATTTTAGGAGCTAACAAGATGCTCACAAGGCATAAAACAAAGTATTAGAGGGAGGTGGTACATTTTCTATTTGAAGAGTTGTACATTTGGCTTATATTGAGTAAAAAAATGGTAAAATAGTATTTCTGAAGCTCAATGAGCTGAATTGCTGTTCTAAGAAATGTTTTGTTTTGTTTTCCCAATACCCATGAAGATTAAATCACATGGGGTTTTTGCTACATGTCCTCAAACTGGCGTAGCTTGGAGTCCAATCCCTCCTGTTGTATTTCATTCCCTTTTAGGAAGTGAGATTTTAATGCCTTAAGGAATTTTTACAAGATTTTTTATGAAATGGCTTTTCAAGTGCAGCTTTTTCTAATGGCACCTTTTATTAGTTTCACATTAAAATCTATAAAAGTTTAGTAGAGCATGCTGTGTTTATTAATCCCAGTGATACATTTTTACATCAAAGCCAATGGCAAATGGATGTTGGGTTCTCAGGAACATGAAAGGTTGGAAAGCCAAGCTTTGGTCTGTGTGGGGTGGATTTCCCCCATGGAAATCAGGCAGATCCAGGGGATTGATGCGAACATGGGTTACAGAGTTTATTAAATTTGGAGAAGAACTCCAAAGTGATCAAGTTCAGTCTTTGGCAAGGCTTGGAGCAGCCTGGGACAGTGGAAGGTGTCCCTGCCATGGCAGGGCTGACACTGGGTGAACTTTGAGGTCCCTTCAAACCCAAACCATTGTGTGACCCCATGGACACAGCCACATCCAGTTCTTTCCTGATGTTCACCATTTCCTTCCCTAAAAAATGAGGATAAAACCTCATTTCTTAGCTCAAGAAACTGGAGAACCTCTAAGCACCACCCAGAGCAGGTGGGTCAGTGCCTGGACCTTGGGGGCTGCCCTGCAGAACCTGCCTGGGAGAGTGAAACCTCCCATCCTGTAGGACCTCAGGTGATGAGTGCTGAGATCAGCTCAGAATGCTGTTAATGAAGCTTTTCAGAAATAAAAAATGAGGCCTTCCCTGGTGGGTTTTCAATTATGCCACAGGACTATCTAGAGGTTCCTAATTTGCTGCTATTTGAGGTTTTTAATGCATTTTCCCATCTGCCAGCACTGTACACTTGACCTTGTTACAATATTCTTAATGAGGTTGATTTAAAGCATTTAGGACAAGACATGTCAGATAGGTGAAAAAATGGGAAAAATCAATTATTCGCTTAAATTTAGCAATAAGAGCTCAAAGCCCAGCATCTCTATCTTCCCTTCTATTTTATTGGGTATTTTCTGATTACACCATGACTTTCAGGTGGGAGATAAGAATCAGCTTTACTGGGTATTCTGAGGAGTCGTACCCAAATTTGGTGATCTTCTATCCTTTAAAAAGAGGGATTTGCCTACCTGGAGACTTAAAAATTGTCTTTTTAAGGCTTTGATTGCCTTTTATTTCTATAGATAAAATAAAATTAAGTAAAATTTAAAAATAATAATAATAAATAAATAAATAATTTCTACTACTTCGCCTGCATCTTGACCTATAGTTTCAGCAGGGGGAGATGCAACAATCACCTGCCTATTCTTGATTTAATAAAAAAGAAATAAATAATCAAGGTTTTATGTGCCAAAACCAAACTAAATCCAACTGGCATGGAAAGAAATGAATTTCTGGCCCTGGTGGGGGTGACCTGGCACCAAATATGAAGGTGGAAGATTCAGCACTCAGCACTGGGAAGGCACAATAAAAACCTCAGCAATTATTACAACCATCATTTCAAGCCATGATGACCCCTCAAGAAACCTGGTCATCCTTTTATCATTTTTATGAGGTGAGCGGGTATTTAAGAACAAATTGGGATGAATTCCAACATGGTGTTTGAATCTGAGGCCATTCAACACAAGAAGGATTCAAAGCACTAAAAATCAGGAGCAAAAGTGCTCCACCTCCATGGAAAGGTCTGCACTAAACCACCTCCACTGTTAAAACAGGCAAGAATTTATGGAAATTTAATTATGAAATAAAAGGATTTTTATAAAATAAAATATCTGTCAAAAGAAGAAATAAACCTCAAAGCTTAAATAAAATATCTATGGGAAAAAAGCCCAGACATGAGGCTGAATTATAGCCCTGGATTTTGTAAAACAGCACTGGAGTAGTCTGGGAAAGTCACCTGGAAATTAAGAATTACATTTTCTTAATAAATGTTCTGATATTAATATTCCCATGGGTCTCTCAGGCTTGGCAGAAAGTAGCACTGGGTGTCCTTGGGATGTCAGTGTGTCCATGGGAATCAAATTCCTCCTCAATTAGCTTTCTAAAAAAGGGGAATTTGGGTGCATTCAGGACAAAGTGAAGTTTTAGATAAAAGTTTGTGTCCTCTGGGAGTATTCACATTCCAAATGTGTGTTTGAAGGAAGGATTCCACTGTTTAAATGTCCAAGGAGAGGTTGGTTTGGAGGAGCCTGGAACAGTGGAAGGTGTTCCTGCCCATGGCAGGGGTGGGAATGGATGGGATTTAAGGTCTCTTCCAATCCCAAAGTTTAGGGATTGACATTTGGGTTTGATATTCCCTAGATATACAATATACAAAGAAAATAATAACTATTTATCTCCTGACAAATAGCACTTTCCAGATCCACAACTCACAGGTTTTCAAACCCCAGAGAACACAATTCCCTGTGGCTCTCTCTCTTTGCTGGAGCCAAAGTTGGACTGGAACTTCCAGAAGCTGGAGTGCCAAGGGAAGGTGCCAGATGGATTTGGGATGTTTGCCTGCACACCTGTGCAAAGTGGCACCCTCAGCTCAGTTTCCACCCAGGTGTCCACACTTCCAAGTGCCAAACAGCCTTTCCTGAAACACCTGCCCGCAGCCAGGAGGGTCCATATTAAAAATCCCATTTCAGCAAAACAGAAATTCCACCTTCTCTTAACTCCACTGAGCTTTTCTGAGTCCTTCAGGCAAACAGAGGGATGGATTATTGGCAGTGCTGGCGTGGGAACACTGGGAAGGCAGAGAATCATGGAATGCTTTGTGTTGGGAGGGCCGTGAAGGATCATCCCATTCCACCCCTGCCATGGCAGGGACACCTTCCACTGTCCCTGGTGCTCCAAGCCCCAAAGTCCAGCCTGGCCTTGGGCACTGCCAGGGATCCAGGGACAGCCACAGCTGCTCTGAGCACCCTGTGCCAGGGCCTGCCCACCCTACCAGGGAACAATTCCTAATTCCCAACATCCCATCCAGCCCTGCCCTCTGGCACTGGGAAGCCATTCCTTGTGTCCTGTCCCTCCATCCCTTGTCCCCAGTCCCTCCCCAGCTCTCCTTTAGGCCCTGGAAGGAGCTCTGAGCTCTCCTGGAGCCTTCTCCAGTGTCTGTGGGCTGCCATCTGTCACAGCCCCTGCTCTGCCTTTTCTCTGGGCACAGAAACTCCATTTGTGTCACCCCTTGAGCAATCCACCTGCCTGGGAAGGGAATTCCAATTAAACCCAAGGGCTGCCACAACACAGTGAGGATCTACACTGCAGGCATTCCCATGTCCAGCTGAAATCCTTATTGTGGCTGTCTTTCAAAGCTGAAAGAGATGAGCACCTCATCCCTAACCCTTTGCTTCCAAGTCCTGCATGGAATCTGTTTTTAACCCCTGTAACTTGCACCCATCCCACCATGGCTGGATCTGCTGGCATCAGGACAAGCAAGGAATCACAGAATTGTTGGAAAAGGATCATTGAGTCCAACCAGCCACCCAACAGTGCCCAGTCCTCCCCTAAACCCTGACCCCAAGTGCCACATGCACAGTTTTAATCCCTGTAGGGATCCACTGTGTCCCACTGGTGTTTCCCACTGCTGAGGCGGGAACAATGCTCAGAAATCCCTCTCTGCTGATGGTAAAACCATTTCCAGGGGTTTTTCCATTCCCACTGCTCCCAGGAAACCCTCAATGCTACTGATATCACTGTTTAATCAGTGTTTCCAGCAGCTCAGAAAGGCAGGGAAGAGCAAACACAGCTAGAGGAATATTCTATAGGAATTAAAACTGGTATTTGTAGGTAAACTGTGGCTTAAGTTCAGTCTGAAGTGACAGAAAAACCCAAATCTGAGTGACACAATTCGGACACTGGGATGGTAGAACCTCCTTGCCTGCCAAACCCATTAATGATTCAATTACTTGTGCAATTTATTCAGAATTATTGTAATGAACCAGAGCCTCACTAGGCTGTAATTAATTATATTCCCCATGTGAAACAACCCAGGGGCACGAAATGGCCACTTATTCATTAAAGTGAAATAAAACCTAACCACACCCCATCCATTGCTGTTTTAATCAGCCAGTGGGAGAGAAGAGCATCTTTAAGACATATTAAATGTTAATTATCCCATTCAAGGACAAATCAATTAAACCTTGAACAAATCAGAAGAGTTTCTAGAAACTGGTGCCTTGCAGACCTACCCTGCATAAAGAACTTATCTGCCAGCCTTGATCAGATCATTCAAAGCCAGGCAAAGCCAAAAACCCAGGAAATGCCAAAAACCCAGGAAACTGGCACAGATAAAGAAGAAACCATTGATTTGCATTATTTTCCTTAAAAAAGAAGGGCAGCAACAACAGAATTCAGCAGCCAGAGCCACGTGAAATGGTCCTTGACACATTTTGCTCATGAATGACTCGGCAGCTTCACTTTAAAATTATTTAATAAGAGACAAACACAAAGAGGGAATAAGAAGACATCCAAGACAATTGATAAACTGATCCCCACCTTTTCAACTCCTTCCCTGGCAGGGTGGGCAGGCCCTGGCACAGGTTCCCAGATGGGGCTTGGAGCAGCCTGGGATGGTGGAAGATGTCCCTGACATGGCATGGGTGGGATGAGCTGATTCTTATGCCCCTTCCAACCCAAGCTGTTCTGGGATTCAAAGAAATCCAAGTCCCTTTTCCCATGGCTGCCTCATCCCTCTCCAAGCCCTGGATACCAGCAACAGCTTGGGCCTGGATGGAAAATGTGGATCCCCCAAATTGAGAAGTGATCCAGGGTTTCTCCTGAGCTCCAGCAGGAACACAGGGTCATTGTCCCATTATGACTTCAAAGTTCCTGACAATTAAAATCCTTCCCTTCTCCTCTCTCCCTGTCCTTAATCTGGAATCTCCACATGGGAAAAGTATCTTCTGTGGCCATAAAAGGAGAAATAAGGCTACAAGGTTAACTCCAATACTTTATTACAGGCCTTTCATCAAGAGATTCCAAATGATAAAACATTTCCTAAATGAGCCTGCATTTCTTGGAGATGTCCTGCTTAGGGAGCTTTATCCAAAAAATATCTGATATTGCCCAAGGACACACTGGGGGCGAGTTTAAAATCTGAATTTTTCCTCTTTTTTTTAGCAGCAGGACAATAAACCAACAGTGCAAAAGGCTCTGATTTTTGCAGCATTACAAAGAGTTTCAGCTCTCCCAGGTTTCCCAGGTAGAGGGATCTCTCCTAAATCTCCAAATTATTTTTTACTTATTATTTCTCCAGGTGTCTAAGAGCCTGTCCAGAAAGGACACATGATGAAAGAATTAAAAATTTATAACTGATATGATATTATATATGATATGATATGATATGATATATGTGATATATGATATATATTATATATATGATATATTAAATTATAATATGATATATACTATAATATGATATTATAAGATATATAATATGATTATGATACAATATACTATAATATACTATAATATACTATAATATACTATACTATAATATAATATAATATAATATAATATAATATAATATAATATCCATGCCTATAAATTCTGTGTTCTTGTGGACACCCCCAAATCCATGGAGATTAGATATATTCCCATTTTCCTGACAATAAAGACCAGGCTCAAGAGCTTTTTCAAGCAAACAGTGGCAATAACCCCTGTTAAATACCAGATTCCTTAGCTTAAATTACTTCTCTTGGGATTTATTCCCCCAGGATTTTTTTTAAAGCAGCTCCAAGTTGTCATTTGGAAGATTTAGCTTGGAAATGATGGAAAACTTCAGGAAAACTTGAAGCAGTGCAATAGGTGATGCTTGGAGAGTTGCCCCAGAATGGTGCAAAAGTCCTATTTTAACACAATTGTTTGGGGGTGAATTTCCCAAATATTTAAATCCAAAATTATACTACAGGATGAGAAAATAAATCAGCAACTAGGATAAATGCTGAGTAGCCTCCTGTAATTGTAATTTTCAACTTTAAAAGATCATGTTCTATATAAAACTCCAAAACCTTCCCATTTCTTCTCAATTCCACAACTGCCAACCTTCCATTTAATTACAGCCTGACTGTGGACATAATGAAATTTAGCAGGTGCCTTAAGGATGTGTAATTTACAGCCTTAGACTTCAGGAATCAAGAACTGGATTTTACAAACCCAGGGGCTGAGGGGGGAAAAAGAAATTAAATATAAAAAATTTTGATGAATTTAAACCTCTGCCAGCCCCTTCAGCAGCCAGAGTGAAATTGCTTCGTTAGAGAAGTTCTGCCACATAACCCTAAACCACTTTTTCAGCCTGAACAAACCCAAGATTAAATTGGGATGAAGGCTGCCCACAGCTTTAGTAGTTTTAAATGAACTTTTCCCTTTTTTATTGAATATAAACACAGCTAAACCTCTGAAAATGTCTGTTCCATCCAAGGCATGCAGCTCAACAACTCCCATCCCTCCTGCTGGATTTGGGACAACCTGTGGTGAAATTCACGGAGAATCACTGACACCTTGCTCCAAACAGCAAAAGCCTGCAGAGACCTTCATGAAAAACCTCAATTTAAAGAAATAAATAGAGGAAATGTAATTATTGACAGCAAATCTTCACTTTCTAGGGAGTCTCAAAGCCTGGGCAGCTCTGTGGGTCTTTACTGGGAATTCCTCCCAGGCTCAGGAGCTTCTGGAAGAAGCCCCAGGATATTTTTCAGAGTGAAATAAATGGGTGTGGGATGTCAAAATCACCAGTGGAAAGGTTGGATGGGGGCAGGTCATGGAGGCAAAGAGGAAGAGTTGGGGTTTGAGGCAAGAAAAGTGAGGAGTCAGGGCCCAAACAAAAGGGTCAAAGCAGTCCTGATGGATAACAGCAATTCCCTGGATCCCTGGCAGGGCCCAAGGCCAGGTTGGACATGGCTTGGAGCACCTTGGGATAATGGAAGGTGTCCCTGCTCATGGCAGGGGTGGCACTGGATGGGCTTTAAGGCCACCATTGTCCCATGTCCCCAAGTGCTACCTCCAAGCATCTTTTAAATCCCTCCAGGAATGCTGATCCCACCACTGCCATGGATGCGTGTCCCAGTGCTTGACAACATTTTGGAGGAGAAATTTTCCTTGATATCCAACCTAAATCTCCCCTGGTGCAACCTGAGGCTGTTTCCTTTGGTCCCTTTGTGTTTAAATTACAGCAAGCAAAATGCAAGGCATGAGCTGATATTATTCTGTATTTTAGAGGTGGAATTATTTTAATATGGCTGTAATAGAGAACATTTGATTATTTAAAAAGCACAGTCCTGAACATTTAATTACAATGGTGCCTCATAATGAGTGGGCCCTGCATCCCAATTCTGGGTTACTGAGCAGAAAACTCCCACAATTTTCTAAAATTGATAAATTACAGGAATTTTAAATGGAGCTCCAAAGCCTGACACACAAACCCAAATCCACCCTAGGTATAAAAAAGAATTTGAACAGGAGTCACATCACAAGGTGCTGTAGTAAATTTAGCTATACATTTAAGCTGATATTCCAATTTTTTTGTTCTTTTCCCCTCTTCAATTCCATCTTGTTGTAACCTGCTCTGAGGGTTTGTTGACATGGATTATCCTGCCTACACTCCATGAATTAATTCCTACTCCTGCATCCCCCATAGGCATCTTCACTTGTTTGGGTGGTTGTTTTTTAAAGGAACTTAAGAGAATTCAAATTCACGGCTGCATTCCTCAGTTCCACTTAATGCTTACAAACTTGAACTGAGCTGGGGGGAGTATTTTGATGGAAGCATTTTCCCAGGGAAAATGTGAGATTTCCTCACTGGAACTCTTGTACAGGGATTTTTGTCTCCTCTCATTAAAAATACATTTATTTCAGAGCATGCATTTTTTCCCCCACAAGAATCATTTGTCCTAAACCATCATTTTGACACAAACATCCTCATTTTGAAATTCTAGGATAAAACATTTGGATCTAACAGTTGATGGTTATTATTGACAGCAAGGACAAAAATCACATAGGAATTTTTTTCCCCCCATTGTTTCCTTTTTTTCTTTTGCACAACACAGGAATTGCCTGCAGAAAATCATGAAAAGAGGGAAAAGGGAAGAGTTTGGAGCCTTCAGCTGTTTCACACCCTCCAGATGGGAAAACAAAAGTGCAATCCCAGGGTTTTGCACTTTCCAGGAAGCAAGAACCAGATCTGACCCCTGAAATCTCTTCCATCAGCACCCATTCCACTCATCCCACTTCAGACAGGAAAATAATTCCTCCAAATTGTGCTACTTAAAAAAATATATAAATTAAAACTATATTCTTTTGATGTGAATGGTGCTCTAGCAGCTTTGTTAGCAATAATATTTTTTATTTCCTATGCAGCAATTTTAGTGCAGCAATTTTTTTTCAGGCTCTGAAGGAATATAGAGGAAAAAAGACATTGGAAACATTTTTGGAGATGTTCATTGCAGCAAAAAGAAATATATGGGTAACTATAAACCTTCTGTAGTGCTGCTTTGCCCCAAACCCCTGGAATTCTGCCTTTCTTCCTCCATCTGGCACACTCTGTTTGCCCAATATTAAATAATTTTTTTTTTATTTTTGATTTTTTTAACTCAGCAGGAAGAATACTGTCTCTGGTCTTTAGACAACATCTTCAAAAGAAAAACAAAACAAAACAAACAAACAAACAAAAAAAACCAAACCAAGAACAATTTGAGTTCCTGGGCTATGACTCAGTTGGATAAAAGCAAGAATAATTCATAAGCTGTGATTTTCTAAACCAACAATTGTCTTTAAGACTCCAAACCACTTGATTATTTACTAACTACATTTGAGACATCAAGTTGGGTCTGAGCGTAACTTCCCCACACAAATTAATGTTTTTTATGCCCGTTTTTGATTTTGATTTTTTTAGACTCCTAGAAAGGTTTGCGTTGGAAGGAACCTTCTCTCCTCATGGCTCTTTTTCCCTGAGGGAGATTTTGGGTTGATGAAAATATTTTAAAGGCAGACATTAAAAGGCTGAGAGAATTGGGGTTGTTCAACCTAGAGCAGGGAAGTTTTGAGGTGACCTCATTGTGTCCTTACAGTGCCTGAAGAGGACAACAGGGAAGATGGAGAGAGATTTTGGACAAAGGATGGAGCGCCAGGACAAGGGGGAATGGCTTCAAACAGACAGAGGGGAAATTAAGGTGAGACATTGGGAATTAGGAATTGTTCCCTGGGAGGGCGGCAAAGCCATGGAATAGAATTCCCAGAGCAGCTGTGGCTGCCCCTGGATCCCTGGCAGCGCCCAAGGCTAGGCTGGACAGGGCTTGGAGCAGCCTGGGATCATAGAAGGTGTCCCTGCCCGTGGCAGGAGATGGAATTTTAAATCTTTAAGGTCCCTTCCCACTTAAACTACTCCATGATTCTGATATTTTGTTTCTTTTTTTTTCTTAGAAAATAAATGAACAAACAAGGTGAATTTCTGTGCACTAGCCTTTCATTCCTGATCATCCCCATCCCTTCAGAACCAGAAGTGTTTCCATGAGGATCTATTTGATCATCTTAAGGTAGTACCAGCTCTCTGCACAAAAGTTAGGAAAAACCCTGAGATTATAAACTGAGCTGTTTGTCAGAACACAGAAGTGCACTGCAGGGTGCTGAGTTCCAGCTCCAAACCTTGAAATAAATATAATATTTTATGTACATTATATTTATATAGAAATATATTACAACAGTTTTAAGACACAGCATTTTCTTTTCTATAAAAATTGTGGTTCTTGTTAACAAAAAAGTTGGGCTGAGTTCAGAATATCCCAGAATGGTTTGAGATGGAAGGGATTTTACAGATCATGTACTTCCAGCTGCCTACCCATGGGCAGGGACACCTTCCAGAGATCCTCACAAGTCACTGAATGTGCCAGAAAATGTAAAGGCAGTTGAGGAAAATTGGCTTCACCTGGCTTGTTGCCACATGTATAATCTCAGACAACAGATTCTAAAAATCAACAAGTCAACTGCACATCTGAGAACTCAGAGGAATGGCCTCAAGCAGCAGATGGCTCATCCAAAAAGGAAAAAAAAAACCAAACAAGCACCATTAAAAGCCCCAGTCCTACTGTGGCAATTAGTGCCACACTTTAAAGTGTGCAGGAGGAGAAGGAAGATTTAAAAACTGCCTGAGGATATTCAAGCCAGCAAGGATCAGAAATGATTAAAGCTGCAGCTCTGGTTCAGAATGTTGGTCAGCAATTAATTCTGGGTGCTGGAAATGCCATGTTTATGGAGCTTTGGGAGAATCCATTCTGTGCTGTGATTTTAGATAGGAAGAGAAAATAATATCAATTCATTCCTGCTGGAAAAGCAGAAATAAACTGTTCCTCAGGAGTGCCAGTGCAGTGTTCCCAAGCAGGATACTGTGAGAGCCACCACACCTTGCTCTGCCCTCTGGGAAATGTCCTTTCCAGCTCATTCCTTCAAATATTGGCAAAAAAAGGCCCAGAATCATGGAAATCGGCACAGAATTCTGGAATGGTTTGTGTTGGGACCTTAAAGCTCATCTTGTCCCAACTTCTGACACGTGCGAGGACACCTTCCACTATCCCAGGGTGCTCCAAGCCTTGGACACAAAAAGCAGGATTCTGCTTTTTGGGGATTCTACCACTTCCCTTCACTCTGTTCCAATGCTTTACAACCCTTTTGGTGAAGAAATTCTTCCTGATGCTTATCCTGAACCTCCCCTGGCAACTTCTTCTTCTCCTGTCGCTTGGTACCTGGGAGAAGGGCCTGACTTGGAGGCAGGGAAGCAAACCCATCACACTTGTAACACTGGAATTAAACCACAAAGGGCCTGATGGAAATTCCACAATTTTGCAATCATAAACCTCCTCCATCTGTTCTGGAGTTGAGGGTGTTGTGACCAGGCCACGTTTTCCACCATTAAATTGAAATTTTTGCCATGGGGTGTCCTCAGGAAATCAATCAGCTCCAAGGCCCAGCTGCCACAGGAGGAGCTCCAGCCCTGAGGGGAGCAGATGGTGACACCATCCCTGTGTCACTTTGCTTCTCCACTTGCAGCTGTCCATCTTTGGAGCTCTCATCCTCCAAAGCCTCTTGGGAGGGTTTTGTTTCAGGGAATTGCCAACAGCTTGCCCAAAACCTGAAAAAGCTTCCTGAGCCTCAGGGTGATGGGCCTAAATCCATCAGGGATGGATCTAAATCCATCAGGGCGCCCACCTCCCTGGCAGGGAAAGGGAAATAAAGGCTGAAAGATCTTCTGAGATCACCCAGTGCTTGCAAAAATTGTAAAAAGCATCTGAGATAATGGATGACAAAAATTCCAGCCAATCATTGGAGATTATGTGTCAGATCCACAGTCCATGAGATACACACAGAGCACAGGCATTGGGAAATAGGGGAAAAACATCCTGAATTTATGGAAAAAAACCCCATTATTTAGCAACAAGGGTGGCAAAAATGTTTCTCAACTTGCCAGAGTTGGGTTTATTATTCTTTTGGGGTTGTTTTTATTCATTCTCCTGCACATCAACACTTGAAGCACTGCTTCCATTTTATAGTGGCCTCTACATATTTACATCTCCATCTCCATGGAGCTCCTGGCTGGAAAGCGGCATTATCCTGCATTATCCTGGACTGCATTCCCACCCCATGGCTGCTTTTAATTCCCTTTTCTACTCTTCCAAACTGGAAACAGGGAATGTCTCAGCATTGTGGCCAAGGAAAGGCTTCATGCCAAGAGGAATCACTCCAGGAGAGAATTTTCTCTCATTCTACATCCCAGCCCATTTTTCCAGCCCTTTCTCATCACAAATTCCATCTGCCTTCCTACACCAGAATTTTGCTGCTTCTCAAGCCCTTTCCCAACACTTTTTGGTGGTTGGATGCTTTTTCCCAAAAACACATAGATTGCAACAGAAGGAGCTGTGGTTCTCCCTGAAGAAATAGGGATTACAATGATATTTTCCTAATTTCATCCTATAGGATAAATATATCTTTTATTCATATATCTATATATCTATATATCTATCTATATCTATATATCTATATATCTATATATATCTGGAAATGTCACCCTGAGATGAAATTCCTGCCACATTTAAACTTGTGTGCCTTCCTCTGTGTCCCAGAGTGACAAACATTTCCAATTCTCCATTCCACTCAGTTTTCCCTGGAAAATTCAGGACCATGGGATTCATAGGGCAGCAGATGGGGAAGTTTTAGTGGGAGCAGGGGATGGCAAGGAAGGTGTCCCAAGAAAATGGAATATAACTCTCATTATTCCTGGGAATTTCAGTTCAAGGACATTGGAAAAGGACTCAGCCCATAAAAGTTGCAGAGAGGAAAGGGAAAATGGAAAAGGGGAGAGAGCAGAAAGAGAAAAGGGAAAAGAGAAAAGGGAAAAGAGAAAACGGGAAGGGAGAAAGGGAAAAAGGGGGAAAGGGGGAAAATGGGAAAATGGGGAAAAAGGGGAAAAAGGGAGAAGGAAAAACAAGGGAAAATGGGGAAAAGGGAAAAAGGGAGAAGGGGAAACAAACAAGGGGAAACAAGGGGAAACAAACAAGGGGAAACAAGGGGAAACAAGGGGAAACGGAAAAGGGAGAAGGGAAAATGGGAAAAGGGAAAACAAGGGCAAAAGGGAAAACAAGGGAGAAAGGGAAAACAAGGGGAAAAGGGGAAAAGGGAAAACAAGGGGAAAAGGGGAAAAGGGAAAACAAGGGGAAAAGGGAAAAAGGGAAAAAGGGAAAAAGGGAAAAAGGGAAAAAGGGAAAAAGGGAAAAAGGGAAAAAGGGAAAAAGGGAAAAAGGGAAAGGGCTCCTTTCCAGGACAGCCAAGAAACCTGAAAAAAGCTGGAGAAGACAAGGAAGGAGAGAGCAGGGCAGCAAGGTGTGGCATCCCAAAGGTTTCTAGGTTTGGGTTATGAAGTTTTTAAAGAAACACTGAGTTTTTCAGTTATTCCCTGGGAAAAGGAGCAATGGAAAGGTCAGATTAGTCCATGGAAATTGGGAATTTAGAGCAGGGAGCAGAGGAGCAGGAGTGGGGTGATCCCAGCACCTCTTGCAGAGTTAATAGAGATTTAATAAAAAACAATTAATTTTGGAGTCAGATTCAAGAAAAAACCCTCTATAAGAAAAGGAACAAGTCCTACTTCTATTGATGTCTTGTTCTCAGACAATTTAATGCCAAAAGCTTTTAAAAAGCTTTTGGCATTAAATTCAGCTCCAACATTAACTTCTGAATAAACAGAGCTCTGACATCAGCAGCTGCAATCCTGATTGGATTATTCCTGATCTGATATTTCCCATGGGCATTCCCAAGCTTTTCTGGTCACTGATGTCAACATCCATCAGAGCATTTCCCACTATTCCAGGTGGGAAATGTGGTATCAGGTTCTGCAATGGTCAGCACAGGAATTGTCCTGTTGACATCCTACCCATATCCATGGATATTGTTTTACTGTTTCAGGAAATTATCAGGGCACAAATCATGCCCCAGGGATTTGGGGCAGGTAGAGCAGAGCTGATTTCTGTAACTTAGGGAAAATAACTACCAGAGATGGAGATGTAAATGGGAAATAGCACAAATTTTCTTGGAAGCAGATGTGTTGTCCCATGAGGAACAGCTACCACCATTCTCATTTTCAGATCATCAAGAATGTACCAAAAAACCAGATATAAATCAGTCCCAACAGCTCAGTTATCACTGCTGGGGTCACCAGGGCATAGCACCTTCTGCACAACCCAAAGACCACAATTTGTTCTTCTCCCTTCCCCACAGAGCAAATATCTTCCTTATTTTCCAGGACAGCCCACAGGGCAAATGAACAAACTCAGCAGTTTTCAGAACAAACCAGCATTAAAAATCTCATCCTAGATGTGCAATAGAACAGTCTTAAAACCAGCTGGCGTTCTCATGCTAAAACATGAAATATGTTTGTTATAACTTTGTGCTATTCCTGTAGGTTTAAATCATCCATATTCTCATTGCTTTTCTCAGTAGGATACACCTTTATATTTATGTTTATACATAAATACATCCAATGAACATGCACATGTTATGGAAGCTCTGTCTCAGCTTCAGCTTGGGCTACTCACCCATATTCTTCCTGTTTTGCCACTGCCCAGGGGTGTTTAGGCCCCCTTTTTTATAAAGCAAAGCACTCACCTTGAAGTCCCAGCTGGACCTCAACACCTGGCCAGTTTGGTCAAAGCCTTATGAGCCAAACTATGAATATTTCTATCAAACCCCTCCTTCTCCTGCTCCATCACCAGCTCTCCAAACATCAGCCCCCTGCCCTTGTCCACTGTTCCAGGTCCAGAACTCCTCCTGAATCCCAAAACCAGATGAAACCCACATCACCCAAACCCCTGGCCCTGTGTAAATGCAATATATGATGGAATGTGCAGCAGAAAGGAGGCTTTTATGGAATCCCAGACTGGTTTGAGTTGGAAGGGACCTTAAATTCCTCACCATTCCACCCCTGCCTTGAGCAGGGACCTTTCACTATCCCAGGGTGCTCAGAACCCTCATTTTCCTAAAGATCTGCTCTCTGTCCTCATTTCTTCCCTCATCATTTTCTGCCTCAAGACTCCTGCCAAATGCTTAAACCATATTTTCCATCCAATGGGATGGATGACTGCTCCCAAAACACCCCTCTGGAAGGGGCTGTGCTGTGCTCCAGATGTTCTGGAGCAAGATCCAGCTGTGTGAGGCCAGCAAGGCAGCAGCCCCTAATTCATCAGCCAGTTTTAGTACCTGAGCCACACTGAGCTATTCCCATTGAGTTATTACTGAGTTCAGCACCTGAGATGCACTGAGTTCTCTCCCTGTGCTGATTTGAAGGAACTTTATTGTCACACTATGATATTTTCTGAAAAATCTCTTTGACAGGATTTTTCTCCTGAGAAGATGAGAAGCCTCAGCTTCTCCATGTGTTGCTGCTCCGGAATGTGGCCTGGAGATTGTTTATCCAAACATGTGAATTGTTTTAAATTATTGGCCAATCACAGCCAGCTGTGTCAGACTCCAAGTCTGTCACGAGTTTTTATTATTCATTCTTGTTAAGCCTTCTGATGTATCCTTCTCTTTCTTTGGTATAGTTTTAGTATAGCATTTTCTTATAATATCATAATATAATAAATCAGCCTTCTAAAAACTTGGAGTCAATTTCTCATCTCTTACCTCGTCCTGGGGACACCAAACACCACAACACTTTATTTCCATGCTGATACAAATAATTATTGCTTTATAATAAATCTTTACATTATGTTTCTATGAATGTTGTTACACAAATGTTTTTACTGCAGTGAAGAAAACAACACCTGACTGTGGAGCACCCTAAATTATGTCATGCTAGACTGCAAATGATCCATCTGCTGCCTCCAATTAGCCAGGAAGGTACGAGGGGCCTGGGAGAGGATGTGGATCATCATTTCATGCCTTGCTCTGCCAGTGTGCAATGGGATACTGGGAACTAATGGGTGCCATCTGCTGTGAGCATGGAAAATGGGATAATGCACATCAGTCCCTGATGGCTCTGTCAGGGACATATTGCTGGGAGGGATTTGTTATCCCAGCTCCTGCTAGGCTGCATTTCTGCATTAGTTTCTATCTTAATGAAGAAATGATTTGTAGCTCTTGTTTTATTCCATGCACACAAAATATATCAGGTTTTAATAAAGTGTCCATTAGTCTGTAAGGTCCATTCCAACCCAAACCACTCTGGGATTTCAAGCATTGCTAAGGCCCTGGTAAAGTTTTTAAAAAATTAATCAAATATAAAAAAGGAAAGAAAATAGAAACCAAAAAAAACCAATTTTATGTCAAGCTCTCAGCCATAGCTGTATTTTACAGCAATCCTAAAGGTTTCCCAAGTGGCCAAACAGGGATGTCTCACACAATCCTCACAGAAACTCATTAATTATCAATTTATTTGAGCTGCCAAATGTTTACATTGCAATATTTTCACATTATTCCATTTAAATCTCCCTGCAAGACTCCTGTGATTGTCAGCAAACTGGAGGGATGGTTCTGGAGGAATTCTCTAGCAACAAAAAAAAAGATCACAGAATGGTTTGGGTTGGAAGGGGCCATCCAGTGCCACCCCTGCCATGACAGGGACACCTTCCACTGTCCCAGGCTGCTCCAAGCCACATCCAACCTGGCTTTGGACACTTCCAGGGATGGCAGGATTGTGCTTTCCCTGCATGCTGAGAACGGTCTCTCAATAATTATGTTTCTATTTCTATATTGAATATTCAAATTTATGCAGCCAAGTATTGCAAATTAACTGATCTCAAACTACTCTATTTGAAATGCCAAGGAATTCCTGCCCATGGGGATGCTCTGTGTCACCAGGGCTGTGAAGGGATGGAATCAAAATCAGGATATTTGTTCAATAACCACAATATTTTGTAATTAAGGAAGAGATTCATAAACTTGAGATTTGTGCTTGATACATCTCTGGCTGGCAAGAATTGCCAGGAAATTCAGTCTTCAAATATTCTGCCACTTCTTATTGTGGAGAAGGATGGTAGAGGAGGGATTGACCATGTTACTACAGCATCCCAAAAAAAGCCCAAGAGCTCTAGCACCCAGATAAACCCCCCAGGAAAAGATGCTTATCCATGAAGATGAATGAGTGTCCCAGATTCCTGCCTTAATGAAGCCTATTTTTATAGCCTGAATATGGATTTGCAGTTTCTCTTCTTTTAGCTCACGTCCAAAGGAAAATGTTTATATAGAAGTGCTCACTGACATCCAATTTCCACCTCCAAAATCCTATATAAATACAGAATTTAAACCCCCCAAACTGCTCTTCTTTCAGCCATCCACCCCATCAGGATAACCACAATTATCCTTTTCCATACAGGAATAACACTCCAGAGTTGCAAAAATCAAACTCTTTGAGCTTCCAATGGATGTTTAGGGAAGGAAACACAAATATAAACTAATTTTTTATGTCCACAAGCAAGGGACTGTCTACATTTGGCTGCTCAAGTGCAGAACAAACCCATTCCTCACTGAGGTGGGGCCTCCTTCTAGCACAAATCCAGTGACTCCAAAAGAATAAATCCGCTCCCAATCTCTTCCCAAACGGCCAGAACCACCTGAAAGCTGCAAAAATCCTGGAGAAAATATCAAAATTCAATATTTAATTCTTAAGGAGCACTTACCCTTGGAGGGCTTTTTCTCCAAACCAGTCCCCCTTGCCCAGAGTGCGCAGGAAGACGGGATCTTCACTGGGAGAGTCCTCCCTGGTGACATTCACCTGTGGGAAAGTCAAAACCCCACGGGATTCAGGGAACTTTTAATTAACACCTAAAACCTCAGAGGGGAATTTTTTTTATCTCCTGGATCTCTCAGGAAAAGCTCCTTTAGGAACCATGGGATTCCTGAACCCTGCATTCTTCTCTTGGCATCCCCAAACAACCATCCAAGAACATGAGCGGTGATTTTTCCTACTACCTCCACAAAAACACACAGCTTTGGATTTTTGGGAATGTTTTTAATTCTGGACATGGAGTTGGCTGCACAAGCACAGTCACAGGAGAATAAAATTCCAAAAACTTGCTGTGTATCTATCATTTATGGCCTAAAGCTTCCATTAGCTTTGTTCCACATGGCTCCCAGCATTCCCAAGTTCCCTGAAGGGACAGGAAGAACACAAATCACCACCATTGGGGCACAACTGAAGTGTCCAGTTTGGGGCATTGCAGGATGGAGTGTGGCTCTGCTCTCTCTCTAGTTCAGGATGGGGACAACTCCAACTGGAGCAGAAATCAAATATTTCCATAATTTCAACCAGAACTTTTGCATGTGGAAATTGCGAAAGCTAAAAGGTGAGATGTCAGGCATATCCTTTTGGACTCAGTGATATCCTGGTGTAAATTCCCTATTAAATTAAAGTTGGGGCCTGCACCTTGTCCCAGCTCTTTAAGGGATTGCAGAACCAGTGGGTTTGAGAGGTTAATGAGCAGCACACAGTGCTGAACACCTGCACTGACTCATGGAAGGGCAGGGAATGTGGGATGGATGAGCCAGGAACACCCCTGGACAAACAGAGGGAACTTCAATGCATATTTCAGTCCTTTTTTCAAGATTTCCAATGATCCCAAGCAAAGAGTGTTCAGGGATTAGGACAGAGTGACTTCTACAATGTTCAAAGCTCTGAGCCAGCCTCCAGTGGGGAACCTGAATAAAATTGGTGCCACATTGTGGGTTTTAAAGGGAAAAGGGTGGGAAATGACACAGCAAGGCCTATGCTGCCTCTGGATGTGCAAGCAGCACTTCCCAAGCAGAAGGGAATGAGCCATTTCCATCCAATATTATCCCACAGATTCCTGCACACAGCATGGTTGGAAATCACTTTGATTTCTGCTTGGTAGGACCTGGGGAAACAAGATAAAATAAATACACTAAAGGAGCTCAGGACTGGGGTCAAGTGGGGTGGGTGGAGCTGACAGGGAAGAAGGGAAAAAGGAATTTGGTCCTAAAAGAATTATCAATATAGGATGGGCTAGAAGAAAACAGAGCAGAAGTTTTCTCAGTATTTCTGAGAGGAGTGATGGGCTCAGAAATGTAAAAAATTATCTCTGCTCACTTCAGCCTGGAAAAGAGGGCTCCAGGGCAAAAAGGTACAGAAGAGCTAGAAAGGGACCTGGGACAAAGGATAGAGGGACAGGACCCAGGGAATGGCTTCCCAGTGCAGAGGGCAGGGATGGATGGGATATTGGGAATTAGGAATTGTTCCCTGGCAGGGTGGGCAGGCCCTGGCACAGCTGTGGCTGCCCCTGGATCCCTGGCAGCGCCCAAGGCCAGGCTGGACTTTGGGGCTTGGAGCAGCCTGGGACAGTGGGAGGTGTCCCTGCCCACAGCAGGGGTGGCACTGGATGGGATTTAAGGTTCCTTCAATCCACACAATTCCATGATTCTTTGTGACTCCAGACACTGTGACGTGACAGGCATGGCAGACACTCCCTAAGGAGCTGTCCCTGATCCTGCTCACGCTGCCTGCAGACACTGCAGGTGTGCTCCCAGGAGCTGCTGCCAGCATTTTCCTGCCTTGCTGAGCTGCCCGAGTCAAGTTTTACCACAGGACACGGGAGGTGATGTGCTCCAGCTTCTGCAGGTGCCAGGCAGCACACACTGACTCTAAAATCCTGTATTTTGTTGTCATTTATTCCCTGTTTCACTGCTGAGCCACTATCCAAGGCTTAGCATGGATTAATTATTACATCCATCCTAAGCCAGGCATTAAAATTAAACTCTCTCCAGCTCCATCCACCCATCAGCCACTGGTGTCTCTTTTCCAAAGCAATAAGCTTGAAAGAGAAAACTGGGCAGGATTTAACTATCCCTGTGGGAATTTCTGTCAAGCCATCAGGCTCCAGCTGAGAGTCCGGGAATTTTTTAGCAAGTCCCAGTGCCTTGTTTTATTTTAGCTCCCTTTTTCTGGCCTGCAGCTGTCACAGCAAGATAAAGGAGCAGAGGCCAGGGACAAAGCTAAGGAGCTGCTGCAGGAGGAGTCCAGGGCTCTGGAGCAATGGCCAAGGCCATGGGAGGTCTTGTCCATCCTCTGGGGGAGGGTTAAGGGCTGCAGGCCAACAACTGGGATTCAGTTTTTACATTTCTTTGTAGATTGGGGAATGTTGGAATGAGTCCAGAGGAGCCATGGAGTTGTTCCCAGGGCTGGAGCCCCTCTGGAGCCAGGATGAGAGCTGGGGGTGCTGGGGGTGCTCACCAGGGAGAGCTCAGAGCCCCTTCCAGAGCATAAAGGGGCTCCAGGAGAGCTGGAGAGGGACTGGGGACAAGGGATGGAGGGACAGGACACAAGGAATGGCTTCCCAGTGCCAGAGGGCAGGGCTGGATGGGATATTGGGAATTAGGAATTGTTCCCTGGCAGGGTGGGCAGGCCCTGGCACAGGGTGCCCAGAGCAGCTGTGGCTGCCCCTGGATCCCTGGCAGTGCCCAAGGCCAGGTTGGACTTTGGGGCTTGGAGCAGCCTGGGACAGTGGAAGGTGTCCCTGCCCATGGCAGGGGTGGCACTGGATGGGATTTAAGGTCCCTTCCACCCAGGCCATTCCCTGGGAAGTGATGGGATCCACCTGACCAAGTGGGGCAAAAGCCTCAGTGGCCAACACAGCTCCAAACACTCATTGTGGGAGGGAGATGTAGATGTGGAAGAGAGACGCACCATCCCAATATTTTTCTCCATGAAAAAAACAGCAAAAGAAAAAGAATTTGAAGCTTGGCTCATGACTGTCCATACCCCGAGAAAAGAGGGAATATTATTTCTGATTGAAGGCAAGTGAAAGGGCATCAAACCAACTAACTTGGATTTCTGCAGGCTATGATTAACTTCATTTCAAAAACTTCTCCATGACATTCCTATTGATCTGAAAAAGACCATTTTTTGCCTTACAATAAAAACTGGCTCCCAGAAAGTGGAAGATGATGGTGGAAAATGAGTTGGCAGCTGGAAATCACTGTGTATTCCCTCCAAAATCTCCATCCTGTTATGTGGAAAGAAGCCAAGTGTCTCTCAAGTGTATTAGGCAGGCTAAAAAAATTATAAATAATTGTTAAATAGAAGGAAGAAACTTGGTGTATAAAATCCCATCAGTGTTTTATGGGAAATGAGGTCAAAAATATTTTCCCTGTGAGCAGTGGAAGAGAAACTTAGACCTTTTTTCCCCTATGAAGAGAGCTCAGAGATCCCTGCCTTTCTATTATTTGGAGAAGCTGGGAAGAGACAGCCATGGGAATGAAGCCTGGAAGCCAGCCTTGGAAGGGGGAAGCTTAGCAAAGAAATCATGGGAGTATTGTAGGATTTATTTCAAAGAAATTGAGTTTCATGGCCATTTACCCAGAGACTCAACAACAGTTTCCACCCCAAAGTGTTGCCTGGGAGGATGGAGATTTCATTTTCAGCCCTTCAGGCTCCTTTCACCCAGCCAAGGAGCTCCAATAAATATCAAGTTCTGGCACATTTGTGCCTTGAAAGGGGAGAGAGAGGCTGGAGCAGGATTTTGGGAGCCCCTTGGCCTGGGAAGCTGTGAACTCACCTTTCCTTTGCTGATGATAAAGAAGGTGTCCCCTCGAGCCCCTTGGCGGATGATGTACTCTCCGCTCTCGTAGTGAGTCTGCAAGAGGCAAAGGAACCAAATGAAGATGAACAAATAAAAGCAGAGCCTGTTCCCCAGCCCATATTTTGGCAGCTTTGCAAGAACATCACCTTGGACCCATTTTATCCCAGCTTGACATTGGCTGTGACTTAAAGATTGTCCTATGGTAAGGAATGGAATAATTAAACTGGAAGCATTTGTGGCTTGCCCATTTTTCTTCTGGCTGTGCTGGTGCCAGCCTGTGCCCAGATGAATTATCCTCACAGCCTGAATCCATTTTTAGCACATCAACGAGACAGAGGAATTTCCAACAGGGAATAAGCTACATGAACTAAACTGTAATAAGAAGTCTGGTATAAAAAATTTTTTTTCTCCTTTTTTTGTTGTTGGTTTTGGTGGTTTTCCAGCTTTGCTAGAAAGGATTTTATTCAGCAAGTAAGTTTTGCTTTTCTCCTGTTATTACAGTAATTTAATCTGTCCATTTTTGCTTTATTTTGTGGAACAGCCCTTGCTAAATTCATGTCACAGCTTATCAATGCTGGCATCTAAACTTGTTAGGACACTTTCATCCCTTGTGTCACCCCATCAAAAGCAATGTGCATTTACACATCACTAAAAAACCAAAATATTTTCTAAATCAAGACTTTCAATTGATATTTAGACACCCCCAAACCTTGTAATTTTTTATCCCAGATGCTCTACCCTTGCAAATTCAACCAACAGCAGGCTGGGCGATGCCAAGAGCTTCCCCTCCAACCTCTCCTGCATCCCCCCTTGGGATAAATGTCTTTTGGGTTTTTCAACCATGACCAGGAGAGCTGGAGGTATTGAGTATTCTATCCCAGCCCAAATCTGGGACAAAATCACTCCAAAAATGCCCTGCATTCACCATCAGATCTTCTAATCCCAAAGTAAGTATAAACAAGCAAAGACTGGAGCTAAAACAGGGGAATTAATCCAAAGCCTCAAATTTGGTTAAGCTTGAGAATTTTTTTCAAAAGTTTTGTGTTGACCTGAGTTTGTTTATTTATCTTTATATCCAACCTTTTTATCATTTACAGACTGATAACAGAACGCCCAGCTTTTCCCATTTTCATGTGCCAGAGTGGGAAGAGAGAGGGAAAAAAAGTTTGGACATAAACTTGTAGAGTTTTACTGCTTATGTTGGGTGTTTCTGGAGAGCAGATTTAAAGTGCACATTTTGACCATCCATGGTGAAATTCCTTGGAAGGGCCTGATTTTAGGTGGTGTTAGGATCAGACCCCTCCTCAAGTGGAATCTTGTAAGCACCCAAAAATCTATTTAATGAAAATACTGGGCTAACGGCTTCTAAATTTACAACAGGTAATCCATTTTAATTAGAAACATTATTGGCATTTTTTATATGATTTCTGGGCAATTTAACATGAGAAACCTGCTCCCTAAAAGGCCATTTCTTGGTCCTGCTCACCAACTACTACCAGCACCAACAACTGCAGAACTGAGTCTCAATCCTGCTGGTGTAACCAATTCCCACCCACAAGTTCTCCCAACCTTTTAACCCATAAATTCCATTCCACCCCTAAATCTTCCCAATCATTCCCACACATGGCTCTTCCCAACTCATGAATCCTAACCATTCCCATGCATGAGTCTTCCCAAACTTCCCACCCAGAACTCTTCCAAAGGAATGGGAGGAACACAAACTTGAGCTTCAAAGCACCCAAAGCTGCCTCTCACTTCAGCAAATTTTGTCTCTTCTTTTTTAAACCAAGCTCTAATCTCAGCCAAATCCTTCCAACATTCCAATCACATTCCTCTAGTCCCTCCTTAAGTGCCCAGAGCTTTCATTTCGCTTGACCTGCTCCTCACTGGCGCCTCTTTCCACACCCTCCCTGCCACCCACATCCTCATGTTTATGTATTCCAAGCCATTTATTTCACAGCTAATTCCACACACAATTTTTCGTGCTTGAATCAACCCATCCTTCCCATCCTTCAGCAGAGCTCCTGCTCTTAAATCCTTGTTTTCTAACACAAATCAGCTCATCCATGTGCTTCACCCTTCTAAAGGGATTCTTGCTACCTGCCCAGTGTCAGCGCATCATCCTGGGCAGGCAAAGTGCCCAAGAGCTCACTCAGGGCACATGGAAATGGGAATAAAGACCAGGCTCTTGCTTTTAGCCCCACTTGAGAGGCAGCAATACCTCCTCAGGTACCTCTGGTACCATCAAATATCTCTGAAGAAGATTTTGGCAAAAGTTCACAGATTCCCAGAATGACTGAGGTTGGAAAAGACCTCCCAAGACCATGGAGTCCACCTGGTAACTCACTCCCACTTTGTCCCCAGCCCAGAGCACTGAGTGCCACCTCCAGCCCTTCCTGGGACACCTCCAAACCTCCCCTGCCAAGGCCTGAGCATCCTTTCCATGCAGAAATTCCTGCTGCTGTCCAAGCTGAGCCTCCCCTGGCCCAGCTTGAGGCTGTTTTCTCCCATCCTGTCCCTCAGCACACAGAGAAGTGGGAATCTTTCACAAAACAGCATTTCCAACCTAAATGAGCAAAAGTGACGTTCTTCCTTCCTTTGAAGCCCTCCATCAAGTGCCTTCCATGGAGATTGCTGTTTGTCCAGTAAGAACAGCTTCTATAATAATACCAGGGCTTTTTATTCCCTTTACTTCTATTTTCAGTTTTACTTAAAGTGAGCAAAAAAAATCCCTTTACCAAAGCAGGGGAAGAATGCTCACACAGCAGGTTTGAGAGGATAAGACATGGATAGGTCACCATGACCTGCTCCAGGTTCCCCACAGGAGAAGTACCAATCTCACGATCAAGTCAGATTTGCTCTAAAAAAGGTAACTATCCCATTTTATGAAATCCCCCATCCCGTGCAGAATGCCAAGGAGTGGACATGGACATTTCTTTGAGTGGAGAAATACCAAATGCAAGCTTTCTTCAGGAGTGACTGGTAATTTATGAGACCAACTTACCTTGAAAATGGACAAAATTAGGAATAGGGGGCCCAACAGCACCAAATTTTATCAATAAACTCCTTTATTGAGCCCCAGTGCTCCCAAGGATGAAAATCTCCCATAGATACAGGACCCAAAGCAATGTACAAACCATATTTCAGTGACCACCCCAATCCATCCATCTCAGAACAGTTATATGTGTGATTAATTTCTTTGTCCCCAACACACCAGGGCACATCTCAGCCACCACACAAAAAACCATCACCTTTGCTACTTCAAACCTTCACATCTGGCTGAGGACTTTGCCCACTGAACTTGATTGATCAGTCACAAACTTCAACTGGAGCTTCTGCTCCTAAATACCACCAAAAATGAGATGTCTGAGAGGCCAACCAGGCCTTATGGAGAAACCATGACTAAAAATGAGATGTTTGAGAGCTCAACCAGGCTTCATGGACTAAATCTCAATTAGGCCTCATGGAGAAACCTCAACTAAACCAAGATGTTTGAGATCCCACCCAGGCTCATGGAGAGACCTCAACCAGGCCTCATGAAAAAACTTTGACTAAAAACAAGATGTTAAAGATCCCACCAAGGCCTCAAGGTGAAACCTTGACTAAAAATGAGATGTTTGAGATCCCAGTCAGGCCTCATGGAGAAACCTCAACTAAAAATGAGATGTTTGAGAGCTGACCAGGTTGTGCGGAGAAACCTTGATCAGGCCTCATGGAAAAACCTCAATTAGGCCTCAGGGAGAAACCTTGACTAAAATTGAGATATTTGAGAGCCTGCCCAGGCTGTGTGAGGAATCCTTGACTAAAAATTAGATGTTTGAGAGCTGACCAAGTTGTGTGGAGAAACCTCGACTAAAATTGAGATTTTTAAGAGCCTGCCCAGGCATTGTGGAGAAACCTCAACTAAAAATGAGATGTTTGAGAGCTGACCAGGGCTTGTGGAGAAACCTCAACTAAAAACGAGATGTTTGAGAGCTGACCAGGTTGTGTGGAGAAACCTTGACTAAAATTGAGATTTTTGAGAGCCTGCCCTGGTCTTGGGAGGCATCCTTGACTAAAAACAAGATGTTTAAGCAGGACCAGGCCTCACGGAGAAACCTTCAATCTGGAGCCCAACCCAACAGTTAAACTTGAGAAAAAGTTCATTTTTCCTCCCCCTGGATGCCTCTGGCTGCCGTGTTTATGCTGAGAATGTTTGGGAAAAAGTGGGAAACAGAGAGTTTGGAATGCCCCGTGACCCACGGCGCCAAAGGCCCCCTCAGGGGAGCAGAGGCACAAAGGTGGCTTTGAAACGAGGACTTCAAAGCTGGAGCTGAGTTTGGACCACAAAAAACAGTGACAGCAACACGGGTTGATGACAGTTCTCCATGTCCCACCCATTGCATCCAGGGTGTTTTTAAAATAAAATAAAAATAACCTAAATATGGTTATTTTGCTGGCGCTTTAAAAAATATTCACAGAACTGCCAGCAAAACTCCAAACAGAAGCAGCTTTTAGAAGATCTATTTTTCCTGTTCAGGATTTGCTGCCTTAAACATCCTAAAATGACAACAGGTATGCAAACAAAATAAAATGGAAAAATATATTTATTTGCTGAAAATGCTAAAAAACCAAGCAGGTAAATATCAGTCTTCTGTACTGAACTTAAAAATCACACAGATTTGTTTCCCTGGTTTTACCATGTGTAAAACTCCCAGGGATTATCTAAAAATGCTACAGCTTGAAATAGCCAGAGGGGAGGATTATGCTTTTCTAGTCCTCTCCTCATTTATCCCTAATTTTTGACATTTAAGACATCTCAAGACCCAAGCAGCAGCTTAACTAGAGGGCAACAAGTGGGAAGTGAGGAGGGGAAGAGAGGGTTAATTCATGCCCTTAATTCCATGATAATTATGGAGCACAGAATTGAGAAAGGAGATGAGGAAGGGGAACCTCACTGTGACCTTCTAGGACCTGAAGGGAGACTGCAAGAAAGATGGAGAGAGACTATTTCCAAGGGATGGAGAGACAGGACACAGGGAATGGCTTCCCAGTGCCAGAGGGCAGGGCTCCATGGGATATTGGGAATGAGGAATTGCTCCCTGGCAGGGTGGGCAGGCCCTGGCACAGGGTGCCCAGAGCAGCTGTGGCTGCCCCTGGATCCCTGGCAGTGCCCGAGGCCAGGCTGGAGCACCCTGGGACAGTGGAAGGTGTGGAACAGGATGGGCTTTGAAGTTCCTTCCTACCCAAATTGTTCCATGATCCTGTCATTTTCACTCAGCAGGCTCTAACTGAGCTCCAATATCCTGCAGCAATTTTTTCTTTAGTTTTTCATACTGACGGCAGTACAAACTTACTCTTCCTCCTTAAAGATACAGCTCTTTGATATCCCACCAGCACTGAGTATGTATTTTACAGCAAAAGCTGTGCTGTGACAGTGACAGGAGCCTGTCTCCCTGTCCAATCCATTTGAGAGACATTTCCTCTGCACTGATTCACTGTGTCTCCTTAATGGGCTGTGACAGCACTGAGGAAAACACTCCCAGGAATGAGCTGGACACTCTGGCTGTCTTGTCCAATTGTGGGGCCTTCTGCCTTTATGGATTCCTTCCAGTTCCTGCAAAACCATTCCTGAGCAAGGCTCTTAACACACCTCCAGAAGGTGCTGGCTGTGCGTGGACACAGCTCAGCTTTCAGAATAATAAAAATCCTGGAATTCTAGGGTTTGAAATAGTTGGGACACATGAGGATTATTGATCCAACTCCCTGGTCCAAGAGCAACTGCTTAAAATTAAACTATGATTTAAGAGATGACTCCCCACAAAGAGTTCATCTGTCCTCAACAAGATAAAACCTGTATTATATCAAGATATAATCTGGGCTGCTGAGGAACAGGGATTGCTCCAGGGAAAAGGAATCTAAAAGGATGTATGAGTATAGTAAAAAAAGGATATTCAACAACTATTTCATTGAAGCAAAAGGAAGCACAGCCTCTACCTAATCCATGGGATACACACTGAAATGGATAAACCAAAGGGGATAAACAACAGGGCCCTGCTGTTCCTGAAGTGCAAAGATGTGAGAAATGTCCCTAATTTGAAGCTCTTTGGATAAATTATTGATTTAATTTCTGGTTGGTTTTCTTTGTGTTTTGGCACTGCTGTTCCCTGTGGTGTGCTTAGAGTGAGCAGGAGGGAAGGAGATAGGGCTGGCACCATCCTGCTCTTCCTTTTTCTCAAAACCTCCTCTCATTTTAGTGTCTCAAAGGCAAAAAAAATCTCCACAAACTGAGCTGGACCCAGCCCTCCTGGGACAAGACAGGAGATGAGAATAAAGTTATACAAATGGGAACTGTGGAAGAGCAAAACTCAACACATTCCAATTTAGAGCAAGAAGCCATCTCCAAACTGTGACTTTTCCAACTCTGACCAAAGCTCTGACAACCCCTCAGGTGAAACTGCTGGTCCTGAAACCCAGGCTAAATTTCCACCAGGAATTCAGGTTTTTTGCACTGAGGTGTAAATAAGACACTACGGTTGTGATAATTCAGAAGCTGCCTGAAGGTTGAATTCTCTCATGGAAAGAAGCAGCAGCTCCACATATCTCTGGCATTTCCATGACCCAGAACACACAGCTGAGCAGTTTGGTTTCCTTTTACACCACCAAAGTCAAGGTCTTTACACCTGAAAACCCAATCTTCACAAAACTCTCCTCATGGCAATTAACAGTGGATAATTAGAAGCATTTGTGAGCTACCAAAGAGGATTTATGAGGTTTGCCGTAGAACAAACACAGCTCATCTCAGAATCCCCCTAAACCAAGTAGTACTAAGGAGAAGGACACAAACTAAGGATAAACCTCAATGGTTTCATCTCCTAGTCATGAAAAACATGACATTGTCCTTTTGGCTGTGCTTTTATCTCCTTTTTTTTACATTCTACTGGACTTCAACCCAATTCTTCCTGAGTGCAATTTTCAAGGATAATTACAAGGCAACAAGGTGGATAAGGGACCATGTTTGGTAAAAACTGGCCAGGATTGCTGCTTCCCAAAGAGAAGGTCCATGAGATGGGAGGAGCTCCTGGCCCCTTCCTTCTGCCATTCCTGGAATGCCCCTGGACTGGCTGGAGAGCAGGAGCTGGCTTTTTTGGGTGAGGATTTTTGGGTGAGGATAAAAAACAGCTTCAAACTCTGCTGTTTTTTAAGGACTGCCTGCTGAGAAGAAACAGGAATTTGGGGAGGTTGAGGATGCTGAAGTTCAGAGATAGAGAGGGAGGTGAAGAAGGCAAAAGGTCAAGACCAACCTCAAAGATCAAGAGGGAGAACTCAAAGAGTTCAAGGACTAAGAGAGCAGAGAGATGACAGAGGGGTGAGAGCAGCACAGGGTCAGGAGAAATGGGAGAGGAGTGTAGCAACAAGATTTTCCAGGAAAACAAGATGAACTGATATGGGAAAAATTAGGATTTATTCCCAGAGGAGATAACAGATAAACTAGTTGGGTAAAAGGCAGTAGTGGGATTAGGCTACAGATCAAGCCACAAATTGGGGTCAAAACCCACAAAAAGCTTTGCTTAGGAATTTAAATAATACCAGATTCACAGATAATGACTGTGAAATGTGGAGAATTAGCTGAGAATCAGTAATTAGAAAAAGGATCCCCAGGCAACAGAGTGGAATCAATTCATCAGTCACCCTGAGTAAAAATTAGCAAACAGTAAAATTCAGCAAAAATAAAAACACAATTAAAAAAATTAAGACTTTGTGCACCTTGGGCCAGTCACATTAATGTAATTTTATGCTTTTGTAGGATTGAAATCTCTACAAATCCATGACATTCTCAGCCTCCTTTGGACATTACACACAGGAACTTTGAGGAAATCCAACCACAAACAGAACCCAATGATGGGACTGCACCACAAAACCAATCACCAGCAGCTCCAGTCCATGGGGGTTTAATTAAATTTCATTGAAATGCAAGAAGAGCTGCTCTTCAATCCTTTCCCAAACAGCTCTGATTTTGTTTCCCTCATCATAATGGAAGAAGGTGTGTAGAAATCCCATTGCCCTCCCTAAATCCACAGGTCTGCTCCACAGTTATTAGAGTGGGAATCAATTCCTTGCCAAAATGAAACTAGAAGTAAACAACTTAAATCAACACATTTGTTTCATTTCTTTTCCTTCATTTCCTCCAAATTTCACATGCTTATTCACCCCAGGTATTTGCATTGCCACCAGGATCCAAACTCATTTCAGAATCGATCAGGAGGAATAAAAAAATGCACATTAATTCAATATATTCAGCCACTTTTCCAGTCACCTGCTATGAAATGTATTTTCTTTTTGTGGTCTAGACCCAAGAGGAGACTCTACATCTCCATATGAAAATGCACTTCAAATTATCACTGGAAACCAACTTTACTGGAAGGGAAATCACAGAAAGCATTGGATTTATTCATCCTCAACAGACTTTTACTGGAACGGGTCATTTTCCCAGTTTAAACCCCTGAATTGACCAATAGCTTCCACTTTGAGGGTTCTTTGCAGGTGACAACCAGCACCGAGTTTGGCAGGTGAATTAAACACTCATATTCCCTGTTATATCCCCATGGATTTTGGCTGTTGCTGGGAAATATCCTCCTTTTCCCTTGATTTCTCTATCAACTCCCCAAAAGGTACAAAAAATGCAAAATTTTATCAACCCACATGACACAAACTCAGCCTCCATTCCCAGTCTGCTCAACAAGGAATTCTTGTGAATCACGCTTCCATAAGATCAAATCTTTGCTCCAAATATATTTATTAAAGCAGCAAGTGAACTTTCACTCTGTGCATAAACTGGGAAAAGGTGAAATCTCAATTTTTGAAACATCAATAAAAACTTTTCCCAAATGAAAAAGAAGCTGCCTTGAGCCACTCACCTGGATTGCCACTGTCTCCTTGACAACAGAACTTGGAAAATTGGGATAAAACCTGTATTTTACAATAGAAATGCAAAATATCTGCTCCCCAAGTGCAGGAATCAGTATTTTTTACTGTTTAATAGAATCTCTGCTGCTAAAATTGACATGGCTGGAGCTGCATGAGCCTATTTCAGCTTTGTCTGGAGGAAAATTTTACAGGACCTTTCCACTGCCTCCAACTTATTCCAGGATTTTGGACAACTGGTGACTAAAGAGGAAGGTGTGAGGAATAAAAATAAATCACATCCTGAATTCAGAAGATTGTAAAAGCTGAGATTTCTGAAGGAAGAAGCAGATCAAGAACTGCCCCTGCAGCAGCAACACTTCCATCAGTCTCTCGTACAATGACCCCACTCAGAAATATTGGATTTTTCCCAGATATTTTGTGCTTTAGAGCAGATTCTTTGGGAGCATCTCTTATATCAGTCCTAAAAAAAACCAAACAAACGAAAACAAAACCAAAAACAAAACCAGGGCAAGGCTGGGAAATGCAATCCAGGTCAGATTTTCAGCACAAGGCACAGCTGACCCTTTCCTTACCAGGCAAGGACACAATGATCCCAAAATTCCTTCACCAGGGCTTTTTTTAAACTCTGAATTCTACTTTTCATGGCTTTTTCTGCAGGAATTGGGGAAATGGCCATCTGGATTTACAAACAGAGCAGTCTGACCCCAATGGAAATGGGATCCCATCCCACACAGGGAAAATACTGGGGCAGCAGCTTAAAGCTGGCAACATCCCATTCCATGGATTAAGAAATGGCTTTTTCCATCTTGAGGACACTTTTCAATTCCCATTATTACAACCCAAACACTGCAAATGCCACCCTGAGAATGCAGAATTTCAAATCCATCCCTTTGAGGGGATGTTTAAAACCAGAGAGGCACAAAGCCTCAAGTGTGAGCAGCCCCATTTCCCAAGGGAAATAAATTCCCTGGAAAAGGACCCAGCCATACTTGGGGGAGCTCTGGGGATGGGAAAAGGATCTCCCCATATTCATGTTTGATCTTTGCTTTAAAGCTGGGTTTTAACCATTGATCCCATAGATCTCCAGCTGATATTCCCAGCATTCCAAACCTGATGGCCGTTCCTTGGGTGGCTGTAGGTGTCTCCATCACCTCATAAAGTGTTCCTTTAATTTTTTTTCCTAATTAATCCCTGGCAGGACTCACTCAGCAGGACCTGCAAGCCAACCTTGATTGTCCCAGATTCCAGCAGGTGTCACTGTGGGCAACACTATGGGAAAATCCAGCAGGGGAAATGTTGCAATCAAAGGGAAAACACTCATCAGGGTAAATAATATTTAGGTTTTCCTCAATAGAATTGCTGATTGTATTTTTTCCCTGTTTTTACAGATAAAAAGTTATTTTTTTGTGTTAACTTCTTTGGGGTTGAAGGGTGGAAATCATGGAATATTTTTGAGTAAGCACCAGGCTGGATTTTCAATCTGGGGTTCATTCCCACCAAAATTAGCCCATAAATGTCTGTAAGTAGTGATTTGTTGGTGAGAATTAGAGAATTTTGGAAACTGCTGAACAAATTCCCAAGAGGAGATGCCCAAAAGACCAAAGAGCCACATACTCTCCTTCCAAGCTTCTCCCAAAGAATCCAGCACTGAATCAGCACAAAACAGGAACCTCATCCATGGGGAGATCCATCCCAAAAATCACTCAGCTTGGGCTGTCAGGAGTACATCTTGGGAAGAGCTGAACCACCTCCACCACAGTAAAACACCTCCCAATGCCCAAATTTTAATTAAACTTCAGTCAGAATCAATTGATTGCATTTTCTCCACCTAAGAAGTGAAGGACAACCACCAACCCATTGGCCACAACCTAAGAAAATGCCTGGAAAAGCAGATTCCATTGGTTCCTTGCCCCAGGGTGGCTGTAGAGCCTCTGGAAAGTGGGAACAGTAAACAAACAGATATTGGGAAATTAGGAACAAGGCTGGATCAAGGAAGAGACAACTTGGAGCTCCTCACTTCTCCCCTGTGACCTCTCTGTTGTCCCAGGTGCCACGAAAAAATCCACATCCATCCTGTGTGTCTCTAATAGAGCCTGCAAATCCACCAGGGCAAATAATAAATTATGGATTTGCTTAAATCCTCCCTTTTCATATCTGTGAAACCCTGGAAAATATCTAAGATCACAGCAAAAAATGTTTTGTTTTTCTTTTTTCCTTTCTTTCATAACTGTGACGGATCAGCTGGAGAATCCGCTTAGAGAGCATAAAAAAAAATAAAATATCTCATAGATAGGTTTAATCCAACTGGAAATAGGAAATATTTAAATCCCAACACCTGCATAACCTGAGAGGGGCAGCTTTAGAAATTAACATTTTATCAGTGAGTCCTGAAAACCTGATCATCCACTCAATGCACCAATGCCAAAAATAATAACAATAAAGAAAGAAAATCTTGGGATGAAGCAAATTTGGGGAAGTTTGTTTTTGTTCAAAGCTGCCTTTGCCACATGTCCTGCTGGTGATCATAGCACTGCTGGAATGGCTTTTCCCACCACTGGGAGCTTGATTGAGGAGAAGGAGGTGCCCAAAGAACGGGTTAAAGCCAGGAAAGTGCTGGGAAGGCAGCTGGAAAACAGGGAACTACAGAATTCTCTTGAGGGAAGCATGGTTTGGGTTGGAAGGGACATTAAGGATCATCCCATGAGCAGGGACACCTTCCACTGTCCCAGGCTGCTCCAAGTCCCAATGTCCAGCCTGGCCTTGGGCACTGCCAGGGATCCAGGGGCAGCACAGCTGCTCTGGGAATTCCATTCCAGGGCCTGCCCACCCTGCCAGTGAAGAATTTCTTCTCTGACAGCTGAAAATATCCTAAAACTCCCAACTCCAATCCTTCTGAGTGTCCTTGGGATTCTCATGGAGATTTCCATTCATCCATGTGCTTTGGACAGGTGGAGGAGATGCAATTCCCTAGCTGGGGTGCTCTGGCCAAACTCCAGTGGATTTTACAACACACAGTTGAAAGAAATCCAACAACCCAGCTCCTCTGCTTGGGGTTTAGCAAAGGAGCCCAGAGACAAGGGCAGGGGGACTTCTGGCAGTAAATGAGATGTTAATAAACTCCCCCTGTCTCCAGAGGAATCCAGCTTTGCATGGAAAGCTCTGGTTAAAGATCCCTCTGATACCACTGGGATTTTCATCCTGAACAAAAGCTGCTTCTTGAGAGGTTTCTAAATTCATTTCATAAATCTCAGTTAAAGAGAGAACACCCTTCCCTGCCTGAAAAGTGCATTTGGCAGAGGCCAAAAGCTGCTCCTTGCACCTGACACACCCAGCATGTCCTACCAGGAGAAGGCCTGAAGTTCCCACATGTGCCAAGAGCATGGAACTCCAGGAAATGCCTTCCCCTGTGTTCAGAACAAGGATTTTACTGGGGGAAAAACAGGAGGGATTTGATGCAAAACCAAATAGGAAGAAATGGCAACAGATTTTCTAACCCAACGGCAGTGAGGTGTCTGATCTGGGATGCGGAGCTGCTGGAGCAAGTCCAGAGGAGGTCATGGAGATGCATGCTCTGAGGGCTGGAGCCCCTCTGGAGCCAGGCTGGGAGAGCTGGGGGTGCTCACCTGGAGAAGAAAAGGCTCCAGGGAGAGCTCAGAGCCCCTTCCAGGGCCTAAAGGGGCTCCAGGATGTGGAAACCCAGGGCACTGGGAATATTTCTCTGTCTGCTCTGGGGTGCCCTGACCCCCAGAGCAGCACTGACTTGGACCCTCATTCATGGAGAAAGTTTCCCAGACTTCAAGATAGACTGGAACCCCCAAAAGTGTGCAATAGATTATAGAGAGCAGTGCAGGTATATCACTGGGTGAGAAATTGAGGGTTTGGGATTTTTAGTGTGTTGTGGATGGAAGCAAGATGGAGGGCACAGGGTGTTGTCCTGGGTTTCTTCTTCATGCTGCTTCTTCCTCCTTCTCCATGGGTTTGGGTGGCATTTTGTAATTGGGCAGAAAAGTCCCCATTGTTGCTCTGTGGGATCAGTTATTGGGTTAAAAGGGAAAATAATCCAGGTGTCAGTTCTCAACTGGATAGTTGAGTCTTAAAAGCCCTTGGAACAACAGATTGTTGGCCATTTTGTGCCTTCTAATGAAAAGCTGCTGAACTCACAGTAGTGAGACTGTTTTACTAATAAATAATAAACACCTGAGTCTGAACATGAAATACCATCTCAGACCCAGAGACACCAATACAGGAGAGCTGAAGAGGGACTGGACATGGGAATGGCTTCCCAGTGCCAGAGGGCAGGGAAGGATGGGATATTGGGACATTAGGAAGTAATCAAAGTCCCAAAGGTTTTCTCCACTGGCATCACCTTTTAACAATAAGTTTTGCAGAACTGGGGAAGAAAAACCCCAAGTCCTGCCCTATTTCTACTGCAGGAAAGCAAAGGATGAGCAATAAACACACACAGAGACATTCCTGACAAGAATCCACAGAAACCAAGGAATACTGAACTCCTTTCCTGTGCTAACACAAGAGGAGATTATTTTTAATTCCCTTCACGTGGCCTGTGCCCACATTAAAGGAAATCAAAAGGAAAATTTAACTCCAAACAACACATTTTATCCCAATCCAAAGCTAGAGCAGCTCCTGCCACTGGCTCCATTGCATTCCCGCACTCCAGTTTCTCCAGCTGCATTTTTATTTTCTGATCCTTTTTTCCCCAAAAAGCTTTTATTTCCTGGTGCACCTGCAAACCCAAAGCTGTGTGCTCATGAGCACCATTTGAAAAATTAATGGAAATACAACTTGAGTCAGAATTTTGTCCACTTTTGATGGAGTCAGGTGGGACTGAAGCTGATTTGATGCCCCCACAGGCAGCATTATCCTATCCCACAGCTCCTCCAATGAGCACTCCTCAGAGTGCTTCTTTTGATAAAAAAATATCAATAACAACATTAACTTATTTTTTCTTAACCAAAACCTTTTACTCTTCCCTGTTTATTTTGAATTCTCCCTCAAATCTGATCTCTGGCTCTGTTTCACATCAATACCTGCCTTGGTGCTGGCAGAGCCTGCAGGACAGACCAGGGACCTGATTCCTTTTATCCAAGAGCCATCCACACTCCTAAACAAGCCTAAAAACCACAGATTCTATGGAAAGCTAATTAATTTTGCACATTTTCCCTCTCCTATTCACTGCTGCCACACAATCCCACAAAGGCGGGACTGTGTTCAGCCTCTGTTAATTAACCAGAGGCATCCCAAGGCCACCTGATCCATACTAATTGGGCAGTGTGGAGCAGGAAGGATGCTTAAAGGCCCAGGACAGCTCTGAAGGCTGAATTAAGCCATGAAATCTCCTCCAAGATCCCACTCTCCACCAAGAGCCACAACAGGAGCTCCATGAGCAGCAGGGAAGAATTTTGGGTTGTGTTTTATTTTTGTTAATATTTGTGCCTTTTGAAATTCAGTCTTTCATTGGAATTAAAATGAGAAAATTAAAATGAAAGGAAGGAACAAGACAAAGGCTGGCAAGTGACACTCAGCACACAAACTGAGCTGCTGAAGTGGCTGCAGACAGGAGCTGGGATCCAAATTTCAGCATCCAGAGTTGCAGGAAGAGTTTTCATCCCTGGCAGCCTCTGCTAGTGGGGTTCAGCACATTTCTCTGCCTCTCCCCTCAGTCTGGCTCTGCTGTTTGTCCAGGGATTCACTGGGAGCCAAAGCCAGGCAGCCTGGGGCTGCAGGAAACACATCACTGGCACTTGGATCTCAGCAGAGCATTCAAATAAATTAAAATTCTGAATATTAATGCTTCCAGTGAAAGAATTCCCAAAACACACACTGGGAGATGTGGGAACAGCATTCCCTGTCACCATCATATTTTCTGAAAAATCCCTTTGCCAGGATTTCTTCTCCTGGGAAGCTGAGAAACCTCAGAGAAAAATGAAAACAATAATTATCTGATTGCTTTCCCTGTGTTTTGCTGCTTTGGAATGTGGTTTGGACATTGTTTATCCAACTGGTCAATGTTTGATTGGTTTCATGTGAATTGTTTTGACTTAATGACCAATCATAGCCAGCTGTGTCAGACTGAGGAGAGTCACAAGTTTTTCATTATTATCTTTTTAACCTTCTGTAATCATCCTTTCTCTATTCCTTAGTATAGTTTAGTATAGCATTCTTTAATATGATATAATAAAATAATAAATTAGCCTTCTAAGAACATGGAGTCAGATTCATCTTTCCCCGCCACAATGGGGTATCCCGAAAATACCACAATTCCCAGCACTTCCAAGCTGTGGCTGCTCTTCTGTTAACTGAGGATGAGTTAATCAAGTGCTCTACAGCTGGATTTAGGGCAATTAGCCAGATTTAAATTTAAATATCTATTTATACCACAATTATGATAGATAAATATATATTTCAATGTGTTACAAAGTATTGTCAGAAAATCACAGAATGGTTTGGATTGGAAGGGACTTTGAAGTCCATCCCTGTGCCATAGGCAGGGACACCTTCCACTGTCCCAGGCTGCTCCAAGCCCTGTCCAGCCTGGCCTGGAGCACTTCAAATTTCTATACATCCAACAATAATCCATAAATATACACACATGTGGTGTTTGTGAGGTCCCCAGGATGAGGTGAGAGATGAGAATCTGACTCCCAAGTTCCCAAAAGGCTGATTTAATATTTTGTGATATTATATTAAAGAATGCTATACTAAAACTATACTAAAGAGAGAAAGGAGACATCAGAAGGCTTAACAAGAATAAACAATAAAAACTTGTGACTGACTCAGAGTCCAACACAGCTGGCTGTGATTGGTCATTAATTAAAAACAACTCACATGTTTGGATAAACAATCTCCAGACCACATTCCAAAGCAGCAAAACAGGGAGAAACTGAAGCTTCCCAGAAGAAATCCTGGTGAAGGGATTTTTCAGAAAATAGCATGGTCACATACACACATAAATATCAAAGCTGTCTCAAACTCTGGATACACAACAAAGGAGGCAAATCCACGTGACGTGGTTTACACCTGACATTATCTGCACAAAAAACTGATCTGCAGGGTTTTGTAAGCAAATCTCAGTGCCTTTGTCACCGTCTCCGCTGCTCCAGCTGCTCAGATTCCTACACACAACATCTCCCATGGATTACCAGGCTAAATCCCAAACAGCCAAGGAACAGGATTCGAAAATGCAGATGAAGAGGCCTGGGTTGAAAATGCCAACGAGACCTTAATTCCATCTCCTCCTCTGCATCTGCAGCCATAGAACTTTAAATTCTGTCTGGGGCACCAACAGCACCTGGAGCAAATCCAGAGGAGGCCATGGAGCTGCTCCAGGGATGAAGCCAGGCTGGGAGAGCTGGGGGTGCTCACCTGGAGAGGGGAAAGCTCCAGGGAGAGCTCAGAGTCCTTCCAGAGCTTAAAGAGGCTCCAGGAGAGCTGGAGAGGGACTGGGGACAAGGGGTGGAGGGACAGGACACAGGGAATGGCTTCCACTGCCAGAGGGCAGGGATGGATGGGGGACCACTGGGAATTAGGAATTGTTCCCTGGCAGGGTGGGCAGGCCCTGGCACAAGGTGCCCAGAGCAGCTGTGGCTGCCCCTGGATCCCTGGCAGTGCCCAAGGCCAGGCTGGAACAGCCTGGGACAGTGGAAGGCGTCCCTGCCCATGGAAGGGATGGAATGGGGTGATCCTTAGTGTCCCTTCCACCCCAAACCAGTGTGGGATTAGTTATTCCAGCTGCCTCCAGCTCTCTGAGTTCCTGCCTCTTTCCCTTTCCCTGAAAAACCCCAATTCTGTGGAGCTGGGACAGATGTTCAGGCAGGTAACAGCTCCATCCCTGACATCCAGGCAAAGTGATCCTTCCTTTCAACAGGAGTAGGAATTTGGAGCTGGGGAACAAAATTTAGAAGAATCAGCTGTAGGCACAATGCAGAATGTGAGATCAAATGGAAAATTACAAAGTCATGAGTACCTGGAAGTGACTTCAGAGGAGAAGAGGTCAAGCGACATTAATTACATCCATCAGTATCTGAACACCTGATTTGAGATGGAAATCCTACAAGTTTTACATTTGAATGGCACAGGGAATAACCTTACAGAGGAAAAGCACTGCCAGAATGTGAAGCAACTTAAGGATGGGAAAGAAATCCTGATTTTGTGCCACAAAACCCAAATAAAAATGAAGCAAGGGGGAAAGAGGGAGAGGAGGAAATGCCAGCCCAGATCTCTGAGCACTGCCCAGGCCCACCAAAAGCTCATCCCACTCCTCAGCCATGCCAGGAATAGACTCCTCATCCTACTCCCTTCGGCATTTTAATTCCATTTGCTAAGTGCAATTATCCATAAAGACTGGAATTATTGGCAGTGTTGGTGCCACCCAGATAATCCCTGTGTGTGTCACCAGGCACGTTTTTCCATGGAATATTAACAATTCCCTGATCCAGAGGGGTTTTCCTATACTTCACAGGTGTAACCTATGGAAAGGGGGCTGTAGCCAGGTGGAAGTTTATATCTAAATACACAGATTTGAGAGGGACTTCTTATTTTTAATTTATACAAAACACATCCTATTCAGTCCTAGACAAACCCAGAGAAAATAACACTCATTCCAAACAGAAAACTGGGAGCATCCACCCTAACAATCCAGATTTATTCCCCATAAATGCTGCTTTTGTGCCTCATTTCTTCACTGATATTTATTAAGATTTTTTTTTTCCCCCAGCTGCCACAAAACTTGAAGTGTTTCTGGAAAAGTTTTATAGACTTTATTCTCCTCCTTAACTCTTGATAAGGAGCTTAATGCTGGTGATGTGATCCAAGCAAATTCTGGTTGGGAGTGGGGTTTTGAGATAGGCAGATGGAATTTACAGCAGAGGGAATTCATATCCTTTTTTTTTCCTTAAATCAGAGCATTCCCTGGCAGTAAAAGGAGTAAAGCTTATCTGTGAATATGCAATTATTCAGGGTGACAAACAGCTGATTTGTTGGAGCCACAGAATTTATCCGGGCACTAAATAAAAAGGCAGAGAAGGAACAACACCCCAGCAAAGCTCAGAAAAAAAAGGAATTCAAATCAACTCCGATGTCAGCAGCGCTTTTGCTCCAAATCCATGGGAACATCTTCCCTGATGGAGAGGCGGGGATGAAGAAAAGCCAGCAGGAATGAAATAAATTACTGCCACACACTCATTCCCTGCACTTAAATCACCTTTTGGAAGGGTTTATTAACGACTTTCTGGGATATTGAATTCCTCAGGCTCAGAAGGGAGTGTTGGGGGAATAAAATATGGGGGGAGACTGATATGACCCAAGTATTTTACATCTATTTTATATCTGCTTATATGGCAAGGTTGGGGTTTTTTTGGTAGGGTGCAGGTTAGGGTTTTTTGTGTTTTTTTTTTTTTTTCCAGAGGTTTAGGTTGTTTAGGTTGGTGTTTTGTGGGTGATTTCTTTGTTGTTTTAAATAGACTTATTAAAAGGCTGACCCTAATGAGACCCCAGTTAAAGGCAGGCAGGCAAAGCCCAACTCCAGCCCAACATCTCAACACTGCTGCAATTCTTCCCAGAGCACCTTTTCCACAACCCTTTTAAAATACCCTGCAACATAACCTGGTCTCATTTCAGATTTGATGGGACACTTTTCACATTCCCCTCCTCCCCACCACTCACCCAGAGGCTGGAGAAGCTCACTCCCTTCTGGACACCACAGGAAATGATTGATTGGATAAAAATCCAATTAAAAATATATAAACCCTGTTCAAAACTGGATTCATTTTCCCCACAACTCCTCTCATGGCCCCGAGGGGTGCCAAACTGGGGAGCTGCTCTTTGGGGGGAAAAAGAAGAGGCTGGATAATGCCAGCAGAAGGTTCTGAGCTTGTGAAATCTCAATATTCAAAGCTCTTACCTCTTCCAGGACATCTGCAAGCTTACTGAGGATCTCCTCGGGAAGGCTCTGGAATGTGGGAACGCTGCAATAGAAAAAAAACCTCCATTAATGGATCCCTTTACACAGAGCACACATCCAGCTGCTTTCCTCCCCTCTGCCTTCCTGAGATTCCTCCCTCACGCTCTGGGGCTGAACTGGGAAAAAATATCATGGAAATCTGCAGGATGCATTTAGTGATGATGGGAGACCACTGGGATAAACCTCTGGAGAGCCATCCCTAAAGCTGGTAATCTACAGGAATAAACCACATGGACTCCATTTTCTTCATGGTGGAAAAAGACCCATCTTTAATCACATAACTCCTTTTTAGACAGTTTTACAGACCTTGTGTGAGACTTTAATTGGTCAGTAGCTTTCCTACCAATTATTGGTAATTAAGAAGTTGTTATTCTGTATTGATTGGTAACTCAAACCCCCAGTGTGTACATGCAGGAAAAGTTGTTTGTGAGAGATAGAAAAACGAAAACTATCTAATGGTGCAAAACCAGTTTATACAGGTGCTGGCTGTTTTTTACCCAGGAATAGATTGTTATGTTCATGAACTGCTCACACCAGGACTACTTTCACATGGGAACTTGTAAAGTGCAAGGCCAGCCACTGATTTTAGGAGCAGGTCTGACTTTATGAGGCCTTTCTTTATGATTTTTCTACCTTACTGCAACAGGATCCATTCAGGATCCACTGGAATTCCTGTGTGCCACAAACCTGCTCAGTGATATTCCTTCCTGGTCTGCTTCAGCCCCCCAGAAATAAATTGCAACCCTAAAAATGTTGATCAGTGAAGCAGCCACAGATAGAAGAGTGAAACCACACCTAGATGGACAGAGGGCAGAGCTCTGCAGCAATGAGCACCCATCCAAGCTTTCAGGGTGTTTCTGAACACTTTCCTGGTGGTTTCACAGCCAAATTTGTAGCTTTTCTTCAGCCAAAAAGGTGACTTGGTCCCTTGTTTGGCAGCAATTCCCTCAGCAAAGGCTGCCCAGGCCAGGCTGGGATGGGAAGGTGATGCAGCCATAAAGAGCCCCCTGAGCCAGGGCCCACAGGACTGCACCTAAGCCAGCCTGGAGCAGGACGGGGGACACGAGTTTGGGTCTCCAAAGCTGCAGGGAGTATCCTGACTTGGAAGCTGTATCTCCACTGCCTTACAGCCCAGAAGGCTGTGCAATTGTCCTCCTTGGAAAGACCCAAAAGCCATCAGGACATGCTCCATGGCAATCTGAACCAGAGGACCTCCAGATGTCTCTCCTATCCTCTCAACCAGCCTGTAATTTGCAATACTCTGGTTTCTCATCCTCTCTTTTCCATAAAAACCTGAGATCCATCATTATTCCCAGGTGATGCTGAAGGAAACGCACAGACACAACAAAAATTTAACCCAAAATACAGCATGGCCCAGAGAAGCTGTGGCTGGCCCTGGAAGCACCCATGGCCAGGCTAAATTATCCAGGCCAACCCTTCCATTTAATTAAAAAAATAATTTCAACTGAATCTATTTAATGATAAGACAAATCTGGACTGATAAATGCACAAAATATCACCTTTCATGCTCTCAACAACAGCTTTTTTTCCTTAGGAAGAACATTTTTAGTACTGGGAGCATGTGGGCCCACTTTGTAACAGGAGCAAGCAAACAACTGGACAGGAATCCTGTGACAGCAATGCCTAAGCATAAAATGAAAATTCATTACATCAATTCCAGCATTCCCAAATGAGGAATGAACTTATGGAAGAAGATAACAGCCTTGGACAAGTGGTCAGATCTTTGCCCCCTAAACTCCCAAATTGGGGGGAACTCACCACAGAGTATTTTTTAACAGATAATTAAGCCTAGGAAATCCAAGGGAGGGTAGTAAAAGGCATCTATTATAGACCAAATCCATTAAAAAACAGACAAATAGGCCCTAAGTTTTTAAATTCCAACTCTTACCATGAGAAAAGCCTAAAATTTCAACTCTGCAATAGAGCAAATAATAGGAAAAGCAATTTGTTGACAAAACAAACTTCAAATATATCATGGAATTACATCATCAATATCCCAGATTTAGGGGGGTTTATGGCAGGCCAGAATTCCCCTAAAGAGCCAGAAGTGACAAAACAGCCAGAAGTGACAAAACAGCCAAATATTTGAGTTTCTTTGAAAAGAAGAGAGCAAGATTTGATTTTGAGGTCAATAAAAACCTCCCTCTGCTCTCCACAGGACAATATTAAATGGATTCATAAAACAGAGTCTTGATTCCCTCCAAGAACTGCCTGGATTTTTGAGGGACTTGTGTGCAAAATAAGTGTTTCCATGATTATTTCCAGGTGGGTACTTGCCCTGAAAGGCAAATGGAGCCTCAGCTCTCCAGGGAGAGCCTTGAGCATAACAGCTGAGCTGCAAATTGCTGCAAGTGGGAAAACACGTGGGAGGGAGGCAAATGGGAGCAGAAAACCTCACAGGGAATCTTTGATCACCACAGCAAGAGGCAGGAAAATTGTATTTCCCTTTCTACAACTGTGTGAAAAAGGTATAGAAGGGCAAACATTCAGCCCTTGAGCTGGGATGTGTTTAGGGTGAAAAAAAAATCACAACAAACACTGCTCCAGCTGTCCAAAAAACAATTGTTCTGTCCAACAAAGCAGGGTCAAACAAACCCAGACTTTCTCCACCAAGTTATCCTCCCACTGCTGCTTAAATCCCATCAATAATGAAGATTTTTAACCACCCACTCCAGACAGTAACAGTGCTACAGCTGACAAAACAGATATTCTGGTATGCAACACTGAAAGTCTGCAGCAAAGACTGAAAGTTGTGACTTTTCTCCCTACCTGCAGTACAAGGACTTCACTTGTTCTTCTTGCTCCACAACCATCTCTCACTTTACCCAGAAAGAGCTGGATTTGATGATCTTGGAAGTTTTTTCCAGCTTAATGATTGGAATTTGATTATAGAAGAAACAAGAGCAGCTTGCCAACCTCTCCCAGCATGATGGGCTCCTTCCACTCTGCTCACCCAGTCCTTATAAGACTTTCTCCAGCTGCGTCTTATTCCACCTAATGAGGAATAATTTCTGCACCTGCCCTGAATCCACTCCCTGGATGAGGCTATGGAATCCAGCTGGGGATGAAATGGATATTCACAACTGATCTCCTCCTCACCTGCAGTCCTCAAAGTTTTTGAAGGCAATATTGGTGTAAAAAAGAATAGAGAGAAAATTATTTATGTGTTTGATAGGCAAAATACAGCCTATCAAGAGTGGATCCAGGCCACCCTACAGAGGCAGCAAACAAGGAGGCAAAGCAGATCCCTGGCTCCGGGAATTGAGTTTTAACAGAAAATGCAGTAAACTGGATGATTTTGATCCATCCACAAACAGCATTTTATCAGGAGAGCACGACTGCCACAAGTGAAGGACTTCACTTGTTCCTCTCGTTCCACAACCATCTCTCACTTTGCCCAGGAAGAGCTAGAATTGATGGTCTTGGAAGCTTTTTTCAGTTTGATGATTGGAATTCAATCCCAGAAGAAACAAGAGCAACTCACCAACTTCTCCCAGCACAATGGGGCTCCTTCTACTCTGCTCACCCAATCCTTATAAGGGATTTTCTCCAGCTGCTTCTTATTCTACCTAATGAGGAGTAATTTCTGCACCTGCCCTGAATCCACTCCCTGGATGAGGCTACGGAATCCAGCTGGGGATGGAATGGATATTCACAACTGACCTCCTGCCCACCTGCAGTCCTCAAAGCTCTTGAAGGTGATATTGGTGTGGAAAAGGATGGAAAGCAAATTATGCCTATTTGATAGGCAAAATACAGCCCAGGTTCCTCAGGAGAGTCCAGGCCACCCTACAGAGGCAGCAAACAAGGAGGCAAAGCAGACCCCTGGCTCCAGGATTTGAGTTTTAACAGAAAATGCAATAAACTGAATGATTTTCATCCATCCACAAACAGCATTATATCAGGAGAGCATGACTGCCGTGGCAGGGAATGGGATGAGGAACCTTCTCCTCATCCCTGTCCCTATATCCTGGACAGTGAGCAGGGGCAGGAGGAGAGGTGACATTCTCCTGGCTGCATTCCCCACTGCTCAGCCACAGAACACTGTGCAGGGATGATGGCAGTGTCTGGAGCCAGGAGAATTTCCCCTGGGGAATTGCTCCCTGTCTGCAGCTGGCTCCAAACGTGACACATTTTCCCAGAGAGCACCAGCTGCCAAATTCAGGGAAAGCAGCTGTGCTGAAACATCCCTGGACTGACTCCCTGTCCCCATGGAGGAGCAGGGACATGCACAACCCAAAGGTCATGGCTCCATCCCTGGGGATGCAGCCCCCAAGCTGCTCTCAACTTCCAGGTAGAAGCAACATCCCCATGAGCCACGCTTGGATTCATGCCTGTGATCCATCCTGGACTCATGCCGGTGGTCCATCCCATGGGATGGCTCCTGAGGAAGCAGCAATGGCTTCCAGGCAGTGCTGGCTGTGGCCCAAGGTGTTGTTTGCAGCCTCAGTCCCTGCCAGCTCTGACAGGACATTTATCTTCTGACACACACCACAGTCCGCAGGGCTGCTGGCTCTGCTCTGCCTCCAGGATACAAAAGCAGCCATTCACTCTCTAAATCCCTTTCAAGACTCATTCCCAAAGTTGTGAAGGGTGTTCAGTGAGGGTGCTCATCCAGCTCGGTGGCAGATGTTTCTCCTGGGTTAAGCCTGGACCAAAACCTCTCTTTTTTATTGCTGCTTGGCATCATCACAATTGCTGTTGTTGTCACTGCTTTGTGCCTTGAGTAAGCAGAGCTCCAGACTCCAACACTACAGTAAAAGGAAATTACGGCTGTCTGAGCTCCCTGAAACTTTTTGTTTGGCACCCCACTGGAATGAAGGCTGAAAAATGCAAATGTCCCTCTTTAGCACACTTGGGACGTCCTACTGCTCTGTCTCAGCTCCAAAAGAACTGAGGCTACAATCTGATCAGCGCCAGCTGATCCTTGATTTGGGATATCACCAAAAAATGGTGTTTTGGACAACTGAAGCTGTACAGGCAGCCTCCCACTGTTGTGTCAGGGAGAGAATGCTGGATCCATTAGGATCATGGCATCACTTCATAAAATGAGAGTGGCTGGGATTAGAAGGGACCTTATAGCCCACCCAGTGCCACCCTTGCCTGACCTTCCACTGTCCCAGGCTGCTCCAGCCTGGCCTTGGGCACTGCCAGGGATCCAGGGGCAGCCACAGCTGCTCTGGGCACCCTGTGCCAGGGCCTGCCCACCCTGCCAGGTACAATTCCTTTTGTGTTGCAAACTGCTGCATCAAAAAGATAATTCCTCTTTTCTGTCAGATTAATAAATATTGCTTTAAGGATCTGCTGGTGGTTATTTTCATTCACAGTACCCACAAGAGAAGTGGCAGAAATTAATTTTAGAAAAGGTGTATCTATTTCTCCAAAAACCTCAGTCCTTCCCCAGTCATACAGATCATTGTTAAGTCCAGGCTGGTTTTTGCTTGGATTCATGGAATTACTGAGGCTGGAAAATCCCTGCCAGCCCATGGAGTCCCAGCTGTGCCCCATGATCCCCACCTTGTCCCCAGCCCAGAGCACTGAGTGCCACCTCCAGCCCTTCCTGGGACACCTGCAGGGCTGGGCACTGCAAAGCTCCCTGGGCAGCCCCTGCCAAGGCCTGAGCACCCTTTCCATGCAGAAATTCACACCTGAACCCTTCCCCAGCTCCATTCCCTTCCCTGGACATGCTCCAGCCCCTCCAGGACCCTCTGGCTATGAGGACCCAGAACAGGACACAGCTCAAAAAATATTAGAGAACCAGGAGGAAGGGACAGGGAGGGTGACAGCCACTCACATTCCCATTAATTTCACTTTGCGTTGGCCTTGGAAGCACCTCATGGAGCAGAAGTCTCAGGAAGAGGAAAGAGATTTGCTCAGCAGGTGCTGCAGATGATTTGTCTGCTGTGCTATAGCCACACAGGCAGTAAACAATTCACAATTACTCATTTTGGAGAAGGTGAAAATGGAACAGCCACAGTTTGAACACTCTGCCACTCATTACACAGCCCTTATCAGAGAAATACAATCCTGAAAGAAGGTTGTGGGACATTTGTTTTCAGGGATCTGTTTATATCCTAAGCCCTGCTACAAACAGGAAAACAGGAGAGAAGCAGAACTGATCTTAGCCCTGATGAGCAAATCCTGAAGCAAATCAAATCCCACAATTTGCATTTTTCCCTCTTGTGCTGAAAGGATCCCAAGGGATCTGCTGACAACATGAGACCAGAACTCTCAGTGTCCCTGAGGGGAACCTGAAATGATCTCGGACTGGGGAACAGACAAGGATCTGACTCCATGTTTCAGAAGGCTTGATTTATTATTTTATGATATATATCACATTAAAACTATACTAAAAGAATAGAAGAAAAGGTTTCATCAGAAGGCTAGCTAAGAATAGAATAGCAAAAAATGATAACAAAGGCTTGTGGCTCGGGCTCTGTGTCCAAGCCAGCTGACTGTGATTGGCCATTAATTACAAACATCCAACATGGGCCAATCACAGATGCACCTGTTGCATTCCATAGCAGCAGATAATCAATGTTTACATTTTATTCCTGTGGCCTCTCAGCTTCTCAGGAGGAAAAATCCTAAGGAAAGGATTTTTCATAAAAGATGTCTGCGACAGCCATGTCCATCATTAACCATTCCTACCCACCACATCTGTGTGGTTTTGAACACTTGCAGGCGCTCTCCTTCAGCCCAGGCTCTGTTTATGTTCAATAAACAGAGCAGGAATTCTGGAGGAGTGTTTTGCCTTGCTCTGTCAATCCCTGCCTCTCCCTGACAAGGGTTCATTATCACACAGAGCCCTCCTACTGCATCTCCTGTGGCAGTCACTGGGGAGATGGGACTGATCTAAAAGAAAAAAATTCCATTGTTGATGTCAGTATGAGAGGGAGGGAGAGTCATCAGCAGGTATGTGAACCCCCTCCTCCCATTGCACATGAATTTACCCAGGATGATTCATCTTGAAAAGGACAATTGCTCCCTGAGAGCCACCAGGGCTCAGCAGAAGCAGCAGCCAGTCTGGGAACCTCAGTGAAGTTTGGGCAGGCACAGCTCTGGTTGCTCATCTCGAGGCACAGAGTTCACTGTGCTACTCCTGAGCCACCTCACAGAGGGAACCTGCTCCTGCTGGAATCCTTGGAGGACGGGATGGGATGATTTTGGGTCTAGCAGGTGGCATTTCTTCATATTTGCAAATCAAATTCAACCTGCAGTCCCAAAGCAGACCTTTTCTACCTTCCAACTCACCCAGCTTTTCCAACATTGTTGTATCACAGAACCCCGGGATCCCTGAGGCTGGAAAATCCCTGCCAGCCCCTGGAGTCCCAGCTGTGCCCAGTGCCCACCTTGTCCCCAGCCCGGAGCACTGAGTGCCACCTCCAGCCCTTCCTGGGACACCTGCAGGGCTGGGCACTGCAAAGCTCCCTGGGCAGCCCCTGCCAAGGCCTGAGCACCCTTTCCATGCAGAAATTGCTGCTGCTGTCCCAGCTGAGCCTCCCCTGGCCCAGCCTGAGGCCCTTTCCCCTTGTCCTGTCCCTGTTCCCTGGCAGCACAGCCCGGCCCCCCCTGGCTGTCCCCTCCTGGCAGGGAGTTGTGCAGAGCCACAAGGGCCCCCTGAGCCTCCTTTGCTCCAGGCTGAGCCCCTTGCCAGCTCCCTCAGCCCCTCCTGGGGCTCTGTTCCCTTCCCTGGACACGCTCCAGCCCCTCCATGTCCTTCCCGCATTGGGGACCCAGAACTGAACACAGCCCTGGAGGTCCCTCAGCAGGGCCAGCCCAGAGGGACAATGACTGCCCTGGTCCATCTGGCCATATTGTGTTTGATATAAATACACCGGTGATTAAAGATAAAAGCTGTCATGCAAAGCCTCATAGCCCTGAACACTGATTTTTATGATCCTGCATTTGCAATACAGCTGAAATTAAATTGTCTTTGACTTGCTCTGCAATTACCTCTTCAAAACAGTTTGCTGTCAAGGAGTTTCTCTCCTGCATTTTTTCCCCTTTGTCTAGGACATTTTATGGAAAATGGAACCTCAGCCTTCAACCTCTGGACAGACCCAAGGTGGGTGCACCAAGGCAATTTTCTGCTTCTTGACTGAACCACAGAATCCCAGGATGGTTTAGGTTGGGAGGGACATTAAAACCATCCAGTACCACCCCTGCCATGTGCAGGGACACCTTCCACTGTCCCAGGCTGCTCCAAGCCCTATCCAACCTGGCCTTGCAACACTGGAGCACCAGAATGAAGTCCAACAAAGACCAAGTAGAAAACAAAATATTTCTGGGACTCATTCTCACAGTGTGCCTCAAAAGAGATCCTTAACACTGGTCAATGAGTCAAAATCACAGTGAGTGTAAACAAGGGACAAATGGCATTTGCATGCACGGGCTATTGTCTCTCTTTCCTCCAAATTGGGTATTTACAACATATCCAAGACCAAATGAAGGCAGGAATCTTGTGTCTAAGAGATTTCTGCTGCACTTGACAGCATCATAATCATCTCTTTTTCATGGAGCCACTGACACCCTCTACAAGCACAGCCCTGTTTGCTGCCGGAATGCTGCGTCCTCCTTTTAACCAACCCCATTAAATGAACATATCACAGAGATCACCATCATTTGCTGCCTTCAGAATTACATGTACACAACAGAAAGATAAGCTGTAAATGTTTTTTAACGTCCTCTGAAACACCAGCTTTTCACCTTCTCCTGGGCAACCTCCCCAAAGCAAAGGGACCTGAAAGGGCCAGGAGCTGCTGGAGCTGAGCAAGGGCCTGGAGCATGTGGGTGCCCTTCCAGGCCAGGCTGAGGGAGCTGGGGCTGCTCAGCCTGGAGAGGAGCCCCAGCTGAGAGGGGCCCTCAGGCCTGGCTGGGCCTGGCTGCAGGGAGGGGCAGAGCAGGGCCCAGGCTCTGCTCCGGGGCCCAGCAATGGCACCAGAGCCACGGGCAGGGCCTGAGCCCAGCAACTGCCCTGCACAGGAGGCGCAACTTCTGCCCTGGGCAGTGCCCAGCCCTGAGCACATTGCCCACACAGCCTGGGGGCTCTCCTCCCTGGGGCTGGGGCACAGCTGGCTGCACACAGTGCTGTGCCCTGGGCTCTGGGATGGCCCTGCTGGAGCAGGGAGGGGACACCAGGTGTCCGCTCAGCTCCTGCAGCCTCACACACCCTGGCATCCTGCGTAATATTTAATTACTTTTTCTTAATTGCTCCCTTACACAGGCGTTGAGTGAATCTCAGAATTCACAAAGCATTAAAACACCTAAATATTTACCTTTTTTGTTGTTACTTACTATGAAAAGAATTTAAAAACATGGATGTCCTGCCCAACACATTCCTAGGTTGGAAGCTAGCAGGGGTGACCCCATGGTTGGCAGCATCATCAAATCCCAGACACTGGGTTTGGGAGCAACCTTGAGCTCCTCACTCTGGCTGATACATCTGAGATGATTTATGGAGGGACAATTCCAAAGAAAATCCCTTCTGAGTGATCACCAGAGGATCACTTCTGAGCTCACCAATGAGAACCGACTTCCAAGAAAAAATCAGTTACCCCCCAGAGAAATAAGCCACAAAACATGGTACCAAAATCCAAAGAATTTTGTTCCTTTTATGGCAAGAACCCATCACAACCATGCCAGGATGAAATCCTGGGATTAGCCCCATGAAAATCCACCTCAGAGGCATTTGAGACCTTTCCACAAACAAGCGGTGCTGTGCCAACCCCTGGGATCCCCAGCAAGACCCCCAGAACATCCAAACCAGCCCAGCTCTATGATCTCAACCCATAAAGGGGCAAAACCCCCTTCCTCGTGATTTATTACCTGCACAGAATCCCAAATATTTTTAAAGTACCTCTAAAGCCAAGGGTGGGACATACCTTTCTCCAGGATAAGCCTGAGTCCTTTATTGAATTAAAGAAAGGAGAAGGATGATTTAATCCCTGATTTTACAACTCTGTTGATTCTCCCTTTTCATCTTGGAGACCAAAATTTCCTATGCACAGCAAAGCCTCTGCAGCTGGAAATGAATTAAAGGTTGAGGATTTTCAAGGGGCCTGGGCTCCATTGGAGAAATAATCAAATAAAGCCTGACAGATTCCACACATGGCTCGAAAATACAATTGTTTATGAAAACATAATCTCAGGAATATTAGAGACAGACGAGCAGCATAATGGGCAATAAAAAACCCAAAATAAAAAAAACCCTCTGTGCTGGGAAGCCAATTGCAGTAATTCTGTATAATTCTGTTCTCCTGCTGTCAAACCCTCTCAGCTTCTCACAGGCTGGTGATTCCAAATCCAACCCTCAATTCTTGATCCTACACCCAGGCTCAACCCAGTCCCAGCTTCTTCTCCCAGCACAGCTCATCTGGGGTCGGTGATTCCAAATCCAGCCCTCAGTTCTTGATCCTACACCCCGGTTCATCCCAGTCCTGGCTTTCTCTCCCAGCACAGCCCATCCAGGGCTGGTGATCCCAAATCCAACCCTCAATTCTTGATCCTACACCCAGGCTTATCCCAGTCTTTTTGGGAGCAGGACACCCAAGCTTCCAACTGGAGCATCTCTAGATGATCCATGAGGGCAAAGTGCAACATTCCAGGTCCAAAGCAGTTTAGAAAAGGGGAGGAACGTTCTGGTCAGTGGTCACCAGCGAGACTGACCAGCCATGGAACAGCCCCTGTCCTGCCATCAGAGAGAAATTATTCCTAGGGACGTTTCCTTTGGATCGAACACACATCGGATCCATCCCCACTTGAATCCCAACAGATGTTTCATTTTTGCTCTCTCCAGCATTTTCTCTTTTCCATTATTTTCTCCAGTGCAGCATGAAAGCTTCACTAAATTCCACCAATTTGTTTAATTAATTGCTGTTCAACAGATGATAAAGGTCAGCACATGACAGGGTTATCCCAGGAAGAGAATTCCACCAGCACCCTGCTCCATTATTTCCTAGGCTTGTGGTTGAACCTCCAAACCTTTTCTTCTTGCCCTGTTCCAAAAAGTGATGAAGACAATCCTGGAACTGGAGCGGTTGGGAACATCTGTGGGCTCCCTGGTTGATATTTGGACAGAGAAATAATAAAATGCAGGACAGAATTCCAGGATTTCTATGGCAGACGTGAAGCAAACAGAAGGGAAACTTCACCCCACTTTAGTCCATTAGGAGATCAGGGAAGGGAGAGGACAGGGAAGATGGATCCAAAAAGAAGAACCTGGTTCTGGTGCTGAGTTTGTGCCCTGAGCCCTGCAATCCAGGATTTCCTACCCTGTCTCTTTTCCCAGAGCAGATCCAAGAGTCTGGACATTCCCAGAGCCCATCCTCATCCAACAATGGCTCCACCAGCCCATCAAAACTGATTTTAAAGTATAATTTATGCCAGTCAGCTTTATTTCATTTTTTTCATTGAAAGAAGGTCATAATGATACGATTATGACTGTCTTGCAGATCTTATTTTCTGTACATTGATTTATGCAAGGCCACATTTCAACTTGATTAAAACCACCATTCAATGTGTTTTAGAAGGAAACACTTCAGATTAAAATCTGACTCATTGACAGATATCAAAATACTGTTAAAAGGAGCCAGCAACAGGTGTTGAAAGCACTTCCATAAATCCATTCCTGGTTCCCTGTCATTCCTGATTTATTGATGATCATTCCACATGTTTACAGATGATTCAGTTTACTCCTCTGGGGTGATTAATGTCTAACAAAATTCCTTTTAATGACCCACACATGCTCAACAGCTCAGTTGTGGACCAGGCACAGAGATCAGGGCAGCAGCACCGGGGTGGGCACACAAGGATTGATTTAAAATGGGTTTTTCCCAATAACATCCCCCAAAAATCCCATTAAGTGTCATTGGAATAACACATTTGTCACTTAATATAGATTCAGAGTGGTTATTACCCACATGGGAGGAAGATCAGGTGGCAAAGATCATCTACTGGTGAAGGAAGGCAAAGTCCAGTGGCTTTAGAAAGCCCATAAACTGAGGTTTTGTCTCATTCCCCCATTTCCAGCAATAGGGAAAGGACTGGAACAGCACCATGCAGGGCAGAGTTCTGTCCACGAGGGAGCCAAGGACACAAGGCTGGATATTTTCTTATCAAGAGGTGCTTTTACCTTTCTCCAGTCAAAATCCAGTGAGGGCTGCAGTGGAGCTGAGAAGCTTGGGGACATTGTCCCTTATCCATTGTCCCTTAGATCTGGAACCTCATGGAGAAAGTGCTGGGAACACTTTGCCAAGGATTGGGATTTAATGAAATATCAGTTTAACCCGGAACACAGGGCAACAGAAGGTCCTGGATTCCTGGTGTTGTTTGGAAGGGTAAATCCCATTAGCCCGGACAGAAAAATCCAGATTGCAATCCTGGTTTCCTCAGAGGATCCAGGAGCTGCTGACATCTCCCATCCTCGAGCTGCAGAGGAGTAGAGGCTGTGTTGGACAGGACATCTGCTCCCTCCAGATTCTTCTGGGATGGTGGTGGTGGGATCGGCTCAAGCTCAGCTGTTTTAAAAGAAGGTTTGGAGCAGATAATCCCTGCCAACATGAACTATTCCATTATTCCATGCCCTAGAAGCAAATGCTGATTCCTCCTGCATTTACCTCCTCTGGATAAGGACTTGCACTCTGATTACTTGTTTCAAGTGACATTGTTTTATTTTCAACACCACCTTTTATCTCCCCACAGAGCATTCCAAATCCCATGCCTACAGATGTGTATGCCTGCATGCACAGATCCCAATTTGCTTTGAGTTTTATCTTCCCAGTTTTCCAGTGGTTTGGATTTTCTTGTTAAACCAGATTCTGATTGATTCCTGGTGTGCTCTGGCCAGCTGGTTCTGCTCCCCCTCCTTGTCAGCAGCTTAACAGAACAGTGATTCACGGCAGGTCAGCTGGAATTTGCTCAATTATTAACAACTTCAGGATTTTTTACCATCCCTCTGAGGACACTTCAGCCTAAGCCTGATTTGTCTTCATCTCCAGCTCAATTCCACAGCACAAATCCTGTGAGTTCTTTGAGCTGGTGTTCAGTGCATGGAATGCCCTTTTCTGACTTCCCCTACCCTTTAAAACACTGATTTCTAATTGCATATCGAGCTGCTGGGGCACCCAGTGAGTTTTTGTCTCCATTGAGCTGCACAAACTCTTTTCATCTCCTTCCAGAAATAATTATGCTGCTTTATCAGTGTCTATATGAAGCTTAAATTATTCCTCCGAATATGCATTAACCTGTATTTTTTTTGGAGTGACAAAAATTGGCCCAGTGAAGTTACTCCAGTGATTACTGTCCCTGTTAGTTTCCAGTAATCCACGAGATGTATTTATTGGCAAGTCACTTGTGTGGTATTTCCAGAGACAGTACATAATTGAATTTAAAATGCATTCCTGATGCCCGTAAAAGCAATAAAAATGTCACCCTCTGCCTGCACATTAAAAATTCATCCCATGCAAGGAGAGGACAAATGCATAAAATGATCATTATGATGTGCAAATGGACTCGGTGCAGGAAAACCAGACCCGTCCCTGCCTGGACATAAAAACATTAAGATATCAGAGCACAAATGGCACCATTTAGAGAACTTTTAAAGGTGCTGAAGAGAAAATGCTCCCATTAGTAGCATGACTAAGGCTTGCTAAAATGGGATTTGTACCAGTATTAACAACAGTGTGGCTCCAGTGTGAAAGCAGAATTAACTCCCTGAAATAAAAACAAACCAAAACCCCCATTCCATGTTGGTGATCCTACCCAGGCAGCCACATTATGTGACTCCTTTTCTCATGAGCATTTATGAGCATTTTAAATCTCTTCCCACTCAGGACAGAACTTCCACACTTATATATGGCCCAGAAACTCATCCCTGACTTCACCATGCACAGGTATCCTTGGAAAACCCAGCCTAGGGAGGTGCTGCCCTTGTCCTTTACCTTCCAAAGGCTTCTCAGTGCCAGAGGGCAGGGCTGGATGGGATGTTGGGAATTAGGAATTGTTCCCTGGCAGGGTGGGCAGGCCCTGGCACAGGTGCCCAGAGCAGCTGTGGCTGCCCCTGGATCCCTGGCAGTGCCCAAGGCCAGGCTGGACATTTGGAGCAGCCTGGGATGGTGGAAGGTGTCCCTGCCACGGCAGGAGGTGGAACTGGATGGGATTTAAGGTCCTTCTAACTAAATTCTTTTCGGGATTCTATGATTCTATACAAATCTACTTTTTTCTGGGCTTGTCATTGACACCTGTGGTATCACAGTGCTTCTTCCCCTCCTCTTTCATTTTTGTCTTGGCTAAAGAACTTTCATCACTCTCTGCCCAACTCTTACTTTCTGTCTGCTCAGCACAAAGTAATTTACAGGTAATTAAGCACATTGTGAGTCATTACCTCCTCTCCAGATTCCCAGGGGGAGTCTCCAAATTGAGTCCAGATGCAGAAATTAAAACCCATCTTTTTGCTCACACAGATTAATTTTTCATAGGAGGGGGCTATTACAAATTCCTCCTGTTTCCACCTCAGAATTTACTGACTTTGTTTACCACAGTCCTGAGGTCCAGCCTTGGTCATGGAATCAGAAATCTGTGGAATGGGTTGGGTTGGGAAGGACCTTAAAGCCCATCCAGTGCCACTCCTGCTAGGGGCAGGGACATCTTCCACTGTCCCAGGCTGCTCCAAACCCCATCCAACCTGGTCTTCAGCATTTCCAGGGATTCCAGCCATTCCGCCCTGAGCAGCAGGTTCAGGGCAGCTCAAGAGTGAGAAAATAACTTGATTTTGAATTCCCAGACATGAATCCCTAATTTTTGGCTCAGAACAAGCGGGGAAAAGGGCAGAGCTCCATTGCTCTCCACTTTGGTGAAGGTCCCTGCACTTCCTCCCAGTTTGAGTTCAGTTGGAAGCTCCCAAAGAGGAGCACCATTCTCTGTTTTCCTCAAATCAACACAAATTTAACTCTTCCCATTCAACAAAGGGGAAGATGCCAATGGTTAAAGGCCTTTCCCTGGTCCTGCTCAGCTCCTGAACCAAACTCCTACCCCAAGCTCCCATCACTGAGAATTCTCTGTGACACAACGAGAGCCACTGGGAGTTAGGGGCACAAAAGATTAAATAATCAATTTACCAAATTTATAATCTGTGGGCATTTAGTGATCAAATCAGTTCATTTTACTCAGCAGTGATTTCATGCTCAACATCAACTTCTGAACAAGATTCCCCTCTCAACAAGTGCCAGGGGCTATTTCCTGTAACATCATCTTTTGTGCTAATTATTGCCTATCTTTAGATCAATATTTCTGTATCTTTGTGAGGGGAGAGCACTGCTTGTGTGGGGAAGGCAGCCTGCCAGGCCTCCAGACACTCCACATAATGAGATGCACATTTAACAGCTCTCTGTAATCACATTAAAGCCTTTGTGCCTCATCTTTCCTGGGCTCTGCTGAGACAAAACACAACAATTACCAGGTAAAGGATGTGAACTTCACTCAGGAGAGATGATTGGAGATGTGCACATACAGAATCATTGCTAATCTTCAAGCACAGAAACAAGAATTTATCCAATTTGTACGTCTTCCAAACAAATCCACCTGGCAAACTGTGGGAGCACCCAAGTTTTGGAATGGTCAAAACTGCTTGATTCTGTCGTAGAAAATATTGAAACAAATATTCCTGGCTTTCCTGAGAAACTCTTGATGAGTTTTCATTCAAATATGGGTTGGTTTTAGTTTGGAAATGACAGCTTTTGAATGACACAGATGTAAATCTCACTTTTATTTCATTCCCCATGGAGTTTCTTCCTGGTAAAGGTTATGCTTCATGCCAGAACAAACTGCAAACTGGGGGGTTTGCACCTCTTAAAATCCAAGTCCAATTTCATGCCCTGGGTTATTTAAGGAAGAAAATAAACCCCATCACCTTCACTTAATGCTCACCTTGTCCCAAATTCCAGAGGACAGGTGGAATATTGGGAATGATGTGAATCACAGAGGGATACAAAGGAGCTAACAGCAAGCCTGTTAGCTAAATGAGCAAGAAGAAGCTAAGAAGCAAGAAGAAGCTGATACAGAGTTCTCTCCAAAGCTGTAACCAAAAAGACCAAGAGAAGGGAAAAACTGAGGAAAAATAAGAAAACTTTACAGCTAGACAAAGTATTTTTAAAAAAACAGTTGAAGTCACTGTAACTTTTCACCAGTAGTATTATGTTAACTTTTTGTAGCCAATAATTAAAATAAAAAGTATAAACAATTAAAAAGTATATAAAAAATCAACCACGTTCAATAATAAAAAGTTACCATCTAAAACTACTTGTAACCTCTGCTTTATATCACAACCACCTCAACAGCAACAGAGGACAAGCTGGAGGAGCCAGCACCATCCATCATCTTCTAAAAACACATCCACCACATCCTCACTGCTCTCACCCACCTGGGTGCAACCCTGACACCACACAGAGATAACCCCAGGGAGATTAGGAGAGAGCAGATAACTAAAAACACTGATAATTCAACTCTGAGAAACAACTCAGTAAGGAATGATCTGACACCCTGCCTTTGCTCTACCAGTAATTACAGAGGTTGTTGAGGCTTTTTCCAGGAAAGAACCTGCCACTCTGTGCAAAGAAATAGGAAAAGCTCCCTAAACACCTTAGGAATCATTTAAAATACTCATTTACCTGCCAGATTAGCCATTGATGAGCTCACCAAGCTGCAGGCTAAATGTGAAACAAATAATTGCAAGGCAGCAACACACAGGATATAAATTGTATAGACACCAACTCACTGCATTAATCCCATATTTATACATCCTCCAGCCTCCAGTTCTGCAGAGATCCAACCTAAACACAACCTAGACACAGGAACTGTCCCATTTCCTCATGAATCATGGCTGTTATCCATGAATGGAAGAAAATATTGCCACAATATTTCCCTCACACCTCACGTTGCACCCAAATAGCAAAGCAGGGGCTTTTCCTGAGCCAGGGCTTCATCCCCAGCAGCATCATTCTGTAATGTCAAGGCCAAAATTAGCTCCCAATTCCCTGCCAAGGAGCATCCAGGGCTGTCCTCATGCACATCCCAGAGGTCAGGGCAACACAGAGCTGGAGTTAATGAGCTTTTAGTTTGGAATTGTGCCCAGATCTTTACTTAGCTTGGCCTTCAGACTCCTCTCACACACTTCACAGTGCAGATATGCCCCTGAGTCCTGTGCTACAACAGGTGGATCCAAAGATTGTACCTATTTTTCCTCTTGATTTGGGGTTTTTGGGGTTTTTTTGGTGTTTTTTTTTTTGGGGGGGGGGGGGGGGTTTGTATATAGGACATGATTTGGCTGCACTCAGCACTGACAAACATTAAAATCCCTCTGTCAGAAGGGTCTGGATGAACTCATTCATTTTACACTCCCTCTACAGGGGAAGTAATAATTCCCTTTATTTCAAAGCTCCTCAGAGCTGGCCTGTGCTATTTTGGTTTTGCCTGAACAAACAGAGGACTGGCCACGTCTCCCTTCCCAGAGGATTCCAATTAGCACCAGGATCACACCAAGCTCATCCCAACACCCATCCCAAGGGCTCTGTGTTGGTTAAGAGTTAACTAAAGTGACAGCTCACCAGACTCCTGATGAAATTTTTGCTCTTATTGAAATGCCTTTTTTCATAACGCTTTGTCACAAGAAAATGAAAATTAAAAAATAAAATCTAAAAAAAATCATGTCCCAGCCTTTTCCAGTAGGGAGAAAAATCCATTTATATTAGGAAGAGATGAGGTTAAGTGACAGCATCAAATCTACACTGGAGCTTTCTGATTTCCAGCCAATTACCACCAATCAGACCATGTGAAGGGCTAACACCTTGCCTTGGCTTTTGCCATGGTGTTTTTCACTGAGCCCATGACAGGAAGGTGGCCATGACAGGAAGGTGGCCATGGCCAGTGAATTTCTCTTATCCCAAGGTCACTTATTTCTTAAAAGAAAGAAGAAAGCACTCCATTACTCTGTGGGCACAATTCCAGTTATCCTGAGTTTTCCCCTCTTCCCCAGCCATGGCAATTGAACTTCCACTGATGTTTCAGGCCAGAGAATTCATTTCAGAGCTGTGTTTCTACATCCCCCTTTCTAACAGAACCCAAAGTGTGTCTTTATCCACCACCACGTTACTGGGAACTCTCTGGGAATTGGTGCCAGGAGAAAGCAGCCATGGCAGAGGCTGTTCTCAACAAGGCTGAAGTCCTGGATGTGCAAAATGCTGGATTTTTGTACTAAAAACCCACTTAGGGAACCCTAAAGAGATTCACAGCAAAATGCTGGATCTTTGTGCTGAAAACCCACTTAGGAAACCCTAAAGAGCTTCACAGCAAAATGCTGGGTCTTTGTACTAAAAACCCACTTAGGAAACCCTAAAGAGCTTCACAGTAAATTGAAACTTCAATGAATCCTTCATGAAAATAGGAGGAACTCCAAGTTATCTACGAAGTATTGATGGACACTGCAATTCCTGCTGGGATCTGAGGTTTTCTACCTCCATTCCAATCTGAGGCTTGGAGAATGCTGTCATTTCTCTACCTCCATTCCAATGAGGCTTTGGGAATGCTGTCATGATGGGCAGGAATTCAGGGACCAGCTAGAAGGGACAGCTGAGGAACTCATCAAACATTAAACATTCACCATGAGCCCTGTCAGCACTGTGAGGTCTTCAAGTGCATCCCTTGGAAGTTTAATTTTGGGTTCCTCATGAGAAAGGGCTGTCAGGGAAGGGAGCAGAGCTGGGGAAGGGGCTGGAGCCCCAGGAGGGAGCTGGGGGAGCCCAGAACTGGACAGAGCCCTCGAGGTGCGGCCTTGAGCAGTGTGAGAGGAGATGTGGAGCATCTGCCTCACATCAACCCCACCACCCTCTGCGTTTCCCTGGCACCAATTAAACATCAAAAGCATTAATTACCTCTCTCCAGGCCTGCCAGCCCTGCCCATTTAATCATCTATCCATCATCCCTCCTCAGACAACAGTGTCCCCAGCCTGTCTGACCCCAAACCAACCCCACCCTCTGCTCTGCCCTCTTCCTCAGAGCCTCTTCATCCTGGGAGGAATCCAGCACCCAGAGAGATGAAATTGTTCATTTCTGAAGCAGCCTGTCGATGATTTATTCAGCCCCAAAGCTGCATTTTCCATCAAATTAATGCTCCTCCAGAAGGCTTTGCTTGGCATTGTGGATTTGCAGGCAGGCTCCAGTTTTCATTAGGCTCCAAAGGCAGTTTAGAGACAGAGTTTTCAAACATGAAGCCTGAGACATCCTCCTTGTAATTAGGCTGTGCTCAAACTTTTCCACCAGCTGTGCAGAAAAAGGCCCTTTTTTTCTTTACTTTCTCTCCCTAACATTCCATAGATTCTAACATATTTTAGCCCAGTTTCCTTTGGAATTTTCTAAAATATTACACCAGAGACATTCTAGCTGGTTTTCCATCATAAACCCAAGACAAGGAACAGTTTTGCAAGGAGAAGAAATCCCACCACTCATCACTCTGACCCTGGCAGACTCAACATTCCCACAGGAGCACGTCTCCTCCCATGGATTTCCATGGCTAATCAGATGCAATCCAGGACACTGCAAGGAAATTCAGGCATTTCCTCTTAGAAGAGATGGAAAAACACAACAGAGAACCTAAATTTCACCCTCTAACCTGTCAAGAAATGCTCAGGTTCCTCCCTCATTTGAAAAATAATCCTAATGATAAAGACAATAATCCTCTTATCACACAGGAGCTGATGTGGTTGTGAGCCAGACAAATGGAAAGAGTTTGGAAGCCTCCAGCTGCATTTCTGCCCCTGTATGAAGAGTTCCTTACTTGGCCTGATCAAAAAAGCAAAATATTTCCAAGCAGACTCCTGGCCCTGCTGAAATCCTTCTCCTCTGAGGAGAGCAGACTGTCAGCTGCTTTGGGAGGGATCTATTTGTTATCTGAGTAGGAAAATCGACACAAGAATGGGCACTGTCTGGGTGATAACAGGCTGGATAGGGGAATAAATGGCTCTTTATGAGAAGTGTCAGGCACGAGGATGAGCTCTGAAATATCTGTGATAATCAAATGGCTGCACACTGTCCAAGGGCTCCCAAAACACATCTGGAGGCCAGAGGAAGGGGAGTTTAATGGGTCAGGAGAAGATTCAAAAAGAAGGTTAAGAAACAGACCCAAATTATGTGGTTCCTGCTTAAGGTAAGCATCATTGGCTGAGGCTGAGGGAGTCAATAAGTCCTAAACCTGTGTTTATACTTTTGCCTTGATTTCCAATCCATTGATGAATAATCCAATACTGATCACTGAGCAGGAGCTGAAGGTTCTTCAGCTCTTCAGGCACCCTGGTGACATCCTGAGGGACTTTGTGTGTGTGGGACATGAGGGGAGCGCCACAATCTGGGGAAATCTGCAGTCATACCAGAGAGGGACAGGGATGAACATCAAACCACTTGATATTTCCCAACAGTTCCAGGATTAGTTTATAAATTAAGGGATAAAACCTGTTGTATTCTACTTCCAGATGTCTCATCCTTTACAATTTACCAAAATTAATAATTTGTAATACTCAAATACCAAGCATGGCTGTTCCTCTGTCCTCTGCCCCAGCAAGGGACTGAACAACTGCCCTGAGCAGTTTCTAGAGCTGATGGTTCACAGTTCCAGAGATTCTCACCAAAATCAGCAAAATAACACCCAAACAAGTCTTGCCCCACTATTCTGGGACAAGGATGCCTCAGGTTTAGCTTTTATAATTTTCAGATTCTGTGCTGCTTTAGTGGGTGGTCTGAGCTTCACATTAAGGGATGGTGAGCTCTCTTCACAGAGCAGGGGGACAAAACAATTCCTTCTCTAGCTGGGGACCAAGGACAAATGATCCAAATCTCAGGCCCAAGAGCACAAACAACGTGGGCTGAAGAGAGAAAAGAAAGAAGGATGGGACTCTATAACCTAAAGCTGTAATTAGACAATTAACTCCAAGATGCAAATGGAGCAGAACTGATCAAAGTGACAGACTCTGTGACCGGGTGCCCATTTTGGGACCATTTTGGTTCACCTTGGGTGCAGCCCTGGCTGGGCTCTTGTGCTGCCCAAGGTGGATCCATGGAGGAGATCCTTTTAATAAATCCCAGCTTTATTCTTTAACTTTGTCTGGCCTCTGCTCTAGCTCAGCCTTCTCAAAGCATCCCCTCCTCCTGAAGGAAACCTCAAGGAAGCCATGCAGGGTGTAGCTGCAGATCCCCACTCAGACATCACACCACCTTTCAGAGCCCCGTGTCTCAAGTCACTCTAGAATGTGATCAAAATATTTAATAATTGCATCTACTTTAATTCTGGCATCAAAAAGCCCCAGTCTTTCACTCCAATCCCTCCCATCACTCCACTCTTCTCCACATTTTAGTAAGCAACACAAAACAATCCCCTTGCTATGCACAGCCATCAATATTTCAATCCCAAATGATCATTTGGAAAGGATGAGTGACTTCAAACAAACCCTAACACCTCAATAAATCTCCAGTTGTGCCTAATGTTCTGCACTGAGCTGTGAAGAGCTGGAGCTGCAGAAAGCACAATCTGAAGGATTTGAAGTCCTGTCACAGCCTGCTTTGCCCTGGAGCTCAAAATTCCTGGGCCAGGAGCCAGGATTGGGCTTGACTTGATGCAAAACTCCTGACAAGAAGAGTTTTCTTTCCCTGAACAGGCAGGATATGGGATGGAACCACCCCTGAAGGCTCTGAAGCACCACTGACGGTTGGATTCCAGAAAACTTCAGAACATTTGTTTTATCAATGATTTCACCCTGTTGATCCATCTGTACCTGACATCCCACTCTGCAGGTGCTGAAAAGTAAAATGTGATTCTTATTGTGGGCAAAATGAATAACTGATGACAAAAATCCCACAAAGAAAAGCAGCACTCATCTTTCAAAAAAAAAAAAAAAAAAGAAAAGGAATTTGGAAAACAAAAATACCAAGTAAAAATAAACACCATTATTTTTAAAGGATAAAAACCAGAGGAAAAAAAAGTCCAAGATTTAATTCCTGGCATCATCTTTTCAAATTCTCAGTAGAAGCACAACAATAGAATAATCTATAAATAGAAGGCAGCAAGTTAAACCCAAACCAGGCCTTGTGCCTCTGGAGATCACAAGTGGGTCTCTGAGGGTGTTTTTTTCCTCACTGACAGAATCAAAAAGGGGGAAAAGGACATTGTGGTTTTGTTCTCCTTGGAAATGTAAAGACAGGATCTCACAGAGCACAGCAACCTTGTCAGTAAATTAGTGTTTATCTCATCAAGTAAACTCTGAGGTGAATGAAAGGTAAAAAATAAAAACAGAAAACCAAAAATTCCAATAGTGGAAGGTGTCCCTGCCCATGGCAGGGGTGGGATGTGTTGATCTTCAATGTCCCTTCCAACTCAACCCATTCTTTAATTCTATGAATCAGCAATATTAAAATGAGATATTGACTTATTGCAATGTATATTAACCAACATTTCAAACCCAGCTGACACCAGAACTGAAGAAATTAATCCTCCCCTTCCATCATGACATGAATCAACAGGAACCTGACCCTTCTGCCTCCTTTGCCTTTCTCCTCCCCTTTCCCCGTGGTGCATTGCCTCCAATAAGGATTTCCTTAGTTTAAAATGTGAATTGTCAATATTTAACCTCTCTCAGTGAGCAGTACCCGCCCCAGCCCCCTCCTGCCCATTCCCAGCATTCACAAGGGGTTACAGAGACTAAACTGCGGCTATCAAAAAAATTCAACACAAAAAAGCATTTCAAGAAAAACCTGAGCCTGGCTTTTTCCACAAAACAAGAAAGACAATTTTTCCTGTTAAAGGGCAGCAGGAATGGACAGTTTGATCCCATGGAGCATCCTTTCAGTTCTGCTCCAGTGCCTGCCCGTGCACCGTGGAACAGCAAATCCAACTCCTCCTGCTCAGCTGCTTCCCTGGCCATGCCCTCAATGTCCCCAGCACAGCCTGGATTTCAAATCACATAGCAAAAACCAAACACACCAGGCAGACAAGAGGTGGGGCTGTTTCCAGAGCTGCTTTTCCATGCAGGGGATTGAAATCCCCCAAAGGCTGGGCTCACACTTTATGGATGACCCCAAGAGGTGCAAGGATGTCCTGAGAGCTCCTGTGGGTGTCCCCACCCTCTGCAGCTTCTCACATCCACCCTCCCTGGAATCCCTTCCCTGCCTCCCCAAGGAATTTTTTTTCCTTCCTGGGATTCAAGGCTGTCTGTGTAAGGAGATTTTCCCCCCAGTATCCACCCCTAAATCTCGACTCTGCCTCCAAGGTGACACCAAACATCCCTCACCCTCTCCTGACTGCTTCCAGGGCCTTGGAGGAATTGGAATTTACACCACAGACCAAAATCCACAGCCTCTTTTAACTGAAGGAACCTTCTTTCATTTATGAAGCCTTTTTTGGGAAGAAAAAATTGCAATATTTAGTCTTTCAAGGCATTCTGATCTTATTATGTTTAGCAGGAAATTCTTGCCACAGGTTGGTTTTCTCCCCCAACTTTTATTCCCTGGGCAAATTAATTTAACAAATAGTTGTTTCCTTAGCTGCAATATTCTGATTTTAATTAAATGGAATGATTTTTAGGACTGCCTTGAGAAAGAAATCATTGTAAGCCTGGAACAGTGAATATTGCAGTGAGAAGTACAGAGGCATTTAGCACAGCTGTGACCTCACTGCACTTGCGTAAGGACAAATATATTCAATTACACACAAAAAGCACAATTTGGGCTGAAAACTAGAGATTAATTCAACAAAATTCCCCTGTACCATCAGGAGTTACTAAACCCACAACACAAAATTACATTTCACTTTTCACTGCTGGTTGCTCTATGATCTACCTTGACCTAATATTGATTTAGTCACATATTGAGCTACCAAAAATCTGAGTTTCCAAGGGAGTCACTGCTCTGATTCATCTTGCAGGTTGTCTTAAGTTGCAACGCAAGATGTAACCAAAAGTATATATTCTGTTACCAGGTGGGGGACTGTTCTTTATCTTTTCCATGACTCATCCCCCTCATAACTCCGGGGGGATATCTTCTGTTCATGGGCCAGCTGTAATAACCAGGTGGAGCAGTTTTCTTTATCTCTTCCACAACCAATCCTCCCTCCAGGAGATCTCTGCTGTTCATGGACCATTAATTATTAATTATTTTCTGTTCGTGGGTCATTAATTATTAATTATATTCTGTCCATGGCCAGTGAGTGTCCCAGCATGGCTGATCCAATCCCACCATCCCATGGGGAGATGCTCTGCCCAGGGGAGGAGCCAAGCATTCCTACCTGGATCCAATCTGAGCTTTGGGACCCCACAGCAGCCTTTGCCCCCTGCATTGCCAGAGGAGCAGCTTTCTGCTGCCCTGCATGGCCAGAGGGAGCCCAGGCCCATCTGCAGCAGCCCTGGAGCTGCAGGGGAAAACTCCCCCCTTGTGCAGGATCCCTGCTGCAGCAGAGCCACAGCTGGCACTGCAGGAGGGCTGAGCCCCCATGGGATGGGGCTGGGGCACCCCCCTGACACACAGGGGGCAGGGACTGGTCTGACTCTGTTTATCTTTTTGTACTATTGCATCTGTATTTTTAATTTTCCTAGTAAAGAACTGTTATTCCTACTCCCATATCTTTGCTTAAGAGCCCCTTAATTTCAAAATTATAATGATTGGGAGGGAGGGGGGTTTGCATTTTCCATTTCAAGGGAGGCTCCTTCCTTCCTTAGCAGACACCTGTCTTTCAAACCAAGACACAGGTACCCACAGGGATAAAAAACTAGCTGGCTTTTCCAGCTCCTCCTTAGAGCAGGCAGTACCATGGAATTAAGGCAGCTTTTGATCCCATCAAGGATCATCTGCTGATTTTGGGAAGGGAGGCATGGATTGGTCCCTCAGAAAAATTATATTCCTCAGAAAAAGGATATTCAGCTGCTGCTTGCTCCAGAAGAGTTGCTTTAGATCAGTCAGGGGAGTTATCCCAAATTTTCGTAGTGCACAACTCCCTGGAGCAAGGTAGGATTCAGTGTTCCAGACGACAACTGGGAAGGCACTCCTGGATTTCTCAGCCAGGAAATTGATTTTCCTGGTTTTATGGTTTTCTCCTGGCTTTCAGAACAAAGGATTGACACCTAAGAGTGGCCCTAAGGAGCAGCAGCTGCCCTGTGCCAGTGGGATATTCCTGCTGGGGAAAACTCCAACAAATCCACAATGCCACTAGAGTGATACTCCCAGAGACCCCTGGAAATCCAGCTGCACTTATTTTCAGCAGAATAAATAATATTAAAACAAAATAACTAAATGAATAGCCTCACTTCACCCCCAGAAGTTTAATTTCTGCTGTGCTTTGCTCCCATGTGAAAATCTGTTGTTGGAGAAGTGATAATTCTGTTATTGTGATAATGGCACAATTAGAGAGGGACTTTTTAGATTAATATCAGCAGGAAAAAATCCTCTCTGACCCCACTTACTTTTCTGTGGGCAGCCACCATTCAAACCTTTATGTTTTATTCAATTTATTTCTTAACAAGAGTTTTTGCATTCATGCATTAATACAAAAAAGGAAAAATATTCCCAAATCCCCCAAAAGCAAAGAATAAAGTCAACAATCAACAAGCTCCTTCTATTTAGGATTTATCCTGGTGTTCATTAGAAACATTTTGAAGGAAAGCATCTTTAAAAATGAGCATTTAGTGTAGCAAATGAGATTTTAAAATGAACACTTAATGTAGCAAATAGGATCTAAAAATGAGTATTTCATGTTCCATATGGGATTGAAACTGAGCTTGAGACAGCTAAAGATGCCCAGAGCACAAGTGGAAGACCCAATGGGAAGTAACATTTTTTAAGGACCTTCTTACAGCTGCTCCAAATGGAAGAAATACTTTTCCTAAATTGGAACTGTAATATTTCATAAAATAAACATTTATTTCATTGCCTTAGGCCTTTCTAATGAGCCACAGGTTGTGTTCAAGCAGCACAGCCACGGCGTGAGGAAACACTCCTTGATTTTCTCCTCACATCATTTGCTTTAAAATTAAAGCTGGGCAGGCTCTGCAGGACCTGAATCCAAATTAATCTTGTCAACCTTCTGGAAAATCTCTATTAAAGCTCAGAGCTTCAAAGCTTAATGTGAGCATGGGGCCTGCTCCAGCAGCTCCCACCCCAGAGCTGATCCCACACCCATTCCTAGGTTTGTTGAAAAGCTTTTTAATGCTGGCATGGATGGGTTTTAAACTCCTAAAACACAGTAGCAGGTTCTGTTTCTTCTCCTGAGCTGGGTCGTCGATAATCATCAGCAAAGACACCTGGAAAAAGCTCAGCCATGCTTTTCCAGCTGTGGGACATCCCCAGGGAGCTCCTGGCCCTCACCAGGGAATCCCTCACCTCACCAAGTACTCAAGTTTCATTCTTTTCCCAGGAGTATTTCCATCCCAGTGGAATTCCAGCCTACAATGAGAAGCTGGGATCAGCCAAGGAGTGGCTTGGGCAGGACTCTGCTCCCAGATCAAATCCCACTTGCATTAATTCCCTGTTCTACAGCCACCCTCATCCCAGAGCATCAATCCCATGGGATCACCTTCCTGGTTCCTCTGGAGATCATTGTGCTCACCTCCTGCTCCCAGGGAGCAAGGGCAATAGGAATAGCCTCAGGGGGAGGTTTAGATGGGATTTTGAGGAAAATTCCTCCTCGAAAGGGTGCTCACAGCTGCCCAGTCCCCATCACTGCAGGGATTTAAAGCCATGTGGATGTGGCACTTGGGGACATGGTCACTGTTGGCCTTGGCAGTGCTGGGAGAATGGCTGGACTCAATGGTCATAGAGGGATTTTCCAACTTAAAAGATCCTATGAATCACGTAGATTTTTTTATATGTATATAAATATATATATATATACACACATATATATGTGTATTATATATATATATGTATTATATACATATATATATGTATATATACACATATATATGTGTACATATATAATATATATATACATATATATGTGTATATATATAATATATATATGAAATTATAATACATGATATATAATATACATTTTAAATAATATCTACCTGTATAAACTCATAATTCTATTAATAATTTTACAATCTAATTATAAATTTATATAATTTAATAATTATGGAATTGTAAAAATATAATTATCTAAAATTATGTAATTTAATAATTATGTAATTAAATAATTTTATTAATGATGGCATTATTAACATTTATTATTAATAATATTACTGTTGTTATTATCTCCCTGAGTCCCTTTCTTCTCCAATACTAACTGGGACAAGCCTGGTGTAGTAACAGCTTAGTAATGTCTGAGTAGCACTGGGATGGCTGAAAGCCTCACAGCGGGCTGGGCCTCCCCTTTCCTACAATTCCTGACATTTCCTTCCCTTTGGGATCATTATGGTGACATGAAACACTGTCTATCTGTAAGGAACCATCTGTTCCTTACACTGTAGTATTGGATTTCATGAAATCATGGAATGGTTTGGGTGGGAAGGGACCTTAAAGCCCATCCTGTGCCACCTCTGTAAAATATATGTAAAAATATAGTAATTTGTCATAGAATCATGGGATGGTTTGTACTGGAAAGAACTTGAAATTGTTCAACCCCTGCCATGGGCAGGGATATCTTCCACTGTCCATGGCTGCCCCAAGCCCTTCCCAATATCCCATCTAAATTTCCATTCTGTCACTCTGAAGCCATTCCCTGTGTCCTGTCCCTCCATCCCTTGTCCCCAGTCCCTCTCCAGCTCTCCTGGAAGGGCTCTGAGCTTTCCCTGGAACCTTCTCCTCTCCATGTAAGCACCCCCAGCTCTCCAAATAACCAGGATTATTCATTATTGATCCTATCCAGCTTAAATCTCTGAAGGAACCTTTGGGAAAATCAAATTGAATGAGCGAAAATTTTGTTTTCCTGTCTTTATGTTTATGTTACTCATCTAACCTGCATTTTACAGCAACCTAAAGCTCTGCTTTCCTAAAAGCTCCCATTTTACTTCCAGAAGCACAAGAACACACCCCCAATGGATCTGAACCAGTTTAAACTTCAGATTTTTCCCTTGAAAGGGTGTTTTTTTTGTAAAAATGTGTCTTTTCTGACACACTTTGAATGACTCATTTGAGAGCTTGTCTCTCACCCCTCAGCTCTGGGACTCTTTGCCAATGAATAACACTCAACAGGAATGAAACTCCCCCACAGCAAAGCTCCCCCTCCTCTCAGGAGTATGGGCAAACAGCAAATAAAAATCATCAGAATCATAATAGTAATAATTATTAAAACTGAAAGAGATGAGAAGGAAACAAAGCAAATACTTCACTCACAAGGAAAAAAATAAAAAAAGGCAAGAGAGGACGGCAATTTCATGGGATTTTTGGATAAATAAACAAGTGCCATACCTTTTCAAAAATTCCATATACTCAGTATGCTTGATGAGGCCAGTCCTCATCATTATTGTTTGAAAACATTGCCGATCAATAGCCCAAAGTTTCACATTTACGAGAGCTGGAAAAAAACAAGACAAGGGGAAAACGTGATTAGCAAAAAAATGTCCAAATTCCTGTTGTGAACTGCAGAGGAAAGCGATGTCATTGGGAATGGGGAGCACTGCACACCAGGAAATTCGGGTGCTGGACATGAAACATGCACTGAGAGGATTGGGAAGGTCCTGCTGGATGCAGGGTTTTGGGAAGAGGGCCTGGAAGCAGCTGTGAGAGGAGAAGAAATCGATGAAGGCCAAAGGTGAGCAAGGATTTGGGGTCAGTTCATCACAACCTGAGTGATTTTGGGACACCTTTAGTGCATTATCCAGCAAGATACATTGAGGTTTCGTCCTGCTCCCAAGGAAATTTCCAGACCCAGGCCCTGATTATGAACCAGCCTGATAATGAAACACCTCCCAGCTGGGGAGGTTTTGAGCCATTCTTTTCCAATTTTACTTTTCGGATCCCTGCTGAATTCCAAGATTTCTGAGTCACTCACCAAACACCACATCCTATTCTTCCAAAGGCAAAATTCCATGGTTAAAAAAAAGGGAAAACCAGTGCACAGAGAGCAGAACCCCAAAAGGCCCAGTTTTCTTTTCAGCTGTGGCTTAGAATTTGCATTAGCCATAAATGCCTGAGTATATACAGTTTATAATAGGGCTTCTCCTTAGAGAAACAATTTTATTAAAACTATTCCCAAGACCTCTACACTTGTATTAATTTCTTTTTATTTTTTCAGACAGTGAATGCAATAAATTCCATCCCCATGCCCCCATTTAACTGCAGGAAACAGCATGAAGAAGAGAGACGTTCAGCAAAATATTTACAAATACTCTCACTGATAAAATCCATGAAATGAATGGGCTTTGATTTGCTGCTCCTTCAGCTCCCAAACCTCCTCCTTAACGAGTTTTTATCCCTAACTGCATTTGCAAGATAGAAAAACCTTCAAAGTGCAAACTCAAAGATTTCTTCTTGACTTGCACGGCAGAACAGCCCTTAAAGCTTCTTCTGGTTTTCCACACAGAAACTTCTTTTGGAGAAGAATTTTTAGTTTTAAAATCAAAGCAACACCTGCAGGGCTGGGCACTGCAAAGCTCCCTGGGCAGCCCCTGCCAAGGCCTGAGCACCCTTTCCCTGCAGAAATTGCTGCTGCTGTCCCAGCTGAGCCTCCCCTGGCCCAGCCTGAGGCCCTTTCCCCTTGCCCTGTCCGTGTTCCCTGGCAGCACAGCCCGACCCCCCCTGTCAGGAATTGTGGAGAAGTGCTACTCTCTCTTTTTACAGCCATAACACATTATCATATCCTATATATTTTAATAAAATCCTATATATTTAGGATATTCTACATATGGGATATGTATGTTATATATATTTATTTACATATATTTATATAAAATATATAAAAAGTATATCTATATTATATATCATATATATTAATTATAATATATATGCATATAGGATATGTATGTTATATATAAAAATTATATATTATGTATAAATTATAATTATTAATTTAATATCATTAATATAACAATATTATATTAATATAAGTAATGGATAATATAATTTATAATATTAAGTCATTAATATATGATATATTTTATCTATAATATGTATGTACATATACATATTATATATAAAAATATGTAATGTATATATAATATATAATAAAATATATTATATAATAATATATATAATAATAAATATAATAATAAAAAATAATGAAAAATTTATAATGTATAAAAATAAATTAAAATATATAATGTGTTAATAAATAATATATAATAATATAATATGATATATAAATAATATATTATATGTAAATAAAATATATAATGTGTATATATAACGTATGTGTATAATGTATATATATTATGTGTATATATATATATATGTATATGTACATGTACACACACAACCTCTATGTTATATCCTACATATTTTAATAAATTCACACACTAGCCCCTCACAAGGTCCATGCAGCCCAGGAAGTTGCTGAAGTGCAGACAATGCACTTGTGTATTAATTAAACCATATATATTTATAATATTATATAATATATAATATTTATATATTATATAATGATTAATATAATATAATTAATATAATAATGTATAATATTGATACACCATAATATAATATAATTAATATTATTAAATTATGAATATATTATATAAATTATATACAAATAATATGTATTATATATTTTTATCTATAATATGTGTGTGTATATATATATGTATATGTACACACACAACCTCTGTTATATCCTCCATATTTTAATAAATTCACATACCAGCCCCCCACAAGGTCCATGCAGCCCAGGAAGTTGCTGAAGTGCAGACAATGCACTTGTGTATTAATTAAACCACTAATCACACCTTATATTCTCATTTCTCTTTTCTTAATGACAAACAGCTGCTTTTCTAAAGGCTAATCAGGGTAGAGATTTAAATGTCAGCAGGACCCTTATAATCAGCATGAGCAGCATCTCCTGTTGTGCTGGAACCCCCTGTCAGGGCTGAAGAAACAGAAGGAATTATGTGGTATTTGATGCCTTTAAAGATTTCAAAGTTATCTGTTTAGGAGTGCCCTAAAATGAAAAATATATCTGTGGGATGTGTCCCACAAATTCAACATCCACTGGGAATTAGAACAGACACAGACAGAGATTTCCTTGCCCATCCCTCTCCACAGAGCCTGTGCTGGATGCTGGAGGTAAAATATAAAATACCCCATTCCCTGACTGCAGGAGGCACAGCCAGAAAGGAAAATGAGAAACAAAATGATGGAAGAAGATGTGTCTGCAACAGGAGTTTCCCTTCTCAATAATCTGAAACATCATCCTGCAATCTGAGCTGTGATGCTACAATTAAAGTTTATTGCCTCTTTTACAATTTTTTTTCCCAGCAAAATGCTATGGCTGGGGCTCTGATCTTTGGATAAACAACAAAATCACTGCTCATCCTAAAATCCCCAGAAGTTTTGGGCAGGGATGCCCAAACCTGTGATTTCTATGGGGATGCAGTTGTAGGAGCTCTCCAGGTGAAGGGATTGGGCACTGCAGAATATTTGAATTGCACATTGAAGCAAAAAATTGATGGGAATTTCTTCATTTGGCTTCATTTCTTCTCATGGACCCAGTGGCTGAAGATCATCAGCTCCTTTTTCCCTTTTTCCTCACATGCAAAGGCAGTGAAATGAAGGGGAGAATGCAAAGTTTTAAGTTAAAGATTTACAGAAGAGCAAGAGATTGATGGTATTTTCTGATTTCTGACAGATTTCTGCTGTGGTTCTAGGGCTGAAGAAAAAGGAAATGCTGCTGGAGAAACAGGGAAGAGCTGAGGCAAAAGTGTCAGGATTTACTGGGTCAGAACTGGATGGGGGTGGAGATGTTTTCATTAAAGTTTAAATTGAAATGCTTGTAATGGTTGAGCCCTAATTTGTGATTGAAGCTGACTGAAATTATCTAAATCAATGATTTCAGTAAATGAATCAAACCCCTCTCTCCATCAACACGTCTGATTAAAGCAAATTTAAAAACTCAATAACCAATTTCAAACTTCTTTTCCAAAAAGAGCTATTTCCACACTTTTCATCCTATTTATTTACCTGGGAACATATGAAAATATATCTCAATTGAAAGGGGGGAACAGAGGGAGGAAGAGTTCAGCCCAAAATCTGGGATATGTCCCAGCTGGTTCATCCATGTTCAAAGCTTTCCCTTCCCCAGGCTGAACAGCCCTGAATCTCTAAATAACAGGGATTATTCATTATTGAACCTCTCCAGGCCTTAATTCTCTTTATTTTCAACACTTCCATCACACCCCCAGCCTGCCAAAGGACAAAATTTGGGCTGGTTTGCTTCATTTCTTCTCGTGGACCCAGTGGCTGAAGATCATCAGCTCCTTTTTCCCTTCTTCACATGCAAAGGCAGTGAAATGAGGGGGAAATGCAAAGTTTTAAGTTAAAGATTTACAGAAGAGCAACAGATTGATGGGAATTATGATTTATGACAGATTGCTGCTGTGGTTCAAGGGCTGAAGACAAAGGAAATGTTGCTGGAGAAACTGAGGCAAAAGTGTCAGGATTTCCTGGGTGAGAACTGGATGGGGGTGGAGATGTTTTCATTAAAGTTTAAATTAAAATGCTTGCCAGGGTTAAGCCCTAATTTGTGATTGAAGCTGACTGAAATTATCTAAATCAATGATTTCAGCAAATGAATCAAACCCCTCTCTCCATCAACACGCCTGATTAAAGCAAATTTAAAAACTCAATAACCAATTTTGAACTTCTTTTCCAAAAAGAGCTATTTCCACACTTTTCATCCTATTTATTTACATGGGAACCCATGAAATTACATCTCAATTGTAAGGGGTGAACAAAGGGAGGCAGAGTCCAGCCCAAAATCTGGGATATGTCCCAGCTGGTTCATCCATGTCCAGAGCCTTTCCTTCTCCAGGCTGAACAGCCCTAAATCTCTAAATAACAGGGATTATTCATTATTGAAGCTCTCCAGGCCTTAATTCTCTTTATTTTCAACACTTCCATCACACCCCCAGCCTGCCAAAGGACAAAATTTGGGCTGGTTTGCTGCATTTCTTCTCATGGACCCAGTGGCTGAAAATCATCAGCTCCTTTTTCCCTTCTTCACATGCAAAGGCAGTGAAATAAGGGGGGAAATGCAAAGTTTTAAGTTAAATATTTACAGAAGAGCAACCTAAATACTGTTGATGTTATTTAATCTGGTATATTTTATGTTAGGTGGGGAAGTCCTGAATATTAAAAAATCCTTGAAATCAGAGAAGCCAGCAGGGGCATTATTTCCCAAATGAAATGCAATATTCACAAGGCCCTGCATTCTTTAAGCATCTTCCCAAGGTTTTTATGTGCTCATTGAAGCCTTCCCAAGTTTTTTCAAGGATCATCAGGTGAATCATCCCCAGCCCAAGTGCTGCTGGCAGCATTACCAGACCTGAAAATTATTATTCCTTTGCACCCCAAGCTGGAATTCATCAGCTCACTTTGGCTTTTGGGCTATTTTATCCCAAAAATTGTTTGTTTATCTGCCCTCAGGCAAAGGAACTGCCACAACTTTGTGTCCTCAGGGCTTTTTTTGGCATACAGAACAAATTTCCACTCCTATTTAACCCTCCTCTCACCTGGGCTGGGTTTTGCAGGGAATATTGTAGAAATTAGGAAAACACAGCCATTTCCAGCTGTTTCTGGTGCCTCCTGTTTCAGGTATGAAATTATTATAAAAGCACATTTAACTGAACAGGAGGAATGGAATTGATTTATCCCACCAAACACTGGGAATGATGAGGGGGGCTCCAGAATACAGCATGGAGTGATGGAGAGGATGCATTCAAAGGCTGGAGCAGGAATAAATTCCTTTATTCCCACATGTTTCTGTCCCAAATTTCTAACAGCACTGGCACAAGGATGGCTCCATCCTGACATCCCATTTTCCAGGAGTTCCTTTCCCATTATTCCCCCAGAAGGTTCTGGCAGTAGGGAAGGAGTCATTTAAATTAGGCTGAGGATAAATGTAAAATATAAAATAAAACCTCCCACTGCCAGGGGGTGGGGTTAGATGGGATTTTGGGAATGAATTGCTCCCTGGAATGGATTTCCCAGAGAAGCTGTGGCTGCCCCTGGATCCCTGGAAGTGTCCAAGGTCCCATGCCTGGAGTGTTTGGACTGCTGTTCAATCCCTGGTCTCAGAGGTGCCAAATGATAAATGCAGGTTTTGTCAGGAGGAAAGGAAGTAGGAAGGATGTGGGAGCTCTGCTTTCCCTCCAGTCATCTCCAGGAAGCCCAAAAATTCCAAGGAAGTGTGTAAGGTTTGCTTAGGAACAACACCTGCCTGGAGAAGATCAGACAAGACCAAGGAAAGAAGCAGAGAGGGAAATTATTATTACCAAACTCTGCTCTTGAACAAAACCACCTGGAGTATTACATGTAAATTAAATAGAGCATTAAAAACACAGAGCTTTCACTCCAGTCAGCTCCAGGAAACCCAAAATTCCAAGGAAATATGTAAGGTTTGCTTAGGAACAACACCTGCCTGGAGAAGATCAGACAAGACCAAGGAAAGAAGTGGAGAGGGAAATTGTAATTACCAAACTCTGCTCTTGAACAAAACCACCTGGAGTATTACATATAAATTTAAATTAAATAGAGTATTAAAAACATGGAGCTTTCATCCAGTCAGCTCCAGGAAATGCAAAATTCCAAGGAAGTGTGTAAGGTTTGCTTAGGAACAACACTTGCCTGGAGAAGATCAGAGAAGATCAAGGAAAGAAGCAGAGAGAGAAATTGTTATTACCAAAACCACCTGGAGTATTACAAATAAATATAAATTAAATAGATTATTTAAAAAAAATAGAGCTTTCACTCCAGTTAGCTCCAGGAAGGCCAAAATTCCAAGGAAAATTCCAAGGAAATGTGTAAGGTTTGCTTAGGAACAACACCTGACTGGAGAAGATCAGAGAAGACCAAGGAAAGAAGCAGAGAGGGAAATTGTTATTACCAAACTCTGCTCTTGAACAAAACCACCAGGAGTATTACATGTAAATTAAACAGAGTATTAAAAACACAGAGCTTTCACTCCAGCCAGCTCCAAGAAGCCCAAAAATTCCAAGAAAATGTGTAAGATTTGCTTAGGAACAACACCTGCCTGGAGAAGATCAGACAAGACCAAGAAAAGAAGCAGAGAGGGAAATTGTTATTACCAAACTCTGCTCTTGAATAAAACCACCTGGAGTATTAAATATAAATTAAATAGAGTATTAAAAAGGCACCTGAAACTATTGAATTTAACAGTATTAAAGAGATCTGAAAACATCTATCAGCCACAATCAACTGGAGCAAGTGCTGTGGAGGATCCTTGGATTTCTCTTGGAGTAATCCAACCTCCTGTCCCAACATGCCACAGAAAACTCCCATGAATTATTCAGGAATAACCTCACCCTGGGTGATTTGATCAGCTGAAGGCCCCTGATGTTTCCCTGGTGTTTGTTTTTCTCTAGCACCATTCCCAATCTTTGCTGTGTCCCTGAAATCTCTCCATCCTCTCCGGCAGCCTCCAAACTCCTTAATGAGAAGTGCTGGCAGGGATTAATTAAGGAAGTGTTCAATTACATCAGGTATTTTTCCTTGGAATTTCAAACCACTTGTACTACAACCCCTGCTAATTACCCATCCTGATTTGCTCTTTTCAAGCTGTTATTTTACATAACCTTTCCCTGTCACCTCTTATTCCTCCCAGCTCTGCTCCTCTCACATTCTTACAACATAGAGGTTTGCCCAGGTTTTTAATTAACCCTTGTACTAGCTCCCAAACTACTTCAGAAATCTTCTTCGGTCCTGCACACTGAAAGCTGAAATAATTCAGGAAGAACAAGCTGGAGGCCACAAGAAACACTCCCAAATCCTATTTGGAGTGTGATGGAGAGTGATGTGTGTGTGAGGGGAGATTAATGGAAAGCCAAAAAGGATCTCAGGCAGGTCAGAAGTATCAAATTAAAGAACTCATTTAGTTCACTGACTGTGAGAATGGGGTGAGGGAAAATGTCTCCAGTTATTTGGGGAAGGAAAAGGGGAAAACAACACAAATCTCTCCTGGAAGGGGGAGATTCAGCCGGGGACAAATTGGCTCACTGACATGCCAGGAAAGGGCAATGGGGAAATCAATAAATTCACATTTAAAACAGATCACAAGTCAGTTCTAGCTCCTTGCCTACAGGAGCTCCAATCCCAAGGAAAATTCATATTCCCAATTAAAGAAAGGATCTTAACACAGCCCTGGGTTGGAAGGGAAGGTGTTGATGAATGGAGAAGTTGATGTGAGGGACCATTAAAAAAGGGAACAGGAAAAACAGCACTAAAGGGACAACTAAAAAGTGCAGTTGGTTTTCCCTCCATAACCCTTGGGCTTTGGATGGGACAAAATTAAAATGTGCTCTGAAGTGATGGCCCCTAAAATGCTAAAATAGCCAAACTGCAGCTGTCTGGGCGTAAAACAATGTGAAAGTTCTCTTTTTACAGAATGTTAGGAGCAGAATGATTCTGCTGAGCAACAGGACACACAGAGAAATGAAGGAGTTTTGGACTAAATAACATAAAATAAAGCAGTGGAATGAATTATTCTGGGATTGTAAGACTGGTGAAGCTGAACCCCACAATCCCCTCCACAGAAATAACAGGAAGAAAATGGAAATAATCACAACACTGAGATACTTGTAACATCCCAGGGACAATTTCTTGTCCCTTGTCCAAGAGGCTCCAGGGCTGGGGCTCCCTTTCTCCAGCTGGGATTTGGTTTTACCAGGAAAAATACATTGAGGAAAACGGATGGAGGGAAAAACCACACATCCTTCAGGGAAAAACCACACACCCTTCTGAGGCTGCAGGGAAAATAATCTCACAGGAAAGCCATGGCATGTTCCTGACCTTCTATTTTCTCTCCAACCCTGAAATGTTGTTGTATAAATCAGATCTTCTCTAAATTTAAATCAAAACTCACTCAAGTTTCTAAGATCTACTCACATAAACCAGATTTAGATGAGATATGAGGGAGAAATCCTTCCCTGGCAGGGTGGGCAGGCCCTGGCACAGGGTGCCCAGAGCAGCTCTGGCTGCCCCTGGATCCCTGGCAGTGCCCAAGGTTGGACATTTGGAGCAGCCTGGGACAGTGGAAGGTGTCCCTGCCCAGGTCAGGTGGAACAGGATGGGATTTGAGCTCCCAACCCAAACCAGTCTGGAATAAACTTTCACCCAGCACAATTTCAGCAGCAGGAATGAGGATTTTGTCTCCTTGCCCCACACTCAGCTGCAAATTTCCTGCAAAAGGTTGACCGTATCAACCTGCAATTGAACATCAAACAGAATTAATCCATTGCTCCCATCTGCAAACAAAGCGAAACTTCCAGCTTTGAGGTGCAATCCCAATATTTTGAGGAACACAGAGTAGTTAAAGTGGGGCTTGGCAGCACACTGGTGTCGCAGACATCTTTTATGAAAAATCCTTTCCTTAGGATTTTTTCCTCTTGAGAAGCTGAGAGGCCACAGGAATAAAATGTAAACAATGATTATCTGCTGCTGTGGAATGCAACAGGTGGATCTGTGATTGGCCCATGTTGGATGTTTTAATTAATGGCCAATCACAGTCAGCTGGCTCGGACAGACAGTCCTAGCCACAAGCCTTTGTTATCATTCTTTGCTATTCTATTCTTAGCCAGCCTTCTGATGAAATGCTTTCTTCTATTGTTTTAGTATAGTTTTAATGTAATATATATCATAAAATAATAAATCAAGCCTTCTGAAACATGGAGTCAGATCCTCATCTCTTCCCCAACCCAAGAACCCCTGTGAACACCGTCACACACTGGGAACATGAAGCAGCTCAAAACCCCAACAACACAAAATCTTCTCTTGGTGTGATTAAAAAGAGCTACTTAGCTAAATGAACTTTGCAGTAATTCCGTGTGTTTCAATGTTTTATTTCCCAAGAGCAGCATTTCCTACACAATGATTAAATAACCCCTGCTCAGATTTTTCTCTCCTGAGCATTCCCCGTTTTCCACACTGGATAGAAACCTGTCCCATCCTGTAAAATCCCTGGGTTGTTATACCTGGCTTGTAAAGGTCTGTCCTGAAGGTTTTGCTGTGCTTAAATAGCACAAAGGGGGCTGCATTAATCCACTGCCCAGGGTTTGTGTGTGCCCTGGGGAAAAACTGGCGTTTTAGGGACATCCTCTATCAAACAAATCCCAAACCCAAGGAGATCTAGGATAACAGGATCATCACAGATTTCCACACTGGTTTGGGTTGGAAGGATCTTAAATCCCATCCAGCCCCATGGCAGGGACATCTTCCACTATCCCAAGCTGCTCCAAGCCCTGCCCAACCTGGCCTTGGACACTTCCAGCTTAGAGATCTTTCCCAACCTGATGGAGTCTCCAATTCTAATTCAATCCTGCTCCTGTGCAGCCTCCATATCGTGTCAGGTTTGACATCCAGTTGTGTTTTAGCCCATTTGCTTTTTATTCCCAACTCTGCACCTATCTCTTCCTGAAATGAGCTGATCCCTGGGATTTTCCTTGCTCCTGGCACTTGGAGAGCTGTGGACCACCACAACCTGCACAAAGAGCAGCAGAAGGTTCTGAGGAGCAGGGAAAGGGAAAAAAAAGGCAATTCTGAAATACCACAGGAGGGAATTGTTGTGACATCCCAGGGTGGCACTCCTGTCACTTCAGAGCTTTTATGGGGTGTCTACTCCAGAAGTCAACATGGGGAAGCTTTGTAGGGTGGCAGGAGCAGGTCTGTATCCAGCAGCACTTGGATCACACGTGGTGGGAGCTCTGGGAGATGTTTCTCCACCAAAACCAAACCAGGGTGGCAAAACCCTTCCTGTGGCAAAGCAACACACGGAGAGTGGGGGACAAGGAGAGCGCTCCCATCAACACCTGTCTGCTGCTCCAACCCCAATTGGGAAGCAGATGGAATCCTAAAACCATAGGGTCAAACATCACTAAGGCTGGAGAAGACTTCAAGAACCAACCAAGAACCCAGATCGACCACAAAACCACTAAATAGAGCCACTGGCAGTGCAAAAGGCACACAGCTTGCTGGAATCCAGCTGAAATCCAGCTGTTTATGGGCAAAAAGAGCAAATAAAAAAGACAAATATCAGGAATTTCTCTGCAGAGGGAATGGGGAATATAAAGAAATGAGGGCAACTTTTGTTGCAGGGGGTTTCAGCCATGCACAACTCCCAGGGCTGGGAAAACAGCCCCAAGGTGCACAGAAAGAGCTGGAAATTCCTCTTTTTGCCTGCTTTGTTTCCTCTAGGAGATGAATTTCCCCCACATGCCAGGGTGGGGTCACTCCCTGTGCCACAGCAGTGACAGGGAGGTTCCCACCTTTATTTCCACACCACATCCAAAAGCCCCATCAGAGCTCCAGGAGCACTTGGACAACGCTCCCAGACACAGAGTGGGATTGTTGGGGTGTCTGGGCAGGGCCAGGAGCTGGGCTGGATGATCCCTGTGGGATTCTCACTCAGACATGCAGATCCCGCCTGGAAGAGGCATCCCTAATTCTTCCCTCAGAGGTCACACATCAACTTTGGGAAAAACCCTGAGCCTCCAAAGGTTGCTCCTCAAACCACCCCATGAGCAGTGCAGGTGAGGCTGGATTTCCCTGGCTGGCAGAGTGGTTAATGGGATTCATGAGGAGCTGCTTTTCCAAACCATTAAATCCATAATACCAACAAGAAATAACACCGTGTATTCCATCAGGGAAACTTGTGGGGTTTCAATAAACGCTGCCAGGGACAGCTGGAATAAAAACATTCCCCGTGCATTTACAGGAGTTGGTCAGGGCCACAACACTCCTCTGGCTCTTGATTAATACATGTGTCAAATAAAACTGCCTTCCTGATATGCAGAAGCATCATTCCAACATTGCAGAGGGTTCTGACTCAGGTGGAAACACTGTTAGCTGAACACTGACTTTGGTAGTTGATGTCTTGGCTGGAATACTCAGAAATCATGTTAAAAATGGACTATTGAGGACCTTTTTTCCTTCCTCTAATAACATTTATTAATTATTTTGAAATGTCTGCAGTCCCCAGCCAGCAGCCAGTTTCCATAATGCACACAGCACTTGCTGCTGCATCCCAAAGAGAGCAGTGAACGTGGTTCAAACACACTGAAATCTGCCTTCCCTGGAAAATTTACTCATGGATTTCAGAGAAAATTATGAGCCAATGCTGCTGTTCAGGAGCTCTTATTTTTTGAGAGCCAGCAGTGAGCTCAGCTGTTGAGGGGAAAACAGACATGAAAGACTGAACTAACAAGTGTGGAGGTATAAAATATGGATTAAAGCTGGATTTGGTTGATTGGAGTTGAGAAGGAGAAGGTTGGAAGGAGCAGGCAAAGGAGAGGTGGCCCTGACAGGGAAACCAGGCTGAGATGAACCTCAGGAGAGCTTGATGGAAATTTAGATAAACCAAGATAAACTGAGGTAAACCTGGGTCAGGCAGAGGTAGGAGAGACTGTGGCAGATGGGATTCCAGAATCTCAGGATGGTTTGAATTGAAGGGGACCTTAAATCCCACCCAGTGCCACCCCTGCCATGGGCAGGGACACCTTCCACTGTCCCAGGCTGCTCCAAGCCCCAAAGTCAAACCAGGCCTTGTCCCTGAACTCCAGCACACGGCAGGGATGGTTCTGGGTGTGCCCCCATTTCAGGGTGGCAGATGGGGGACACTGAGGAGAAACTGCTGCCCTCATCCACAGGGAAGGAATTTTCAGCTCCTTTCCAGCAATCCAAGCAGCTCAGCCTGTCCAGGCCCAGAGAAGAGCAACCCCAGGGAGCACCTCAGGAGCCCCAGGAGGGGCTGAGGGAGCTGGCAAGGGGCTCAGCCTGGAGCAAAGGAGGCTCAGGGGGCCCTTGTGGCTCTGCACAACTCCCTGCCAGGAGGGGACAGCCAGGGGGGGTCGGGCTGTGCTGGCAGGGAACAGGGACAGGACAAGGGGAAAGGGCCTCAGGCTGGGCCAGGGGAGGCTCAGCTGGGACAGCAGCAGCAATTTCTGCATGGAAAGGGTGCTCAGGCCTTGGCAGGGGCTGCCCAGGGAGCTTTGCAGTGCCCAGCCCTGCAGGTGTCCCAGGAAGGGCTGGAGGTGGCACTCAGTGCTCTGGGCTGGGCACAAGGTGGGCACTGGGCACAGCTGGGACTCCATGGGCTGGCAGGGATTCTCCAGCCTCAGGGGTCTTGGAATTAATTCCTCCCCTAACACCAGGAGCTTGGAGTTCTTATTAAACAAGAGGGGACATCTCACCTCCTTCAGGTGCTTCAGCAACCTGGAAACAGGAATTTCATCCTCCCTGCACCCTGAAATCCTCCCCTGTGTGATTTCTGCACTAACACTAAATTCTGCCTCTCATTGCACATTTAACCTCTCCTTAGGGCCACATTCCAAGCACTTATTTCTCCTGATTCAGGGCATTGTAAGGTAGTTATGCCTCAAGATCCTCATCCTGTGAGACCCAGGGTGTGCTGGACAGGCTCCAAAACTGCACAGAAATGAATATATAGATATAAAAATGTGTAAAGATAGCAAGGGGGCAGATTTCAGCAGCTTTACTTATGTGCTTGCAGCTCCCTGGAATTCCACACATTGGCTGGTCTGTGGATCATACCCTAAAATTATTAGGAAACAATAATAATAATAATAATAATAATAATAATAATAATAATAATAATAATAATAACAATAATAATAATGTGTTATTAATGTATTAATAGGTATTATTATATATTTTATGTATAATAATATAATTGTAGCTATTATTTTATAATATATTATTATATATAATTATTAATATTATATATTATATATTGTAATACATTATATATATTATTATTTACCATTATTATTATCATGATATTATTCTATTATAATTATTATCCAAAATAATCCACAATTGACTAAATGAGGCCTTCACTAAATGAGGATTAATTTGCTCTCTGCAAATCTGTGACATGAAGGGTGAAATCAGAATGAGCTGAGACACAGCCAGAGCAGCAGCACCAATCCCAAAACCAACTGGTTTTCCATTAGTTCCATTATTTCCAGTTATTCCTTCCCATGCTTCTCTTAGAATAAAGTGGGTGCCTACTGAGCCTCAGTGATTTTGACCAGGGAGAATTTCATCCTTAATGTTCATTTTTACAGCTTTAAAACTTCAGGTTTTGTGTTCACCAGAGAGGAGCTGGAAGGTTTATTAAACATGGAGCCTCTGTATAAATTCTGGTGGGAATTCCAGCAGAACAGGCTGATTTTAATCGAGTTTTAATAGCACAGAGCTGAAGGCAGCTCCAGTTCATTTACTGAGGTCTGGGAGTTTTGAGAAGTTGCTTTTAATTTAGAGCTTGAATTGTATCTTCTCCTCACTTTCTCTTCCATAAAGAAAGCAAGATTTTGTCCTACAGATTTCTACAACAAAGATCAAGGACAGCTCACCAGAGTGGAAAAATATATTCAGAACTAAATATTGCAGAGGAATGAAGGGTTTGAAAACTCCATTGCCTTAAAAAGACAGGAAAAACAGCAATAATGAACTGGCATTTAAAGGAAGCTGCATTTAAATCAATCACACAAAGATGGGGAGTGGAACCAGAACCAAGGGCAGGCACAACTGCTGGAAAATCCATAAATTAAGATTATATATAAAGTTGTAAGGTCTTATTTTAAGCTGAAAATTCTCAGGAAAATTCACTGAAAAGGACAAGACACATGGGAAACTGCCAGGTCAGAATTACTGAGTGACCTCAGCTGGATCCTTTTTTTACCCCAAACTGTCTCATCCTTAAAGCAGCCTTGATCCCAAATAACAATTCCCCAAAGAACTGCTTCAATCTGCTTTTCTGCTCAAAATACTCCAATTTAGTCCCCATGAAAATGAAAACTCCCAACTTCCACCCCATGGTCAGCCTTAAATATCAAACAAATTAAGAAAGAAATGTGGAAACTTGAAAGGAAATGAAAAAGAGCAGGGAAAAGGGAAAGTAGAAGTTAGTGATGGCCTTAAAAGCATCTCATTGCATCCCTGAGAATTTGGGAAGAAATATAAACCAGATATCTCCAAAATGACATGAAATGGACAATAAAAAAGTGTGAGAAGGAGAAAGACAATCCTTTAAAATACTGATTGTACCTGGATGAGGGAAAAACAGGGACAAACCCATGGTGAGGGACCCAACAGAGATTTCTGAGGAGCACCAGGGAGAAGGTTGAGAATAAAATCTATTCCAAGAGAAAAGGTTTTTTCAGGGTTTGGGATGCCAGGATTTAAAACAAGGCTATATCAGGAACAGACCCCCCTGAAGAGACCATTCTGCTTCCAGCCAGGAGAAAAAGGAAGCAAAGAGGGAGCAGGAAGCACTTCCAGAGAATACCTGGGATAAGGGATTGCCTACATGGAATTGTGCTGGCTTTGATGCACATGAACTCAGGGTTCTCACAGGATTATTTCAGCACATGCCTCTCACTGTGCAATAAAGGCAAAAATATAAGTGGAAAATGCTGGGGAAATTACTCCCAGAGGCTTCAAGAGAATCTCCCACTGCCTGGTCTGATGTCTGGAATCACACAAATCAGTAAAAATTGGGTATGAATATATCAAAGGGGTCACTGCTACTCTTGCTGAGTGTAGGAATAGGAAATGAGGCCCTTGGCTCCCCAAATCAGCCGGGGAAGGGCTGGAATTGCTTCCCTGAGCATTCCAGAGGCATTTTTGATATGATCTCTTCATAAAGGCTCTCAGGGAAACTCAGGTGGGTTAAGGACACCAAGCACCCAAGAATCCTGGGATGTACAGGGGGATTCCTGCTATCCAACATGCTCTGGAAAAGAAGGGAAGGTGAGGGTGAGGAAAGGGGATCAAACTGGGTGATGACATAAAACCTGCTGGTAAAAGCCAAAGAGGAGCTGCTGGACACTGTAGAACCCAAAAATCCAACAGGATTTGGTGCTATAAAACCCACAAATCAGAGGGGATTTGGTGCTGTAAAGCCCACAAATCCAATAGGATGTGGTGCTGTAGAACCCACAAATGCAACAGAATTTGGTGCTGTAGAACCCACAAATCCAATGGGATTTGGTGCTGTAGAAACGACAAATGCAATGGGATTTGGTGCTGTAGAACCCACAAATCCAATGGGATTTGGTGCTGTAGAACCCACAAATCCAATGGGATTTGATGCAGTAGAAACGACAAATGCAATGGGATTTGGTGCTGTAGAACCCACAAATCCAACAGGATGTGGTGCTGTAGAACCCACAAATCAAAGGAGATTTGGTGCTAAATCAAAGGGGATTTGGTGCAGTAGAACCCACAAATCAAAGGGGATTTGGTGCTTTAGAACCCACAAATCAAATGGGATTTGGTGCAGTAGCACCCACAAATCCAACAGGATTTGGTGCAGTAGAACCCACAAATCCAAACAGGGTTTGGGTGCTTTAGAACCCACAAATCAAAGAGGATTTGGTGCTTTAGAACCCATAAATCCAACAGGATTTACGGCAGAAAGCCAACAGGATTTGGTGCAGTAGAACCCACAAATCAAAGGGAATTTGGTGCAGTAGAACCCACAAATCCAACAGGATTTGGTGCTCAGAGGTGGAAAATGATGCATGGGGGGAGAGCTGAGCTGAGCAAGCTCCAAATCAAAATTCTTGCCCACAGAGACAAGTCTGTCATGGCTGGGCAGGACTCACCCCACAATGACCCCTCAGTCACCAGCTCTGTGTTCAGCATGGCCAAAAAGACAAAGGGATTGGGAAAAGGAAGGTGAACCAAGGAGAAAACCCTGCTGTGGTCCCTCCCTCCAATCCCACACGGAGCCACTGGGCCAGGAGGCTGAGGGAGAGCACAAAGGAGCGGGGAAAAGGGCAGGGGAGGAGGGTTAAGGACATCTGGCTCTAGGGGAAGGAGCTGGTCCAGGTCTTCTGGAAGCTCCAAGGGAGCTACAGCCTCCTTGTGATGGGCTTGGAAAAGGCAAAAGCAAATCCTTAAAAAAACAGCTGGGATTTGCCTTTGCTGCTTATTCCCTGAGAAAGCTGCATTTGGAAATATTTCTGCACTGGGTGCAGGACAGAGTCTTTTTAAATCACCAACCTTCAATATTTAATCCCATGTTTAATCCCTACCCTGCATTCCTGGAACCAGGCTACACAAACAGGGGACATGGATCAAAGTTGGGACAACACCTACACCAGGATACAGATTTTCCTTGGATCCTCTCCAAGTTTGAAATGCAAGAGAAGGGTAAGAACATGAAATATTTGTGGGTTTTGGACATTTCTGAGCAGCTCAGAAACACAACTTGCTGGAGATGTCCTATGGCATGGCTACAAAAACATCCAAAATTGTTATCAAAAATCTTTGTCTTGTTCTGCCCATAAACTATCACCACAATCTCCATTACCAGCATCATGGAATGATTTGGGTGGGAAGGGACCTTAAATCCCATCCAGTGCCACTCCTGCCATGGGCAGGGACACCTTCCACTGTCCCAGGCTGCTCCAGCCTGGCCTTGGGCACTGCCAGGGATCCAGGGGCAGCCACAGCTATATTCCAATGCATATTTTAAATATTAAAAATAAATAATTTAAAAAGCAGCTATGAGGACTGGGTGAGATGAAGATGCTCCAAGTGGAATAACACCTAAAAGGAAAAAATCCATCACCTAAAGGAAAAGCTCCATTTGTACAAATACCCCCATAGTTGTCAGCAGCTGAACTGGTTCTTCCTGAGCTCTTCTGAATTCAGTCAAAAGTGCAAATCTCATTAAAAATACTCAGGATATGGACTTAAGGTCATGTCACTACTTTCTTTCTTTTTTCTTTTTGTCAGTGCAGCATCCAACGACCTAATCTGGGAATCAATCAAAAATCACTCCAAGGTCTTAAATTTCTTACTGCTGCCAGGAGTCTGGGTTTGGATTGATCTCAAACTCTGTCAGGTGGAACCTGGAATCCCAAACTCCTACAACACTTAACCCAAAATATCCCCTGAGAGGTTCTCCCACAGGAATCCCTCAGTGGCTGGGAGGTACCTGATCCCCACAAGGCATTTCCAGCCCAAACCCTTCAGGGGTTCTGTGATTATTGTGCAAATATCACACACTGGCACATCAGGAAAACCTCTGTAATTCACATGTCAGCCCTTCCTTGGCTCTCCTCAAAAAGCTGCATCCTTCTCTATCAATTTCCCAGGAATGCAAATTATCCCAGCAAGCTCTGTGGTGTAATTAAGCCATAACGTTGATTACATACTCAGCCTCCCAATAGATTGTTTATTCCTCATTATCAGCATACAAATATCCCAGGTAATTATTCCCTGCCTCCAAACTTGGCCTGGTTGTTCTGATTTCAAGGCAGAACACAGGCCCAGCTCATTGAATCCCAGGATCCCAGAAAGGTTTGGATTGGAGATTTTAAACCCATCTTATCCCACCCGTGCCATGGGCAGGGACACCTTCCATTATCCCAGACTGTTCCAAGCCCTGGCCTTGGACACTTCCAGGGATCCAGGGGCAGTCACAGCTGCTCTGGAAATCCATTCCAGGGCCTGCCCACCCTCCCAGGGAACAATTCCTAATTCCTAATATCCCATCCATCCCTGCCCTCTGGCTGTGGGAATTCATTCCCTGTGTCCTGTCCCTCCATCCCTTGTCCCCAGTCCCTCCCCAGCTCTCCTGTTGGGGTGGAATTGTAGGAATTTTAAGGTTCCCTTCCAGCCCAAACCATTCTCTGATGCAGAAAGCAGGAGCAGGGAGGTCACTGTGCCCCTGTGCCTGGCCCTGGTGAGGCCACACCTGCAGTGCTGTGTCCAGCTCTGGCCCCTCAGCTTGGGAAGGACGTTGAGACGCTGGAGCGCGTCCAGAGGAGGCAACGAGGCTGGAGAGGGGCTGGGAACACAAACCCTGAGAGGAACCCCTGAGGGAGCTGGGGGTGCTCAGCCTGGAGAAAAGGAGACTCAGGGGTGCCCTCATCATTCTGTACAGCTCCTGAAAGGTGCCTGTGCTCAGGTGGGGTTGGGCTCTTTCTCCAGAACCAGAGGACACAGCCTTAAGCTGCACCAAGGGAAATATAGGTTGGATATTAGGAAAAAGTGTTTCACAGAAAGGGTGATAAAGAACTGGAATGGTCTGCCTGGGGAGGTGGTGGAGTCACCACCCCTGGATGTGTTTAAAACCAGACTGGATGTGGCACTGGGTGCCAGGGTTTAGTTGAGGTGTTGGGGCTGGTTTGGACTCAATGATCTTGGAGGGCTCTTCCAACCCAGTGATTCTGTGAATTCTGTGAATGATACCATGGCAAGTAAATCCCCAGGATAACTTTGAGAAAAGCCAAAGTCACTCCACAGGTACAACCCTGTGTTCCGACAACTCCCGGAGTCAGCAGAGGTGGAGGATGCTCAGCCTCAACCCTGATGATCCCAATCCTTCCTGGATTAAGATCTTCAGCCTACCAACACCATTTCTCCTGCTGGAAATGCTCCTACAAGTGAAAATAACCACAATTCCCAGCTAAAACAGAAGGATTTTAATCTATTGCTATGTCAGTGATTAGTATCTTAAATATCCTTTGCTGGGCATGTCCAGGGATTGATTTTTTGATTAAAAATGCTGCAGCTCAGCTTTCTTCTAAAGGAAAAAGTTACAGGTGTCAAGAGTGAACCCTGAATTCCATGAGACCCCACAGCTTGATTTAGAATTCTATGGGATTTCAGGCAGAGAAACCCAAGAGCACAGGAGATTTAAACTGGCCCAAAAATTAGATAATTATTTAATGGACTGAAATTAGGGGAAACTTCAATTCAGCAAAATTCTCTTTCCTTCTGAGTGGAAGGCTCTGTCATTTTGGTTTTATCTGGTTTTATCTACAGTGGGGGGTTTAATGATGAGATTTCCTGGGCTCTGCTACAAGATATGCACCAGTTTCCATCACTGGACACTTCCAACCCCATCCCAGCCTCACCCCCAGCTAAGAAATACTGACTTCAAGCACCTTTAAATTTGATCTGTGAAGTATTAAAGGTAATTCATGTCATGTTTGGGATCTATAAATCCAATTCTTTTCCAGCTGAGTGCATTTGACACAAGGAGTGAGATCAGGGTAACAACAGAGGCCGTGACCATGTGGCACATCTGGGAAAAACAGAACACCAGCATGAATTTTCCCTCCAATTCCAGTCCCTGCTTGGACATGGATTCCACCAGGACCAGGTTGCTCAGAGCCCCATCTGACCTGGCTTTGAGGCAGAAATTTATATTTTATTTATATATTCATCTAGTTGTACATTTATATATGTGCATGAAGAAAATATGGATATATTTCCATGAAATCCTGGCATTTTGAGCAGCTCCCCGTGGCAGCTGAGCTCAGGGCTCATTTCCTCCTGCAGGAATTGTGCTTTTCCTCCTAAATCAGACCCACCAATTCCAATAATCACCTTAATTCCGCATTTCCCTGATTTTATTAACTTAAATGGGACCCATAATCCAATTGCAGCACAGACTCCTTTAAATCAGAGCGAGGGCTCTGCCTCTGTCCTGAAATATCCATGACAAATCCAGGCTGGATCCCTCAGGCAGCCCTCCCACACCTCAGGGCTGAAGGCTCAAACCTCAACCCAGCCAACCAACAGATAGCATTTCTTATGAAATAATAGCAAAAAAATTACTGAAAATCAACAACACAGAACTCTTCGTTTTAAAGGTGAAATTTGTGCTCAACAGCCAATTAAATCAGGAAATATAAAGTAATTAATTGTTTATGCTTTCCCCTGTTCTGCAGGTGAAGGTGCGACCAAAATGATGAATTAATTTTTACACTTTGTTAAATATACTCTATTTTTAGTCTCACCCTTTCCTCTATTCCTGTGTTCATATTTCAATTCTGTTTAAGAGGTTTTTAAATAAATATCTACAGATGATGCCAAAATCTTTCTCTCTTTCCTGATGATCTGATTTTAATGCCAAGGTCACACTGGGCTGGGTTAGGGTTTGGGGTTAGGGTTGGAGTGACATTAAATGTCCATTAAATGGAGTGACATTAAATGTCCATTAAATGTCACTCCAAGAGTTGACAGAGAAGCACCAAAGTAGATGCTACTCAATTATTAATGTAAATCCAGTCAGAGTGACTCCAAAATTCCCTCACAAAAATTCTCAGGACTCACATTTTCCTGCCTCCAAACAATAAAAGGTTTTGTCCATCCCCCTTCTTGGGACTTGTGCAGATCATAAAGAGATTTTTGGAGTACCTTCTGGACATCAATTCCTCTTCTATAATCACAAAAATATCTGTTTTCTCCCCACACCTCATCCAAGGAATGCCCATCCCACATCTCCTGATTTTCCTCTGGCGTCCCACATCAAAAGGAGTCCAGACTGATCCATCCTCACTCTGTTTGTGCTGCCATCAAACAGCTCCATTTTCCTCTCCCTTTGCCTTCAGGACACCCCACCAAGCTGTCATTCCCTAATCCCAGCCTGTTTTCCAGGTCAGCAGCTCCATCTCTATCCCAGATTAGCACCTCTCCAACAGATTGTCCTCCCTGTGCCTTTGGAACCCACACCTCCCAAAAGTGTTTCCAAAAACCTCTGCAAAGGGTGGGCACTGAGCCACACTGAGCCTCTCAAACACATCAAATCCATGAGGGACAGAAGGGAATCCCATCCACCCCACAGGCACCAAAAAACGTGGAATGTTTAGGGCATGGAAATTGTTGGAGCCGAGTTTTCCTGCCTTGAAGCAAACCCAAGGGTTTGGTATCAGTCACTGCTCAATTGTGCCACCTATTTCACTCCATGCCCATATTCCCAAACCTAGACAGGGCTTGGAGCCACCTGGGATAGGGGAAGGTGTCCCTACCCATGGCAGGAAGTGATTGGGATGGGATGGGATGGGATGGGATGGGATGGGACGGGATGGGATGGGATGGGATGGGATTTAAGGTCCCTCCAACCCAAACCCCTCTGGGATTTTATAACTCTAACCTGACTTATTAAAAGCCTGCACTGAAAATAACAAATCTCGGAAGGTTCAGGATTAGTCGGAATCTTTCTTGCATAACCTCCCAAATCCATTCAAGTCCTGGGAAGATTAAATGTAAATATGATTAGTACTGATTCCAAAGAGTTGGTTTCTTGTCCCAGTTCTTGATTGCCAGTTTTCAGTCAATGAAGCATCTCCCCATGCAAACACAACTGAATTTACATGGAATTTCCATGGTCCTCCCAGTTGTTCCCCCCTCCTCTGACACTGGTTTGTTACTGGGATTTACACTCACTGCAGGCAATCTTTTTTTAGCTGAAAGGTCTAAAGGCAAGGATTTCAAGCCAAAAATTCTAAATAATTCCACTCCAGCTGGAGATAAAAGGAACTACAGAATTATGAACATTCCTACATTGCTCCTCTACATCCTAAACCCATCAAAAACTGGAATATAAAATGCCAGGATCTCACTTGATGCTCAGGCTCTCAGGGCATCTTTGCCTTGAAAAATGCTGGATTTTGCCTTGGATTTGGGGATGGAAAGGACCCCAAAGCTCATCTCATCCCACCCCTGCCATGGGCCGGGACACTTCCACTGTCCCAGGCTGCTCCAAGCCCCAATGTCCAACCTGGTCTGGAATATTTCCAGGGATCCAGGGGCAGCCACAGCTGCTCTGGGAAATCCATCCCAAGGCCTCACCATTACACAGGGAAAAACAGCAGAGGACACTTAGGTCTTCTCTGGGTCATTAATTTCCACCCAATTAAGCAGTATTTGAGGTTCTGGCTCAAATTAACTGAAAATAAAATGTTCCACTATTGAATTCCAGAGAGAAAAGAGGGAAGAAAATCACACAGGAGAATATAGGAATTACTTTCTATCCATACAATATGGGATGTGGTACATTTTTGACAGTAAAGAGAGCTCAGTAAGATTTATTTTATGTCACGAAAGGAAAGAAAAATTTGAAACTTGCTCTGAAAATGTTTTGTCACAAACTTCACAATTCTGCTTTCATTTTCACCTTGCATTAATTCTCTTTCAGGACTCCTCTTACACACAGAACCAGATTTCCACATAAAATATCTGCTGTGAAAAGCAAAACAGCTTGAGGCCAAATGGAACAATCTGACCCTTTCTGAGTGATTTACTCTTTTTTGTAATCAAATCTAAATGCAATTAAAATCAACATGTTCCTGTACAGAACTCTTGGCATGATAGAGAATTAAACAACCCCAAGCCCCTTCTAACAAGCATTAAATGTCACTCCAAGAGTTGATAGAGAAGCACCAAAGTAGATGCTATTCAATTATTAAATATAATTTGGGTTATTTTTCAAGAGCGATGACTCCAGAGTCACCAGGGAGCTGCAAGGAACTGTAACTGGAGTTTTGACATCTGAAATGATTTTTTTAAATAATTCATGGGTCCTAGCAATGCTTTACTCCTGAGTTTTTTCTATTGTTTAGATGAAAATGAATCATTTGTGGTGGGGGGAAGGATGAACATCTGCTGACAAGCTGGCAGCAGACAGGGGGGATGTGGACAAGCATCTGTTCCCAGCAGCTTGGGAAGGGACTGGGAGAAATTCCCAGCAAGAAATAAACCACAATTCCCAGATGGGCCAGGGATTTGTCCCTTCTGGAGTGGTGGGATGGGGATGCTCTGCACGGGAGCTGCCCTGCTCCTCACCAGGGTTTAACCTGGAACAGTTTCACTGAAATGTCTCTAAGGCTTTGCACTCCTTTGATCTCAGATTATTACACCCTTTTTTGGGGAAAAAATCCTTTCTTAATTCAAGGTCCTGTGTTTTCCTTGATTACAGAATGCAATCATTTTCCTTGGAAAAGGAAAACCTTTAGGACCATCAAGTCCAACTGTTCCCCCAGCACTGCCAAGCCCAGCCCTAATTCCTGTCCCCAAATGCCACATTCCTGGGACACCTGCAGGGCTGGGCACTGCAAAGCTCCCTGGGCAGCCCCTGCCAAGGCCTGAGCACCCTTTCCATGCAGAAATTGCTGCTGCTGTCCCAGCTGAGCCTCCCCTGGCCCAGCCTGAGGCCCTTTCCCCTTGTCCTGTCCCTGTTCCCTGGCAGCACAGCCCGACCCGCCCTGGCTGTCCCCTCCTGGCAGGGAGTTGTGCAGAGCCACAAGGGCCCCCTGAGCCTCCTTTGCTCCAGGCTGAGCCCTGCCAGCTCCCTCAGCCCCTTGCCAGCTCCCTCAGCCCCTCCTGGGGCTCCAGACCCTTCCCCAGCTCCCTCAGCCCCTCCTCACTCTCAGCACTTCCATGCCTTGGTGAATTTTTGTGGGATTTTTTTCACACTGCAGAGAAAATTGACTGTTTCCACTCCCACCTGTCCAGAAGAAAGAACTCAGCAAAACACCCTGAAGTGGAGAAGGGATTTCACTCAGATTGTCCTCTTCAGGAAGCCCCAAGTCCCCTGCATCAAACACCAGCTGCAGGACAACGGGCTTATCCACCACACCACCCTTGTGAGGGATTTTGGAACAGATCTCCAGCAGACAAAGTTTATCATAGAAAACCATTCCTGGTGGGAATGAGCTTAGCACGGACACTGAAGTTATCAAAATTATCTCAACCTCCTGCTGCCCAGCATAAATCCCACCTTCTTTGCTTCATGCCTGTCCTCCAGCTCCTCCAGGAACACCAATGTGCTGCCACACTTCAGCCCTGATAAATCCCAATTGGAAATTCCCAACTGGAATTTATCAGGGCTGAAATGCAGTCCAAGGATCATAAAAGCAGGTAGAAATTATTCAGTGATTCCCAGGGGGAGCTTCTGAAGCTGTTTAAGGTCATTCCCTAAATCCCACAATCTATCCCAAAATATCCTTGTTCCATCAACAACCCACAATGGATCCAAGAGCAATTCAGCATCACCAGGAAGGGGAGAGAAAATGAGGATTATCACTATGGAATGTCTTCTTTACTCCTCAATTATGGACTGACTAATTAATGCAAACAGAGCAGGAACACTGAATTTGTTGGTTGGGAGTTGGGTGAAAAGAATAATTCTTAAACTCCCCACTTTAAACAAACTACAGCAAAAACATTTGTCACAAATGAACTTTTCCTGCCCTGGAAGTTTTCTTGGAACAGCAGCCAGGCTGAATTCAACAAAATCTACATATGGAAGTAAAATATTTCACTACCAAGGAAACATAGCAGAATTTACTCAGGGCAAAGTGTTTGTTGTAAAGAGGAAATACTAAAGAAAGAAATCCCTAAAATAATTTCTACTACTCAGTAAATCTCCAAAGCAGACTCTGCAGCCCAGCTAAATGTAACTTTAAGAAAGCAAAAAAATTAAAAACCTCAAGCCCAGTTGCAAATAGAGAGTTCAGCTATTTTATAGCAGAAAATGCTGTAAAACCCCACACCTGAGAGGGAGAGGAGATGGATGCAGGCAGGCACTTGGATACTGCTTTTTGCTCCACAGTGTGACATTTTGGGAAAGGTGGGGCTGGGATTTGGCAATTGAATTTCAGGAGAAATTCTGGTTTGGTTTTGGGAGATTCAGATGTGCTGGTCCTCTCTCATCGCTCTGTTCTCCTCAGTGCTTTAATAAAACAAAGCAATAATCCAAATTAGCAGGAAATCAGATGGAAAAAAGGAATAAGAGGGAGAAGGTTGAGGAAATTCAGTGTAGGTAATAAGCACTAATCACAGGCACTGAGCTAATGAGCAGAGTGTTCTTAAACTGCAGCGTGAATTAAACGGATTCATTTCCAAACTGGGTTCATTTCCAAATGGGATTCATTTCCCAGCTTACATGGCCCTGTTGATGCCTTGAGAAGGCTGGCCTGGAAAAGAGGCCAGACAGAGCTAAAGAATAAAGCAGGGATTTATGAAAAGGATCTCCTCCATGGATCCACCTTGGGCAGCACAAGAGCCCAGCCAGGGCTGCACCCAAGGTGAACCAAAATGGGCACAAAATGGACATCCGGTCATGGGGTCTCTAAATGTGATTTCCCCCTTCAGCCCTGATTTTTTGATTAAAAACTGATGTCAGTTCTCTTCAAATATTGCTGGCAATGCCCACCATCACCACAATCCCTGCCCATGAGCTGCCCTGATGGAATTTTTGGGGCTGGTGGACTTGATGCCTTGTGAAGGCTGACCTAGAACAGGGACCAGGCAGAGCTAAAGAATGAAGTAGGGATTTATTAGGAGGTCTCCATAGATCCGCCTTGGGTACTACAAGAGCCCAGCCAGGGCTACACCTCAGGTGAACTTAAAATGGACACAAAAATGGATGCCTGGTTATGGGGTCTCTCACTTTGATCAGTTCTGCTCCATTTGCATATTGGAGTTAATTGTCCAAATCCAGCATTAGCTTATGCAGTCCCATCCTTGTTTTTCTCTCTCCAGCCCTAGTTGTTTGTGCTCTTGGGTCTGAAATTTGGATCATTTGTCCTTGGTCCCCAGCTAGAGAAGGAATTGTTTTGTCTCCCTAATGTGAAGTTCAGAACTACACACTAGAGCAGCACAGAATCTGATATAAAATATAAAAGCTAAACCTGAGGCATCACTGTGCTGCAGGAGAGGCTGGGAAGGGGAGCTGGAGAGCTGCTCCTGGAGCTCTCCTCCCTGAGCACATCCCAGATAATCACAGGTGGAGAAGGAGATAGGACTGGATATTCCTCAATCTCCAGAGCTCCATGATACTCCTGCACTGGGGGAATCACTCAGGAACAACTCTGAGTTATCATCTGTCTTCTCCCTGGAGCTGAAATGGAATAATTGCTGCTCCTTGTCTTCCTTGGGATCTCTCCTCAAGGCTCAAAGCAGACCAAGACCTCCCCAGTTTTGTTGCAGAGAGCTCCTTTCATCCTTCTCTCATCCACACATCCCAAAAAATCTCTGGGCTGCACCACTGGAGGTTTGCTTTAGCAAAATCCTGCTCCTGGCAGGGGGAGCAGGGATGGGGCTCTCCAAAACTTGGGAGAAATCAGGAACAGCAGCAAGGACAGTTCAGCACTGGGGTTTTTAATCCAAATGCTGCTTTGCAAATGAACACTGGAGCAGGGTAAAGGAAAGTTCCTGCAATTTTCACCACTTTCCACTAATTTTTTGTCTTTATTCCAAATGCACAGCCTGGCCTTGGGCACTGCCAGGGATCCAGAGGCAGCCACAGCTTCTCTGGAAATCCATTCCAGGGCCTGCCCACCCTGCCAGGGAACAATTCCTAATTCCCAATATCCCATCCAGCCCTGCCCTCTGGCACTGGGAAGCCATTCCCTGTGTCCTGGCACTCCAGGCCTTTATCCAAAGCTTCTCTCCATTTATAGATGTTTACATTTCTATATTATTATAACATCAAAATATTGTATCTACCCATTTACATTTTTACTTCAGACACATATAAATTGATCTTTATTTCCTTACACCATTTTTGGGGTGACTCTCCTTATCTAAGTTATTCATTCCAAATTCCAGCTGCTTTCCCCTCGCCATGAGAAGGCTGAAATTCAAGGATGAGCAAGCCTGGAACACATCCCCAACCCCAGGGCTTATCCCAAATCCTCCCTATATTTCCCTGCTAACAGTGATGAGGGGTGACAGCCCATAAAGGGACAAGCCTGAGCATCCTTCCCTGGGTGCCACAGCAATCCCAGAGCCTGGCATGATGCAGCAGCTGGAAAACAAGAATTGGCAGAGAGAGGGGATGGGGAAATTGGGATGGGAAAATCCAGCCAGCCCCAGGATGCAGCAGCAGCAGCTCCCTGTGGAGATTGAACAAAAGCAATTGGAAAAGATGATTTGTTTGGCCTTATTCATTATTTGCTGCAGGTTTCTCAGGGCTGGCTGGGCAAAGCTGCCCCTCACTGGCACAAACATTCCTACAGCACTGAGTGTTTTCCCAGGATCTGCTTTTCCTCTTTTCTCACTCTCATCCCACCCCTACCACGTCAGGGACACCTTCCACTGTCTGTTCCAGCCTGGCCTTGGGATTCCAGCATTGCCAGGGATCCAGGGGCAGCCACAGCTGCTCTGGGCACCCTGTGCCAGGGCCTGCCCACCCTGCCAGGGAACAATTCCCAATATCCCATCCAGCCCTGCCATTTTAAAGAACATCCCTGGAGATCAAAGCCTGTCTCCTTCAAAACTCCCAGAAGTTTCCCTGTTCCCAACAGTTGCTAAAAAGCATATTTAAAACGCAAGGGAAAGCACAGGCTCCATCCCCATGTACTCCACTTCCTATTTCCTATTTGTGTTTGTTAAATATTTCACCCTCCAAAAATCCAACCCAGGCTGCTGCTCCAAAATCAGGGGGAAAAAAAAGCAAAAGTATCAGTTCAGGAAATAAAAACTGCATTCTGTTGTCGTGGCAACAAAACTTTTTAACAACATTAAGGTTCTGATGGCTCATCAAGAGCTGCCTCTCGTTGTTATAGCAACAAAAACGTTCCCAGTAATTGCTTTTAAAGCTTTCTCCCTCTCCTTTGCATTTTTATAAACACCCCTATACAATAATGAGCTCTTATTAAAAGGAAGGAGCTTTTTGCCTTTTGGCAAAGCAAGAAACACTGGCAGGGATTTAACAAGGCAATTACTGTGGGGCTCATCAGTGGGCTGAGTGTCAATCCAGGGAAAGGGGTGCTGGTGACACCAACCCCAAAGCACTGCTGGAGAAGTCCTGAGGAATCTCAGGGTTGGGAAAACTCCACAGCCAGAGCCAAAATTTGGATGGAGAACAGTCAGTTATTGTTGGAACCCTGAATATTGAGAATTTTGGTATTTCTGTGTTAACACTGACCCCCAAGAGAACACTGCATTTGACATGAAGCCGTGGAGAAGCTTCTAAAATTAAATTACAGAACTGGGATTATAGGTGTGCAGTTTGAATAGAAGGGTGTTATATCACATGGTAAAAAACTTAGTTTAAAGTTTTAGAATATAGTAATATGTATAAAACAAAATAGAAAATTTAAGACAAGCTATTCCTTCTTCTTCACCTTCTTCTCCATGAGCTTAAGTAATATTGTATGATTCAAAAGTACTCATGCCAAGACACTAGTTACTTAAGTTAAAAATAAGAATAATTTAAGTGCCATTTCATAATTAGATTAATTTCATAATTATCCTTAAAAAGCCTTGTAGAAAAAGAAATACAGCTCCATTTTTAGCTTATTAGAGTTAAGTATTGTAGAAATAATATAGGAACTTATAATATAAATATATATAAACTTATATAGAAACTTATAATGTAAATATAAGCTTCTATATTGAATAAGTTTCTATATATGCTTCTATATATAAACTTAAAGAAACTTTTAATACAAATATATATAAATAATATAAAATAATGTAAACTTAATATAAAGTTAGTAAAACATTATTAAATTATATTGTATTGTATTGTATTGTATGACATTATATTGTATTGTATGACATTATATTATATTGTATGATATGATATGATATGATATTATATTATATTATATTATATTATATTATATTATCAAAAGATAATAATAAAATATATGTTATTTCTATCAAATAATACAAACTTGTATTTGTATAATACAAATTGTATAGTACAAATTTGTATTATAGTCTCACAGTCTGTGAGACTACAATATAAATAAGAGCTAATAAACATCTGAGTCCAAACAAGAAATACCATCTCACACATTTAATCCCAACCTTAACACAAAAGAAGCAAAAAAAATCTACAAGTTATAGTCAGCATTTTACTGCAAGGCTGCATCATAAAGATGGCAACAGTGCCCCAAAGTCCTGGATGATGGAATAATCAGGAATAAAAACCAACTGTGGCCCCTGCAGATGGGTAAGGGGATGCACTGGCAGGGATTTATCGCTGCTGGTGTCTGGGTAACACCTTCAGGATATTCCAGCTTCACTTTTCCCTCCCCAAAAATCGCCCTGAACATCTGTATCAAAATTTCAGCCTCAATTCAGGTGTGTGATGCCGGAGGTTCATTTAGGGATAGCTCTGGAATAAGGAAGGGTTTACACAGTGGTTCTTTCTTTTTTTTTCCTCCACAAATTCCAGCAATTTTCCCATTTTTATTTGGACTAAGCATCAGCAGATTCCCCAAAACTGCCACTGTGCCTCTCTGTATGCGAGGAGCAAAAAAAACAAAAAACCAAAAACCATTTAACTCCATGAACTGATGGATATTTTGAAATGCTTAAAATTAGCACAACTGCCTGGAGCTGTTTGATATGGAAATTCTATTTTTGGTCCCTTTTCCAAAGGAATCACAGCCAAGCAGGCTCAGGGCCTGCCTGCATCCCTCTCCAATAGCCAAGGATCCCAAATAAATCTATTTTTTGGGAATAATGGGGGTATAATGAAACAATGCTCAAAAGCAATGAATCAGCTCAGCCTTCTGCCAAGAGGTGAAGAGGAGATCAGGTGATTTTGGAGTGCCAGGAAACAGCTGAAATATTGATAGGGCCTGTGGAAATGCCAAAAAGGAGAGAGGCTTTAATCTGGAAATATGAGTTCCTGGAAATGCATTTTCCAAGTATGGAAAATCAAGGGAAACTGAGGCAGTGCTGCTTCAGGCTTGTAAAAATATAGTAATTTTTCAAAGAATCATGAAAATATAGTAATTTTTCATAGAATCACAGGATGTTTTGGGTTGGAAAGGACCTGAAATTGTTCCCACATCCCCTGCCATGGCAGGGACACCTTCCACTGTCCCAGGCTGCTCCAGGCCCCATCCAGCCTGGTCCTGAACACTTCCAGAGATTGCATTTTCCATGAGCCAAAAAGCAAATTTTGCATTCCAATCTCTATTTCTAAACCCACTTTCCACTGAATTTCCCTCCTCAAGAGGGTTTGGCTTCAGGGAGTAAAAAAGCAAGGGCTGAAGCCGCCCCATTATTCCCCTAAAAATATCACCAAATAAAAGAAATGTCTCTTTGGGGGGAGAATTCTGCAGCAGAGGAGCTGTATATTCCTGCAGAAAATATCACAGGATCCCACCATGCCACTGGCTTCACTTCAGGCAGGGAGAAGGATTTTTCCTGAATTTATTACAATTCCAAATTATCATTTGGGAGCCCACACAGAAAGGTTTTTGTACATATCAAAAGTCAGCTTTTTAAACCACCACACTGCACTGAGCACCATCCATTCTTTTGATAATGAACAGGGGTTGAGTGAGGTGCTTAATTATTAATTTTGAGTATAATTTTGGGGTACATGTGAATTAAAATACCCAGGGACCTCCAGGGATTTGGATTCCAAACCAGCACATGTTTAGAGGAACACAAAGCCAGTTCTGGTGGTCCCAAATCTTCCAGGACAACAAAAGGCACCAATCCCACCCCAACCCCTTCATCACTGCCTGGATCTGTGTCCTGCAGAAGTCCCTTTATTTATCTGCTTTTCATTATTCTGCTAAAACACCATTATCAGCACATTTCAGGATTGCTGCAGGCACCATCAGAGTGGGAGCAAAGCACTTGATGAAACAGAAAAGCACCATGTAAATGAAAAATTCTTCATGCACTGCGAGAACTTGCTAGGGCAAAGCAACTCGGGAGGGGAAAAAAAAAAACAAAACTAAATTAAATTTGTCTCATGCTCCAAATCATTTAAGGCTCTAATTTAAGGCAAATATCGTCAAAGCATTTCTAAAGCTGTTTGAAACACAAGAAACTGCAAGGCAGTGTGCTACCACATTGCAGGCTGAGTTTATGGTGGGGAGTCTCAGCCTCAGCCAGCTCCATTTGCTGCTTTTTAATGCTGAAATTTGAGGAGTTTGGTCAACACCACATTCACAGAACACAAGGTTGGGGTGGGAAGGAACCTTAAAGCCCATCCAGTGCCACTCCCACCATGGCAGGGACACCTTGCACTGTCCCAGGCTGCTCCAAGCCCTGTCCAATCTGGCCTTGGGCACTGCCAGGGCCTGCCCACCCTTCATTCTCCTGATCGCCTTCAGGAATCACCACCCTGGCACTCATGGGGAACCCACAAACATACCCAAAGCTTGCTGTTGGTCCTTCCAAGAGGGAAAGGCACTTCATCACAAAAACATGGAACAACCAGGGATGATGCCCCATCCAGACTGAGGTGCATTAATAACCACTACAACAAGAACAGCACCAACACATTTTCATGCCAAAACTCCTCTTTGACTTTGCTTCCTGGGAGAAGCAATCCCTATTTATTGCTCTTTGTGGATAAACAGCATCCAGAGGGGTGATGCCTCAGGTTTAGCTTTTATATTTTTCAGATTCTGTGCTGCTTTAGTGTGTGGGTCTGAGCTTCACATTAAGGGATGGTGAGCTCTGTGCACAGAGCAGGGAGACAAAACAATTCCTGCTCTAGCTGGGGACCAAGGACAAATGATCCAAATCTCAGGCCCAAGAGCACAAACAACAGCAGGATGAAGAGATAAAAAGAAGAATGTTGGGACTGCATAACCTAAAGCTGTAATTGGACATTGAATTCTGATACGCAAATGGAGCAGAACTGATCAAAGTGAGAGACCCTGTGACCCGGCATCCATTTTGTGCCCATTTTGGTTCACCTTGGGTGCAGCCCTGGCTGGGCTCTTGTGCTGCCCAAGGTGGATCCATGGAGGAGATCCTTTTAATAAATCCCTACTTTATTCTTTAGCTCTGTCTGGCCTCTGTTCTAGGTCAGCCTTCTCAAGGCATCAGGGAAACAACCCTTTCCTGTCCCTGTGATGAGACAATCCCAGACCAGCTGTGCTCCTCAGCATTCCCAGCAGGCTGCAGCTTCCCACAGGAGCCTTGTCCCTTTAATCCTCCCCAATCTCTGGCAGCTGTGGCCAGAGCTGCTGTTTGATGGGTTCACACCATCCCATTCCTCTCCTGGACTCCTTGGCCGGGTGGCATTTGGAATGCAAAGGATGTCCCAACAGCAAGGACAGCAGAGGAGGGATGAGGTTTGTTTGAGTCACCTCACTTGACACATGAGCTCATCTCCACGTCATTGTCCTGCAGTGACACACAGCTCCTGCTGCTCTGCTGCCTCCCCTGAGGGAGTTCACTCTGGGAAAAGGAAAAATGCCAGATTGATCCGTGTGTGCTGCTGCGTTCAACACAGGTGGAGCCCAGAGCTGGGCAGGTGATCAGAGCTCACCCACAGGATCTGAGGATCATAGAACTGCTGAGGTTAAAAAAGCCCTCCAAGGACATCAACAACTGTCCCCAAGTGCTACATCCACACACTTCCAGGCTGCCCTGGACACCCTGGCAAGGCCTGAGCACCCTTTCCATGCAGAAATTGCTGCTGCTGTCCCAGCTGAGCCTCCCCTGGCCCAGCCTGAGGCCCTTTCCCCTTGTCCTGTCCCTGTTCCCTGGCAGCACAGCCCGGCCCCCCCTGGCTGTCCCCTCCTGGCAGGGAGTTGTGCAGAGCCACAAGGGCCCCCTGAGCCTCCTTTGCTCCAGGCTGAGCCCCTTTCCCAGAACTGTATCAAAATTACCCCAAAGCAATGGCTTAGGGTCGGTTTCTTTGCCATTCCAAATCCAAGAAAATAAATGTTACCACCCCAGTGAGAAAAAAAAAAACAACAACAAAAAAAATTCCATGTCTAACTGATTTACAAACAGAAGGTGTTTTTCCTTCTCAACTGCTTCAGCTTTTATATTTTTCAGATTCTGTGCTGCTTTATTGTATGGGTCTGGGCTTCACATTAAGGGATGGTGAGCTCTCTGCACAGAGCAGGGAGACAAAATAATTCCTTCTCTAGCTGGGGACCAAGGACAAATGATCCAAATCTCAGGCCCAAGAGCACAAACACTGTGGGCTGGAGAGAGAGAAACAAGCAGGATAGGACTCCATAACCCAAAGCTGGAATTGGACATTTAACCCCAATATGCAAATGAAGCAGAACTGATCAAAATGAGAGACCCCATGACCAGGTGTCCATTTTGTGACCTTTTAAGTTCACCTAAGGTACAGCCCTGGCTGGGCTCTTGTAGTACCCAAAGTGGATCCATGGAGACCTCCTAATAAATCCCTACTTTATTCTCTAACTCTGTCCAGCCTCTGTTCTAGGTCAGCCTTCACAAGGCATCAAGTCCACCAGCCCCAAAAATTCCATCAGGGCAGCTCATGGGCAGGGATTGTGGTGATGGTGGCCATGGCCAGCAATATTTGAAGAGAACTGACATCAGTTTTTAATCAAAAAATCAGGGCTAAAGGAGGGAAATCTCATTTAGAGCTGGCCAGGAGAAGCAGGATTTCCAGCAGCCCCTATTCCCAATGCCCACAGGGGAAAAGAAATTGCATTGGAGTTATTATTTCCTCTGCTTTTGTCCAGGTTGGAATTAAAATGCACTTTCCAGGACCTGTAAAGCTGTGAACAGGAGCTCAGAGGGTGCCTGTCCATGGATGCTGCATCCCAAGGAAGAGATAACAGGAGAAAGGATCCCACCCCATCCCACAGGTTCTTGTGTAGACAACAGGAAAAAGCAGTTCATGGGTTATCCCACTCCTGCCCTAAAAGGACAAATCTTCCCATGGCTAAAAGGATTCCCAGGCTTCTCTTTCATGTACTCCTCACCTTCTTCTCTGACAACTCAAAATCCTGACCCAAATGCAGCTCTGGATGTGAGACAGGAATTAAAAGCATGGAAAGCAAGGATAGGCCTGACTGATAAATCACGCAAGGAAGAGGCTTTGTACTCAAGCCCCACAAGGTGCAAACCACCTGTGTTTGCCAAAAAGAGAAAGGAAAACGACAGGGAGAAGCTCTGCCACAGGGAGAAAAAATGGGCAACCTAAAATGGAACAGCAATTTCTAATTTTATGGAACACTATTTCTAATTTTAGCATTTATCTCATATTATTCTTATATTCCAATCCACTCCTAGTTAAGTTACAAATATTTAAGTTATAAATATTAGCACTGAGTCAGGTCTAGCTGTTCTTTCACAAGAATAATAAAATATTATTATTATGCCAATTTTTACAGTTCATACCTTTAACCTCTCATTAAACTGACAGCTACAAAGCTGGGCCATTATTTGTAATTAAATCTTAAAAGGCTCGTGAACATTCAAATTATCTTCATGTGCATCATAATATTTTAATAATTAAAGAGGGAATTTAAAAAAATGAAAAACTACCCCCAGTCCCTAAAAATCTTACCCTATCCCTGGAAAACACAAAGCAGCAAATGACAGATGAAGTTTGGTGCCAGCACAGGAAATTAAAATTTCCACTGGCACGTCCTGCTTTCCCAATGAATGGCAAGGAATCTTCAGTATTGCATGAGGAATGTTTTTATTGCCACTGTCTCTAAAATTAAGGATAACCCTGCAATATCATTTTCCAGGAACAAAGATGTTGAAATAGTGACAGAAAATGCATTTAAAAGCTAAAATAACTCATCCCCTTGGTTTGTAATGCTCCTGGTTAATCAGATCCAGAGAAATTAAGTTTGGACAACACTTCCAAGGATGCACAGGGTGGGATTGTTGGGGTGTCTGTGCAGGGCCAGGGTTGAATTGGACGATCCCTGTGGGTCCCTTCCAGCTCAGGATATTCCATGAATTTCTTTGGAGATGAAAGGTATTTTGGTGGCTGTAGGAGATACCAGAAGTTTGGCCACTCCATTTTTTCCTTTGGCTACAGAAATTCCTCCCCATCTTATTCCCAGAAGCAGCACTAGCGACTGACCATAAAAACCTGGATTTCTAATTAAATCTAATTATTGAGCTCCATGCCTGAGCCATGGGCTGGCTTTGCTTTAGAATTTAACCAAGTGCTGTGGCTCAAATGCCAAACTTCCCACACCCCCTGTGTGGATGCAGTATCCACTTCTCAGGCTGACTTTCCCCCCTTTTTTTTCCCAAATCCTTTATTCCTTTGTCATGCTGTGATGATCCCACAGTCCGTTTCGTGCTAGGATCAGCTGGGAATTAAATAAAATAACCACTATTTTAGCCAGAAATTGCTCCCAAGCCTTGAGCAACACCATCTGCCACACATCCTCCTCCAGATGTGCAGGAATTTCTGAGCATCACTGCAGTGCCCCCACAAAGGTCTCGCCAGCTGTTGCAGCTGATTTGCATATTTAGCCCAGATTTGTCTTAATTTCAAGCAGCCACTTTCATCTGAAGCTGCTGTTAATTCTGCAAAGGAGTTCAGGGAATGCTGATGGATCCTGGCAACTTCACCTGACACCTTCTCCTTTCCATCCCAGAAATTCATCAATTTATTCCTTCAATCCCATTCCAGGTGCATTTCCTCTCTCCTTCTCCTAAATATTAACACCCATCAAAGCCAGGTGAGATTTTCACCTGGGCTTGGCTGAACAACCCAGGGCTGCTTTGGATTTCCAGCAGCAGAAAGGAAAACCCTGCAGGAACTTGGGAAATCGTCATATTAATGAAAATAAACAACAGATATAATAATATATTTCTGTTTTGGATGAGTTCAGTGAGAGGATCCCAGAATGGTTTGGAATGAGGAGACCTCACAAAGCTCTCATGGTCACTCCTGGCTCTGTCAGACATGGACACCCCAACCTGCTCCACTGGGATAATCAATAAAAAGCTCAGGTTTCCACTGGGATAATCAATAAAAAACTGAGGATTTTATGTCTTTCTTTTTTTCTAACCTTGGCTAGTTTGTCCTCACACCTCCAGCTGTGAAAGGTCTGGAATGAACATCCCCCCTGGGAGTGCCAAAAGCCTGGATAAGCTGCCAGACTCACCCTGGAGATGGGATTTGGGATTCTGAGGACATGGGGAAGTTGCGCTGATGTAATTAGAGCAAAGGCATAATTAGGTTTCTCCACTAATTTGGCATTTGACACAGGCCACACCAGAGACCAAGGATGATTTTGAGGCAATTTTCTCGACTGGTACAAACTCACCTACTTGCGGCAGAGAGGCAAAAAAAAGAGTTTTTAAATTTATGGCAATTAAGTGAGTTAGAAAGATTTGTAAATGAGATTTCCTCCACAAAATTCTACAATTTACAGATTTGGAAAATTGCTCAGAGGATGTTGCTTCCACATTTTTTGTTAACAGAATCACTTGCGATTGTGCCATTTCCTTTGTGAGAAATGGATGCCCCAAAATTCCCTGCAGATTCCAAACAAAGGCAGAAAAAAATCTACTTCTGTTTAAAGAACCCTATTTATAAATGGCATAAAAAATGGACATTTATTGAAAGATGAAGCTGAGGGGTTCCTTGCTGCTTCAGAGGAGTGGCAATGTTATTCCTGCCTTTGAAATCCAGCATGAAAACAGGGGGTTCAAGGAATAATCTTATGTTTATTCAAATAAAAATTGTGTTAATCTGCTTTTTTCCTCCTTCTCTTTTTCCTTTGAGCTTTCCAGTTTTTCAGCTGCTGAACCAACTGCAGTCCCAGCTGATTCTGTGCAAGCTGCAGGACAAAACTATCCATGGAACATTACACTTCTTATAAACCTATCTATTTGAGGCTGATGCACACAAAAATATGATTTTTAGCCTTTAACCTGTTATTTTCTTCCTGGATTTTTTGGTTTTCCTCTCGCCCCAAGGAATAAATTGCTGCTTCCATTTAGGAGGAAGCACAAATCATGTTGTCATTACCACAGTGCTAAATCCTACAAATTTTTGTGCTGTGATGAAGCATCCAGGCACTTAGGGAAGGCCCTGGGAATTGAAAAGCAGGAGTTGAAAATCATCTCACTCCTCTGGATTTTTAAAAAAGATTTCTTACCTACCCCATCCTCCCTTCATGGGAATTATGAAGGGAGAAATTCAGAAATTCACTCCCTACAAAAATCCCATTGCAGGATGGTTTTAAGGAGCCAAAACAATCCCAGGATTTTCTTTCAGGTGGATGCTGAAATTAAAGAAACTCCCTCACCACACCAGGGAATGCCAGAACCCTTTAGGATGGAAAAGCCCTCTGAGACCAGCACTGCCAAGGCCACCTCTAATCCACGTCCCCAAGTGCCACATCCCACGTGGCTTTTGAACAATTCCAGGGATGGGGAGTTGTTCAATCCCATCCATCACCTCCCAATGTCTGACCACGTTTTCCACCAATAAATATTTCCTAATATCTGACTTAACACCCCCCAATCCCTCATGGAAAGCCCAAAAACCTTTTAAAACTCCCGTGGGATGATGCCAAAGGAGGCAGGCAAGGGTTAAGGCTGGATCTTGGGTTCCCTCTGTTTATCCTTGGGGATGGAGGTGGCACCAAGAGAGGTGAGGTGGCCAAGGGGACAGGATGGTCCTCTTTGGGTGCTCAACAACAAAACAAAGTCTTATGACCAAGATTTTGATAGACACCATGGCCAAGAAGGAATTTTTTAATTTTCTTGCCCAGGAAAGACCAAATTATGTCCTCAACCCCAGACTGTGCAGCCCCAAGGTTCTGTAACTTCATTGTAGGGTCTGGTGACAGAAGGGTTTGAGATGAGCACTGAGATACCCGAAGTAATAACAACCTCCCCTGAGCAGGAGTGGAAAAGCAACGAGTTCTGGACATGAATCTTGAATTCACACCTGCTGGAGCGTGACAAGGCTTTGATGACAGCATAATTACCAACACAATAAGCACATTTCTGCAGATAATCCCTTTTATCACCCACAGGAGCCTTTTATGCAGGGCCACGAGCGTTTCAATTGGGAACAAAATCAAGGCAGAGGTTTTAAAAATATTTCCAACCCAAAATATTGGGGTTTAACTCAGAAAAACTGTTAATAGATTAAAAATGAAAACATCAGAAAACAAACCCACAAAAAAAATCCAAACCACTAAACTTTAAAGATCCTCTTTGCCCCATTTGTGGAAAATCACCTTTTTCCCACTAAGCTTCATCACCATCATCTTTTCAAGGAAGGTTTTAGCCAATGGGACTATCATGGCTAAAGAAATATTGAATTATTTAAAATGGACTTAAACTTTATCAGAAGGACTTGGCATCTTCAATCTGAAGTTTTCTCTCTGGGATACCTCCCAAGCTCTGCCCAAACAGCAATGGGAAGCTTCAAAAAACAGGGTTAGATTCTTGTACATCTAAAAAAAAATCAATTTCATCTGCCCAAATGGCAGTGGGAAGCTTCAAAAAACAGGGATAGGTTCTTGTACATCTAAAAAAATTCTATTTCATCTGCTTTGTGGGGGAAGGAAGGAGGATTCCCCAGGAAGTTTGGAAAATTTTGTAGGCTGGAACAGGACTGGCTGCTCCATGTAGAACCAGGGAAAGGTATTATGTGGGGAAGAAGAAGGATTTCTCCCAGAAACCATGAAGACACTGGCACTAAAAGGAGGACAAGTATCATTTTCAAAGCAATTATTGCCCTGCACTGGTGATGAGATAAAGCTGCAGTTGCCAGCATCGTTTTTGGGAAAACAAGAGAAAGGCTTGGCTTAATGAGACAAATTTAGTTTAATACTCCTCAGATAAACCCACTTTTGACTGAAGTCACCTCAGCCAGTTGCTGAGGCATGAAAATTGAAGTCCCTGAAGCGCTGTACAAATGCTCACAAATTATCTAATTTTATCAAAACAGCCCAGGGAGGAGGGGTTTTGCCAAAGGCAACCACAGTGAGAGCCAGGAGAGGAGCTTAAGAGGCTGCCAGGCAGTCCAAGGGATCATCCTTCATCATTTTGTAAGGAATCACTGCTCGGAAAGCTGCTCCCAACTAACACACAACCATGCAAAGTCCTCCCTGCCAGCAGTTTTCCAAGCTTGGATAGACACAGAAAGAGATCCACTAAAGGGTGACAAAGAATGTGGCAGCCTGATATTTTCTGAAAAACCCTCTTTGCCCAGGATTTTCTCCTGAGAAGCTGAGAAGCCTCAGAAAAGAATGAAAACAACAATTATCTGATTGCTGCTGCTGTGTTTGCTGCTTGGGAATGTGACCTGGACATTGTTTACCAACAGGTGAATGTTTGATTGGGTCCATGGGAATTGGTTTTAATTAATGGCCAATCACAGCCAGTTGTGTTGGACTCAGGAGTCAGTCCTGAGCTTTCTTTATCATTGCTGTTAAATCTTCTGATGTATCCTTTCTTTTTCTTTAGTATAATTTAGTATAGGATTCTATAATATATCATATATCATATATCATATATCATAGTTATGGTTTGACATTGGTACAATGCTAGTGCTTTTATGAAAATACATTCTCATATATAAAATATATATAATGTATATAATATATATAATATACATAATATATATAATTATAATTATATGATATATGATATTTACTATATAATATATATTACATTACATCTTATATATCCTATTATATCTTATATTATATATCATACTATATATCATACTATATATATCATATTATATCTTATATCTTATGTCTTATATATATTGTATTATATCTTGTATATAATATATCATATATCATATAATATATCATATAATAAAATAATAAATCAGCCTTTGAGAACAAGGAGTCAGATTCTCATCTCTCACCTCGCCCTAGGGACCCTCACAAACACCACAATTCCTGGGTAAATTCCTGCCACATGCTGCATGAAAATATCCCCAGGTCTGTGGCTTGGCACTGAAATTCACAGGGAGTGAAGGAGAAGGGACACAGTCACTGCCTGATATTCTGAATTCTTCAGAGCTGAACTGATCAGAAGGGTTTGGATTAAAAAGGACCTTAAAATTCCATCTTGTTCCAACATGGGACACCTTCCACTGTCCCAGGCTGCTCCAAGCCCCCTCTGACCTGGCCTTGGGCACTTCCAGGGATCCATGGGCAGCCACAGCTGCTTTGGGCACAGTATATAAGGAATGAGCCCTGTGCTGCCTTCAAGTCACAGCAACCCCTGTGGGGTTTCACCTCTGCCCTGCTCGTCCCTCAGGCACTGCTGGAGCTGTTCCTGCCTCACCAGGGATGCTGGGAGCCCTGTTAGGATAACCTATCCCAGTTTGTGTATGTTATTCCATACCCAAAACCACACTGGAGCACCCAAAGGGCTCTTGCTAAGCTCCCTGTAGCAGAGGGAGGCTGAGGGGAGATTCACTGGGAGCTGCAGCTCCAAGCTCTGCTCTCTGTGACAGGGACAGGACCCAGGGAAGGGCTGGAGATGGGCCATGGGAGGTTCAGGTTGGATTTTAGGGAAAGGTTCTTCCCCAGAGGGTGCTGGGCACTGCCCAGGCTGCCCAGGGAATGGGCACAGGCCTGAGGCTGCCAGAGCTGCAGGAGAGCTTGGACACTGCTCCAGTGTGGGATTGTTGGGGTGTGTGGGCAGGAACAGGAGCTGGATCCCTGATCCCTGTGAATCCTTCCCAACTCAGCACATTCCATAACTTCGGTGGCTGAAAAAAGCCAGGAATGGCACTGAAAATGCTGCGGAGCCACAGAGCAAAATCCACTCTCTGCCTCCAGCAGTGCCTGGGTGAAACAACAGCAGCGAGAAATGCAGGAACCCAAAATGCAGGGAACTCGCACAACTTTGGGCCTGGAGGCCAAAGCTTAGAGTTAAACCCAGGATTTGATCTGAGACCTTGGAAAAGGCTTCCAGACTTAGGTGCTAGAAGGGAGAATGTGGATTTGCAGTTTAAAACAGAGACATGTTAAACTAAATAAACTCTAAAACCAAACTTTCCTTTAAGATATAGAAAAAATAATAGTTACAAGGGTAAACAAAGAGTTTAGAATGCAGTACTGTAGGTTTGTGTGTCATAACATGATTGTTTAAGAAAGCTTGCACTGTAACATGGGTCCATAAGATGAACTATTTAAGGATTAGGTCAAAAACATAAATATCCTTGTTGGCAATGTTTTATTGGTCAATAAATCTTTAAAAGGGCTTGTAAGTAAAGGTCTTGTGACCTTCTAAACCATGCTGTAATGATGTGAGCTGAATTCACCCTTCCTGTCTTTGTAGAAAATAAGAAAATAAACCACATAATGAAGAACAACTCAAAAGTCCTGTCTCTAACTCATTCAAACTCCCCACAAGTGAATTATCACACAGAATGCTCCCAGTGACACTGATTTATGAGCTCCACTACTCCAGCATGAGGCAGAGGAGGAGAGAAGTGGAAACAGCCCCAGAGAGAGCAGGGATGTGGTTTGTGGGTCACACAGACACACAGAGCCCTGGGAATTGCAGCACAGGGACCCCCCAGCCACTACAAAAATTACATTTAGCACCTTGCTCCATGCTGATTCCACCCTCATAACCTGGAGAAATCACAAATGGGCCTTGGAAACAGCTCCTCTGGAGAATATAAAAATATTTGAATATAATATATTATATTGTATTATATTAGAATATAATATTTTACATTGACTATAAAAATACCTACATCATAAAAAAACAATATAAATATAAATATAAAGCCACATCTTCTTGTCACTACATCCTTGAGCTGTTTGAAAACGTTCGGAAATTGGATTTCTTTGGTTTTTTCCTGAGTTACAACCAGTAAAAAAATTGAGATACAGTTGGGGACTTCATTTAGGGATGCAGAAGAAAAGGTCTAAGGAAGATTTCCCTTTTCCAAGCAAAGACTTTTCCATTCCATTTCCATTGCAAGTGATGCTGGGCAGGGCCAGGGAGCCAGATACTCCCTGGGCATGCCTGGAAAGGCACCCCAGGTAAACCATTGGAAAAATTTTGGATTGTCATCTCAAACCTCTTTCCAAACACTTCCACCACTAGCAGTGCTATCAAAGTCCTGCCCCCATGTAATCAATTGTCCCTTCTTTTCAGAAAAGGGAAAATACAAAATTATTTTATATGTCAGAGCTCCACCCATGAAGTCACAGAGTGGAAAGAGAAGAGAGAACCTTTTCTGCAATACTTTTAAAAATGAGACTTTATTGGAAAAGAAAATATGTTCTGGAGTCTTTAATTTTACTGGGATTTTTTGTTTGTTTGTTTATTTTCAACTCCTTAAGTTGTGGATTTCCTCCTCACTGTTCCTTCTGCAAAACTTAATAACACCAGGAAAGTGTTGTGTGGCAGCAGTAGAGCAGTGAGGAGCAACAACAGCAAAATTACTGGAATTAATCACAAAAAAAGCCATCTGGTGTGCAAAGCAGTGGCTAAACCTCAGTAATCCTTCTAAACCATGAAAAATCTGGAAAGGCAACTTGAAGGAGCAAAGCAGTAAATACAGAGGGGATTGGAGGAGTAAAAAGGGGTTGGGTATTGGGGGGAGGTCCAGACTGTTCAACCCCTGGTTAAGCACCGTGGGGGAGAAATGCCTGGATTTGTAATCCCTGTTTCCACCAAAAATCCTGATTAAACCCAATCCCAGAGCTCCTGAGATCTGTCCTGCAGCAGCACAGGAGGGAATTGCAGGGAATGAACCCAAAGCAGTGTGGGTACCTGTGCCCAGGTGAGACCCCACCTGCAGAGCTGCCCCAGCACAGGAGGGACCTGGAGCTGCTGCAGAGAGCCCAGGGGAGGCACCAGCACGGGCAGAGGGATGGAGCAGCTCTGCTGGGAGGAAAGGCTGGCACAGCTGGGGGTGCTCACCTGGACAGGAGAAGATCTGGGGTGACCAAACTGTGGCCGGAAGGAGCTGCAGGAAACATGGAAAGAGACTGGGGATAAGGGATGGAGGGACAGGACACAGGGGATGGCTTCCCAGTGCCAGAGGGCAGGGTTAGATGGGATATTGGGGATTAGGAGTTGTTCCCTGGCAGGGTGAGGAGGGGCTGGAATGGAATTCCCAGAGCAGCTGTGGCTGCCCCTGGATCCCTGGCAGTGCCCAAGGCCAGGCTGGATTTGGGGCTTGGAGCAGCCTGGGATGGTGGAAGGTGTCCCTGCCCATGGCAGGGGTGGAATGAGATGAGATTTCAAGTCCCTTCCCACCCAAACCATTCTGGAATTCTGCAATCCCAAAGATGGGAAGGAAGTTTCCTTCATAAACAAAGGATGTTTCCCAGGAGTTGAGCTCTCCATGGGTGCTGTGCCCACCTCCACAGAAGAACTCCAGGTTCCCCCGCCCTGTGACTCTCTCCCAGCCGATCTCAGCCCCACAGCCAGCTCCCTGTGAATGTTTGTGCACAATCCACAGCTGCTCCCCATGCACACACAGAGAGCAGCAGCTTCCAAATATCCCCAGGTTTCCTGGGGAGACACAAGCACTGAGCGAAACCAAACCCTGGTAGCTCAGAGCAGCTTCATGCTTTGCTCACAGGCACCCGACAAATATTTAACTCAACGCGGGGGAAATATTTAATTAACAGCCTCTGTTTCTAATTAGGAGTGGAGATGGTGTGAAGGGAAAAGTCACTGCTGCAGCAGTGATGCCTCAGTGCAGAGAATTTGGGTTAATATCATGTTATATTAAGGAAATTCAGTAATAAAGCACATCACACATGTGCCAACCCAAGGTCACACAAAGCATCATGTGCAGGACAATCTTCAGAGGGAGGACACAACCACTGAGGGTGTGAGGGGAAAGAAAACCCTTCAACACCAAGAAAATATCACCTCAAACCACCTCAAACCCTGCACATCCTGTCTGTGACTCCTGGAGCTCTGGGAAACCTAAAAGCAGCCTGGAAAATCCCTCTTTCCACGACAAAAGTGTCAAGTTTTGGATTAATGGTGCTGAAATTTAATAGGCAACCCCACAGAGGTGTCAGTGATTTAGGCATTCAAGGAAATCCTGATTTCTTTCACTCTAAGTGTGAGCAGCTGACACACAAACTGTTTTCCAGTGATATTCCCTCCTCTCCTCCCAGAGCAAAGGGTAAGGGTGGGGATTACAAAAGCACCTGCCCAGTGCCCAAATCAATCCAGGGATTCACCAGGACAGGACACTGAATTTTTTAAAGCCCTATTTAACTCTTCAAACTCCTAATAAAAACCCACAAATTTCCTGCTCCTCCTCTCCAACAATATTTTGACGTGCTGCAGAGATTTGGGCTGATTTCCTCGCAAAATGAGTTAACACCTGGCAGAAAAGATCACACAAAGCCACGTGGGAATGCCTTGGGAGAGTGGATATCCCTCTCCAGTTATCAGGTATATAAAGACTTTGCTTGGGGAGTGAGTTCATCCATTTAACCTACACAGGGAAATAACTGCCCACTTAATTGACTCATTTCTCATGAGCTCCAGAGGGCAATGATTGCACCAGAAGCAAGAGGGGAGGCAAGGCCAGAGTGGGAGTGGCAGCAGAGGGAATTTGGGGGGTTTGTTTTCCTTTAAAAAGCTCCCATTCTGGGCAGCATGGCACAGTTCATGTTTGGAAATCAAATATATTTTCAACATGTTATGGAGGCTACTTTATTTCTATGAATTATTCTCCTGCAAGGGCAGAAAACATCAGAGTATTCTTCCTCTTGTCATGCTTTCTTTTAAAAAAATAAAATTATTTTATGGAAAAGCAGGCTCCTATAAATGAGACATCTGGCAACTCTGTTAAATACATTTTTTTCTGACTATATTTCCAATAATATTTTCTAGGTTTCTGAGGTGAAAGCCTATTGTATTTTTATGGTGCCCTGATGAAGGGAGGAATGATGAATCTGACTCCATGTTCTCAGAAGGATAATTTATTATTTTATGATACTATATTATATTAAAGAATACTGAACTATACTAAAGAATACAGAAAGGATACTTACAGAAGGTTAAAAAGATAATAATGAAAATTCATTACTCTTTCCAGAGTCCTGACACAGCTTGACTCTGATTGGTCATTGAGTCAAAACAATTCACATGAAACCAATGAAACAAGCACATGTTGGATAAACAAACTCCAAGCTCATTCCAAAGGAGCAAAACACAGGAGAAGCAAATCAGATCATTATTGTTTTCCTTTTCTCTGAGGCTTCTCAGCTTCCCAGGAGAAAACTCCTGGACGAAGGGATTTTTCCAGAAAATGTGAATGCCACAAAAGCCTTTGTTTCTTCTGGAAAAATCCAACAATTCCCATCCTCAGGTATTGGTGCTAATCCAGTAATCCCTCATGCACACCTTGCTCATTTCCCTTTGCTGCCAGAGGAGGGCTGGGACACCTGGAACCAGAGGCTGGGTCCTGCCCAGGGATGTGAGCATCACCTTTGGGGCTCACAAGAATGAAGTGAGGGCAATATCAAATGGGAAAATGACAGCACAAAGGAACTGCTGCAGAAACTCCAAAACCAGCTAGAAATAAATAAATTTATAAGAATACAATGTGGAGGGATTTGGAGCAGCATCCACCCTGCTCCTTGCATAACCTCCCTTCCTTCCCATCAGCTTGGGGAATGCTCAATTCCTGAGTGGCACTGGCACCTCATTATCCAATTAAAATGGCTTACTTTTAACAAAGAAATAATGTTGGGATAAAAATTATTAGGTTAATGATTAATTTGAGCTGCTAATATATGAAACAGCTTTGCAATTAATTTGGGGAGGTTTGCACATTTTAAGCTCCTCAGTGTAATTGTGACAAGTGGCATCGCTGGGGCTCCTCTAATTAATTTGTTAATGTGAGCACGGGGGGGTCACCCCGTGCCACAAGTAACAGGGGAAATTGTATCTATTTTTAAAGGAAAACAAACCACTCAGGAATAGTTTCCTGACATCTCTTGTGTAGACAATGACAGGGTTTTTCCCTTTCTACTGCTTCCATGGGAAGAGGAACATGCTGGATCTGACCAAATGAAGTGGTTTGATTTAATAGTGACATCAACATCCCAGGGCAGAACCAGCCAGCACAAATTCCCCAAGGGATTAACCCCTGGAAATGGCACTTCCAGGTCAAGGCTGCATTGCTTTAATAGAGTGAGATCCTCCAGGACTGTTTGGACGGGCTAAGCCGTGTCCCCAAGTGCCACATCCGCATGGCTTTGAACACCTGCAGGGCTGGGCACTGCAAAGCTCCCTGGGCAGCCCCTGCCAAGGCCTGAGCACCCTTTCCATGCAGAAATTGCTGCTGCTGTCCCAGCTGAGCCTCCCCTGGCCCAGCCTGAGGCCCTTTCCCCTTGTCCTGTCCCTGTTCCCTGGCAGCACAGCCCGACCCCCCCTGGCTGTCCCCTCCTGGCAGGGAGTTGTGCAGAGCCACAAGGGCCCCCTGAGCCTCCTTTGCTCCAGGCTGAGCCCCTTGCCAGCTCCCTCAGCCCCTCCTGGGGCTTCAGGCATCCCTGCCATCCCTCCTGGATCCCACATGCCCAGAGCCTGCTCAGGGATGGGAAGCAGAGTTGTTTTGCATTCCCTCTGCATCAGAGATCCCAGCTGTCAAACCCTGCGTGCCTGAGCTCTGCCTCTTTCCAGAGGTAACCAATTAATTTTATGGTGCCACTTGAGAGGGCTGGAGATGGAGTTACAGAGCATCTAATGATCAAAGAAAATAGTGAATGGCATAAATAGAGATGTCCTCCCATTCCCCATTCCCCCATTGAGATGCTTTCTAATGAAGGACACTATCTAATAAAGGAGTCTCCAGACCTCCCTGGGAGCGATCCCATTTTCATGTGAAAGGCACAAATACTGCATTTATCATCCCTGGTGACTGAAAGACACTGACAGGGACAGGAGGTGCCTCTGTCCAAGCAAAAATACGAGAGGAGATGGGCTCTTCCTACTCCACATCCCACCATTTCCATCAGCTCTTTTTTTGTTTAACATTAGGGGGATAATGTCACCTGGGAGAACCATGAATACACCCTGGGTGTGTTCAAGGTGTCACTGAGATTTCTAGACTGGTTTGGGTTGGAAAGGAATTAAAAATAATTTATTCCCACCCCACTGCCATGGGCAGGGACACCTTCCACTGCTCCAAGCCCAAAGTCCAGCCTGGCCTTGGGCACTGCCAGGGATCCAGGGGCAGCCACAGCTGCTCTGGGCACCCTGTGCCAGGGCCTGCCCACCCTGCCAGGGAACAATTCCTAATTCCCAATATCCCATCCAGCCCTGCCCTCTGGCACTGGGAAGCCATTCCCTGTGTCTGTCCCTTCATCTCTTGTCCAAAGCTGTGGGAGGAATGAGGTGTCCCCAGGGCTGCTGTCACTGCCCCTGCCCATGGCAGAAGAGGTGGCACTTCTCCCACAGCAGCACAAATGAGCTGTGAGCTGCAAGCTCCACAAGAAAATTCCATTTATTTCCAGACACCACTTGGACCAAGGCACGACTGCAAATAAAAACCCCATCTGAGCTTGGTACTTCCTGCTGCAAATCCTGATTTATGAATATTGCTCTGCACAACCACTGCTAAAATGGCCCAGGGGTGCTAAACCAGGGGTGCATTTGCTCTGCTCCTGGCTTTTTTTAATTTGGGATTCATTTCCTCCAGGGAAAAGGAATGTTCCCTCTGAGGGTGATATTCCTGTGGCAAAGCTGCCTTTCCATTTTAAAGCCCATTTCTGACGTAAGGGATTGACTCATCCACACCTGTCCAGGGCATTTGAATGAATGAGCCAGGAGATATTTGCCAAAAAAATACACGTATTATTTGCCCAAAAATACATCTATCACCCTTCCTACTGAACTCCATCCATTTCAAAAATGTTCAGGAATTGTTTTTCCCACCTGCTTCCTAGGAAATAAGAAATATAAGACCCGTCCTCACTGCTGCCTTCCAGTAGGATACAAGGAATTATTTCCTAAAAATAAGTAACCTTAGTGGAAAAGTCCTGCCCAAGACTTTTTCTTTCAGAAAAGTGAGCTTGGAAACTCTGGGAAATCCCCAAACTGTCGTTTTTCCTGTAAAAACCATCATGCACAGATGGAGCAAGCCCATCAAATTTAGGATGGCAAGTGATTCCTATTCCCTGAGTGCTGCAGAGAAATGGAAGCCCATCCAGGAGGATGTGCCTTGAAAAAGGCTGTGGAAAGGGAAAAGCACATTGGGAGTGGGAATTGAAACCTGTATTAATCAACAAAACCTTTAGGAGGTTTTCCCCATCTCTTTCATCTCATTTCCAACATAAAACAGTTGAAGACCAGGTTGGATGGGGCTTTGGGCAACCTAGGATAGTGGAAAATGTCTCTGTTCATGGCAGGGGGTGGGATTGGATGAAATTCATGGTCCTTTCCAACACAAACCATTCCAAGATTCTGGGATAAAACAGAAATTGCAATTGTTATTGAAGATGAGAGACAACAAAAGGAACCCAGGTCTGTACTTGGACTGATTTAGGCTTTGGGTTTTGCCCTCCCCTCAGCAGAAGGGATTATACAACACTTCATGTTCTATTCTGTGCAACTCCACTGATTTTACACAACAACCCACTAAATATCCTAAATGAGAATTCTGAAGCTTCCATGAGGGATTTGAGCAGCCAGCTGCTGGGGAAGCTGAAATTATTTGCAAATATTCAGCTTGTGAGAGATTTTAACAGTTGTTCTCAGCCAAACAACTCCACACAGCTCCACAAAATCCAAGCGGCAGGATCCTAACCTGCTCCCCCAAATCATCTGGGTCACCCTTTAGGGGCTAACACAAAGTTAATTATTAGTCCATCACTCACTTATCAGCACATTTTCTCATCAGAAACCCCTCATCTCTTGTTATCTGCCTGCAATGGAAATATTTTGAGTAATATAAAGTCCACACACCAAAGGATGTTGTATTCCCAAAGCCTTTTATTGCTGGAAGCAATGGTTTGGAGGGAATTCCTTATAAAGATTTATGTTTACTGCAACATCTCTAAATACAACCCTATTTCTCAGCTATACAGGGATGGAACACCCAAAATATTCCATAAATGCTTTCTCTTCCCAAGCTGCCTTCAAACCAAGCAGAACCCCTCCTATTTCAACACTGTTCTGTTTTCTACCACCACATTTATTTGCACTGTTTGAAAAATATTTCCCTGGGATGAGCAATATTTTAGATCTCATGTCAACAGAAGAATATTTTCAGCCTAATTACAGGAATTCTTACAATTAATAGAAGCAAACCAAGTCATTAGCCTAGAATTTTATCCATCTAAACTGGGTTGTGTTAGGAAGTTAAATTCAATTATCTTTTTTTGATAACAGATTAACTGAGGGATCAGGGCAACTAATGAAATACTTAATGAACAGGATTAAAAGAGCTGAGGCAAAAAAAGGAAAAGGAATCAGGTGAGAGCCACTGGAGATGTACTGAACAGGAATTGAAATTTTGCTTATTTACCCCATGGAAATTTAATCCCCAGACTGCAGTGACCACAGGATGGTGGACAGAGCTTTGTCAGCTGGGGAGATCCTGGATCTGCTGCTCCATGTCCCCAAAACCTCATTGCTGTGCTGCACAGCAAGACCAGGGCTTCCAGAGGCCACCAGAGCTTGGATCTCCATGGATCACCGTGGATCATCATGGATCATGGCCAGTCACAATGGATCACCATGGGTCATCATCAATCACCATGGATCATCACAGATCACTGTCAGTCATGATGGATCAACATGGCTCATCATAAATCACCATGGATCACTGTCAGTTAGGATGGATCACCACGGATCATCATAAATCTCCGTAGATTACTGTCAGTCATGATGGATCACCATGGATCATCCTACATCACCATCAATCACTGCCAATCAAGACGGATCACCATGGATCATCATGAATCACCATGGATCACTATCAACCACGATGGATCACCATGGGTCACTGTCGATCATCACGGATCAACATGGATCATCATAAGTCACCATCAAACACGATGGATCACTTTCCATCACCATGGATCACAGTCACTCATGATTAATCACCAGAGGTCACCATGGATCGCCGTCAATCATGACAGATCACCATGGATCACTGTCAATCACCACGGGTCATCATGGATCACCATCAGGCATGATGGATCAACATGGGTCATCATAAATCACCATGGATCACTGCCAGTTAGGATGGATCACCATGGATCATCATCAATCACCATCAATCACTGTCAATCACAATGGATCACCATGGGTCACTCTCAAACACCATGGATGATCATGGATCACCATCAGTCAAGATGGATCACTGTCAGTCACCATGGATTACCATCAACCACTACGGATCACCGGGTTCTACCAGGAAGCGGCTGATTCTCTGTGCAAATCAACTTTGTTCCAGGGTGGATCATTTGTGCTGGTCCCCAAGGACCCAAACAGGTCACATTGTCACCAAAGCCCAGTGGGACACCCAGCCACCCACCACCAGCCTCAGCCAAAGAAATGTCATGGAATCCCAGAATGGTCTGGGTGGGGAGAGACCTTAAAGTCCATCCAGTGCCACCCATGCCATGGCAGGGACACCTTCCACTGTCCCAGGCTGCTCCAAGACCTGTCCAGCCTGGCCTTGGGCACTGCCAGGGATCCAGGGGCAGCCACAGCTGCTCTGGGCACCCTGTGCCAGGGCCTGCCCACCCTGCCAGGGAACAATTCCTAATTCCCAATGTCCCATCCAGCCCTGCCCTCTGGCACTGGGAAGCCATTTCCCCTTGTACAGAGTCTCTCTCCATCTTTCTTGTTGGCTCCTTCAAGCACCGGAAGGCCACAATTTGGTCACCCCAAAGCTTCTCCTCTCCAGGTGAACAAGCCCAGCTCTCCCAGCAGAGCTGCTCCATCCCTCTGGAGTCCCTCATGGCAGATGGAGCTGAACGTGCCACACTCAAACACAAGGATGAAGCCACAGAGGAACCTGTGGGTGGCCAGGGAGCAAAATCTGGGACATTCCACTGGGACACAAGGACGGCATCAACTGAAGCAGGAATTCTGCTCCATCCCACCTTTTCTTTGGTAATTTTGCTGTAACACCCCACTGGAGAGGCCGATCTGTGGCTCATTCCCATCATTTCCACACATCCCACTTAGTGCCCCAGGGACCCTCAGTGCCCACATGCAGGAATTCCCTGGGGGAATGCCGGTCTCCAAAGGGGATTCAGAGCCACACTCCTATTCAGGATTTTTGAGCCTCTTGACCTAAAAGTATGAAAACTACTCATATTTAGGTCTCCTTCCCAAAAAACTCCTTCTTGCCCTGCTTTCTCCTGAAAGCTCTCGGGGAAACTGCTTGGTCTTTTCTGTGACTCCAGCTCTGGGTGGCCCAATTTCCACTGCTTCCTTCCCGTGCACACATCTCCAACAGAAGGACAGATAAAATGAAATAAACAAATTATTATTACTAAATAACCCACTGGCTAAACAAACTGGGCTTCCCACCACATGCCAAACCGGCGGGAAGGCCAGTTTGTTTCACCAGTGGGTTATTTAGTAATAATAATTAATTAATCTAATTTATTTATTATTTAATTATTTATTATTTAGTAATAACAATTAATTAATGAACCAAAAGCTGCAAGCCTCCAGATGCTCTGGGAAATTAAAAATCTGCTAAAACCATGTGTAAAAGGGAGAGATGAAAGCAGGTAAGCTCCCACAGCCCAGAATATTGTTTGTCCTGGTATCAGGAGCTGGCCAGTCAGTCCTGTGTCATTGGAATCAGTTTGCAATTTATCTGCCAACAGCACAAAACCAGCAAAGTCACTTGGGGGGTCTGGCAGCCAGGCTGGGCTCCCCCCCTTTGTGCATCACTGGCTGCAGCCTCTGCTGCTCCCAGCAGCTGGGGTAAAACAGCTAAAAATACAGGATTTGTCATCCCAAAATGAATCACTGGAATCATTTGGAAAGATGCTGAATGCAAAGCTAAAGAATTAAAGCATGAAGGCAAGCACAGATCTGCACATGTGCACAGAGAAGGTCAGGTTTGCAGCCTTGACACAGAGCGCAGGGAAAATCCATCTCTCATTAACAAACTCATTCACATGAACCCCCCCTCTGCTCCTCTTTTCCCTCTCACATCTTCATTTTCCTGCTGCCTCACAAGACACCATTCCTATTGCTGCAAATATAAGGCACAAGCAGATTCAGAATCACAAAATCTCAGAATGGTTTGGGTTGGAAAGGACCTTAAAGCTCAGCCAGTGTCATCCCTGCCATGGACAGGGACACCTTCCACTGTCCCAGGATGCTCCAACCTGGCCTTGGGCACTGCCAGGGATCCAGGGCCCGCCCACCCTCCCAGGGAACAATTCCTAATTCCCAATATCCAATTTAAACACATTAAACACATCCAATTTAAATCCCTTTTCCCCCTTACCAGGAAACGATGCTGTAACACAAGAAGTTGGCACAGCCATAAAACCACCTTAAGGAAAACTGCGGATTAATTTCTCTGTGCACTCAGAGAAATAAATTCTGGGCTGTGTTCTGATGATTTGTTGTATTTTAAATATACAGGCTCATGCAGTGTAATTGGTCGTGGCATATTTTGCATGATGAACACAACAAATTGGCTTTTGTGGAGCTGTTCCAAGCAGTTGTTCAAGACAAAAAAAGTAATTAGTGAAAGCAGCGATTAGTGACAAACTAAATGGGGAAAAATGGTTTTAACCAAATTTACTGTGAAATCTGCACCACACAATTTTACTGAAGCCTCTTGGATTCCAGTTCCTTCCCGGGACTTGTTGAATTGCCACTGCATATAAACACTCACAGACCACTGTGTGTAAATAACAGTTTAAAGAACAAAATGAACCATTTGCATGGGAATTGAGAGCATTGACTTTGTGACCAGACAATTTTCAGCCCATTTTAATATCCACTTTATAAACACACAGGCTTTGCAGAGAGTTTAAGAAAAGCAATTCAGACTGGAAAATTGTTTTTATAAAACAGAGCTCATAGGCAAAAAGGCATAAGTTTATATTATATATGAATTATTGGATCAGGGAAAGCTGGAGTAGGAAAGAACCTTAAAGCCCATCTCATCCCACCCCTTGCCAAGGGACCCCTTCCACTGTCCCAGGCTGCTCCCAGCCCCATCCAACCCAGCCTTGGACACTTCCAGGGATCCAGGGGCAGCCCCAGAGCTTCTCTTCCCCAGGCTGAACAATCCCAACAAATCTAAATTTCTCAGCACCAAACATAAAACACTCTCCACACAATATCAATGCACAGGATTTAAAATGGGACCATCCTCTCCCTGTTGGCCAAGATAAACCATCCATAGGGTTTTATCAGCAAGGAATTATTTTCTCTGACAAATACAACCTGGAATTGCATTGCATCACCTTGGAGCTTCATAGGTGTACTCCAGACAGGCAAAAGCCCTTTGTTGGTGTGTGCTCAAACTTCCTGCCCACACATGGAACCTCGCCACAGGCCTTAAAATCCCCACTCCCCAGCACCCATTTATTTTATTTTTGGGGTGCCCCGTGGCAGGAAGGAATGATAAATCTGACTCCACGTTCTCAGAAGGATAATTTATTATTTTATGATACTGCATTATATTAAAGAATACTAAACTAAACTAGATTAAAGAACAGAGAAAGGATACTTACAGAAGGTTAAAAAGATAATAATGAAAACTCCTGACTCTCTCCAGAGTCCCAACACAGCTTGGCCCCAATTGGCCAATGAGTCAAAACAATTCACATGAAACCAATGAAACAATCTCCAAACACATTCCAAAGCAGCAAAACACAGGAGAAGCAAATGAGATAATTATTGTTTTCCTTTTTCTCTGAAGCTTCTCAGCTTCCCAGGAGAAAAATCCTGGGTGAAGGGATTTTTCCAGAAAATATGACACTGACACCCACCCCTTCTGTTTCCAGCACACACCTCACAAAGGCAAAAGGAACAGGAGGAAAAGGTGGATGCAAAGCCAGAAGTTATCAAGGAGAGTTTGGACAGAGTGAGATTGTTGGGGTGTCTATGCAGGAGCAGGAGTTGGACTGGATCATCCTGTGGGTCATTCTAGCTCAAGATATTCTACAAAATAATTCTACAAAAGAATTTATTGCAGCTTTTAGTGCTGTTCAGAACAGAACCCAAAGACAGCAGGGAGAAGCTGAACAAGCCTCTCCCAATGGATTTATTCCAAAAGCTTCACAAGCCTTTCCCAATGGACCTATTCCCAAAGCCTCACCTGGAAATCACCTCTTTGTTATTCAAGGCCTGAACATGCAATAAGTGGCCAGGATTAGCTCCAGCAGGATATAAATGCAAGGGAGAAAAGCCCAGCCTATCCCAAACCATTCAGAATTCCCTCACTGGTGTCATGACAGGAGGAGTTTGTACATCCAGCTGTGGAATCTTTGCCATTCCAGTCTTGGGGACATGGAAATAACAGCAGGATCACTGATGAGTTCAGATGTCTTTGGACTCAAAGAGTGAATTTACAGTAGTGATTCACAGAATGTTTTCCCATACAGTGAGAAAAACTAATTATTACTGCACTGAAATTCATCACTGTCATCAGAATTAATGGAGTTTGAGGAGCAGTGAAGTCACCCCGAGATGTTGCCTTAATTATCCTGTCAGTCTTTAGGAGTTTCAGTCCCTGCAGTGGTTAATAAAGGTTAATGCCTCTCCTATTCCAGAAATATTACATGCAACCTGACAAATATTCCAGGAAAATAAGTTAGAGAAGCTGCAAAATAACTCCACATTACAACACAATTCATCCACAAAAGGTCTCCCAGACAGGCCACTCTCCTCAGGAGGGCTGGCAGGGGCTGACTATTAATGTAGTTAACCTTTACAGGCTTCTAAAATTCCTAATTTTAGAAAATGTGGACTTGAGTGGCTGTGACTTGCAGCTCCAGGATTTCTGGGGTGTTTCCAGTGGACTCTGGAATGTTATCAGATACTGGAATCTCTAAATGGCATCAGGCAGCTTGAGGGAATTTAGGGTGTAACAAGACCAGCACATTCCTCAACTCAGTAGAACCCCTGGGATTAGGAATATTTCCCCTCTTTCACTAATCAAACCTTTTGGAGACAGAGATCCCAACAACAAATCACTCTTGTGGCCTTGCCAGCGTGGAATGTGTGTCCTGCTGGTCCCTCAGTGCCAACACCCTGTGACACCCGGCTGTCCCCAGCACAGGAGGGACCTGGAGCTGCTGCAGAGAGCCCAGGGGAGGCACCAGCATGGGCAGAGGGATGGAGCAGCTCTGCTGGGAGGAAAGGCTGGCACAGCTGGGGGTGCTCACCTGGACAGGAGAAGCTCTGGGGTGACCAAACTGTGGCCTGAAGGAGACAACAGAAAGATGGAGGCTCTACAAGGATGGAGTGACAAGGGGGAATGGCTTCAAACTGAGAGAGGGGAAATTTAGATGGGATATTGGGAAAGAATTATTCCCTGGATCCCTGGCAGTGCCCAAGGCCAGGCTGGATTTTGGAGCAGCCTGGGACAGTGGAAGGTGTCCCTAACATGGCAGGGGTGGGAATGAGCTGAGCTTTAAGGTCCCTTCCCACCCAAACCATTCTGGGATTCCATGATATTTGTGAGGATGTGACACCAGCCTCAAACCTCAGCAGCAGGCAGAGAATAAATAACATTTTACCAAGGTTAAATCCTCCTAGATGGGGATGCAGCTCTGAAGCTCCCAAAACCACCAATGTCTGTTCCTGTCCCAGCACCAAAGCACCGGTGACCCCAGAATTAGATCAACAAGGACATTTTACTTGTGGGGGATTATTTGTGCACATCTCCATCAGCCTGGAGCACTTGGGTTTGGAGGAATCCAAAGCAGTGTGTGTCAGCTCTCTGTCCCAGCACACTCCAGAGCAGCAGGAATTCCAGAGGTGATTAAAAGACATTAATGCTGATCCAGTCCTAATGTGAGGGCTGAGAGCAGACACGCAATGAATTCACAATGCTCATGGCCCACACAAACCCACAGCAGTTCATTAGCTACAACAGAACATTTAAAAAAAGAGAGAAAGAATATGGAAATGAGTGTTTCTTTCCACAAGGAATCATTTCTTCCCTGAGTTATGCCTGTTGAAGGATAAACTGATATTAGAGGACAAAGCTGGGAACACTTTGCCTTTATCAAATTAAAGCAATTACAAACTGTTTATAAAGATGCTTTCATAACATTAGTTTTGTTCTCAGAAAAAGAAGACTTAATTTGCAAACTAAGCTGGAAAATTAAGATTGGCTCCTCCAAATTTACCATCCTTCAAAAAAAACTCACTGCCTGACAAACTGCTCAGTCTTCCTGGTAGATCTCAGCTGCAAACCTTCCCCAGAGGAATTTAAAAGTGCACATTTTCAATGGGTCTCTGCCACCTCTCCACCTTCCCAGCACACAGAGGAGGCTCCAGGGAAACCTTAAAGCACCTTCCAGTGGCAAACGGGAGATTGTAAAAAAGAGAGAGAGGAGCTATTTCCATGGTTAGATAGTGATGGGATGAGGGGAAGGGTTCTGAATTTTAAAAAAATGAGATCTTTGGGATATTGGGGAGGAACTGTTCCCTGGCACAGGGTACCCACAGCCCCTGGATCCCTGGCAGTGCCCAAGGCCAGGCTGAACAGGGCTTGGAGCAGCCTGGGACAGTGGAAGATGTCCCTGCCCATGGCACTGGATGGGATTTAAGGTCCCTTCAAACCTAAAGCAATCTGGGATTTTATTAAAATGTTTGAAAAAGCCACATCCATCACAAACCCATTGATTCTGGGGTTTTACTGGGTGATAGAATGGCACCAGAGCGTCTCTGTGATGAACACATCCATGTGCTGGAGTTACTCCAATTTATCTGGGAAGTGACTGTGACGGTGCTCACAGGGGTCTCAGGATGAGGGAAGAGATGAGGATCTGACTCCATGTTTCAGAAGGCTCGATTTATTATTTTATGATATATATTACATTAAAACTATACTAAAAGAATAGAAGAAAGGATCTCATCAGAAGGCTGGCTAAGAATAGAATAAGAAAGAGTGATAACAAAGGTTTGTGGCTGGGGCTCTGTGTCCGAGCCAGCTGACTGTGATTGGCCATTAATTAGAAACAACCACATGAGACCAATCACAGATGCACCTGTTGCATTCCACAGTAGCAGATAATCCATGTTTACATTTTGTTCCTGAGGCCTGTCAGCTTCTCAGGAGGAAAAATCCTAAGGAAAGGATTTTCCATAAAAGATGTCTGTGACAAGTGACCCCAGCAGTGCAGGATTCAGGAGCACCCACCACGAATCCAGCAAGAATGGAACCACTGTTTTCCAGACACTAATGAGAAAGTCATTAAAACACACATTAAAGCAACCCCAAGGAGTACTGTGCTAATGAGCCTGCTTGCTTCCATGCCTGGCTTTACAGCTATTTTTTCATACATTCCCATTGAAGAGCTATAGAATATATTCCCATTCCCACTGGGAATGCAGCACATCCCTGCTTTTCTCCTGCCTAAATGCCAAAAGCAGCTGAAGGAGAGCCTGCCATGCCAGCTGCCTCTGGGGCTCTGGATTACCAGGGTGTGATCATCCTGTGCAGTGTATCCCATCCCAGACCTGCCTGCAAGCTCATTCCACACAAATATTTATGGCAAACCTTGAAGGAAATAAGTTTGCAAGGGGTTAATCAGGAAAAAAAATACATTATCACTGATGTCATTTGTTAATAACCAGGAGGAAATGAGGGCACAGCAAAGCCTGGGAGCCTCACAGTTTCTTGCAGTAGCTGACAGAGTGATGAAGCATTTTATTCACCCACAATTAAGGGGGATTATTTTAGTAATGAAGCAGGAGTTGAATATCAGCTGTTAAATACAACCATCATCATCTTCCTGGACTTGCAAGGAGGATTTCTTTTAAACCCCAAAAAACTCTGCAGTAGCAGCAGCCAAAACAAGATTATCTCCTTTCCCAGTGCTCCATAAAGCTGGGGAATTACTGAGTCTTTTTAGATATTACAATGTTTGTCAAGCAACAATTAAAAACGCACCAGCGATTAAGCAAACACCATAAAGCTTTTACAATTCATTTGAAGCAGGCAAATATTTGTGCAGCCAAATAAAAAAAAATCCCAACCAAAGAACTAACACTGAAGTATTCGTCTCTCTGAAGATTCAAAATCCTTCATTTTGAAAGTGGATTTTTAAAAACTCCTTTTAAGACTCCAAGGCTGTCCAACCTGGCTTTGGGATATTTCCAGGGATGGGGCAGGCACAGATTTTTTTTGTTCAATCACAAAGCTGTCATCAGCAATGGCAAACAAATAATTATTACTTGTATTTACAGCCATAAAGTTCTGATGGTATGGGATAAACCAGCCCCTTCCCAGGAAGTTGCCAATCCCAGGCATGTAAATCCAAATTATCCCAGTTTTTCAGACACCTGTGCTAAAGGATAGGAAGGGCTTATCCAAAGTCAAGCTTCCAGAACAAAGCAGAAATCTCAACTCAACCTGAAGCTGTGAGCTTCACTCCAGGTGTATTTTTCCCTCCAATAAAAGGAAATTTCCATCCCCTGGGAAAGGTGGGACAATGGGGATGAGCTCTGCAGGGCCCCTGATGTCCCCACCCAAATGGGCCATATCCAAAAAGCTCCCAGTCTGAAGCAGGAGAGCACTTTAAAGCTGTTAAATCTCCCCCAACCACCACAACACAGAATAAAGAGGATTTTAAACACTTTTCCCTCTTTTGTCAGCTGCAGCAGCCCTGAGCGCTCTCCCCATTCCCACGTGCTCCCCTCCCTTCTCCCAGCACGTGTTTATCCAGCTGTAGGGAAAAAATATCACCCAAAGAGGGGGTTTAGCATTTATGGGGGGTTAATGGTTAACCCAGAGTCCTTCCCAAAGCTGCTCCTGTGTCCCTGGGCACTGAGGTGTGCTCTGGAATAACAGGACACGGACATTGCTCCATCCCAGGAGATGCTCTTGGAGAGGTTTAGGTTGGACAGGAAGGAAAACTACTTTTCCAAGCAGGTGTCCTGTTGGAACCCTGGTTGCTGAGAATTTTTAGGCTTTCTGTGTTAACAAACACTGACCCTGCAAGAGAACACTGAGGCCATGGAGAAGGCTTCCAAAATTCAGTTATAGAACTGGAATTACGAGTGTGGAGTTTGAATAGAAGTGTATGATATCACATGGTGGGAAACTTAAGAGTTTAAGGTTTTGGAATATAATAATATACATAGCAAGACAGAAGTTTTAAGGCAGAAGCTAATCCTTCTTCGTCATGAGTTTGGGTGGTTTTGGATAATTGGATAAAAAAGTCTTCATTGCAGAGCACAAGTCATTAGCTACTAACTTAAAAACAAAAATAATTTGTGTAATTTCTTAAATAAACAGTTTATCCTTAAAAAACCTTGTGTAGAAAGAGATGCGTGTCTCCATTTTTAACTTGTTAAGAGTAAATTACTGTAGAACTCCCAGTTCATGAAACTATAATATAAATAAGAACTAGTAAACATCTAAATCAAAAAAAAAACCCAAAACCATCTCCCACATTCAATCCCAACCTCAAAAAAAGCAAAAAAAAAACAAACAGGGAAGTGTCTGATGACGACAAGCAGAGCACCTGAGTTCCTGAGTTTCCCCTTCACACACAAAGTTGCTTCCTTAAATCAACTCAATTGAATTCCCTCAATTTCCCCAAGAACAAAGTCTATTGTACTGTGCTAGCACAGAGTATCTGACAAAAATAAATCTGGTTTTGGGATCTCTCACAATGCAAGAATCACAGCAGTGCTCAGAAATGGTGAAGGATCACAAGAACAGAGGCAGAAGAAATTTGAAGCAGAAAAATGACTCTGAAGAGGTTCAGGAGACTCCTCAAACAGGGAATACAGGATCTAGGCAGATTCTAAACAGCATTTAGGTGTAGAATGTGCCTGCCCAAGGAGGGGATGGGGGAGAGGCACATCCCAGCAGTGTCTCTGCTGTGGGCACTCGGGTGTATCTGGGGCTGGGGACATCAGCAATAGGGCTGGTGACACAGACAAACCCACCACGTGGCATTTTCACACCCACTCAGAATCTATCCCGCTCCAGGCAGCTCCTGTGACCCTCATCAGCCAAAGAAAATCCAAGTTTAACAGACAGGCTGCGAGTTGGGTGCACCGTGTGAATTCAATCAGCCTCTGCTCCTGCCCTCTGCTACAGATAAGTCAGGCAGAGTGACCTCAGAGCTGAAAAACAAACACAAGAAATCAAGACAATCCTATTTCTTCAAAAGGCAGCCAGGGTTTTGCCTTGTTCAGATCTCTTCAGATGTCTGGAGTTCACCTCAATTCCCATCAAAAAACACCAATCCAGGGTGTCCAGGCCATGTCAGAGGAAAAGACAAGACAGCTTTAAGGTGGCACCTGCACCTTCTGCTGTCTGCGTGGACTACCCTAAGAAAAAACAATGAACTAACAAAACATAGCTGAGCCTCTCCCCAGGCTCCTCATTGCTGCAGTTAATTAAAAAAGAGACACTATTTAAATCTCATTTCCTCCAGCTGGGTGTCAGGCACAGGCTGCAAAGGGCAGAGCTTCAGCAAACCCATTTCAAACACTGCTGGCTTTGATATTGTGGAGTAAAGGCTTTTGCAAATAACTTCAGAGGAGGGAATGCAGTTGTCAACATTGCTGTTGTCTGGATGGGTTTTATTGCAGCCTAAAGATAAATAAAAGCTTCCATTCCCAGTCCATTCCCAGAGAAGATACAATTCATGAAATATAATGAGTTTTTCAAACGTGCAATACACAGAACTTGTTTGGTGCCTTCTTGTTTAATTAAAAAGCCTATCTGCAGTTTTGTCAATTTATTTGGTATCCAAATGCTTTTAACACTGGCACTTCAATAATATGAAATCCATCTTGGCCAGGGAACTTCAGATAAATGCAAGTAAACTCCAGCCCTCTTCAGCATCCCAAACTGGGGAAATACTGGCACTGTTAGGAGGTGTCCAAGGAAAGGCTGGAGGTGGCACTCAGTGCTCTGGGCTGGGGACAAGGTGGGCACAGCTTGGATTTGATGCTCCTGAAGGTCTTTCCCAGCTTCAGTGATTCCATCATGGGAATTCCATCATTCCATTATTACTTGGACTATTATTATTCCATCAATTTGGTTATTGCTGCATCATTGCCACGAGCAAATGGATTTAAGGTCACACAGCGAATACCATGGAGGAGATCTCTGCTTTTATGGACAGCAGGAAAGGCAGCTTGGGGTGGCTTCATGTCAGCAAGGAGCTTCTAAAAGTGGCCCAAGAGAACAGAAGGCAGTGGTTGCTTTGGTTCTGAAACACAACTTGATCAGTTCTGGGCCTGTCTTGGTGCCAAGTGCTCTTTTGTTCCTCAGTTACCACCAGGAAATAGTCTAGAATGAGAAATTTCAAATAACGTGGGGCAAACCCAGACCATGTGTTGTCTGTTGCATTTTAATCACATGTCACTGAGCCCATAAATTAATATTTATGGCAAATATTCCATCGCATCCCCTTGTTTATCAAACTCTGCCCAAAGCAAAGCTTCACTGTCAACAGCAAAGTTCAGTCACCTCATTTCTCACAGCTGCTCTGGCCATATTTCAAACATCAGCAGCATTTTCAGTGACATCGATAAAAAGGGATGAAATGGGAGCTTTTATGAACTAATTATCTGACATCTGCTGTTAATATTAACTAATTCTTCAAGGGTTGCACAGAGAAAGCCATCATCTCCTTATAACCATGGTTAAGTGATGAGAACTCAGCTCAATCCACTCTGCAATTAAATCAACATGGAAAATATCAACAAAATTATTTCCACAAGTATTCCAGAACAACAGAAACACTTCACTTCCCTGGAATGGTGATCACCCTCCTTCTCTGTCAGACACAACAAACAGGCCTTTGTTATTTATTGTTAATTTACCTGCTTGGCAATAGAGGTCTATAGGGTTTTTAAACATGGATTTAACACTGAAAGTTTTTCCCATAAATAAATACTCAGTCTTAAAGCTGCTCATGATTTCAGAACCTCCAGATGGAAATGAGGAGCCACAGAAATGCCATCCTGAAGAGGCTCCTGAAGAAGAGAGGGGGGGAAAAAACTCCTGCTACACCTTGTCCATTGTCCTCAACATCATTTTCTCATTATCATCCCCTTGGAGGAATAATCCAATCCCATTTTGTCACATTACTTGCAAGACCTGTAAAGGTCACAGTAAAACACAGGCAGTGGAGGGGTGAGTTTAAATTACTTTCTTCCAGGATATATCCATTTATATTCCATTTATCTCCCACCAGACACACCAGGCTGGCTGGGCCAGCCCGGATTTCTTATCTCCATGTAATATCAGAGAGATTTTAATCAAACAGTTGCGTATCTAAAAGTCAACTTCCTTGCAAAGTGTGTTTTAAGGAGAGCTGAACAAACTTTACCCTGGCTCCTGTAACTGTTGCTTTCAGATATTCTCCTCCAAAATCCTTCTGCAAGGTTTTTAACGACTCTCTGCAGTTTTAATTGGCAACTCACTGCTGCCTTCTTTTCCCCCACAAATTATCCATGTTACCAAGCTCCTCAGAAAGTTCTGTCATTCCTGGGGCTGCAGCAAGCAGTGCAGAGCTCTCCATTAAAACAAAAACCAGCAGATGAAAATTCAAACTCATCCAGGCTTGGCAAGGAGAAGCCGAGCTCCCGCCTTAATCCCTCCGTGCCGCGCAGGGTTTTGTACAATTAGTGCAGCTGGCAAGCACAGCAGCTTGAGGGACTCTTGTGCTGCCTTTTGAGGGCCAGCAGAAGGATTTACATAATTTAGAGTTTAATAACTTCAGCCTCTGCTTGCTTTTTTTTTTTTTTTTTTGCTAGTAGTTCTCCTGAAAGCACAAGCTGGCGTAGAGCGTAACTCCCCTGAAATCGTCAGCCTCGCACGGAGATGTTTCTAAGGGATGGTTTTATTTGAATTTTGCCCACAAGAGAATCTGTTTCAGGTGTTACACCACTTCTAAAATCAGCAGAACATCCTTAGAGGATGGACAATCTGCTCCTTCCACAAATCACCTGCAAAAATCTGCTCCACACATTCTGTAAGAGGAATGAGACTTCTGCACAGTATTAACAGCAGATTAATTTCACTTCCTCCCACATCTTGTTAGCAAAATTAAGAATCACAATGTTTTAAACACACTCCCAATCCAGCTGGGGGGATTTCTGTCTTTATCTTTTTTTGCTGACCTCTCATAGCCCTTTTATCCAACCATGTCTCTAAAAACAGAGGATCAGAGACATTTTATGTGTAGCCACAAAAAGTGATGTTTTCCTCATTCTGAACCTAATTATTTGTTGGAATCAGGGAGAAAAGTCTGTGGTTCTGCTTTGAATTGCAAGCAGCACCCAGGCACTTGAGATCTCTGGATAATCAATATAGAGAGAGGGAGAAATTACTGCTGATTTGGATTTCACTGAGTGTGCAATGGAAGGGGATCTGTGAACATCAAGGAGTCAGAAAGCCTTGACAATTCCACACTTGGAGCAGACTGGCCAGTTTCTACCAGAAGAAAAAGCAAACAAACACAAAAAAAAAAAAAAACCAAACCCTCTACTAATATCTGGAAATGTAAAGCAAACACCGCAGAATAACCAAACAAACAGATGTCAAAATTGTACATTTATCTTAAAAATAAGGCCACATGCCAGGAGATGTGTCCCTGCCTTCCTGGGTGCTCCTCAACACCCAAGGGTTTGGGTTCTTCCCATGCCCTGCTTGAACTCAAACCCCACCCTGCTTTTATTTAAGGCTGCAATGACAGGGAAAAAAAATATTAATAGTGCTCCTGGGGCAAGCTTTTCAAAGCCCTGGATTGCCTTATTAAAGAGATCATTATGAGACAGGAGTCAGATCAGAATGATTAAATTTTAATGTCTCCTAAATTCTGTTGCAAAGACAAAGCCCTTCCTCCAGTGATTTATAGCTGAAGCTTGCTCCTGCAGAGTGAGCACAAGCTGAAGAGCCCGTGTACACTAACAGTGAGTAATGACACTAAAATCTTTATTATTTACAAACCAAAGCCAGGGTACACATAAAACCCAGTTCCAGCTGGAGATGTCAACTCAGCTGACACCTCATTATGGCCCAGCTGTAACACAGAGCTCCACACCCACATAAATCCATCCTTCACTCAGCCTTGGCTGCAGCTTCATCCTCAGAAAGCAGCACTTAATGTCCTCCTAATGAAGTACAGGCAGGCCCATCAAAACACACTCCTGACACCCTGGAGATGATGGAAAGCTCTCTCCTGAAAATTGAGAAGCCCTGAGAGTACCTCCAAATGGATGGTGCTCCCTAACAGTTCTTCACCACTAGTGCTGAGTGTCTGTTCTCACTACAATCACCAATTTTATTTCTCCCAAATTAAACCTTGGAATGATCCAAGGCTTAATGGAGTATTTTACCACCATCACTCACCTTTCTAGGGATTTAGCACATTTATTGCTCATTTCCCAAAGGAACAAGCAGGTGTTTGAAGCTGTGTAGGACCAGCTAAGTTGATGCCCAGAGAGGATGTGAGCACCTTCACACCCTCAGCTCAGTGACTGTGAGCTGCAGCAGCTCCCCAAGCTCATTGCAACCCAAACTTCACTGATTTGGCACTAACCAGAGAGAAAATTCCTCCAAGTCCCTTGCTGGCCCTGGGAAAGGGATTAAAACCCAGCAGAACTCACAATGCTGCTAAGAAAGGAACAAGGGACACAGATTCCTTTTCCTTGAGGCAAGGATTCTGAGTAGTGACTTTACTCCTGGCCCCAGTTTAACCAGGACAAAGGGATTTCAGACAGCAATGCCACCTGCCAGGCTGGAAGTTTGCTCAGGAAGGGTGTTGAAAAGGCAGTAATGGAAAAAATACAGAAAACCTGCAGTGGGAGTGCCTTGCACAAGCAGGTGGGAATAGCACAGGAACAGAGTGGTTCTGTGGGATTCCACTCAGCTGCCCTCCAGCTCTGCATTCCTAAGGGGAACTAAACAACAGCCAACCCCTCACTGCCTTTTCTGGGCTGTGGCCTTTCTCTCTGCTCTTCCCAACCTTCCCCAGCTGTATTTATCACACAAACCTGCTGCTTCTCTGAATTTCCACCCTCACCTGAGGTCCCCAGCACTTGTGAAAAGGCAAGGTTTGCACAGGTGAGAGCAGAGAACATCAGTCATGTCCTTGAGCCCTACAGAGAACAGCACATCCTGCAGAAAATAATCCACTTATCTGTTCCTGCTCTCTCATTCCTGCCCATTTGTTCTTTTCCTCTCTCTTTTTTTAAAGCACAATTAGATATTTGGAAGAGGCTTTCTTTTGAGCAGGGACTCACACAGCTCATTATTCTGGCACAAGAATACCACTGGTTTGTATTATTCAAGTTTGTACCCCTTGTTTGGATTTTTCTGTACCATCTGTACTCTTTTAACTCCTCCCCCACAGCACCTTAAAACCACACAACTATTTATTATCTCTGCTTCAGACACCACCATAAACTCTTGTTCTCAAGATCAAGGAGAGCTGTGATATCCTATATCTGCATCTGAATGCAAACAAAAACCCATTTAATTCATGCATAGCAACATGATTTATTCCCTCTGCTTAATTGTGCAAGCCAAGCTTTTGCCCAGAACATTCATAAAAGAAAACAGGTAACAGGAGAAGTCTGAGGAGTTTAGAGCAGGGGGTCAAGTGCCATCCAGATTTTTTTTTCCTGATTTATTTTAGTGGGAAAACAATGACTTGTCCTGAACAAAAGCTAAGCTTGGCTTACTGAGTTACCCTTAAAGGCTTACACAGGTCAGAAAGGTTCTTCTAGGCAATAAGAAAATCATGAGATCCAGCAGGAATTGTAAGGAAAACTGTGGTGCAAGCTTCAGGCTGCTTTGCATGGGGTAGGACCAACCTGAGAGAATGAATGATGCATTTCCTCTGCACCTCCTTCACATAAATCCCATACCAAAATCCATGGCCTAAAGAACTGAAATCACTGTGAAAGTGTAACAACTAAAAGAGGTTGCAGCTTCCAAGTGAAGAGACTGAAAAAACATCTAAAATGCTCTTACTTTTGACAGTAGCTGTCCGGGTGCAGTTGTAGAGGATGGCTAACTCCCCAAAAACTTTGCCAGGTCCCATGGTGCAGAGCTTCACTCCCTCTTTTGTCACTTCAACCTTCCCATCTGTGAGAAAAAGAAGAGAGAAAAATGATTCTTAAAGGGCAATTAAATAATTTCAGACATTTTTAAAGGAAGGCGAATGTTCTTTGAGATTTAACTTCTAAAATTTATTTGATTTCAGGCCAGTTTGGAGAGGGCTTGGAGGAGCCTGGGATAGTGCAAGGTGCCATGGCCACAGCAGGGATGGAACTGGATGGGATTTAAGGTCCCTTCCCATCCAAAACTCCTAGAATTCCACACTGTGAACAAAAAAAAGACCACCAGAGCCCTCCAACTTCAAAAGGAACTAAATGTATTATGAAAAAGAGCACACATATTCAGAAAAAGGTTAAAACCAACTATTGCATGCAGAAACTTTTAATGCTTGAGCATTTTTTAGTGGAGCATTGTCACAGCTGAGAGGGCCACAATACACAGAATATCACCAAACAATTTCAGAAAGCTTCACTCCAACCAGAGCAACACCTTCCCAGGTCAGAAGACTTCAGGCATCTGCCCACACAGAGTAACACCATCCCACTTCAGAAGGCTGCAAACAACTACCCCTCCTGTGCTTCAGCCCAACCTTTGATCCCCTCATGTTGATGCACTGCACCTGTGTGCCCTCTGCTCCCTGTGTGATTGGTCAGTGCCCCTGAGCTCATTAATTTCAATATCACTCACCTGTCCTGCACAGCTGCAGCCCATTGGGGATGAGGCTCAGCCCCAGCCCCACTCCCAATGACCACAAACTCTGTGCCCACACACCAGCCCCGTTTGCAGGAGGTGCTGGGCACTGCCAGGGCAGCCCGAGCTGTAGGTGGTGGCAGCTTGGTGACACATCCTGCACCATCTGGGATTTCAGGAGGCAGCAGCCCAGCAGGGTCACAGGGCCCCGGACATGAACTCCAGCCCTTGGGAAACAAAACTCACCACTGACAACAAAGATGTGACTTACACTGAGGAATGCTTCAAGCATCATCACTTGGTTGTTCTTCAGCCCAACCTTTTATCCCCTCATGTTGATGCACTGCACCTGTGTGCCCTCTGCTCCTGTGGGATTGTTCAGTACCCCTCGGCTCATTAACAGCTCATTAATTTCAATTTCAGTCACCTATCCTGCACAGTTGCAGCTCATTAGAATTCACAGAATTCAGAGAATCACTGGGTTGGGTTGGAAGAGACCTCCAAGATCATCGAGTCCAACCCAGCCCCAACACCTCAACTATCCCTGGCACCCAGTGCCACATCCAGTCTGGTTTTAAACACATCCAGGGATGGTGACTCCACCACCTCCCTGGGCAGCCATTCCAGAACTTTATCACCCTTTCTGTAAAAAACTTTTTTCTAATATCCAACCTATATTTCCCTTGGCACATCTTGAGACTGTGGTGTGAGACTTGGCCACAGCCCCACTCCCAATTCCCACAAACTCTGTGCCTACAGAGCATCTGCACAGTCAGGACACACAGTACACTAACCTCAGTGTGAACTTTGTTTCACCTGTTAGACTTTCAGGTGAAATTTCCCCCAATTTTTTCTGTTCAAAAAAGAAAAGATTTAGGTCTTTTACACCCCACACAAAAACGGTGGTGAGATGTAATTTTGGTCATTTTCCCCTGAGAAACTCATCCCTGAGAACACTCATCCATGAGTAACAGAACTATCATAGAAAAGAAAATCACTCTGACCCGTGGCTATTATTTAATCCCCATCTCTCCACCCCTTGCCTTTCTGAATATCTCGTTTTATGAGGGGAAACCTGCTTTATCAGCTTACCTGCATCATGCTGGGATGTGTGAGGAAGGGTTAAAATTAAAATCCTAGGTTGGATGGAAAGAAAGGACCAACCTGGGAGGTTGGAAGTGACCCATCTTTTAAATATTGGAGGGTTTGAAAGGCAAGATTTGAAAAACAAGAGCCAGGAGAAGAGAAGGAAGAGGGGACAGACATGAGGGGGTTATTCCCACAAAAAAAAAAAAAAAAAAAAAAAAAAAAAAAAAAAAAAAAAGCAAAGGTTTCAAATCATAGCAGCCACTAAAAAACCTCCCCTGGCACCCCAAACTGGGAAACAGCTTCAGGGTTCACAGAATACAATCAGAGAACTGAAACACAGACTCATTTAGGTCAGAAAAGATGATTATTTATCAAGCTGAAAATGGCTGTTTGGTAAATATTATGGCCTAAAAGTTAACTGGGCTGTGGGAGTGTAAAATGGCAGCAGTGCTTTACGTGATACAGAAGCAGAGTTGGGGGAGACTCAAATCTCTTCATTGCAAGTTAATTTTATTACTATTTTTATAAATGTTTGATTCATTTCTTCATATTAAGTATCAATCTGACAAGAAGAACAAAAATAGGTGTTTATCTCAAGAATGAGCAATATCAGCCTTTAGTGGAGCTTCCCACGCTTCAGAGATTCCTAAATAATTTTGAAGAATGTCATTTTTTGTTTAATAGAACTGAGTTTCAGCAGCTTTTTCTGCAAAAACCTCTACAACAAAAACCTGCAAAGGAAATTACTTTACCTGACTTTTGGCTCATGGGTTCCAAAGAAAGATGGGCAATTCTGAGCAGGAATGGGATCACATTATTCCCAAGTGCTGGGGAGCACAAGAAACACATTGCTTATGAAATTAAAATACTTGTTTTAAAAGTAAAGAGACTTCCCAGCATGATATTGCAGGTATTAGCAAGATTAGATAAAACAATGCTCTGTGGTTTGGTAATTAATGTGCTCTTTAATTACAATTTATTATCCTGGAGAAAGCCTCCCATTCCTCTGCTGTGTAACTCAGCAATCTGGAACATTAAACACCTCACCATAAGATGCCCAGACCATGAGAAAAATTCACCTTTTATGGAATTAAAAGTTCAAGGGACTGCTGTGGGATTTTTCCCATTTTCTTTTCCTACCTGGCAGTCTGTACAGTGCAGTTTTCCATGGAGCAAACAAATTGTTCTGCTGTATCAGGCAGGCAAAGGAACCAAATGGAACACAACACAATATTGATCAATTAATGGAGATACATCTGCAGCTTGCCTTGGCATCTCCACCAGACAAACACTAAATAATGCAAGAGATGCTTCTCTCCAGGCAGGAGAATCAGAAAATGCTGCATTTCAGTCCAAATATTGAGCATTATTGAATTCAACATTATATTTAATTTACAGCTTGAGCTGATTTTGGGGGAGCGTTAGCTGGCACACAAACAGTGCAGTTTTCTGTCAGCTGTAAGAAGCTATTCCATAACAATGGGCAATGTGTATGATTTCCAAACAGAGCATAAAATAAAAATCTCAGTGTCTCCAGTTCCCCAGTTCCAAGGGCTCCAGCCATTCCCTTTCCAGGATGAACATGAGAAGGTGACCAGAGTTAAGGGTCAATAAAAGAGATCGATGCCTCCACAACCCACCAGCCTGCTCCCAACAGAAACAGCTCCAAAAATCCCTTTAACCACGCACAACTCAAAATATTTTGGGTTCTGCAGGCCCCCAAGTCCCAGTTCTTTGGTTCTTTATCCTGGGACACTTCCAGGGATCCAGGGGCATCCACAGCTGCTCTGACAACCAGAGCTTCACCTCACCCTGTGAGGATTTCTGGAAGGTTCACTAAAACTTCATGAAATTAAGCTTTTCTTATGAAAAACCGGTCCTAGGGGTTGGAGCTGTACGATGCTTGGGGATATTCCATGAAATCCAAGAGGGAACAGCTTCACAAGCCACCAGCCTGCTCCCAACAGAAATAGCTCCAAAAATCCCTTTAACCATGCAAAACACAAAATATTTTTGGTTCTGCAGGGGCCCAAGTCTCAGTTCTTTGTTTCTTTATCCTTGGACACTTCCAGCAATCCAGGGGCATCCACAGCTGCTCTGACAACCAGAGCTTCACCTCATCCTGTGAGGATTTCTGGAAGGTTCACTAAAACTTCATGAAATTAAGCTTTTCTTATGAAAAACCAGTCCTAGGAGTTGGAGCTGAACGATGCTTGGGGATATTCCATGAAATCCAAGAGGGGAAAGCTTCCCTTGCTGCCCTGATCCCCAGAACACATTCCTTAGGCCTCTCAACCAGAGCCTGGCTTTCCCAAATTAAACCCTGCGTGCTAATTACATTGTAGTTGCCAATTTAATTGTGGAGCAATTAAAGTTTTAATTGCTAAGTGGCTGTCTGACTTCAGAGCCGGTCCGATGAAGATGTGCTAAGGCTGGTGTTTGTTTAGGAACACAAAACCGATAATGGTCCCCATTCCTCATGAATTATTCATGGAATAATTCACGGGGTTGTGCCCTGGGCACTGGGGATCCTCCCCACTTCACCATGAGGAATATTCCCAATATTAAAACTAAAGCCAGGATTTAGGTTTGGTTGTTTTTGGGGTTTTTTTGTCACAGCTCTTCTTAACATAATGTAAGGTGTCCCTGGCCATGGCAAGGGATGGAAGAAGATGAGCTTTGAGGTCCCTTCCAACCCAAATCATCCTGGGATTCTGGACTGAGAACAAAATCAAATTGACACTGAATAAAATAGGCTTAAAATAGGCTGACACTGAATTTCCTCTTCTGTGGTTCAAATAGTCCCTGTTTAACTTGGCATTCTGGGAGGTTATTCAGGAATTTACCAGAGCACAGACCCTGGCACAGATTCCCCATCCCTGGCCAGGTTTTGGATCACCCTGGGATAGTGCACCCTGCTGCACCTCTGTCCTAGCTTCAGGAATCATGGAAATAGTTCCTGGAAAATCATATATACATGGAAAATCATAGAAAGGTTTGGAAGGGACCTTAAAGCTCATCCAGTGCCACCCCTGCCATGGGCAGGGACACCTTCCACTATGCCAGGGTGATCCTTGGACACTTCCAGGGATGGGAATTCCTGAATTCCTCTGGTGAATTCCTGAATAACCTCCCAGAATGCCAAGTTAAACACAGCTAATTTAAACCACAGAAGAGGAAAAACATGAATGAAGCACATAAGAACAAAACAGGATCAGTTTTGTCACCTACAACACCACCAGCAAAGCACAGAGGTTTTGCTTTGATCCAAAACCTGGCCTTGGACTCTTCCAGGGATGGGGAACCTGTGCTCTGGTAAATTCCTGAATAACCTGCCAGAATGCCAAGTTAAACACGGATAATTTAAACCACAGAATAGGAAAAACACAGATGAATGAAGCAGGATCAGTTCTGTCACCTACAACACCACCAGCAAAGCACAGAGGTTTTGTTTGGATGGGGACATTGGGGGTTTTGTCACTCTCTGTCCACCCAATTAAATGTGAAATAACTGGCTTGAAATTAAACTTGAAATCTCTGGCTGAACTGCATCCATGTCCCTCCAATGAATGGAAGGATAGAGTAAATTGCACTCATGTGACTCTCTCAATCAGGAGGATAATTTTTTTCTCCCCAGTAATTAAATGGTCGTTTTCTCTTTCCAGGCACAGGAGAAAACAGATTAAGTTGACCTGAGGAACTTGTCAGCCTGTGTGTAATTTATATAATAGACTAAATTTTTGCAATGCGTTATCAGCTCTCCCTTTTTCTTCCCAGCACTGAGGAAAGGGCCCTTAATGCTTCAAGCCAAAACCTTCCATGACTCCAAAATCCAAATAAATCTGAATTCTAAAGATACAAGAATATCCAGGAGAGTATCTGAGAATCCCAGGTGGATTTTTCTGTACAATTAGAGAGTTTCTCCTGTTGTCCTTTAAAAGCAGGAATGAGCCAAGGTCATTCCTACCTTGTATTTCTCCATACTCAGCAGACACCTGGAAGACCTAATTCCTTATTTTCAATTCTCTGTCTCAGCAGATCCTTCGGAACATGGATAAGAGCAATGGATTTTAGTATTATTCACATTCCTGGGCCCTCCTCAAGTCCTGGGCCCTCAGGAAATAAATAAAAGGCTGTTTCACCCATGAAGGCACTAATTACATACTAATCATCACATTCCTATGCCAGGTTGAAAAATACAAGCACTGCTAGTGAAAAATGAGGAATGTAAAAAAGCAGGGTTCAGCAAGAGCTCATGTATTCCTAAGATATAAATTTCATCCCACAACTCCAGAAATGCCAGGAGGGGTGGGAGGAGGATTCCCTCAATTCAGTGTGCAGCATTCATGAATGACTATTCAATATTTGATTTCATCTGTGCCTGTTTCACACTTGGACTGCAGCTTGGTTTGTTGGATGCTATTCAAGCTCTGCTCTGAAAACTGAGGAATGATTGTTTGCAGAAAGTTTTCTTTAGGAAATAGCACTCTGGAGCTGCAGATCTTCCTGAACAAGGCTGAATATATTGCAAAAAATGGCACTTAAGACAAAGCACAAGTTACCCTTACAGTGACAAGGATAACCTGTCACAGTAAGGGTACAAGCCCTGACAGGTTTCCCCTTTACTCAAATTCAAGAAAGTTCTGACAGAATAACTACAAAATCAGTGAGGGAAAAAAAATAAATAATGCATATTTTGCCAAATTTCAAGTTGTTTTCCCACTGCAAATACTTGAGAGAGTGCTTTGAGTATGGAGAAAATAGCATTTTTCTTTTTCCCTGGGAAAAGCCAAATAAATTCTGATAGCATTTTCTAGACTAATTTGGTTTTAAGCTCCTGCAGCAGCCGTTTAAAGCTCAATCTTTCAGAGCTGTGCAAATGAAGAGGAACTGAACAGGGGCAGCTGGGCAGCCTGGAGACCAATGACCCTGCAGAGCCTCATCCATATCCCATTCCCTAAAACCCTCCAGTGAGCTTTACCCTTGTTGGATAAACCCCAAGAGGAAGGGAAATGGAGCCAGACCTGAATTCTGGCTCTCAAACCTCCAGCTGTGAGTGGGGACAAGCTCCAAGTCCCTTCAGCAAATGCATTTGGAGTTGAGCAAACTGATTTTAGCTCCTCTCAAACCCTCTGGGGGAGGCAATCCCAGTGTGATGGAACTGGGGCAGTCACTGGGACAAGCTCCATAAAACCAGACCCTGGAAATCCTCTTTTTTTTGGAAGGGATTTCCAGTGCCAAATGTGAAAAACGCCAATCACTTGTTTTTAAAATTTTAAAAAGTTTAGTGGTAATAAAATGGTTTAAAAAATAGTAACACAATTAGAGTAATAATAATTTGGACAATTTGGATTAGGACAATATGAGACAATCGAAACAAAGAGTTATGGACAGTCCAGGTACCTTTTTCTGGGCATCATGAGCCCAAAAAAGGCCCCACGTTAACAGAGGATTAACCCTTAAAAGCAACAGCCTGTTGCATATTCATACACCTCATGCCTGATGCACAAATTCCATTCAAACACAGCATTCTGTCTGGGCAGTGTCAGCTTCTTCCTCTGAATCCTGACAGCAGCTTTGAGGCGGGAAGAAATTAGTTTCTTCTGATAAGAGGGCAATAAATTCTCTTTCTCTGAAACATTCAGGTGTCCTGTGGCTGCTATCTCGCTGCAAGTCCTTTCTTTAAAAAAAGATCCTACATAGCATAGTTTCTATTTTAACATTTTTTATAACCTAAAACTATATTTACCACACTACTTAAGAGAATTAATACAGCATTACTTTCTAACACAACACATATAATATTCTATTAATATGTGCGAAAAGTCAATCATAAAATACATGCATTTTTCACACAAAGTTTATTTAGGAGAACCTGACAGCAGCACAAACCCAAAACCAGAAAGTATTTACCAAGCTGGCCCCACCTCCCTGGCAGGGACCAAAAAAATGACATCCTAAAACTGCTTTTTAACACTGGCTTTTAAAGAAATCGTTTAGAACCTGAGCTTGAAGCCATGAATCAACGTGTACCGTGTCTACAGCCTGGAGCTGTGACTTCAGTAACACCTCTTGGATTTAAATCAAGGCACACTCCAGAGGAAGGATTACTGGGGATAAGAGCTCAGCTCCATCCCAGTTTCCACCCTGGCTGCAGGAGCGTTTTGAAAAGCAGGAGTGGAAAGAAAGGAGGTGATTGCCGAAATGTGTAACAGCAGCCTGGGGGCAGAGAGGGGCTGGGAGAACTGAGAACGGCTGAAAAAAGGATAAAGGAACTTCCCCAGGGCTTTAAAGATAGGGACTAAAAGGCAGATGAGAGGAAGGCACAGAGTGTGGCAGCCTGTGGAGATCCCAGAGTCACTGAGGCTGGAAAAAACCCTCCAGGATCTTCCAATCCAAGCTGTGCCTGATGCCCACCTCATCACCAAACTGCCAACATTCCCCTTGAAAGAAATGGAGAGAGCCTAATGAGTTATCCCAAAAAAACCACCCTGCCTGCACAGGGGTGGGCACTCCCAGCTACCTCCTCCTGTGACCCACACAAAACTCTGCAGCCAAAGCAAAATAAATGGCTTTTTCCAGGTTCCTCCACTCTGGGAGAATAGAAAATTAGTTTGGAATTTTTTTCTATTAAGATGATGGTGATGATCATGATCATGATGTTTGTCGCAGACAACTTTTATGAAAAATCCTTTCCTTGGGATTTTTCCTCCTGAGAAGCTGGAGGCCTCAGGAACAAAATGCAAACATTGATTATCTGCTGCTGTGGAATGCAACAGGTGCATCTGGGATTGATCTCATGTGGTTGTTTGGAATTAGTAGCCAATCACAGCCTAGCTAGCTCAGACACAGAGCCCGAGCCACAAGCCTTTGTTATCATTCTTTCTGCTTCTATTCCTAGCTAGCCTTCTGATGAGAACCTTTTGTTCTATTATTTTAGTATATCATAAAATAATAAGTCAAGCCTTCTGAAACATGGAGTCAGATCCTCGTCTCTTCCCTCATCCAAGAACCCCTGTGAACACCGTCACAGATGATGATGATGATAATTTTTTTGTTGCAGGTGTGTCGTAGTTGAGATGGAGGCAGTACAAAGCAACACACTCCATTTTCAGGCTTCAAACTGTTTTTTTCTAACATGCATGCTTTTTCTACATTCTTACAAAGCTCATAAGTTTCCACTCCGCTTATTGGTCACCAAGTGATCATTGGAATTGGCAGTTGCATGTTTCTCTTACTTAATCCTTCTTTCTTTCTTGGTTTCTATGTAAGTGACCTTGGTAGAAAATTCTTTCACAGGTGAGCACGGATCCTCTTATTAAATTTCTCTCTGGCTCACAGAAAAAATTGCTGTAAAACCTCTTCCACATAGGTGGAATGGACCCACTCCCAAAGGGAGATGCACATCCTCAAAAACCATATAAGACATCAAAAACTATTCCTACAGACAAATATTTAACATGGTTTTCCAAGATCTTTCCAACTGTAATACAGATGACTGCTCAGGGTTATGAAGAGGTGACGTCCAGAGCTCCAGCACAACCTTGGTTCTTGTGGGACTCACAGATATTTTGTCTGATGTAAGCACCAAGCACACAGAAAACAGCCTTAAGCTGCCCCAAGGAAGGTTTAAGTTTGCTTTTGGGAAGTATTTCTTCACAGGAAGGGGCTGCTGGAAGAGGTGGAATCAGCAGCATCCCTGGAACTGGGATGTGCCACCCCAGAACGAGCACTGATCCCACACTCTGCCCCTCAGCTGGACAGCTCCCAGAAAATGAACAGCTCTGCCTGATTTCTCCTTCAGGAGGCTGAAAAAAGGAGGGGAAAAAAAGTCTGGGATCCTTGGGGAAAGCAACAGAAGTTGTGGTTTGCTCAGCTGGATTTTTGAGGAACTCAGGGAGTTAAGCTGAAACTCAAGAAGAAATGCAAATAGTGGGAGATGCTGGAGTTTATCCTCACACACCCTCCCTTATCCCAGCCCTTCTGAAGCCCAGATGTGAGCAAAAAGTGACCAGAGAGAAGGGATGAGTCTCATATTTCCCCTGGATAAAATATTGAAAAGCTCAAATGCCCTTCAGGGCACGCCTGTCTAATTTGCCTCACTCTTACCTGGATAAATAAGGAGTTTCAATCTCAAAAGCAAACAAACCCAAATGCAAACTGCATTTCCCCCAAGCATTCTGTGGAAGGACACAGCCTGCCCTGCTGAGCTGCAGTGTTTGTCCCAAAGTTTGCTTCAGCACCTCTTAACCTGGAATTACAGCTCCAATTCCAGGAGTGCAAACTGACCCTTTTTTGGTACTCAAAGCCTTTTGTGAGCAAGACCCTGATTTGTTTCATTTTCACAGCCCTTCTAAGACACTTGGTTAAAATAATCCCCCTTAAAACACTGAGATGTTCCCTGTGGAATACTCTGAGAAACGACATTTTGCTCACCTGCCTTAAACAGCTCTTAGATCCTGCCATCCAAATTTATTTCCTAGTTGCAAACCTCCTCCCTTGCTTTTCAGAGCTCTCATTTTCATTTCTTGGCTTTTCAAAATACCTTGGAAACATTTCAGCATGGAAGAGAAAACAGCCCCAAGGAAGGTTTAAATTGGATTTTGGGAAGTATTTCTTCACAGGAAGGGTGGTCAGGCATTGGAAGGGGCTGCTGGAAGAGGTGGAATCAGCATCCCTGGAAGTGTTGGAAAGCCATGTGGATGTGGCATTTGGGGACATGGATTAGAGGTGCTTTGGCATGGACTCAATCTTGGAGGGCTTTTCAAACCTTAATGATTCTATTTCAAAATGTTAACCAAAAAAAAAATCCCTACCAAAGACAAAAGTTGGAGCTATAAAGAAATAAAACAGAGGAAGTGAGGAGTCTGTTGTAATTTATCCTTCAAGCAAACTGAAAATCACTTTTGATATGTGATTGATAAGTGATACTGGGACATGCAGTCTCATATCAAAGATAACACACCAAACCCAGAGGCTGAGATCCCTAAAAACAGCACAAATTCATTCCCTTCTTTCCCTTTTTACCCAGGAGAATCTTGCACTTGAAAGGCAGCAATAAAAGAACAAATATATTTAAAATCCCTGAGACAGCCACTACCTAGAGAAGCTGTAACTCACAGAAATAAAAAATTAATATTGATAAAAATTTACACACCCATAATATTTGACAATGCTCTGCAGGTGCACAATCCACACATCAATCTGCCTGGAACAAATCCCAGTGCCAAACACTGACAGCTCTGCAAGGAAATCCCACAAAAACTCCTCACCCCAGAGGGTTTGAAGGGAGCTAAAATCAGTTTGCTCAACTCCAAATGCATTTGCTGAAGGGACTTGGAGCTTGTCCCCACTCACAGCTGGAGGTTTGAGAGCCAGAATTCAGGTCTGGCTCCATTTCCCTTCCTCTTGGGGTTTATCCAACAAGGGTAAAGCTCACTGGAGGGTTTTAGGGAATGGGATATGGATGAGGCTCTGCAGGGTCATTGGTCTCCAGGCTGCCCAGCTGCCCCTGTTCAGTTCCTCTTCATTTGCACAGCTCTGAAAGATTGAGCTTTAAATGGCTCAATCTATTTTATAATTAAAACCAAATTAGTCTAGAAAATGCTATCAGAATTTATTTGGCTTTTCCCAGGGAAAAGGAAAAAGGCTATTTTCTCCATACTCAAAGCACACCACAATAATTGTGTGGGGTTGTGGGGGTTCATTTAGCCCAAATGCTCCAATGCCATTGTGAAAAATGCATGTATTTTATGATTGGCTTTTTGCAAATATTCAAATTAATATTATATGTGTTGTGTTAGAAAGTAATGCTGTATTAATTCTCTTAAGTAGTGTGGTAAATATTGTTTTAGGTTATAAAAAATGTTAAAATAGAAACTATGCTATGTAAGATACTTTTTTTAAAGAAAGGACTTGCAGCGAGATAGCAGCCACAGGACACCTGAATGTGTCAGAGAAAAAGAATTTATTGCCCCATTATCAGGAGAAAGGAACTTCTTCCCACCTCAAAGGTGCTGTCAGGATTCAGAGGAAGAAGCTGACACTGCCCAGACAGAATCCTGTGTTTGAATGGAATTTGTGCATCATGTATGAAGTGTATGAATATGCAACAGGCTGTTGCTGTTAAGGGTTAATCCTCTGTTAACGTGGGTTCTTTTTCAGGCTCGTGCTGCCCAGAAAAAGGTACCTGGACTGTCCCTAACTCTTTGCTTTTATTGTCTCATATTGTCCTAATTCAAATTGTCCAAATTATTATTACTCTAATTGTATTACTATTTTTATAACCATTTTATTACTATTAAACTTTTAAAATTTTAAAAACAACTGATTGGCATTTTTCACAGCCATAATACTTTTTAAAGCCACTGCAGCCTTAGTGATCTTGCACATGCTCACAGCTTCTTCCTGTGGTAAATAATGTGAGGAGATGGCTAAATCCACCTGAGGGACACCTGAGATTAGGATTTATTTGGTCCTTCCAGCCCACAGGGTTTGACCAAAGAACCAAACAGCTCTGAGTGCTCAGTGACTACAAGTCTACATTTCCCATTCCAGGTCTCATATTCTCACAGCACAGCTCCTTTCTTTCCTATTTTCCACATTTTCCTGGTAAATAAACACCTGGGGTGAGGCTGAAGGGGCTGGGCAGGCAGAGCTCTCACTCAGATGCAGCAGGAGAAGATCTGCACTAAATCAATATTTTCACCTGACACCTGCAATGAGCTCAGCTCTGAGTTACACAGAAGCAGCAGCAGCACTTTGGTCCTTTCACTCCTTGTCCAGGCACGAGGGGTTTGGAATTGCTGGTCAATAAAACTTGGCAGGTTTCTGACAGCAAAGTGTTCCTGACAGAACAGGTGCTCCAGGATTTCACTCTGCTTTTTCTCCCCTGAAGGCAGGAAGGGAAGGATTTCTTGAGAAAACAAATCTTTTCTCATTTAAGAAAAATAATTCTGCTCTGCTCAGATTCCCAACCACCTTCACAGCACAGTGAAAAACTCTATTTAAGCTTCTCCACTGGGAAAGAAAGGTGCAGGCAGGGCCCTGAGGAGCTGCTCCCTTTCCCATTTTATCCTGCAGCCTCCCAGGGAGATGGATGCCTGTAATTTCCTTATTTCACCCCAATATTTAGTCCACTTTGCACCTAACTCTGATTTAAGACTTTCAAAGCATCCTGTGGGAAAAGCAAGGACAGTTCAGAGCTGTTTCCTTCTAGGAAGAGATGGCAAAATAACATCAGTGGCTCAACCTGAATTTTATTAAAAAATGGATCATAAAGCATCCAGAGCAACCAAGAAGAGAAGCAGGAATAGGAGAAAAGTGTCAGCAGCAAACAAAATTGGGAATCCCTGGAGACCCTTACATGCCTGGAGGGTTCAGGCTCCACCACAACATGGAAACAATGACACCTATGAAATAATGATTTCACTGCTCTAAAAGATTCTGCTCCTTTATTGCCCCAGTTCCCTCTCTGCTGGTCTCACAAATGACTCTTTGTGGTTTCTCCCAGAGCTTTTCAAGGGCTCCAAAAATCCAGTTTTCACTGGGAAACAGGGAAAGGATGGGAGACAGGTTGGAGTAAACAGAATTGTTCTGCCTTGCCTGTGCTAAAATATGGAGCTGAGTTTTCCTGGAAGCCATGTAGGGATAATCTCATTGCAAACAGCAGAGAAAGAGAATGGTGGAAGTGGTTAGGAAAACATTGGGAATCAGTAATTTGGAAAAAAATATCTCTGCTATGAACTGTAGGAGGTTATTTGATTCAAAGAATAAAAAAAAACAGGAAGAAAGGGAGAGAAACTAAATATCTAAAATCAAGTCTTGATTCTGAGAAAGAGAAAAGGAGAATTTATGATCCAAGGGCTCTTTGTTCTGATAGTGAAATGCCTTCAGATGGGTGGCAGCTCTGAGGCAAGAAACCAGGGCTTAAACCACACTAATTCAGAGAATCCCAGTCTGGTTTGGGTGGAAGAGCCCTTAAAGACCATCTCATTCCTGCCTCAGGCAGGGCAGCAGCAGGCCAGCTGTGAGCACACAAAAATCCTGCTTCAAATCTTGATTTCACCAGATCTGCTGCTCACTTTTGCTTTTCTCTGGAAAACCCAGCACTGCTGACCCCACAGCAGGGTGTAAAACACAGCCCAGCGAAGCCTGCCCTGTGCTGGCAGGGATGGAGCAGCCCAGGAGGCAGCTGAGCACTTCTAAAGCACAAAGAGAATTCAGAAAAGAAACCCTGGTGCAGGGGGAAGTGGCATTTTTGGGAATAGATATCCCCAGGGATGGAAATCAGCATAGCAGGAGCTCTTTGCTTTGTTCAAACACAACACAAAGGGCTGTGAGGAAGTTTGGACCCATTTTATACAATCTTGGAAAACGCAGGTAGGAATCTGCATTTAAATAAATAAATAAATAAATAAATAAATAAATAAAATTATTTCTAATTCTAAAAATAAAGAAAAATTCTTTATCAATTATTAAATTTATACTTAATGAATTATAAATTAAATAATAAATTAAATCTATGTATTTATTATATATAATTTTATGTACTATATAAATTTTTATATAATAATTAAATTTATATATAAAAACTAAATGTATTATTTATAATAAATTATAAGTTAAATGCATCATTTTAATACATAAAATTATTATAATAAATTAAATACTTTTAATAAATAAAATTATTTATTTTTACACAGTTTGCTGGGTGATCATTGCCTGAGCAAAAAACTCCTTGGAAGTACAAGCTCTCATTCCAAATCCAAGGTGACAAATGGGCAAATGACAAGATTGGAAACACCTGGTGATATAAAGCAACGTGATTTCTCTGTCAAATGTGTTTGAAGTCTCCTCTGAAAACACAACAAATTGAGTTTTAATTACTTTTGCATACATCAAGTCTGCACTGAACTTTGAAGTAGCAAAGCTTCACTTCACTCTCTGCTGCTGCAATTTGCACCACTCCAGGTTAATGCAATGTCTGCTCCCTACAAATGTGAAATGCATTCTCTTATGAGCTGCTACTTCATGTTTGCAAATCAGCACATTGGCTGGGCTCAGAAAATGTGATTTATTACTGTCTGGGACATGAGAGAGCAGCAGGAAGCAGCTTCTGATGATGGAGGGAATACAGAGTGACAAGTCCCATTTGCTCCTGAGATCTGTCACTGTGGGAAAGGGGGGAAAAAATCTGATATTGCTCTTTCTGGGAGAGCAGAAAACAAAGCACCCAGATCTGATCATCTGTCTGCAAACAATTTCTCAGCTCACAGGCAGTGGCTTTGTGTGACAAGGTGCCCTGAAGACACATTTCCTCAGCAGGCCAGGAAGTTCTGGTAATCCTGGAACAGCAAAAGTGCAAGGGCCAAAGATTAAAGCCAAACTTATCAAGTGCCAGTGCCCTGGCCAACAAAATCAGGGTAGGAGTTTGGAGTTTGGATGGGAAACAGGTCTGGCTGTTTGGAATTATTTTCCCATAGCAAACACCTGTTTTCATGCCCACAGGGCTGGAACATTCCTGCCTCCTCCATTCCCACACTGGCTGCTTCCTGAGAAGCTGAATCCCAAAAGTCACACAATCCAACACAGTCCTGGGTTGGAAAGGACCTCAAATTCCATCCAGTGCCATCCCTGCCATGGGCAGGGACACCTTCCACTGTCCCAGGCTGCTCCAGCCTGGCCTTGGGCACTGCCAGGGATCCAGGGGCAGCCACAGCTGCTCTGGGCACCCTGTGCCAGGGCCTGCCCACCCTGCCAGGGAACAATTCCTAATGCCCAATATCCCATCCAGCCCTGCCCTACAGCACTGGGAGCCATTCCCTGTGTCCTGTCCCTCCATCCCTTGTCCCCAGTCCCTCTCCAGCTCTCCTGGAGCCTCTTTAGGCCCTGGAAGGGCTCTGAGCTCTCCCTGGAGCCTTCTCCTCTCCAGATGAGCACCCCCAGCCTTTCTCCACAGGAGAGCTGTTCCTCATTCCTGTCTTATTCCTGTCCCATTCCTGCCCCATTCCTGCCCCATTCCTGCCCAGCAGGGATTTGTCCCCAGCATGGATGCAAACACTCAAACATAAACCTTTTTTATTCCTTGTTAAACTTTTCACAGTCTCCACCATCCATTTTTTAGAAGGCATGAGAAGAGGAAGGAGAGGATGAGCAGGGCTCAGAGAGTGCTTTGGGTGTGAAAATCAGGAGAGCTGCATGAAGTGATCCCTAATTAATCTCTACCAAACCCATCAGGGCTGCAGGGCTGGGTGAATGCACACAAGTGTACAAATCCCGTTCACAGGAGACAGAAGGCTGGAATTGCAGAAGGGAACAACACTTCAGGAGAAACATCCACAAAAGAGCTGGAAAGGTTACGGATGAGAGCTTCTGAAAAGAAACACAGAACCACCCACAACGCTCATCTGCTTTGTTTTCTTTTCTCTCTGAGTGCAGAGGGAGATGAGAAGAGGAAGACATCAAGCCAAAGAGGGTCCCAACACTGAACTTTCACATGGATTTCTCCTCTGAGGGAGGTGATTTACTCTTTTTCATTGTATTTTCAAGAACCAACTCTTTCCCAAGAGAACATATTAAGTTCTCTTCCATTGTGCAGTTTACATAAAGCTTTTTTTTTTCCTACTCCTCCAAGTGACTGCCTTTTTTCTACAACTTGGAATTGCCCTGACATTTCTGCAGGTTTTTAATATCAAGCACATAATATTCTATTGAACCCTAAAGGACAGTGAAACTGTGCCTTGCACAACACTGCAGAGCCATAAATTCAGGTGATCATTACAGGTGCTTTGTATTTGTCATCAAAAAGGTGCAAAGTCTCTCAAAGAGAAACCCTGTGAGGATGCTCCAAACTCAGCCATGGGAGAAAGCTGTCCTCCCCAAAAATCAATTCATCATGCTCTGGATGAGCAAACCCCTTTCCAAGTCATGGTCTCATGATTGAATATCATCACCTCCTCAACATGATTTACCCCCAGAGATGGAAAATGAAAAACAGCACTATTGTAGTTGATGAGTTGCTGTTCCATCCTTAAGCTTTGGCCTTGGCAAATTTGACTGTAAATGTAAGGAATTTTGAAAGAATTCGAGACAGGACTTCTGAGGTGTTTTAGATTATGAGACTTGTTTTACTTATCTTCTACACAGGCAGGAAGGGTGAGTTCAGCTCACCTCTTCACCACATGGTACAGAAGGTCACAGGACTCCTAGTAACAAGACCTTTTAAGGATTTATTGACCAATAAAACACTGCTAACAAGGATATTTATGCTTTTGACCCAATCCTTAAATATTTCATCCTATGGACTCATGCTACAGTGTAAGCTTTCTTAAACAATCATGTTATGACACACAAACCCCCAGTACTGCATTCTAAACTTCTTGTTTAGCCTTGTAATTACTTTTATTTTTATACTTTGAACTCCAAAACTCTAAACTTTCATGTTTAGAGTTTTAGCTTAACATGTTTCTGCTTGAAACTACAAATCCACATTCTCACTTCTAGCACCTAAGTCTGGAAGCCTTTTCCAAGGTCTCAGATCAAATCCTGTGTTTAATTCTAAGCTTTGGCTTCCAGGCCCAAAGTTCTGAGAGCTCCTTGCATGTTGGACTCCAACAGCAAAAAATCTCAAATGAAGTTGAGAATTTTTGCTGGGTTAAACAGGTTATAACCAAGAGTAACCAAGCAGAAACCCTCCTGCCCCAGGGAGGGAGCCCCCAGGTTCTGTGGGCAATCTGCAGCACCACAGAGATGGAATGTGAACGGGCAGAGGTGCATCACACATTTCCCAATTCCCACAAGGAAAGCAGGACAGTGACTCCGTGTCCTGAGCAGGACAAGGGTCTGGATGGCTCCTCTGAATGGGCAGAGGTGCATCACACATTTCCCAATTCCCACAAGGAAAGCAGGACAGTGACTCCGTGTCCTGAGCAGGACAAGGGTCTGGATGGCTCCTCTGAATAGGCAGAGGTGCATCACACATTTCCCAATTTCCACAAGGAAAGCAGGACAGTGACTCCGTGTCCTGAGCAGGAAAAGGGTCTGGATGGCTCCTGCTCCCAAGTTCTGGCTGTCACTAAGGACAGGCTCAGTGCCAAAGGAGCTGCAGGGAGGGAGCTCCTTGTGCTGCCAGGTCTGAGCCGAGCCAGCCACGTCCCGCTGAGCCATTAACGAGGAGACAGAGCTGGCTGACAGCACAAACCTGCTCTCAGCTGCTCCTCCAGCCTCCCTCAGTCCCCTCTGACCTTCCCCACAGCCACCACAGGGAAATGTGTGGCACCAGCACCTCAGGGATTGAGGGATTTGCAGCTGCTAAATAAGGTTTTTAATCCACCTGCCTGACTGGCACTTATCAGAGGACCTGACAGTGCCAGGAGCTACCTGGGATCCACCTGAGCATGGAGCAGCTCTCCCAAGGATGCTGCCTGCCCACCTGCCTTTGAGGAAGGGGGACATCACCGAGGCTGAAGGCTAGGTCATTGTTCCTCAGCAGATAATCCATTTTATGGATCAGGATTAAGGAGAGGATCACACAGAGAATGCTCTAACAGGGCACAGATCCCATAAACTTCTGGTGTCCCACAGGGAGGACACATTCCTTGTGTTGCTCAGCAGGCACTTTGCAGAAAGCACCAGGATTCTTCTCTCATCCCTCATGGACAGCAAAAGATGGCTGTGACAACAGATACAAAATGTACCCAAAGCCTGGGATTAAGCACAAAGATTTAGGCCCAGCCTATCCATAAGGCAAGCTGCTTTCTTGTATTAACTACCCACTTTCACTGGGAGGAGAGAAAAAAATCCCATCCAACAGGCACTTTAGGAACTCAAAAGTACAGCCTCATATATTTGAGGGCTTCACAATTAAGGAAATGGAAGATAGTTCTTCCTGTTAGCAGTTTGCCAGCCTGCCTGCTGGATTTGGATTTCTATTTTGAGAGGAAACATTACTTTGAATACCTTGAGATGGCAAGATTCAAATAGAAAATAAAAACAGAAAGAGAAAAGTAAAGTATAGACACATGTATGGATGGTCCAGCTAAACCATGCCCCAGGAGGAGGAGGTCATGCAAACCACAACACACCTAGAAATGCCAGTCTGAGCAGGCTGGTGTATAAAATACCCCAGAATGCAAAATGGGAGAAAGGGATTCATCAAACCCCAAGGGCTCCAGAAGGCAGAGATGAGTGACTGTCAGAGCTGCAGGGAACCCGGTGATTTATTCCTGTGGGGAATGGCACAAGGAGGATCTGCAAGATCTGCCAGGACCCTGGTCCATGGAACCCTCAGCTGCCTTAGAAACCCTGGAGCTCAGCTAGCAGGGAGCCAACACTGCCAGCAACACATCCATCCATCCATCCATCCATCCATCCATCCATCCATCCATCCATCCATCCATCCATCCACATTAAACAATTAAATGTCATTGTTTACATTTTCCTTATTTTCCTTAGTTGGATAATTCTGTTCCTGGGCAATTTGGGAAACAGGAATGTTGTGAAGTAAAGACTTAATTTGCTTAATTTGATGTACCTGTCCCATCCCTATTTCCCAGCAAGGAGGAAAGGCCTCTCCTTGGATTCCAGTGGCTCCGTTGTTCCCACAACTGCAATTCCCTTTGTGCAATTAAATCCATTAAAAGCCACACATGGACATATTCAATACCTTTAATTTCCACTTCATGGAAAAACAGGCAAGAGCTGGGGGACCAAAAGGCCAAACAAGGAGTTGTCTGGAAGGGCTTATAACAAAAGTAAATTTGCATTAAAATTTGAAACCTGGAAGATTTTGGTACAAGTGGCCATCTTTGCTCTTTTCCAGAAAGAAGTCATGGAAGATTTACTGCTCCAACTCCATGGACTCTTATCTCCCGCACACACACTGACAGGAGCAGAATTAGGAAATAATTGAAACTCCATTGCAGAACAAGAGCTACGAACTCCTGATCAGCATCAGCAACATCAACCCCATTGAGGGAGAAAATAACAAATGTTTCCACAGCAGCAGGCACAGATTGTTTTACCTCTCTTGATCGCGGAGCTGCTCAGCCAAGTTTTGTTAACATCAATGCATTCCAAGGAGCCCAGCTTCATCCCAGACCACCCTGATTTTTCTATCTCTTCTTTTTCTATCTTTTATTTGTGTTGAGCACATAACTCCAAGGGCGCAGATGGGTTATGGAATCAAGGTCACTGTTACACTTCTAATTTATGACTTAAAATGGCAAACGGGGGCTGACAATTTCCTTACATTTAGGAGCAATTTATTACAGATCATTTCTGAGGATTGCCACAAAGCTGCTGGCAGGGGGGGAGCACATTAACTCACTGTTTACACACTGTTTACTCACAGTTTGTCCCTGCATTTCCTCTCTACAAGCAGCTCTTCAGAGCACCTGAATTTGTTGGAACAACACTGCAGAGTTGTAACCTACCATTGATTTTTACTTAACCCATTTCCTACTGGAATTATTGCACTGGAAAACAAACCTGCATTTTCTCCCGAGGTTTTTGGGTTCATTTATCAGCCTGGCTCATCCCAGAGATTTAACCCATGGATTGGACATACAACCCCTAAATCTGTCCATATTTTGAGGGGTTTGGTCATTTCTGGCCTGGTTAATCCCAAAGATTTAACCCATAGATTGGACATTCAGCCACTAAATCTGCCCATAATTTTGGGGACATCGCAACTTTTGGGCACCAAAAATTCCAAAAGGACCAATTTGATTCAGTTAATGGAAGCTGAGGAGCCACTGGAACCCAAATCCCACATTCAGAGGGGGCATATCCACATGGAAAGGGGGTGATGGAGCTGCTCAGGGCCAAGCAGGAGCGAAGCCCTGTCCACTGAGGATATTCTCCCTCAGGCTGTGGGAAAGGGTGGAAAGCTGCAGATGGAAGCAGCAAGTCCCAGAGGGCTGGGACTGCTTGGACAGAGAGGTTTGGAAAGAGAAATTTAAGATCTGGATGGACTTGTTGGATCTATCCCCGGCCATCTCTCCCACCCTGATGGGTGTGCTGCTGGGGGACTGTCCTGCTGGCAAGTCACAGGAGTTGCATCCCAACCGTAACCAACCTGAAACGTGGAATTTTGGGTCAGACTGGGACACAAGAATTTTGGAATTCAGCTTTGACCAGAAGCAGCACCAGGGCAGAGAAGATTCTTTCCACCCAGAGCCCAAAGCCAGGGATTTGTGTTTGACTTGAGAACTTTACCAGCGCTCTGCTAACAGTTTGTTGTCCCAGTTTAATTGAGCAGGAGCACTTAACATTTACTTTTCCCAGGCAATTGAGCAGGGAAATCTCATTCCCACTTCCACACAAACTCAGCAGATCCCAGTACAGCCAGCCAGTCACAGTTTAATAGGAACAGCTACAAATGTGGCACTGCCATCCCAGCAGCTGGGAAGCACAAGGAGTTCCTTGACCAGAAGCATAAGAGAAAACACAGGGGAGCCCCCAGAGGTGACACAGAGAAATTTGGGAATGTTGGGAAGGAATCCTTCCCTGGCAGGGTGGGGAGGGTGCTCAGAGAAGCTGTGGCTGCTCCTGGATCCCTGGAAGTGTTCAAGGCCAGGTTGGATGGGGCTTGGAGCACCCTGGGATAGTGAAAGGTACAGCAGTGTTGGAACTCTGGTTGCTGAGAATTTTGGACTTTCTGTGCTGACAAACACTGACCTCCAAGAGAGCACTGCATTTTACCTGAGGCCATGGAAAAGCTTCCACAATTGAATAACAGAATTCAGTTCTATCTGAATGAATGATAGAATTCAATTCTTGCCATGATCTGGGATTGTGGGTGTGGAGTTTGAATAGAAGTGTGTGACATCACAAAGTAAAAAACTTAAAGGTTTTAGAATATAGTAATATATATAAACAAGAACGAGTTTTTAGGTTAGAGGCTGGTCCTTCTTCTTCACCTTCTTCTCCATGGGTTTGGGTGGTTTTGTGTAATTGGATAAAGAAGTCATTGTGGGCCATGAGTAGTTGGTTATTGAGTTAAAAGTAAAAATAATTTAGTTATCGTTTCTTAATTAAACATTTTATCCTTAAAAAGGCTTGTAAAGAAAGAAATGCGACTCCATTTTTAGTTTGTTAGAAGGAAGTGCTGTAGAACTCACAGTTTATGAGACTGTAACATAGACAAGACCTAATAAACATCTGAGTCCAAACAAGAAATACCATCTCACACATTTAATCCCAACCAACCCTAACAAAAAAAAGTTAAAAACTCAACACAGCAGCTTCTACTTAAGGCAAACTTTGGGAGAAGTTCAGCCAGAGGAATGGATTTGAGAGCTTGGGATCCTTTCTGAGGCCTCAGGCACAGCCCTTGCTCATGGTGTGATGGGTCTAATCACACCCAGCTTTCACTTTAAAGGATACCAGTGCCAAATTCTTTAACTCCCAGAGCCAAGCTCTTTGGATACTCGATGAAGAATCAGGATAACCAAGTTTTTTGACTCATGGAGCCTATCTGGAGCAGAGGGAAATCATAGCAACAAAAAAAAAGAGCACATGGCCGCACAGGGAGCTGTTTTTCCAGCCTGCCCTCCACCACTCAGAGGTTAATGCAGCACTCTCCAAGCCCTGCTCAGAGCTGGAAACGTGGCTCTTCAGGCACACTCCAGTTTGCCATGATTCCCCTGGCACTTAGAGTGTCACTGATCCCTCAGCTAATCCTGCAGCACAGCCCTGCAGGACAGGAAACACTGCTGATAGTGGTGGGTGAAAATCAAAGCTGAATTCGTGCAGTTTGAGGGGGCTTCTGGTTAAAAGCTGCTCTTAAGGAAAGGATCCTGACAGGCTTTGTATTTCCCTATCCAGGGAAGAGCTGGAAAAAAGGAAGTTTAGGCTGCTGGGTGATCTCTGCTGTCTGGGAGCATTTACACACAGGGGCTGCTGAGGCAGGAAAGCATCGAAATATGAGGAGATTTGGGGCCTGAGGAGGGGAAAAAGGGCCAGGGACAGAGTTTGGGAAGGTTTGGGTTTGAGCCCTGCCCAGTGCCAGCACTAAACCACCACTGACACAAAGCTATGCATTTGAGCCCTTCTTTCCCTGTGCCTCCCACTGCTGCCCACACAATGGCAGTGCCTCATTTTTCCAAGGGAATCACCATTCAGGTGATTCCAAAAGACCTCCAAGAACATCAAATTCTTGACTGAACACCACCACATCAAATAAACCCCAGCACAAAGTGGTATGAGGAGCTGCAGGTGTACTGAGCTTTTCCTGTGGGTTTTTCTTCCCCACTTTTATGGAGCTGTAATTCCCACCACAGTCACAAGGATGGGAACCATGTGTGTGTGACAGACTTGAACCTCTGTCACAGCACCAAGTGAAAAAGGATGGGAGTGGGATTTGCAAAATAGCTGCTCTGCCAAGTTCAGACACAGAAAATATCACCACAAGGAACATTTTTGATGATTGAGCTTGAAAGGTAGGAGTTATGCTGGAAGGAGAACCCATGGAAGTATGAGGGCCAATAGGAGACACAAGTTTCACACAGAGAAATTCCCAAATCCCAAGAGCTCTGCCTGCTCCAGCTGATGACAAATCACAATTTAAGAAGAAAAGCAAGGCATTCCATTTCTACCAAACACTAATTCCATGCAATAGCTCTCCCTGACAGAAGAAAAAAGAAGTAAAAACCAAGGCGGGGTGGTTGTGAAGTGATGCAATCAATCCACATCTAAGTGGCACATTAACAACCACAATGCCAAGTTCAGACACAGAAAATATCACCACAAGGAACATTTTTGATGACTGAGCCTGAAAGGCAGGAGTTATCCTGGAAGGAGAACCCATGGAAGTATGAGGGCCAATAGGAGACACAAGTTTCACAAAGATCAGCTCCCAAACCCCAAGAGCTCTGCCTGCTCCAGCTGATGACAAATCACAATTTAAGGAGAAAAGCAAGGCATTCCATTTCTACCAAACACTAATTCCATGCAATAGCTCTCCCTGACAGAAAAAAAAAGAAATAAAAAACCAAGGTGGGGTGGTTGTGAAGTGATGCAATCAATCCACATCTAAGTGGCACATTAACAACCACAATTACCAGTTCATCTTCCCCAATTTGTGTGTGCAGATTCTTAAAAGTCAGAGCTGGAGCTGCACACATCCTTTAAAGGAGAGGGAAATTAGGGAATCCTGCATAGGCAGCCCTTCACTGGGGGTTGGTTCTGCACCATTATCGATGAAACACAAATTCCTGAGCCCTCACATTTTGTTATTTTGCTGGTTTTCCATTGCCAGAACTCCTGCTGGGCTTGCCTGTGGGAGGCACAGGAAGAACTGAAGTGAGCAAGAGCTGCCTTGGCAGCAATGAGGAGCCAGGGGCAGCAGCCTCCAACAGTTCCAGGTTTCACTGATGCTTTAATACTCCACAGACATCTCCAGATCTTTTGGGACAAGCCCCAGGATGCTTTTCAGTGCTGCAAACCAGCTCAGAGATAAAGGAGGGGAACAAAAAATCATGGAGTGGTTTGGGGTGGAAGAGACCTCAAAGCCCATCAGTTACAATAATGCTGTTTTTAATTTTCCATCTCCAGGGGTAAAATCATGTTGGGGAGGTGCCACCACCCCTGCCATGTCAGGGGCACCTTCAACTATCCCAGGCTCCTCCAAACCCTGTCAAACCCTGGACACTTCCAGGGATCCAAGGGCAGCCACAGCTTGTGTGAAAAACTTGCTGATATTAATTTGAAGCAGTTCTGAAAGCTGAGGGAATATTTTGTCTTGTCTTGATTCTCTGTTTCCCTTAACCCTCATTTTTTATTTTGCTGGCAGGCAGCACCAACCTTCAGAGCCTGGGCTGGTTTTCCCTGGCGATCCCTACCTCTGTTTGCCAATCAAGTGTGTTTTAGCCAACACGACAGCTAAATGATGTTTTTTGCTTTTGTTGCTTTCCCATTTGGAGAATTTTCCAAAGCCCCATTTGGAGAAGCTGCCAGCTCTGTAAATATTGTGTGTGCAGAACATATGTTGTAATAAACACCAGGATATACATTAAAGGAGAGCACACATTAATGGCTGCTTTGTTATTCCGCTGCCTGAGGTGGAATTTCATCTCCTGCAATGCCAAAATTTCACCCTCCATCCCCAGCTGTGAAAGGTTTTGCCATCTTAGAGCACTAAAGACCACTGCAGAGCACTCCAGATTGTTTCCCAGCTAAGCTATTTGACCTAAATTTCTTCTAAAATATGATTAAAAGAGAGAAGTTTTAATTTGAAAAAATCCTATTTGTGCTTTATTTTGTTAAGTACACATTAATAATAACTCACAAATCCCAGCTCCCCAGTGAACAGCCCTGCATGACAAGGCTGATTCATGGATACAAGAGGAATTTTTTAAATTGTGTATTAAATACAGAAGGAACCAAATACAGCAGAAGACCCAAATCTTGGCCAAACCTCCCAGAACCTTTCCATGGCTTTTAACCCCATTAGAACTGAAAAATCATGGATTATTTTGGGTTGGAAGGGACTTTAAAGCTCACCTCACTCCACCCCTTGCCATGGGCAGGGACACCCTCCCCTATCCCATGTTGCTCCAAGCCCCATCCAGCCCAGCCTAGCAGAGAATTCCTGTTTTTCAGACTCCAAACCAGCACTCTGGTCACAAGCAGGAATTAAAGAACACATCTTTCATCTTCCTGAAGGATTTTGTGAGCACTGCAACTGCCTCAGGCTGGCTGAGACGTTCCCTGCACCACACAGGGATCCTCTCAGCTCCCTCCCCATCCTCTCACTTTTCCCAGGTAATGAAACCTCTGGGAATTCAGGCAAAGAGGTGCCCACAAATCAAGGCCTGCCATTCCTTCCTTTGGCTGGTGACAAACAGCCCCATGAGGAAAAGGAAAAAAGCAGTGTCTGCAATAAAACCCTGCCAGCTTTTCTTTTCCTAAGGCTGTTTGTCACTCCACAGGGCATCCGAGAAATGAGCTCAAGTAATTTGATCAAAATTGCTATTTTTGGAGCCAAGCACATCCCAACCCAACACCTGGGAAGTCTTTTATTTCCCCTCTTAATGAACAGAACCAAGAGTTTTCCTTGAATCACAGAATTCCAGAATGGTTTGGGTTGGAAGGGACTTTAAACCCCATCCTTTTCCATCCCTTGCCAAGCTGCTTCCCTGCTGTCTCACACCCAATTTTCCTCTGGATTTAAAGTGGTGAAGGACCCATGTGGGAAACAAAGGTGGGCACCTACATGGCTGCCCTTGTAGGGGAAAAATAAAGAAGTATTTTTTAACAGACAGAAGCTGCCCCCTGAAAGGAGATGGATGAATTTACTCCCAGAGATTGATGAGAGAAAACTCATAAATAAAGGAAGAGAGGGAAATCTCCTGGGAGGGTACAAGAGCACAGAAATCCAGGTCTGCACTCCACAATCCCCTAAGGGAACCCCTCCCTGGGGTCTGCAAACCAGAGGGATTCCTGTAGGAACTCCAGCTCTGCTTCTGCTGGGCATGGGCACACCTGGAACCAGGAATTCCTGCCCATAAATTCCCATTTGTTGGGACAGGGAGCCTGGAGTCTCCAGCTCTGCCCCACCTTCAGGAGCTCCATCCCAGCTCCAGCCACAGGGATTTGCTCTGTATTTGGGCAAAACCCCCCAAAATGAGACGAGTGATGAAGCTTGGGAGAAGGAACCTATGGAACCTATTCTCCTTTCCTTGTGTTCTGAAGAGTGGAACATAAAAATGCTAAAATTCCAAGTGGGTTCCTCATGATTGATGCACTGATGAGTTGATCAAACAGTGCAAGGACTTCTTTATTGCTGTAAATGCTGATTTAACTCAGCACATCAGCAGTATCTCCTTGATTTATTTTCATCTTCATCAAACAAAAGATTTAAATTATTCCTCTTTTAATTTCTGTGCTTAAACCCAATATACAGCCTTAGAAAGTAACAGGTAGATACAGAAAGACAAAAACAATCTCTTTTTTGGCCCTGATTAATTTTAGCCCAGCTAATTACAGGCATTTACACCCAGCTGAGGAACTCCTGGGTGTTCAGGGGACAGCGGCTGCAGAGACCCTGTGTCAGTGGTACCCAGAGCTCAGGGCAGCAAAAAGTTCTCCAACCTCAAAACACATGGAAAAGTGAAAAGACAATTAAACCAGCCCTCAAATTACCTGAAAATTACTCATTTTCTGCCTTCTTTTATTACTGAAGAGCACCCAGCAGCTTTTTTCAAATGTTGCCATGAACCAGGTCCTTAAAACCACAAACATTAAACCAAACACATTCAGCCAAAGCCAAGAGCAGCAACATCTTTCAGCTTTTTTCCCCATACAGCTGTAACAAATCAAACATTTTAACCTGACTCCATCAAACAAAATGCTTGAAGTGCTGTTCAGTGTGTCTGAATGACCTTTGGATTTCAAGGTGGCCACAGGAGAAGCACCAAAACACAGATGGGCTTCACCCAGAGATAAGGTCATGGGCTGGAGAGAGGGCAGGTTCAACAGAAAGAAATAAAATTATGATTTCTCTCCTTGAACTTAGGGAAATTGAGCAGGGAAATAAAACCTTCAATTCCAAACTGTATTTTACTATCGCTGGTGTAGGGAAAATCCCAGCATGGACCAGTGCCACACACGGATACAGCCCAGGGAATCACACAGCCTTTTTCCAGCCACACCACCCAGATGACACAAAGCTGATTGAGTCTCAGAATCCCAGTGCGGTTTGGGTGGGAAGGACCTTAAAGTCCATTCCATTCCTCCCCCAGGGACACCTTCCACCATCCCAGGCTGCTCCAAGCCCCATCCAGCCTGGCCTTGGACACTTCCAGGGATGGACACAGCTGCAGGATTTGCCCTTCCAAGCCTCCCCCAAGCCCATTCCAGAATATTTCTTGCCATTTTGGCACAGGCTCTCCAGTGCCCACATCAAAAAGCCATTTGTAACTTATTACAACACTGCCATTCACTGTCACATCTACTGCAGGTGTTCCAGCTTCGGCAAACCGGGTTCCTGGGAAGCAGGTGACATTCCTTTAGGATATAAGAAATGAGCTGTCAAAGCACAAGCAGGGATCCTATATTCACAGGGCTCACAGTATGCACAACTCCCACTCAGTGCTTTGAACTTCAGTTGAGCTGGAACCAGCCTCCCTCATCAGAAACCTTTCATTTCTGTGGGGCTCACAAGGAAAAAACACTCCAATTCCAACCCAAATCCCTCAGGATAAGTCAACCTCTCTGATTTTTGACTGGATGCAAGAACAAGATCAGAGGTTTGCCAGCCCCAGATCTGCCTACCTTGTCATCTCCTCGACTTCAAAACAAGCCCACCAAAGGACAAACACCACACATGAGATCCTCGAGGCAGCACTGACTGAGGGTGCTGTGGGCACAAACCCCTCCCCGCTCAGCCCATCCCTTTAGAGGGAAAGGGAAAACCCAAAACTTGGGATAATGGGATAATCAGGTCAGAGGAGATGTAAGGAAGGAATCCTTCCTTGGGGAGGGTGGGCAGGCCCTGGCATAGAGTGCCCAGAGCAGCTGTGACTGCCCCTGGATCCCTGGCAGTGCCCAAGGCCAGGTTGGAGAAGGCTTGGAGAAGCCTGGGACAGTGGAAAGTGTCCCTGCCCATGGCAGGGGTGGAATGGGATGAATTTTAAATCTCTTCCACCCCAAACCATTCCATGGTCAGACCTACATGGTTGTACCCAGCTCCTACCCCAATCCCTGGTGATCCCTGGCTCAGCAGCACCCAGAGCCTGCCCCAGCATCCCTGAGAGGAATAGGATTTGTATTTCCAAACAAGCCGTGGGTCTGCTGGTAGATAAAACCAGCATTGGGAGATAAAAGAAATAATGGGAAGGATTCCACTGATTGATGAATGGAAAATATATTTGCTTTTACAAATAAACTGTAGCTTTGCTGATAAACGAAATTAGACATTGAAAGATGAAAGAAACAATGGGGAAGAAAAACCCCTAAATTCCATGAGAATTAAAAGTTAAAAGGGAGGGTTGTACATTAGAGGGAAATCTTTGGTATCAGATGTGTTGGGAAGTCTGAACTTCTCAAGTACCTCAGAAATGGGGAAAAACCCCTAAATTCCATAAGAATTAAACATTAAAAGGGCTATGCATTAGAGGGAAATCTTTGGGATCAGGTGTATTGGGGAGTCTGAACTTCTCAAGTACCTCAGCCAATTGGGAAAGAGAGAAGGGAAACATGGCTGGGAAATTGGGATAAAAAGGGAGGCTGGGTCCTCCAAAACTTTGAGAGATCCCAGGGGAATGCCCCATGGCCTCTCCCTTTATTGGAATAAAGTAAAAGCACTCCTCTGTCTCCTTTTTGGACAGAAACCTCTGTTGTTTGTGGATTAATTTTCCTAATATCCCTGACTCAGCTCTCCAAAGGACGATGGAGCTGCTGCTCCAGAAGCTCCATGCAGCAGGTAAGGACAGCAGGTCCAAATCACCTGCTCCTCCAAACCCACTCCCAAACTGGGAGGGATCCAAGCCCCCAGAGCTGCCTGGAGCTGGAAGGGCTTTCCAGGCAAGCCCTGAGAGCTGGCATGTTAGCATGGTATTGTGGAAACAGGCAACATTGTAGGGAATAATGTGCTCTGACTCCATGATTCAGGAGGCTGAATAAATGCTTATTACACTATACTATGTTATGCTAATACTATACTAAATTACATACTAAAGAATGCTAAAGAAAAACCTGTGAATGTCTAAGACAGGACACAGCTTTGACCCAACTGGCCAAAGAATCCAAACAACCCTCAGCAGAAAGCAATTAACAAACCACTCTGGGTAAACAATCCCCATAACACATTCCACATGTGCCAAACAACAGGAGCAGCGAATAGAGATAAGAATTGTTTTCTCTTTTTCTCTGAGCTTCTCACTGCTTTTCCATAGGAGAAATCCTTGGGAAACTTGTGCCTGCTGCTCTCTGTGGCCACAGGCAGGGGAACCTCTTTGGCTCAAAGTGTGGGGTTTAAAAGGCTGAGATGTACCTCAAAGTCTATCTGGGGACATGAGGGGTGCCAAACACCCCCTCCCCTGGCTGTATGACAACAGCCACTGCAGAGCAGGGAACGGGAAAGGCACTGGTTTGAAAAGCAATTTAAAAATCTTGCTGCTGTCCAATTCTCGCTGCCTGTGCCGTATCTCTCCCACATCCCATTGTCAGGTTAATTGCCTGCCAAGAGGCCGCTGGGAAGACTCGGGGAGCAGAAATAATTTACCTAGAAACTGATGTTTGAGTTCTCCAGCTGGCACCGGGGTCCTGAGCATTTGTAAAAGGCCTTTTTAAAGCACAATAGCTGCCCTTCAGCTCTAGGGACACGAACTTGCCAATCCTGGCTGTTCCATCAAGCCAGGCTTTCAGGGATGTCAGCAAGCCAAGATCCCACACTGCCAGGGAGCCACAGGCTTTGGAGGGACACTGACTGCAGCTTTCCAAAGGAAAATCCATCCCAGCACCTGCCAGACAGCACAGGGGAGGATGGCAAGAGCCAGCCAGGGATGTATGAGGGAAATGCCAGCGAATCCTTAAAGCAAAATTGGAAAAGGAGAAGCTGAATTAAGCAAACAAAAACTTCAGCGCCTGTGTTGTCACCTTGCTTCACTTTTGGTTCCTGTGTTCTGCCAGTCATTCCCCCTGCCAAACCTCTTCCCCAAATCACTCACCTGCTACTTCAATTTCTCCTAAGGTTAATTCCCCACTGGATGAGGCAGAAGGAAATGGGAAATCTCTGCAGGAGAGAGTGGCCAGGGACCGTTTCATTTCCAAAAAGCCACTGTAGAGCACAGCAGCTGCCTGAGACTGACAGGACTAATCCTCCCCCTGACCTGGCCTTTGCCAGAGGGACAAACACAGCCCTGCCTCTCACTGCTGGCTCCTGCTGCATTTGGGAAACCCACAGGGACTGATGGGCACACCTGGAGAGCAAAGGGCTCAGCCTCAGAACAGCGTCACTCCCAAAACCTAGCCCTGCCCTTTCCTGTGTGCAATTCCTCTGGAAACAAAGCATTCCCCACTCTGGAGATGAAGGAAACCAGCTCTGGGGCCTCTCAATCCCATTTATCCCCACCCTCCTCAGGCCTAGACAGGTATCTCCACCGTCCACCTTCCCACAGAGCTACAGCCCCAAAAGTGATAAGTTTTCATAGGAAATCTAAAGAAAATTAATAAAAAGGGAAAATAGATTCAGTAACATAGGAAAACAGGCTAATAAATATCAAATATTATCTCATGTCAGAGTCTCCAACCTAACCTGGAAGTGTCCAAGGCCAGGAGCTCCCTGGGACAGTGGAAGGTGTCCCTGCCCATGGCAGGGCTGGCACTGGATGGTTTTGAGGTCCAATCCAACCCAAACCATCCTGGGACTCTAAGCTAATACAGGTATCAAACACCACCAACCATCAAATGACAGAAAACACAAATGTTAGCCATTTAAGGCAAAAACCACACAAAAAGAGAAGCTATGAGTAAACGTTTTCCAACCCACTTGTTACTCTTCTTTTTAATAACAGAAAATGATCTGGCTGAGAAAAAATAATGAAGGTGCTGTCAAGGAGGCTGCTTAAGTTGATCGATCATGTGTTTAAAGACAATCCACCCCCTGCTGCTGAGCACAAGCTCAGGCAGACAAAAAGCAGCAGTTACAGAGCCCAAAGTCTCACTGATGGCCTTCATTAGTGCTCTGGGGAACCATTACCCTCAGTAGATTTTAGTGGAGCTCTCTAGGAGGAATAGATAGATTAAAATATCTCTTGGAATAAGTGCTTGCATGATCCACTTCCTCTGGAGTCTCTGCTGGAGCATTTCTCCTCACAGGTGGATCTGAGCAAGCCCCTTCTCCAGGGAGACAGAAAAGCTGGCAGGGAGAAAAGCCAATGCTCCTGAGAAGTTGCCCAGAGAGGTTTCAGACTCCTTATCCCTGGAAGTGTCCAAGGCCAGGAAGGCCAGGGCCTGGAGAAAGCTGGAATGGCTTTAAGCTGAAGGAGGGCAGCTTTAGGTAAGATATACGGAAGAAATTCCTCCTGAGAGGGTGTGCAGGCGCTGGCACAGGATGCCCAGAGCAGCTGTGGCTGCCCCTGGATCCCTGGCAGTGCCCAAGGCCAGGTTGCACATTGAGGCTTGGAGCAGCCTGGGACAGTGGAAGGTGTCCTTGACATGGCAGGGGTGGTGGCACTGGATGGGCTTTAAATCCCTGCCAGGCCAAACTGGGATTCTGAGATTGCAAGCTGGTTTCCAGGTGTCCCCCACCCAAGCCCTGCTGATGGCAGCCTGTCCTGAGGTGTCACAGCAGCAGGACAGACAGTGTCCCCACTGTCCCCTCACTGTCACGCCACAGATCTGTCACTCATGGCCTCCCTGTGCTGCCACCAATCCGACCCACAGGACACTTCCTGCTGTGACCACGCTGTCCCCATTACTTGTCACTTCTTTAGCTCCATGTGGCCTCACACAGCTGGAGGCAGAAGGGGGCATGCTCAGAATCCAGGGATAAATGAGTGTTCCATTCACTCCTGAGGGCTCTGAGCACAGGCACCAACATCTCTGAGATGCTGCTGGGACTGCAGTGATTCATCACCTGTCCAGGCAGGGCATCAGGACAGGACCTTGCCCTGTGACAAAGACAAATTGCTCAGGAGATGAGGCTTAATTCACTGCTAGAGGAAATGTTACCCTTAAAAGATGGGAGTTATTTCCTACATCCGATGGTAGCACAGGAATACAATTTCAGCAATGAGCCTGGAGCATGTGGGTGCCCTTCCAGGCCAGGCTGAGGGAGCTGGGGCTGCTCAGCCTGGAGAGGAGCCCCAGCTGAGAGGGGCCCTCAGGCCTGGCTGGGCCTGGCTGCAGGGAGGGGCAGAGCAGGGCCCAGGCTCTGCTCCGGGGCCCAGCAATGGCACCAGAGCCACGGGCAGGGCCTGAGCCCAGCAATTGCCCTGCACAGGAGGCACAACTTCTGCCCTGGGCAGTGCCCAGCCCTGAGCACATTGCCCACACAGCCTGGGGGCTCTCCTGCCTGGGGCTGGGGCACAGCTGGCTGCACACAGTGCTGTGCCCTGGGCTCTGGGATGGCCCTGCTGGGGCAGGGATGGGGCACCAGGTGCCCACTCAGCTCCTGCAGCCTCACACACCCTGACATCCTGTGATTTTAAATTCAAACTGTTCAACAATGGAAATAAATCACAGTAAAGGACATTGGGGCTCTCAGTATCACCAGGAAATGTCCTCAGAAGTGAAATTATCCTGTAGATTCCTGGGGGAGACATTCTGGATGTTGCTCCAGTAAGTGTTGCAATTCACACACAGGTCAAACTCAGTGTGAAGAAATCATAAAATCCCAGAATCACTGAGGTTGGAAAAGCCCTCCAATATCACCAAGTCCAACTTTTGACCAAATCCCTGCATGCCCAGAGCACTGAGTGCTGCATTTACTCATTTTTTGAGTGTCTCCATGGATGGGCACTCCAAGGCTCCCTGGGCAGCCCCTGCCAAGGCCTGAGCACCCTTTCCAGCAGAAATTCCTGTTGCTGTCCCAGCTGAGCCTCCCCTGGCCCAGTTTAAGGCCATCTCCCCTCACCCTTTGAGCTCTGTATACACCAGCACAACTCGACTCTAATCTGATTTTCCCTGCTGGAGCAGGGAGGGGGCAGCAGGTGCCCACTGAGCTCCTGCAGCCTCACACACCCTGGCATCCTGTGAGGCAGACAAGAGCTGGCTCTTCCTACCCACATGGGGAAGTAGTAACACCCTGAGGGTCTAAACGAGAGATGCCACTACTGGGCTACCCCTAGCACCCTAAACTCACTCAGCCAGCAGGACAGAGAATGCCAGAGGAATAAAACCATGGAGAAATGTCCCATTCCAAGCTGTGGGAACAGCAACAACCCTCCCACGTGCCACTGCCCTGAGCAGAAGCTGCTGACAAAGGTCAACATTGGCCACTTTGGAAGTGCCAGGAAACACCACCCAAGAAAGCAGCCACTGCCATCTGTTCTCGATCCAACTGCTTGGGATTATTCTCTTTACCTTAAATATATCCAAATACTTACAAATACCACACACAGGCTAGGAAAACAACTCAGCAGAACCTTTCATGCCCACAAGGACAGGGCTGGGTGGCCTGTGGCTCCCATGGGTGACATCCCAGCCCATTCCTGTCCCATGGCACAGGGACATCACTGCTCCACCTCCCACCAGCTCTGACTCAAGCAGCCCATCTGCCTAATAAGCCATTCCTGCCACACGATTTCTCACATGCCCCATGTGCTCTCTGCCAGTATTGTGAGGGGCAGGGTGCAGGTATGTTGGTGTTTAGTGTGGAACCTTGTGCTGGTTGCCTGGGAAATGGCCAGAGCTGGGGAATTACATCAGATCCTCTGGCCAAAGTTTGCAGTGGATCCCAAACTCCTTCTCCTCACTCTTCTTCTGTCACCTTCTTCTCACTTCAGTGTGCCAGGATGTTGAGAGACTGCTCACACACATGTGGGAGGTGATGGACACCATGTCCTTCCAAGAGTTTGGATGACTCCCTGCCTTGCACCATCCTTTTCCTCACAGAGTAGGCCAGGCCAACACTAAAATCTGCAGCCTTCACACATCATGCAATGCCCAAAGTGACTAAAAAAGTCCTGAATTCTCTCTCTCAGTCCCATATTCCTTCTATCAGTCATATATTCTCTCCCAGTCCATATTTCCTCTCTCAGTCATGTATTCCCTCATCCTGTATTCCCTCTTCCAGTCCCATATTCCCTCTCATTCCCATATTCCCTCTCTCAATTCTACATTCCCTCTCATTCCCCACATTCCCTCTACCAGTCCCACATTCCCTATCCAGTCCCACATTTTCTCTCCCAGTCCCACATTCCCTCTCAGTTCCACATTCCCTCTCAGTCCCATATTCCCTCCCAGTCCCATATTCATCTCCCAGTCCCACATTCCCTCTCTCAATCCCACATTCCCTCTCAGTTCCACATTCCCTCTCAGTTCCACATTCCCTCTCAGTCCCACATTCCCTCCCAGTCCCATATTCATCTCCCAGTCCCACATTCCCTCTCTCAATCCCATATTCCCTCTCATTCCCATATTCCCTCTCTCATTCCCACATTCCCTCTCTGTCCTACATTCCCAGTCCCACATTCCCTCTCCCAGTTCCAAATTCCATCTCCCAGTCCCACATTCCCTCTCCAGTCCCAAATTCCCTCTCCCAGTCCCACACTCCCCATCCCACATTCCCTCTCATTCTCCATATTGTCTCTCCAGTCTCATATTTCCTCTCTCAGTCCCACATTCCCCCTCTCAGTCCCATATTCCCTCTCATTCCCATATTCCCTGTCAGTCCCACATTCCTCCTCATTCCCATATTCCCTGTCAGTGCCATATTCCCTCCCTCAATGCTACATTCCCTTTCTCAGTCACACATTCCCTCTCATTCCCATATTCCTTCTCCCGGTCCCACATTCCCTCTCTCAGCCTCATATTCTCTCCCAGTCCCACATTCCCTCTGTCAATCCCAAATTCCCTCCAGTCTAACATTCCCCCTCAGTCCCACATTCCCCCTCTCAGTCCCACATTTCCTGTCATTCCCATATTCCCTGTCAGTCCCATATTCCCTCTCTCAATGCTACATTCCATCTCCCAGTCCCATATTCCCTCTCTCATTCCCACATTCCGTCTCCCAGTTCCAAATTCCATCTCCCAGTCCCACATTCCCTCTCCAGTCCCAAATTCCATCTCCCAGTCCCACATTCCCTCTCCAGTCCCAAATTCCCCTTTTAAGTCCCACATTCCCCCTCTCAGCCTCATATTCTCTCCCAGTCCCAAATTCCCTCTCCCAGTCCAACATTCCCTCTCCCAGTCCCACATTCTCTCTCCCAGTCCCACATTCCTTCTCCCAGTTCCACATTCCCAGTCCCACATTCCCTCTCTCAATCCCACATTCCCTCTCTCAGTCCCACATTCCCTGTCAGTCCCATATTTCCCCTCTTCAGTCCCATATTCCCTGTCAGTCCCACATTCCCAGTCCCACATTCCCTCTCCCACCTGCAGCTGCCTGGCTCTCCCCCAGCCCCCCTGCACAGCAGCTCCTCTGTTGTTTTTGCCTGCACAGATGTGATTAATAACAATAAAAGCCACTGATCCTTTTGGGTGCTGCCTTTTTCTCCTCATTTAACAGAAATCAGAGCGAAGCACGCTGACAGATGGCAGATATTAAAGCCTCCAGGTGAGGAACAGGCTGCAGCAGCAAGGAAATTCCTGAGGCTCAGGAATTTGTGAGGACCACAATGATCCCAAGTTTAGATGTTTCCTTAGAGCTGAGGAATCCTCTTTTCTCTTGGTAAAAAAAAAAAAAAAGAGTGAATAAGTACTTCAAGCAGGCTATTTCCCTGAAAATAACCCTCCCCTTGAGCCATTTTTGGGGATGATTTTCCAGGCAGTTTTACTCTGTTAAAGCAACAAAACCATTCCTCACTGGAGCTCAGGGATCTTTTTTCCCCAGGGATTTATAAGTTATGGAACTCAAAGTACTCCTCTCCTCCTCTGCCTTACCCAGTTCCTTACAGGGCTGTGATTCAATGCAGCCCAAAATTGGATTACAGTAATTTACTGCAGGACAGTGAAGAAAAGGGGGAAAATAAGGAAAGGAAAAGTGTATCAGTCACCTCTGAGCAGAAAATAGAAGATGGTAAAACCTGCCAGGTGCTTCCTTATCTTATTTATCACATGCTGATGGGAAAAAACTGTTTTTCAAAGAAAACCCAGTGGTGGAAATCTGAACTAAAAATCCCATGCCAGCAGATCATGGCAGAAATTCCTTGCCTGCTAAAAGCTGAGCAGTCCAAACACCCACTGGATATCAATGGAAGAAAAAAACAACAGGAAACAACAAAATTCCATTTTATAGCATCCCAAACCCATTGTTGGACTTGCTGGAGGAGCCCATCTCCACCAGCCAAGGAACAGTTAAGCAGCAGAATTTAATGCAGAGATGTTTCTCTTTAGAGGACATTAATAATGGCTTAAAATGTAATTAACTTGTGTCACCAGGCTGCTATTAATTTAAGCATGCACTAAACAGTAAATCCAAACAGGACCTGTCATTCTGCATAAAACCCTCATGGAAAAGCTTTCAGCAGTGAAATGAAAAGAAAAACCATCATCAAGTGTGTGGAAAAGTCACCTCTGGTGATTATTTTCACCCTATTTTTGTATTAAATACTGGCCCAGAAGCTCAGCACCACACAACCACCCCTGTGCAGATCTTTGCAGGCATCTCCCCTTTAATTTCCTCATCAGGCAGAGCTGGACCTGTCCTCCTCATGGACACACAGAGCCTTCCCCAGCTTTTTACAGGGCTCAGAACAAACATTTTTCTCTTCCCTTGAACTTTGGGCAGTAAATTTTGCAACACTCTATTTTGCTCAGTGCTTGTCAAGAACATTTCAGCTTTTCCCTTTCTTGATTTCCATAAATGACCCACATAACATGGGGGTCTCTCAGAGACCTCCTTGGGTCTCTGAGATATTTTTAGTGGAAAAAATTCCCAAAAAAATCACCAGGCATTGTTCCTGGGGTGCTCCTCCTTTTTTCCAGGAATATCAATGTGTGGGGTTTGAGTCAATGAAAAATCAAAAGGTCCATCCAAACCTCATCCTGGGCACTCCACGGATTTTAAGACTTGAGATGTTTTCAGACTTAATTCTATGAGAATAACACTGCAGAAATACAGAAATCTGCTTTGAAATAATCACAATTTGCTGGGTTTCTTCCAAAATTTCTGCATCACTGCTGGAAGCATTTGCAAATACAAAGGATTTTGATTTGAAGCCCGTGTGTGCAAGAGCAGGTGAATGAAAGGTGATGGATCATGTTTTATTCTATTTATCCAGGGGGATTTACCTGTTTTCAATTATAATTTTATTGTAATGCCAGCTAGAGGAAGCAAACACTCCAGCCTTCATCCAAAGGCTTTCTGTAATTCCACTTTCATTGTGGCTGAACATGAAATTAATTATGACTGAGGGGCAAAACCTGCCTAAAACCCTGCTGGGTTTGGTTGTCAAGTGTCAATCCCAGTCCCCATCCAGTGAGGAGATATTTTAGCAAAGAACCAACGAGATCAACTCACAGAAATCACACAAACAACAACAACAAAAAGACTGAAAAAGAGTGGGAATGTCAAAGATGTGTTATTAAATTATGGATTCCCTCCAGGTCACTTTGATCCCATGGCAGGTGCCAAGTGCACCAAAAAATGCCCTTGGTCTGTGGCACAAGCCAGAGAGAAAATCTCTCATCTGCTCTGTCCAACAAAAAAAAAAAAAAAATATTATTATGGAGGCAAAGTGACAGGAAAGGAGAGAAGAATGATAGCACCTAAACACATCCTCATGGCAGTGGGTTTGGACATCTGCAGCCTCCAGCAGGGCTCAGGAATGCCTCTCCAGCCCTGCTGGAAGAGAGCAGGACAAAAAGGAGTGGGAAATGCAATTTTAATGGCACTTGTGCTCTGGGAGAGTCTCTCCCTTGTGCTTTTCCATCAGCTTTTAGTTTAAAAACCTGCAGGCAACATTGCTGCCTGTGGGAATGAGCCCAAGGAGCACATCCAGCCCTGCCTGCAGGCATGGGAAGAGGAGCAAAAAATGGGAATTGGGTGCTGCTGCAAAGCTGAGTGGGAATTAAAGGCACATCTCAAACCCAGCAGGCTCAAACAGCACCTCCTAAATGTTTGGGAACACACCAATCAACCCAAACATCCCAATATTAAGGTTTTTTTGGTCTTTGCAACTGATTGATTTATTTAATTCACACCAGCCACTCCAAAGCAAAAGTTCCACAGATACAAATCTCAAATCTCAAATCTCAAAGGTGGTGCCTTTCAAACCTCTCTGTTCTTGCAGGGGATGGCATTTGTAACCCAGCAAATTAGATTTCTCCTTTTGAATCTGCTGGGAAGCAGCAGCAGGGCTGGGAAGAGCTGTTTGCAGGATGAGAGAAGAGCTTGAAGTCTCATTAAGGGTCCCTTGGTACTTTTTTGAAATATAGATGGTGTTAACTCTCATTTCTTGGCTGATTCAGAACTGGTAATTGCTAAAGCTGTTTCCTACCCCACTCCCACTGCTGGGGACTCAGAGCTGCTCCCAGATTTCCCTGTGGGAATGTCCTGCATGGCAGCCCCAGGAGCTGGGAGCAAGTTTGGGATGGAAATTGAAGCTTCCTCAGTTTCTCACCCGAGAAAGGTTCTTGTTTATTATTATCTTATCTAGAGTTTTGCATGCTGTCCCTACCAGGCTCTGCACACTGTAAAAACACCACAAAAATGGCCAACAATCTCTTGTTCCAAGGGATTTTAAAGCTAAACTATCCAATTATTTTCCCTTTTAACCCAATAACTGATTATTTTCCCTTTTAACCCAATAACTGATCCCACAGAGATACAATGGGGACTTTTCTGCCCAATAACAAAATGCCACCCAAACCCATGGAGAAGGAGAAAGAAGCAGCATGAAGAACAAACCCAGGACAACACCCTGTGCCCTCCACCTTGCTTCCATCCACAACACACTAAAAATCCCAAAACCTCAATTTCTCACCAAGTGATACACCTACACTGCTCTCTATAATCTGTTTCACACTTTTGTGGATTCCAGCCTATCTTGAAGTCCAGGAAACTTTCTCCATGAATGAGGGTCAAAGTCAGTGCTGCCCTGGGGGTCAGGGTCAGAGAAATATTCCCAATGCCCTGGGTTTCCATACAGCCTCTGGATTTCACTTACACATTCCACTCCTGGACATCCACACTCAGGAATTTTCCATTTCTCCATAGCCAGGACAGCCAGAACAACCAAATTACCACCAAAAAAATTCCATTCTGTCTATTATTTTTATGGAGTAAAATTGTACTTTAAACTGACATTTTGCATTAATGTTTTTCTTCCTTGCAACAATTATCTCCTAGGAAAAAAGAGATAGGCACCCTTCTGATCCTGAACATTTGGGAAGCTGCCTCCAAACATGATAGCTCAGATACAGAGATTCAAACACATTGCCTGGAGATGTCCTCCTGCAACTTTGTTAAAGATATATATTATAATATTGGCTTTTCACAAATATTAATATTAATTTTATATGTGTAGTGTTAAAGTAACTGTTATAAAAATACAGTTTTTATTTCTTTTGTTAATTAAGCTTAGATATGGTAGTAAAATAGCTGATATAAGTATGTTTATATTAAAATACCTATTTAGATAAGATAACAACCAATGAAGATATGATGAAGACACCTACTACAGATACACCAACTGTATCAACACTCACCCTCTGAAGACAATATAGACCAAAGCCCAAAAACTAAAGGTAATAAAAATGAAATAAAACCACAACCAAAGAATACACATGCTCTAAAAATGTGAAACCAAAGGAGAGCCATACTAAACAGTTCTTAGAATATATAAACTAGTTTAGAGAAAAACTTTACCATGCTTTTTGTCTATGAATATGTAACAGGCTGATGTAATAGAAATAATATATAAAGATTGCAGATTAAATATTAAATAATATATAAAGAAACAAAATATATAAATTTTGTTTCCAAAATAGCACGTCTGCTCTTGGCTGAGTGCAAAGATGCACCCAACCATAGTAATTTTTGCTTTATTGTCTTTATTTCCCATTATCTTTTATTAAACTGTTTTAATTTTCACAAGAGAGGGAATGTGGTTTTCACACCTTTATTTTCCCATGTGCCAAACTGATCCAGCTCCCAGAAAACACCCAAATTAACAATCCCATACCTCTAAAATCTCTGTGGTTCTGCAGAGCCCCAAATTGAGGCCAAAGCCTGGCAAACCATTCTCCACCAGGCAGTGGGGAAAGGGGGATCAAAGCTGTGGGAAATGCTAGCACCCTTTTGTTCCTAAAACACTGCAGGGAAGATGTTGGTGCAGCTGAAGATGGAGAGGGACTGGGGACAAGGGATGGAGGGACAGGACACAGGGAATGGCTTCATGCTGACAGAGAGGAGGTTTAGATGGGATATTGGGAATTAGGAATTGCTCCCTGGCAGGGTGGGCAGGCCCTGGCAGAGCTGTGGCTGCCCCTGGATCCCTGGCAGTGCCCAAGGCCAGGCTGGAGCACCCTGGGACAGTGGAAGATGTCCCATGGCAGGGGTGGAATGGATGGGATTTAAGGTCCCTTCCAACCCAAACCAGTCTGGGATTGCTGCTGTTACAAACCCACACATTTCCAACAAAATTCATCATTGCCTTTACCCCAAAACACCTAAACCCAATGCTTTTATTTCCTCCAAAGAAAGATACCTTGAAATAACAGGGCCCTTATTTACCTCTTGCCAGAAATAATCATCCCTTCTTCTTGAACTAATTATATATTTAAGTCCAGACTTTTTTCCACCCACACTGAGACACTCACACAAACCAGCAAAGCTTTCCAACAGGGCTGGTTTATGGGGTGTTTATTGGCAAATGAATGATCTGGTCTCTAGTAGTTATACACCTAAATCAACTTTAGAACAAAAACAAATAGGGCTGAAGGGCATTTCTGAAATTTGCTCTGCTTATTTCACAGTCAAGTAAAAAGGGTTTTATTCAGGCTCTCCAGGAAGCTGCTGCAGCCTTTCCTGAACAAGGCCTGGCTTCAGCAGCCAGAGCAGGTTTGAACAGTGCAGTCATTGTAGGATTCTACAACCAAAAGCCCTTTCACATGCCCAGGTGCTGCTGCAATGAGAACTACACCAGACATCTTGGGGAAAAAATCAGTATTTCCATAGCAAAGGAAGGAAAAGACTGCTCTGGTAATTCCTCATGGCAAAAAAACCCACATGGGTTGCATCAACAGTTGCCAAAGATGCAGGAAATGAAACTGGGATTTTTTTTCCTTTAGTCTGTGATAAGAAATTCATCAGCAGAAACTGAGGGCAAAAATCTTGTACTGAGACCAAGCTGCAGGACTGGAAACCCTGGGAATCACCACAGGATTTAAGACTTGAATTTTATTAAATTGTCACCTTGGAGAGCTGGATTTTCTTGGGTTTAAAAGGAATGTGGCTTCATCCGTGCTTAATTCCCCAGAATCACAGAGAACTAGGTTGGAAGGGACCTCTGGAGATGATCCAGTGCAGACAGGGTCACCTGGAGAGGTGACACAGCAGCGCTTCCAGGTGGGGAATAAATCCAGAGACTCCACACCCTGCCCAGGCAGCTGTTCCAGGGCTCATGGAAAAGAAGTTCCTCATGTGGAGGTGGAGGTTGTGAAAGACAAAGCAGCTGGATTGGCTTTAGCTGCAGTGACAGTGGCTGTCACCAGGCAAATAAAATAAAATTCCAGTTTCTTTTGGCTGAACATCCCAGGGTTTGGTGTGCAAGTGACATTCTGGAGGTAGAAATCAGATAAATTCTTACATGCTCTGTTCTCCCTTGAACAAAAAGCACAGGAGTATTCCCAATGTATTTCCAGCACTCAGTAGGATTGGGAATTTCCCTCCAGCTGGACAAACAGGGTAGGAGCTGCCCCCCAAATTTTTAGTGCAGAACTGAAATCTAAATTCCACCACAGCAGAGCAAACCAGAACAGTTCCAGATCAGAGAGAGAGACTCCAAACCTCCCTGGGCAGCTGTTCCAGGCCTCTGCCACCCTCATGGGAAGAAATTCTTCCTCATGTGGAGGTGGAGGTTGTGCAAGACAAACTTTAGCTGCAGTGACAGCAAATAAAACAAATTCCAGTTTCTTTTGGCAGAGCATCCCAGGGTTTGGTGTGCAAGTGACATTTTGGTGGTAGAAATCAGATAAATTCTTATGTGAACAAAAAGCACAGGAGTATTCCCAGTGTATTTCCAGCACTGGATGGGATTGGGAATTTCTCTCCAGCTGGACAAACTGAGCAGGAGCTGCCCCCAAATTTTCAGTGCAGAACTGAAACCAAATGTTTAACCTAATTTCCAACACAGCAGAACAGTTCCATTCTGTAAAACCAACGTGGGGTTCTGCTCTGCAGCTTTACCTTCCAGAAAGAATTTTATATTCTTATTTTTTATTCTTATTTTTCAATAAACCAAGCATCCCCCTGCTCCTCAGTGGAAAAAAAGGGAGGCTTTTGACACTTTTGACAAGGAACACACTTGGACTAAATTCCCAGCAGTGCTGTGCTGGTGTCAAACAATGTGGGAGCACTTGCTGTGTGTTTCTACCTGCAGAGCTTTCATCTTTGCTGCCAAGTGCTGCCATTAGGAATTCCAAAAGACCAGGGAAATCAGAGAACATTCCCAAAAATCAGGCACAAGCTGAGCTCATACTCCCCACCTTGACTGCCCAGCTAAAGGAAGGATTCCAATGGATATGCAGATCCAGCATGGGATTTAATGAAAAGGAGAATATTTGGGGTTAATCCCCTTTCCCACCACACGACAGGACAGAAAAAGCAAGAGGAATGTTAGGGGAACACAGTGAGAGTAATCCAACACATTCTCATGGATCCCAGGCTATTCAAAACCAATCCCAGGCACCTGAGGAGCAGAGGAAAATGATTCCTGAGCAAATGAAAGAGGAGAAGGCATCTTTGAAAGCCTCTTTACAACCACCTACCAGAGCACTGAGGGCTGTTCAGCAGCAAAATGGAGAGAGGGGAGAAAAAAAATCATAATTAAGAACCCAATTGTGTTTTAGCTCCCAGCAAAACTTCCCACTTCCAATTAATTCCTACACATTTGAGCAAAGGGGAAAAAAGAACAAGTGAAACTGTGGCTTTCATCAGATTTCACCTCTCATGCAGAGAGGCAAATTCAGGGTTTTTTGGAGTGTGTGTGCCCCTGGGAAATGATTTATTGCGAAAGGCAACTTTGACACAATCCCCATCAAACAGAGCTCAAAACAACATAGGGAGAAAGGGCCCAAAAGAGAGATTTTGATTTGTGCTTTTTGCTGTGTTTTGGTGAGAAATGATGGGATTGGGATCACCTGGCACATTTGGGCTATCCATGGGTTCCACACATTTTTGGATTCATCACAAAAAATATTTCTTATTTGTTGTTTTTAATAAGGGGAGATGCCAAACCTCTCCTTCCAGGAAGCAGCTTCCTTTCCTATCACACAGCAACTCCATATCTGAGAATATTCCCATATATTGATGGATATTCCCCACATGGCCCAGCTAAAAGGCATCCCAGGAATATTGATTGCCATGAAAACCCAGAAAAACTCCAATTTCAGAAGCTGTTATTTACACAAGTGGAATAAAAACTGTGTTCTGTTGTGGTCACGTGCAGCAATTACTCCCAAATAGTTTGGAACAAACAAATAAATTCCTTTTTTCTTGGAAAAGCTGGTTATTCACACTGTCAGTGCTGATCTGCAGATTGGCATTTGTTTCCTTCAGAAACTTTTGTGAGAAATTCTAAAATATAAAAGCAAAATCTCTCCCAACCCTGTTATTTCCTGTCAGATTCCACCTCCCCAGCTTTTCCCTGCATGCCCCATTCCACCCTTACATTCCCATCCTTCAATTCCCACCACCGAGGGACTTGAAAAAATGACACTTTAATGAATGCTGCCAACAAATAAACAACTAAAAAACCCCAACTGACAGGAAAATCTGAGAAAGGGGTGAACTTCTACTCCTGAGACACATTCCTGAGGTTATCCATTAAATTCCAAGTGAGGAGCTATCCAAAACACAGCCCAAATCGCTGAAATTTGTAGGACACACAGAATTAAACCCCAAAAAAATCCCCTGTGTGTTGCCAGCTCACCAACAACTTCATTTTGTTTAATTAACCCAAAAGCTTCTTGCAATGACTCTGAAAAATATTTCCATGTTTTCTTTCCTTCTACCTCCATCCCTTCCACAGCCCCTGGGATATCCCATTAAAAATGGAAAGCTCTCCTCTAAAATTCAGGATTTTCTCCTCCCCCTCTTTTTTTTTTTTTTCTTTTAAAGTGGTGTGGGGAAAAAAAATGTTATTAAATGAAAAAAAAATCTCCAGGAAAAGGACTTGCAAATTCAAAGATCAAAGTAAAAGCTCTGCATTTGCCCTCAGGAAAATAAATTAGAAACTTTTATTTCAGCAATAAGAGCTGCTTTTCAAGGAAAAGCATTTTAATTTGATGATTTCAATTCCTGTTTAATAGAAAATTAGAATTCTGCCCTGGAAGTTTGAGCTTTGCTTTTCCATATCTGCTATTAGTAAAATCAAAGGAAACAAAAAGGAGAATCCAAATTTTGCTGCACTTTCCCTTCTCTAAACAGAGAATCCCAGCAATAGAAATCATTACAATATTTTAAATCCTGAACTCTTCCTGTCCCAAAAATCATTCAAACAATTATATATCCCAAATATCTTCTTCTACAGAAAACTTCATTAATTGCTCTCAATTATTTCATAAGTCCAAGGTTGGTGGTCTTGAAACAAGTGCAGCAATGACTCAAAAAATAGCAAAAAATTCCCATCTGTGTCAAATAAGTCTCACAGGGATAAAAAAATTGGGGTTTTTACAGTCTCCAAATGTGCCTCAAGAAGGCAATTCCACTTCACCTTGCCTGGGGCTTGGTCAGAGAAGGAGAGGAAAAGCAAAGATCTCCAAGGAAAGGCACTTCAAGCTCAGGCAGAAATAAACTCCCAAACGCCCTGGTGCAAGGAAGGGAGATTTGGGCAATTCATACTCAGTGGATTTTTTCTTTCTTTTTTCTGCCAAGGTTGAGATTAAAGGTGTGAGATGGTATTTCTTGTTTGGACTTAGATGTTTATTAGTTCTTATTTATATTACAGTGTGATAAACTCTTGAGTTTTACAGTACTTTATTCTAATAAGCTAAAAATGGAGCTGTATCTTCCTTTCTACAAAGATTTTTAAGGATAACTTGACTAATTAAGAAATGACACCTAAATTATTTTTACTTTTAATTTAATAACTAATTACTTGTGGACATTTTTATCTAATTACACAACACTACTTAAACTCATGAAGAAGAAGGTCAAGAATAAGGACCAGCCTTCACCTTAAAACCTCCATCTTGTTTATAGATATTACAATATTCTAAAACCTTAAACTAAGTTTTCTACCATGTGATATTACACACTTCTGTTCAAACTCCACACCCACAATCCCAGATTATGGTAAGAATTTAATTCTATCATCCATTCAGATAGAATTGAATTCTATTATTCAATTTTGGAAGCTTTTCCACAGCCTCAGGTCAAATGCAGTGTTCTCTTGGGGGTCAGTGTTTGTCAGCACAGAAAGTCTGAAATTCTCAGTATTTAAGGTTTTAACAAGTCACCTCTGTGAGAGTTTGGAAAATGAGATTGGACCTAAATCCTGGAATCATGGAAGGGTTTGGCTTGGAAGAGACCTTGGAGATTTTCCACCTCCCACTGTCCCAGGCTGCTCCAGCCTGGCCTTGGGCACTGCCAGGGACCCAGGAGCACCCACAGCTGCTCTGGCAATTCCATTGCAGGGCTCCCCACCCTCCCAGGGGACAATTCCTTCCCAATGTCCCATCCATCCCTCCCTTCTTCCAGCCTGAAACCATCCCTTGCCCTGTCTGACCATATTTCACCGAGTCCTGTCAAAAATTACTTTTATAATTATCAAACAGTGCATCTAAAATAACCAACTGCACTTTGGGATGAAAACCCCCAAAAGATGGAAAAGCCTCAGGTGGGAAGAACAAGGCTCTTCTCTCAGGGCTTGCCCAGAGCTCTGCACATTTTGCTTGGTTCAGGCCAAATTAACCCAAATCTGTTCAACAGCAGCAGCATCTCCTCCAAGGAATGAGGCTGACAAATCCCAAATTCCAAAAGCTGATTCCCATTCCAGGTAGAATAAGGGCACAGAAGTTATCAGGATGAAAATATTCCAGAATGAAGATATTCCCTGGAAGAACATCTGGGAATTCTGGGGGGAACATCTCAGCCCTGACCATTCAGCTCCAGCCTTTCCAGGAGTTTCCTATCTCTGGGATCAGCTTCCTCCCCACAGGACTTAGGAAATATTCCTAAATATTTCTGTTGCTGTTCCATCCAGCTTATGAAAAAGAGGGATCTTCTCAAATTCTTCAGCTTCCCCATAATTATAATTATCCAGTTCAAAACAAGGTGGGTATTGCTGAGATTTTTCCAATTTAATTCCCAAAAAAGTTTTAATAGCCTTGATTAAACATGAATTGAATTAAAAACACGAATTACCATGGATGTCTCTGCTATATGGAGCACACATTCCATGGAATTTGTTGCCTCATTCCACAGGAATTAAGAACCTACAACAAACTGAAAGCTGTGATCATGTTTTCCTTCACATTTTTATGCAGTTCTGGCACAGAGCTTGCAAGTATAAAAATGTATTTATTTCAATTTCAAAAAGGAAAACGCATTAGAAAACTTGCCAGGACTTTCCTAGAGATATTTAAAGATCCTATAGAAATCTCTGTTACTTTTCTGGCTGTTTATTATTTATAGACAAAGGGGAATTTTTGATCCTGCAACAATAAATTTCTTGTGGCTCTTTCTCAGATGGAGTTCTGGCCTTTCCTTGACTCTTCATCTCTCACTTGCAAGAAAAAAGAACCCAACCCCAGTGCTGCTGTCATTTGCAGGAAAACAGAGAAGATGACAAAGGCTTGGCTACCTTAGGTTTTTAAGAAAAGAGATGAAAAGAGGAAAAAAATCTTTGCAGCAACACTTCAGGAAATCAGCCCTGGGAAATGAAAGGATTTTGGGGTTGTTTTTCTCCACGTTCCACAGCACCTCCAACAAAAGCTGAGGTGGAAACAAGAGCATGAGCCACTTATCTCCAAAGAATAAAAAAAAATGCCAGTGTGTTTCCATCTCCAAATCATTTTGCCAAGCATATTTTCCTTTGTCAAATGATGAAATAACTCCCTGGCTGCATTAATGGAAAACTAACTGCAATAATTCCAAATTACAGCTGCTTTTCCTGGGGATATTGTGGGAGTAGGTTTGGATTTACACAAACCTGTGGTCAAAATATTCCCTCAAGAGCTTCTTGCTGCTGGTTTAACTCATTAATAAATTATATAGAATTATTTCTGGTTAATTTTTCATTCAGCCTGGCATTTCTTTGAGTACAATTCCCACATGGATTCAGCTTATTCCTCCAAAAACCCCACAAAAAAAAAAAAGTGGGGCTCAGGCATATATTGAACTTTGGGAGGTCTTTTCCAGCCTCAAGAATTCTGTGATTTTGCTTGGAAAAGAATCAATTTTAGGCACATGAAAGAAGTAATACCCAAAAATCAGGAAGCAATGATAAAAATAGGGATAATTCCTTAGATTTCTGTGGATCCCTGCCCCCATCTCACATCCCTCCAGCAGCTCCTCCATGTCCAGCACTAAAGCCAGGATTTCTCCAGGATTTTCTTCAGTCTTCCAAAAGGTGAGGGCAGAGCCACACAAACCTTTTACAGCCCAAAAATACTGAATTCCCCTCACGCTCCTCTCTGAGTTTATTTCCCTCACCTTCACACGCCAGCTAAGGATGCAATATTCCTGTCTGAAAATACTGAAAAATAAAAGCAAAGCAGCAGAGCTGCAAAAATGTTGTTTTGGCTTTTTTTTTCCCCTGGATCTAAGCAACGAGGAAGAGTGATGGGACAAGAGACTCCTCATGTTCTTGCACACATGTTCAGGACTACTGGAAAAATGAGGAGAAATCTAGGAAAAATGGGATTTTTCTTGTAGAAGCTGCACTTGATGGAACAGAAATCAGAAATCCCTTTTATACCTTGTTTTATGCTGGATTCATGCAGCACCTCAATGTAGCCAGAGGATGGAGAGAGACAGGAGGGGACAGCCCAAGACATTTGGGTCACCAATGACATTCCAAATGTTTAGAGAAGAAGATACAAACAGAGAAGATACAGCCAGGAGGACACCCCTAGTCCTAAGGGATGGACTGTGAGATCCTATCAAGTGAAGGTGGTCTCCACCTCATCTCACACATCCATAAAAACACAGAATCATGGAATGGTTTGGGCTGGGAGGGACACTTAAAGATCATCCAGTCCCATCCCTGACACTTTCCACCATCCCAGGCTGCTCCAAGTCCCAAAGTCCAGCCTGGCCTTGGGCACTGCCAGGGATCCAGGGGCAGCCACAGCTGCTCTGGGCACCCTGTGCCAGGGCCTGCCCACCCTGCCAGGGAACAATTCCTAATTCCCAATATCCCATCCAGCCCTGCCCTCTGGCACTGGGAACCCATTCCCTGTGTCCTGTCCCAAGTCCCTCTCCAGCTCTCTTATATCCATTCAGAATTCAGCCAGAATCTTCTGTGTGGCAGCACAACACCTTCCACCACCACAGACCCTCAAGTACCTACATGACCCTCATCATAATTCAGTTCCCACAGATTTTCTGCTGCTGTTGATCCTACCAATCTCCAGCCACCTCTGCCGGAGCAGGAGAGCACATCCAGCACCACCTAGCTACAAAAAACAAACCAACAACCCAGAGGCTACTTTACAATCATCTTGGTTGGAAAACCCCTCTAAAATCATCAAGCCAAACCATTCTCCCAGCACTGCCAAGGCCAACACTAACCAACATCCCCAAGTGCCACAACCACCTGACTTTTGAACACTTCTTGGTGGCTTGACAAAACCAAAGGTTGGGTGCCATCACCTCAGGAGTCACTGAGATTCAGTATGAACAGGGGGGGAAAAAAACCAACCTTCCTCAGGCTGGTGTTGAAACTTCCCAGTTGGAACTGCAGCCAAAACTGAGCCTTGTTGTGCTCTGAAGGCCCTTTCCAAACCCCTGCCCAGCTGAGCAGAGAAAAACTCTCTCAAAGGAGACTCAGGGGTGCCCTCATCACTCTCTACAGCTCCTGAAAGGTGCCTGTGCTCAGGTGGGGTTGGGCTCTTGCTCCAGAACCAGAGGACACAGCCTTAAGCTGCACCAAGGGAAATATAGGTTGGATATTAGGAAAAAGTTTTTTACAAAAAGGCTGATAAAATTCTGGAATGTTCTGCCCATGGAGATGGTGGAGTCACCATCCCTTGATGTGTTTAACAAAGCCTGGGTGTGGCACTGGGTGCCAGGGTTCAGCTGAGGTGTTGGGGCTGAGTTGGACTTGATGATCTTGGAGGTCTCTTCCAATCCAGTGATTCTGTGAGTTCTGTGAATTCTATGAAAACCAGTGGGAAATGCCAACGGGAAGGATTTTTCTCGCTGTGCCCTTTTGCTGACGAAAACAAAACAGTGAAATGAAAACTCCTTAAAAAACAATTTAATGAGGATCAGCAAATCTCAGCTGCTAATGGAGCGCGTCCTCTCAGCTGTCTCAGTGCCTGGTGCTCCCAATGCAGGGACTGGAAACAGCTCCTGTCAAGGAGTGAGGGACAATCAGGGCCACAGCCACATGCTGAGATACCAGCAGCTCCTCCAGCACAGGGACAACAGCAGGAACACATTGCTGGGCACAGAGCAGAGCAGTGAAACAGGTGGACATCTCTGCAGGTTGATCATCACAAGGAAAATGTCTCTTCTGGACAGCAAGGATGGAGCAAAGCCTCTGATTCCTGGGGTTTGAAGGATCATGTTTGATCAAGGTGATCAGAGGGATGGAGCAGCTCTACTGGGAGAGTTGGGATTGCTCACCTGGAGGGGAGAAGCTCGGAGTGACCAAATTGTGGCCTGAAGGAGCTACAAGAAACATGGAGAGAGGCTTTGGACAAGGATCTGGAGTGCCAGGACAAGGGGAAAGGCTTCCCAGTGCCAGAGGGCAGGGCTGGATGGGATATTGGGAATTAGGAATTGTTCCCTGGCAGGGTGGGCAGGCCCTGGCACAGGGTGCCCAGAGCAGCTGTGGCTGCCCCTGGATCCCTGGCAGTGCCCAAGGCCAGGCCGGACAGGGCTTGGAGCACCAGGGACAGTGGAAGGTGTCCTTGCCATGGCAGGGGTGGAGACAGATTTAAGATCCATTCCCAAACCATTCTGGAATTCTGTGACTCCTGGAGCAGGAATATGAGGGTGAGCCAGCACGGAGTGTAGGGACACTCAGGATGGCCCCAAGAGGGACCAGAGGCTCCCCAGAGCCCCAAGCAGGAGCCTGCTCTCCCCTGAGCCAGGGAAAAGCAAACAGCTTCTTTTGGTTTCCACTCTCCCCCAGGGAGAAAACAGGAGGAAAATTACTTTTTTCCTCCAGAATCTGAGAAAATTAATCTAGATTTAACCTTTGTCTCTAATCCCTTGTATGTGAGCTTTCCTTCAAGTAGAACAGATGCCTTGTGCTGCAAAATTATTCCAAACCAGAAATGCACATGGTTGAAACAGTGCTGGTGGGAAAAGGGCTCCAGGGTGTGCAAGGACAAGCCTTGTACAGCCACCAAGCACTTCACACCTCTGCTCAGGAACCCCCCAGGGCACAGAGCTCACTGCACACCCAGACAAAACAGAAATTAAGCACTGAAACTCCTGCCCCAGCCACTGCTCCAGCAGTCCAGCTCCTTTCTTAGAAGCTTTTTGAAGAATTCAGGCTTTGTGTGTTGTGTTAGCGAATCACTTCAATGGGGAAAAAAGGAGAATTGTCAGAAGGAACACAAGGTTTGCCTCTCCCCACAGAGCTGGGGTGGATATAAGCTGATCAGACCTGGGCCACTGAAGGGTTTGCCTGGGAGGCCAACAAAGCTATGAAAACATTGCCTTGTTTTGGGGGTTTACAAAAAAAAACAACCAAAAAACATTACATGACATAAGTACAAAGCTGTAGGAATGATCGCTGATTTGTATGATTCAAAAAAAATCAACTTTTGACTGGAGGGTTTTGTTTTGTTTTCACAAATAATGAAGAACCCTCTTGTTCCTATTCAAAACTGAGAAATCAACATTTCTGAAGGCTTGCTCTGGATTTCCATGGAATAAATCCTTCCCCTAGTTCACATAATGAGCTTAAATTATTTTTTCCCTCTTTAATCAGCCCTGAACATCCTTTGCTGTGCTGCTGCTTGGCACCGAGCTGGCTGGTGTGCTGATCAGCCAAAGAGCCCCCAGAAATGCAGAACTGCTGTGTGAGCTCCTTCCTGATCACTTCAGAGGCAGCTGATGTGATTCCATCCATCCTCCTGGGGATGCACAGCATGATTTGAAACTTCTCCATGCCTCAGGACAACCTCAGGTCATTTCCTTGGGGAATAAATGGATTTAATACAGGTGGAATATACATCCCAAAGGCAGGGCTGCACTCAGTGTGGATGGATGTGCACAGGGGACTCCCACACAGACTCCCCACACATCAGAGCCACAGGAGAGACAGAATCCCAGATTCATTGAGGCTGGAGAATCCCTGCCAGCCCATGGAGTCCCAGCTGTGCCCAGTGCCCACCCTGTCCCCAGCCCAGAGCACTGAGTGCCACCTCCAGCCCTTCCTGGGACACCTGCAGGGCTGGGCACTGCAAAGCTCCCTGGGCAGCCCCTGCCAAGGCCTGAGCACCCTTTCCATGCAGAAATTGCTGCTGCTGTCCCAGCTGAGCCTCCCCTGGCCCAGCCTGAGGCCCTTTCCCCTTGTCCTGTCCCTGTTCCCTGGCAGCACAGCCCGACCCCCCCTGGCTGTCCCCTCCTGGCAGGGAGTTGTGCAGAGCCACAAGGGCCCCCTGAGCCTCCTTTGCTCCAGGCTGAGCCCCTTGCCAGCTCCCTCAGCCCCTCCTGGGGCTCCATTCCCTGCCCTGGACACGCTCCAGCCCCTCCATGTCCCTCCTGCATTGGGGATACAGCAGAGGCAGAAAATCCTCAGATCCAGATAAAAAGATGAATGGGACCTAAAGCATGTTTTGTGGGACCTAAAGCATGTTTTGATGCTTTAGGTTCCACAAAGGGTATGATTTTTAAAACAAGGCAGCTCCAAACCAGCTGATTTGGGTGACAGGGCACAGCTTTTCAGGCTATTTCGCTTCCACACCACACTAAACTCATGCAGTCCTCTGATTTGAAGGAAAATCAACAAGTTTGGCCATTAGACCTCAGGAGATATGCAACAAAATGGTGTTACAGGTGCTGCTATAAAAAAGAGGCTTCAGCAAAATTAAAAAAATAAAACAAACAGGAAATTCACTGGAAGAGCTTCAGCAGGCAAGTAAAACACACTCCAGCCCCTCCAGGGTTCTCTGGCCAGGAGGGCTCAGGACTGGACACAGCCCTGGAGGTACAGCTTCACCAAATTAAATCCATGAACTGGATTTATGAGCAGCACAAGCATTTCTGCAGGAAATTAATGGACATGGAGATTTCCCAGCTCACCCAGGGACAGGGGCACACAAACCCTGCTGTGTGTAAGGGAAGCAAAAATGCAACTCTGCACCATGGAGAGGCCAAAGCCAGTGAATATTTTTGGAAAAAGCGAGGCAGAGCCTCCAGACGAGATCCCTGCCATCCCCCAGCCTGTCTGTGCTCAGGCAGGTGGGTGGGTGCAAAGTTACACCAGATGCCAACTTATGTTCCCTCCAAATCCCCACAAAATACAGCTTAAACCTATTTGGTGTTTGAAATCATCATGGGAGAAGCTCCCATCCAGCAGGGAGCAACTTGGAATCCCAAAGTGTTTTGGGAAGGGACCTTAAAGCTCATCCAGTGCCACCCCTGCCATGGCAGGGACACCTTCCACTGTCCCAGGCTGCTCCAGCCTGGCCTTGGGCACTGCCAGGGATCCAGGGGCAGCCCCAGCTGCTCTGGGCACCCTGTGCCAGGGCCTGCCCACCCTGCCAGGGAACAATTCCTGATTCCCAATATCCCACCTAAATTTCCCCTCTTCCTATCTGAAGCCATTCTCCTTATCCTGTCACTCCAGTTCCTGACACAGAGTTCCTCTCCATGTTCCCTATAGATCCCTTCAGACTGTAAGCAAATACTTTGGATCATTTAAGTCTCCACAAAATGCAAAACGTTGGAAATCATCCATTCCATGTTTTCACAGTGGGTGGGCAGCAGAGCAGTGTGGAGGAGTGAGAAAACCACACCACAACACGGTGACTGCAGGGCCAGAGGAGCAGCACCTGCTTGTTTCTCTCTGAACATGAAGCCAAACAAAGCAAAAGATGAAAATAAAATGTTTTATAACAGCATCACTACCCAATGAATTTTTATTTTCTGAGCCTGTGGTAATGAACTCCTATTTTGTGAGCCCACGCAAAAAATAAGAAAAAAAATGCAATTCCCAGACAGCAGCAGCAAAAAAAAACTCCAAAAAACATCTTTGAAATGAACTTTTCCTTCCTCCTAGTGCTGAAGGTGGCTTCAACAGCATACAGGAAAGGTGTTTGCTGCTCAACATCCCTCACCAGGTGTGTTATTCATCATCCCACACCCCAACATCCCTCACCGGGTGTGTTCCCCACCCCAGGTGTGTTCCACAGCTGGAAGCAGGAGCCCCATCCCCTGAAGGAACAACCAAAGCACCCCTTCCCTTCAGCAGGGAGCCAAAACCAAAGGAAATTCATCCATGGAAGAATTTGAATCTATTTATCTATAAATATTCCCAGGGTTTGAGACCAAAGTGTCACTGGTTCACCTCCAGGTTCCATTCAGCAGTTTTCCAGATTAAATCCAACTCAGTGTCACTAAAATCCACTAAAATTCACTAAAAAACACCTGTGCCAGGAGGTTCTGGAGGAGAACTTCCATGGAGCAGCAGTGCCAAGAAACAAAAATCATCTCCTGCTTTGGAAGGACATCTTCATCCCTGCCACCCCATGGATTCAGCTTTGAAATACCTCAAATACAAATCCACAACTGATGTCAGGGGAGCTAAGGAGCTGCAGAAAAGCTCCTCCACTCACCTGCAGAAAAAATCTCCCCCTCTGATCCCTACACAGCAATTATAGAAAAGAAAATGCTTTGCTTGATAACTCAAAGCAAATTCTGGCTGAATGGGATGAGTTAAAGGGCAAAAAATCCCTTATCAGTGATGTAGCTGAGACTTTCTTCCCTTGTATCCTCTTATCTCAGTGATCACTTTGCACCAATACACACACCTGGGGATTTATACCTCAGCTTCTAGAGGGGAATGCTTGGAAAAATTAATCCAGATGAATATTGAGGCCCCTGCAACATGAAATTCCAGCATCACCCTTTGGAGTCTGGACTCACCAGGAGCTGTGGCTGAGCCAAGCAAAAAAAACCAAAATGTTTTGCACTCTGGATTTAAAATCATCCCCTCAGCTTTGTTCCAGCCCAGGGGCATGGATGGAGGGTGAGGAAAAAAGGGGCTTTGCCCCAACCAAAACTGTTTTAGTAGGAACATCAGCACTGTCCAAGCCTTGGAAAATAGGAATGAATAAAATGTAGTGCCAGGCACCTCTTCCTTCACCAGAACAGGGACAGAAGAGACAAGGCTGCAGGATGGACTCTGGCCTAGGACAGTGTGAGCTGAACAAATACAAAGGGCACAAACACACCAGCACAGGAAAATCCAGCTCATTTGTCCAGTCTTTAATTAAACAAACTTGAAGCAGCATTCCAAGCCCAACCTGTAAAGCTTTATCCAAAGCTTCCTCCTGGCCAACAGGGAAACCTGGATATTTGTGCCCAGGGCAGTGGTGGATTCATAGGACCTGGGGATGTGGCACTTGGGGACACAACTGGGTTGGTGGTGAACACAAGGACCTGGGGATGTGATACTTGGGGACACAACTGGGTTAGTGGTGCTGCTGCTGGACTCGATGATTTTAAAGGTCTTTTCCAACTTTAATGGTTTAAAGGTCTTTTCCAACCTTAATGATTCTATGACTCCGTGATTTACTGTGTAAAAAAAGTTGGTTCCCTCCTCTCTCTCACACCATCCCTGGGGATTTTCTGCTCTCCCTTCCTTGCCCAATCTCCTTTCAGAATCCTTATCTTTCTTTGCCTTGGAGTGCTGAAAACACTCCTGCACCACAAAGCAGCAGGGGAAATGCCCTTTCCAGAGCAAGGTTTGTATTTACACCAAAGCTGAGCTGAGGGCATGCAAGAGCCCTAAAATCTGTGCTTAGCTTGTGTTAAGTGCAGAGTGAGGAACGCTCAGCCCTGGCTGCCACTGTGCAGTTTTCCACACTGATGTTTTCCTCCTTCCCTCCAGCAAATTCCCCAGCCCAGGCAGGGACATTATCTCTTGCCATTATCTCGGGTCCTCATTAGCATTCCAGGCCAGGGGAGTGTGAGGGAATTTTTAAACAGAGCAATGTTTCTTTGGGCCGACTTTTGCACAGAGCACCACCAGGCTCCCATCTCCCCGCCATGCTCCAGGCCCAGATTAGAAAAAATGCTTGGTTTTGTGATGAAAAACAAGATTAAAATAGGGTACAGAGCTTTAACTAAGCTGAACAGAACTGAAGCATTGATAGAATTTGCTCAGATGGCAAAGGATGATCATAAAACACTCCAAAATACCAACAGGCATCACTGATGGTTTTCACCAGCTGAGCCAACACTGAGCAATGGGCAGGGACAGAGCCCAGCAATTCTCCCTCACAGAAGGCTCAAGGGCCTGTGCTGAGCAAGGGCCTGGAGCATGTGGGTGCCCTTCCAGGCCAGGCTGAGGGAGCTGGGGCTGCTCAGCCTGGAGAGGAGCCCCAGCTGAGAGGGGCCCTCAGGCCTGGCTGGGCCTGGCTGCAGGGAGGGGCAGAGCAGGGCCCAGGCTCTGCTCCGGGGCCCAGCAATGGCACCAGAGCCACGGGCAGGGCCTGAGCCCAGCAACTGCCCTGCACAGGAGGCGCAACTTCTGCCCTGGGCAGTGCCCAGCCCTGAGCACATTGCCCACACAGCCTGGGGGCTCTCCTCCCTGGGGCTGGGGCACAGCTGGCTGCACACAGTGCTGTGCCCTGGGCTCTGGGATGGCCCTCCTGGGGCAGGGAGGGGACACCAGGTGCCCACTCAGCTCCTGCAGCCTCACACACCCTGGCATCCTGTGATTTTAAATTCAAACTGTTCAACAATGGAAATAAATCACAGTAAAGGACACTGGGCCAGGAAACCTCCTCAGAAGTGAAATTATCCTGTAGATTCCTGGGGGAGACATTCTGGATGTTGCTCCACTAAGTGCTGCAGTCCACACAAAGGTCAAACTCAGTGTGAAGAAAAGATCATAAAATCCCAGAATCACTGAGGTTGGAAAAGCCCTCCAAGATCACCAGGTCCAACTTATAACCAAACCCCTGCATGCCCAGAGCACTGAGTGCTGCATTTACTCATTTTTAGAGTGTCTCCATGGATGGGCACTCCAAGGCTCCCTGGGCAGCCCCTGCCAAGGCCTGAGCACCCTTTCCATGCAGAAATTCCTGCTGCTGTCCAAGCTGAGCCTCCCCTGGCACAGCTTGAGACCATCTCCCCTCACCCTTTGAGCTCTGTATCCACCAGCAGAACTCAACTCTAACCTCTAATTTGATTCTCCTTTTTGTGCATTATCCACACAGGAAGGAGCAGAGCAATCCTTTCCATCCAACATGGCTGTGCTTTTGCAAATTAATTTAAATATTAATAATAATACCGTTAATATTAATATTTAAACTATTATTATTATTTTAATTATTAATAATAGCTTTAATATTGAAGCTTGGTTTTGCTGATACCTTTGATAGTGTGGATCCCTTCCCAGTCAGGATATTCCATGATTCTCCATGTCAGGACAGCAGCTGGGGAGCTGCAGCCCAAAACCAGAGATGGCAGCCATAATGTGCCCTTTTTGCTCATTGCCCTCGCTGGATTTAAGCAGCACAGACCAGTAATGAAGCAGAGAGATAGGCCTGGCTCGCTGAAATTAAAAAATTGCTATTATTGGTGCTACCAGCTGGATCTTATCTCCTCTCATTGCAGTGAAAAAGCTGTCCTTGAACAGCACACAAATCCCCATCTCTGCTGGCTAAGCTGGAAATATCTCAGTCTTGCATTCCTCACTAAAGAAAGTTTTCTGAAAATGAGAGCTCTTGGAAGCTGAATAAAACTTTAAACTAAATTAAAACAATCCCAGGCACTGCAGACATCATAAATAGTGGCCTTGAATTCAGGGCCTTGTTACAACTCTTTTCTCTGCCATAATGCAATTACTTCTGGCAATTAATCTGACATTTTTCTTCAAAGGATCCTTTCTTTTAAACCACCTGAGTGAAAAAAAAGGCTGATCTGTGTCTCCCCAACACATTAATTGCATCCTTTAAGATACAATAAAATGCTTCCAATCCATTGTAGGAAAAGTCTGAGAGTTCTACAAGTTGTAACAGGCTTTTTTTTGGGACTGGTCCCTTGCAACCCAAACCAGTCGGGGATCCTAAACACCCTTGAACCCCTAATTTAGAGCTGAGCCTCTTGTTCTGTCTTTAACAATAAGAAAGGTTCATCTAAGGCTGTTAGCAGATCCCAATTTCTCCTCCTGAAGAAAGAACTCAAAACCTGCAGAGCTTTGATTTGGAAAGGACCTGGAGCTGCTGCAGAGAGCCCAGGGGAGGCACCAGCATGGGCAGAGGGATGGAGCAGCTCTGCTGGGAGGAAAGGCTGGCACAGCTGGGGGTGCTCACCTGGGGAGGAGAAGCTCTGGGGTGACCAAACTGTGGCCTGAAGGAGCTGATGGGAAAGATGGAGAGAAACTCTGTACAAAGGATGGAGAGACAGGACACAGGGAATGGCTTCCGCTGCCAGAGGGCAGGGCTGGATGGGATATTGGGAATAAGGAATTGTTCCCTGGCAGGGTGGGCAGGCCCTGGCACAGGGTGCCCAGAGCAGCTGTGGCTGCCCCTGGATCCCTGGCAGTGCCCAAGGCCACATTGGAGCACCCTGGGATAGTGGAAGGTGTCCCTGCTCATGGCATGGGAGGATCTTTAAGGTGTTTTCCATCCCAAATCATCCCAGGATTCAGTGCTGCAGCACTGAGCCCATCCCCAGCAATGCCACACAAACATTTGACTCTGCAAACAACGTGGCCAAAGTGTTAAATGGCAAAAAACGCTCTGCCAGGGGGGTTTGGGGAGTTGCTTTTTCAAGTGAACCTTCCCAGGGAGGCACAGGGAGGTCAGGGCTGCTGCTGGGGAAAGTGGAGGGGGAAAGGAGCCCACAGACAGATGGGAGCACAGGAGCTGTGACCCAGGCAAACACTGCTTCATTTTAATGAGCTCTTAACATCCCACCCTGCTTCAGCAGCAACCCTGGCATTTGTCTGCAGGGTAGAGGCAGCAACAAGTAGCAAACAGCCAAGCCCAGCACTGGGGTTTTACAGTATTCCTGTAATTACTGTGCCTTCTACTGTCCTCTTAATTGGTGTTTGCGGAGCTGGGTTCCTGCAGTGCTGTCTGAGGGAAGGCAGGACCCGAGCCAGCAGCAGCAAAGTGAATTGAATTGAATAAATTAAACCACTGCTGCCAGTGCCCAGACTGGCAGGGTAGGGGAGTGAGCTCAGGTACCTCCTCTGGGACAAAAACACTGGGAAATCACCAGTTATTCCCACACAGAGCCATGGAATCAGCAAGGCTGGAAAGGATCTCCAAGATGACCAAGCACAGCCTTTGACAGAACAGCATCTTGCCCACTAAACCACATATCCCAGTGCCACATCTCCTTGCTTTTTGAACACTTGCACTGTGTTCTCTGCCCTCCCTGCTCCCTTCTCCTGAGCTCACTGCAGAGCTCATTTTGTATTAAATCCAGTGATTCTTGCTGGCACAGGTAACTCAGGACCTTCTTTTGTGTGTCTGCAGCCAGCCCATGACCTGTCTAGCTCAGAGAGGCTTTTGTACCCCAAGTGCTCTGACTGTCCCCTGGCCACCTGCCTGTCCTGCTGAAATGGCTCTTTGCATTTTCTTATTTGAAGTCTGTTCACTTGTGCCCTGTCCCTTCCTTTTTCTCTGAACAAAGAGTTCCCAGTGAATTCATTTCTGCAGAATATGCACAGAGAATTCCCCTTTGGACACAAAGAGTTCCCCTTTGGACACTCTCTTCTGAATTCAGGCCTTCAGAGGCAAGGAGAGATAAAAACATGAACTCTTGCCTTGTCACCTCCAGCTGTAATTAACTGAGGAGCCCTCTTTTCCCAGCCTGCCCAAAACTGTGCCCTACATCCCCATTCTCCTATTGCTCCTGGTGTCCCTGCTCCAGCAGAAACCCTGAGGCTGTTCCTGATTCCCCAGCCTTCCCAGACTGCTGCTCCATCCTCATCATCATTCCAGCAGCTCCATCTGATTTGTTTTCCCCTTCCACGTGTGGTTTATCCCCCTCCTCTCCATCTTTTCCAGGGAAACAGCTCCATCCTGTCTGTCCTGCCCCTCCTCAGCCACACAACAGCTGCTTTCAACCTGCAAATTTGTACTGGAACATTATTAAATCAAGCTCTAAATATTTCTCTTTACAATTCCAGCTCCACGTGGACTTCACCTAAAATCTCCCCTCCCAAATTTCCTTGGGACTGGGTAGTTAACTCTTAAACTTCCTTAAAAATCAGCCCAAGTCCATAGCCACAGAACAAAGGCAGAGTGGAAAATCAGCCAAAGAAACCATTTTCACACAGAATTTCTGCACACCAGCGCTTCAGAGGAAGGGAATGTTCAGTAAAAAGATGTTTTTACCCCCAGGCCACTGTGACCATCCCCTGTCACTGATCCTGAGTCACTCAGTGTCCTGCCAGGGCCAAAACATCTCACAGAGGAACTGTGGCAGGAAGGATCCAGCAGCAGCTTGGGGAGCTCAGATTTTTTAACAGGAGCTGTGTTTCAGCAATTGCAGCCAATAGTGTGGATGTTTCAAGTGTAGAACATATTTTGGGGTTGTTTTGTAACAAATCAATACCTTAACAGCACTAGTCAGCCCTAGTCCACAGGCACAGAGCAAAGGCAGAGTGCAAAATCAGCCATTCCTAGGCAAAAGAAACTAATTTCATACTGAATTTTTGCACACCAACACTTCAGAGAAAGGGAATGTTCAGTAAAAGTCTGGTTTCACCCCCAGGTCACCCCTATCACTGATCCTGGGTCACTCAGTGTCCTGCCAGAGCCAAAAAAATCTCAGAGAAAGGATCCAGGAAGAGCCTGGGGAGCTCAGATTTTTTAACAGGAGCTCTGTTTCAGTAATTGCAACCAATAGTGTAGATATTTCAGTTGCAGAACATGTTTTGGGGTTGTTTTTGTAACAAATCAATACCTTAACAGCCCTAGTCCACAGGCACAGAGCAAACCAGCCCAGGGCAGAGTGGAAAATCAGCCATTCCTCAGCCAAAGAAACTATTTTCACACTGAATTTTTGCACACCAACGCTTCAGAGAAAGGGAATGTTCAGTAAAAGTCTGGTTTCACCCCCAGGTCACCCCTATCACTGATCCTGGGTCACTCAGTGTCCTGCCAGAGCCAAAAAGATCTCAGAGAAAGGATCCAGGAAGAGCCTGGGGAGCTCAGATTTTTTAACAGGAGCTCTGTTTCAGCAATTGCAGCCAATAGTGTGGATGTTTCCGTTGTAGAATGTGTTTTGGGGTTGTTTTTGTAACAAATCAACACCTTAACAGCCCTAGTCAGCCCTAGTCCACGGGCACAGAACAAACCACCCCAGGGAAGAGTAGAAAATCAGCCATTCCTAGCAAAAGAAACTATTTTCACACTGAATTTCTGCACACCAGCCCTTCAGAGAAAGGGAATGTTCAGTAAAAGTCGCGTTTCACCCCCAGGTCACCCCTATCACCCTGATCCTGGGTCACTCAGTGTCCTGCCAGAGCCACCCAGATTTTTTAACAGGAACTCTGTTTCAGCAATTGCAGCCAATAGTGGGGATGTTTCAATTGCAGAACATGTTTTGGGGTTGTTTTTGTAATAAATCAATACTTTAACACAGCTCGGAGCTGGATTACAGGCTGATTATCATCATCTGTTGTAAGCCCTGGATCCTCAGGTCTTACCCCAAACAAGATGCTGCTAACACAGGATGAAAAGCTGCCTAATGAGCTTTTCTTAACAATTAAAGCACATTAATAGAAAATTGATTTAATTACATTCTGATCTACTGGAAATCATCAACAGCTCCTTGTGAAAGCTTTAGGGCTTGTGCTTTTCCGGCTCGGAAGGAGGTGAATACCTCAGTAATGGAGTTCTGCTCTCAATTTTCCTGGTTTTTTTCTTTTTTTCCCCTCAAGTTCTTAACCTTTAATAGTGGCTGTGCATTAGAGACTGTTAGAATAACAAAATTCCCTTCAGAAATTGATTTGGCTGAGAATCAATTGCCAGGCAATTTGCATTGCAATTGGCTATTTCCTGAGGAGAAAAGAAAAGGGAAGAGCTCCGTGAAATCCAAAATGCAATTCCCTGGCACCCCTAGGACAGAGCCTCTGTGTGCACAGACACATCCCACACTGGTAAATATTCCTGCTGTCATCTCCTACTGCTGGAAACTGAAAATTTTAAACTTTCTATACTAACAAACACTAACCCCCCCAAAAAATGCTACATTTAACCCAAAACCTTAAAAAAGACCATTCAAAAATTAAATAATAAAACTAAAATTATAAATATATAATTCAAATTTAAAAATATATCACATAATAAAACATTTACATTTATAATTTTAAAATATAATGATATATTTCTAAATTATAAATATATATTATATATCTATATACTATAAATATATATTATATCATAATAAATTGTATTATATATTATATATAATATATATTATATATTATATATTATATATTATATATTATATATTATATATTTTATCTAAATTACATAATTATTATATTACCATAATTGTATCTAATAATTATAAAATATATATATATATATATATAAATATATATAAATAAATATATATATATATAAAAAAAACAAAAATTTTAAGACAGAAACTAATCCTTCTTCTTCACCTTCCAGGCTCATCCCACACATCTCCCTCACGCTGCTGGGAATGTCCCCAAGTGTAGAAACAAAACCTTGGGGGACCTTTAGGGGCAGATTTCCAGCTCAGTGAAGGGAATTGCTTTAATGAGCTCAGGAAGGGGTGACAGGTGGCAAATCTGAGCAATTTGTGTGAAAAGTACTTGGGACAACTGAGCTGAAGGCAGTAGCAGCACTACGAACCTCGCCTTGGAAGGAATATCCCACCCACATTCCACCCCTGTTGATTCCTTATCTTCTTTTCTGCTTCTGCTAAGGTTGGTATTGAAGTGCTAGAGACATGTTTGGGCTCAAATGTTTATTATTTCTTATTATATTACATTCTTACAGGTTATGAGTTCTACAGCATTTCACTAACAAGCTACAAAAAGGCTGTCTTTCTCTACAAGGTCTTTTAAGGCTAAACTATCTAATTAAGAAATGACACCTAAATTATTTTCACTTTTAACTCAATAATAAACTTTTGTGCCTCACAATGTGGACTCTTCTGTCTAATTACAAAACATCACCCAAACTCATGAAGAAGAAGGTGGAGAAGAGGGACCAGCCACTGCTTTAAAACTTCTATCTTAACTTTATAGATATTACTAGATTCTAAAACCTTCAACTCTATGTTTTCTACCACGTGATATTACACACTTCTATTCAGATTACACACTGGTAATCCCAGTGTTATCAATCAATTTTGGGAGCCTTCTCCACAGCCTCAGGTCAAATGTAGTATTCTTTTGAGGGTCTGTGCCTTTCAGCACAGAAAGTTTAAAATTCTCAGCATCCAGAACTCCAAGACACTCCCACAATGTGGCAATGGCACAGAAAATCATGGCACAAACAGGCACAACAGCACAACATTTCTACTTGCAACATTTGCTGACTTGTTTGCCTGTGCTATTTTTCTGTTTGGAAAGAACATCTTCTTGTCTGAGGTGGGTTTATCTTTTGCTCTAAATCATAAAACCCCCTTCTAACTAACACACCCTTTGCCTTTTTGGTTATCCAGTGAGACTGGCTCAGCAATTCTTTTCTTCCATATCAAAACCTGCTTCCATCTCTATTCCTTCTTCAGACTCGACATTCAAAAATCTTTCTGCTAAGCATACATATCTGTGAGACTTTCTTGTCAAACTTTCATCCTTCCCAGCAACAACATCACAGCCAGACACCCCATTTGCTCCAGTTCCCCCCTTGCCAAAATCCCAGCCAGGGAGACTCCTGCACTCAGCAGCTCCAGGGAGCACAGGCAGAAAGGTGCAATTCCAGCCCAGGAACCTCGGGGAGCTCCCTAGGGAGGACCTCTTGGCAGAACTGACTCTGTGGCAATGCATATTCATGGCAAGAAAAGCTGAATCCACAGGAACAGCCTTCTCCTGGGACACTCCTACCCTGTGTGCATTAATGAGCTTTCTAAAGTTTATCATTTAACACTCAGCTTTGTTCCAAGGGATGCTCCCTGTGCAGCTCCCAGGTATTTATTCAATTAGGCATCCTGATATCTGAGCTGTTTGCCATCAATTTTGTGTTAAACTCATTCCAAAGGTTGTTTCCATGCTCACTGCTCCCTTCCTGCCCCATGTTCCTGCAGCATTTCCAGGCATTTCCCACAGACACTTCTAGGGGATTCTCTCTGTTCTCCCTCAGATGGATCTGCCCAGGTCAGCCTGAAGTATCCCTAAGAAACACCACATGGCTGAAGCTGATGCAGGAACCCAAGTTTTCCACTAAAACACCTGCACAGCTTCTCAGCCTGGTGTCACCTCATGCAGCTTGGAAGGACCAGAGAGCATAAAATATAGCAAACTCCACGGAAAAAAAATGCCAGATGGACCAAGTGAGGCTTGAAAAGGCCTCCCAAAGAACTTGAGATGGGTCTTGAATGATGAACTCAACCTTATCATACATGTTAGGTCATAGCACCAAAACTCCACAAGACTTGAGCCATCCTAGAGTTGTAATCCAAGATCAATTCAACTTCAAACTTCAGATACAAGATCAATACAACTTCAAATTTCAATACAACTTCTTTCACTTCAGAAAGAAATCAACCTCCATTTGCTCTCCTAATGGAGAAGGCTCCATCCCCTAAAAAAGCCCAGGGAGCCAGCACTGATAGAAAAAGCAAACCACAGTTCCCAGCAAGGAAAGATTCCCACATTTTGTGGGAATCAGCAGCTGTGACAAACCCCAGGAGGGGCTGCTTGCACCCCACAAGATCCCTGAGACACAGAATGGGTTTTTAAAAGTCCCCCACTCTCCCAGACCATTTGCACACTTTCAAAACAGGACCTCAACTCCTCATCTCCAATAGGCAAAAATACAAATGTGTTTCTAGGGACTCATTTCCAACAGTGTGCTGAAGAGAGGAGGAGCTGAGCTCCAGCATTTAATGCTCCTGTCTCACTTCCCCTGGCTTCCAGCAAACTGCCTGCGTGAAAATTCATATCCTGTCTGATATCCTCAAATCCCTAAGCAGCCCAAGGCCAGCTCTTTGCCTCTGCTGGTTCTTGGTTTTTTTTGGGAGGAGAAGGGAAATCAAGAATTTCGTGCACGCAGGTCCCACCAGCGGTGTGGATCAAAGGCTCTGCTCCACATATGGGCACACAGGGGATGCCAGGGAAAGGCTGCCAGGATTGCCACAGGGCAGGGAACCCAAGAGGGGAAATCTCAGTCAGATCTAAACACCTGCCTGAGCCTCCCTGCCTCCACAAGGTTATAACTTAATCAGAGTTTCAGAGTCAAGGTGAGCAGAGCGAGGGTACCGAGCTCCCGATCAGCACCGAGAGGGATCCACAGGATTTGCTCTCTTATCCTGGGACTAGGGAGCAAAGGACATCCTTATCAGCCTCATCCTTATCAGCTGCACTGCTCTGCTCTCCCAGCCAGCATCTGGAACTCATCACACTTCCAAGAGCCAGCCTGAACCCACAACTCAGCCAAGGTGGGTGAGTCCCACACTTGGGAATGTCCAAGGACAGGTTGTACAGGACTTGGAGCACCCTGGGACAGTGGAAGGTGTCCCTGCCCATGGCAGCGGTGGCAGTGGATGGGCTTTAAGGTCCTTCCATCTGAACTCTTCCCACTTCCTAGAGCCATCCTGAACCCTCAACTCAGCCAAGGTGGGCGATTCCCATCCCTGGCCGTGCCCAAGGCCAGGCTGGACATTTGGAGCAGCCTGGAAAAGTGGAAGGTGGCCCTGCCAATGGCAGGGGGTTGCAGTGGATGGGCTTTAAGGTCCTTCCATCTGAACTCATCCCATTTCCAAGAGCCATCTTGAACCCTCAACTCAGCCAGGGTGGGCGATTCCCATCCCTGGCAGTGCCCAAGGCCAGGTTGGACAAGGCTTGGAGCAGCCTGGGACAGCGGAAGGTGTCCCTGCCCATGGCAGGGGTGGCACTGGATGGGCTTTGAGGTCCTTCCAGTCCCAGTTTGGGAGTCTCTGATTCTTCATCTGGGACCATCGTGTCCCTCCAGGGAACACAGCAGGGGAGGAGCCAACTTGCAGCTCTCAGTGCTTTTTAAAGATAACAAACAAAACCAGTCACATTTTCATTGCCAGAGCCAAGTCCAGCTCCTACCCATCCCAACAATACCCTGGGTTTTAGCAAAGCTTTTAAAGGAAGGAAAAATATGTGTGTAACTGGCTCATGAGGCCTCTGGGGGGTTAAGAAGATGAGAAAAACCAAGAAATTCATGCCTCAGTGTGGAAGTCATTTTCATGCCCCACTTTTCCAGCTGGGGAATATTTCTCTTGGAAAATAGTCACTTACAAGTAAACTCCTGAGGATTTTTTTCCCCCCTTAGAACAATAAATATTTCCTGTGAAGCAGTGTTCTGAAAATCTCAGCTGGTTCAGAGGTCCAGTTTCATACAGATGAGCATCCAAGAGCTCAAGGCTCCTTTGATCTCCACCCCAGACTGGAAACCCTGAGAGAAAAAAAGCTTTCCTGCAAGATTTCCTCTACTTCTAAATGTTTTGCCAAGGTGTAAACAACTTATTGCTTTTTATTGCCACCAATAAAACGAGACACAGGAACAATTTCAAGGGAGGAATTCAACTCAGAGTCAGCTCGGACATAGAAAATACACTGGAGAAACACTCCTTTCTTTGCACAATGATCTTATAGGAAAAGCTGGGAAAAAGCAGGGCTTAACCTCCTTAAAGCAGCCAGGAGCAAAGGGATTAGCTCAGTCTGAGGATGGTGACCTTGCACAGGCTCACACCTTCAGATCAAACAGGAGTGAGAAGTAAATATTTGATACCAAGCCTAGAGCCACCCTCAGGCCCTTCAGCCCTGGCTGCTGCTGCACCACCATGAGTTAAACCAAGGTGTTGTGCATCAACATTTCCAAACTTGCAGAAAAAGCCTGAAAATGAGAGGATTCCTCCTCTGCAACACAATTTCTACTGCCAGGATTCTGTGTGCTCCTGAAATGAAGGGAGAACTTGGGAAAGGCCCTGCTGGTTCCTCCCTGCAGCCACCAACCCTCTGAGAGCACCAATGGGGACAGCAGTGTCACATGAATTAATGTCACCCATGGGCTCAGAAGGCCAGAGACACCCTTGGAACTGCAGGATTAAACAGTGGAGAAGCTGCACCCCACTCCAAAGCAGGGAGGAAATTTGTGTCCCAGTCCTCTTCTCCAGGAAGGGGTGGGGAATGGAATCCAAGTGTCTCCAGAGGCAGGAGGATGAGCTAAACCCAAACCTCTGCACAGAGCAGGGGATGAAACCCCAGCCAGATGTGGGTCCTGCTCATTCCAAGTGCTGAGGAACTTCCCACACACCTCCAACATGGGATTTGTTTGGAGTGACCAGGAACAGGGAAGGCTGGGAGAGCTGGGGGTGCTCACCTGGAGAGGAGAAGGCTCCAGGGAGAGCTCAGAGCCCCTGCCAGACCTTAAAGGGGCTCCAGGAGAGCTGGAGAGGGACTGGGGACAAGGGATGGAGGGACAGGACACAGGGAATGGCTTCCAGTGCCAGAGGGCAGGGATGGATGGGATATTGGGAAGGAATTGTTCCCAATATCCCATCCATCAGTGGATCTGGAATGAGGAAACCCAAACCTGACCCTGGCAGAAAATCACAGAGCAGCTGGGGCTGCCCCTGGATCCCTGGCAATGCCCAAGGCTAGGTTGGACTTTGGGGCTTGGAGCAGCCTGGGACAGTGGAAGGTGTCCCTGCCATGGCAGGGGTGGGAATGGATGGGCTTTAAGGATCCCTTCCAGCCTAAATCAGGCTGGAATTCTGTGGTTTTGTCATGTGGGACCCAGGCCTACTTTTCCTGTGGTAGAAGAAGACACAAAACTCCTCAGATGGATCTGAAATGAGGAAATCCAAACCTTCTCAGAGCTCCCTTGCAGGAACAGAAAGTGGCAACACCAAGAGCTAATTTCAAATATAATAAAATTTTTTTAAAATAATTTTGTACTGTTCTACACTCGCTGTGGGTTAACACATCAATGGGAATGATAGATTTCTCAGCTGGTGGGTGTTACTGGGAGCTGGCACAACCTGGGGGCAACAGAGGCAGCCACCAAGCAGCCAAAGCTGCTGAATTTACCCCAAAGCAATCCCTGTCCCTCTCACTTCTCCTCAGTGAGAACACTGCCCTTCTCCCAGGCTTTAATCAGGGAGGTGTTCATAGCAGGGGTGTTTAGATGCAACACAAATAATGACTTTTTAACCCAGAAAGTTCACTATGAAAAGAAATTATTCCTGTAATTTTTGCTATTTAAACTGCCTTTTTTATCTGAACAAAATAATCCCACTGGGGATGTGCAAACATTGTCCCTTCAGTGGCTCCACAATTTAATAAACCCCTCACCACTTTGAAATGTCCTCTTGGCTCTGCTGTGCCAGCTGGAGTTTGCCTCATCTTTGCTGCACTCTGTGACTCAAGGCCCAAAAATACTTAAAATTCACCTTATACTTTTCGCCAGAAGGCCTAAAAATATTTAAAATTCACCTTATTTTCTCTCGCACTGGTGTGTCTGGGGCTGCTGCTGGCATTGCTGCCATCCCTCTCTCTCTCTCTCCATTCCAAGCTCTGATTTCAAACCTTCCTAACCACAGAGCAGAGCTCCTGCTGTCCCACCTTCCCTGAGGCTGGAAATGCTGCATCCAAACCAGAAATCCCTTCAGGCAGCTGGAATGTTCCATCAGAAAGGAGCAGAAAAGCACAGCAGGAACCTGCAGGAGCCCAAAAAGCAGAGAGGGACCTTCTCCTACCCCACAGTCTGCACCCTCCACCAGTTCTGCAACTTTTTTGTGTGTATTTTTCAGCTTTATGCGTGTATTTTTGAGCATATGTGTGTATTTTTGAGCTTTAACATCCATGGACATTCAGCCATTAAATAATCACTTTTAGGATTGAGGTCTTGAGGCAAAAATCCAGTCCTTGGAGGAACATCCAAGCCAGGAGCTCGTGGAAGAGAAGGGATGGAAAAGGACACTCAGTGTCTCTGAGCACAGCCCCTCACAAAATACCATTTTGGGAGTAATTTAGTAAGCTTTGGACTTCAAAAACCAAATTATTTTTGCAAGTCCAGTGATTTCTGAACTCATGGTTATTTTCCAAGAAAAATGTGGAAATGCTTTAGGTTTCCAGGTGAAAATATTAAAAAAACTGCAAAGAATCCCAGAATTGTTAAGATTGGAAAAGATCTCCAAGATCATCAAGTCCAACCAGCACCACCACCACTGAACCATGTCCCCAAGTGCCACATCCCCACAGCTCTGGGAGACATCCAGGGATTGTGACTCCACCATTTCCCTGTGCACTTTGAAGCCACCAGGGGAATAAATAAAATTTATTTGAGTATTTCTTAGAAAAGTGAGATACATTTGGAAATTCTGAGTACAGTAAGTTGAGAAGGAGGTTTGGTGCTCACACTTTCTTTGGTGTTGATTGTTTTACATCTGTTTACCAAAACCTACAAGGTGACAGCAGCCAAGGTGAGCAGATGCCTTTTTTCCTTAGCTGGGAAATGGATATTTGACGTACTGGGATAATATTTCGGCTATGAAGGCTGATTGGCACAGAAATATCCACAAATGATGTGACATTCCTGCCTCTCTCTGACCCTTCTGCCTACTGCTCCCAGGATTTTTTAAATCCCCTTGGAGCAATTTAAAGAATGGGAACGGAATGTGAATGTGGCTTTTTACCTGATGCCTATTTTTGGCTGGTATGATTTGGTATTTATTTCATTTGGGTCGTGACTAATTGCTGAGATGCCACACCAGCATGTCAAATCTTTACAGAGCTGTATTTTCAGCTCTTCTTCAGCAGGGCCTCTTCTTCCAGCCCAGGAATGCAGCAAAATGTTCAAAGCCAAGGAAAAAAAACCAGAAAATCACCCTAAATAGTCCCAGCAATGTGTCAACTAAACCAACAATCCATCATTTTCTTGCTTAGAAGCCTCACTGTGTTCAAGAAGTTGAAAATTCAAGGGGAGGCTGAATTTGATTTTCCTTCTGAGCTGTGGGCACTGTCCACACTGATATTTCTGACTATTGTACTTATTACATGTGACATGTGGAGGAATTTAAGGGCTCCTTCCCTCCACCAGCAGAATGGGAATATCTGATCTGACACTCTCCCCACACTCACATTTCTCTGTGTGCAATTGAGGAACACTTCAAATGGCCTTTGTATTTCCTCTGGGATACCAAGTACTACTCTAAGATGTTGTACAGAAAAGTTGTGGATGCCTTTTCCCTGGAAGTGTCCACAGCCAGGCTGGATGGGGCTTGGAGCCACCTGATTTGGTGAGTAGCATCCCTGCCCGTGGCAGGGGGTGGAAGGAGATGACCTTTAAGGCCCTTCCAACCCAAACCATTCCATTATTCCATTGTGGTTAGAGCTCCTTAATGGTTTTAATTTCATCACCATAGGTCCCACAGCTCTGGACCAAACACAAAACCTTGTTTAATATGACTTTTTAGATTTATTAACCTGTTCAGGTGCTGATTCTGGAAATATTTGGGGTTCTGAGAGAAAAGCAGGGAACCACTGGGAGCAGCCCCCCACCCTGACCATGCCTGGGAGGCACTGCTGAGGGAAAAAATGGCAGAAATCCTTTAAAATCTCTTGGATTTGGAGCCTGTCAGACAGGAGCAGTGCTGGGAAGACACAAGGCTAATAAACTATGGCAAATGTTGGCTTTTCTAGGGTATAAAGATCCCAGCCTGCCTAAACTTTGGATTTCACAGAGAGCTGTTTGGGCTCTTTGGGAAGAGCTGGATGTCAAGACAACTTCCCTTTGAAGCCACATCTCTGTGTCTGCTCCCAGAGGTGGCTGGAGAAGGGCTGATTCCACCCAGACAACGAGAGAACACAGCAGCAGCATTTATCCATGGTTTAGCCATGGTTTATCAATGGTTTGTCCATGGTTTAGTCATGGTTTATCCATGGTTTATCTGCAGGAAGGTGCTCCTGCACCGCAGCGAAGGCATTGCCCTGTTCAATATTGCACCCTGATCTCACCTAGAGAATGGGAGAACACAGAACCAGCACTTATCCATGGTTTATCCACAGGAAGGTGCTCCTGGCCTGCAGCAAAGGCATCACCCTGTTCAATATTGCAGCCTGATCCCACCCAGACAATGGGAGAACACAGCACCAGCATTTATCCATGGTTTATCCATGGTTTGTCCATGGTTTAGCCATGGTTTATCCATGGTTTGTCCATGGTTTATCCACAGGAAGGTGCTCCTGGCCCGCAGCAAAGGCATGGCCCTGTTCAATATTGCACCCGAGATGGATCCTGCAATCCAGTGAGGTCACCCTGTCTGCAATACTGCACAAACTCATTTAATCTCCTGGGAGCTGATGGATATGGAATATAAAGCATCTCTGCAGGTTTTCAACTCAAAAATCACCAGAGTTGGAAGCTTTGAAATTGCTCTGGCCACAGCATCCACCATGTAAACCTTTGAAAGCTGGAGCTGATCCTCAGTGCTCCCAAAATATTACCCATCTTGGGCCAAATCCCATCTTGGATGTGGTGAAGTTTCACCCACGTGTCAGGTGAAGCAGTGTGGCAAATTTCAAAGGTGTCATGGATCACTTCTTACATGGCACAGAGAGACAGGACAGGGTTTTGAACTAAAGAGGGGAGATTTAGGTGAGATATGGGAAGGAATTGTTCCCTGGCAGGGTGGGCAGGCCCTGGCACAGGGTGCCCAGAGCAGCTGTGGCTGCCCCTGGATCCCTGGCAGTGCCCAAGGCCAGGTTGGACTTTGGGGCTTGGAGCAGCCTGGGACAGTGGAAGGTGTCCCTGACATGGCAGGGGTGGGAATGGATGGGATTTAAGTCCCTTCCAACCCAAACTCTCCAAGGAATCCATGATTCTATATTATCAGGAAGCTCTAAAAGCCCCACAGGAAAGTTTAGGAATGCTCCTGAAAGGATTATCTTGGAGAATAAAATGCACTATTGGGTGTTTCCTTGGCTGTGTGTTGGACACAGCAAGCACACAAAGAGAAAAGGGAATCTCCCTCTTTAACAGTTCCAATCAGGAGCAAATCCAATGGCTGGCACCTGCTCCAGTTCCATGAAAATCTCATTTTGTGCAAAGTCCTTGCTTTGGGCTTTGGGACACTTCCAGGGATCCAGGGGCAGCCACAGCTGCTCTGGGCACCCTGTGCCAGGGCCTGCCCACCCTGCCAGGGAGAAATTCCCTCCCAATATCCCATCCAATCCTCTGTTTAAAACCATTCCCCCTTCTCCTGTCACTATTGGCCCATTTAAAATTCCCTCTCCGTTCACCTCACGAAATCTCATGAGTGACCCTCAAGTGCTCCATCAGAGGAGATGGCTAAAAAAGCAATAAATATAAATATGGATAATATAGATATACATAGACACCAGCTCCTCCAGGTCACAGCCCTGCCAAACACAGCCATATGTTAAATGCAAGCACAACGAGCATGCCGACAAATTAACGAGCTAATTAACACCAGCACAGAAACACTGAGCAATCACACCCTGTCCTCCCACCTCCAGAGGAAGCAGGAGGAGAATCTCATCTAGAGAAACAGGGGACTTGGGTGGAAAACTCCATTGTGACTGTGGCCCACAAAGGAACCTCAAGAAGCCCTCGTTGATTAGGAAAAAACAACAACAAAAATGCCCCCAAATCCTTCTGACCTACCTCAAAATCTAGCAAAATAATACCCCTTGTGCTGAATCAAATGTAGTGTTTTAAATATGAGTTTCATTTAGCTGGTTGCAAACAAAATATGAGCTTAATCACTCTGGGCAACTCACCTCTGCCATGCCAAAAGAAAAAAAGGAATTGACCCATTGTACCTCCAGAAAAAAAAGCAGTTAATTGCTTAAAATACACAGACTGATGTTTAGGAGCAGCTTGAATCTGCACTGCAAACCATCTGTTCTGCATGAGAGATTTCATGACTTCCCAGGTCCATTTCTAAATTGAAATGGATGTTTTAATGATGAAAAATGGGGAGAAGCGGTGAATACTTCATTAAAACACATTATTTCCCTGTCAACTTTCTATTCTCCTGACTGTAAGCAAAAATAATGTCTGAGCAGAGTTAATGTCTCGGGTTATCAGAGCTGCAGATGCCTCTTGGCATTTGCCTGAACAAATAAGCTATTTCATAAACCTGCAAACAGAAATGATTCAATAAATTGGAATTTCTTTCTCTTCTAATGAAAACCAGAGTTCTCCAACTCTTTCAATTACCTCCACGGAATGCAAAAGACACTAAAGAGAGGGTTTTTCTCCCTGTTTGCTGCATTCTTAGGACAATAAAAGCACATTAAAAACGTCAATACCTTCGCAGGGGAGACTCATCCACACTTCCTCTGGCAAGCTGTATTTAATTATTTCAATAAGATGCAAGGATATAATTTCCTACCACCATGATGAGGAACCAAAATGTCCACACCATTTGTATCTGTCACACAAATGAACACTTTCTATAGCATTTCTCAGTGTATTTGCCAATTACCTCATATTTTTTGGACTAAAGCAAGTGTGTTTGCTGAAGCACAGAGAAATGATAACAGAAATACCCAAGCAGGGCTTGCTTTTGTGCTGAGGCAATTTATTAAAGCAACAAGACATTCCAACATGCCATTAAAAATGAAAAACAACAGGCTGGAGGAGAAGGATGGCATTGGAATTCTGAATAAAAAGCCTTGAAGGCATCATGCAGCAGGGAAAACCAGGCAAGTCCCAAGCTGCTCTGCTGTCCCATGCTCTGCTGGCACCAAGACTTCCCAAATTAATCTGATTTTCAGCCTGTCTCCTTCTGAAAACACCCAGCAGGAGCCTTCTTAAAACCCTTCAATATTGAAAGGGTCTCCCTGGCGCCTTCCCCAATCAAATTCCTCTTCAGCCATCTAAAAAATCAATGGATGTTTCTACAAACCTGAGCCTCTTAACCCAGCCTTAAGTTCCTTATTAAAGTCATTTTACATTAAGAGATTCCCAATGAAATAAAAGCCAAACCCAAAAGGTGAGAGCAGCTACCTCAACCCTTGGAAATGACAAGCCAAAATATTTGGGATTTTCCCTGAGAACCTCCAGTCAAAACAATTCCACACAACTTCCTTGGTACAGATTCCCTGATCCTCAGAGAGGCTTTGACAGAAATTATTCTGCTGGTTGAAATGTCAAAATTAAAATCATCCAGGCAAATTAAAGCAAATTCACTTTAGTCATCCAGATGTGGGACACAAAACTCTGCCCTTGAGTCCTCCTCCCTGAAGGTTTAGGGAACATCTCAATATCTGGAATTATTCCCAAATAATGAACAGAGCAAGAGCTCCATGAAGGTGCAATGATGTTTCTGTTATTTAAAAACAAAATTCTATGATATGGCACAAAACTCTATTGAAAATCCTGTGTTTTAATTATAAATTTGATTTAACCAGGCAAATTCCAGCTTGCCAGCAGGCACAGGAACATGGATTTCTCCGTGTTCATCAGAGCAGGGTATGAAGAGGAAAAGGATGACAGCAGAGACGTTGGGCAATCGATCCATAATGAAACAGCTCTAAAGCAATAATGTTTGCCTTGCTCCGTGCCTGCTTCTTTTCTCCATAATTGATTTTGCACTGAAGCTCTCAGATTGCATAAGCAGCCTCAAAATCACGCCTGTGAGAGCTGCCAGTTCCTTTTATTCCTCCTGTATCTTCTCCCAGCGAGTTAATCCCAGGTGGGGAACACCGCCCTGATAAAACCCAACAGTCCCAGCGCTGGATTTTAATGAGCCACTGCATTTTTGCTCTGTTTCTCCAGCACAAGGACTTCACAAACCAGTTATCTCTGCTTGTGGAGCTGGGCCAGGGGAGGTTTGGGTTGGAGATCAGGAAAGGTTCTTCCCCCAGAGGGTGCTGGGCACTGCCCAGGCTCCCCAGGGAATGGGCACAGCCCTGAACTCCAGGAGAGCTTGGACACCTCTCCAGGGTGGGATTGTTGGGATCAGGAGTGGGATCAGTGATCCCTGTGAATCCCTTACAGCTCAGTGTGGTTCTCCTCACACCCTCAGCTGCAGTCTGATACTGCCATCTGCACCTCTGCTGGATGGAAACCCCACACATCCATTTAAAATATCCCATTTCACACACTCTTAAAGGAGAGGTTATGAGGGGATTATATCAAAATTAAGAAAAATCCTTTCACGGCAGTGAAAAGTACCATGGCAAATGTACAGGTCATTGCCAAATGGGATCTGAATCCTGGGAGCTGCCAGCAGCCTTTGAAACCGGTTTTGGCACCACTATAAAACACATTTCTGTTGGTTCAGGGAAGGAGAAGCCACAATGGAAACTCAGCTTTTGAACCAGCTCTGAAAGAACTTGAGGTAAAACATCTGTCTGTCATTAGAGCTCCTCTGCAGCAGGAACCCTCCAGGCAACCCCAGATGTGTATGTTATGTTATATTTATTATATTATTCACATTACAGCAGTCCCTTCATACAGAAACTGCTGTGTTTCTCTTGGATCCAGACCTAAACTTTTTCAACATGGAGCCAAAAGGATTTTCAGTTTGGGTTTATTTTCCTTTTGGTCAGTATATTCCATATATAGCCCTCCTTCCAAACTGAGAATTCTTCCATATGTAATATAAGAAGAAAGGCAAGATTTAGAAATACACCAACTAAGGACAAAAGAATTCACCAAGATAAATGCACAAGCACAATAAATTGTATCATTTATTTTCCAAAAAAGAGCAAAATCAAGAATAAAATATTATCTCTGAAGCAGTTTGTTTAAAATATTTGTTTTTAAGCCAAGAAACCAGTGAGCAGAAGTTGTTACTCAACCTATTCCATCACTTTAAAAAGCTGCATACCTAAAGGCTTCCAGTGCATCAGGTTTTCAAATGCCCTTTTCACAGAGCTGCCTGCCAACATTTTGTCTGGATTCACATTGCAGACAAACTGTTCTTCCCCTGGACAAGTCATGGAAAAAAATCCATATAAAAGCAGAGGAGGCAAGGACAGCTGAGACATCCATGGTGAAATCCTGCTTAAATCACATTGTTATTAAACTTTAATGGAGAAACAAGAGGTGCTTGAGCCCCAGCAATGGGAGCAGCCGTGTTTGCTGTGACAGTGCTTGGGGAAGGGATGGCCCAAGGTAACCCAACTCCTTTCTCATCTTCAAAAACAAGATAAAACAAGATAAAACAAGCCTGGGATGTTGGAAGTGAATCCTGGGCATTCCAGCAGTCACTGGCTCAGTGTCACTCACTCCCCTAGCAGGATATTGTCTTTAATTGCGAATTACACCAGATTTGGGTGTAAGGTTTTGGTGTTGCCACTTCTGGAATCTGCACAGAATCCCACACTGGTTTGGGATGAAAGGGACTTAAAACCCATTCAGTGCCACCTCTGCCACGGACAGGGACACCTTCCACTGTCCCAGGGTGCTCCTGGTCCAGCCTGGCCTTGGATATTTCCAGGGATCCAGGGGCAGCCACAGCTGCTCTGGGCACCCTGTGCCAGGGCCTGCCCACCCTGCCAGGGAACAATTCCTTCCCATATCTCACCTAAATCTCCCCTCTTTAGTTCAAAACCCTGTCCTGTCTCTCTGTGCCATGTAAGAAGTGCCCCTGCTGTTTTTCCAGGCCCTGAAAGGCTGCAGTGAGTTCTGCCCTCACTCTCACTGGAAAGGCCACTGTGATTTTTCTCTCCACAAGTAATAAAAGAAAATAGCCAAGAGCCAGAGGCCACAGGAGAGGAGCAGAGCCTGCTCTCAGCCAGCTCCCACTGCAGACAAGTCTTCTATCATCAAAACAAAAGAGAGAATGAACCATTGTCTCCTGACTGCAGCAGCAAGACCACATTTTTCAGATCTGCATGGAGAAAAGCAACACCACTATTCCTAAATATATCCCAGTGCCTGGGGTGTGTAACCCAGCCCTGCAGCCTGCCCTTCATTGTGTGGGCCTGAAAACCTGAGAAGTTCATACTTATCCAGCACCTCCTTGAGCTCCTGCTGCCTTTCTGGGGAGGAGGGCTGGATTTCCTGGGGTGCTTTACATGGTTCCAGCAGCTGTGCTGCTTTTCTCTGCCTCTACAATTGCATTTCTACAATTACCCAGACCTGGGATTCCGGGGGATTGAGTCCTGTCAGGATGAGGGTTTTAGGATGCCAAAAAAGGAGGAGAAAGGAGTTTCTGAAGGGAGCCTACAAGGAAGATCAAGAGGGAGTGTGGATGAGGACCTGGAGTGCCAGGACACAGGGAATGGGTTCCCACTGCCAGAGGGCAGGGATGGATGGGATATTGGGAAGGAATTGTTCCCTAGGAGACCCTGGAATGGATTTCCCAGAGCAGCTGTGGCTGCCCCTGGATCCCTGGAAGGGTCCAAGGCCAGGCTGGACCAGGAAGGTCCATGGAAGGTGTCCCTGCCCATGGTTGTAACTGGATGGGCTTTAAGGTTCCTTCCAACCCAAACCATTCCACAATTCCATAATTCCATAACCTTTACCATCAGCAGTTCTGTTCCAGCTGCAGACCTCTGAGGAGATTTTTTTCTCCTCACAAAATTCGTTACACCAACATTATTTACAATAATATTTCAGGCAGTGCTGGGCAAAGCCATTATTGAAGTAATTCTTTTCCAATCCCAGTCTCTAAGGTTTGCAGGAAAACACACATTTTGCTGGGAAAGGGAGATCAACAGGAAATATTCCTAAATGCCTTTCTCTATGACTGGTAATTAGCATCAAAATCTGTAACCTTTAGGGAAATAGGGACACTCCCTACAGAAAAATTGTTCCTTTAGGGACACTGGCTCTGCCTTTTTGGGTTTCTGAGACCCTGAATCCCTGCAGACTTCCACCGTGGGATGATATCAGTGCAAGACACGGCCAGGCAGGCCTGGTTTCCAAAAATACCAAATTGAGATTACATAAAACGAGTGGGAAGACTGACAAAAAAATAAAAAAGCAGGGTTTTGATCAAACAATTTATGGCATTTCAGACTCGGAATGCAAATGAATTAATCTCAGTGACCTTAAAAATGAACTGAAGCAAGGGGTCCTTGGAGGCACGGAGTGAGAATAGGAGGCTTTTTTCTCAGAGAGTGAGATAATGCTTGGACTAGAGCTTTTTAATACATTGTGCTCAGTAAATTCAGCTCAGGGACAAAACTCCTGTGGAATATTTGATTTCTGGCTTGGAAACTACTACACTGAATTCCTAAATCAGTCTGAAGTAAGTTCAGTTGTGGAGGCTCCAGAACATTTATTTTCTGGATTTGTACTCCCTCACTAATCACTTTCATGGGCATTAAGTAACAAGTAAAGGCAGTTCTTCTGAAAAGTTATTTTTCTTCCTTATGCAAGAGCCACGTTCTGTTCCCATTTTTTCCCATAGGAAACTGCTGATCTTAGCAGTACCCAAACTTTGGAAGAAATGTCAACAGAGGAGACGTGGAAAAAATTCCCACTCTGAACGTAATTTTTTCCTGTCTCACATAACATGTTCCCAAGAAACCCTGAAATATAATACAGCCATATTTACTTTTGTAGGGGTTATCCAGCTTCTGCAGTATTCCCCATGGAATGGGGAACCAGTGATGTTTTATCCCAGTCCGTGTCTGGATGCCAATTTCCAAAGGAGTTTGGGCAGGTGTGGGAAATGGATTTGTAGAGAATTCTTAAAGTTTGATAGAAGGTTTACATAATGTGTATTTGTATGTAAATTTTGAGATAAGAAATGCTCACTTAGAAATGCCATGGAACAGGACAGATATTGTTGAGAGAGAAATGGAATTAGAAACAAGTTTCAAAGGATGGCCTTGCAAGTAAGACTAGATACTTTGGAGAAATAGAATTGTGAAAAATCCAAACTATGATAAAATCCAAATCCATTTCCCATAGGCAAGAAGGAGAAAATGGAGCCCTTCAGCTGGCAGGTGCTTCCCAAAGTAGCACTCCAGGGTTTTGTCCCTGTCCTTGCCCCAAAACTCTCCTTCTTTACACACCACCTTTTGGGCTGGCTTTGAGCTGGTAAATCCTGGAAAACCCCTGGGATGGAGAACCCAAGCCTCTCCAAACATCCCTGCTCTGGTTGTGCCTGGAGCAAGAGCCCAGGGAGCAAGGGATGGAAATCCACCTCGCCTTGCTTGACTTGGCCAATCCTCATTTGCCTTTCCACTAATTAGTGACCGTGGGGACCAGAGATGTGCTGGGGTTGGAGGGATGAAGGAAAAGGAATTTTTCTTCCCCTTGTCCAGGATGGATGACAAACACTGGAGATATTGGGAGTCCAAGCCTTTCCTCAAGCTACCCCAGCAGTCTGGCACAACAGCAACGCCTCCTAGCAAGGACAGAGGGGGAAATCCCTCATTATTTCTTGTCTCTATCTAAAGCCTCCTTCAGTCTAAGCTCACCAACAACTCTGAATCACCCCCAGTTTGAGTGAAACATAAAAAAAGAAACCTCAGGACTGCAAACACAGACACAGATTCTAAAATTAACAAAAGGAAAACCTCTAGGCTGCCGTGGATTTTCTCAGAGCTCAGCAGCCCCTTCTCACCACCCCAAAGTGCTGATGATTTCCTCTCCCACATCCCTCAGAACCGTCTGCACCCCAGACAGGGCCTGCTCTGAGCCTCCCAGGGGCTGTCCCTTCCCTTTCTCACATCATTTTGAAAGAGCAATGGGATGTGTCATCTCCATGAGCTGCTGCAGTCATCCCACGGTGTTTCAGTGATATCAGACACATCACAATTACTCCTTCTGCTCCCTTCAAACAGGCTCCTCACCACAGCTGCTCTGCTATGGATGTGCAACTGGCTCAGAAAACAGCTGAAAGCTCATCCAAAATGGGATTTTCACAGTGGAAACTCTGTGGTTTTACCTTCTGAAGCCTCAGCAGTGGACAAAGCTTTCCTTCCACGCCACTGTGTTTTTGAGGCGTGGCTCTGCCCTGTTTCTGCATCAATCTGGATGCCAGGGGAAGAGAATTCCATTAAAACCAGCAGTCAGGCTTTGGCAGCTGGCACAGCAGCTCTCCAAAGCACGGAGGAGTTTAAGGAGATGACAGTTACCCAGTTGCTTTCCAGCAGGGAAGCAGCAAAAATCATCTGCGTGCAGCGGGCAGGCTCCCGGTGCCAGCTGCAAATCCCTGCCAGTTAAGGCAAACAACCATTTAATTTTCTAGCAGAGAGGGACAGGATTGACTTCCCATTGACTTCCCAGGATTGACTTCTCAAGCAGCCCTGAGAGAGGTCAGCAGACACCAGCAAATACTGAAAAATTGTGTCAATACCCAAGCCAAGATGGGTTTCAATGTGCTCCAAGGCAGGGGCTGAGGGATTTGACGCCACCAAAATCCAAAGTGCAGAGGAGCTCCAGGAAATGGTCACAAACTACATCAGGAAGTCCTGGAATGCTTGTGATGCCCCAGGTCTACAGCTGCCACACAATTCCTGCTCCCAGATAAACACTTTATTCCTCTGCTCAGCTTTTAAAAAGGATTTCCTTAGGTAAAAGCACTCTGTGCCCTCACTGCTAAACTCCTCAACCACCTTTTTCAGATTCTCATGGCAAGGGATTTTGGACAAGTTCTGCTGAAATTATGATAAAATTTACACAGGAGCTCAGGGAATGTCAGCAATTACCAGCATGACCTCAAGGCTTAGAGAGGAATCGAGATTAGAGGGAGACTTGTTTTTCTGCAGTGATTTGGTAGCAGATGGTGACTTTTATTTAGCCCTTTTGAAGAAAAGTAGCCTTGAAACAGGCACTTTCCCAGCTTCATTAACATGATATTGAGAGAAATATCAAATGTCTAAAGCAGACAATTCCCAGAGCCTCACACAATCCTTTAACAAATCCAAACTCTCGTGCTGCAATCTGCTTGGTGGCTTTTGGAGATGTGAGCTTCCACCTTCTGCTGCTTCTTCTTCTGTGCTTTCCAATTTTATTCTGCTGTGAAACCAGCACAGCTTCTCCTTTCTTTGCTTGTAAAATTCTGAGTGTTTTCCAGCTCTCAGCAGAAGCTGAGACCACTCAGTTCTTCCACCTGCATTTTGTTTGGTGATAGGTAAAGCAAAATTTCTGGCATTGTTACATGAGCATCTTCTCAACCCACCCTGAGCAGCCTCTGGGCTTGCAACAGGACTGAAGTGACCCAAAAACTTCAAAACTTTAAAGTAAGAGCAAGGAAAGAGTCAAACAAGCCAAGGTTGAAGAGGCCAGCAAAAGCCTGAATTTAAAGCAGTTAATGAAGGGTCAGAAGTCACCAGCATTACATTCAGGAGAACAGAATGTGGCTAAATATTCAAGATAAACCAGACATGGCTACAAATTTAAGAAAATATTGCAATGTTTTGGCCTCTCTGAATTGAAAACACTCTTCTGGTTGGATAATTCTATAAGAAGTACCTGCCAGCCTCCCCCTGCCTGAAGAAAATCCATGTGCTGGCTGCTCCTGTGCCTGAGGCTCAGGAGGATGTGTTTACACCGGTGACATTTCACAAACTGTGTCCCCATTCCCCTCCCACTCAGTGCTTGACAGAGACAGCACCAAGCCTGGACTGATTCCTGCTAACAGGAGTAAAAAATGTTCCCTTTCAGCTGATAAATGGGCACAGGTCAGGAGGAAATCAATTCCAGACAGAAAATACACATTTCTAACCTGTACATTTAAGTAATTCCTTTACAAGTGCTGAGATACAGCTGAGATATCTTTAAATCTTTTTTACACAGCTAAAAACCCTGCACTTCTTTGCTGGCTTGCAGCAGCACATATGGCATGCCAGAAAGCACATGAAGGAATCATATGAACAAACAGCTCCTGCTACACAAATGAAGGCAAAATTGATTCTCCCTCCACTTATTGTTGAATGAAAACCATCCAGAACCATTGAACATTACAGGGGAAAAAAGGCCCTAAAAAGCTGAACTCAAATTGTATATTTCTATTTTGCTGCAAGGTTTTTGGTTTGATTTCACTGATCATGGAGTCCCAGGATGGTTTGGGTGGGAAGGGACCTTAAGGACCATCCAATCCCATTATTCATATTCCCAACACTCAACTCCAAAGCTTTTTAAATCTATTACCTTGTGTTTATTTATTCTGCAGTGCCATCCATAAGAATGCTCAGGTTAAACCTGCCCCATCATAAATTACAAAAGGCAATCTCCAGCTGAAGGAATTAGTTACTCAAAGTGCTCTCAGCTCCCAAAACGTGTGTATAAAACAACTTTCAGCCCAACTTAAATCATATCAGATTTGTACCAAAAAAAACCAACCCAATTCCTGTGTGGAGCTGCCAGGCCTCATTAATCATGTCCTGATGAATGAAACCCTTTCTAGTGCTGGCAACAGAGATTTTCTCTGAAATGGAGGAAATGTTTCAGGTTAATCTTTTTGACAAAGCAGTCAATTCAGTGAAATAACTTCCTCCACATCCCCTGCATTCCCAGCTAGGATAAATCCAAGGAGCTGGGCTGGAGCAGAGGAATCCAGGCTGATTTCTATCAGCTGGAGAGACCAAGGCAACATTTTTTTCCTTGTTTCAGTGCCTCAATTAAAATCCTCAGGGAACTTTGGGACATATTTTCACATGTTTGGCCAATGATCTGCTTGGAGAGGTTTCCAGATGGATTTGGGAAGACAAGCTGAAAAATGCATGGTCATGTTCTCCTCTAAAATGGTGCTGTGAGGGGCTAAGCTGACCTTTGTTGAAGTGTATTTTAAGAACAAGAGTCACTTAGGGAATACTTCATGTCTTGGGATAAATATATTTAGCTGGAAACGAGACCTAAAGAAGAAGAAGATATTTCTAACTGGCTGTGTGTCACAGCCTACTGTACTTACAGTAGCTGTTCTTCACAAAAGAGGGACACAAAAATGAGAACTTTTTAGTCTCATTTGGTATCGAAGTTTTGTTTGACCCTTGTAGAACTGAGCATGGGAAGTGCAGCATCACAGCAGCAGAGTAGGGAATGTTTAATCAAAATGTTGCTTCTGATGGGAAAACTCCACTCCTCATTTTAACAGGCTCCAAAAGTCATTTTTAACCACTTAGTGCTGAAACTTTATTGTACAACACGTGTTTATCCTGAATTAAGCTTTTTCTACCTTTCTGAAACACTTCACAGTAATGGTTAAGGTTTGAAGTTTTTTCTTAACCTGTAATTCTTTATAGAGGCCTGGGACAGAGGCACTGGGAATAGGAACAGTTTTTGAACCCTTCCAGGGATGGAGATACCACCACTGCCCCGGGCTACTGAAAGTGAGGGCCAGAGCAGAACCTTACATTTTATCTGCTCTCAGATTTCAAGTTAATTCTTTGCTGCGCAAAAATCTAATCATCTCCTTCTCAGAATCTTCATTTGCAGGATTCTTCCTGAAAAGATCACTTGACATACACACACACACACACAAAATCAAATTATAAACTTCTCTTCACTGCAAGTAGAAAGGGAAGTGTAGGGAGGGTCATCTCTGAGTGGTACTGGCTGAAGGTCACTCTGCTCCAGCTGAGCTTTTAAATATCAGAAAAACCAACAGGGATCAGCAGCACAGAGTCGAAGGTGACACATATTAGTGAGACAAGGGATTGCAGTGGGTGGAAGGGGAGGTCTGCCTGCAAATATTTACACAAACTGGAACAGATTTAGGACAGACTGAGCCAGCCCATCCAACCACGAGGCAAAGCAAGGCTTACTGTGAACGACCCCGAGTTTGACATTTACTGTGTCCTCTGGGGATTCAGGCCTGGCTTAGGCTAAGTCAGGTCAATAAAAATGAAGTCCAGTTCCTGAAGTCTGGTAACAGCTCAGCAATTGAAAGGATTAGGAAGAGGAGGTTAATCCTGGGGCTAGATCTAGAAGCAGGGTGCTTGTGCTGAGCCCAAACCAGACACTCTGGGCTCCTCAGCACTGCAGGAGCTGCTGGAGCTGAGCAAGGGCCTGGAGCATGTGGGTGCCCTTCCAGGCCAGGCTGAGGGAGCTGGGGCTGCTCAGCCTGGAGAGGAGCCCCAGCTGAGAGGGGCCCTCAGGCCTGGCTGGGCCTGGCTGCAGGGAGGGGCAGAGCAGGGCCCAGGCTCTGCTCCGGGGCCCAGCAATGGCACCAGAGCCACGGGCAGGGCCTGAGCCCAGCAATTGCCCTGCACAGGAGGCACAACTTCTGCCCTGGGCAGTGCCCAGCCCTGAGCACATTGCCCACACAGCCTGGGGGCTCTCCTGCCTGGGGCTGGGGCACAGCTGGCTGCACACAGTGCTGTGCCCTGGGCTCTGGGATGGCCCTGCAGGAGCAGGGAGGGGACACCAGGTGCCCACTCAGCTCCTGCAGCCTCACACACCCTGGCATCCTGTGAATATTCACTACTGAAATATGAATTATTCACTGCTACCCCAACCTGACCCATGCTAATGATGCCTCAGGTTTTAGCTTTTATATTTTTCAGATTCTGTGCTGCTTTAGTGTGCAGCTCTGAGCTTCACATGAAGGGATGGTGAGCTGTCTGAACAGAGTAGGGAGACAAAACAATTCATTCTCTAGCTGGGGACCAAGGACGACCAAATCTCAGGCCCAAGAGCACAAACAACGTGGACTGAGGAGAGAAAAACAAGCAGGATGGGACTTCATAACCTAAAGCTGGAATTGGACAATTAACACCAATATGCAAATGCAGCAGAACTTATAAAAATGAGAGACCCCATGACCAGTTGTGCATTTTGTGCCCATTTTGGTTCACCTTGGGTGCAGCCCTGGCTGGGCTCTTGTGCTGCCCAAGGTGGATCCATGGAGGAGATCCTTTTAATAAATCCCTGCTTTATTCTTTAACCCTGTCCAGCCTCTGTTCTAGGTCAGCCTTCTCAAGGCATCAATGGAGCCACCACCATGGACACACAGCACCTCCAGTCCAGGTGAACATGGAAACCTCTGGAAGAGCTCTCCCAACACTGCAGAACAGCCATGTCCATTCTGCCAGACCCTGGCAGATCTGGAGATGGCCTCTGCCTCTCCCACAACCCCAAGTCCCTCAGAGCCTACTGACCTCCAGATTACCTGAACAAACCCATTTCTAGGCAGCTGCTACTTTGCAGCCTTTCACCAAAACCTCACTTTGTGGGTGGAAGAAGACAGCAAGACTAGCAGAAACTTGTACTGCTTTGGAGATTATTGAACATTACCCATCCTGTCTCAATAATTTTGTGTAACTTCCAGCTCACCCCAAACAGGAGAGCTCCCTGAGCCAGGCAGGAACCAGGGCTAAAATCCAGCTAAAATTCATCTTAATAGCAACACACACTCACTGAATAAACTAGCTGGGCTTGTCACAGCAAATCCCTGCACCCAGGGCCCCAGGGGACAACAAGGGAACACAAACACTCTGCCCTTTACCCGCTGCTGTCCTAACCTCTGGCTGGGAGCTGCACATCGTGGGGACAGGCTGCAGTGGATTCTGTGACAGCAAAATACCCTAGCAGAGCTGTGCATCCAATGCTGTGATGGTTTGGCTGCTGCTGAGCAGGGCTTGCCCTCCTCAAGGACTCTGCAGTGTCCCATGGCACAATCCATGTTTTCCACTGGGAATGCAGGGATGAGAGTTGAAGATGGAGGCAAAGAATGCACTGAACACCTGAGCCTGGTTTGTGAGGTGACCATGAATACCTGCCCAGCCCATCCCAGCAGTGATCACTTTCTCCTTGCCCACTTTCCAGACTCAGCAGGGACTTCTGTGGGCTCAGCCCTGAGGGTGCTCATGGCCAGAAAAAGCCAAAATGGGAGCCCAGCCCACGGCAGTGAAGCATTCCCAGGAGCAAGGGACACATCAGGGACAGGCCTGGTACCACCACTGCCACCCCACAGGGCCTGAGAAGATCCTGCAGACACAAAGGGAACTGAGTTCCCCCATCCCTGAGCTGCCTGGCAAGAGGTTTCTGTTTCCCCAGCTCTTCCTGTTCTAAAGAAATCAGCATTTCCCAAGGAAATGTTCCCACTGCTCTGGTTTGCACTGGGACAGGGCTCCTTTCTTCCCAAGAGCTGAGTTTGGAGCCAGGATGGCTCAGGAAAAAGCTCCTTGGGAAGAAGTGATCACCTCTCAAAACATCAGCATTACTCACACAGTGCAAATAAAAACATTGGGCTGGGTTCTTCATTTCTGGTATTAACAGCAGTCCCCTGTCACACAGGAAGATATAGGCACCAATTTCTAAAAATACAACATCTTAGCAACCTTGTAACATTGCAGTACTACAGAGCAGTTTAATTTCTAGTTAGAAGATGACACTGGGAGAGATGAACTTCATGGATTTTGTGGTACACAACAGCAGTGGAAAAAAAATGACATTTTTAATATTTATTCCTAGAAATGCTGCACAAATCAAGAGCAAACAATTCCACCACCTACACAGGACATCTCTTATCCTGACAGAACACTCCTTGCCCAGGAAACAGAGGGCAAAAAGGCACCACACAATGCTCACATCATTTCTGCATTTCACCCCCCAGTCAGAAACCACACACAACTGCCAGGCCTGGTTTTCAAATCTTTGCCCCCACCAAAAAAAAGAAGATTGCCAGACCTCCAAGACAGAAAAAGCCATGAAGAAAATGCCAAAGTCAAATCCCACTTGCAAACAAATTCTTGTGCTATCTAATGCCTGGGGTAAACAGAAATCCAAGGAAATTCAAGCTGCCATTTGGTGCAATCCAGACACAATCATCACCTGAAATTCCTGCTGGGTTTCTGACTTTTCTGAGCTGTAAGCAGAGCAAGCCTTGGGAGTTTTTTAATAGAAGAGCCAACTTGTCTTCCCCAATATTGTTTTACCTGATAGCAATTAATTATTTTGATTTATAGGAGGGTAATCAGAAGTTGTGCTGCCAAAATGACACCTGGGCTGGGCAGAAAAGCACAGGCACAGCCTGATTGTGTCCGGCTCCTCCTCAAAAATCCAACAGAAGTTCTGCAAACCTCCAGGCAGAGCAGCCCCTTTGCTGCTGAGCATTCCCAGATCAATCCCACAAGAAACACTCCTGCTCTGTTCAAACAAGTCTTGGGGCTCTGGGAAACATCACTGTGGCAGGCAGTGGGGCTGCAGGGATTCCAGAGCAGGGATCGCAGCAGGAACTGCCTGCCCAAAAGGGATTTCTCCTCTGTGGGCAGCAGCCATCCCTCCTGCACACCCTTCAGCCACGTTTCAGCCCCTCCAACCCAGTCCTGGCTCTTGCTCTCTCTGCCACACACATCCCAATGCTCCTGTCATTCTGGAAGAACAAATAATTGCTTGGTTTTATTGTCTTTTTTCTTTTTTTAAGTATCTTTTCCTTTTTCCTGCTTACACTTAGAGGTTACTGCTTAATGAAGAACCAGCAGAGGAAATCCCAAAATGGTTTGGGTGGGAAGGGACCTGAAAGCCCATCTAGACATCCTTGTCATGGGCAGGGACACCTTCCACTATCCCAGGCTGCTCCAAACCCCTTCCAACCTGGCCTTGCAATGGTCCTGATTTTTCACCCTGGAGAGAAGCCCTGGGGTGACCCAATTGTGGCCTTCCAGTGCCTCAAGAGGCTACAGGGAAGAGATGGAGAGACTTAGGACAAGAGATTGGGTGCCAGGACACAGGGAATGGCTTCCCAGTGCCAGAGGGCAGGGCTGGATGGGATATTGGGAATGAGGAATTGTTCCCTGGCAGGGTGAGCAGGCCCTGGAATGAATTTCCCAGAGCAGCTGTGGCTGCTCCTGGGTCTGTAGAAGTGTCCAAGGCCGGGCTGGGACAGTGGAAGGTGTCCCTGCCCACGGCACTGGATGGGATTTAAGTCCCCTCCCACCCAAACCATCCTGGGATTCTGTGATGTGCACACCCCAACAGGACGGAGCTCTCTGGCTGCTGCCTGCATCCCAGAGTCAGTGACCCTCTCTCGTGTGCCATTTCTTGTGCCCAGCACTCAGGAGGCAGCACAGAGACATCCTGAGGAGCAGAGAATGAGTGCAGCCAAAACTGAGTGCAAGGAGACCTTTTCAGACAGGGCTGACTCAATGAGGTGATGAGAAGAGCAGTGCCTGATGACCTGGCACACACACCCCAGGCAAGCAAGAGACAAAAACAACTTTTCCTTTAGAGCTTGGAAACTTAAATGATTATTTTTTTTTTGTGCTTAAAATATCAAAGCCAACAAATTCACAATATGCCCCTGCACAGAGGATGCTGGAAAACATTGATTTCAGGATTATTCAATAACTCTTCTCTTCCCTGTTGTTCTGATGAATGAGAATTTGAGCTAATTTGCAGGAGTTAATTATTTATTGTTGTGGAACCTTACAGCTTGCAGATGGTCACTGTTATTGCAAGAATTGCAGGGGACCTGCTGCATCTTGCTGGGGCCTTTCCTGCTTTATTTAATTCCAGAAGAAAACAGAACTATCTGCCAATTCCCCCTCAAAAAAGTCCATTTTCTCCGTATTACCACTGGAGCTATACCCTCTCCCCACTGCTGGCTGCTTCCCTTTTTCCAGTAAGAGGCATCAAGTGCAGATTGGTTTCAAAGAGAGAGAATTAAACTCCTTTTGTGGAGGAAAATGAACTCTCAGCAAGGAAACACTGCTGTAACTAATACCACTCAAGGATTGTTCTTGCCTTTTCCAGCAACCATAACCCTCACTCCCAAGGACAGAGAATGTAGCACACTCCAATAAATAAATCTAAGATAATAAAGGCACAATTCTGTGCCACAAACTCCCCTAAGAATCAGATCTCTTTGGCCCCATCCACCTCGGATTTGAGGCTTGGGCTTTGCCAGGAGGTGAAAAAACACCAGAGGGATGAGGAGTGCAGCAAACACTGGAGGTCTGTGACCCCTTCCCCAAACAAAAATATCAACTGCAGGAGAAGAGCAGGGCTCTGGTTTCGCCCTGCAAGAGGCCAAAGTGCTGCTCCTTCTGTTCCAGGAAGGGAAAAAATGAGTGAGTGAAACAGCAGAGTTTCTTTGCGAGGTTTTGGAGCATTAACTCTGGTAAGACAAGTGCTGGGATGGAGACTCAGACAGCTGGCTGAGCTTCAGGAGAAGTGGGAATCACTCAGCTTCCCTTAAAGCACTCAGTGACACAACATAATGGTGATATTCTTCAGTTAAATAAAACAATTTGGGGCTTTTTGTATAAAAATTCTGTTTCTTCGCACGTAAATCTGATTATCAGCTATTCCAGCAGGAAAAAAAGGAGCAATTAGATTTGGAAAAGTGTAGCCAGCAGTGAATGTGCACACAGAGTGATCCTGGAGTGTAAACAAAGCTGGTTTAAACCATTCTGCTTTATTCTTTTTCATTAGTTTGCAGAGATTATATTCAACTATTTGCTTTTTAATCACATTTGAAAACATTAATTTCCTATCAACAGTCCTGATTTCAAGTGCAAACACTGCTTAATTAGAACTCGTGGGGAAATGATTTTAGGCCCTGTGGAAAATGAGCCTGCTTTCATTTCAGAAAGAAAACCACTCTCAGCCCAAAGGTTATTCCATTTATTCCTGGGGAAAATCCAAATGCCAAAGATGAAAACCAAAAATGCAGGCACTGTTTGATGGGCATCAGGGTTCCCTCCAATTCTCCAGGACAAGGTAACTGGAGAGGTGAAAAGGATGTTCCATCCATACTGCATGGAATCACACCTTTCACAAATTCCAGAGCCTAGAAAAAGCAAATCCCCTGGGGAAATAAAATTTATTGATAGGAAACCAATTTTAAAGGGGGGGGAAAAAAATCTGCAGCCACAATAACAGGACAATAACCAGAACCTAAGGATCTGGAAGCTTTTTTTAAAAGTCAAGTGAGGATATAGAGTCTCTCTGCGTTCCTTCCTGTGCTTTCTTCTGGTTATGAAATAACAGAATATCCTGCACTGGAAGGGATCCCCAAGGACCATCCAATCCCACTCCTGGACAAACACCCCAACAATCCCACCCTGGGTACACCTGGAGTGGTGTCCAAGCTCTCCTGGAGCTCTGGCAGCCTCAGGGCTGTGCCCATTCCCTGGGGAGCCTGGGCAGTGCCCAGCACCCTCTGGGGGAAGAACCTTTCCCCAATTTCCAAATTAAATCTTCCATGGAAGGGAAAGAAGCTACTAAACTGTGAATTACTGAGTTTGGCCTCAGCAGAACCACGTAGGAGACACAGGCTCTAAAAAGCTGAACTTAATAGGACTGCAACAGGTAACCTCAGTTGGTGCAGAAGGTGGACACAGGGAGGAGCTGATTAAATCAGCCACATTTACTTAAGGAAGTCAGATGAGAAGTTATTTGGAATGAAGGGAAACAATACAAGAAGTAATGGGAGCTTTGAAGGAGACATATCCATAAAGCTCCCTCAGCAAACAGCCCCTCTGGCCATTGGAGACCCCATTAGTGCTCCTTAACCACCTCAATTACTGACTGCTGGGCTGCATTTCCTGGAAATTCCCAGAGCTGCCCAGCTGGCAGAGCCTGGCACTAACACAGCCACAAAATCCCAGGGTGTGTGAGGCTGAGGGAGCTCAGTGGGCACCCGGTGTCCCCTCCCTGCTCCAGCAGGGCCAGAGCTCCAAGCACCAGAGCAGTGTGGCACAAATGTGTTCACTCAGCACAACCAATGTCTTCCCTTGGCTTTCCTCCTCCAAGTTAGACAGGATCATAATGGAATGGAACAAAAGGGGTTGTGTTATTCAAACTCTCTGGAACTTAGAGAAGCAGAGGGTGTTTGACTCAGGTTTGTGTGGTACACAACACCCCAGGCTGATACATGGACGGAAGAGTGATCCTTCCCTGTTGGGATCTTCAGTTTGTCACAGTAACCCCAAGAAAAGTTAGAAAGTCTCTTTTCCCAGCCCGGCGCTCAAAGAAGGAGTCGAACTCTTCTGTTCTCATTCTCAAGGTTGTTAATTGTTTCTTATCTATAAAATTCTTTCTCCTGTCCTGAGGTCCACTCAGCAAGACTGTCCAGGCACTCTGCCTGCCCTGGGGCAGTGTTATGTCTTTATACTAAAAACTACGTGTACAATATTTACAATTACTTCCCAATACCTATCACCTATGTTAGACAGTGAGTTTCTACTCTAAACCAATCTAAAAGTGCCAACATCACCCAGAAGATGGAGGCCAAGAAGAAGAAGGAGAAAGGCTGGACACACACAGATCCCTCCATCTTGCCTCCTGAACCCCCAATTCTAGAAACCCCAAAATCTACTTTTCCACCCCATGATAACTTCACTATTATTCTATCTAAACTGTTGCGGCTTGCTGATCTTCATCTAAGGTCGGTAACTTGCTCCACGGGTCATAATCAAAACCACACAGGCATTTTGGGCTCTGTGCCAGGGTTTCTGAGACACCTGGCAGGGGTCTTGGCTGCTCAGGACAGCCAGAGGGACGTCCTGGGTTCTGACACTTGCCCCCAAATTCCTGATTTTCCTTAGGTAGTCCCAGCTGTCCTCAGCACTGGCCATTACTTTGTGCCTGGTCCTGTCATTTCTGGACTCTGGAGTTGTTTGAAGAGCACCAATGAAGGTGCACGGGCACTGACCTTTCTTTGAGTGCTCAGAAATCTGTATCTCTAAGGGTACAAAACAGCCAGGAAATTTTTCATCTTTTATTCATCTGACTAGCTCTTACTGCAAAGGAATTGAGAAATTGAAAATTAGAAACTTTGGACAGACCTGGGAAAGCAATTCAAATGCAAATACCAGCAGCTTAGTGCAAAGACAATGAAACTCAACACATGGACACCGAGTTACAACAAAAAATTCATTAGGAGAGGTGTCAGACCAGACAAAAAATGGAGTAACCTGGTTCAAATCACGATGGCAGAGATTTCAAAAGGCCTGCTTTACAAAATAACCAGGAACTAAATATTTAATGGAAAGCTTCACCAGACACCTGGTGTGAAGTGTAAGGCTGGGACCATGCCCTGGCACTCCTGGGGTTTATCCCAGTTACAAAATTGTCTCTGTGCCCCACACAGGGAATTTCTGTGCATCTTTCACTGGGAACATTTCACAGAATCACTGGGTTGGAAGAGCCCTCCAAGATCATCGAGTCCAACCCATCCCCAACACCTCAACTAAACCCTGGCACCCTGTGCCACATCCAGTCTGTTTTTAAACACATCCGGGGATGGTGACTCTACCACCTCCCCAGGCAGACCATTCCAGAACTTCATCATCCTTTTCTGAAAAAACTTCTTCCTAATATCCAACCTATATTTCCCTTGGCACAGATTAAGGCTGTGTCCTCTCATTCTGGAGAAAGAGCCCAACCCCACCTGAGCACAGCCACCGTTCAGGAGCTGTACAGAGTGATGAGGGCACCCCTGAGTCTCCTTTTCTCCAGGCTGAGCACCCCCAGCTCCCTCAGGGGTTCCTCACAGGGTTTGTGTTCCCAGCCCCTCTCCAGCCTCGTTGCCTCTGCTGGACGCGCTCCAGCGTCTCAACGTCCTTCTCAAGCTGAGGGGCCAGAGCTGGACACAGCACTGCAGGTGTGGCCTCACCAGGGCCAGGCACAGGGGCACAGTGACCTCCCTGCTCCTGCTGGCCACACCATTCCTGATCCAGTCCAGGAGCCCTTGGCCTTCCTGGCCACCAGGACACACTGCTGGCTCATGTTCAGCCGGCTGTCACCAGCACCCCCAGGTCCCTTTCTGCCTGGGCACTGCCCAGCCACACCTGGATTTCAGGCAGATAGCAAGGCTCTCATTTCTCTCCAAACAAGTGTGAATGGGTGAGACTTCCATCAGCACAAAGCCTCTGCAGTGCAGCTCTCCAGATGCTCAGCTCTCCCCACTCCAGGGTTATCAGTCCGTTCCCGAGTGTCCTTCGGGATGAAGATGCTATTTTGGCCTCCATCTCTCCACACTGCCTCATCCATCCTCGCAGAGCTTGATGAGATCATTGTCTTGAGTGCTGTGAGGAGTGAAGCACACACCAATTTCCAGCCAGGACTGCTGGCCCTGCATGCTAAGGGCTGGCTGGCTCAGGGGATGGCAGCTAGCGTGCCCAAAAGCTGCTAGGAACAGCAGGAAGGAAGGAGAAATTGCTCCTTGGATGCCTTGGCCACAAAGTTTGGAAACTCTGAGGTTTCACAAGTACAGTGTGAAATATGATTTAACACTGGAGGTGTTATTCACAGCAGTGTGAGGATGATCCAAAACCCACACTTGTCCCTGGGTGCAGCAAAGGCACCTGGCACAAGTGTCCCAGCACGACTTTGGGTTCCATCCATGGGATAACTTGGGATAACTCAGAGGGAAGTTAAAATAGAAGTTGGCACAATCAGCAAGATCAGAGAGCTCCCTACTCTGCTCCTGTACAAAAGTGTGGATTTCATTCCTAGCAAAGCCAAGGTTTGCCAGCTGCCCAGCACTGCTGATGAACTTGGCACATCAACTCTGGTGACTTCTGACCATACTCAGGCTGTTTGCCCCAAATGCATTCCTGACACCCCTCCCTCCAAATTCCAGTCACTTTTTACCAACTTGGTACAGAATGACAGAATTAGGAGAAAATCCCAGACTGGTTTGGGCTGGAAGAGATTTCAAAGTCCATCCTGTCCCCAGCCCTGCCATGGCATCAACCATCTCAGGTTGCTCCAAGCCCTGTCCAGCCTGGCCTTGGACACTTCCAGGGACCCAGGGGCAGTGAGTTCTCCATGTCTGGGATGTGCAGCTGTGCTGCCCCAGCCCTTCCTCAGAGCCCAGAAACACCCAGCATGGCCTGGAGATGCCATCAAGCCCTTCAGACAGGACACACATCCAAAGTTCTGCGGGAAATGCCAGCTCCTCCCTTTTTGAGGGATGCTGAGAAGGAAACTCCAGCTCCTCCCTTTTTAAGGGATGCTGGGAAGCTGTTTGGCAGGACTGCTGACCTTCTTGCCTCATGTCCACATCACTAGACAAATATTTCTCCAAATGATGCTTCCAAAGTCGTGGGTATTTAAGAGCAATAAAGAAAAAAGGGGATAAGGATCTCAGGGATAAGGATCTCACTGTACAAACATGATCTCAGCTTCATCTGCCCTCCTCAAGGACCTCCAGCCAGAGTGATCTCCACAAGGATGAGATGTTTGGCATCTCTCCTCCCCAGACCTGCAGGCAGCTCAGCAGCCTCCCTGCTGGCAGCAAAATCCACTCAGTTTCAGTTAATACAGAATAGAGGAGCCCGTGGCTTCTGAGAAGCTGAAAATGAGCATCTTCCAGAAAAACAAACCCGTAATAAACAGCCCAGTAATGCCTGACTGCTTTATCTCCATCACACACAAGCAAAGCACAGATTTTCTGCTAGATCATACACACAAATCCATTTAAAAACAACAGCTCATAAACACTCTTGCCACAAGTTTTGGGGGGTTGGTTTTGTTCAGAGCGTTTTTTGTTGAAAGGACACAAACCCAGCAATCCTGAACATCTGAAAGGCTGCAAAATCAGAACTGAATCAGCTATTAAACACCTCTACAAATTACCCTGATGTCGGGAAAACGAGCCATGTCCATGTTAGCCAGAAACATTGGAGGCTCTGGGATGAATCACAGCAGTGACGTGGCTGCCATGCTTGAAAGGACACAGTCATGACTTGGGGACGTCACCAGACGGCCCAAAACAATCACCCACCAAGACATATTTTTTCCTAGGTGCTCTCCAGAGCTTTTTCAGGTGCAGGGCTGGTGTGTGCTGTGATTTATTTTGGGCTGGGAAAGCAGCAGTCTCACCTTACTGGATACTTTATCGACCCATTAAGTAGCAAATTCCTCTTAAATCTTGCTTTTTCTTTGAAGTACTTTCCAAAAAAGTAAACAAAGGCACTTAAAAGGTCACAGACAGGTTTTATTTCCTACACATGAAAGATGGAGGCATTTTTAAGCCTGCCAATATTTTCAAAGCCTGTATCACCTCCAAATAGCTGGGAGAAGAGAAAATATCTTTCTGCACCTGTATTTTCTGCCCCTAAATGAAAGGGTTGTTTTGTGACCCACTGAAAATTATGAAACAGATCAAAAATGACAGAAAATATTTTCAGGCTGAGGGGAAAGGGACTCCTGTGGGCAAATGCAATTCATCTGAGGAGAGGGGATGGCAGACTGGATCTGAAATAAATGAGGTGCTGAGCGATCTCCCTGAGCTTGGAGCAGCAATCATGTGAAATACTGGTGTATCCAAAAAGGGAGGCAGATGTTGGCATCTGTTTGTGTGCTGTGGAAAAACCAGAAGCTGCATCTCCTCAGGAGTTACACCCCAGGTGAGACCCAGCAGGTGCAGAGCCATGAGGGAATGGGTTGGGAAGGAAAGGTAAAGGAGAAAAGCATGACACTGCCAGAGGGGTATTCGAGCAACCAAATGTCCTACAAACATCACCTGGCCCACCCTCCCTCACACAGAAATGGAAGCCAAGATAATGGCAGAAAATTTAATTTCTGCAGAAAGAAAATGGGATTTCTTTCCAAGCAAATCAGACTTGGAAGTACAACAAAACCTTTAGCCACTGGTCCCTTCCGCAGGGTTTGGTCAGTAAAGCACACCAAAACAAAGAGGATGGTTTTTCCCTGGATTACTGATGATTATGGAATTGCTCAATATGGATTCATTTAGGAATATTCAACAAAGGGAGCTGCTGCCTAATTGTTGGTGTGCTGGGAACAGCTGCTTTGAATACTGATCACCTGAGCAGATTAATTCATAATTAATGTCTGCACAGAACCTGAGGGCTTCTAAAAATGTCTCTTCTCAGCCAGGACAATTGGGGTTTGTTTTGCTCCTCTGGAAGTGAAACCCAGCTCTTTAGGAATGTGTTGCGCTTTTCCAGGCTGAGAGCGTTGGGGAGACCCACAAAAAAATAGAATCCCTCAGATTTTGTCACTTGGCTGAATCCAGTGGGACTCTGCCTTGGAGACTCAGCCCCAACCTGCTTGTCAAGGTGATATTGGCTTGTTCACAGCCCTGAGTGCTCCCCTTTCACCCTGCTCAGGGTTTGCTCCATGGGTTGGGCAGGTTTACAGCTCATCCCAGGGCTGGGTGTCCACAGGGAGCACAGACTCCATCCCCATGCTTCCTCTCACAGGCAATTTCTCCTCCTCCGAGCCCTGCCTTCGTTTCTGCCCCAAGCAGGTAAAATGACTTTATTAGCACGGCCACTCTGCCATTCCATTGCAGCAGTCAATAAATCCCTTTCTGTCTGTGCTGCTGTTCCTCAATGGCTTTATCTCTTTGCTGATCGTTTTTCCCCCTTCACTGAGACACAAATCGCACAAGCTGTTGCTCCATTCCCCAGGTTCCCACAGTGCAGGAATCGATATCTTTTGAAAGACAAACCTAAACTGCCTTTTCCTGAGGCCAGCATTCCCTTCCCCTCCCCTCCCTAGGAGCTTTGGCTGTGAAACAAAGCCATTTTTGAGGTTATTAACCTGCACAGGGGAGCTGAGGGGAGAATTCCACACATCCTCCAAAACAGATTCCTCTGGATTGCACAGCAGCCCAAGGAGCTGTTCCCTGGCACGAATAATAGGCCAAACACACCAGTGGCTGTTTTCAGCCCACGTTTTAGGTTGTGGAATTGCTTCTTGCTGAGGTTATTCTTGAAATTAGGAGACTTTCAGACTGCCTGGGAATGCAAATTCTTAGGGCAGCTTAGCAACAACAGCTCAGGGGGTGACTTGTAACAATGACAGAAGGATGAAAATTGGAAGGATTGGGAAGAAAAAAGACTCCTGCAAGACCATTGTTAAAGCTTGTCAACAACACAATCTGGCTGCTCCTCCCCTGTAAGAATTAGGTCTAACTTTGGTAAAGACCACAAAAAACCCCTCATTTTGTCAGCTAAAATTATTTCATTTCCACACAGAGTACTTGAGTTATTGTATGGGGAAAGTGCTTAACAAAGCAGCCCCTGATCACATGAAGAAATTTGGGATGTATCTTGAGATCAAGACAAACCACAAAAGAAGGACTGGGTGGCAAACTGTGATCAGGAAGGCTGCAGGGGAAAAATACACCTCTTTTCAAAGACACAGAGAGATCATTAGCCAAAGAGAAGAAAATGCCCAGTGATGGTTGGGCTGGAGGTGCTTCCACCTAGGCTTGCTCCAGAACAGCAGCCTGGCACATTTGGATTTTCAAAGCCTTGATAATGACTCCATTACCAATATTTCAATAATTAACCAATAAATAATCAATATTTTTAACTGGCAGAGTCCCTCCAGGTGATGTCCCACAGCAAAGACAAGCTGCAAGCAGTTCTTATGCTTCAAGAAGTGGCCCTTAGCTCTGGAAAGCACAAAGTTTTAATCTCAAATCCTAAATAATGCACTGAAGGGGGAAAGTTCTGTTCAAGAAGAACACAGTGAACCATTTCTGTCCAGGAGTGTAACAGAAGCACAGTGTTTATATTCACATTTACCAGGAAGAGCTCCTGTGTCCCAGTTGTTCCTTTTGGATTTTTATGCTGCCATTAGTCAGCCACGGGGGTGTGAGGCCTGAGGGGTGCAAGTGTTCTCAACACTCCATCAGCAACTCTCCAGATTCCTGTGACTGGGACTTTTAGCCAATGTGAGCTGGAGGAAAAATCACTCAGCTTCCCTGCTGGATGACTTGAGGCTCTCCCAGCCAGATGTTCTACCTGAACATCCCTTCCCACCACAGAACCAGCAAGGAAAAAGCTAAGGCACTTTGCTTTGATCACCTCCATTAACAAAACAATCATTAAATCATTTGATTTCTTCACCAGATAATAAATTCAGGTGCTGTTTTCTCCCAGCACAGACCAGTTTTCAGGGATGAATCTTGACACCATGGAAGTGTGGCAAACTGTGATCAGGAAGGCTGCAGGGGGAAAATGCAGCCTTTTTTTTTCAAATACACAGAGAGATCATTTAGCCAAAGAGAAGAAAGTGCCCTGAGCTGTGGTGTCCATTCCTCCAGACACCATCAAGGCATCCCAGCAAACCTTTGTGCCCAGCTCGCCCCTGGGAACAGGGAAGGTGCAATTGAAGCACTCAGGGAATTGGATTGAACCACTGGAGCTGTGACACGAGGCAGCAGTGCCTGATTTTGGAAAAACTCACTCATTTAACAAACCCCATTCTCTTTTTTCTGCCTGATTTTGGTGTCCTGAAGAACTTGAGCCCCACAGGGAGAAGCAGGGTGTGCTCTCAGTCCCAGTGTGAGGGGATGAGGTCAGAATTCCAAGCAGGCTGCAGCAGCAGCAGCAGCAATATTCCAGCACATTAGCAATCATCTGCCATGGGGAAAGCTAATTTTTGCCTCATTAGAGCCTGATAGGAATCTGTGATGTTGAGCAGTTCCGTTTGCAGCTGCTCCCAACCTGTTCTGGCCAGGTTTTTGTGGTAATCACTAGGCTGAACCAGAGCAGGGATGTTGGGAAAGAATTTCTTTCTAAAGAAACATGGTAGCTGTTAATGCACACCAAAATTCATGAATCCTTCTGGTTCTTTAAGGGGTACCTTTTCCACGCTTCAAATTTTCCCAGGGATCAGGAAGGACATCCAGGGATGAGTGAGCACAAGGTCTCACAGGCCACCAGGGATATATATTCCAAATATCCTGCACGTAGCAAAGCTGACAGAACAAATGCCATGGAAGGAAATAGCTAAGTCAAATTAACAAAATTACACATTCCCTTAGGAAGGGAGTCATACTTGAAATGTAAAACTGTCTACATTTCCTAAGGAATTGTTTATGTCAAATGTGCATCCTGTCTTCCACCACTGGAAAAAAAACCAAAAAACCAAAAAAAAGAACCCAAAAAACCCCACCAAAAACAAAAACAAACAAACAAAAAAACACACCAAAAAAAAAAAAAAAGAAAAGAAAAGAAAAGCTTTTCTTTTTGCTCTTAGGACCTGTTTGGGTTTGCTGGCGACTCCTAATTCCCAAGGTTTAAAGCCTTGTCCAGACTGGCCTTGGACACTTCCAGCGATTGGGAACCCACAACTTCTCTGGCAACCCATGCCAGGATCTCCCCATTATTGGGAATAACATCCTGAATAAACACAGGACAACCCAAATCAGGCTGACAGGACTCAGAGAAAGCCTAAAACTGATGCTCAGCACTCCCACAGCACTGTCACGACATTAACTTGTTTATTCTGAGCTTTTAAAAACCCTGATTCTTTCCACTCCTTATGGAGCTCTTAAAATCACTAATTTGTAATATTGGAGTGAATACTCCCTGATTTCTATTCTGGCATCAGAGCCATTCCTGATGCAGATATCCCACAGTCTGACAGCTGATCTGCATAATGTGGTGAATGTACTTATAACTCATCTCCAGACAGGGAAATAAATCTCCAGCACCTCTTTTTGCTCTGTGCTGCAGCACAATGCACAGATCTGGAAACGCCTCCTGAGTGCCAATTCTGACTCGTAGGGTTCAGAAAATTAAACCTGTATTAGGAAACAGATCATTTTCATCACCTACTCAGGGGGAACAAAAGCTCAGAGAGAGTTTTTAACCCTTAACCTGTGCAGACATCAGTAACCCTAAGGAATGGGATTTATCCATTCCATGGGGCCCAGCACAGGAGGGACCTGGAGAGAGCCCAGGGGAGGCACCAGCACGGGCAGAGGGATGGAGCAGCTCTGCTGGGAGGAAAGGCTGGCACAGCTGGGGGTGCTCACCTGGACAGGAGAAGCTCTGGGGTGACCAAACTGTGGCCTTGGAGTGACTGAAGGAGCTACAGGAAAGAGAGGGAGAGGCTTGGGATGAATGATGGAGGGACAGGACACCGGGAATGGGTTCCCAGTGCCAGAGGGCAGGGCTGGATGGGATATTGGGCATTAGGAATTGTTCCCTGGCAGGGTGGGCAGGCCCTGGCACAGGGTGCCCAGAGCAGCTGTGGCTGCCCCTGGATCCCTGGCAGTGCCCAAGGCCAGGCTGGACAGGGCTTGGAGCAGCCTGGGACAATGGATGGTGTCCCTTTGAGGTCCCTCCCCACACTCCTTCCTGCTTTGGCCCCATCAGCACTGATCAGTCCTCAGTGGAAGTCCCAAAATCCACATCCCATCCCACACTCCATTGCCTCCCATCAGCTTTCATTTACTGAGAAATTTTATGTTCTGCTTTGGCCCCAGCTCTCAGTCTCTTTTTCAGCCTGCCTTGTTTGAGGCCAGAGCACGAAGGAAAGGTTTCACTTACTGCTCATCTTCCTCTGCTAAATAACAACATTAAACAGAGCATGGAGACGGCAGCTCGGTGACAGATGGGGCTGTGCTGCTTTGTGTCACCCAAGGACCTGGCTTGGAATGCTAACACATGGAAATCATCCAGCTGCAGAACTGGGAAGCAAATCTGGGGAGCAGGAAGAGGGATAAAGAGCTCCAGGCCTGATTTTTTTTTCCTCAGCTAAATCAGAGGCTTCCCTGGAAGTGTTCAAGGGCAGGTTGGAGCAGCCTGGGACAGTGGAAGGTGTCCCTGCCCATGGCGGGGAATAAAATGTTCTTTAAGGTCAAACCCAGCCCAAACCATCTAGGATTTATTTTGCCAAAGTAAGACAGAAAACTGAGATTAATATTAATATTTAAAAGGCAAAGCAGCACAAGAAGCTGTTGGGACTTCTCAGCACTCCCCAACTCCTTGATCTTCCCATCTACCACCCAAAGCTCCTGAGGAAACCCAAATGCTTTTTGTTCCAGTCCACAGAGCACAAGAGCAGGATATAAATGATCCTCCCAGCAGCAATGATGAGCAAAGTAAGTTCTGAAGTGTTAAATATGTTCTGAAGTGTTAAATGTGTTCAGCAGTGTTAAATATGTTCAGCCAAGTGGGGTCTGTGAAAAAGGCCTGGTTTTTCCAAGAAGGAAAGCAATGTCCTGGAGAGAGCTGACAAATGATAATAAGCAGAGGCTGCTGGTGTAAAGCAGAAAATAAACTTCCTTTCTTTTCATTCATCATGCAGCAGGTCCACTTGTTCCCTCCAGATGAACATTCCCAAGGACATCTCCTTCTCTTATCTTGTACCAACCAGGAACAAAAACATTCCTTGCTTTAAAAAAATAAAGATCTTCCATGGGTTTTTTCAGTCCAAATTTGAACAGAGGAGCACAGTGCTAAATGGAGATCTCTGGAGCTGGTTCTCATTTCAGGCCACGTTGACCAGTTGGCCCTAAAAAAACTCAATCCTGGCACCTGACACTTGGGGATTTTCCTCAGCCGCTGGGGAATTTTTACCCCATGGGTTACTACAAACCTCCAGGGATCACTGGAAAACTTAAATTGCAGCAGTGATATCAGTTTTCCATCTTACTTCTGCCAAATAAATCCTAAACTTTGGGTTGGGAGGAACTCCGAAGCTCACCTCACTCCACCCCCTGCCATGGCTTACAGGTTTAGGGGCACAAATGGTTCCATGATCCTTAGGAACATTTTTGCAGGGACCCCTGCAGTAAATTCCCAAGTTATTCACCATTTTCAGAGGACACAATCCTGTGCCAGGTGCTCTGGGATGACCCTGTTGGAGCAGGGATGTGGCACCAGATGTCCCTTCCACCCTGACTTGTCCCATGACCTTAAAGGCTTTGCCATGGCAGTTCCTCACTCCCCACTGCACATCTTTAATCCACATTACAACTGGACTTCTCTTTTTTAAGGAGAATAACTGTCACAGGAGAACAGGCCAAAAGAACACAATGTTTTGGGCTGAAAACTCTGGGGAAAAAAAAAAAAACAACCCTCATTTCAGTCTGATTTCACATAGTTATAAACAAAAGCTCCTGGACCTCTCCATCCCCCCAACAATGTAATGAGAAGAAAGAGCTGGGAGCAGAAAAAGCAACAAAAAATACAATTAACTTCAGGAAGCCTGTGAAGTTATATATCTCTACCAGTAAAAATAAAAAAAAAAAAAGCCTCACAATCCAGGCAGAAAATAACTTCAAGTTACCTCCTAGTCCAAGATAACAGTTTACAGAGTTTCAGCAGTGATAAAGAGTCCCTTGTGGAGCTCCTCTGGAAGGATGGGGCTGCAGAACCACCCCAGGATTATTGCTTTTCCAGATCTGCAGCATCTCAAATCCTGCCTGCTGCTGCTGCTATTTAGAATATGAGAAAGCTCACCCACTGTTATTTCATGTTCTGGTAGCTCCACAAAATAGCTTTTGCAGTCAGAACCGAGAGGCTATGAAAATATTTAGCACAAGGATGGCAAACATCTTATTTTTATTAGTTTTTTCCATCTTAAATGCAACGTGTTCTGATTGCATTTAATTATCATCTGTGCCTGGATGTGCGAGGAGCAGCAGCTGCTGGGATACACTGTAATTTCCATTATTTTAGATAAATACAGTGCAAACATTGATCTGACATTTTGATTTGTTTCCTGAGAGCACAATTCTCATTTTTCCCCCAAACCCATCTGCCAGGGCTGAAAAGAAGTTGCAGATCAGGACCCCTGCACATCAAAGCACAGGGAAAAAAATCAGAAAACTTTGCCAAATGATGCAATGCAAACATCTCCCCACATCATCCCTCCCAGTTTTATCCTTTTGTTTGGATTTATTCTCAGACCTGTCCCTGTCAAATTTCTGGGGCTGCACAAAGTCTTGGCCAAAAATCCAAAGTAGAGAAATCTATGGGAGGTTTTTCCCACCAAAAAAAGGAGGAGAAAATGCAGGAAATTTTCTCAGGAGCTTTCCCTGGGGTGAAGAGATGTTCAACCAAGGTGAACATCTCTCCTTAAACTTTTATGGAGAGATTTAAGGAACATGGAAAAGCTCTCTGGGACCAAGAGGAATGGTTTCCCTCATTTAACCCATTCCTGCCTGGAATAGCAGTGATGAACTCACTACTCAGCAGCTCCTTGGGATGAGCTCCTCCAGGAAACCCTGCAGGATTCCAGAAGAAGCAGGAGCTGATCCTGATGGGATCCCTTCCAGCTCAGGCTGTTCTGTGTTTGTACAATTCTGACCCAGCCTCCCTCTCCTTCCCCTTCCCAAAATTGGTGATTTTGAGCTCTCTCCCCACAACCAAGAGCAGGAACAAAGGGCACACAGCTCCCATAGTCTGATTATTTTTGTAGATGAGTTTTCCAAGCAAACAAGGAATCTAAAGCCAGTACAGCCCACACAAAGGGAGCCTTCCTTTTACTGGTCCTTTAATGATAGCTTGGATTCCAACACTGGAATTTTTCTATCTGCACACACAGCCTGAGTTACAGAGACCTGGAGTGGAAGGGGCACAGCCAAAGGTCAGAATCCAGGCTCTCCCATGTCCACTGCTGGGCTGAAAAGTCCTTTTATTTCACATTTCACATGTGGGAGCTGCAACAAAAGGAAGTCATGGAACAGCAGAGAGGACAAGAAAGACATTTGTGCCTCCCTTTCCAGCTGCTATTATTAATAAAATGAATGAGGCTTTATCTCCCCAATTTCTTTGGTAAATAAAACCCCCTCCACCACAAAGCAGCCTTCAAATAACTGCTGAGCAGTACAAAAATAAATGGCACATCAGCTATGAGCTTATGTGAGGGAAAAACTCATTATAATTACATTGATCATCCAGTGGGAACTATTTTGGAAGAGGTTACACCTATCCCCTGTTTTCCCTGGAGAGGGATAGATGGATATCTGGCTGCCTGGGGATGAAGCAGGTTGTAGGAAAGCATTTACAGAATGATTTTTATCTGTTTGATAAACTCCGAGTTCTCCTCCCCAGCGATGAATTCTTTCAGCTTTTTCCAAGGCTGCCCCAGTTTTGGGTCAGTACCACACTGCAGAAAGACTCAGGTAATGATTAGAGGAATGGCAAGAGGAGTAAATCACTGTGAATAGGAGCAGGTCCCAAAGAAAGCCAGGCATTCACTGGAGAAATGAAAGGAATTCTCAGGTCAGCTCGACACTCGAACTTTTACAGCCCTGCAGAAGAACCAGCCAGCAGGCCCCTCTCATCCAATTCCAGCAGGAATTTGTGCTGGCAGCAGGGCTGGGCTGAGCGCAGAGACACCAGACTTCACTCTTTGGGGGATTTATATCTTTGTAAATCATCAAATACCTGTATAAATCATTGAATACCCTCCAGTCCCTCCTCTCCTCTGCCAGTCCAGTGCTTCACAAATTTGGGAAATCTGAAATCATCAGTCCCAGCTTGGATCCCATTTTCTTCTCCTCCCTACCAAATACTGTCTTAGTTAACCAAAGATTTGGTTTTCCTTGCTGAAAAGGGATGACTTCACCATTATTTCTGATTGCATTTTAAGTGCTAAGGTTTAGTTGTGCAGCTTTAAAAATAACTGCTCTATCCAGAAGATCAAACCACATCTGTCACAAGCCCAATCATCCTTTCATATCCCATTTCATCTCATGAACATTTCATGAAATAAGTACAAGAAATGTTTAATTCCCCATCACTAATATGGGTAAATAATACTCTTGGAAGAGTTAATTATTAAGACACCGTAAAATTAAAATAATGAGCAGATAACAATGGAAGATTTGCATTCCATTGCCCTGGGTATGGCAGGACAACCCAATTTCTCCAAGAGACAGGAAACCCATGAAGCCTGCAGAGGAAAAAACCCCTGATCTGACTCCTGGCCAACCCTGCAATACCAGGATGAAGGAAACTAAAATGAACAGTACAAAAGCAGATGAAAGCATCAAACCGGAGAGCAAAGAAGAAGCTGCTGCCACAGGACATTTTCCCAAACCTCTTGGGAAGTCCTTGGAAAGGCAGGTTTCTTGGAAAACAGTGATTTGTTGGCAGGCTGTGCAGAAATTCCCACATTGCCATAATTTCTAATTCATTCCTTGCCACACTGAGTGTCTGAGGTTGGAAATGGGGGTGTGGATTCTATTTCCATCTATCAGAGGTGGGGCAGTTATCTGCTGTTAACTGGGCAGGTTCCTTTATCTCTTCCACAACCAATCCTCCCTCCAGGAGATCTCTTCTGTTCATGGGCCATTAATTATTAATTATCTCCTGTCCATGGCCAGTGAGTGTCCCTGCATGGCTGATCCAATCCCAGCATCCCATGGGGAGATGCTCCGCCCAGGGGAGGAGCCAAGCATTCCTACCTGGATCCAATCTGAGCTTTGGGACCCCACAGCAGCCTTTGCCCCCTGCATTCCCAGAGGAGCAGCTTTCTGCTGCCCTGCATGGCCAGAGGGAGCCCAGGCCCATCTGCAGCAGCCCTGGAGCTGCAGAGGAAAACTCCCCCCTTGTGCAGGATCCCTGCTGCAGCAGAGCCACAGCTGGCACTGCAGGAGGGCTGAGCCCCCATGGGATGGGGCTGGGACATCGCCCTGACACACAGGGGGCAGGGCATGGTCTGACTCTGGCAGTGGTTTGGTTTTGGGTTATTTTTTTTGTACTCTTGTATTTTTAATTGTCCTATTAAAGAACTGTTATTCCTATTCCCATATCTTTGCCTGAGAGCCCCTTAATTTCAAAATTATAAAAATTGGGAGGGAGGAGGTTTACATTTTCCATTTCAGGAGAGGCTCCCGCCTTCCTCAGCAGACACCTGTCTTTCAAACCCTGGACACCAAGGCTCCCAAATCTCCAAAGCCAGCACCTCTGCAGTGAGATGCTGCCTTGGACATTTGCTTGGGACAGCAGATCCAGACCCCTGCAGAGGAGGTTCAGAGGCTCAGGTAGGGCCCAAAACAGCTGCTCTGAGAGGCAGAACAAGTCCTGGAAGCAGAACAGCCTCAATTGTGTTGGAAAAGCCCTGACTGCAATGGATGCTGCTGCTATCACCTTCCACAGAGCCCCTGGGAGATGCAGAGAGGTAGGAATTAGCAATGTTATCAGGAATATACTTGGGAAAAGCACTGAAAGCTGCCTGGCCCTAGACTAGAAAGGCAGGAATTTCCCAGAGGAAGCCTAGTAAGGACAGTATTTGGGCATGCAGGACAAACCATACTGTGAAAAATCCCACCTGCAGGGGCTCAGCTCTGTCTCTCCAGGTGTGATCCCAGAGCATGACAGTGATCCTGAACAACCCAGCACACACACAAACCTGTGCCAGGGCCTGCCCACCCTGCCAGGGAACAATTCCTAATTCCCAATATCCCATACAGTCCTGCCCTCTGTCACTCTGAAGCCATTCCCTGTGTCCTTTGTCCCTCCATCCCTTGTCTCAAATCCCTCTTCAGCTCTTCTGAGCCTCTTTAGGCTCTGGAAAGGGCTCTGAGCTCTCTCTGGAGCCTTCTTCTTTCCAGGATGAACAATCCCAGCTCTCCCAGCAGAGCTGCTCCATCCCTCACATCATTTATGCTCCTTAAATCCAAAACAGGTCCCTGTTCTCCACAATTTGCTCATTTTTAAGTACCAGTCCCACCAAGCCCTTTCCCTGAGAGGAGGAGGATCTGACTCTCGAGACCCTCCAAGGGAATTAGTCCTGTCCAATCAGATCCATAAAAAAAAGAGGAAAGAAGGGTCACAGGGAGGTGACACAAAGGTGTGACAAAGGGATGACTGCACAGAGTACCCAGAGCCTGCAGTGACCCTGGGGGAAAAGCAGGGAACTGCCCAGGTGGGAAAAGGGAGAGGTGGGGAGTGAGAAATGTCAATGCCAACACACTGAGCAGGAATTCTTGGGGCTGCTTTGCTTTGGATTCAACAGGAAAAACCCCAGAGCCTCCCAGAGGAGCATTTCACCCCATGGAAGGACTCCCATTTATCTCTGTACTTCAAACAGCCACACAGATTTTGTTTGTGTTCCCTTATCAACGCCCAGCTCCATGTCCCAGCAGATCCCACAGTTTCTAGGAACACACTGCTTCCCAAGACTTCCAGAAACCCACATTCCCATGGGAAATCTCAGTCAGATCCTTCCTCTGGGGGAGCTACCAAGAAGGAAGCAAGAGACAAAGTCACCTTTAAAAATAAAAGGCAAATCCACAAAACTGAAGATAAAAATAAAAGGAAATGTAAGAGGAGAGGGAATGTTACTAAAGCAGGGCTGGTTCTCAAAAAGCTGCTTCTTCCCTCTCCATGCCTGTGGAAGCAGGAGCACACAGGGGATTTTTCTTCCCTCAGGTTCTCCAGGTGCGTGCAGAGCTGCAGCCTCAGAATTCATGTGCAGCATCCACTGACAATACAAAACCATGAGCCACAAAAGAGATAATCCAAGGAATTCCCCTTTCCCCTGTGTCACAGAATTATTTCTTCTATGCTTCATGGGAATGACACCAACCCTAAAGGGAGGGGACTCTTCACACCTGTGACTAAAGTTCCTAAAAAACCTAAAAAAAAATTATTCTATTCCAAATTTTATTCTAAAAAAATCTGTTTATTCACAGGAGAGCCTCAAACCTGGACTTTGCCACCTGATTTCTGCACAGGATCTTCCTGCCCTTATACAACCTGACAGCCTACAAAACCATGAGCCACAAAAGAGTTAATCCAAGGAATTTCCCTTTCCCCTCTGTCACTAAATTATTTCTTCCAATTATTCTTCATGGGAATGGCACCAACCCTAAAGGGAGGACTCTTTACACCTATGACTAAAATTTCTTAAAAAAACTAAAAAAATTCTATTCTATTCTAAATTTTATTCCAACAAAAAAATCTGTTTATTCACAGGAGAGCCTGAAACCTGGACTTTGCCACCTGATTTCTGCACAGGATCCTCCTGCCCTAATCCATCCTGACAGGCTGCAGCTGGGTGGCTCAGCCAGAGGAAACATTTGGGGTCGGAGGTGAGATTTCACATTCATCCTCATCAGTGCGAGGCAGCACCCACGCACAGCCCCAGCCCTGTCAGCACAGCCCAGTTCTGAGGTGCAGCTCTCTGAAAACACCTCCCCAGCCTGTGCTTTCCTTAAGTTCCTTCAGCAAAATGTTAGGAATGCTGCAAAGTCAGCAAATGCTGCAATCCTGCAAAAATATCACTTGGAAAATGCACAGAATTCACACAATCAGTGTGAGAGAACTTGAAGATCATCGAGTCCAACCCAGCCCCAACACCTCAATTTAACCACCAAGTGCCACATCCAGTCTCTTTTTAAACACATCCAGGGAAATATTTAGGGTATTTTCCCTTAAGGAAAAAAAAAAATCAAGGTAGCAGACTCATTTATGGTCAATTTACAATAACTTTTTTTCATTCTAAAAACCCTCAATTTGAAGACAAATAATCTGTTGAACCCCTCTCAGAGCAGCAAACTTTCTCCCAGGAAAGGGAATCTATCCAATAAATAAACTTATTTTCATCTCACAATTGTTTTTTCTGCAGAGCTGAGAGTTTCAATGTGGATAGTTTAAGGCAGAGCATCACTGATGCCCCTTTTTTCATTCCCAGTCTCACAGCCTGGGGGAATGTTCCTGCTGGAGGTGGGCACAGCAGGGATATTTAATGCTGCCAGCAATTCCAGCCCCTGATGGGGACTTGTCACATCACAAATACATTCATTCCCACCTTCAAAGCACAGCTGTAAGGGAAATTTTTTGGTGTTGCACAAGGTTTAGGGCATCTCTTGACCCATTTCAGTTAATAAGGAAAAGGTGAGGGGGTTTCTTGCTACTTTTTGAACAAAAGGGAATCAAGGGGTGTTCTCAGAGGGCTGAAGGAACAGCACTGGGAGGGTGAAACTAGAGAAATAAAATGTTTTAAAGATTAGGATGTGGTGGGGCCAGCACCTGAAAGCCTGAACCAGGAGCCCTCCTACCCCTAGAGGTGGGAATTTGGCCAGCAAGACACAGACTGTGGCTAAAGTCACTCCACAATACAAAAAAAAAAATTTGAAAATAAATTTTAAAAAGGCTTATTAGACTTATTAAAAGCAAAGAAGCTCTAAATTCAGGATTCTGCTTGCTGAGAAATTTCAGCTTCAGCTCCTGACTCAAAGCTCTGGTTTTTGTCACTACCAGCTCAAAGAACAGCCAGAGCCCAAGTAAGGAAGGGAAAAGGAATTAATGGAAGGAAGAGACAGAATTTATTTGATTTTTCAGAAAACACCTCTCAGTAATACTCAAAGATGGGTCTCTCCAGAAGAGTTTTGCAAAGAACAGTTTTTATTTGGGTTGATTGTGTTAATAATTGAGAGGACAGAGAATGATGAACCAAAATGAGCTCTCATAACCTATTTGATAATGTCCTCTCCCATTTCCATGACTTCATCACTCATTGCATTATGTCCAAACACAGACTATAAACTCTCCATAATTGGGTTTGCAAGGCATTATGCATATTTAGGGAGCTATCTAAATACTCTTAAATTAAGTTACAAAGCCAAGGGAAGAGCTAAGTCGTGCCCTCACACACACACAGGGCTGCCAGGAGAACATGGAAAACCTCAAGTGCCAAGAAAACACAAAATTTGGTTCTGGCACACATCTGTTGCACACTCATCACCACAAGGCTAAATAAAGACCATAAATATGATAAAATTTATCAGCAGTAAAGGGTGATCTGAGTAGTAAGAAGTATCAATACCCCAAACCATGCTGGAAACAGTTCTGCCCCTAAATCATCCCCAAAATCCTCTCCGGGAAATGGGAAGAGGCTGAGCAGGAGATAAATACACCCTGATTCCAACATGTCCTGTTCTTTGGGGTTTTTTTTCAAGGGACAGCACTGAACACAACATCCCAAAAGCAGCAGGGCAGCAAAAATCCCATGAGCAAACCTCTGGTGTGGGGGGAATTTGAGAAGTGAGCACAAAACTGCACAGGGCAAATCCTCCACATTTCCACTAGGAAGAAAATACCATTCAAGGATGATTTTAAAGCAGTTTTTTATCATCAACAAAACAGATTGTGCACCTCCAAGCAGTCTCTGTATTCAGAGGACTGAAACCTTCAAATCTTGCCATGCAAACCTCAAATCTTGCCATGCAAACCTTAAACCTGGGGATGGAAACATAATTCACAGAAAAAACATTTCAATGTGCAAAATTCAAAACTATGAAAATGCAGAGGAATTAAACCTGTGCCTTGAGAAAGGACTTAACCTTAAAAGGACAGAAGTTTCAAGTTGTTTTGGGAAAGCAGTGAGGAGTATTTGCAACTATACAGCATGAGGAATTTGGCAGGAAAGCTTGTTTAAAGGATGGCTTACTGCCTTGGAAAGATTTTTTGTTTAAAAGAACAATTGAAGATATTAAAATATAGATGAGCAAGTGAAAAGGCGTTATCTGGCCAAAATGTTTGAGTTCTGGTGAAGAGCAAGAAGAATTTGATAAGCTTTTATCTATTGTGGTACCAAATCACAGCAGCAAGGAAAACAGGGATATTTCCCTGAGAATTCAGGATCAGCCACTCTGGATGCACACGAGCTTTGATCCAGCTCAGTAACTCTGACAGCTCTGACATGCACTTCCTTAACAATAAAAAGCACAAATACACACAAAATATGCTCAGTTTGACACATGGAGAGCGAGACAACCTGGGAAGCAGCACCAAACACAAGGAGCTGGGATTTTGGAAAGGCAGAGCATTGGCAACAAGTGCTAGAAGATTTTTACAAAGCTGGATGAGAAACCCCAGCACATCCTGGGACCAAGCAGATGCCCAGGATGCACCAACATTATTTTCCATCCTCCCAAGGATGAAAATTAATCTCTCCTGTGGAGAGCCCAGTGTGCTGTACCAACGTTTCCACCTTCTCCCTGCTCCACAGCCACTTCCCATCTCCATTCTTTCTGCTAAAATCCTCATTTATCCATTAAAAAAATGGCTAAAAAAAAGGAATGTCCACATTTCCACCTGGGAGGAAGCTGTGACCCACTTCCCATCTCCATTCCTTCTGTTAAAATCCTTATTTATCCATGCAAATAATGGCTAAAAAAATGAATGCTCGTATTTCCACCTCGGAGGAGGTTTTGAGCACCTTTTCCCTATTTCACAGCCACTTCCCATCTCCATTCCTTCTACTAAAATCCTCATTTGTCCATGCAAGAAATGGCTAAAAAATCCTCATTTATGTATGCAAAAATAGCTAAAAAAAAAAATCCTCATTTATCCATGCTGTGCCCACATTTCCACCTGGGAGGAAACTGTGAGCACCTTCTCCCTGCTCCACAGCCACTTCCCATCTCCATTCCTTCTGTTAAAACCTTCATTTTTCCATGCAAAAAATGGCTAAAAAAAAGGAATGTCCACATTTCCACCTGGGAGGAAGCTGTGACCCACTTCCCATCTCCATTCCTTCTGTTAAAATCCTTATTTATCCATGCAAATAATGGCTAAAAAAATGAATGCTCGTATTTCCACCTCGGAGGAGGTTTTGAGCACCTTTTCCCTATTTCACAGCCACTTCCCATCTCCATTCCTTCTACTAAAATCCTCATTTGTCCATGCAAGAAATGGCTAAAAAAATCCTCATTTATCTATGCAAAAAATGGCTAAAAAAAATGAATGTCCAATTTCCACCTGGGAGGAAGCTGTGAGCCACCTCTCATCTCCATTCCTCCTGTTAAAATCCTCATTTGTCCATGTAAAAAATGGCTAAAAATGTCATGAATGTCATAAAAATGGCTAAAAATCCTCATGTGTTCAGGCAAAAAATGGCTAAAAAAAATGAAATTCCATATTTCCACCTGGGAGGAGGCTTTGAGCCACTTCCCATCTCCATTCCTAAAAAAATGAATGCCCACATTTCCACCTGGGAGGAGGCTGTGAGCACCTTCTCCCTGTTCCACAGCCACTTCCCATCTCCCTTCCTTCTGTTAAAATCCTCATTTATCCATGCAAAAAATGGCTAAAAAATTTAATGCCCACATTTCCACCTGGGAGGAAGCTGTGGGCACCGTTTCCCTGCTCCACAGCCACTTCCCATCTCCATTCTTTCTGTTAAAATCCTCATTTTTCCAGCAAACCATCACCCCCAAGCACAGCAACGCTGCTTAGGGGAGGTTTAATCCAGTGCAGGGTTAACAGCTTTCACCTCCCTTCTTTAGCCAGGCAGGCACACAAATCCAGGCAGAATTTTCCAGCCAAAAGCAATCCATACAAATTTTTAGCAACCATATTTAGACAACCTCTTTCTCTGAAACCGCTTTTCCCACGAAAGGTTTTGTGTCCAAGTGTTAAAAAAAAAAAGAATAAATCAGATTTTTCCCAACCCTACCTTCCATGACGTAGACCAGGGAACCCACATCTCCCTCCTTGATGATGCAGCTGTCCTTGCCATACTCCACAGGGTACATACAATCCACAATCTCCTGGATCTGGGACAATTCCAGGTTCTTCATGAAGTCATTGTCAAGGATTGCTTCCTTTATTAGCTCCTTGGACCTGGGGAATAAAAATTTTTTTAAAAACTCAGTATTTTTCCTAAAAACGTGCAGAAAACTCAAAGAAAAAAATTACAGAGATGTGAACTTGCAATTATTTGTTGTAAATAAACTTTAGACATGTCCAGCACTGCAATAAAAATAGATTTTTGTGGAGTTGCAAAATCCCCTTTTAGCTACAAGTTTCACATCTACAATAACACAGCTCTTGGAATATCTTCCATACACAAAACTGAAAGGAAGCACAAACAAGAAGCTAACAGATTTATTACTTGGTTTATTATATTTCCTATTAATTACACAAACTGGAGCACACCAAAGGGTGACACTGCATGGAGATTCTCTGAGTATTTATATTCTAATCACCACAGGAGGCATTTGGCACAAAACCCCTAAACCCACTTGTGCAGGTGGACAACTGAGAATGTTGAATCCTGATCTAGACCAAAAGTGAAGCTCCTAAAACACTTCCAGGCTGGACAGCAGCTCCTCAGCCCTTCCCTCCTCACCCTGGAGCAGCCAGGAGGGATTTAACTGCTGCAAAGATGAGTATGAAACAAAGTTTTCAAAGAAAAACGCTTTAATGGGTCCTGTCTTCTTGAAAAAGAGCCTAAATGGGAATTGGGGACACCCAAACTGTGGGAAGTGGATTTGTAGAGAATTCTCAAAGCCTGATTGAAGGCTTATATAGTGTGTGCATCTGTATGCAAACTTTGAGAAAAGAAATGCTGACTTAGAAATGCCCTGGAATAGGACAGAAATAATTGAGAGAGAAATGGAACTAGAAACAAGTTTCAAAGGATGGCCTTGCAAAGAAGACTAGATACTTTTGGAAAATGGAGCTATGAAAAATGCATTGCAGTGTATTATGATTATGAACACTTAGAGTGTATTATAATTAAAAAATAGTTGGCTTTGATTGTAATGACGTTAATTATAACATCTGTATTGTCTCACTCTTGTCCTAAGACTGAAAACAGAATAAAAGTTTTTTAAAACACCACCTCTAAGCCCAAAAAGAGCTTAATCTGACACCAGCCCAGCCTTGCACAGGATTACAGCAGCTCAGGGTTCCACCCACCACACTGCCAGCTCCGTGATGTTTAAGATTCTTTTTATTCCTTTGATAGTTTGGAGGTTATTTCAACACTGGACACCAGAAGCCACCAGAAGTGACCCTGCTGAAGGGCAGGAGGGGACAGGACCAGGCTGCCAAGGACAAGGTGGGCTCAGGACACCACAAAACCATTCCTGATAGTTGGAATCTGCCCTCACAGCCATCCCCTGTGTGCAAATAAGGACCCCCAGGTAAAGCTGCACCTGGGGCACACCTTCCTTTCAGCAAAGCTGGGGATTTGTCAGGCTGACCAGGTGCTCCACAACCCCATTTCCTCCATTTGCCAGAGGATGCTCTCCCTGCTGTGCCTTGATTCAGCTCCTGTCTGCTCTTCTGTCAAATCCTCCTCACAACCAGCTCCTTATTGGTGGTGCCCAATTGGCCACCAGAGAAAACCTAATTAAAGCTATTGTGTTCATCGTGTCCACCTGCATTCCAATTCCAGGCTTTTATTTCATTCCAAGGCTCCAAATGTATCTCATTTCTCCTTGATAGAGTCAGGATTTCAAGTGGAGCTGCTGCAAAAGTCACAAGACCCAAAAAGACTCAAAAGTGGGGAATTCCTGGCCCAAGTCAAACTTCCCTCTGGATGTAGAGATGCTCAGCACAAAACAAAGCTCTCTTTGTTAGAATTGAACATGGGGAAGGATTTGAGGAGGAGTTGGGAAATTTGGTCCAAACAACAGCAAAGGAACAGGAAAACTCAGTGGGGCTCAATGAGAATAAAGGTCTTTTCCAGCCTTTATGATTCTAGCTGGGAGAGAAGCAGCAAAACTGACCCAATGTGAAAAAATTTAGGGAATTCAAAAGCTTAATAACATTATCAATATTATATTAATAATAATATGATCTCAGATGTGTAAGAGAACATCTGAATCACTTGATTCAGTCTCTGTCCTCAACACAGGAACATCACAGCGTGCTCAGAGTCCCCCCCAGGTCATCCAAACCCTTTTAACCACCCCACAAAATCCATCATCATGAAGGAAAACACGTTGGCTGGGCCATCAATGAAACACAGCTTCATCTCTGCCACATCTGAGCATCCTAAAATTAAATACCCACAAGGAAAGGGCTGGATAATAACTCAGTCATGCTTGAATGTGAGCAAAATAGGCTTTATTAGCAGGGATAATTGGTTAAGATGAGGCTTGGACTACAAAGCCTGTGAGAAAAGCACCTCCAGCTGCCCTTAAACAGGGCAAAACCACCTTGGCAAGGCAGCTGCTTATTTATGAGAGTATTTCATAAAACCCCAGACTGTTTTGGGTTGGAAAAAACCTTAAAAATCATCTCCTTCCACCCTTCCCACCATAGACTAAACCATCCTCCACAGTCTGGGAGCTCCCAACCTTTCCAGCAGGAAATATTCTATCCATCTTTCAGAACAGAGTAGGAAAAAATCAGAGTTTGACACATTTGAAAATGAGTTGGTCCTAAAAATACAACGTCAGAGCTACTCTATTGTTCCCTGTGAGAGAATCTTCATCACTCTTAATAATTCAGAAAAATTATTCATGCACTGCTGTGGCTTGCCAGTCCCACACACTCACACATGCCAGGCTTTCAGCAACTTCCACATTATTTTATTATTATTATTATCTTTTCTTTCCCTGTAATCCACAGGAGCCATTTCAAATAAACAGGATATTTTTCTATTGTGTTTATTCATATATCCAATCCCAGGTGGGAAAAGCTCTCCCAAGACCATCAAGTCCAGCCTGTGCCCAATCCCCACCTTGTCACCAGCCCAAAAACACATGAATTAACTCCTAGTTCCCAATTATTCAAATAAAAATTTATTACAAATTATTCAAACGCTTCTCCAAACCATGCCATTCCTTAATCATCACCATTATTTCAAAGCAGCAGCTATCCCACATGTGTGAACACAGGAATCTACCCAGTAACACAGAATAAAAAGTATTTTAAATGGTTAAAAATCACACTCCTGCCACGGCAAGGAAGTGCTTTAAACAAGATACAGCTGTTCCATTAGCTCTTATTTCTTCTGTGCTTTCTGGTTCAGGTTTCTAATAGGAACAAGGCACAAACAAAATAACCTACAACATTTGTAAGGCAGCAGGACTGTTTCTAAATGAGTTTGTCTGAAGGAGGAGGATTTCCATGAATATTTACTTAGCACTGGAGTGGATGTCTCTGCCTTCAGAGGGTCACTCAGAGTAGAAAGCAGTTATTGCCATCTTTCCCCTCCAGAGCAAGCCTGGCACCCAGCCATCCCTGTTTTCCTGCAAGATTAATGACCAAATGTGCCGGAGACTTGATGAAGAGTTTAAAAAGAGGGCACAATCCTCTGTGATACATCCTGTCCCAAATCACTTTAGGTCTATCACAGTAATTAATAAGGCAACAGGAGGAAGAAGCTAATTGCATTCGAATTTGCAGAAGTCATGCAAAAAGAACCTTAACAAGTTGCCTACAAATACACTTCATGCATTAAAAACCTGCTTGTGCAGTGCCCAAGGCCAGGTTTTTAGAGCCACCTGGGACAGTGGAAGGTGTCCCTGCCATGGCAGGGGTGGCACTGGATGGGCTTTGAGGTCCCTTCCACCCCAATCCTTTCTGGGGTGCTTTGCAATGCCTGCAGTAAAATAACCAAACCCTGCAGCACAGGCTGCTGTTATCCTGACAGGAATTCCCATTTTCCAAGGAACACAAGGAATGCTCATCCCAGGCTCTTTCCTCAGAGCAACACATTCCCCACGTAGGGTTTGTACCTTCTGGCACGTACAGTAAATATTGGAACACAAAGTTGTTCTTCATCCCAAAAGGGTTCATCTCAATGTGGAAAAGCCACTTTCTAGTTTTAAAGGAAGGGAAAAATTTAGGAGCAGATGGAAAAACTTCTGACAGATCCCTCTCCAGGGATGCTTCCAGAAACCAAAGCCTTCCCTGTAGTGGTGCAGGCCCAGTTTGGAGCCTGCAGGAACCTGAGGGTCAAGGAGAGCTACCCAGGAACCACCCCCAGGGACAGAGGTGGGCCAGGAAAAATAAACAAATTAAGAGTTCAGTTTAAAGATTACTGACACAATTCTGAATTTTAGGCTGTTCACCACCACAGCTTTGAAGCAAAACCGTTTGAAACGATCAGTAAGGAAAATTAAAAGCAACGTACTGGTTGGACAGGCTGAAAGATAATTGCAAAAAAGGGAAAGAAAAAACACACTTTGGAGTGACAAAAATAAGCAAGACCATTTAGCTGTTTCCATCTCAAAACTTGCAGCAAAACTCTTCAACATGCCAATACTAAAGGGAGGAAGGAGTATTTTTTCTGATGTTTCCCCCATCAGGAATTAACAACTACTACTAATAACCTAAATCTCCATATTTAGGAGGGAAACACCCACAGGAACTTGACCAAGCAGACAGAGAGAGTTCAAGTTTACAGAATGAAAAACACAGGGTCCTGGGAGAGGAGAACTTGTTACTTACTCATAGAATAAGCCCAGCTCAAAGCTACTACAACCAGTGGCACCTTTTTGGGCTGGGTCACCACTGCTGCAAAAATCCAAATTATTTGTAGAAACTGATGCCCAAAAGCACTATTTTTTGGGACCGTCCATATCCCTGCCCAAGGAATTAAGCTGATTTCAGAGATAAGATGTATGGAAAAAAATCTGTGCAGCCTCTCTCCCTGAATCTGAGGAGGGATAGAAAAACCCAGCCAATCCCTACAACTGTTTAAAATCCACACTGTGAAATGTTTAAAAGTGTTTACCTCTACAAAATGTGGCCATGGAAAAAGAAAAAAAAAAAAAACCTTCCTTAAAAAGGGATAACACAGCCAAGGATTGAGCCTGCTCCAGCTTTCCAGAAACCATCCAGCAGGATACGAATACACAGCAAGGAGTGTCAGACAGATTTTTTCAAAAGCTGTCTCCAGATGTATCTCCCTTTCCAAAGGGGTTGTCCATTCCAAGTGGCACAAAAAGCAAAGTTTCCAGCAGGGTTGAGGAAGCTTTTTGCTCAAAGCTCACCTTTGTAGAGCTTCTAACTCTGCTTTAAGCCCTCATGCAGTTCAAAGAGTAGGCAAGACTAAAACACAGCTCTGCTCTGGAATAGAACCCCAGAGTGGTTTGGGTTGGAAAGGACCTTAAAATCACCTCCTTCCACCCCCTTTGGGCTGTCCCAGACACCTTCCACTATCCCAGAGTGCTCCAAGCCCCAGTGTCCAACCTGGCCTTGGACACTTCCAGGGATCCAGGGGCAGCCACAGCTGCTCTGTGTCTGTGCTGGGGCCTCTCCAGGCTCACAGGGAAGAGTTTATTCTGTCTATGGAACCTGAATTTCCCCTCTGTCAGTCTGAGCCCATTCCCTGTGTCCTGTCCCTCCAGTTCCTGTTGCAGGGTCCCTCTCCAGCTCCCCTGTAGCCCCTTCATGCCCTGGAAGGAGCTGTGAGGTCTCCATACGCCCTTCTCACAGCTCCAGCTCTCCCAGCCTGGCTCCAGAGGGAAGGTGCTCCAATCCCCTCAGCAATTTCAGGAGCTGCTCCAACAGTACCATGCCCTCCTTACATTGAAATATCTGCAGAACTCATCTCCTGTGGCCTGGCCACACATCCAGAGGTTACTGAGACCCACAAAGCCTTCGGTGATACCAAAAGGAGTATCAGCAAGAGACCAAACCTGTTCCTGGCACTTCTCCCTTCCCAGGGTTATGGATTGTTGGCAGCTCCTAGGTTCCCATTAAAGAACCAGAGGTAGGAAGCAGAACTTCCAAGATGATTATTTCATACCTCAACCACCAGCCTGAAGCCCAAACCCTTCAGCAAAGCTGCTTTTCCTAGCAAAGGGAAAATCTTGGTGCCAAGGCAAGGTGGAGGGTCCTCCCTGAGTGCCAAAGCTCCCAGAGCAGGAACAAACCCCCAGCACAGGGCAATTCCTGAAATGTGAAATGCTGGATAATGCCTTCAAATCCTAAAACCTACAAGGGAGCAAATGGATCTCTTCATAACTCACTCCAAGGAGTAGAGCAGGAGAGGAAAGCTCCAACCTTTGGGTAAGATATGGGGCTTGTTTAGGCCCCAGTGCCACTAATAGCTGATAACTCTGCATTAGCTGTTTGTTTTGGCTCTGGATAAAGCCCACTCTGGATGTTCCTTCAAGGGAATGTTAAATATAACTCCAGAGAGCTATTCTTGTCTCAGTAACTGGGAATAAGAGTAGGATTCAAGTCTGGGACCGAGTAACATGAAGGCCTTTAAATACACTTGTGGATTTTATTTACAAGGCTTCCCATTCCCACAACACACAACCCACAGCCCACCTTCAGGTTTTAGGGGAAATTTCTGAGCAGGATCTTAAGCATCTTCAGCGTGACTACTCCTGAAGAGCTGGATGGAAAAAGGTTCTTCACAAGAGTCTACTCAAATTTTCAACCAAAAGGCCAATTTTAAAGTGCTCCTGAAGAGCTGGACAGAACAATGTTCTTTACAAGAGTCCACTCAAATTCTTAACCAAAACGTCAATTTTAAAATGCTCCTGAAGAGCTGGATGGAAGAATGTTCTTCACACTAGTCCACTCCAATTTTTAACCAAAATGCCAAATTTTAAAAATGCTCCCGAAGAGCTGGATGGAAGAAGGTTCTTCACTGGAGTCCACTCAAATTTCCAACCAAATTTTAAAATGCTCCTGAAGAGCTGGATGAAAGAATGTTCTTCACAAGCATCCACTCAAATTTTTAACCAAAATGCCAATTTAAAAACGATGTTCTTCACGAGAGTTCACTCACATTTTCAACCAAAATGCCAATTTAAAAAGGATGTTCTTAACGAGAGTTCATTCAAATTTTTAACCAAAATGCCAATTTAAAAATGCTCCTGAATAGTTGGATGGAAGAATGTTCTTCACAAGAGTCCACTCAAGTTTTTAACCAAAATGCCAAATTAAAAAGAGGTTAAGCAACTCTACCCTGATCTAAACCTGTAAGTCAGGAAAACAGCTTCCACATTTCCAGGTTTTCTTGCACTTCAATACAACTCAGAGTCGCAGAACCAAGTTGCTCTGCAGAGAATGTTGCTCATACAGCTCCATTTAGGATTTCTAAATATATCAGTACACTGCTGTTCATTATATCATATTTTGGCATTCGACATTTAAAAAGAAAAACCATTTCAGCAAAAAAAAAAAATATTCAAATCCCCTTTCACCTACGCTGAAAATTGTTGTTGGTATAAAAATACTGTAGGCAAGAGTTGGTTAACTTGCATTTTAACATGTCTCACCCCACAGATCTTCATTTACCGCCCTTTTTTAGGCTCCTATTTTGCATCCTTCAAAGCCTCAGGTTTAGATCCCAGAAATGTTGGCAGGCTCAGGCAGGAGAAGCAGTTCTTGGTTCTTGCCAGCACAATTTGCCTCCTCCTGCACTCCCTGACAGCTCTGAGGAACTCCCACATGAGCTGCATTTTGAGAAACCACTACCAAGCCCTCAGAGCAGGATTGAGCAGCTCCTTGATTACCTGAAGCAAACAGCAGAAGCTTCAGGCAGCTAATGAGAGGTGAAAACACAAAAATCAGAGAAAAAAATTAGGTTGGAAAAGATCTCTAAGGCCATGGAGTCCCAGCTGTGCCCAGTGCTCACCTTGTCCCCAGCCCAGAGCACTGAGTGCCACCTCCAGCCCTTCCTGGGACACCTGCAGGGCTGGGCACTGCAAAGCTCCCTGGGCAGCCCCTGCCAAGGCCTGAGCACCCTTTCCATGCAGAAATTCACACCTGAACACGTGGCAAAGCCATGGTGAAGGGGGATGGGTGTCTCTAAGGCAGACTTCTGGGGGTTGTTACCCCGTGCATTTCACAGTTTCAGCACTCACATCCAGCACAGCTGTGCTGGAGCCTTCTTGCACCTACAAAAATAGCAGAGAAAACACATGTCCCCATATGTCTACACACCCAGGAACCCAGAAACAACCCAAACTCCTCCAGAAGGAGCTCGGTGAGCAAGACAGAGGCACAGAGACCCAGACAACACATCCTGAAGGTCACAGCCACCTTGGAAAGAACCATGGAGTCGAAAGGCAGGAGTTTCTCCATCCATCCATCAAACCATTATCCATGAGGGCTTCCAGTCCTGGCAGCTCCCCTGACTGGAGGCAGGGATGAGGAGTGGAGCTAAATGGTAGCTCCAAGAGTTGCCCCAAGTTTGTCAGTGCCTTTGGAGGTCTGTGTGGCTCCCTAGGGATAAATGAAAGAGTGGGCAGTGAGCTGCACCCAGATTCCCTGGAGAAGGGAGTTACTGATGGCCACCACGGAGATGGCTTCACCCTGGTGCAGTGGGCAGGAAATCTGCCAAGGGGATGATAACCTAATTTACATAGATGCAGAAATCCAATTAGAGATGCTCTGAGCAGAGACAGCTCACTCTGCTCTCCTGGATTAGAGGCTGAGAACACGTCAGGAGCTCCTCCAAGTGCACCGTGGGCCAGGAGAGATGGATGTGCTCTGCAGAAACACTTGGCTCCTCCCTGACAAACACATCCACAGGGAGTGCTGTCACAGCCAGGGAAATACAGAGCTGCTCCAGTGAAAGTTCAGCAGGGGGATCCACAGGAATTGTGATGGATGGGGAGGGGAGAGCAGCGACAGAGATTGCACATCCCTCACTGTGATTCACCCAGAGCTTGTGATGGATGGGACTGTCACCAGGGAAGTTCCATCAGCTCTCTCCAGCCTGGAGAAGTCCCTGGATGAAATGCCATAGGCGTGTGGCAGTGGAATGCAGACAGTGCTTGGAGCCTCAGTCCTCCAATAAATATCTCTGAGGATTTTAAGGAAAACTATTTCTTCCTACTCCACGAGTCAGCAGGAGGCCTGACATTTGCAGGCAGGCTTTGGGACATAAATATTTGCAAGATGTGTGGCATTGTCCAAATAACTCCCCACTGACAAGCACCAAGGAGCAGCCAGTGGGGAAAGAAGGGCAAGATGTGCCTCCTCCCAGAAGGGTCACTCCAGGCTACTGCCATGGGAGCACATCCTGCAGCCTCTGTCTAGCCTGCCAATAAACCAGATTAAAGCTGGACAAGCACCTTGTGGCCGGCATGATGAACTCTGAGCAGCCACACAACCTGATAACATTTAACTGGAGAAAGAGCAGCAGCAGGAAGGAAGCTCAGGAGGTGTCTGTGGAAAAGCAGGGGGATGGGGCTGGGAGCAGGGCAGTGCTGCTGCTGCCTTCCTTCTGCTCAAAGGCAGGTGGGGGAGAGGCTGGCACACTCAAAATATTATTTTCTCATTCCTATTTCTACTGCATGAGCATTGACTGTCATAATGCCACTGAGTTTTGAAGAATATGCCAACAAATGCTCTGCACAACTCCTTGAATCCAGGGAACAGGGACAGGACAAGGGGAAAGGGCCTCAGGCTGGGCCAGGGGAGGCTCAGCTGGGACAGCAGCAGCAGTTTCTGCATGGAAAGGGTGCTCAGGCCTTGGCAGGGGCTGCCCAGGGAGCTTTGCAGTGCCCAGCCCTGCAGGTGTCCCAGGAAGGGCTGGAGGTGGCACTCAGTGCTCTGGGCTGGGGTGATGCCTCAGGTTTAGCTTTTGTGTTTTTCAGAGTCTGTGCTACTTTAGTGTGCAATTCTGAGCTTCACTTCATTAAGGGATGGTGAGCTCTCTGCACAGAGCAGGGGCACAAAACAATTCCTGCTCTAGCTGGGGACCAAGGACAAACGATCCAAATCTCAGGCCCAAGAGCACAAACAATGTGGGCTGGAGAGAGAAAAACAAGCAGGATGGGACTGCATAAGCTAAAGCTGGAATTGGACAATTAACTCCAATATGCAAATGGAGCAGAACTTATAAAAGTGGGAGATTTGGTGATCACTCATCCATTTTGTGCCCATTTTGGTTCACCTTGGGTGCAGCCCTGGCTGGGCTCTTGTGCTGCCCAAGGTGAATCCATTGAGGAGATCCTTTTAATAAATCCCTGCTTTATTCTTTAACTCTGTTCTAGGGCAGCCTTCTCAAGGCATCAGGGGACAAGGTGGGGATCAGGCACAGGATGGACTCAATGACCCTGGAGATGTTTCCCAACCTTAATAACTCTGTGGTACTAAAACAACACAGGGCTTTTGCTCTCAAATGCTCTTGCTCCTCCTGCTTTAGGAATTCCACTCAGAATTCCATGGTTGTGATGTTGCCTTCGGCTGCAACCAAAAAAGAAACCCAAACTCTGAAGCACTGTCTTCATGGAGGGGAGATCCCACAGCCACAGAAGGGATGCTCAGCATTGCAGGAATGAGAGCAGCAAAAGGCAAACACCTCCAGAAAAACCCTCTCACCCAAAAAAACCCCACATCACAAAAAACACAACCCCAGGCATGGAAAGCTCCAGTCTCAGGGCTTTCAAGTCCTCATAAAATCTTGTATTGTGAAGAACAATCTTCAGGGCGTAATTGGTGGTGGGTTGGGGATTCAGAGAAATTTCCCTAACTCCCATAAACCATATGGGACAAACTCCAGGGATAGCTGCAATCATCCAGCCACATGTAAGCACTAGACAGAGAGAACTTAAAGGAAATGTTTTGAAGGATAAGAGTGACAAATGAGCTAGGAGAAAGCAGGCACCAAATTCTGATGAAGGCGAGGGAGAGATGAAGAGCTTTGAATTTGAAGGACTTTAGGAAAGAGCCCTTTTCTTTGATCAAAGTAACTCTCCTCCAGAGGCACTGAATGTTTCCAGGAATTTCAGCTGGAAGGATACTGAAGGGAAATGTCCTATTTGTGGCAAATGGGAAGATATTTCCGAACAAGTAGTAACCTCACATTTCATGGCAACACTTGTCCTCAGGGAATCCTAACAGGATGGACATACAGAGGTAAAAGAAGGATGCAGCAATACAAAAGGTGCTGCCCAAGGAAAGCTGAGGAATAACATGGAGACTATGAAATCACAGAACCAGTTAGGCTGGAAAAGCCCTCTAGGATCATCCAATCCAGTCTGAATGCTCACCTTGTCCCCAGCCCAGAGCACTGAGTGCCTGTCACAGCTGAGACAGCCATGACACACAGAATATCACCAAACAATTTCAGAAAGCTTCACCCACACAGAATAACACCTCACCAGGTCAGAAGGCTTCAGGCATCTGCTCACACAGAGCAACATCCCAACACCTCAGAAGGCTGCAAACAACTGCCCCTCCTGTGCTTCAGCCCAACCTTGTATCCCCTCATGTTGATGCACTGCACCTGTGTGCCCTCTGCTCCTGTGGGATTGGTCAGTGCCCCTGGGCTCATTAATGGCTCATTATCTTTAATATCACTCACCTGTCCTGCACAGCTGCAGCCCACTAGGGATGAGGCTCAGCCCCACTCCCAATGACCACAAACTCTGTCCCTACAGTGTCACCTCCAGCCCTTCCTGGGACACCTCCAAAGCTCCCTGAGCACCCTTTCCATGCAGAAATTGCTGCTGCTGTCCCAGCTGAGCCTCCCCTGGCCCAGCCTGAGGCCCTTTCCCCTTGTCCTGTCCCTGTTCCCTGGCAGCACAGCCCGGCCCCCCCTGGCTGTCCCCTCCTGGCAGGGAGTTGTGCAGAGCCACAAGGGCCCCCTGAGCCTCCTTTGCTCCAGGCTGAGCCCCTTGCCAGCTCTCTCACAGGTTCCAGACCCTGAGTAAGTTTTGGGGGTCACTCACTCTGGTCTTTAGGAGCCACTGTGACCTCCTGGTGTTACAGCCTGGAGAACCAGAATCCCAGTGTGGGATCCACTGAGGTATTCCCAAGGGAAGGCTGTCCCCTTTACAAACAGGGCCATTCCAAGGGGAAACAGGAGCAGCACTTGTTTCTGAGGACACACAGAACAGGCATTAAGGCACACAGCTCTTCTGCCTCCCTCAGCAAGCCAGGAAAGCCCCAAAATTTACAGTTCAAATTTGCTGCCATGCTGCTGCCCAGGTCCTCAACAGAAAACCTTTGGTTCATAGGAAAGCTCCAAACAAGCTATCAGAGAGAAGAGCCAACCTCATCTCAAGGCTGAGAACTGTGACAGAACAAATAAGCCAGAGGAGGGCAGAGAATTAAGTTACCTTTATCTGCATCACATGAGCAGAAAACAAGGTTTGCTCCCATAATGTACTGCTGGCACTGCTTTCCTTCCCTTGCACTACTATCCTGCACTTAACTCTCCCCTCTCTTCCACCTCCCTCGTGTCTCATCACCTTCCCACACTATCTCCCATCTCCAAAATGCTGGCTCCCATTGCAGTAGCTCTGGTTTGTGTTCCTTTTTCATCTCAGTGCCTCATTTGACATTCCTAGTGCACAGCACCATGGATTTCTCTTTCCTTTCCCTCCACCATCCTCCCAAAAGCTTTCTCCCCTCTTGCTCCTCCTGCAGGTCCCTGCCCCTTGCTATTTCACTGCTCTCATGGGACAGCTGAACAAATATCAGCCAAAATGGCACTGGATGGGCTTTCAGCTCCCTTCCCACCCAAACCATTATGAGATTCCATGACAATGAAGAAAAAAAAATCCCACAAAAAAAGCAGACCAGGACAGCAGTGCATCCCAAGCAGACAGAAATGGTGTTTCTTCCAATGCAGCATATGTGGTTTCTAGGGGAAAAGCTCCTTTCTTCTGTCCCAAATATTTCACAGGACTAGGAAAGGAACCTTGCTCACTTTCTGAAAAGCACTGCTACAACTCTTCTTCATGTTCTGAGTCTGTTCCATGCCCCACAGGCTGTGTTGAGGAAATATTTACATAAAGGAATACACAGAAAGAGCTAAAAAGAGATGGAGAAAACGTGCCTGCCAAGGAGCAGAATTATTTCCGTGGAGGAAGCAGGAACTGCTGGAGGGAGCTGAAATAATTCAAATCCAGTTTAATCCCAACAGGCTCAAAAAAAGTGTCATTTAAAATTTAAAAGCATTTTAAAGATAACAGTTATTTTTTAAAGTCAAAAGCAGGCACGAGCTGTTTGCATAAGTGCTAATATCCCATATATTCAGGTGATTGGAAAGATCAGCCCAAGCCTGTCTTAAACACGGAACACTGAAATTAACTGGCACTGGAATTCTTATTCTTGGAAAACACACCTTCCTTTAGTGAGTTTAAGGAAAGGAAAAAAAAAAAAAAAAACCACAACATTGCAGCATTTCAAGTCAGTGAGAAAACAGCACAACTTTGTGTCACTGTCATATTTTCTGGAAAAATCTCTTTGCCCAGGACTTTGCTCCTTGGAAGCTGAGAAGCCTCATTAAAAAATGAAAACAATAATTATCTGATTTGCTTCTCCTGTGTTTGGTACTTTGGAATGTGTTTGGACGTTGTTTACCAAGTGGCGATTGTTTCATTGGTTTCACGTGCATTGTTTTCACTCACTGGCCAATCAGTGCCAAGTTATGTCAACAGTGGAAGGAGTCACAAGTTTTTCATTATTATCTTTTAGCCTTCTGTCTCTATCCTTTCTCCATTCTTTAGTATAGTATTCTTTAATATAATGTAGATCATAAAATAACAAATTAGCCTTCTAAGAACATGGAGTCAGATTCATCATTTCCTCCCTTCGTCGGGGGTCCCAGAAAATACAACAACTTTAAGCATTCTTTTTTGAAATCTAAACGCAGCCTGTTCTCCCAAACAGCAACAGCAGCCAGAGCTGAATGGAAAACTCAAACCCCAAAAAAAAGCAGCCAAACCCTGGGTGGGTCATTGTTCATCCTGGAGCCTGCACTTCCACATCTCCTTTTGCAGCAGCTTTGAAAAGTCTTTAGTTTTCAATGGAATTCAGTTTATTTACCCTATTTCACCCACAAAGCTCCACCTTATCTGAAATGAAACACCTCTGCTCACCTAACAAAGCCCTTCAGGCAGCTGTGTTGCACAGGCAGATTTTGGAAAAGTATTTTAACTTTTAAATTTAGAAGTATTTAATGAGTGCTCATTCCTGGAGAGACAGTTTTTCTCCAGGAATGAGAACTCCTGGGATTCTCCATTATGGAACACTAAGAAGAGGAATCCACTTCTTCCAGCTAAGGGAACTGGGACACTCTGCTTGCTTGGACCCACTTTGTAATGCCAGGACACAGGGAATGGGTTCAGACTGACACAGGGTAGGGCTGGATGGGATATTGGGAATTAGGAATTGTTCCCTGGCAGGGTGGGCAGGCCCTGGCACAGGGTGCCCAGAGCAGCTGTGGCTGCCCCTGGATCCCTGGCAGTGCCCAAGGCCAGGCTGGAGCAGCCTGGGACAGTGGAAGGTGTCCCTGCCATGGCAGGGGTGGAACTGGATGAGCTTTCAGATCCCTTCCAACCCTAGGAATTCCATGATTTTCCCCATCTATTCCAAGAATAAAATTACCAGGTCTTTGATAATCTGTAGCCCCAGTGTCCTTTAGGTGCAGTGGTTCCGAATGGGTGCTAAAAGCAGCATTAAGATTTAAACTCCCCTCATTTTTCTCTCTCCAGCCTGAGATTCCAGCAGCTGGCAGCTTTCACTTCCCACCACAGAACCAATGAGGCTGGGAAAGCTCTCTGAGTCCAACCATCAGCCCCACACCACCACATTCAGCCAGTGTCCCCAAGTGCCACATCCGCACCTTCCTGGACACCTCCAGGAATGGGAACTCCACCACCACATTCCCACAATGTCCCCAAGTGCCACATCCGCACCTTCCTGGACACCTCCAGGAATGGGAACTCCACCACCACCACCACATTCACCCAGTGTCCCCAAGTGCCACATCCACACCTTCCTTGGATACCTCCAGGGATGGGGACTCCACCACCACATTCACCCAATGTCCCCAAGTGCCACATCCACACCTTCTTCCTTGTGCCACATCCACACCTTCTTCCTTGGACACCTCCAGGGACGGGGACTCCACCACCACATTCACCCAATGTCCCCAAGTGCCACATCCACACCTTCCTTAGACACCTCCAGGGATGGGGACTCCACCACCCCCCCAGGCAGTCCCTTCCAATGCCTGACCACCATTTCCATGGAGAAGTTTTTCCTTTATCCAATCTAAACCTCCCCTGGCACAGTTTGATGCCAATTTCACAAGGTGCTCAGCCATCCCAGCATTTCTTTCCTCCTCAACTAACTCTTGCAAGAGCCCTCAGGAATATAACATTTTCCACCTGCCAGTTGCATGGATCTGCTTTTCATTTTTTTCTGGCAGCCATCCCAAAAAGCTGCTGCATGTGAAGCTATTCTCTCCAAATCCTACTTGGACAATTTGCCTTCCTGCTCAAGGAATAAAATCTAACAATTCCTCTCTGTGCTGGTTAATAAATCTGCATGCTGCTTTCAGGGGTTTTTTTTGTTGTTTTCCAATAGAGAGACAAGGCTGTTCTATTTATAAAGGTCAAGTAAATTGTGTGCAGTCTGTGGAGCCTTAACATCTCTGTGTTATTAAAACAGAATATTTCATTTAAACAGCCCCTTTCAGAGAGAAAAAGAAATTTCTCCCACTTATATCTCTTCTCCCCTCCATTCTGAGTTAAGGTCTGTGCACACAGAGGAGAATGCAAGTGTTTGTTTGTTCTTCACTTGAATTATAACAACTATTATTTTTTAAACACTCTACAACACTTTTACAGGTTGTTTGGATAAGGCACAGCCATAAATCCTGCTCGGCTGTCATGCCAGGAAAAAGCCTGGCAGAGAGAAAAGCTGCCAGGAACAGCAAAGGGGGCTGGGGCTGAGGGGGGGTTAAACAAGGTTTAAGAGGCTTAACCTGGACAAAAACATTGCCTTGGGACACATCTCTGCCATTTTCCTGTACTGGAATGATGTCCTGAGGGACTGGGACTTCCACATGAGGTCACACAAGGATTCAAGAGCTGCCAGTGCTCAAACCTCCCTCAGTTCTGTGATTAAACCACACTGGTTTAATCTTTATCCGCTTAACAACAATTGCAAATAAACGGGTTTTTAGTGGTCAGAGTGGTGATCATGGCACAGCAAAATGGGGCAGACTGCTTAAATCCAAGGTGGCAGTACCTGTGATGCTGCTGGCACTGCACAAAGCCCAGGCAGGCCCCCAGGAACACAGCAAACACAGAAATCCCACCTAAGCCCATCCCAGTCACAGCATTCCCAGCTTGTGCCTTACACAGCCCAGGAGACATTCCTCAGCACAGGAACCTGAATTCCTGATGGAATTTTGTGTTTGGTGATCTCCACCGTGGGCTGGTGGGTGGCTGAGAGCTGAGGGTTGTCCTGTGCCACAGAACCAACATCAAAGAACACAGGAACAACCAAAAACTGAGCTGAGCAAGGGATGTCCCCAGGCTGGTTATTGTGTTCTCCCCCAGAGCAGCTCAGAGAAGTCTGTAAAGGCAGAATTACTCCCTGAAGGTGCTCCAATTCCATTTTTCTGGACTGATATGCCCAGCACTGCCAGCTGGAAGCTCAGCAGCAGAAACCCCAAGTGACCAGCTCTGCCCCACAACAATCAAACTGGGCTCCACAAAGCCTTTAGATTAACAAAAGAAAAACAAAACAAAAAAAAAAAACACTTAAAGTTTCTAACCTGAGCTTTAACTATTTTAAACTCTTCACATCATTAGCACACTTCTAATAGACATAAACCCATTCTTAAAGATTGCTGTGTGATTTCATTTCAGGTTACTAGGAAAAGAAAGCCTTAAACAAACCTGTAATTAACCTATAGCTGCATTAATGTTTGTTCTTTAGGTGGGAATTTGAGGAAAGCTTTTCTGCCTGTGAAAATCAATGTCCCTGAAATGAGAACACTGGAATTTTAAGTGTCCTGTTTTTGTTAAAGACCGTGCCTTGCTATTTAATCAGGAATGAAAAGTAATTTCTAATCACTAAGTGCCCGTGCTTATGAAGCAATTACAGTTAAGGAATTCTCTGGGATAGAAAAAACTCATCAGCACTAAAAGCCAGACAGATGAAAGCCTGCAGTGATGGGCAGAGCAAACCTTGTGCTGACCACAATTCCCTCCTTCTCAGGTCCAACACCCCAAACCCCCCAATTGCCATAAATTAGGAGGCAAAAACACATGAACAGCATAAGTACATCTGAAGAGGAGAAAATAAAGGAAAAAATGAACTTCCTCCTGCTCTCTGGCCACCCCTGAGGCTGCAAGCAGCACTTCAAGCAGGCTGATGAAATCCTCCTCGTCAAAGGCAGCAGAGGAGTGTTGTGATCTGCACACTCCCTCTCCTAATCTGTTCTGGCAAGGAGATTACAGGAGCTGCTTCCTTGAAAAGAAGTCAAATTTATGCACACACGAAGAAAGGGCTAACTGTACAATCAGTCCCAAGTGCAGTGCCAGGAAAACAGCCTGCTGCAAGGGGAAAATGAGATGCAAAATGCAGCGTGGAAGGGAAGATGCTGGGTTTTCAGCTCCTGCTTTATAATGGAGCAAAAAGGCCACAGTGGTCATAGAATTCCAGGAGGGTTTGGGTTGGAAGGGACCCATTGGGGGGTCCCATCCAATCCCACCCCTGCCATGGCAGGGACACCTTCCACTGTCCCAGGCTGCTCCAAGCCCCAAAGTCCAGCCTGGCCTTGGGCACTGCCAGGGATCCAGGGGCAGCCACAGCTGCTCTGGGCACCCTGTGCCAGGGCCTGCCCACCCTGCCAGGGAACAATTCCTAATTCCCAATATCCCATCCAGCCCTGCCCTCTGGCACTGGGAAGCCATTCCCCCTTGTCACTCCATCACCTCTAAAGTATCCCTCTCCATGTTTCCTGCAGCTCCTTCAGGCCACAGTTTGGTCACCCCAGAGCTTCTCCTGTCCAGGTGAGCACCCCCAGCTGTGCCAGCCTTTCCTCCCAGCAGAGCTGCTCCATCCCTCTGCCCATGCTGGTGCCTCCCCTGGGCTCTGCAGCAGCTCCAGGTCCCTCCTGTGCTGGGGCAGCTCTGCAGGTGGGGTCTCACCTGAGCCCAGGGGCACAGGGGCAGAATCCCCCCCTGCCCTGCTGCCCATGCTGGGGCTCAGCCCAGGGCACGGGGGGATTCTGGCTCCCAGCTCTCACCCCCAGCACCCCCAGGGCTGCTCATCCCCAGCCTGGATCCATCCTAGGGGTTGCCCTGATCCAGGGGCAGCACCAGCACCTGGCCTGGTTAAACCCCCTGCAATTCCCAAGGGCCCCCATGGAGAAGAGTTTGAGGGTTCAGGGTTTTGTACCTGAGCCAGCCTGGGCAGACAGGAAAGACAGAGGAGGGAACAAGGCTGGAGAAGGGCACTGTGTGCCCAGCACTCACCTTTGCCATCTCCAGCTGGGACAGATGTCCCTCCCCTACTGCTCCCCATCACTCTTCTTGCAGGGAACAGCAGCCACCAACAGCCAGGACATTTGCAGACAGCCCAAGAAGCAGTTCTGAGGGTGTGAGGGGGAGGGTCAAAAGCAACAATCTGTTTATTGGCACCTAAATATAGCCCAGTTAACTCAGCAAACATTTTCTCTCTACTACATTGCTATTTTGTCTGCGTGCAGAGGCTGCAAGGAACCAGCTGCAGCATCACCAGTTGATTACATTCTCTGATGAGGAATTTGCTTTTGTTCCTCAGCAGAAATTTCTGCCCCTACGTGCCCCTGACCACTCTCCTGGGTCTTGGGTATGAAAATTCAGTTTTCTGCTAAAGCCCCAGCACAAAAAAGGAGCTTTTCACCTCAGCCATGCCTGGCCAGGAATCAAGTCCCTGATAATCAAACAGGACACATCAGGTGGCTGCTCTTCCAGGCTGGCCACAGGCTGATTAATTGTTTCATTCCACACCAGGTTTATTAAGTTCTCTCACTCCACACCAGGTTAATTAATTCTTTCATTCCACACAACCCAGCTGCTGCTAAAAGAGAGGTTTCTCAACCAGCTGCACTCAGAGTGGAGCCTGCTGCTTAGAAAAGCCTTCATGGACAGTAACCAAAAATAAGACGAGGCATTTTGAGGTTCTTCTTTAAAAAGCATTATAACCCTTCAGAGCGTTTCCAGGGGGTCTTTTTTTCACTTTTTTATAGTTATAGGACTGCACACTTGGACACCTGTAGCATGTAGAGGAAAACTTTTTTCATTATGAAAATTAGAATGAAATCATAGAAATCCAGAATGGTTTGGGTTGGAAGAGACCTTAAAGCTCATCTCATTGCACCCCTGCCATGGGCAGAGACACCTCCCACTGTCCCAGGCTGCTCCAGCCTGGCCTTGGGCACTGCCAGGGATCCAAGGCCTGCCCACCCTGCCAGGGAACAATTCCTAATTCCCAATATCCCATCTAAACCTCCTCTCTGTCAGCATGAAGCCATTCCCTGTGTCCTGTCCCTTCATCCCTTGTCCCAAGTCCCTCTCCAGCTGTCTTGGCACCTCCTCAGGCACTGGAAGGGGCTCTGAGCTCTACCCAGAGCCTTCATATCCAGGCTAAATCCCCAACTCTCCGTGCCTTTTCAAATGAGCCCTGATTTTTTTCCCCCAGTCTCACTTAAATCCCACCTTGCCTCAAGTTTTACCACACAGGCAGATCCCTGTCAATGCAGCTTCTGATTTACTCTTCAGATGAGTCCACAAACAGACAATTGATTTAACTTTTAAAAGCCCTCCCTGCACAACAGATACTCCTTAAAAAGCACAGGCCAAGGGCAGAAGGAGAGATCTTCACTCTAAAATAAAGACCAAAACACCAAAATACACATCTACAATTCCTCTGCAGTGCTTTCACACTAATTTGCTGAGGTGGCTGCCTTTTATCCTCAATGTTTGTATTGCAGCAAAGTGCACTTGAGTCGACAAAGCAATCCCATAGAAAACGGTGTCAAGGCACTGAGTGGCTGTGGCTGAGCAATTCAGGCTCCCCAGCCCAAACTGATTTTAAAAAAACCCAGCTTTTAAGTCTTCTGGAAACACTGAGCACAAGACAGGTTTAAAATGAGCAGATATGGGTGGAAGGAAAAAAAATCCTGCTGTTGAGCAGTGAGAGATGGCCAGTGATGGGTCTGAAGCATCAGCAAGGGATGCTCAGGGTGTGCATCCTGCAGTCCTGCCCTGCCTGTCCCTCAGTGTCCAAGGGATTTCATGTCACCTGGTGGCTGCAGACACCTGGAATTTAGGGTGGGAAGGTCCCTCTCATCATTTTTCTGGGAAGGCACACAGAGAGAGCCAAGGCAGTTCTAAAGGAGCCACAGAGCAAACAACCTGGCAGCCAGGCAGCTTTTTTGTGCATCCTATTCTTCGGTGGAACTGATAAAAATTCCATTAAGAAGCTTGGAATAAGCATGGAATATTATCTCCCCATGATATATCATTTCTTCAGCATGAGCAAAGGCACAAAATATTTCAGCTGCTGACCAAGGAAATCAGGATGGGTAACAGAGCTCAAGGCTCCCCAGGAAGCACCTAAGCCTTAGAAAGCTCCTCCAGCATACATTAAAACTCCAAATCCCTGTGCAGATCCCATTCTGGGTACATTCCACAAGCATCCACACTTCCCACAAAGCTTCTGCTTTGCCCCAGTGCCCAAGGCAGTTGTCCCAAGCCACCCTTCCCAATCCTGCACCCTGCCAGCACAGCTTTGCTGGGCTTTACCATTTGGTTGCTACATATTCATGGATTTTCCATCCATAACAACCCCACCACAATGCTCTGAATGTTGCTCAGCTGTATTTATCAAGCAGGAGCCTCCTTCAGAGCCCTACAGCCAAAATGTTTGTGCCCAGCCAGCTCAAACAAATAATTTGACTCCAGCTTGTAACACCTGCCCATCACAGAGCACAGCAAGAACCTTTTGTGGTAAAAAACATGAAAAAATAAGTGGATATAGAGTAGGCCAGCCATTGAAAAAGTCCTTTATAGCTCACAGCTGGAATTTCAGTCAAAATTAAGAGGGTGGAGAGCCACTGCGCTCCAGAGGTGACCTGTGACGTGTCCCTGGCTCTGCCCCATTTCCAGCAGGTTTCCCATGTGTTTGGTTATTCTGTTTGCTGGGAATGTCCCAATGAAGGCAGGAATGATGTTCTCAGAAGGCTAATTTATTACTTTATGATATTATATTAAAGAATACTATACTATACTAAAGAATACAGAAAAGATACTAAATGCTAAAAAGCTAATAATGAATACTTGTGACTCTCTCCAAAGTCCTGACACAGCTTGGCCCTGATTGGCCAAAGAGTCGAAACAATTCAAACCAGAATTCAATGAAACAATCACCTGTGGGTAAACAATCTCCACACACATTTCACATGTGAGCACAACACAGGGGAAGCAAATGAGATAAGAATTGTTTTCCTTTTCTCTGAGGCCTCTCAGCTTCCCAGGAGAAAAATCCTGGGTGAAGGGATTTTATCAGAGAATGTGAATGCCACACTTGGCCTCAATCCCTATGGAAGCTTCTCCATCTGTACCTGCAAACAGTGGGGTAATTCTTAACCCAGATTTGTACATCCCAAGTGATGCTCTCAGCACAGCACCAGTGGGTTCCCATTTGAGTTCTTTTTGGCTCTCAAATTAAGAAACCACTTCAAAAGCTTCCCAACACCTGTTTTATCTGTGCAAGAGTAACAGCAAAACTCAAAAAGCTGAGATTTGATTGATGATCTCCCTTTTGGAGCAGCTTTGCCTACCTAGATCACACTGACACTCCTCCTTGCACAAAGTCCAAAGGGGAAAAACTTGGGGATTTATGAGGGAAGGGATCATTTGTTCTGAGCCACATACAAGCCATGAAACACCTGGCAGGGTGGTTGAGAAGAAAATAACAGTGGTGAAGGTGAAGCAGGCAGAGGTTGAGTCTGTCACCCCACAGAGCCCAAGGTCACTTTTCCCAGACTTCCCACTTCGCCAGATCCCAACAAACAGCACTGGCACACAGAACACGCTGTGCTGGCAGTCACTGTGCTCATGTGTCCCAGCTTGAAGGCAGAGTAATGAAGCCAGCAGGTGAATGGAGGGAGATGAGATGGATATATAACAAAATTTAAATTTTGAAACAAAAGCTAGTCCTCCTTCTTCACAAATTTAAATAACATTATATAATTAAATTTAAAAATCCACAATACAAACCACAAATAATTAGCTACTAAATTAAAAATAAAAATAATTTAAATATCATTCTTAATTAAACAATTTATCCTTAACAAAATACTATAAAACTCATAATTTATAAAACTAGAATATAAATAGGAACTAATAAATATCTAAACCCAAACAAAAAAAAAGACCTTCTCACACATTTAATCCCAATCCCATTTAACAACACAAAAACTCCACACAGTTTCCCTCCTGTGCCTCACAGAGCTGGGCTTCCACCAGGAGGACAGAAAGCAATCATGGATCTGATGGGCAGGAGATGTTCTCCCTTTCGTGCAGTCGCTGTCTGAACAGCAATGAAAGGTGTAAGGAGGTGTGAGGAGCAACAACAGGTATTACACACACACACCCAGTACAACAGGTATTACACACACTCCCAATACAACAGGAATTACACACAGTACAACACAAATTACACACACACTCCCAATACAACAGGAATTACATACACACCCCCAAAACAACAGGAATTACACACACACCCCAATACAACAGGAATTAAACACACACACAGAGTACAACAGGCATTACACACACACACTCCCAATACAACAGGAATTACACACAGTACAACAGGAATTACACACACACCCCAATACAACAAACATTACACACACACAGAATACAACAGGAATTACACACACACACAGAGTACAACAGGAATTACACACAGTACAACAGGAATTACACACACACACCCCAATACAACAGATATTACACACACACAGAGTACAACAGGAATTACACACACACTCTCAATACAACAGGAATTACACACAGTACAACACAAATTACACACACACTCCCAATACAACAGGAATTACATACACACCCCCAAAACAACAGGAATTACACACACACCCCAATACAACAGGAATTAAACACACACACAGAGTACAACAGGCATTACACACACACACTCCCAATACAACAGGAATTACACACAGTACAACAGGAATTACACACACACCCCAATACAACAAACATTACACACACACAGAATACAACAGGAATTACACACACACACAGAGTACAACAGGAATTACACACAGTACAACAGGAATTACACACACACACCCCAATACAACAGATATTACACACACACAGAGTACAACAGGAATTACACACACACTCTCAATACAACAGGAATTACACACAGTACAACACAAATTACACACACACTCCCAATACAACAGGAATTACACACACACAATACAACAGGCATTACACACACACCCCCCAATACAACAGGAATTAAACACACACACAATACAACAGGAATTAAACACACACACAGTACAACAGGCATTACACACACACACTCCCAATACAACAGGAATTACACACAGTACAACAGGAATTACACACACACCCCAATACAACAGATATTACACACATACAGAGTACAACAGGAATTACACACACACCCCAATACAACAGATATTACACACACACACAGAGTACAACAGGAATTACACACAGTACAACAAGAATTACACACACACCCAATACAACAGATATTACACACACACCCCAATACAACAGATATCACAAACACACAGAGTACAACAGGAATTACACACACACCCAATACAACAGGAATTACACACACACCCCCAGTTAGTTTGTGGGTATCTGCCCTGTTTGGATGCACACCCCTGTTCCAGGACTCAGACACAGCTGTGTACAGAGGCACACACACAGTCCCACATTTCTAACAGATTTATCCCTGGATATTCCCCCCCAGGGACACCTGGCTGTTGTTTGGTCCCCAGGCAGGACTGTAATAGGACAAGCAATGCCAAACACAGAACCTCTGGAGCTGGGGCAGGGCATGGAGGTGCCCAGGATGTCACTGAGCCAGCCCAGGGCACACAGAGGGACGCTGTGACAATACAAACTGGTATTTGTGGATGTCTGGACCTATCAAGACACCCTTAGGGATGTACCTGCTCCAGCTGGAACCTCATCCATCACTCTGTCTCCAGGGGTTTACCTGCTGTGGTGCATTTATCCACAGCCACACTTACTCTGAGGCGCTCCTGTTCCTGCATGGCCACCTCTAGGAGCCACAGGCTCTGCGGGAATGGACCTGCTCCAGGAATGAACCTGCTCCAGGATGGATTTGCCCATAGCCCCTGCAGGAAGGAACCTGCTCCAGGAATGAACCTGCTCCAATATGGGTCTTACCCTGCTGTGCCATGAGTTTATCCATGGCCTCATGCACAGCTGTTGATGCCCCAAGATTCTCCTGCTCCAGGATCTCTCCTTGGGCCCCAATCCCTCTGGAGGTACAGACACTTTGAGATGTTTTTGCTGGAGGTGGAAGCCCAGCAGCACCACCCACTCACAGCCCAGCTGGGATGGGGGAGACAATCAGAAGAGTGAAAGGGAAAAAACTCATGGGTTGATATCAAGGCAGTTGAACAGGTAAAGCAAAAGCCACAAGGAATTCATTCTGTGTTTTCCATGGGCAGGTGGGTGTTCAGCCATTCCCAGGAATATGGGGTTCCATCCTCTGCCATCCTCCTTGGGCAGCTGGGATTAGCTGTCCTGGCTCTGTCCCCTCCCAATTTCTTGTGTAGCCCCTGCCTGCTCGCTGGGGGGCAGGTGAGGAGCAGAAAAGACCTTGGGACACCAAAAAACATGGACTGGCAGGAAAATCCAGCCTCCTGTGGAATCTTGTGCTCCTGGCACTGGAGGTTCTCTGCCTCCAGATGAACACAGGAAACAAGACTGATTTTTAACAGAGATGCAGAGTCTGGACCCCACGGGATGGGACAGCTGTGTACAGGATGAACTTTGGGATTGTCAGGGAGGAGAATAAGCAGCATCCATGGGAAAAGAGAAAAATCTTGGGCAGAAGGAGGAGCAGGAATAAGAACCCAGGGAAGTAACAAAGGGCTCAGAAGAAGAGGGAGAAAAGCATGGTGCTCCATCCCACAGAGCACAGGAGCTGCTGAAGGATGTTCATCTCCTCCAGCTGACCATGCCCACCCTTCAGCTTCACACAACTTGGGCAATACTGCAATCTCAAGGCAAAGAGCTGTAGGCTAACTCTGCATTTCCAGGATGCCTGATCTTCCATTTCACCTGCAGGAATTTCTCAGGAGTTCCAGAGGCAGATTTTAGAAGTCTCAATAGCTGAAGCTGGGTATGGTTTCCAACAAGCCTTAAGGTACAGCTGAGTGGCACCATTTGCATCACATTTGCTTTATCTACACCTTCCTGAAGTGCTTGGCCACTGCCCTGATGTGCTGCTGGCAGTCCCAGGGCCATTGATTTCCTCTATTCACCAGAAATATCACCCACCAAGAAGGTTATTTTCCTCATTTAGCCTGTGGACTCCAAGAACAGTAATGAATTCCCCTCAGCCGCCGGATCTGTGCACACAAATGACATCAAATAGGCAGTTTAAATCCTAACAAGCACTGACACATCCCAGGGACCCACTTCCACTGGGGGCAGGGAACACTGGCTCTGCATTTCCATCTCACCCATGTTATTTACTCCTGAATCTCAATGATACTCTGTGGTCACAGAAACCAACAGCATTTTCACATTTGCATTTGAAGGGACCTTAAAAATGACCTTGTTCATGGGCAGTGACACCTTCCACTAGAGCAGGATGCCTTCCCACAGTCCTGCTGCTTCTATACAAAATTGCCTCCTGTCCACTGATATTAAAGCCTGTTTTCCCTCCTAATAAAAGTGTATTTGCGTGATTGCAATACTCCCCTGCATGTGCTAAATACATGAGAGCATGTACGTGTCATTATACATATATATATTTATATTCCCTGATATTAAAGCCAGTTCTCTCTCCTAACAAAAGTGTATTTGCATGAATGCAATACTCCCCTACACATGATAAATACATGAGAGAATATACATGTCATTATACCTATATATATATTTATATTCACTGATATTAAAGCCTGTTTCCCCTCCTAATAAAAGTGTATTTGTGGGAATGCAATACTCTCCTACATGTGCTAAATACGTGAGAGCATATACATGCCATTATACCTATATATATATTTATATTCCCTGATATTAAAGCCAGTTCTCTCTCCTAATAAAAGTGTATTTGCATGAATGCAATGCTCCTCTGCATGTGCTAAATACATGCGTACACATATCATTATATATATATTTCTATTCACATCCAACACAAAGTATGTGTGCACTTACAAGACTGTAATTCAAATTTTCCATCATCCAGGCAGCTCCATTATGATTTCTCCTCTTTGCTCACATCACCCAGTGTGCACAAAAGTGAACAAAACAAACCTGGCCTGAGCTGTTTCTAAATCCAAGTCAAGCCCAAGTCACAGAGCTGCTGTGCAGCTTTCCTGACACCGCTGGGGTGTTTGACAGGAAACACCTCCAATAAATGTGCTCACAAACCGAATCAAAGAAGGGAATTTGGGGAAGGAAGCACTGCTCCAGGCAGGAATTGTTGCAGTCTGACAAGGAGCTTTTTTTCACTGATACCCTACTTCGAGTTTGCTCCTAATGAACAAGCCCCAAACCCAGCCCAAAGACCCCAGACTGGAGAAAGTCTGACAGCCCATTTTCGACTTGGAAAGCAGGCACTGGTGTGGAAGTTTGGCTCTCCCTGCTCAGGCTCTGGTTTCCAAGGAAACCAGTGGCTGCAAGAGCCTTGCAAAACACCGGTCCTGCGCTCCTGCTCGGAGCAGGCTGTGCTGGAGCTTCCCCTGACACCAGCCCTGCCAGGAGGGGCTTCAGCAGCGTTTCCAGAGCACCTGGATGCAATTCCAGGCGTTCAGGATGTCAGGATACACAGAGCACACCTGACTGACTGCACACTCCGACCAAACCACTTTCTGCAGCTGCTGAGAGGAGAAAGGTATTATTGTCATGGTTCAGGCTCCAGTGCAGCAACAAATACTTTTGTTTTTTCCTGTTCTCTCTGCCCTTCAAAACAAAGACAAGCTACACAAAACACGAACATCAGGCACTCCTCTGCCTGCACGTACCCGCTAGAAACGGCAGAGCAGCAGATGAAAAACATTTAGAGAAATATTTAGACTTTATCCTGATGCAAAGGCAAGGATTTAAAAGCCAAAAGCAAAGACCGGCAGCACGGGCAGCAAGGACTATCACTGATGGCAGTGAGTGGCTTTTAATCCATCCCCAGCTCAGCTTTCCCGAACCTTTCCCTCAGGAAGATGTCTGTATTCAGTAACTCTTATCATCCTACAGCATCTAGCTCCGGCAGGATAACCACAGAAACTGATATGTAACAATTCACTGTATCCTTTTTAACTCTCCAAAGAAACAAATTTTCCCCTTGACTCTTATTTTCCATCTGGGGCTCAGCAAGTTCAGAACTCACGGTGTCTGTCCTCCCTCATTCCAGAGGCAGCTGGCCAGGCTAAATTCCATGCTATGTCCATTTCTGTGCAGTTTCACAACTCTGACCCGGCTGTTTTATTATTATTGTTAATTCCAGAAACATAAAACACATCCTGTGTTTAGGAAGTGGGATGCTGAAGTTCAGGAATGCTTTCACAGAGTCTGGAGAGAAGGAATTCGTGTCCGTGGCCTGGGGACCTCATTCTGTGTTGAAGCACTCTAAAACTCTCCACCTACAGCATTCGTACAGCTAAGGATGAATGTAACACAGCTCAAACAAGTGTAAGTAATTATTCCAGTAGTACAGATAAAAGGGGGGAAAAAAAAGTTAATTCTGCAGAAAATGAAATCATGGAGCTGTAGTACAATTTTAAAAAGAGTCTCTATGTTAATTACCAGCTGTTAGTGTGCTCGGAGCTACTGTACTTGCTGAACAGTGTTGTTTTGCATATAACCACCAAGAAAATGTCATTGTAGTTTCTGAAAAGAGCTACTTTGCTTTAAAACACAGTTTACTGACACCACACTGCTAAAATTAATCTCCAAAAGCAGCAGAAAAACCCAGGGAAGTCTGTGTTGCTTGTTGAACAGAACTACGAATAAGTGACATTGCAGCGATGTTTTACCTTGCAATTTAACTCATCTCAGCAAGAACCAGACAGAAGATGACAAAACAACTACGTGGCTTTAACAGCTTTATTGGGAGATTTGTTTTTTACCTTCCTTTGAGTCAAATCCCTCTGGAGCTTACACTCAGCACAGACATCACCAGCCTGAACAAACGTGTTGAGAGATGACCCAAAACACTGCTTCGACAGAGAAAAATCATAGTTCTGTGCCTAACAGCCTAACACCACACAGCCACCCCTTACTACTGTGAGTAACCCAAACCTCAGAGGGGTGTGATGTATTACACAAGGAGCTGAGCTGTCACAGTGTCCCCTTGTCACTTCCCAAGGCATTAAAGCGTGAGTCACACGAGTGCACAGAGGGGAGCCCCATCAGTGCCACCACTGCCGAGCCAGACCTGTCACAACACGGGGAAATCACGCTCGGCTGCCTTGCTCCAGCACAGCCCTTCCTGTGCTCACAGCTCTGCCAGGAGAGCTTCATCCCTCACAGCACAGCACCAGGATCCTCCCCAAGCTGTGCCACAAAATCCTGACCCTTCAAATGCACCCAAAAACCCCACTGGCATTAATGGATTTTTGTCCATCGAGCATCAGCTTAAACCACGTTTGGATGGATCTGACATTAAAGCAACCACAGCATTTAACAGCTCCCACAAGAAATTATAAATGCAGTTCAATTAATTGCTCACTGGACACATCAGAGCGGACTGACACCAAAATAAAAAAATAAAGGTTGCACCACTACATCCATCTCTGCTGGCTGCTCGGGGCAAGATGCTTCAGCAGAAAGTGACAGGACTCAAGAGGCCACCACCATCCCAGCAAACCATCACTGCAGGAGCGTGCCTCAGTTCCTCCCCCATCACCTCCACCACCAGTTCCCAGTGGTTTCATCATGGATCAACCACCCCCCAAATTCCTGTAGTGAGGGGAGAGGGGTTTGGGTTGTTTCAGGGGTTTTTAGATGAAACTGCAGCATACATAGAGCTGATAAACACCAGAAGAGCATTCTGTGCCAACACCCCAACACCCTTCAAATGCACCCAAAAACCCCACTGACATTAATGGATTTTTGTCCAACTTAAACCACATTCAGATGGATCTGACATTAAAGCAACCACAGCATTTAACAGCTCCCACAACAAATGATAAATGCAGTTCAATTAATCGCTCACTGGACACATCACAGTGGATTGACACCAAAATAAAAAAGAAGGTTGCACCACTACATCCATCTCTGCTGGCTGCTCGGGGCAAGATGCTTCAGCAGAAAGTGACAGGACTCAAGAGGCCACCACCATCCCAGCTCCTGGCCCACATTCCAGCAAACCATCCCTGCAGGAGCGTGCCTCAGTTCCTCCCCCATCACCAGTTCCCAGTGGTTTCATCATGGATCAATCACCTCCCAAATTCCTGTAGTGAGAGGAGAGGGGTTTTTAGATGAAACTGCAACATACACAGCACTGATAAACACCAGAAGAGCATTTCGTGCCAACATCCTAAATACAAAGTGCTTTTCAAGTATTTCTGGGGGTTTTATGACTATTATGATCACTTAAAATACGCCTCTAGCCCCCAGAGGATGTGCACATTTGCCTTCAAAGAACCAATCTGGCCGTTGCAGGGATTTTATTAAACCTCTTGTATGGATGTTGTACTTCCCCTAAGGCTATGCAACCAAGTATTTTAAATTTCTTAAACCAGACCTCTTAAATACAACTCACAGGCTGCTCCTCCCCTCACAAATGAGTCTCTGGGAGTTTGGCAGATTCCCCAAAAGTCTGCTAACTCCCCAAACCAAGCTATTTTTCCTTTTACTCAACATTTCCTACAAATGACACAGCACTTTGCTGCTGTGTCTGCTAACAGCAGAGCTTGTACCACCTCAGCCAAGAGATCAGGCCCTTCACACTCACGAGCTCCGTGCTTTATTCTGTGCTCTACTTCTAAGTTTCTTTTTTTTCTCCCTTCTGGAAAAGAAAACACGCTGATTACACAGCCTTCCAAAAAGGCAAACAGCTGTTGCAGATCCCCGAACAAAGCAGCCTGTTAAAATTAAAGTTCTGGGTATTTTCCCATGGCAAGGAGGAGGCAGAGGAAGGGAAGAGCTGCAGCTTTGCTGGTTGAAAAGGTTTCTCCTTGCTTGGCTGCTCTGTAGAGTTTAAAGTGCAAAGCCAGTTGGTACAAACTCGGTGTCCCAGTGTTCCCTCGCTGCTGACAGGCTGTTAGCAGCCAGGATATACCCTGCAAGAGGTCAAAGGTGTGGAAAAACAAACACGAGCAGCAATTTGGGGAGATGAAGAGGAGAGAACGATCTGTCACGGCATTTTTTGTGCCGCGGAAAACCAGCCAGCTTCCTGCCCTCTCACTCGGTCACTTCTGGCAAGTTATGTCCTCTGAGAGGGGAGGGGAAAAAAAGGCCACTTACTTGAAATAACTGGCTTCTATTCTAAATAACTAGCTTCTTGAACAAGGAGGCTGATAAAGATGCTAATGCCCAATTCCTCTCACTCATAACTCTGAAGAAAATGGCTGAATGGTTGGACGTGTCCCTCCATGGATTTCAGCTCCTCAAATCAGCCCACAAAGTCCTGTTTCACTTTTAAAAACATTGTAGAGGCAAAACAAGCCCAGCCCTCCAACAGCAACTCAAAACTCTTACAGCTCTGAAAAAGCAATTTTATTTAACAATATGCATCCTTAACTGGGGAGATGGAAGGGTGTGTGTTTAAGGGAAGATCCTGCAGATTTAATAGTATTTGTCCACACAAGGCAATTAAGTTTACTTTCACACTTTGTAAGCCATTCATAGAATCCCAGAATGGTTTGGGTTGGAAGAGACTTTTAAGCCCATCCAGTTCCACCCCTGCCATGGCAGGGACACCTTCACTGTCCCAGGCTGCTCCAAACTCCATCCAGCCTGGCCTTGGGCACTGCCAGGGATCCAGGGGCAGCCACAGCTGCTCTGGGCACCCTGTGCCAGGGCCTGCCCACCCTGCCAGGGAACAATTCCTAATTCCCAGTATCCCATCCAGCCCTGCCCTCTGGCACTGGGAACCCATTCCCTGTGTCCTGTCCCAAGTCCCTCTCCAGCTCTCTTATATCCATTCAGAATTCAGCCAGAATCTTCTGTGTGGCAGCACAACAGCTTCCACCACCACAGACCCTCAAGTACCTACATGACCCTCATCATAATTCAGTTCCCACAGATTTTCTGCTGCTGTTGATCCTACCAATCTCCAGCCACCTCTGCCAGAGCAGGAGAACAAATCCAGCACCACCTAACTACAAAAAAAAGAAAAAACCTCAGGGGCTAAATAGAATCATCTTGGTTGGAAAACCCCTCTAAAATCATCAAGCCAAACCATTCTCCCAGGAATTCCAAGGCCAACACTAACCAACATCCCCAAGTGCCACAACCACCTGCCTCTTGAACACTTCTTGGTGGTTTGACAAAATCAAAGGTTGGGTGCCATCACCTCAAGAGGCACTGAGATTCAGTATGAACTGGGGGGAGGAAACCAACCCTTTAGTGCAGATTTTGTTATTTCCAGGTCCTCACCACCACCATGAGTTATCTTGCCCACCGGGCTCTTAGGGCTGACACAGAGCTCCCAACTCCTCCCAGAGCCAAGTACATTTCAGGAAAAGATTAGCAAGGATCTTTTCCGGTAACCACAGAAAGGTTTGGGTTGGAAGGGACCCTAAAATTCTCATTCCAGCCTCCAGCCTTGGGCAGGGATACCTTCCACTATCCTGGGCTGCTCCAAACCCCACCTGAGCGATCACAACCTGCAGCCACGAGTTGACTTGAACATTGTAAATAATATTAGGAGTATTGACCACAGATGATCAATATGAAACAACCCCCCCCCAGAGGAGTTGGGCATTACACCCCACACCAGACTGCAGGGCTGCATTTACACAAGGAGTGATTAAAATTCCAGCCGGAAAACGTTTATTCCAAGGCTTTTCCTACACATTCCAGTGGGTATGGCAGAGGCTGGAACCTGTGGCGCTTCCCGGAGTTCTGGGAGCTCCATTTGCACTTCAGGAGCGCCGAGGGGCAGCGACACCGACAAGGAAAGTGACACGTGTGGGGCTTTGCATTCCCTAAGGAAATTAACACCGAGGGATGCCTGGATGTTCACCACACACCCCGGGGATTTCACAGCCACCCCTGTCCCTCCCTGCTCGCTTTTTGGGGTGTTTTATTCGTTTTGGGGGCTGGAGGGGAAGCATTTCACGCGCCACCGCCGTTCCTCCCCTGCCATCCCTTCAGAACGGCCTTAAAAGGACAAAATATCTGTGGCGGTGGGAATGGGGGGCGGGAACAGGAATGTGGGAATGGGAGCGGGAATGGGAAGCGGCGTGGCGGCAGGAGGAGCACACCCGGCCCAGCCCGGCCCGGCGGGGTCCCGCCATGGCGGCCGCCCTGAGGGCGGGCAGTTGCCTGGAGACGGCGGGGCCCGCCATGGCGGCGGGAAAGGGCTGAGGCTGCGCGGGGAGCGGGGCCAGCCCCGCCACGGCCCCTCAGGGGACACTCCGGCAAGGTCCTCGTCCCCCGTGTCCCGCCATGCCTCCCCGGGAACCATCCCCGTGTGCCCGGGCGCCGTCCGCTCCGTCCCCGCATCCCGGAGCCCACACGGCGCACACGCTCCCCACTACCGGGATGGCTCCGGGGATCCGCCAGCGCTCCCGGTTATCATCCCGAGGAATTCCTCACACGAGGAAGGTGCCGGCCGCGGAGGAGAGGCAGGTTTGCCCATCGACGGGGAGGTTGCTCCCCGGCCCCGCGTGCATCCGCTCATCACCTCTTCCCTCCTCCTTTTTTATCCCTTGAGGAACGCTGAACTAAAGGCACGGTCAGGAGAAGGCACGAGCGAGGGAGAGCTCCGTTCCCCCATTAAGGCGCTCTAATTTCCCTAATCTGCCGCAGGTGTGAAACCGGGGCAGCGCATCCCCCGGCGCGCCGGCACCTGAGGATCCTCGCAACTTTCCCTGCCCCCCGCACGCCCTCCGGGGCACCAGGACACTGCAACAAGCTCCTGCTTCTGCCGAACCCCCCTCCCCAAAACACCAGCAGCCCGCCGGGCTCCAAGTTTCCCAGCTGGGAATGTCTCCCTGCGAGGTCCCGCGGCGAGCCCCGCGTTCCTCCCGCTCCCTCCATGCCCTGGACACGATCCCGTCCCCCGGAGGGATGTGGCGGTCGGGACGGGCTGGCCGGGACCCCGGCGCTCACTCCTGCCACTCTTCCCCCCCAGCGCTCACAACTTTCCCACCCCGCGGGGCCACCCGAGGAGGCTGCGGGATGCGGGAATGCCGCGCTCCGCTCCCTGCCCGGGGATGGAGCGGGATGAGGGGGAGAGGGGACGCTGAGCGGCGGGGTGACCCCCTGCTTACTGCGGGCTCTTGGGGTAGAAGGGGAGGGTGACGTGGCTGAGATCCTGGATGTCGAAAGCCGTGGGCTCGGCCGAGATCGCCTGGCGCTTGGTCCGCTGCTCGCCCTGCAAGGTGCCGGCGCTTTGCTGCTGCGCCTGCTGCGTGGCGGGCCGGATCACCGAGCGGTACTTGTCCAGCTCGTTCTGCAGCTTCTGGATCAGTTCGTCCTTCTGGTCCAACTCCAGCTCCAGCTCGTCGATGAGCGCATCCCGCTGCCGCAGCTCCTCGATCTTCTCCTGCAGCGCGTACTGTAAATCCCGCAAAGTGCCCATGGTCCTGCCGCCGCGCTCTCCCCTCGCCGCTCCGGGCAACTTTCCCCCTCCGGGGCCGCCTCCCCTCGCTCGGGCCACCCCGGCCCCCCTGGGCTCGGCCCGGCCCCGCGGGGCCGCCGCAGCCGGACCCCCGGCACGGCGCTCCGGAGCCGGGGTGTTGTCAGGGGCGATGTGGATCCGCCTGCGTCAGGCCGGGCTGCCGAGGGAGCCGAGACACACACACAGACAGACACACACACACACACACCCGCGGCGGCGAGCGGCGAGGGAGGGGAGGCGGGAGGGAGGCAGGGGCGGCGGGGAGGATGCACATGCTCGCCCCGCTCCCTCCCGCCGGCCCCGCCGCGCCCCGCGCCGCCCACGCCCCGCGGGCTGCGAGCACGGAGGGATGGATGGAAGGGAGGGATGGAAGGAGGGAGGGGACCGGCCGGGAGCAGCGAGTGGTGCCTGCCCTGCGGGCCTTGTGCTGCGCTCCGAGCCGCGCACACCTCCCGTGCTGCTCCCCTCCCTCTGCTCCGGTTCTCCTTAAAGAACTTATTCCCCCCTTTACTTTGCTTTTAAAGAGCCGGGTTGTGTTGTTTTCGCACAAGCCAGCGTCTGGCATGGCTCCTCCTCAAGCCTCAGCAAGCTCCGGGCTCCAAAAACCCAGATTTTCACGGGAATATCGGTCAAGTCTGTCTGCGCTGGAAAAGCCTGGAGGAGGCAGGGCATCTGGCTTTCAGAGCACTGAGAAAAAAAAAAACCCTTAACTTAAAATCTGGGAGATTTTCTGCCTGGCCCAAATAACCATGTGAAAGCCCAAGTTTCTGCCTTACCAAACTGATCAGATTCCCCAGAGTGCAGGACAGCCCGCGGGGCTGCAGCACAGAAATAACAAAATCAAACAAATGAGCCACAGTGGCCAAGCAATTCTGGGTTCTTCCATTTGCCACGTGCTGAAGGGCCAGCGATGCTCACCCTGAGAGCACGGCTCCCGCCTTGGCTCTCTGGGGAACAAACAGGGGGTCTGAGCTGTTTTGGGGGTTCCTGATCAAACCATCCAGCCTGGAGGAGCCAGTGATGAAAACCCCAGAGTGTAAGAACCCCACCAAAGCTTGTGCAGCGCTGGAGCACTGGCACAGATTCATGCTCACAGGTTTCCAGCAGCTGTTTCTGTTCCTTCAGCAGCTGTTTCTGTTCCCTCTTGAGGAGTTGGACTTGAGGAGGAAGAGGAGGATGCAGCCCTGAGTGTATTTTTTGTGTTTCTGTCTGACCTCCCATGCCAGGCATGAGCTGGGAGTGCCAGACATCAGCCCCTACTTATGGGGCTCAGCTCCTTTGGTCTTGCCCTTTTTCCCCTCACCCTGTTACACACTGGCTCCAGCTTTCAACCTGCAGCTGGTCTTTATTTTATAAAGTTATAAAAGAGAACAGATGAGGAATTAGAACTGCTCACAGCTCCACACTGTTGCTGGAAAGGGCCTGGCCTCTGCTCACAGACATGAGGCTTTGCAGGGGTTTTGTGCATTTGATCCTGCGTTTTTTGAGATGCACATGGAAAAGGGGGAAAAATTTGGGTTATGCAAAACTCTTCAGTTTTCAGTCCCCTTGATACATTTGTGCCAGGCACAAAGCAAAGTCCCCCAGTTGTTTCCACAGGTTTAAGTCCAGACAGCATTTTTTACTGTCTATTCCTCCTATTTCCATCTCACATAACTCACTGGGAACAAAAGTAGCAGATATCTGCTGAACATTTCCATTTTAAAGACAACAGGCATTAAACAGATGCATTCCTGCTGCCTACAAACTGGGAATCAGTGATAAATAAAATATTTTAACAGCGTTCAGCCAACAGGCTGTAAGTTTTATTGCTTTTCTCCCTGCAGAAGTGAAATCTGCAGGAGGGAGAGGTGATACAGTTACCTGAAGCCCACCAGGCTTCAAAAGAATCACAGCCCTGGGGAAAACTGCTGCATAATTTCTCAGTGACAAGCAGTAAAATAATATGTGAGAGGGGCACAGCCCAGGACTGAGACAACAGTGCCCCAGAACAGAAAGGATCCACAGAAAACCATGAGAAATTATGGCACATAAAGCTGTCAAGGAATTTAGCTGAGTGTACCTAAAATATATATTTATCTCCAGCTAGGAAGCAGATTTTCATTAGACCCTTGGGAGTCTCAATAGAGATTTTTATGGCCCAGGTTTAGATTTGGGACCATAACCAGCAGCTGCCAAGCCCCAAGGCCAGTGTTTAAAGATGAGGCCAAAGCAGCCCAAAGGGCTTCACAAGCCAACAGCAGAGCTCTGCCATGGGGAGACAGCCTGCAATTGCCTTTTCCTGGCTATTCCCTGCTCTCCCAAAGAAACCAGAGCACAGAAACCACAGGGCCAGCACAGATCCTGCTGTGTGATCGCAGGGTACCACCCCACCCCAATAAAAATAAATCCTATGGTCCCATTCCTTTTGATTTAAAGCTCCCAATAAAACAAATAAATGAATAAATAGATCTCAGGCTCAACAGAGCAGCTGCTTTGTCTGCTTGATCCAGGGAATGGAAAGGAACAGCTTTAGGGAGAAGAATGGCAGGAATGCACCAACTGACTTGGTGTTGGGTGAAGCTGCTCACAGCTAAAGGAAACCACCAGCTATGAACTTCCCAGAGCCTTTCCCTGCTCCCTCCACTGCCAGAGTGTGCCTGGATGTCGATGCTTTTTTGGGGAAGCCAAAAAAAGAGCGTCTGCAGAGATCTGCCCCCCCCAGAGCACAGCACACCAGGGCTGGCTGGTGGGCATCACACAGAGCAGGGATGGTTCTCCTCTCTGCTGCACTCACAATATTTCCTCTCTGCACAGCTCCAGGGTTCTGATACCTTCTGCTCCTGAACCTTTTCAGGGATCATCTGTCACCAAATGCACCCACTCAGCTGCCATTTTTCAAGCTGAGACTGGATTTGAGCACTGCCTATCCTGCAAACACCTCCCTGGATTCCTGAGGCAAGGCTCAGGGAGCCGGCACGGTCCCTGACAGGAAAATGTCACCTTGCTCCAGCCAGCCAGGACAGAGAGGCTGGACATGCACCACTGACCACATACATAAACATCTTCCTCCTCCTGGATGTGGTGTTTGTTCCCTGCCTAATCCACTGCACTCTTTACCCAAAGGATCTGCAGGAGCACCAAGTTGAACCAGCTGGATTTTGTGCTAGATTATCCTGCTGGTGCAGCTTTGGGAAGGTCTGTGACCTGCAGGGCTCCACACAACCAAATTCCTGCCCTTCCTGCACAGCCACAGCAACACCTTTACGATGAGAAGGAGCTACAAAAATGCAGGAAAATTTCGAGGGAGGCAGCACAGCAGCTGAACCCTTGCAAAAAAGCACCTGGAGGTGTGGTCACACCTGAGACTCCCCATATTTCATCCATGGGATGCCTCCTGCAATTCCAGCACGTCCCCAAGACAGAGCAAGGAGTGCCACCTACTGAAACACGGGCACACCCAAGTCCTCCCTAAGGCACATCTGGCCATTCCTATTGCACCAAAACGCCTCTGGTAGCTCCTCCTGGGGCCACAGGGCCCTACAGATTTATAGAGGGCACCCGGGAATTAATTCAGCCCCCAGGGATGGGGATGGAGCTGAAGTTACTGTGGCAAAGCAGCCTTGCCAAGACCACTGCAGGAACTGAACATCTGGGGAGTGCTTCACCCTCTTTTCTCTAGGAAAACAAAACCTATTTTCTCATGACACTGGATGTTCCTCCACCCTATTTTGGTCCTTTCCAGAGCCTGTAAAACAAAACTGAAAGCCATTTGTTCCTCCCCACAAAAGGATGGAGATGTCCAGCTTTGAGCACTGCCATTCAAACCCCACTGATTCCTGCATGCTGGAAGTCAAATCAACACCTGAACTGGATTATCCTGGTGACTTTCCTTTAGGGCATCAGTTCTTTCCATGCTCAGTAAGAAACATGGAGAAGTGTGAAGAGCATGCAGCCATTCCAAGAAATCCTCTCAGGATCAATCTGGGGTAGAGTGCATGAAAAGGAAAAGAAAAACACCACAAGGCTTATTAATGGAACAAAAAATTGCTCGCTGCAGAAGAAGCCGAAGGAAAAAATAACAATGTGCTGTTCTGCAGTTGTAATGCATTTAGCTTTTTATATCACATTAGGGACACACAGAACACCAAAATGAATGTTTGTGCCATGCAAAACCCAAGGAGGAGAAATTGGGAGCATGGAATAGCAGAGGATTCTCCAGGAACACAGTGGTTTCAAGCACGTCTCACCACATTGAAGATTTAAATTCTCCTTTGTGGGCTCTTTGCCTGGAAGGAGGAGATGGATGGCACAAAGCACCTCCTGTCAGTACAAGGTGAGAGATCTCCCTCCCCTCGTTGTTTTGGCAGGCTGGAGCAAAGCCAGGGCTGTGCTTCCTGCTGGGTGGGCTGCAGAGCTGAAACAACACCAGTATCACTCATCTCATTACAGCTCTACAGGAAAATGGCAGCAGAAAATCATCCTCTGTAGCCACGAGTTCAACAAGCCCTTCAAAGCTTGTTCCTTCCATCAGAGCAACCAAAACCATCCCTCTGTCTTCTTCTCCCCACCATCTCTGGCCACACATCTACAGAAACCTCTGCCCTCCAAAAGCAGGAAGGTTTTCTCCCATGACCACACAGAAAATTGGATTTTCAGCAGCTCAGCCCTCCAGCTGGGTGCACATGGTGGCTGCAGGGTTAAGGGAATGCTGTGGGATTCCAGGGAGCATTTCTCACATCCTCAGGGCCAGGCTTTCTCCAGGAAGGACCACACACATGATCCCAAGCCCCCTGAAGGAACCAGTGCCACAATCCTGATCCCTCCTCTCCAGACACACCTCAAGTGATTTGTTCATTTTTTCCACTGCCCAGCAAGATCACACATAGGCAGAGCTTAAACACTTCTTCCTCTGGGCTGAATTAAACAAAAACCAGTTCTAAATGATTCAGCTGCCTTAAGGAGTCTCCTTAGGCTCAGCTTAAGCAGAAATTTCTTCTGCAAGCTGCCAAAATAAACCCTCAGTGCTCTCTGCAGTTACCACAATCAGACACTGCCCATGCCCTGCTTCCCCCAGCAGTCCCCGGGCACTGCCTATGTAGAGCAAAAAGCAGCATTTAGACAAGGCAGGCCCTGGAAATGCAGTTTTCCATTTGCTTTCAGCCATAAGCAACCAGCAAATGAACCCAGGGACCAATTAAATGGAATGCAGGGAAGCAGATTTAGCCGTGGAGCCATGAGATCCAGGATGCAACGGAGGTGAAGTCTGTAAAAAACATCAACTCAGTTGATGTTGCTGGGAAAACAGGTTCATCCTGCTCCCACACACATCTCTGTTGGGCTGGGGGAAGCTGGAACAGTTAAAGGAAGGTGGGAGCCATGTGCTGGGTCTGGTTTCCACAGGGATGGCCAGGCCAGCTTCCTTCCACCTCTCATCAGCCAGAGCTGAATGCTGGGGACAGCCTGTGCTCAGTGACCCTGGGACATTCACATTCCTCCTTGGATTGCATCTCTTCTGCATCTTTTCCATGTGAAGTCACCCCTGGGCTTGTCTTTATCTGGGACTCCAATGAGCAACAACCACTCTCAGGGCACTCTTGGAATTACAGAAGTGTTTGGGTTCAAAGGGACCTTAAATCTCAGCTCATTTTACCCCATCCATGGGCAGGAACACCTTCCACTGTCCCAGGCTGCTCCAAGCCCTGTCCAGCCTGGCCTTGGGCACTGCCAGGGATCCAGGGGCAGCCACAGCTGCTCTGGGCACCCTGTGTCAGGGCCTGCCCAATTCTTAATTCCCAATATCCCATCCAGCCCTGCCCTCTGGCAGTGGGAAGCCATTCCCTGTGTCCTGTCCCTCCATCCCTTGTACAGAACCTCTCTCCATGTTTCCTGTAGCTCCTTCAGGCACTGGAAGGCCACAGTTTGGTCACCCCAAAGCTTCTCCTCTCCAGGTGAACAATCCCAGCTCTGCCAGAGCACTGCTCTTTGTCAGGTGCTGGGAAAAACCTGGGCTCACCAAAAAGAGATTTGTTCCACCAGAGATCCACAATTTTTCTCTGTTTCATTTAAAACAGAGCACAAGCACAGCTGAACTCCTCAGTTTCAGCTTTTCCCCTTCTCTGACCTGCACCTCCCTCATTGCTTTAGTCACAGTGCTCTGGGTGCAAGAGGTGGAAAGCAAAACCCTCAGGAAGGTGAGAACAACAAGAAGCTCATTCTACCCCCCTCCCAAATTATATTAATGGATAGCAGCTCATTTCTCCAGCCTCATTTTGAGGCTGTTTGATGCCATTCCCTCACTTTGGGGGTTTCACAGTGACAAACCTCTCAGCAGCCCCAAGCATTTGCAATTCTGGGTGCTCCCTCTGCTCATCCCTTCAGACCCTGCAGTTTTCTTATCTCTCCTCACCAGTAATGCACCACTCACCTCCCATAATTGCCTCAGTCTGTTGGGTTGATTCATCCAGCCTTCAAAACAATTCATTTATGTTTGAAATTGGATTAGAAATAAACACAAATTCCGCTCCCCCGATATGAAAATAACCAGTGTGTTACCATTATTTCATGATGCGTTGAGAACAAGTGCCCTGTCTCTTTATACAACCAGTTTCATTCCCTTGCTTATTAAAAAAATTATTATTTGGCTGTTTCAGGTATTTGTAATAATAAACACAAACCACAAATTTTAAATCTGGGGTTTACATGCCTGGAAAACAGGCTGGTGTTTCTTTAAATTGCACTGAGAATTGTCTTCCTTTTCAAAAACAGATTTGTGGCAGAAATTATCCTGAAATCTTTGACCTTTGCACGTCCTGAGCAACTGGAAATATTCCACAGGAGCACCAGACTCTTATTTAGGAATCCACAGGTGTTTATGGCCACAATTGCAGCAATGCTACTGAAAACATTTCCCAAAAAGCTCTGCCCACAGGAGCTGAGCCCTGTGTTCATTTAAGGCTCAGAATCAATGGCTGCACCCCACAGAGGGCCAGGCTTGTTACAGTACCAAGGAAATATCCATGAATCAGCCAGGCACAATCTGCAAACAGGGCTCACATCAGGCCTCACAAAGGTTTTACAGCGCTCCACTGACTTCTACAGAGATTTCTTATTTATGCTTGGGGGAACTCCATCAAGTTGGGCTCTCAGAGTGTGTAAAATGTTTATATTCACCGTTTTCTGTGTCAGTGTTTGCAAGGACTGATTGCTGTAGTCATCAGAGCATTAGAGACCAGCACTCGCCTGATTTCCTCAGCGCTGCCAACACCTCTCAGCTGAGTGCCCTGGGTGAGTCAGGGCTGGGCAGAGCTTTTATCCTCTCCTTCCTTCCCTTTCTGGTGCAGATCTGCAGCCAAACCCCTGGCTGAGGTGCAGGGCTCCCTCCTGGCTGGCACTGCTCCCCCTCCTCACTCCAGTTCCATTCCCAGCTGCTTTTCCTCTAACTTTATCTTCTCTCCATGGTAGAGAATTCAAACATGCCAGGAGGGCTCACCCATGCACCTCTTCCCCACCAGCTCTCAGTATTTGGTTTGTGTGGAAAACAGCACAATTGTCACTTCTGGGGAGTTGTGATACCAACAATTGGGGGATTCCTCCAGCCTGAAGGGAACAATCTCTTGGAAGTGATGCTGCTGCAAGGGCAAAGTGTGCTGGGTCTGCTTCTCTGTGGTTGGGAAAGATTCCCAGGCTGGTGTTGATCTTTATATGATCACAGAAGGGTTTGGGTTCAATGGGACTTTAAAGCCCATCCAGTGCCACCCCTGCCATGTCAGGGACACCTTCCACTGTCCCAGGCTGCTCCAGCCTGGCCTTGGGCACTGCCAGGGATCCAGGGGCAGCCACAGCTGCTCTGGGCACCCTGTGCCAGGGCCTGCCCTGCCGGGGAACAATTCCTAATTCCCAATATCCCATCCAGCCCTGCCCTCTGTCATTTTGAAGCCATTCCCTGTGTCTTGGCACTCCATCCCTTATCCCCAGTCTCTCTCCATGTTTCCTGCAGCTCCTTCAGGCCACAGTTTGGTGACCCCAGAGCTTCTCCTGTCCAGGTGAGCACCCCCAGCTGTGCCAGCCTTTCCTCCCAGCAGAGCTGCTCCATCCCTCTGCCCATGCTGGTGCCTCCCCTGGGCTCTCTGCAGCAGCTCCAGGTCCCTCCTGTGCTGGCATCAGGTGATTTCTCTGCAAGAACCCTTCGTGTTGCAGCTTTATCTCCTCTGCTTCCCTTGAGCAACCTCAGGCAACAGGGCCCTTTCCCCCTTCCCAAATCTCTGCAATCCCACACAAAACCTCATGTCCAAACCCATCTCCAGAGCCCCTGGCACAAGAGGAAGGATCAACACAAAGGCAACACATTCCAGACCCCTCAGCAGGACAGCAAACTCACAGCCTGCTTCCAACAAACTGTGGGAAATGGATTTGGAGAGAATTTTTAAAACCTGACAGAAGGCTTACATAGTGTGCATCTGTATGTAAACCTTGAGATAAGAAATGTTGACTCAGAAATGCTGTGGAATAGGACAGACATTGTTGAGAGAGAAATGGAGCTAAAAACAAGTTTTAGAAGGTAGCTTTGTAAAAAAAGACCAGATATTTTAGAGAATTAGAATTATGAAAGATGTATTGTAGTAGGGCTTATAAGGAGTGATTTGAGATGATTGGTTTTAAAGTATTTATAGTATGGTGTGCTTAAAGTTGATAGGTTAAAAACATTTATAATGTATTGTAATGAGGAATTGTTGGGTTCTGAACGCTTCCAAACCACCCCTGCTCCTTGCCACACACACAAAAATCGCTTTGTTTTTGCTTTGCACCCACTATTTCCTTTTTTTTCCTTTAGCTCCCAAGGCAGTGCTATCAGCAGAGAGTTTGCAGCCGATGCTTTGGGCATGACGCGGCCCCTGTGCCACCTCCGCTGCCTTACATGGCCCGCAGCTCGGGCAGGCACAGCATTCCCCACATTCTTCCCTTTTTCCCTGCTTTTTATCCCCGTTTCTCTCGGCAGGAGGGAGCACAAACACAAGGAGTAAGGCCGCCCTCTGCTGCCCTATACCAAACATCGACAGCATCGCAAGGAAAACCCAACAAAACAGAAAAGCTACCGAGCAAAAAACATCCCCAAAGCGACCAAAATGCAACATAAAAATAAAAAAAAAATTAGTCATTTAATTTAAAAAATAGCAATACTACTAACTCAAGCCCAACTTTAACACATTAATTTATTCATTTTCTCTGCAAGGGGCTACCACAACTTTTTAATCACAAGTTTTTTCAAGTTATCCACTACAACTCCCCAAAAAGTGAACACATGGCATCTTAAGGAGCTTATTTATATAAAAATGGGCTTTTATAAACCCACAGCACTGTCTGTAAGCCCCTTACAGCAATCCAACTCACAGCCTGCTTCTACTTAATATTCATTTTGCCCAATAAACAAATATTTCAGAGCTGTAACAGCTCTGCCTGCAGACACCACATTTTGGGTGGGTTTTCTTTACCATTCCTGTGGTATGGTAAATAATACCAGATTTAAATAATACCATCTCTTGGTTCCCCTATTAAAGAGAGGCAAAAGATTGATCTGGTGTGAGCTGGAATCAATTATTTGATGCAGTAATGGACATTAAAGCATTGATTTGCACCCATTCCTGGCTTAACTCCCAACCACCCTGAGTGTGCACACAAAATTCAGGACACACAGACCCAAAACATCCCTGTTGTGTAGTATTAATGACCAATCTGAAAAATGAAAGGGTTTATTTCCTCTGTACATACCACGTTTGTGTCTCACTTCTTTGAATTTTAAGTTATTCCATTTTCAGAAGTCTGGCTCTTTTTACTCTCCATTTATATTCCCTTGTAAACTCCCAGAAAAGTCAATTAAATTTAAATAGCTCACACTAATACCACAAATATTTCACCGCAATTGCAGCTAATCCACCACCTCCCCAAAACCTCACAACAAACCCTGACTTCCCAAACTGCTCAGATCCACTGATAAAATCAAGTTTTGCAAGCAAACCCTGATTTTTAAAAACCATGAACACAATTTCCAAGCAGAATCAGTATTGATTGGGCAGCAGAGCAGCAAACGTTGAGCATGGAGGGGTAAATTATGGGACAAAAATCAATCCAGGAGCCTCACTAGGAGGGGGAATTTACGTAAATATGGTTTTCTGTATTTTTCTAAATATGCTTTTCTATAAGCTTCTCTCTATTTTTGTAGGAGAAAATCAGGGCGGGGGGGGGGGGGTAAATAAAGTTTGTAAAAGGCAAATCAAACCTAAGCAGATTAAATGATTCAGGAAAATAAATCAATCCTCAAATCCAGTATTCAATCCAATAAATCAATCAGGTGAAACCACCCAGTACCCCATTCTTTAGTAGCATAAAGTCCCTACCAGGAGGTGAAATTGGAGGTGGGAACCCCAAATCCAAAATCCAGCCCATGGATGAACCACATTCTGCCATCTCTGCTCTTCCAAAAGAAAGTAAAACTATGGATTTTACCCCCTCACTTCTCCTATTTAAAGGTTTCACCAAATCCCTCACAGCTGCAGCAGGTTTGGAGCTCTTCAGTGGAGAATTCACCTCACCTGGGTGATTCCTTGATAAGAGGCAAAACGCAGAGCAAACCCTTTCTTTGTCAGCTTGGGAAAAATCTCAGACGTTCTTTAAACTTCCCTCTCATGAACCCAATTCCAGCAGGGTTTCTCCAGTTCTTCCCAGTGCAACCCTAAATAATGTTTATTATCAACCCAAGAGCAGTGGGCAAATAGGAATATTCTCTGCTTTTAACTAATTTATTTTTTTTTTCTTCTCACCAGAAAAGCCTTTTAACATGAAGTCAGGTTTTGCTGGCCACTGAATGGCAAGTGATGTGTTGGTAAAATTAAGCTTTCCATTTGCAGGGCATTATTAGGACTCATTTCATTATTCTAATAGGTTTTAAATTTTTTTTTTCTTTAATTTTTCTTCCTCTTCATCAACACACATGGAATAAAAAGAAGAGACTGGCACATCACACTACTAAATCTGCAGAAACATCTTCAAGTTCTTGCAGAGAGCAGTGATTAAAGCTTTAAAAAATGTACCTGTTTCTCCCCCTGAAGGAACAGAGGGCTGCTGGAACATAAATCCACCTGAATTAGAGCACAGCTCATCTGCTGATCACTGAAACCACATGGCTTAACCCATCTCTTGGAGCTGCAGCTTTAGTTTGTTTCATTTCATCTCATTTCTGTGCCTGGAAAAATCACAGCAGCCTGAAGGATGAACTTAATTGCACCTCCAGTGAGCTGCACGGGTTAATTAACATAATTACTCATTCCCAGCCTGGTCAGCTCCCTGCATTCATCTGCTGCACACCCAGGCTGAATAATTCAGCAGGTATTAATTATTTATGGCCTGGAGCTCTTCAGAAGGCAGTCAGTGCCAGGATTGGACCTGGCAGGCAAAGCCAAGCCCTGCCCAGGCTTTCCTTAAACTTCCCTCTCATCAACCCAATTCCAGCAATGGGTTCTTCAGATTCTGGGTTCTTCCAGATCTTCACAGTGCAAAGCAATGGTTATTATCAACCCAAGAGCAGGGGGGGAAATGGGAATATTCCCTGCTTGTAACTAAATTCTTTATTTCTTTTCACCAGAAAAGCTTTTGAACATGAACTCAGGTTTTGGGCATCACAGCAGTGAAAATGGGCTGGGGTTGCATTCAGCCACCAAAAAAAATCGTGTTTTAAATCTCCCCACATCCAGCACTTTATTTATCAGGGATGCCACTGGCACCAAAGGAATCTGGGGAGGGGAAAAAAATCACCTTTTCCTTTTGGTTCCTTGGTGGAGTGTGCTGAAAAGGAGAACAGAAAGAAGGTAAACAAATACCTGGGAGCTGGTATCTGTCAAGGGCAGAGGGGGCTTATGGAAAAAAAACAGAATAAAAATCTTATTTTACATTATATCAATGCTATAATTGATTAAATGCTCAGTATTAAGTGGAATTTTTTTGAGGAACAGCAAAAGGCTTTACAAGAACTGGAAGATGGGTGAATCCATATTAAAAATGAGGCAGCTATTGTGAACAAGGACAAATATCCAGGTGCACAAAACCCCTGGGAAAGGCTCACCCACATCTCCACCTGCAGCTGCAGCTCAGCAGTGCCACCTCCAGTGCCCATCACCACCCCAGCTGAGCAGATTTATGCTCTAAAACCCCCAAACCACCCGGATTTTTCCTCCCCACGTGTGTTTATCCCCAAATCCTCCTCCTCTGCAGTCACTGCTGCCACTCCCCATCCCCTCCAGCCCCAAAGAGCTGTGCAAAATATTTCCCCAGCCAACAGAGGAGAGGCCTCTCCCCACCTTCCCACTGGCTTTGGGGGTTTGGCAGCCTCGCCCCAGGAACCCCTCCTGATAAAAACCCCAGAGTGGGAACAGGGCAGCCTTTGAGCCTCCCCCAGGCAGGGCAGCTCCTGCAGGGCGCTGTGGTTACCCACAGGGCAGCACAGCCCTCATTCCATCCCTCTGCAGAGACATCTCTGCTCTGTGGGGCCCTTCACCAGGGCACAGCGTGGGGAGGCAGAGCTGAAAGCGTTTCTTCATTCCCAGGAAAGCCAGGGGGCTCTGCAGCCTTTCCCTCCCTCTATTCCCTGGCATCGTTTTTTGGGAGCTTTTTTTAACCACTGAGGGTTGTCCCCCCTGCTGGACTATGCTTTTCTCTGACTCAGAGATGGGACAACTGAGAGGTGTTTTAAAAACTTTTATTTCAGTGTTTCAGAAGGGTGAGACAATGCAAATGTTATAATTCACACCATCACAATCAGAAGTCAACAATTTTCAAATTACAATACACTCCAAGTATTTTTATTATTATTTTTGCCACACTACATTGCAAATACTTTAAAACTAATCATCTAAAATTACTCCTTGTGGTTCTTACTACAATACATTTTTCATAGTTCTATTTCTCTAAAATATCTACACTTTTTTACAAAACCATCCTTTAAAACTTATTTCTTATTTCTCTCTTAACAAAATCTATCTTACTCTACAACATTTCTAAGTCAGTATTTGTTATCTCAAAATCTATATGCAAGCACACACTATGTGAACCTTCTATCAAACTTTAAGAGTTTTCTATAAATCTATTTCCCACAGTCCCTGCATTTTGTCAGGGTTTTACCCGAAGACATGGCTCTGTCACTGCCTTAAGCATCAAGAATTTCCAGCCATGTGCAAGATAAAACTGAAATAATCCAAGTGTTAAAACTGCACTTTTGTCCCAGATCTCTTTCCCTCCCAGAGCCATGGCCAGGAGGGAGGTGGCATAAAATCCATCTGTCAGCTCAGCCTTACACTGAATTTCCATTAATGCTCCAGATTATATATCCAGAAAATACCAGACCCAATCTAGTCTTGGTTCTCCCACATGGTACCAAACCCTTTCTTTTCTTGCACCACCAACTCTTTTGAACTGAAAAATTAGGGAGAGGTTGGCATTGCAAAAAAAAGCAGGAGAAATAGCCCAGGTTTGACAGTTTTTCTACCTCCTCTTTAGGAGCAGTAGCAAAAGGCTTGACAAGAACTGGAAGATGGGTGAATCCATCTGAAAAATGAGGCACCTATTTTGAACAAGAACAAATATCCAGGTGAAATCCCATGTCTCCACCTGCATCAGGCTGGGCTTTTTAGGGCTGGGTGGTTCATGCTCCACAGAGAATCCTAAAGGTTGGTAAACCCCTCTGAGATCAAGTCCAACCATTCCCCAGCACTGCCAAGGCCACCTCTAATCCATGTCCCCAAGTGCCACATCCACAGTTTTGGAACACTCACAGAATTCACAGAATCACAGAATCACTGGGTTGGGTTGGAGGAGACCTCCAAGATCATCGAGTCCAACCCAGCCCCAACACCTCAACTAAACCCTGGCACCCTGTGCCACATCCAGTCTGGTTTTAAACACATCCAGGGGTGGTGACTCCACCACCTCCCCGGGCAGACCATTCCAGAACTTTATCACCCTTTCTGTAAAACACTTTTTCCTAATATCCAACCTATATTTCCCTTGGCACAGATTAAGGCTGTGTCCTCTGGTTCTGGAGAAAGAGCCCAAGCCCACCTGAGCACAGGCACCTTTCAGGAGCTGTACAGAGTGATGAGGGCACCCCTGAGTCTCCTTTTCTCCAGGCTGAGCACCCCCAGCTCCCTCAGGGGTTCCTCACAGGGTTTGTATTCCCAGCCCCTCTCCAGCCTCGTTGCCTCTGCTGGACGCGCTCCAGCGTCTCAACGTCCTTCCCAAGCTGAGGGGCCAGAGCTGGACACAGCACTGCAGGTGTGGCCTCACCAGGGCCAGGCACAGGGGCACAGTGACCTCCCTGCTCCTGCTGGCCACACCATTCCTGATCCAGGCCAGGAGCCCTTGGCCTTCCTGGCCACCAGGACACACTCCCAGGGCTGTGACCCCACCAAGGCCTGACCACCCTTTTGGTGAAGGAATTTCCACTGATATCCCATCAAAATCCCCTCTGGAGCAACTTGAGGCTGTTTCCTCATCCTGTCCCTGTCCCTCAGGAGGAGAACCTGAACCTGCTGGGTGCTCCTCCTGTCAGGAGGATTGTGGAGAGCAATAAAATTCCACACAGGGCTTGATCTCACTGGGGAGATGCCTAAGCTCCAAGTCCCAAAAAAACTCCTTATTTCCAGCCTAATTTTCCCTGCAGTGCGCCTGAATGAGAAGCCCACTTAAAAAGACAAATCTTTCTTTAACCTCCTGGACACTTTTATTGGTTGGAGACTGTCACTGTGATATTTTCTGAAAACTCCCTTTGCCAGGATTTTTCTCCTGAGAAGCTGAGAAGCCTCAGAAAAGAAATGCAAACAATAATTTTCTGATTGCTTTGGAATGTGGTTTGGAGGTTGCTCACCAACAGGTGAATGTTTGATTGGTTCCATGTGAATTGTTTTTAATTAATGACCAATCCCAGCCAGCTGTGTCGGACTCTGGTCAGTCACAGGTTTTTATTATTCATTCTTTTCTAACTTTCTGAGGTATCCTTTCTCTTTCTTTAGTATAGTTTATAATTTTCATATAATTAGAATAGAATAGAATAGAATAGAATAGAATAGAATAGAATAGAATAGAAGCCTTCTGAGAACATGGAGTCAATTCTCATCTCTCACCTCGTCCTGGGGACCCTCACAAACACCAACTGTTGACCACAGGAGACCAATAAATTCTCATTTCTTGGAGTGTCCCAGGCCTGCTTTACCACCCTGATAACCACAGCCACAACCCTGGGTAAGGCTGGGGATGTGTATGAGTGAAAAGCAGATTTGGGAGGCAAAACTGAGTGAGGACCTGGAGGTTTTAAAGATCAGCCAGTAATGGGATGACATTTCCTTTCTCCAGGAACATTTGTCTGTGATGAAAGCGATGCCTGAGCACATCAAACTGGGCTGTAATTATCCCATTATCCTCCTGTCGGGTCTGAAGGCTAAACTGAGATAATGTCAGCGGAAAATGCTTCTCCCACACTGGGGAATCATCCCCTCCATGGTTTCATTAGGGGAGTATCACGCTCAAGCAGCTTTTGCTGTGAGCAGGAGCAGCCTGAAACAGCATCTCAGCTTTTCCCTCAAATCCTGCTCCTTAAATCTGCCCCTTAGGATGTGGACTGGGGAGAGAAGTGCTTGGGATGGGACCAGCAGAGAGAAAAGGGCAGAAGAAACCTCACCAGAACAACCTCATGTCCTCAGCAAGAGACTCGGGGCAATCCTGGTGTTCTCCAGGCCAAAAACCACCCCTGTACCCAGGGCCAGGCAGCTCAGACTTAATATATAATTAATATATATTATTTCAAATATAATATTAATATAATTCATATTAATTGTAGTAATATAATTAATATTATATTCTAAAATAAATTAATATAATACAATATAATATAATATAATGTAATGTAATATAATATAATATAATATAATATAATATAATATAAATTATATTGTATTATATTTTAAAATATAATATAAAATAAAAATTTAAATTTTTAAAAAATAAAATAAAATAAAATAAAATAAAATTGAAGAAGTTTGTATAATTAAATGCACAGCTTGGCCAAGGCAGCAAGGGCTGGAAAGAAAAATCTCCAGCCCATCAGCATCACACTGAAATTGCCCAAATCTCACTTCATTCCCATTAGTTCAAGGGAACAGGAAGAGTCACTTGATGGGGCAGTAAACTCATGGTCACAGCTGCCTTAGGAAGGAAAATATTGGGCATGTCCCTGGCTAAAAAATGATCTTATGGGTCAGCACCTGAACAGATAAAACCTAGAGCAGGACAGGAATATGACAGGCAAAAAAATACTGGAAAATAGAGTGGTTCAGGTCTTTACACACTGGGGGTTTTAATTTTCAATAAAAGGTGGGCCAGAGGGTCACTAAGCTCTGGAATAAAAAAAATACATTTTGAAGAGCCAGAGGGCAGCAATCACTCCATCAGGATTTTAGCAGGTAAATGAAACCCCACAGGTAATTTTGTCAGCCTGACATCAAACCCTGCACATCCTTTGGGATGTTCAAGCCTCCATTTAATTGCTGGAAAAATTAAGGCAGACAGGAATGCCAATCCACAGGGTCCTAAGGAAAACAGGGATGGGTTTACCAAGTTTTATTAAATCACCTCCAAACTGGGCTGAAAAAAGCATTTGCAGCCGTGCAATGCAACTAATAAATTAAAAGTCTGGTGTGAAGAGGCAGAGTCACAAACGGGAGCTCGTTGGGAGCATCTCCAGCTCCGGGGGATTTTATCCTGGCACGGGAAGGGTTAAAAGTGAGGGAAAAGCGCTTGGGAGAAGCGTGGGAAGGACAGCAGCGAGCCGGGACAGGAGGAGCAGCTGGGCCGGGAGGCTGAGACAGAGCCAGGCTGGAAATGTGGAAGCGATACTGAAAGCAGAGCAATTAGCGCAGTGAATCTCCCTCCCCTGCAGCTCCGGATGGGAACGGGGGGAATTCATCAATGACAGAAACGCACCCGGGCAAACAAAACCTCCAAGGGAAGGGAGCTTCTGCAAACAGGGCTGGATTGTCAATTTTTGAGTTTGGGATTGAAGGCACTTGAATGGTTATTTATGTTCGGATTTAGGTGTTTATTTTTTTTTATTAGTGAAACAGCTTTATAACTGTGGGTTTGGTAATCTTTCATTAGGGACAAAATGGCTAACTATCAGTTGTTATAAGGTCTTTTAAGAGTAAACTATCTAAAAGGACACAGATTATTTTCTTTTTTAACCTAATAACTGATCTTTTGAAGCTTGCAAAGCAGACTTTTCTGTCTAATAACAAAACATCCCTCAAACTTTTGAAGAAGGTGGTAAAGAAGAATAACTCACCTTTGTCTTAAAATTTCCATCTTGCTTCATATTTATTTTTCTATTCTAAAACCTTAAACTCTAAGTTTTCTACTTTGTGATATTACACACTTCTAACTAACTACATACTTGTAATCTTGGTGCTATTAGTTAATTTTTGGAAGTCTTCTCTACAGCTTTAGGTCAGTTGTGGTGTTCTCTTGTGGGCCTGTGCCTTTAAGCACAGAAAGTTGAACGTTTTTAGTATTCAGGATTCCACCACTGGATGAGCAAAGCTGACCTCCTGAGATTCCCATTCCTCCTCTGCCACCCAGCATCTCCAGCCCCACCAGAAGGGCTCCAAAAATGCAATTTTAAATCCCTTTCCCCAATCAGGGTTGCACTGCAGGCTGGAATGGGGATGCAGGGATTTGTCAGCTCCCTGTTCTTCCCCACAATGTGAACACCACGAGCACAACACCCACACAAGGAGCTGCAGCTTCCAGTTCCCAGGGAACCACAGGCCGGGAGCAGGGTCAGGACAGGAGTCACTGTGGGGGAAACCAGCTCCAGGGGATTTTTCCATGTGCTGCCTGGGCAGGAGCCACCACAGAAACGAGTGCTGGGGAGATTTGTGACATCATTCCATGGGAAGTTTCCCTCTGTGTTTCCCATTTGGTTTAAAGCTTGTAAAAAGCATTGATTTTTATTCAGCTACTGGATATTTGGCAGCAAAACAAAGGAGAAGGAGAAACAAGGAGAAACAAGGAGAAAGAAGAAGAGGAGAAGGCTCCCCAAAACAGAAATCAATCAGCCCAACATAAAGGATGGGAATCAGCTGTACCTGCTTTTAATCTCAGAGTAGAGACTATAATTTAGAGGTCAACCCAGCCAAAAACTGATAGTGTAAGGCGCAACTGTCTCAAAATCAAATGGTCTCTGCAGCTGATGCTTTAGGATGGATTTGGCTGCACAGACTCAGGAAAGATTAATGAGACCCCAAAATTTCCCTAAAACCAGCCTTCAGTTGATCCACAGCACCATTTCCACTTCCTTTTTTTCTTTTCTGCCTCCAAACATTTGGAATAATGGAGTACAAAATGTAATATTCATAATGCCCACACCAGCTCAACCCAGATTTTTGCAGCATCTTCCCACAGAAGAACAAGTTTCTGGTTGAAGTTGCCACGAGCATTCTCCTATCAAAAGATAAAACACTTTGAAATTCTTCCTTTTTAAGGTGATTATTTTAGAGGGAGGGATAAATTTCAATCCAGCTTCAAGTCTCTCTGCCCCAGCAGTGCTGAGGAATGTGGGGAAGGAGATTTGAAATGTCAGGGTTTCTGCAGGGGAGGCCAGCTGCTCTGCTGTGTGCTTCCCAAAAGGCATCACAGCCTTTTCCCTGGATGGGACATGGGATAATAAAGCTGCAGATCAAAGTGAGAAACGCGCTCCTGGCAGGGAGAGCCCAGCCTTGCATCACGGGATGAAAGGCAAGGCAGAGATTTCACCCTGTACTTGACACACATTTCAGAAAGCAGCATGAAAATCAATGGGGGGAGGGAAAAAAAAAAACCACAAAAAACCCCACAACCACCACTTTTCATGCTGCTTTCATTTTAGTATTTTATTCTTTTTTTAATATTGAACAGTCCTTTTCTGAACCACAGAGCAGACAGAAATAAAGTAGCCAAGGAGGGGGCTGCTGTCTATTGATAAAATACACTCCCAGTGCCATTCCATGAAAGTTTTCCCTCTAAGAGCTGATTTGGGGAATTTTTTTCTGCCTCCATGCAGGCTGAAATGGCCTCAGAAATGCCCCCAAGGCTTTGTGAAAAGGGTAAACATCAAATGCAGAAAAAGCAGAATCCCTGACTGGTTTGGGTGGGCTGGCAGATGGAAAGCAAAATCATCTTGGGGATCCTGCTATTTAAATAAATATAAAAATTTATATTTTATATAAATTTTCCCAGATAAAGCAACTCTTTCTGGTGCTTTTTCCACCTTCCCAGAGTGCTCCTTCCCAGATTTTCTCCACTCTGCCTTTCCAAACCTTCAGAACCATTCTGTATTTCTACAGGCACAGATTTATTTTCTTTTGAATGACAAAAGAAAACCATAGGCTGGAGCAAGAGGGGACACTGGATGTATTTATTCCTTCCAGCTTCCTGATTTATTTTTTTTAAGATCCAATTTTAGGAAGTGTAGCAACTCCCCAGGTGTCTCTCCCTGCTCCACAATCACTTCTGAGCTTCCTTACAAACCTTTGGGATGCATTTTTAAGGGACTGCTTCCTGTTATCCCACCAATTCCAGGCTTTAAAAGTTGAATTTTGGCTTAAATAATAATTGCAAGCGCCAAAATTCTGTGTTGAGCCACTCAGAGGATTTGGGTGTAGTTCTTTGGGGTCTCAAGGAATTATTCCCAGTTTTCCTTCCTACTTCCACACATCACAGGAAAAATAATACAGAGTCAAATCCTCAGAAATTGATGGATTAAAGAGTTTTAAGAAGTTTTTTTAAAAGTTTAAAAAAAGTTAAATATTGGCAATACAGTGCAGATACATAAATAGAAAGTGGAATTTCCACATTATTTTGTTACTACAAACAGCTCAATAGATTTATTTTTTTTAAAGCAGAATTTTTATACTAATTGGTCACTTAAAATCCTGGTGGTGATTTTTATCTGGGAGGATTTTACAGAAACTCCCAAGAAAGAGTAAAATGCAAATGAAAACAACTCAGAATTCTCATTCTGCTGCAACCAATCAATCAATCAATCAATCAATCACAGCCTCCTTTAGTGCAAACTTTGTGCCAGAAACCCCAAATATTAAGATATTTCTCCTGAACCTGTTCCCCACCTGCACAGTTTCCTTCTGGGTATTTTATATTTAATAATTCTTTGTTTTCTCCCCCTGTAGCTGCTGTTTGAGTTTCCATCACCCCACTGGCCTGTCATTAATTTAGTGCCATGAGATGGATGTTTTCACCCCATTTTACACCTTAAAATGTCTCAAAACCAGAAATCACCAAGAAAATCACTGCCAAACCTATTTACACTCCTTTGAGTCAAACAGAAGAGATTTGATCCCATTACTGGAGAGCTTTTCCCCTTCTCCTGTAGCGATTCCCACAATGCTCAGGCTTAACCCCCAGCATGAAATAAATCCCAAAAACTGAATTTGAAATTTAAAATTATCTCAATCCTTTATCCTTGTGGATCCCCAGGATCCTCCCAGCTCCTTCCACCACCCCTGGGCCTGAGCTCTGCCTCCCTCCCTCCTTTTTTAGCATCCTCTGCCTCATTTGTGACTACAGGCTTTTATTACTAATGGAACAAAAATGCTCTGAGAACACCCATGAGCAGGACACAGAAAAAAAAAAAATAAAATCTATTTGAAAAAAAAAGCAATCATCATCTTTTCCACTCAGGAGGGGCAGAGGGGAAAGCCCTTCAGGAAGCCCCTTGCCAAAACTCTGTCAGAGATTTTCCAGGACCTGCAAGTGGAAACTTTGGGAAGGCTTTTTCCTGAAGTTTCTTGTTAGCAAAGAGGCACTCTGAGTTTTATTTTAGTCCTTTCTATCCCATTTTCCTCTGATAAGATTTCATCACCCGGGGGGATTTTTGCTGGAGAATTACCTTTTCCATCCTGGGGGACAGTTGTGACAAAAATGACAGAACAATCCTGACAAAAGTGACACTAAAATCCTGAAGAAAGGGATACAAAAATTCTGAAGAAAGTGGCTTTAAAAAACCTGACAGAAATTGTAAAAGAGGCCAAATGAAGAGTGAGTGAGGCCAAGCAGTTTTACACCACCACATCCACGGGCCACTTTTAAAAATGAGCACCAAGAGGGACACAGGAGCATTTTTCTCCTCCAAACCAAGAGATGTCCACAAGCTGCTGCAGCAAAACACCACAATCCCAGCTCCCAGCTGCTTGTGTTTTTATAAATCCACTCACACCAAAGATCCAGCAGGGAAAAGCAGTTTCTGGTGGCCTTGCCTGGCAGCACAGCTGAGGTTTAGAGCATACATTTAACCAGGTTTTCAGGGATTGGGAAGCAGAGGGAAGGTGGGGGACGTGGAGATCTGGCAGCTGCCCTGAAATCTCTGGGCCTGTGGTTTGGTGCCCCAAGGGAGGCTCCAAAAACCTCCTGACTTGAGGCATTTAAAAATAGGCTGAAGGAGGAATTTGGGATGACGCCGCTGGGACAGAGCCTGCGTCAGCCAGGGATGGGCACTGCCCCATTCCCTTGGCACGAGCGTGCCCTTCCTCAGGGCAGACCTGAGAGACACACAGCAAACATTCCAAGTTTTCACCCCAAACCATGCAGAAAAATCATCGTTTTATAATTAAAAAAAAATAATCCTGCCATCTTGCCCTTCCCTTCTTCACCAAGACCAGGGATCACGTCAAATAATCAATTTTTTTATTATTTCACATGTTTATATATAAATTAATCTGATTTTTTTTTTAAATTTCAGATATTTGTATATAAATGAATACCTGTTTTATACTATTTTTGGAAGGGCAAGCTGAGTTTAGCTGCTCTTGCTGTGCTGCCCTGGCCCATGAGGAAGCACCAAGGGATACGATGGAAAAGGCGGATTGGGTGACCAGGGCTGCTGGTGACAGACAGACAGACAGACAGACAGACGCCAGGCTGTACCCAGTGGAAAGGCACCATTTGATGCCTTTTGGGAGCCAAATTTCCCCCCATCCTGGCTCGATTTCAGGTCTCCTGTAAACCAAAGGGAAGCGATGCCCAGGGAAAGGGGGGGAGCAGTGAGTTCAGCCCATTAAAAATTAAAAGACAGGAAATGATTTCCATTGATTAACCATAAACATTTGCTTCTCTCCCTTTCTAAAACCCTTCTGCGCTCACTTGTCTGACCTTGGACTTCTCCAGGGGCTGATGCCACACCTCTCCCTACAGTGACAACTCACTTTGTCCCCTCCATCTTCACTGCTTCATGCCACAAGTTTCTCCACCCAAATGAGGACCAAGCAGAGTCCATCACCCACTTCCATTGCTCTCTTTGGAATATTTTCCAGCTCTCCCCAAATTTAACCAACTTCCCTCTGTATTCCCCTCCCTTGCAGCAGCCACGCTCTCCCAACACACCAAGCAATGAGGACAGTGTTCATTCCTCCTCTGCCAATATAATTCCAGCTAATAAAACCCTTCTGATCTTTGGTGGGGATCACCCAGGGATGAAGCATCCAAGGAATTTGCTGTTGCAGCGCATCGGGAGCGGATGGGACTGGATTGGGGACGGGTAAATGAGGAAGAGAGGCGTTTTTAGAGTCATAATTACTGGCAAAATCACTGCTATCCTTCCTCTGAGCTCTGCAAAGCAATGCTGATCCTTACAGAGAGAAAGCAGCAGCCTCAGATCCAGCAAAAGCTCCCTGTTTGAACTGTTCCAGACACAGCTGCTGAGTGGTGTCAAACATTGCACAAACACAGTCCCAAACTGTCCTTCCTCGGCTTAAGGGCTGAATGGTCACATACAGCCAGCAAAAAAATGAGGCAAAATCTCCTTTTCCAGGCTGGCCAGGCCCTGAGGGAGGGTGGTTCCAGGTAGTGGGGAAGCAGCTGGGTTGTTTTTCACGGGCAGGCTGAGCGCAGGATCGATATCGCTTTAGTGGCTGGCAGCTGATGAGATCATGGCTAAATTAACAGAGCTCGCTTCCCAGAAAGGGGCTGAGGGGGGAAGGACACGGCTCCAGGGAGGGGGAAGAGGGAGAACATCCCCCTGGCCATGCTCAGAGGGTTGGAGCCATCAGCAGAGCAGCTCCAGGGGTGGTGGTGATGTGACACAGAAGTGTTGTAGGGGTGGAAAAGTGATGGAGAATTACAGAGCTGTGCAGGACATTTCTGCTTCAGCCTGGGGCAGCTCCAGTCCAGCTTTGAAGGTGAGTTTTGGACTGGAGACCTCCCAGGCTGCCCAGTTTTTACCCTGGGAATGGCTGGTCCTGGTCTGAGCAATATTCAAACCCAGGGATGGGCTGATCCTACCATGGCCATCAGCAAACATCAGCTTATCCCAATAATGAGCAGCTCCAGGGGTGGTGGAGATGTGAGACAGAAGTGTTATGGGGTGGGGAGGAAATGATGGAGAATTACAGAGCTGTGCAGGACATCTCTGCTTTTGTTTTGGACTTTTCGTTTTGAGTTTTGGACTGGAGACCTCCCAGGCTTCCCAGTTTTTACCCTGGGCATGGCTGGTCCTGGCCTGAGCAATATCCAAACCCCAGGGATGGACTGATCCTGCCATGGCCATCAGCAAGCACCAGCTTATCCCAAGTTCTGCTGCATAAAGACGTTCCACTCCAATCCTCCATCCCCAATACCACCCAAAGCCTTTAATCCTGAGTTTAAACCCCTTGGGTGAACACGCACCCTCAGCAAAGTATCCCCCACCACCTCAGGGCAGGTGGAAGCAGGAGAAACAAGGATTTATGCCTGATTTTACCTGGAAAACCACAGGCAGGAGGGCTGGTCCAGGACTGGGAGGCTGAAACCACAATACACCCCAATACCTCGCCTTAAATGTTAGACCCCACTGCCATCTTGTGGCAAATGCTTCCTGAAATAAAGTTTAAAACGGGAGAAAATCCATTAAAAAGTTGTAGAAAAAGTTAGGGAGCCAGGAAGGGCGGGGAAATTACCAGGAACAGGGTGGGGAATCTCATCTGTCTGAAATGATGCTGAGGTTGAGCTTACAGCACTGTGGCAGACTGAAAGAGGATGGAAAAACCCAGGGATGGCACTGTCCAAGCTGGATTTGGGGAGCTGAGGATATAACCACACACAAAACATGGAATTGCCTGCAGGGCGAGGGCTTAGCAAAGAATCAGTCACAATTCCAAAAATATTCTAGAATTCCCAAAGTCATTTCATGCTGCCCTGGTTTGAAGGAAGCTTCTCGTCCCAAATAAGCAGGATTTAGCTGGAATTAGACATTGCACCTCAGAATTCAGGCAGGCAGCAGCTGGAATTTCCTGGGAGGATGATCTGGAGTGGGATTAGGGCTCAGGTGGATTGCTCTGGGTGCAGGGACAGGCAGCGCTGATCCAGCTCTTAGCCCTGGCTTTGCCACACCTCAGCATTTACTTTTTCGCATCATTGATCATCTGCAGTGCTTTTGCTTAGCAACTGGGCATCACTTTAGCAAAGTGCCTGGATTGCTGCATTATCCATGGATGGCTCCCACCCTGCCAGGAAAAACAGGGACAAACTGCTTTTCCTTCTTTGTGTTGCCATAAGGGCCTGGCAGGTGCTGGATCAGACAGCCCCAAGGCCTTGTGTGATCTAAAATACTCACTGGCTGTGGGTGAAAGTGAAGCAAAACTCACTGGGCATAAATAAATTAAGGAATCACTTACAAGAAGTGCAGCTCCACTCACATCTCTGCTGGCAGGAATACATCAAGGAACAACAAGGAGAAATTATTTTGAAAACAGGCACAGAAAGTGGCTCTTTTGAAAGAAAATCTGATTTACAGATTGAATAGCTCTATACACCTGGCCAACTACACAGCAATGCTTCCTGCCATTAAAATTTATATTTCTATGTTTTCAGAAGGAACAACAGCATAAAAACACACTTCCAAAGATAACACATCCTTCACCACCTTTCTGTTTACACATCCCAGTTCTTTGGATCTCTGCGAGCCTTTTCAACTCTGCCCTTGCTGCACATGACAGGGGTGCCTTACAAGAGTCACAACACATTTAAACCAACTCCATTCTCCACTTTCAGCTGGGATTTATCCCTCTTTGAGTTCCTGTCATCTCACAGTTTGCCGCTTTCAACTCCTTGACAGTTTCACGTGTCGGTGTATATCACACACAATAAACAAATCCAATTATATTGTCAATAACCACAACTTTATCTTCAGGGGTGGAAAAGTGCTTGGAGGTTGATCCCAGGTAAAAAAGGGTAAAAAGAGGGGATTTTTGGCATTCAACTGAAAACTGAAAAAGCAGGTAGGGTGGGTTTGGGAAAAGAGGTGTCCCAGGGATGAGGGATGGAGAGCTGGGAGCTGCTGGAGCACACACAGGAGGTTCTTGGAGGTGCATGAGCTCCCCATAAATAAATCAGCCAAGTGCTGTCAGCAGTTCTGAGATGCCAGAGGCAGAGAAAGCCCCGGGAACACTGAGGGGACCTGGCAGAGCCATCCCTGCCTCCAGCCAGCACTGGGAGCAGGGAGAGCTCGTCGTGCTCTTGGCACAGCCCTGTGCTCCCTGACCCCAGGACAGCACCCTGGAGACACACCAAGGACCCACACACTGCCCATTGAAAAAACACCTTGATTTAGCCCGTGGTGGGGTGGGATTTGGGGGAAAAACGGAGGAAAAAGGGAGGTTGTGGGTGCAGCGTGCTCAGCACACCCCGGAGCCGCCCGCCGCTCTCCCAGCAACGAGACAGGAGAAGAATTAAGCAGAATTAAAGGAAGAATTAAGAATTAAAAGCCAAAAGCAATCCCAGCCTGGCTTGGTTACCATTGTCATGGCTACCACGAGCGAGGCTGAGGCATGGGGGGTGCCAGGGGATGGAGCTCCAGCCTGGAACTGCCCGCAGGCCCCACCAGGAGTTTTTCCTTCCCGCTGAAACATCGTCTGAGGATGGTGGGAATGGTGCAGGATGGGCCAAACGACCTTCACTGCACCCATGGACACAGCTTTCCCTGCAGCTGGCCTGCCAGCCCAAACTGGGGACAGCACAGGAAAGCTCAGGCCAGGACTAAACCTCACTGGAGCCATGAGCAGGTTTATTTACCAACTTGTAAATAAGTGATTACTCATGGTGGGGACACTGAGTCCTGCCCTCACCACAGATGCCAGGTCACTGTCACCTTCCTGAGGCTCGGGGATGATCACTGCCTCCAAAAATCCAACAGCAAAAGGAAAAGTTGGATGAGGTTTCTCCTCCATCCACTACACCTGGCCTCTGCCTCGGTGCACGGGGATGTGCTGCCCCAGGGAAGGACAAACAGACACACTCAGATCACACTCACACACCTCCCTGGGCACAGCAGTTTGCTTTATTAAATCACCACAGGCAGGGAAAAGAGTAATACTGAATTAAAAATAATTATACTGAATTAAAAAATAATAATACTGAATTAAAAAATAATAATAATGAATTAAAAATAATAATATTGAATTTAATAATAGTAATAATAATAATGAATTTTAAAAGCCCAAAGCCAAGTGCTCCTTGTTTGAGCAGTAACAAGGGGCAGGGCACAGGAGAGGAGGAAAGGGTTGGAGTTAGGTCTGGACACATTTGGGGAGAGCTGGGGATTCACACCCACACACAGATCCCGTCAGGAATGGCTCTGCTGGAACAAATCACTCCTCACACAGGACCGTGCCTTGCTCCAGAAGCACCAGGCACAGCTTCTGCCCAAAGCAGGGTCACACTGTGGTCACACACAACTCCTCCACCACATCCAGCTCCGCAGCAGCCAGCACAGCACCACGCTCCCCAGTTCTCCCACATGGATGGAAGAAGGACAACCCCGAGACCCCGGGTTGAGTGATGCAGACCCCATACTCCCCCAAAAAACCTCTCTGTGGGTGCACAGAGAAACAGAATCATGGGATTACTAATGTGGGAAAAGGACCGCATAAAGGTCTCCTCCAGGACCAGCGAGACCCACCGAGATAACAGGAGGCAGAGCACGGCTGGAGCAGCTTGAGCTCGTTTTTGGGGAGAATGGGGTGAGGAAAAGGGGGGGATCGGGGCAAGGGGTAGCACCTGGCTCGGGACCGGGGCTGCCGGGGGTGCTGGCGGCTCTCGAGCAGCCACCAACAACTTCCCGGCCCCGCCGCAAACTTTTCCCAGCGCCGGGGAGGCACCGCCGCCCCCCCCGCGCTCCGGCCGAGCATCCCCCGGGAGCGGAGCCGCGCCGGGGACGGGAAGAGCGGAGCGAGGGAGAGAGGGAAGCAGCTCCGGGCTGTCCGATCCCCCCGCAGGGCTCCTTCCCGGCGGCTCGGAGCCGCTCCACGCCCGGGGCACGGTCCGTGCCGGCGATGCCCGGCGGGGGGACGCGGTGTCCCGGCCACGCCGCTCGGGACCGGGGGTGGAGGGAGCGGGGAAAAAGAGGTTCCATCCCTACCTCTCTGCCTTGGTGAACTTGCGGAAAGCCTGGCGGAGGTCGTGGAAGGAGCGGTACGTCTGCGGCTCGGCCGAGATGCCCTGCGCCCGGGTGGTGCGGGGCCCGATGTGCGGGCTGGGCGCCGGCAGCACGGACTGGCATTTGTGCAGCCGCCGCCGCAGCTCCTGGATCTCCTCGTCCTTCTCGCCCAGGCGCCGCTCCAGCTCCTTGATGCGCTCCTCCTTGAGCAGCAGCAGCTTGGTGAAGTCCCCTTCCAGCTCGGTCATTTTGGGGCTGCCGGGCCGGTGCCGCTCTCATGGAGCGGCTCCCGGGTAGGGGCAGCGGCGGCGGAGCGGCTGCGCCCGCCCGGCTCAGGGCAGCGGCCCCGGCATCGCCCCGAGCCCGCCGGCAGCGCCGAGCCGGCCCCGGGGCCAGCAGAAACCGCCCCGAAAACAGCCGCCAACGAGGGAAAAGGCGGCGGGGAAAAAAGGACAAGAAAAGGGGAAAGAGCTCTTGTGCCACTCTGCGAGGCTGGGATCCTGGAAATAGCAACAATTACCATGTGATCGCGGGGTGACGCAGCTCCTTGTAACTGGAGCCGAAGACTTGGGATTCAAACAAGAACACTTCATAAATATTAAATTGCCTCCTGCTAATGAGCCACGTGGAGCCGCCCCCCGGCCCGCCCGGCCCGGCCCCCGGCGGCTGCTCAGCATCCCCGGTAGCGGCTCAGCATCCTCGGAGGCAGCTCAGCATCCCCGGCAGGAGCTCAGCATCCCATCCTGCCCTCTCCAAGGAGCTCAGCATCTCACCTCTCTCCTCACCCCTCGTTCCAGACTGCGTTACCCTCAGCAATCCTCTGTTGGGTTACCCCCACTTTGGTACCTGGGCACCTTGCACGCCTCCCTCCATCCTTCCCTTCCCATGTTATCCCGTGTACCTCATGGCTGGGGTACCACACATCCCACCCAGCATCCCTCCTTACCCCTCCCGGGTACCTGCATCCCTCCCCATCCAGGACTCCACACCCCTTCCCACCAGGTTTCCTCGCTCCCTGCCCTCCAGGTCACCATGCCAGCCCAGCCCCACCCTCCTGTGGGACACGCAGCTTTCCAAACACCCCTTGTCCCTCATCCCAACCTGCACCCCACACCCTGAAGGAGCAGAGCCCGTCCCCAGGCACAGACACCCCGGTGGCAGCTTGTCCAGGGAGGGAGGAACTCATCCTTCCTGGACTTATTTGGAAGAGCCCATCATGCACATGAATTTTTAATGCCGGCTGGCAAAGGGCACCATCAGCTCCCCTATCACATTTCCCTCCCAAACCACTCTTGTTTCCAAGCAGGGATTTCAGGAGCCTCTTGCTGCAGGCAAAGTAAAACCCTTGGGGATGGGAGGGGGTTTTTCCCAGCCCCCATAGCCAGGTCCTGGGCACTCGGGGCTCTCAGGAACCCCTCAGGGTCCACAGAATCTTGTGCCACGCCTTTAGGGACAGACTCCCTGGTCTGCTAGGGCAGGGCAAGGAGAGGGCAAAGCATCTGAGCCGGAGGATAATGGAATATTAAATTCAGGGTTGAAAAATCAATTAGCAGCGTCTCTGTCTTTTAAGGAGGTGGGGGTGGTGGGGTGTTTTTGCACCCTCGTGTCTTTGCCTCCAGCCTTTCACTCCGGGTTCGGAGCTGTAGAAGCATCCCTGCGGCCACGGGGCCAGGCAGTCCTTGCTGGGGGGGAGGGGGAACTAATTAACAATTATTAATAATAATTGGGCTTTATTGGCGGGCAGAGAGCGCCACCTCGTGGGCGGCCCGGCAGAGCAGGGCTGAGATTTGGGGACAGCGCGGCGCTTCCCGGGAGCTCGGGGACGGAACGGGGATACTCCAACAGCCCAGGGATCGTCACGGGATGCGCTGGGATCCCCACACGCTTCCATCGGGATAAATGTCCCGGAGCGGAGCTCAGAGACCACACCATGCCCGCTCCTGCCACCTCCAGCACGGCGGCACAGCCCGGGGCTGTGTCACAAAGGGATATTGTGACACTGGGGCCCCGCGGTGCCACGGGGCCATTGTGACACGGGGACATGTCGTGTTGTCCCCAGAGCCCGTGTGGCGCTGCGGCTCCCGGGGCTGTGGAGGGAGCATGCCGGGCCGTGCCCTCCAGCAGCGCAGGGCACCGCGCTCCGGAGGCTGCAGCTCCCCGGGATAGCTGCCATGGAGATGCCCGTGGAGAGGGGCCAGCTCGCCCCTCAGCCCTCCAAGAGGCACCTGCTGAAGGACGGGGCTGGAGGGACAAGCGGGGATGGCGCCAGCATTTCATCCCACACTTCCCGCGTCTCTTTCTCCTCTCACCTCCAAGTGCAGCTGTCCCAGAGCCCGGTTCCGGCCGCCCGTGGGGAGAAGCCCTCACGGCACTCCCGCCCGCACCAGAGCTCCAGGAGCCGTCCCAACTCGGGCAGACCGGGGCGGGGACAGCGCTTGACCGCGTCCAGCCCGCTGCCGCTGGCGCCGCCGTCCAACGCCGCGGCCCGCGGGCAGTGCCGGCGCCTCAGGAGCTGCGTGGCTTGCTCGGGCAAAGCCACGCCGGACACCGTGTCGACAGTGCCCTCCACACCCTCCACCCCTGCCCCGACCGAGCCAGAAGTGCTCTTGATCCACCAGTTCGCCCAGACACCCGAGAGCTGGCGTGCTGCCCAACGCGTGGATCGAGACGTGCAGACCGAGAGCCCGGGCCGGGAGCGGAGTGCCCCAGTGCGGCTCTTCATGGAGCGGGCCACGCAGACTCGGCCCTCAGCGCTGCCGCCCAGGGCCTCGGCGGAGCTGGAGCTGGAGCCGCGGCGGTTCTCCCGGGTGCGCAGGCTGTTCAGGGCCTGCCGCTGCTCCTGCACCGCCGCCCCGCCCGGGCCCACCCCGCGACAGCACCCCCAGGCAGCGGCACAGGGACACACCACGGGCATCGGGGTGCTGATGGTGATCCAGGAGCCCGCCGAGGGCGCCGGCTGGTCTCCGTACTCCTCGTGGCCGTGGCTTGCTGAGACCAGTCTGTGATTCACCGCGGATCCCAAAATAAAGAATTGCTCATCGAATGGTGCTGCTCTGGGCCTGGTCATCCAGTCCATGCTCCAAACAAGTGTGTGGGGGAACGGGGTGAGCTCTTGTGTCGCAGACAGCTTTTATGAAAAATCCTTTCCTTAGGATTTTTCCTCCTGAGAAGCTGAGAGGCCTCAGGAATAAAATGTAAACAATGATTATCTGCTGCTGTGGAATGCAACAGGTGGATCTGTGATTGGCCCATGTTGGTTATTTCTAATTAATGGTCAATCACAGTCAGCTGGCTCAGACAGAGAGTCCGAGCTACAAACTTTTGTTACCATTCTTTCTTATTCTATTCTTAGCCAGCCTTCTGATGAAATCCTTTCTTCTATTCTTTTAGTATAGTTTTACTGTAATATATATCATAAAATAATAAATCAAGCCTTCTGAAACACGGAGTCAGATCCTCGTCTCTTCCCTCAACCTGAGACCCCTGTGAACACCATCACACTCTCGGGTGGGAGTGACACTGCTCCCCCCAAGTCCCTGGGATAGGGACACCCAAATGGTGGTGACCAACCCACGACAGTCACAACTGGAGAAAACCAGAACCAAAATCATTGGCAAGACAGAGAAAATTCCAGCCCAAAACGGGAATAACATCTGGGGGTGGTTCCCCTCGGATCAAACACAGCTGGCTCCCAAGGAGAGATCTCTGCCTGTCTCTGTAAACCTGGCACTGTAGAACCTGTCCCAGGGGCAGGAAGTCAGCCTGGAAGGCAATTCCTGCATTCCTTCTGTCAAAGTGCCATGAATGAGTAGGAGAAAAGCATCCATAGTGAGAATGAATGTCTGACAAGCAGCTGGATGGAAAGAGAAAGGCCCAGGGTGGAAAACACCTGGATGGGCAACATGTGTGGCTTGGGTAGAGACAGAAAATGCAGGAACCACCCTCAATCCTCACCTGGTGCCTCCCCTTGGCCTCAGGAGGAGGAAAACGAGGATCCCTCATACCTGGCTGGGATTAGAACAGAGCAGCTTCAGGTTTTGAGGAAGATGAAGGTGGGCAAATCCCTTGGGGATGAGAAACCTTCATCCCACGTAGGTGTTGAGCACAGTTATTCATCCTAGCATGTTTTGTAATTGAGGTTTTAATGAAGCTTTTAATTAAGTTAAACAAATGCTGAGGGTTCAAGATAACCAGGTCTTGGAGTCACAGAATAGTTGGAGTTGTAGCTGCTTCCTCCACACTGGAGAGCTCATGGTGGAGTGGCAACTCCCTAATCTCTATTTTTAAGGCAAATTAAGATTTTGGAGGTGAGGGTTTTTTAACCTCTAAAGGAGCAGCTTTAGGTAGTTTGTTCATTTCAAAGGCCAAATTGTCATTTCCTGGCATGTTTTAGTTACTTCTGAGATGCTTCAAAGCTTTGTTTTGGGATTTTTATTGTCATTGGGCAAGTTCTCAGCGTTTTCTTGGCCCTTTGTGTGTGTGTGCAGGGCAGTGGGCTGGTTACTATTTTTCATCACTGATTTTACAGACTTTATGTGTTTCCCAGGAGAATATTAACTTGTGCAGAAACAAAATTAGGGTGAAGAGTATCTCAATCTAGGGGTAAAAATACTCCCCTGGGAGTTAGAATGAGTTTGTATTATTCATTTAAAAATTTCAACTGCAAAACCATCACTTTCATCCAAGTTTTTTACGTGATAGAAGAACCCTTTTCTCAAAACGTGATTACCTGTGGCAGTTTTGTGTTCTCTTATCAATGAAATTCTTTATTTCCCCTTTATAGATGTAATTATGGATGTGAGTCTGTCTATTTAAATATAAAGGCTTGTGGCCTTTCTGCCAGGATACCCAGTCAGGAAAGGAGGATTTCCTTTTCTCAACACCTGAGGCAGTTTCAAATCCCAGGGACACTCATGTTGGCTAAGCTGCTGTCACTCCCAAACCTCTGGGTTTCCTGAATGAGGAAAGCAGAGGGATCTCCACCAAGCAGCAGCCACCTGGCTACTCCAAAATGCAGGTTTTGCCCTACAAGTGCAGCAGAAGGAGGATGAAACTTTCACCAAAGAGGTTTTTTAAAACTGGGCAAACTTCTTTTAATTGGAACTGTGTAATTCCACATTTTTACCCCAGGAGCACCACTTTTGGTTTGAGTTGCTTTGCAGCTCCAGGGGCCAGCAGCACAGAGAGGAAACTCCAAGGAAGCTGTGAGTTGAGGATAATTATGTATTTTCTGTGAATTAAACCACCAGCCTTGCCCTCAGCCCCACTCTGACAGTCTCTCCAGCCCTCACCACCTTACTGGACCCCAACTGGAGACACTGGGCTATGACTCTCTTTTGAGAAGAGCTTTCATGTAAAGGAAATCCAGTCTCTAGAGCAGAAGCAGGTCCCAGGCTGGCACTCTGGGGCTGGAGTGCGTGAGCAACACATGGTCATTATTAATATCCCAGCTGCCTTGTGCTGCTTGGGAGGCACAGAAGGGGAAACACATTGGTAAAGCATGCTCGGTAATCTATTTGGGTCTAGATTAAAGGCCACATCGATATATTTTTATACAAAATGTGTAGATGGCACTAAGAACAGCTGGTGACTCCATGAGCTCGCTGACAGCGCATCGAGTCACCAAGGAGCGTCCCCATTTCACAAGCAGCAACTGCTGCCGCTTCAGGGTCAGCTCCTGGGAGGCCAAAATCGCAGAGCAAGAGGCTCGGGGATCCTGTGGGGTCACAGCGTCCCCGGTGTCCCCACGCCGAGCCAAAGCCACGCTCTGTGTCCATCGGCCCTTCCCGGAGCGCTCCCAGCGCGGGGTCCGGCTGCAGCCCGCACCAACCGCGGCTTCGTTTGCAGATAAGCACCGAGATAAAACAGCCGGCAACAAAGCGCCAGCACGGCCCTGAGAAACCTCTGCGAGCAGACCGAGAGAGCCAGGAGCGGCAGGGGACAGCGGGGTGAGGCTGTGTCCCCACCGCGCCCCGCAGCCCTGTCCCGGCTGGGAGTCTGCCATGCATCCCGCTGGCACACAGGCAGCGCCCGAGGGATGCCCCGGGCAGGAGAGGCGGCTGGAAGCCCAGGGCCAGCAGGAGGAGCGGCTGGAAGCAAAGGGACAGGGACACTGCGCACCCCCGAGGCACAGGAGCAGCGACATCCTGGTCCCCTCTGTGTGCCCACATTCCGCTCCTCTCTGTGCCCTCACATCCCGGTCCCCTCTGTGTGCCCACATTCCGCTCCTCTGTGCCCACATCCCGCTCCCCTCTCTGTGCCCATATCCCGCTCCTCTGTGCCCACATCCCGCTCCTCTGTGTGCCCACACCCCGCTCCCCTCTGTGCCCACATCCCGCTCCTCTCTCTGTGCCCGCATGCCGGTCCTCTCTGTGCTCACATCCCACTCCCCTCTGTGCTCATATCCCGCTCCTCTGTGTGCCCACATCCCGCTTCCCTCTGTGCCCTCTGTGCCCACATCCCGCTCCCCTCTGTGCCCACATCCCCTCCTCTGTGCCCACATCCCGCTCCTCTCTGTGCCATCACATCCCGGTCCCCTCTGTGTGCCCACATTCCGCTCCTCTGTATGCCCACATCCCGCTTCCCTCTGTGCCCTCTGTGCCCACATCCCGCTCCCCCCTGTGCCCACATCCCCTCCTCTGTGCCCACATCCCGCTCCTCTCTGTGCCATCACATCCCGGTCCCCTCTGTGTGCCCACATTCCGCTCCTCTGTATGCCCACATCCCGCTTCCCTCTGTGCCCTCTGTGCCCACATCCCACTCCCCTCTGTGCCCACATCCCGCTCCCCTGTGCCCACATCCCACTCCCCTCTGTGCCCACATCCCGCTCCCTTCTGTGTGCCCACATCCCGCTCCTCTGTGCCCACATCCCCCTCCCCTCTGTGTGCCCATATCCCGCTCCCCTCTCTGTGCTCATATCCCGCTCCTCGGTGCCCACACCCCGCTCCTCTGTGTGCCCACATCCCGCTCCTCTGTGCCCACATCCCGCTCCCCTCTGTGCCCACATCCCCTCCTCTGTGCCCACATTCCTGTCCCCTCTGTGCCCACCGGGATGCCCGGGAGCCCGGCCAGGAGCAGGGAAGCTCAGCAGCTCCTCGGGGCACGCAGCGGGAGATGCAGGCTGAGCCCAGGGCAGGACAGCAGGGGAATTTATGTGTCTCGCAGTGGATCGAGAGGCACAGAGGGAGGTCCCGGAGCTGACCCAAGCCAAGCAGCGATTCCGCCCCGCCCCAGCATCGCCCCCAGGCTGAGCTCCGTTTTTCAGGGATAAACCCACCCCAAGGTTAACACCTTGCTGTTAATCAAGGACAGTGGCTGTAATTGGTGAGGATGCGATGCTCCAAGTGCTGGGAAGCGCTTTACAGCCCCCTCGTTCTCGGTGCCTTTCATTAGTGCACGTTTTTAGCTTTAAATCCTGCCCAGTGAGACCCCGGGAGTTTATCCAAGGAAAGGGCACGATCCCATCCATAAGGAAGGGGTCCCAGGATGGATTGAGCCCTCCCCTCCCTTCCCACGCCTCCCAGCGGAGGGTGAGCATCCCCAGGCACGTTCAGAGCAGGCTAAACACAAAGTTCTGCTGGAAATATCCCCTCGCCTTCAGCCAGAGCTCGTTCTGCCGGCTCCCCGCGGCTTCTCTGTGCCGAGGCGCTGTAGAAAACAGTTTGCAGGCAGCAGATATGTGAAATATGCCAGCTATTGAAGGCAGGAAGGCTCAGCGCCCGCGTTTCTCATGGCAGCACGCAGACATTACTCAGGCTGGGGCCGGAATTATCCCGCTGGAAGCCGTGCCAGCTCTGCCTTGGTGTAACTTTAACAGAGTATCAAAGGTGATGCTGGGTTTTTATAAAATCAATACCCTGCCTTTCACTCCACCTCTGCAACCCCCACCATCCTCTCTTTCAAGCTCGATTTTGCAAGCAAAGAGCCTCTCCAGCCGCAGCAGCAGCAGAGTGGACTCGAGGTCACAGCCCTCTGTGATTTGGAGGAGCTGGAGGAAGGCAGCAATCCCCACCGTGTCAAAAAAGAAAATATTTGGTATTTTGTGACTTACTTCAATAGTGGCACAAGTCTGAACCTATATCTCCCCCCCTCCAATCTCTTAACATCAGCTGAAGTTTCATGGCAGCTTCCCAAGGGATGGAGCTGCCTTATGGACACAGAAGATTTCAGTGGGAGGGTATTTTAAGGCCATAAAAAGGAAGGATTAATTCTGTGATGTTTCCTTCTTCATTTTAGTCCCTATTTCACTGGGTAATTTAATAAACTGTGTCACCTCCTCAGTGTCTAATTTACTCACAGATATGAGCCTGCTCACCATGGAGTAACTCCCTAAATGGGAACAAAGATATTTGTATTAAAAAATCAGCCTTGGAGATGATGATGCCATGGAGCAGGCAGTGTGCTGAGCTCCTTCTGAGCTTGTCACAGGATTTTTTTTGCCGCCACAGGATTTTGTGGGGTTGGCTTGGGGCACGAGCAGTGTGAGGATGTGTGAGCTGTGTGTCCTACACACCCTGCAGCTACTGAAGTGTCCAAGAGTCCTCTGCTCCTTTGGAGCACAGAAAGCTCCAGGTGATGCAGCTCACGCATTTCCACGGAACCCCAGAATGGTTTGGGTTGGAAGGGAGACCTTCAAGATCATCCAGTTCTGACCCCACTGGGGAAACTGGGTTGAATTCCCTCTCTGCTATCAATTATAATCCATCAAAACTTCAGGCACAGTGACACTGCACATGCAGTAACTCAGAGGAAATTATTCCCATCACCCAAATCTAGGATTTTTTTGCTTGTGGAATTTCAAGAGTTCACAGAGCCCCTCTGCTCTGGAGCCAGGCTGGGAGAAGAGAAGGCTCAAGGGAGAGCTCAGAGCCCTTGCAGGACCTAAAGGGGCTCCAGGAGAGCTGGAGAGGGACTGGGGACAAGGGATGGAGGGACAGGACACAGGGAATGGCTTCCCACTGGAAAAGGGGAGATTTGGGTGCATATTGGGAATTAGGAATTGTTCCCTGGAAGGATGGAGAGAGCAGCCCAGAGCAGCTGTGGCTGCCCCTGGATCCCTGGCAGTGTCCAAGGCCAGGCTGGACAAGGCCTGGAGCACCTGGGATAGTGGAAGGTGTCCCATGGCATGGGATGAGCTTTAAGGTTCCTTCCAACCCAAACTATTCCAGGATTATATAAAACACTGTGATATCCCACATTAAATATTTTTTCTTGAAGCAATAACATGGAAATATTTCCTTGTATCTTCCTCTTTCTTTTTGGCATTTTTTCCCCTCACTGCTGCTTATGACACTGCTCTGGAAATGGTCCCACAGTTCCAACTTCTTCCCCCATTAATATAAATTAAAGCAGGATGTCATTTTCCTTAAGGAAAAGGAGGAAGCTAAAAATATCCCTTTGGCTACAGGGGTAGCATCACATCCATGCTCTCACCACAACTGCATCAGAGGCTGGTGGGAAAAATAAAAAAAGCCCCTCCAGTGATTCCCAGGACAGCAGGGATTTCATTCTGGCTTTATCCAGCCCAATCCCCCAGACTCCACGTGGGCTCTGGCATGTTTTAGATAAATATTATTAACTCTCCCCTTTGGAGGCACTTCCACAACTGGACACTCCAAGCACAGACTGCAAAGAGTTTGCTTTTTAATAAAGAGGGGGGGAAAAATAAACTGCACAAGTGGGAGCTTTTGGGGCTGCACAAATCCAGCAGCCAAATTTAGATGCTCTCAACATCTACGCCTGAATTCCTGCTGGGTTTTTTCCCCCTGTCTGCTGTCCCAGAAGAATTTCCCACTCTGCATTTGTGGTTCTTAAGGCTGTATCCTCCCTCCCACTCAGCACGGGGTGAGTTTTGAAAAATGGTGAATGGAAATAAAAACTGAGAGTTTTGTCATAACTCCATTTATAACAAAAAAAAAGTCACTTTCTGCCAGACTTGTAAAAAGATGATTGCATGTAAATACTTTCTTTTTTGTCATATCCCATCACTTGATCTTATTACAAATCTAGGCAATTTGTCTTTTTTTTTTTAGATAGTCATTTATTACTATACATTTTAATACATTTTAATACTTTCATTTTTAATATTTATTTTTAGCATACTTTTATTATTATGCATTTATAAATATACATAAATACTACATTTATATACTCATATATATGTGTATACATATATATGTATAAATATATACATATAAATACATTTTAAAATATATATTAAAATTATATTAAATTTATATTAAAATATATAAATTATACATTAAAACATATACTAAACATATATTCAAATATATCCTATATTAAAATATAATATTTTAAATACATATTAAAATATAATGTTTTAAATTCATATTAAAATATATATTGAAATATATATTAAAATTTATAGGTATATATATATTAAAATTTATCATTTTATATATATATATTTGATATTTTTTATTAGAAAGTACCAAATTAAAAAAATTATTTAGTTGTAAATCAATAATAAAAAGGCTTCTACGTTTCAGGAAAACTCATCCCACAGGGCATTTCCCCTCTGCAGCCATGCCACCCTACCACCCCTTCTGCCCCTGATGGCAGTGGTGGCAGGGGTGACATCCAGCAGCACAGCACAGCACAGCACAGCTGTGGCAGCCACCTGGCCAGCCACAAATCCATTCAGCCTCCCACTGGCTATTCCCAGACAGAAATGCTCCTGGAAAATGCTCAGCATCCCATCTGGGACTGATCTAAAAAGCTTCCTGCTCCTTGCTGTCGTGTCCCGTGCCAAAATTGGGTGACAACTGATGGTTATCTTGGGAAGGCGATGCCACTAAAGGCTGCTCCTCCTCAGCATCCCCCAAATTTATTTTGGATCAGCTCCAAGAGCAGCCTGGCTGTGGCTGGGGGTGTTTGGGGCAGTGGGATTTGAGGCAGAGCCCAATTTTCCATCCTCCTGCCTGCTTGTCCTGTCCTGCCTTTGGATACAGAGCTTGGAGGTGACCAAACCATCAGCGAGAAACTCTCAACATGACAAAAGCGGCTCTGGAAAATCAGGAGGGTGACAAAGCAGTGGGGAAAGTCAAATATTGAAAAGACCCCTGTGGGAATCCAGAAAATCAGAGGGTTTTGCGAAAGCTGCAAAAGGCAGGTTTCAGAGACAGCAGAACTCTGATTAGAGCTAAGCAATAGCCATGAGATTGGTCAGCAGAAAAATTATGTAAGAAGTAGAAAAGTAAGGAAAAATAGAACAATGGTGTGTGTATTAATGCTTGTCTAGAATAACTCCCTAAGCTACAGAAAAGTTTATCTAGCAAGATATTAGGGAGTTCTAAGCTTAATAATGGAGCTCTGTGCATTGTGTTTTAAGGCTTACAAGCAGGTACTGTATTTGAAATAAGCAAGCATTGTTTAATCAAAGGTACATCTGCTTATAGTGGTTGGATAGAACTACTGTCAATGTGCTTTTGCTTTGTGTGATTGGTCAAAAAACTTATAAAGTGAGTTGTAACGTGAAGTTCTTGGTCTGCTGCTTGAGGTGTGAGCTGCTGGCATCTTCCCATTGTCATAACCATGTAATGAGAGTGATGCTGGAAAATCAAACAGCTCAAGGCACGTTCCTCAGCAGCCCTGTCCCATCCGTTCAAGGGAACGTTGAGCAGGAACAAGTCCAGAGTGAGCTGGGCCTGGGCCAGCAGCAGCTCCACAGGATCCATATGGGAATGTCAGCCCTGATGACCTCCCTGCTCAGCCATGAGCTCCAGGGACATTTTCCCACAAGTGGCTCTGGCCCTGTGCTGTTGTGACCCCAAATCCCCCTCAGGAGCCACGTTCCTGAAGTGGCAGCACGTGCTGGCATCCCCAGCAACCCCAGCTGGGAGCACTGGGAAAGGGCTCTGGCAGCACCAGGACCACCCACCCTCAGGAATGGAGATCCCCCCTGCTCAGGGCAGCTCTTCCAGAGCCCTTCTCACCCATCAGGTTATTTTTAAAAATAAGGTTATTTTTAAACCCCATTCCTCCCTGTGCTCCTGCAGCCCAGCTCCTGCCCAACCCTGCCAGCAATTCCATTACTGGGGTTGTCATTCCTTTATTCCTTGGCTCACATCCTGCTTTTCCAGGACACCACATGAGCTCCAACTGCTCCACAGGGATGGAGAATATTTGACTCTCCAAGCCTGCCCAGCGCCCTGGGACATCCCCATCACGTGCTGCTCTGTGAAGCCTCCTCGACTTTTACATCTTTATATCAATATTTAGGTGTTGAAGCTGAACTGTTTATTTCATTTTCTTCCAGCAAAGCTTGCATCCTCCGAGAACATCCTGTAGCTTCCCAGCCTTTATTTGGATTTCCACAGCATTTTAACAACAATCATGTAATTTCCCAGCAGAGCTGTTAACGTCAGGCTCCGTGAGAAATGAATATTCTGAATATCAATGTTCTTTTCCTCTTCAATTTTGCCTTGTTTGGCAGCTATTTTTACCTCGATTCCCTCGAGGACTCTCTTCTTTCTAAATGGATTTTCAGTTTAAAATCCCAAGCAACATTCAGCTTCCATGACTTTTGCTTTTGGAAGCTGCTGAGCAGAGAAACCATTTAGAAATGATCCTCAGCTCCTACAAGCTCTCCCAACACAGATGTTCAGGTTTAGGTTCCTTAAAAATGGAATTTTCATTTTTAAATCCTTCTTTACTAAGGAATGACACCCTGTTCTGTTCATACTGTCTTGGGAGGAGGAGAAATAATGAAAACCCCACAGATTTGCAAAAACATCAGGAAAGTTTCAGCCTAAAAGTTCAGTCAACATTAATTGTGGCAGTAAAATCTGAATTATTTCAGGTGAAAAATAATTAAACTCATCTCAGGAGGTACAAATCCATCAGGGCTGCACACGGGAATTGGGGACTTGTTTGGAGTTTTATTTTTAATCTCGGAAATATTTACAGTGAAAAATGAAGAATTCTTGATGCTACTGAAACCTCTTGGATATTTAGAGCATGAAATTGCTGCAAGCTGGGTTTAGAAGCATTTTTGTCTGTCTTTTGGGGGGATTTTATTACTTTTACCTGGAGTCAAAGCTGTATTTATGACCCTTTTTTATACCTTCTGTCACAGCTGAGAGCACCAGCTCCATCAGAAATCCCTGACACCAAGGGAGCATCTGCATAACCCAGTGAGCAAAACCAACAAAACCAGCTGCCTTTTGGAAAAAAAATCTAAATTAATATTTCTCCTCTGCTTGGTTTGCTCTGCACTGGAGCATTTTCTGCATCAGCTGCTGCCCATGTTGGAGCCTGGGAACAGCCAGGTGAGCACGCTCTGCTCCCAGGAACCACCTAACCACCAGCAATGGGGCAATTCCAACCAGTTTGGAAAGGGAAAAGAGGGAAAATTGCCCTTCAGAGTCCCTGTCTGCCACCCAGGAGAAGTTGTGTTGACGAAGAAATTAAAAACCAAGGTGGCAGAGCCAGGTGTAATTTTTAGAGCTTTGTTTCCCTGACTTCCCGAGCTCATTCCCATAGTCAGAATTCCTGGTGTTCCTGGAAAAGCTGCTGGCAGCTCACCTGGAGGGGTTTTACAGCCAGCCTTGCTCAAGATGGGGACAAAACCTCTCCATGCCCCTCTGCACTGAGGTCAGGACCTGTGAAAAGCACTTTCCAAGATGCACAAAGCAGAGTCCAACCTGGCTTCGGGTCAGTGCCAGGCATTTTTCCTGTTCTAACTGGATTCTTGAGCCATTTTAAATAGATATTTTTATTTTATTTCAGCATTAAAAGTCCTGTCACATCTATCTCAGTTTGAAGCCTGGGAAGCAACGCTGAGTGCATCCATATTCAATCTTTTTAGACTTATTTGAGCAATCCCACAGGTACCAGCCATCCTCCCTGGGAACACAGCATCCCTGTCCAAAGGGATGGGCAGCAGGAATTCTCCTCCAAGGCTGGAGAAGCAGCTCTGGTTCTTCTCTGACCTTCTCACAACAGAATTGGCTCTTGCAGGCCATGAATGGGACAAAACCTTGAGTTTGCTCCATGGAGGTTGGCTCCTCTCCCTTCCAGAGATCTCTTTGCATGCCCTCAATTCTCAATTTTCATGGACACCAACATTAGGAGAGGCCTGCCCAGCTCGGGGAGCTCCATCCCACTCCAAAATCCCAGAGATATTCTGACTGCTTTCTAGTCCAGCTGAATGAATTCCCATTTAAACCTCACTGCTTGATAAACTGCCAAAAAATTCTCAGCTCCCAGGGAGCATATTTATTTACAATTCACAATTTATACATGCATTGCACGGCATCTGAAGGGGTTTTTTTTCCTCCTCCCAAACATACAAATCAGCAATTAAAATATTTAGAATGTGCCATTTCTAGCCAATGCCCAGGGCTGTGTGTTATCTCACAGTTGTAATTTGTTGCTGGGTGCTGGAGAGCCTTCAGCAATTTCCAGCTGCACCAAGCTTTTGGGGAGAAGTTTGGCTGCTTTCAGAGCAGGGGAAATAAAAGCAGAATATGACCTAAGTGCTGCTAGCAAGGTTTGCAGGAAGGGTGGACATCTCCTTTGAGACAGCTTCAGCAGAAAGCTGGGATGGATCTGCTTGAGAAGCCACTTTTCCCAGGGGGAATAAAACACCTTGCCAGAGCTGGAACTCCCTCAAAGGACTGACAGAACATCTGGGAAAGCTGAGTCCAGGATGGTGGCACTGCTCAGGAAGACTTGGAGGGTGGATGGTGTTTTTATGGAGTTTAGTTTGTCCAGCAAGACCATCCCAAGCCACCCCATGCACAGGAGGAATCTGATGGGATGGGAAGGGCAAGGATCACTCAGAAAGGAGAAGATGCCTCCAACAGCAACCTCACCAGAGCTGAGCTAAAAGAGGAAAGGAATTGTTCCCTGGCAGGGTGGGCAGGCCCTGGCACAGGGTGCCCAGAACAGCTGTGGCTGCCCCTGGATCCCTGGAAATGTCCAAGGCCAGGCTGGAGCACCCTGGGACAGTTGAAGATGTCCCTGCCCATGGCACTGCATGGGATTTAAGCTCCCTTCCCACACAAAACCATCTGAAGTTCTGCTCTGGAGTGCTGGCTCCTACCTTTTTTATTTAAAGAAACACCATTTTCACCAGACATGGAAACATTGGAAGGTTCAAGTCTGGCCATAGCTGGAAATGGTTTGTTTAAAAACATTCACTCAAAACATTCCCCATCCCTCACCCTGCAGGCAGCTCAGGGGATGGTGCTGGCAGACACCAAAAACTGCCTGGGTCCCAGATTCATTTAAAAAATAATAAAAATAAAATTAACACTTGAAAGGACAAAAGATACCCCTCACACCTATGTTGAAGCAACACAGGTCTGCTTAAAGTACTAATTTTACTATTTTTCCATTCTTTTCTATTAAATATTGACTCTGTTTGTGGTTAGCAGTCACACATCCCAAACCAAACACCACTGCCCTGCATCACAGACCCTTTCTTGTTCACATTTGGCCTCCTGGGGCGAGATCCAGCTCCACCACCCACCTGAATGTAGGACAGCTTGGCAGCCCCCCTGAACTCCAACACAGTGGGATCCAAACCCAAACCCTCAGGGAAGTTCATGTTTAGCCCAGGTTGAGGGGCCAAGCCTCATGCTTTGAGTCTGAGCTGCTTTTTTGAGTCTGAACTAGTTTTTGTAGCCTCCTGAAGGAGCAATGAGCCTCTGAGCTGGGCTCCAGCAAGGTCCCCTACCCCAAAACCCAGCCCCTGCCTTGAGAACCCCAACCCTTCCAGCTCAGGGCCACCCATGAGCAAACCCAAACCCAAACCCAACCAGGAGACCACCCACCAACCCGCTGGGCAAAGGAGACAGCAAAAACATCAAGGCTTAGGGAAATATTTTAAGAAACCCAGCCCCTGGCCAGCACTATTTTGGGTTCTGAGCACTCTGAGGCTGCTGGAGCAGAGGTGTGGAAGTCTCCAGCATGAGCTGGCTGTGTTTAGGGGGGCAGTGGGGCACTTTGGCACCTCTGCAATTCGTGGACGTGAGTAATTCTTGCTGTAGCTGTGAGCTGGAGGAGCTGGCCACCCATTCCCATTTCCCTTTGCCAGGAATGCTCAGCACCCTCTGGTTGTTTCTCGAGGTTCTTCAGGTCACAGGAGCCTTTTGAAATTCCTTTTGCATTTTCCCATAGCCATCCTCTCACACCTCATCCCTAAAGTGATTTGGGACAGGCCCCACATTCCTGATCTTCTCCAGGCACCTCTGCCTGAGCAAGAGCAAAGTCAAGCCTGCCTTGCTTTTCCTGCCCCAGGGAAAGCCAGGGACAGGGACTTCTGCCAAGGGCATGGAGTGACAGGACAAGACATGGCTTTAAAGTGACAGAGGGCAGGTTTAGATCAGAGATTGGGCAGGAATTGTTCCCTGGCAGGGTGGGCAGGCCCTGGCACAGGGTGCCCAGAGCAGCTGTGGCTGCCCCTGGATCCCTGGCAGTGCCCAAGGCCAGGCTGGAGCAGCCTGGGACAGTGGAAGGTGTCCCTGCCATGGCAGGGGTGGCACTGGATGGGCTTTAAGGTCCCTCCCAACCCAACCCATCCTGTGATTCAATTTCTCAATGAATTCACAAACCAGGGACTTACAAAGCCCACTCAGGATATCAAAGCCTATCCCAGCCACTATTTCTTCCCTGAATCCCTTGTAAAAGTTCTGTACCAATTTTATAAACTTTGATGCCCAAATGACAGCAAGATGTCCCAAGTGCTTTCCTGCCATCCCACAGGATGATAAAACACACCTGAATTCAATGTGCTGCAGAACCGTTTTTCAGAAGGAAGTTATTATTACACATCAGAAAGGTGCAGTGAGTCATGGGCACACAGCCACCCTCAAAGAGTGAATATTGTGGGAAATATTCCACAAATGCCTGCATCTACCAGGCAGGTATGAAATGGGCTTTGATGAAAAGCACAAGTGGAAAAAAGCAAAAGCTGCATGGGAGGAAACAAGTCACAAACTATTTGCTCTTGCCTCCCCAGCTGGCCAAAGCTCAGAAGAGGTAAAAGACTCAGCTTAGTGTTAGGCCTGGCTTTACAAGTCCCAGTCTGCTGCTTGGAAAAATCTCATTTTCCTCCCTGGTCTCCCAGCAGAGGAAAAATCTACAAGGCCCAACAACGCCTTTTTAATTTTGTTAAAAGCACAATTATGTATAAAAATAAAGCCTCATTCCTGTCTGTTTGACCTGCCCAGACTTGCCAAGTTCTTCATGCAAATTGTTCCCATTTCTCTTATCAGTGCCCTCATATCTCCAGATCAATACCACTTTTCCTACCTCCCCCCTTTGCCCCCAGCCACAAACTGGAGCAGTGGCCTTGACCCCATTTTCTTTACACCTGCACCCAACCACTGAGGTGTTTCCTTCTCCCCTCCCTTCCCAGGCAGGATATATTAAATACATCTATTAGGAAATATTAGGATTTATGCTGTAGGCAGCCAGGCAGGCTGGGGCACACTGAGTTCATGCCCCCCTTATGCAGGGTGTCCTTCCAAAGCAAACAAATACCTGTGCAAGTCCTTGCCTTTCCCATCCCATTTATTTCTACTGAAACAGAAAGAAAAAGGAAAAAAAAACCTAAGGCTTTTCTCCTGCACACACAGAAGCCACAAAAAGGTGCTGCAAAATAACCACATCTGGCCTTTAAGTGTAATTATTTGCCTTGGGAGCTTTGGTTTCAGCTGGGAGAGAGGTTTAAGTCTATTATTTTAAGGAGTCCTAACAGCATTAGAGGACTTACTGTCAGTGATTTGTACAGTAAATCCAATTACTGCTTTTCACTTCTGTTCAGTGTAAACCATTACTATCAGAATATTCTGGTTTTCTGAATGCACTTAGAGGAGAAATAAGAGCTGCAAGTGCCCAGGGCCAGGTTGGATGGGGCTTGGAGCAGCCTGGGAGAGTGGAAGGTGTCCCTGCCCATGGAAGAAGATGAACTTTAGGGTCCTTTCCAACCCAAACCAGTCTGGGGTTCTGTAACATTTTGCAAAAAAAGATTTTATTTTTTAAGCTTTTTTAAGCTGCACTACGGGAATCTTAACACCTGTGACTTCAAGGTTTGCCTCCATACTTAATGGGAGGACTTTGTTTTATAAATTTACAACTTTATTTCTAAAGCACCTGCTATTTCTAGGCCCATGATGCCTCTGTTTTTCCCAAGACCAGGTGGAGGTCACAATCTCAGTGTCAAGAAACTGCACAGACAGAAGTCAAAAAGCAGGTTGGCAAATTGTTCATCAGAACTAAAAATATTGGAATGTAACTTCCAATTAAACTTCCCAAGTGTGTTTGGGTCTGATGATGCCTTTTGAAGAATTTTTTGCCAAAGCGGGGGACACGCCAGCAGGGACAGGATTCAAACATTTCCCATGTCAAACACATTTGCAGGAGCACTGTTTTGCCACCAGCTCCAGCTTGAAATCACTTCTTTGCAATTATTTTTGGACATGGATTTTAGGAGTGAATGCTGAGCAGAGAAATGGGGAATGAGGGCATTTTCTGAGCTTGCTGGCTTCCACTTTCCTATGTTCCTGTGCTGGGATTATTCAGGCTGGCACTGCACACCCACTATTTATATTGCTGTTATTCAGAGGCATTGGTGAAACACCTGAGACTGAAGGAGTTGCAACCACAGCTTGACAAAAGTCATTTCTGGAGCAGCAGAGTGTCAATATTTGATCCATATTCCAACAAGCCAATATTTGATCCATCCATATCCCAACAAGTCAATATTTGATCCATCAGCCTTACACAAACACAGGTCATATCAGACTATCCGAAATCAAAGGAATACTTACGACCACAGATTTGTCTTGAAGCCACAGGCACACAAAACTTTTATAATTAATTATGTTTTCTTTGGCAGCAGCAGGATCCAGCCCCCTTTGGGCACAACTGCTCCTTCTCCATGGCACAAACAAACCCAAAATGTCTCAGCCACAACGAGGAAAAACTGGCAACTGGAAAGTCTGGAGAGTCCCAAGCTTGAGGAAAAGGAGTGTAGAAACCTCATTTGTGCCCATTTTTAAAAATAATTTTTTTTTCCATCTAATATCTAATATCTAAGTTTTGGAATTAGGACCAAATGGTTTTCATATCTCTAAGTACCAATACACACAGGCTGTTTACTCCACTATAAATTCCTTTTCAGCCTAGCAGCAGCTCTCTAGCAGGGTATGAGTCAGGCTGCTGAAGCAAAGGATTGTTTTTGGAAAGCATTAAAACTTCAATTTAATTGTTCCTAATTACAGAGCACAGTGGCATTGCAGCATGCAGATTTATTTGAGGGAAAAAGGAGAACTGTGATGTTTAGAGAGCTATAATGAGCTGCAGTGGTGTTTAACAACCTCTCTCTGTACACACACAAAACCCTCCCCAATAACTGACACACATCCCTCTAAATCTGCAGCTAACTTGGGAAAATTCGAAGTTTTTTGGCAACATCCCATTTTTTGCCCAACTTCCAGCAGTTCCTGCAGTGGGAATGTCACCAAATGGAGCATCCACACACCTGGATAACAGCAGGGTCTGTCTGACCAGGGTGTCTCCACAGCAAACACAGCACTCAGGAGATGCTCTCGACATCACCATTTCCATGTTTTTCCATGGCTGGGTTCTGATCCTGCTCCTCCTGACACCAAGGGTATTTTTATTGGCTTTATTGCTATGTTAAAGGGCAGCTGCTGATCCCCAGCAGGGCTTGGCACAGCCAGAGATTTGCCATAAACCCCTTGCTGGACATCCTGGAAAACTTCCTGCAGCACTTCCAGGGAAAGCTGGAGGATCAGGCCACCCATTAGGGGGTTTGTGGCAGTAAATAAATAACACAAAGGGGTAACATCCCCTCAAGTGTCATTTTTCCTGAGCTGGAAGTGCTTTTCCCTAATCCCACCTGGCAGGCTGAGGCAAACCCTGGAGGAGGCAGCCCACTGTGATTGTGGAGAAGGAAACAATTATGTTCCACTCCTCAAGAGGCTTTCAAGGAAACATGAGCACAAATCACATCTCCTCTCTTGATCACTTCTCCTCTTCTGAGCAAAATCTGTGGCAGAGAGGGGGAGACGGGGAAGGAAAGCATCACAGCTGCTCTTCCTGCACAACCTCAAAAAATTATGCTGAAATTTCAACCCTTCTGGCATCAGAGGGGCTTTCCATGTCCAGGTGTGTTGTCAGGCTTACCTCTGTCTGGGTTTGAAAGACAGGTGTCTGCTGAGGAAGGCAGGAGCCTCCCCTGAAATGGAAAATGCAAACCCCCTCCCTCTGAATTATTATAATTTTGAAATTAAGGAGCTCTTGGGCAAAGATATGGGAATAGGAATAACAGCTCTTTACTAGGAAAATTAAAAATACAGATGCAATAGTACAAAATGATAAACAGAGCCAGAGCATGCCCTGCCCCCTGTGTGCCAGGGCGGTGCCCCAGCCCCATCCCATGGGGGCTCAGCCCTCCTGCAGTGCCAGCTGTGGCTCTGCTGCAGCAGGGATCCTGCACAAGGGGGGAGTTTTCCTCTGCAGCTCCAGGGCTGCTGCAGATGGGCCTGGGCTCCCTCTGGCCATGCAGGGCAGCAGAAAGCTGCTCCTCTGGCAATGCAGGGGGCAAAGGCTGCTGTGGGGTCCCAAAGCTCAGATTGGATCCAGGTAGGAATGCTTGGCTCCTCCCCTGGGCAGAGCATCTCCCCATGGGATGGTGGGATTGGATCAGCCATGCAGGGACACTCACTGGCCATGGACAGGAGATAATTAATAATTAATGGCCCATGAACAGAAGATAATTAATAATTAACGGCCCATGAACATAAGAGATCTCCTGGAGGAAGGATGGGTTGTGGAAGAGATAAAGGAAACTGCCCCATGAACAGAAGATAATTGCCCCACCTCTAGCCCACCTCACACCTGTGGGTCAATCCACAGCTGGTTTCTATCCCAAAACTGGGCTTTCCGTCCCAAACTGCTCTATTTCCATGGCCATCTGCATTTCATCCCCTCTTGCTGACAGATCATCAGAGCCCCATTACCTGCACTCAGGTAACACCTCACATTTCCCTCAGAGAGACTTTTTCGTTGCTTTTTTGAGTGCTGGTGTGTGACACTTGATTTTATGGAACTGGTTTGCTCCTCCCACTTTCACAATTCCAGGGCAGAGGCATTAATTGATCACTGAGTGATTTCAGCTCATTTTCCTGTGCTGTCTGCAGTGCTCAGTGGCACACTGGGGCCTTCAGTCTGAAATCCAGTGTCCAAATTTGATCCAGTGAACAAATCCCACCAGTCCCTTAGGACAGGATAGGATGACATGCTAAAGACAGAAAAATCCCTTTGACATGGAAAAAATCCATTGTCCCATCTTGTTAGAATCCAAAATGTAGAGGATTCTTATAACTTTGAGTTTGTCAGTTTAAACTCAAAATTAAACACAAGATTTTATCTGAAATTTTAGAAAAGACTTCTAAATTTAAGCATTAGAAATGAGAACGTAGATTTACAGTTTAAAATAAAAACATGTTAAACTAAATAGGAGAAAGTTTAGAGTTTTGGGATACAGTATTGTACGATTGTGTATTATAATAATTAACGAGAAAAGTTTATATTGTAACAAGTCTATAAGATGAAAGATTTACAGATTAATCAAAAATATAAATATTTTTGTTGATAGTGTTTTATTAATAAATTTTTAAACATTTTTGTAACTAGAAGTCTTCTGAATAATATAATTCATATAAAATCATATAATCATATAAGGTGAGCTGAATTTTATATAATTCATGTAAAATCATATAAGGTGAGCTGAATTCATCTTTCTTACCTATGTAAAAGGTAAAAAAAATAAATTACATTATCTAAAAAAACTCAGAAGTCTCATCTCTAACACATTCCAAATTCTTTTCACAAATCCTCACAAGATCTACCCCTGACTCCCAAGCTGTGCCCTGGAGATCAGGAGAAGCAGCAGATCCCAAACTGTGCTTAGGGAGAGGAGCTCGTAACTGCTTGGGAAGGGCTTGATGGGGGGTTTTATCCTCTTTGAATGCACTCCAGAACCTGCCATTGAACCCCTAAATCCTGCAGGGAGGTGGAGAGCGGAGGGTAGATGTTTTCTTGGGAGCAATCCCATGTTTGGGCCAGGAAATGGGAGCTGCACCCTGGCGAGAAGGGAGGAAGGAGAGAGATGCTGCTCTCCAAGAGGGATCCAGCCCTGTCACATCCCCCCTCAGGGACACCTCGTGCTTTTAAAGCTGAGCAAACACAGGGATGATGGCACTTTTCCCAACCTGAAGCGTCAGCAACACCTAATTATAAATGCTTCATTTACCAGGGCTGCAAATGAAGCCCAGCACTGCATCCCTGTGCTGGGGGTCAGCTCTGGGATGGCAAACCATGGCCCAGCCTGGGCGTGCTCCAGCTCTGAGCTCAGGGCCAGCCACAGCAGGATGCAATTCCAGGGATGGATCCCAAAGCTGGGATCCCAAACTTGCACATCACACGAGAAAAATGGTGAGTCCTCAGTGGTGAGCATGGTGGTGCTGCTGGTTTGACTGGATGATCATAAAGGGCTTTTCCAAACTTCACAATCCTATAATTCCATTAAATCACCCTGCTGAAGTACCTTGGTACTCCATTTCATCCCTGTGAGGGTCCAGAAGGATTTTGGGAAGAGCCAAAAATTCAATTCAGCTCTTGCATCACCAGATGTGGCACAAGGACCACTAAATGTTGGAGTTTGGGTTTTTTGGTTTTTGTCTTTATTAAGGTTGGGATTGAAGTGTTTGAGATGATACTTTGTGTTTTGATTTAGGTGTTTATTATTTTTATTTATATTATAGTTTATATAAGGTGTGTTTATATATGAAGTGTTTGAGATTATATTTTGTGTTTAGATTTAGGTGTTCATTATTTTTATTTATATTATCCTTTATATAAGATGCGTTTATATAGTTTATATAAGGTTATTTATATATAGTCTATATGAAGTGTGAGTTTTGTAGTATTTTATTAATGAGATATAAAATTGTTTACTATTTTTATAAGGATTTTTAAGGTTAAACTATTTAATTAAGAAATTATACTTAAATTCTTTTTATTTTTAACTTAATACTTAATTATTTAAAATTTGTAATGTGGACTTTTTTAACTAGTTATATAGTATTACTTAAACTTATGGAGAAGAAGATGATGAAGAAGAATTAGTTATTGTTTTAAAACTTTTATTCTGTTCTATATATATTGTTTTATTTTGTTTTATATATATTGTTTTATTTTGGGTTTTTATATATTGTTTTATTTTGTTTTAAATATGTTGTTGTATTCTAAAACTTTAAGTTTTTTACTTTGTGATATTATATACTCTTAATTAAATTACATACTCAGGATCTTAGTGTGATAATTAATTTTGGAAGCTTTTTCTACGGCCTCAGGTCGAATGTATTATTGGGATGCTCAGAGGTTGGAAGCCACCCCTTGCAGAGATTTGTGTCTTCTGGATTTATTCACAGATTCTGGATTTTTCTGGGTGCAACAAACCTCCCCAGAACCTGCACAGGCTTTCCTCACTCTGAATCTTTGCTTGGATAACATTTTTGCAGCAATTTCTGCCAACCCACAGCTTTGCTTAGGCCACCAAGAGTCATTTCTCCACCAAAAGGGATTTCTCACTCCTGCCATTGTCCTCCAGCAAACCCAAACCTCCTGTAAACCCCAGGAGTGTCACAAGGCTGGGGATGGATCAGGTGGGGAAGGTCCCAGCATGGAGCAAAGTGGCATCAGCATGATCCCAGCCCTTAAAATGGGATTTGCCTGCATTTATTTGGGGAAAGCTGGGCCTTTGGGTGCTGTCGGAGGCAGCTATCTGGTCAAAGGCCTGCGGGGAGCTGGCAGATAGGGCAGGTTAACGTTTAACCCACGGGACTGTAAAGCAGCCTGGGGCTGCTGAACCTTTGGAGTTTGATATAATGATTAGGGAATAACCGCAGTGACACGTCGCAAACTCCCCACTGGCAAGGAGACCTCTCTGCCGGGGGGCCACCTCCAAAACCGCTCAGGTAGGCAGCTGCTCGTGGCTTTGGGGGTGCTGGAGGCACTGGGGGTGCAAATGGGGGCTGCTGGTGGGCTTGGGAAGGAGCAGCTCCATCGGGAGCCTCCCAGCCCAGCAGTGCCCAGCACTGGGCTCATACCCCGGAGCAGGGCTGGACTGGGGGGCCAGCACCCCCTGGCTGACCCCACACAGCTCCACAGCTCTGGAAATGAGTAGGGTGGGCACAAAGGCCTCCTCAGGGGCTCAGTGTGGTTTTTACCTGGGAAAGCTGTGGAAAAGAGGGGGTTTTGTGCTTTTCCTCCGTGCCTGGAAAGCGAGGCCGGACAAGGTGGACGGGGAGGAGGGATTTTCCCTGCCATAATTCGCTCTGGATTTGTTAAAGCGCAACTTTCTGAGGTTTAATCATTAGAGATCTTTCCAGCCAGCTTGGTGTCCCTGCTTCTCTTTGCCAGTCTCTCTAGCCAAGGCAATTGCTGCTCCTAAACCCCCTCAGTTTTCCCTAATCCCTTCCAGCCAGCAGGAATAGTTTCTGCCCAGCACAGAATGCTCCTCGCAAGCTCTTTCCCTCCATGGAACAGGCAGGGAAGGAAGGATGGTTTCAAAATGAGGATGCAAATAAACACTAGGAAAGGAGGCTGGGCTCAGCATCACTGAGTGTCTTTTTGGGAGCATTTTGTGTGCATTTGGTCACAGAGCTGCAAAAGCTGTGCCCAAGAGGAACGGGATTCCAAAGGTGATGCCCGAGCACAAAATCTGCTGGATTAAGCATGAAATGTTTTCTCCAGGCTCATATGCTGCAGCACCTTCATGCTGCTCCAAATTTGCCCTGTTTTCCTGCAAATGTCAGTGAGTTCCCACTCTGTGTGGAGCCACCAGAGCTGGAAAACAACCAAACAACCCCCCACCCTGGGAAGCCAAGGGACGAAAGCCTCGTGCTGCGTTGCTCAATCGGACTCCGTCCCCCAGAGTGTCACCCCAGCGAGGAGCTGGGGCACCTCACAAGTTTTGGGGAGGAAAATGAAGCTTGCTTGGTGTTTATGAATTGATAGAAAGGAGTATATATTGCTTGGAGCCTGGAGGGAGGGGGAAAAATCCCCAAAATGTTGATAACCTAGAGGAAAATAGTTTCTGTAGTGACCTATTTGGGTTGTAAGGGCAGAGGGTGGATATCATTGTCCAGTCTTTCCAAAAAGGAAAGAGGAGCTGAGGGGATACCAAACAAAATGGGCTTAATTAGATGTGTCCAAGTGGCTCAGCACAGTCAGGTCTGTATTGATCCTGTGGGATAAACATGGGATAACATTTGTTATCTCCTTCATGGAAACGGGAACCAGCTTTCCCCAAAAAGGCTGCATAGGGGCAGGTTCTGCCCTCATATACCCCCTCAGCAAAAATCCTAGCATGAGAAACATCCCTTGGCTGAGGAAAGGGACTCATCCTTTTCCAAATAACCCAAAAGTGAAGCAAAATTTTCAACAATTTAGGGTAAAAGTTTCTGGAGTCATCTTGCTCCTGGATGGATGGAGCAAAGCCAGAGGATGTGCTGCAGTAGGTGTGAGGGAGCCGTGTGTAGAAGTAGTCATGGAGAGGTGGTATCATAATAGGTTTGTTTCTTATTGATGGAGGCTTGCAAGTTATAAAAGGACCTTTTTTTGCCTTGTCACTTCAAAATTTCAGCAGAAACCTAAAATAAATGAGAGTGGAGAGAGGAAAACCAGGCCCAGTGGTACTCTGATAGAAGGTAAAAGCAGAGGCTTCCTTTTCTTGATATTGTGACCATGATAAGTTGGTGCTATTGTCAAAATTTCATCACAAATGAGGATGAAATAGGAAATATGGAGAGTTTGCACTTCCAAAGGTGTTAATTTCAATTTAAACTTCTGAACAAAATGCTACTTCCCCTTCTCCTTTTATTTCCTTTTCCTTTTCTCATGATGGCCCTTGTTAATGATAATCCATTTTAAGGGCAAATCCCCAAAATTGGTTGAAATCCAAAACTATTATTTCTATTAAGTGTGGCTGGGTTGATTCTTTTTTAAAGCAGAGCTGAAAGCACTGCCTGAATTTGCTGCAGTCATTCACATTTTCCATCAGCAGCCACAGAAGGGGGGTTTTCCCCTGTGAGGGTGGATTTGCTAATTGATTCCTGGCTCAGGGAACAAAGAAGGAGAGAAAGTAATCGTGTTTCCTCTGGATGACAGGAATTCTCCTCCCTTAAAGTAAAAAAAAAATTATCCCAGCACGCTGACACTGCTGCAAGGACTGAGGCTGGTGCCTGCAATGAGGGGAAAGGGCTGGAATTCCACAAGTTTCAGAAATAAAACATCCCTTTGTGATTTGTATCCTGGAAATTGTCTGGATGCACTGATGGACACATGGATGTGGCACCTGGGGACGTGGTTTGGTGGTGGGTTAATGGTTGGACTCGATGGTCTGAGGGCGCTTTTCCAACTTAAACAATTCTGTGGTTCCATGAGATGGACCCTTGGGTGGCAGAGGTGGAAAAGTGTCCTGTCCAAAAGTGAGTTTAGGTGTTTAACTCAAAGGAGCCAGGAAGAAGGGAGAGAAGAAGTGCTTGGAAAACTGCAGGGTGGAAAGCCTGCTTTCCTGAGCTTGGGATTTGTTGGGTTGGGATTTATACCTCAGAGAAAAGAGGGGTTTGCTGTTGCCAACCTGGAGAAACCCCACTGATGGGGGAAAGATCTTTGGTTTATCAATTACCTCTGAATGACATCAGGCTGGTAATTCATAGGTGTGAATTGGCTGCTCACAGTGGGGCTAACAAACCATACCGGGGTGTCCACACTGTGTCCAGCCCTGAGTGTGCAGCCCAGGCTTGGCCTCCTTTGGATTCAGGAGTGGGGGCTTGGAGATCCCAAAATAATCAGGAGTGGGGCTTGGAGATTCCTTTGGGATCAGGAGTGGGGGCTTGCAGATTCCAAAGGAATCAGGAGTGGGAGCTTGAAGATTCTTTGGAATCAGGAGTGGGGCTTGAAGATTCCTTTGGGATCAGGGGTGGGAGCTTGCATATCCCAAAATAATCAGGGGTGGGGGCTTGCAGATTCCTTTGGAATCAGGAGTGGGAGCTTGGAGATTCCTTTGGAATCAGGAGTGAGAGCTTGCAGATCCCAAAATAATTAGGAGTGGGGGCTTGAAGATTGCTTTGGAGTCAGAACTGGGGCTTGTAAATTCCTTTGGAATCAGGAGTGGCGGCTTGCAGATCCCAAAGGAAATCAGGAGTGGGGCTTGCAGATTCCTTTGGGATCAGGAGTGGGGCTTGCAGATTCCAAAGGAATCAGGAGTGGGGGCTTGCAGATTCCTTTGGAATCAGAGATGGGGGCTTGCAGATTCCTTTGGGATAGGGAGTGGGGCTTGCAGATTCCAAAGAAATCGGGGTTGGGGGCTTGCAAAATCCTTTGGAATCAGCAGTGGGAGCTTGCAGATTCCTTTGGAATAGGGAGTGGGAGCTTGCAGGGGCTGGTGCTACCCTGAGGTGGGGGTCTCCAGCTGGACCCCAATTCCATCAGGACCAGCTCCACAGCTCCAGGTGAGTCTGGGCATCCTGCCCCTCTTCCATGGGGCAGGGTTGTTTCCTTGGGGCTTTCTCCAAAGGCAGGAATGTGTGGAAGCACCAGGCACACACATCTTTGTTAGGAACCCCCCCAGAGCCCAAGTTTTGCAGCAGGCTGTGGTTAATACTTCATTGCAACCTTGAATGCTCCTGCTCCCTGATTCCAAGTGGATTGCTTCAGCCTGTCCTGGAGTGCACCAGTGTCTAGACATGCTGGTCTAGAGCTGAAATCTTTGCAGGATGCCTTACAAGAAGAGCCCAGACGAGCTCTGCTGTCTTATCTAATAAGGCAGAAGGCAGAGAGGGATATTGCTGCTGCTGCTGGAAAGGCATCAGCCAGGGAGATGCTCTGTTCTCATCCATCCAGCAGCCCCGAGGCTGGTGCTCACTGCTCAGCGTGAAATCATTCCCGGGGGGAGAGAGACCTTCCTGGAAATCCCTCCTCCCTGCAGGAGAGGATGCTGCCCTTAAAGGATCCACATGCATCCAGAGCAGCAGCCCTGCAGGCATCCAGCCTGGCAGCGCTCAAGTCCGGCTCTCAGGGCTGAGAGAGACCCATGGGGAGCTGCAATTTGAGCCCTCAATTCCCTGGATGCTCCAAAAGCAGAATATAAGGGGCCAGATTTGCAGTGTGACAGAGCTTTCCCCTATGGGGTGGATATGGGGTGTCTCTGCCCAGGCAGGGGAGGGTGTAAAACCAATATGTTTTTGGGTGGTTTTTTTTTGTTTTTTTTTTTTGAATGCTCACTTTCTCTTTCTGCAGCAGCCCGGGAAAGGCTCCAAGTGGTTTTTGCACAGCAGTGTGCTAATCCTGCCCCGTGCCTGCTGAACGCCAGCTCCCGAGGAGGCAGCAGGCACAGACACCACAAACATCAGCAGGACTCTGCTGCTGCCCTCGGAAGGGCAAAACAAACCAGCAACGGGGCTCCAGCTGCTGCGGAAAACACTCATCTGGGAATTAGAGACAAGAGAGAGCTGTTGCACTGGGTAATCCATGTCCCAGCCTCTGCACGTTGGTAGTAATCAAAACACTGGAGAACCTGGGAGCACAGGAAAAACTAAATAAACTAAACTAAACTAAACTAAAATCAGAAGAGCCTGACCAACCTCTGCATTAAATAGCTCCAAAATCTGGCATTACAGAGGTGCCTCTGTTTGCGAGTGTTCGAGTCACAGACTCTGGATCTCAGTGTGGTAGAGCTCAAGTGACACAAGACTGAGATCCTCTAAATTCCTGGGCTTCTGCCCCATTTTTGGTGCTGTGAATAATCCATTTTCAATTGAAAACAGCTGTTGGAGACTTCCAGGGCACAAAGGCATAGGAGCACAGGGCAGGTAATGGCCAAAACCAAAGTGGGCTGCCCCAAGCATTGGCTCCTCCCTCAGTGAATTGCAGAAGCAGCTGATAAAAAAGAAGTTGTTGTTAAAAGCAGGGTGGAAAAGGCTTTTTCTGTCATTTCTGCAGCATCATTACATGCTCAGAAAATCAGCTGTAGCAGATAGATTGCAATTCTTTACCTGCATTGCTTTATATGCAGTGCTCACATTATGTGCACCAAGGCACTGCGGGGGGATTTAGGGTCTCCTCCTGAAAATCTGACAGTGGCAGAGGGATTGTTTAGGGTTTCTTCCCAAAGATCTGGGAGTGGCAGGGGGATTTAGGGTCTCTTCCTGAAAATCTGGTAGGGGGATTGTTTAGGGTCTCCTCCTGAAAATCTGTCAGTGGCAGGGGGATTGTTTAGGGTGTTGTCCTGAAAATCTGGCAGGTGGATTGTTTAGGGTTTCCCCCCAAAATTCTGGCAGTAGCAGGGGAATTGTTTAGGGTCTCCTCCTGAAAATCTGGCAGGGGGATTGTTTAGGGTCTCCTCCCCTGAAAATCTGGCAGTAGCTCAGGGTGTAAGGACAGCAATCCACCTTCCTTCCACCTTCCTGCTGCTCTGGATTTCCCTTCTGCCCAGCATCTCCACCAGGGTGCCTCATCCCCCTCATCCCCATTCCACCCCTCCCAGCCCCTTCTGGCCCTGTTTGCTCTCCAGGCAAGCCTGGCAGGCACCACCTTTCCTTGCCTCCACCTTTCTAGGATAAAATGCAATTTTAGGCAATAACAGCCATGCTGGATGACACAAATTAGCATTTTCCTGCATGGAGTTCTTGGTGTCACTGGCCCCAGCTCTGGCTACAAGGACCTGAGGAGGGCACTGGGTTTGTTCTGGCTGCTGCGCAGTGTCCCCCTGAGGCTTCAAACTCAGCCTTGCACCTACAGACCCTGCTTTTATGCCTGGAGCCCATAAAAAGATTTTGGACAAGCTCAAAGCTCAGCATTCAGGAAAATCACGCAATCACCAGTAGTGAATCCATGTTGTAAATGTCCCTTTCCCAGGGTGTAGCCCAAGCCAGATTCAGATTTCAGCTTTATGATGTTTTCAACCCAAACCCAACCCAAACCAAAAAATCTTGAATCAGCCATGACCTAAAACTGCAGCTCTGAATTAAAATTTCTCAACCCAAGGTTGCTTCAGCCCTGAGCTGAGCTAAGATCCGAAGTTGTCTTGTGTTCTTTATTTTCAAAAATAAGAATAAGGTGAATTTGGGGCTAGGTCCTGTTTCTCACAGAGTTCTGGACATGGCTGGTACAAGGTTGCCTTCCCAGTATCAGCACCACTCATTGCTGTGTACTCAGTGCAGGATTAGGCACTTACATATTTTTTCCTCCTGAGACACCACCAAAAAGCTACAAATTCTCTCTGCATCTCCCCAGGGTTTAAATGCTATTTATTTCCATTCAGCAAGGGGGCAATTTCTGCTTTTTCCATGGTCTCTGCTGTTCTGTTTTGGTTTTGTCTCCAAAATATCTGATTTATGAAGAGCGACCCTGTAAACTTTCTCAGGAGGGGTGGACTTTCTCCTCCCAGCTGTATTAATTGATTTAATTTATCTCAAATTTGATTGCAGTGAGCACCCCTAATTAACGTGATTTTTTGCTGATAATCACTCCCAAATGGAATCAAATCACAAATCCGGGGATGGATTGACCGGCACACAGAAAGAAGCCGCCCTCCGTGCGTTAATTCAGCGAACGGGATATAATTTGATCCAGGTAGGAATCCACTATCCCATCCTCTTGTGCTTCATCCTGAAGCTTCACTGGGGGTGTGAGCAGCCAATCCATGCTCCTGAATCACTCCTTGCTCGTTCCTTTTTGCTCTGTTTCTCTCTCACATCCGTGCTGACCATCACTGTGCTGTCTTTCACAAAGCAGGGTCGTATTCCTCAAGGAATTCCTTGTTGGATGGGAAATTACAATGAAGGTGGGGGTATGACAAGCCTGAGCACTGCTAGATGTTGGGAAAGGTCAGGATTGGTGTCTCAAAACTGAAAAAAACCCACAGAGCAAAGTTTCAGAAGAGGTGGGAAGTCCAGCACATCACCTTTTGTGCAGATCCTTGCACAGGAACACGGGAGGCAGGTGCCTCACCTACTCCAAGGTTTGCTCCCAGTTTAGGCTCCAAGGTCTCCAAGATCCAAACCTCCCATGGTTAGGGCAGGTGGAGCCTGGGCATGACCTCCAAACCCACCTGAGGAAGCCTTTCTTGGCTACCATGACCAAAACAAGCTCAGCCTTGGAAAGCACTGGGCACTGCCATGACCAGCCTTGCATCCTGGAAGAAGGAACTGGAAACTGGATTTTAGGCAAGTGGAGGCCATGAACCTTCCCTTGTTTTGCATGGCACTAGAGGGCACAACAGCCCCAGGCACAACCTGAGATTCCTGGGAAAAAGCACATTCCAGGACCGGGCCAGCAGCTGTGTTTGATGCCCTTTCTGCTGTACCTGACCCATAAGATAAGGGACTCCTGTATGTCTTAGATTAACTGTGGATTTCTTAGGATCACAGGGGTTGGAGAGTTCCTTAAATTAAAGCCCATCTCATTCCAGCCCCATGCCATGGCAGGGACACCTCCCATTGGCCCAGGTTAATCCAAGCCCTGTCCACCCTGGCTTTGGAATTATCCTGGGGTTCAGTTTTCCCTACTGTCAATCTGGCAAAGCTCAGATTTCCTAAAGCACAGATTTCACCTCCCAATCCCCCACATACTTCAACATCTTCTTGCTCTTCTCTCTCCTTTCCTTTCCCATCCCAACCTTGCTATTTTATATTTTTCTCTTTTCCCACCTCTCCTAATTTTCCTGTACCTTAGGGGTTTTTCTTCCAACCTGTCTGTGGATGCAGCCAAACATCTTCTTCCTCAGGGCACACCTGGGTCGTTCATTTTTGGGAAGTGGCTGATGTCCACTTTCCCTCCAGGCACCTTGTCAAGAAGGGTTTGTTGAGGTGCTGCCTTCCAGCCACAAATGAAGCCACTGAAAATTTAGAGAAGGGTTTATTTCTTGCTGTGCCCCCTCACACACCAGCTCAGACATAACACCAGATATCCCCAGGACTCTGTCAATGCTGAAAACACTGGAAAAACAGGAATGAGAATGGATAATTCAGGGCCTGTTCTAGGCTCAAGAAAACTAAAAGGGTTTGTGGTATATTCCTGTTTTCTTGTAAGGATCTCTGTTTGTTTAAGTTCCTCTTAAATCAGCTGTACAAGGCATTTGCTTTCCTGGAATAATCTCAGAATGGGAAGTGACTAAAGAAATGGTCAGGGAGCCAAAAGTGTTAAAGAAATGGTGAGAGAGCCAAAAATGGAAAAATTCCTGGAGCCCCATCTCCTCTGAGAGTAGGGAATCATGAAAGGAAAGGAAAGGAAAGGAAAGGAAAGGAAAGGAAAGGAAAGGAAAGGAAAGGAAAGGAAAGGAAAGGAAAGGAAAGGAAAGGAAAGGAAAGGAAAGGAAAGGAAAGGAAAGGAAAGGAAAGGAAAGGAAAAGTTGGTTAAAAATAGGGGAGGAGAGCAGAGACACACTAATCTAGCAAAAAGAGAGAAAAAGGGAAATACTGACTGGCCTTCACCTCTTTGAATATTATTTTTGGCCAAGGTTTGCTCTCTGCCAGAAGGACCTCCTGGGTGGGCAGGTGTCATGCTCAGACTGGATGAAAATCCAGACAAGTTATAAATTTTGCAAGTGCTCCATTACCCAGCCCATAACTAACACACAGCCCATGGAGATTCCCCTGCCAGAGCCAGGAGGATTTCCATTTTCCAGGCAGTTACTGACTGTCTGCTCTTGGACTTCTGAAGTATCCCATCCTTGGCAGCAGGACACTGTGTGATCCCTGCTGAATCCACCAGGAGCTGAAGGGAAGAAGGGTGTTTGCCTCAAGGGTCATTCCCAGAGACAGGGTTGGTTTGATCCATGTTTAAAAGTCGATAGCTGAACCTTTCTTTTCTTCTCCTCCATGGCAGGAAAATGGGCAGAGGAAATATGGGGGACCACCACCGGGCTGGGATGGCCCTCCACCAGAGAGGGGCTGTGAGATCTTCATTGGGAAACTGCCCCGAGACCTCTTTGAGGATGAACTCATCCCCCTCTGTGAAAAGGTGAGGTTTGATGGCAGCTGATCAGTTACTGGTGGTCAGAGCTGCATTTCAGGGCTGAACTGAGCTGATTAAAGACCAGGCTGGGCAGGACTTGGAGCAGTCTGGTCCATGGAAGGTGTCCCTGCCCATGGAACTTTAAAATTCTGGTCTTTAAGATTCCAGTCTTCTCTAGCCACTCCCACCTTGCTGACAAATCTCTCTCACTTGGCAGATTGGCAAAATCTATGAGATGAGGATGATGATGGACTTCAATGGCAACAACAGGGGCTACGCCTTTGTGACCTTCTCCAATAAACAGGAGGCAAAGAATGCAATAAAGACACTCAATAATTATGAAATCAGGTGAGCAAGGCAAAAACACCTTCAAAGAAACTTTAAATCATTTGTATCAGTCTATTTTGGCATGTAAGGGATATTTTTCCTGGCAGTCCAGAGCAAAGTTATTTAGATCCCTGTGTTTTGAGGGGAAATCTCCTCCTGTCTCCCTGTGCAGTCACTGCTCATTAAAACGAACAGGAAATTTGTTGTTCACAATAAACCCATCAACAACACCAAAATCTATCAGAACATTGGGAAAAAAAATGTTCTGCTTTGGATCAAATTAACTTTCCCCTAACCAGCGCTGTTTATTATGTTCCCCTCAGGTTGTTTGTTGTTGATTTATTCTATTCACAGTCTCCTTCGTGACAGATTGTGCAGATATGTTTTGGTAGATGGAGCAATTGCAAAAAATGGTGAAATAGGATGGAAACCAATTGGCAAACAGTGACATTTCCTAATAGAAAGGAACAGAAAAAGCCCTCATGTTTGAGGGAACAAAACACTCAGAAATCAACAACAGATGGGCCCATTAATACGTGTTGGTTGGATTTCAACCTCACTAGATGTTTTTTGCCAGTTCAAAGTGGGATGAGTTGACGCCTTTGCTTAAAAACCTTTTGGGATAAACCTTTCTGGCAGTTGTATGGCTTTTTGAATAAAAAAAGTGATGGGCTGTGAACTGCTTTGAGTGGGTCAAGGAGCATGGAGGCCTTGGAGATGTCCTTTGTAGCAGAGGTTGGAAGGTCTTAGGGATCAGGCTTCACCCTTCCTCCACTTCCTTCCCTGGTTCCAAGGACTCCTCTAAAGCAGTTTTGCACTTCTCCAGGCCTATAAGAGATACTTTGACCCCAGAGAGGTGAACAAAGGAAATTTTTATTTTGGGGTCTGCACAAAAGTTGGCCCATTGGTGAATCCTCATTGGTGAGTCCTCAAATGGTGCCTCTCCATGAGAAGGGATTTTCTTCTCCCAAAACCTCAGTCATGAGGTGAGTGGGAAGCCACAAGCCACTGGTGACAGCACAAGGACCTGGGTTGGGGGGAGTGCAGTTGCCTGGTGGCAGCAAGAGGGAGAACCTCAAGTGGGAAAAGCAAAATTTGGCTGTGGTTTCTCCCTCAAATCCTTCATTTCAGCTGAAGAGGAGCTTTGCTTTAACCTTCCCCTCTCTTGGCTCTGGCTCCTGACCAAGCATCTCCCTCGTTCCAGGAATGGAAGGCTTCTGGGCGTGTGTGCCAGCGTGGACAACTGCCGCCTGTTCGTGGGGGGCATCCCCAAAACCAAGAAGAGGGAGGAGATCCTGGCAGAGATGAAGAAGGTCACGGACGGCGTCATGGATGTCATCGTCTACCCCAGCGCGGCCGATAAAACCAAAAACAGGGGCTTTGCCTTCGTGGAGTATGAGAGCCACCGGGCAGCAGCCATGGCCAGGAGGAAGCTGCTCCCAGGTCAGCAGGGATGGGGAGAGGTGGATTCACCTCAGGGGTGTGGTGCCAACATCTCCAGGGGATCCAGGAACCCAAGGAAGTGGACCTGGCTGGGTTTTGTGCTCTCAGAGAGAAGTTTTCTTCTAGAGACATCCAAAGCAGGAGGTTTCCCAACACACCATGGGATGTGGGATTGACTGCAGCTCCTGCAGTGCTGATGATCCATGGTTGTCCTTCAGGAGCTTGGGTTTATTGGAAATCCAGCCAGGTGGATTTGGCTGTGCGTGTGTATCCATGCAGCTCTGCTTGGTCCTGTGCTTGTCTTGGGTTGAACAAAAAATAGAGACTGATGCATGGTTGTCCTTCAGGAGCTTGGGTTTATTGAAAATCCAGCCAGGAGGATTTAGCTGTGTGTGTATCCATGCTTGGTCCTGTGCTTGTCTTGGGTTGAACAAAATATAGAGACTCATCCGTGGCCTCTCAGGGAGTGTTGGGTTTTCTAGCTTTTACAGAGATGGGGGTAACTAGAGGTGTTTTAAAATATTTTATTCCATGATTAGTCTCAATGAAAAGTGAGACATAAGAAATATAAAACTTAACACCATTCCATCAGAAACTAATCTATTTCCTAGTTGCAATACCTTATAAATAGGTATTGCAGGTAGTAAATAGCTAATTTTAGGTAGTAAATAAATAGGTAATTTTTCAACCTATTAACTGTAGCTACACAGTATTACTATTACTTCCAACACCAATCACCTATATTTTTACCCCAAATTGACTTACTACAATACCTCTTTCACAGTTCTAATTCTGTAAAATATCTAGTAATTTTATATACTTTAAAACTTATTGCATATTTTAAAACTTGTTTCTAGTTCAGTCTCTCAACAATATCATCTCTATTCCATGACCTTCCAAAGTCAACACGCCTTATCTCAGTGTTTGCATACAGATGTAGAAAACTGTGTAAACTTTCTATCAAGTTTTTAAAATTCTTTGCAAATCCATTTCTCAAAGGGAGAATCACTCAGGAAAGCATCCAAGAGCAGATTCAGGCTGGAGCATGGACTGGAAACTGATATTTTGGCAAAAAAATTATTGGATTGAGGAATTGCTTTAGAGTACATCTATGAAATTCAGCACTGGGAGACAGCCAAAGACCATTGAGAAGGAGAGAGAGGTTTAGCAGGTATTAGGTGAAGAAGTCACTCAACATAAAGTGCATTTGCAGGGATTTCACCAATTTTCTCTCACTTTCTTATGCTTCTGCACTGCTTTGTTGAACACACTGGCTGCTGAAGGCATCCAAAAAACCTTGGGGTTTGAGATTTGTTCAGAACCACCTTCTTTCACCTGTTTTATACATTAAATACCCTACATAATTCAATTTTTTTTCTTATTGTGTAAAGAAATGAGCATGATTTTGAGCACTGAATTTTCTTTTCTACTGGGAGCTGTGTCACACTGACAATTTTTCCTTTTATTCTGCATTTTCTTCTTCAGTTTAAGCATCTCCCTGATGGTGGGAGCACATTCTGTGCTCCAGCATGACTTTCCCATGGTTTTTATGAGGAAAAGGAAGGCGGGGCAGGCAGAGCACTTGAAATCCTGAGCAAAGGCAGCCAGACAGATGGAAGGAACTCAAGAGCCCTGAGCAGACATGTGCGATGCATGAGGGGTTTCCAGTTTAGGGATGTCTCAGTAAACAATTTAGGGAATTCCAAAGGCCTGAGCAGGAGCCAGAGTCTTCTGAAGCCTCAAGCATAAGGCAGGAACTGGAAAAAAGTTTCAAGCCAGAGCTGAATGTGTCTCCAGCAGATGTGAGAGTGAATATCATTATCAGATGCTTCCTTTAAACTGAACCTCATTGCTTTTTTGAGGGAGCTCTGTAGAGAAAGTGCTCAAAAATTTAAATTTTCCCCTGTCTCTGGCTAAACAAGAGGGTGGATAAAGACTGGTTTTCAGCAAGAGGCACCAAGCTTAACTCCTTGCTCCAAGTCAGCCAGTTCATTATTTCCACCCTTGAACTGAAAACAGCAACTCAGAAAGGGGCACAGAACAGCCTTGCTCTACAAATCCCAGCTCATTCCCGAGGGATTCCAAGGAAACGGCACCTTCCCATTCACATTGATCATTTACTCTTCCAATAAGCCTCCAAATTCTGTCCTCACCCTCTCATTTCACAGCTCCCACTCCCTCTTAAATGGGTTGTCCAAGCAGAGATGCCTTTTTAGAGTGTTTTGAAGGATTTTCTTTGTCCCCTCAGCTGCAAATGTGTGGTTTAGGTCACACAAAGAATCACCAGCAAGGTCTGGGCAAAAGCAGGTTTAATATAAATTTGTGACAGGGTTTGATGGCAAGGGTCACTCTATTACTTATTATACAGATAAAGCAGACAAAGAAATATCAGATTAAAACAATTAAAGAAATATCAGACAAAGCAATCAGATTACTCTGATTAATATCAGATTTAAATGATTCATGTGGAGACCAGGGAGGCAAAAAGGTGAGGAGGGAAAAAGTGAAGGATTCCAAGGGTTGAGTCCCAACAGAATAAATCCCCTTGCCAATCGCAGCCTCAGACTGGCTCAACAATTTAGGTCTAGATGGTTTATTATTCATAACAATATCTAATCATGGTTTATTATTCATAGCAATAACTAATCAACACTAGCAGTTCTTAGTAAACTGACCAATTTAACACCTTTAATACGATTCAATTGAATTTTCTGTAAGCTCAACAGAACCATAAATCTGACCAAAATAAATAAATTAACCAAAATTTAATGGCAAATCTAAAACGGCAACCTTGATAATACACATGCATGCAGACAGACAGAAATTTGGACTTCTGAAATTCCCCTGGAGTTCAGTGAAAGTCTCACATCAGGGGCCTTTGAATCTGGAGCTGAGCCTTGAGGAGTGGGGACACCAACCCAACTGCATCGCCGGCATTCAGCAATGTGAATTATTTGCTTTTTTTCTTCCCTGTCCCTCAGCAGCTCATCCAGTGCACACAGAGCCCCTGGGTTTATCCTCCACACCCACACCCTGTTTTATGCATCAGGACTTTGTGTGTCCCTCCCGTCTTCTGCTGCAGCTTCCCACAAACAAATTCAAACACACACAGAGACATCCTTGCTTTTGCTGTTTCATTCCATCCCACTGGGACTCCAGGATCCCTGTTCTGGTATCGAGGGAATGAAACTTTGCTGGCCAAAAGGGATTTTTATAAGTGCGTTAAAATATTTCCCTTTAGGGAGCACTCCAGGAAATGCAGATTTAAAGTGAATTATTCCACATTTTCACTTCTTTCAGTTCTGGAGGCCCCAAAGGTATTTGCAGGAGGCCATTCTGAGTGTGACCATCTGCCTTTGGAAAGGCAGAGCTGGGAAAGCTTTTTTTGGGTCATGTTTGTAGAATTTGTTTTCTGCATCAGGACTTTTTGTGTCCCTCCCTTCTTCTGCTGCACCTTCCCCCAAACAAATTCAAACACACACAGAGACATCCTTGCTTTTGCTGTTTCATTCCATCCCACTGGGACTCCAGGATCCCTGTTCTGGTATCGAGGGAATGAAACTTTGCTGGCCAAAAGGGATTTTTATAAGTGCGTTAAAATACTTCCCTTTAGGGAGCGCTCCAGGAGATGCAGGCCTAAAGTGAATTATTCCACATTTTCACTTCTTTCAGTTCTAGAGGCTCCAAAGGTATTTGCAGGAGGCCATTCTGAGTGTGACCTTTGGAAAGCCAGAGCTAGGAAGGTTTTTTTTGGGTCGTATTTGTAGAATTTGTCCTGTTTTGCTGTAATATAGAGCATGAGCAAGAGGAAGCAAAGCCCCCAGCACTGACCATGCCTTGTTCCCTTAAAGGAAGGATCCAGCTGTGGGGACACCCCATTGCCGTGGACTGGGCAGAGCCAGAGGTGGAGGTGGATGAGGACACCATGTCCTCAGTGAAGATCCTCTACGTGAGGAACCTCATGCTCTCCACCACCGAGGAGACCATAGAGAAGGAGTTCAACAGCATCAAACCAGGTAGGTGCTGTGCCTCCTAAACAAATGGAAATGTTCCTGCCTTCCTAAAATGCCACAAGAGATAAAAATAGCTGGGTTTTTCTCGCTGTGAAATGCCACAAAAATTGTTGTGGGGCTGAAGGCTCCCACCCAAAATGCCATCCCATTAAAGGCTGTTTAATTCCCAGCCACCATGGAGGAGGGTGATTGGCAACTGGAAGGGACCCAAAATGCTGCATGGGGTTGCCCTGTGTCCTCAAAATGCTTTGGAATCATTTAGTCCTTCTAAATAAGAGTTGGTGAAGCAGCTGGATGACTTCAGCATTCTTCTGTGGCAAGGGATGGTGATAAAAATAGAGTGATTTAATACAACTCCTTTTTATCTGATCTGTCTAAATTCTGAACTCATTTTCATACATCCCCCCAGTCCTCTTGTAAATTGGTGAATAATTAGTACTTTCCATTTAATGTAATATTCCTTTGTGGCATATCTTACATGCACTTAGGGTGAGATTTTTCAAAAAAAGCAGGGAGAATTAGTTGGGAATTAAAAAAAAAATAGTTGGGAATAAAAATCCTGCTGGCTTTCAAAGGAGATTTTACTTCTGAGTTGCTCCAGCTTTAGGAAATTCCACCCAAAACCAACAGAGTAAAAAATAACCCTTTTCTGCAGCTCTGCAAGCCACGCAGTCCATTAGGCATTAGGAACTGATGCTTGGCAATGGGAAATCTCCTTTCATCTCACTCCTGTTAGCTTCCTTCTATGAATTTTTTAAAATACGCTGCAGAGCTTCAGTTTTCTTCCTCTAACTTCTTCATTTCATGCCTTTTTCTGGACTAGGCTGCAATGCAAAGGGATTCATGAGTTTTCCTTGTGTCCTTCCAGCATTTCTGGCTCATACTTTTAGCCACCATCGAGCTGTTGCAGAACCCGTTTTACTCCTGAGTTAACTTTATGTTCTCCCCCTCTCTGAACTGCTTCCTTCTTTTATTTACCCAATATTGCTCCGGAGCTTTGAGCAAGCTCACACTCCCCAGAAACACATTTGTGGCCTTTTGACACTTTGGTAACAGTCATCTGCTTTGCTCCTAAGAAGTTTTCCACTATAACAACACAAGTTCTGCATCATCTTTCATCTTCCTTTTATCATCTCAGCATTCACATTGGAAATTTTTTTTTTTTTTAACGGACAGCTTTCATTTTGGTGGTTAAAATCAAGAATGGGTGCATAAGAGCAGCAAAACTTCCAGCTTTGGGAAGAGAAAATGCAGGTTAAGTTACAGTGAGATCAAAAACGGCAGGAAGGATGTGAAATGATTCATTGCCCTGCCGTGGTTCTCTGCCTCACTCATTGAGCCACATTTCAGCACTACTTAGCTGAAATTACCTTGGATCCAGGGCATTAGGAAGCTGTTTTGACATCAACAAATCATGCAATAAAAAATGATCCAGAGCTTCCAATGACACAGCAATTGCCACATCTCTGAGGGCTCCACAGGCAGCACCAGGAATGCTAAGTTGGGACACAGCACAAGGAGCACCCCTTAAATCTGTGCCAAATTCACAGCCTGATGACTTCTGCAGAGCTGTCTCTCTGAAAAGCCCTGCCCTTGCTCCCTAGGAATCCCAAGGAAATTCCTCCTCCATGGAGCTGACCCAAGGGTGGGTATCACATTGCTTGGCCCAGCAGAGGCAGAAGCAGGGGAGAGCAGAATTTTTGGCTCAGGGTTGGTGTCCTGGAATGCTCTCCAGCAGGCAGAAGGGGGAAATTCAAAACACAGCAAGTTCATTAAAGCTTCCACTTGTAAACAAAGCATCAGCATATAACTCCCATAAATTCAGGCTTGGAAAATCATCCTCTGTCCCAGAAGGACGCAAAGTGCTACTTTACCATCCCTGTGTCATTCCAAGACGTGCAGCCTGCTTGGGCTGTGGGCTGGGACAGGCTCATTTAGCCCTCTGCAGCTCCTAATGACTCCCCTGAACACCAAAGAAATTTGTTTCCTCCTGCATTTTTCTAAGTGCATGCTTTTTGTGGCAATATGACATTTCCCTGTGCACCTGTTCAGCTTTAAGAGATAAGAAGCCAACAGAAGAGTTGTTCAGTATCCCTTAACCGTGTATCCAGAGGATATTTCTGGGGGTTTTACAGGAGGCTGGGCTGGCTGATGTTGTGCTTCCCAAGCCACAGGAGCAGAGAAGATGAGGAATTAAAGAAATGGCTGAAGGCTGCATGGCCACAGCCTTGCATGGGGAGCAGGACTGGTGGGGTTATTTTGCAGACAGACTCCTCAGTGCAGAGTATGAGTTCCTGGCATCAGAGCAGCTGAGAGGGGAAAGAGAAAACTGTGGGGGATGGACTTAGAAAAGAACAAGAAGTCATTTGCATTTGAATTACTTCGGATAAATTGGATGTAAGAAAGATTCAGGCTGGAAGAAAGAGTCTCCAGCCCAAGCCCCATCCTCAGCTGCATGGGTGGGGCCATGTCCAGGTGAATTGGGGCATCCAGGGAAGCCCCACTGCCACAGAAAAGGCTGTTTCCTAGGGAGAGGCTGTTTCTTAGGGTGAGACCTGCTGCCCCATCAGCCCCAGCCCATCCCGGTGCCCAGGGCTGCCCTATCCTGGGCAGGGCTGGCTGTTCATTCTTCCTGAACATCCTGAGCTGGTTGTCAAGGAGAAAAACCTCCTTGTTTTATGGCAAATGCATCAACTTTCCCCAAGCTGCCTCCAATGTATGTACAAAATCAGGGAGAGGGGGATGTTCCCACAGCTGGTGCATGGTCAGTCACAGAAGGGAGACACAAGACCAAAGGTAGTGTTCAATAGAATGGTTTGGACAGGAGAAAACCTCTCCAGTTTAATGGGAATCTTACTGGTGTCTGACCCCAAACCCTTCTAGTTTGCTTTGAAATGCTATAACCATTATACATTGATTTTCCTCTGGAATATGCATCCAAAGGGGTGAGGGGACACTGACCTCTTGTTCTTCCACCCTTGCTCAGCCTTTGCTACTCCAGGGGCTCATAACCTGACAGAGCCACTCTTTCAGATCTCTGCTTTCTGACTAACCCCCACTTCCCACTAATATTCCAATGTTTTCCACAGGTGCAGTGGAGAGAGTAAAGAAAATTAGAGACTACGCCTTTGTGCACTTTAATAAAAGAGAACACGCAGTGGAGGCCATGAAAGCCTTGAATGGGAAGGTAAAAGCTGCTGTAAATGTTAATTCCTGGAACTTACAGTGCAGTATATTGCACAAAGCCACCTGCTTTATTAGCTCCAAAACCCTCCTGGAGGTGTTATCCCAATTTGCTCTTTGCTGGTTGCGTTTATACTCCTGGATTTGTTTTTCAGCAGCTCTGTTGTACACAAACGATTCATTTTGGCTCCTTGGATTTGTGCTAAGTGTTTGCCCAGCTCTAGCTCACTGCTCAGATGAAAAAAAAAAACAGGAAAAGCTGAAAGAAGAACTAGGAAAGGAGGGGTGAGGATCCCTCCCTGGCTCACACTCACATCCTTGTTCCAGACTGCCAACAAAAACACTGGCAGGGCAGCGTGTGAATGGCAAAGTGGGACAAACGAGGTCAGCCCAAACATCTGCTCCGAGTTCAGATGCGGATTTGTGAGGAGGCTGCTGAATTTAGCCCTTCTTGCACTGCATGTAATTCACTCTAAAGCCAGAGCTGTTCCCAAAGAGGTGTTAACCCCGCTCCTATTTTTAGTGCCACTGCTGTTCTAAACGGGACCACGTGGAATCTCGCTGCCTTACGAACTGCTTTGCAGGGAAGTGAAGCCTTTTAAAGGCTTTGCTGAAGGAGCCTCTCCCAGCTAGAGCGAGGGCTGAACACTCTCAGGTTAGGTTTTCACCCATGTGAAGGAGATCCAGGGCTTTTTTGGGGTGGTTTCCTCCACCTTCCCATCCCATTAGGACATAGGGGCAGCTCCCCCATAGGCTGGATTTCCATCAAGCACTTTTAACCACTTCCCCTGCTGCCTTAAACAGCTGGAACAGAGGCTAGACAGAGTTAAGGGGAAGGATATTTATATTTAATAAAAGGATATTTATTGCAGGGCCTTCAAAGGCCACACCCTGGCAGTACCAGAGCCACGGCTTTGGCTCTGACTCAAGGGTATCACATTGCTTGGCCCAGCAGAGGCAGAAGCAGAATTTGCTGCCTGGATGGCTCCAATATGGAAGCAAAAGAGCGCTTGGTCGCAAGATCTCACATTTTTATAAGTTGTGGTCCATTAGCATATTTGAGCTAATTGTCCAATTACAGCCCCAGCCCACGAAGTCCCATCTTTCTTATTTTCTCTGTTCAGTCCACATTGTTTATACTCTTGGGCCTGAGATACGGATCTGGCTGTCCTTGGTCCCCACCTAGAGAAGGCATTGTTGTGTCTACCAACTCTGTGAAGAGACCTTACCATCCCCTTTATTGAAACCCAAAGCCACACACCCAAGCAGCACACAATCAAAAAGAAAGAAAAAGAAAGCTAAACCCCAAGGTATCATTTCCACCCTGTGTTTGTCCCCTCTCAGGTGCTGGATGGCTCCCCCATCGAGGTGACCTTGGCCAAGCCGGTGGACAAGGACAGCTACGTGAGGTACACGCGTGGCACAGGTGGCAGGGCCCCGGTGCTGCAGGGGGACTACACCTACACCCTGGGCCACCTGTACGACCCCGCCACCGCCTACCTGGGCGCCCCGGTCTTCTACGCACCGCAGGCCTACGCGGCCATCCCCAACCTGCACTTCCCCGCCGCCAAGGGCCTCGGCAGCAGGAGCATCCTCCGGCCCCCCTCCGTCCGAGGTGATTCCCTCTTGGAGTTTTGGATAAATGAAAACCACCCCCTTGTGCCCAGTGTCTCCTCCAGGGGTCGGGCAGCTGCTCCCCACACGGGTGTTGGTGACATTGGCTTTGCCCCAGCTCCTGGATGCTGTTTTCTCTGGTGGAAAACACTGTGTTTAGGTTCTTGTCTTCCCCAAAGGCTGAAAAAAAAAAACTGTTTTCCTGGAAGGAATTTCTAGGTTGCCCTCATTGTGTAAATTAACTCACAGATCCTCCTGGCTTCGCCCCAGCAGGGAAGACCAAATAAAACACTTTTCCCTTCCCCCTCCCACAGCCAGACACCACCACCACTATCTTTCCGTCTGTGACAGTGTTCACAGAGGTTTTTGGATGAGGGAAGAGATGACAAACTGACTCCATGTTTCAGAAGGCTTGATTTATTATTTTATGATATATATTATATTAAAACTATACTAAAAGAATAGGAAAAAAGATTTCATCAAAAAGCTAGCTAAGAATAGAATAAGAAAGAATAATAACAAAAACTTCTGTCTCAGATGGAGAGTCCAAGCCAGCTCACTGTGATTGGCCATTCATTAGAAACAACTCTATGAGACCAATCACAGATCTACCTGTTGCATTCCACAGCAGCAGATAACCAGTGTTTACATTTTGTTCCTGAGGCCTCTCAGCTTCTCAGGAGGAAAAATCCCAAAGAAAGGATTTTCCATAAAAGACGTCTGTGACACATGTCCTTGAAATTTGCAGCGAAAATTTTACCAGTTCTGGTGTTTTCTGACCCAAAGATGTGGAGTTTTCCAAGCAAGTCACATTGCCCTGGTGCAGGGTAGGGAATCAAACAAGCCATTCTGTGCTCTGGGAGGTGGAGGCTCCCTTTTGGGAGATTGTTAACTTAATAATAATTTACTCAATTCAATCTATGAATAAAAGAGAATATTTCTAAAAACTCTTGGGTGACCTTACCTGGAGCCGAATCAAATCCCCACACTCAGGTACCCCTAAATTAAATGTCAGTACGGACATTGTTTGGTCAGTGCAGAAGTAAGTCTGGGGCTAGCAAAGAAATAGCTCTGTCATCTGATCTTCCTTCCAAAGATGAGATGCCTTGTGTCCCCAAGCCAAGTCCCACAGCAGGCTGGGACTCTGTGTGGCACCCTGGTAAGCCTGGCAAGGATCATGATGGCCAGTTTTTGTCCCTTCAGCAGGAAGGAGACAGGGCAGCAGGAATACCCCTTGTTCCTCAAGTTTTTCCCCACACAGGTGAACCAGCTCCTCTAAAAGTTGCTTTAGGAAAAGAGCAGATGTGATAATTCCCCACCCATCTCTTGCCTCATGGTCTCCCCAGACTCCCAAGCAAGGTCCCCTGAGAAAAAATGGAAGTGTAATAGGGCAAAACCAAAGAGGATTTTTGTCCATAGGGATGAAATTGTGTAAGCTGTGAATTCTTCAAGGTGTAATTACACTGGTAGGTAACAAAATATGCAGCTGTCCCCTCTCTGACTTCCAGCAACAAGGCTGGCTAAAAAGCTGTCCTGAAATCAAAACTGACTAGAGATGATGAAAAGTGGGCAGAAAGAAGCAGTTTTTCCCCAAATCCCCTCACCTATCCAAGCAAGGGTGTCAGTGTCGAGCCTGTGTTATCCCACCACCAGATCCTGGGACCTCCTGCCCACCTGCTTCCCAACCCTCCCAGCAAGCGGGGCTAACTTTTCCATTTCAGCGAGAATCAGGGTCCTTTTTCCGGTGATTTGATTCGGTTTAATGCCTTCTTACATTCCTAGAAATTTACATGAATGTACCTGTAGGGGCTGCGGGCGTCCGAGGCCTGGGAGGCCGCGGCTACCTGGCGTTCCCGGGCCTGGGGCGCGGATACCACCTCAAGGGAGACAAGAGGGGAGAGGAGAAGCTCTATGACCTCCTGCCAGGGATGGAGCTCACCCCCATGAACCACGTCACGTTAAAGCCCCAAGGGATCAAACTCGCCCCTCAGGTATGTGACTCCAAGAAGAGCGGCCATGTCCCAAGGGGTGTGTGGGCAAAACGGGCCCCTCGTTGGATCTGCGTCGCAGCCTGGTAAATAAATCTGTTCTTGTGTCTCAAAAGGCTTTAAAAAATTATCAGCACCATTGCATCTTGCAATATCCACCTACCTCACAGAGTTGTGGAATGGCTGGGGTTGGAGAAGACCTTTAAGATCACCCTGAGTGTCAGGGGAGAGTTGTCATAAATACCTTGATCCAGTTCTGGTTATCGTGCCATAAAAGCACTGCGGTTCAAGGAATTCCCACCCATGATGGGTTTGATACATAAAATTTGTCACCTGGGGCTTCACTAGGGAACAATGCACAAAAAATAGAAAAATAATGCACATTTTTAAATCATTTATGGCAAAAGAAGTGTTGACATAACCCAGCCTAGCATAGAAACTCTGATTTGGTTGTGTGTGTTGATGCAAATGGATGAAGAGGGCTGAGGAGAAATCCACAATAAATTCCCTGAGTTTCTGAATGTCCAGCTCAGACAGTAACTCTTTTCCCCTTATATTGTGCAGAGCAACACAAGAAACCACCTTCACCCTGAATTTTGAAGCATGTCTTTGCCTTTTAACACTTAATTGCCACAGCATCCAGTTTGCCAAAGTTTATGCAAACATCCTTTTTTTCTCCCAGGAAACTGGACAGTGGGATTTCTACCTCCTGCAAAAGTCCCCTTAGCCTGTTTTGTCAGCAAATCACAGAATGGTTTGGGCTGGGAGGGATCTTTAGGCTCACCTAGTACCAACTTGTGCCATGCATAGAGGCACCTTCCACTAGAAATCCCTGGAATGGTTCTGCAGGGCCTTAGGGCAAGTGAAATTCATTTTTATAAAGCCAACCTATAAAGGAGTTGGCACAGCAGGGAACTAGTGTTGCCACAGTGAAAAAACAAGCTGTTGTAATTGAGAACTGAACTATGTAATGAAGCATTTTACACTGCAAGACGCTAAACTTCAGCTGGAGCTGTAGTGGCAAAATTAAAAGCAGCAGTGAGGTTTAAATTTTTCTTTTTGGTTTTAAATCCATTCAAAAGTAAGCTGTAAATGAGGTAGACCTCAGCAAGACTTCAGGGTGACCTAATTGTGGCCTTCCAGTGCCTGAAGGGGCTGCAAGAAAGATGGAGAGAGACTTTTAAAGGGCTTGTAGTGCCAGGACACAGGGAATGGCTTCCCACTGCCAGGGTGCAGGGATAGATGAGATATTGGGAGGAAATTCTTGGCTGTGATGGGGGTGAGGCTCTGGCACAGGTTTTTCAGAGAAACTGTGACTGCCCCATCCCTGGAAATGCTCAAGGCCAGGTCAGAGCAACCTGGTTTAATGAAAAGTGATCAATCCCAGCTGGGACAGCACACAGGCAGTGGGTTAAAAACCCCTGGAATCCCAAGCCAAAGCAGGAGTGTTTCTGGACAGCAATTCCCAATTACCATGGGACCAGCTGTGCCAAGGCTGAGGGCAACGTGGTTCAGCATTTCAAAAGCTGCAATCGCCTGCTGAAGCCTGTGGAATTAATTGGATGGAAACAAAACCTTTTTTCTTTTAAAAAAGAAGCCTGTTTGGACTTCTCATGCTCTGTAACCCACTAAGCCAGAGGAGATGAATGCAACCCGAATTTCTTTAGTCCTCTGAAACAGACATCCATGAGACAGAGCTTCTGAGGAGGATTCAAAGCAAACCACACTGAAATAATCTAATCAGCAAAAGGACTCAGATGCCCAAGTGAACAGGGAATAATTTCTGGAATTAAACAGATATCAATGTATAAAGCATTTAGATGAATCTTACACTTCAGGGTGGGTGCACTATTCTACTGCCATTTATTTTTGATTTTTTGCTAAGCTTTGAGGAAGCTGCCAGAGCTCCCTGAAAACTCTTTGAGGGAAGACAGCTGCTCAGCCCAGGGGCTGGAGCTAGGCAAGGAGGCTTCTGCCCAGCAATTAACCCCAGCACAAATCCCTATTATTTTTTTCCTTCTAGATCTTAGAAGAAATCTGCCAGAAAAACAACTGGGGACAGCCTGTGTACCAGCTCCATTCTGCCATTGGCCAGGATCAAAGACAGCTCTTCCTCTACAAAATCACCATCCCTGCCCTTGCCAGCCAGAACCCCGCCATGTATGTCATTAGTGGAAGGTTTCTGAGGCTTAGACTTTATTTTTTTAATTATATTTTACCTAACAGCTGTCCCCAAAGTCCCAAGCACACAGGTCTCCTTTATTAAAAAAATATGTTTCCTTTTGGAACAGGTTTCCTTTTATTTAAAAAAATTATTTATTAAATATCTTTTAGTGTATTTATTGGATCTACATTTATGAAATATTAATTAAATTTTTTAAATTTAATTTTTAAATTTTTAAAATTTTAATGTTTATTTGAATTTTTAAATCTATATTTTATATAAATGTATCTTTTTTATTAAATATATATGTTTACATAAGTATATATACATCTATATGTATATATAATTATATATTATATAATTGTATTATATATTGATATATTTATTTGTATTATATATAAATATATCATTATATATTAATTATATATGCATAGTGTATATACAGATATGTATATATATTATATATTATATATTATATATTATATATTATATATTATATATTATATATTATAATATCGTAGATATATGTATATTAGTATACATATATATTCTTTTTTAAAAGTACAGGGAGAAAAACATCCACAGAGTATAATTAAGTGCTGTGCTTGGTGCTCTCTCTGCTGGTGCAAATATCACAGAAAGCCAGACGCAACAAGGCAAAAGGGTGCTTTTTTTGTACAAAAAGAAAGCAAACAACAGCCCTTGTGGGGAAATGAGAGGAATTTGAAGGTACATGCTGATATTTCAGCTCCAAATACGATTGTAAACATTTCTGACCAAAACCACTCTTTGCTGTGTATTGTAAAGAAAAGCCCAGGCTGGGTATTGTAAAGAAAAAAATCAGCAGGGTTATTTGGGGTTATTTTTTCATGGAAAAAGCACAACAACCTCTGCAAGGTTGTTGTGTCCAGGGTCGATAACCCCAGCGAGGGAGCAGACCACGGGGAGGAGAGCAGCTCTGGTAATGCACCAGCCCAGGGAAGCCACGCTTCCATTTGCTGCGTGGGGTGGTGCCAGCTCTAAGCGGATCAAAAATGGGCCCCAAGAAAAAATATAAAACCTTACCTAGCACCCGAGAAAACACATTGTCCTATCACCACCCCAAGGCTCCTGAGTGAGGATCCATCCAACATTGCAATCGCCTCCAATCACAAGCAAGTGCAGTGGAAAGATCAGGAGAATCTAATAACCCTGAAGAGCCAGATCTTTATAGCTTCTTTTGTATTTAAAACTAAGTAATAAAAACATCTGGCAGGAAAGCCCTGGGGAAAGCAAAGCCAGCTAACTTTGTGCTATCACCACTCCAGGGCTCCTAAGTGAAGATCCATCCAACATTGTGGTTGCCTCCAATCACAAGCAGGTGCGGTGGAAAGTTCAGGAGAACCCAGACCCTAATAACCCTTAAGAGCCAGATCTTTATACCTTCTCTTGTATTTAAAACTAAGTAATGAAAACATCTGGCAGGAAAGCAAACCCAGCTAACTTTGTGCTGTGCCCACAGACACCCCTTCACACCGCCCAAGCTCAGCGCCTACATTGACGAGGCCAAGACCTACGCAGCAGAGTACACCCTGCAGACCCTGGGCATCCCCGTGGAGGGGGCAGAGGTGCCTCCTGCAGCACCAGCTTTCCCAGGTATGGGCATGTCTCTACAGCAAAAGACTCCTGGAATGTCATTTTTCCTGGTGGCTCCTTGTGGGTGTGTGGAATGAAGCAGGTTTTGGCTGCTGAGCACTGGCCTGGTTGTGCTCCCCCCATAGTGACTCATGTCGCTTGTGTGTCTGGCATCTGTAGCAGAGAATTCCAGACTGCTTTGGGTTGGAAGGGACCCTAAAGATCACATAATTCCACCCCCTGTCATGTCAGGAACGCCTTCTACTGTCTCAGGCTGCTCCAAGCCCTGTCCAGCCTGGCCTTGGACATTTCCAGGGATCTAGGGCAGCCACAGCTGCTCTGGGCACCTGTGCCAGTTTATTGCCCATAAAGGATTTTATCTCTATCACAAATTTCTGTGTCCACACTCCAGAGCAATTCAAGTCGTGGGAACTGGGATGGGGGGCTCAGCTCCAACCCAAATCCCTCAGAACAATGCCACAGCTGGGATTATGTCCAAGGGGGTCAGAGCAGTGTCCAGGGGCAGAGAACCCCAACAGCCAGAGGCCCATCCCAGCTCCACACATCCCCTCCACTCCTCCCAGTTTGTGAAAACCTCCTTCAGTTGGGAGCCCCAGAAGCAACACAGGATGCAAAGCTGTCCTCCCCAGTGCCACATCTGGCATGAGTCCCCTCCCTGTCCCTGATGTCACCAGGATGGAGGAGATCCTCCTCCCTGCAAGGCTGATGAATTCATGGGCTCTCTGTCCTCCCCCAGCACCCCCAGCCCACTGTGAACCAACACTTGGGATTTCATCTGCCAAAGAAATGACACAGCCATGAAAGTCTGGATCCAATCCCAGCTCTCACACCCCCACAGAAGGTTTTTCTCCCAGTTTGAGAATTTGTAGCTCTTGCAACTGCCCAAAACAGCTTGGAAAATCATGGAAAACACAGGAATTACATTTGCCATGCTCTCCAGCATGACAGCAGTTCTGATGGAGAGGCAGCACCAGGTGCCAAGCTGCACATGAGGAACCCATTAGTCAGTACTACTGAGTTGTTTGGAGTGTCTCAAGGATGGATTTAAAGAAAAAAAATAAAACATCTATCCGGCTTCCTGCCACAGGAGTCCGCAAAAGCCACAGAAAAATCAATTTGTCTGGGCTTGTGCAGCTTCCGCAGCGTGGAAACCAAATGGGCTCTTTATTGAATCCAGCCCCCACTTACTGCTTAATTAGCATCTCTCCTTTTCTTTCATCCACCCTTATTTATTTGTCTTGGGAGCTTGGCAAATAGACATGCACTAAAGTTGCTGCTTGCAGCACACACCGGGCCTTGGTCAGGGCTCGCTAAAGCTCACCTCAGGCCATGCCCAGCTCACAGCTCATTTCTCTCCCCATGGTGGCAGCTGTGCCTGAAGTCCCAGATTTCTCAATTGCTGCTTGAGATGTTGCACCTGGCTTTGCTGGTGCAAAGAAAATACTCTGGAGAGCCACAATATTCAAATTGTAAGGAATTCATTGTGTTTTTTTCCCCAAAGTGACACCTCCAATGAGGCAATGTGTGCTCCCTGTTGCCCAATATTTCCATTCCCCCACCAAGAGGACCTTGGCTCTGGATGACCTGGAGTTGATCCCATTGCCCATGTGGTCAGACAGGATCCTGGGAGATGTATTTTGGCAGCAGAGCCTGCTCCAGCAGATCCAGTAGATACCCCAGATGCTCTTCCCAAATGTAGGCTTTGTCTTAATCCCTGATTCTTTTACAACAAAACACTGCGGTCTGCTTGACAAGCTGCTATGCCCTGCCTTCAGAGGAACAAGCCCCAAATGATGCTGGTTTCCCAGTGATTCATTCTCAAACAGCAACGCTTACATCTTCCCATGGAAAATCTGGAAGTGTTGAAACCACATTTTCCATTAGAAACCAATGGGAAGAAACCCAAAAAATCCCCTCCACCAAATATTTGCTCCCTGCTGTTGCATTGAGAGGATTTCCCTACCATGGCTGTCCTGAACTGTCTGTATTTTGGTTATGAAGGCATCAGAGGTATATTTTCTTCAAGAATCCTGCCCAAATTTCTCCTCTTTAAAGGGAATTTACTTCAACCCATTTAAGGTTGTATCCTTGCCTTCCTCATACCATATAGGGCGGACCTGTCCAGAGCACCATTAGAAATAATCAAAACCTGAGGAAAAAATATTCAACAGAGAGTGTTTTTCCAGCACTGTGTTTAACTAATCATGGGTGAGGAAATGCTTTAATTTTCCTATTAATTAATTAATTTACATTATTCCCACTAACAAACTCACTGCTGCCCAAGCCGTTCCCACTTTAAGTCGTCCCATCAAAACCTACCAGGCGATCGTGAGTTTTGGATGGATTTTCATTAATCCATGGATTTTCCTTCTTTTTTTCCTTCAGGATACACCATTGCTAACGCAGCTGCCACTGTCACAGCCACTCAGCTCAAGCAAGCAGTGACACTGGGACAAGATTTGGCCACGTATGCCACCTATGAAGCCTATCCTGCCTTCGCCGTCGCCGCGCGGAGCGACGGCTACGGAGCCTTTTAACCAAATTCCCTTAAACCCAGCACAGGCAGGAAGGCAAAGAAAAGCAATCTCAGTCTGGTAATTCAACACCCTCATGATTTTAAGCTAATCTGTGGCCTAAGGTTCATTTTAGTCGGAGTTTCAGGCTTGTAGGTCTTTAGTTTTGTAACGGGGCAGGGGGAGGAGAAATTCTTTTTAAATGGTGCAAAATCAGATTTTCACACTAGAAAGCAAAAGCTCAGCCCAGGAAATGAGAGGTTCTCAGGTGTATATATATATTTTTATATGTATATATATTCATACACCTATTGTGTGTGTGTTTACAAGCAACAACCTGTGCTGAAAACAGCTGGTCCCATGGCTGTTGTGACCAGGACTGGGGAAGGATGGGGTGGCCCAGCAAACCCCTCTGTGCACCAGGAATTCTCCTGCATCCACCCCAAAGTTTCCCAGGCCAGAGCAGATGTGCCCCTTAGCCACATGAGTTTCCCTCTCGCTGCTCCTGATCCCACCAGCATGGAGCATCTCATGGCTCTTTGAAATTCTTCTTTGCCAAGGTAAAAAACCATTTATCCTAAACATTTTTGCCCAGCCCTAGAGGCTAATTTTTAACAGGCTTCCATGCTAATTTTATTCTTAAAGCAGGGCACAAGAATTCAGCAGAGCTTTCCCTCTTACTTTGCTCCCTCCCAGCCATATACAAAAATCAGCAATCAATGTATTTTTGTGTGCTTCTCATCAAATGGCACATTCACTGAAAAATAGGGAAACTTTTAAGCCTGAGGAGCAGAAAAGTGCTATTCATTAAGGCCAATTCCCTACTTAATTAGAGCATGAGAGCTCACGGCCATGGCCCAGTAATAGCAGGCACCTCGACAGGAATAAAATTATATCCAAAGAACATTTTCCCAGGGTGGACAGAGCCCTGCCTGCCTTTACACATTAAATCAAGGTTGCTGTCTGCTCTGATTTCAGCAAAAATTAATTTAGTGGAAGAGGGATCTTGCCAACAGTAAAGGCACCTCTTAATTTGGAGAGCACCAGAGTTGGTGTTGTGTTTGACCCCTTTGGGGGTGCTGGGAGCATCCTTTGGTGTACAACAGGGGCATTATCCATTTATTTTTGCCATGGGATCAAGGCAGGAGCAATGATGCTGTGGAGATATGGGAGGAATCCAGTGCTGGGTAACTACAGCAGACACATTAATCCTATATCGTAAATCCTACATGGTGATGCACACTAAGAAAACTTGAATTTGTTCAGTCTAGGACCAAAAGAACCCTTTGGGGAGGAAGAATTTCCAACTGGGTTGGTGACACCCAGCGGATCTGGCCCCAGATTTTTCAGCTGCTTTAGATGCTGTGATGTGGCAGAGCAGAAGCCATTCCAAGGGGAGCTTTTCCTGTGCATCCCCCAAAGCTGTGCAAAGCAGAAGCCATTCCAAGGGGAGCTTTTCCTGTGCATCCCCCAAGCTCTGTGACAAGATGGTGACTGCAGCCACCAAGTGTTTCTTTCCTCTTCTGACTCAGTTTCCCCCGGAATGGAACAAACCCCATCAGCTGTACAGTCTGAGATCCCATTAGACCCCTCCTATTTATAAAGTAGCTAGTTAGGGTGACCCTAAAGGTATTACAAGCCCTCTGTGGCTGCTGCTGGCCACGTTTGGCTTCACAGCAAAGGACAAACCTGGTCACAGAGGGCCAAATAACCAAGAGTGTTATGGATTTTGTGGCTTTTTTTTTTCTCTCTTCTGTATATGTCTTTAAGTGGTGTTTGCCAACGAGGAAATATAGCCAGGAGAGTCTCTCAAACCGTTGGCAGGAAGTGTTTCTCACTTTCCATGTTCAGTGAGTTTAGTCTGCTTTTTCAGCTATTTATATAAGTTCAGAAAGATGTCAAAGCAAAGGGCAAGAAGCAGTATTAAAAATGTGTGCATGAAGCACTTATTTTTGTACTAGTAGTACAAGGTTTGTATAGAGTTTTAACACTGTGAAGTGTAGCGAAAAATCACAATTTCCATTTACTGGAGGACAATCATGTATGTTTAAAGGGAATGAAGGGGAAAATGGCATCTCAATCATCCATTACAAATTAGAACCAGGACTAAATTCTGTGAAGCAACTCTGTGATTTTGGAGTAATCCGAGGACATTCACTGGACTTTGAAATATCATTAAAACTTTTTAAACACAAGCCTCAGTCCTTGTATACATCTGTGGTAAACAGGAGCACTCTTTGCTCCAGAGGGATCGATCCCAGGTCACACTGGCAGGGTCACAAGCTGTTCAGGAGTGTTTTCCACTTTGGTGACCCTCACCAAGCACACACAGCAGAAAATTGGCAGGTCTGGTACTTCTGCACTTCTAAGTGAGAAATCAAGGGGTTCTTGGCCTCTTTTCCCAGCACTTCTTTGGTCAGTAATCATTTACCTGTCAGTGCTACAGGAACTGGGTTTGCTGTGAATTTATTCCAGTGGTAATTGTTCCTTACCTGATCCCTGTGGAGATTTTCTGAGGGTTGTATCAATAGTGAGAAAATACCAAGCAAAAACAAGGGGTAAATGTGGAAATGTGTGATTTAGGGCAGTGAGGGATGGGCCCCACCTTGAGAAGAACCTCTTGCCAGGTCACTGATAGGTAAATCTTTGTTAAGATGAGGCCCTGCTCCTTGGAAGACCATCATAGCTAAATGACTGAGAAACAGCAATTCCTGACATGAGGGGTTCTGGGTTTGCACCTTTCCAGAGACATCCTAAACCCAAAAAAAGGGGAAAGCTCTGGTACCTTGCTACTGATAACACAGGCCAAGGCCTCTCTGCCACTCCAAAAGAGATTTTGCCAAAATAGCTTGACACCACTCTTCCAAAGAGGTCAGCTGTACTCTGGGCTCCAGCAGCTCTGCCAGCTCTATTATTTCCCTCATTAGCTTTTCCTGATGCCCTGCTTTCATTGCCTCCAAAACCAGGGCAATGGAGAATTTGCTGTTGTGTTTTGTAACATTTCCCCCCTGGCACAACTGAGATTCCATCTTTGGTCAGCAGAAATTGGCTGGTCAGTCTGGGAGAGCAAGGATGATTTTCCAAGGAATCTCAAACCACACAGCCCAACTTAAAGAAAACATTATTTCTCATTTGTAAAGGTGTGGGTTCCCAGTGGAGAGCAAGACAAAGCCAAAAACCATATCCACCCTCCACCTCCAATTCTAGGACAAGTTTGAGGTGAAAGTGATGAGATCAATGCCCAGAAAAATCAGCAGGTTTCAGGGCACTTCAGGCCTCATCTTTGGCTGCTGGCAAGGCAGGGGGTACAAAAATTGCATTTTCCATCTCCCTTCTTCCAGCCAGCGCTTTCCTGGAGGTCTGTACAACACAGGGTCTCTCTTCTGAGGTGCAGAATGAGAATAAAACATCTCTGAGGGTGACACAGATCTGTGTTTGGAGCTGGCCAGACCCTGGAACATCCCATAGGGAAACTCCCATGTCCCACTGAAACCCCTCAGTCCATGGCATAATGTGACTTTCAAAGGGATTTGCTTGACCTTGGAGCTTGCATGGCTCACTTTTCCCACCTTGATCTCCCAGGGACCACCTCATCTCATTGCTCCATTACATACCTACCTGGATTTCCCCTTTTTGAGGAAAAAAGCTCAAACCAAACAACCTTTGAAGGTGACATCCCAGTGAGGGGTCACCAGTCCCTGCTGGTCACTGACTGGTGATCAGCCTGGCCCTGGTGCTACTCATGCTCTGATGGGATGGATGTTCCTTTCTTGTTTCTTCTTTGTTGTGTCCCCCAAAATCTCAGTCTTGGATAAAATTCCAGTTCTCAGCTGTCCTGTTTTAAGTGCTGGTGGGGGCTTAGACAGCCCCTGCCCATCCCCTGTCCTTTGGGGATGCTTGGGGTGGGCTGCTCTCTCCCTGGACACCTCAAACTCCTCTCCATGCCCAGAGCCTCAATCTGGCCTGGGCCCAGTTATCCACAGGATTGTGCCCATCCAGATTTGGGGTTGCTGAAGGAATAAACATTGGAAAAGTGACATTTCTTGGTCCCCAGCCCTGGTTGGGGAAATGTTAAAAATCAGAGAGCTGCAGATAGACAGCATACAGACACCCTCTGTGGGATGCTGGAAAAAAACCCCAGACAACCACAGCATCCAAAAAATCCCAAATCCTGCATTTAGGATTCTTGTAGGGCCTGACAGCTAAACAACTGTAAATGTTTAATAAGCTCCAATAATGTGTACCAATTTTGCATGCAATCTCCTTAATTCTACATAGGATCATCCAAGCCTGCAGAGGATTCTCCCCTCTCCCCCAGGGCCTGGGGTCAGATCCCAAATTAGCATCTCCTGATCCTGCTGGTGAATTCGGGAAGGGACACGATGTGCAGGAGGGAGCCCTCGAGTCGTGCACAGCAGCTCGGGCTGCCGGCACAAGTTTCCCGAGTTCCTGGGACTTCACATCCCACGCCAAGAAAAATAAAACAAAGGCGGAATTCTGCCCTTCTCCCCAGCACGTAGCAGGGCACAAATGGCTCCACGTCGAGGGGAGAGGGACGAGCAACTGTGAGGAGTAGTGAGTGCTATATTTAACAGCTGGCGAGGCGCCCAAATTCCTGGAAATTTTTTTTTTTTTTTTTTTTTTTTTTTTCCCCCTAGGCTTTGGCTCGAGCTTGCTCTCGTGTAAAACAGCACTGGCACCTAGTGGCTGCTGGATCCAGGCACAGCATCCCAAAAAAGCGTGCAGGGAAGCAGGGAAGGGCTGCTGGTCGCTGCCTGCCAATTTGTTACAGAGCGAATAAAAGCAAATAAAAGCAAGTTTTCTACACACAAAATTTGATGAAAATCCCCCCCAAAAAAGCTCCCTAAATTCTGCCCACTGGTGACAGCCAAATAAACATTAAGTGTTTCACAATGGGACCTGCTCTAGGGCACAACGGGCTTTCCAGATATCCTGATTCTGGCTCTCAACACTCCCTCTCCCCTGCTTTCTAAAAACTCTCTTTTGGGGTCAGATGTTCATGGTTTAGAGGGTAAATATTTTAATGTGCAACTCAGCTTGGCTTGCTTAAACATGTCCTAAACATATCCTACTGAAAAAATCCCTCCTTTTAGTGGGGTGGCTGGGTGGGTTATTAGGGCAGGACGTCAGGAGCATCCCCTGGGATTTGATTCCCAGTGATGCTCTTTCAAAGCTCTCTCTTTTTCCTGACTCAGTATTGCAACTGCTTTGACCTCCTCCGGATGAGGATCTCTGAGACTGATTGCAGCTGCTTGGAAATGAATAATTCATCCTCTCCTACTGATTTTAAAGAGAGGCAAAATTATCTGATTGATGAATCTCTGAAGAATTAAGGAGATTGCATACAAAATTGGTACACATTATTGGAGCTTATTAAACATTTACAGTTGTTTAGCTGTCAGGCCCTACAAGAATCCTAAACCCAGACCTGAAATATGTTTTATTCTCCCTGTGGCCCCTGATTCTACCCCTTGTAGAGGGCAGAGGAGATTTAGAGACTGTGGAGCTGTCCCCACTTATGGCGGTACTGGTGGGTGGCAGCTCAGGAGGGACCTGCCACCAACACTGGGTCAGGGTGGTCATGGCTTTGTCCAGGCAGCTCTGAAATCCTCCTGGGAAGATCCTCTACATTCCTGGGGTGAATTCCATTTTTTGTGGTGAAACCCTTTCAGCCAACATGTTTGGGCACTGTCCTGCAGTGGTAGCAATCCAAGCCGTGCTTGGATGAACTCTTGTGTGGATTGGAGAGGGACCACAAACCCTTCTGGTGACCCACCTGTAGGTGACTCTGGGTGGCCTGCTGGCCTTGGGTTCTTCCTGATGCTCCAGCAAGGCAGGCTGGGGTCTGTTCAGGGCAGCCTCACCCACAGCTTTAACTCATGAATTCAGTTCTTACTGATTTCCATCTAATTCCCTCCAGGAGAGCCTATTCACCATCAATACACACAGGTTTAATGAGTAAAGAAGAATTTACATCATCATTACAATAAGAATCAGCTGAAATCTGGCCTGGCCAGGACAGAAACCACTTGACTGAGGAGACTGAGCTGTAGGGAAAAGACAAAACTTCCCAGGGAGTCAATCTTTGCACATCAAATGACAACCAACAGCACTCGAGGGGCAGCAGTGACCAAAAAACCCTCCCAGAACATCACGGAATCACCTGGAGTTGGAGAGAACCCACAAGAGCCCAGACACCAAATCTCCTGTTCATTCCTTTAGGGAAGGGGGCCACCTATGGAGCTGTGATTTGAAATGCTGAGGATGAGCCCTCAAAGGGGACAGAGATGACACGAAGGTAGTTGACCCTCTTCTTGTAGTGCCCGAAGTAGCGCAGCCGGTACACGCCAGGCTCCGTGCCAGCCGGGATGTGCCACTCAATGGTCACGTTGCTCCGGCCACGGGTGTCCTTGCTCCAGTAAAACCTGCAGAACAGGCCCAAAACTGCAGTCAGCAAGGAAATCCAGGTTTCATTGGAGCTCACTGCGTGCCATGAGATAAAATAAACTTCCCTGGAGCGTCTTAAAGTCCTCACTGTGCAGGGGCAGAGCTAAACTGAGAGGGTGAACATTCACTTAAATCACAAAATCTATAATTATTGACCTCAGGACTTTTGGCACCCATTCCCACATTAAAAGCCCATTTTCTTTTACAGACTCCTTGTGCAAAAACCTTTCTGTTCAAGCCCCAAAACTCTGCAGAGAATGCTCAGCCTCGAAACCCCACACATCATCTGGACCCGAGGGATTTTTCAGCTGGCTCTGAGGGAGCCCTTCTTGGGAAGCTGAGGAAGATTTACCTACAGCTCTGAAAGGTGTCACCAGCCTTGCTGCTTTGTGGGTATTTCTCCAGAATTCTGACACCTCCTGCCTTCACTTTTCTTTCTTCCAAGCTTTTAAAAATTGTTGTCTGTTTATGCTGCACAGTATATCTGGCCAGTTTTCCCTGTGAGTCTCTCCTGTTTTCTCTTTAGCATTTTATTCATCCCCACAGTGTGCCAGAGGGATGGATATAGGCAAGGAACAAGCTGGACCACAAACCTTCTGTAATTCCTGCCCTTCCTTCTCCCTTTCCCAAATTTTCAAGCCTCCATTCCAGACTCTGGAGCGAAGAGGAACACCAGTTTTGCCAAATTAACCCCCTCAAACACGAGCTAATTCTCCTCTGGAGAGCATCACCTGCAGGGCCAAGACTAATCTGGGGTTGGAAGCTCTGGAAAGAAGCTTCACCTACAGCTCTGAAAGGTGTCACCAGCCTTGCTGCTTTGTGGATATTTCTCCAGAAATCTGACATCTCCACCCTTCACTTTTCTTTCTTCCAAGCTTTTAAAAATTGTTGTCTGTTTGTGCTGCACAGCACATCTGGCCAGTTTTCCCTGTGAGTCTCTCCTGTTTTCTCTTTGGCATCTTATTTATGGATATGGCTAGGAGCAAGCTGGACCACAAACCTTCTGTAATTCCTGCCCTTCCTCCTCTCTTTCCCAAATTTGCAAGCCTCCATTCCCGACTCTGGAGCCAAGGGGAACACCAGTTTTGCCAAATTACCCCCCCCAAATATCATCTGGAGAGCATCACCTGCAGGGCCAAGGTTAACCTGGGGCTGGGAGCTCTGGAATGAAGCCCTTCAGGCTGGACTGGAATGAGTCCCTGGATTCTGTGGGCCAGGGAAATTGCTCAGGGCACCCACCTGGTGTCCCAGGAGGCATCGTTCAGCGCCACACGCCAGCTGCTGGAAATGTTGGAGTACCTCTCCACCGTCAGGAAGTTATGCTCAGTCTGGAACAAAAACACCAGAGTCAGGCAGACGCTGAAGGGAGAGGCAGGTCCCACCTTCTGTGACACTTTAAACTGTTTAGGGACTTTGCTTCCTCATGCTTTACTGGCAAATGTGGGAATTACTGTCATATTTTACTGCCAAAGCACAAATTTAAGCTGGTAAATCATGGAAAGAACTTATCTGTAGGAAGAGAATAGGCAGTCACAATGTCCATGCAAGGTGAGTGATGGAATGAATTAAGTGCTTTCCTAATTTCCCTTTGTTTAGTTAAAATAAAGCAGCAGGGTGGGTAGGATGGAAATTACAGGCCAGGTTTGCCCTGGATACCAGCCTGGCCTAACACATACAACTTCAATAATATAAAGAGATCACAAACAGCCCAAATTCACTTTGTTGCCCCAGGAGCTTTCTGGTGGTGTGAATTCCCAAAGCTCAGCATTTCCATCTTCCTCTGGTCTCCCAGCAAAGAAAAAATCCTACCCAAATATCCACCAATCCCAAACACCCCAGTTCCAGCATCATTCCATCAATCCCAAACACCCCAGTTCCAGCATCATCCCATCAATCCCAAACACCCCAATTCCAGCATCAATCCCATCAATCCCAAACACCCCAATTCCAGCATAATTCCATCACGCTTACTGCATTCTCTGCAGAGTTCCTGGGGTTTGCACCCACAAAAGTCACTTCAGCAACTTCTCCCTGGGTGTGAAATTGAGATTTGCATTAAAGGCTGAGCAGCACATTAAGAGCATCCTTTGAAGAGCTCATTTGATGTATTTAAGGGTGGGTTGGTTTTGTGGCATTTTATTGTGCTTGGTTTGTCGTTGCTGTTGTTTTAAATTATTTATAATTCGACTTGTTGCAGCAGCAGTGGGCAATTTGTGCTTTGAACTGCTGCTCTGGGCCTTGATATTCCACTTGTCCTGTGTGCTGGATAAACTCCACCACTGCACATAGAAAAGAGAGGAAATAAGGGAGATTTTTCAGAATGCCTCCCTGCCTTACTGCAGAGAGTAAGGAGACAGCAATGAGGTGAAACCCTTGCTCTGAACATCTTATCTAAATGCTGAGCATTGCAAACAGAACCATTTCTGACACTTTGATTTCATTTCATTTACATTCCACGGCAGAGGCATCAAAGGTGACCTGATTGCTGCTTGTAAAAAATCCCTGTAAAATATTTGCCTACTTCATCAACTGCTATTTTGTTTTGAAGCAGAATGGGAAATCTGCTTTGTGCTGAGTGGGGGGCTTTTATTTCGCCCTTTACCCACCCATTTTATTCCCATTCAGTGCATGGGCATGGAAACGCTCTGTCCCTGCCTACCAGAGACACGAAACCTGGTTTGGTCTGAGGGCACCACAACTCACAGGCTTGTAGGGTGAGGGACAAGAACTTAAAGGCAATTTCTCCACCAGGTTTTAGAGCTTCCCTGAAGCTCTCACCTCTCGATACTCTGGTCTCACTTCTTCCAGCACATCCCCAAAGGTTTTGCCGGCCGGCGCGCTCTCGACGCTCAGAGAAGGCAGCAGGGTCAGGCTGGTTACGTTGAAAAATGGGGGCTCTGGACCAGGGGACAGCTCCTGAGTGCCATTCTGGGAGAGGGAAGATGTGCTTGTTAAACATCCACCTGGACAGCCAGGATTCCCTGAGGAACCACAGCTCTGCCTCCCAGCCTCTGCTGGCACGGATTGTAGGAATAATAAAGTGAGCATGAAAGCAAAGCAGAGGAGTACAGATCCAGCTGTGCTCTGCCTGCAGGAGCAATCCCTGCAGGACACCTGCTGCTCCTAAACCCAGCCCAGAACATCCCAGGATATTCCTGCCCACTGTTCCTGCCCATTTCACATGGTCACAATGGTAATGGGCACCGCCAGGTACACCAAAACCACAGCAGGTTTATTTCCCTTTTGGTAGAAAAGCAGCAACTTCAGGCTGTGCTGAAAGGTTGGAGGTACTGATTTCCTCCACTTTGAGCTGCAAAACCCCCAGAATTTCTCAAGTCGTGTCAGGGTCCCATTACAGGAATTATTTTCATTCCATTTCTCAAGGCAGATTCAGAAGAGAAAGCACAGCAAGGGGCCTCAGTGAGGAACAGCCACCACCACTGATTTAAGATTTAGATGTCCCCAGCAGCCTGTGGCATGTAGGAAATGCTGCTTACCAGAGCAATAGCCTTGGCCAGGCCCCTGTACAGCTGGATGTAAGCAGAAAGGGTGTGTGGCCCATAAATAGTTGAGGCAGCCTCGTATCGTTGAAGCTGGAAAGGACAAATTTGGGAGAGGAGGGTTGGGAGGGCTCCTGGGTGGTTTGCACATCCCATCCCAGCCAGTTCAGGATCAGCACTGGGTTATTTACTCCCTTTCTGATAAGGAGACAGCCCCAAGAACTTGCCAAAGTATTTCTGTTGCAATTTCAGGTTCCTCCTCATTCTCCAACCTGCTGCAAACAGGGAGGGCCTGTTTGCTCTTCCAGTTTTTACCCTCTTTGCTCTTCCAGTGAGCACACTTTTTACCCTCATTGCTCTTGCAATTAGCACAGTTTTTAACCCTCTTTTAAAGGCCTACGATACAACTTGCCTCCCCCTCCAACTTTTTGGGGTGGGATTCTTCCAACCCCAGTTCTTCCAAAGTTCCCTCCTGGTTCTCCCTGCCCCTTTTGTGGCAAAGGAGGAGAACTCTAAACACACATAATTTCACATGAATGATTAGCCCCTGGAGCCAAAAGGTGAACTCAGTTAGCCAGATTCAACCCCCAGTTTTAACATTTACCTGGTATTCCTCATAGGTGGCGATGTAGTGGGTGTAGACATTGCACAGACCTGCAATCACAACGTTCATCCCTGGTGATCCATGGGAATCAAATTCCTAAGGAAGGAAATAAAACCTTTACCTTGAAACAACTGCTTAATGCACAACTATACTGGGGTTTTTATTGTCATTATTATTTTATCAATATTGTTATTATTGTTATGTTAGTTGGCATTATAATTGTTACTGTACTATTATTATTATTATTATTATTATTATTATTATTATTATTATTATTATGCAGGACAGAATGCAAGGTTATGGTGGGAAGGGGGCTGGATGCCCAGGAATGCAAACCCACAAGTGCAATTTTCCTTTTTTAAGGTCTCCTATTCACCCCCCAAAGAAAAAGAGGACAAATGGCCTCACATTCCAGTAAATCTAGGGGGGTATTTTTTGGAAGCTGATGTCTGTATACTCCTAAAAATATCAGGGATATAAGTATGAGAAAGGCTCAGTGAATCGTGGAGACAGCATCTGGGATTGGGATTTTATTTAGGCTGCAGCCAGGATGTGTCAATCAAATGGAAAAAATACTTTTGCCTTTTTTTTTCCTTTGTTTTTTTCAGTTGTTCTCATGTTGCAGAATTCTGGTAGGGATTAAGGAGCTGAGCCCCTCCATCCCAGAGCCAAGCTCCTGCTGGCATCAGTTGTGCCTGGATCCCTGTGGAATTGCCTTAATGGACTGAAACCCGATCAGTTGGTGTTTTGGGGAGGATATTCATTCCTCCTGCCTGTCAGGAAGCAGATGGAAAATCTGTCTGAGGAAAATGGGAGAAGGAAACATCTGTGGGACATGAGCCCCGTGAGCCCAGCTGGGAGGAGAGGAGGGAAGAGGCAGGAGCTGAAGAGAATTCCAGATGTGCTGCGCTCAGGGGAACCTCAGCTACTCACCCTTTGAACAGCCTCCCGCAGCCTGCGTCCAGACATGGTCCTGGGGCATGGAGGGAACAAAGTCAGCCTCCAGAATCATGGAATCCCAGAATCACTGAGGCTGGAAAATCCCTCCAGGATCAGCAAGTCCCAGCTGTGCCCAGTGCCCACCTTGTCCCCAGCCCGGAGCACTGAGTGCCACCTCCAGCCCTTCCTGGGACACCTGCAGGGCTGGGCACTGCAAAGCTCCCTGGGCAGCCCCTGCCAAGGCCTGAGCACCCTTTCCATGCAGAAATTGCTGCTGCTGTCCCAGCTGAGCCTCCCCTGGCCCAGCCTGAGGCCCTTTCCCCTTGTCCTGTCCCTGTTCCCTGGCAGCACAGCCCGACCCCCCTGGAATTGGGATCTAAAGCAGGAATTGCTGGCTGGACTTGCAGCACCCACCAGAAATTCCCACAGCACTGCCCAACATCCCTTAAAAGCCTCTGTGCTCAAGTTCAACCAAAACACCTCAAAACATTTCACACCCATCACCACAGCCAGGGAGGCACCCCAGGGCAGGGTAGAAATAAAGGTACAAGAGATAAATCATGATCCTATTTAAATTTGCATCAACAGCACTCAGTACAATTCATCATCGTGGTGTTTGAGGCGCCAAAAACAGAATCAAAGTTAACAAATTCCTTTGGTTTCCTTGAAACTGCATTTTGTTACAACCAAAACGATTCAGGATGCCTGTGTGCAACTCGGTCATTCTCAGGGTGAGTCTGGGGACAATTCTGGGCCTGCCCCCCTTTCTGCCTGCAGGCAGAACTGTTCCACGAGGTTGGAGGGAAATGTGGCTGCAGTAAATGCAGCAGGAGCCAAGGAATACCCACGTGAACTCCCCGGGCACAGCAAGGATTGCCAGGGACCCAATGGCAACAATCTGCACATCCACGATGTCGGGGTGCCAGGGGTGGGGCCAGGTCATCTGAGGGGGAGGAAAAAGGGCATATAAATAGTCTGGTTTAGTAGAAAATAAATAATCTGAGGTGTTTTCCTTCCCACAGCCATCATCCAGGCAGATAAATTTATTTATTTATTTAAAATTAATTAATTTGTAAATTTAATTTATTTGTAAACTAATCTATATAATATAGAAATTATTATATATATTATTATATATATTATATATTATATATATCGTTATTATATATTATTATAAATTATTATAAAAATTATTTTATATATTAATAATATATGTAATATATGCAATATATATTATATTGAATAATATACAATATATTATATATATACAATATATAATATATAATATATATTATATATAATTATAGATAATACATATAATTATATAATTATATAATATATATTTATTGTTTGTATATTAATATATTAATAATATAATATATTATTAAATATTTTATATTTTATATTATAATATATATTTATATAAGATTTATTTGTAAATTAAATTTATTTGTGAAACACGTGAGAAGGTGTTTTACCTTCATGTGATGTCTGACCATAAGAGTCACATAAGGCACAAGTAAATATTATAGGTAAGGCCAAAAAAACCCTAAATAAGGTGTTGCCAGAGGGGCAGGTTTAGGCAAAGTGGGTAAAGAAGGTCAGGGTAGCATTTAGAAACCCCTCACCTGCATGGAAAAAGGAAAGAATTGGGATTGATGAGGAGATGAAAAATCCCACTCCAGTGAGCCAAATAAAGGGATTTTTTTATGAGGAGCAATTTGCTGGGGGCAAACCATGAATGACAAAAGCTTGTGAAGCACATCAGAAGCAGCAGGGCTGCCAGAGCATCCCTAAAATGTGCAAAAGCCCTAAGAATAAAGTGTAATTTACTCTCAGTAACACCATCCTGCATGGAGGAGGAGGAGGAGGAGGCTGGGAGGAGCTGGGGCCTCTTTTGGGGACAGCTGAGGTGAGGAGCTGATTGAACACGGAGTGACAGCAGGGAAGCTTTTAACGAGGCTGGTGAAAGGAATAACAATGAATTTCCTTAAGCAGATGGCCTCGTTTAAGTGCTCTGAAGAGCCCTGGACATGATCCCTGTGCACAGCAGCAGCATCTGCCTCAGTGCCAAGGGAGCATCAGGTGGGAGAAGGAGCAGCAATTTCCAGTTAGAGTCGTAAAGCAGAGCTCAGAAAACACCAAGCCATGCCCTGAGCATGGGCATGGGCTGGATCAGGGGAGCAGCAGAGCCCATGCAGCCCATGCTCCATCCTTGTTCTTCAGCAGGCATCCCAGAGCTCCCTGACAAAGCCATGAGGGATTGGGATCCCTGACCCCAGCCCAGTGATCCCTGCACCCCCGCCAGGTGTGTCCTTACCTCTCCTGTGTTGAAGAGGATGGGCTTGGGTTGGTGGCAGGCTTTGGTTTCGTTCGAGGGCTCTCCCAGCAGCTGGTCCCGGATCTGATCCCAAAACGGGTCCCCTTCCACTGAGCCTTGAGGGGGAAACACCTTTAAACTCTGTTCCTCAGCTGCCCCAGCAGCTCTCAGACACTCCCTGCTCCCAGGGAAGGAGGACAAATGAGCAGGACAGCTCCAAACCAGCTCCCTATTCCCCATCCCATCCCCTTTCTCTCCTTCCTTTGGCCATATCCTTTTCCCAAATGGCCACAGACAAACCTGCAAGGTTTGTTTGGTTTCCTCCACCTTCCCAATTTGGATGCTGTGAAGTGACTGCAGGGCTGTCAGTCCATCTGGGGGATGCCCCACTGGGATTTGCCCCAAATTACCTTGGGTGAAGTTTAAAGCCCCCACTCCATCAATGGTCCCCGCAGCAAAGCTGTGCCCCAGGGCTGGTTTACAGGTCTGGACCTAAATCAGGAGGGGAGAAGAAAAGGAAAAAGAGACATTTTCCCTCACTGTGTCAGGTGTTGATGCAGGAAGAAATGGGACAAACCCCATTTTCCCTGCCAGTGGCAGGTGCTGCTGGGGGAACAGGGATTTTCCTGCTGCTCTCACCGTGTGTGTGGCGTTGAGCTCCACGGACACGTTGCTCATGTTCACCCACTGGTGGGCTGAGCTCAGGGGTCCTGTCACCTCCTGGGAGGCCTTTTCATACAGCTCCTAAGGGACACATGAGGTGGAAAAAAATCCTGGTGGGACAAGCAGTCAGGAACAGCCCTATGGATATTTGCTCATGTTAATGTGTGGCCACATTTTTCTTCACAGAGAAAAGCAAGGCACAATTTTTCCCAAGAATATTTCTGAGATTCACATTGTCTGAACCTCAGAGAAAGGAAAAACAATTCTTATCTCATTTGCTGTGCCCATGTTTGTGCAGAAGTAGAATGCAATATGGAGATTGTTTATCCAGAGTGATGGGGTTTTGTTTCCTTGTGTGTGTTGGGACTGTGGGGTGACACTCACAAGATTCTGTGCAGTTGTTGTGTGCAGAGTTGAGTGCTTGGCAGGTTCCGTTTAGATATAATGTAATATAGTGTAATATAATATAGAATAATATAGTATAATAAAGTAATTAATTAGCCTTCTGATAAGATGGAGTCAGATGCATCATTCTCTCCCCTCATTGCCTGCAAATTCTATATTAATGCAAATCTCTAATTCCCAAAGTCCCTTTGTTTCTGTCACCTGCAAGCTCTCCCTGTCTCAGGGAGGGAGGACACTTCTCTTTTACAGCTCAAACATGCCCCTATTTCAGCAGGATGGCAACTCCCTTCCCCTGGTTGCATTTCTCACATCTTAGACCAAGCAGAAAAAATCTTTTTTGTGAGAAAGAAGCTTTGCTCTACTCAGTGCCTCACAGTGCTGCTGGTATTTACTGCACCCCTGACAGCTGGCCCACAAGTGTTGTGTGGCGGTGTCTCTGAGCTCTCCCAGGAGGGTTTTCCCCATCATGATGCCTTTGAGATGAATGGGAGGGAGGGGGAGAGGATGAGAGGGGACATCCTCATCATATCCCAGTGAGGAATGCTGAGATCAAAACCCCAAACCACCATTTTCAAATGGCTACACCTGCAAGGATGTAGCTAAATAAAAGTATGTGTTTTAAGTCTAAATTCATGTTAAAGAATGTTTTTTAAGTCTAAATTCAGGTTTCCAATCAGATGTGTTCTACCTGAGGACATTTTTCCCTACCATTAAGATTTCCTACACTGTCCTAACAAATTCCAGGCTCTGAGGTCCTCTTGATTCCACAGCAAGCAGAGACATCACCAGCTGGTTACAGAGCTCCTTTACCCATTAAAAACAAATCAAGGAACTTTAGAGTAATTTGAATCTACAAACATTCACCAAAACAGGTATAAGATAGATAGAATAAGAAATGTAGGAGATAGAAGATAGAATATGGAATATAGGAGATAGAATATGGAATATCCAGAGGGAAGAGATCCATCAAGCTGCTCAAATGAGCATGAATTCCTGTCATAGCAGCACTCACACACACTCAGAAAGCAGAACATCCCTTACCTTTGCTTTCAAGTAGATGTTTTGCCCTATAATCCTGGTGCTCTCAAACATATCCTTCCCGGGCCCCTTGGCCATGCACATGGATGCCTGTTGGGAAATTTGTGTGGTGATCAGTGATTATGGAGAGAGCATCTGGCACTGCCAGGCTGTGGGAACTGAGGGCTTCCTGCAGGCACATCAGAATCAGCCATGGGGTTGTTACACCAAGTTAAATTTGGGGTCAACAATCGGAAAATTGGGTGCGCGAGGGACAAAGCGCGGTAAATTCCTGGGATGGCACCCATGATGGCCCAAAAAGAGGGGATTTTTTACTTTTTAGTGCCCTCCCCGTGGCCAGTGGTGAAGAAGAGGGGGGGACAGGTGGGACACACTCACCCCTCCGATGGGACAGGTGCTCTGGGGGTTGTCACACGACTCGCCCGTGTTGGCGCAGAAGGGGCCCCGCGTGTTGGGGGACACGTCTCCCAGGTTGGACGAGGCAAAGGCCGCCACAAAAGGGCCCTGCCAAGGACAGAGAAACCAAGCAGGACTCTGGATTATTCCCAAAGTCACTGGGAGCTCTGGATTGGGGGTTCAGGCACATCCCAGGAGGAGCAGGGGAGGATTGGATGCACATGGTGCCATTTCAGGGGGAGCTTCACGCCACCTTCATGTCCAGACTGTGCTTCCTCCTCCTCCTCCCCCTCTTCCACCTCAGCTCTTCCCCAGCTTCTCATGTTACTGATCAGATGTTTATGGGTCATTGGAGCACCTGGCACAGGATTTTTTTCCCTTCCAGGCACTCACCATGACTGATTTATGGGGTGAGAACTATTGGAGCTGACTGCAGAGACGCTTCAAGGCTTGACCACTTCCAGGATTGGGGCAACCACAACCTCCCCAGATTTTAACCAAAATAAATGTGAGTTATTCCTCCAGTCTGAATTTCTACCACTGATTATAGTTTGGAAAGTCAAGAACACACCTTCCAATTTCCCTTCTGAAAAAGGAAATAAATCAAAGCATTCACCACAGTCCTTATGTTCCTGTGTGTCCCTGCTGTCCCACCTGACCCCTCCCTGTCCCAGCCCTGTTTCCCCCATTCCTTTGGGTGCTCCCACCTCTCCAGGGAGCATTCCCTTGTTCTTCTCCTGCTCAAACAGGTAGGAGGCATAGCCCACGTTGTCACTGTTCACCAGGTGGTTGGAGTTGTTCATGCTCACCGGGTGCACTGCAAACCAGCTGAGGAGGAGGTCAAAAGTGAAATTAAAGTGAAATTACAAAAGTGAAAATGCTCTGTTCACTCTATGCAGCAGCAATTGACCTATTGAATTTCAATCCTATTGAATTTTCCTATTCCAAATTTATGGGAATTTTCTTTGGGAGAATACACACAGAGACTCGTAGTGCTTAGGGATGGATTAACAAGAGGAGAATATTCCCATCCTGTCCCTTCCTAATCAGGGGGTCTGTAACAATCCACACCTTGAGACCACAAGAATTTGTCACTGTCATTATCAGGGCCACCAAGAGCTCCTAGAGACTTGAACTGACTCTGGCAGTAACCCATAAATTGTATTTTGCAGAGATTTTTATATTCAAAGGAACCAGGAGGAGTCAGTGACGTAAAAAAAAAGGGGGGGGAAACAGAACACCTTAATTCCTACAAAAAATAATGAGGGTATGGAGAAAAACCTGCTGCTCTGCTGGTCAGTACCTGATGAGGCCCAGCTCATGTCCTTCCACATCCACCATCTTCAGCAGCACCATTTCTTTATCCGTGTTGGAGGAATACCTGGATGGGAGCAAAGCAGGGAAATCCCATCAGAGTCAGGGCCATGCTCTGCAGGTTAAATCCCCGCTAGGCTGAGCAAGGATGTGAAAAGGTCATTCCAGGTACCACCAGCACACATCAAGGCCTTGGAGAAGCACCTGGACCCAGGTGGGAAGGTGAGGGGAGAGCTGTGGCTGTCACTGTCCCCAGGCACTGCTTCTCCAGGGAATGGAGATAACACAAATCCGTGCACCAAGGATGGCACTTCAATGACCTCTGACTCTTTATTTGTTAAATAAAGCACAAGGTCCCATCCTTGACCAATTCCTCATGCTTGGAGAGGGCAGCTACAGCTTTCAAGCCCTTTTTAAGCAGTTAATTTCTTTTCTCCTGCCCAGGGAGGTTTTACCTGTTCCGCTCGGACTGTGGGTTGGCGAGGTAGGAGAAGGGGCTGCGGTTGATCTGGCTGTTTTCTACTGTGCCTCTGTTTATGAAGAGCCTTCCTTTCTTCATGTTCTCATGGGCAATATCTATGCTCTGCAAAGCAGCAAGACAGGCACTGTCAGTCTGTGGGAGGTTATCTGGAGAATCTCTTTCTTTCCCTCCCTGTCCATCCCCAACCCTTTCTTGGAATCTGAGGGTGCTTGTTTGGGATTTTTGCCTAAACTCATGTAAAATTCTCAAAAATTACAACATTTTTAAACTACCAACAGCTGTCTCTGAAGAAAGGGTTGGGTGCAAAGCTCCTGCTTTTTGAGAATACAAACAAGCAAGCCCACCTCAAAGCAGGCTGTGCCACCCCAAACACCCCTGCCAGAGCTGTGCTGGGCACCAACACCCTGAAATGAGTGAAACTGACCTTCACAATGCCATTCACGATGGACTTGAGGGTTGGCTGGACGAGGCCCCTGCTGGTGATCCAGAACAGGGTGTACTGGAAGTACCCCCCGGGCCCCGAGTGGGTGTGGGTGCCGCTGAGGATGACGTTGTCCTGCCGGTACAGCTCGCCGTACTTGCTGCGCAGCTGCTTCAGCACCTGGGCGGGAGAAAGTGCTCCTAAAACCCCTTCTTGTGCTCAAAAACACCTCAATCCATCCATCCATCCATCCATCCATCCATCCATCCATCCATCCCCCTCCTCACCCTTCTCCTTCTGCCTGGCACAACAACGAGCTTGTAGCTGTTGGCTTGGCAGGAGGCTCAAAATAGGAATATCTGGTGAAAGACCTTTATATCCAACCCAAAGCGCATCCCAGGAAGACCCACAGTTCTCCAGCACCTCCCTATCCTTGTCACTGCTTTGTAATGAAGGGATGGGATTTGGGCTAAGAACCTATTTTTGGGCTAAGAACCACTTATTGCTCAAATAAACATCAATCTCAGAGGTTGTGAGATTTTAGAGGAGCAAGCACTCAGCCATAGCTCAGAGTAGTCACAAGTTCTTCATTACAAGGCAATATAGAACTTTGTAACCCAATGGACAAGATGCCACAAGGTTCATTTTGGTTTTCTAACCCATCACTTTTACTTCACTGTGGGTACTTTTGCCCAATGGGCTTCTGCCACACTTATATGCTTCTATTATAACTTCTAAACTCTCAGTTCACTCTATACAACCACACCCCTACATTATAAACGCTTCACCATCTTATCAATACAGTTTTCTACATTATAAACCTTCCACCATCTTATCAATGCAGTTTTCTACATTATAAACCCTTCACCATCTTATCAGTGCAGTTTTTCACTCACTTAAGGCATATTCTTTCTTACAACTATAGAAACACAAGTTTGTGGTTTTTCTGCTTAATATCTGTGTATTTTATTTTTACATCAATCCAAACTTCTCCCAAGGCTGCAGATCAAACCCTTCACTGTCTGTGGAAGTTTCTATTTTTCTGATTCACATCCCTCTGCTGCATTAGAGGCACTATGATAGTTGTGTTTCCAATGACCTCCTGGTAATCCTGCCACTAGCAGAAGAGCGAGCAAAGTCCAGCCTCATTTACTGAGCTTTTCTCCAGCAGAGACACCATCCCAAGAGATCCCAAAGATTGCTCCCAGCCCTGCCTTGCAGCCCCGTGTACCTCCAGCCGGACTCTCTGGGACACCATGCCGATGTCGGCGCTGACGAAGACGACGCGTTGCGAGCCCTGGGGCTCTGCCACGATGAAGGCTCGGCTGTAGAGGCGGGACAGGAGCCCCCCGCCCACCTGCTCGGGGTTGGCATAGCCCATCTGCAAGAGAGGAGCTCGCTGGGCATTTCTGTTGGTCACAGGGACTCTGAGCCACGTACGAGTCTCTTTTCCCAGCCCGGCGGTCGAAGGAGGAGTCAGGATTCCTCTGTTCTCATTTTCCTCATCAGGTTTCCTCTTTTCTCATTTTTTGTTTACTGTTTCTTATCGATAAATTTCTGTCTCTGGCCTGCTGAGGTCTGTCCAGCAGGTCACACAGAGGCACTCTGATTGCCCTCAGAGGAGATGTTGTCTTTTACACTAAAAACTACATGTACATTATTTACCATTACTTCCCAATACCCATCACTGATGTTAGACAGTGAGCTTCTACTCTAAACAATCCAAAAGTGCCACCATCACCCAGAATATGGAGGCCAAGAAGAAGAAAAAATAAGGACAGGGCACACCTAAATTCCTCTGTCTTGAGACATGGAGCTCCCATTCTAAAAAACCCAAAAAATATATTTTTCACCCCGCGACAAACTAACTATTATTCTACTTAAACTCTCCTGACTTGTAATTCTTCATATAAGGTTGGTAATTTTTTCCATGGGTCATAATCAAAGGCACAGGTGTTTTGGGCTCTGTGCTAGGGTCTCAGAGCCCCCTGGCAGGGGCTGGAGCCATCCAGGACAGCCAGAGAGATGTCCTGAGTTCTGACAGAGCTCCATCATAAATTCTGAGCCATTTATTCCTCTGCTTTTTCCATGGGGTCATTCAACAACTCCAAGCTTGCCCTGAATTCCGTGGAATGGTTGGGCTTGGAGGGGGCCTCAAACCCCATCCCCTTCCAGCCCCCCACCAGCCCACATTGCTCCAAACCTCAAGGAAATCTCAATTTATGTTTGAAGGCAACGCACATTTGGCAAGGCAGAGGCTCTAAACAGGAAACCCTGCCCCAAAAATACTCCCAAAAGATGAAAAATCAGTATTTCACTAAACACCCCAACTCACCAGAGTCACCTGTGCCACAGGCCATATCCCATCTGCAAGAGAGGAGCTCCATCATAATTATTGAGCCATTCATTCCTCTACTTTTTCCGTGGGGTCATTCAACAACCCTGAGCTGCAGCTCTGTCTTGCCTCACATTCCATGGAATGGTTGAGCTTGGAAGGGGCCTCAAGGCCCATCCCCTTCCAACCTCCCACCAGCCCACATTGCTCCAAACCTCAAGGAAATCTCAATTTCTGTTTGAAGGCAACGCACATTTGGCAAGGCAGAGGCTCTAAACAGGAAACCCTGCCCCCAAAATACTCCCAAAGGATGAAAAATCAGTGTTTCAGCAACCCCATGAGGAATTCCCCCAACTCACCAGAGGCACCTGTGCCACAGGCCCTGTGCAATCAGCTCTGCCAACACCCACCAAGTACTTTGCCTCCTCTGCTATGTTGTCGATGCAATCTGTGAGAACATCAAATGGCAGATCAGGGAACACACCAGCAGCACAACTGGGCACAGAGGAGGCCAAAGGGCTCTGGCTGAGTGCTCTGAGGGGATCTCTCAATGTGCAGAGGCTGTGAAGGCCTTGGGGTGGCAAGGCAGGCATGAGGAACCACCCAGGGATCTCTCCAGAGGGTCCCTGGGCTGTGTCAGATGGGGGTGATGCACAGAGAGGGGGAACCAGCCCAGCATTCCCAGTTAAACCCTCCCAGCCCACCAGTACCACGCAGGAACCAGGTCCAGGTGCTGTCTGACACAGCCAATTCAGCTCAGCTGTGGTAAGAAAAGGGGATGGTGTGTCAGGAGCTGTTGGGAAAGGACTAGAGAAGAGAGACATCCAACACATCCTGTGTCCAGTGCTGGTGCCCTGGTCTTCCCCCAAAAAACCACAGCAGAGCCAGCTGAAGCTCAGAGCTGGGAAAAGCAGTTCTGAGCAGTGATTTCCAGGCAAATGGTAAGGAAAATTTCTCCCAGAGGAGATCACATCTCACCCCAACCACCAGGAAGGTTCAGGAATCCTTCCAGGATAGGCAAACCCGTGGAAGAAAAGCCATGGATGGCTATCAAATCATAATCAATCAGAAAAGCTATCTGCATGGCAGGAAATCTCAGAGCCACAGATCACTGCAGGCTGAGATAACACTGTGGGAAAACATGAAATATTTCTGTGTGCTTGCCCTGTTCCCACAGCCCTGCCCAGGCAGCTGCTTTGGGATCAGGGGATGCTCCTTCTTCCCAGCCTGGCCTTTCACTTGAAACACAGGAGAAGGGAAGGGAAACACTCACACTGGCCACAGGCTGATGCCACTTCTGTCATTTAAAATGACACCAGCCAACTGAGACACCACCCCTTTAGAAATACCCATCCTCCTCCTCCTCTGAGAGCTCTGACACAGAGGAGAATCACTTGTGTAAAACTCAGACATGTTTTAGCCTAAAAACATGAAGTTTTGAGTCCTAAATGTGAATTATATCCAATTTGAGACCAAAATCTGGAAGCTGCAAGGTCCCAGTGGTGGGATGTAGAGTCCAGCTCCTGATACCCTTGCTGCCTGCGCCTGGGGCTGGGCTTGGAGGCATCAGTGGGCTGTGATGGGGCTGGTCAAATCCTGGGAGTGAGGGGCTCTCAGCAGGCCCAGAGAGGGAAGGGAGGATGGAAGGAAGGGATGGATCCCTGCAAACAACCCCAGCCCACTCCGGGGCTGTGCATCCATGCCCAGAGCGCTGCTGCTGCGCTTGGGTGGAGGGAGCACGAGCACAGTGGTGGTGACAGCTCAGCAGTGACCTGGAGACCTCCACCTGTCCCCCCCTCACTGAAATCCTGCCCTGGGCACCTCTGGAGCACAGGGCTGGGGTGGCTGCACTTGCCATTGGTGTTTCTGGTGAGGAAGTGCAGGACCAGCAGCACCACAGTGAGGGAGATCATCAGCACCAGGCACACGATCAGGATCAGCTCCAGCCTGGAGAAGGAGCACCTGGACCTCTTCCCAGCCATGGTGGGGCCACTGTGGGAGCAGAAGGGAGCCCGTGGGACATCCCAGTGAGGGGCACATCCCAGGCAGAACTCACATTCACCCTCACAGAGCTGCTTGTTGTCGTGGTGGTGTGAGGGTCCCCAGGATGAGGGGAGAAAATTTGGCTCCAAGTTCTCAGAAGGTTAATTTATATTATATTATATTATATTATATTATATTATATTATATTATACTATACTATACTGTATTATATTACTACATTATATTATATTACTATGTTACTATATTACATCACTATATTATATATACAGTATATATATACTATATATACAGTAATATAGTAATATTACTATATTGCTGTATTACATTCTTATATTATTATATTATATTATATTATATTATATTATATTACTACATTATATTACTACATTATATTATATTACTATGTTACTATATTACATCACTATATTATATATACAGTATAGATATACTATATATACAGTAATATAGTAATATTACTATATTATATTATTACATTATACTATTATATTATATTACATTACATTATATTACATTATATTACGTTACATTATATTACATTATAATACTACATTATATTACTCTATTACTATAATACATCACTATATTATATTACTATCTTACATCACTATATTATTATATTACATCACTGTATTATTATATTACATTACTATATTATTACGTTACATTATATTCTGAAACTATACTAAAGAAAGAGAAAGTATCCAGACAGAAGGCTAGCAAAGAATGAATAATAAAAACTTGTGACTGACCAGAGCCCGACACAGCTGGACTGTGATTGGTCATTAATTAAAAACAGTGCACATGGAACCAATCAAAGATGCACCTGTTGGTGAGCAACCTCCAAACCACATTCCAAGCAATCAGATAATTATTGTTTACAATTCTTTTCTGAGGCTTCTCAGGAGAAAAACCCTGGAGAAGGGATTTTTCAGAAAGTATCACAGGGATAGTTTGTGCCCCCAGCCCAGCGTCAGAGACAGCAGCAGCACAGACAAGGGTGGGAATTGGAGATTTATCTTTCATCTTATGACAAAAATGTGTCTCCTGCTGGCAGCAATCACTCCCTGACACCAGGCCTGACAGGACAAATCCCAGCCCTGTGTCTCCCAAGACACTTTGCTCACCCCTCTGGAGAGATCTGGGAACAAACCCCACAATATTCCACCAGGTCCTGTGCTCTCTGAGTGGCTGTAGGAGATGCTGAAGCTCAGCGTAATACTGTCACCATAACAAACATCTATTTAGGAATCTCAGCCTCAAGGTCCCTCCCAGCCACACCAGTCTGATTATTCTGTGATAAGAGAGGGAAGAATGAGGCAGAGAATCTGATTTTCCTGGCTGGAATCTTTGCCAGCTCTGGTGAAGCTCCTGCCTGCAGGCTGTTCCTCACAGGGAAAGTGCCCTGGGAACAATGAACCCTCAGGAAACAGCTGCTGGAATGAGCACTGCTGCTCCTGAGAAGGCTGCAGTGATGAGAAATGACACCAGCAGAGAGCCAAGGGGTCACTCAGACTCCCTCCAGGTCACCTCTCTTATCAGCTCCTTCTGCCACAGCACCCGTGGCCAGGGCTGAATTTCACAGAGCAAATATTTCAGTGACAACAAATCTAAAGCCACAGGTTTCCTTCCTGCCCTCCTTGTTCCCTGAGCTGTCCAGAGCAATCCCAGCACCCATCAGCACCACACACACCCACACTGCTCACCACCCCACCGATCAAACTGCCCAAAACCACTGCAAGGTGCAAACCCCAGCCCCATGGGATCCCAGGGAATCTCCTTACCTGAGTTCCCTCACCTGTCCCAGCAGCTCCCAGCTCCAGGCTGGAAAGTCCAGGTGGAAAATTCTCGCTGAATAACCCCGTGGTGATGGTGAGTCAAGAGTGGCACAAGATAAGGAGAAACCAATCAATAATTGGGATCACACAAGGAGGTGATAGAAGGCTTTTTCCTGGTGTGTTTGTGTTAAGCTGCAGGCAGCATCTCCCTCTCCCAAAATAACATTTCCAGGACTGCGGTGCTGCTCAAGGAATTTGGGAAGGGGATGGTTTTTCTTCCTCTGCCCTATCACAGCTTGTCCAGCCTGTGGAATGGTGGCTGGATGTGATTCCTGATTCTCATGGAAGGTCAGTGCTCAGGGTTTCCACGCTCTACTAGAAGAGCTTGGAAACACGATTGTAAGTGTAAAATACTTTTTATCAATGCATTTCTATTTAGCAAAAACATTATTTGTTGAAACCCAGCTTTTTCCCCTCACCTGTTTCAAGTCCCAGCTAGGCCTGGATAAATTCTCCAGCTGCTCCAACAGCTTTATCCAAAGGCTTTTGGCACTTTGGGGACAGGACCCATCACACCCTCAGATGCTGGTGTAGCAGGGAGGGAAGACCCAACCAGCCCCAGCCCTTTCTCCTTCCATTATTATAGAGGGAATTAAAATCTGGGAGCACCTCTGGGATTTGCCTGCCCTCTCAGGGAAGAGAAAAGAGTTTCCATCACCTTTCCCTGGGTGCATCCCTGATCCAAGGGTTAACACGACAGGAACGGCTGCGTCAGCGCCCCAAGGTCACGTTCAGCTCTGCCCTTTGGCTCCGGTGCTTTTTGGACTGGCTCTGGGGAGAAATGAGATTGCCAGATACCTTATCTGCTGGCTGTAATCCCCAAGGAACCTGCAGGGCCTGGAAAACAGCCCTGTGGGCTGGCAGATCTCCCTGGGAATGCTCAGGTCCCAAAGTGTGTCCCAAAGCCTTGGGGGGAACTGGAGGGGACAGACAGAGCCATGGAGCAGCTTCTGCTGGCACAGGGATGAGCCAGGAACAGGCTGGGCAAGGGCAAGAGCTGGTGATCTATATCCTGCAGGGGATATGTAACTGCTGGAGCATCAGGAGAAGCTGATTAGAGATGGAGTTTTCAGGAATTGTTCTTGGGATGGAGACTCCTGCCAGCCTCACCCCACAAAATGCAAACAGCTGAGGAGGACGAGTGGCTCTGTAACCACCTGTGGCTGGGGTGGTGGAGGGAAAGGAAGACTGGTGACAGCTCAAAACATGCCCTGGGGAATATTTCAGATTGTTTTCCTGTTGAGGTGCTGGGCACACACAGCTCCTCACCTCCCCCTGGCTGTGTCCAGGCCCAGAACTGCAGAAACAAGGAGCTTTTTGGTGCAGAAAAGGCAATTTCTGGGCTGCAAACACCTTAGGGCTTGGTAGATCTCTCTGAATGCCTCCTTGCCTGTGGCAATATGTGGAAGGTGAGAAGTTCCCACGGACCATCCTCCTTCCCCAGACCGGGAGTCCTCCAGCTTCTCCCCATTTTGTGCCAAATGAGTCTAAAGAAAATGATTATTTTTTTATATAATCTTCATCCTGCTGAGAAAAGGTTCCTCTCCATCAGTGCTACCTCAGCACTGCTGCAAACAGCCCAGGGATTCCATCCTCAGCAGGAGAAGTGTCCAAACCCACCTGGGATGGATGGATGGATGGATGGATGGATGGATGGATGGATGGATGGATGGATGGATGGATCCACTGGAGGAACCAGGCACAGCAGGCACAAAGGAAAACACTCAACACAGATGGCCAAATGTGCATTTGTTCCCCCAGTGAAATTTGTGCTTCCATATCATTAAGAAAGAGTATTCAAACTGCCTCTATAGAGGAAAAATGAAATGAATTAGGAAAATTGGCTTTGAAGTATAAACCCATGAAGCATTTACTTCCCTTTCCTCATTTTTCAGTTCCTCTTCCCTCCCAAGACCAGATCATTTCAGAGAAGTGGCCCCTTTTCTATAGCATCCAAATTTCATTTTAAAACCAGCATTTCCTGGTCTCTTGGAGAGCTGGGTAAAACTCAAACTAACTGGGTAAAACCAAACTCTTCTCTTAAATGTGCTCAGGCCACGATATTCTCTGTAAACCTTCTGAAACAAAAACTCTTCTGATGGGGCAATGAAGAGACTAAAAATTATTTTTAAAAAAAAATTAGAAGGATTCCTGAAACTGGCTGCATAATTTTTGTCCCACTTGTTCTAGGGGGAAAAAAAAAATCCCTTTTTTGCTGAGAAACCACTTGAATCACCTGTAATGATGGGCAATTCCCCAGTGTCAGGGCCTCACTCATCCCTGGAGGATAAAAACCTTGATTCCAGCCTGTTTGGTCAGGTCCTGAGCAGAAAATTGGGATAACCATCACTCAGCATGAGCAGAGCTGAGATCCTGGGTGTGAGGGTCTGTAAACCTTCTGAAACAAAATCTCTTCTGATGGGCAATAAAGAGATTGAAAATTAATTTTAAAATTACTTTTTTTTTTTAAATTAAAAGGCCTAGAAGTATCCCTGAAACTGGCTGCATAATTTTTGTCCCACTTGTTCTAGGGGGAAAAAAATTCCCTTTTTTTGCTAAGAAGCCATAGTAATGATGGGCAATTCCCCAGTGCCAGGCCTCACTCATCCCTGCAGCATAAAAACCTTGATTCCAGCCTGTTTGGCCAGGTCCTGAGCAGAAAATTGGGTCCACGAGCAGAGCTGAGCCCCTCAGGGGGTGTGAGGGCCCTCAGAGCTCCCACAGCAATGAAGAAACCTCTTACATAATGTTGTTTATTGAACAGAACATGGCCAAAGTCCTTTCTGGCAGGAGATAAAAGTGTTTGCAAAGAGCTGACAGCAAGAACCCTGCCAGGCTTTGGCAAGGACACACCAGGGCTGTGAAAATCCAACACCACACGTGGATTTTCTTCCCTGCTCAAAACACACAGCCCTGCTCCAAGCAGCAGCTGGAAGGGGGAGCAGTTCTTTGTGGTGGCAAAAAGTGATTTTCCTGCTGGAAAACACACACATGGAGAGTTTAGGAGGAGCAGGTTGAATGGAAAGGGAGCAAAATTGCAGTTTCTGAACTCAAAATCCTGCATAGTGACAGCTGAGCTGAAGGGATACCTGGCAAATTTAATTTATATGTTGTCCTGGGGTGCTTTGTCTTTCCTTCCCCACCCTCCCTTGCCTTGCCTCAAGAGCAGGAACTCTCCTGCCCTTCTGGAAAATCAACTCATGGAGTGACTTTTTGCTGCTAATAATTTATGGCCAGACATGTCAATACCCCAAAATTCCCCAGGGGATGTGCCTTAAATCTATCCAGGGATTAAAGCTTGACCACAAATAGAGAATATTTTGCTATTCCTCATCAGAACAGCCCCAGGGCACTTCCCTGGGATGTGGGAGAGCCCAGGGAGGCATCACTACAAGGAAGAGCCAAGCAGCACATGGCAAGGCAAAAAACTCCGGCATAAAACTGGGAAAACCTCAAGATCCAAAACCAGCAATGCAGACTTGGGCAGATCCAAATTCAATCCCACTGGGGGTTTTTTGGAGAAAAAATGGTCATAAAATGAATGAGGTAGGCTGATCTGTGTCCATCCCTGCCAGCAGGGGCTGAGCTGCTGCTGAAAACCAAATTATGGGAGCCCTGTCTGCTCCCAAACCTTGAGGACCCCAGGGACCATCAAAATCCAGCTCCTGGTCCTGCAGAGTGCCTCAGAGTGGTGTCCAAACATTTATTGATTTAAACAAAGGGTGCTGTGCCCAAATCCTGGTTCTCACTGGCATTCCCTGTCCAACCTGCAGCACACAGGGACAGCCAGGGGCAGGAGAGGCGTTGGGAGGATGCAAAAGGAAATCACAGAAGCTTCTGGCAAACATTTGTGGCCAACAGCTGATGAGCTGGGTGGGAGAAGATGCCAAAACAGGAATTTGTGGCTTCTCTTTGGGCAGTGCTCTGGCACCAGGAAGAGAATGAGCACTGAGGAAAAGCAGGAGAGGGAAATTGATGGGATTGATCTTTCCAGAGCACAGGAAAGCAAAGGAATCACTGCCTTTGCTCTCATGCTCCTCCAACACCTCCCATCCCTGTATTTAACTTTCCCCATGTTCCTGTATCCAGGAATGAGCACTGATCGGTGTCCTGAGGAAAAGCAGGAGGGGAAGTTGATGGGATTGATCCTTCCAGAGCACAGGAAAGTAAGGAAACACTGCCTTTGCTCTCATGCTCTTCCAACACCTCCCTTGCCTGTATTTATGGTTATCAAACCTTCCCCAAATTCCTGTATTCAGATGGATCCCAGCAACACCAGTGCCCACCCTCCTGGCAGAGATCCTGGTGTGCCCAGCTCTTTCCTGAGCCTTCCTTTTCCAGCCTTTTCTGCTGCAGACCCCTCTTTCCCAACTTCAGCCTCCTGTCCATGTTTGCTCCTGCACACCCAAACCTGTCCCTACAGACACCCTGAGAGCTCAGCTGGAGGCCACAGAGGATGGATTCACTGGGAGAGCCACGATTTCTGTGGGGTTGGGGCAGCACAATGCCAGATTCCAGCTTTCACGGCCTGGTGGTTTGCTGTGTTCACCTCTCTGAGGGGCACCAAGCAACGAGGAGCAGCGGGAGCTGGGAGGGAGAGGCAACAATGCCCAGGGCAAGGGAATCACTGAGGTGGTGATTGTCCCTGGAAGTCACCCAAGGATCCAGCCCAGGAACACAAAGCTCAGAGGTGATGGCAGAGGAGCCCCAGCAGCCCTGGCTGTTTTCTCCAGACAGCAGAGGCTGCAGGTGCATCTTACCTGAAGTTTGGGGGTGTTGAAGGTTGCAATGCAAGATGTTTTCAATTACCATCTGTATGGCAGATTACCTTTGTCAAGGGGGCAGTTTGCCTTATCTTTCTCTTTGAGTGACCACATTCACACCTCCCTCAGGAGGGGACATCTGCTGATAACAGACTATTGAATGTCACTGCATGGCTGATAAGAACTATAACATCCCATTGTGAGATGCTCCGCCCAGAGGGAGGAGCCAAGCATTGCTACCCAGATATAATCCAGAGGTTTATGAGAACCAGTAAGGCTTTCTCCCCAGGATTCCCCAGAGGAACAGCAGCTGTCTCTTCTTCCACTGGATCTTCAGAGCAAGAATACATCCTTCTCTACAGATCCCCCTTGTTCCAACAGAACCACACCTGACACTGCAGGAGGGCTGCAGCCACATTTCCAATTGCACTTCCACCAACACCCTGACCCACAGGGTGTCAGGTTGCGTTCTGACTCTGTCAGTGTTGTTCTAGTGTACTGCATTGTTTATTTTATCCTTTTATTTTTTCCCTATTAAAGAACTGTTATTTCCTGCTCCCATATTTTTGCCTGAGAGCCCCTTAATTTAAAATTTATAGCAGTTCAGAGGGGTGGGGAGGGTTTACATTCTCCATTTCAGGGGAGGCTCCTGCCTTCCCTAGCAGCCTCCTGTCTTTCCAAACCAATACATGGGGAAAACACAGAGGAAAATTTGGGATCCATCAGCACCATGCCCTGATCCCGAGGCACATCCCATCCCATCCCATCCCATCCCATCCCACCCAGCCAAGGCAGCACAGGCTCCACAGCCTGCAGTGAGCCAACGCCCAGCACCTGTGTCCCAAACCCAGCCCTGGTCCCTTCTCCAGAGGCAGCAGCTCCCATTGCCAGGCTCCCTGCCCTGCTGAGCACAGATGGGACCACGAGGAGCCAGAGCCATGCACAAAGTCACACACCACAAGGCAGGGTTGAGCAGATTCCATTTAATGTCATGTGCATATATATCCATACATTTATTTATGTCAATGGTTCGGGTGTGCGTGATGCCAGGTCTTGAAAAATCTACTCCTCGGGTTACGTCTGGGAGCACCAAATCTCTCAAAAATCACCTCAAAAATCAGCTGGGCTGTTGAAAAACCGACTTTTAGCCCCAAAAAGCAGAGAACTGAAGGCACAGCAGAGCCCTAAATTCCCACCCAGCTCTGCAAATGCTGTTGCAAAGGGCTTGGCCAAGGAACCCCTCCCTCCTTCCATCCCTCCATCCATCCTTCCCAGGGAGACAGAACTGATAAGGAACAGCAGCAGCACCAGCATCCCACCAGCTCTCCAGGGTTTTGGCCAAGGCTGAGGAACAGGGCAGAGAGGCAGAGATAAAATATCCCCGAAAAAAAAGAAAAGGGAAAGAGAAGGGAAGGGAAAGAGAAGGGAAGGGAAGGGAAGGGAAGGGAAGGGAAGAGAAGGGAAGGGAAGGGAAGGGAAGGGAAGGGAAGGAAAGGAAAGGAAAGGAAAGGAAAGGAAAGGAAAGGAAAGGAAAGGAAAGGAAAGGAAAGGAAAGGAAAGGAAAGGGGAAAAAGGAAAAAGGAAAAAGGAAAATAATTACAAAAAAAATGACACTTTCACTGCCACGGACGCACAGAAATTGGCTTCTCTTCTCTTTTTTTTTTTTTTGGTTTTTTTTTTTGGTTTTTTTTTTTTTTGTTGTTGTTGTTTCTGGCAGCTGCTGGGGGAAGGGATGCCCACCCTGCCCTGTGCTGCATCCCAGCAGTTGCAGGGTAGATTTTTCAAGGCCTGGAGATGGCTCCCAGGAAGGCTCCTCCCGATTGCATAGCATTTATTTCAGGTAATTAAGGCACTGTTTTGCCCAACAGCAATTCCACATCAATGCAGTTTCCATACAGTCCACATCGGATGGCCTACAGTGCAATAACATCAACTTAAAGGCAAGGTTTGGAAGAATAAACCCAGCTTTAAATTTCAACTGAATTATTAAGAAGATAAAAGGAAACTACATTTTTCAAAAGCCTTTTTTTATTTTCCTTCACCATTGTTGTTTTACAATACAAATATCACCTTGTGAATACACAAAAAACCTACAGAAGATAACTCTGCTTCACGTAAAATACAGAATGGATATATATATATATATATATTTATATATATATTTTTCTCTTCTTCATTCTTTTCTTTTTTTTGTTTTTTTTATAAAAACTATTTTTGTTCTGCACATTGGCAAGTTTTAGGATAGGAGACTTCCCCAAACATACAGTATGTATGGTAGGAGTGGAAACTTAAGAATTCCATGCAGTTTCTGCACAAATATTTTAAAGAAATAGATTATCTTTGTTGTTTTTCAACAACACTCCGATAAGGGGATGGAGAAACCATTCATAGTTCACTCAGTGATCATCTGTAAAATTCTTAAAAAACAGGAATTCATGGCTGTTTTGCTTTTTAAAACCCAGCTACCAAGTAGAACAATAAAGTGATTCTTTTTTAGCTTGACCTGCCCACAATGTGTGAGCAAGGTCGGACCCTTTTGTATTTGGTGGGGTGGGAGGCTTTTCCCTACACGTGGCAATTTCAATATTATAAGCAAATTTCCAGTTTAATTTAGCTATAAATGCAAAAATTAGTAATTATACAGTATATATAATTCTGCTTTCATGGAATACTTTATTTTAAATAAAAACATTTAAGACTGCCTACTGACCATACAATCAAGACAAGAAAGGCACTAGAAACATAGACAAATCTCTCTCTCTCCCAAGAAGCATTTTCTTTAAATTTTTTTTTAACTCTCTATTCTCTGACATGTAAAAATCTTTTTAAATTTAATTTTTTTTATTTTCATACACATTTTGAAAAATAAAGTTAGGAAATACTTAGAAAATCACTTTACATTTTTTCTCTCTTTTTTTTTTTGTTTTTTTTTCTTTTTTTTTTTTTTTGCACTTTTTTGACACAGTCAGTCACTGCAGAATCTACAAAATCAGGATTTACCAAACCTTTCTGTGTCTGTCATCTTATTCGTAGCGCAGGTGCAACAGGTAGAAAGATTTCTTGATTTCACCCAAGGCAGATATTTAGAAACCTTCATATAGTCATTTGCTAGAAAATGGCTTACAGCCCAATCTTTGGGGCAAGAGATATGAAAAGTATGTTTTCCCAAGAAAATAATATGCTTTGTTCCCAGACGTGACTGGAAAGACCAGAACTCATGATATAAAAGCTTTTTCATCTATGTTGTCGCATCATATACAAAGGAACAATGGTGATGGGCAAAATGCAAATCCCAACTCTACCAACAAGAAATGTATAACAGTGCATGATCAGTTAAATTCTCTTTTATTG